>NC_092709.1:226252356-228841294 GCF_047496885.1 Scyliorhinus torazame
CCCACATACTCCACATGACCATCCATGTCTATGTAAACCCATGCCCCCCAAACAAACCCATGGCCCCCATGCCAATTTAGTGACCCACTACCTATTCTACATTGTCTCCTTACCGCATACCAAGTTAGTATCACCTCGCCATCCACACCCACCACCCTTTGCTTTTATCCCTTCCATGAAAACTCACCTAGTATCCTTAGACAGTTCCCTTACCAGGTTTGACACTTCCTGGATAACTTTGACGGGTTTGTCATGGGAATGTCACTTTAAGAAATGTTTGTCTGCTCAAGTGGCTGCAGTGATGTCAGAGTGTGGGTGGAGCTGAGTTCTGGCTCTGCTTTTTAGTTTCGCTTTGAGGAAAAACTTGGGTGTGTCTGTATTTTTTTGATTTTGTTTTAGTGTTGGAGCTGAAGCCAGCCAAAGAAGATGTAATTTCAATCTCTCTGCAATCTAAAGACTATCTCTAGATCATTTGGTGAATTCAGAGTGATAACTGCTTTCATTAGAGAATTTAAACCTGATGTGCTTCTGTAAAAAGGATGTTTTGTCTTATGGATGTTAAAAGGAATGTTTAAGGATGAATTAGAGTGTTGTATTCTTTGGGGGTTGATTTGAATTGATGGTTGCTAAGATGTTCACTGTATGTTTTAAAAAGGTTGACTGAATTCATAGAATAAACATTGTTTTGCTTTAAAAATTACTTTTAGAGTTCTGCTGCACCACACTTGTAGAATGGGCTTTATATCTTTACTAGATATGGACTACCCACAGAAATACAATGTCTATTGGATGGGCTGAGTGAACTTAAAGTCAGTGAGGGGTGAGCATATTGTGGTTGCTTTTCAGGTGTGGTATTTCAGTTTAAGTAGGGAGTGTGTTGTGGACAATGGCTCTTTCAGAGGCTCTGAAGTTTTTGGGGGTGGACAGAGACTAAAAACAGAATGTGAGATTTGGCAAAAACATTGCAGTTAACATTACCTGACAAAATGCGAAACGATGAGGTAATTATGGCAGTGGCTCAGCATTTAAAGTTGCCTGAGATACAGTTTGACTCATTGGAAATGGCAAAAATTCAGTTACAAATTGAACAAATGGAACATGTGAAAAAATTAAAGCAGCTTGAATACGAAAGAGATAGAGGGAAAAAAGTAAGAGAGAGAGAGGAAAAAGAAAGAGAAAGGGGGATACAGATCAGGGAAAAAGATAAAGAGAGAGAGACTTGAACTTCAGAAAATGGCCATGAAACATGACAGTCAGTTAAAATTGGCAGGCGTAAAGGGAAACGTACAGTTGGTTGATAGTGATGAGGATAGTGAGAAAGAGCATCATAGTCGAAGGCTTGGTGGGGATCTATTTAAATATGTCATGCATTGTCAAGGTTTGATGAGAAGGAGGTAGAAGCCTTTTTCATTTCATTTCATGAGAAGGTAGCTAAACAAATGAAATGGTCACAGTACATGTGGGTATTACTGATTCAAACAAAGGTGGTAGGTAGGGCTAGTGAAGTGTTTGCATCACTATCAGAGGAGGTATCTGAGTCGTATGAGGAGGCGAAAAAATCCATCTTTGGTGCATATGAACTAGTGCCTGAAGCCTACAGACAAAGGTTTAGAAATTTAAGGAAAGAATTTGGTCAAACATACATGGAGTTTGAAAGGCTCATACAGAGTAATTTTGATAGGTGGATAAGGGCTTTGAAAATAGACCAAACGTATGAAGCTCTCAGAGAAATTATACTTTTGGAGCAGTTTAAAAATTGAATTCCTGATGTAGTGAGAACTCATGTGGAAGAGCAGAGGGTTAAAACTGCGAGATTAGCCGCAGAAATGGCAGATGATTATGAATTAGTTCAGAAATCAAAGTTTGGTTTCCAACATCAGTTTCAGCCTGTGAGGGTTAGAAACTGGGGACATGAGAAATACTCAAGTGTAAAGGTAAAGGTGATCTGATCGGAGATAATAAGGAGAGTGTACCTCAGATTAAAAAATGAATCCAGGAGAGTGGGAGAGTCATGAAAAGTTTTAAATGTTTTCACTGTCATAAACTAGGCCATGTAAAGTCACAGTGTTGGTGGTGGAAGAAAAGCACTGGGAAGGCTGATATGGTAAAACAGGATAAGACAGTGGGGTTTGTTGAAGTGGTAAAGGAAAGCCCAAGTGAAGCGAAGGAGGTGCAAAAGATTGTACACCCTGATCAAGAGGTGATTGATAAGAAGGTGCCAGATCTCTTTTAAAGAATTTACTTGTGTGGGTCAAGTTTACTCATGTGCATCAGGAGGAGCAGGTAAAGCAGTCACAATTTTAAGAGATACAGGAACTCATCAATCTTTGATTTTGTTTTAGTGTTGGAGCTGAAGCCAGCCATAGAAGGTGTAATTTCGATCTCTCTGCAATCTAAAGACTATATATAGATCATTTGGTGAATTCAGTAGAGAATTTAAACCTGATGTGCTTCTGTAAAAAGGATTTTTTGTCTTATGGATGTGAAAAGGAAAGTTTAAGGATTAATTAGAGTGCTGTATTCTTTTGGAGTTGTATTTGAATTGATGGTTACTATGATGTTCACTGTATGTTTTAAAAAGTATGAAGTCTTACAACACCAGGTTAAAGTCCAACAGGTTTGTTTCGATGTCACTAGCTTTCGGAGCGCAGCTCCTTCCTCAGGTGAATGAAAAGGTATGTTCCAGAAACACATATATAGACAAATTCAAAGATGCCAAACAATGCTTGGAATGCGACCATTATCACCTGCTAATGCTCGCATTCCAAGCATTGTTTGGCATCTTTGAATTTGTCTATATATGTGTTTCTGGAACAGACCTCTTCATTCACCTGAGGAAGGAGCAGTGCTCCGAAAGCTAGTGACATTGAAACAAACCTGTTGGACTTTAACCTGGTGTTGTAAGACTTCGTACTGTGCTCACCCCAGTCCAACGCCGGCATCTCCACATCATGTTTTAAAAAGGTTAACTGAGTTCATAGAATAAACATTGTTTTGCTTTAAAAATTACCTTTCGAGTTCTGCTGCACCACACCTGTAGAGTGGGCCGTATGCTCCCCATACCACAATCTAGTAAAAGTTGTGGGTCAGGTGATCTCCATGATATACTTTGGAGTTCTCTAAAGCCTGGCCCATAACAGGTTTGACAGCTAGACATCTCCTTAACAGTTCCTTGACTGCTGAACAGCTCTTTAATAGTTCTTTGATTTAAGGGGATTGGCAAAAAAAATGAAGGTGACATGTAGAAACTTGTTTTACACAAGTGGTCGAGGTTTACGATGAACTGCCTGAAAGGGTAATGAAGCATATTCAATTTATGCGTTCAAAATAGAATTGGATAAATATTTGAAGGAGAAAAAAAAATGCATGGATCATCATCATCTTTATTAGTGTCACAAGTAGGCTTACAGTAACACTTCAATGAAGTTACTGTGCAAATCTCCTAGTCGCCACATTCCGCCACCTGTTCGGGTACACTGAGGGAGAATTCAGATTGTCCAATTCACCTAACAGCACGACTTTCAGGACTTGTGGAAGGAAACCGGAGCACCTAGAGGAAACCCACGCAGCTACAGGGAGAACGTGCAGACTCCGCACGGACAGTGACCCAAGCCGGGAATCGAACCTGGGACCCTGGCGCTGTGAAGCAACAGTTCTGCTGACAGGATAAGGAGAAAGAGCAGTGAAGTGGCATAAGATGGTTTTCAGTTTAAAAGGGATGGCTCAGACTTGATGGGCCAACTGGCCTCTGTCTGAACTGTACAATTCTATTCTGGCCTGATCCAAATGTACGGCGTCTCTAAGCCCGATCCTCAGCCACCACTTCACACCCCCAACATGATTTTTCCTATTTTTTTTACATTCAAATGATAACATTCTAAAGATTGGAAAAATCCTGTGACTTTAAAACCAGTAATAAAAGAATATACATAAACGATGCTGAGTTACTTATAGAGTTTACATTGTGAACCCAGTTGGGCATTGAATGTCTCTGTGCTTAACTAATTTATTTGTTTCCAGGGAACTCTCCTGCTGTCTGAGAAATTTCTCTCAGCTGCCTCTGGCTGAACAGCTGCTGTTGGGTCCCTCCAGATGCAGTTTCACCTGTGTCTGCTCAACAAAAGGCCCTGCCAAAGCTAAGAAATGTTACTTTACTTAAATCACGGTATATTTTCACCGATCTGAGTTGAGTCTCATTTACAGGCAGTTGAATTGGCATCACGTTTGAGATATTGCAAAATAAAGTATGCTTTCACCAAATAGAACTCCAAGTTTTCTTTAGTAGAGGTTTATTATCCTTTCTTCCCTCTTTCATGGGATGTGGACACCTCTGGCAAAGCCAGCATTTGTTGCCCTTGAACATAATGGCTGCTAGGCCATTTCAGAGGGCAGTTAGGAGTCAGCCACATTATTGTGGCTCAGAAGCCACATGAACTTCAGGCCAGGTAAGGACAGCAGATTTCCTTCCCTGCAGGACATTAGTGAACTGTTTTTTTTTACAACACTTGATGATAATTGTCATGGTCACCATTACTGAGACCAGCTTTATAATTCTGGATTTATTGATTAAATTCAAATTCCACCAGCCAGTGATATTGCCTCAATGTCAATGTCTCCTCCATTAAATCCTGAGATTACAAATACCCTAAACAGCTTTTCATTCAAATAGCTGTGGATTTCTGCTTAAAGGCTTTCTGTGCAGCCCATCCCTCACAATAAACGAACTATGAATTCTTAAAATCTGCTACCCTCTCAAATTGCCCATGGCCTGAAGCAAGGCCCCGTACATCCAAAGAGTCACAAATACCCTAAGCATATTTTCCTTCAAATAGCTGTATGGCCTGGATTTCTGCTCAAAGGATTTCTGTACAGCCCAGTCCCCATGGTGTACTGCCTGTGAATTCTTACAATCTGCTACCTTCTCAAATTGCCCATGGCCTGAAGCAAGGCCCATCATCCAAAGAGTCATGCAGGAACATCCTGCCGATTAAGAATGCTCTGCAACCATTTCACGTTTGAATGGGCATTAAGTGGCTGCAGGTGGGAAGAAGTCCTGGAGAGTCTTGGAGAGCTGCCGACCAACCTGATTGCCCAGCACTGGAGTAGACAGAATGAAAACTGCACTGGGCCTTTGGAGCTTCAGTCCGGACACTGGAGACCCAAATAAATTTACGGCGGCCAAGATCGAGGAAGGTAGAGAAGGCTCGGGTGGGTGCGAAGGCAGCAAGCGGGGTGTTGGAGAGAGGTTGATGAGTGAGGGAGGTCTGGAGGTCACGGGACCTTAAAGAGTGGTGGGGCCCAATGGGGCACCTGACTTCAGAATAATTGGACACTTAAGGCCTTCAATTAGGACAATGGCAGGCTTCTTGTCCAAGGCTTTGCCCGCCCCAGCGTAAAATTGCTGCATGATCGGGGCGGGCGTGAACCCAGAGGGAATCCCATCCCTTCAATTTCACACTCCCTCCACCCCCACTTAAAAATACACCGGTGGGGTGTGTAAAATTTTAGCCCATATGTTACAAGCTCATTCTTTGGTCTTCATATGAGTCCCAAGTTTTAAGATAGCTTCACTAACAGTTGATCTCCTGGTCTTGAAGGTCATTGCCCTAACAAGTCAGTTTGTTTAAAAGATAGTCACAATAGTATCTTGTTTCTCATTAAGGTTTTCAACATTTCCTGCTGCTTTGTGCATTTGCAAAACTGAAAAAATTGAATTCTTAGAGTTCACAATGCCAGGACTTGGTGAACTTTTAAATTTGTTGTATTTTCGAATGTCCCGAACCTTTTCATTTTGAATTTACTTTCGGTCAAGCTCCATGGCCAGGATACTCCGAGCGCCCGCAGGGTCGGAGAATCCCCGGGGTGAGGCGCGAATCCCGCCCCGACACCCCGACGCCAGCTGCCCTATTCTCCGGCGCCGTTTCTCGGATGGCGGCGGGACTCCTGCCATGCCGGTCGGGGGCCGTTGATAGCGGCCCCCCAGGTGATTCTCCGGGCCCCGATGGGCCGATTGGCCATCCAGTTTTGGCCAGAACCGCCGGTGTGAATTATTCACCTCACGCACGGGGGGACCTGGCAGGTGAGTATGCGGGGGCGGTCCTGGGGGGGTGGGGCACGGGAGGATCCGACCCCGGGGGTGGCTCGACCATATTACCCGGGGGCCGGCGCAGAGAAGAGAACCCCCGCTCATGTGCGGAATCACGATCCGTTCCGAGCATGCGCGAACTCGTGCCAGCCCTTCGACACTGGCTGGAGCAGTAGGGACGACTCCGGCGGCAACCTAGCCCCCTAGAAATGTGAGAATTCCTCACCTTGGGGGGCCATTGACACCGGAGTCGTTGGCGCCGGTTTTCCCACCGGCGGGGGGACATAGACCCATTTTCAGAGAATCCCGCTCCATGGGCGAGATTCTCCGACCCCCCGCTGAGATTCTCCGGCACTGGATATTCGACGGGGGCGGGAATCGCGCCGCGCCGGTTGGCGGGCCCCCCCCCCGCGATTCTCCGGCCCGGATGGGCCCAGGTCCCGCTGCTAGAATGCCTGTCCCGCCGGCGTGGATTAAACCACCTACCTTACCGGCGGGACAAGGCAGCGTGGGCGGGCTCCGGGGTCCTGGGGGGGGCGCGGGGCGATCTGGCCCCGGGGGGTGCCCCCACGGTGGCCTGGCCCGCGATCGGGGCCCACCGATCCGCGGGCGGGCCTGGGCCGTGGGCGCACTCTTTTCCTTCCGCCTTCGCCACGGTCTCCACCATGGCGGAGGCGGAAGAGACTCCCTCCACAGCGCATGCGCGGGGATGCCGTGAGCGGTGTTGCTCTTATTAGCCTTAGTTTTATTAGCTCTAATTCTGTCACCTTTGCTCACAAGTCGCCAGGTATCTTTCTGATACCGCCACGTGGTTCAAGCTCAAGTAATGATTAATAATGCAGTACACCGCTTAGTAAAAGTTAAATCAACGATCATTTATTATATACAGCAATAAATACTTATACAATAATCCTACTTCTAGACTACTACCTACCACTAAAGGCCAATACTTAACTTTGGAAATGGCCCACCAGGTCAGGGAAACGAATGGTCTTTCGAATTGGGTCTGAGCCTGCGGGATTCAAAGGCTGGTACGAGTCGATAGTCAGGAGCACCTATTTGGTAGCGATCGCTGGAGTAAGACTTACTTGTTTTCTTTGTCGAAGGGTCTTGAAGGTTGCGAGCAGGAAGAGAAGGGTCGATCTGAACTTGGCCCCTATTCTTATAGTCCTCCGGGGCTTCCCGCCTCTCGGGGCGGACCTCGTACCTGGTTCCAAGTGATTGGACTTGGTCCCAATCACTTGATTCGATATGCTCCAATAATGGGGCGATTCCTTTGTCACAGCCACTGCTGGCGCCGAAAGGTCTGGATCGGCTTTATGTTGCTAATGTGTAGCAATTGTTCCCAGGGCTGGCTGCTTAATATGCAGATGGCTGGGTTGTTGTGATGTTAATGGCTGCAGGTATCGGTCTGTGCCAACTTCCCCAGAGGCAAATACACTGTTTTACCTGCAGCTGTCCGTTTGAGTCCAGTTGGCTGATTTTCCCATCAGCCTCTTTCGTTTGCCATTTTAGATCGGGGTTTGACCATTCTAATCGGGAATCAACCATTTTAGGTGGTTACAGCGGCCGCTAACACTCCCGCTCATGCGCTGCCCGGAGATGTCATTTCCGCGCCAGCTGGCGGGGCACCAAAGGTCTTTTCCGCCAGCTGGCGGGGCAGAAATTAGTCCGGCGCGGGCCTTGCCCCTTAAGGTTGGGGCTCGGCCCCCCAAGTTGCGGTGGATTCCGCACCTTTGGGGCGGTGCAATGCCCGACTGATTTGCGCCGTTTTGGGCGCCAGTCGGTGGACATCGCGCCGATACCGGAGAATTTCGCCCCATATCTTTTTATTAAAACAGCAAAAAATTTATACAAGGCCAAACGGTACAAACACTAATTTTACGTTGGAGAAACAGGATACCGCCCCCTCTGTACCAACATATGTCTTTCAAGCTCCATGATTAACTCCCCCAGAAGTTGACAGTGTTGATATTCTTTTCTATTTTACCATTGTTTCCAACTGCTCACCTTCTGAGGAAACATTTAGGGTTTTTGCCATCCACCTGGGCCATTCATCACCCCCCTCATCCTGAGCCACTCATCTGCCCCCCCGCCCCGCATTTGCACTTCTTAGGACTTTACGTACCACTCCATGACAAATAGTGAGTTTGTTCTTCTATGAATGTATGGTTATGGTGAATGTACACCAGTTTAAAAGGTGGTGTGAAATATTTGGTGGACCTTGTGACCAGTTGTGTCACTCGCAACCTGCTGGGCATGGAATTCCCTGCACATGGCAAAACTAGGCACAACCTTCAGAGTCCCGTCAATGTTCTTTTTTTGCTATATGTTGGTTATGAATCTAAACAAGATTAATTCGGGGAATCACATTACAACTTTAATTTAGACCCTCAAGCATGCCTACTGGAATGTTAACGTAACAAACGGTCCCACATTGCTATGGCTGATGAGGTTTTTATTATAGATTTAGTAAATATTGAAGATAAGTTTAACCATTTATGACCATGTAACAGATCACTCAACATCTGTCATGAGAAAAGGCACATTTTTAAATGGTGAAACACCACCTGGGTACTTGAGCACATTATGGGATTGACGTGTCAGTCCCGGTAATGAGGGTGTATGGCATTCAAAAACGTGCTGACTTTCAGATGAGATATCATACAGTGGCCATTCTACCATGTCAAGTGAGTATAAAATATCCACTGGTACAACTCAAAGTGCAACGATTGCTCCAAGTATTCTGGTCAATGCTTATGCATTAACCAATGTAAGTAAAAAACAGACTGAGGTAGGTTTTCCACTTTGGACACAATTGGTAATGCAGGTGGAAATTACACTCAAAGGGCAGTGTTTAGTGAGGCCATTAACAGTGGGAAACGTGGTGGGCAGGGGGTCTTAATTAGACGGCAACTGAAATCTTGATTTCCCGTCATTGGGTTAAGTTTGTGAGGTAAAGTGGGAGTTGTGTAAGCAACAGAGTGGCCAAAATACCACCAGGTGAACCTCTTTACCATTCAACTGTATGCCATGAATGCTCATTGGCTGGAACAGTGCGCCATTCCCAATATTATAACGGGAACTCTGTGGCACTTAGACCCAATCGTTGTTCCCTGTTTCCAAACCATTAAATTAATATTTCATGTTCCAGTGATGTGCTTGGAAAAAGTGTGTGATTGAGTGGGAAAGCTTTTCATTGGTGAAATTCGCCATCAGCTGGCAATGCTGCAGTTCTGATTTGGGCTGTAAAAAGCATCCTGATCAAACAGGGAAGCTCTGAATCATGGCCACAACTTTCCCGCCTAGCTACATTGACTGTCCTCACCACTACCCCTCACCACACCCTGAACCTCAGGCTTTTCCACTTCATTCCTCCATGCCCCCAACCCCACGTCCTGCCCCCACCCAGATCCCTCTTCCCCTCTGCTATGTTCCCGATCCCACTCCAGACCCCCTCACCACTTACTCAATCTTGCCAGTCCTGAGACTCCATGCAAGCTGCCATTTTCCTGCACTCCTCCCTCGTGCCGTAGAGTTAAACAAGGAACACCGCTGAACTCGGACACAACGGGACAAAGTCAATTGTTGCACACCACTTTTAAATAACCGTGAACCGGCAATCACAAGATTCCTTTCTCTTGAAAGGGGGACTTTAATGAAAACTGCTTCACATTAATGAATATTCATGGCTGCAAATATATTACAGATATGAACTTGCATAGGCCAGTGTAATTCTCGACACGCCACAAACACACTGCTTACTTTGTCTCAAACCACTGTCCAGAAATCGAAATTTCACATCCCATCTGGTGAAGTCCCCCAACAAGCCACATTATCCTCTCTGGCAGGCTCCATAAAACTCCTCCCATTAATTGTGAAGCATATCAAATTAAGTCCCACTTTCAAGATGTAGGGCGAGATTCTCAGGCCTCGTTGCGCTCTCCCTCGAGTGAAATGAGGCCGGTGAATAGCGGGAGAGGCCAGAAATTAGAACCGCCCCAGGCGTCAAACAGTTGCAATGCAACCGGCCCGCTCCCGTCGGCAAAATCGGGATCTCGCCGGAACGTGGCGAGAAGCCAATGATCACCACTTAAGCCCTATTTCCACACAATTAGCGGGAGCCACCCCATATCCAACGGCCTCCTGTCATTCACCAGCCTCCCCAGCAAGTGCTCACGCTGGCACCAATTGATGCACTATCAATTACGACGAGACGAGAGTAGAACGTAATCAAGGCTTTATTACACAGAGATGTGTGACCTCCTACAGCAGCTTACGAAATGGCTGCTGTTCGGAGTGGACGCACATTTATACTCCACCTCCTGGGCGGAGCCAGCAGGCAGGGATCTACCCCCGTACCTGTAGTACAGGGGCCTTACTGTAATACCCTTATATACAATATAATACAACAGTGGTGACTACCACACCGATTTGTACTCCTTTTTAAAAATGTGAACCTGACATAAGAGCTTCTGCAGAGAGCCCCCAAGGAGGTGATTGCCATCTTTGCTCACAGGCAAAGAACCCGGGGACACTGGGCTTGCCGCCCCAGTGCTCGGCGGGTGGTGGAGGTGCACCCTTGGCTGGGGTGGGCCACCATGGCAGGGAGCCGCTGGGGGGGGGGGGGGGGACCACGCGTTCCGGGGCAACCCTTGTCCCTGCCCATCTGCCCCACTGGCCAACCGACTGCTGAGGCCTCTGGCCGTGCGACTGAAGGCTTTTGCTGCATTGGCTATCATAGTTAAGTGGCAGTCATCCCAATCAGACTGCGATGCCTGGACATGATGCCTGAACACTGCAGCACGTAAGACACACAGCAGCTGAGATCTGAACACCCAGAGGACTGACCCCTGCATCTGGGATATGTCCACGGCTAGATGTGGGTGAGCGCTACGGGGAGGAGACCAGCGCCCAGTCCAGGTGAAGTTATGTGCAGGTGTCTGGGGTACAGGGTCTGGGGTCCGTTGAGGGTGGCCTGCTGTGCCCGGGAGGCGTGGGCAAGATGTGCCAGGTGTGTTGGAGAGGGGATCAATGGGGATGAAGGTTCCCGGGGTGGGAGCCACCACTGTTTGTCAGTCTAACACCCTCTCCCAATTCGTTACAGATATTGAACACTATGGATGGTATCGAGGACCCTGCAGAACAGGCCCTAGTGGTGTTGCTTGTAGGCCGGGCGGCCAGGCGCCAGAGACGGCGGCAGCAGCAGCATCTGCAAAGGGTCGAGGCGATGGTCCACATGCAGGGAGCCGGCCACACCCTGAGGAATGGGCTGCCCTTCAGCCTGGGTAAGACCCAGAGGGGAAGACTCAGGACGGCCCAGGGGGTACAGGCATCGTTGGTCATTTAAACAAATGACAGATTGGCACCACGTGGAGGAGGGCACCCGCTCTCTGTGGCCGCAACCACGGGATCATTCCAGGGCTCGAGCAGGGACCTGTGTGGCATCTCACAGGCCAGAGTCCACATGTGCATCTGACAGATCACGGGTGCCCTGTATGCCCAGGCGGAAAACTACATTAATTTTGACATGGACCAAGTCCAACAAGATTCCCGGGCAGTAGGATTTCTCGCCATCGCTGGGATGCCCCAGGTCCAGGGGCTGTGAGACTGCACGCATGTCTCCTTGCACTTGACGGGCCATCTGGGAGTGCCCTACATCAGCAGGAATGGTTCCATTCCCTGAATATACAGCTTGTGTGTGACCATCACCTGAAGATCATGAACATGTGTGCACGCTTCCCAGTGAGTGTGCACGACAGCTATATACTGGGGCAGTCTCTTCGAGGATCACTGCAAAATGGGTGGCTGGCTCTTGGGGGATAAGGGGTACCCGCTTAGGACCTAGCTAATGATGCCAGTACGGAAGCCGGAGACCAATGCGGAGACTCGATACAACGAGGCCCATGTGGCCACCCGGACTGTCATTGAGTGGTGCCCTGCCTGCTCAAAATGCAGTTTCAATGCCTTGACCGCTCCAGTGGTGCCCTGCAACACACCGCCCTGATGGTCGCCCACTTTGTAGTAGTCAGCTGCATCTTCCACAACCTGGCAACATGCTGGAGTTGTGGGAGGAGGAACATCTGAGGAGGAGGACAAGGAAGATGAGGAGACGCTGGACCAGCAGGGGCTGGAGGATGATCCCGGTGATGTGACCATCAATTCACTCAAAGACATGAGTAGAAGTAAACTGTGGTTTTAATCAGCTTACAACAGTGCCTGCCTGCGACTGGTACAATACTGTGAACCGCCTACAGGTCAACTGCTCTTTATACTTCCTTTCAAGGGGAGGAGCCATGGGCAGAGCCTGTACATGCCCCAACATATCTCCCTGTGGGTGAAGCCACACAAGGGCCCATAGGTGGAGCCCACAAGGTCAACAACATAACATAGCTGTAACACAATGGCAGAACATGATACTAATACACTGGTGAATTACTAGTACTATACATTCACCACACCCGGGGAGAAACAAGAGGACCAGCCAGATGCTGCAGGACAGGCAGCAGCGGCAAGGGTCTGTCAAGCCCAGAGGGCCAGGGAGGCCCTCATACCTGCCCGCTTCAGTTAGGATGTGGCCTGGTTGGTAATCGCTACCTTCTCCACCCTCCCCCCTCCCCGTTTCCCACCCTTTCAGGATATGTGTGACATCACTCCTGGGACTGTGTCAGCACTGTCTGCGGGACCCGCAGAGAGCTGAGCGGTGTTGCTCCTCAATCTATGCTATAGTCTGGCTCCTGCCTGTCTGCTGAGTATTCGCTCACAAGAGGTGTGACTGGAGGGGGGAAGGGGAGGGGTGGGTAGGGGGGGGGGGGGGGGGGGGGGGGGGGTGCCTGGAGAGATGGGCCAAGGATTCGGAAGTTGGCCCACATTGCAGAAGAAAGTGACAGAGGCATCATTCTGGTTGCAGTGAAGGGATTTTAATATGTCATAGCTGTCCAACAATGCCACACTCTCCTGATGATGCTGCCCCAATCTCCCCACCACCCCCTCACGCACTGCCTAACCCCCGACCTCTTCCCCCCCCTCTCCCAGTGCCTTCAGTGATCCTCAACGTGCTTTGCCTTCCTTGCTCTACCGCTACTTCTAGGTGTGTCCCCTTGATGCACATCAGAGTTCGAGGCAGCCAACTCCTACCATGTCCTATGGCCTTCGTTGCCTCTGACAGTACTCTAGGGTCTCTAGGGCTGGAGGGCCCAGGATCAATTCTCGGCAGCACATACACCGCCGTGCTGCCCTAAAACATGTGCTGACTGTGAGGCGCGGCCTCAGAGGGTGGAACACGCGGGAGCTGGTGGCCACCATCCCCACTCCATGGGATGGGTCCGGGTTGGCACCCAGCGCCCCCTCCTCCCAGTCAATGCCCATAGGGCCCTGGGACTCACCTTGGGACGGAGGGGCAGCTGATCTGAGCCCAGCTGTCGCTGCATCACATGGCTCTGCCAGCCCTGGCGGCTCCCCAATGCCTGCACCAAAGTGTCGACGCCCTCGGCGATGCTCCTCAGTGACTGGGACATGCTCTGCAGTGCCTCGGCAATGTCCACCTGCGACTGGGACAAGCTTCGCAGTCATTCACATCAGAGAGGGGGTCATGTCCCACAGCACCTCATCAAGGTCAACCTGGTACTGGGTCATGTCCTCCAGATATTTTGCCGAGGCTCTCAGCCATGGCCGTCACCAACTGCGCGATGCCTTGGACATCTTCACTCATCACCACCCTAGCAGTGTTGGTCTCGGTGCCACACATTGCCAGCAACATTTCCTGCACCCATAGCCTCTGGGACTCCACCAGCTACGGAACTGCTGGAGTGTTGCTGACATCTCCCTCTGAATGTCCCGTCCGCTCTCTAAAGTCTCCATCAGCTCTGGGATAACATGTTCCATAGGTTCAACATCTGGCTGGGAACCAGCTGGGTCCTGGGATCCAGCAGGCCGCCGACTGCTGTCTCGCCTGTGGGTTCCTGCCTCCACCTCGTATGCATCAGAAACTGTGTGGTGCTCACCAGATTGTGCCCCACAAGCCTGACCACTAACGTGTCCCACCGAGCTGTGTGTATCTGCACTGGTTGAGGTTGGGGATGGCAGCTGTGACACGTTGATTGTGGCAAGTGTTCTCCTTGGAGGCAGGGGATCGGGTCACCCAGGATGGGCCGGTGCC
Organism: Scyliorhinus torazame; assembly: GCF_047496885.1. Taxonomy (NCBI): domain Eukaryota; kingdom Metazoa; phylum Chordata; class Chondrichthyes; order Carcharhiniformes; family Scyliorhinidae; genus Scyliorhinus; species Scyliorhinus torazame. The sequence goes on from NC_092709.1 coordinate 226,266,600, forward strand.
ATTGGTTGAGGACCTGTGAGAGAATGGACATGTGGTCAGTGGGAAGGATGGGTCATTCAGTATGTCAATAACAACTCACGTTTGACAGGTCCTCCGGGTGGGGCCCATTGGTGCGGCATGTGTCAACCTCCGCATTGGTGACCGCTCTGTCCTCAGCCACCGCAGTAACCTCCTGGGCCCGTTCCTCAAAGGTCGTGAGGATTTTTATGCCTGGCACCTCTCCATCAGTCTGAGCCCTCACCCGGCAATTGTGGGAGAGCTTCTCCTGCAGAGACACAGAGAGGGCATCGTTAACCACACAGGTGGTTCACAGTGGTGGGGGAATGGGGGGTGAAGGAAGGGTTGGGGTAGGTTGAAGGGAGAGGGGGTGAAGGGAGGATTGGCAGGCGCATGGAGGGTTGGGGGGGAGGGGGTGGACGGGGGAACGGCATTGGTGTCGACTCACCAGTGCTGCCCGGTGTAGGTCGTTGACCTTCTTGTGGCACTGGAGGCCAGTCCTCCTGGTCACATGTCCTGAGCTGACGGCCACTGCCACTTCGTCCCAAGCAGCACTGGCTGCCTTGTGGATCACCCTCCGGGACCCTCAGGGAAACAGGATATCCTTCCTGGCCTCGGCCGCATTTAGGAGCCTCGCCAAGTCCGTGCCTGCAAATCTTGAGGCCAGTCGTCTCGGCGTCGTGGCTGCAAGATGAGTGGGGTTGGTTGTGCATGTGCAGTTCAAGTGCTACTTGACCTTGTTAGCAGGGGGCTGGCAAGTGTGATCCTGGTGAATCAGACTGCTCAAACTTCGGATCTACCAATAAAGCAGATTGAACCATGAAAGGATGGATGGTCCAGAGGCAAATAAAACAAGGCAGGGTGCTGGTCTTGTCCTGTGTGTCCAAGGGAGACAGCTGTATTACATATGGTGGGTCAACAGTCAGGGAAGGAACTTTTAGTTTGAAGAAGGGCTGGCCCAGCTGGCCCAGGAGGTCAATAGTCTCTGAAGGAGAATCAAAGAAAAGTGAAAGCAGGTGAAGGATGCTGGAGGAAGACTCCAAGATGAGGGTAGGGAGGTTGAGGGTGTGAGGGTTGATGGTGAGAAATAGAAAGTTAAGGGTCAATGATTCTGGGCCAAAGATGAAGGTTTGACGCTCCAGCATTATTGGATGAAGGAGAAGGATAATGTTGGGAGGGTCAATGGACATGGGAGGAAGATCAAGCGTGACAGAGAAAGAGTTGAGGCAGATGGGTTCCAGCTACGGGTTTGTGTCTATCGACATGACTGTTAAGAAACTGTTACCTTGCTGGAGACCAGGTGCTGCTCGGAAACGCTGACCTCGCAGGAGATCAGAGGCTGGATTCGCCGATTCTGAGACTATGTCCCCCACGCCGGCGTGGGAACGGTGGTGTTTAACGGCAGAATAAAATGGCATAAAACAGCCACCGATTCTCCGTTTGACTGGGGGCTAGCATGCCAGCAGCGTAGAGCACCCGGCTGTAGATGCCGATACAGGCCGGAGAATTGCCGGGCCCATGGCCACGCATGCGCACGGCAGCCTGCAGCGGCCGCGCTGTGCTACATGGCAGAGGCCGCTCGCAAACCCGGCCCATGAAATAGTGCCCCCCCCCCTTGGCCGGCTCACGCGCGCTGAACGCCCCCCCCCCCGACCCCACAGTACCCCCAGCCCCTGATAAAGCCCCCCCCCCTCCTGCCCACAGATTGGCCCTCCCCCGACTGTGGCGGCGCTGGACTGAGACCGCAGCCGCCAGGCTGAGTTCCCGACGGGTGAGACCATACATGTCGCACGCTGTCGGGAACTCGGCCAGTCAGGGACAGAGCATCGAGAGGTGAGCCTTAGGCAATGTCCTGAGGCCGTCGATAAGTTGGAGGGGGCGGAGAATCGCCAACGCAGCGCCGCCCCGATTCGGTCAGGACCTTTGGTTCTCCGGCCGATCGCCGAACGCAACTTCAGGATCAGCGACCGGTGAATCCAGCCCCAGGTTCCTGTGGAAAGAAGCCACTGTGGGATTGGAGGAGTTCTGGGAGGGTCAAGCATTCCCATTGGTCAACTTTAACTGCTCTAGGAATGAAGGCCATGTCAACAGAGGTGCTCATCTCTTTGCCTGTTTTCTTCACACAGTTTACTTTGTGGATTCACAATGGATCTTATACACCAAATTTATTTCCAACCTCGGATGGTGAAGGTGAGGATGCTCCAGAGGGTCACCTTGGTTGCAAAAGGCTATCAGTCAGCATCAGCCAATTGAGAGGGAGGTCAGGAGGAACCCAACCAGTGCCATCTTCATTGCCAAGAAGCATTGGCGCATCAGCACATGTTCAGAATGCACAGAAACTACCACCAGGTATCTGAAAGGCAATGTCAGGGATGGCTAAGGCTTTCTCAGGAGGTGGTCACTGACTTGTGTGTGTTCCTAAAGCAAAGACCAGTGGAACAGAAGCTTTTTTAGGGAGCCCCATACCAGTTGCCATCAAGATAACTGCAGTCCTAAACCTCTATGCCAGAGGTGCATTCCAGAGGAAAAGTGTCAATTCCCAGCCTGCAGCACATCGGTGCATACGACAGGTGAACAATGCCCAGTTCAGGAGAGCCAACAAATTCATCATATTCTCAACAGCTGCTGATAGCCAGGCCGCTGCAGCAGTTAGTTTCACAGCCATTGTGATTCTTTCACAGGTCGCAGGGTGTAATTGACTCCATACACGTGGCCATTTGAGCTTCCTGGGAACAGCCTGTTGCATTTGTAAATCAGAAGAGATTTCACTGCATGATGTTCAAGTTGTCTGTGACCACTGGAAAGGAATAATGCAGTTGTATGCTTGTTTCCAGGCAACTCTCATGGCTCATTTATTCCCAGTTGCCACAGCTATCTGAGGCCCCTGCCCAGGTCTAGGGTTGGATCCTGGGTGACAATAGCTATCCACTCAGAATGTAGCTCATGACACCAGTGTGACATCATCACAGGTAATTATAGAACAGACCATAGGATTTCTCAAAATGAGCTTCTGGCATCTTGCCCAGTCCAGCGGAGCTTTAAATATGCACCAGAGGGGGTGTCCAGGATTGTCTTTGTCCGCTGTGCCTTGCAAAGGGGAGAAGAGTCACCAATTGTGGACATGGAGGAACTGCTAACCTTCTCAAATAAGGGTGACAGAGAGGAATATGTGGAAGAGGTGAGAGATCTCACAGCAGCTCTCCCAGATGCCAGGGTCATGTAGAGGCCTGCAGGGCTGTCAGGGACAACCTCATCTTCAATTGTTTTGACCAAGAATGATGCACCTATATGACCATCATTTCTTTACCTGCAAACCATTCCGATTGTTTGCCCACCTCCGCCAGCCTGTATCTGAAGCTACCTCACTACAAACATCCTCTGGGCAGCACGGTGGTACAACAGTGGTGCCGCACAGCACCAGGGACCCGGGTTCAGTTTCGGCCTTTGGTTGCTCTCTGTGTGGAGTTGGCATTTTCTCCCCGCGTCTGCCTGGGTTTCCTCCAGGTGCTCCGGTTTCCTCCCACAGTCCAAGGATATGCAGGTTAGGTGGATTGGCCATGCTAAATTTCCCCTTATTGTCCAAAGATGTGCAGGTTAGGTGGATTGGCCATGATAAATTGCTTCTTATTGTCTAAAGATATGCAGGTTAGGTGGATTGGCCATGCTAAATTGCCCCTTATTGTCCAAAGATGTGCAGGTTAGGTGGTTTGGCCATGATAAATTGCCTCTTTGTGTCAAGAGATGTTCAGGTTAGGTGGATTGGCCATGATAAATTGCTTCTTATTGTCCAAAGATATGCAGGTTAGGTGGATGGCCATGCTAAGTTGGTCCTTAGTGTCCAAAGATGTGCGGGTTAGGTGGATTGGCCATTCTAAATTGCACCCTTACAGTCTGGAGATGTGCCGGTTGGGTGGGTTCCAGGGATAAGTTAGGGGAGCAGGCCTAGGTGAGGTGCCCTTTCAGGGGGTTGGTGCAGACTCAATGGGCTAAATGGCCTCTTTCTGTATTGTGGGGATTTTGTTCCATTCTATTCACTCAGAGACAAAACAGAGTGGACCATTCTCACATAGGATGAAAAGAGATGGACACCCCGGAGGATACAATCTTTGCACTAAATCTATGAAGCTATAATGAACCATCTATCCGCTCTTTGTCCACATTGTTAAGACCATGGTTGCACAAGCAGCAGATAGCGTCTCACACTTATCAGTGACCTTGGTCAATCTCTTAGGAAGTCATTTATGGGGAGGCCACAAGATGCTGCATATTCAGCCATGGTACATTGCCTTGAGAATATAAGCCAAGCAAAATATATTGCCCAGTAAAGACTGACATCAAACACACCATCACATTGTTGCCTACATTGGTGAGATGTCCCTCAGTCCCCTTCATTCAGCAATGACTGCCAAACATGAAACAACAGAGCAATATGCCCACCTGAGAAAGACATCCCAACAAATGGACATAGTGCATGCAAAAGTCAAGTGAACAAAACACATATCTATATACATGAACATAACAGTACCTCAGCAGTTGTGCCACTATTGTGCCCTCAATACTAGGTACTTTTTCATTCATCACCACTAGGCCTTATTGCAGCTGAGGAGGAAACAGGTTGCTGACAGCACACACCTGCCGTCTCACACAAACTATCGCACACAAAGTATAGAAAAAAGCAATACAATTATGCATTGAAATTATTTCAGTCACCTTCATAGGAGGCCTGTAGCCTCTTGGCTGAATTGATATTGCAGCTGGAGTGGAGTTTGTTTAAAACAGAGGATTCTCAGTAAGCTTCAAGTTTTCTTCTATTGTCAGGCCAGCTCTGAGGTAAATCTGAAGGTGAAGCTGCTTGAGTGGGGACATTCCTTCTCCTTCTTTTAAGGTATAGCTATTTTACATTGGCTGTATTGTTTTGTATCTAGTTCAATGGTTTTTCAGGTAGTTTTTCAGATGGAATGTCTCATGTTTTTTTCTGATCAGAATAGCTTCTGCTGCAACTTCTGAAAACATGACTGCTTTAACCATGTGACCTATACAAGTTCAAAGACCTTTCCCAAATATGCTCAGGTGTTGGGCTAATACTCATTGTCTCTGTGGCCTTTTACCTTTTGAGTGTTTTGAGACAGCAAGGGTCTTTATGTTTGAGATGAGGAACAATCACAGTCAGATCAATGACACTCATTTCAAATTCACCCAAGGAGTTTTGACATCTCTGCTGTCCATGGTAAGGCAGGAGGCCAAATCACCTGGTATGAATGTGCTGGTCAGGTATAATAGTTCACCCTTAACAAAAGAACTTCTGAGTTCCATAAATGGCTGAGTTTTAATGTAATATTTATATATTTTGCCAACGTCACATGATATGTTGTCAGTCATTTTACAAGCTGCTGTGTCCATTTTCAAAAATAAGCTTTACAATTTGTAATATCATCTGCACTGGGCATGCCAGTACCTAAAGTAAAAGGTTATAAAGCCTCCTCAAAAGCTGCAAATGGGTGCAATTTGATCTGGGGAGTGGTCAGGTATGTGGGCAAGACTAACATTCGTCATGGTGTTTTTTAAACGAGTGCAAAAGATTGTGAAATCTTGATTTGCGCTGGAGGTAATTTGAGGGTGATATTCCTTCATCCCTTGCACTGATTTGGCTGTAAATGGGCGTAACCTAATGTAACTCTCCCCAATAAGTGGTCTTTTATCCCATTACTATTTGTGGGATGCTGTGTGCAAATGGACTCGACGATATAGTAACTATGTATCGGAGCAGAATTTTGGTATGCGGATAGGGGTCATGGCCATGCTTTATTTTACCTGTTCTCCTGTACTCAAGGCCATTGCCCCACATTCTGAGTCAAATGCTGCCAGAAAACTGTTTCTCCCAGAATACAGACATCTAAATCACAGATATGTGCAAAGGCCCTCTCTCCCCATTTGGCCACACTTACAGTTATGAAGCCATTGCTGCTCTCACAGCCCTGGGAGTGCCTGCATTTCATTTTAACAAACCTCATTTCAGAGAGTCCCATGAGAGTTGGTGACTGGTTTTGGCTGACAGCTGAAGACTTTGAGATCATCCCTGTGATGCCTTTCTGGGAAGGCCTGTCAATATGACTTCCCAATCTGGCAGTTAACAGGCCAGCAGCAGGCCTTTGCCTGCAATCAACAATCACAGGGACGGAGGTTCCCCCTACCAAGAGATACCGGTCAATCAGAGGGTCTGGAGAAGGCAGTGGTAGTTGCCAGAACAACGCCCAGCCAAGGCCCAGGACCCGAGTCACAGCTGAGTGATAGTGGGAGGGCATTCGTGAGATGGGGATCATGGAGAAGGGACGGTACAGGAGCCACTGCCAAGGATGGAGGAATGGCTCTTAGCACCACCCCCTTCACAATGGCAGGTCCCTTGATCAGGCATTGAGTGAATTTCAATCAGGTATTCTCACCTGGGAACTGGTAAGCTAACACACCAGGGTTTGCTTGTCATGCATGCCTCATGGTGAGCCGCAGCACTAGCCAATGGGTTAATATCAACTGCAGGATGAGGCCCTTAATTGGGCATTAATTGCACACAAATGTCCTCAATTGGCAGAGGGGCAGGAAGGCTGAATCAGGGTAAAGGGGGAAAGATGCTGGGGTCGCCACCTGCCATCCGCCCACTTGATTAAATGCCCCTCACCACCAAACTCACCATAGAGGGGGGCACAAGATTTTGCCCTAAATCTAAAAGTACATTTCATTAGCTGCATTTTGGGCCATCAAGAGAATGTGAAAAACGATAAGTAAATGCAAGTTTTTCCATTATTTTAATGTTAACCTTTACGGTAGCATTGTGGATAGCACAATTGCTTCACAGCTCCAGGGTCCCAGGTTCGATTCCAGCTTAGAGTCTGCACATCCTTCCCGTGTGTGCGTGGGTTTCATCCGGGTACTCCGGTTTCCTCCCACAGTCCAAAGATGTGCAGGTTAGGTGGATTGGCCATGCTAAATTGTCCTTAGTGTCCAGAATTGCCCTTAGTATTGGGTGGGGTTACTGGGTTTGTGGGGATAGGGTGGAGGTGTTGACCTTGGGTAGGGTGCTCTTTCCAAGAGCCGGTGCAGACTCGATGGGCCGAATGGCCTCCTTCTGCACTGTAAATTCTACGAACAGGTGATAACCTTCATCAGAGCATTCTAACAAAGGCTTTCACCCAAATAGTAACCTTTTTTTCTGTTGACGTTTGCTCATCTGTATTTCCAGCATTTTCTGTTTCCGTTTCTGCGTCCCAGCACTTACAGAGGTGGGTGGAGGATTCGTTTTTATAAGAAATATTAAAAAGAGCTGGGTGTTTGGCGAAAAATTTAAATAATGTAGACATAGTGCGGAGAACTCAAATACCTATCTTTGGAGGGGGAGGGGGAGCTGGGTGTTGCCATGGTTACCAAATGCCTGTGGAAAATGCTAATGGTTCACTATTTTACAACCTCCGTTCTCAATGCGGCTGGAAAAACATGCTGATTTCTCAGCATTTTACAATGTCCCATAATGTATTGTATGTTATCTCAACTGTGCATATGCAGAAGAGCTAGTGCACAATGAATTATGGGTTGCATTCAGCAATCTTTCGTCCAGGTGGCCCTCACAATGGAGACATGCATAATCATCAGCTTTAAATGTTGCAGAAGATATGCCACAATGCGGATCATTATAGGAATTTTGGCAAACATCACCACATCTGAGTTCAACGGGACTTAAGCAAGATCACGTTAGGCGGGAGGAACATATTGACCTGATCTTTTCACTTGATGAATGTCTGCAATATTATAATATAAGGAATATATTAGAAAGCAAAGCACAAAGATTCCTCAAACCAACTAGGCAGGGACAGAAATACATTATAGCTTTACCTAAGCAAATAACAAAATAGTTCACCTACACACAAGTTACATCAGGTAATTTATTCTCCAGCTTTGATCAGATTATTTCTCTGAGTTGGTGACCCCTGCCTGGTGTGCTTTGGGGAGGGGAGGCAAGTAATAAAATGACAATTGGCTGGATCGCCATATTTCCGCCCACCGCAAGCAATTCCCCATAACACAGTGGGTGGGCAACGTGCCTGCTCGCCCGCCCACCCTTAAGCCTATTGAGGCCCTTAACCTCCCCTTAATTGGGCAGTTTATGGGCCTCAAGGGCCTAATTCTGCCTCCGTTGGGGGTGCTGTGTCCACATCCAAGATGATACCCGCCTTCTGTCCTCCCCTACCTTCTCCGCCCACTCCTCCCTGGGGTGCCTTTTTCTTCCCTGCCCAAATTCCCACACTTACCTTCGTCTGATGATCAGGTTGCCTTCTTCAGAGGACTGCTTGCAGTCCCAGCAGGGCCCACTACTTAGTTCTGGCACTGTAGGGACTGCAAGAACTGCCCTCGAGACACTCCATTTGCAAATGACTTTTCTACCAGAGGAGCCAGCAAAACATGAAGGCCCCGCCTCCTCAACTTTGCCCCTCACCTGAGGTATTAATTCACCACCAGTCAGCTCCCCCCTCAAAGGGCAAAGCAGCCGATTGTCATCTGTGACTCTGGCAACTTGACCTTACGTTACACCCCTCCCACACCCGTCTCACCCCCCCTGCCACACAGCTAGCCCCACTCGATAAAATCTATCACTTTATCTGCTGTCTTGTTGTATATTCATTTTACATATCAAATGGTGCTTTGATAATATCAGAGGTAGATTTTATCCATTTTTAGCATTTGTTTTTTTGAGGCAAAGTTCAATCAGGTATCTGATGAGTGAAAAGTTGATATATACTATTCACTAAGTTGAGTGATGTTTCTGTTATGTTCCTTGTTTTGTTCTCCAAGATAGCCAAAATCGTAGTGTTGACAAAGACATAAAGCTATATGTTTAAATCAAAACTAGTTTATTTTACACTACTGGTAGCATGTTATGAATTTCCACTACTTGAAATGGTTCACGCACTCTACTGAGTAACAGTTAACAAAATAATAGTATTGAATCTATGATACAGTAATTAATTATCTCTCCAATATATAACTTACACTCTAACTCAACTTCACACTATCCTTCTACATCAACTTCTCCAGCAGCGTCTCCCAGAATGCCTAGAGATGGAGCCTTTTATAAGACTACTCAGTGATGCCATCTAGTGTTGATATACATGAACATCATCTTGTTAACCCTTTACTCTCCTTAGATTATACATATCATTACAGTTTCAACATGTTTAAAGCCTGCAAAGAGAAGCGGCCAGTTTATGGTTAGTAAAAGCAGGCGGGGAGAAGAGAGGGACAAAATCCTGTCCTGGAGAGAAGTACAAAGACACCAAGAAATGGGAAATTAAAATAAAACCCCTTCATGCAGAATTAATATTCTTGAGAGTTGCTCTGCTCTACTCAATGCATGATGAAATTACTCCATTTGGCTTTGCAGACTAACTTTTCACATGAGGTCAACATTGTATTTATTAATTATATGCTGCATTGTACTTTCGCTTTCCCAATGAATATTTCACTTTTAAAGGAGGGCTGTATAAAACTGATTGGTAAATGTTTATGGCCTGAAAGATAACTTTGTTTACCATCAGCTGAATTGAGGCTGTAAACTGTATGCATCCAATTTAGATTATTTTAAAAAGGAAAATGAGTAGCTATCCCTCTGCCATGCCATCTTTTTGCTGCAGCTTGTAAGTTATTATGAAGGCAAAGGACAAATTACAGTTCCCACACTGTGATGGACCAGGAAATCTTGACCTTATTGCCAGCTGCTTATTGTAAACTTTACGGGACAAACTAAATAAAACCTTTTTTTATAGGCAATTTAGTCCAGTCTCTGTAAACTTTCCACTTGCAATTTACAACAAATTCTCAATCTCATTTGGGAAGGCAAAAAATATATACATTGTACTTTCAACATGGAGTTGAAAAGGAAAACGTTTACATTTAGAGAGCGCACCTCAGCTCCTGGGTCTATCCTATAGCTCTTCTCTATCATGGAACTGCTTTTTTCAAGGAAAAATGGTTGGTGACCAATTTGTGCACTTCAGTGAGATAAATGACTCTTGTCGGATGTTGGTTGAGCGAGGAGACCAGAAGAACACACTTGCTCTTCTTTAAACAATGTCAAGCAATCTCATACATCCACCCAAATGGAAGATGAACCTTTTGTTTAACATTTTATTGAAAAGATAAAACCTCTGGCAACGTACTGTTGCCTTTGTATTGCACTGAAGCATGAATCCAGAGGATTTGCTAAAGAACTGGAGCGAAATTCGAAACCATAATTTTCTGTCCCTAAATGTAAACGTGGCAACGTCACGTCAGGATTCATTATTCTCTTCAAAAATGTCGAAGTACCTCATTGCAAAAATAACACTTGGTGTACTTTATTACTTTCCCCATAATAGAATTAATCAAAATTGGTATTCATGCTGCTTAAATCATTGCAAGTTCAGATAAATATTCCGCTTACACTTACAAAGATATGACAAAGCAGCGCTTTCAGACCAATCGGTTTGGTGAATATTTAGCCGAGCATTTACCACTTTCCATTTCTGCTTATTCCCCCCTCTCCTTCATCCATCTATCCAATCTAATTTTGGCCAACAATTTCCTCAAAGCTACTGTTGCTTCACTGTCAAATTCACAGTGAGTGTGGCGAAAACATTGCTTACGCGCACGAATGTGACTGGGGAATGGGAAGCTCCAAGGAGGTTCCTGCTTCAATCCTTACGTGAATTCCGCAACATTATGCCTCTTTGTGTAAATCCGTTTCTCCTGTTCCCTTTTCAAATTCTGCCTCTTCAACTTTGAACCATGTCCCTGATCCATGTTCAAGGAAACATATTATGGAGAAAAATTGAATAAGTCTTGAAAACACATGCAAGGATTGTGCTGCGTCAGGGGACTAAGACCTCACAACGTGGGCAGCTTCTTACCAAAAAATGATAGTGTCAGTTCAGGTGAGAAAAATGGTATCAATCCCATGGCACCAGTGGGGAATCTCACGGAATAGTGAGCCTCTGAAACAAAAATATTATTTCTTCATGGGAATCATTCTGCACTTGTGATGGCCTGCTGCTGATACACACGGCCCAGAATAACTGACACTCGCCCCAGAGTAACTTAATCACTGCAGTCAGTGGTGAGCACATGCCCGGCACTTGTTCCAGATCCAATTGAGGGGATGGTAGCCCAGAGGCCTGCTCCAAGATTCTCAGAGTGAGCCCTAACAAGACTCCTAGATGGAGTGCAGCAGAGGAGGGGCCTCCTGTACCCACGTTCCAGACAGCGTCCATACAGCAAGGTGACCAACCCCTTCAACACCATTATTCCTATGAAATTCATCTCCAAACTCCGTGGCCTGGGCCTCGATTCCTCCCTCTGCGACTGGATCCTGAACTTCCTAACCCAAACGCCACAATCAGTAAAGATAGACAACAACACCTCCTCCATGATCATCTTCAACACTGGTGCCCCACAAGGCTGTGTCCTCAGCCCCCTACTATACTCCTTATACATCTATGACTGTGTGGCCAAATTCCCCTCCAACTCGATTTTCAAATTTGCTGATGACACCACCGTAGTGGGTCGGATCTCAAACACTGACGAGACAGAGTACAGGAATGAGATAGAGAATCTAGTGAACTGGTGCGAAGACAATAATCTCTCCCTCAATGTCAACAAAACGAAGGAGATTGTCATCGACTTCAGGAAGTGTAGTGGAGAACATGCCCGTCTACATCAATGGGAATGAAGTAGAAAGGGTTGAGAGCTTCAAGTTTTTAGGTGTCCAGATCACCAACAGCCTGTCCTGGTCCCCCCATGCCGACACTATAGTTAAGAAAGCCCACCAATGACTCTACTTTCTCAGAAGACTAAGGAAATTTGGCATGTCAGCTACGACTCTCACCAACCTTTACAGATGCACCATAGAAAGCATTCTTTCTGGTTGTATCACAGCTTGGTATAAATCCTGCTCTGCCCAAGACCGCAGGAAACTACAAAAGGTTGTGAATGTGGCCCAGTCCATCACGCAAAGCAGCCTTCCATCCATTGGGAAGGATTCTCTCACCCAGGGGCTGGGCCGCCAAATTGCGCCATGCTGCCCCGACGCCAGTCCACCGATTCTCTGGAGAGGGAGAATTGGCGGCATTGGTGGGGCACGGTTGGCGCGGCGCCGGTCAGGAGCTGCTCTACGGGACCCCCCGGCGATTCTCCGCCCGGGATGGGCCGAGCGGCCATAGAAAAAAACCAGAGTCCCGCCGGCGCTGTTCTAACCTGGCCTTACCTGGCGGGACCTCAGCGTGGAAGGATCCGGGGGCGGCCTGGTGGTGGGGGAGGAGGGGCCAATCCCCGGGCGGGCCTCCGCTGTGGCCTGGCCCGCGATCGGGGCCTACCGATCGGCGGGCCAGCCTCTCAGGCTGGGGCCTCTTTTGTTCCGCGCCGGCCCCTGTAGCCCTACACCGTGTTACGTCGGGCTGGTGCAGAGAAGCGAGCCACCGCGCACACGTACAATCGCGCCGGTCCCACTCCGCATGCGTGCGTTGACGCTGCCCCCACTGCGCATGTGCAGACCCAGCGGCACCTATCTGATGCCGGGATCGGCAGCTGGGTCGCTCTAGAGCTGTGCTGGCCCCCTGTAGGGGTCAGAATCGTTGATCCTGAGGCCATGTTGACGCCGTCGAGAAACGAGGATCAGAGGAACCCACCCATTGACTCTGTCTCCAATTCCCGCTGCCTCAGAAAGGCAGCCAGCATAATTAAGGACCCAATCCACCCCGCACATACTCTCTTTCACCTTCTTGTGTCAGGAGAAAGATACAAAAGTTTGAGGTCACGTACCAACCAACTCAAGAACAGCTTCTTCCCTGCTGCCATCAGACTTTTGAATGGACCTACCTCATATTCAGTTGATCTTTTCTCCACACCCTAGCTATGACTGTAATATTGCATTCTGCAGTCTCTCCTTCCTTCCCTATGTACAGTATGCGTTGTCTGTATAGCATGCAAGAAACCATACTTTTCACTGTATACTAATACATGTGACCATAAGAAACCAAATCAAAAAAATAATCAAAAGGATGTGCTCCCACTGCAGCTGCAGGTGACGCAACCAGTCACGGCCCAACAGGCTGGGCCTTGTGGCCCTTCTCCATAATGAACGGGAGGCGCACCTCCTGGTGCCCATAGACTATCAGGATCATTGTAGTACCTGCGATTTCCAACAGTTCTCCCATGTAAGTGGCCAATCTGGCCTGGGTATTCATCAAATTCATGGTCTAAACTCCCGTCTTAATGCGGTCATACGTTCGCTGACCGAGCATGGAGACCACTGCACTGGTGTCCAACTCCAGCTGAGGAGCATCACCTCAACCAGGTGGGTGAGATGTTAAAGTTGAGCAAATTATGATCCCACTAAAATACTGACCATTTTAAACCATAGGGTAATGTTGGTGCACGAAGCACTTGCCTCGTAAATGTCTGTAAATAGAGTGTCTGTCCAATTGTGACAATGAGAAATTATGTTATTTCAACTGGAGACTAAGCTTGAAAACTGTCTCAACTTTGGCAATGGACAGTTACTGGTTAATTGAAATCAGGAATGACCCTTCAGCTACATCTAAACTATTCCTTTGAGGGGACCGAAGGAGTTAGCGTCGATCTCAGTGCTCCATAGGGAAAGCTGTGATCATCCCTATTCCCACTTCCTTCCCAAACCTCACGCCACCATTTACCAGGAAGCAGTGAGTGAGGAGGCTATGAAATGAAAATCGCTTATTGTCACGAGTAGGCTTCAATGAAGTTACTGCGAAAAGCCCCTAGTCGCCACATTCCGACGCCTGTTCGGGGAGGCTGGTACGGGAACGTACGTGATGCTACGTGGTTCAAATCGCCGTGGCCTGCTGCTGCCTCAGCTGGGCAGGAAAACTACTCACCAAAGCATTTCTCGCTGGATTCCAGCTCCAAGTTAAAATCTGCTCCGGTATTCCTTTCAGCCTCAGCAATTTCATCCCTCGCCTCCATTTTTTCATATTTCATGAACGAGGTTATTAGATTTTAGTTGTGACAGAAAAATCAACCATACTGCAGAATTCCTAAAAGACCAATAAAAATCCTGAAATCCAATGTAATACAAATGATTTGAACTCATTTGATCATGAAGCAGCTGCCTAAACCTAGGCCTTTATTCAAGCCTATGCTTCGTTTTTAATTATTTGTCAACAATAAATTGTCAGCTTTTCTGCATTCTGTGGGTTGGATTTGATATGGGTTAGGCAGAGGGGAGGGATTTTACCAGCTCCCTTCACTCTGATCAACTGGGCACAGAATCTAATGACGGACTGGACTGCAGCCATAAGCTCTGGGCCTGAATAATTCCGAACATAATTCCGGATGGGTTGTTTTTAGCGAAACACATCGCCTCGCACTGATGTTGTTTCATTTGCCACTTTTAGACCTTTTCCTCATTCTATCAAAATCTCCTCACAGGTCCTTTATTTTTTAAAGATGTAATTCCACATCTTATTCACTTCCCACCTGCAAATATCATCACTCTCACTGGAGCTGGATCCAAATCATTGATATACAATGTGAACAAAATGCTCCTCAGACCTGAACCCTGAAGGAACTACCGGAGGAGGTAGTGGAGGCAGGGACGATAGGGACATTTAAGGGGCATCTTGACAAATATATGAATAGGATGGGAATAGAAGGATACGGACCCAGGAAGTGTAGAAGATTGTAGTTTAGTCGGGCAGTATGGTCGGCACGGGCTTGGAGGGCCGAAGGGCCTGTTCCTGTGCTGTACATTTCTTTGTTCTTTGTTGTTCTTTGATACAACAACCTTCACTGTCATTGGGTAACAGTCTGGAAGTCCCTCCCTATCAGCACAGTGGGTGTACCTACACCTCAAGGACTGCGGCGGTTTAAGAAGGCAACTCACCACCACCTTCTCAAGGCAACTAGGGATGGCAAGAAATGATGGCCTGACCAGCGACGCCCACATCCCAAGCTGGAAAGCTTGTGGTGAGATATCAGATCCATGACTGCTGAACTCCGAGACATGGCGCAGTCTCTCAGGACCGTGGCTGCAGGGATCAACGCCATGGTCCGGACAATGACAGGCCTTCTGGACTGGCCACACCAGATGGCTTTGAAGCTTCGGGAGCTAACTCCAGCAGTCCCTTCGTCCCATGGAGTAACTCAGGGACCCACATTCACCCGGAGGGAGGTTGAGCCACTGGGGAACCTCTAGCGGCCTTCCACCCAGAAGAACCTGGGAGTGACCAGTGCTTCTGAATCCCCCTTTCCAAATACTGATGCTTCTCAGGGGTAGGGGGGCTGAAAAGCGTGATGCAGCAACACCAGTGCCACCTGAGTGTAAGCCAGGGCCCTCCAGGTCCCAGCCCTCCAAAGGTTGCCTGCCAAGAGCCTCTCAGGCCACAGGGCATGAAAGGCAGCTGATCCACTTCTGATCTGCATCCTGGGAATACACTTAGGAGTAGTGGGAGGGTTTACAAGATGAAGGACTTGTAGGGGCACAGAGAGGGCACGGGTCAAGTTAGCAGGGGGTATTTATTAAATGTCACAAATGCACATGTTCCAGATTAAATACTTTTGTTATTCACAGTCTTAAGGTCTCACTGTCATTAACCCTTCTCACAGTAAGATAGAGCTTCACCCCATCTGGGCACATCTCTTCTCACAGCCTCTTAAAGTCAGGCAAACAGTTCATTCAAAGTGAAAATAACTTGGGCATTAATCAGTGAGCCCTCGGCCCTTGCCCCTAAACCCCCCTTGAGTGCCATGTGACAAAGGGACCTAGGGCTGAACCTCACTCTCCTTTGATCCAGGGAGTCAGCGTTGTGGCAGGAGTCAGACAGGAGACAGACATAAACAATAGCTGAGGAGAATCACAGAGCTTTCCTCACTGCGAGTCGTCATCACCCTCCTGCATTTTCTAATAATCAGCCCCAGGGACTCCCCAGGCCCAGCACCCTGATGGTGAAGGTACACTGCTACCTTCCTGTTGTCATGGAGGGATGGGCACAATGGAACTGTCGAGCAATATGGTGTTCCTATTGTGTGAAGCGGGAAGCGATGAGGGCAGCCTGGTCCTTCTTCCCATGCAAAACCTCACCAGCTCCTCCCCCGGATCCTCCTCTCCGCCCTCTTCCTTCACTCCCTCTTGGTCTACCTCCTCATCTGAGGATGGTCCACTCCTCCAGGTCTTCATCAGTAAGGTGGTCGCCACATTGCTGTGCCAATTTATATCAGGCACAGTAGACCACCATGATGCAGGAGACCCTCTAGGGATTGTACTGTAGGGCCCCACCGGACCTGTCGAGGCAGCAGAAGCGGATGTTAAGGAGCCTGACGCACCACTCAATCACAGGTCGGGTGGTACTGTGAGCCTCATTGTAGCGGGTCTCTGCTTCGGTCTTGGACCTCCGCACTGACCTCAGCAGGTATCCTTTGTCCCCAACAAGCCATCCCTGCAACCTTGGTTGACCCTCGTATATTCCAGTGATTTGCAACTGTGAAGGCTGTAATGATCATGCATGCTTCCTGGAAACGTGCATACATGTGCATGAACCTCATCTGGTAGCCACAAAACAGCTGCACAGTAAGGGAGTGGAAACCCTTCTGTGGCGCACAAAGACTCCGTGAGACGAATAGAGTGAAGTCGATGAGGCTTTATTAAGCGTGTCTGTTCCCCAGCAGCCCGATAGTAAACTGGCCTGCGGGGGAAGGCACCGGCTTCTTATACTTCGCCTTCAGGGCGGAGTATGAGGTCAACGGCCAACCAGGACCCGGGATCAGTCAGCCAATGACATTAGGGCTTCCAGTCCCACATGACTCCCAATACATACTACCACACCTTCCTACTGAGGGTTCCCTGAAGCTATGGGCACATAGTCGGCATCTAGCATTAATCGATCGCTCCCTGCACCTGTGGCAGAGCAACGATGGTGACGAATCCCACAGCACACTTACCCTGCTGGGCCTGGTCCAGGTCAAAATGGATAAAGTCCAATACCCTGGCATAGCTGGATGTATTTAGGGTGGGTACCCTCCGCCCCCATATGGCACCACGATGGACAGAATGTGGCACATGTACCGCACTATCTCCCTGGTGAGGCAAGTATCCTGTGGCTCCTGTTGTCTGACAGCTCCATGAAGGGCACACGGACCTGTATACCCTCAGTCTCCTTCTTCATCTTTATGCCACCTGTTTGGTTCCTGCTGCCTGGGGCCTTTGAGCCTGCGCTGTGGCCCTCTGGCACTGGGTTCTCCCTGGGTGCCACTGCCCTTTGCTGTTGGAGTCTGTGTCCCTCCAGCGCTGTAGTGAACAGAATTGCCAGCTCCACTGGGTTCCATATGTCTTGGTAAGCTGCGAAGGATGAGAGAGCCAGAGAGAGGGTCAGGTTGGTTCCTCAGCCGCTTAACTTCAGTACCTCCCTTCGCCCATTGTCCTCCCAGTCCTGGAAGCAGCCAGTCCGCCACCTTATCCAGTTATCCACTCACTCCCATCTCAGGTTCCCTTCCACCTCCATTGCTTGACCAGCCTGGTCAATACCCTCGCCCCTTCAGAGGCATCTCTGGCCTCCCGTCCGTTTGACCCCTCCCTTAATCTCTACATCACTGGAGATTCTGACAAGAGGTTTCAACAATTGCCTATCGCTCATGGGCAGGGTCAACTTGATGGTTCTGACCACATTCAGGGCTGATGGATCCTCAATGGAAGATGCTGGGGTCTGGCACTTATGCAAACACAGTCCCTCTCGATCCCGTGCACCCAAGCATTTATCCTTGAACCATGAGTTGTCATCCCTGTCCTTGACTTTGAGAATGTGCACAGCTGACATTATTTAGGGTTAACTGATGAGGGTCAAGTAGTTTGATGAGTACGGGTCTCAGGAATCATAGAGGGCACAATTACTTTCTGCATCCGGGAGAGACAAGGCTAATAGACACCCTGATTACTCAGGCTGACTCATCCCGGGACCTCATTGCTGTCAGGACAGCCACTACATTAATTTTTAACAATTGCCCCCTACCCCATCTGCCACCCCTAGGCTGGGCACCGTGCTGCCATCTCTTTCGGGATCTCATCCACACAGCCCCTTAGGCCCCCCTCCATCAGTCTCATCATCCCCTTCCCCCCACCTTCCCCCCACCCGCATACCCCATGCCACTAACAGATGACTAACTCAGCGCTAATTAAAGTTTACAAAAAATGCAAGCAGCGGAGTTTTCTTTTAAAATCTTTAAACAACACAGGCAGCAGGCATCAGGGCTACACATACTAGCCGTGACCCCCATCCCAGAGGTCCCTGACACCCCCATCCAGAGCCCCCAAACCCACCCCTCCAAGACCCTTGAGTCCCGTTATAATCCATTATAATGAATTCAAATTGATGCAAATCAGATTTGTATCCTTCCTTGGTGTGAAACTGATCATGATATCGGGGAAAGTGCAGGAACATCACAATCAGAAATCTTGCCAGCATGGCATATCACAATATTTTGCACCCGTGCGTGAAGGGATTATGAGCCCGTTAAATCCCGCCCAATGTTCCAGGTCAGGATAGCGAGTGGCCTGAAGGGCAACTTCCAGGTGGTGGTGTTCTCATGCACTTGCTGCCTTGTCCTTCTAGATGGTGGTTGTCATGTGCTTGGAAGGTGATGTCTAACGGTCCTTGCTGAGTTCCGGCAGTGCATCTTGTCAGTGGTACACACGGCTGCTACTGTGCATAGATGGTGGAGAAAATTAATGTTTGTGGGTGGGGTGCCAATCAAGTGGGCTGCTTTGTCTTGGATAGTGTTGAGCTTCAAGAGTGTTGGTGGAGCTCCACTCATTAAGGCATGTGAGGAGTATTCCATCTCACTCCTGACGTGTGACTTGTAGATTATGGATAGGCTTCAGAGAGTCAGAAGGTGAGTTACTAGCTGCAGGATTGTTAGCTCCTGGCCCACAACAGGGACGGGTGCCAGGGCCAGAGGCCATGGTTCCGGCTACCAACCGGGCCCGGGATGCAGAGAGGAGGTGGGAGGGGGACATCCGGGGGCAGAATCCAAGAGCACCATGTAGCCCATTGGAACTGATTGGGCACAGGGTTACACACCATGCTAACATGTCGGCCTTTTCCCGTAACTGCCTCCCCAACAGGCGCCGGAATGTAGCGACGAGGGTCTTTTCACAGTAACTTCATTGAAACCTACTTGTGACAATAAGCGATTATTATTATTATTATTTTACCCCTGCAGACAATGGATATTGAAATTCAATCAGCAATGGTGACCTTCCTACTAGTCGCCGCAGCCCTGGGGGATACCCTGCTGCTGTGCGAGCTGGCGCTGCTCGAGGAGGAGGAAGCGGCAGCAGCAGAGCGGGCAGCAGTGGAACAGGAGGCAGCTGCTCAGGATAGAGAGCCACCCAATAGGTCAAGTAGGTGTAAAGGAGGCGCCGCATGAGGCTTCGTGTGTACCGGCAGTGTCTGTCATTCGAGGACCTCACAGCCCCAGGGTCCCAGGTTCGATTCCCGGCTTGGGTCACTGTCTGTGCGGAGTCTGCACGTTCTCCCCATTCCTGCGTGGGTTTCCTCCAGGTGCTCCGGTTTCCTCCCACAGTCCAAAGATGTGCAGGTTAGGTGGATTGATAAATTGCCCCTTCGTGTCCAAAAAGGTTAGCTTGGGTTACGGGGATTGGGTGGAGGCGTAAGCTTAAGTAGGGTACTCTTTCCAAGGGCCGGTGCAGACGCGATGGGCCGAATGGCCTCCTTCTGCACTGTAAATTCTATGAATCTATGAATCTATGACCTGCCAGACTGGGCATGTCATTGAAGACTCCAACTGAGCTGGGTAGCAGTGCGACATACTGCCAGATCATGGCACACCTGGCACCACGGGCGAATGGGGGAGGACATCCACTGTCGGTGACCATCATGATAACAGTTGCCCTAAACATCTACACCACAGGGTTCTTCCAGGTGGAGTTGGCGTGGAGATGGGATGCCGTGTCAGTGCCCATGGCCAGGTGCCGAGTGGGGACCTGTCGGGGATCTCTCAGAGCTCGGTGCACAGATGCATCTGCGCCATTACGGAGGCCCTATATGCCCAATCAGCACAATACATCCATTTCAATGTGGACCGAGCCCACCAGGATGCCCGAGGTTTGCCGCCATCACCGACATGCAGGGGATACAGGGGGTGATCGAACGGATGCATGTCGCCCTACGGGCACCTGCAGGTGACAGGCTGCTCGACACAAACTAAAAGGGGTCCCACTCGAGGAACATTCGGCTGATATGTGACCATCAGATGCTCGTCTGTGCCTGATACCCGGGTAGTGTGCATGGCACCTTCATCCTGGCACACTTGCCGATTCTTGGCCTCTTTGAGACCTCCCCCGGGTGCGGGGTTGGCTCCTGGGCGACAGGGGTTATCCACTGTGATTGATGCCACCTATCCAAAGCTACAGACCCCCTATCACGATACCAATGCAGCGACAGGGGCGTGATCGAACGGTGCTTGAAGATGCGGTTCAAGTGCCTCGACTGCTCTTGAGGGGCCCGGCAGTGTAGTGCTGAGAGGGTCGCCCGCATCGTGGCGGCCTGCTGCATCCTTCAGAACATCGCGCAGCAGAGGGGCGCGTGCTGGAGGAGGAGGATGAATGGCAGACCTCATTCGACGAGGAGGATGCGGGGGAAAGTGAGGATGGGCAGGACATGGAACCCAGGCAGGAACGGGAGGCCCCACACATGTGCACCAGAGCCAACGCCTCCAAGTTCACCAACTGGGGGGTGGCTGGCCATGGGCACTGATACAGCATCCCATCTCCACACCACCCCACCTGCCCAACCCCGCCTGCAACCCCCTCCATGATACATAACTGCCGCACTACGGGATGGAGGATCAGGGCTGGCAGTAACAGCGGGTCTGGTCCATGGGATGGAGGATGATGACAACCCACTCCAGGGTGAGCTTTGCTGCTCCACATTGTTTGACAACGTCTGTCCCTGCCCACGAGAGGCCCGCTCTCGTCTCGACCAGGGTCTGCATGCTCGCAGCCATGGAGCACTGAGGAGGACCATCTCTGTCTGGTATTGTGCCACCATATTCTGCATCTGGGTCACGTCGGCCAGTGGCTGCACCATCTCCCTCTGGGACTGGGCCACCGCCCTCTGCATCTGGGTCACGTCGGCCAGTGCTTGGTCAATGCTGCCGACACTCTCAGCCATGTCTGACTGAGCCACACTCAGGAGAACCGCTGCGATGTCCAGGTGGCTTTGGCATATGGCTACCTGTGAGAGGGCAGTCCTGCCCTGAGCCTCGGCCACCACCTGTGAGGGTGGTGTTGGGGTGAGGGCGGTGTGGGGGTGAGGGCAGTGTGGGGGTGAGGGCGGTGTGGGGGTGAGGGCGGTGTGGGGGTGAGGGTGGTGTTGGGGCGGTGTGGGTGTGAGGGTGGTGTGGTGGCGGTGTGGGGATGAGAGTGGTGTGGGGGTGAGGGTGGTGTGGGGGTGAGGGCGGTGTGGGGGTGAGGGTGGTGTGGGGGTGAGGACGGTGTGGGGGTGAGGGCGGTGTGGGGGTGAGGGTGGTGTTGGGGCGGTGTGGGGGTGATGGAGGTGTGGGGGTGAGGGCAGTGTGGGGGTGAGGGCGGTGTGGGTGCGAGGGCGGTGTGGGTGCGAGGGCGGTGTGGGGGTGAGGGTGGTGTGGGGGTGAGGGTGGTGTTGGTGTGAGGGTGGTGTGGGGGTGAGGGCGGTGTGGGGGTGAGGGTGGTGTTGGTGTGAGGACGGTGTGGGGGTGAGGGCGGTGTGCGGGTGAGGGTGGTGTGGGGGTGAGGGTGGTGTGGGGGTGAGGGTGGTGTGGGTGTGAGGGCGGTGTGGGGGTGAGGGTGGTGTTGGTGTGAGGGCGGTGTGGGGGTGAGGGCGGTGTGGGGGTGAGGGTGGTGTTGGTGTGAGGACGGTGTGGGGGTGAGGGCGGTGTGGGGGTGAGGGCGGTGTGGGGGTGAGGGCGGTGTGGGGGTGAGGGCAGTGTGGGGGTGAGGGCGGTGTGGGGGTGAGGGCGGTGTGGGGGTGAGGGCGGTGTGGGGGTGAGGGTGGTGTGGAGGTGAGGGTGGTGTTGGGGCGGTGTGGGGGTGATGGTGGTGTGGAGTTGAGGGTGGTGTTGGGACGGTGTGGGGGTGAGGGTGGTGTGGGGGTGAGGGCGGTGTGGGTGTGAGGGCGGTGTGGGTGCGAGGGTGGTGTTGGTGTTGGGGCGGTGTGGGGGTGATGGTGGTGTGGGGGTGAGGGCAGTGTGGAGGTGAGGGTGGTGTGGGGGTGAGGGTGGTGTGGGGGTGAGGGCAGTGTGGGGGTGAGGGTGGTGTGGGGGTGATGGTGGTGTTGGTGTGAGGGTGGTGTGGGGGTGAGGGCGGTGTGGGGGTGAGGGTGGTGTTGGTGTGAGGGTGGTGTGGGGGTGAGGGCGGTGTGGGGGTGAGGGTGGTGTGGGGGTGAGGATGGTTGGGGTGAGGGTGGTGTGGGGCTGAGGGTGGTGTGGGGGTGAGGGCAGTGTGGGGGTGAGGGCGGTGTGGGTGTGAGGGCGGTGTGGGTGTGAGGGCAGTGTGCGGGTGAGGACGGTGTGGGACTGAGGGTGGTGTGGGTGTGAGGGCAGTGTGGGGGTGAGGGCGGTGTGGGTGTGAGAGCGGTCTGGAGGTGAGGGCGGTGTGGGGGTGAGGGCAGTGTGGGCGTGAGGGCGGTGTGGGGGTGAGGGTGGTGTTGGGGCGGTGTGGGGGTGATGGTGGTGTGGAGGTGAGGGTGGTGTTTGGACGGTGTGGGGGTGAGGGCAGTGTGGGGGTGAGGGCGGTGTGGGGGTGAGGGCGGTGTGGGGGTGAGGGTGGTGTTGGTGTGAGGGTCGTGTGGGGGTGATGGTGGTGTTGGTGTGAGGGTGGTGTGGGGGTGAGGGTGGTGTGGGGGTGAGGGTGGTGTTGGTGTGAGGGTGGTGTGGGGGTGAGGGCGGTGTGGGGGTGAGGGCGGTTTGGGGGTGAGGGTGGTGTGGGGGTGAGGATGGTTGGGGTGAGGGTGGTGTGGGGGTGAGGGTGGTGTGGGGGTGAGGGCAGTGTGAGGGTGAGGGCGGTGTGGGTGTGAGGGCGGTGTGGGTGTGAGGGCGGTGTGGGTGTGAGGGCAGTGTGGGGGTGAGGGCGATGTGGGAGTGAGGGTGGTGTGGGTGTGAGGGCAGTGTGGGGGTGATGGCGGTGTGGGTGTGAGAGCGGTCTGGAGGTGAGGACGGTGTGGGGGTGAGGGCAGTGTGGGCGTGAGGGCGGTGTGGGGGTGAGGGTGGTGTTGGTGTGAGGGTGGTGTGGGGGTGAGGGCGGTGTGGGGGTGAGGGTTGTGTGGGGGTGAGGGCGGTGGGGGTGAGGGTGGTGTGGGGGTGAGAGTGGTGTGGGGTGAGGGCTGTGTGGGGGTGAGGGCGGTATGGGGGTGAGGGCGGTGTGGGGGTGAGGGCGGTGTGGGGGTGAGGGTGGTGTGGGGGTGAGGGCAGTGTGGGGGTGAGGGCAGTGTGGGGGTGAGGGCAGTGTGGGGGTGAGGGCAGTGTGGGGGTGAGGGCAGTGTGGGGGTGAGGGCGGTGTGGGGGTGATGGTGGTGTTGGTGTGAGGGTGGTGTGGGGGTGAGGGCGGCGTGGGGGTGAGGGCGGTGTTGGTGTGAAGGTGGTGTGGGGGTGAGGGCGGTGTGGGGGTGAGGGCGGTGGGGGTGAGGGTGGTGTGGGGGTGAGAGTGGTGTGGGGTGAGGGCTGTGTGGGGTGAGGGCTGTGTGGGGTGAGGGCTGTGTGGGGGTGAGTGCGGTATGGGGGTGAGGGCAGTGTGGGGGTGAGGGTGGTGTGGGGGTGAGGGCGGTGTGGGGGTGAGGGCAGTGTGGGGGTGAGGGCGGTGTGGGGGTGAGGGCAGTGTGGGGGTTAGGGCGGTGTGGGGGTGAGGGCGGTGTGGGGTGAGGGCGGTGTGTGGGTGAGGGTGGTGTGGGGGTATGGCGGTGGGGTTGAGGGTGGTGTGGGGTGAGGGTGGTGTGGGGGTGAGGGTGTTGTGGGTGAGAGGGCGGTGCGGGGGAGTGTGAGGGCAGTGTGGGGGTGAGGGCGGTGTGGGGGTGAGGGCGGTGTGGGGGTAAGGGCGGTGTGGGGGTGAGGGTCATGTGGTGGTGAGGGCCGTGTGGGGGTGAGGGTGGTGTGGGGGTGAGGGCAGTGTTGAGGTGGTGTGGGGGTGAGGGTGGTGTGGGGGTGAGGTCAGTGTGGGGGTGAGGGCGGTGTGGGGTTGTGGGCGGTGTGGATGTGAGGGCGGTGTGGGGGTGAGGGTGGTGTGGTGGCGGTGTGGGGGTGAGGGTGGTGTGGGGGTGAGGGTGGTGTGGGTGTGAGGGTGGTGTGGGAGTGAGGGCGGTGTGGGAATGAGGGCGGTGTGGGGGTGAGAGCGGTGTGGGGGTGAGGGTGGTGTGGGGATGAGAGTGGTGTGGGGGTGAGGGCAGTGTTGGGGCGGTGTGGGGGTGAGGGTGGTGTGGGGGTGAGGGCGGTGTGGGGGTGAGGGTGGTGTGGGGGTGAGGGTGGTGTGGGGGTGAGGGTGCTGTGGAGGTGAGGGCGGTGTGGGGGTGAGGGTGGTGTGGGTGTGAGGGTGGTGTGGAGGTGAGGGTGGTGTTGGGGCGGTGTGGGGGTGATGGTGGTGTGGGGGTGATGGCGGTGTGGGGGTGAGGGCGGTGAGGGGGTAAGGGCGGTGTGGGGGTGTGGGCGGTGTGGGGGTGAGGGTGGTGTGGAGGTGAGGGCGGTGTGGGGGTGAGGGCGGTGTGGGGGTGACGGTGGTGTGGGGGTGAGAGCGGTGTGGGGGTGAGGGTGGTGTGGGTGTGAGGGTGGTGTGGAGATGAGGGCGGTGTGGGGGTGAGGGTGGTGTGGGGGTGAGGGTGGTGTGGGGGTGAGGGTGGTGTGGGGGTGAGGGTGGTGTGGGGGTGAGGGTGGTGTTGGGGCAGTGTGGGGGTGAGGGTGGTGTGGGGGTGAGGGTGGTGTGGGGGTGAGAGTGGTGTGGGGGTGAGGGCGGTGTGGGGGTGAGGGCAATGTGGGGGTGAGGGCGGTGTGGGGGTGAGGGCGGTGTGGGGGTGAGGGTGGTGTGGGGGTGAGTGCGGTGTGGGTGTGAGGGTGGTGTGGAGGTGAGGGCGGTGTGGGGGTGAGGGTGGTGTGGGGGTGAGGGTGGTGTGGGGGTGAGGGTGGTGTGGGGGTGAGGGTGGTGTGGGGGTGAGGGCGGTGTGGGGGTGAGGGTGGTGTGGGGGTGAGGGTGGTATTGGGGCGGTGTGGAGGTGAGGGTGGTGTGGGGGTGAGGGTGGTGTGGGGGTGAGGGTGGTGTGGGGGTGAGGGCGGTGTGGGGGTGAGGGCGGTGTGGGGGTGAGGGTGGTGTTGGTGTGGTGGGGGTGGGGTTGACACACGTGGCATGTGGAACCCTAACTCGGCGGGGCCTCACTACCTCCCGCGGCCGATCTCCACCCAGATAACTTCCCTTTCCTCAGGTACACCAACCACATCCAGGGCCTGCTGCTCTGCCACGGTGAGGGGCCGCGGTACGGGGGCCCCCCTTCAGTTTTCTCCCGCTCCCGGCCTTCTCCTGAGGGGCGGGGGAGGTAATAGGTAACGCACAGTGTTAGACAGTCCAACATGCAGCCCCGGGGGATGGGTAGATGGTGGCTTCAGTGGCCAGGGCTCCCGGCCATGGCGGCCTATATGGGAGCTGGCATGTGGTGCAGGGTGGGGGTTCGGCCGCCCTGCTGGTGTGATTCGGGGTGTCAAGGATGTGTGGAATGGGGGTTTGTGCCAGGGGCACAGTGCTGCCTGCTCACTCCGGCTGCCCTGAGGAGGTTGTGCAGTTTCTTCCTGCACTGCAGACCGTTCCGGACGGTGTTGCTGACGGCGCTGACCACCTCTGCCACCTGCGCCCAGGCACAGCGAATGGCGGGGGCTGGTAGCCTCTTCCCAGGCCAAGGTACATGGTGGCCTGCCTCTCCTTCATGGCGTCTGATGTGTTGGGTACTCTGGATCTGTGGAGACTGCGTTTATCTTAGCAGTAACATAGACAGGCTACCAACACTTGTAATAGTACAACTCTATTTTATTTAACTAAGAGCTGATAAACATACTTGCTCTGTGGGTCGACACTGTGTTAGACTGACTGAAGACCTATGCCTAACCTAACCAGCCTATACTGCTAGCACATAGAATCATAGAATCATAGAATCATAGAAGTTTACAGCATGGAAACAGGCCCTTCGGCCCAACCAGTCCATGCCGCCCAGTTTTTACCATTAAGCTAGTCCCAGTTGCCATGGTGGATATATATACATAATATGACTTCCGGGTGCGGCGATGACCAGCTGAGTCGCAGGTTTCGGCAGCTCCCGGTGAAACGGACTTTTGGGCTCTTGATAGGAGCCCCAACGGCAATTTTGACGGCTAAAAACACTGTGCGGTAAACCAGAAGGGAATCCCCCCTGGATACGGATGAAAAAAGGAGGAGAAAGTGGCCGGATTGCAGTGGATCCTTTAGAACAGCGGCAAGGAAGGCAAGCAAAAACCAAGATGGCGTCGGAAGGTGGCAGTTTAACATGGGGCCCTGAACAACAAGAGTTCTTGAAATGCTGTGTGGAAGAGCTCAAAAAGGAAATGAAGAAAGAGCTGTTGGCCCCGATACTACAGGCGATCGAAGGGCTAAAGGAGGAACAAAAGACCCAGGAGCGGGAGCTTCGGGTCGTGAAGGCAAAGGCAGCCGAGAATGAGGACGACATACAGGGCCTGGTGGTGAAGACGGAGATGCATGAGGCACATCAGAAACAATGTGTGGAAAGGTTGGAGGCTCTGGAGAACAATGCAAGGAGGAACAACCTGAGGATTCTTGGTCTTCCTGAAGGTGTGGAGGGAGCGGACGTCGGGGCATATGTGAGCACGATGCTGCACTCGTTAATGGGAGCGGAGGCCCCGGCGGGTCCGTTGGAGGTGGAGGGAGCATACCGAGTGATGGCGCGAGGACCGAGAGCAGGAGAAATTCCCAGAGCCATAGTGGTGAGATTCCTCCGTTTTAAGGCTGAAGAAATGGTCCTTAGATGGGCAAAGAAAACTCGGAGCAGTAAATGGGAGAACGCGGTGATCCGCGTTTATCAAGACTGGAGTGCGGAGGTGGCGAGAAGGAGGGCGAGCTTTAATCGGGCCAAGGCGGTGCTTCATAAAAAGAAGATAAAATTTGGAATGCTGCAACCGGCAAGACTGTGGGTCACATATCGAGGAAGGCACCACTACTTTGAGACGGCGGATGAAGCGTGGACTTTTATTGTGGAAGAAAAACTGGAATGAGTGGGTTATTAAAAAGAACGTTTGAACAAAGTGGTGGGGCGAATGTGGGGGGCGAAGAGGGGGGTCAAAAAGGGGGGAAAGAGGAGTTTTATGTACTAATCCTGCGATGTGGTAACTTTTCTCTCTTCCACAGGTGATGATGGGGGGAGGAGGGGAGGTGGAGGAGATGGGGCGTTGGCCATTGGGGGCGGGGCCAAGGGAGAAGCGCGGGCTTGGTTCCCGCGCTATGATAATCATGGCGGGAATAGAGAAGCAGGAAGGAGGGGGCGTCGCACGGTGCGAGCCGAGGTCACGGGGGGAAGCCGAGGTCGGCCAGAGTTTGCTGACTTCTGGGAGCAACATGGGGGGAGTAATTACGCTAGCGGGGGATCTAACGGGGGGGGGGGGTGGGAGGGGGGAATTACTGGGTTGCTGCTGCTGGGGAGAGGGGGGAGCTGGTATGGGAGGGGATGGGTGGGGGGGCACCGCCTGGGGGAGATACAGCTGCGTGGGAACCGGGTGAGGAGCTGGAAAAAGGGGATGGCTAATCGACAAGGGGAGGGGGTAGGAAGCCCCCCAACCCAGCTGATCACGTGGAACGTGAGAGGGCTGAACGGGCCGATAAAGAGGGCACGGGTACTCGCACACCTTAAGAAACTTAAGGCAGATGTGGCTATGTTACAGGAAACGCACCTGAAACTGATAGATCAGGTTAGGCTACGCAAAGGATGGGTGGGGCAGGTGTTCCATTCTGGGCTAGATGCGAAAAACAGGGGGGTGGCTATATTAGTGGGGAAGCAGGTAATGTTCGAGGCAAAGACTATCGTGGCGGATAACGGGGGCAGATACGTGATGGTGAGTGGCAAACTACAGGGGGAGACGGTGGTTTTGGTAAACGTATATGCCCCGAACTGGGATGATGCCAATTTTAATGAGGCGGATGCTAGGACGCATTCCGGACCTAGAGATGGGAAAGCTGATAATGGGGGCAGATTTTAATACGGTGTTGGAACCAGGGCTGGATAGGTCGAAGTCCAGGACTGGAAGGAGGCCGGCAGCAGCCAAGGTACTTAAAGATTTTATGGAGCAGATGGGAGGTGTAGACCCGTGGAGATTTAGCAGACCTAGGAGTAAGGAGTTCTCGTTTTTCTCCTATGTCCATAAAGTCTACTCGCGAATAGACTTTTTTGTGCTGGGAAGGGCGTTGATCCTGAAGGTGAGGGGAACGGAGTATACGGCTATAGCCATTTCGGATCACGCTCCACACTGGGTAGACTTGGAGATAGGGGAGGAAACAGGAGGGCGCCCACCCTGGAGAATGGACATGGGACTAATGGCAGATGAGGGGGTGTGTCTAAGGGTGAGGGGGTGCATTGAAAAGTACTTGGAACTCAATGATAATGGGGAGGTCCAGATGGGAGTGGTCTGGGAGGCGCTGAAGGCGGTGGTTAGAGGGGAGGTGATATCAACAAGGGCGCATAAAGGGAAGCAGGAGAGTAAGGAACGGGAGCGGTTGCTGCAAGAACTTTTGAGGGTGGACAGACAATATGCGGAAGCACCGGAGGAGGGACTGTACAGGGAAAGGCAAAGGCTACATGTAGAATTTGACTTGCTGACTACGGGCACTGCAGAGGCACAATGGAGGAAGGCATAGGGTGTACAGTACGAATATGGGGAGAAGGCGAGCAGGTTGCTGGCACACCAATTGAGGAAAAGGGGAGCAGCGAGGGAAATAGGGGGGGTGAGGGATGAGGAAGGAGAGATGGAGCGGGGAGCGGAGAGAGTGAATGGAGTGTTCAAGACATTTTATAAAAAATTATATGAAGCTCAACCCCCGGATGGGAGGGAGAGAATGATGGGCTTTTTGGATCGGCTGGAATTTCCCAAGGTGGAAGAGCAGGAAAGGGTGGGACTGGGAGCACAGATCGAGGTAGAAGAAGTGGTGAAAGGAATTAGGAGCATGCAGGCGGGAAAGGCCCCGGGACCGCAAGGATTCCCAGTCGAATTCTATAGAAATTATGTGGACTTGCTCGCCCCGGTATTGACGAGGACCTTTAATGAGGCAAAGGAAAGGGGACAACTGCCCCCGACTATGTCTGAAGCAACGATATCGCTTCTCTTAAAGAAGGAAAAGGACCCGCTACAATGCGGGTCCTATAGACCTATTTCCCTCCTAAATGTAGATGCCAAGATCCTGGCCAAGGTAATGGCAATGAGAATAGAGGAATGTAGGAATGTGTCCCGGGGGTGGTCCACGAGGACCAAACTGGGTTTGTGAAGGGGAGACAGCTGAACACGAATATACGGAGGCTGTTAGGGGTAATGATGATGCCCCCACCAGAGGGGGAAACGGCGATAGTAGTGGCGATGGATGCCGAGAAAGCATTTGATAGAGTGGAGTGGGATTACTTGTGGGAGGTGTTGAGGAGATTTGGTTTTGGAGAGGGGTATGTTAGATGGGTGAAGCTGTTGTATAGGGCCCCAGTGGCGAGCGTGGTCACGAATGGACGGGGATCTGCATATTTTCGGCTCCATCGAGGGACAAGGCAGGGATGACCTCTGTCCCCATTATTGTTTGCACTGGCGATTGAGCCCCTGGCGATAGCGTTGAGGGGTTCCAAGAAGTGGAGTGGAGTACTTAGAGGAGGAGAAGAACACCGGGTATCTTTGTATGCGGACGATTTGTTACTATATGTGGCAGACCCGGCGGAGGGGTGCCAGAAATAATGCGGATACTTGGGGAGTTTGGGGATTTTTCAGGGTATAAATTGAACATGGGGAAAAGTGAGTTGTTTGTGGTGCATCCAGGGGAGCAGAGTAGAGAAATAGAGGACCTACCGTTGAGGAAGGTAACAAGGGACTTTCGTTACCTGGGGATCCAGATAGCCAAGAATTGGGGCACATTGCATAGGTTAAATTTAACGCGGTTGGTGGAACAAATGGAGGAGGATTTCAAGAGATGGGATATGGTTTCCCTGTCACTGGCAGGGAGGGTGCAGGCGGTTAAGATGGTGGTCCTCCCGAGATTGCTCTTTGTGTTTCAGTGCCTCCCGGTGGTGATCACGAAGGCTTTTTTTAAAAGGATCGAAAAGAGCATCATGGGTTTTGTGTGGGCCGGGAAGACACCGAGAGTGAGGAAGGGATTCTTACAGCGTAGCAGGGATAGGGGGGGCTGGCACTACCGAGCCTAAGTGAGTATTATTGGGCCGCTAATATTTCAATGGTGAGTAAGTGGATGGGAGAGGAGGAGGGAGCGGCGTGGAAGAGATTAGAGAGGGCGTCCTGTAGGGGGACTAGCCTACAGGCTATGGTGACAGCCCCATTGCCGTTCTCACCGAGGAACTACACCACAAGCCCGGTGGTGGTGGCTACACTGAAGATTTGGGGACAGTGGAGACGGCATAGGGGAAAGACTGGAGCTTGGGGGGGTCCCCGATAAGAAACAACCATAGGTTTGCCCCAGGGGGGAATGGATGGGGGATATGGAATGTGGCAAAGAGCAGGAATAACGCAACTGAAAGATCTGTTTGTGGATGGGAAGTTCGCGAGTCTGGGAGCGCTGACCGAGAAATATGGGTTGCCCCAAGGGAATGCATTCAGGTACATGCAACTGAGGGCTTTTGCGAGGCAACAGGTGAGGGAATTCCCGCAGCTCCCGACACAAGAGGAGCAGGACAGAGTGATCTCAAAGACATGGGTGGGGGATGGTAAGGTGTCAGATATATATAGGGAAATGAGGGACGAAGGGGAGACTATGGTAGATGAACTAAAAGGGAAATGGGAAGAAGAGCTGGGGGAGGAGATCGAGGAGGGGCTGTGGGCAGATGCCCTAAGCAGGGTAAACTCATCGTCCTCGTGTGCCAGGCTAAGCCTGATTCAGTTTAAGGTATTACACAGGGCGCATATGACTGGAGCACGGCTCAGTAAATTTTTTGGGGTGGAGGATAGGTGTGCGAGGTGCTCGAGAAGCCCAGCGAATCATACCCATATGTTTTGGTCATGCCCGGCACTACAGGGGTTTTGGATGGGGGTGACAAAGGTGCTTTCAAAAGTAGTGGGGGTCCGGGTCGAACCAAGCTGGGGGTTGGCTATATTTGGGGTTGCACAAGAGCCGGGAGTGCAGGAGGCGAGAGAGGCCGATGTTTTGGCCTTTGCGTCCCTAGTAGCCCGGCGTAGGGTATTGCTAATGTGGAAAGAAGCCAAGCCCCCGGGGGTGGAGACCTGGATAAATGACATGGCAGGGTTTATAAAGCTAGAGCGGATTAAGTTCGTCCTAAGGGGGTCGGCTCAAGGGTTCACCAGGCGGTGGCAACCGTTCGTCGAATACCTCGCGGAAAGATAGATGGAATGGAAAAAAGAAGGCAGCAGCAGCAGCCCAGGATCGGGGTGGGGGTGGGGGGGGGGGGAGGGGGGGTGGGGGGGGGGGGAGGAGGAACCAGAAGGACTCTCAGGGTTGTTAATATATACTGTATAATATGTATAGGTCGTTGCTACAGATAATTATATATTGGACTGTTAAATTATATTTTTGGAGAGTGTTACTTGTGATAAGGCAGTTGCCAATTAGGATTAGTTTTCATTTTTGTTATTTATTATTTATTCATTTTCTGTTTATAAAATAGGTCATTGTTATTTGTGTTGTTATAATATTGTGTAAAGGATGCACAATGTACTGTGTTGGTTGACCAAAAATTTTCAATAAAATATTTTTTTTCAAAAAAATATATACATAATATGTGTATATTATGACATCCCCCCTTTTCTAAAACAAATGTGTATTTGTGGCAATAAATAATGTAGTATGCGAATGTTCCTAACTATGTGTGGCACATGCGAGCATATTTACAGGACTATGTACAGAAACTCTAAGATATTTACATTGGAAGGTGTCTAGTGAGATGGGCAGTATGTAACACAAAATATAACTGGAACAACAGTATGTACAAACCAGTGAGTTAATCAAACAGGGTAATGAAACAATCAGTTCATGAGTTCAAAGAGTCCATGAATTCAGGCAGTTCATAAATTCAGACTCTGAGGTGGGCGACGAATTCTGGTTGACCGCCTCAAGGGTGGGTCAGGGGCCGCCTGTTCTGGAATGAGCAGGACTGTGTCAGATTCAGGGGATGGCAGAGAAAAGGGGAGATCTGCAAAGTCCGTGACGGGTTCGTCATGACGGCGAGGCAGGACATGATGATCTGGTGGCGAGCGAGGAAGGAATCGTAGTGCCCGCCTATTTCGACGAAGAAGAGAGCCGTCTTGTAGATGAACCAATAATGACCTGGGGGGCACTTGTCTGAGCACCACAGCGGTGGCGGACCAACCACCATCGGGAAGTTAGACGCGGACCTCGTCATCAGGATCCAGAGCAGGGAGATCTGTGGCGCGGGCGTCATACGCCGCTTTGCGTTGGGCCCGAGACAACTGCAATCGACGAAGGACCGGAAGGTTGTCCAAGTCCGGGACATGAATGGCCGGCACCGTCGTCCGCAGCGTGCGATTCATCAACAATTGAGCCGGTGACAGGCCGGTGGACAATGGAGCTGATCTGTAAGCAAGCAGGGCGAGGTAAAAATCGGATCCTATATCGGCCGCCTTGCACAGGAGTCGTTTGACAATGTGCACCCCCTTTTCAGCTTTGCCATTGGATTGGGGGTAATGGGGACTGGACGTGACATGTGTGAAGTTGTATCGTTTGGCAAAATTGGACCACTCCTGACTGGCAAAACACGGGCCATTGTCAGACATGACTGTGAGCGGGATGCCACGGCGAGCGAAGGTTTCCTTGCACGCCCGAATGACCGCAGTTGAGGTGAGGTCGTGTAGCCTGACTACCTCCGGGTAGTTTGAGAAATAGTCCACTATGAGGACGTAGTCCCGGCCAAGTGCATGGAACAGGTCGATGCTCACTTTGGTCCAGGGGGACGCGACCAACTCATGGGGTTACAAGGTCTCCCTTGGCTGAACA
This sequence comes from Scyliorhinus torazame, assembly GCF_047496885.1. Taxonomy (NCBI): domain Eukaryota; kingdom Metazoa; phylum Chordata; class Chondrichthyes; order Carcharhiniformes; family Scyliorhinidae; genus Scyliorhinus; species Scyliorhinus torazame. The sequence continues at coordinate 226,299,880 of NC_092709.1, forward strand.
GGGTGGAAACGCTGGCATGTTGGGCAGTTAAGAACGGCATTGGCAATGTCCTCGTTGATTCCAGGCCAGTACACTGCCTCACAGGCCCATCGGCGGCATTTCTCCACTCCCAGATGGCCCTCATGGAGCTGCTCAAGGACGAGGTTCCGCATGCTGTGCGGAATGACGATCCTGTCCAGCTTTAGTAGAATTCCATCTACCACCACCAAGTCATCTTTAATGTTATAGAATTGAGGGCATTGGCCCTTGAGCCACCCGTCTGTCAGGTGGCGCATAACACGTTGGAGCAGGGGATCGTTGGCCATCTCACGACGAATCTGGATGAGTCGTTCGTCCGTGATGGGCAGATTGGATGCGGCGAATGCCACCTGAGCATCAATTTGGCACACGAGGCCCGCTGGGTCGCAGGGTGTGGTGACAGATCGGGAGAGTGCATCGGCGACGATGAGCTCCTTAGCTGGGGTGTAGATGAGTTTGAAGTCGTACCGCCTGAGTTTAAGGAGAATGCGCTGCAGGCGCGGCGTCATGTCGTTAAGGTCTTTTTGAATGATATTGACCAGTGGCCTGTGGTCTGTCTCGACTGTGAACTTTAGGAGTCCATAGATATAGTCATGGAATTTGACGACTCCAGTAAGAAGGCCCAGGCACTTTTTTTTCAATTTGCGCATAGCGCTGTTCAGTGGGCGTCATTGTACGTGACGCGTATGCGACAGGAGCCGATGAGGAGGCGTCGTCATGTTGAAGGAGCACTGCTCCAATGCCAGACTGACTGGCATCCGTGGAGATCTTTGTTTCTTTGGCCGGATCGAAAAATGCCAACACCGGGGCCTTGGTCAGCTTCGCCCTGAGTTCCTGCCATTCTTGTTCGTGGGCGGGGAGTCATTGGAACTCGGTCGTCTTCTTAACCAGGTTCCTGAGAGCCATGGTGTGGGAGGCGAGGTTAGGGATGAATTTCCCCAGGAAATTGACCATGCCCAGGAAGCGGAGGACCACCTTCTTGTCCTCCGGCGTCTTCATGGCCTTAATGCCAGATACCTTGTCAGCATCCGGCTGCACGCCAAACTGTGAAATGTGGTCTCCGAGGAATTTAAGTTCTGTTTGACCAAAGGAGCATTTCGCCCTGTTGAGTCGGAGGCCATGCTCATAGATTCGTTGGCAGACACGTTGGAGGTGATCAGTGTGCTCCTGCGGGGTGGTAGACCAGACGATGATGTCGTCCACATATACGCGAAGCCCTTCGATACCTTCCATCATCTGCCCCATTATTCTGTGGAACACTTCCGATGCAGAGATGATGCCAAACGGCATCCGGTTGTAGCAATACCGCCCAAATGGGGTGTTAAAGGTGCAGAGCTTCCGACTGGATGCATCGAGTTGGATCTGCCAGAACCCCTTGGATGCGTCGAGTTTGGTGAAAAATTTGGCGCAAGCCATCTCGCAGGTGAGTTCTTCGCGCTTTGGAATGGGATAGTGTTCTCTCATAATATTGCGGTTGAGGTCCTTGGGATCAATACATATGATTAATTCGCCGGATGGTTTTTTCACGCACACCATATAGCTGACCCAGTCAGTCAGTTCCGTAACTTTCGAAATTACGCCCTGGTCCTGGAGGTCCTGCAGCTGCTGCTTGAGGCGGTCCTTGAGGGGTGCTGGTACCCTGCGAGGTGCGTGCACCACAGGCGTGGCATTTGGTTTTAACAAGATTTTATAAGTGTATGGGAGTGTGCCCATGCCCTCGAATACATCGTGGTATCGGGTGATGATGGCGTTCAGTTGTGTCCAAAAGTCAGCGTCCTGAGCTACAGAAGCGTCAGCGGGTGACAGGGAGTGAACCCTTTGGACAAGGTTTAGCAGTTTGCACGTCTGAGCACCAAGCAGGGAGGCTTTAGTGGATCCCACTATTTCGAATGGCAGGTTAGCCTTTAATGACCGGTGCAACACTTCAAGCTGGCCAGAGACACTGGCAGCAATGGCATTACCATTATAGTCCAGAAGCTGGCAGGCGGATGGCAGGATGGTAGGCTTGACATGGAGGCTTTCGAGGTCAGACCTGCGTAATGAGGTTGGCTGAAGTGCTGGTGTCCAGGCGGAATCGGATGCGGAATCGGCTGACCGTGAGGGTGACACACCACTCGTCGTCCGGATCAATGCTGAATATTGGGGGAGACTTGGCTTTTGTCTTCTGGAGCATCTTGTGTTTGGTGATGATGCCCACCCAAAATGGTGCTTTAGGGTCCTCGGTGTCAAGGTCCGGAATCAAGTCGGAATCGGTGACCGGTGGCTGGATGGTCCACACATCCCTGCCTGGCTGGTTGGAGCGACGAGAGCTAGTAGGTTGAGCAGACCTGCATAGGGCTGCATAGTGGCCAAGCTTGCCACATTGGCGACAGCGTCGGGATTTTGCAGGACATTGCCGCTTTAAGTGGGCGGAGCCACAGTTGCCGCACATCGTGATGTCAGAACGTTCGGAACGCATGCGCGGTGCGGTCGTACGCAGTGCGCGCCTGCGCAGTGCGGTCTTCGCCCTCGCCGTCCCCTCGGTCAGTGCGCGTATGCTTTGGAGCCGTAATTACAGGACTGCGCGAGGATGCGAAGGTGGGTGAGGAAAGATTGAAAAGGTTCATCCTTACCCTGCAGACGCTGTTGAAAGACATAGCGCTCAAAACTTTCATTTACCTCGATGTCACAGTGACTGTCGAATTTGAGCAGGACTGTCTTGAACGTGGACTTGTCTTCACCTCCAGCGAAAGTGAGAGAGTTGAAGATATGGATGGCGTGGTCCCTGGCTGTGGAAAGGTAGAGAGCAATCTTTCTGGCGTCTGAGGCAGCTTCCAGGTCTGTAGCTTCGGGGTATAGCTGGAATCGTTGTTTAAAGATTTTCCAGTTCGCACCGAGGTTGCCGGTGATGCGGAGCGGCGGGGGAGGGCGGACGCTGTCCATACTACCGGATGGCTGATTGCTGGTCGAAGGCAGATCACTTGAAGGTAGGTCTATTAAACTCTAACATCACATATTGGTACCATGATGTGTTGGGTACTCTGGATCTGTGGAGACTGTGTTTACCTGAGCAGTAACATAGACAGGCTACCAACACTTGTAATAGTACAACTCTATTTTATTTAACTCAGAGTTGTTAAACATACTTGCACTGTGGGTCGACACTGTGTTAGACTGACTGAAGACCTATGCCTAACCTAACCAGCCTAAATACTGCTAGCACATGGTGGATGTTTGTGCTACTGACTGCGGGCTCTGTCTGTCTCAGAGGCTGCATCCCGAATGAGCGGGAAAACTAGTGCCCTCTGTCTTTATAGTGACCGTGCCCTAACTGGTGATTGGCTGCTGTGTTGTGTGTGTTGATTGGTCTTGCAGTGTGTCAGTCAGTGTGTGTCTCCGCATCATCATATACTGATATACACTATCATAATATATACATCATATATTATGACAGCGCCCATGATGGTTCGAGCTCGACATCCGTACATCGTGGGGCTGCGCGACTTGCTGCCATCTTTGCTGGGGGCTAGCAGGAAGACAGCATAGAGCACCCGGCTCTAGCTGCCGATACGCCCTGGAGAATTGCCGGGTCCGTGGCCGTGCATGCGCACGTCGGCGGCCTGCAATGGCCAGGCTACGTGGAGGCCACCGCTCGCACATGCGGCCCGCAAAATAGTCCCCCGCTTCTGCCGGTTCGCGCGCCCCAAACCACCCCTTCACAGTGCCCCCAGCCCCTGATGAATTCCCGCCCTGCCCGCAGATCGTCCCTCCTCTGACTGTGTCGCCGCTGCTCTGAGTCCGCAGCCGCCACAATGAATTCCTGACGGATGAGACCACACGTACACGCGCCAATGGGAATTTGGTCGGTCGGGGTTGGAGCACGGGGGTCAGGCCTCTGGCAAAGTCCTGAGGCCGTCGATACGTGGCGCGGCCTTCGCACACCCACCCTATCCCCCGACCCCAGAAACCCAGTAAACCCTCCTAATCTTTTTGGACACTAAGGGCAATTTTACATTGCCAATCCACCTAACCTGCACATCTTTGAACTGTGGGAGGAAACCGGAGAACCCGGAGGAAACCCACGCAGACATGGGGAGAACGTGCAAACTCTGCACAGACAGTGACCCAAGCCGGGAATCCAATTTGGTACCCTGGCCCGTGAAGCCATAGTGCGAACCACTGTGCTACCGTGCATTAATGGGGTCAGGAGTTGAGTGATCCTGCCAGACTCAAACTTAGCATCAGCAAGGATTTTATTCCTACGAAGTCCCGCTTGATAGCATTGTCGGTGACCCCTTCCATCACTTTGCTGATGATCGAGAGCACGCTGATGGGACAGTACTTGTGCAGGTTGGGTTTGTCTTGCTTTACAGGATAGAACGCAGCTGAACAATTTCCCACTTGACGGGTAGATGCCAGTGTTGTAGCTGTACTGGAACGGCTTGGCTAGGGGTGCAGCAAGTTCAGGAGCACAAGTCTTCAGTAATATTGAGGGAATATTGTCAGAGCTCATAGCCTACACAGTATCCAGTGCCTTCAGCCATTTTTTGATATGTCAAGTGAATATGATTGGCTGAAGGCTAGCTTCTGTGATGCTGGGGACCTCTGGAGGAGACCTAGATCGATGGTTCACTTGATATTTCTGCCTGAAGGTTATTGAGAATGCTTCAGCCTTGTCTTTTACACTGATGCTGGGCTCCCCATCATTGAGGATGGGGATATTTGTGGAGCCTCTTCCGCCAGTGAGGTTTGAATGGTCTACCACCATTCACGACTGGATGTGGGAGGACTGCAGAGCTTAGATCTGATCTGTTGGTTGTTGGGTCGCATTTTTATCAAAACACTCAGTTATTGGTCTCTAAATTCCCCCCACTTTAGATGTTTAGTATAGATAGTAGATTGGCCACTCCATAGTTCTTCAGATACACATCCACTCTTGATGGAATCGTAAAATATATTAGTTGATTTTAACCCTGCTCACCTGGCAGTAAGCAGGTGGGTGAGCAGTTAAAATTGTGCAAGTTATGATCCCACTGAAATACTGACCATTTTGAACCATAGGGTAATGTTGGTGCACGAAGCACTTGCCTCGTAAATGTCTGTAAATAGAGTGTGTGTCCAATTGTGACAATGAGAAATTATGTTATTTCAACTGGAGTCTAAACTTGAAAACTGTTTCAACTTTGGCAATGGACAGTTACTGGTTATTTGAAGTCAAGAATGACCCTTCAGCTACGTCTAAACTATTCTTTTGAGGGGGACAGAAGGAGTTAGCGTCGATCTCAGTGCTCCATAGGGAAAGCTGTGATCATCCCTATTCCCACTTCCTTCCCAAATCTCACTCTGCCATTTACCAGGAAGCAGTGGATGAGGAGGCTATGATGCTACGTGGTTCAAATCGCCGTGGCCTGCTGCTGCCTCAGCTGGGCAGGAAAACTACTCAGCAAAGCATTTCTCGCTGGATTCCAGCTCCAAGTTAAATTCCGCTCCAGAATTTCTTTCAGTCTCAGCAATTTCATCCCTCGCCTCCATTTTTTCATATTTCATGAACGAGGTTATTAAATTTTAGTTGTGACAGAAAAATCAACCATACTGCAGAATTCCTAAAAGACCAATAAAAATCCTGAAATCCAATGTAATACAAATGATTTGAACTCATTTGATCATGAAGCAGCTGCCTAAACCTAGGCCTTTATTCAAGCCTATGCTTTGTTTTTAATTATTTGCTAAATTGTCAGCTTTTTAGTGTTGAGTCAACTCTTCTGAGTTTTGTGGTTGGGCATGGATGATTTGAGATGAGTTAGGCAGAGGGCAGGGATTTTTCCAGCTCCTTCAATTTGATCAGCTGGGTCCAGAGTTTGATCACATTACTGGATTACAGCCATGTGCTCTGGGCTTGAATAATATTAAACATCAGCAACGTAGAGTTAACAAGGTTTCCGAGAATTCTATTCTCTCAAATATTGAAGCAATGAACATTTAAACTAGATTTTTTATATATTGTTTATCCTTGACAGAGTGTACCCGTATCCATTATAGCAATAAAATAAATCAATGTAAAATCATACTCTTTGTCACTTTGCTTTACCTTGCTATCATCCATTCATTTTATTAGGCAGTAAATTCAGAGATCATTGCTGTCATTTCTACTCTATGGGGATAGGTGGGGGCTACTGCGTATCCAGTTCTCTCAAACCATTCGCACTCATTTACTTAGGCTGTTTCATTTAATAGTGCCCTTACTAGTAATCCACGCTTGTCATTTTGGGGGTTTTAAAGGTAGAATACAAAGAACATTCCAGAAGTCAGATGGGTGACTGTCTGGGTGGAGTTTGCACATTCTCCCCTTACCTGCGTGGCTTTCCTCCGGGTACTCCGGTTTCTTCCCACAGTCCAAAGGTGTGCAAGTTAGGTGGATTGGCCATGTTAAATTGCCCCTAGTGTCCAAAAGGTTAGGTGGGGTTATGGGGATAGGATGGGGGGGGGGGGGGGGGGGGGGGGGGGGGGGGGGGGGGGGGGGGGGGGGGCTTAGGTAGGGTGTTTCTTTGGAGGGTCGGTGCAGACTCGATGGGCCGAATGACCTCCTTCTGCACTATAGGGATTCTATGAGTCTATGCCATGGGTGAAATCTACCATTTCCCAACACAGATAGATCAAGCAGATCTTTCCTAATAGCTGAATTTCTTTTATTATTCAATGATACCATTCAGGTTGAAGAATGTTAACAATTACAACAGTATTTTTCAAACTTTTTCTACCGGCCATCCTTCGGGACCCATGCCATCTGACCTTCACAACCAATGCCGGCCGACCCTTGCGACCTATCATTTAATGCGAGAGGTGAGCCTGGGCTTGTATTCTATAGTCTAGAGTAGCGAAGAATGAGAAATGACCTCATTGAAACAGGCATTGTTCTCTCAGGATTCTACAGAGCTGATGCAGAATGTAAGTTTTCCTCAGATGGGTGGTTTCCAGCCTGGGGATATAGTCTGCAAATTACAATGTGACAATTTTAGACATAGATGAGGAGGAATTACTTAACTCAAAGTATTGTGAATCTTTTTAATCTCTAAAATTCACTATCAAAGAGAGTTCTGCAGGCCCAGCCACTGAGCATATTCAAGACAGATACAGGAAGACTGATTGATTTCATAAAAAATCTTCTCCTGGGTCAGCGAGGTCAGGAGGAGGCGGTGTTTCTCTCTGGGCTCTGGGCATGTGCACTGATGAGCGGGCACGCATGCGCAGCGCGCCCCCATTTTTAAAGCGCGGTCGCGGCCACCATTTTTAAAAACCGGCTGCTGCGGCCGTTGCACCTGAATTCCCCGATCGGGAAAGCCGCAAAGGATAACTCCGCGATCTTTCCAACACCCGCCCGTTACCCGCCTGCGGGTCGCGACCCACTTTGAAAATGCCTGAATCACAGGATTTTCTGGATTAGTTCTGATACTTCCCTTGAAATTAAGTAGCTCCGAACAATCTGAAAAGATGGAATTTTCCACCTGTGGTGGGAAACAACAGCTTGGATTGTTTCTGGCTCCGAAGCCCGCCTCCTGGGGGGAAAATGATGAACGATAAAGGAGGGGATTCCGTGGCCATTCCTGCCAGTCCAGAAACCTGCGGCGGGGTGGGGTGGATTCAATGGGAAATCCCATTGGCAGCTGCGGGACCAGAAGATCCCGCCACCGCTCAATCACAGGCTGCCTCCCGACACTGAAAAGCACGTGACAAGAGACGTGGGAAATCTCCCCCAAAACATCCGCATATGTGTGCCCTTAACTGGCATTGAGTCAGGTTCCCTGTCCAATAAAGGGTGGGAAGGCTCTTGAAGCTGAAGGCCAATCAGAGGCCAGACCAAGGTAAGTAATTGGAATAGCATCTCTACAAGAATTTGTCCTCTACTTTTCAAAACCGTTAATGAAGAAACAGAAAAAAACAAACCAAATACAACTGTGATGGGAGTGGCAGTGGTAAAGGGAATCTCTCTGTAAGTTGGCCCAGATTGTTCTCTTAGGCAGCCAGACAGGGAGACCTGCCACTGGATTGCCACCTCATGCAGCCCCAGAAGCCAGAGGCCAATTGTAAAATCCCAGTCAGTCTCTCTTAAGTTTGCCTTTTTCATAGAATTTACAGTGCAGAAGGAGACCATTCGGCCCATCGAGTCTGCACCGGCTCTTGGAAAGAGCACCCTACCCAAGGTCAACACCTCCACCCTATTCCCATAACCCAGCAACCCCACCCAACACTAAGGGCAATTTTGGACACTAAGGGCAATTTAGCATGGCCAATCCACCTAACCTGCACATCTTTTGGACTGTGGGAGGAAACCGGAGCACCCGGAGGAAACCCACACACACACGGGGAGGATGTGCAGACTACAGTGACCCAAGCCGGAATTGAACCTGGGACCCTGGAGCTGTTAAGCAATTGTGCTATCCACAATGCTACCGTGCTGCCCCTTTAACAAGCCTAATTGCCTATTCTGCCTCCCGGTGGCCGCTAGCTCCCTCCCCCTCCATTACTGATTTCCCAGGAGGTGCAGCGGGGTAGGAGTCTGAAGATCCAGACCAGCATAAGCCACAATCATCTGCAACTTTAATGGGCATTTAAGTATTTCAGTGAAATGGGTTGAAGACTGATACAACTAATTTTATAGATAGCCAATTATGGTGGGAACCAACTGATCGATAGCCTGACATCAATGGAAATTTCCTGACAGATTTGAGCATTCCCTTATTTGTTATGCAGTGACTGTCAACTAAAAGTACACTTCTTTTTAATGCAAGTTTGTCGAAAAACCCTCCTGTAAACCCTGGAGGAGCAGCAGTGTTCCCCACCCCGCAAGCCCTCCCTCCCCACACACATACCCCTTCTGCAGACATTCCAATGGACTCCAGCTTTGCTTCAGAATTTAGCTCATGGACACTGCTAGCAAGGCAAGTGGCCCAACTTCATCTTCTTCAAATGAATAGACTGCCTCTGGTGGTGAAGTAGGCAGGGTGCCCGTGTATAAAACATTAATGAGGCCCTGGACGCAATTTCAGGCTGGTCTTGAGCCTCTTGGCTGGGACATGTGCCAATTGTGCAGGACCAATTCTGGGCCTTAGTGGGCCCAGTCAAATGTCTACTTTGTAATGCCAGCGCCTGAAGAGTTAAGTGTCAATGCACTTATAACCAATAACAATGACCCATCCATTATAGAGAGAGAGCTGATTCACCTTGAGAACTGTGCTTTTTTTTAGCTGTCGCATTAGTTCATTAGAAGAAAGAATGACACCTACGTCTGACACCTCCACCCTCACGTTTGAGGATGTGTGAATAAAACAGAACCCAGAAGCTTTTAGTGTTCAATTACTCACGCAAGCTGTAATCCAGTGGTATTTAGGATTTACAACTTGGATTTTAATAAAGTCTAAATTGACACATTATAATCATTACCAACACCACATAAAACCTTAATAATCAAATCAAATGGTAAACAGACATTCCATTGGGATAGTGGTTTAAGGCTTGGAATTGGCAACACATCACCACCAGAGATATCTCGGGTGGAATTTGTACATCCCTAAATGGATGGGTTGGGCTCAGTTAGCATGTTCACTGTAAAAAGTAATCTGAAACCCAACATCAATTGGCTCACTATCAGTTTTGATGGAGGACGAACAGGGCCACGAGCAGCCCAGCCACTCGCAGGAATTGGGAATTATAAATATTATAATGAGGCTGTGGGCCTCAGAATTAATCACCATTTTAAACGTAACCCTGGCAGGCCCAGTTTCCCAGACTGTGAAAAACCTATCAGGCAATAGCAGACAAAAGCTGCTCGTTCCTTACAAATTCTCCAAACCAGAGGGCTGTGAGCGCTCAGTAATTGATGATATTCCGCACTGAGGTTGATAGATTTTTGGGTACCAAGGGAATCAAGTGAAATGGGGATAGGGCAGGAAGGTGGCGTGGTTGTAAAAGATCAGCCCATGATCTTAACATCTGGTAGAGCAGGCTCAGGGGGCCTTACTCCTCCCATTTCTTATCTTCTTGTGATCCATGGAGCTAAGTGCCTTTACCTGCTTCACCAACAACACACAATGGAAAACCTTCCAATTCCCCCCAAATGCCCCCCCCCCCCCCCCGCCCCCCCCCCCCCCCCCCCCCCCCCGCCCCAGGCTTTTCAATCACCCAAGGAGGACCCCAATCTGCTCCCTTCAAGGCCTCTTAGCACTTGCTTCCAGCCTATTCTCCGCTCCTTTGGTCCTACCCACCTGCCAGCCAATCAAACTTCCAATCGAAAGGGAAACAACAATATTCATCTTGTCCTGCCACTAAAACCTGCAGTACGTGAGGGAGACCGAGGGCGTGATTCGCCGGCCTCGGTTATGCTCTCGCTCAAGTGAAACGAGGCCAGTGAATAGCGGGAGAGGCAGAAAATGAGAACCGCACCAGACGCCAAACAGTTTGCGAAGCAACCAGCCCCCTTCCGTAGGCAAAATTGGGAACTCGCCGTAGCGTGGTGAGAAACCAATTATCACCACTTAAGCCCTATTTCCATCCATGATTCAGCATCCTCCCCAGCAAGTGGTCACGCTGGCGCCGATTAGTACTCCTTTTGAAAAACGTGATCCGGGCGGAAGGGCTTCGAAGGGGTGCTGTGGAGGTGAGTAGCCTTCTTTGCTCACAGGCACTGTGCTGAGCTTGCTTCCCCAGTGTTCGGCAGGGGGTGGGGGACCCTTGGCTGGGGATGGGAGACACTTGGTTGTGGGTGAGGACCCTTCGCAGGGGTGGGCTGCCATGGGAGGGTGGGGGGAGGCACTGGGGGGGCAACTGGGGGCAACCGGACGTGGCACCACCATGCCAACCCCTGGATCATGTGCACCCATTCCGGGAGCAACTCCTGCCCCTCCCCGTTCTGCCCCATCGACCACCCATAACACCCACCGACTGCCAAGGTCTCTGGCCATGCGGCTGAAAGCTATTGCTAATAGGGAATTGGTAATCATGATTAAGTGAGCACTTCACACAAAGTGGTTTCCCATAGGTGGGCGAGCCATGTAGCATGTGGGAGTCATTGCCTAGAATCCCAACCACACTTTGATGTCTGGACACTGCCTGAACACTGCAGGAGGTAACACCACACACGCAGCAGCCAACATCCGAACACCCAGGGGAAGGGACACATCTCCTGGGACATGTCCACGGCCGGAGGGTGGGTGAGTACTACGGGGAAGGGGATGCCTGGAGTGATGGGCCAAGGGTTCACAGGCCAGCGCGCATTGCGGAAGAAAGTGACAGAGGCAGCATACTGGTTGTGCACAAAGGTGTTTATTGTGTTTGACAATTCCCCACCATCCCGACGGTGCTGCCCTCTCCCCCACCCCAGCCCCCTCACCCCCATGCACGATCAATTACACAAAGATGAGAGTTGAATGCAACTGAGGCTTTATTACACTAAGATGTGTGGCCTCCTACAGCAGCTGGCGAAATGGCTGCTGTATGGGGAGTACACATATTTATACTCTGCCTACTGGGTGGAGCCAGCAGGCAGGGAACTACCCCCGTACCTGTAGTACAGGGTCATACTACACATCTCCTAATATATACATCAGTGGTGACTACCACATTCACCCCCTGTTAAAATGGAGTCCGGCGGGGGTGGCGGAGAACTATATACAAGTACATGTTTTAACTACAGAGAAAAATGGAGTCCCAATCAAGTTACAGGTTCAGTTGGTCCGGAGCCTTGACCTGCCGTTGGGAGCGCCGCAGTGGTGGCGGCGATTCCAGTGTTGGTCTGGTCCTCGGTGACTCCGGGAGCATGCCAAAATCCTCGTCATCCTCGGGCATGAGCAGGGGGAGGACGGATTGTCCTGGGGCGGGGGCTGCGGTGGGGTGCGCCGGGGAAGGGGAGGGTGGCGCTGGGTCGGAGGGGTGTGTGTGTGTGTGTGTGGAACCAGCTGGTGCCAGGTCCCTGAGGGAGACAGTATCTTGGCGGCCGTCAGGGTACGCTACGTAGGCGTACTGCACGTTGGCGTGGAGTAGGTGTACCGTTTCAACCAACGGGTCCGCCTTGTGGAGTCATACATGCGTAAGGGGGAGTACGGGTCCTGGAGCTGCAAGCCAAGTCGGGAGCGAGACCCCGGAGGTGGACTTCCTGGGGAAGGCAAAGAGACATTCATGGGGTGTGTCATTAGTCGCAGTGCATAGGAGCGACCGAATGGAGTGAAGTGCGTCGGGGAGGACCTCCTGCCAGCTGGAGGCCGGGAGATTTCTGGACCATAGGGCCAGCTGGACGGCCATCCAGACCGTCCCATTTTCCCTCTCCACCTGCCCGTTTCCCCAGGGTTTATAGCTGGTCGTCCTTCTCGAGGTGATACCCTTGTTGAGCAGGAACTGACGCAGATCAGAGCTCATGAATAAGGATCCCCTGTCGCTGTGGACGTAGGCGGGGAAGCTGAACAGAGCGAAGATGGTGTTGAGGGCTTTGATGACGGTGGCAGGCGTCATATCAGAGCATGGGATGGGAAGGAGAATCTGGAGTATTCATCGACCACACTGAGGAAGTACGTGTTACGGTCGGTGGGGGGGCAGGGGCCCTTTGAAGTCCATGCTGAGGCGTTCAAAGGGGCGGGAGGCCTTCACCAGGCACGCACGGTCTGGCTGGTAGAAGTGCGGTTTGCACTCTGCACAGACCTGGCAGTCTCTGGTGATTACCCTGACTTCCTCGATGGAATAGGGCAGATTGCGGGCCTTGATGAAGTGGTACAAACGTGTGACTCCCGGGTGACAAAGGTTGTCGTGCAGGGTCCGGAGTCGATCCACCTGTGCGCTGGCACATGTACCTTGGGATCGGGCATCGGGGGCTCGTTGAGCTTACCGGGGCGAAACAAAATCTCGTAGTTGTAGGTGGAGAGCTCGATCCTCCACCTCAAGGTTTTATCGTTTTTGATCTTGCCCCGCTGTGTGTTGTTGAACATGAAAGCTAGCGACCGTTGGTCAGTGAGGAAAGTAAATCTCCTGCCAGCCAGGTAATGCCTCCAATGCCGCACAGCTTCAACGATGGCCTGGGCCTCTTTTCCGACGGAGGAGTGCCGAATTTCAGAGGCATGATTGGGTTCGTGAAAAGAATGCCACGGGCCTGCCTGCCTGGTTGAGGGTGGCGACCATGGCGAAGTCTGATGCATCGATCTCGACTTGGAAGGAGAGCGCCTTGTCGACTGCGGCATCACGGCCTTGGCGATGTCGGCCTTAATACGTTTGAAGGTCTGGTGAACCTCGGCCGTTAGGGGAAAAAGAGTGGATTGGATGAGTGGGCGGGCCTTGTCCGCATAATTTGGGACCCACTGGGCGTAGTAAGAAAAGAACCCCAGGCAACATTGAGGGCCTTGGGGCAGTGGGGGAGGGGGAGTTCCATGAGGGGGCGCATGTGGTCGGGATCGGGCCCCAGAACTCCGTTTTGGACCACATAACCGAGGATGGCTAAGCAGTTCGTGCTGAACACACACTTCTCCTTGTTGTAAGTGAGGTTTAGGAGAATAGCGGTGTGGAGAAATTTGGCAAGGTTGGCGTCATGGTCCTGCTGATCATGGCCGCAGATGGTAACATTGTCAAGGTATGGGAAAGTGGCCCGCAGCCCGTTCCGGTCGACCATTTGGTGTATTTCCCGTTGGAAAACCGAGACCCCGTTGGTGACGCCGAAAGGAACCCTGAGAAAGTGGTAAAGGCGGCCGTCTGCCTCGAAGGCAGTGTATGGGCGGTTCGCCTTACGGACGGGGAGCTGGTGGTAGGCGGATTTAAGGTCCACAGTTGAGAAGACCCAGTACTGTGCAATCTGATTGACCATATCAGATATGCGTGGGAGGGGGTACGCATCGAGCTGCGTGTACCGATTGATGGTCTGGCTGTAGTCCACGAGCATTCTGTGTTTCTCCCCAGTTTTCACCACTACCACGTGGGCTCTCCAGGGGCTGTTGCTGGCCTCGATGATGCCTTCCCGAAGCAGTCGCTGGACTTCCGACCTGCTGAAGGTCCTGTCCTGGGCACTGTACCGTCTGCTCCTGGTGGCGACGGGTTTGCAATCTGGGGTTAAGTTTGCAAATAGGGAAGGTGGGTCGACCTTTAGGGTTGTGAGGCCGTACGCAGTAAGGGGTGGTAGGGGCCCGCTGAATTTCAATGTTAGGCTCTGGAGGTTGCACTGGAAGTCCAGGCCGAGTTGTAAGGCAGCGCAGAGGTTGGGGAGGACGTAGAGGCGGAAGCCGGTAAACTCCACGCCCTGGACAGTGAGAGTGGCTATGCAGTACCCCCAGATCGCCACAGAGCGGGACCCGGAGGCCAGGGAGATTCTCTGATTGCCGGGGTGTACCGCGAGGGAGCAGCGCCTTATCGTATCGGGATAAATGAAGCTCTCGGTACTCCCAGAGTCCAGCAGGCAGGAGATCACGTGCCCATCAATTTTCACGTTTGTAGAGGCGGTTGCACGGTTGCCTGAGCGAGACTGGTCAATCGTGACCAAGGCGAGACGCAGCTGATCATCGATGGTGGCAGACGATGGGGTGCCTGGGGGCATGGGCCCTGCTAAGATGGCAGCGCCCATGGGCCGCACGAGCCGTGGGGGAGACGAGATGGCGGCGCTTGATGTTGCTGGGGAGGACAAGGTGGCGGCGCCCACGGGCCGCACATGGTGGGGTTGAACAAGATAGCGGCGCCCACGGGCCGCATGTGGTCCGAGGAGGGGAAGATGGCGGCAGCCACTGGCCGTGTATGGTCCGAGGAGGGGAAGATAGCGGCGCCCACTGGCCGTACGGGGTGGGGGGGGGGTTGGAACAATAGCGGCGACTGAACGGGCCTGGCACACCGCCACGAGGTGCCCCTTCTTGCCGCAGGCCTTGCAGAGGGCGCTCCGGGCCGGGCAGCGTTGTTGGGGGTGTTTTGGCTACCCACAGAAGTAACATTTGGGGCCCCCGGGGTTGGTTGGCTGCCGCGCGGCACAGGCGTGGGGTTGGCTGAGTGGGGTCCCCGATGGGGCGGCCGTCTGCGGAGTCCACGATGCGTAGGAGGGGTGAGCCACGTGGTCGGGGGTGTAGGTCTGGATGTTGCGCGAGGCGACCATCAGCGAGAGCGTAAGCATTTTGGTTGTTGCGAGGTCGAGCGTGGCCCTTTCTAAAAGGCGTTGGCGGATGTAATCTGACCCTATCCCCGTAACAAAAGTGTCCCTCATAAGCAAGTTTGTGTGTTCCGTGGCCGTGACAGCCTGACAGTCACAGTCTCTGACTAGGGGAATTAGAGAATGCCAGAAGTCTTCTACTGACTCACCAGGGAGTTGACTGCACGTGGAGAGGATGTGTCTGGCGTAAAGCGTGTTAGTCCGCTGAGCGTAGTTTTCTTTCAGTAGCGCCATGGCTTTGTCGTAGTTCGGCGCGTCCTGGATAAGCGGAAAGACGTTGGAACCCAGCCGCGTGTAGAGGATCTGAATCCTCTGAGCTTCCTGAATAGGGTCTGGTGCAGACCTGATGTAAGCTTCGAAACAGGCTAGCCAATGTTCAAAGTCCTTTTTGGCGTTGCCTGATTGCGGATCTAGCTGCAGGTGATCCGGCTTGGTGCGGAGGTCCATCTTCTGAAAATCTTAAGAGTAATAAATTGATGCACGATCACTGACACAAAGACGAGAGTTGAATACAACTGAGGCTTTATTACACTAAGATGTGTGGCCTCCTACAGCAGCTGGCGAAATGGCTGCTGTATGGAGAGCACACATATTTATACTCCGCCTACTGGGCGTAGCCAGCTGGCAGGGTACTACCCCTGTACCTGTAGTACAGGGCCTTACCACAAATCACCTAATATATACATCAGTGGTGACTACCACAACCACACACGCAGCAGCCAACATCCGAACACCTAGGGGAAGGGACACAGCTTCTGGGAAAGCCCACGGCCGGAGGGTGGGTGAGTACTATGGGGAGGGGGATGTCTGGAGTGATGGGCCAAGGGTTCAGAGGTCAGCACGCATTGCGGAAGAAAGTGACAGAGGCATCATACTGGTTGTGCACAAAGGTTTTTTATTGTGTTTGACAATTCCCCACCATATCGATGGTGCTGCCCTCTCCCCCACCCCAGCCCCCTCACCCCTTACCTATCCCCTCAACCCCTCCCGCCTCCCCGGTGGCCTATGTGATCCTCGATGTGCTTTGCCCTCCTAGCTCTACTACAACGTCCAGGTGTGTACCCAGGATGCACATCTGAGGGGAAGCAACCAGCTGCTTACCTCATCCTGTGGCCTTCAATACCCATGGCAGCGTCCTCTGGGGTCTCTGAGGCCGGAGAGCCCGGGTTCACTTGTCATCGGCACATGCACAGCCATGCCACTCTGTTCCGGGTGCTGCCTGTGAGACGCAAGCTCATCAGAAGGGTGGAACTTGGTGGAGCTGGTGGCCACTGTTGCCACTCCACGGGACGGGTTTGGGTTGGCACCCACCTCCCGCTCAGTGCCCATAGGGCCCTGGGGTTCGCCTTGGGACAGAGGGGCAGCTGGTATGAGCCCTGGCTGTCCCTGCATCATCTGACTATGCCAGCTCTGGCGGTTCCCCATGGTCTGCACCGTCGTGTCGACACCCTCAGCGATGCTCCTCAGTGATTGGGTCATGCTCTGCAGTGCTTTGGCAATGCCCGCTTGCGACTGGGACAAGCTCCGCAGCACCTCGGCCATGGCCCCATGTCTTGGACCATAATCAAGGTCAGCCTGGTACTGGGTCACGTCACCCAACCAGTCAGACATTCAGCTGAGACCCTCAGCCATGGCCATCACCGACTGAGCGACTTCTTGGTTACCTTCACTAATGGTGCCAACGTCGTGCACCAGGCTCTCCATTGCGGTCACCACCCTAGCAGCATTGGCCTCAGTGCCACACATTGTCGGCGACATCTCCTCTGCCCGTAGCCTCTCGGACTCCTCCAAGCGGCTATGGATATGTTGGAGTGTCACTGACATCTCCCTCTGAATGTTCCGGCCGCTCCCTAATGTCTTCATCAGCTCTGGGATGACATCTTCCACAGCCTCAGCATCAGGCTGGGACCCAGCTGGATCCTGGGATCCAGCAGACCTTCAACTGCTGTCTCACCTTGGGGTTCCTGCCTCCACCTGATGTGCATCAGCAGCTGTGTGGTGCTCACCAGATTGTGCCCCAGAATCCTGTCCACTAACATTTCCCACTGAGGTGCGTGTATCTGTGCTGGTGGAGGTTGGGGATGACATCTGTGACGTGACTATTATGGTGGCATCCTCTGGGCTCTCCTCCTGGTCTCATGGGACACTGGACGGGCCACCTGTGATGAGCCGGTGCCGTCGGCTGGAGGACCTGTGAGAGAATGGACATGTGGTCAGTGAGAGTGTTGGGTTAGTCAGTAAGGCAAAAACAGCTCACATTTGACAGGTCCCCTGGGTGGAGGCCGGTTGTTCCTCACCTCTGTGGCGTCTTCCAGCCTACACATTGTGATCGCCCTGTCCTCGGCCACACCGGTCAACTCCAGGGCACACTCCTCGAAGGTGGTGAGGATTCTGATGTCCGGCATATCACCGTCAGTCTGGCCCCTTTCCCGACGATTGTGGAAGGACTTTTCCTGAGGGGACACAGAGAGGGCATCGTTAGTCACACACGTGGTTCGTAGGGGGAGGACATGAAAGAAGGGTTGTGGGGAGGTAAAGGGGGAGAGGGTGGAGGGAGTGTTGGAGAGTTGGGGAGTGGATGCTCCCATGGGGGCGGACAGGTCTCGATGGGACGGGGAGCGGGGCGGTTGCGTTGGTGTCTGCTCACACGTGCTGCCTGGTGTTTTTTCCTGCACTGAAGGCTAATCCTTATGGTCATACTCCCGGCGCTCACAGCCGAGACAGTATGGCTGACCTCGGGGGAACAGGACATCCCTCCTGGCCCCCACTGCATCCAGGAGCCTTCCCAGATCTGTGTCCCCGAATCTTGGGGCTGATCTCTTCAGCACCATTGTTGCGAGCTGACTGGGGTTGGCTGAGCAAATGCAGCTTAAGTGCCACTCGACCTTGTTAGTGGGGGCAGGCGAGCGTTGTCCCAGTGAATCAGCTGACGAGCCAGCATTTGTGGTGAGCTGCCCATGAGACCTTTTTAAGTGGACCAATTAACGTTGAATAGCGTTGGTGGCCTCACGGCGTTTTCGCTCACGACAGCGCTGAGAAATATTTCCAGAGAATGGGGCTCCTGCTCTTCACGGTTTCTGAACCTCAAATCATTCTGGTCCATAAGACCATAAGACCATAGGAGCAGAATTAGCAGAATCTGTACTTCCACTGCTCCCTGGCCAAGGACCATGAGCTGGAGTGGCTCAGATGAAATAATGGACAGGTGAGTACATTAAAAAAAATATTTAATTGACTTATTCGTTCATGGGATACGGACATCCACATGTGGATGGTTAGATTCTCTCTCATTAAAGATGGTCATTGCCTGACAGTTGTGTGGAGCAAATATTACTTGCCCTTTATCAACCCAAACCTGAACATTCTCCAGGCCCTGCTGCAGAAGGACACTTTCAGCTTTTTTACAAATGTTTACAATGTTTTAGAAAGTACTTTAAAACACAGATGTTCATATTTAAGTGATGCATTATATGTTGATCTATAATTTAGAAAAGAGAATCTAACCATCTTCCCTTGACATTCAATGACATTACCACTGCTGAATCTTTAACCATAAACATCCTTGGGTTACAGTTCAGAAACTGAACTGGACCAGCAATCTCGACATACTGTGGCTACAAGAGAATGTAGAGGCCGGGTATTCTGTGGCGAATAACTCACCTCCTGAATCCCTAAAGTCTGTCCACCACCTACAAGGCGCAAGGCAGGAATGTGATGGAATACTTTCCAGTTGCATGGATGAGTGCAGCTCCGACAACACTAAAGCAACTCAACACAATCCAGGACAAAGCAGCCCGCTTGTGTGGCACCCACAGGATGCACTGCAGCAACTCACCAAGTCTTCTTCGACAACACTTCCAGACCCATGACCTCTACCACCGAGAAGGACTAGGGCAGCAGATGCATGGGAACACCACCATTTACAAGTTTCCCTCAGAGCCACCCATCATCCTAACTTGGAACTTTACCATTCCTTCAGTGTCACTGGATCAAAATCCTGGAAATAATAATAGCTTATTGTCACAAGTAGGCTTCAATGAAGTTACTGCGAAAAGCCCCTAGTCGCCACATTCCGGCGCCTGTTCGTGGGGGCCAGTGTGGGAATTGAACCCACGCTGCTGGTCTTGTTCTGCATTACAAGCCAACTGTTTAGCCCACTGTGCTAAACCAGCCCCTCCAGCCACCTCTTCCTAAAGGCACTCTGGCACCGTCACCACATATCTTCAGAAGGCTGCTCACCACCACTTTCTCAAGGGCAAATCATAGGCTCCCTACAGTGCAGAAGGAGGCCATTTGGCCCATCGAGTCTACACCACCCATCCAAAAGAGTACTCTACCCAGGTTTACTCCCCCGTTCACCCCGCCCTATCCCCATAACCTAACATGCACATCCCTGGGCACCAAGGAGCAATTTAGCATGGTCCACTTAACATTTCAGATGTTTGGATTGTGGGAGGAAACCAGAGCACTGGGAGGAAACTCATGTTGGCACAGGGAGAGTGTGCAAACTTCACACAGTCACCTAAGGCAGGAATCAAACCCGGGTCCCTGATGCTGTGAGGCAGCAGTGCTAACCACTGTGTCACTGTGCCGCCCACCCATTATGAGTAATAAATGATGGCTTAGCCCGTGAAAGAACAAAAAAACTAACACAAACTTTAATAACTATACACTGAATGCCACTGTGCTGTTTTATTGCTGTTTTGTTTTTATTGGTGTCTGGGTGTCACATTAATTTTCAAGTGTTAAAATGGGGATGATGTGGAAAATGGTTCGGGATGTGCTGTTTTATATGCACATCGGCTCCTGATTACTGTCACAGGCTCGCATTAACCTCTGGTGACGATTCTAGTTAATTCAGAAGTCTATGAGGTGAATCTCCATTATTTTGCAAATGGTTAGCGGTGACAAAAAACAATAATTTAGCAACCAGTAGATTCGGAAACAACAATATCATCATCCTAAGGGAAACTTTTGCGATTGCAATTTAGGGGAGGAAGTTTGTTCATTAACGTTTATAGCGATAAATAAAATTGATGCCTGTCTTAAAGTCCTCAGTGGTACTCTCGACAGATAAATTCCTTTCAGGCATTATTCAAATCAAAGTAAGCTCAAAATGGAATTGTTTCGGGATAATTATTTGAAATAAATAGGAGTCTGGCATTTCGGCATGTAGCTGGCAGTGGAGAGAGAGAGAGAGGTGCTGTAAAAAAGGGAACAGGCAGCTCTAAATGATTCACCTTCACCCCCAACTAAATGAAATCATGGAAATTTTCTGGGAGATTTAGTGACGGGAAAGTGAAGCTCTGCCGGGTTTCAGCTCAGTGCCTGAGAAGTAAATAAACTGCTCAGTGCTTTGGCCATGCTCCGCTGTATTTCCAAGATCAGCTCACTTGAACATTGTTGGCAAACGTCATGCATGGGTCATGCCTTCCACATAGGGACTGAGAATTTGTGAGCTGCAGCAGGTCATAAAGGCCCACAAATTTCCTCAGGCAACCATGTCTTTTTATTTGCTACTAGATCGTCTGGAAGTACAGGAAGGTGCCAGTGGTTGCAGCTAAGGAGAGCCAGCTTCCCTGCCCTGCACACCCTCACCCCCTCTCCAATGATTACCAAAGGGATTTCGTAGATCACTGATTAGATCAATACAATCAGCACCGTTAAGAGGATGGGAATGGTCCAGTGAGGAACAACCTATTTAAAAAATTCTTTCATGGTATTCTTTATGTTAAATGGCAAAAGGAGCAATGGAGACATGAGAAGAATCAATTTCATGCAGCAAGTGGTTAAGATCTGGAATGCACTGCCTGAGAGTGTGGAGGAGGCAGTCAAAAAGCAATTGGATCATTATCTGAAAGGTTCTGGGTAATGGAGAGAAGGTAAGGGGATGCCACATCATGAGTTGTATATTCAGAGAGTCAGCGTAGACACAGAGACTCTTCCTGTGCTGTGACAATTCTGAGATTTGGGCTTTGCTGGCTAGGCCAGCATTACTTGGCCACCTTCATTGCATTTGAGAAGGTGCTGCTAAGTGAAAGAACAGTGATATAGTTCCAAGTCAGGGTGGTGAGTAGCTTCAAGAGGAATATGCGACGAGTGGGTTCCCATGCATCTCTTGTCCAATTAGGTAATGTGGTAATGTAGGTAATAGGATTTGGAAGGTACTGTCAAGACAGGCTTGGCGAGTTGCTGCAGAGCATCTTGTACATGGTACACACTGCTGCCACAAAGAATTGGTACAGTAAGAAGTCTTACAACACCCAGTTAAAGTCCAACAGGTTTGTTTCAAATCACTAGCTTTTGGAGCGCTTCTCCTTCCTCAGGTGAATGAAGAGGTAAGTTCCAGAAACATATATATAGACAAAGTCAAAGATGCAAGACAATGCTTTGAATGCGAGCAATTGCAGGCAATTAAGTCTTTACAGATCCAGAGATGGGGTAACCCCAGATTAAAGAGGTGTGAATTGTCTCAAGCCAGGACAGTTGGTAGGACTTTGCAAGCTTAGGCCAGATGGTGGGGATGAATGTAATGCAACATGAATCTAAGGTCCCGGTTGAGGCCATACTCATGTGTGCGGAGCTTGGCTATAAGTTTCTGCTTGCCGATTTTGCCGCGTGTCCTGAAGGCTGCCTTGGAGAACGCTTACCCGGAGATCAGAGGCTGAATGCTCTTGACCGCTGAAGTGTTCCCCGACTGGAAGGGAACATTCCTGCTTGGCGATTGTCACGCGATGTCCGTTCATCCGTTGTCGCAGCGTCTGCATGGTCTCGCCAATGTACCACGCTTCGGGACATCCTTTCTTGCAGCGTATGAGATAGACAACGTTGGCCGAGTCGCACGAGTATGTACCGCGTACCTGGTGGGTCGTGTTCTCACGTGTAATGGTGGTACCCATGTCGATGATCTGGCACGTCTTGCGGAGGTTGCTGTTCTGAAGGCTGGATAGTTTGCTGCAAACAAGGGTTTGTTTGAGGTTGCGCGGTTGTCTGAAGGCAAATAGTGGGAGTGATCTTCATCGATGACGTGTTGAAGGCTGCGAAGAAGATGTCGTAGTTTCTCCGCTCAGGGGAAGTACTGGACGAACCGTCAGAGTACCCTTTAGTTTCTAGTCAATTGTAACCCCCAAGATGTTGATAGTGGAAGGTGATGCGCAATCAATTACTCTCAAGACAAGGTGAGTCATAACTAATAGGCTTTAATCTGCTAGAACTCTTCCCCAGCAGCTTTGATACAGAAAGTGAAGGTTGCTGGGATGGCATCGGTTCTTATACTCCGCCTCTCAGCATGGAGCTATGTACATCAGCCAATGGTAGACTCCTGGGTCTAACCAATGGTCATCCACCTCTCAGTTACCGCAATACCTGGTATTACCACATTCACCCCCTGTTAAAAAAGAGCCCGGCGGGGTGATGGCCAGCGTTAATAGTCGCCTTTCGCATGGTATGACCAGGTATGGAGGTACCGTGATGTCGAGGGTAATAACAAAGTGTTCATGGTGCAGCAATCAGTCGATCGGGTGGCCTGGTCATCCTTCTGGGGCGTCTGGGCTTCGGCGGTGATTCTGATGGGGGTCCCGGCGGTTGCGACTCCGGGAACGTGATGTCGTCCTCCCAGGCAGCTTCGTCTCCCCTAGGCGGCGCTGTTGGGACGAAAGGTGGACAGGGGGGGAAAGTGCCTGTAGGTGGCGGCGGTGTGTGTTCGGGCCTAGGCAGGAGCGGCGGGAGTACTGACCCTCCAGTTAGGTGTTGTGGGGAGGGTGGGGGCAATGGTTTGGGTCTTGGCGGTCATCAGGGAACGCTACGTAGGCGTACTGGGGATTGGTGTGCAGCAGGTGGACCCTCTCGACCAACGGGTCCGACTTGTGTGCCCTCACATGTTTCCGAAGCAGGATGGGTCCGGGTGTCGCTAGCCAGGTTGGGAGCGATGTCCCGGAGGAGGACTTCCTGGGGAAAACAAGGAGACGTTCGTGAGGTGTCTGGTTCGTGGTTGTACAGAGCAGCGACCGGATGGCGTGGAGGGCCACCGGGAGGACTTCCTGCCAGCGGGAGACTGGGAGATTCCTGGACCGTAGGGCCAGCAGGACGGTCTTCCAGACCGTTCCGTTCTCCCTCTCTGCCTGCCCGTTTCCCCGGGGGTTGTAACTTGTCGTCCTGATCGAGGCGATGTCCTTGCTGAGTGAACAGGAATTGATGCAGTTCGTCACTCATAAAGGAGGACCCCCTATCACTGTGAATGTATGCGGGGAAACCGAACAGTGTAAAGATACCCTGGAGGGCCCTGATGACGGTGGTTGTGATCATGTCTGGGCAGGGGATGGCGAATGGGAACCGGGAGTACTCGTCAATCACGTTAAGGAAGTACGTGTTGCGGTCGGTGGAGGGGAGGGGGCCTTTGAAATCCATGCTGAGGTGTTCAAAGGGGCGGGAAGCCTTTATCAGGTGCGCCCTCTCTGGCCGGTAGTAGTGCGGTTTGCACTCCGTGCAGATTTGGCAGTCCCTGGTGACTGTCCTGACCTCCTCGATGGAGTAGGGCAGGTTGCGGGTCTTGATAAAATGAAAGAAACGAGTGACCCCCGGGTGGCAGAGGTCCTCGTGGAGAGATCAGAGGCGGTCCACTTGTGCGGTGGCACAAGTGCCGCGGAACAGGGCATCAGGAGGCTCGTTCAGCTTCCCCGGACGGTACAAGACCTCGTAATTGTACGTGGAGAGTTCTATCCTCCACCGCAAGATCTTGTCGTTCTTAATCTTGCCCCGCTGCGCATTATCGAACATGAAGGCAACCGACCGTTGGTCCGTGAGGAGAGTGAATCTCCTGCCAGCCAGGTAATGCCTCCAATGTCTCACAGCTTCTACTATGGCCTGGGCCTCCTTTTCGACCGAGGAGTGGCGAATTTCGGAAGCATGGAGAGTACGGGAGAAGAAAGCCACAGGCCTGCCCGCTTGATTGAGGGTGGCCGCCAGAGCTACGTCGGACGCATCGCTCTCGACCTGGAAGGGGAGGGACTCATCGATGGCGCGCATCGTGGCTTTTGCAATGTCTGCTTTGATGCGGCTGAAGGCCTGGCGGGCCTCCGTCGACAGGGGGAGGGTTGTGGACTGGATCTGAGGTGGGGCTTTGTCTGCGTAATTGGGGACCCACTGTGCAGAATAGCTGAAGAACCCGAGGCAGCGCTTCAGGGCCTTGGGGCAGTGAGGGAGGGGGAACTCCATGAGGGGGCGCATGCGCTCAGGGTCGGGGCCTATGACTCCACTTCGCACTACATAGCCTAGAATGGCTAGACGGTCGGTGCTAAACACGCATTTATCCTTATTGTATGTCAGATTAAGGATTTTCACGGTCTGGAGAAATTTGCGAGGGTTGGTGTCGTGGTTCTGCTGGTCTTGGCCGCAGATAGTGACGTTATCCAGATACGGGAACGTTGCGCGTAAGCCGTACCGGTTAACCATTCGGTCCATCTCTTGTTGGAAGATTGAGACCCCGTTCGTGACACCGAAGGGAACCCTTAAAAAGTGATAGAGCCGCCCATCTGCTTCGAAGGCAGTGTACTGGCGGTCACAATTACGGAGGGGTAGCTGGAGGTAGGCAGACTTGAGATCCACCGTGGAGAAAACCTTGTATTGCGTGATCCTGTTTACCAGGTCGGATATGCGGGGGAGAGGGTACGCATCCAGCTGCGTAAACCTGTTGATGGTCTGGCTGTAGTCAATGACCATCCTATGTTTCTCCCCGGTCTTTACCACCACGACTTGAGCTTTCCAGGGACTGTTGCTCGCTTCGATGACCCCTTCCCTCAGCAGCCTCTGGACCTCCGACCAGATAAAGGTCCGGTCCTGGGCACTGACTTGTCTGCTCCTGGTGGCGACGGGTTTGCAATCCGGGGTGAGGTTCGCAAACAGGGAAAGCGGGTCGACCTTAAGGGTTGCGAGGTCGCAGACAGTAAGGGGGGGTATAGGGCCGCCGAATTTAAAAGTCAGGCTTTGCAGATGGCCCTGGAAATCCAGCCCAAGGAGGGTGGCTGCGCAGAGGTGCGGCAGGACGTACAGGCGGATATTGTGGAATTCCCTGCCTTAGACAGAGAGGTTCGCTAGGCAGAACCCCTTTATCTCCACCGCATGTGACCCGGAGTCCAGGGAGAGCCTTTGATTTACGGGATGGGTGACAAGAGAACAGCACCTTACCGTGTCAGGGTGAACAAAGCTTTCCGTGCTCCCAGAGTCGATCAGGCACAACGTCTCGTGGCCATTGATGGAGATCGTCATTGTAGCATTCGCCAGCATCCGGGGCCGACTCTGGTCCAGAGTCACCGAGGCCAGCTGCAGTAATGGAGAGTTCTGGTCGGGCAGCATGTAGTCGGCTGTGCTGGGGGCCTGGGGCCCCATCCAAGATGGCGTCACCCATGGGTCGCACATGGTGTCCGGGGATGAAAAAGATGGCGGCGGCGAGGGACAAAATGGCGGCGCCCACCCGTCCAGCGTGGTGTCCGGGGGGCGAAATGGCCACGGCCACGGGTCGCACGTGGCCTTAGGATAGGGGGTGGCGGTGAGCGCTGGGCGATCGGGGCCTGAAAGGGGGGTTGCCGATAGTCGCTGGAGACCGCGGCCACGGCGCGGGCCTGGCAGACCCCCACATAGTGGCCCTTCTTGCCGCACCCTTTGCAGGTGGCGGTGCAGGCCGGGCAGTGCGGGCGGGGATGATTCGCCAGCCCGCAGAAGAAACAGCGGTGTCCGGCGGCATTAGCGGGCCGTCTCGCCGCACAGGCTTGCGAGGTCAGGGGAAAGGTCTGAGAGGCTGCCGCTACGGGGTGCCACGAAGCCCAGGGGGCCACCGCGCGATCGGGAGCAAAGGACAGCGCGTTTTTATATACAACGTCCATGGACCCCGCCAGGGCCCGTGCCTTTGCAAGTACCAGAGTGTCCACTTCTAGGAGCCTTCGGCGGATATCGGGGGAGGTCATACCTGCCACAAAAGCATCCCTGATCAAAAGTTCCATTTGCTAGTTCCCCAAAACTGGCGGGCAGCCACAGTTTCGGCCCAGCACCAGCAGCGCCCGGTAGAAGTCTTCCAACGTTTCCTCAGGGCTTTACCTCCTAGTCGCCAGCAGGTGACGAGCGTACACCTGTTTCACAGGGCGGATATAATGTCCTTCTAGCAGCTCGATCGCGGCAGCATAATTCGCTGCCTCCTCGATAAGAGGGTAGGTCCCAGGGCTGACCCGTGAGCGTAGGAGATGCATCTTTTGTCCTTCTGTGGGGGTGTCGGCGGCCGTGTCGAGGTAGCCCTTAAAGCACGCCAGCCAATGTTTGAAAATAGCAGCAGAGTTGTCCGCGTGGGGGCTGAGCTGAAGGCACTCCGGCTTGATACGGAGATCCATCCTTTCAACTGAAGTTGTAGCAGATTAAATTGATGCGCAATCAATTACTCTCAAAACAAGGTGAGTCATAACTAATAGGCTTTAATCTCTAGAACTCTTCCCCAGCAGCTTCGATACAGAAAGTGAAGGCTACTGGGACATCATCGGTTCTTATACTCCGCCTCTCAGGGCGGAGCTATGTACATCAGCCAATGGTAGACTCCTGGGCCTAACCAATGGTCATCCACCTCTCAGGTACCGCAATACCTGGTATTACCACAGAAGGTTTGGTGATGGTGATACTATTGAATGTGAAGAGGAGATTGCTGGATCCTCTCTTGTTGGAGATGGTCATTGCCTGGTACTTGGGGGGTGTGAATGTTACTTACCACTTGTGAACCTAAGCCTGACTGTTACCCACATCTTGCTGCATATGGACACAGGCTGCTTCAGTATCTAAGTAGTTGCAAATGGTGCTGAACATTGGCAGCAATTATCAGCAAACATCCCCACTTCTGACCTTATGATGGAGGGAAGGTCACTGATGAAATTGGCTTAAGTCTGGCATCTGTGATGCTGGCAACTGCAGGAAGAGGTCGAGATGTATCTTACACTCAGCACTTCTGACTGAAATTTGTTGCGAATGCTTTAGCCTTGTCTTTTGCACTGATGTTCTGGGCTCCCCCATCATCGAGAGTTGGTTATTAGTGGACACTCGCTCTCCAGTTAGCTGTTTCATTGTCCAATACCATTCACCATTGGATATGACACCCAGGCACTTCCATGGTGCCCTGGTGGCGGTGCCAAGGTGCCAGGCTGGCAGTGTCAAGGTGCCCAGGTGCCAGAGGGAGTGCCAGGGTACGACCCTGCCCTGTACCCAAACAGCCGGGGATCTTTAATGGCCTGGGAGACTCCCCCAGGAGCCATTACGACTGGTCCACGTTTATGGAAACCAGTACTTAAGGACATCCTGGTGAGGTCTCCCAGGCACAGCTGTTAGGTGCCAGGCACCGGGAGAAACATATAGTTAAATGAACCAAATGGTTTGTTCAAATATGCTGATCTGGATCATGCCCAGTGAGGGATCGATCCAGATCATGATATCTCCTTTAAATCTGGCGAGACTTTTCGAGCATCGCGAATCTCGTGAAAGGCCTCATGTGTGTGTTTATAAACATTGTGGCTAGGATCAATACTTGAGATGCGTTGATGTGCGAAAGGAACGAAAAATAAACAAACCCCCTCGCAGCTGTGTCTGAACCATTAATCTGTCAATCACTGGCTAGTGAAAGCTATTGCTCTGTGAAATTGAATGGATACCTCACATTTCAAAGGATGATGTGAAGACTTTTCAAGTGTTGAGGGTTTCTAGGAAGGTGCTTCAAAAAACTAAATTTCAAGGGCATGGGATTGAGGGAGTAGGTGTTAGGAAAAGTGTTCCTGCATTGATTCTTCACTGGACTGCTCATCAGCTGTCAGGCAGGGAAGGTCTGAATGAAGAGGTCACTTCAGAGTTTAAAATTTTTCACCAGGATGATGCTGTTGCAAAAGGCCTACCTGAGATCACCAGACTAAGGGTGATCTTCAGGTTGCCCAGAGCTGTAAGGGGCAGTACAGACACGGGGCCTCATCCTGGGACAGGATCCCGGGGTCAAGCCCTCACCCACACCCTCAGCCCACCCAACCCAACCCTTGGGGAACCCCCCTCTACAGCCTGGATGTGGCAGAAGGGCACATTAGCAATGGGATGACCCCCTTGGCCTCCCTAGGAGTCCTCCACTACCAATGCATGGTGGCAGCAGTGTGTACCATTTACAAGGTGCACTGCCATATCTCACCAAGGCTCCTTCACCAGCACCTTCCAAATATTAAACTTTCACCACCTAGAAGGACAAGGGCAGCAGATGCATGAGACAGCAGGTTCCCCTCAAAGCAACATACCATCCTGAATTGGAACTATATCTTTCTCCTTCACTGTCGCTGGGCTAAAATCCTGGAGCCCCCTCCCTAACAGCACTCTGGGTATACCTACACCACATGGATTGCAGCGGTTCAAGAAGGCAGCATCATCTTCTCGAGGGCAATCAGGTATGGGCAATAAATGCTGGCCTGGCCAGATACACCCACATCCCATGAAAAAATAACCTTAAAAAAATTAACTGCGAGATTCTCTGGCCACGTTGCACTCGAGCGAGAGCACAATGCGCCCGAAAAATCTCGGGAGAGCCGTCTCGCGGGCTTCCTGGCAGCCTCCGCGCCTCGCGGGATTCACCCAAATCCCGTGAGGCTTTGGATTCGGAACTCTGCCCAAAAGGGGCGGGTCCAAACAATGAAATGAAATGAAAATCGCTTATTGTCACAAGTAGGCTTCAAATGAAGTTACTGTGAAAAGCCCTAGTCTCCACATTCTGGCGCCTGTTCGGGGAGGCTGGAACGGGAATTGAACCATGCTGCTGGCTTGCCTTGGTCTGCTTTAAAAGCCAGCTCTTTAGCCCTGTGCTAAACCAGTTCCAATGCTCATGGAAGTAAGTCATATAAGGTCTCCCTACCAAGGATACATCAGTCTCCCTCAATTCTCCGGCCTCACCAGGGAGCTTGCAGCCAGGCGCCAATCAGTGCTGGCCCACAAGAATGTGGACCAGGTGGACTGTCACCCAGAGGGTCTCCCAGGCCACAGGAGGCCACTGGGTGGTCAAGGTCAGGGAAGGGTGGCCCCCTCGCCCTTCCCCTGGAACAGGGGCACCTTGGTATTACCACCCTGACACTGTCAAGGTATCCAGGTGGCACTGCCAAGCTGGTTAGCACAGTGCCTGGGTGCCAGTGCAAGGGTGCCCAGATGCCAGGGTGGCACTGGCAAGGGTCAGAGACTGAGGGGGGGCATGCCCATGAAAGGAGGGTGGAGGGGAGGTTTGAACGGTGGGGGTGTGCAGAGCAGGGAAGTAGGGGCCTTTGGGAGGTTGGGAGTGTGACGGGTGGGTGTCCTGGAAGGGAGGGGGTACTGTAAGGGAGCCTTGGGATGCCTGAAGCTGGGGCCCCCATTAATCACCTGTTCACATTTTCACAACCTGCCTTGATGCTCTGTCAGATGGGTTTGAGGGGTGGGCTGCTCGGGGCTGCCCAGAGGTGGTGGGGGGGGGGGGGGGGGGGGGGGGGAGTGGCGGACGTTGTAGGGCGCCTCTCTGCTGTGCGATGTTGTGAAGGACGCAGCAGGCCGCCATGATGCGGGCGACCCTCTCAGCATCATACTGCAGGGCCCCTCCAGAGCGGTCCATGCATCTGTACCACATCTTCAGGTAGCCAAAACACCGCTCGATCACACTCCTGGTCGCTGTATGGGCGTCGTATGCGGGCCTCAGCGCGGTCTGTGGCCTCCAGATCGGTGTCATCTGCCACGACCGCAGTGGATAACCCCTGTTGTCCAGGAGCCACCCCACCCCAGCCAGGGGGGGTGGTCATCTCAATCCTGTCAGGAATCGTCAAGTGTGCCAGGATGAAGGCATCATGCACACTGCCCGGGTATCGGGTGCAGATGTGCATGATGCACATCTGATGGTCACATATCAGCTGCACATTCATCGAGTGGAACCCCTTTTGGTTTATGAAGATTGGCCTGTCATCTGCAGGTGCTCATAGGGGGACATGCATCCCATCAATCACCCCCTGGACCCGGGACCTCCCATCGATGATGGTGAATCCCACTGCCCGGGCATCCTGGTGGGTTCGGTCCACATTGAAATGAATGTATTGAGCCGCCTGGGCCTCTGACACGGTACGGATGCACCTGTACACCGAGGTCTGTGAGATCCCGACAGATCCCCACTCGGTGCCTGGAAGGACTTTGTGACGTAAAGGTTCAGGGCGACTGTCACCTTGACAGCCACCAGTAGCGAGTGTCCTCCCCCATACCCCCCGCGGTGCCAGATGTGCTATGATCTGGCAGATATAGAACATAGAACATAGAACAGTACAGCGTTGCATTATCTCCCTGCTCAGCCAGAGTCTTTGAAGGCATGCCAGGTCTGGCAGGTCCTCAAATGACAGGCGGTGCTGGTACACACGAGGCCTCATGTGGCACCTCCTTGACAGCTCCTCCTTCTCGGCCTGTCGGGTGGCTCACTCTCCATCCTGGGCGGCTGCTTCCTGTTCCTCTGAGGCAGACTCCGCTGCTGCACACTCTGCTGCTGCAGCTTCATCTTCCCCCTCAAGCAGATCCAGCTCGTACAGCCCCAGGGTATCCTCCAGGGCTGCAGCGACTAGCAGGAAGGCCACCATTGCTGGTTGAATTCCAATATCCATTGTCTCAAGGGTGAAAGGCCAACATGTTAGCATGGTGCGTATTCCTGTACCCAACCAGGTCCAACAGGCTACATGGTGGCCCTTGTTGGCACTGCAGGCTCTACTCCCACATGTCCTCCTCACCCCCCCCCCACCCCACCCCCGCACCCCTCGCCCCATCAGTGGCCAGCACTGTGGGGGCATCTGGCCCTAGCACCCATCCCTGCTGCCTGGGATACCGTCGGCTGGCACTGCCCTTGCCAGCGGTATACCCAGCACCTCAAAGGGGCTACTGTGGGCATTGCCCTTGGTGGGCCACCGGCGGGTGGCGGCCGGGATGGCGGAGGGTGGGGCGCAGGGGTGGGGGGATGGGGCCAATGGGCCAAGGTGGGGTGTTCAGTGGAGTGTGCAGTAAGGTGGCTGCCATGGGGAGCACCCCAGCTACTCGACCTGTTCCCCCATCACCTACCCCCCGGCCCCAGCAGGACCCTCCCATCCCAGCCAACCCGGCCAATGTCCGGCCTGGCAGCTCACAGTCCCGTCTCTCTGTGTCCTACCTCCTCTCTCTCCCTCACCAGCCATGACGCCCATTTCATAATATTTAAAAGCACAAGTGAACCTCGCCGTCGGGAATTCGGCCAATTGAAGGTGGAGAATCGCAGAGGCCCTGGAGAATACCGGATCAGGCCCGCTAATGATATGCCAAAGGTGTTTACTGTACGTGCATTCTGGAACGCATTGACGCTGTTGTTGAGGCAAAGGAGAATTGTGATTTGATGTGAAATCGGTGGCCTCCGCGATTTCGGCGTCGGAACCGATTCTCTATCCAATCGTATTTCCCGATCCCAGCGTCGGCCGATGGAGAATCCCAGCCATAAACCTTGGCTCAAAACCCAAACTCCCAAGAATCTCAAATAGATCCCTCACACTACCCATTCAAACACTTTTTCAGCATCTATTGTAACAATCCCCTTGGGTTTGGGCCCTGGAGAGGGGGAAAGAACAACATTTAGTAATCAACGTATATTGGCTGACAGCTGCTGACCCTTGACAAAACCTGGAAGGCAGGGCCCCAAACTTTAGCCAGCAGCTTAGCATCAGCATCCAACAATGAGATAGGCCGATAAGACCCATGGGGCCCTTATCCTTGGTCAAACTTATGGAAATCGAAGCCTGCAACAATGTAATCAGCAGTACCCCCCCGGGACCATGAATCATTAAACATGTCCAATATCAGTGGAATTAACTGCCCCGCAATTTTCTTACAGAACCTGATGGGGATTCCATCCGGGCCCGGAGCTGTACACGACTGCATTACACCAGTAATTTTCATAATCTCCACAGGGCCCAATGGGGTTCTCAACTCCTCCCCTCTATTACCGGGAAGGACAACCGCTCCAAAAACTGCATCATGGGCAAACTCTCCTCAGGGGCCTTCGATCTATAAAGACTTTGACAAAAGGCTTCAAAGGAAGCATTATCCTTCGCTGGGGCGAAAACCAACCTGCCACCTGAGTCCCTTACCGACACAATCTCCCAGAAGGCAACCAGTCGCCTCAGCTGGTGCTCTAAAAGGTGACTGGCTTTCTCCCCGTGTCCTGGGAATGTCCCCCTCAAGTGTTGCAGCTGGCTCACCGCCTCACCCATTGAGAGTAGCTCAAATTCTGTCTGCAACTTTTTCTTACTCACCAGCAACTCTAACATAGGGGCAAGTGAGTACCAACGGTCCAGCTCAAGGATGCAATGTACCAGCCTCTGCTGCTCCACCCTCCCAATCCTTTCCTCTTGTGACTGTAGGAAATTATCTTCCCCTAATGACTGCCTTATGGGCCTCCCACAACATAGGAGCTGAGGCAGACTCAATCTTATTAAACGCAATGTACTCCCCAATGGCAGAGGACATGCGCTCATGAAATCCTTTGTCTGCCAACAATGCCATATCCAATCTCGATGGCGGGCATTGAAAGGGACCCAGCTCCAACACCAGATCCACAAAATGCAGGGCATGATCTGAGATCACAATTGCCATGTACCCCGCACTCTTCACCCCAAGAAGGAGACCTACCCACCACAAACATTCAATGTGAGAATAAACCTGATGAACATGGGGAAAAAAAAGAAAAGTCCTTGTCCCCCGGATGCAAAAAATGCCTCCGCCTCTCCCCCCCCCCGCAATAGCATGGCCCTCCCCTCTTAAGTTCCTGTGATCCTTCGATCCCCCCCCTCAAGACTCTTTGATTGTCCATGGTGGCTCACTGGAATGGGGTTTCTACCGAAGTGACCGGTGGGCTTGATCCAACTCAAGAGGGGAGGTCAATCCGCCCACCCTCACCATCTTCCTAAACAACTTTGAAATGCAGTCAGTGAGATTTGGGCCTTTCATTCCTTCTGGCAATCCCACGATTCTAAGGTTCTGTCTCCTGGAGCGATTCTCCAGATCGTCCACCTTGGCCCTCAGTACTTTATTAACACCAGCCATTATTGCCAACTCAGCTTCCAAAGAGACAATCTGATTGGTCTGCTTCATGAGAGCCGCCATTACACTCTGTAACACCATGCCATGCGCCTTTACCGTCTCATCGGTCTTCGCCAACGCCGATTGAATGGGAGCTAGGGCCTCTTCTATTGACTTGTGGGTGCCCTTGGAGACAGCCCGCCGCTGTTTCTGAAATCCCACTGCCAAAACGCCTGTAAACGTTTGGCCAGGATTGCGATAGCCACCTCTGTCACCGGTTTCTCAGCGGGCGAGCCTTGAGAAGCCGCCGAGTCCATTGATGATTGTTTATTTTTTGGCTTCCTTGACCTGGACTTTCTGGGCATTTCCCTTGTGTAGGAAGCTTATCCCATCGAATTAGTGACTTTATGACCCAGACACACTCCAAAAACCGGGCGAAAAGGACCAAAGATAACGTACCCTGGCAGGAGCGACCTCGTGTGCGACTACTCCCCACATGCTGCCACCAGAAACAGCCCGCAAACTCTCTGCTATTTGTATAATTTATTGCAGACTTTATAGGTGTCAGCATCACTGAATACAATAAAAATAATACAGCGTGCAAGTTATTCATTTGCTGTTCTGTGTGATTTTAAGTATGCGATAGATACAAAGTAGCCAAGGGGGAATGCTTACAAAAGGACCACATAAAATGCTAATAGTGCCTCAGAGCAAGCTGTTACAGTGGCAATATCATTGGAAAACAGAGGATGGAATTTTCTGGTTCTCCCCACTGTCATGATATGCAAACATGCAGCTAATGAACACATAGATTAGGACACGACCAATGAGCAGTCACGACACTCAAGGGTGGTATCTCACTATAAAAGGGATGAGGCACTCACACCCAGCCTCTTTCCACAGACCAACATCTACAGAGTGAGACAGGGTGTATCCTCAGCATCACACCCCAGCACGTGGCTTAGAGCAAGGCTGGTTCAGTTAGACTGAGTTACTACATTTAGATTAGCAGAGAGTCAAACTCATTGAGAACTGTGCTAATAGTTCAATAAAACACATTGAACTCACTTCAAAGTCTGGAGCATCTTTTACTCAAAACTGCATCAAGTGGCAGCTTGCGTTATTCCAAATTACATCACCCAACATGATACCAGGAGTCTGTTCAATCTAGTTAGTTGAACTCAGCAAGATCCGTGACGACCAGCGAATGTATACCGACACAATGGAAAAGATTCAGGCTCCTCACCAGCTCAGGATCTCCGGCAATCTCAGTGCCAACTGGCGGACATTCAAGCAGAAATTTCAGCTTTACGTTGAAGCATCAGACCTCAATGGTGCGTCTGATACACAGAAGATAGCTCTTTTCCTCACCACAGCGGGTGATCACGCCTTGGAAATATTCAACTCCTTTCACTCCGCCGAAGACCAGGACAAGACAAAGTTTCAGACCATCCTGGACACGTTTGACAGCCACTGTGAGGTTGACACCAATGAAATCTTTGAGCGCTATATATTCAAGCAGCGATTGCAAGATAAAGACGAATCCTTCAACTCATATTTAACTAACCTTAGACTGCTAGTGCAATCCTGCAACTTCGGTGATATCACTGACTGCATGATCAGAGACCAAATCATTTTTGGAGTTCACTCTGATCCTCTGAGAGAGCAGTTACTGAAGATCAAGCATATAACCCTGCCAGTCGCGATTGAAATATGCACAGTGCATGATCATGCTAAAAATCACTATTCCCAGTACAAAATGGCAGAAAATGATAGATGAGCCTCCCACGAGGCGGAGAGTGTGCAGGCCATCTGCCGGATGCAGCGTCTCAACATTGCCGAAAGCAGCCATTTTGCGCGCTCTTCCCGGGGCTTGACGCATGCGCGATACGAACGGGATAACGAAGCGGCTGAAACCCGCACTGCGCAGGTGCAAACGTCTGAGAACCGCACTGCGCATGTGCAACGACGCACGGAGCTTCAGGACGCCATCGTCATGACGTGTTCGAACTGTGGCACCGCCCATTTAAAGAAACACTGCCCTGCAAGAGGCAGACGCTCTAAACTGCGGGAAGCCAGGCCACTATGCAGCCCTGTGCAGATCTGCACCACCGGTCAGGAGCCAGCGCTCCCAATTCCGACGGCGGCGCATCCGGAGTGTGCAACAATACCTACAGGATTCTGATCCGGGCAGTGCAACGGATCCAGATGCTGAATGCCTGGATAATGCCATCCATGGGGGCATTATTACAACGTGTGAATATGCCGCATCAGACACATCGCAAGTCCAATCAATCCTAGCTGTGGATTCTGAGGACGAATGGCGAGCTGTGATGAAGGTCAACCACTGCCCCATCCAGTTCAAGCTGGACACAGGTGCCTCTGCCAACCTCCTCTCACAGGCAGACTTCAGACGCATTAAGAAGCCCCCACGGTCCTTCCAGCTGCCTGCAAGCTCCTGGATTACAACAGGAATGCCATCACGGCACTGGGATCCTGCCATCAGCACGTATCCAACCGACACACACAAGCACGGTTACGCTTTGAAATTGTTAAGCCGGACACGGCATCCCTACTAGGTGCGCACGCCTGCAAGCAGCATTCAAAGGGTTTATACCACAACATCCGCCCATGTGGGTCTTCAGGCCGGCATCGACGACATCCTCGCCCAGTACCCAGATTTGTTCAACGGGATGGGCACGCTGCCAGATCGATACAAGATTCTGCTACGACCTGATGCCAAGCCAGTGGTCCACGCACCACGACGAGTCCCTGCTCCACTGAGGGAGCGCCTGAAGGCACAGCTCAAGGATCTTCAGCAAAAAGGCATCATATCCAAGGTCACCGAACCAACTGACAGGGTCAGCTCGATGGTGTGCGTAAAGAAGTCTTCGGGGGACCTGCACATCTGCATTAATCCCAAGGATCTCAATAAGAATATCATGCGGAAACACTACCACACCCTGAAGCGGGAGGAACTCATGAGTGAGATGGCACACGCACACTTCTTCACCAAATTGGATGCATCACAGGGATTTTGGCAAATCCAGCTGGAAGAGTCCAGCAGAAGGCTCTGCACCTTCAACACGCCTTTTGGCAGATACTGCTACAATCGCATGCCATTTGGCATCATCTCGGCATCAGAGATATTCCATCGCATCATGGAGCAGATGAGGGAAGGCATTGAAGGGGTTTGTGTGTACGTGGACGACATCATCATATGGTCCACGACCCCTGAAGAACATGTGGTCCATCCCCAGAAGGTAACCTGCCGTGTACATGCCAACGGCCTAAAGTTAAACAGGTCCAAATGTTGTTTTGGCAAATCAACGCTCAAGTTTCTAGGCAACCAGATCTCACAGCATGGTGTGCGCCCGGACACAGACAAAATGAAATGAAAATTGAATGAAAATCGCTTATTGTCACAAGTAGGTTTCAAATGAAGTTACTGTGAAAAGCCCCTAGTCGCCACATTCCGGCGGCTGTTCGGGGAGGCTGGTACGGGAATTGAACCGTGCTGCTGGCCTGCCTTGGGCTGCTTTCAAAGCCAGCGATTTAGCCCTGTGCTAAACAGCCCCTGCATCAAGGCCATCGAGGCGATGAAGGTCCCTGAGGACAAAAGGCGGTGCTGCGCTTCTTGGGTATGGTCAATTTTCGGGGCAGGTTCATTCCAAACATGGCCACACACACCACAGGCCTATGCAACCTGGTGAAAAAGTCAACTGCCTTTGAGTGGAAGGCGGCACACCAGACAGAGTGGCTGGAGCTGAAAGCCAAGCTCACCACTGCACCAGTCCTGGCATTCTTCGACCCGGACCGGGAGACAAAGATATCCACAGGTGCGAGTCAGGATGGCATCGGTGCGGTGTTGCTTCAACGAGATGACACATCATCCTGGGCACCAGTAGCCTATGCATCAAGGACGATGACGCCCACTGAAACCAGATATGCACAGATTGAGAAGGAATGCTTGGGTCTTCTCACCGGCATCCTCAAATTTCATGATTATGTCTACGGCCTGCCGACATTCACTGTCGAGACGGATCATAGGCCTCTGGTCCACATCATCCACAAGGACCTGAACGACATGACGTCTCGGTTGCAGAGAATCCTGCTTAAACTTAGGAGGTATGACTTCAACTTGGTGTACACACCTGGCAAGGAGCTCATCATCGCTGATACATTGTCCCACTCCGTCACCACGCCCAGTGAGCTGCTGGAGATCATCCAGCACATCGAATCGCAGGTGCAGCTGTGTGCTAGCACTCTCCCGGCGACAGATGAGAAGGTAGTTCTCATCCGTGATGAGACAGCCGGGCTTGCAGCGCGTCATCCACAACCTCACCAATGGCTGGCAGAAAAGGCAGTGCCCACAATTTTACAATGTGAAGGATGACCTGATGGTGATTGATGGTATCCTCCTCAAGCTGGACAGGATTGTCATTCCGCTCAGTCTCCAGAGCTTGGTGCTGCGCCAGATTCATGAGGGACACCTGGACATCGAGAAGTGCAGACACAGAGCCCGGCAAGCTGTCTACTGGCCCGGCATCAGCCAGGACATCACGAACATGGTCCTGAGCTGTGCTGCCTGTCAGCAGTTCCAGCCAGCGCAGAGCAAGAAGACGCTCCAGCAGCATGACATAGTGACCTCTCCGTGGTCCAAGATTTGTATCGGCCTCTTTCATGCGAATGGTCGCAACTACGTATTGATCATCGACTATTTCTCGAATTACCCTGAGGTGCTGAAGCTCCCGGACCTCACCTCTCGGACCGTCATCAAAGCCTGTAAGGAGACGTTCTCAAAAAATGGCATCCAATCACCGTCATGAGCGACAATGGCCCGTGTTTTAGCAGTCGAGAATGGTCCACGTTTGCCAAGAGCTACAATTTCCGGCATGTCACCTCCAGTCCGCACTATCCGCAGTCCAATGGAAAAGTTGAAAAAGGGGTGCACATTGTGAAACGGCTCATCTGCAAGGCCTCGGATTCTGCTTCCAACATACACCTTGCACTGCTCGCGTACAGGGCGACTCCATTATCCACTGGCATGTCGCCGGCTCAACTCCTGATGAACAGGGACCTTCGGACAATGCTTCCAGCAATACAACTGCCCAACCTGGATCACCTCCCGGTGCTGCAGAAGATGCAGCAGCTCAGAGACCGTCAAAAGCGAGGGCTATGATGCCCATGCCACCGATCTGGCCGTGCTATCCCCGGCAGACACGCAGGATCAAGATACCGGATGATGGATGGTCTGCCCCGGCTGTCGTTGTTCAACAGGCCGTGCCCCGCTCTTATGTTGTGTGTATGGCTGATGGTTCCATCCGTGGGAAGGAATCGACGGGCACTGCGCAAAGTTGCCTGCCCACAACCACTTTCTCCTCCATTTCCATATGTTGAATTGCCACCTCCTGATACCTCGCACCACGAGGCCACCAGTCAGGCTTCCATCCCGCCTGTCAAGGCGCCATCGTCTCCTCCGCCACCCCTCCGGCGGTCGACCAGGATCAGACACAAGCCTCAGAGACTGGACTTGTGAACGTTTGTTTTGTTTGCTCTATTCTGTTGTCCTCCGTCAGGCAGGTTAGACAGACTCATTCACATGTAAATACATTCACATACGCCATCAAAACATTTTTAAAAAGGGGGAGATGTCATGATATGCAAACATGCAGCTAATGAACACATAGAATGGGACACGACCAATGAGCAGTCAGGGCACTCAGGGGTGGTATCTGACTATAAAAGGGATGAGGCACTCACACTCCGCCTCCTTCCACAGACCAACATCTACAGAGTGAGACAGGGTGTATCCTCAGCATCACACCCCAGCATGTGGCTTTGAGCAAGGCTGGTTCAGTTAGACTGAGTTACTACATTTAGATTAGCAGAGAGTCAAACTCATTGAGAACTGTGCTGATAGTTCAATAAAACACATTGAACTCACTTCAAAGTCTGGAGCATCTTTTACTCAAAACTGCATCAAGTGGCAGCTTGTGATATTCCAAATTACATAACACAACACCCACCACGGCATGTTTTCCGGTGAGTTGCATTGGCTGCCAGCAGAATCTTCTGGTCCTGCCAATGTCTATGACCTATTGCATGGCTCACCCGTTGATCGTCGGGTACCTGCCATGGGGGTTCGCATTCAGCAGGCCAAGGAGATCCCGTCTGTGGGACGCCTGGAAAAGCCCAGCCATACATTCAGTTTCTACACCTATGCTGATAACTTCTACCAGTTAGCTCACCATCTCCTCGCTTGATTCCTCCACTGTCTCAGCCCAAGCTCATTGTTTTTGGTCTCACCACAACTCCATTCCTTTTCTGAGGCTTAACCAGAATGCTAGAAACATTGGTTTCATATCTGATCCCAAGATGAATTTCTGACCTCTCCACCATCACAAAGATAAGCAATTTCTTCCTCCTAAAATAGCCTAGCTCCACCCACTTCAGTTCATTTACAGCTAAAATCCTCATCTATGTCCTTCTTACCCATAGACTTGACAACCCCAATGCATTCCTGGCCATTCCATCTCCTACTCTCATCCTGAGGTCATTCAAAGCTCTGCCGCCCATGTCCTAACTCACCCTAAGTTCTATCACCAATCACCCCTCTGCACACTGACCTATATTGGCTCCCAGTTCAGTGCCGGCTCCATTTTAAAATTCTCATCCCTGTTTTCAAATCCCTTCATGGCTTCTACCCCTCCCTATCTCTTTTTCTAAAAAATATTTTTATTCCAAATTCGAAAGATTTTAACATTTAAAGCACACAACAGTACAAAGTAAAACCAACACAAAACCCCAAACCCACCCCCAAATGCTAACCAATCACCGTACCTTACCACCCTCCCCCCCCACCCCACCCCTAACATCTGATGGTAACCAGCGCCTTGAAATGTAGTATAAACGAACCCCATCTCTTATGGTACCCCTCATTCCCCCCCCCAACCCCCATCCACCCCCCCAACCCCTACCCACCCCCCAAACCCCTACCTACCCCCCCCCCCCCCCACCCCCACCTACCCTTCCCCACCCCTACCCCCAGAGCAAATTTTTACCTTTCCCAAACACAAGAACTTCATTAAATCCCCCAGCCACACCGTGGCACAGGGAGGTGAAACTGACCTCCACCCCAACAGGACCCGCCTGCGAGCGATCAGCGAGGTGAAGGCTAAAACATCTGTCCCCACTCCCGTCTGCAATTCTGGCAAGTCCGACACCCAAATATGGCCTCCAGGGGACTGGGCTCTAAATCCACATGCAAGATCGCCAACATGGTGCTGAAGAACGACCTCATCCTCAGATGCGCCCTGTCATGATATGCAGACATGCACATAATGAGATACAGACAGGCAGCTAATGAGCACAGAGAACAGGACATAACCAATCAGCAGTGCACTATCTTTAGCTGTATCAACCCCAGCTTCGCGCATGAGGTTGAGGTGTTCACTCTCCGCAGCACCCACACCACAGCCCCTCATCCAGCACCATCCACAGCTCCTCCTCCCACTTGACCTTAACCCCCTCCAGAGATGCCATATCTCTTGAATCTCCTTCAGCCCTATAACCGTCTTGAGATGTCTGGTTGCTTGAGCATCCTTGATTTTAGATGCTTTCTTTTGCTGGCCGTGCCTTCAGTTGTCTGAGCCCAAAGCTCTGAAATTCCCTCCCTAAACCTCCCTTGCCTCCTTCAAGACATTTCTTAAAACTTCTCTGTTTGCCTTTGGGCATCGGCCATCATACCTCCTTATTCGCTTGGTGTCATATTGTGTTTGCTAATGCTCCTGAGAAGCCCCTTGGGACATTTCACGAGATTAAAGATACAATATAAATACAAGTTATATTACTTGGATAACAATCAGATGTGTGGGTATCAATTGTGGGATTGGAAATGTTTGTCTTGATATACGGCTTTGCTATATCTCAGTTCACTGTGAGTGGGTTCCATTGTGTTTGCTTTCATTATTTCAATAGATTGCTTCATTCTCATCTGACAAACACAATTAATTCTTTCTATTCTGTCCATCTCCACATGGCACATTGCCAGTGTTCCATGGGGAACTATTGATTGTCCGTTGGCTGTTTAAACTCCTTTGCTGCTATTAGTTCTCCAATCAATGTTTAAGCTCCAATTTTAACCCTGCCTGTCTGACAGGGATAGTGGATGGGAGGTTAAAATAATGATAGAATATTTACTGTTGCACCTTCATGATGCTTGATGTGTTGGGTACTCTGCTACACAAACGAACCAACACGGTTGCAAATGGTACAACTCAGTTTTATTACTATTATTTATTTACAGTGGTAAACTGGTTACTGAGGTTCGATCATAACCCTAGAATCTGTGGACCTATTCCTAATACTATCTTGTAGTGGCACTCAGCACATGGTGGATGTCCGAGTGGCTTTCTATGAGCTCTGTGCCTTGAGCTGTCTCCTGCTGGAATGCCCAGGAAGTCTCGTATTCCCTGTTTTGTACTGTGTAGGCTCTTGCCTGTGATTGGCTGTGGTGTTGTGTGTGTGTTGATTGGTCTGTTGATCTGCCCATCAGTATGTATGTATGTTTGTGCTATGATGTTTACCTGAATATCATGACAATGCTAACCACCATTTTAACTGTGCATCTTTTAAACGGAGCTGAAGGATTCACTTCA
Source organism: Scyliorhinus torazame (assembly GCF_047496885.1). NCBI lineage: Eukaryota > Metazoa > Chordata > Chondrichthyes > Carcharhiniformes > Scyliorhinidae > Scyliorhinus > Scyliorhinus torazame. The sequence goes on from NC_092709.1 coordinate 226,341,775, forward strand.
GATGGGGGAGGGGGGGTTCATGAATACATTAGAATTGGGGTCTAGAAACACAATTAACATCCCAACACCATTATGACTTTAAAAAGTCACAGAAATCCCACTCAGCGCTTTACCTCCAATACGGGATTGGTCTCTACGAACCAATTAAGTACTATTAGGGTCAGTTTTATGGAAAGAGGCCCTTAGGCCCATTGCTTCCACGCTGGCCCATCCAGCTTCTATCTATATAGCATGGCGCAAGGATGATGAAGATCAGTATTTTGCACTGGCAATTCTCCAGAGCAGAGCAGGTTGATCACATGAATCTTTCATATTTAAACCAATTTAAATAACTCCTGTCACCTGAAACCATAATAGTGACACAAATAAAAACACCCTCCTCTAATGGCCTCTTCCAGATAACATATAATTGGAATATATGCATAGCAACCGAGAAAAGCGACTGAGGAAACTTGCAAAATTTGACATCTTAACAGCTTTTAAAAGCTGACCTTTGACATGAACTAGACTTAAGTGTAAAGTGTATGCTGAAATACTAGCCTGCATTACTGCTACAGGCATTGCCAACAGCAGTTGTACCACAGTGCCGAGTGCAAAATTAGCAGCAGTGATCAATTATTAACACGTTTAATTTTTACATCCTACTCCCTCCCAAAAAAGACACTGACATCTGAGCTGATACATTCATTTTGCAATCTATTGCATTGTTGTGCGCAAATCTCAGTATTTAAAAAATATATAAAAATACATCATAAATCCAGGTCTCCATGAACCATGATACGTACAAACCTCACAGGCAGCGCCCTACATAGTTGATATGGAAAAAAATAAGATTATTAGAAGCATTCAATTTTTCAGTGTGTTTGTTAATTGTAACTTTTTGGGGGACAAAGCATAAACCTGCAATTTCCATCTGTCAAAAATCAATTTAAATGTTTATGCAAGTTGGAAAACGGAATTTAAAATAGTCAGAGGAAACTGCTTTTAATCGAATAGAAACATAAGAGTGCTTAAATTGGATAGGGCAGTTCTTGTGGCGCTCTGGATGCAGCACGGTGGTATGTTATTCTCTAAGTCTGAATGAAGACTGAAGACTTACAGTTAACACAAGCTCTTTATTCAAAGGGTTCGTTCTGCTTCCAGAGCTCAATTGGATGTAAATCAGTCAAGAGGTATGACCAGTGAAACTAAGGTAAGCTGCCTATGCTGAGCTGTCTCTGTGTGCTGCTGCTCCCTAGCTCAGTGCTTCTAAAAGAGGCGGATCCTACCTTGGGCTCGACCCTTTATACCCGTCTCTGATGCTGCCCTCTAGTGGTGCTGTGACTGTCACATCTGTGCTGCAGTCACCGGTGTATGTGCAGATGTATGTACAGATGTACAGATCACTATATCCCCCCCTTTTGAGTTGATATGTTTCCTAAACTGACCGCAAGAAAACCGTACAGAACAAGTGGTGAGAATAAGCAAATCTGCACACTGCGAAAATGATAAAGTAATACAGAAACAATTAACAGTATTGAGTCCATCGTGAGAAATGTTCATATTCGTCTTGTGGGTGTGTTGAAGTGTCGTTACAAATCCAGCCGGTCGGGTGCCTTCCGGCTTCTGCTGGAACGTCGTAACAGTGGAGGTGGGGATGACGGTTTGATGTCATCAAGAGTACTGTCTGGTGTTGTCTGGCTAGGAACGTCCTGTGGACTAATGGACTTGGTCAAGTCCAGTGTGGGAAACACCGGCATCGTAGGCCGAAGCATTAACAGATCCCGGCAGTTGCGGCGAAAGTGTACTCCTACCAACGACTTGACAATGTAGGACCGCGGTGCCTCCTGCCTGATCACCGTGGCTGGCTCAGACCATCCGCCTTCTGGGTCCCTGATCCTGACGATGTCGCCCAGGTTCAGTGGCTTGAGTGGGATCACATGTTGATCGTAGTATTGTTTATGTTTGGACCGTAGTACCCGCATTTTGTCGCGTATCAGAGCGTTATCGGGGTCTCGGAATTGAATCGCCGGGAGGGTGGTCCGGATGTTCCTGCCAAAGAGCATCTGCGCTGGCGACAGTCCTGAGCTCAATGGGGTTGCTCGGTAGGATAACAGTGCTAGGTTGATGTCCGAGCGTGAATCTGTTGCCTTGCTAATAAGCCGTTTAACGATGTGGAGTCCCTTTTCCACTTTCCCATTTGACTGTGGGTAGCGCGGACTGGATGTTACATGCCGAAAGCTGTATCAGTCTGAGAACTCTTTCCACTCCCAGCTCGCGAAGCAGGGACCATTATCTGACATTACCTCACGTGGAATTGCATGTCGCGCGAATGTCTCCTGGCACACCTTGAATACAGATGACGACGTGAGATCATGAAGTTTCAATACCTCCGGATAGTGGATGAGTAATAGTCCATGATCAAGACGTAATCACGCCCTGTGGCCTGAAATAGGTCAATGCCCACTTTTGTCCACGGTGCCATTGTGAGTTTGTGTTGCTGCAGTGGTTCTTTACACTGTGCGGGTTGATGTCTTTGACAGGTGTCACATGTCATGACCATGTCCGTTATGTCTTGATTCATGCCGGGCCAGTACACAGCCTGTCGTGCTCGCCTTTTGCATTTCTCAATGCCTAGGTGGCCTTCATGAATCTTACGTAGCATCTCAGCGCGGAGTGTGGCCGGAATCACAATCTGCGCACTGCATAGCAGCAGGCTGCCAACTTCAATCAGTTCTGATTTGACATTCTGAAATTGTGGACATTGTCTCCTCGTCCAACCGTGCTGGAGTAGGTGCAGCACCCTCCGTAAGGTTGCATCTTTCTGCGTCTCCTGTTGGATTAGGCAAAGCTTCTCATCCGAAGCAGGCAAATTCTCCATGCATAACTGTGTTTGGGCCTCGATTTCTCTGATAGAGGCTGATGGTGCATTGTCAGTGCCAATGTATCGGAACAGTGCGTCGGCAATGGCAAGGTCTCATCCCGGAGTGTATACTAGGGTGAAATCATACCTTCGCAGCTTCATCATGATGCACTGCAGACGAGGTGTCATATCATTTAGATCCTTGTCTATGATATGGACCAACGGTCTGTGGGCGGTTTCCACTATGAACGTGGGCAGGCCGTACACATAGTCATGGAACTTCAGACTCCCAGTGAGGAGTCGAGACATTCTTTTTCGATCTGTGCATATCTGCACTCAGTTGGGGTCATGGCCCTGGACGCATATGCCACCGGGACCCAGTCAGACTGGTCGTCCTGTTGGAGGAGAATGGCGCCAATCCTGTCCTGGCTGGCATCAGTGGAGATCTTGGTGTGTCTGGTTGCATCAAAGAAAGCAAGGGTCGGTGCCCTCGTTAGTTGTTGTTTGAGATCCACCCATTCATTTTGGTGACGTTGTGTCCACTCAAACGCAGTGTTCTTTAGTAGGAGATTGCGTAAAGCTGCCGTCTGTGCGGACAGGTTTGGGATGAACCTGCCGAGGAAGTTGACGAAGCCCAGAAATCGTAGCACCGCCTTCTTATCATGTGGCGTCTTCATGGTCCCGATTGCATTGATTTTCGCCTCATCAGGGCTGACACCCTGAGATGATATGGTATCACCCAAAAAGATTACAGACTCCTTCGCAAATGTACATTTTGCCGAGTTCAGTTTCAAACCATATTTATGAATCCTCTGAAAAACCTTCAGACGACAGAGGTGTTCTTCTTCAGTGGTGGACCAGACGATGATGTCATCCACATAGACTCTGACACCCTCGCTGCCCCCGATCATTTGCTCCATTATCCTGTGGAAGATCTCTGACGCAGAGATAATGCCAAAGGACATGCGATTGAAGCAGAAACGTCCAAATGGCGCGTTGAACGTGCACAGTAATCTGCTCGAATTATCGAGCTGTATCTGCCAAAACCCCTGCAAGGTGTCGAGCTTGGTGAAGGTACGAGCATTCGCCATCTCAGACGTGATCTCTTCACGCTTGGGGATGGGGTAGTGTTCCCGGCGAATGTTCTGGTTCAGATCCTTCGGGTCTATGCATATGCGAAGATCTCCAGAAGGTTTCTTAACACAGACAATGGAGCTAACCCAGTCAGTCGGCTGTGTGACTCGCGATATGACGCCTTGTGACTGCAGTCTGTTGAATTCCGCTTTCAACTTCTCCCGCAGTGGAGTTGGAACCCTCCTGGACGGCTGAATGACGGGTTTGGCGTCTGTCTTCAGCATGATTTTGTATTGGCGGGGTAAGGTGTCCATGCCTTTGAATACTTTGGGTATTCTTGTAGCATGCTGAGGATTTTAGCTTCCAGGCTTGATGGATCCTGGGTGTGCATGTAAATGCGTTGCACCAACCGCAGGTCTTTGCAGGCCTGAGCGCCTAACAGTGATGATTTGGTGTCGTCTACAATCTCGAATCGTAGCTGCTTGCGTATTATCTTGTTGTCCACCCGGAGATGGCACGATCCCTTTGAGGCGACCTGATTGCTGTTGTAGTCCTTCAGCCGACATGCAGCGGATATTATTTCATGGTCTCCTGGAATCGAATCAAGATCCTTGCTAGTGAGGAGATTAGCTGAGGCTCCAGTGTCAAGCTTGAAGACTAATGGAAAGTCTTCAATGGAATTCAATGTTGCCAAGTGTGAGGCTATCCATTTTGGGAGGAATAACAGCAGAATGGATTATTATTTAAACGGTAAGATGTTAAAACATGCTGCTGTGCAGAGGGACCTGGGTGTGCTGGTGCACGAGTCACAAAAAGTTGGTGTGCAGGTGCAACAGGTGATTAAGAAGGCTAATCGAGTTTTGTCTTTCATTGCTAGAGGGATGGAGTTCAAGACTAGGGAGGTTATGCTGCAATTGTATAGGGTGTTGGTGAGGCCGCATCTGGAGTATTGTGTTCAGTTTTGGTCTCCTTACCTGAGAAAGGACATATTGGCACTGGAGGGAGTGCAGAGGAGATTCACTAGGTTGATCCCAGAGTTGAGGGGATTAGATTATGACGAGAGCTTGAGTAGACTGGGACTGTAGCTCTGTGCTTCTTAAGGAAGCGGATCCTACCTTGGACTCGACCCTTTATACCCGTCTCTGATGCTGCCCTCTAGTGGTGCTGTGACTGTTACATCTGTGCTGCAGTCCCTGGTGTATGTGCAGATGTATGTACAGATGTACAGATCACTGCAGGTGGCACAGTGGTTAGCACTGCTGCCTCACAGTGTGGGTTTCCTCTGGGTTCTCCCATAGTAAAATGATGTGTAGGTTGGGTGGATTGGCCATGCTAAATTGTCCCTTAGTGCCCAAAGATGTGCAGGTTAGGTAACAGAGATAGGGCACTGGAGCGGGCCTAGGTAGAGTGCTCTTTCGGAGGGTTAGTGCAGATCGATGGGCCAAATGGCTTCCTTTTGCACTGTCAGGATTCCATAGGTAGAGTTCTGCTTAGAGTCATAGAGTCTTTATAGCATGGAAAGGGGCCCTTCAGCACACCATGTCAGTGGTGGCCACCAAGCACCTAACCATTCTAATCCCATTTTCCAGCTCTTGGCCCATAGCCTTGTATGCAATGGCATTTCAAGTGCTCATCTAAATACTTCTTAAAAGTTGCGAGGGTTCCCGCCTCTTCCACCCTTTCCAGCAGTAAGTTCCAGATTCCCTCCACCCTCTGGGAGAAAAGGGTTTTCTTCACATCCCCTCTAAACCTCCTGACCCTTACTTTAAATCCATGCCCCCAGATATTGACCCCTCCACTAAACGGAAAAATACCATCCTATCCATTTTATCTATTGATGTGTTGGATGTTCTGGATCACATACAGATCACCAACACTTGAAATAGTGCAACACTATTTTATTGAATCATTAACTGTTTAAACATACTTAGACTGTGGATTAATACGATACTAGCTTTAACTAAAGACCTCTGCCTTGTCCTAACCAGTCGATGCACTCAGCACATGGTGAATGTCTGTGTTGCAGGCTGTGAGCTCTGTCCTCCTAGCTAGCTGCAACTCGAATGAGCGGGAACTCTGATGCTCCCTGTCTTTATAGTGCATGTGCTCTCACTGGTGATTGGATGCGGTGTTGTGTAAGTTGATTGGTCCCGCTGTGTGTCCATCAGTGTGTGTCTGCGCCATGATATACTGGTATATTATGACATCTATGTCCCTCATAATTTTATACACCTCAAACAGCTATCCCCTGAGCCTTCTCTGCTTCAGGGAAAGCAGCCCTAGCTGAACCAACCTCTCTTCATAGTTGAAATGCTCCAGCCCAGGCAACACCCAGGTGAATCTCCTCTGCACCCTATCTAAGTGCAATTACATCCTTCCTATAGTGTGGCAACCAGAACTGTGCACAGTCTATCCAGCGTTTTATACGCTTCAACATAATGATTAATAAAGGTCAGAATCCCATAAGCCTTCTTAACCACCTTATCTACCTGTCCTGTCTTCAGTGATTTGTGAACCTGCACACCAAGGTCCCCTTGATCCTCTGTGCTTCCTCGGGTCTGTCCATTCACTGTATATTCCCTTGCCTTGTTAGTCCTTCCAAAATGCCTCATACTTTTCATGCTTAAATTCCATTGCCCACTCTTCTGCCTATCTAACCAGCCTGTCTGATTACAGTTGCAGTCTCATCCTTCATTTGCATGTCAAACACACCAATAATATCATTTTAGGCCAATGAAAGGACAGTAATTCTAGCCAATAGTAGACAGGGCAAACTGATCAATAGAATAGCAAGGTCTTTCAATCTTTCCTTTATGTAATCATCTCTCCTTTGCCCTTGGAGGTTACGGTAGTTTACAGAAAAGTGCATTCCTGAGAAGGCTACACCATCGTCCTGTCTCCACAGACTTACGTCATTCACTGAGAAACAGGATATCATGGTTTTCATACGAACTTATGTCCTTCGCTAAGGATATCAGGATTCCACACTAACTCATGTCCCTTGCCAAGGAACCGGATATTATGGATTCCACACTTCGCCCCCCCCCCCCCCCCCCCACTTTTGTCCTTCAAGGACAACTTAGGATCTTACTCAAGCTCTATCTCCCATAACCGTTGGGTTTCCTTGTCCATAAGGGTGTGATCATTGAGGAGGAGAAGGAGCTGGCTGTGGGGTTGTTGCCTGGGGCTTGAAGTGTCCTTAATCGGCAGCCAGAGTCTTCGCAGCAAAGGAGGAGCTATGTACAAGACAATAAGGGCAAGGCCTATCCCAAGGTACTTTAAGAGGATCTTAAAGAATCCTCCAAACCACCCTCCAATATCAGGGAGCCATCCTCACCAATCAGAAGGCTTTTCTTGAGCCACGGAATGGAGAAGGCGGACTTGCTCTCACATCCGTCTCGAGTCTCATTAACCTAAGGTTTAAGACATGGCAGGAGATCTCAGACCAGTGTCATGCTCCTCGTGTGCGATGTGAGAGCTCAGGGACACGTCCACTGTCGCTGGCTCCTTCACGTGCAAGAGGTGTGTCCAGTTGCAACTCCCGTTAGACCGCTTGACGGCTCTGGAGCTGCGGATGGACTCACTTTGGAGCATCCGCGATGCTGAGGACGTCGTGGATAGCACGTTTAGCGAGTTGGTCACACCGCAGGTGAAAGGTACTGAGGGAGATAGAAAATGGGTGACCAATGGGTGAGCAAGAGTAGGAAGACAGTGCAGGTGTCCCCTGCGGTCATCTCTCTGCAAAACAGATATACCGCTTTGGATACTGTTGAGGGAGATGGCTCACTAGGGGTAGGCAGCAGCAGCCAGGTTCATGGCACCGTGGCTGGCTCTGCTGCACAGCTAGGCAGGAAGAAGAATGGCAGGGCTATAGTGATAGGGGACTAAATCGTAAGGGGAATAGACAGGCGGTTCTGAGGACGCAATCGAGACTCCAGGATGGTATGTTGCCACCCTGGTGCAAGGGTCAAGGATGTCTTGGAGCAGCTGCAGGACATTCTAGGGGGGGGGGGAGGGTGAACAGCCAGCTGTCGTGGTGCACATAGGCACCAACGATATAGGTAAAAAATGGGACAAGGTCCTACAAGCTGAATTCAGGGAGTTAAGAGTTAAACTAAAAAGTAGGACCTCAAAGCTAATAATCTCAGGATTTCTACCAGTGCCACGAACTAGTCAGAGTATGAATGTCAGGATAGACAGGATGAATGCGTGGCTCGAGAGATAGTGCAAGAGAGAGGATTCAAATTCCTGGGGCATTGGAACCGGTTCTGGGGGAGGTGGGACCAGTACAAACCGCACGGTCTACACCTGGGCAGGACTGGAACCGATGTCCTGGAGGGGTGTTTGCTAGAGCTGTTGGGGAGGGTTTAAACTAATGTGGCAGGGGGATGGGAACCGATGCAGGAAGTTGGAAGGTAGTAAAACAGGGACAGAAACAAAAGGCAGTAAGGGGGAAAGTGTAAGGCAGAGAAGCCATAGACAAAAATCAAAAAGGGCGACAGTACAAGGTATAGTGACTGAGGGGAGCTCAGTGAATAGGACCAGTAATACAAAAAGGAATAAAACGGGAAGTAAAAACATCAATGGTAAGCGACGCGGCAGGTTGTTACATGAAGATATGGGTTCAACGACAAGGAAAATTTGGAGAAAAGTTAAGAGGAAATATAACTTAGGAGAGGTTACTGATCGAGGTGTTAAGATTCAAAACAGAGGTAAAAAAGCCAACATAAGTGTACTTTACCTGAATGCTCGTAGTATTCGGAATAAGGTAAATGAGTTGATGGCGCAAATCATCATGAATGACTATGATTTAGTGGCCATTACTGAAACATGGTTAAAGGATGGTCACGACTGGGAGTTAAATATCCAAGGGTATCAAACTATTCGGAAGGACAGAGTGGATGGTAAGGGAGGTGGTGTAGCTCTGTTATTTAAGGATGACATCCGGGCAATAGTAAGGGACGACATCGGTGCTATGGAGGATAAGGTTGAATCCATTTGGGTGGAAATCAGGAATAGTAAGGAGAAAAACTCACTGCTAGAAGTAGTCTATAGGCCACCAAATAGTAACATTATGGTGGGGCAGGCAATAAACAAAGAAATAACGGATGCATGTAGAAATGGTACAGCAATTATCATGGGGGATTTTAATCTACATGTCGATTGGTTTAACCAGGTAGGTCAAGGCAGCCTTGAGGAGGAGTTTATAGAATGTATCCGCGATAGTTTCCTAGAACAGTATGTAATGGAACCTATGAGGGAACAAGCGGTCCTAGATCTGATCCTATGTAATGAGACAGGATTGATTCATGATCTCATAGTTGGGGATCCTCTCAGAAGGAGCGATTACAATATGGTGGAATTTAAAATACAGATGGAGGGTGAGAAGTTAAAATCAAACACTTGTTTGATTATCCAAGGATGTGTAGCCATTATCCAAGGATGTGTAGGTTAGGTGGGTATAGAACAAAGAACAAAGAAAAATTACAGCACAGGAACAGGCCCTTCGGCCCTCCAAGCCTGCGCCGATCCAGATCCACTATCTAAAACTGTCGCCTATTTTCTTAGGATCTGTATCCCTCTGCTCCCTGCCCATTCATGTATCTGTCTAGATACATCTTAAATGACCCTATCGTGCCCGCCTCTACCACCTCCACCGGCAAAGCATTCCAGGCACCCACCACCCTCTGCGTAAAGAACTTTCCACGCATATCTCCCTTAAACTTTTCCCTTCTCACCTTGAACTCGTGACCCCTAGTAATTGAGTCCCCCACTCTGGGAAAAAGCTTCTTGATTTTGTAGACCTCAATGAGGTCCCCCCTCAACCTCCGTCTTTCTAATGAAAATAATCCTAATCTAATCAACCTCGCTTCATAGCTAGCGCCCTCCATACCAGGCAACATCCTGGTGAACCTCCTCTATACCTTCTCAAAAGCATCCACATCCTTTTGGTAATGTGGCGACCAGAACTGTACGCAGTATTTCAAATGTGGCCGAACCAAAGTCTTATACAACTGTAACATGACCTGCCAACTCTTGGCGACTAGGGGCTTTTCACAGTAACTTCATTGAAGCCTACTTGTGACAATAAGCGATTTTCATTTCATTTCATTTTCATTGTACGCAATACCCCTTCCGATGAAGGAAAGCATGCCGTATGCCTTCTTGACCACTCTATCGACCTGCACAGCCACCTTCAGGGTACAATGGACCCGAACACCTAATTTTCTGTACATCAATTTTCCCCAGGGCTTTTTCATTTACCGTATAGTTCGCTCTTGAATTGGATCTTCCAAAATGCATCACCTCGCATTTGCCCGGATTGAACTCCATCTGCCATTTCTCCGCCCAACTCTCCAATCTACCTATATTCTGCTGTATTCTCTGACAGTCCCCTTCACTATCTGCTACTCCACCAATCTTAGTGTCATCTGCAAACTTGCTAATCAGACCACCTATACCTTCCTCCAGATCATTTATGTATATCACAAACAACAGTGGTCCCAGCAGGGATCCCTGTGAAACACCACTGGTCACAGTTCTCCATTTTGAGAAACTCCCTTCCACTACTATTCTCTGTCTCCTGTTGCCCAGCCACTTCGTTATCCATCTAGCTAGTACACCCTGGATCCCATGAGACTTCACTTTCTCCATCAGCCTACCATGGGGAACCTTATCAAATGCCTTACTGAAGTCCATGTATATGACATCTATAGCCCTTCCCTCATCAATAAACTTTTTCACTTCCTCAAAGAATTCTATTAAGTTGGTAAGACATGAGCGTCCCTGCACAAAACCATGTTGCCTATCACTGATAAGCCCAATTTCTTCCTAATGGGAATAGATCCTATCCCTCAGATCTTCTCCAGCAGCTTCCCTATCACTGACTTCTATAATTACTTGGATTATCCCTGCTACCCTTCTTAAATAAGGGGACAACATTAGCATTTCTCCAGTCCTCCGGTACCTCACCCGTGTTCAAGGATGCTGCAAAGATATCTGTTAAGGCCCCAGTTATTTCCTCTCTCACTTCCCTCAGTAACCTGGGATAGATCCCATCCGGACCTGGGGACTTGTCCATTTCAATGCCTTTTAGAATACCCAACACATCCTCCCTCCTTATGCCAACTTGATCGAGAGTAATCAAACATCTGTCCCTAACCTCAACATCCATCATATCCCTCTCCTCGGTGAATACTGATGCAAAGTACTCGTTAAGAATCTCACCCATTTTCTCTGACTCCACGCATAACTTTCCTCCTTTGTCCTTGGCTGGGCCAACCCTTTCTCTAGTTACCCTCTTGCTCCTTATATATGAATAAAAGGCTTTGGGATTTTCCTTAACCCTGTTTGCTAAAGATATTTCATGACGCCTTTTAGCCCTCTTGATTCCTCATTTCAGATTGGTCCTACATTCCCAATATTCTTCCAAAGCTTCAACTGTCTTCAGTCGCCAGACCTTATGTATGCTTCATTTTTCCTCTTAGCTAGTCTCACAATTTCACCTGTCATCCATGGTTTCCTAATCTTGCCATTTCTATCGCTCATTTTCACAGGGACATGTCTTTCCTGCACTCTAATCAACCTCTCTTTAAAAGCCTCCCACATATCAAATGTGGATTTACCTTCAAACAGCTGCTCCTAATCCACATTCCCCAGCTCCTGCCAAATTTTGGTATCATTGGCCTTCCCCCAATTTAGCACTCTTCCTTTAGAACTACTCTCGTCTTTGTCCATGTGTATTCTAAAACTTACGGAATTGTGATCACTATTCCCAAAGTAATCCCCGACTGAAACTTCAACCACCTGGCCGGGCTCATTCCCCAACACCAGGTCCAGTATGGCCCCTTCCCGAGTTGGACTATTTACATACTGCTCTAGAAAACCCTCCTGGATGTCCTTACAAATTCTGCTCCATCTAGACCTCTGACACTAAGTGTATCCCAGTCTATGTTGGGAAAATTAAAATCTCCTATCACCACCACCCTGTTGCTCCTACATCTTTCCATAATCTGTTTACATATTTGTACCTCTATCTCACGCTCGCTGTTGGGAGGACTGTAGTACAGCCCCAACATTGTTACCACACCCTTCCTATATCTGAGCTCTGCCCATATCGCCTCACTGCTCGAGTCCTCCATAGTGCCCTCCTTCAGCACAGCTGTGAGATCCTCTCTGACCAGTAATGCAACACCTCCACCCCTTTTACCTCCCTCTCTATCCTGCCTGAAGCATTGATATCCTGGGATATTCAGTTGCCAATAATGCCCTTCCCTCAACCAAGTCTCAGTAATAGCAATAACATCATACTCCTAGGTACTAATCCAAGCCCTAAGTTCATCTGCCTTACCTACTACACTTCTTGCATTAAAACAAATGCACCTCAGACCACCAGTCCCTTTAAGTTCATCATCTGCTCCCTGCCTACTCTTCCCCTTAGCCACGCTGACTTCATGATCTAGTTCCTTACAGGCTTTAGTTACTACCTCCTTACTGTCCACGAACCTCCTCATTTGGTTCCCATCCACCTGCCACATTAGTTTAAACCTTCCCCAACAACGTTAGCAAAAACACCCTCAAGGATATTGGTTCCAGTCCGGCCCAGGTGTAGACCGTCCAGTTTGTAATAGTCCCACCTCCCCCAGAACCGGTCCCAATGTCCCAAAAATCTGAACCCCTCCCTCCTGCACCATCTCTCAAGCCACGCATTCATCCTTCCTATTCTTTCATTTCTACTCTGACGACCACGTGGCACTGGTAGCAATCCTGAGATTACTACATCTGAGGTCTGACTTTTTAACTTGGCTCCTAACTCCCTAAATTCTGCTTGTAGGACCACATCCCGTTTTTTACCTATATAATTGGTGCCTATATGCACCATGACAACTGGCTGTTCACCCTTCCCCTTCAGAATGTTCTGCAGCCGATCTGAGACATCCCTGACCCGTGCACCTGGGAGTCAACATACCGTTTGGGAGTCTAGTTTTCGACCACAGAACGGCCTATCTACTCCCCTTACAATTGAATCCCCTATGGCTATAGCACTTCCAATCTTTTTCCCACCCTTCTGTACAGCAGAGCTAGCCATGGTGCCATGAACCTGGCTACTGCTGCCTTCCCCTGGTGAGTCATCTCCCCCAACAGTATCCAAAACGGTATACCTATTTTGGAGGAAGATGACCGCAGGGGACACCTGCACTGCCTTCCTGCTTTTTCTCTGCCTTTTGGTCACCCATTCCCTTTTTCCCTCAGCAATCCTAATCTGTGGTGTGACCAACTCGCTAAACATGCTATCCACGACCTTCTCAGCATCGTGGATGCTCCAGAATGAGTCCATCCGCAGCTCCAGAGCCGTCATGCGGAGTAACAAGAGCTGCAGCTTTACACACTTCCCGCACATGAAGGAGCCAGGGACATCAGCTACGTCCCTGAGCTCCCACATTGAGCAAGAGGAGCATAACACGGGTCTGAGATCTCCTGCCATTTTTAATTTTCAGCTTAACTTAGTCCAACTATAATATCAAATGATAATTAAATGAAAAAGAAAAAAAAAAGATAAATTGTTACCAATCACACGATTAAAATTTTTTTTTAAAAATAGAAATAGAAAAACCTTACCTTATCAGCACACCTCAGGGAAAAGAAAACCTACTTACCAGCCACCTGCCAATCACTTACCTGCTGGCTGTGACATCACAGTTCAACTTCTTTCTACTTCTACCTGCCCTCGAGTCTCCCTCTTGATCTTTACTCGGCTGGGATCCTCACAGTGATTGGGTTTTTTTGGTTAGAGGAGGAGGTAGGGAGGGAAACACTGAATAAGTGTTTGGGGTTTAACTATCACTTGACAACAGCTCCTCCACAAACCACCTTCTGGATTCAGTGACCGCAATGCACTGATGCAAGTTTTCCCTGCAACAGCCAATCAGCGGCTCGGCTCTGCTGCCCTCTGCTGGATGCTTGACTTCACTTGAACACGGAGGGTGTCTTGCTCAGGAACACCTTCTGGACACAGTGACTGCAATGTACTGATGCAAACTTTCCCCGCAACAGCCAATCAGCGGCTCCGCTCTGCTGCCCTCTGCTGGATAGAGGTATATGGGGATAGAGCAGGGGTTTGGGGCTGGGCAGGGCATTCCTCCAGAGGGTCAGTGCAGACCGAAAGGCAAATGGCCTCTTCCTGCACTGTTGTGATTCTATGATGCTATGACTCTTTCAAATAAATTCTCAAATTCCTGAAGCTACTGCAATTCCTGTTCTGCTTACAGTCACCTGTAAAATAAAACACAAAAGATCCATTCTGCTTGAGGCAAAATGGATTAATTAATCTGAACATATCTGACAATTCAAACTTAAAAATTGTAATTCCCAATTCCTGTAAAAATATAAATACATCTTCAGCTGTTAACAGGCAAGGGTTAATTCTCTGCTCCTTTAAAACAAAAGGGCAGCATGAAAGTTTTCAACTGGACATCATTATGTCATCTTCTCTCTTTATTTTGATCGAACGAGAAACATGATCAAGGAACCGCTTTTCTTTAATAATCGCTATTTGACACTCTTTTCATCTTTTTCCATCTCAGAATTTTAAAAAATCTTTCTTCTTGTGTTAGTTGTGTCAGGAATATTTCTTTTTTTAAACCTGACAAGAAGTTTTAACTCAAGATCAATCCAGCACCGGATTGGTCATTTGTATTTCAACTATCACAACTTCCAATCAACCCTATTAAATTAAAATGATCTGATCCTTAAATGCGTGAATTTGTATCTGGATTAAAACTCATTGTGTTTATTACAAATACCCTGGGAATCATCAGTAATCATAGATCTAGGTTGATAACTTTTGAAAAGAAAGATTTGTTAATTACATTTCAGGTTGTTAGCTGTTTGATACAAACCACTTCAACTATGATCTTGAAATCACGATATCAGATGACACACAAATATCAACATTCACAAACCAAGGAACCTAGCACTTCAGTGCCTTGACCAAAATTGATTAGGTAAACATCCTTGTGGTTCCTTTTCCAAACCTCCAAATTATAAACTCATGGTTACTTCCCAGAAGATAAACCTTAGAACATCCACATAAAACAAACGAAACACACAGATTCTCACAGCTCGCAAATATCACAGTTAACCGTCTTCTCTCATGGCTACAGATTCTTAAAGAGACAGCAATTTCACAATCGCTTGATTAAAATACGAAACAATACAAAAATTTGCCTTCAGCAGGAAACTTCAATTTATTTTATTTCATTTAAGTCAATTTCCAATGATTGATTTTATAGGCATCAACTATTCTTCATGGATTTAAAACCATTCTCACGTTTGTACCAATTGCCTCCAGATTATGTTTAAAATTTCCACATTAACTGGTCTTGTTGCGCTCCATAAACTCATAATTAAACCTCCAGGAACGAATCATAGACCTATACATAATCATTGAGACGTATTTTTGGGGGGGGCAATTTAGAACAAACCAACTGTCTGCTGAAATGGTTAATTTTCCTACAGAACCCAAAGGGGCGGAGAGTGGGCGGGGAAACGTGGAACACCATTGCATCCCTTCACATAATCTAAAAACTTACATTGTTCTATTACTTTTATTCTGTTTGAATTTCTTTCCTTTATACTGATTTCAAGTTCTGATATTTCAGTGCTGGAGAGAAATCTAACTAGGTATTTTTTTAACTCAAATGTTGAAAAGTTCAAATTGGATCAAAATGGTGATCGAAGCTCTAAACATTGTGCGAATTTGGGGCGACCCCTCGCAGGAAACCTCGACAAACAGTAAAATTCAAATCAGATTTAATCATCTTATCATAGAATTTACAGTGCAGAAGGAGGCCATTCGGCCCATCGTGTCTGCACCGGCTCTTGGAGAAGAGCACCCTACCCAAGGTCAACACCTCCACACCCTATCCCCATAACCCAGCAACCCCACCCAACACTAAGGGCAATTTTGGACATTAAGGGCAATTTATCATGGCCAATCCACCTAACCTGCACATCTTTGGACTGTGGGAGGAAACCGGAGCACCCGGAGGAAACCCACACACACACGGGGAGGACGTGCAGACCCCGCACAGACAGTGACCCAAGCCGGAATCGAACCTGGAACCCTGGAGCTGTGAAGCAATTGTGCTATCCACCATGCTACCGTGCTGCCCTTATCGACAAGCTTTTGTCCTTGTCCCCTTATGGGGGAATCTTGGTCGACATGCTTCCCTTGGTAAAAGTTCAGACCTTTCCTTGCCGGCCGGCGTTCAAGTTAACTTTGATCAAACAGCCAGGGACTCGAACCCTGCTACCGTGCCTTCTCAGCTACGTACTCTAACCTTACTGGCCTTGCCTCATCAGCTAAGAACTCGAACCTTACTGAGCTGGCGACTCAAACCCTAGGTCCGACAGGGGACTCAAACCCCAAGGGGGACTCGAGCTTCCCTTTAGACCAAAAATGACATACCCTGGTAGTGTCACACAGGTGAGCGTATCGTTTCTTTTGTCAAACCTCGTAATGCTGAAAACCTTGTAAAGCCGCGGTCTCCGAGTTGTTGACTAGTGAGGCGCTACGCTATATACCAATGACTGGCACTCCAGGGGTTAGTCATCTCAGTGGAACCTCCAATTACATCAAAGCTATTGCAAGGCATACATGGGAGTACTTCTTTGCTCAATCTTTATTGACATGTGCGCACGGGGAGCAAACCAGTGCGGTACACTGTATTGCTTTGTCTGAGTCCAACAAAGCAGAAATATTTATAGCTTGATTAACCAATAGAATTACAGTTGCAATCTAATCCTTCATTTGCATGTCACACACCAATAATATCACAGTTAAACTTTCATTTTAGCCCAAGAAAAGGACATTTATTCTAGCCAATAGTAGACAGGGCAAACTGACCAATCGAAGAGCAAGGTCTTTCAATCTTTCTTTTAAGTAATCATCTCCCCTTTGCCATTGAAGGCTACACCATCATCCTGTCTCCACAGACTTACGTCATTCACTGAGAAACAGGATATTATGGTTTTCATATTAACTTATGTCCTTCGCTAAGAAACAGGATATCAGGATTCCACACTAACTATGTCCCTGCCAAGGAACCGGATATTATGGATTCCACAGAGGGATACATGGAGAAAAATGAACAGCAGCCTTAGCAACCAGCACAAAGGTCTAAATGCAACAAATTATTATGTTATTACTATTAACAAAAGGGATTTAGAAAACATGTGATTGGCAATGGTGGAGTGGTAGCAGGGGTAAGTGGTGCAATGTCATATGTTCTCTCTTGGGAATCTTATCTCTGTCTCTTCCTCAGCATCACAGAGATTCTCGTGTGGTTCCATCTATGAAATGTAATATGATACCACTTGAGATGAGCCCTTAAAGATTAGTAGATGACCCCTATGGATGACTGCTGAATATCATATAATTTAGCGATATATTGGATGATGAGCAATGTATTTATAAATGTTTACAGTTTGGCATCTTTGCAACACAGAACAGTACAGGGTCACAAGCTTCTCTTTTGAATACAGCAACATAGAATTTACAGTGCAGAAGGAGGCCATTCGGCGCCTCGAGTCTGCACTGACTCTTGAAAAGAGCACCCTACCTAGACCCACACCTCCACCCTATCCCCATTACCCAGTAAGCCCACCCAACAATAAGGGCAATTTTGAACACTAAGGGCAATTTAACATGGCCAATCCACCTAACCAGCACATCTTTGGAATGTGGGAGGAAACTGGAACACCCGGAGGAAACCCAGGCACACACGGGGAGAACATGGAGACTCCGCACAGACAGTGACCCAGCAGGGAATCGAACCTGGGACACTGGAGCTGTGAAGCAATTGTGCTAACCACAGTGCTACCCTCCTATTTCCTGCATTGAGTTATTTAAAACTGTCATTGGGCAGTACGGTGGCACAGTGGTTAGCACTGCTGCCTCACAGCGCCAGGGACCCAGGTTCAATTCCAGCCTTGGGTCACTGTTTGTGTGGAGTTTGTATGTTCTCCCCGTGTCTGCGTGTGTTTCCTCCAAGTGCTCCGGTTTCCTCCTACAGTCCAAAGATGTGCAGGTTAGGTGGATTGACCATGCTAAATTGCCCTTAGTGTCCAAAAGGTTAGGTTGGGTTACTGGGTTATGGGGATAGGGGAGGGGCGGGGGGGGGGGTCTGGGTGGGGTGCTCTTTCAGAGGGTCAGCGCAGACTCAATGGGTTGAATGGCCACCTTCTGCATAATAGGCATCCCATGATTCTTTGACATAACTTTAGAAAAAGCAGTCTTTTCCTCATGCTTAATTTTAATTGCTCAACCTAATGATGCTCGACTGTCAGAAAAATAATCCTATTGTATGTTTAAACTACAAACCGGAGAAAGAAACGAAAACTAGCAAAGCAGGAAGAAACACACGCTAGGATGGAAGCTCAGAACTAGAACAAACAGAGTTGTTATCTCTGGGTTGTTGCCCATGCCACGTGATAGTGAGATGAGGAATAGGGAGAGAGAGCATTTAAACACGTGGCTACAGGGATGGTGCAGGCGGGAGGGTTTCAGATTTTTGGATAACTGGGGCTCTTTCTGGGGAAGGTGGGACCTCTACAGACAGGATGGTCTACATCTGAACCTGAGGGGCACAAATATCCTGGGGGGGAGATTTGTTAGTGCTCTTTGGGGGGGTTTAAACTAATGCAGCAGGGGCATGGGAACCTGGATTGTAGTTTTAGGGTAAGGGAGAATGAGAGTATAGAGGTCAGGAGCACAGATTTGACGTCGCAGGAGGGGGCCAGCGTTCAGGTAGGTGGTTTGAAGTGTGTCTACTTCAATGCCAGGAGTATACGAAACAAGGTAGGGGAACTGGCAGCGTGGGTTGGTACCTGGGACTTCGATGTTGTGGCCATTTCGGAGACATGGATAGAGCAGGGACAGGAATGGATGTTGCAGGTTCCGGGGTTTAGGTGTTTTAGTAAGCTCAGAGAAGGAGGCAAAAGAGGGGGAGGTGTGGCGCTGCTAGTCAAGAGCAGTATTACGGTGGCGGAGAGGATGCTAGATGGGGACTCTTCTTCCGAGGTAGTATTGGCTGAAGTTAGAAACAGGAAAGGAGAGGTCACCCTGTTGGGAGTTTTTTATAGGCCTCCTAATAGTTCTAGGGATGTAGAGGAAAGGATGGCGAAGATGATTCTGGATATGAGCGAAAGTAACAGGGTAGTTATTATGGGAGACTTTAACTTTCCAAATATTGACTGGAAAATATATAGTTCGAGTACAATAGATGGGTCGTTTTTTGTACAGTGTGTGCAGGAGGGTTTCCTGAAACAATATGTTGACAGGCCAACAAGAGGCGAGGCCACGTTGGATTTGGTTTTGGGTAATGAACCAGGCCAGGTGTTGGATTTGGAGGTAGGAGAGCACTTTGGGGACAGTGACCACAATTCGGTGACGTTTACGTTAATGATGGAAAGGGATAAGTATACACCGCAGGGCAAGAGTTATAGCTGGGGGAAGGGCAATTATGATGCCATTAGACGTGACTTGGGGGGGATAAGGTGGAGAAGTAGGCTGCAAGTGTTGGGCACACTGGATAAGTGGGGCTTGTTCAAGGATCAGCTACTGCGTGTTCTTGATAAGTATGTACCGGTCAGACAGGGAGGAAGGCGTCGAGCGAGGGAACCGTGGTTTACCAAGGAAGTGGAATCTCTTGTTAAGAGGAAGAAGAAGGCCTATGTGAAGATGAAGTGTGAAGTTTCGGTTGGGGCGATGGATAGTTACAAGGTAGCGAGGAAGGATCTAAAGAGAGAGCTAAGACGAGCAAGGAGGGGACATGAGAAGTATTTGGCAGGAAGGATCAAGGAAAACCCAAAAGCTTTCTATAGGTATGTCAGGAATAAGCGAATGACTAGGGAAAGAGTAGGACCAGTCAAGGACAGGGATGGGAAATTGTGTGTGGAGTCTGAAGAGATAGGCGAGATACTAAATGAATATTTTTCGTCAGTATTCACTCAGGAAAAAGATAATGTTGTGGAGGAGAATGCTGAGCCCCAGGCTAATAGAATAGATGGCATTGAGGTACGTAGGGAAGAGGTGTTGGCAATTCTGGACAGGCTGAAAATAGATAAGTCCCCGGGACCTGATGGGATTTATCCTAGGATTTTTTGGGAGGCCAGGGAAGAGATTGCTGGACCTTTGGCTTTGATTTTTATGTCATCATTGGCTCCAGGAATAGTGCCAGAGGACTGGAGGACAGCAAATGTGGTCCCTTTGTTCAAAAAGGGGAGCAGAGACAACCCCGGCAACTATAGACCGGTGAGCCTCACGTCTGTAGTGGGTAAAGTCTTGGAGGGGATTATAAGGGACAAGATTTATAATCATCTAGATAGGAATAATATGATCAGGGATAGTCAGCATGGCTTTGTGAAGGGTAGGTCATGCCTCACAAACCTTATTGAGTTCTTTGAGAAGGTGACTGAACAGGTAGACGAGGGTAGAGCAGTTGATGTGGTGTATATGGATTTCAGCAAAGCGTTTGATAAGGTTCCCCACGGTAGGCTATTGCAAAAAATACGGAGGCTGGGGATTGAGGGTGATTTAGAGATGTGGATCAGAAATTGGCTAGCTGAAAGAAGACAGAGGGTGGTGGTTGATGGGAAATGTTCAGAATGGAGTACAGTCACAAGTGGAGTACCACAAGGATCTGTTCTGGGGCCGTTGCTGTTTGTCATTTTTATCAATGACCTAGAGGAAGGCGCAGAAGGGTGGGTGAGTAAATTTGCAGACGATACTAAAGTCGGTGGTGTTGTTGATAGTGTGGAAGGATGTAGCAGGTTACAGAGGGATATAGATAAGCTGCAGAGCTGGGCTGAGAGGTGGCAAATGGAGTTTAATGTAGAGAAGTGTGAGGTGATTCACTTTGGAAGGAATAACAGGAATGCGGAATATTTGGCTAATGGTAAAGTTCTTGAAAGTGTGGCTGAGCAGAGGGATCTAGGTGTCCATGTACATAGATCCCTGAAAGTTGCCACCCAGGTTGATAGGGTTGTGAAGAAGGCCTATGGAGTGTTGGCCTTTATTGGTAGAGGGATTGAGTTCCGGAGTCGGGAGGTCATGTTGCAGCTGTACAGAACTCTGGTCCGGCCGCATTTGGAGTATTGCGTACAGTTCTGGTCACCGCATTATAGGAAGGACGTGGAGGCTTTGGAGCGGGTGCAGAGGAGATTTACCAGGATGTTGCCTGGTATGGAGGGAAAATCTTATGAGGAAAGGCTGACGGACTTGAGGTTGTTTTCGTTGGAGAGAAGAAGGTTAAGAGGAGACTTAATAGAGGCATACAAAATGATCAAGGGGTTGGATAGGGTGGACAGTGAGAGCCTTCTCCCGCGGATGGATATGGCTGGCACGAGGGGACATAACTTTAAACTGAGGGGTAATAGATATAGGACAGAGGTCAGAGGTAGGTTCTTTACGCAAAGAGTAGTGAGGCCGTGGAATGCCCTACCTGCTACAGTAGTGAACTCGCCAACATTGAGGGCATTTAAAAGTTTATTGGATAAACATATGGATGATAATGGCATAGTGTAGGTTAGATGGCTTTTGTTTCGGTGCAACATCGTGGGCCGAAGGGCCTGTACTGCGCTGTATTGTTCTATGTTCTATATGTTCTAATGCTTTAGCACGTCATCTTAAAAGGCTTAACTCGCGTTAGAATTGCACAGAAACAATTTTTGTAACCAGTTTATCCCAAAGGTTAAAATATTGTATTATTTTACACAATTCTAGATTCTATTTAAATAAATGGCATAAGTTTGTTCACTGTCACTGCGTCAAAAACCATCCCTAACAGCACTGTTGGTGTATCTACACCACATGGACTATAATGGTTCAAGAAGGGTGCTTACTTCCACCTTCTCATGGGTTATTGGAGTTGGGTAACAAGTGTGACCTTGTCAACGATGCTCACGTCCGTGAATGAATTTTATCTTTGAAGTCACACTATCAAACGATACAATAGCACTTGGTACCTCTATCCACTGTCAACAAAGTAGCACAGGGCTTGCCAGACCAATCGTTAGGTTGTGTCAAGTCTGTGATGATTCCATTTGTTACCAATGAAATTGCTCCCAAGATTTTCTCTGTTTCGAAATAAGATGTAGGGTCAAATTAATCACTTAGCTGTCCTTGTTGTACTTGCACCAAGCTCCATGCTTTGACATGCCACTGGATGTACCCAGAAAACTTTATATATCTACAATAGTATGCACATTTACAATAGTCAGCAGTTCCTGGAACACCAGGGGGCTTGTAAAAGCAAAATATTGCAGATGCTGGGAATCTGAAATAAAAAGAGAAAATGCTGGATGAACTCAGCAGGCCTGGCAGCATCTGTGGAGAGAAGCAGAGTTAACGTTTCAGATCTAAATGATCCTTCTGCAGAACGTGTTCTCTACAGAATGTTCTCTTTCTCCTTCTGTCTTCCTGACTATTGTATGACAAGGTCGCTTTGCTGGGCCAAGTTACATCAGTTCACATCCTTCAAGGAAAATAGTTAACTTAAGTTGTCAGGGAAGCAGTGCTTCTGTGATCTGCCTGATGCAACTGTACATTGCAGGCTAGGAGATGTAGCCCACAACTCCTATTATTGTTTGGACTCACAAAGATTCACTGGTATCAATGTGTAAGCCATCTGATTTCCTGCCTCCTAATCCAGAGTTTATTTCACGTTGGCAGATGCCTCAAAGATAACAGATTGGAGCAACCTGGAAATTGCCCACCCCCCGGTGGTTATTTCTGTCATCCAGCCCATCTCCTGCTAGGAGACCAAAATTGAATCCCATTTTGTCGCAGGAGGATTCCATTTTAGACAGCTGCAAGTTTTGCTATATTAAAAAAGAAGTGTATCTACAGAGTCATGTAATTCTAAACATAATAAATCAAGACAACTTTAGACTTCTTGCTGTCATTCAGTCGCCTTAAGTCACCACTTTTATATTCTTTACAATTGGTAGCTAAAGACTGGTCAGTGATGTAAAATTCCACAGATCCACTTCAGCAACTGCGTGAATGAGAAATATCAGCCACGATACCTTATGCTGCCAATGATAGATTCTCTGTGAGTTTTAGATGCTGTAACATCACCATCTGTGATTTTAAAAAAAGATGCTGATGATCTGTCCAAAGTAGTACATGCCTGCTGCTTGATCATTGGGTTATATTAACTTAACAGGTTGTTTTTTTTAACTATGCAGATAAAATGTAGAGAATGAATTATTAACACAAACTATGAACTTAAAAATATCTGTACATTAAATTGAATCAAACAGGAGAATTTTAAGCAATCAAAATAAAGATTAATCTGAGAAGTGAAAATACAAATTTATACAATTCGACAACCGCTGTAAGAAATTGGAGTCTTTAATAAATGGGTTTTTTCTGCCTTTATAGGATTTTCTAAGCAGCATTAAATGCCTCTGTGAAACGAAGGTTTCTAAACACTTTGACCTCTGAACAGTCTTAGTTGAGACTGCCATGTAATAATAATAATCTTTATCGTCACAAATAGGCTGACATTAATGCTTCAGTGAAGTCACTGTGAAAATCCCCTAGTCGCCACACACCTGAGTCTGTTCCTGTACACTGAAGGAAAATTCAGAATATCCAAATTACCAAACAGCACGTCTTTTGGGACGAAACCCGAGCACCCGGAGGAAACCCACGCAGACACGGGGAGAATGTGCAGACTCCCCACAGACAGTGACCCAAGCCGGGAATCGAACCTGGGACCCTGGCGTTGTGAAACAATAGTGCTAACCACTGTGCTACCGTGCCACCATTCCTTTGCTGTCAGGATGGTGTCCTGTGCACCCCGTAATCTCCCAATGTTTGAAAAGACCCGAAACATCAGCAGACTGTAAACAGGAAAACTGACCTCGCGCAGGATGGCACACAAGGGGGATGGTAACCACACTTACATTTTGAGTACCTGTCCAGAGGTGGTTGAGACTGGGTACATTACCAGCCCCCCATAAATGGAGATGTCCTGCTGAGGGATCGTATACCGCTGGGTTGCGAGGAGTTGACAATACTCGTTGGACAACTGCCTTTTTCAGATGAAGATGGGCCAGAGGAGGAGGAAGATTAGCAGAAGTGCTCCCTAACACTGCTGAGATCGACATTCCTCTGCACCAATCATCCATTTGTCCTCCAGGATCAGCAAACTGCTCCCAACTATTATGGATCATACACTTTTCCTGTCTAATTAGTTACTGCATTATACCTAGAATGCTAGACTCTACAATTGGTGTCAGGAGTGGGATGCACAGTAGTCAAGGTATAATTGGCTTGGAATTTGAGAAACAAAATCTTGGATTGTAACTAAATGTGTAGTGCAGTTATTAAGTGAAGTCAGGAGTCACTATGACATACGCTGGGGAATGGCTGATAAGTGTTTGACTGAAAGAACAAGTGAGTCTGGAGAGAGATATTTTTTTAAAATATTTTTTTTTAATCAACATTTTATTGAGGTATTTTTGGTTTTACAACAACAACAAAAGAAACAATGTATATGAATCTATAAACATAGTGCAAAAGCCTGCTTCCTCCCTTACAGGTCCCCTCTTTATTAACCCTCTCCTCTAAGCTAACCTAATCAACCCCCCCCCCCACCTGCCCCTTCTGCTGACGATTAATTTTCCGCAAAGAAGTCGACGAACGGTTGCCACCTCCGGGCGAACCCTAACAGTGACAATTTCAAGGCGAACTTGATTTTCTTCAAACAGAGAAAGCTAGCCATGTCCGATTGCCAGATCTCCGACTTCGGGGGCTTTGAGTCCCTCCAAGCTAATAATATCCGTCTCCGGGCTACCAGGGAAGCAAAGGCCAGAACGTCTGCCTCTTTCTCCTCCTGGATACCCGGGGACTCCGACACCCCGAAAATCGCCACCTCTGGACTCGGTGCCACCCTTGTTTTTAACACCATGGACATGACATCTGCAAACCCCTGCCAAAATCCCCTAAGCTTCGGACATGCCCAGAACATGTGGACATAGTTCGCTGGTCCTCCTGCACACCTATCTTCTACCGCAAAGAACCTGCTCATCCGGGCCACTGTCATGTGAGCCCGGTGAACGACCTTGAATTGTATCAGGCACATGTTGTTGGACGGGTTGACTCTACTCAACGCGTCCGCCCAGAGACCATCCTCCATCTCTCCTCCCAGCTCCTCCTCCACTTGCGTCTCAGCTCCTCAGTCTGCGTATCCTCTGACCCCATGAGTTCCTTATAGATGTCAGAGACCGTCTCTTCTCCCAACCACATTCTGGAAACTACCCGATCCTGTATCCCCCTTGGTGGGAGGAGCGGGAAGGTTGAGACCTGCCAACATAGGAAGTCCCGCACCTGCAGGTACCTAAATTTGTTCCCCCTCGCCAATCCAAACTTCTCCTCCAGCGCCCTCATACTCGGAAAGCTCCCTCTATAAACATAACCCCCATCCTCTCAATCCCTGCTCTCTGCCATCTCCGAAACCCCCCATCCATACTTCCCGGGGCAAACCGGTGATTATTACAGATTGGGGACCAGAACGATGCTCCCACATGTCTCCTCCATTGCCCCCAGACTCTCAGGGTCGCCACCACCACGGGGCTGGTGGAGTACCATATCGGCGGGAACGGCAGAGGCGCAATTACCAACACCCCCAAACTGGTGCCCTTGCATGAAGCCGCCTCCATACGTTCCCATGCCGACCCTCCCCCACCACCCACTTCCTGATCATGCTATATTCGCCACCCAATAGTAGGTATTGAAGTATGGCAGCGCCAGCCTGCCCTCTCCCCGGCTCCGCTCAAGCATCCCCTTTTTTACTCGCGGGATCTTGCCCGCACATACAAAGCCATTGATCACCTTGTTGACCCATTTAAAAAAGGACCACAGAATAAAGATGGGGAGACACTGGAACACAAACAGGAATCTCGGGAGGACCGTCATCTTCACCGTCTGCACCCTCTCAGCCAGTGACAACGGGAGCGCGTCCCACCTTCGGAAATAGTCCTTCATTTGGTCTACTAGTCGGGCCAGATTAAGTTTGTGCAACCGTTCCCATTCCCGCGCCACTTGGATGCCTAGATACCAAAAGCTGCCCCCTACCACTCAAAACGGCAGTTCCCCCAATCGCCTCTCCTGTACCCTCGCCTGGACCGCAAACATCTCACTTTTCCCCATATTTAGTTTATACCCCGAAAACTGGCCAAATTCCCCCAGAATCCATCCTCATGATACAGGAGCAGGTCGTCAGCATAGAGCGAGACTCTGTTCCACTCCCCGCCGGACCAGCCCCTTCCAGCCCCTTGAAGCTCTCAGTGCAATTGCCAAAGGCTCTATGGTTAACGTGAACAACGGTGGGGAGAGGGGGCATCCCTGTCTCATCCCCCGATGCAGCCTAAAATAGTCCAATGTTGACCTATTCATCCGTACGCTCACCACAGGAGCCCAATACAGCAACCTGACCCAGTCAATAAAGCCCCGCCCAAATCCGAACCGTCCCAGTACCTCCCACAGATAGTCCCATTCCACTCGATCAAAGGCCTTCTCTGCGTCCATTGCGACCACTACCTCCACCTCCCTACCTTCCGGGGGCATCATGATCATGTTTAACAGCCTTCTTACATTGGCCACCAACTGCCTTCCCTTAACAAACCCCATCTGATCCACCCCAATAACGTCCGGAACACAATCCTCAATCCTAAAGGACAAAATCTTGGCCAGCAGTTTGGCGTCCACATTCAAAAGGGATATCGGCCTATAGGACCCACACAGCTCCGGGTCTTTGTCCCGCTTCAGGAGCAGCGAAATTGTGGCCTGTGACATCGTCGGGGGCAGCACCCCACTTTCCCTTGCCTCATTGAACATCCTCATCAACACCGGCCCCAATATCCCGGAGAGCTTTTTATAGAACTCCACTCGGTACCCATCTGGCCCCGGGGCTTTACCTGCCTGCATGGCCTTCGGACCCTCCACTATCTCTTCCAACCCGATCGGGGCCCCTAGCCCTTCTACCAGCTCCCCGTCCACCTTCGGGAAATTCAGCCCCCCTAGGAAGTGCCTCATCCCCTCCGGCCCAGGTGGGGGTTCCGACCCGTACAGCCTACTATAAAAGTCGTTAAACGCCTTATTCACCCCTGGTGAGTCTCCTACCAGGTTCCCGTCTCCATCCTTTACTTTCCCTATCTCCCTGGCTGCCTCACTCTTTCTAAGCTGCTGTGCAAGCATTCTGCTGGCCTTCTCTCCATGCTCATAAATCGCATCCCTTGCCTTTCTCAGCTGCTCCACCGTCCTCCCTGTGGTTAACAAGCCGAACTCCGCCTGTATCCTCCGCCGTTCCCTTAAAAGCCCTGCCTCTGGGGTCTCCTGTCGACCTGAAGTATCTCCTTTACCAATCGGTCCGTCTCTGCTCTGTCTACCTTCTCCCTGTGGGCCCAAATCAGCTCCCCTCTAACCACTGTCTTCAGTGCTGTAGTGTTGGGTGTTCTGATGTACAGATGAACCAACACGGTTGTATTTGGTACAACGCTGTTTTATTTCAACTTGTTATTTACAGTTCTGTCTTGATACTCTGCACGTGGTGACTCCCTGTGTGTGATGTTAATCAGGTCCTGTCCTTGTCCTGGTCTCCAGATCTACTGGCCACCAGGTGTTGTGTTTCTTCTCTTATACTGTCTCTGTCCTTGTCTATGATTGGTTGTCGTGTTGTGTGTGCTGATTTGTCTGTTGGTCTGTCTATCATGATGTGTGTGTTTGAATATCATGACATCCCCCCTTTTTAACAAAATTATATGCCTACGTGGTTATAAATACGAATGTGTCGTGAGTGCATCTAAAAGTGTGTGTGCGTGATATTTACAGCAGGTGCATGTGGCGTAACTATATACATGGGGCGATGTCGGGTGTGTCATGCTAACGAGGTTGTACCATAACAAAACAGGAAGACGAAAAACTTTGAAGTGTGGTCCGGTCAAACGATATCTGGAATGATAAAACAGTAACATGTTACAATACAATAGTGTTTCAACTTTAACGTGTGAACAGTCTCATAAGTCCAATCTAGTAGGTGCGCGACGAATTCGGGTTGACCGTCTCAAGGGTGGGTCGAGAACCACCGGCTGAGGTGCGAGCCTGGCCACGGGTGGCGATGGAAGGGGCATGATCTGTGACAGCTCCACAAAGTCATCCTCGGGAACCAGTGGAGGACCCGGCGTGTGTGCACTGTTCGGTTGCGAGCATGGAAGGCGGCGAAGGGCTCACCAATTGCGGCGACGCACTGATCCATCCGGCATGCGTACCAGGAACGAGCGGGGAGCTACACGTCGGAGAACTTCGGCAGGTGCTGACCAGCCACCATTTGGCAGATGAATGCGGACTTTATCCCCGGAGGACAGGGGGGGAAGATCAGTCGCCCTTGTATCGTACAGACTCTTCTGGCGATCACGCTGCAGTTGCATCTTGTGCAGTACCTTAGCATGGTCCGTTGTTGGTGTCAGGATGGAAGGCACAGTTGTCCTGAGGGTGCGACCCATCAGTAGCTGTGCTGGCGAGAGACCCGTGGCTAGCGGGGCCGATCGATAGGCCAGCAGGGCGAGGTGAAAGTCCGATCCGGCAGCAGCAGCCTTGCAGAGGAGCCGCTTGGCAATGTGAACGCCCTTTTCCGCCTTTCCATTTGACTGTGGATGTAGAGGGCTGGATGTTACGTGTGT
Source organism: Scyliorhinus torazame (assembly GCF_047496885.1). Taxonomy (NCBI): domain Eukaryota; kingdom Metazoa; phylum Chordata; class Chondrichthyes; order Carcharhiniformes; family Scyliorhinidae; genus Scyliorhinus; species Scyliorhinus torazame. The sequence continues at coordinate 226,370,441 of NC_092709.1, forward strand.
GAAACCATACGAGGCCGCAAAGGACGGCCATTCACGGCTGGCGAAACAGGGCCCATTGTCCGACATGACAGTCATCGGAATGCCGTGGCGAGCAAAGGTGTCCTTGCAGGCCCTGATGACTGCAGACGACGTCAGATCGTGTAGGGGTATGACTTCTGGGGAATTGGAGAAGTAGTCTATGATGATAATGTAGTCCATGCCAAGCGCGTGAAATAGGTCGACACCCACCTTCGCCCAGGGGGACGTCACCAGCTCATGGGGTAGAAGCGTCTCAGGAGGTTGCGCCGGCTGAAACCTCTGGCAGGTTGTGCAATTGAGTACCATGTTGGCAATATCGTCATTAATGCCCGGCCAATATACCGCCTCTCGGGCCCTCCGTCTGCACTTCTCGACTCCCAAGTGGCCTTCGTGTATTTGATTGCGAATCATCTGGCGCATACTGTGCGGAATGACGATCCTGTCTAGCTTCAGAAGTATCCCATCAATGGTGGTTAGGTCATCTCGCACATTATAGAACTGCGGGCACTGCCCTTGAGCCAACCTTCCGTCATGTGGCGCATCACTCGCTGTAGAAGGGGGTCGGCCACTGTCTCTGCGTGTATGCGGGCCAGACTGGGGTCGTTAGCCGGCAGATTTGCCGCTGTCAAAGCCACGTGTGCCTCAACTTGACATACGAACCCCTCCGCATCTGGTGGTGTACTCACTGCTCGGGATAGGGTATCCGCCACGATGAGGTCCTTCCCTGGAGTGTAGATCAGTTGGAAATCATACCTCCTGAGTTTAAGTAAGATGCACTGGAGGCGAGGGGTCATGTTGTTCAGGTCCTTGTTTATTATGTTGACCAGGGGGCGGTGGTCAGTTTCGACCGTGAATCGTGGAAGACCATATACATAATCGTGGAACTTGTCCAAACCAGTTAGCAAGCCCAGGCATTCTTTTTCAATTAGCGTAGCGCTGTTCCGTAGGGGTCATGGCCCGTGATGCATAGGCAACCGGGGCCCATGACGATGTGTTATCCTTCTGCAGGAGCACTGCTCCAATACCAGATTGGCTGGCATCAGTTGAGATTTTGGTGGGACGAGACGTGTCGAAAAACGCCAATACTGGTGCCGTGGCCAGTTTGTGTTTGAGCTTCTCCCATTCCAGCTGGTGTGTATGTTGCCACTGGAACTCTGTAGATTTCTTTACGAGATGGCGCAGAGCCGTTGTGTGGGAAGCAAGGTTGGGAATGAATTTCCCGAGGAAGTTGACCATGCCCAGGAATCGTAGTACAACTTTCTTGTCGGCAGGCCGCAGCATGGCTGTGATGGCGCTTACCTTGTCCGCATCGGGACGGACCCCTGATCGGGAGATGTGGTCCCCCAGGAACTTCAATTCGGTCTGGCCAAAGGCACACTTGGCGCGGTTGAGGCGCAGGCCATTGTTTCGTATGCGGGCGAAAACGCGTTGGAGACGATGTATGATGTCCTGCGGAGTGGTGGACCAGATGATGATATCGTCCACATATACGCGTACCCCTTCGATGCCTTCCATCATCTGCTCCATTATTCTGTGGAAGACCTCGGATGCCGAGATCATGCCAAATGGCATCCGGTTGTAGCAGAATCTGCCGAAAGGGGTGTTAAAAGTACATAGCTTTCGGCTGGACGGGTCCAGTTGGATCTGCCAAAATCCTTTAGAGGCATCCAGTTTGGTGAATATTTTGGCTTGGGCCATCTCATTGGTGATTTCCTCTCGTTTAGGTATGGGATAGTGTTCCCGCATAATGTTATTATTTAGGTCTTTAGGGTCTATACAGATGCGGAGCTCGCCAGAGGGCTTCTTGACACACACCATGGAGCTGACCCATGGCGTGGGCTCCGTGACCCTGGATAGGACCCCTTGGTCCTGGAGATCCTGCAGCTGCAACTTGAGGCGGTCTTTAAGTGGCGCAGGAACCCTGCGAGGTGCGTGAACGACCGGGATGGCGTCCGGTTTGAGGCAAATTTTGTATGTGTATGGCAGTGTCCCCATGCCTTCAAGTACCTCCTGGTTGTGAGCAAGGAGGGATTGGAGATTTGCGTTGAAGTCAGCATCCAGGAAGTCGGATGTGTCGTCTGGAGAGAGAGACATAATTCGCTGTACAAGGTGAAGAGCCTTACATGCCTGTGCGCCCAGCAAGGAATCCTTCGATGAGCCAACAATTTCAAAGGGGAGTGTAGCCGTGTGCGTTTTGTGTGTCACCTGGAGCTGGCAAGATCCCAGGGCCGGGATGACGTTCCCGTTATAGTCAACCATCTTGCACCGGGATGGCTGGATAGGTGGTTTGACCTTCATGGCATGGAATGCTGAATATGCTATGAGGTTGGCAGATGCGCCAGTGTCCAGGCGGAAAATGATCTGCGATCGGTTGACCGTCAGGGTGGCACTCCATTCATCGGCCGGATTGATGGTGTTGACCCTGTTCACATCAATGACTGAAACCCGGAAGGCATCTTGGTCATCTGTGTCATTGGGCTGGATGTCCTGATGTACGGGCTGGACGGTCCTGACGTGTCTGCGAGGTTGTCGAAGATGTGTAGGATCCATCGGTTGAACCGCTCGACAGTAGGCAGCGTAGTGGCCCATCTTGCCACATCATAGGCATTGTCGGTTTTTAGCAGGACATTGCCCTTTTAAATGTACAGCTCCACAGTTGCCGCACGTCATGAATTCACGGCGTTCGTTACGCCACTGCGCATGCGCAGTTCGGTCTTGCATCGGGCGCGCCTGCGCAGTGCGGCCCTCGATGTTGCCGTTGGTTTTGGCGCGCGCAAGCGCGGGAGACCGCGAAAAGCGCGGGAAACGGCCGCCCTCGTATGGGCCGCGGGGCCGGGAGATAATCAATTGCCTGGATGCGTTCGGCCTCGTGGGCGGCCTGGCTTGCCGATTCGACGGCTAGGGAACCCTCCGTGCCGACTCGGTCGCCTGAAATTGGGCAAAGCGGCTAGTCGCATTTTCATGGAGGACACAGGCTTCCACCGCAGACGCTAAGGTAAGGCCTTTAATTTTTAGAAGCTGCTGGCGAAGGCCACTGGAGGCAACGGCAAAAACAATCTGGTCCCGGATCATGGACTCTGAGGTGGTGCCGTAACCGCAGGACTGCGCGAGTATGCGGAGGTGCGTCAGAAAGGGTTGAAAGAGCTCATCCTTACCTTGCAGGCATTGCTGAAAGATATACCTCTCAAAGCTTTCATTGACCTCAACGTTGAAGTGCTGGTCGAGCTTGAGGAGGACCGTGTCATACTTGGATTGGTTCTCGTCTTCCGCGAGCACCAGTGAGTTGAATACATCGATGGTGTGCTGACCTGCGGTGGTGAGGAGCATCGCAATCTTTGTTTCGTCCGAGGCGCCCTGTTTTTCATTGGCTCGCATGTACAGTTCAAATCGCTGCTTGAAAAGCTTCCAATTGGTGCCAAGGTTTCCAGCGACTTGCAACGGCTGCGGTTTGTTGGTGATGCCCATGTCTCAGGATGACAGGTGTGCCGGCAGGTATTGATCCACTCCTGTACCATGTAGTGTTGGGTGTTCTGATGTACAGATGAACCAACACGGTTGTATTTGGTACAACGCTGTTTTATTTCAACTTGTTATTTACAGTTCTGTCTTGATACTCTGCACGTGGTGACTCCCTGTGTGTGATGTTAATCAGGTCCTGTCCTTGTCCTGGTCTCCAGATCTACTGGCCACCAGGTGTTGTGTTTCTTCTCTTATACTGTCTCTGTCCTTGTCTATGATTGGTTGTCGTGTTGTGTGTGCTGATTTGTCTGTTGGTCTGTCTATCATGATGTGTGTGTTTGAATATCATGACAAGTGCCTCCCACACCACCGCTGCCGAAATTTCCCCCGTGTCATTGACCACCAGGTAGTTCTGAATACATTTCCTCAACCGCCCGCACAACTCTTCGTCAGCTAAAAGTCCCACGTCTAACCTCCAGCGTGGGCGCTGGTTACCGTCTTTACTAACCTGTAGGTCAACCCAGTGCGGAGCATGATCTGAGATTGTGATCGCCGAGTACCCCGTGTCCACTACCCCCGTCAGTAGAGCCCTGCTCAGAATAAAGAAATCGATCCGGGAGTACACGTTATGCACGTGTGAGGAGAAGGAGAACTCCTTCACTCTGGCTGCCCAAATCTCCATGAGTCCACGCTCCCCGCCCCCCCCCCCCCCCCCCACACACCCCCCCACCATCTGCTCCATGAACCCTTTTAGTTCCTTTGCCATTGATAGCACCCTGCCCGTTTTTGAGCTTGACGGGTCTAAACCAGAGTCAATAACTGTGTTGAAGTCCCCTCCCATGACCAGCTTATGCGAATCCAGGTCCGGTATCTTCCCGAGCATCCTCTTTATAAACTCCACATCATCCCAATTTGGCACATACGCATTTACTAATACCGCCTGCACTCCCTCCAGTTTCCCACTGACCATAATGTACCGGCCTCCCACATCTGAAATTATGCTTCCCGCCTCAAACACCACTCGCTTGTTGATCAGGATCGCCAGCCCCCTAGTCTTCCAGTCCAGTCCCGAGAGCAAAACCTGTCCGACCCAACCTTTCCTTAATCTAACCTGGTCAGCTACTCTAAGGTGCGTCTCCTGCAGCATTACCACGTCCACCTTCAGTCCTCTCAAATGCGCGAACAAACGTGCCCCGGCCCATTTAGCCCTCGTACATTCCAGGTGATCAGTCTAGTTGAGGGGCTCATCGCCCCCCCCCCCTCACCGATCAGCCATCCCTTCTCTTGGGCCAATCTCCAGTCCCATGCCTCCACCGGCCCACCCTCAAGCAGCCTCCGCCTCCGACCTCCTCTCTGTCCCGCAGCAAAAGTCCCTCCCTCGTCAGCAGAACATTTTCTCCCCCTCCCCCCCTAGTAACAGCACAATATAAATCAACCCCTTTGATAAGCCTAACATCTGCTCACCCCCCACTACGCTTCCGTAAGCTAGCCCGCCCAGCTAGCTTGGTGGCCCTTGCCCCTTGCGCCAGACATTCTCCCACCTATTGTTCCCTCCCCCCACACATACACACATATTCAAATGAAAAACAATCCCAACACAATTTCCCGACAGAAAAAAAAACCCGCCAAACAAAGAAAAGATCAAACAAAAGATCCAGCATCTAGACAAACACACCTCCATCCCCCAACAGTGCAAATCAATACAGAAGGCATTACAAATAACGCCTTCAAAACGAAAAACGAGAAACGTTTTTACACATGAACGTTGCAGCAAAGTTCAAAGTTCTCAGTCCGCCACCAGTCCTTTCCTTTTCGCGAAGTCCAGCGCTTCCTCAGGTGACTCGAAATAAAAATGGTGCTCCTCGTACGCGACCCAGAGACGGGCCGGATACAGGAGTCCGAACTTCACCTTTTTCTTGAAAAGGGTTGACCATATCTGGTTGAACCCCACTCTTCTCCTGGCCACCTCCGCACTCAGATCCTGATAGATCCGCAGGATACTGTTGTCCCATTTACAGCTCCGTGTCTGCTTCGCCCACTGTAAAATATGCTCCTTATCCAAATACCTGTGGAACCCCACCCCATTGCCCTCGGGGGGTCTCCCATTCGCAGCTTCCTCACGAGCGCTCTGTGAGCCCTGTCCACCTCCAAGGGTCAGGGGAATGCCCCATCCCCCAGCAGCTTCTCAACATGCCCGCTATGTATGCCCCAGCGTCCGCTCCTTCGGACCCCTCCGGGAGCCCAACGATTCTCAAGTTTTGCCAGCTATTCTCTAGGTCTTCCACCTTCTCCAGGAACCTTTTCTGATGGTCTCTCAGCATCCCCACCTCCAACTCCACTGCAGTTTGATGTTCCTCCTGGTCAGCCAGTGCCTTCTCTACTTTCTGGAGCGCCTGATCTTGGGCATCCAGTCAAAGCTCCAGCCGCGCAAATGACTCTTTTATCGGGTCCAAGCAGTCCCGTTTCTGTTTAGCAAAGCCTTCCTGAATAACTGACATCAGCTGCTCCGTTGACCGCTGGGTCGACAAACCAGAGGCCCGGTCCCCCGCCATGCTGTCTCCCACTGCAGCATCAGCCCAAGCCTTCTCTGTTCTTCTGTTTCTGCCTTGGTGAGCACTTCTGGTCCTCCTCTCCATGCACCGATGTGGGAATCCAGTACACAATTGCCTCTGTCATTGAGTTTTCAAATCAAGTCCGGTAAAAAATCGGGGAAAAGGCCCAAAAGTCCGACCCGAGCGGGAGCCACCAAATGTGCGACTTACTCCTCCATAGCCGTCACCGGAAGTCCGTTACAAGTATATTTTTGATAAGCTTTCCAAAAAGCTGCAGAAAGGGAAGATGAAGTTGAAAAAGGTTCCAAATAAGTTGGGTGACGGTATACATATGATTTCCTTGCAGATTAGTAACAAGTATAAGGAGTTAAGGACACAGGTCAGTAACTAACAAAAGGGATTGTCCCATTTGATCAGTTCTGCTGTGAACAGGAAACACATGACAGAGTATGTTATGCAAGGTGAAAATTTAAACCAAACATTGGAACCCAAGAGAATTAAAGTGGATCTTGGAAAAACACATGAATCTTTAATTTCAATGTTAAGCAAAGACTGTTGAGCGTAAAAAAACAGAGTGATTAGGCGGAGGTCTCTCAGAGCTCATTAGGTGACAAAATGGCAGAGGCAGCCTCTGGCACTCCAGCCACTCCACTAATGGGCCAGGTGCTTTCGAGCACCTTGGCGAAAGATTCGACAAGCACTGATGGGTTGTGTGGGAGAGCCTGTGCAAGTCAATGGAGGAGGCCAAGTGGCTCTGGATAAGACCAACAAAACTGTGCAGGCTTGGAGTCATGATAAAGGACATGGAAATGGCCCTTTCAAGCCACAGGGATTGGATTGCTTCACTGGAAGCGGAGACGTCTCTGGTGGAAGATGCAAATAAATCACTGAAGGCCAAGGTGAATGATTTGGAGAATCGGTCCAGGAGACAAAAAGTTCAAATTGTGGGGCCGCCAGGTGTTGGACTGACCTAAGGCTTTATTACGCAGAGATGTGTAGCCTCCCGCAGCTGCTGCCGAAATGGCTGCAGCTCGGAGAGCCCACACATTTATACTCCGCCTACTGGGCGGAGCCAGCAGGCAGGGATCTACCCCCGTGTCTGTAGTACAGGGGCCTTACCGTAATACCCCTCGTATGCGGTATATACAATACAACAGTGGTGACTACCACCTTCACCCCCTCTTAAAAAGAGTCCAGCAGGGATGGTGGAAAACTATTTACATTCAGGTGTTTAACATTTTAATGAAAAGTTTGCAAATTCAGACGATCGGGCGCCTTGATCCGTCGTTGCGAGCGCCGCAGTTCTGATGGCGATTTCGGCGTCAGTTCGGTCATCGGTGACTCCGGGAGCGTGTCGACCTCATCTTCATCCCCGGGTGGGACCAAGGGGAGGACAGATTGCCTGGAATGGGGGCTGTGGTGTGGTGCGCTGGGGGGAGGGAGGGTGGCGCCGTGGCAGAGTGGGGGGGGGGGGGTGACCCAGCTGGTCTTGGAGACTGTGTCTTGGCGGCCGTCGGGGTACGCTACGTAGGCGTACTGCGGGTTCGCGTGAAGTAGCTGTACCCTCTCTAACCAATGGGTCTGCTTTGTGTAGCCGCACGTGCTTGCGGAGGAGGACGGGTCCTGGAGCTGCCAGCCGCGATGGGAGTGAAAAGGGGCGGGAGGCCTTCACCAGGTGCGCTCGGTCTGGCCGGTAGAAGTGCGGTTTACACTCCGCGCAGACCTGGCAGTCTTGGTGATAGCCCTGACTACCTCGATGGAGTAGGGCAGATTGCGGGCCTTTATGAAGTGACCCCTGGGTGACAGAGATCGTCGTGCAGGGTCCGGAGTTGGTCCACTTGTGCGCTGGCACAAGTACCTCGGGATAGGGCATCGGGGGGCTCGTTGAGCTTACCGGGGCGATACAAAATCTCGTAATTGTAGGTGGAGAGCTCAATCCTCCACCTCAAGATCTTATCATTTTTGATCTTACCCCGCTGTGTGTTGTTCAACATGAAGGCAACCGACCGTTGGTCAGTGAGGAGAGTGAATCTCCTGCCGGCCAGGTAATGCCTCCAATGCCGCACAGCTTCAACGATAGCTTGGGCCTCCTTTTCGACGGAGGAGTGCCGAATTTCTGAGGCATGGAGGGTGCGGGAAAAGAATGCCACAGGCCTGCGTGCCTGGTTGAGGGTGGCGGCCAGAGCGACATCTGATGCATCGCTCTCGACTTGGAAGGGGAATGTCCCGTGGACCGCGTGCATCGCGGCCTTGGCGATGTCGGCCTTGATATGGTTGAAGGCCTGGTGAGCCTTGGCCATCAGGGGGAAAACGGTGGAGTGAATGAGTTAGTGGGCCTTGTCTGCATTGTTAGGGACCCACTGGGCGTAGTACGAGAAGAAGCCCAGGCATCGTTTGAGGGCCTGGGGGCAGTGGGGAAGGGGGAGTTCCATGAGGGGGCGCATGCGATCGGGGTCCTAGCACTCCGTTCTGAACCACATAGCCGAGGATGGCTAATCGGTTCGTGCTGAAAACGCAATTCTCCTTGTTGTAGGTTAGATTGAGGAGTTTAGCGGTATGGAGGAATTTGGAAAGGTTAGCGTCGTGGTCCTGCTGGTCGTGGCCGCAGATGGTGATGTTATCCAGGTACGGGAAGGTGGCCCACAGTCCGTACCGGTCAACCATTCGGTCCATCTCCCGTTGGAAGACCGAGCCCCCGTTAGTGACGCCAAAGGGAACCCTAAGGAAGTGGTAAAGGTGGGCGTCCGCTTCAAACGCAGTGTACGGGTGGTTCGCCTTGCGAATGGGGAGCTGGTGGTAGACAGATTTCAGGTCCACTGTCGAGAAGACCCGGTACTGTGCAATCTGATTGACCATATCAGATATGCGTGGGAGGGGGTACACGTCGAGCTGCGTGGACCGATTGATGGTCTGACTGTAGTCAACGACCATCCTGTTTTGCTCCCCAGTTTTCACAACTACCACTTGGGCTCGCCAGGGGCTCGGCCTCGATAATACTTTCCCCTAGCAGCCGCTGGACCTCAGACCTGATGAAGTTCCTGTTCTGGGCGCTGGAACGTCTGCTCCTGGTGGCGACGGGTTTACAATCCGGGGTGAGGGGTTTGCAAACAGAGATGGCGGGTCTACCTTAAGGGTCGTGAGACCGCAGACAGTAAGGAGTGGTAGGGGCCCGCCAAATTTCAGGGTTAGGCTCTGGAGGTTGCACTGGAAGTCCAGGCCGAGTAGCAAGGCAGTGCAGAGGTCGGAGAGGACGTAGAGCCGGAAGCCGCTGAACTCTACGCCCAGGATGGTGAGGGCAGCGGTGCAGTACCCCTGGATCACCACGGAGTAGGATCTGGAGGCCAGGGAGATTTTTGGTTTAATGGGGTGTACCGTGAGGGAGCAGCGCCTTACCGTATCGGGGTGGATGAAGCTCTTGGTGCTCCTGTTGTCCAGAAGGCAGGATGTCTTGTGCCCGTCTACCTTCACTGTTGTCGACACGGTCGCGAGGTTGTGCGGTCGGGACTGGTCGATCGTGATGGAGGCGAGACGCGGCTGGTCGGTGGCGGTTGCAGGCGATGAGCGGCCCGATGAGGTGGCCGACGAGCAGGGTCCTGAGGCGGGGAAGATGGCGGCACCCACGGGCCGCACGTGTTGTGAGGCGAGCCAGATGGCGGCACCCACGGGCCGCACGTGTTGTGAGGCGAGCAAGATGGCAGCGCCCACGGGCCGCACGTGGTCTGAGGCAAGGAAGATGGCGCCGCCCACGGGTCGCACATGGGGGGTGCAGGGACAATAGCGGCGATTGAGCGGGCCTGGCACACAGCAGCAAAATGTCCTTTCTTTCCGCAGGCCTTATAGAGCGCGTTCCGCGCCGGGCAGCGCTGTCGGGGGTGTTTTGGCTGTCCGCAGAAGTAGCACTTGGGTCCCCCGGGGTTGGTTGCCTGCCACGCGGCGCAGGCCTGGGGTTGGCTGTGGGTGGTCGCTGATGGGGTCCATGATGGGGTGTTCGCTGGTGGGGTCCACGATGCCCAGGAGGGGTGGGCCGTGCGGTCGGGGGCATATGCCTGTACATTGCATGAGGTGACTGTGAGCGAGAGCGCTAGTTTCTTGATCACCGCGAGGTCGAGGGTAGCCCTTTCTTTTTTTTAAATATATTTTATTGAAAATTTTTTCCAAACAACAATTTTTCCCTCTTACAAAGCAATCGAAACAATAACAAATCAGAAATTTTGAGCAATACACAGGGAACAAAACCCCATTGTCTATTGACCTAAACTAAACTAACCCCCCCTCCCCCCTCCCCTGGGTTGCTGCTGCTGGTCATCTGTCTTCCCTCTAACGTTCCCCTAGGTAGTCGAGAAATGGCTGCCACCGCCTGGTGAACCCTTGAGCCGATCCTCTCAGGGCAAACTTTATCTGCTCCAGCTTAATGAACCCCGCCATATCATTTACCCAGGCCTCCAGTCCGGGGGGTTTCGCCTCCTTCCACATGAGTAGGATCCTGCGCCGGGCTACTAGGGACGCAAAGGCCACGACATCGGCCTCTTTCGCCTCCTGCACTTCCGGCTCTTCCACAACTCCAAATAGAGCTAACCCCCAGCCTGGTTTGACCCGGGCCTTCACCACCTGCGCAATCACTCCCGTCACTCCCTTCCAATACCCTTCCAGTGCCGGGCACGCCCAAAACATATGTGCGTGGTTTGCCGGGCTCCCGCCACACCTCCCACATTTGTCCTCCACTCCAAAGAACCTGCTCAATCTTGCCCCCGTTATGTGTGCTCTATGTAGCACCTTAAATTGAATCAGGCTAAGCCTGGCGCATGAGGAAGAGGAATTTACCCTGCTTAGGGCATCAGCCCACATACCCTCCTCTATCTCCTCCCCTAATTCTTCTTCCCACTTTCCTTTTAGTTCGCCCACCGACTCCTCCCCCTCTTCCCTCATCTCTCTATGAATCTCTGACACCTTGCCCTCTCCGACCCACACCCCTGAAAGCACCCTGTCCTGTATCCCCTGTGTCGGGAGCAATGGAAATTCCCTCACCTGTTGTCTAGTAAACGCCCTCACCTGCATATATCTCAAGAAATTTCCCCGGGGCAACTTATACTTTTCCTCCAATGCTCCCAAGCTCGCAAAAGTCCCATCTATAAATAAATCTCCCACCTTCCTAATTCCCAACTGGTACCAGCTCTGAAATCCTCCATCCATTCTTCCTGGGGCGAAACTATGGTTGTTCCTGATTGGGGACCCCACCAGGGCTCCCCGTACCCCTCTCTGTCGCCTCCACTGTCCCCAGATATTCAGTGTTGCCACCACCACCGGGTTCGTGGTAAACTTTTTAGGTGAGAACGGTAGCGGTGCCGTCACCAGCGCCTCTAAACTCGTCCCTTTACAGGACTTTCTCTCCAGTCTTTTCCATGCCGCTCCCTCACCCTCCATCATCCATCTACGTATCATTGCCACATTGGCGGCCCAATAGTAATCACCCAAGTTCAGTAGTGCCAGTCCTCCTCTGTCCCTACTACGCTGAAGGAACCCCCTCCTTACTCTCGGAACTTTCCCTGCCCACACGAAGCTCGTGATGCTCCTATCTATTTTATTAAAAAAAGGCTTGGTGATTAGTATAGGGAGACATTGAAATACAAATAAGAACCTCGGGAGGACCATCATCTTAATTGCTTGCACCCTGCCCGCCAGCGATAGAGGCTGCATGTCCCACCTCTTGAAGTCCTCGAGGGTAGCCCTTTCTAAGAGGCGCTGGCGGATGTAGGCCGACCTTATGCCCGTAACGTCTCTAACTAGCAGGTTAGAATGTTCAGCAGCCGAAACAGCCTGGCAAGCACAGTCTCTCACCAGGGCCTGCAGGGTACGCCAGAAATCTTCCACAGACTCACCGGGAAGTTGATGCCACGTGGACAGGAGGTGCCTGGCGTATATTTTGTTGGTCTGTTGCGTGTAGTTCTCCTTCAGTAGCGCCATGGCCTCAGCGTAGGTCAGCGCATCCCGGATCAGGGGAAAGATATCGGAGCTCAGCCGCGTGTAAAGGATCTGGAGCTTCTGTGCCTCTGAGGGTGGTTCTGTCGCAGATCCGATGTGTGCTTCAAAGCAAGTTCGTCAAAGTGCGAAGGCCGACTTGGCGTTGTCTGCTTGAGGATGCAGCTGTAGGCGATCAGGCTTGATGCGGAGATCCATCGTTGTAAAATCTCTGCATAATAAATTGATGCACTATCAATTACGACGAGACGAGAGTGTAATCAAGGTTTTTTTACGCAGAGATGTGTAGCCTCCCGCTTCTGCTGCTGAAATGGCTGCAGCTCGGAGAGCCCACACATTTATACTCCGCCTACTGGGCGGAGCCAGCAGGCAGGGATCTACCCCCGTACCTGTAGTACAGGGGCCTTACCGTAATACCCCTCGTATGCGATATATATAATACAACAGTTGTGACTACCACAGGGAGCCACCGTCTGCAGTAATAGTGAAGTTTCATAGCTTCAAAGAAAAAGAGCGGATGCTGAAATGGGCGAGGGAGCATCAAGATTTCAAATGGGAAGGCCACGTCAGCAGGATGTGGGAGCAGAGCTGGCGAGGAAGAAGGCTGCGTTCAACAAAGCCAAGGCTGCCCTGCATAAAAGTAGAGTCCGGTTAGCTGTGTGTACCTGGCATATCCAAGAGTGACTTGTGAGAGAAAGAGCTATTTATTTGATGTGCAAGGAGAGGTGGATTCTTTTGTAAAGAAGCATGGGTTGGGCGCGGTGTGTTTATGTTTTTTGGGGTGTTGGAGATTGGCTTGTTGAACTGTTGAATGTTGGGATTTCATGTCCATGTCTGCATTTTCCAGTTCTTGTTGGGGTTGAATGGGCTCGATTGAACCAAATGGGAACAAAGTCACATTGTGAGCACATTTAGCCTTGTGTTTCCTAGCGCTCGCAGCTATCCAACCAACTCGTGTTGTACAAGGGGCCTCAGTGTGGAGCGCACGTCCAAGGCCGCACATAGCCCCGTTTTGTACACTGGGGAGCTCCGCTTGCTGGAACTGCCCAGTGTAGCGAGAGATCTCCGAGGCCCCCAAAGCAATCCCTCACATCCTCCCCAGCCCAAACGGAGCCACAGCCCCCTCCCGCACCCCCTCACATCCTCCCCCCCCCCAACACCCACGCAGGGCACCCCCAGCCCAATAATGCGCACACAACAAATGCCAGCTTGGTATCTTGGCAGTGCCAACCTGGCACCCTGGCAGTGTGCATGCCAGCTGACAATGCCCCCTGGTTACATCCTCAAAGAACTCAAGCAAGTTTGTCAAGCATGACTTACCCTTCATAAAACCATGCTGCCAATGGTGGATTGAGTTTTGTCTTTCTAAATGTTCAGCCATCTTCTCCTCAATGATTGATTCCAACAACTTCCCCACCACAGAGGTCAAAGCTAACTGGTCGACAGTTTCCTACTTCTTGCCTCTCACCATTTTTGAATAGAGGAATTACATGAGCGTGAATCCAATCGACCGGGTCTTTCCAAATCCAGGGAATTCTGAAATATCATAACCAATGCATCCACTATCTCTGCTACCACCTCCTTTAATATCCTATGGTGCAGACCATCAGATATAGGAGACTTATCTGCCTCTAGTCCTATTTGTTTATTCAATACCTTCTCCCTAGTGATGGTTACTGCACCAAGTTCCTCTGCATTAACTGTAGTTCTTGGTAAATTTTTATTACCTTCTACCGTGAAGACAGGGGCAATGTGTTCCTCATTAGAACCTCACCAGTGTCGTCCTCTAAAGGGCCAACATTTACTTTAGTTATTCTCTTCCTCTTTATATACTTAAAGAAGCTTTTAGTATCAATGTTTATGTTTTATGCTAGTTTCCCTTCGTAGTTCAGCTTAGTTTTTTTGATTTTATTTGTAGTAGCTTTTTGCTGACCCCTAAAATTCTCCCAATCCTCCAGCTTACCACTAGTTTTTGCAGTATGGCATGCCCTAGTTTTTGCCTTATGTCCGCTTTGACTTCCTTGTTTAGCCATGGAACGGTTTTCTCCCTTTTACAAGTCCTCTTCCTCTCAGGAATATATTTTAATTGAGTGGTATTTAATATCCACCATTGTTCCTCAACTGTCCTACCCTCAATTATCTATCCCCAGTCTACTTGGGCTAACTCTTTCCTCAGGCCTGTATAATTACCTCTGCCCAACACTAAAACTCTAGTATGGTACTCTGGCCTCTCTCACTCAATCTGAATTTGAAATTCCACCATGCTGTAATCACTCTTTCCAAGAGGGTCCTTATTGTTAGATGTTTAGCTGCTGTTGTATAAAGAGTCCTTTTTACAAACACCTTTATTTCACTTTAACAGACTCTGCACAAAACTCTATCTACACATCACCTGACACAAAGGCCACCTGAAGCCCCTTTACATATCAGTGTCAATTATTGGATACTTAACATAAATGAGACAACTAATTGGAATGTCTCTTAACCCATTACTTAACACTTAATGACAAGACTATTTATTAACTCTTCTTCATTACATAATATTAAATCTGATATAGCCTGCTCCCTGGTTGGCTCCATAACATATTGCTCTAAGAAACAATCCCTCATACACTCTATGACACCTTCCTCGAGGCTACCCTTGCCAATTTGATTAATCCAGTCAATATGCATGTTAAAATCATCTATGATTACCGTTGTGCCCTTATAAAAAGCCCTCATTATTTCTTACCAAGGAGTTTTTTCCATTGTTTTTTATTTCCACCCATATTGATTCAACATCTTGGCCCTTAGTGCCAATATAATTTCTTAATACAGCCTTGATGTCATCTTTAATCAATAAAGCAACTCCACCTCCTGTTCCATCCTGTCTATCCTTTTGGAATACTGAGTATCCTTGGACATTTAACTCCCAGTCCCGATCGTCCTGCAACCATGTTTCAGTGATCCCCACCAAATCATACCCATTTGTCTCTATTTGTGCTGTCAGCTTACTGACCTTATTCCGAATATTGCGTGCATTTAGGTACAATTAATAAAAGGGTTCAGTTTCCTGCTGCTAAGATCTTGGCTGACCCCAATGGCAGACAGGTGGCTCTCTGGCAGGGAATCCGGTGGTTCTAGTTAATATCTATACTTCAAACTGGGATGACACAAAATACATGAATGATTTTCTGGCCTCCCACCGCAATATGGATTCACATCAGCTAATTTTGGGTGGGGACTTCAATTGTGTTCTGAATCCGAGTCTAGATCAATCCAAGCCCAAATCTCTGATTCCATCAGGAGTGGCAGTGCTTTATTGCTTTTCATGGGGCAGATGGTGGGAGGGGGGGGGGGGAGGAGAGAGGGGGTGGTCAGGGGAGGAGATCCTTGGCGTTTTTTGATCAGGATATTTCATTTTCCTCACACGTGGATCTGGTATACTCTCGGATTTTTCATGGTGGATAGGTCTCTCCTTCCTTTTGTGAGGGTAGCTGGCTATTCAGCGATTGTGATTTCGGACCATGCCCATACTTTGTGGATTTGGCGCTAGAGTCACATCTCTCCGAGCGTCCGCCATGGAGATTGGACATGGCATTATTAGCAGACAAGAGATTTTGTGAACGCATGTCAACTGCCATTAGGGAATAAATAAAATGCAATAAAAGTGAGTAAATCTCATCTTCTACGCAGTGGGATGCCCTTAACAAGGACCTGAGGATGAAGATTATCACCTACAAAGTGCACATGGTAAAGTCAGCAAGGGCGGGGCAGCAGAGGCTGGTGGGCTCCGTTCCTGAGATGGATCCGAGTACTCACTTGCCTCAACCCTGGAGTTGTTGGCAACTAGGAAAAGCTGCAGATACAATTCAAGCTATTGTCAACGGATAAGGCAGTGCGACAGGTGCGACGCTCTGGCGGTATGTTTTATCAATACGGGGAGAAGACCAGTCATCTCTTTTCTCACCAGCTGAAGTGACAGGTAGCTTCCCGCTAGATCATACATGTGCATAACTTGAGTGGCAGCTTGGTTTCAGCCCCTTCTCAGATTAATGCGGCTTTTGAATCATTTTATCAGGGTCTCTATAGATTGGAGCCTCTAGCTGAGGGAACGGCCATGACTGACTTTTTTGACAGCTTATCCAT
This sequence comes from Scyliorhinus torazame, assembly GCF_047496885.1. Lineage (NCBI taxonomy): Eukaryota > Metazoa > Chordata > Chondrichthyes > Carcharhiniformes > Scyliorhinidae > Scyliorhinus > Scyliorhinus torazame. Next base: position 226,386,574 of record NC_092709.1, read on the forward strand.
CCAGCTGTGCAAGGGGGGAGGATTGGGGAGTTGGATTCCAGAGGAAATTGTGAAATGCACTGGGTTGATGCCGACTGGTAAAATCCCTGGCCTGGATGACTTTCCCATTGAATTTTATAAAGTGTTTGCAGAGCTGTTGGCACCCCTGATTCTGCATATGTTTGATACCTTATCTCAGAGTTCATTGCCCGCTACCCTTGCACAGGTATCAATTTCCTTGCCCTGCCCTTATGAGTTTGGGTGCGAGGGGCTCGAGGAACCCCTAAGTTGGGGGATCTGGAGGCCACAGTGGGAGCTCCAGAGATGGGGTGCCGTTTAAAAATGGCGCCCCAATCACTTCCTGCACTGGCTTGTTAGCGCAGGAAATGAGCCTAAGTTCGGCCTCAGGGGGGTGTTCCTCGCCGATGCCCAAGAGTGAAGCAGAGCCCTATTTAATAGCAGGGTCATTCCCGGCACCCAAGCATTCCGTTAAATGTATCCGAATCAGGACTCAGTTTCATTTCCATTAAATCATGCCCTTAGTAAAGCCAAAGTATTGAAGGAGGGATTTCAAGAGAATATGGCTGAGATGCCTGGAGAAAAATGAATAATTGGCCAACGTTGGAGGACCATGGAGGGCAATTGGAAATTGGGCAGATGGCGGCAGTGGTGAAAAGACCAAAGTTATGGACTCATTTAGAAAGAATGATTTTTAATTCACTACATTATGGGACATAGTACAAGCACAAGTTCGGCAAGCAGAGAGATGATATGCTGAGCGGGAGTGATAAAATACAGGAGGTAGAATTATGGATTAATTGTGTTCAGAAAGCGGGATAAAATGAAAAGCAACAAAATCCAGTAATTGGGAATGTGTTCTGGTAGTCGTATCTTTTAAAAAAACTATTTAAAACTGGAAACTGTAGTAGAAACAGGTTGGCTGGGTTGGTGGAACAAGTGTTTGGATATGTTGATAAGCCTAGCCACACTGTAAACAGATGTTTATCAAAGCCAAAAGTGGAAGTAAAGATGTTAGAAGTTCAAAGGAAGTGAATAGGTGTAAATTTCACATTTACATTCCAAAAGGTGAACTCACAAAATGAAGATAATTAAGATTGACTTCTGACAAGGTATGTTCAGATAAGAGACGATCAAAAGGAAAACCAATATATCAGGGGCAAGTTCATCATATACAAGTTAGCTGTATATAAGAACTCAGCCCACAGCAGGAAGTTATGTCAACTCCGAACAAGCTGTGCTTGAAAAAAAGTCTGTTTGAGAAACCAATTGTTCTATCCTAAGTCAGAAGCATTCCGTAAGACATAAGTGCCTGGTGTGGTAACTATTGCTGGATTTAGCTTATAGTTTTAGAACTCATGAGATGTTACTTGAGGGGGTTTAGCTCTAAACCTATGAAGATAGAGGGATTTGGAATTGGGTAAATTTGAAGGTAGTTGTATCGCCATCAATGTAGTTAAGTGCGTTTCCAGTCGACTTTCTTGTTCTATGTGTTATTGTTTAAGAAACATTTTTTTGTTTAAAATCATCACAAAAATATCTGGGACATCCTTCACTAGTCTTCGCAACTTTCTGCATATTACACCAAATTGCAAAATATAGATGAGAACATGCATTTCAAGCTTCCCTTCTGGATTTTGGAACACCCTAGAATTTAACAAGACCTGAGCTTTTAACGATTGGGGTTTTTGCAGGATGGAACTTGGGAGGCCAGTGAGGAGGGCAGTGAAAAAATAGGATTGTGTCAAACTAGGGCACAATTCCGGTGCAATGCACATTGCATGTGCTTAATGAGGGTAGAGCAAACTGACCAAAGAATCAGCTTACCAGTTGCAGGGAAGCACAGCAACAGAATCCGGGACAATGTGAAGAGGTGGTGTGCAGTAGTCTGCAATTTTAATGCACTGCAAGGAGGAGCATTCCTGTTCTCTCTGGGACCTCAAGAAGCAAAATTAAGTTACACTTAGTTGGCAGTCTCCAGCAATCCATTTAAGCACTGTTAGTTTGGCTGCTTAGTGTCTGAACAAACCGATCATAACATGAGACAATTACGGCTTGGATTGCATATGTAATAGGCCCAGTACCAGTTTGAGGTGCTTTTCATTCCTAACACTGAGTTGCCCTTACCAATATGGCAGGCAGTGCACTTCTAACATGTAATCTCTGCACATACAGAGGCACAGTGGTTAACACTGTTGCTTCACAGCACCAGGGTTCCATGTTTGATCCCGGCTTTTGTCACGGTCTGTGAAGAGTCTGGATGTTCTCCCCCTGTCTGCGTGGGTTTCCTCTGGGTGCTTCGGTTTCCTCCCACAAGTCCTGAAAGGTGGGCTTGTTGGGTGAATTGGACATTCAGAATTTTTCCTCAGTGTACCCGAATAGGCGCCGGAGTGTGGCAACTGGGGGATTTTCACAGTGACTTCATTGCAATGTTAATGTAAGCCTACATGTGACACTAATAAAGAATATTATTATTATTTTATGGCATCTGCCATGTTGGGGTCTTTAGGCACCTGTTTCATGCCTGTGAAACTTGTGTAAAGTCATCAGTTTTCCAGGAGACAGAAGAGGGTGAAGTAGTGAACTATTTTGATAGTGACAGGATGATTGCTTGTAATCAAAAAAGATGTAATTGTGATTTTGACCCGGATTGTCAGAGTGCTGTGGGCAGGGGAAGAAGGAAGTGATTCCAAAAGTAAATTTGGAAGGGATGGAGCTCGCTGGTAATGGTGGAATCAATGACCTTGAAAGCAGCACTGACAATGGCCTGGGGGTAGGTTGCATTTTTATGTATCGTTCGTAGTGGATGATTGTCCACAAACTCTCCTGGCTGGGAACGGGAGATTTTTTTTTTAAAATCAAGAGTTAAGAATGGAAGGAAATATCTCACCTTAAGTACAATTGGACAAAAATTCCAACATCATATTCCAAAAATAAGAAAGAAAAACAGAACCAACATTAAAATGAATTTTGAAAATGGGTTCGCTAATGTTTGTACTGCATTATTGAGCGGGTGCCACTACAGAAAATTCAGTTCGGACTGATTAATACACTTAGCTATGGCTGCATAATTTAATCCGTTTCCATTACAGACCACAGCATATTCAGCCCTATAATATAATGGCATTAAATTAACTGCAGAATAATTTCAATAAAAGAATTTACAGATGTTGGGAACTCCACTTCATAAATCAGCGAGATCTGGGTGAAAGGCACTCCTGCATTATTGCATCAGGGCAACTCTGAAAAGGAATCAAAGCAAGAAGTCAATTACATTGACTTAATTCCACACATATTGGCATAACAGCTGCCTTGTGAAAATGTACTGCATGCCATCTTAACTAATTATGTGAGTTGGTTTGCTTTAATATTGCTGCTCTGGGTACCATCTGTCAGCTTTATATCACCAAATATTGTTTGGCATGATAGAATCTGTCTGCAGCCACTTTTAGATGAGATTTTATGCCTGCACCCTTGTTCTGGCCCTTTTTCTGCCAACCAGTACTGAACACTTTTTCAGATATCTATTTGTGGTCAGGAAACTGAAGTGTTGGGTACTCTTCCCCAGGCTTTTCCCCAGGGTAGAGGGGTCAATTACTAGGGGGCATAGGTTTAAGGTGAGAGGGGCAAGGTTTAGAGTAGATGTACGAGCCAAGTTTTTTACGCAGAGGGTAGTGGGTGCCTGGAACTCACTACCGGAGGAGGTAGTGGAAGCAGGGACGATAGGGACATTTAAGGGGCATCTTGACAAATATATGAATAGGATGGGAATAGAAGGATACGGACCCAGGAAGTGTAGAAGATTGTAGTTTAGTCGGGCAGTATGGTCGGCACGGGCTTGGAGGGCCGAAGGGCCTGTTCCTGTGCTGTACATTTCTTTGTTCTTTTTTCTTTGTTCTTACTCTGCTACACAGATGAACCAACACGGTTGCGAATGGTACAACTCAGTTTTATTTCAAACATCTATTTACAGTGGTAAACTGGTTACTGAGGTTCGATCATGACCCTTGATTCTGTGGACCTATTCCTAATTCTATCTTGTAGTGGCACTCAGCACATGGTTGATGTCTGAGTGGCTTGTAACGAGCTCTGTGCCCTGAGCCGTCTCCTGCTCGAGTGTCCAGTAAGTGTTGTGTTCCCTGTTTTGTACTGTGTATGCTCTTGCCTGTGATTGGCTGTCGTGTTGTGTGTGTTGATTGGTCCGTTGATCTGTCCATCAGTATGTATGTATGGAAGTGCTATGATGTTTACCTGAATATCATGACATCCCCCTTTTTTTTTACAAGAACATGTGCCTACGTGGTCATAAATAGAGATGTGTACTGAGTGTGGCTAAATGTGTGTGTGTGCAGTATTTACAGCATGTACAAGGGGCGATGTCGGGTGCGACATAACAATGAGGTTGTACCATAAACAAAGAACGGGGCAATGTGGAACGACAAAACAAATTCCTGTAACGATAAGAACAGAAACATATTAACACAGTGGGAGTATGAGTTCAATGTACAAGCAGTCTCATAAGTCCAGTCTAGTAGGTGGGCGACGAATTCGGGTTGACCGCCTCAAGGGTAGGTCTGGAACCACCGGCTGAGGAATGGGACTGCCCATGAGCGACAATGGAAGGGGTATGGTGGGAGGCAGCTCCACAAAGTCGATGTCAGGAACATCAGGAGGGTGCGGTGTCAGTGTAAGGTCCCGTAGCGAGCGTGGAAGTAGGCGAAGAGCCCGGCAATTGCGCCTACGAATGGATCCATCAGGCATGCGAACCAGGAACGAGCGGGGAGCCACGAGTCGGAGAACTTTGGCAGGTGCTGACCAGTCACCTTCTGGTAGGTGGATGCAGACTTCGTCTCCTTGGCCAGGGGGGGAAGATCAGTTGCCCGTGTGTCATATGCCCTCTTCTGGCGACCGCGCTGCAGTTGCATTCTGTGTAGTACCGGAGCATGGTTGGTTGTGGGTGCCAGAATGGAAGGCACAGTGGTCCTGAGGGCGCGACCCATCAACAGCTGGGCTGGTGAGAGGCCAGTGGCTAGTGGGGCCGAGCGATAGGCCAGCAGGGCTAGGCAGAAATCCGATCTGGCAGCAGCAGCCTTGCAGAGGAGCTGCTTGACGGTGTGAACGCCCTTCTCCGCCTTTCTATTGGACTGGGGATGCAGAGGGCTGGATGTCACATGTGTGAAACCATACGAGGCCGCAAAAGATGACCATTTCTGGCTGGCGAAACAGGGCCCATTGTCCGACATGACAGTCATCGGAATGCCGTGGCGAGCGAAGGTGTCTTTGCAGGCCCTTATGACAGCAGACAACGTCAAATCGTGCAGGCGTATGACCTCTGGATAGTTGGAAAAGTAGTCAACAACGATGACATAGTCCCTGCCAAGCGCGTGAAAGAGGTCCACACCCACCTTCACCCAGGGGGACGTCACCAGCTCATGGGGCAGAAGAGTCTCAGGAGGTTGCGCCGGTTGAAACCTTTGGCAGGTGGGGCAGTTGAGCACCATATTGGCAATGTCATCACTGATGCCCGACCAGTATACCGCCTCTCGGGCCCTCCGTCTGCACTTCTCGACCCCCAGGTGGCCTTCGTGTAATTGGTCAAGGACCAGCTTGTGCACGCTGTGCGGAATCATAATCCGGTCCAGCTTTAGAAGGACACCATCAATGACGGCCAAGTCGTCTCGGACATTGTAGAACTGCGGGCACTGCCCTTTGAGCCACCCTCCGTCATGTGGCGCATCACATGTTGTAGAAGGGGGTCAGCCGCAGTCTCTCGGGGAATACGGGCGAGACTGGAGTCGTCAGCTGGCAGATTTGCCGATGTAAAAGCCACCTGCGCCTCGACCTGACAGACGAACCCCTCCAAATCTGGCGGTGAGCTCATTGCTCTAGACAGGGCATCCGCAATGATAAGGTCTTTTGGATCAATGCAGATCCGGAGCTCGCTGGAGGGCTTCTTTACACACACCATGTAGCTGACCCATGGCGTGGGCTCCGTGACCCGGGATAGGACCCCTTGGTCCTGGAGATCCTGCAGCTGCTGCTTGAGGCGGTCTTTGAGTGGCGCTGGGACCCTGGGAGGTGCGTGAATGACCGGTGTGGCGTCCGGTTTGAGCCGAATTCAGTAGGTGTACGGCAGTGTTCCCATGCCCTCGAATGCCTCCTGGTTGTGGGCGAGGAGCGATTGGAGCTGTGCGCTGAGCTCTGCATCCGGGAAGTCAGATGTGCCGTCTGGAGAGAGAGAGTGGACTCGTTGCACGAGGTAGAGAGCCTTGCATGCCTGTGCGCCTAGCAGGGAGTCCTTTGATGAGCCGACTATCTCGAATAAGAGTGTGGCCGTGTGTGTGTTGTGTGTCATCTGGAGCTGGCAGGATCCCATAGCCGGGATAACTTTCCCGTTGTAGTCGGCCATCCTGCAACGGGACGGCCGAATTAGTGGTCTGACCTTCATGGCGTAGAAGGCTGACCATGCTATGAGGTTGGCGGAGGCGCCAGTGTCCAGGCGGAACGTTATCGGTGATTGGTTGACCGTTAGGGTGGCACACCATTCATCACCCGGATTGATCGTGTTAACTTGCACCGGCTGGTGTGTCCTGGGTGGAGACATTCGGTTCCCATCAATGACCGCAACACGGAAGGCGTCCCGGTCGTCTGTGTCACTGGTCTGGATATCGTCTGGGCACGATTCGTAATAAGGAGGCTGAATGGTCCGCACGTCCCTGCGAGGTTGTCGGAGTTGGGGAAGATTGACAGGTTGAGCTGCTCGACATCAAGCAGCGTAGTGTCCCACCTTGCCACAGCGGAGGCATTGTCGGGTTCTTGTGGGACATTGCCGCTTTAAATGTGCGGCTCCACAGTTGCCGCACGTCGTGACATCATGGCGTTCGTTGCGCCACTGCGCATGCGCAGTTCGGTCTTGCGTCGAGCGCGCCTGCGCATCACGTGACTCAGTGTTGCCGTAGTTTTTGGCGCGCACAAGCGCGGGAGGCCTCGAAAAGCGCGTGAAATGGCCGCCCTCGTCCGGGCCGGGGGCCGGGAGGAACTCGACCTCCTGGACCCGTTCGGGTCACCAAAACACGCCGATCCGGCCGCGTAGGACCCCTGCCGTGACGATTCGGCCGCCTGAAATTGGGTGTAGCGGTTGGTCGCGTTTTCGTGCAGGACACAGGCTTCGATTGCGGAGGCTAAGGCGAGGCCTTTTATTTTTGAGAGCTGCTGGCGTAGGGTGCCCGAGGTGACCCCAAAAATGATCTGGTCCCGAATCATGGAATCGGAGGTGGTGTCGTAACCTCAGGACTGCGCGAGGATGCGGAGATGCGTAAGGAATGACTGAAAGGGCTCATCCTTACCTTGCAGGCGCTGCTGGATGAGGTACCTCTCGAAGCTCTCGTTGACCTCGACGTTGAAGCGTTGGTCGAGCTTGAGAAGGACCGTCTTGTATTTGGTCTTGTCCTCACCTTCCGCGAACACCAGGGAGTTGTAGACATGGATGGCGTGTTGACCTGCCGTGGTGAGGAGGATGGCGATCTTTCTGGTGTCCGAGGCGCTTTCCTTTTTGTTGGCTTCCAGAAAGAGCTGGAAGCGCTGTTTGAACAGCTTCCAATTAACGCCGAGGTTTCCAGCGACTTGCAGCGGATGCGGTGTGTTGACGGTGTCCATGGCGCAGGATGGCAGGTTCCGGAAGATTTGTAGGTAGGTACCAAAGTCACTCCTGGTACTATGAAGTGTTGGGTGCTCTGCCACACAGATGAACCAACACGGTTGCGAATGGTACAACTCAGTTTTATTTCAAACATCTATTTACACTGGTAAACTGTTTACTGAGGTTCGGTCATGATCCTGTGGACCTATTCCTAATTCTATCTTGTAGTGGCACTCAGCATATGGTTGATGTCTGAGTAGCTTGTAACGAGCTCTGTGCCCTGAGCCGTCTCCTGCTCGAGTGCCCAGGAAGTGTTGTGTTCCCTGTTTTGTACTGTGTATGTTCTTGCCTGTGATTGGCTGTCGTGTTGTGTGTGTTGATTGGTCCATTGATCTGTCCATCAGTATGTATGTATGTATGTGTTATGATGTTTACCTGAATATCATGACAGAAACAAAGAAAGAGGGAGACAACTGGCACTGTGGTGTTCCCCTCTTTGCTATTACTAATGATATCCCATGGATCTATGAGCAGGACGCGCACTGTCCCAGGTGAGGTGATAATTAGTTCCTGCACAGCTACAGGGAGCACCATCACCAAAACTAACATAGAGAACTCACAGCATTCACACCACACAAAGCAGTCGGTTTTGAACATTGACTTATTCCCCAACACCAGGTGAGTGAACAGCATCATGAGTGCTTTTGTGAAAAAAATTAACAAGAGTTTTGCTGAAATGGGAATCCTGGCCACGACTGGGAAATAGAATGAAATGTGAAGGATAAACCAGAAAATTGACTAAAGAAGTGGAGGGTGTTATTTAAGATGACAAACTGAGCTGTAGCATACAGCATGGTAGTATAGTGGTTAGCACAATTGTTTCATAGAGAACATAGACCATACAGTGCAGAAGGAGGCCATTCGGCCCATCGAGTCTGCACCGACCCACTTAAGCCCTCACTTCCATCCTATCCCCGTAACCCAATAATCCTTCCTAACCGTTTTGGACACTAAGGGCAATTTATCATGGCCAATCCACCTAACCTGCACGTCTTTGGACTGTGGGAGGAAACCGGAGCACCTGCAGGAAACCCACGCAGACAGGGGGAGAACATGCAGACTCCTCACAGACAGTGACCCAGCAGGGAATCGAACATGGGACCCTGGCGCTGTGAAGCCACAGTGCTATCCACTTGTGCTACGGTGCTGCCCCAATCCTTCACAGCGCCAGGATCCCAGGTTCAATTTCCCGCTGGGTCACTGTCTGTGCGGAGTCTGCACGTTCTCCCCGTGTCTGCGTGGGTTTCCTCCGGGTGCTCTGGTTTCCTCCCACAGTCCAAAGATGTGCAGGTTCGGTGGATTGGCCATGATAAATTGATCTTAGTGTCCAAAAAGGTAATGCGTTACGGGGATAGGGTGGAGGTGTGGGCTTGGGTTAGGTGCTCTTTCCAAGGGCCGGTGTAGAGTCGATGGGTCGAATGGCCTCCTTATGCACTGTAAATTCTATGATTCATACTTTGGAGATAAGAACAGCAGTACAATCTAACTGAGGGAGCAATCAGCAATAGATAAACAAAGAAAGGATCCGTGTACTTCCAGAATATTTTGAACCATCTTCCACCTGTGCACCTGTGTCTTGACACAACATTACTATTGTTACGATTTTGTGCTAAGACTTTCCAGTATAATCCCAATATCCATATTATAATGGGAACTGCTGACAAAAATGTGTTACATTGGACAAAATCTTGCTATCTTTGAAGATTTTTTTAAAGTTGGGGCCAAAAGCAACTTTTGATCTCATTGGTGATGACTGGTGTAAGGTTTTCGGGCAATTCGGCCTTTTTTGGAACTGCCCAAGAATAAAACTCAGAGACTGTAAACTGACTTTTCAGCCAAGAGAACGTAACCAGTTTTCCCAGCAGGCTTGGTCCGCTGAGCTGAGTAGGGACATAAGTATTTACAAACCCCCCCCCTAGGAGCTACAAGGAAGAAGGAGCCAGACAACGAGATAAGATCAAAACACAGACAAAGGGGCACGGGAATACACAGGGGGCCTGCCTGCAAGCAGGACAATGGGATGGTCATAGCCCCATGCAAATGTAAATGACCTGGCCTCCACCAGAGCAGAATCCAATTAACACCCCATCAACATAGCAAGGTGAGAATAGCAGCCATCTCCGGAGCAGCTGGAAGACCTTTTGAAAATCTTCACAAGAGAGCCTAACCTTGTTATCCTAAAAAACAGACTGTCTGGGCTCAGTACATTGCGCTGGAAAAGCCCCTTGAAGATAAGCGGTAGAAAAAACCAAGTTGGAGGCGGACCTGGGGGAGGTACTCCAATCTTGACAGAAGCTACCGGCAGAAACTCACTGGAAGGAGGGGGCGGAGTCAGCGCCAAATTCAAATCGCGGACGGTAGAAAAAACCAAGTTGGAGGCGGACCTGGGGGAGGTACTCCAATCTTGACAGAAGCGCGGCAGGTCTGCCTGGCTGGAAGGAGCGGACCTGCGAGGAATACCCGGACGCAAACAGCTCTGACCGGCTCAAAGGGGGCGGGACCAGCGGGAACTTTAAACTTGGACTGATACAACGCAAAGGAGGAGGAAAACCCGGAAGTCGACAGCTCTGACCGGCCCAAAGGGGGCGGGACCAGCGGGAACTTTAAACCTTACCTTTTCAATGCAAAAGGGGCTGGCCGAACACAGGACAAAGCCAGGTAAAACAATATAAAAGGGGCTGTGTTTCGATTGAGGCTCTCTTGGCTCTTGGCTCGACCTCTGCACCTCTGACTTGACCTCTGCAGCCTGTGACCGTAAGTACCCTGCAGCAGCTTGCGAAACTCCCTTGACTTTAATAGTGGTTGAGGCTTTGGGGAAGGGAACTTGATGTGTGTTTTGTGCTATTGCTAAAACTGTGTAACCATAAGATTTTTCGTTGTGTCCGTTATAGTACTTTTTGAATAGACTTAGTTTGTGTTAGAGTTTAAGATTTTATTATATTTTCTTCTGTTGATGATTTTGACCTGGGTTTTGCAATAAACCTTGATTTGCTGATAATTGGAGTCGTTTAAATTCTTCAATCTTTCACCAGCGATCTCTGACCAAGTCATTGTTAAGATATTCCTCACCTTAATTCCGGGTTCGAGAATCTAGGGTCATCTTGAACAATTCACTCAGGACAGACTGCTGGTTAGGTAATAAACAGCAGTGTCCTATTCTCTCTCTTGGGAAAGCTACTCTAGCGAAGTAGGAACCGGGTGGGTGTTGCACCACCGGCAAGAGAGAGAATCACCTGGGTATTGGTAGGGGTCTGGAGATCTGTGTGATATAAGCCTCAGGCTGCCGGTTAGGGATAAACGGCAGGCTTGATTCAGTGCTCTCTTCAGTGGAAGTGTCCCAGTGCGGCATCCCCTGGCCTCTGAAGTTTCAGTGCCAGCTGGAGAGAGACACACACAGATACTCAAACCCCAGATATCGGCCCAGTAGTGGAGTAGCAGAGATGGCACCCTCTACAATGGCGACCGCGGCAGGACCCCGGTGGTTTGGAGTATGTGACTTGGCAGAGGGGGTGAGGGAACGAAGTAAAATGGAGGAGAGAATCTCCTCGTATTTGTGGCAAAAGGTCAACCTCACCAAACCTTGGGTCTCAGAACTAATCAATGCGGAGCAACCGGTAATGGCAGCGGCTGCATGGACAGAAAGTAAGGCGCACAAAAAGCACTTGGAGAAGGCAGTTTGGCTGGTTTGCCTGTCCGAGCAGGTAGTCAAAACAGAGCAAAGGGTCGAAGAGTTAGAGCAGGAGTTGAGAGAAGTGAGGGCCAGCGCAGGGGACAGCGCTAGCGCAGCGGAACGACTGCGGGAGGAATTGGCAGAAATTAAACAGGACAGCGCGAGCGTAGCGGAACGACTGCGGGAGGAAATGGCAGAAATGAAACAGGAAAGCGAGTCTAACCGGTGCGAGAAGGACTATCTCCACTGCCAGATAGTGGAGGGTAAAGAAAAGGAACGGAGGCTCCAGGAACTCTATGCTCGGAGTACAGAGCAGTGTAGGAAGCTGGAGGGGAAGTTCCGGGACATCCAGGCAGCGTACCGAGTGGCTCGCGAGGAAGTAGGGGACTGTGCCCATGGGCCGTGCCAGGCACGAATAACGGAGTTGGAGGAGACCTTGTCCAGGTTCAGGGGACAGATACACCTGGTAGGTCCAGGGGGGTTCCCTAGGGGCAAGGTGCTCCTCGCAGCGGATGATTCCCCAAAGGCCAAGGGGAATAGACCGCCTCCTGAGGCACCGGGATTGTGTCCGGGCCGGCAGGGGGGGATCGGACTGCACGTTCAGGGGCAAGTCCAAGGGGGGTCGGCAGGGTACCCCCAGCTGGCGGCGTGTCCGCCTGGTTTCGTATGTGGGTCCCCATGGGATGGGGACAGACCGCTGCCTGGGATGCCGGTGATGGGGCCGGGTCAGCAGGTAGGGTTTGGACCGCCCGGTCAGGGGCAGGTCCAAGGGGGGTCAGTGGTGTATCCCCAGATAGCGGTGTCTCCTATATGGGTAGTTAGCCCGGGGACAGGGGGGCTACCCAACGGGGCAGGAGAGCTGGACAGTGGGGAGGAGGAGCAGGAACCCCAGGTAGGGCGGATGTGCCCTGTCAGACAAAGAAGGTATGGTCCCCCGGCGGGGCTGGCGAATAGGGGACCGGTTGAGGGCGACATTATCATTCCTCATGGGGCACCCGCGCTCAGGGGGATGGTGGCCCACGTTCCCAGGCTAACTCCAAAAGGGGATCCGTCGCTTCATTTTATGGAGGTGGAGCAAGCCGCCAGCATTAATGACTGCGACGAGGGGGAGCAAATAAGGATGCTCCTGATGACCCTAGATGCACAGCTATGCAGGACAGTGACCTCTGGGAATGGGGGAAGACCTGACACATGGGCGGCAGCACAGACTGCTGTTCTGGAGGCGATGGGCTTGAATCTGGGTAGCCCCTTCATGAGGGTGGGGGAAACCAAGCAGCAGCTAGGGGAATCGCCAAATATGTTCGCAGACAGGCTGTGGACCGTCTATGTGGAGGCGTGTGGGACTCCCGCGGATAGGCAGAATTTAGATGAGAGAACAGCCCACTGGCTGAAGACCCTCGTAGCTAACTGTCTCCCTCACGTTAGGGCAAAGGCCGAACACTGGTTCGACCCGCAGAGTCCGGACCTTAATGAGGCAGAGGTCCTTAGAAAACTCACCCTTGCATATCGTAATGGGGAGAGGGGTGAGGACAAGCCCCTTAAGGGTAGGGTGCATGAAATCGCGCCAGCAGCCCCTAAGAGAGAGTGGAAGCATGAGGGCACCCGGACCTCCGACGAGAAACCGGTATGCTACGGGTGTGGGAAGGCCGGGCATTTCAAGAGGGAATGTAAAAACCCTAGCAAGCAGGAGAAGGCTCCCGCAGTAGAAAGTCAGACCCCGGCGGCAGGAGCAGCTGCCCCGGGGACCATCGAGATAAGTAAAATTTTAGCCCTTTTGCAAGGCTCAGGACAGGTGGCAATGGCAACGGGCCAGGGCCTGCCCGCACCCACACCACAAGAACCCGTATGACTACCCAGGGAGCAGCCTCAGGAAAAAGGGAGCGCAGGGGTAGTTCCAGCCCCAGACCCTGGTCCGGTCCAGGTGCAGGGTCCCATTCTGGAGGCTGCCTCAGCGGCTATTTGCAGTTTAAATCCCTTAAGGTGGGACCCATGCGAACGCCACATCAGCCAATTTAAATTGTTCCACCCCATAAGGGCAAGAAAGAGCAAGGTGGGGGGAAGACTGGGGGTGGTAGTGGAGAAACCCCCCGTAGAATTAACGACGGTGGGGGAGGTCCCTGACTCCACGGTCACACAACCGGGGACAAGGTGCTGTCCCGAAGGGGCAACCCCAAAGAAAACGACAGTGCTGCAAGCACCCAGCCCAGGGACAGTAACGATTCCCAAGCCCTTACCTGTGGGTCAGGTAGCCTGCCTTAGTATAGAGGCTAAGGAGGCGGAGGAAGTGGAGGTATCACCTTGGGCTTGGGAACCAGTCGGGGGACGAGGGAGCAATCGGGTCTCCAAGCCCCCGGTAAGATGGTCCCCATCACACCTCCCTAGAACCCGGTCCCGCAGTAAGGGGCCCGAGTAGAAGGGAACGCTGAGGGATCCCCGAACCCTGTTGGGGAAGGAGAGGCAAGGGGCAGCCCGAACCCCCGGGAGGGGACGGTCTGGCCCGAGCCGTTGGACCAAACAGGTGAACTGCCCCAGTTTAGCGGGGCCCAGTTTTAATTTGGCCACCCGGAGACGGGTGGCATTGTATATATCATTCCCCCCCTGTTAGTTCTAATTAGTGTGTAGTGGTGTGTGAGTTGTTTAGGATCGTGGGAACACAGAAGCGCCTAGTGCAATGGTAAAGTGATGAAGCAGCAGGCACTAGGACCCTGGTGCAGCCGGGCTGTGGACACAGAATCACAGACAGGCTGCGGCAACTTCAAAGCGGGAGCTGCTGCTGCCGCCGGATAGCGGCAGGCACTAGGACCCTGGGGAGCCGGGCTGTAAACACAGAATCACAGACAGGCTGCGGCAACTTCAAAGCAGGAGCTGCTGCTGCCGCTGGATAGAACCCATGCACTTTAAGGTAGGTAGTTCTGTAGAGGCAAGGATGTGTTTTGTTTTTTTTTACAGATGGGGCACCCGACGGTGTGGAGTTTGCTGATCCTGGCGATGGTGGGACCGGGAGAACTCCGCAGAGGCGAGACAGAAGAGTCCTTTGTCTATGGGTGTTCTGGCGGCAGAGCCCCTCTGGTCACTACCGGACAGGGAAACCAGGTGGCCATAGAGCAGGCCCGCTACTCACACCTGGGGAGGTGGCCTGGGTGGCTGGGGTCGAACTCGACCAGGTACTCCAGCCACCAGAGCTTCACCTATGGAGAGGCCTCGGTACTCTGCGAGGAGATACAGGTGGCGACTGACCGGGTTAGGGTGACTGAGGGCAGGCGGGTGTGTTTAACCTGTGAGGGGGACGTTCCTTTGGGGAGATGGTGGTGGCCCAGGAAGCTGAGGCTGGACATGAGGGATCAGTCCTCGGACTGGGAACGCCTGGACACCAACACCTACCGGACCATCACGGGGTCACCGGGTAGGATCACCATTTGCTGGGATAAGTGGTGGGCTTCTGACCAGGGCATTTATTTGTGTTTATGGGGATCTACCAAGGCATGTCCACAAGGGGCATTAATCACTTTTGTAAGGTGGTGGCAGAACCCAGGGAACGGGATAAATTGACCGCAGTGGGGAGGGATGTGTAACGCCCAGGGAAGGGATGACTGTAAAAGCTACCGAACTGCTGGTTCAGGTAAAGCGACCCCTGCCCACAGCCCAACCGATCGACCCTCACAACTGTCCGATCACCACCAGGGGGGGCCTGAGAATGGTTTAGTGTTTGCCCCCACAAAGAAAATGTTGTACAGGGGGTACATTATGCTGTCGCCTCAGTTGGACTAAACCTCTCAGCTGCAGGTATCGACGATGGAGGAAAAATGAAGAGCCTTCAACGGGAAGAAGCGAAGTGCAGCCAAGAAAGGAGGATCCTTGGTGAAATAAAGAGATGCAATCGTAAATAGTTGTATGGATTCGCGGGTTTCAGTTACTTGATTGTGATATATGTACAGGGACCCTTACGTTTGGGGTTCCGGTGAAATGTGTACTTGATTGTGATATATGTACAGGGACCCTTACGTTTGGGGTTCCGGTGAAATGTGTATATGTTACTGTGTGTTTGAATTAAGTATGGTCTTGTCTTTCCCTTTCATTGAAATCAGGGGTAGCCTAGATTAAGGGAACTGTCTTGGGACTTGTAGTTTCGCATGTTGTTGAGGGGGGGCCTACGGTCCACACAAAAGGAAATAATTGCCCTTCACCTGTGTCGATACGGTCCAAGCAGGTAGGGACGTATCGAAGGGGCATCTGTAAGGTTTTCGGGCAATTCGGCCTTTTTTGGAACTGCCCAAGAATAAAACT
This sequence comes from Scyliorhinus torazame, assembly GCF_047496885.1. Taxonomy (NCBI): domain Eukaryota; kingdom Metazoa; phylum Chordata; class Chondrichthyes; order Carcharhiniformes; family Scyliorhinidae; genus Scyliorhinus; species Scyliorhinus torazame. The sequence goes on from NC_092709.1 coordinate 226,402,224, forward strand.
CAGAGACTGTAAACTGACTTTTCAGCCAAGAGAACGTAACCAGTTTTCCCAGCAGGCTTGGTCCGCTGAGCTGAGTAGGGACATAAGTATTTACAAACCCCCCCCCTAGGAGCTACAAGGAAGAAGGAGCCAGACAACGAGATAAGATCAAAACACAGACAAAGGGGCACGGGAATACACAGGGGGCCTGCCTGCAAGCAGGACAATGGGATGGTCATAGCCCCATGCAAATGTAAATGACCTGGCCTCCACCAGAGCAGAATCCAATTAACACCCCATCAACATAGCAAGGTGAGAATAGCAGCCATCTCCGGAGCAGCTGGAAGACCTTTTGAAAATCTTCACAAGAGAGCCTAACCTTGTTATCCTAAAAAACAGACTGTCTGGGCTCAGTACATTGCGCTGGAAAAGCCCCTTGAAGATAAGCGGTAGAAAAAACCAAGTTGGAGGCGGACCTGGGGGAGGTACTCCAATCTTGACAGAAGCTACCGGCAGAAACTCACTGGAAGGAGGGGGCGGGGTCAGCGCCAAATTCAAATCGCGGACGGTAGAAAAAACCAAGTTGGAGGCGGACCTGGGGGAGGTACTCCAATCTTGACAGAAGCGCGGCAGGTCTGCCTGGCTGGAAGGAGCGGACCTGCGAGGAATACCCGGACGCAAACAGCTCTGACCGGCTCAAAGGGGGCGGGACCAGCGGGAACTTTAAACTTGGACTGATACAACGCAAAGGAGGAGGAAAACCCGGAAGTCGACAGCTCTGACCGGCCCAAAGGGGGCGGGACCAGCGGGAACTTTAAACCTTACCTTTTCAATGCAAAAGGGGCTGGCCGAACACAGGACAAAGCCAGGTAAAACAATATAAAAGGGGCTGTGTTTCGATTGAGGCTCTCTTGGCTCTTGGCTCGACCTCTGCACCTCTGACTTGACCTCTGCAGCCTGTGACCGTAAGTACCCTGCAGCAGCTTGCGAAACTCCCTTGACTTTAATAGTGGTTGAGGCTTTGGGGAAGGGAACTTGATGTGTGTTTTGTGCTATTGCTAAAACTGTGTAACCATAAGATTTTCCGTTGTGTCCGTTATAGTACTTTTTGAATAGACTTAGTTTGTGTTAGAGTTTAAGATTTTATTATATTTTCTTCTGTTGATGATTTTGACCTGGGTTTTGCAATAAACCTTGATTTGCTGATAATTGGAGTCGTTTAAATTCTTCAATCTTTCACCAGCGATCTCTGACCAAGTCATTGTTAAAATATTCCTCACCTTAATTCCGGGTTCAAGAATCAAGGGTCATCTTGAGCGATTCACTCAGGACAGACTGCTGGTTAGGTAATAAACAGCAGTGTCCTATTCTCTCTCTTGGGAAAGCTACTCTAGCGAAGTAGGAACCGGGTGGGTGTTGCACCACCGGCAAGAGAGAGAATCACCTGGGTATTGGTAGGGGTCTGGAGATCTGTGTGATATAAGCCTCAGGCTGCCGGTTAGGGATAAACGGCAGGCTTGATTCAGTGCTCTCTTCAGTGGAAGTGTCCCAGTGCGGCATCCCCTGGCCTCTGAAGTTTCAGTGCCAGCTGGAGAGAGACACACACAGATACTCAAACCCCAGATATCGGCCCAGTAGTGGAGTAGCAGAGATGGCACCCTCTACACTGGCCTGTCCGAACTTACCTGAGGCAGCCAATTAAGGAGTGTGTCCAGCTAAGGACAGAGAGAACAGGTACCCAGTTAGCAAATGGGAGGTCCTGACACCATGTCCTGCCGACAAGCTCACCTGCTGTGTAATCTTTAGGGCTCCTCAAAACGGGGACTCCCTTTGAAAATATACAAAATTGTTAAAGATGATTTGTTACCACAGCTTCCAGTCCATCATTCTGGATGGGAACACACTTCATGGGATGGCCTATGGACCACTGATTGGCACCTCATTCACTACCTTGATCATTCACTCCCTCCACCACTGCTGCAGTGTGCAGCATCTACAAGATGCAAGAGCATCTTATCAGGGCTCCTTCGACAGCCCCTTCTAAACCTCCAACCTCTGACACTTAGGAGGAGAAAGGCTATAGATTCATGGGAACACCACCACCTGGAAGTTCCCCTTCAGCCACTCACCATCCTGTCTTGGAACTATATCTCCATTCCTTCACTGTCGCTGGGTTAAAGTCCTGGAACTACCTTCGTAACAACACTGTGGGTGTACCTAAATCACATGGACCGCACTAGATCAAGAAGATGGGGCGGGATTCTCCACTCCCACGCCGAAGTGGCCGCGCGTCGTGAACGCCGTCGAGGTTCACGACGGCGCGGAACGGCCCCGGTCCCGACCGATTCAGGCCCTGACAATGGGCCAGTATCGGAGCTGCGTCATCTACCCGCGCCAGGCCTTGTCGCCCGCGTAAAAGCGGCGCCGCATAGATGACGCGGCCGGCGCCGCATAACGGACGTCATCCGTGCATGCGCGGGTTGGCCGGCATCAACCCACGCATGCGTGGTTGCCGTCCTGTCCAAATCCGCCCCGCAAGAAGGTGGGGGACGGATCTTGCGGGGCCGTGGAAGGAAGGAGGTCTTCCTTCAGAGAGGACGGCCCGACGATCGGTGGGCACCGATCGCGGACCACCCCACATTCAAGGTGAAGCCCGGTGCAGGATCCCCCCTCGCCCCCCCACAGGCCGCCCCCCCCCAGCGTCCACGCACCGCCCACGACTGCAGCGACCAGGTGTGGACGGCGCCGGGGGGAACCCGCCGTTTTGGCCTGGCCGCTCGGCCCATCCGGGACTCAGAATAGCGGGGGTGCCGGAGAATCGCCATTTTGGGTGTTTCCGGCGATTCTCCGGCCTGCGGCCTGCGAAACTCGACCGGCCCGTTCCCGTCGCTTGGGAGAATCGCGGGAGGGGGTCGGACCGGCGTCCCCGGAAATTTTGGCGGCCCAGGCGATTCTCCCAACCGGCGTGGGAGTGGAGAATCGCGCCCATGGTTTCACATCCTCAACGGCAATTAGGGATGAGCAATAATTGCCCGCCTAGCCAGCGACACCCACACCCTGTCAAAGAATATTTTTTTAGTACATAAAATTAATCAAAATAAGGAAGCGTTATTGCAATTATACAGTTCAATCAAATTTTGGATTCACTTTTAGCCATTTGATCAAAAGAAGGGAGCAAAAGCCTCAGAAAACCCAGAAATGGCGTCTTAGAATAATAACTGTGGTGATTATGTGAGGGAGTTTGGATGAAATTGGATTATATTCCCCATGATTAATATGATCTGATGAGGGTTTTCAAAATAATGAAGGGAACTGGCATAGGGGAGAGAAAATAGTCCTTCCATTTATTAAAGGAATCTAAAATTAATTAACATTATCTTGGAATTTTAATTTAACCAGTTAAAAATGAATCCAGGGGAGCTACTTCACATGAAAGGTTGTGGAAATACAGAACACATCTCTCCAGAAGGCCATGGATGCCAAGGCAATTGAGGCACTTAAAATGGTAATAGATGCTCACTTGCAACGTGAGGCTATTAACTAATATGAAGAACAGGCAGGGAATTAATATTAAAGAGGTAAAGCTGTCATAGCTAACAAAAACAAAACAGTGCAGCAGCCTCAGTGGGCCAAATAGTCTACTTCTGTTGCTGCAATGTGCGATAGTAGTATATCTAACATCCTGAGTACGCTTTGATAGCTCGAAGAGAGACAGTTTCTAAAACCTGCTCCAAGGCAATCCAGCCTTATTATCACGTGGCAGATTCATGGTGGCATTTAAAATGAGTTAGCTGGACAATGATTCAAGTTTAGTTAACTTGACATTGTGATTGGCTCCAGAAGCTTGAAGAATTGGCTTTGGGTGAGAAGAGAGAGAGAGAGAGGAGCTGCGCTTGAATCTGGAAAGTAATGACAGAATGTGGTGCATCACCAATCCACTGCTCCACATCATCATCCTTGGATTGTTAATGTGAGAAGTGAAAGGACCCCTGTATTGGTGTACACATAATAGCATTTTCACAGCTGAAATACCTGGGTGAAAGGGCATTGAGGTTAATTTTCATCTTGCCCCAGCCCAAATTATACTTGTAAACACGTGATAGCAAGGGTAAAATAAACAACTGCCGGAGTTTTAACCATTCTAATTTTCAAGTGGATATTAATTTAGATATTCTGACCGGAAATAACCTGGGGCCTAATGAATATATTCAGAAATGGATCAAAAGATTTGCCGGTTTGATTTTCATCACCATCAGTGCTGCCACGGCCAAAAATCATTAGGTTGGGAAATGGCCATTTCTCCCCGTAATTTTGAACACCTCTATCAAATCTCCTTTCAAACTTTTCTCCTGTCAGGAGAAAAGACCCAGTTCTGCCAATCCATCCACATAACCGAAGTCCCTCATTCCTGCAACCTCTCATTCTCTCATAAATATTTTCTGTACACTCTGCAATGCCTTCAAACCGTCCTAAATTGCAGTGCCCAGAATTGGACACAATAGCCTCAATTTTCAGGATCTTCAAAAATGGTGGTCAGGACCCAGATATGGAAGTTCCACCCCCTATTGTTGCTGAGGGGGAATGGGGGTGAAGCTGTGGCTCGCATATGTGAATCCAAAACTCAGCAGGGCCGAATTCAAACAGACCACATTTTTGCTGGAGCAAGGACCTTATCCACAGTGTGGGAGTTACAAATCGTTAGTGAAGTCCTAAATGTCCTTGAAAGGTGGATAGGATCTATAGAACCGTCAAACTGTTAAGCTATTTAAGTGACCAGCCCAATAAAACTGAAAAGACTGTGAGAGTTGGAAAAAAAAATGTCAGTAGCTGTTTGTTGGCCCAACCCTAAGGTTATCATTCTACCGTTATTAATGCTTATCGATTCTCCATAACCTATCATCACAGTTTGGAAGGGGTTGGGGGTATTGTAAGTTCACAGTTTGATTGATAGATCAAAGAGTTTATTAAATAATTAGTTGTCTTTGATGTGGAATTATGAATAGAAGTCTGTATGTTTTGATAAGTTATTAAGTATTTGAGTGAACTTAAATATTTTGAATGGGCTTTCATGAATTAGATTTTTTTCATATAGTGAACTCTATAATAAAAATACTGTAATAAGTATACTGAATTTCAGTATATAATTTGATTGTATCATGGCTTCTGAGGTCTGCCCATGGTGTATACTGGGTGAGTTGGCATGGAAGCTGTTAAGGAAAAGGATGGTGAGTGGATGTGATAAGTTGGCATTATGTTGGCATAGGGATTATAAGGGGCCAGGGGCTGGGTGGAAATTAATGCATTGGAATGAAGGGCATGAGCGAACATTAAAAGTGGGTGGGGGGAATGGATTAGCATTATTTGGCATGTATGTGTATCTGAAAGGCTGTTAGTGGTATAGTATTTGGAAAAATATTTGGACAAAGTCCCAGAGCACTTAGACAGGCTTTTTAACCAGCCCGCCTTAACACTCAGCAGACGGTATGGCCACCTTCAATCTGTATCCGGGAGTGGAGAAACTGACTCTATCTTAATCAGCACCCTGGAAAAAGATCCCGCCATTTGGGCCACTTAAACCGAGGTGGGCTCAGCAAGCTGACACGTTTCTCAATTCCTGCTGTCTAACTCAGAAACAAAGCTTCAGGTCAATATTCCAGATGAAACTTAATCAGTGTTTTATAAAGATTCATCATAACTACCTTGCTTTTTTTATTCTAAGGGCAGAATGTTCTGTGCAACCCTCCGTGTGCTTCGTTGCGGCAGAGACATCTTGCCATTGGCCAGCAGCTGGCACTCCTGGTCACACCATTCTCAACGAGGTTTCCTCTTTCCGAGGTTGAATGTACTGCTAGCTGCTGCAAAAGCCATGGTGGGGTGTGCCTTTGGCGGAACCGGAAGATCCTGCCGGTGTGAACACCCGATAAGTTCCGGCCTTGACTCTATTAATAAAGTCAGGATCCAGTGTGCCTTTTTAAATGCTTTCTCAACCTGTCCAACTACCTCTAATGACTTTTGCACATAGACGCCCAGGTCTCTGTTCCTGCACCCACTTTAGACTTGCACCCTTTATTTTATATTACATCACCTTGTTCTTCTTAGCAAAATGCATCATTTCACATTTCTCAGCATTAAATTCCAACAACAACAAATTATATTATATCATGCCTTTAAAATAATAAGACCTCCCAAAGCCCTTCAGGCAGCACTGTAAAACAAAGCTTAACACTGAGCTACATAAGGAGGTATTGACTGAAACCTTGGTCAAATAGGTGGAATTTAAGGAGTACCTCAAAATAATAAAGCAGGGTAGAGAGGCGGAGAGCCATAGGGAGGGAACTTCACAGCTTGGCTCCTACTGAAGGCGCAGCCACCATTGGTGGAGCAATTAAAATTGGGAGTGCACAAGACACTAGAATAAGATGAGTACAAATAGCTCAAAGGGCTGTGGCACTGGAGATCAGTGCAGGGATAGGGAGGGGTCAAAACAAGGATGGGAATCTTAAAATCAAGAAGTGCTTGACCAGGAGCCAATGTGGATTAACGATAATTGGGGTTAAGACAGAGGCAGCAGAGTTTTGGAGGATGTCAAGTTTATGGAGGGTAGACTATGGCAGACCAGCCAGGGAGGTGTTGGAATAATCAAGTCTAGAGGTAATCAATGCATGAATGAGTGTTTCAGCAGCAAATAAGCAGAGTTGACAATCAAGATGTTGTTTGAGCAGGAGCCCACATAGGCCAGTAAGCACATGGGTGATCGGGGAACGGGATTTGCTGCGTGTTAACACACAGGCAACAGTGCTTTGGGACAACTGCATGTTTCCCAAATTCCTCCAGCTGTACTGCTGAGTTTTTGGTTCAAAACCCCTGTGAAAATTAACCTCCATCGAGCCTCCCATTCATTGGTGTAAATTTCTGGAAAGCATCTTCTTGTAGTGACCTACCCTTGTACTGGGCAACACGTTCGATTGATTTAAACCATTTGGTTCAAAATTCTCTGGGCGGGATTCTCCAATCCGCCAGCCACGTTTTCCGGCGCGCTGCACCGGATTCGCCGTTCCCACAGCTGGTCAATGGGGTTCCCCATCGTGGCCACCTCTCACCGTTGGGAAACCCACAGGCGTGGGGGCGCTGCCGGAGGACCGGAGGACCCCACGACAGAGAATTCCTCTGTCCATCTGCATTTCTACGGCCTAAAATCGAGGAATCACATTGAAATGTTGAATCTATTTTGATATTCTCTTGGTGCAGAGGTTTTAGTACAGCAGTCCGGATAGCTAACATTCAGGAATGTGCCGAGACTGTCGAATATTTAATCACACAATAATGAAATCCAGGAGTGTACTGCACTGACTGACCCCTTTCTGTTCTGAACTGAAAATTGTCTCCTTTGCTCTCACACGAGCATCCTGGAAAATAGACAGAAACATTTAACGAGCAAAGACCAAAAATGAATCTTTAAAGTGCTTTATTTCACAGATTGCAAATGTTATTATGATCTGAGCCTCACTAACTGAAAGGGTAATAGGAACAGACTGAATAGTATCTTTAAAATGGGAGTTGGACATACAGAATCATAGGGCTGGGGTTTAGTGTGTCGAAGAGCTAGGGGTTGACTGGGGATGCGATGCCTGCAATATCGCATAGAAAACCCAGAGATATGTGCAGCACAGCTGCTTCTGAATCCAGCCATTTCATTAATATCTGGGGCGTCATTCTCCGACCCCCCGCCGGGTCGGAGAATGGCCGTTGGCCGCCGTGAATCCCGACCCCGCCCCCGCCGAAGTCTCCGCTCCCGGAGATTGGGCGGGGGCGGGAATCCGGCCGCGCCGGTTGGCGGGACCCCCCGCTGGATTCTCCGGCCCGGATGGGCCGAAGTCCCGCCCAGGAATTGCCTGTCCCGCCGGCGTAAATCAAACCTGGTATTTACCGGCGTGGGCGGGCTCCGGGGTCCTGGGGGGGGCGCGGGGCGATCTGACCCCGGGGGGTGCCCCCACGGTGGCCTGGCCCGCGATCGGGGCCCACCGATCCGCGGGCGGGCCTGTGCCGTGGGGGCACTCTTTCCCTTCCGCCTCCGCTACGGCCTCCACCATGGCGGAGGCGGAAGAGACTCTCCCCACTGCGCATGCGCGAGAAACTGACAGCGGCCGCTGACGCTCCCGCGCATGCGCTGGGAAACTGACAGCGGCCGCTGACGCTCCCGCGCATGCGCTGGGAAACTGACAGCGGCCGCTGACGCTCCCGCGCATGCGCCGCATTTCCGCGCCAGCTGGCGGGGCAACAAACGCCATTTCCGCCAGCTGGCGGGGCGGAAATCCCTCCGGCGTCGGCCTAGCCCCTCAATGTTGGGGCTAGGCCGCCAAAGATGCGGAGACTTCCGCACCTTTTTGCCGGCGCGATGCCCGTCTGATTGGCGCCGGCTTTGGCGCCAGTCGGCGGGCATCCCGCCGTTGGGGGAGAATTTCGCCCCTGATCTCTCGGTTTCTCATAAAGTTAGGCATCAGAGGGCATAGTGGTGACGCAATCTCAATTCCAGCATTTCAGAAGGAGTATAATGTTGGCAAAGGTGCGGTTGTCCACTTCAGCAGGAAAAATAGAAAAGGAGCTGTAAACATGCACTTTCACAGACTTAGGGCGCAATTTAATGGAAAAATACCTAAGTGTAATTTTGGTTGCGATTGGCACCTCGACGATTACGTTGGCGAGATCATGGTACTTAGTGCCCGAGATGAGCCCCTTGAGCTTCTAGCCATTACTGGCTGCCTCGCGGTCTGATTCGTCAGGCTCGCCTCAGCACCAACAAGCAGGACCAGCTTTTAAACGCTCCCTCACCACTTACTTAAGTCAACACACAAACATGGCAGCGCGCAGACCTGCTCCTCGCTTTCGGGATGCACACCTGGCCAGGCTTCTCCATACTATAGATGTAAAACGGGACACCCCGGGCTGGATTCTCCATTATTGGGACTCTGTCCCCACGCCAGCGTCAAAACTGTGGAGTTTTACTCCTGAAATTCCTGGATTAAAGGGACACGAATTCCCAGCAGGGGGCTAGCAGGGAACCGGAGTAAATCTCGCAGCTTTTGCTGCAGATACGGGCCCCTGCACTTCCGGGTCAGAGGCTGCGCATGCGCACGGCGGCGGCCTCCAGCGGCCGCGCAAGTTTCATGGACCACGGAGGTAGACCCACAAGGGAGACCCCCCGATCAGCCGCGCGCCTGTGGTAGTCACCTCTAACTGTATTAGATGTATATTAGATGTAGTATGGTAAGACTCCTGTACTAGAGGTACATGGGTAAATCCCTGCCTGCTGGCTCCGCCCAGTAGGTGGCGTATAAATGTGTGTGCTCACCGGAGCTGCTCCCATTCTGGTGGCAGCGACAGGAGGCCACACATCTTTGCTCAATAAAGCCTCGATTATTCACTACTCTTGGCTTTGTAGTAATTGATAGTGCATCAATTTATTGAGCAAAGATTTTTAAATGATGGATCTTCGCATCAAGCCTGATCGCCTACAGCTGAGCCCTCAAGCAGTCAACGCTACATCCGCTTTTGAATACTGGCTAGCCTGCTTCAAAAGCTACTTCCGAACATCCGCTGAAGAACCCTCGGACGCACAGAAGCTCCAGGTCCTTTATTCACGGGTGAGCCCTGACATTTTTCCTCTCATCCGGGATGCGCCCACTTACTCTGAAGCAATGGAGCTCCTGAAAGGACATTACGTTCGGCCGGTCAACAAACTATACGCCAGGCACCTCCTGTCCACGAGGCAGCAACTCCCCGGTGAGTCCCTAGATGATTTCTGGCGTGCCCTGCACATCCTGGCGAGGAACTGTGGCTGCCAGGCAGTTTCGGCAGTCGAGCATACAGAACTTTTAATCAGAGACGCTTTTGTTACAGGCATGGGGTCGGCGTACATCCGCCAGCGCCTATTAGAGGGGGTACGCTTGATCTTGCAGGAACCAGGCAGCTCGCGAACTCGTTAACAGCTGCCTCCCGTAACGTCCAGTTGGACGCCCCCGACCGCACGGCACCCTCATGGGCATCATGGGCCCCACCAGCTATCGACCCCAGCCCACCGCAAGCCTGCGCCGCGCGGCAGCCAGCCAACCCCGGGAGGCCCAAATGCTACTTCTGTGGGCTGAATAAACACCCCCGGTAGCGCTGCTCAGTGCGGAGCGCAACCTGCAACGGCTGCGGAAAGAAGGGACATTTTGCTGCTGTGTGCCAGGCCCAGTTGGTCGCCGCTGTTTCTAGGCCCAGTGTTCCTACACACCCCACGTGCGGCCCGTGGGTGCCACCATCTTCTTCTCCACAGGCCACATGCGGCATGTGTGCGCCGCCATCTTTAATGCCGCCCACCATGTGCGCCCCATGGGCACTGCCATCTTCGGCACCATTTTGGACAGCGCCTCGGGAAGCTCGTCTGGCCGCTCATCGCCTGCCACCACCGCTGACCAGCCCGGGGCCTCCCAGCCTCAGCCCAGCTCGCCTCGATCACCCACGACCAGCCACGGCCCCACAACCTCACAACCGCAACGACAATGGTGAAAATCGACGGGCACAAGTCTTCCTGCCTTTTTGACTCCGGGAGCACGGAAAGCTTCATCCACCCCACTATGGTAAGGCGTGCTCCCTCGCGGTACACCCCGTTACCCAGAAAATCTCCCTGGCCTCCGGATCCCATTCCATGGAAATCCGGGGGGTACTGCATCGCGACCCTCACCGTCCAGGGCGTAGAGTTTAGCAACTTCCGGCTCTACGTCCTCCCCAACCTCTGCGCTGCCCTGTTACTCGGTCTGGACTTCCAATGCCACCTCCGGGGTCTCACTCCCAACATGGCTGGCAGCTCCTGGACCCATCCTCCTTCGCAAACACGCGCGGACCCATATGTCGGACCCATTGGTTGAAAGAGTCCAACTACTGCACGCGAATCCGCAGTACGCCTACGTGGCACACCCCGACGGGCGCCAGGACACAGTCTCCCTCCGGGACCTGCCACCCACTGGATCCCCACCCACGGCCCACCACCCGACCACCCCCCCCCACTCCGGTTGCCCCTGCGCCACTCACCCTCCCCCCAGCGCACCTCACCGCAGCTTCCGCCCCGGAGGATCCGTCCTCCCACTGGTTCCACTCGGGGGCGATGAAGACGAGGACAACATGCTCCCGGAGTCACAGGTGACCAAGCCAGCGCCCGCATCACCACCAAGACCGAGGCGATCACAGCAGAGGATTAAGGCCCCCGACAGACTGAACTTGTAACTTTTTCCACCACCCCCGCCAGACTCTTTTCTTAACAGGGGGTGAATGTGGTAGTCACCACTAACTGTATTAGATGTATATTAGATGTAGTACGGTAAGACTCCTGTACTAGAGGTACATGGGTAAATCCCTGCCTGCTGGCTCCGCCCAGTAGGCGGTGTATAATTGTGTGTGCTCGCCGGAGCTGCTCCCATTCTGGCAGCTGCTACAGGAGGCCACACATCTTTGCTCAATAAAGCCTCGATTATTCACTACTCTCATCTTTGTAGTAATTGATAGTGCATCAGCGCCTGACCTGAATCCCCGCACGAACATTCCCCGGCCGCCTATAATGTCCCGCCTGGCCTTCGAACCGCCCGCCCCCGACCAGGGCGGCTGCGAACTGAGTCCGCAGCCATCACGCGCGTATCCAGAGCGGCTGGACCAGGTTAGATCCACGCTGTCGGGACTTCAGCCGGTCAAGGGGGGGTTAAGAGCGGGCCTCTGGAGGAGGAGGCGGCACAGGGTACTCCCTGGTGACGCCGCTCTCGGTGCCCCTGGAATCGCCGAACCAGCGCCAGTCCCGATTTCTGTGTCGAACGGGATTCTCCGCACCGGCGCCAGCCGCGATTTTGGCGTCGGGGTGCCGGGAATCCAGCCCCCTGTTCCCCCCAGGGAATGGAGGACCAGCAGCAGGCCATGAATACCATCTGGGAGGCAGTGGCAGTGACAGTCAGTGTGGGCAGCATGACCAGGAAGACCAGCGTCCAATGTCGGAAGTAGACCAACGACCTCCACCAAGCTGCAAGGGTAAGTTACCACCTCTCTCCTGGCATCAGCTCCACCTGACACCTCTCAAATTCCCAATCCCTCTCCCCACAAATCACAATAACACCTCACACCCTCCCCACAACCAGTCTGAGTGCTTGTTCCTCAGCGCCCCCTGACACCCACTAGCACATCCCCTTCATGTCCAATTGCTGTTCCCACATATGCCGCCTGCCATAGACCCCCCAATCTGTCAAGCGCAGAGCTCTCAAAGCCCTCACTTTGTCCCCCCAGGAGAATATAGCCCATAAGCGGGAAAGGGAAAAGATGGCTGGGGGGTGTACCAGGGATATGAGTCCTCATCCCTATGAGGAATAGGCCCTGTAAATCGCGCAGTTGTCCGAGGAGAGAGCAGTCAGCGACAGTGAGGTTGGCCTGAGCTCCAGAGGTGAAAATCCATTGCCCCTCCATCCAGATGATCTGTCTCAAGTGAGTTGTTCATGTCAGACAAGCTTATCCTTCCCTCTCACTGACCACATGTCCATTCTCTCGCAGGATCACCATCTGATGAGGCCGGCCATCTGGAGTCACCCTTCCCACCCCACCACCCCCACTCCCCCTCACCCTCCCACCCCCACCACCCAAAAGGCCACATCAGAGGAGAGCTCCAAGGAGACCACCATCAAGGGGTCAATGCTATCACCCTCACCTTCCAACAGCGCAGAGCCACACACCTCGGTGGGTGACATTAATGGACAGGCCTCTGGGGCACAATGGCGAGCACCACACAGTTGCTGATGCACATCAGGTGGAGGCAGCAACATCCAAGGGAGTCAGCAGCCAGAGGTCTGCTGGATCCCAGTCAGATGCTAAGCCTCTGGACAAGATTATTCCAGAGCTGATACAGATGCTAGGACATGGCCATGAGATTCAGGAGGGAATGTCAGCAACATTACAGCGAGTGTATAACCGATTGTCGGAGTCCCAAAGGCTATGAGTTGATTCCGACAATGCGTGGCACTGAGGCCAGCACAGCTAAGTTGGCAATCGCAGTGGAAAGCTCGGAGCACGAGGTCAACATCTGGAGTGGAGGTGTCCAAGGTTTAGCTCAGTCTGTGACGACCATGACTGAATGTCTAAAAATCATATCCTAGTTGCTGAAGGACATTTCCTACACGCAGATAGACATTACCGAGTCACTGTAGAGCACGTCCAAATCGCTGAGGGAATGTCCCAGACGAAGGTGGCCCAGTCACTGAGGAGCATCACTGAGGGCGTCAAAACCATGGTGCAGACAGCGGGGAGGTGCCAGGACTGGCAGAGCCAGATGACACAGGCATTTCAAGCTCACTCCAGCTGCCGCTACTCCCATGGGGACCCCCAGAGCCCTATGGGCATCGCCAGGGAGGAGGAAGCGCTGGTGCCCAACCTGAGGCCTGCCCTCTAGGAGATAATGGCGGCCTCCAATTCCTCAAAATCCCCCCCTCCTGACACATCTCAAGGGCAGTGGGTATAACATGGTGATGCCTGTGACACCTGTAAGTCAGCTAGGGCCCTCCGGCTCCTGGTCCTCCAGAAGACATCCGCCAAGGGCATCAGAGGCAACATGGTCTGGAAAGCAACATGTAGCCTCCTCCTCGGATGTATACCCTTGAGTCTCACCTATATGTAGCAGTAGACCATGATCAAGAAGAGAGAGGATCACGGAGTGGGCACTGGGCAGGGGGTGTAGAAGGAGGGGAAGGGGGCGGGGTGAGCAGCCAGACAAAGCCTCACCCCATGAGAAACGAGTGAGGATGAGGGCCTGCCTGGTCGTCCGGGCATGCCGGAGCCTTGCGGCCGCCTGTCCTCCATCCTCCGGTTCCTTTTGTGGCTCTTCCCGGGCTCGACCCCCATTCCCTCCTCGTCCAGCTCCCCTTCCTCTTAAGATGAGTCCGCATGTCCCTCCTCCTCCACCATGTCACCCTTCTGCTAGGCAAGGTTGTGGAGGGCTCAGCAAACTACCACAAGGCCGGAGGTCCCCTGGCGATGTACTGCAGTGCACCACCAGAACAGTCCAGGGTTCATATGAGTTCAGCAGTCCTGAACTCATATGTCCCCTGAGCCCAGTGTTCCAGGATCCAGGTATCTTGGAAAAAAAATTATTTTTTCCGGCTACAGAAAAGGAAGGAAACAGCAACAGCAGCTTCCAGGTATTTGCAGCTATAAGTAACAACAAGCAGAAAACACAACCTGCAGCTGTGAAGTGCTCTTACAACAAACAGGGCCAATTCCTTATTAGCAATAGCCTTCAACTGTGAAACTTGTGGCTGCTCACAGTTAAAGGGAGTTAAAGTGGAAGTGTTTGGTAGAACAGACAGGCAGCAGCTATAGTTGCCCCTGTTATGGGTATCCACAATATTTAAAGGTTTCGATGGTAGCCATGGTGTGGAGATGCCGGCGTTAGACTGGATGGGCACAGGAATAGTTTCGAGAGATATTTCTTCCAACAGCGCCTGCAGGGTAAGGATGAGCCCTTTCAATTCTTCCTTACACATCTCCATATCCTCACACAGTCCTGCGGTTACGACACCACCTCCGATTCCATGATTCGGGGCCAGATCGTTTTTGGGGTCACCTCGGGCACCCTACACCAGCAGCTCTTAAAAATAAAAGGCCTCACCCTAGCCTCCGCAATCGAAACCTGTGTCCTGCATGAAAACGCGACTAGCCGCTACTCACAATTTCAGGCGGCCGAATCGGCGCGGCAGGGGTTCTACGTGGCCGGATCGGCGAGGCAGGCGTCCTACGAGGCCGAACGGGTCCAGGCGATCGAGTTCCTCCAGGCCCGCGGCCCGGGCGAGGGCCGCCATTTTGTGCGCTTTTTGAGGCCTCCCGCGTTTGTGCGCGCCAAAAATAACGTTGACACAGAGGGATGTGATGCGCAGGCGCGCTCGACGCAAGACCGAACTGCGCATGCGCGGTGGCACAACGAACGCCATGATGTCACGACATGCGGCAACTGCGGAGCCGCACATTCAAAGCGGCAATGTCCCGCAAGAAACCGACAATGCCTCCGCTGTGGCAAGATGGGCCACTACGCTGCCTGCTGTCGAGCAGCTCAACCTGCCAATGTTCCCCAATTCCAACAACCTCGCAGGGATGTGCGGACCATTCAGCCTCCTTACTACGAGTCGTGCCCAGACGATATCCAGACCAGTGACACAGACGACTGGGACGCCTTCCGTGTTGCGTTCATTGATGGGAACCGGATGTCTCCAGCCAGGACCCACCAGCCATTGCAAGTGAACACTGTCAATCCGGGTGATGAATGGTGTGCCACCCTAACGGTCAACCCAAATTCGTCGCCCACCTACTAGACTGGACTTATGAGCCTGTTTGTACATTGAACTCATAATACCACTGTGTTAATATGTTTCTGTTCTTCCTTGTCGTTACAGGAGTTCGTTTTTGTCGTTCAACACTTCCCTGTTCTTTGTTTATGGTACAACCTTGTTGTTATGTCGCACCCGACATCGCCCCTTGTATATAGTTTAGCCCCATGTACATGCTGTAGATATTGCGCACACACACACATTCAGCTGCACTCAGTACACATCTCTATTTATAACCACAGAGGCACATGTTCTTGTACAAAAGGGGGATGTCATGATATTCAGGTAAACATCATAGCACATACATACTGATGGGCAGATCAACAGACCAATCAACACACACACAACACCACAGCCAATCACAGGCAAGAGCATACACAGTACAAAACAGGGAACACGACACTTCCTGAGCATTCCAGCAGGAGACAGCTCAGGGCACAGAGCTCATAGCAAGCCACTCAGACATCCACCATCTGTTGAGTGCCACTCCAAGATAGTATTAGGAATAGGTCCACAGATTCTAGGGTTATGATCGAACCTCAGTAACCAGTTTACCACTGTAAATAAATGTTAGCAATAAAACTGAGTTGTACCATTCGCAGCCGTGTTGGTTCGTCTGTGTAGCAGAGTACCCAACACATCAGACATGGCCTCGAAAAGAGCCATTCAGAACTCCCTGAGTCTGGGCAAGAGCAGAACATGTGACAGGAACCCCCTGTCATCACTCGCACTTATCCTCCACCTCCAGGAAGAACCTGAAGAATTTAGAGGGCTACTGAGTTAGGGCTGGAGTAGCTTTTTGGGGGTCAGTGCAGATTCGATGGGCTTAATGGCCTCATTCTGTGCTGTCCTAGTAAGGTGAGCTCTGTGCACCACCTTGCGCTGCATCAGAGAAGGTGGAATTGATCCTGTGCAGCACCTCGCTCCAGAGTCCTCCCCCTATCTCCATGACCATCTCATCCTCCCATTTCCGTCCGGTCACGTCCAGTGGGGTCCTGACCTTTTCTCTGAGTCGTTCGTAGATGTCTCCACATTTGTCGTCCGCTAACCAGTCCAGCCCTACCATTGAGTCCATAAATGTGTGATGGATCTCTGGGGGGAACATTTTTGTCTCCTTGCGGAGGAGGTCACGCAGCTGCAGGTACCCAAGCTCGTTCCCTTTCCAGGATTTGGAACCCCTGTGAGAGTTCTCCCAGGGTCACCAGTCTATTGTCTATTTACATGTCCTCTACTCTCAATGTCCCTCTGTCCTTCCGCCATGTCCCAAATGGGGCATCATTCCTCACAGTGTGAACCTATGGTTGTTGCAGATGGGGCCTCGATGGACATCTCGCCAAATTTGAAATGGCACCCAAACTGGTTCCATGTCCTTTGTGTGGTCACTACCACCGGGCTGTGGTGTGTGTTTGTAGGGGGCCGGGAGTGGTACAGTGGCCAGCGCTCGAAGAGGCATCCCCCTGCAGGAGGCCTCCGCTATTCGGACCCAGTCCACCTCTGGTTCCTTTAGCCAGCCCCTCACCCTCGCCGTGTTTGCCGCCCAGTGGTAGAATAGGAGGTTCAGTTGGCCCAGACCTCTCACCTGTCACCCCGCTGTAAGATAGCCTTGTGCACCCTAGGGAATCCTTTTCCTCTCACCCCCTCGCCCCCAGACGAAGGCCATAATTGACTTGTCGACCCTGGTGAAGAAGGATTTGGGAATGAAGATCGGGAGTGATCTGAATACGAAGACGAACCTAGGCAGCATGTTCATTTTGACCGTCTGCACCCTTCCCATTAGCGAAAGAGGGAGTGAGTCTCATCTTTGCAGGTTCCTCTTCACCTGCTCCACCAGGCTGGAGAGGTTCCATTTGTGGAGCCTCTGTCAGGTGTGGGCCACTTGGATCCCCAGTACCTGAACTGGTTTGGGTCACTTCAAACGGTATTTCTTTCAGCTCTGCTCCTACCTCTCGGGTGTTCTTCCCCAGGTTGAGTTTGTAACCTGAGAAGGCACCAAACTACTGAAGGAGTCCTGTTATCTTTCCCATGCTGGATAGGGGGCTCAACAAATAGAGGAGCAGGTCATCTGCATAGAGCGAGACTCTATGCTCTCTGCCCCCTCTCCGAATGCCTGTCCACCACTCCACCAATCTATGGGAGATGGCCAGTGGCTCCATTGCCAGTGTGAACAGAAGCGGGGATAGCGGGCCTTGTTTCCTTGTGCAGCCGAAAGTATTCAGAGCTGATGGCAATTATCCATATGCTCGCCATAGGAATACTGTACAGGAGCTTCACCCACGCGGTGAACCCTGCTCCAACCCCAAACCTTTCAAGCACCTCCATGAGGTATCTCCATTCTACTTGATCAAAGGCTTTCTCAATGTCCAGGGAGATGATCACCTCTGGTGACCTCTCCCCAGATGGAGTCATTATTACAGTCAGCAGGCGCCTGATGTTCGCTGTTAGCTGTCTGCCTTTAACAAACCCAGTCTCCAAGCAACTCGCCAGTGCTTTCGCAAGGACTTTTGCATCAGTGTTTGAGAAAGATATGATTTGATTTGATTTGATTTATTGTCACATGTACCGAAGTACAGTGAAAAGTATGTTTCTGCGGCCGAGGGAACGTACACAGTACGTACACAGTAGACAAAAGAATAATCAACAGTGAACATTGACAAATGGTACATCGACAAATAGTGATTGGTTACAGTGCGGAACAAGGGGCCAAACAAAGCAAATACAAAAGCGGCATACGGCGTCGTGAAAAGTGTTCTTCCAGGGAACAGATCAGTCCGAGGGGGAGTCGTTGAGGAGTCTTGTAGCTGTGGGGAAGAAGCTGTTCCTATGTCTGGATGTGCGAGTCTTCAGACTTCTGTACCTTCTGCCTGATGGAAGGTGTCATAATATACACCAGTATATCATGGTGCAGACACACACTGATGGACACACAGTGGGACCAATCAACATACACAAAACCGCAGCCAATCACCAGTGAGAGCACACGCACTATAAAGACGGGGACATCAGAGTTCCCGCTCATTCGAGGAGCAGCTAGCTAGGAGGACAGAGCTCACAGCCTGCAACACAGACATTCACCATGTGCTGAGTGCATCAACTGGTTAGGACAAGGCAGAGGTCTTTAGTTAAAGCTAGTATTGTATAAACCCACAGTCTAAGTATGTTTAAACAGTTAATGATTCAATAAAATAGTGTTGCACTATTTCAAGTGTTGGTGACCTGTATGTGATTCAGAACACCCAACACATCATGATACCAGAAGTGGTTGCATACTAGCACTTCTTAGACCTACCTGCAAGTGATCTGCCTTCCGCCAGCATTCCGTCATCCGGCAACATGGACAACATCAGCCCCCCGCCGCCGCTCCGCATCGCCGGCAACCTCGGGGCCAACTGGAAGATTTTCAAACAGCGCTTCCAGCTCTACCTCAAAGCCACAGACAGGGAGGGCGCCTCGGACCCCAGAAAGATTGCTCTTCTCCTCTCCACGACCGGGGACCATGCCATCCATATTTTCAACTCTCTCACCTTTGCAGATGACGAAGACAAGACGAAGTTCAAGACAGTTTTCCTCAAATTTGACACTCACTGCAGCGTTGAGGTGAATGAAAGTTTTGAACGCTACATGTTCCAGCAGCGTTTGCAGGGTACGGACGAACCTTGATGAAAAGATGAATGAAATGAAAATCGCTTATTGTCACAAGTAGGCTTCAATGAAATTACTGTGAAAACCCCTAGTCGCCTTTCCAATCCTTTTTAACGCACCTCCACATCCTTGTGCAATCTTGCAGCTATGGGCCCACCTCCGACTCCATGATACACGACCAGATCGTTTTCGGTGTTCAGTCGGACCCCCTACGTCAGCAGCTCCTCAAAGTAAAGCAAATCACCCTAGCGACCGCCATTGAGACCTGAGTCCTACATGAAAATGCCACCAGTCGGTACTCCCATATACAAGCGGCTGAAACGGCGCGGCAAGGTCCCAACGAGGCGGAATGGGTCCAAGTGATTGAACAGTTCCAGGGCCTCAGCCTGGATGATGGCGGCCATTTTGCACGCTTTTCGCGGACTCCCGCACTTGTATGCACCAAACGAGGGGATGGCGACATGGAGGAACGCAATGCGCAGGTGCGCACCACGCAGGACCGCACCACGCATGCGCAGTGGCACAGCGAACGTGCTGACGT
The DNA here is from genome assembly GCF_047496885.1 of Scyliorhinus torazame. Lineage (NCBI taxonomy): Eukaryota > Metazoa > Chordata > Chondrichthyes > Carcharhiniformes > Scyliorhinidae > Scyliorhinus > Scyliorhinus torazame. Next base: position 226,421,766 of record NC_092709.1, read on the forward strand.
CACGACGTGCGGCAACTGTGACTCCACCCATTTAAAGCGGCAATGCCCCTAAATCTCGACAATGCCTACAATGTGGAAGAGTTGGCCACTATGCTGCCTTCTGCCGAGCAGCTCAGCCTTCCAATTCATATCGCTTCAGCCAGCCTCACAGGAATGTTCTGGCAATTCAACCCACGGTCATCGAATCCGATTCCGACCTCCCACACAGCAGTGAAACCGAGGACCCAAAGTCGGTTTCGTCACGAAAAAAGGCTGTCCCCAAAGCAAAGACACCAGCCGCTGTCGGTATACAGCATCGATCAAAACGATGAGTGGTGTGCCACCCTGATGGTCTCAAATACGATTCCGCCTGGACACTGGTGCCTCCGCCAATTTCATGGTGTGGTCTGCTTTCCAAAGCCTTTGTGTCAAACCACCCATTCTCCCATCGGCCTGCCAGCTATTGGACTACAATGGCAACATCATTCCTACTACCCGCTCATGCCAACTTGAAGTGACGCACAAGTCACGAAAAGCCATCCTTCCTTTCGAGATCGTGGGCTCCTCGAAGCATTCTCTGCTTGACGAACAGGCAAGTAAATTGCTAAACCTTGTTCAAAGAGTTCACTCTCTCTCTCCTGATGACACGTCTGCCTTCCAGGATGTTGACTTCAGGGCGCAACTCAACGCCATCATCGACAAGCACCACAACATCTTCGAAGGCATGGGCACGCTCCCATACACTTACAAGAGCATACTCAAACAGAACGCCACGCCTGTAGTGCATGCACTTCGCAGAGTCCAAGCACCCCTCAAGGACCGCCTCAAGGAGCAGCTACAGGACCTCCAAGACCAAGGAGTGATCTCCAGAGTTACAGAACCAACCGACTGGGTCAGTTCCATGGTGTGCGTAAAGAAGCCTTCCGGCGAGCTCCGGATCTGCATTGACCCAAAGGATCTGAATCGCAACATAATGAGGGGGCATTACCCAATCCCCAAGCGCGAAGAGATCACATGCGAGATGGCTCGGGCCATGCTCTTCACCAAACTTGACGCCTCGAAAGGATTCTGGCAAATTCAACGATACAGATTCAGCAGGAAACTGTGTACCTTTAACACCCCTTTTGGCAGATATTGTTACAACAGGATGCCGTTTGGGATCATATCGGCGTCAGAGGTATTCCACAGGATCATGGAACAAATGATGGAAGGTAATGAAGGTGTTCGCGTCAATGTTGACGACATAACCATTTGGTCCACCACTCATAGTCAGGAGCATATCAGTCGCCTCCAGCGCGTGTTCAAATGCATACGGGAGCAGGGCCTACGCCTCAACAGAGTCAAATGCCCCTTCAGCCAGACAGAACTCAAGTTCCTCGGGGACCACATCACCCGGTTGGGTGTGCGGCCGGATGCGGACAAGGTAGCTGCCATCACAGCCATGAAAAGGCCAGAGGACAAGAAGGCGGTCCTCCGATTTCTGGGCATGGTCAACTTCCGAGGGAAGTTCATCCCTAACCTCGCCTCTCATACCACAGCTCTCAGGAACCTGGTCAGGGCAGCACGGTAGCATTGTGGATAGCACAATTGCTTCACAGCTCCAGGGTCCCAGGTTCGATTCCGGCTTGGGTCACTGTCTGTGCGGAGTCTGCACATCCTCCCAGTGTGTGTGTGGGTTTCCTCCGGGTGCTCCGGTTTCTTCCCACAGTCCAAAGATGTGTAGGTTAGATGGATTGGCCATGATAAATTGCCCTTAGTGTCCAAAATTGCCCTTTGTGTTGGGTGGGGTTACTGGGTTATGGGGATCGGGTGGAGGTGTTGACCTTGGGTAGGGTGCTCTTTCCAAGAGCCGGTGCAGACTCGATGGGCCGAATGGCCTCCTTCTGCACTGTAAATTCTATGATGAGGAAGACGACAGACTCCCAATGGCTTCCTGCCCATGAGAGCGAATGGACAGAACTTAAAACCAAACTTACCACAGCCCCAGTATTGGCCTTTTTTGATCCAGCGAAAGAGATAAAAATTTTGACCGATGCCAGCCAATCTGGCAATGGGGCAGTGCTCCTGCAACGCGTTGAGGCCTCATCATGGGCCCCCATTGCATATACGTCACGCGCCATGACCCCCACGGAACAGCGCTACGCGCAGATAGAAAAGGAGTGCCTGGACCTGTTGACCGGTGTCGTCAAATTTCATGATTATGTGTACGGCCTTCCCCAATTCACCGTCGAGACCGACCATCGCCCGCTGGTCAATATAATACAAAAAGACTTGAACGACATGACGCCTCGCCTCCATTGCATTCTACTCAAACTCCGACGATACAACTTTCAGCTCGTATACACCCCGGGCAAGGACCTGATCATAGCCGGCGCTCTGTCCAGGGCAGTCAACACCCCGTGTGACCCAGTGGGGTTCGTCTGCCAGGTTGACGCCCATGTGGCCTTCGTGGCCTCCAATCTACCGGCCACGTATGAACGCCTCGTCCAAATTTGCCGCAAGACTGCAGCTGATCCCCTGCTACAGCGTGTCATGCACCACCTAACAGACAGGTGGCTCAAGGGCCAATGCCCGCAGTTCTACAACATCAGAGATGAACTGGCAGTAGTCGATGGTGTCCTCCTGAAGCTGTACCCCATTGTTATCCCGCACAGCATGCGCCAGCTCAGCTACACGAGGGCCATATTGCCGCGGAGAAGTGCCGCCGACAGGCCCGAGAGGCAGTGTACTGGCCCGGCATCAATGACGACATCGCCAACACAGTGCTCAACTGCCCCACTTGTCAGCGCTTCCAGCCGGCCCAACCACGTGAGACTCTACAGCCCCATGAGTTGGTCACGTCCCCTTGGTCCAAGGTCGGCATCGACCTGTTCCATGTGCTGGGCAGGGACTATGTCCTGATTGTAGACTATTTTTCAAACTACCCGGAGGTGGTACGTTTGCACAACATCACATCGTCTGCAGTCATCCGTGCCTGTAAGGACACCTTTGCTCGTCACGGCATCCCACTCACGGTGATGTCGGACAATGGCCCCTGCTTCGCGAGCCAGGAATGGTCCAACTTTGCCAGGAGGTACAATTTTGTGCATGTGACATCCAGTCCCCTGTACCCCCAATCCAACGGCAAAGCGGAGAAGGACATCCACATAGTCAAACGGCTCCTCTGCAAGGCTGCCGATGCAGGATCCGACTTCTACCTTGCCCTGCTGGCCTATCGCTTGATCCCACTGTCCACTGGCCTGTCACCAGCCCAGCTGCTCATGGGTCGCACCCTGAGGACGACGGTGCCGTCCATTCACGTCCCAGACCTCGACCACGTTTCGGTCCTTCAACGAATGCAACTGTCTCGTGCACAGCACAAGGCGACTCATGACGCCCGTACAGCTGATCTCCCTGCTCTGGCTCCAGATGACAATGTCTGCATCCATCTTCTGGATGGTGGCTGGTCTGCAACTTCGGCAGGTGGTTCTTCGGCAGGTGGCTCCCCGCTCGTTCCTGGTTCGTCTACCGGATGGTTCCATTCTGCGCCGTAATCGGCGTGCCCTTCGTCTCGTTCCACACTCGCTACGTGATCCTCCGCCAGTGCCACACCCTCCTGTTGTCCCTGACCTGGACTATGCAGAGATTCCGGTTACTCTGCATCCTCCTCACTCTGACGCAGTCCAGCCCGCTCCTCAGCTGGTGGCTCCTGACCCACCCTTGAGGCGGTCAACCAGAATTTGTCACCCACCTCAGAGACTTAATTTGTGAACTTTGCACTAATGGACTCTCTGGTCTGTTCTGTTCTTCCGTTTAATCGTTCAAGTGGTTTGTATATAGTGTTCATCTCATTATTTGTGTAACACACTGTTTTTTTTCTGCACCAGGCACCTTCGCATGTAAATAGCTTAGTTTTATGTACATAGTCCTGTAAATATTTTGCACACACGTAGTCAGGAACATTCACCACACACTATTTATTGTCACGCAGGCACATTTTTTTATATAAAAGGGGGGATGTCATAATATAGTATATCATGGTGCAGACACACACTGATGGACACACAGTGGGACCAATCAACATACACAACACTGCAGCCAATCACCAGTGAGAGCACATGCACTATAAAGACAGGGGACATCAGAGTTCCCGCTCATTTGAGTAGCAGCTAACTGGGAGCACAGAGCTCACAGCCTGCAACACAGACATTCACTATGTGCTGAGTGCATCAACTGGTTAGGACAAGGCAAAGGTCTTTAGTTAAAGCAGGTATCGTATTTACCCACAGTTCAAGTATGATTAAATAGTTAACCTTTTACTAAAATAGTGTTGCACTACTTCAAGTGTTGGTGACATGTATGTGATCCAGAACACCCAACACATCAGAAGGGTCTGGAAGAAGGCAATGCCTGGGTGGGAGGGGTCTCTGATAGTGCTGTCTGCCTTCCTGAGGCAACTGGAGGTGTATTCAGAATTAATATATGCTCTGGATGCTCCATAATCTGTCGGGTCTTTGTCCTTCGGGGATCAATGAGATTGAGGCCCTGGCCAGCTTGGGCAGCAGGGCCCTCTTTGACAGTGAGTCAGTGAACATCTCCCGCATGTCCGGTCCCGGGTCTTCCACTGACTGCATCGAATTAATGCATTCCACGATCTCGCCCAGCCCCAGCGGTGCTTCCGGCCATTGTTTCCTGTTCTCCCAACCACGTATATCCAGTCTGTTGAGGAACTCTTCCATCACATAGTCTCCTGCCGGAGGTTCGGAGGTGTGTAGCCCTCGGTAAAAGTTTGCAAAGACCGTGTTAACCGTGTTTGGATTTGCCACCATCCTACTATTTCTGACCCTAACTCTCTTTCGCGGCTGCTTGCTTTCATAACTGGTGGGCCAGCATGCCGCTGGCCTTGTTTCCATGTTAGTAGAAGGCCCACCCCCGTGCCTGGACGTGGTCGGCGGCCCGTTGAAAGGGAAGTTGCCAGGGTGGAGTTTGGCCACAGGCAAGAAGGTGAGAGCCTGCTGAGTTGCAGTTCCCCGTGGCACATGTGTCAACAACCCCCACACCACCGCCACACCACCCTCACCCACACCCTCTCCCCACACTAGCCCCACCCTCCCCCCAACACCACCCTCAGCTCCATACCACCCTCATTCCCCACCCTCAACACCGCCTCCCCCCCCCCCCACCCACACGTTCAACCCCACCATCGCCTCTCACTCCCGGGCCGCAGTCTAAGCATGCTGGAGATGGGGAAGTGCCATCTGGTGACCTCACCCCCAGCTAGTGCCACAGCTGGAGCCGACACCCACGTGAGCCGAGAAGTAACGAGGGGAGCAGCTCAGATTGCTGCCCTCCACCGGATACGCAGGGCACCCTGGAGCTCGGGTCAGAGGATCACACTAAGTCACAGCTGCCTCCAACACCCTCCACCATCCCAGAGACACTCACCTCGGTTGGACACTTTAGTGAAGAGGTTCCTGGGACACTCTCTGGTGCACACCACACACATGCTCCAGTACAGCAGGTGGAGGTAGGAACACCCGAGGGGAAGACTGCCGGAGGGTGGACCAACCCCAGGGACTAGCTGCTGTCCAGAGGGGTTTCGGTCTTCTGGAACGGACAGTCCCATTGATTGTGGAGATACAGTCGCAGAGCGAGGGACTGCATGAGGGGCTGTCGGCGAGCACCCAGTACCTGCAGGTGCAGTTGGAGGAGTCCAACCCCATGCAGGAGCATGAGGTGGTGTCGACCATGCATGCCACCCAGGCCAACACAGCACAGGTAGCACAGGTGGAGGCATTGAGGGCGATAGTTTTTGCTCTGGATCAGCATGTCCATGGCCTGGGGGTTTCTGTGCAGGTGCTGGCCGAGGCCCAGGACAGGGTTGCCGCCTCACAGGCAAACATGTGCCAGAGCCACTTGGACAATGCTGCAGTGCTCCGCAGCATGGTCAAGTCACAGCAGGCCATGGTTGGGAACGCCAGCGGCATTGCCCAGGCGCTGGTGACGTGGCGCAGACACAGAGGGCGGTGGTCCAGTCCCAGAGGGAGATGGCGCAGTCACTGGCTGATGTGACACAGACCCAGAAGGTGGTGTCACAGTCAATGGGTTATGTGGCGCAGTCACAAATGGAGATGGTCCACTCCCTGTGCTCCATGGCATTGAGCTTTTGGACCCTGGTCGAGACCAGAGCGAGCCTCCAGGACTGGCAGCGCTAGGTGGTGGGGAAGCCTCAGGGCATAGCTCTGCTCGCACGCCGCCCATGCCATGGAGTAACCCGGGGTCCATCAGGCACCCTGAGGGAGGAGGAGGTGATGGGGCCCGTGCCGGGTCTCCCGCAGGGGAGGTGCCAGAACACCGCAGCACATCGGACTCCCACCCTCCTCTCTCTGGTGCATCTACTGGGCAGCGGGCAGAACAAGGTGGCATCATGTCACCTGGGACACTCGAGCAGGAGCTGGTCCCATCCAGGCCCAGTTGCCCCAGAAGACACCCGCCAACGGGGACCCAGGTCACAGGGCAGGAATCCCAGCACGCCACCTAACCTCCTACTGTACCATCTGGGGATTCACCAAGACATAGCATTAGGGCCCATAAGGCTTAACACCAGTTAAGTTGGCACGGGTACAGAGTACAGTTTAGTTATAGGGGCTGGGGCACAAATTTATACATACATTGTCACATTATACTCCTGTTCAGTGTTACATGGAACATAGAACATACAGTGCAGAACGAAGCCATTCGACCTATCGAGTCTGCACCGACCCACTTAAATCCTCACTTCCACCCTATCCCCGTAACCCAATAACCCCTCCTAACCTTTTTGGTCACTAAGGGCAATTTAGCGTGGCCAATCCACCTAACCTGCTCGTCTTTGGACTGTGGGAGGAAACCGGAGCACCCGGAGAAAACCCACATAGGCACAGGGAGAACGTGCAGACTCCACACAGACAGTGACCCAGTGACAGTGAGCCAGAGAAGACACAGTCAGAGTGAGACACAGCGAAGAGGGAGTTTGGAAATTTGAATCTAGGTGGGAATTCGAAGCTGGGTGGGGAGGAAGTGCTTTTTATCCCTGGTAAGTGACTGGTAAGTAGTGTTTCTGTTTTCTGTTTCTTTTCATTGGTATATTTATTTATTTTTTTCTTCGTTGTTTATTTATTTATTTTATTTTTGGAAACTGTAATTGTTGAAGTTAACCGAAGGTTTAAAGACATGGCAGGAGATCTCAGACCCATGTCATGCTCCTCGTGTGCGATGTGGGAGCTCAGGGACACGTCCACTGTCCCTGGCTCCTTCACGTGCAAGACGTGTGTCCAGTTGCAGCTCCTGTTAGACCACTTGACGGCTCTGGAGCTGCGGATGGACTCACTTTGGAGCAACCGCGATGCTGAGGACGTCGTGGATAGCACGTTTAGCGAGTTGGTCACACCGCAGGTGAAAGGTACTGAGGGAGATAGAAAATGGGTGACCAAAAGACAGAGCAAGAGTAGGAAGGCAGTGCAGGTGTCCTCTGCGGCCATCTCCCTGCAAAACAGATTTACCGCTTTGGATACTGTTGAGGGAGATGGCTCACCAGGGGAAGGCAGCAGCAGCCAGGTTCATGGCACCATGGCTGGCTCTGCTGCGCAGCTGGGCAGGAAGAAGAATGGCAGGGCTATAGTGATAGGGTACTCAATTGTAAGGGGAATAGACAGGCGGTTCTGCGGACGCACTCGAGACTCCAGGATGGTATGTTGCCTCCCTGGTGCAAGGGTCAAGGATGTCTCGGAGCGGCTGCAGGACATTCTGGGGGGGGAGGGTGAACAGCCAGCTGTCGTGGTGCACATCGGCACAAACAATATAGGTATAAAACGGGACGAGGTCCTACAAGCTGAATTTAGGGAGCTAGGAGTTAAACTAAAAAGTAGGACCTCAAAGGTAGTAATCTCAGGATTGCTACCAGTGCCACGAGCTAGTCAGAGTAGGAATGTCAGGATAGAGAGGATGAATGCATGGCTTGAGAGATGGTGCAAGAGGGAGGGATTCAAATTCCTGGGACATTGGAACTGGTTCTGGGGGAAGTGGGACCAGTACAAACCGGACGGTCTGCATCTGGGCAGGACTGGAACCGATGTCCTAGGGGGGGTGTTTGCTAAAGCTGTTGGGGAGAGTTTAAACTAATGTGGCAGGGGGATGGGAACCGATGCAGGAAGTTGGAAGGTAGTAAAACAGGGACAGAAATAAAAGGCAGTAAGGGGGAAAGTGTAAGGCAGAGAAGCCACAGTCAAAAATCAAAAAGGGCGACAGTACAAGGTACAGTGACTGAGGGGAGCTCAGTGAATAGGACCAGGAATACTAAAAGAAATAAAACGGGAAGTGAAAACATTAATGGTAAGCGACGCGGCAGGTTGTTACATGAAGATATGGGTTCAACGACAAGGAAAATTAGGAGAAAGGCTAAGAGGAAATATAACTTAGGAGAGGTTACTGATCGAGGTGTTAAGATTCAGAACAGTGGTAAAAAAGCCAACATAAGTGTACTTTACCTGAATGCTCGTAGTATTCGGACTAAGGTAAATGAGTTGATGGCGCAAATCATCGTGAATGACTATGATTTAGTGGCCATTACTGAAACATGGTTAAAGGATGGTCACGACTGGGAGTTAAATATCCGAGGGTATCAAACTTTTCGGAAGGACAGAGTGGATGGTAAGGGAGGTGGTGTAGCTCTGTTATTTAAGGATGACATCCGGGTAACAGTAAAGGATGACATCGGTGCTATGGAGGATAAGGTTAAATCCATTTGGGTGGAAATCAGGAATAGTAAGGCGAAAAAGTCACTGATAGGTGTAATCTATAGGCCACCAAATAGTAACATTATGGTGGGGCAGGCAATAAACAAAGAAATAACTGATGCATGTAGAAATGGTACAGCAGTTATCATGGGGGATTTTAATCTACATGTCGATTGGTTTAACCAGGTGGTCAAGGCAGCCTTGAGGAGGAGTTTATAGAATGTATCCGCGATAGTTTCCTAGAACAGTATGTAATGGAACCTACGAGGGAACAAGCAGTCCTAGATCTGGTCCTGTGTAATGCGACAGGATTGATTCAGGATTTCATAGTTAGAGATCCTCTCGGAAGGAGCGATCACAATATGGTGGAATTTAAAATACAGATGGAGGGTGAGAAGGTAAAATCAAGCACTAGTGTTTTGTGCTTAAACAAAGGAGATTACAATGGGATGAGAGAAGAACTAGCTAAGGTAGACTGGGAGCAAAGACTTTATAACATGCCAGTGACTGATGGAAATGAGGCTATGACAGGTGAGGACCTTGAGAGGATTGTTATCACCAAGGAGGTAGTGATGGGCAAGCTAATGGGGCTAAAGGTGGACAAGTCTCCTGGACCTGATGGAATGCATCCCAGAGTGCTAAAAGAGATGGCTAGGGAAATTGCAAATGCACTAGTGATAATTTACCAAAATTCACTAGACTCTGGGGTGGTCCCGGCGGATTGGAAATTAGCAAACATGACACCACTGTTTAAAAAAGGATGTAGGCAGAAAGCGGGTAATTATAGGCCAGTGAGCTTAACTTCGGTAGTAGGGAAGATGCTGGAATCTATCATCAAGGAAGAAATAGCGAGGCATCTGGATGGAAATTGTCCCATTGGGCAGACGCAGCATGGGTTCATAAAGGGCAGGTCGTGCTTAACTAATTTAGTGGAATTTTTTGAGGACATTAACAGTGCGGTAGATAACGGGGAGCCAATGGATGTGGTATATCTGGATTTCCAGAAAGCCTTTGACAAGGTGCCACACAAAAGGTTGCTGCATAAAATAAAGATGCATGGCATTAAGGGGAAAGTAGTAGCATGGATAGAGGATTGGTTAATTAACAGAAAGCAAAGAGTGCGGATTAATGGGTATTTCTCAGGTTGGCAATCAGTAGCTAGTGGTGTCCCTCAGGGATCAGTGTTGGGCTCACAACTGTTCACAATTTACATAGATGATTTGGAGTTGGGGACCAAGTGCAATGTGTCCAAGTTTGCAGACGCACTAAGATAAGTGGTAAAGCAAAAAGTGCAGAGGATACTGGAAGTCTGCAGAGGAACTTGAATAGGCTAAGTGAATGGGCTAGGGTCTGGCAGATGGAATACAATGTTGACAAACGTGAGGTTATCCATTTTGGTAGGAATAACAGCAAAAGGGATTATTATTTAAATGATAAAATATTAAAACATGCTGCTGTGCAGAGAGACCTGGGTGTGCTAGTGCATGAGTCGCAAAAAGTTGGTTTACAGGTGCAACAGGTGATTAAGAAGGCAAATGGAATGTTGTCCTTCTTTGCTAGAGGGATGGAGTTTAAGACTAGGGAGGTTCTGCTGCAATTGTATAAGGTGTTAGTGAGGCCACACCTGGAGTATTGTGTACAGTTTTGGTCTCCTAACTTGAGAAAGGACATACTGGCACTGAAGGGTGTGCAGAGGAGATTCACTAGGTTAATCCCAGAGCTCAAGGGGTTGGATTATGAGGAGAGGTTGAGTAGACTGGGACTGTACTCGTTGGAATTTAGAAGGATGAGAGGGTATCTTATAGAAACATATAAGATTATGAAGGGAATAGATAGGATAGATGCGGGCAGGTTGTTTCCACTGGCGGGTGAAAGCAGAACTAGGGGGCATAGCCTCAAAATAAGGGGAAGTAGATTTAGGACTGAGTTTAGGAGAAACTTCTTCACCCAAAGGGTTGTGAATCTATGGAATTCCTTGCCCAGTGAAGCAGTAGAGGCTCCTTCATTAAATGTTTTTAAGATAAAGATAGATAGTTTTTTGAAGAATAAAGGGATTAAGGGTTATGGTGTTCGGGCTGGAAAGTGGAGCTGAGTCCACAAAAGATCAGCCATGATGTCATTGAATGGTGGAGCAGGCTCGAGGGGCCAGATGGCCGTCTCCTGCTCCTCGGTCTTATGTTCTAACCTGGGACCCTGGTGCTGTGTGGTGAGCCACGTATGGCTATGTAAGGCTGTTGTATATATGTTCTACTGTTCTATTAGTATTGTAATCTCCACAGTTGTATATACTTATTGTTATTGCTGTTCTGTTATTGGTTGTTGCTGTTGTACTGTTGGAATGTTATTATTGGTGCTGCTGTTGGCTCCGCCTGTGGCTCCGCCCAGCAGTGGAGGTATAAAGCCTGTTGACCGGGGTCAGCCCTGCAGTGCGGGAGGAGCTACAGGTCGGCACATATTTAGCTTATTAAAGCATCGGTTCACTGCTTCTCAGCGTCTCGCCTGAATCGATGTCTATCATGCTGTGAAGCCACAGTGCTAACCACTGTGATACCGTGCTGCCCCGTTACAACGTGTCTCGGTGCTCTGTCAGATGGGTGCGAGGGGTGGGCTGGCCAGAGGTGGAGGAGAATGGACGGACGCTGGGGGAGAAATGGGTGGACGTTCTGGGTGGCTTGGATTCCCCACCCTCCCCCCACCCGACCGTCCCCACCACCCGACAATCCCCACCACCGTCACCCCAGGAATTCAATGGCACCGTGTGATGTAATGGGCAGCTTGCATGCAGGGATCACCCAAGTGGATGGTGGAAAATGCTACCGTGGACAAATGTCAGACGTTGTCGAACGATGCGGAGCACCAGAGCTCATCACAAAGCGGTTTGTCATCATCCTCCATCCCATGAACCAGACCCGCTGTTACTGCAACCCAGGGCCCCCACCCCGTAGTGCGGCAGGTAGGTATCACAGAGGGGATTGCAGGTCATCCGACGATGACTAGCGTTCATCCTCCTCCTCCAGCACGGCGCCCCTGTACTGTGTCATGTTGTGGAGGACGCAGCAGGCCACCATGATGCAGGCGACCCTCTCAGCATTATATTGGAGGGCCCCTCGAGAGTGGTCCAGGCACCTGAACCGCATCTTGAGGAGGCCAATGCACCACATGATCACGCTCCTGGTCGCTGTAAGGCCCCAGCATGACCACAGCGGGTAACCCCTGTCACCCAGGAGCCAACCCACCAGCCGGGTATGGAGGTGGGGGGCAGCATCTCTAACATGTCAGGAATCATCGAATGTGCCCAAATGAAGGCATTGTGCGCACTGTCCATGTAACGGGCGCAGGCGTGCATGGTGGTAACATATCAGCTGCACATTGATCGAGTGGAACTCCTTTCGGTTTGTGTAGAGCGGCCTGTCATCTGAAGGTGCTCGTAGTTGGACATACAACCCGTCGATCACCCCCTGGACCCGGACATCCCGTCGATGGCGGCAAACCCCGCTGCCCGGGCATCCTGGTGGGCTCGGTCCACATTGAAGTGGATGTATTAAGCTGCCTGGGCATAATGGGCCTCCGACACGGTACGGATGCACCTGTGCACCGAGGTGTGTGAGATCCCGACAGATCCCCACTCGGTGCCTGGAAGGACCCCATCGTGTAAACATTCAGGGCAACCGTTACCTTGACGGGTATTGGGAGTGGGTGTCCTCCCCCATACCACCTCAGTGCCAGGTGGGCCATGATCTGGTAGATATGTCGCACTGTCTTCCTGCTCAGCCGGAGTCTTCAATGGCATGCCCAGTCCGGCGGGTCCTTGAATGACAGGCGCTGCCAGTACACACGAGGCCTCATGCGGTGCCTCCTTGGCACCTCCTCCTGCTCGGCCTATTGGCGGCCGTCTCTCCATCCCGGTCGGCTGCCTCCTGTTCCTCTGGGGCAGGCTCCGCTGCTGCAGCATCCCCCTCCTTCTCGAGCAGCTCCAGCTCACACAGCCGCAAGGCAGCCCCCAGGACATCGGCAACTAAGAGGAAGGCCACCATTGCTGGTTGAATTCCAATATCCATTGTCTGCAGTGGGTGAAAGACCAACATGTTCGCATGGTGCATACCCCTGTACCAAACCAGGCACACAGGGCTACATGGCAGCCCCGATTGGCACTGCGGGCTCCGCCCCACATGTCCCCCCACCCCTATCCCCACACTCATGGCCCCGTTGGTGGCCGGCACTGCCTTTGCCAGCGGTACGCTTCGTGGCCCCTGCCCAGCATCCCCTGTAGGGGCTACAGTGGATGTTGCCTTGGGTGGGCCACCTGATGCCCTGCCAGCAGGTGGCGGCCGGTTGGGTGGTGGGGTGTATGGCGGAGGGTGGGGTGTTTGGCGGAGGGTGGGGTGTGGGGGTGGGGGCACCTATACAGCCAGTGTCAGTCTGCAGAACCAAAGGCCAAGGTGAGCGGTCAGTGGGGTGCACAACAAAATGGCTGCTTTGCAGGTAGGGCTAATGGCGGTCCGTGCTAGGACACCGCCCAGTCCTGTAGGGGGCCACACTGGCCCCACGGCTTGTTCCCCCATCGCCCCGCCCTCCTCTGGCTCTGGCAGGACCGCACCTGCCCCCTCCCACCCCAGCCAGCCTGGCCAGTGTCTGGGCCGGCAGCCTACGGTCATACCTCTCTGTGTCCTACCTCCTCTCTCTCCCTCATCATCCACAAAGCTAATTTCACAATTTTCAAAAGCACAAGTGAACTGTGCCCTCGGGAACTCGGTCCATTGGAGGCGGAGCATCGCAGAGGCCATGGAGAATACTGGGTCGGCCAGCTAATGACATGCAAAAGGTTTTTACTGTACGTGCCTTCCAGACCGCATTGACGCCACTGTCGAGGTGACGGAAAATTGCGATTTGGCGTCAAATCGGCACCCGCCATGATTTTGGTGTCGGGGCCTATTCTCCGCCCAATTACGTTTTGCAATTTTGGCGCCAGCGAACGGAGGATCCTCAAATTACCCCAACTCAAGTTGACATACTATATCCCTTTTGCAAGCTCTTATTGAATCTGCTTCCCCATCTCCCTTTCAGGTAGTGCATTCCACATCATAACAACGGGCTGTATAAAAACATACCATAGCTGCAGAGCGACCGGAAAGGAGCTGGGGAGTGCGGCGAACTGAATAGCTCTTTCAGATAATCAACAGAGGGACGCTGGGCCGAATGGCCTCCTTCTGTGTTTTCCAATTCTATGAGCTCAACGTCACTTCTCCCTTCAAACAAAATGTGAAAATTTAATAAGCCATGCACCTCTGTGGGCCGCCTCAGTTTTTATAGCATTATCTTTATACATAAGTCAATCCCCAAATTATTGCTGCAAAAAGACAAATTGAAATTCATGAGGTGTGACAATGACAAAGTGCTGAATGGCATTGATGTGACTAGAAATTAACTGGAGCATCTTCTTGTTACATCAGGTTCGATCAGGTTGCAGTCAGTAGAACACACAAAGACACATTATTTTGGTCTTTGGCTCATTGCACAATACAGTCTGACGTAGATCTGAGTTAGTCAGAGGATTTTGCGGTTGTGCTGGAGCTGTTTTATTCTCTTTAAATTTATGTATATTTAGACTTTCAGAAGGTGTTTGAACCAAGGGACACAGTCTGTGGATACGGGGTAGACCATTTAGGAGAGTGATGAGGAGACATTTCTTCACCCAGAGAGGGGTGGGCTTGTGGAATTTGTTACCACAGGAAGTAGTTGATGCCAACATATTGCATGTTTTCAAGAAGCAGTTAGAAAAAGCACCTGGGGCAAAGGGGAACAAAGAATATGGGAGGAAAGTGGGATTAGGCTATAGAGTTGGATGATCAGCCATGATCCTAATGAATGGTAAATGCATGTTATCATCACCAGACCTATGAAGTTCATAATTCCTATCAGCAAGCTCAATGGTGGGAAGAATGCACATTTTTACCCATCTTGTTTTTTGTGAAGATTTTTTTCATCTGATCAGATCGAAAGTTTATCTGCTGCCCATCAGTAGATTTAGGAAAGTGTTCCCCTGAACAGTAATGATGCCGGCGTTGGACTGGGGTGAGCACAGTACGAAGTCTTACAACACCAGGTTAAAGTCCAACATGTTTGTTTCGATGTCACTAGCTTTCGGAGCACTGCTCCTTCCTCAGGTGAATGAAGAGGTATGTTCCAGAAACACATATATAGACAAATTCAAAGATGCCAGACAATGCTTGGAATGCGAGCATTAGCAGGTGATTAAATCTTTACAGAGCCAGAGATAGGGGTAACCCCAGGTTAAAGAGGTGTGAATTGTCTCAAGCCAGGACAGTTGGTACCCACCATCTGTCCTGCGAAATCGTACCAACTCTCTTGGCTTGAGACAATTCACACCTCTTTATCATGACTTACCATTGATCATTAATCATAATATTGCTGCTCTAACAACAACAAGGCTTTGTCAGGGAATTATAGAACTGTATTTGATGTAAGAAGGCAATAAAGTTAATCAATCAATATTAATGAGCATTAGAATATTTTATCTGTTGGCTTCAGGGATGGATAGTGTGAGTGGAGGACTCTCTCTGTCCTGGCACAACAGCAGTTCACTGGCTATTACCTGAATTTTATCAACTTTGAACAAGTTGAGACTTTTAGAGTAACCTGGTCATCTACTGCTTTATCAAAATAATGGTTCAATTAGCTTAGCTACGGTTATCGGCAGAATATTTTTAGACATGGCTCAAACTATTTGGACACAATGGCCTTGAAATTGGCTGATACTTCATACATTTTTAAAAATAATCTTGTTTAGTGTTACAAGTAGGCTTACAATAACACTGCAATGAAGTTACTGTGAAAAGCCCCTAGTCGCCACATTCCGGCACCTGTTCGGTCGCACAGTGGGAGAATTCAGAATGTCCAAATTACCCAATAGCACGTCTTTCAGGACTTGTGGGAGGAAACCGGAGCACCCGGAGGAAACCCAGCCAGACACGGGGAGAACGTGCAGACTCCGCATAGACAGTGACCCAAGTCAGGAATTGAATCCTGGTCCTTGGTGCTGTGAAGCAACAGTGCTAACCACTGTGCTACCGGTTTAGAAGCGTAGCTGGTGAGCGTCCATACATTTCTTGATGAAAGTGCGCCACACCCTTTATTGCGAAGGGGAAAATGTTGACATTGAAAGCCTGCATTTGAAACAGGCATTAGGGCCTTTGCAAATACAAGTACTATTTAAGTCCCCCTTTGCAAAATAAGTCTTTTCTGAGGAAAACCTGGAAGTGTAAAACCAACAGTCCTTAAAGGTACCATGAAGGCCACCACCAAACAGCATAACTTTATTAAAAACTCTTACCTGAAAGGAGCAAAAGTGCTCCTCCCACTTTCAATGCAGTGCCAAAGACTGTTGTCAGCTCTCCACTCAGCACTCCTTCTAAACACTTCTCCCTCTCACATTTGTATCCTTTACTTTATAATCACTTCCCCTCCCAATTCCCAATCTATTTCTCACCTGTTCGATAGCCTCCACCTTCTGACCCATTCCCCACATTCTAAATCAACCCATCCTGATCCATTCTTCACCCCGATCACTCTCTCTCTCCCACTCACTCCAGATCTATTCCCCGCCAATCTGGTCAGCCCCTCACGCCCAATCCATTTCCCACTCCCCCAATCGATCGCTCCCTCTTGATTAAGCTCCACTCTCAATCTATTCTCCATCCTTCAATTGCCCCCTCCCTCCCTGTCAGCCCTTCCCTTCCAATCTATTCCCCACTCCCATAATTCCCCCCTCCATTCTGATCAGCCCCTACCTCCTGATCTATTCCTCACCTCTCTAATTGCCTCCTGACTCACTCATCCTCTCCCTCCCGATTGCCCCTTCCTCCCGATCACTTTCCCTTTCTCCCAGTTGCAGAAATCCAGATCCCAAAAGGTAATGGGCTGATCAGGTGTCATATACATTCACCTGTAATGGTGATACAGTAGAACAGTGGTAGCACTGTTGCCTGACAGTGTCAGGGACCCAGGTTTGATTCCCGGCATTGGTCATTATCTGTGCGGAGTCTGCACTTTTGCCCTGTGTCTGTGTGGGTTTCTTCCGGGCGCTCCGGTTTCCTCCCACAACTCCCGAAAGATGTCATCGGGGAGGACCAGGAAGATTGCAATTGGAAATCTCGCTGGCCCAGACTTCACACAGACAGTTACTCAAGGTCAGAACCGAACTGGGGTCCCTGGCGCCGTGAGGCAGCAGTGCCACTGTGCTGCCCCTGTTACATCACGCTGGTGCACCTTACTGTGGGTGTGGGTAGGGGTGTCCGGGGGGGCCTGGAGATGGTTTTGGGGGTTTGGTGGAGGTGTCGGGGGTGTGAGAGAAAGAGGATGGCAGCTCTCGGGGCACAAGGCTGCACTCGCGGGGCGGGGCAGAATTTGTGGCTGGTGGGGATTGCCTTATGTTTGCTGTCTGTGTTGTTTAAATGTGTTTTTAAATAAGTGTAAGTCTGCAGTCTGTGGCATAGGAGTATGGGGCAGGGGTGGCTGCAGGACACAGGTGAGGCAGGTGGAGTGCCATAAGTCAAGGAGCCAGAGTTAATGGGCTGGGTGGATGAGATCCTGAATGAGAAGGCAACACGGTGCACACCCTGAGGTGGGGTGCGAGAGGCAGGGGGGATGGTTCTCAACCTCTGGAGCAGCTGTCCAGGCGACTTAAGTGTTGAGACCTGACAGCAATTAGACCTCTGAGGGCAACAAGGTGGCCTCACGGCGCCAAGGTCCCAGATTCGATCCTATACGTGCGTCCCGGAACGCATTGGCGTCGCTGTTGAGGTGATGGTGAATTGCAATTTGCCATCAAATTGGCGCCAACCACAACTTCAACGTCAAAACCGATTCTTAATCCAATCGTGTTTCGCGATTTCAGCGTCAGCCAACAGAGAATCCCACCCCCTATTTTTACAGATTGTCCATTTGTCCTATTTGAACTTTCTTGTCTCAAAACACCCAGGGCAACAATGCCGGACACCCCTAGCATTGCATCATTACTTGTAATGAATAAATGCTGGAAGGCATCTACCATATTTATTCTTTAGCAGCTGGTAATGTAACACAATTGCTCTGGATACTTGTGCAACATGTGTTTGTCACTAGGCAGTATTTCTAATTTTTGACTTTAAAAACCAAGAAACCATAGAGGCTCATAAAAAAAGGCATTGAGGAACTGAGAGAATGTGAAGCCATGGGCTTCCTCAGAGCCTGTACTGAGTAACATTGAGACCTCACATCTTGTTCTCCCTTCTCACCCCCACAAATGCAGCCACATAAGTATCACAGACAGTGCAGTAGAAATGGGACTTTGATGCAACTGCTTTTGGAGTCAGTTACCAGATGTTATTGATACCTGACCCGCCAGGCATCCAGCTCACATCATCCCCATTTGTGTTCCTGCAGGTGAAGTTCGCCCATAAACGACACGAGCAAGAGAAAATGGGTTGGCCGCGGTCAGGATCCTGACTATTGAACAAAGAGAACAAAGAAAATTACAGCACAGGAACATGCCCTTCGGCCCTCCCAGCCTGCGCCGATCCAGATCCTTTATTTTCCAAGGATCTACTTCCCTCTGTTTCCCGCCCGTTCAAATATCTGTCTAGATGCATCTTAAATGATGCTATTGTGCCCGCCTCTACCACCTCCGCTGGCAAAGCGTTCCAGGCATCCACCCCCCTCTGCGTAAAACACTTTCCACGCACATCTCCCTTAAACTTTCTCCCTCTCACCTTGAAATCGTGACCCATTGTAATTGACACCCCCACTCTTGGAAAAAGCTTGTTGCTATCCACCCTGTCCATATCTCTCATAATTTTGTAGACCTCAATCAGGTCCCCCCTCAACCTCCATCTTTCCAACGAAAACAATCCTAATCTACTCAACCTTTCTGCATAGCTAGCACCCTCCATACCAGGCAACATCCTGGTGAACGTCCTCTGCACCCTCTCTAAAGCATCCACATCCTTCTGGTAATGTGGCGACCAGAACTGCACACAGTATTCCAAATGTGGCCTAACCAAAGTCCTATACAACTGTAACATGACCGGCCGACTCTTGTACTCAATACCCCGTCCGATGAAGGCAAGCATGCTGTATGCCTTCTTGACCACTCTATCGCCCTGCATTGCCACCTTCAGGGTACAATGGACCTGAATTCCCAGATCTCTCTGTACATCAATTTTCCCCAGGACTCTTCCATTGACCGTATAGTCCGCTCTTGAATTAGATCTTCCAAAATGCACCACCTCGCATTTGCCTGGATTGAACTCCATCTGCCATTTCAACTGCCCAACTCTCCAATCTATCTATATTTTGCTGTATTCTCTGACAGTCCTCCTCGCTATCTGCAACTCCACCAATCTTAGTATCATCTGCAAACTTGCTAATCAAACCACCTATATCTTCATTCAGATCATTTATGTATATCACAAACAACAGTGATCCGAGCACGGATCCCTGTGGAACACCACTAGTCACCTTTCTCCATTTTGAGACACTCCCTTCCACCACTACTCTCCGTCTCCTGTTGCCCAGCCAGTTCTTTATCCATCTAGCTAGTACACCCTGAACCGACTTCACTTTTTCCATCAACCTGCCATGGATAACTTTATCAAACGCCTTACTGAAGTCCATTAATTCAGGGAGGAAGGTAACACTTTCTTCCTTTGGGTGGAGGGATAGCCAGACACTACTGATCCAAATTACATGTCCTGGAGTCTGGCTCCCTCTGGCTGAGGTTGAGGGAAATTATTTTAGCAAGACTCCGGATTCTGGGTGGCATAGTGGCACAGTGGTTAGCGCTGCTGCCTCGCAGCAACAGGGGCCGGTTTCAATTCCGGCCTCGGGTGACTGTCTGTGTCGAGTCTGCACATTCTCTCCGTTGTTATATTACTCTTTGGTAATATATCGTTACTCTTTACTTTTATATCCAGAATGGTCTGAGGGTAAGATTCTGAAGATACCACCAATCTTTAACTTAAAGCAAAACAGAGTTACTGAATAACGAATAATATTGAGTTTGCACACGCTACAGAACTATAACTAGGAATCAAGTAATCTATATTAAAGTATTAACTAATTTAAACTACATGTGCTAACTATGCTGTGATCTATCTCTCTAACGCTCTGCTATCTAGTCACTCCTGCGTGGAAGAGTGATCTTTTGAGTTCTCATATTTATAGTGGGATCTAGTGTTGCCCTCTAGTGGTTGTGTTACATGAAGATGTAATCATTAACCCTTTCCATGTCTATATATATATATATATATATACACATATCACTACACCCGTGTCGACATGGCTTTCCTCCGGGTGCTCTGGTTTCCTCCCACAGTTAAAAGATGTGCAGGTTAGCTGAATGACCATGCTAAATTGTCCCTTAGTGTCCAAAAAAGGTTAGGTGGGGTTGTTTAGGGTGCTTTTTCAGAGAGTTGGTGCAGACTCAATGGGCCGAATGGCCTCTTTCTGAACTGTAGGGATTCTATTGGCTTCACATAGAATTTACAATTGTAAAATCACCACAGTTTGACCCAGAAGCAATACAGTAAGGAAAATTGTAAGGAATTGTCTTGTAATAGGGTCTAGTTGGGGTTTCTTTAGGGTTTGCCAGTTACCGTAAGCATACTATCATAGAGCATTATTTGTAAAAAAAAACTATTCTTGTTTAGTTACAGATCTGTGCACATCTCAGTCCTTCACACAAGGTTGCACTTCTGTTTCTCACCAGATCTCAGTTACTTGGTCATGTGACATTGCACTATAGTAGCATCGGTATCCTGGTGCTCCTGACATTAACCCTTTACTCAACATCTCCCCCCCACAAGCCTGTTCCCCAACTTTCTACATCCTCCTACATCTCCCCAAACTCTCAGACATCACAGGGTTATTCTCTGTTGTGCCTTGCCCACTCTCCCCTAACTGGCCCTGATTTCATTTCAAGGTTGAGGATGAGCTGCATTCTCTCGCTGTTTGATATAAGTGTCTTCTGTCTGAGTGGTTGCACACCTTCAACTTGTTTCTGTTTTTTTGTCTCCACCCGGATTTAAGTAGCATGTCCAAGGTTCCTTCGCTCCTTTCCCAATGATATTAAAACTCTTTGCTTTCTTCTGATATTTCCCTGGTTATCTCAATTCTATAAGATGTGAGGAGTGAATCTCTTTCTATTACAATGTCTTCTTTCCGTTGATCTTGTCTCCACACTCTTTCCTCAGGCTGTAACACTTTCAAATTTCATGCTCTGTGTCTGAAGTTGAAATTTGGAACTTGACTCTCTGTTTGTTGCTCCTCACACTTACTAACTTCCTCACTCACACCTGAGGTAAATGTGAGGTTGTAGTGTTTGTTGTAGAGCTGGAAGTTGTGTTCGCAGCTGCATTGCCATCAATAGTTCTGATCATGACAACCCGTTTTTAGTGGTGAGGTGCTCTGGTTAAAACTTAATGGCCAAAGTTTTCCAGCTATTCCTCTGGTGGGATCTTCCAGTCCCTCCAACGGTGATCCCACGCTGCTGGTTCTCTAGCGGCAGAGGGTGCAAACAATGGGATAACATATTGACAGCAGTGGGACCAGAAGATCCCACCGCCAGGCCACCTCCCCCACCGCAAAGCACGACACTCAGTGGGGGATATTCCGTCTGATTCTTTTTCATCAAGTCCTTGATTGTTCAAACTCCTTTTTCTGCTTTTCTGTTTGTCTGAGGATATCAAGGCGAACTAATCACATGAAACCATATTCCTGAGTAAAATTATAGATCAGCGCTTTAGCAAATTGAGGTCCTTTGGCTGACACCACAACATCCGGGATGTAACGTGCTGCGAAGGTTCTTTTTCCTGATATAATGATGCTTTGATGTCTCTCCACTTCAAACCATCTGGATTGGTAATCAATGACGATGATGAAAACTTTGCCTTTAGAATCAGAGAATAGAATCATAGAATCAAAAGTGTAGAAGGAGACCATTCGGCCCATCAAGTCTGCACCGCTCTTAGAAAGAGCACTCTTCTTAATCCCACACCTCCATCCTTTCCCCGTAACCCAGTAACCCCACCTAACCCACACCTCCACTCTTTCCCCGTAACCCAGTAACCCCACCTAACCCACACCTCCACTCTTTCCCCGTAACCCAGTAACCCCACCTAACCCACACCTCCACTCTTTCCCCGTGACCCAGTAACCCCACCTAGCCTAAGGGCAATTTAGCATGGCCAATCCACCTAACCTGTCCAGCTTTGGACTGTGGGGGGAAACCGGAGCACCCGATGGAAACCCACGCAGACACGGGGAGAACGTGCAGACTCCGCACAGACAGTGACCCAAGACAGGAATCGTACCTAGGATCCTTGAGCTGTGAAACAACTGTGCTAACCACTGTGCTACCGTGCCGCCCACTACATACCGCAATTTAAACTCGAGTAAGTCCATTCTAGGGTGCTGCTATGGCCTCGAAGGAAAGGTGGTTCACTCGGCTGTTGGTTATTCATTTGCTCTGTTTCACAGAGACGTGCCTCGCTCCTGACTCACTGGACTGTGTCATACAGCCTGAAGGCGTCTCAGTTCATCGGGTGGACCACACCACATCATCAGGTGAAGCAAAGGGTGGAGGGGTTTGCCTCCTCATCAATTCCTCCTGGTGCTTGGAAGTGGGGGCCCTGACGACCTACTGCTCCCCGGACCTGAAATACCTGGCCGTGAAGTGCCGCCCATTCTACCTTCCACGTGAGTTCACTTCAGCCATTATCACAGCGGTCTACATCCCACCCCAGGCAGAAGTGAAGAAGGTGCTGGACGAACTGTACACAGTTATAAACAATAATGAAACAGAACATCCGGAGGCCTTGTTCATTGTGGCCGGGGACTTCAACAAGGCCAACCTCAAGAGTGTACTCCCAAAATTCCACCAGCACATCACCTGTCCCACCAGGGACGACAACACTCTTGACCACTGCTACTCAAAAATCAAGGGCGCCTACGGTTCCATCCCCCGACCACACTTTGGAAAATCAGGCCATAAGACGGTGCTCCTTCTCCCTACATTCAAGCAGAAACTAAAGCGGAGAATCCAGCTAAGAAGGTTGTGCAGTGCTGATCCGAGGAAACAGACGAGCTCCTACATGACTCCTTGGAGACAGTGGACTGGTCCATATTCAACAACTCAGCGACCAACCTAAATGAGTATGCCACCACCATCACAGACTTCATCAGCAAATGTGTGGACGACTGCGTGCCAAAGAATGCAGTACGTACGTTCCCCAACCGGAAACCATGGCTCAATCGGGAGATTGACTCCCTACTGAAGGACAGGTCTGACCCTGAGGCGTTCAAGTCAGGCGACCCTGATCTATTCAAGAAGTCCAGGTACGACCTCTGCAAGGCCATCTGAGATGCCAAGAGACAACATCAGACCAAGCTAGAGTCACAGACTAACGTTACAGACTCTTGTCGGTTGTGGCAAGGCCTAAACAACATAACGGGCTACAAAGCGAATCTGAGCAGTCTCTGCGGCAGCAGTGCACCCCTCCCCGATAAACTCAATGCCTTCAGTTCGAGCAGGAACTATCAATCCACAGTCGACTGCCCCAGCAGTCCCGGACACACCCATACCCACCGTCACAGCTTCCAAAGTCAGATTGGTCTTCCTGAAAGTGAACCTGTGGAAGGCGACGGATCCAGACAGGGTAACTGGTCATGCACTCAGAGCCTGCGTGGACCAGCTGGCAGAGGTGTTCACAGACATTTTCAACCTATCCCTACTCCGCTCCGAGGACCCACCTGCTTCAAGAAGACCATCATCATACCAGTACCAAAGAAGAACCAGGCAACTTGCTTCAATGACTACCGTCCAGTGGCCCTGACATCAATTCTAATGAAGTGCTTCGAGAGGTTGGTTATGAAGCACATCAAATCCATTCTCCCATGATGCCTAGATCCACTGCAATTCGCATATCGCCGCAACCAGTCCACAGCAGACGCCATCTCCCTGGCCCTGCACTCATCCCTGAATCATCTCAACAACAAGGACTCCCACATCAGACTCCTATTTATTGATTACAACTCCACCTTCAGCAGCATAATCCCAGCCAAGCTCATATCAAAGCTCCAAAACCTAGGACTTGGATGTAACTGGATCCTTGACTTTCTGACCCATAGACCACAATCAGTAAGAATAAAAAACAACACCTCCTACACGATAGTCCCCAATACCGGGGCTCCGCAAGGCTGCATACTTAACCCCCTATTATACTCCCTGTACACACTCGACTGCGTGGCAAAGTTTGGTTTCAACTCCATCTACAAGTTTGCTGATGACACAACCATAGTGGGCCGGATCTCGAACAACGACGAGTCAGAATGCAAGAGGGAGATAGAGAACTTAATGGAGTGGTGCAGCGACAACAATCTCTCCCTCAATGCCAGCAAAACTAAAGAGCTGGTCATAGACCACTGGAAGCAAAGTACTGTACACACCCCTGTCTGCATCAACAGGGCCGAGGTGGAGATGGTTAACAGCTTCAAATTCCTATGTGCACACGACACCAAAAATCTGTCCTGGTCCACCCACGTTGACGCTACCACCAAGAAAGCACAACAGCGCCTATACTTCCTCAGGAAACTAAGGAAATTTGGCATGTCCACACTGACTCTTATCAACTTTTGCAGATGTACCACAGAAAGCATCCTATCTGGTTGTGTGACAACTGCTCAGCCCAAGACCGCAAGAAACTTCAGAGAGTCGTGAACACAGCCCAGTCCATCACACAAACCTGCCTCCCATCCATTGACTCCATTTACACCTCCCGCTGACTGGGGAAAGCAGGCAGCATAATCAAAGACCCCTCCCACCCACCCGGCTTACTCACTCTTCCAACTTCTTCCATTGGGCAGGAGATACAGAAGTCTGAGAACACGCACAAACAGACTCAAAAACAGCTTCTTCCCCGCTGTTATCAGACTCCTAAACAACTTATGGACTAACCTGATTAATACTACACTCCTGTCTGCTTCACCCAATGCCGGTGTCTATGTATTTACATTGTGTACCTTGTGTTGCCCTATTATGTAATTTCTTTTCTTTTCATGTACTAAATGATCTGTTTAATCTGCTCGCAGAAAAATACTTTTCACTGTACCTCAGTACACGTGACAATAAACAAATGCAAATGCAAATCATGTGTAAGTCAATTCGATATTAACTCTTCAATGGAATAACTGATACCTGGCCACCAGACTGATTGCTGAGCTGTTGCTTGGCATTTCACTTTTCCCAAGTGAGTTTGATGGATTTTTGTAGAATGTCGAGTAAAGTGTTTTCGGGATAACTGGTCTGTCATTGAAACCGAAGAAATCATGATTTTATTTTGAAATATTTTCTCTGTTCAAATTATTGGCTGAGAACTGTGTTGTTAGGAGTATCATCTGGTCATCCATTCTGGTAATACTCTTATTTTGATGCACTCATCATCCTCCTGTTGTGCTTGCTTAATCTCTTGTAATCCCTTTTCCATGGCTGGTCAATGTTTAGTAGTGAGCAATGTTAATGCTTTTATTTCCTCAATAAAATTTACATCTTCCAGTTCGATTTTTTCCACTTGTATTCTTAACAATGCATCTGCTGTCATCTGATATTTCCCTTGAACATATTTAGTAACTGAATTGTATCTCCGGAGTCTCAGTCTAAAACGTTCTCTTCTCAGTGGCATTTTTGTAATTTCCTTTAGGCTAAGAAGAGCAATCAAAGGTCTGTGGTCGGTTTCGATTCAAAACCTTAATCCCATGACATAATCAGAGATTTCTCACAGGCCCATTTGGCTACTAATTTTTCTTTTTCAATGGTTTTATACTTTATTGTTTATGTTCATGAGAGATCTTGAGAAATAATAAACTAGTCTGCTTTTTGAACTTCAAACAGCACTGCTCCCAAGACTGTAGATAATGAATCTATTGCTACAATTGTTGGCAAATCTGAATCGTAGTGTGCTGGAATTTCTTGTGAAACTAGAAAGTGTTTGATCTTGTCAAAACCATTTTCCTGGTCATTTTCCAGCACCACTGTTGACCTTGTCTCAACAGCTGTCATAACAGCTTGCTATTTTCCATCAAGTTTGGTAGGAATCCTACCACTTGTTTGACCATCCCAAATGAAGCCCAGTTAATCTGTGATGGTTCTTGGCTATGGGAACTCTCTAATTGCCTTTGATTTCTGCAGGGTGGCAGTAATTCCTGAAGCTTACACAATGTTCCCTAAGAATGTTATCATAGGCTTTGCAAATGCACTTCTATTGATCAATATCCAACCTGCTTCCTGTCCAACCTTGAGGACTGCTCTCACTCTTTGGTCATTTTCTTCCCTCGATGAACTCTGTACGAGAATGTCATCCATTTGGCATATTATTCCTTCTATTCATTCCAGAGTCTGAAACAGCATTCTTTGGAATATCTCAGGTGCAGAAGCAATTCCAAATAATAGCTTGTTAAAACAAGAATGACCAAATGAGGTGATAAATATAGTTAACCACCTGGATTCTTTGTCCTGAGGCCATTGCCAAACGCCACTGTTTGCATCCAACTTTTGGAAAGACTTTCACCTACTGGTATCATTGGACAGATCGCATACTCAGCTGACCTGTTTAACTGAGTCACGCCCACACAGATTTTAATTGACCCATTGAGTTTGGTACCATGGCAATTCCAGAACACTACTTATTATGGTTACTGGAGAGATGACTTCTTGTTGCAACATGTATTCAATCTCCCTCTTGACTCTGTCCCACAGCGGGTGAAATGCCTTCCTCCGTGTGAAGAGACAGAGAGGCTCAGCGTCTGCCCTTAGGGTTATGTGATATTCTGTTTTCAGCTTTCCTGAGCCTGAAAATAGGAATGGAAATTCATTTCTGAATACATTACCGGACTGCTCATGAGCAATTTCATTAGTCTTGTAAATCAGCCTCAACTGTGAGCATGCTTTCCTGTTCAAGAATGATGACTCCTGGTTATGCATAACATACAGGCATTCAATAATTTATTTACCCTTGTATCTTAATCTTTGCAAGTGTTGATCTGTTACTTTTAGTGTTGTCCATCCTAGACCTTGTAACTGGATGGAGGATGGTTGTAATGTAATATTTTTAAGCAACCTTACTTCATCAGATAACAGTGAAACACTTACACCAGTATCCAAACTTGAATTCTGTAGGGTGACCATCAATTTCTAACTTAATGCACCAATAATTTTTTCTGTTCCATCAACTTCTCCAAGGAAAGTTATTTCTTTTTTCAGTGGTTCTTCCACTTCTTGAATTTGACTTGGCCTTCTTATTTTTTCTCTCTTGCTGTGAGCTATTTATATTTTAGATTAGAAGGCAACTTTTAAAATGTCTTAAGGTTCCAATGTTGTGGCACTCTGCTCCCCTGCTGGGCATTCTTCCCATTGTTGGGCTTTCCCGCCATATCGTGAGCAATTCAAGAGGGCAGTTGATGTGTTTTCTCCCAATTTGTAGGCCTTTGCTTCGCTGCGTTTTCTGTCCGATATATTGAATGGCTTCACTCATTCTTTTCCAAACGACATCACTTTCCCCTTGAATAACCGTTCTCTTTTGCTTCCCAAGCTCAGTGTGCTATTTGCACGGCCTTTGTGAGGGTTAAATTTTCCCTCATTTGCAAAACATCTGGGGCTGGATTCCCCGCACCCCGATAGCGAAATCGCGTTCATTGATGGAGTGGAGAATCCAGTTTCACGCATGAAATCAGGACCGGCGCCGGTTCAGCTCGGGGAGTACACCGTGCAGAGTATCCACCACCTGAGGCTATTGCCAGAGGCCCACCCCGCTATTCTCCACCCCCGACTGGCCAAATACCCGACGGCGTGGTTCTAATCTGGTCCTGATTGGGTATCATTTAAGACCGCAATTACTAGTTAATTGTGTATTCATTCATCTCTGAGGGCCCCATAGTGGCAATTTTCTGTTTGCCTATGCAGGTCATTTATGAATGAATCCATGCATTCACCCAGTTTTTTGTTTCCTCTTATTCAGTTTTGTTTGCTTAATGATTACATAATTTTAACATTGAAGTATGCATAGAATGCCTGGAGGACTTCTTCATATGAGTTTAAAGCCTCATTGACTCCCGGTCTCACTGTTATGTCATCTGCATTAGCCCCTACCAGAAAAAGTAACATGTTGACCTAATCCTTTTGTTTGTTTTATCCAAATCTGAAGCTGTCCTCCATCTGGAAAATCTCTGGGCTGGATTCTCCAGTCGGCGACGTCGAAATCGCTTTTGGCTTTCGGCCGGAAAATCACAGTTCCCGACCAAATCGGGGCGGCGGCGCTTCTGCAATGCGCCGCCCCCTCCAAAGCCACCGCGCCACGTATCGACGGCCTCAGCACATTGCCTGAGGCCCAACCCCCGATGCTCCGCCCCCAACCAGCCAAGTTCCCCATGGCATCGGTCGCGTGTGGTCTCATTCGTCGGGAATTCGGCGTGATGGCTGCAGACTCAGTCCAGCGCTGTCACAGTCGGGGGGAGGGCCGATCCACGGGAATGGGGGGGGGACTTTATTAGGGGCTGGGGTCACTGTGGGGGGGTTGGTGGTCCGGGGCACGCCAGCCGGCCAAAGGGGGGGGCACTATATCGCGGGCCGGGTCCGCGAGTGGTTTCCGCCATGTGGCACGGTACGTCCGCTGCAGCCCGCCGCTGTGTGCATGTGCGGCCATGGAAACAGCAATTCTCCGGGCCGTATCGGCAGCTAGAGCTGGGTGCTCTATGCTGTCGGCATGCTAGCCCCCAGCAAAACGGGGAAATCGGTGGCTGTTTTACTCAATTTTTTCTGCCGTAATCATCCCCACGCCGGCGTGGGTACATAGCCCTAGAAGCGTAGAATCCAGCCCCCTATCTCCAATTATCCTAGGGTTGAGCCTGTTGCGAGCCTTCAATGGTCTAAGTTTGATGTAATACTTGCAAAATTTGATCATCATTGCAAAATCCAAACTAATGAAACGTTTGAGCGTTTTATTTTTAATAAGAGAATGCAAAACAAAGGTGAATCAATTGATTGCTTTGTTACTGATCTTAAACTGCTAGCAAAATCTTGTAACTTCTCATTACTAAATGATTGCATGATTATAGACCAAATAGTCTTTGGTATAATTGATGAAAAGCTTAGAGAAAGATTGCTCAAGCAAAAGGATCTAACGCTTAAAAATGCGATTGAAATGAGTCGTGTTCATCAGCAATCGAAAAATCAGTACCAAGAATTTTTTCCCCATGAAAAGGGCGCGAAAACGAACCTCGGGGTAGAATGTGTTCAGGCAGTGTCGCAGATGAAGAAGATGCGTGTTTCAAACAGCAGCCATCTTGCACGCACGCATTCTAACCCTAGACATGCGCACTTCTTCAAAAGATGCGAGACGGATGAAAACCGATCTACGTCATGACGTGTGGAAGGTGTGGAACCTCCCACTTTCAAAAAAATGCCTTGCCAGAGGAAAACAATGCTCACAATGTGGCAAGCAAAACCATTTTGCTGCTCAGTGCAGATCCACACGTGTATTTAAATCTGCGAAGTCCAATTCAAGACAGATTACTGTCAGAAGTGTAGAATCTAAGGAAGAAGGTTTTGAACAGAATTTCACAGGATACAAATGTTTACTCTTTGGAAGACACTTTCTTTGTCGGAATCATAGAAACGTTTGAACAAGCCACTGAAGTACCATCACCTCTTAAAACCGTCCATTCCATTCATTCGGATACAGAATGAAACACTGTATTGAAAGTAAATGATTGTCCAATCAAATTTAAGTTGGACACAGGCGCTTCTGCAAACTGGCTTACAAAGCATAACCAAACCCCTAAAATACATCAATCAGCCTGTAAATTAAAAGACTACAATGACAATTCAATCACGTTAATTGGATCATGCTATTTGCTAGTTTCCAACAATGATATAGCGACTTCACTAAGATTCGAGATTGTCAAATCAGATAAATCATCACTCTTAGGTGCGCAAGCCTGCAAGGATTTACACCTAATACAGCGAATTTACACTGCAACTTCATCTCAACCCATACTCATGATGATATTGAAGGGATACTTCAAAGGCATGGGTACTCTTCCATACAAGTACAAAATCTTGTTAAGGACGGATGCAAAACACCCTCCGAGGAGAGTTCCTGCTCCACTCGGAGAAAGATTAAAACTTGAATTAGAAAGGCTACAACATCAAGGCATCATTTCAAGAATCACAGAACCGACTGACTGGGTCAGCACGATGTTTTGTGTGAAGAAACCTTCTGGTGGTGATCTGAGGATATGCATACACCCCAAGGATCTCAACAAGAAGATCGGGAGGGGGCACTATCCCATTCCAAAAAGAGAGGAAATCACTAGCGAGGTGGCTAACACACGCATCTTTTCCAAATTGGATGCATCGCGAGATTTCTGGCAAATGCAACTGGATGAGTCTAGTACAAAGTTATGCACTTTCAACATGCCTTTTGGCAGATTCTGTTTTACCAGGATGCCATTTGGGATCATATCTGCATCTGAGATCTTCCATAGCATTATGGAACAGATGACTGAGGGCATCGAAGGTGCTCGTGTCCACGTCAACGACAAGATCATATGGTCAGCAATGAAGGAAGAACATATCTCTGTCATAATATACACCATACGCTTCCATACACTTACAAGATCCTGCTCAAACAAGACGCCACGCCTGTGGTTCATGCACCTCGCAGAGTCCCAGCACCCCTCAAGGACCGCCTCAAGCAGCAGCTGCAGGACCTCCAGGACCAAGGACTGCTCTCCAGAGTGACGGAACCAACCAACTGGGTCAGTTCCATGGTGTGCGTAAAGAAGCCTTCCGGCGAGCTCACAATCTCCACTGATCCAAAGGATCTGAATCGCAACATAGTGAGGGAGCATTACCCTAACCCCAAGCGCGAGGAGATCACGTGCGAGATGGCTCGGGCCAACACCTTCACCAAACTTGACGCCTCGAAAGGATTCTGGCAAATTCAACTAGACAGGTCCAGCAGAAAGCTGTGTACCTTTAATACCCCGTTTGGCAGATACTGTTACAACAGGATGCCGTTTGGGATTATATCGGCTTCAGAAGTATTCTACCGGATCATGGAGCAAATGATGGAGGGCATTGAGGGTGTGCGCGTCTATGTTGACGACATCATCATTTTGTCCACCACCCCACAGGAGCATATCAGTCGCCTCCAGCGCGTTTTCAAACGAATACGGGACCACGGCCTTCGCCTCAACAGAGCCAAATGTTCCTTCGGCCAGACAGAACTCATGTTCCTAGGGGACCACATCTCCCCGCTGGGTGTGCAGACGGATGCGGACAAGGTGGCAGCCATCACGGCCATGCAGAAGCCAGCGGATACGAAGGCGGTCCTCCGATTTTTGGGCATGGTCAACTTCCTGGGGAAGTTCATCCCCAACCTCGCCTCCCATACCACAGCTCTCCGGAATCTGGTCAGGAAGACGACAGGCTTCCAATGGCTTCCCGCCCACGAGCGCGAATGGGAGGAGCTTAAGACCAAGCTTACCACGGCCCCGGTATTGGCATTTTTTGATCACGAAGGAAACAAAAATTTCAACGGATGCCAGCCAATCCGGCATTGGGGCGGTGCTCCTGCAACGCGATGAGGCCTCATCATGAGCCCCCGTTGCATATGCGTCATGTGCCATGACCTCCACGGAACAGCGCTATGCGCAGATCGAAAAGGAGTGCCTGGGCCTGTTGACTGGGGTCGACAAATTTCATGATTACGTGTACGGCCTCCCCCAATTCACTGTCGAGACTGACCATCGCCCGCTGGTCAACATTATACAAAAAGACCTGAATGATATGACCCCTCGCCTCCAGCGCAATCTGCTTAAACTCCGGTGGTACGATTTCCAGCTCCTATACACCCTGGGCAAGGGCCTGATCATAGCCGACGCTCTGTCCAGGGCAGTCAACACCCCGTGTGACCCAGAGGGGTTCGTCTGCCAGGTTGACGCCCATGTGGCCTTCACGGCCTCCAATCTACCGACCACGGATGAACGCCTTATCCACATTCGCTGCGAGACTGCGGCTGACCCCCTACTACAGCGTGTCATGCACCACATGACGGATGAGTGGCTCAAGGGCCAATGCCCGCAGTTCTACAATATCAGAGACGATCTGGCGGTAGTCGATGGTGTCCTCCTGAAGCTGGATCGCATCGTGATCCCGCACAGCATGCGTCAGTTCGTTTTGGAACAGCTACACGAGGGCCATCTTGGCGTGGAGAAGTGCCGACGGAGGGCCTGAGAGGCTGTGTACTGGCCCGGCATCAATGAGGACATCGCCAACACAGTGCTCAACTGCCCCAGCTGTCAGCGGTTCCTGCCGGCCCAACCACGTGAGACCCTTCAGCCCCATGTGTTGGTCACGTCCCCTTGGTCTAAGGTAGGCGTTGACCTGTTCCAGTTGACCTGTTCCATGCGCTCGGCAGGGACTATGTTCTGATTGTAGACTATTTTTCGAACTACCTGGGAGGTCGTACGCCTGCACGACATCACATCATCAGCGGTCATCCGTGCCAGCAAGGAGACCTTTGTTCGTCACGGCATCCCACTCACTGTGATGTCGGACAATGGCCCCTGCTTCGCGAGCCAGGAATGGTCCAACTTTGCCAGCAGGTACAACTTTGTGCATGTGACATCCAGTCCCCTGCACCCCCAATCCAATGGCAAAGCGGAAAAGGGCGTCAACATTGTCAAACAGCTTCTCTGCAAGGCTGCCGGTGCAGTATCCGACTTCTACCTCGCCTTGCTGGCCTATCGTTCGGCCCCACTCTCCACGGGTCTGTTGCCAGCCCAGCTGCTCATGGGTCGCACCCTCAGGACCACGGTGACGTCCATTCACGTCCCAGACCTCGACCACGTTCCGGTCCTTCAGCAGATGCAACAGTCTCGTGCACAACACAAGGCGGCGCATGACGCTCGGGCGACTGATCTCCCTGCTCTGGCGCCGGATGACAACGTCCGCATCCATCTTTCGGAGGGTGGCTGGTCTGCAACTGCTGTGGTTCTTCGGCAGGTGTCTCCCCGCTCGTTCCTGCTTCGTCTGCCAGATGGTTCCATTCGCCGCCGCAATCGGTCGGCGTGCCCTTCGTCTCATTCCACACTCGCTACGTGATCCTCCACCGGTGCCACGCCCTCCTGTTGTCCCCAACCTGGACTATGTGGAGATTCCGAATACTCTGCATCCTCCTCACTCTGCCGTGGCCCAGCCCGTTCCTCAGCTGGTGGCTCCTGACCCACCCTTGAGGCGGTCAACCAGAATTTGTCGCCCACCTCAGAGACTTGACTTATGAGTTTTACGATGTTGAACTCTTTGATCTGTTCTGCTATCCTGTTTCATCGTTCCAGTAGTTTGTATATAATGTTCATTTCGTTGTTGGTGTGACACCCTATTTCTCGCCACCAGGCATCTTCCCGTGTAAATAGACAAGCCTCATGTACATAGTCATGTAAATAACACGCACACACATAGTCAGGTACATTCACTACACAATATTTATTGTCACGCAGGCACATGTTCTTTATATGAAAGGGGGGATGTCATAATATACGCCAGTATATTATGGTGCAGACACACACACACACACACACACTGATGGACATGCAGTGGGACCAATCAGCATACACAACACCGCAGCCAATCACCAGTGAGAGCACACGCACTATAAAGACAGGGGACAGGAGAGTTCCCGCTCATTGTAGTAGCAGCCAGCTCGGAGCACAGAGCTCACAGCCTGCAACACAGACAATCACCATGTGCTGAGTGCATCACCTGGTTAGGACTAGGCAGGAGTCAACAGTTAAAGCTGGTATTGCATTTACCCACAGTTCAAGTATGTTAATAGAGTTAACATTATAATAAAATAGAGTTGCACCACTTCCAGTGTTGGTGACCTGTTTGTGATCCAGAACACCCAACACATCAATCTCAAAACTACAAAAGGTTTTTCAACAAATACACAAGTATTGTCTAAAGCTGAATCGATCCAAGTGTAGTTTTGGAATTTCCACACTAAGGTTCCTTGGAGACCAGGGGCGAAATTCTCCGGAAACGGCGCGATGTCCGCCGAATGGTGCCCAAAACGGCGCAAATCAGACGGGCATCGCGCCGCCCCAAAGGTGCGGAATGCTCCACATCTTTGGGGGCCGAGCCCCAACATTGAGGGGCTAGGTCGGCGCCGGACGAATTTCCGCCCCGCCAGCTGGCGGAAAAGGCCTTTGGTGCCCCGCCAGCTGGCGCGGAAATGACATCTCCGGGCGGCGCATGCGCAGGAGCGTCAGCGGCCGCTGACGGCATTCCCGCGCATGCGCAGTGGAGGGAGTCTCCGAAGGGAGAAAAGTCGGAGGGGCGTTAATGGCGCCGCTGACGTCGGAGAATGGCACGGGTCTGCGCAAGGCAGCCGATTTTCGGTCTGCCGATATTCTCCCTTCCGGATGGGCCGAAGCCCCGTCGACGTGATGACCGTTCACGTCGACGTAAATCAAACCTCCTTTTCATCGGCGTGAACCTGTGCCCCAGGTTCACGCTGACCAGCGTGGAGGTGAGTGACGGCCTGGGGGGTTGGCTCTGGGCAGGCCATGGCGTGGCCGCAGTCTGAATGTGTGGGGAGAGGTGTGTCTCGGGTTTTGTGTGTGTGTGTGCGGCGGGCGGGGTGGTTAGAGTGGGCTGGGCTCCGGGGGAGTGCTGGGAGGGGGGTCCGTGCCGGGGAGGGGGATGGGGGGTCCGTGCCGGGGAGGGGAATGGGGGGAAGGGGGGGCCCGTGCCGGGGAGGAGGTTGGGGTCCGTGCCGGGGAGGAGGATGGGGGGGGGGGGTCCGTGCCGGGGAGGAGGTTGGGGTCCGTGCCGGGGAGGAGGATGGGGGGTCCGTGCCGGGGAGGAGGATGGGGGGTCCGTGCCGGGGAGGAGGATGGGGGGTCCGTGCCGGGGAGGAGGATGGGGGGTCCGTGCCGGGGAGGGGGATGGGGGGTCCATGCCGGGGAGGAGGATGGGGGGGCCGTGCCGGGGAGGGGGATGGGGTGTCCATGCCGGGGAGGAGGTTGGGGGGGTCCGTGCCGGGGAGGAGGATGGGGGGGGGGGCACGTGCCGGGGAGGAGGATTGGGGGGTCCGTGCCGGGGAGGGGGATGGGGGGGGCAAGTGAGTTGGTCCACCTGGCTAGGTGCCAGCCTCCAACATTTGGACCTATGCGGTCCATGCCACCTGGCTGGGGGGAAGGAGGGGATATGGGCAATGATGACATGTCATCGTTCCCCCCCCCCCCCCCCCTCCCCCCCCAACCAGGCCGTCATGTTTTCCGATCATCCAGCGATGTTGGCCGCCGTGGGCAACCGCTAATGTCCATGTTGCCCTGGATGAGGAGGAGGAGGAGGAACGTGCCAGAGAGGCGGCGCAGGCTGCCGCAGAGGGACAGGCGGCAGCCGCCCAGGCTGGAGGGACACCTGACTGACAGGACGAGGAGGGGGAGGAGGACGTCGCGGCCCCACGGCAACGGAGGCACCCGAGGGCGCCCCGTGTGTACCGGCCCCGGCAGCCATACCAGGACCTCACGGACCGGGAATGCAGGAGGAGACTCCGGATGAGGCGGGAAACCGTGGCACACATCTGCCACCTGCTGGCACACCTATCACCGCACCGAGTGGGGACCTGTCCGGCATATCGCAGACATCGGTGCATTGGTGCATCCGGGCAGTGACAGATGCCCTATATGCCATGGCGCACCGCTACATCCGCTTCCCCGTGGACCGGGCCAGCCAAGATGCCCGGGCCGTGGGCTTCTCTGCCGTGGCCGGGTTCCCCATGGTCCAGGGCGCGATCGATGGGATGCACGTCGCCGTGCGGCCACCTGCAGATAACAGGGCCGTGTTCACCAATAGGAAGGGGACCTATTCGATGAACATACAGGTGGTCTGCGACCACCGCATGA
Source organism: Scyliorhinus torazame (assembly GCF_047496885.1). NCBI lineage: Eukaryota > Metazoa > Chordata > Chondrichthyes > Carcharhiniformes > Scyliorhinidae > Scyliorhinus > Scyliorhinus torazame. The sequence goes on from NC_092709.1 coordinate 226,457,519, forward strand.
TGATCCTGCACATCTGCGCCCGTTACCCAGGCAGTGTACACGACTCATACATGTTGTCGCGGTCATCCATCCCCGGCATGTACGAGGGACGCCATCCCCGGCTGAGGGGCTGGTTGCAGGGCGACAGGGGATACCCATTGCGATCGTGGCTGATGATGCCTATACGGAGGCCACGCAATGAGGCGGAGAACCGCTACAATGATGCCCATGTAGCGGCAAGGGGAGTGATAGAGAGGTGCTTTGGCGTGCTGAAGATGCGTTTCAGGTGCTTGGACCTCTCTGGGGGTGCCCTCCAGTATCGGTCAGATAGGGTCGGCCGCATCATTGTGGTGTGCTGCGTCCTGCACAACATAGCCCAACAGAGGGGCGATGTGCCGCAGGCAGAGGAGGGCGGAGTGGAGGAGCAGCAGGAAGAGGCGCAGTCCTCCCCAGATGAGGGGGATGGGGATAATGGTCAGGGCAGACGGGGTAGACACAGGCGGGTGGCTGTCCACCGTTACCGGCTGGCCCAGCGGGCACGGGACAGACTGATAGCCGCCCGCTTCACTGACTAGATGGGCGTGGGAATCGGGTAGTATGGCCACAGACCGCACACCATGGCAACAGCCGACCACCCACACCCCCCACCCATCCACCCACCCAGCACCCTCACCCCCCTCCCCAACCCCACCCACCCCACCCGCATGCACACCACCACCCCCATTGCCGATCCACCTGCGGCACAACGGCCGGGCTCACACAGTTGCGGGTGGACGCGTGTCTATTGCAGGCCATGGAGGATGATGACAACCCGCCCTGCGGTGAGTTCCTGGCTCCACATCGTTGGACTATGTCTGACCCATGGCCACAGTACCGCCATCCACCCGGACCATCCCTGCATGCGGCTGTGACACTGCAGCGCACGGTCCCGTCCTCTGCCCGGGGGGATGTTGATGGCGGCCCAGGGGGAAGGGGGCAGACTCACCTGGGGCTGAGGTAAGACCACCCCTCACACACACACTTGCGCTCAACGTACATGACACCCCCGCACGCTTTGGACAGAGCACAAAGGCAGCTTCTGTAGGTGTAACATTGACTTTAATAACCAAACGAGTTCATGCACGTGCCCTAGCCCCTAAAACTCATCTGTGCCCTGCACCCATGCCAACTTACTCAGTGTCTAATTGTTTGGTCTTACGGGCCCTTTGACTACGTCTACGTGGTTCCCCAGACGGTACAGCAGAACTGGAGGTGGACTCCTGTGATTCCTGCCCTCTGACACTGGATCCCTTTGGCGGCCGTTTCCTGGGGCGTCCTGGCCTATATGGGCCAGGCTGCGGCCCGGGCGACTGGGATAGTGAGCTGCCAGCCTGTCCTGCCCGTTGCCCACCCGATGCACCTGGGACGGAAGGGGGGGAGTCCGAGGTGTAGCGGTGTTCCGGGACCTCCCCTACAGGGGGAGCCGGGAAGGACCACACCACCTCCTCCTCCCTCGGGGTGCCCGATGGCCCCCAGGCCTCTACATGGGTGGGGGATGCGAAAGGACTGGCCATCCGACGCCCACCCGACATCTGGCGCTGCCAGTCCTGGAGGCCCGTGCTGGTATCGACAGGGGTCTGCAGGTTTGCAGCCATGGAGCATAGGGGGTTGGCAAACCCTGTCTGTGACAGTGCGACGCTGGCTCGCACATGGCCACTGGCGCCGATGCCCTCAGCGATGGCCTGCAGAGACTGGGCTATGGCCTGCAGAGACTGGGCCATGGCCTGCTGAGACTGGGCTATGGCCTGCTGAGACTGGGCCATGGCCTGCTGAGACTGGGCTATGGTGTTAAGCGCCTCTGCCATCTGGCGCTGGCACTGGCTCATGGCCTCCTGTGAGAGGGCAGCCATGTCCTGGGCCACAGACGCCGCCTGCATGGAAAGCCCCAGGCCTCGCAAACCGTTCCCCATGTCTGACACCGTCGCACCCATTGCCTCCACCGCGGACGCCACCCGTGCAGTGTCGGCCTGGGTGGCACGCATGACCGGCACCATTTCCAGCTCCTGGACGCGGGTGGACTCCTCCACCTGCGACTGCAGCCGCCGCAAGCCGGCCGTCACCCTCTTCGCTCGTCTCCGGGTCGGTGGTTGCATCGGACCTATGTGTGGGTGTGGAAACTCCAGGAACCCGGAATCCATCTGGGCGGCAGATGTTCGCTTGGGCTGGGCTGCCCTCCGACTGCCCGGCCCCTCTGCTGCTCCTACCTCCACCTGCTGTACCGGGACGGCTGTGTTGTGCGCACCAGTGAGTGTACCAGACGCCTCATCACTAAAGTGCCCAACCGAGGTGAGTGTTTCTGCGATGGTGGAGGGTGTTGGTGACAGCAGTGGCGTTGTGTCGTGCTCTTCGTCCCACTCTGAGTCCATGGCACTTTGGGGTGAGGGTTCGTCTCCACCCATCGACTCTGAGTCACTGTCCGGTATTTCGTCTTCCTGGGTAGTGCTGTCCCGGGTAGGGGTGTCCTGGGTAGTGCTGTCCCAGGTAGGGGTGTCCTGGGTAGTGGTGTCCTGGGTAGTGGTGTCCTGGGTGGTGGTGTCCTGGGTAGTGGTGTCCTGGGTAGTGGTGCCCTGGCTCGGATGTGACGGGGGCCTGTGGCTGCCCCCCTCGTCGCTGGGTGGCACACGCCTGCGTCGTCGCTCCCGCACGTGACGGGGGTGTCGTCTCCCTGTTGCTCCAGGTCTCTCCGTCTCCCGTGGTGTGCGAGGGGCATCCTGCGGGCGTCGCATGCCAGAGGGTCTGGGTCTCTCCGTCTCACGTGGTGTGCGAGGGGCATCCTGCGGGCGTCGCATGCCGGAGGGTCCGGGTCTCTCCGTCTCCCGTGGTGTGCGAGGGGCATCCTGTGGGCGACGCATGCCGGAGGGTCCGGGTCTCTCCGTCTCCCGTGGCCTCCGAGGGGCATCCTGCGGGCGGTCTGCATCTGCGGGGATGGGTGCCTCGACGTTTGCTCCTGCGATACACAATGAAGCATGCATGATTAGACACGCAGGCAGTGATCAGGTGATATGGGGGAGGGGGGATATGGGGGAGGGGGGATATGGGGGCGGGCTGTCGGTGGCTCACTTGCTAGTACGCCCCCGACCTCTGCATCAGCAACCTCCCGGTCCTCAGGTCCGCCAGCCAGTTCCAGGGCCCTTTCCTCGTGTCCGGTCAGTGGCCTCTCATCAGCGGGCCCTCCTCCAGTCCTCACATGCTTCCTATTGTTGTGTGCGCGCTTCTCCTGTGGCGGGGGGGTGGGTGGGGGTGGTGGCAGGGGTAAAAGGCAACAGTGTTAGGCAGGTATATGAATGCACGCCATCGGTTGCGCGTGCATTGCAGAGGTTAAGGTTAGGGCTGGATTCACATGGGGATATGGGGGATATGGGGGAGGGGGGATATGGGGAGGGGGGATATGGGGAGGGGGGATATGGGGGTGGGGAGGTATGGGGGATATGGGGGAGGGGGGATATGGGGGAGGGGGGATATGGGGAAGGGGGGGATATGGGGGAGGGGGGATATGGGGGAGGGGGGATATGGGGGAGGGGGTATATGGGGGATATGGGGAGGGGGGATATGGGGGAGGGGGATATGGGGGAGGGGGATATGGGGAGGGGGATATGGGGAAGGGGGGATATGGGGAGGGGGATATGGGGAGGTGGGAAATGGGGGAGGGGGGATATGGGGGAGGGGGGATATGAGGAGGGGGGATATGGGGAGGGGGGATATGGGGGAGGGGGGATATGGGGGAGGGGGGATATGGGGAGGGGGAGATATGGGGAGGGGGGATATGGGGAGGAGGATATGGGGAGGGGGGGGATATGGGGGAGGGGGGATATGGGGGAGGGGGGATATGGGCGAGGCTCACCCTGCCTGCTCTGGCGAGGTCGTTCACCTTCTTGTGGCACTGGGTGCCTGTCCGTGGTGTCAGGGCCGCAGCGGTGATGGCCTCTGCCACCTCCCTCCACAGACGCCGGCTGTGACGTGGGGCAACTCTGCGGCCGTGCCCAGGATACAGGGCGTCCCTCCTCTGCTCCACTGCGTCCAGGAGCGCCTCCACATCCCGTGACTGGAACCTCGGGGCTGAGCAGCGGCCAGCCATCCAGTCGGGTGTTCCGGTCGGGTGTTCCGGTCGGGTGGGGGGGAGCAGCACGGCCTTATGAGCCGTCACGCCGTGCGGCGTGTATGACGCTGCACTGCATGAACCACGTGCGTAAGCGCGGATCCCGTCACGTCGCTGCTAGCCCATTTCGGGCCGGAGACTTTTGACCCATTTTTCCGACGTGATGCAAGTCGGATTTGCGCCGTTTTTTGCGCCGATCGGCGGACTTTGCCCCGAAAACGGAGAATTTTGCCCATGGTGTTCGACCTGACTGTTGCTCTTTTATTTTATTTATTTATTTTTATAAATTTAGAGTACCCAATTATTTTTCTTTTCCAATTCAGGGGCAATTTAGCATGGCCAATCCACCTAACCAGCACATCTTTCGGTCGTGGGTGTGAAACCGATGCAGACATGGGGAGAATGTGCAAACTCCAGACAGACAGTGACGCAGGGCTGAGATTCGAACCCTGGTCCTCAGCACTGCAGTCGCTGTGCTAAACTCTGCGCCATGTGCTGCCCGACCTGTTGCTCTTTTATAACTACAGTGTGTGCTTTAACCCGTTTGGTGGACAAATAATCACACAAGTATTGTTCAATCAGAGTTCATGTATTAAACACAAGGCTATTTACTTAAGTATTCACGCATTCATGCACACTAAGACTACACTAAGACTATAACTATCACACTTAAATGACCTTAATTTAACTTCCAGATAACCGGCAGATATAGAGTAGATATGGGTTTTTGTTTTCTAACTTCTGGCGGCTGGAATTCTGGTAGGTTGTCTGTGCTTGATTGTCATCCGTCAATCGATGTTGCGGGCCCTTGAACTTGGCTGATGTCGGTAGCTGTGCTGCAGTTGGATGTCAGGTGCAAGAGCCGGTCCAAAAGAGGAAGAAAGCAGGCCTGCGCTGCCTTTTAACTGGCTTCCGATTTCCCCCCCCCTTTTGTGGGTGGTTTCTGGGCCACTGTCAATCAATTGCTCGGGGCTCCACCCTCTGATTGGTCACATCCAATCAGGGGCTGCCACATCACTTTTGGGGTGGGCACTAAGTGGCCAATCCCGGGAGGGCTCTGAGCAAGGGCTTGGTGCCGTTTCGTCTGGGAGATGATGTGATGGACAAGATCGTCCTATTGTTGCTTTAATTGCCTTAATGGCCCATTTGCAGGTGTGAGTTTCTGCATAATGTCTGGGCTGCAGTTTGCAAATATAAAAACTGCAGCTTGTCTGTGTCCCAAACGTGACCACATTTCCCATCACTCTTTGTGGGAGGCCATTTAAGATGGTCACATGACAATGGCAAGATTGCTGCCATTTAACGAATGAAAGTTCCAGAGGACAAAAAGGCAGTCCTACGTTTGCTAGGTGTAGTGAATTTTTTAGGCAAATTTATTCCCAACCTTTCAGCCATCACGACAGCTCTTAGAAATTTGATTAAAAAGTCAACCACATTCAAATGGACAATTGATCATCAAAAGGAATGGCTTGATTTAAAATCTCAATTGACAACTGCACCGCTTCTTTGGTTTTTCGATTCGAACAGAGATGAAAATTTTGACTGATGTGAGTCAGGATGGAATAGGAGCAGTACTGTTGCAAAAGGGTGACAACTCGTCATGGTTACCTGTTGCATACGTATCCAGAGCGATGACACCAACAGAACGCCGAGATGCACAGATTAAAAAGGAGTGTCTTGGTTTACTAATAGGCATATTAAAGTTCCATGACTATATCTTATGGACTTCCTATCTTCACTTTAGAAATGGATCACAGACCGCTGGTGCACATAATTCAGAATGATCTCAGTGACATGATTCCGAGACTCCAGAGAATATTGATGAAGCTCAGAAAATATGTCTTCAACCTCATCTATACACCGGGAAAAGACTTGATAATTGCAGATGCATTATCACGCTCAATCACGTCAGAAGGTGAACCTTTTGAATTCATACAGCATGTAGAATCTCAAGTACAGCTGTGTGCTGAACATCTTCCTGCCTCGGATGTGAAAATCAACCTCATCCATGAAGAAACAAAGAGGGATGCAATACTTCAATGAGTCATACACTATATCAACAATGAGTGGCCGAAAGGGCATTGTTCTTAGTTCAGAAATGTTCAAGAAGATTTGACAATCATGGATGGATTGTTGCTTCAACTTGACCGGATAGTCATGCCACTGTCTCTCCGACCAATGATTCTCAACCAAATTCATGAAGGTCACCTTGGCATTGAAAAGGGCAAGACAAGCTGTATACTGGCCAGGTATCAATCGGGACATCATATGGTACTTGGATGTAAAACGTGTTAGAAGTTTCAACCTGCGCAATGCAAGGAGAAACTACAGCAACATGCTTTGGAAACATCTCCATGGGCTAAAGTTGATATAGATCTATTTTACTGCAATGGTCATGATTATGTTCTGATAATCGACTACTACTCAAATTATCCGGAAGTCATGAAGTTACCAGATCTCACATCCAGATCTGTCATCAAAGCAAGTAAGGAAACTTTCGCCAGACATGGAATACCTATCACTGTCATGTCTGACAATGGACCTTGTTTCGACAGCAATGAATGGGCTGAGTTTTCACGACTGTACAACTTTGCTCATATCACGTCAAGTCCACATTACCCACAGTCGAGCAGAAATGTAGAAAAAGAAGTACAAATCGTCAAACAACTTCTAAACAAGGCTTTAAATTCTTCGTCAGATATCAATCTAGCACTACTATCATATGGAGCGACTCCTCTTTCAACTGGACTATCACCTGCACAAATGTTAATGAACAGAGATTTGCGAATGACTCTACCATCAATGTCTCGACCAAATCCAGATCATCTGCCTGTGATACAAAAAATGAAATATCAGCATGAACAACAGAGAATGTACAATGATCAACATACAACCACTCTGGACTCATTGCTTCCAGATGATACCATCAGGATCAAGGTACCTGATGGAGATTGGTCTGCTCCTGCACGAGTCATCAGACAAGCAGCACCACGTTCTTACATAGTTCAGACAGCTGACGGAAACATACTTCGAAAAAATCGTCGTGCACTTCAAAAAATTAAGAACACACTAAAATATTTCCAGACATACAATTTCATGGAAGTATTTTTCATGATACTTTAACCAATACTCAAGTTACATAAAACATAGAACATTACAGTGCAGTACAGGCCCTTCGGCCCTCGATATTGCGCCGACCTTTGAAACCACTCTAAAGCCCATCTACACTATTCCCTTATAATCCATATGTTTATCCAATGACCATGAAAATGCCCTTAATGTTGGCGAGTTCACTACTGTTACAGGCAGGGCATTCCACGCCCTTACTATTCTCTGAGTAAAGAACCTACCTCTGACATCTGTCCCATATCTATCACCCCTCAATTTAAAGCTATGTCCCCTCGTGCTCGACATCACCATCCGAGGAAAAAGGCTCTCACTGTCCACCCTATCTAATCCTCTGGTCATCTTGTATGCCTCAATTAAGTCACCTCTTAACCTTCTTCTTTCTAAAGAAAATAATCTCAAGTCCCTCAGCCTTCCCGCAAAAGATCTTCCCTCCAGACCCGGCAACATCCTGGTAAATCTCCTCTGCACCCTTTCCAATGCTTCCACATCCTTCCTATAATGCGGTGACCAGAACTGCACGCAATACTCCAAATGCGGCCGCACCAGAGTTTTGTACAGCTGCAACATGACCTCATGGCTCCGAAACTCAATCCCTCTACCAATAAAAGCTAACACACCGTATGCCTTCTTAACAACCCTCTCAACCTGGGTGGCAACTTTCAGGGATCTATGTACATGGACACCAAGATCTCTCTGCTCATCCAAACTACCAAGAATCTTACCATTTGCCCAGTACTCTGTCTTCCTGTTATTCCTTCCAAAATGAATTACCTCACATTTTTCTGCATTAAACTCCATTTGCCACCTCTCAGCCCAGCTCTGCAGCTTGTCTATGTCCCTCTGTAACGTGTGACATCCTTCCGCACTGTCCACAACTCCACCGACTTTAGTGTCATCGGCAAATTTACTCACCCATCCTTCTACACCATCCTCCAGGTCATTTATAAAAATGACAAACAGCAGTGGCCCCAAAACAGATCCTTGTAGTACACCACTAATAACTGGTCTCCAGGCTGAACATTTCCCATCAACCACCACTCTTTGCCTTCTTCCAGCTAGCCAATTTCTGATCCAAACTGCTAAATCACCCTGAATCCCATGCCTCTGTATTTTCTGCAATAGTCTACCGTGGGGAACCTTATCAAATGCTTTACTGAAATCCATATACACCACATCAACTGCTTTACCCTCGTCCACCTATTTGGTCACCTTCTCAAAGAACTCAATAAGGTTTGTGAGGCATGACCTACCCTTCACAAAACCGTGTTGATTATCTCTAATTAAATTATTCCTTTCCAGGTGATTGTACATCCTATCTCTATCAACCTTTCCAAGACATTGCCCACAACAGAAGTAAGGCTCACTGGTCTATAGTGACCGGGGTTGTCTCTACTCCCCTTCTTGAACAAGGGGACAACATTTGGTATCCTCCAGTCTTCTAGCACTATTCCTGTAGACAATGATGACATAAAGATCAAAGCCAAAGGCTTTGTGATGACACACAAAGAACTGTTAAAACTTCTACGTCACCTCCTCGTGTATTAAGATCTACAAGAAGAAGAAAACCTAATAGACTGAATTTGTAAATAATTTACAGTGAATTGTGTGATCATTACACAATTTCACTATGTTACAAAGATATACATATCATGTATTGTAATCATATTATTCTACATTTTCTCCTTTTGTTGTACATAGAAAAGAAATGTTAAAAAAAGGAGGATGTAATGATATGTATATATATATGCAAGTAAAGGGTTAATTATTACATCTTAGTGTAATACAAACACTAGAGGGCACCACCAGTTCCCAGCATAAATATAAGAACTTAGGGAACCTTGGGTAGTTAGTTAAGTGTTAGCAAGAGAGACTGACAGATCAAAACATAGTTAAGACTAGATAGAAGTAGCACGTGTAGTTAATTAGTTATTATTAATCATAGATTACTTTATTAATAGTTACAGTTCTGTGGAGTGTGCAAACTCAATATAACTTAATCGTTATTCAATAAATCAGTTTTGCTTAAGTTAGAGATTGGTAGTTTCTTTATAATCACACCATCAGACCATTCTGGATTACGAAGCAAAGAGTAACAATATATTACCACAAAGAGTAATATAACAAACCCGATTGGTCTCCTCAGGCATGCAAGCTTCCCGGGGAACTTAGGTGAAGGTCACTCTTGGGGTGGGAGGCTCAAACCTGGGCACTGTCCCGGGCATTCCTCAAGCACTGCTCCCCACCACCGGGGCACTTTTTGTTAATGCACTGGATTGTTGCCGACGTCTTTATCACCGCTTTTCCCACCCCCTATCAGCCTTTGTCAATTTATAGGAAAATCCCACCCATGAATCATGCTTTTGAATAACTGCCTGTCTCTGTGAAAGAGTAAATAAGATTCCAAATTTGACAACTCTCAGAGAAATCTGCCTTCTAATTATAGGTTACAAGGTGTATTTTCACCTGGCTGGGGTAATCTAAAATGGCCTCACCACTTAGTTGTTGTTTGAAAGCAAGTCTTAGGTAAAGTTTTAATTTGAAACTGATTGTTTATGAAAGACACTGAAAAACTCTCAATTATAGTTCTCATGCATTTACTTATGTGAACTCTCAAAACTTATTTAATTATATAGAACAAAATTGTTGCAAAAAATAAAAAGAATCCGAGAGAATTACATTTGTATAATTTATGCTGAAGTTCTCATAGTGTCATCAACTGCAATACATGGCAACAAATAAAAGCACAGGCTCTTATCACAAAATTAATATTTATAATCTAATTTAAATATGTTTTGTGATGTGCCTTAGCCTGACTGAGGTCTAAAGATGTCTTCGCAGCTGTAAAAGTAGTTTAAAGATACCATTTCTTCCACCAATTAATTCTTTCCCTACAGCTTTCTCTGAGCCATAAATCTCTAAAAACCAATGGGACTTCCATTTAATTGGGTTCAGGAGTTTATTACTTTTTTAATGATGTAACTGAGTGTGTTGGGCTGAGGTTTGCTGTCCTACAGAAAAATAAATATTAAAGTTGTGTGGTGTGCCCGACAGCACCAGCATAATACAACAGGTGAAAGCCATTACTCCATATGAGCTCTTTCACCTTTACATCAGAAGCTTCTGGGTTCAAGTCCCACACCTGAGGAGAGGAAATAATATTGGCTGTCACTCCAAGTGCCAGTACTGAGAGCGCTGGGTTGTCAGAGGTGCTGTCTTTCAGCTGAGGCCATAAGGTGAGGCCCAAACCACCTGTTAGACGGATATAAATGATCCCATGGTACTACTTAAATAAGAGCAGGGAGTTCTCCTCATATCCTGGGCAATACCTATCCCTTAAGCAACATAATTTAAATCGATTATCTTGTCACTTATCTGATTGCTCTCTGTGGAACCTAACTGTGCACAAATCCACTGCACTGTTTCCCTTCACATGACATCAGTGGTTAGACTTCAAGATATCCCATTGGCAGTGAAATGCTTTGAGCCATTCTGAAAGGCACTATATAAATCATAGCCCTTTCTAACACACTGACAAAAATACTGCATGGCAGCTGATGGACAGATCAAAGAACACACATTTTTTTGTCTGCCATTAAAGTGAATTAGAACTGTGGGATACAGCGCTCACCTAATTTAGCAACGCCACAGCACTAATAAAATGCAACCTTAGTTTATTCCACCAGCTCTGTTGCTGTGAGCAGTAAGTGGCTTTGAAGGAAGCATGAAGCCTTCTTCAGTTTAAAAAAAGTGACAGCAGATTGAAGTCACAATTACTGACTTCTATGTTAGACCCACAGGTCAATGATGCAAATTGTTCAACTATCGAGAGCCTCCAAATCTCCTTTAAAGAGAGGTTTTACATTAATTCATATTTTTTTCTGGTTGAATATACTATTCTATTTAACAAATTATGTCAATGCAATTTCCTCTGATCTTCTGACCTGGAGCCCTTCTCTTATGGGTCCCCAATATGATAATGTTGTGCTCCTATGACTTCCAGAGAATATTTGATTCTGAAGTTAAATTCAGGAAAGTGGCTGGTGTTGCAGCTCAATTGAACCCATACTCCAGAGAGACAAATTAAAATTAACCTTCTGAGGCCTATGCTTGTGCCTGTCAAAGTTCAAAGACAGACTTCACCTGTACATGATATTTTATTTTTTGATTCTCGAATGACGTGAATGGTTGTTAGATTAATAGAGTCTAATCCCCAGCACCGGGGCTGGTGGTGGGTGTGGAGGCAAATGTCTTAGCCTTCATCGCACTGATTGCCCGAAGACGGGTCCTGTTGGGGTGGAGGTCAGCTTCTCCGCCCTGTGCCTCGGTGTGGCGGGGGGACCTGCTGGAATTTTTAACGCTTTAGAAGGTGATGTTTGAGCTGAGGGGGAGGATTCTACAGTTCATGGGCCTTGTTTATCATGCACTTTCAAGAATTGGATGCCATCGAACATTAGGGGGGGAGGGTGGGGGGGGGGGGGGGGGGGTTGAGTGTATGGCTTATTGGTGATCATGTATGGGATGACAGTGGATTCTCTTTTTCTTGTTTTGTATTTGGGATGCAGGGGGAGGTTTGGGTTTGTAGGATAAAGGCGTTGTTGGTCAGGGGATTGCTATTGTATTTGTTTTTGTTGGTTATTTGTTGTTGGGTGTATATTTGATGAAAATGTGGAAAATGAGGAGAATAAAAATATTTTTTTTAAAAATAGAGTCTAATCCGAAATCCCAGCCCCAACCAGAGCATTTATTTTTTCGTCGGGGTGGGAGGCGGAGACTGGAGTCAACCCGGGGTTCGCACCTATGCAGTTTATGGAGGCAGCTGGCTGCTTATATACTACCAGCTGTCTCCACTCAAGTGGGATTTTGGAAGGCCAGTGTGAGAAGCCCAGAGTGTATTTTAGACCAAGTAAGAGCTGATCTGAACTTGGTCGATTCATTTGGACATCCACGATACCACATTGGAGAGGTAAGATATCTTTTTGGATATGGTCCCATGATACCTTTGGGAGAGAAAAAACACCCTTTGGGACAGTTAAAATTGAACATGATTGTGCATAAAATGTGTATAAACTCATTGGAACTGTTGAAGCTATCAAGGAACTGTCGAAGAATTGTTAAGCTGTCAGAAACTGTCAAATTCTCAAAGACCTGCCAAGACAGTCAAAGCTGTCAAATAATTGTCAAGCTGTCAAGGGTACTAGGTGAGTTGACATGAAGGGGGTATGGGTAAAGGGTGATGGGTGGGGGGCATGGGTTGCAATGAGTTGACATTAAGTTAACATATGGGCCATAACGGTCCATGGGGATGTAGGGGGCAGAGTGGGTATGAGAGGAAATAAGGTATGTGTAGAGGGGCAATAGGTGCCATAAGGGGTATGAACAACTATGCCGGATTGTGTAGGCAACATGAGGTGGCATATGTTGGCATGGATGTGGCATGGAGAGTTTGAGTCGGTGAAGGGATGAGGTGTGAGGACTGGGCCGCCATTTTTTGTTTTAGTCATTTTTTAAAAAATGTTGAACAAAGAGCCCGAGCACTGCACCTGGCAGCTTTCATGCTCATCCTGGGGGGGAGGGGGGGGGGGGGGGGGGGATATGCAGGCCTCATTTCCAAACCAGCCCTCTACCCCACCCCTTCCCCAGAAACAAAGTCAGTAAGGAGCCAACCTGTTCTATACTCTGTAGGCCAGTGTAATGCCCAAAAGCTCACATGTGGGTGAGAAGGTGGTAGAGTTGGCAGCTGCCCTATTTTGTGTGCCCCCTGATGTGTTGGGTGTTCCGGATCACAAACAGGTCACCAACACTGGAAGTGGTGCAACTCTCTTTTATTATAAGGTTAACTATATTAACATACTTGAACTGCAGGTAAATGCAATACCAGCTTTAACTGTTGACCCTTGCCTAGTCCTAACCAGGTGATGCACTCAGCACATGGTGAATGTCTGTGTTGCAGGCTGTGAGCTCTGTGCTCCGAGCTGGCTAGTACTAGAAAGAGCGGGAACTCTCCTCTCCCCTGTCTTTATAGTGCGTGTGCTCTCACTGGTGATTGGCTGCGGTGTTGTGTATGCTGATTGGTCCCACTGCATGTCCATCAGTGTGTGTGTGTGCGTGTCTGCACCATAATATACTGGCGTATATTATGACATCCCCTTTTTATATAAAGACGTGACAATAAATATTGTGTAGTGAATGTACCTGACTATGTGTGTGCGTGTTTTCACATGACTATGTACATGAGGCTTGTCTATTTACACGGCAAGGTGCCTGGTGCCGAGAAATAGGATGTCACACCAACAACAAAATGAACATTATATACAAACTACTGGAACGATGAAACAGGATAATAGAACAGATCAAAGAGTCCAACATCGTAAAACTCATAAGTCAAGTCTCTGAGGTGGGCGACGAATTCTGGTTGACTGCCTCAAGGGTGGGTCAGGAGCCACCGGCTGAGGAACGGGCTGGGCCACGGCAGAGTGAGGAGGATGCAGAGTATTCGGAATCTCCACATAGTCCAGGTTGGGGACAACAGGAGGGCGTGGCACCGGTGGAGGATCACGTAGCGAGTGTGGAACGAGACGAACGGCACGCCGATTGCGGCGGCGAATGGAACCATCTGGCAGACGAAGCAGGAACGAGCAGGGAGACACCTGCCGAAGAACCACAGCAGTTGCAGACCAGCCACCCTCCGGAAGATGGATGCGGACGTTGTCATCCGGCGCCAGAGCAGGGAGATCAGTCGCCCGAGCGTCATGCGCCGCCTTGTGTTGTGCACGAGACTGTTGCATCCGCTGAAGGACCGGAACGTGGTCAAGGTCTGGGACGTGAATGGACGGCACCGTGTCCTGAGGGTGCGACCCATGAGGAGCTGGGCTGGCGACAGGCCCGTGGAGAGTGGGGCCGAACGATAGGCCAGCAAGGCGAGGTAGAAGTCGGATCCTGCATCGGCAGCCTTGCAGAGGAGCCATTTGACGATGTGGACACCCTTTTCTGCTTTGCCATTTGATTGGGGGTGCAGGGGACAGGATGTCACATGTACAAAGTTGTACCTGCTGGCAAAGTTGGACCATTCTTGGCTCGCGAAGCAGGGGCCATTGTCCGACATCACAGTGAGTGGGATGCCGTGACGAGCAAAGGTCTCCTTGCAGACACGGATGACCGCCGATGATGTGATGTCGTGCAGGCGTACAACCTCCGAGTTGTTCGAAAAATAGTCTACAATCAGAACATAGTCCCTGCCGAGCACATGGAACAGGTCAACGCCTACCTTAGACCAAGGGGACGAGACCAACTCATGGGGCTGTAAGGTCTCACGTGGTTGGGCCGGCTGGAACCGCTAACAGGTGGGGCAGTTGAGCACTGTGTTGGCGATGTCCTCATTGATGCCGGGCCAGTAGACAGCCTCTCGGGCCCTCCGTCGGCACTTCTCCACGCCAAGATGGCCCTCGTGTAGCTGTTCCAAAACGAGTTGGCGTATGCTGTGCAGGATCACGATGCGGTCCAGCTTCAGGAGGACACCATCGATTACTGCCAGGTCGTCTTTGATATTGTAGAACTGCGGGCATTGGCCCTTGAGCCACCCGTCCATCATGTGGTGCATGACACGCTGTAGTAGGGGGTCAGCCGCAGTCTCACAGCGAATGTGGATAAGGCGTTCATCCGTGGCCGGCAGATTGGAGGCCGTGAAGGCCACATGAGCGTCAACCTGGCAGACGAACCCCTCTGGGTCACACGGGGTGTTGACTGCCCTGGACAGAGCGTCGGCTATGATCAGGTCCTTGCCCGGGGTGCATAGGAGCTGGAAATCTTACCGCCGGAGTTTAAGCAGAATACGCTGGAGGCGAGGGGTCATATCATTCAGGTCATTTTGTATAATGTTGACCAGCGGGCGATGGTCGGTCTCGACAGTGAATTGGGGGAGGCCGTACACGTAATCATGATATTTGTCGACCCCAGTCAACAGGCCCAGGCACTCCTTTTCGATCTGCGCATAGCGCTGTTCCATGGGGGATCATGGCACGTGACGCATATGCAACGGGGGCTCATGATGAGGCCTCATCGCGTTGCAGGAGCACCGCCCCAATGCCGGATTGGCTGGCATCCGTTGAAATTTTTGTTTCCTTCGTGGGATCAAAAAATGCCAATACCGGGGCCGCGGTAAGCTTGGTCTTAAGCTCCTCCCATTTGCGCTCGTGGGCGGGAAGCCATTGGAAGTCTGTCGTCTTCCTGACCAGGTTCCGGAGAGCTGTGGTATGGGAGGCGAGGTTGGGGATGAACTTCCCCAGGAACTTGACCATGCCCAAAAATCGGAGGACCGCCTTCTTATCCGCTGGCTTCTGCATGGCCGTGATGGCTGCCACCTTGTCCGCATCCAGCCGCACACTCAACTGGGAGATGTGGTCCCCTAGGAACTTGAGTTCTGTCTGGCCGAAGGAACATTTGGCTCTGTTGAGGTGAAGGCCTTGGTCCCGTATTCGTTTGAAAACGCGCTGGAGGCGACTGATATGCTCCTGCGGGGTGGTGGACCAAATGATGATGTCGTCAACATAGATGCGCACATCCTCAATGCCCTCCATCATTTGCTCCATGATCCGGTGGAATACTCCTGATGCCGATATAATCCCAAACGGCATCCTGTTGTAACAGTATCTGCCAAACGGGGTATTAAAGGTACACAGCTTTCTGCTGGACCTGTCTAGTTGAATTTGGCAGAATCCTTTTGAGGGGTTAAGTTTGGTGAAGATGTTGGCCTGAGCCATCTCGCACGTGATCTCCTCGCGCTTGGGAATAGGTAATGCTCCCTCATTATGTTGCGATTCAGATCCTTTGGGTCAATGCAGTTCCGGAGCTCGCCGGAGGGCTTCTTTACGCACACCATGGAACTGACCCAGTCGGTTGGTTCCATCACTCTGGAGAGCAGTCCTTGGTCCTGGAGGTCCTGCAGCTGCTGCTTGAGGCGGTCCTTGAGGGGTGCTGGGACTCTGCGAGGTGCATGAACCACAGGCGGGGCAGTCTTGTTTGAGCAGGATTTTGTAAGTGTATGGATGCGTGCCCATGCCTTTGAAAACGTCACGGTGCTGGTCGATGATGGCATTGAGTTGCGCCCTGAAGTCCGCATCCTGGAAGGCAGACGTGTCCTCTGGAGAGAGAGAGTGTACTCGTTGAACGAGGTTTAGGAGTTTGCACGCCTTTGTGCCTAGCACAGAGTCCTTCGAGGAGCCCACGATCTCGAAGGGAAGGATGGCTTTTCGCGAGTTGTGCGTCACTTCGACTTGGCATGAACCGGTAGCAGGAAGTCCACTAGTTGGCAGGTCGACGGAAGAATGGTTGGTTTAACCCAAGGATCTGAAAGGCTGACCACGCTAGGAGATTAGCGGAAGCACCGGTGTCCAGGCGGAATCGTATCTGGGATCGGTTGACAGTCAGGGTGGCACACCACTCGTCGTCTGGATCAATGCTGTGCACCGACAGCGGCTGGTGGTTTAGATTCGGGGACAGCCTGTTCTTTGTTATAACAGCGACTGGAAAAGGCTCCCTCGGGTCCTCAGTGTCACTGGTCTGCGGGAAGTCGGAATCGGCCTCGGATTGGCCGTAGGTAACTGCTTGTTGCAGGGTTCTTCGGAGGTTTATTTCATTTCCTGGTTCAATTTGAGGCATTGTGCTGTCATTCCAGGTGGAGGAAGGTTGTTTTACAGCTTTAAAAGATTTTTTCTTTGATTTGGGACATTTCCCCTTTAAATGGGCGTGGTCTGGGGCCTCTGACGTCATGACGCACGTGACGTAGCACGTAGGAGGCGTTTGCACATGCACAGATCGCGGTTCCTTTACTGATGGCCGTTTTCGTGATTGCGCATGCGCGGCGTCGCGCAACTGCGCAAGTGCAGTTCCTTTACAAAGATGGCCGCCGACCACAATTGTTCTGTGCTCCGGGATTTCGGCCTCATGGTGAGTACTGCCACTTCTCTTACCTTTTCTTGCTGGTTGGAGTGTGCTTTCCTCACAGTATTTGCCGAATTTGTCCAGGACTGCCTGGAAGTCACTCCTGTTTTGCCCCTTGGAGAACTTGAATTTTTAAAAGATTTCTTCTGCTCTGGCACCGGCGATGGTGAGGAGAAGCTCTGTTTTTTCAGAATCGGCCAGGTCTTCTAGTTCGGCTGCCAGCAGGAAGATTTCAAACTTTTGCCGGAATGCCCGCCAGTTTTCGCGGAGACCGCCATGGCACTGGAGCTGCTGCGGAACCCGGATCTTGAACATCTTGCCTGGGTATCGTTGCTGGTTGTCACTGTACGCTGAGGTGCCGGCAATGCGGAGCGGCAGTGGTGGGTTTATGTTCTCCATACTTCAGGATGCCGGAATGCTGATTAGTTGCAGGTGGGTCTCAGAAGTGTTAGTATGCAACCAAGCCTGGTATCATGATGTGTTGGGTGTTCTGGATCACAAACAGGTCACCAACACTGGAAGTGGTGCAACTCTCTCTTATTATAAGGTTAACTATATTAACATACTTGAACTGTGGGTAAATGCAATACCAGCTTTAACTGTTGACCCTTGCCTAGTCCTAACCAGGTGATGCACTCAGCACATGGTGAATGTCTGTGTTGCAGGCTGTGAGCTCTGTGCTCCGAGCTGGCTGCTACTAGAATGAGCGGGAACTCTCCTGTCCCCTGTCTTTATAGTGCGTGTGCTCTCACTGGTGATTGGCTGCGGTGTTGTGTATGCTGATTGGTCCCACTGCATGTCCATCAGTGTGTGTGTGTGTGTGTCTGCACCATAATATACTGGTGTATATTATGACACCCCCCCCTGCTGAAAACCTGCCCATCAGGGCACATAAAATGTAACTCTGTGCCCCTGTGTTCATGATCAGAACCCACAGCACTGCAGAGTAGTATGAGTGTGCAGGACATCAAGTCAGAGTTCCTTCTCTTCAGCAATGCTGACCGAAAATGAGACAGTTGCTGTAACTGTACAGGGCTCTCCCAGTGGGCAGCTTTCTTACATTTTTATAAAGTGAAAAGTGTAACGTTTCCCACTGAAAGGGATCTTTTCCCACTGTACGTTGTTTATGGGTGGCCCGTGAGTGGAATTTATGCTGTTTAAATTAACCCCCTGTAGTAATCCAGGAGACATGAAGATAAAGGTTAAATCAAATTTATTTCAACTCAAAAGTAAAGCCGCACCGTGGCATACACTAGTGTCCCGGCCGGGTACTAACAGGAACTCCCAGTTCCACTCTGGGACTGTATTTAAAAGGCTCGATAATGGGCCGGGCCTCTGCCCATTACCACTCGTACTCAACGAGCTCCACAGGGAGATCAATGAGTGATTCCTTATGATCCTCGTGAGGGTCATTACACCCCCCTTTTGTCGGTAACAGAAATCAGGAGTTCAAACTCAGATCACCTCCGCCAGCCCCGGCATTTCAATCTGACCAGTGTCCAAGTAAGACACAAGCCATATCTGATGAAGGAGCCACTTGGAAAGCAAAAAGAAAACTCTGAGCTGGGTTCTCCTTTACTGAAACTAAGTGTTGACGCTGGGGCGGGATTCATGGAGTTCCACGACAGCAAAACTGGCACCACACCAGATTCAGCGACTGTTAAGGGGCTAGCACCGGCACCATGTGGAACACAATCGATTCCAGTGAGAAACGGTGCCGGATTCGCCAAGTCCGTGATTGCCACTCAGGAGACTGACAAGATGCAGCCGTATACAAACTTAAGTCCCCACACACAATATCCCAGCCAACAAAATGGCATAGGTTGCGCTGGAGCACGTCCATCCCGCTGATGGGTCAACTGGGTTGTGAGCACACCTAGGGACATGCCCTGCGGGGGCATCCATACAATCTGTGGCCCGAGGTTCACAGTGGGCATGCAGCGCAGCTGATTTGCAGGCCACAACAATGGTGTTCTGTGCCTGTCTGCCCCGACCCAACAGCCCACCTCCTGGCGTCCTCCCGTCCCTGACAGGAGCCCCCGGGTATCGGCACAACTGTCAGCAAACTATGGCAATATTGGATTCTTTCCGTAACCCCCCTCACTCTCTCATCAGCCAAAATACTGGGGCGAAATTCTCCAGAAATTACGCCCAAAACGGCGCAATTCAGTCGGGCATCGCGTCGCCCCAAAGGTGCGGAATGCTCCGCATCTTGGGGGGCTGAGCCCCAACCTTAAGGGGCTAGGCCAGCGCCGGACGAATTTCCGCCCCGCCAGCTGGCGGAAAAGGCCTTTGGTTCCCCGCCAGCTGGCGTGGAAATTACATCTCCGGGCGGCGCATGCGCAGGAGCGTTAGCGGTTCCCGCGCATGCGCAGTGGAGGGAGTCTCTTCCGCCTCCGCCATGGTGGAGACCGTGGCGGAGACGGAAGGGAAAGAGTGCCCCCACAGCACAGGCCCGCCCGCGGATCGGTGGGCCCCGATCGCGGGTCAGGCCACCGTGGGGGCACTCCCCGGGGCCAGATCGCCCCGCGCCACCCCCAGGACCCCGGAGCCCGCCTGCGCCGCCTTGTCCCGCCGGTAAGGTAGATGGTTTAATCTACGCCGGCGGGACAGGCATTTTAGCGGCGGGCCTTCGGCCCATCCGGGCCGGAGAATCACGGGATGGGGGGCCCGCCAACCGGCGTGGCGTGATTCCCGCCCCCACCGAATATCCGGTGCCGGAGAATTCGGCAACCGGCGGGGGCGGGATTCACACCAGCCCCGCCGGGTCGGAGAATCTCGACCCTTGTTTCACAATTTTTAAAAGCACAAGTAATCCGCGTCATCGGGAATTTGATCCATCGGAGTCGGAGCACCGTGGAGTCTCCGGAGAATACCGGGTCAGGCCCATTACTGATATGCAAATGGTGTTTACTGTACGCACGTTCTGCAACGCATTGACGCGGCTGTTGGGGCGACGGTGAATTGGGATTTGGCGTCAAATTGGCGCCTGCCGCAATTTCGGCGTCGGAACCGATTCTCCGCCTTATCACGTTTCCCAATTTCGGCATTGGCCGACAAAGAATCCCGCCCTCAGTGTTTGAAGAAAATTTTAAAATACCGCAGCCTCCCACAGCAAATTCCTATTCCATAGCAAAAATGACAATCTTTGATGCCCAGATGTAGGTCAAGCAAGGAAATTGAACAGCGAAACATTAGCGGCCCATAGCACAGAGCAACTGAAAGCTGTAGCTAGCGAGGTATAGTTAAAGCTACTCAATGAAGTGAAAAGAAGTGAACTGACCCAGTTGTTGATGGAAAATTTAGATCTGATGTTACCATAGAGCAGTTAGACGTTGAGCTCACAAGTAACTCTGAATACCCTCCCCCAGCAAAATGCAAGCCGGAAATGCACAGAATACAACTAGAATTTAAGGAGTGGGAAAGAGAGAAAGCAAATGAGCACAAGAGAACGAAAGGGAGAGAGAAAGGAAAGTTCAGGAGCGTGAACGAGGGAACGAAGGCAAGCACAGGAGAGGGAAAGATAAAATGAAAAATAAAGGAAGAGATAGGAATTCCAGCTCTGAAAATTGGAAATGGAGGGGAGGATCTCCGCTGCCCGCTGCCAATAGCAGAGTTCCCGATGTGGCGGAGAATCTTGTGTCGGGCAAAGACCGGCGCCAACTCCATTGCAATGCTCTGGTCACCTGCTGGTGGCGGCATCGAAATTCGTGCCCTGCGCCAGTAAGAGGATGGAAATAGGTCACTTGAACCCATTTACATCTTATTCATAGATTCATAGAATTTACAGTGCAGAATGAGGCCATTCGGCCCATCGAGTCTGCACCGGCTCTTGGAAAGAACAACCTACCCAAGGTCCACACCTCCACCCTATCCCCACAACCCAGCAACGCCACCCGACACTAAGGGCAATTTAGCATGGCCAATCCACCTAACCTGCACATCTTTGGACTGTGGGAGGAAACCGGAGCACCCGGAGGAAACCCACGCACACACGGGGAGGATGTGCAGACTCCGCACAGACAGTGACCCAGGCCGGAATCGAACCTGGGACCCTGGAGCTGTGAAGCAATTGTGCTATCCACAATGCTGCCGTGCTGCCCTAAAATGAAATGAAATGAAAATTGCTTATTGTCACAAGTAGGCTTCAATGAAGTTACTGTGAAAAGCCCCTAGTCGCCACATTCCAGCGCCTGTTCGGGGAGGCTGTTACGGGAATTGAACCGTGCTGCTGGCCTGCCTTGGTCTGCTTTCAAAGCCAGCGATTTAGCACAGTGTGCTAAACAGCCCCTCCCCTCTTATTAACAGGCTGGACATCAGATTCCCCGTGCCTTCATGATGCTCTGGCCCTCTGGCCGGGATTCACATGGGCGTGGATTGATGGAAGTGTTTGCCAGCGTGGCCCTGACATGGTGGACCTTGCAATGGGCCAAGGGGTAAGTATTTAATGTAGGTGCCCCAAAGTCCATTGGAGGGCCCTCCTATCCCCCACAATGCAAATCCTGCCCACAACAACTCCAGCCCCCATCATACCATCCCCGATCAGAGACCCCACCACAGACCGCCGTAACCTCAATGAACATTGTGGTTAGGTTCAAAGCAGGGTAGGTGGGATGCATTCAAGCATGAATGCAAATGCAAATAAGCAATCCAGCCACCTGGCTCCTGTCACTTGCAGCCGACTAAAAGAGTTTTATCTTTGAAAGTGAATAGAAGCCTTGCAGATCAAAGGATCTGTGGGGACTTAAAGTTGAGATGCGGTTTTAGCTTTCTATAAAGTTAGAGCTGCTGCTTTCTACAGCTCTGTCTGAGGCAGCAGGTGTAAGGAACAGGTCAGTGAAAAACAGTGACTTTTCACTGTTTCTGCCTGGACTGCTGTTTAACTTTCAGACAGGGATCTCTGGTACTAGGGGATCTGGTTCTTGGGAGTTCTCTGATATTGAGGGGGTTTCTGATACTGGGGGGGATCTCTGATACTGAGGGGGTCTCTGATACTGGGGGGAGGATGTTCTCTGTTACTGGGTGTCTCTAATACTGGGAGGTCTCTGATATGGGGGAAAAGATAGTGTGGAACATGCCCCAGGTAGTCAAAGAGTCCGAAGGAAGAATCATAGATTCATAGAATTTACAATACAGAAGCAGGTAATTCGGCCCATCGAGTCTGCACTGGCCCTTGGACAGAGCACCCTACTTAAGTCCACACCTCCACCCCATCCCAGTAACCCAGTAACCCCACCTAACCTTTTGGACACTAAGGGGCAATTTAGCATGGCCAATCCACCTAACCTGCACATCTTTGGACTGTGCGAGGAAACCAGAGCACCCGGAGGAAACCCACATAGACACGGGGAGAAAGTGCGAATTCCACACAGACAGTCATCCGAGGCCGGAGTTGAACCCTAGCCCCTGGAGCTGTAAGAAAGCAGTGCTCACCACTGTGCCACCCCCCCAAAATATTTGAAAAATAGGGACTGTATTTAAGCTCCTTGCAGTCCACAAGAAGTGTCCCAGACAATTATAATGGCTATCAAAGTATTATTTCATTTAATGGAAAATCCAGAACAAACAAGAGGCAAACTATTCAAACAGAAAATATGAAGGTTAAGGAATTACAAGATATATGACTGGCAGGAACCTTGGCCGGAATTCTCCGGTCAACGGGATTCAAGTTTTCTGCCAGCAGCAGAATTAGGCCACTCGGCCCATCGAGTCTGCTCCGCCATTCAATCAAGGCTGATATTTTTTTCATCCCCATTCTTCTGCCTTCGCCCCATAACCCCTGATCCCCTTATTTAAAAAAAAAAAATTTAGAATACCCAATGCATTTTTTTCCAATTAAGGGGCAATTTAGCGTGGCCAATCCACCTAACTGCACATCTTTTGGTTGTGGGGGTGAAACTCAAGCAAACATGGAGGGAATGTGCAAACTCCGCGTGGTCAGTGACCCAGAGCCGGGATCTGGGACCTCGGCGCTGTGAGGCAGCAATGCTAACCACTGCGCCACCATGCTGCCCGATCTATCTCTGTCTTAAAGGCACTGAGTGATTTGGCCTCCACAGCCTTCTGCGGCAAAGAGTTCCACAGATTCACCATCCACTGGCTGAAGAAATTCCTCCTCATCCCTGTTTTAAAAGATTGTCCTTTTAGTCTGAGATTGTGTCCTCTGGTTCTAGTTTTTCCTACAAGTGGAAACATCCTCTCCACGTCCACTCTATCCAGACCTCGCAATATCCTGTAAGTTTCAATAAGATTTCCACTCATCCTTCTAAACTCCAATGAGTACAGACCCAAAGTCCTTAACTGTTCCTCATACGACAAGCTCTTCATTCCACGGATCATTCTTGTGAACCCTCTCTGGACCCTTTCCAAGGCCAGCACATCCTTCCTTAGATACGGGGCCCAAAACTGCTCACAATACTCCAAATGGGGTCTGACCAGAGGCTTACATAGCCTTGGAAGTACATCCCTGGTCTTGTATTCTAGTCCTCTCAACGTGAATGCTAACATTGCATTTGCCTTCCTAACTGCCAACTGAACCTGCATGTTAACTTTAAGAGAATCGTGCACAAGGACTCCCAATCTGATTTCCAAAGCAGTTCCCATTTAGAAAATAGTCTATGCCTCCATTCCTCCTTCCAAAGTGCATAACCTCACACTTTTCCACATTGTATTCCATCTGCCACTTCATTGCCCTCTCTCCTAGCTTGTCCAAATCCTTCTGCAGCCCCCTTGCTTCCTCAATACTACATGTCCCTCTACAGATCTTTGTATCATCTGCAAACATAGCAACAGTGCCTAAGTATGAGTGAATGGATCTCGGACCGGCCCAGGAAACCTGAACATCTCCCTGTCACCAACCTCCGTGTTAAACCTAGAGTCCACATCACACTGCAGTCAAGCACCCAGCAAACGCACATCCCTCAGTGCCCCCATCTGTAGGATGTGCTCACTGCCTGCCCAGTATGAAGCTCTTCACCACACAACCAGCAGCTACCGTTCTGGTGGGAAGCACAAGGCTCACTCAATGAGGCACCCACAGAGGTCTCCCGCACCTACTAGGTGTTCCCCCAGACTGCACCTCAGGAGTGGAGGTGGCCTGCTGTTTGTCTCACCCTTTGCCCTCTGATACCCTTGGCGACTGTCCTCTGGGGGGCCTGAGCCTGGATGGCCTGGCCGACTTTCAGGTGTCACAGGTGGCGACGTGTCAGCCTGTTCTTCCCGCTGACGAGCAGATGTACCAGTGTCAAGAGGAGGGGATTCAGAAAAGTTGAGGCCCCATCCCTTCTCCCTCCCTCAGGCTCATGGGACCCAGGCTACTTTATGGTGGCACAGTGATTAGCATTGCTGCCTCACAGCTCTAGAGACCCAGGTTCAATTCCAGCCTCGGGTCACTGTCTGTGTGGAGTTTGCACATTCTCACTGTGCCTGCGTGGGTTTCCTCCGGGTGCTCCAGTTTCCTCACACAGTACAAAGATGTGCAAGTTGGTGGATTGGCCATGCTAAATTATCCATTAGTGTCCAAAAGGTCAGGTGGGGTTACTGGGTTACGGGCATGGAGTTGAGGTGCGGGCTTAAATAGTGGCTGCTCTTTCCAAGGGCCGGTTCAGACTCGATGGGCCGAATGGCTTCCTTCTGCACTGTAGGGATTCTATGATTTATGTATCCCTGTGACTGTCATGTCCCTCTGTGACTGGTTCAGGTCAGCCAATCCCTGGCCAATGCTCTCGATGCCCTCAGCCATGACCGTTTGTGCATGGGCCAAGCTCTGGAGCCCCACTGCAAAGTCCAGCTGCACCCGGGACATGTCTGCTGTTGGCTGGGCTCTCCTGTCCTGTGCCTGAACCATGGACAGCACAGTGTGCCCCAAGCCTTGGACGTCCTGACACATGGCTCTGACTTCTTGCCCCAGGCCTTCCACTGCAGATGCTACCCTTTCAGTGTTAGCCCTGGTGCTATACATTGTCCACAACATCTCCTGCGCCTGAAGGCGAATGGACTCCTTCAGTTGTACCTGCAGGCACTGGAATGTTGCCGACACCCCTGTTGCTGACTGTAAATTCTGGCTCTGACTCTGCATTTGCACCAGTGATAGGATCATCTTTTCCAGAGGTACGATACCTGTCTTGGCAGCAGCTGTTCCCTGTGGTCAGGCAGCCCGCCGACCGTCCGTTCCCTTCGGAATCCCTGCCTCCACCTGATATGTTGCAGAATGTGTGTGCTGCTCACCAGAGGGTGACCCAGGAACCTGATCACTAACAGTTCCCACCGAGGTGATGCCCTCTGTGATGGTGGATGGCGCTGATGAAAGCAGTGCCGAGATATTGGTGTTTTCCCCAGTGTTGTGCTCCAAGGTGTTCTGAGCATCTGGAGGCGGTGCTGCGACTCCAGATGTCCCGGCCTCGTCTTATGGGAATCCTGGGAGACAAAACACATGGAGCCAGCTCTTGGGAAGGACATAGCTGTGGTAAATGAAAGATTCACTTGAGAGAACACATCTGGATAAATTTGCATTAGACTCTCACTTCTTCTGAGCATGCCGAACTCCATGTTTGCCTCTGCTCACTCCTCGGCCACCCCTGCCAATTCCATGGCCCATTCTTCAGAGGAGTTTTGGACCCGTATCTTGGGCATGCCCTCACCCATCTTCTTATGCTCTTTTCGATTATGGCCCACTTTATCCTTGGGGATACAGAAAGAACATAGTGAGATGCTGGCACGCAGGTTTTCGGGGATGTTTCTAGCTGGTAGCACGTGTGGACAAGGCACCTGGCGAAACAGGACAGGGCATGTATACGGGGTTCCTGAAGGGTGGATTCTGGGAACATGTTGGTAGGTAGAGTTTTACTGGCATATAATGGTTTGGGGGCAGATGTCAGGGGTCAAGGAGGGGTGTGATGCCAAGGTCACACTAGTTACTCACCCTGGTAGCTCGAGGGAGATCATTCCTCATCCTCCTGCATTGCTTGCCAGCCCTCTTGGTGAGGCTGCCAGCACTCACTGCAGCTGCCATTTCATCCTAGGCTCTATTCATTTCAGCTGCCTGGTGTCTCTGCCCCACCCTGGGGAAGGGTATGTCACTCCTCTCCTCAATGGCATCCAACACTCAGTTGATGTCTGCATCAAGGAAGCAGGTCTTCTTGCAGTCATCTTCTTGACTGGAATGAGAGTCCGGAGTGAGTGGAACACTTAAAAGCTGGCTGCAGCTTGTCAGCCTAACAATGGGATTCCTGACCCCAGCGAACCACCCACCTGGGGAATCGGGACTCGGGCGGGATGCACGTGGGCAGTGCGCTGGCCCATTTACATAGATGGAATCGCGCCTACCCAGCGCTCCTCGCGGCAGCGTGAAAATGTTCCAATTCTCTGTTGGCGGGAGCACTTAATCTCTGAACCAGAGAATCCCATCCAAAATCTCTGTTCCATCAGAGCTGGTAATGACGGAATAACGGTCAACATTGTTTGAAAGCAAAAACATGACAAGATATAGACTGACACATTGTGGCAAAAAAATTCAAAATGAAGGGTAGAGTTCATGGGCGGGATTCTCCGAGCCCCCGCTGGGTCGGAGAATCGCCGGGGGCTGGCGTGAATCCCGCCCCCGCCGGTTGCCGAATTCTGCGGCACCGGATATTCGGCTGGGGTGGGAATCGCGCCGCGCCGGTTGGCGGGCCCCCCCGGCGATTCTCCGGCCCGCGATGGGCCAAAGTCCCGTTGCTGGAATGCCTGTCCCGCCGGCGAGAATCAAGCCACCTCTCTTACCGGTGGGACAAGGCGGCGCGGGCGGGCTCCAGGGTCCTGGGGGTTGCCCCCATGGTGGCCTGGCCCGCGATCGGGGTCCACCGATCCGCGGGCAGGCCTGTGCGGTGGGGGAGGCGGAAGAGACCCCCTCCACTGCGCATGCACGGGGATGCCGTGAGCGGCCGCTGACGCTCCCGCGCATGCGCCGCACGGCAAAGTCATTTCCGCGCCAGCTGGCAGGGCACCAAAGGCCTTTCCCGCCAGCTGGCGGGGCGGAAATCAGTCCGGCGCGGGCCTAGCCCCTCAAGGTGAGGGCTCGGCCCCTCAAGATGCGGAGGATTCCGCACCTTTGGGGCGGCGTGATGCCGGACTGATTCGCGCCGTTTTTGGCGTCGGCCGGCGGACATCGCGCCGATTGCGGAGAATCCCCGCCCCATGTCCGAAGTTGTTGAATTCAATGTTGATTCCAGAAGGCTGTAAAGTGCCTAATCAGAAGATGAGGACCTGTTCCTGCAGTTTGTTTAGGGATTTGAGTGGAACATTGCATCAGGTCAAGGACAGAAATGTGGGCATGAAAGCAAGATGGTTAATTAAAATGGCAAGTGACAGAAAGGCTAGGCTCATATTTACAGTCGGAACAAAGATCTTCTGCAAAACGGTCACCTAGTCTGCGTTTAGTCTCCTCATTGTAGACGAGATCGCATTGGGGACAGCGAATACAGTGGACTAAATTGAAAGAAGTACAAGTAAACCATTACTTCGCTTGGAGGAATGTTTGGGGCCTTGGACAGTAAGGCGAGAGGAGGTAAAGAGGCAGCCGTTATATGTCCTGCAATTGCCTGGGAAGGTACCATGGGAACGGGATAAGGTTTTGGGTGTGATGGAAGGGGTAGACCAGAGTGTCACAGAGAGAATGGTCCCTTCAGAATGTTGAACGTTGTAAATTTGCGAGGATGATACTTTGAATATGAAGATTGGTTGGGTGGAAAGTGAGGACAAGGGGACCTTATCATGATAATAAGACAGAGGGGAAGGGATGTGCCAGAAGTGCAGGAAATATTTAGGACACTGTTGAGGACCATAGTCAACCACAGTGGGGAACATTTAGTTTGCTTGTCACAGTAAAAGATTTAAATCCTGAAATCTTGTTATGCGATCCTGCCAGTGAGTCAATTCAATGTGTTTGAGTCATTGGTCTCTATGGGGATCATTACACATTAATAAAATAAATAAAGTACGGCTAATCTCAGATGCATGTAACAGTATGTAACAGTTTCGACACAGTGAGACTGCCCTAAGGGTGTGACTTGTCCTTGTGCGATATCAATCTTTAATTTCATCGGCTGATCAAACTGCCTAAAAAGGACTTGTAAAAAGCAAGCAAAAGCACTGACTTAAGGTGGCTGCCACAAATCCCTTGACATTTGGTATTACAGGTTAACCAATTTCTGCACGTTTCCGATGTGAATTACAATTAAATCACATTAAGACAACCACCGGTAGAATTTCACGCATGGTGATGTCAAGGACTACTTCAAAGGATGAACTAAAACTGCACAGTTCCTCACTATTTGCATTTCTATAAATCTACCGGGACAAAAAATATATGGAAGGTGTCATCAAGATGGCGGATGGATCATTCAGGAGTTAATGGCTGGGACATCAAAGAATTAAATAACCTAGGCCACACCACACTAGCCATAGTCTGTCCTGACATGAGTATTGTGTTCTGCTATCTTGCCTTTGCAATGATGTGGACAGAATATCTAGTTGTTTAACTAGACCCATGATTTATTGATGAACACATGGAAAGATAACAAACAGATTACTATGCAGACAAAGTTACTAAACGAGTTTGGTGAACTCTCCTGGAGCTACCCAATGTGCGACTGTCCTGTTGTACGCCTTACTACCAACTGGCGAGTGTCTTACATCATGTGACTGATGTCTGACGCCACCAGCTGGTTGGAGGTCACATTACTAACTATGTACAAAACTATTTACAGGCATATCAACACAATGAGCTTTGACAAAGAGCCATCCATCGAAACGTTAGCTCTGTTCACTCTCCACAGATGCTGTTAGACCTGCTGACATTGTCAAGCATTTTCTGTTTTTGTTTCAGATTCCAACATCCATTTATCTTATATGAGCTAATCAATTATCAATTATTTTCTGAAATCAATATGGAGAGAGCGGCCATGTGGCTGGAATGACCATTTCGGAATGTCTTTTTTTAAATTAAGGGGCAATTTAGCGTGGCCAATCCGCATACCCTGCTCATCTTTGGGTTGTGGGGGTGAGACCCACGGAGACACGGGGGGAATGTGCAAACTCCACACGGGCAGTGACCCAGGGCCAGGATCAAACCCGGGTCCTTAACGCCGTGAGGCAGCATTGCAAACCACCGCGCCACCGTGCCGACGCTCAGAATGTCTTTTATTACAACATGCAAGCTGCTGAGGAGAAGTCTGGAAGAAGGTGCAATGGAGCAGGCACAATCTATTTCCCCCCCCCCCCCTCTTTCTCTCTCAAGTACAAGACCTAGGCCGGGAATCCTGCCACACCGGTCGGTGGCCGTTGACAGTGCCCCCCCCCCCCCCCCCCCCCCCCCGGCAATTCTCCAGGCCCCAATGGGCCGAGCAGCCGTCCAGTTTTGCCCAGTCCCGCCGTTGTGAATTACCCACCTCACGCATGGCGGCACCTGGCAGGTGAGTGTGCCGGGGCGGTCCTCGTGGAAGCGCGGGGGATCCGACCCGGGGGGGGGCAACCGATCTGTGGGCGGGCTTGTTCCGTGGGGGGACTTCTTTCCTCCACGTCGGGCCCCTGAAGGGCTCTGCCATACTGCCCGGGGGCTGGCGCGGAGAAGAGAACCCCCGCGCATGCACGGAAATACGCCGGCCGGTCCACGTATGCGCAAGATCACGCCGGCCGGTCCGCGGGACCCGCGCTGGCCCTTCGGCACCGGCTGGAGCGGGGCCAACCCCTCCGAAGTCCATCTAGCCCCCGAAGGTTTGGAGAATTCCTCACTTTCGGGGGCTGTTGACGCCGGAGTGGCTGGCGCCGGTTTTCCCGCTGGCGTAGGGACTTAGTCCCCAGAAGGGAGAATCCCGGCCTTAATCTCTATTACAGTTTGACATCCAGTACAGTTCAAACAAAAGGAAAGTCAGGTGTAAAATCATTGACTTTCATGAAAGAGACAAATTGTACCATTTTTAAAAATTGACTGTCTCCATAAATTGCAGTTCGAAGGGCTTCAACTCCACTGAAATTTCAAGACCACATATGGAAAAATGCTGCTCCAGTCACGGATACCAGCAAAGGACAGTTAACTCTATTTTTACCTTTATCAGTGAATTTTAATTCAGCCAGAAATTAACTTCTTACTGTATAACTTATCATTCTGCATGCTTGTGTGTATGTGGCAAAGTTCAGGATATGGGTTTACCTTTTTTAATATATCTCCTATCTATACCTGGGTGGATTTATAGCTCAACAAAAACTAACCCCTTTGTATTTTACACATAAGAATACCTGTCAGCTTTGTTTCCTTGCAATCAGGACACATTGAATTAATACCTTCGTCCTTATAAATTCACAAAAAAAACCCTGTTGCAGTCAGGCCAGGAGTCGTAGAATAGGGGAGTAATTTCACCCCTCTTCAAGGTGGTCATAACGTAAGAAAACACATCTGTAGGAGATGTCTCCATCTCAATTCCCTCTGGCACAGAGTCACTGAGTTGGAATGTGAGTTTGAAGAGAGTCAAAAGGAGGAGGAGGAATTTCTGGACAGTTCTGAAACATAGTCACACCCTAGAGAGCTGGATAGCAGGAATTTAGGGGAGGTTGAGAAGGAGAATCCACAGACACTGGTCCTGTCCAACAGATGCAATGTACTGGCTCTGAAGACAAGGTGAAAGATTGCAGGGTTGGCAGCCACAATGCACCAACCAAGGCACTGTGGCTCAGAAGGCAGTCCAGGGTAAGGAAGGACAGAATAAAAATGTGGTAGTTATTGGGGAGTTAGGTAGCATCCTCTGCAGCCCAGAATGAGAATCCCAAGAAGGCATACGGCATGCTTGCCTTCATTGGCCGGGGCATTGAGTATAAGAATTGGCAAGTCATGTTGCAGCTGTATAGAACCTTAGTTAGGCCACACTTGGAGTATAGTGTTCAGTTCTGGTCGCCACACTACCAGAAGGATGTGGAGGCTTTAGAGAGGGTGCAGAAGAGATTTACCAGAATGTTGCCTGGTATGGAGGGCATAAGCTATGAGGAGCGATTGAATAAACTCGGTTTGTTCTCACTGGAACGAAGGAGGTTGAGGGGCGACCTGATAGAGGTATACAAAATTATGAGGGGCATAGACAGAGTGGATAGTCAGAGGCTTTTCCCCAGGGTAGAGGGGTCAATTACTAGGGGGCATAGGTTTAAGGTGAGAGGGGCAAAGTTTAGAGTAGATGTACGAGGCACGTTTTTTACGCAGAGGGTAGTGGGTGCCTGGAACTCACTACCGGAGGAGGTAGTGGAAGCAGGGGCGATAGGGACATTTAAGCGGCATCTTGACAAATATATGAATAGGATGGGAATAGAAGGATACGGACCCAGGAAGTGTAGAAGATTGTAGTTTAGTCGGGCAGTCTGGTCGGCACGGGCTTGGAGGGCCGAAGGGCCTGTTCCTGTGCTGTACATTTCTTTGTTCTTTGTTGTTGGATGCGTTCCACAATGTCATCGTAATGTATACTTCACGGTGACTGGAAGATGATTTTGCTAAATACAGTTGCCATGGTCTATGATCGAACAAATGACTTAGCTAGGAACAGGGAGGAGGTCCTGCTGATCGAGTATCGGTCTCTAAATTAAAAAGCAGAACCTTGGGCGAGATTCTCCGACCCCCCGCCGGGTCGGAGAATCGCGGGGGGCTGGCGTGAATCCCGCTCCCGCCGGTTGCCGAAGTCTCCGGCACCGGAGATTCGGCGGGGGTGGGAATCGCGCCGCTCCAGTTGGCGGGCCCCCCCGCGCGATTCTCCAGCCCGGATGGGCCGAAGTCCCGCCGCTAAAATGCCTGTCCCGCCGACGTAAATTAAACCACCTACCTTACCGGTGGGACAAGGCGGCGCGGGCGGGCTCCGGGGGCCTGGGGGGAGCGCGGGGCGATCTGGCCCCGGGGGGTGCTCCCACGGCGGCCTGGCCTGCAATCAGGGCCCACCGATCCGCGGGCGGGCCTGTGCCGTGGGGGCACTCTTTCCCTTCCGCCTCCGCCACGGTCTCCACCATGGCGGAGGCGGAAGAGACCCCCTCCACTGCGCATGCGCGGGAATGCCGTCAGCGGCCGCTAACGCTCTCGCGCATGCGCTGCCCGGAGATGTCATTTCCGCGCCAGCTGGCGGGGCACCAAAGGCCTTTTCCGCCAGCTGGCGGGGTGGAAATTCGTCCGGCGCCGACCTAGCCCCTTAAGGTTGGGGCTCGGCCCCCAAAGATGCGGAGCATTCCGCACCTTTGGGGCGGCGCGATGCCCGTCTGATTTGCGCCGTTTTGGGCGCCAGTCGGCTGACATCACGCCGTTTCCGGAGAATTTCGCCCCTTAAGCGCAATAATCTCTGGATTATTGCCTGAGCCACGGGAAAATTGGCACAGGAGCAGACAGATCAGGGAATAAACATGTGACTCATGTGGGAAAGAGGAATTATTTTTCACTGGCACCAGTACTGGGGCAGGAGGGAGCTGTACTAATGGGACGAGGTCAGCTGAACCGGGTTAGGCAGAAAGAGTTAAGATGGGGAAGGGATTTACAAGAGAAAGAAGTGGCCGAAAGGTGGGCAGGAGAGGAAAGACGAAAGTAGGGAAGGACATTAACGGTAAGAAAAGGAATCTGAAAAGGTGGTTAAATACACAGTGAGAGGAAATGCTATTAACAATGATTAAACTGTCTGTACAGAAATGAATACGGTGTCTGTAATAAAACAGGAGAACTGGAGGCAATGACGCGTTGGAGGAATAATGGGGATTACTGAGAAACAGCTAGGAAAAGATCAGGGGCGTCATTCTCCGACCCCCCGCCGGGTCGGAGAATGGCCGTTGGCCGCCGTGAATCCCGCCCCCGCCGAAGTCTCCGAAGGGAGAAAAGTCGGCGGGGCGTTAATGGCGCCGCTGCCGCGGAGAATGTCACGGGTCTGCGCAAGGCAGCCGATTTTCGGCCTGCCGATATTCTCCCTTCCGGATGGGCCGAAGTCCCGTCGACGCGATGACCGTTCACGTCGACGTGAATCAAACCTCCTTTTCATCGGCGTGACCCGGTGCTCCAGGCTCACGCCGACCAGCGAGGAGGTGAGTGACGGCCTGGGGGGTTGGCTCTGGGCAGGAAATGGCGTGGCCGCAGACTGATTGCCTGAGGAGAGGTATGTCTCGGCTTGTGTATGTGTGCGGCGGGGGGGGGGGGTTGGTTAGAGTAGGCTGGGCTCCGGGGGAGTGCCGGGAGGGGGTCCGTGCCGGGGTGGAGGTTGGGGGTTGTGGAGGGCGTCCGTGCCGGGGTGGAGGTTGGGGGTTGGGGAGGGGGTCCGTGCCGGGGTGGAGGTTGGGGGTTGGGGAGGGGGTCCGTGCCGGGGTGGAGGTTGGGGGTTGGGGAGGGGGTCCGTGCCGGGGTGGAGGTTGGGGAGGGGGTCCGTGCCGGGGTGGAGGTTGGGGGTTGGGGAGGGGGTCCGTGCCGGGGTGGAGGTTGGGGGTTGGGGAGGGGGTCCGTGCCGGGGTGGAGGTTGGGGGTTGGGGAGGGGGTCCGTGCCGGGGTGGAGGTTGGGGGTTGGGGAGGGGGTCCGTGCCGGGGTGGAGGTTGGGGGTTGGGGAGGGGGTCCGTGCCGGGGTGGAGGTTGCGGAGGGGGTCCGTGCTGGGGTGGAGGTTGGGGGTTGGGGAGGGGGTCCGTGCCGGGGTGGAGGTTGGGGGTTGGGGAGGGGGTCCATGCCGGGGTGGAGGTTGGGGGTTGGGGAGGGGGTCCGTGCTGGGGTGGAGGTTGGGGAGGGGGTCCGTGCTGGGGTGGAGGTTGGGGGTTGGGGAGGGGGTCCGTGCCGGGGTGGAGGTTGGGGAGGGGGTCCGTGCTGGGGTGGAGGTTGGGGGTTGGGGAGGGGGTCCGTGCCGGGGTGGAGGTTGGGGGTTGGGGAGGGGGTCCGTGCCGGAGTGGAGGATGGGGAGGGGGTCCGTGCCGGGGTGGAGGTTGGGGAGGGGGCCCGTGCCGGGGTGGAGGTTGGGGGTTGGGGAGGGGGTCCGTGCCGGGGTGGAGGTTGGGGGTTGGGGAGGGGGTCCGTGCCGGGGTGGAGGTTGGGGAGGGGGTCCGTGCCGGGGTGGAGGTTGGGGAGGGGGTCCGTGCCGGGGTGGAGGTTGGGGGTTGGGGAGGGGGTCCGTGCCGGGGTGGAGGTTGGGGGGGGGGGGGGGGGTCCGTGCCAGGGTGGGTGATGGGAGGGCAAATGAGTTGGTCCACCTGGCCAGGTGCCAGCCTCCAACAGTTGGACCCATGCGGTCCATGCCACCTGGCTGGGGGGAGGAGGGGATATGGGCAATGATGACATGTCGTCGTTCCCCTCCCCCCCACCAGGTCGTCATGTTTTCAGATCATCCAGCGATGTTGGCCGCCGTGGTGGCAGCCGCTCATGTCTATGTTGCCCTGGATGAGGAGGAGGAGGAGGAGGAGGAGGAGGAGGAGCGTGCCAGAGAGGCGGCGCAGGCTGCCGCAGAGGGGCAGGCGGCAGCCGCCCAGGCTGGAGGGACACCTGACCGACAGGACGAGGAGGGGGAGGAGGACGTCGCGGCCCCACGGCAACGGAGGCACCCGAGGGCGCCCCGTGTGTACCGGCCCCGGCAGTCATACCAGGACCTCACGGACCGGGAATGCAGGAGGAGACTCCGGATGAGCCGGGAAACCGTGGCACACATCTGCCACCTGCTGGCACACCTGTCACCGCGTGGCACTGGCGGGGGACACCCTCTCCCCGTGTCCGTCAAGGTTACGGTGGCCCTGAACTTTTATGCAACGGGGTCATTCCAGTCACCGAGTGGGGACCTGTCCGGCATATCGCAGACATCGGTGCACCGGTGCATCCGGGCAGTGACAGATGCCCTTTATGCCATGGCGCACCGCTACATCCGCTTCCCCGTGGACCGGCCCAGCCAAGATGCCCGGGCCGTGGGCTTCTCTGCCATTGCCGGGTTCCCCATGGTCCAGGGCGCGATCGATGGGATGCACGTCGCCGTGCGGCCACCTGCAGATAACAGGGCCGTGTTCACTAATAGGAAGGGGACCTATTCGATGAACGTACAGGTGGTCTGCGACCACCGCAT
Source organism: Scyliorhinus torazame (assembly GCF_047496885.1). Classification (NCBI taxonomy): domain Eukaryota; kingdom Metazoa; phylum Chordata; class Chondrichthyes; order Carcharhiniformes; family Scyliorhinidae; genus Scyliorhinus; species Scyliorhinus torazame. The sequence goes on from NC_092709.1 coordinate 226,492,762, forward strand.
GATGATCCTGCACGTCTGCGCCCGTCACCCAGGCAGTGTACACGACTCATTCGTGTTGTCGCGGTCATCCATCCCCGGCATGTACGAGGGACGCCATCCCCGGCTGAGGGGCTGGTTGCTGGGCGACAGGGGCTACCCATTGCGATCGTGGCTGATGACGCCTATACGGAGGCCACGCAATGAGGCGGAGAACCGCTACAATGATGCCCATGTAGCGACAAGGGGAGTGATCGAGAGGTGCTTTGGCGTGCTGAAGATGCGTTTCAGGTGCCTGGACCTCTCTGGGGGCGCCCTCCAGTATCGGTCAGATAGGGTCGGCCGCATCATTGTGGTGTGCTGCGTCCTGCACAACATAGCCCAGCAGAGGGGCGATGTGCCGCAGGCAGAGGAGGGCGGAGTGGAGGAGCAGCAGGAAGAGGCCCAGTCCTCCCCAGATGAGGGGGATGGGGGCAATGGTCAGGGCAGACGGGGTAGACACAGACGGGTGGCTGTCCACCGTTACCGGCTGGCCCAGCGGGCACGGGACAGGCTGATAGCCGCCCGCTTCACTGACTAGATGGGCGTGGGAATCGGGTAGTATGGCCACAGACCGCACACCATGACAACAGCCGACCACCCACACCCCCCACCCATCCACCCACCCAGCACCCTCACCCCCCTCCCCAACCCCACACACCCCACCCACATGCACACCACCCCCCCACTCCCAATTGCCGATCCACCGGCGGCACAACGGGCCGGGCTCACCCAGTTGCGGGTGGACGCGTGTCTATCGCAGGCCATGGAGAATGATGACAACCCGCCTCCGATGAGCTCCTGGCTCTACATCGTTGGACTATGTCTGACCCATGGCCACAGTACCACCATCCACCCGGACCATCCCTGCATGCGGCTGTGACACTGCAGCGCACGGTCCCGTCCTCTGCCCGGGGGATGTTGATGGCGGCCCAGGGGGAAGGGGGCAGACTCACCTGGGGCTGAGGTAACACCACCCTTCACACACACACTTGCGCTCAACGTACATGACACCCCCGCACACTTTGGACAGAGCACAAAGGCAGCTTCGGTAGGTGTAACATTGACTTTAATAACCAAAGGAGTTCATGCATGTGCCCTAGCGCCTAAAACTCATCTGTGCCCTGCACCCGTGCCAACTTACTCAGTGTCTAATTGTTTAGCCTTACGGGCCCTTTGACTACGTCTACGTGGTTCCCCAGACGGTACAGCAGAACTGGAGGTGGACTCCTGTGATTCCTGCCCTCTGACACTGGATCCCTTTGGCGGCCGTTTCCTGGGGCGTCCTGGCCTAGATGGGCCAGGCTGCGGCCCGGGCGACTGGGATGGCGAGCTGCCAGCCTGTCCTGCCCGTTGCCCACCCGATGCACCTGGGACGGAAGGGGGGGAGTCCGAGGTGTCGCGGTGTACCGGGACCTCCCCTACAGAGGGAGCCGGGACGGACCACACCACCTCCTCCTCCCTCGGGGTGCCCGATGGCCCCCAGGCCTCTACATGGGTGGGGGATGCGAACGGACTGGCCATCCGACGCGCCCCCGACATCTGGCGCTGCCAGTCCTGGAGGCCTGTGCTGGTATCGACAGGGGTCTGCAGGTTTGCAGCCATGGAGCCCAGGGGGTTGTCGAACCCTGTCTGCGACAGTGCGACGCCAGCTCGCACATGGCCACTGGCGCCGATGCCCTCAGCGATGGCCTGCTGAGACTGGGCCATGGCCTGCAGAGACTGGGCCATGGCCTGCAGAGACTGGGCTATGGCCTGCTGAGACTGGGCCATGGCCTGCTGAGACTGGGCTATGGCGTTGAGCGCCTCTGCCATCTGGCGCTGGCACTGGCTCATGGCCTCCTGTGAGAGGGCAGCCATTTCCTGGGCCACAGACGCCGCCTGCACGGAAGGCCCCAGGCCTCGCAAACCGTTCCCCATGTCTGACACCGTCGCACCCATTGCCTCCACCGCGGACGCCACCCGTGCGGTGTCAGCCTGGGTGGCACGCATGACCGGGACCACTCCCAGCTCCTGGACGCGGGTGGACTCCTCCACCTGCGACCGCAGCCGCCGCAAGCCACCCGTCACCCTATTCGCTCGTCTCCGTGTCGGTGGTTGCATCGGATCTATGTGTGGGTGTGGTAACTGCAGGAACCCGGGATCCATCTGGGCGGCAGATGTTCGCTTGGCCTGGGCTGCCCTCCGACCGCCCGGTCCCTCTGCTGCTCCTACCTCCACCTGCTGTACCGGGACGGCTGTGTTGTGCGCACCAGTGAGTGTACCAGACGCCTCATCACTAAAGTGCCCAACCGTGGTGAGTGTTTCTGCGATGGTGGAGGGTGTTGGTGACAGCAGTGGCGTTGTGTCGTGCTCTTCGTCCCACTCTGAGTCCATGGCACTTTGGGGTGGGGGTTCGTCTCCACCCATCCACTCTGAGTCACTGTCCGGTATTTCGTCTTCCCGGGTAGGGGTGTCCTGGGTAGTGGTGTCCCGGGTAGTGCTATCCCGGGTAGTGCTGTCCCGGGTAGTGGTGTCCCGGGTAGTGGTGTCCCGGGTAGGGGTGTCCTGGATAGTGGTGTCCTGGGTAGTGGTGTCCTGGATAGTGGTGTCCTGGATAGTGGTGTCCTGGGTAGTGGTGTCCTGGCTCGGATGTGACGGGGGCCTGTGGCTGCCCCCCTCATCGCTGGGTGGTCGCTCCCGCACGTGACGGGGGTGTCGTCTCCCTGTTGCTCCAGGTCTCTCCGTCTCCCGTGGTCTCCGAGGGGCATCCTGCGGGCGTCGCATGCTGGAGGGTTCGGGTCTCTCCGTCTCCCGTGGTCTCCGAGGGGCATCCTGCGGGCGTCGCATGCTGGAGGGTTCGGGTCTCTCCGTCTCCCGTGGTCTCCGAGGGGCATCCTGCGGGCGTCGCATGCTGGAGGGTTCGGGTCTCTCCGTCTCCCGTGGTCTCCGAGGGGCATCCTGCGGGCGTCGCATGCTGGAGGGTTCGGGTCTCTCCGTCTCCCGTGGTCTCCGAGGGGCATCCTGCGGGCGTCGCATGCTGGAGGGTTCGGGTCTCTCCGTCTCCCGTGGTCTCCGAGGGGCATCCTGCGGGCGTCGCATGCTGGAGGGTGCGGGTCTCTCCGTCTCCCGTGGTCTCCGAGGGGCATCCTGCGGGCGGTCTGCATCTGCGGGGATGGGTGCCTGGACGTTTGGTCCTGCGATACACAATGAAGCATGCATGGTTAGACATCAGGCAGTGATCAGGTGATACGGGAGAGGGGGATATAGGGGAGGGGGGATATGGGGACGGGCTGTTGGTGGCTCACTTGCTCGTGGGGCCCCGACCTCTGCATCAGCAACCTCCCGGTCCTCAGGTCCGCCAGCCAGTTCCAGGGCCCTTTCCTCGTGTACGGTCAGTGGCCTCTCATCAGCGGGCCCTCCTCCAGTCCTCACATGCTCCCTATTGTTGTGTGCGCGCTTCTCCTGGGGGGGGGGGGGGGAGGGGGTGGTGGCAGGGGTAAAAGGCAACAGTGTTAGGCAGGTATATGAATGCACGCCATCGGTTGCGCGTGCATTGCAGAGGTTAAGGTTAGGGCTGGATTCACTTGGGGATATGGGGGAGGGGGGATATGGGGGAGGGGGGGATATGGGGAGGGGGGATATGGGGAATATGGGGGATATGGGGGAAGGGGGGAATATGGGGGATATGGGGGAGGGGGGATATGGGGGAGGGGGGATATGGGGGAGGGGGGAATATGGGGGATATGGGGGAGGGGGGATATGGGGGATATGGGGGAGGGGGGATATGGGGGATATGGGGGAGGGGGGATATGGGGGATATGGGGAGGGGGGATATGGGGGATATGGGGGAGGGGGGATATGTGGGAGGGGGGATATGGGGAGGGGGGGATATGGGGAATATGGGGGAGGGGGGATATGGGGGATATGGGGGAGGGGGGATATGGGGGAGGGGGGGATATGGGGGAGGGGGGATATGGGGGATATGGGGGAGGGGGGATATGGGGGAGGGGGGAATATGGGGGATATGGGGGAGGGGGGATATGGGGGATATGGGGGAGGGGGGATATGGGGGAGGGGGGATATGGGGGATATGGGGGAGGGGGGATATGGGGGAGGGGGGGATATGGGGGAGGGGGGATATGGGGGATATGGGGGAGGGGGGATATGGGGGAGGGGGGATATGGGGGAGGGGGGATTTGGGGGAGAGGGGATATGGGGGATATGGGGGACGCTCACCCTGCCTGCTCTGACGAGGTCGTTCACCTTCTTGTGGCACTGGGTGCCTGTCCGTGGTGTTAGGGCCACAGCGGTGACGGCCTCTGCCACCTCCCTCCACAGACGCCGGCTGTGGCGTGGGGCAACTCTGCGGCCGTGCCTGGGATACAGGGCGTCCCTCCTCTGCTCCACCGCGTCCAGGAGCGCCTCCACATCCCGTGACTCGAACCTCGGTGCTGAGCGACGGCCAGCCATCAAGTCGGGTGTTGCGGTCGGCTGTTCCGGTCGGGTGGGGGGAGCTGCGCGGCCTTATGAGCCGTCACGCCGTGCAGCGCGTATGACGCTGCACGGCGTGAACCACTGCGCAAGCGCGGATCCCGTTACGTCGCTGCTAGCCCATTTCGGGCCGCAGACTATCGGCCCATTTTTATGACGTGACGCAAGTGGGATTTGCGCCGTTTTGTGCGCCGATCGGCGGAGTTTCCGCCGATAAAGGAGAATTTCGCCCCAGGACTGAGAATTAGCCATTGCAGGGTATAAGATATTTAGGCAAGATGGGGGAAAAGGGCAGCTGGTGTTGTTAGGCTTATTGGAAAAAACATAATGGTCGTAAGAAAAAGGGTGCAGCTATCAGCAAGGTGAAAATAGAATCCATACAGATGGAGGTAAAGGATAATGAAGGATCAATCACACCAATAGTGAAAAATCACAGAGAGGCAGGCACGCTGGAGGTAGGTGGACAGAAGAGTGCAAACAATGTAATCAGTTCAACTCGCATAAGGGCTTCCAAACAAGAGTTCCCAGTTACTCAGCAATCAGCAAACTTTATTACATAGGTATACGCAAATTACTGCGGATGCTGGCATCTGAAATAAAAACAGAAAATACTGGACAATCTCAGCAGGTCTGACAGCATCTGTGGAGGGAGAAGGGAGCTAATGTTTCGGATCTGGATGACTCTTTGTCAAAGCTGGAGAGAACTGGAAATGGAGTCAGATTTATACTGTAGTGGGGGGGGGGGGGGGCATGGAGCGGTGGGCCTGGATAGGGAGGGGCCAGCGATAGGTGGAGATTGACAAAGATGTCGAGGGCAGAAGACAAAAGGAATGTAAATGGGTGATTGATGCACTGAGCGTCAAGAACCACAAAGACACGTGAGACTTTAACCAAGGCTTTAATACACTACATAGGAAGCTTACCCGACACAGACGACCCCAGGCAAAATGGGTCAGGTCTCAGAAGCTGGGGCTTATACCTAACTCCCGGGGGAGTGGCCAAGGCGGAGCTCTCCGTGGCCAGGTCAGGTTACATACAGGTGACCGAACCTCTACAGAGCTACAGTACAATACACAGTACAATACACAGGATTACAGGGCCACGTTACACACAACTATTATATAACTATGTACAATGCTAGGGAAGTACAGTGGTGTATCACCACATTCACCCCTTGTTTAGAAGGAAGTCCGCTGTGAAAATATGGAGTAGCAAACACAGTGAGCAAACAGGGAGTAACGAACAGAGTCCATCAGGAGGTTCCGTGTCGTCAGAGGTCGAGACGAACGATGGGTTTGGTCGATCTCTTTGAACGTCGGAGCTGCGGCGCTGAGGTAGTGTCCGGCGGTATCCGTGCGGTCGGTGGTGCTGGGTCGCGAGGCGGCATGACGTCCCCCACCGCTTCGGCTGGCTCGAGGCGAAACTGCGGGATGACAGCGGCTGGCACGGAGTAGTAACAGGCCGAGGGATCGACGGGAGCAGAGAGGGAGCGGGGTGGAGGTTGCGGGGCGGGGGCGGCAGGGGCCCCAGAGGGGGCCAGGTCCTTGATGGAGACGGTCTCCTCACGCCTGTCGGGGTACACTATGTACGCGTACTGTGGGTTGGCGTGGAGGAGACGGACTCTCTCCACCAGGGGCTCTGCCTTAGAGGTCCGCACGTGCTTGCGGAGCAGGATGTCTCCCGGGGACAGGAGCCAGGACGGAAGCGATGTCACGGATGCCGATCTCCTGGAGAAGAGAAACATCCGCTCATGAGGGGTAGCATTCGTTGCAGTACACAAAAGGGACCGGATGGAATGAAGTGCGGCAGGGAGCGCCTCCTGCCAACGGGAGACTGGTAGGCCTTTGGACTTGAGGGCTAGCAGCACGGCCTTCCAAACTGTCGCGTTCTCCCTCTCCACCTGTCCGTTCCCCCGGGGGTTGTAACTGGTCGTCCTGCTCGAGGCAACGCCCCTGGCGAGCAGGTACCGACGCAGCTCCTCACTCATGAAGGAGGAGCCCCGGTCACTGTGAATGTAATTGGGATAACCGAACAGCATGAAGAGGTCGTGCAATGCTTTGATGACGGTGGCGGAGGTCGTGTCGGGGCAGGGAATGGCGAAGGGGAACCGCGAGTACTCGTCAATGACATTGAGGAAGTACGTGTTGCGGTTGTGGGTGGGGAGGGGCCCTTTGAAGTCAATGCTGAGACGTTCAAAGGGGCAGGTAGCCTTGATTAGGTGCGCCTTATCTGGCTTGTAGAATTGCGGCTTGCACTCCGCACAGACTTGGCAGTCCCTAGTCATGGCCGTGACCTCCTCGACTGAGAAGGGCAGGTTGTGGCCCTTGGTGTAGTGGTAGAACCACCTGACGCCCGGGTGACAGAGGTCATTATGTAGTGCCCGCAGTCGGTCATCCTGTGCGTTGGCACAAGTACTACGGGACAGGGCATCAGGAGGATCATTGAGCTTACCTGGCCGGTATAAGATACTATAATTGTAGGTGGAGAGTTCGATCCTCCACCGTAATATCTTATCATTTTTGATTTTACCTCGTTGTTTGTTGTCGAACATGAACGCAACTGATTGTTGGTCAGTAACAGCAGATGGAGTTTAACCCTGAAAAGTGTGAGGTTGTCCATTTTGGAAGGACAAATATGAATGCGGAATACAGGGTTAACGGTAGAGTTCTTGGCATTGTGGAGGAGCAGAGAGACCTTGGGGTCTATGTTCATACATCTTTGAAAGTTGCCACTCAAGTGGATAGAGCTGTGAAGAACGCCTATGGTGTGCTCGCGTTCATTAACAGAGGGATTGAATTTAAGAGCCGTGATGTGATGATGCAGCTGTACAAAACTTTGGTAAGGCCATATTTGGAGTACTGTGTACAGTTCTGGTCGCCTCATTTTAGGAAGGATGTGGAAGCTCTGGAAAAGGTGCAAAGAAGATTTACCAGGATGTTGCCTGGAATGGAGAGTAGGTCTTACGAAGAAAGGTTGAGGGTGCTAGGCCTTTTCTCATTAGAGCGGAGAAGGATGAGGGGCGACTTGATAGAGGTTTATAAGATGATCAGGGGAATAGATAGAGTAGACAGTCAGAGACTTTTTCCCCAGGTGGAACACACCATTACAAGGGGACATAAATTTAAGGTGAAAGGTGGAAGATATAGGAGGGATATCAGAGGTAGGTTCTTTACCCAGAGAGTAGTGGGGGCATGGAATGCACTGCCTGTGGAAGTAGTTGAGTCGGAAACATTAGGGACCTTCAAGCAGCTGTTGGATAGGTACATGGATTACGGGAAAATGATATAGTGTAGATTTATTTATTCTTAAGGGCAGCACGGTAGCATTGTGGATAGCACAATTGCTTCACAGATCCATGGTCCCAGGTTCGATTCCAGCTTGGGTCATTGTCTGTGCGGAGTCTGCACGTCCTCCCCGTGTCTGCGTGGGTTTCCTCCGGGTGCTCCGGTTTCCTCCCACAGTCCAAAGGTGTGCGGGTTAGGTGAATTGGCCAATGATAAATTGCCCTTAATGTCCAAATTGCCCTTGGTGTTGGGTGGAGGTGTTGGGTTTGGGTGGGGTGCTCTTTCCGGGGGCTGGTGCAGGCTCGGGGGGCCGAATGGCCTCCTTCTGCACTGTAGATTCAATGATAACCTATGATTAATCTAGGACAAAGGTTCGGCACAACATCGTGGGCCGAAGGGCCTGTTCTGTGCTGTATTTTCTATGTTCTATGTTCTATGTAACAAGGGTAAATGGTTTTTCCGGCCAGGTAGTGCCTCCAGTGCCGGACGGCTTCCACTATGGCCTGTGCCTCCTTCTCAACCGGGGAGTGGCGGATCTCGGGGCCTTGGAGTGTGCGGGAAAAGAAGGCGATGGGCCTGCATGCCTGGTTGAGGGGGGCACCCAGGGCAAAGTCGGAGGCATCGCTCTCAACTTGGAATGGTGCAGACTCGTCTACCGCATGCATGGCAGCTTTGGCAATAGCGGTTTTTAGGAGGTGGAAGGCCTGGCAGGCCTCGGGCGGGAGGGGGAATGGGGGGGAACGGAGGAGGGGTCGGGCCTTGTCAGGGTACTCGGGCACCCACTGAGCATAGTAGGCAAAGAACCCGAGGCATCGCCTCAGTTCTTTGGGGCAGGTGGGAATGGGGAGATCGAGAAGGGGGCGCAGACGGTCGGGATTGGGGCCGAGGACACCGTTCTCCACCACGTAGCCGAGTATGGCGAGGCGGGTGGTGCCGAAAACACATTTTGCCTCGTTGTACGTGGGATTGAGGCGTTTGGCAGTTTGGAGGAATTTAGTGAGGTTGATGTCATGGTCCTGCTGGTTGTGGCCGCAGATGGTGACGTTGTCCAGATACGGGAAGGTAGCCCGCAGTCTGTTCTGGTCCACCATTCGGTCCATCTCCCGTTGGAAGACCGAGACTCCATTGGTGACGCCAAAGGGTACCCTAAGAAAGTGGTAGAGGCGGCCGTCCGCCTCAAAGGCCGTGAAGTTACGGTCCTCCAGGCAGATAGGGAGCTGGTGGTAGGCGGATTTCAAGTCTATGGTGGAGAACACCCGGTACTGTGCAATCCGGTTGACCATGTCAGATATGCGGGGGAGCGGATACGCATCAAGCAGCGTGTACCGGTTGATGGTCTGACTGTAGTCAATGACCATGCGGTGTTTCTCGCTAGACGTGGCTACCACCACTTGGGCTCGCCAGGGGCTGGTGCTGTGAGCAATGATCTTTTCCGAGAGAAGGCGCTTAATCTCCGCTCGAATGAATTGGCGGTCCCCGAAACTGTAACGCCGACTTTTAGTAGCCACGGGCTTGCAGTCGGGGGTGAGATTAGCAAACAGTGAAGGGAGAGGGGGGGTCCTGAGCGTGGAGAGACTACAGGTGGGACCCGGGGGGGGATCAGGGAAGAACTGGGGGTTGGAGACCGTGAGGGGGGGGAGGTGGGCGTTAAAATGCAAGGTGAGGCTGCGCAGGTGGCATTGGAAGTCCAGGCCGAGGATCGCGGCGGCGCAGAGGTGAGGGAGGACCATGAATTTGAAATCCTGGAACACCACGCCGTTCACTGAGAGGGTGACGACGCAGTAGCCCGAAACCTCGGCCGACTGGGAGTTGGAGGCCATGGAAATATGCCTGCGCGTGGGTAGTACCTTGAGGGAGCAGCGGCGCACGGTGTCCGGGTGGAGGAAGCTCTCCGTGCTGCCGCTGTCGAAGAGGCAGGTAACAGTGAAACAATTTACCTGAACCTCCATGGTGGATCTGGCGAGCTGATGCGGTCGGTCCTGGTCGAGACGATGGATGCGCTGGTGGAGCTGTTGGAGAAGGGTGCCGGATCCGGGGAGCGGCCTGCGGAAGAAGGTGGCGGCGCCCAGGCGTCGTAGGCTGCTGTTGGAGGCCAGGTTGCTGTCGTTGGCTGCATCTCAGTTGTTTGCAGCATTTTGGTCGAGTGCGCAGGACCGGAAGTGACGATCGGCGGCGGGGGCGGACCCAGAAGCGACGATCGGCGGCGGACCGGAAGTGACGTGCGGCGGACCGGAAGTGTAGGAAGCCGGGCCGGGGATAATCAAAGATGGCGGCACCCATGCATCGCACGTGTCGAATAGCGAGCCGGGAACGGGGGATGGCAGCACCCAGGAGTAGCAGGCCGCGGTGTTGGACCCCGAGGCAGCGGTGGAGCGGCAGACGTGTGCAAAATGGCCTTTCTTGCCACAGGCTGAACAGGTAGCATCTCTAGCAGGGCAGCGTTTCCTGGTGTGTTTTGCCTGGCCACAAAAGTAACACTGGGGCCCAGGTATTTTTACTGCTGGTGTGGCTGGGTGGGCCGTGACTTGCAGGGGTTGTTGCTGGGCGGGCGGCAGGGAGGTAGCGGCCACGTAGGGAACGTGGGCAGGCGCATAGGAAGTTTGGGCAGGCGTGTAGGACGCATTATTGTCATATGCTGCCTGTTGGGCCTCTGCCATAGTGACTGCCGTGTCCAGAGTCAGGGTAGTTTGTGCCAGTAGGAGTTGGCGAATTGGGACAGAAGCGATGCCGGCTACAAAGGCATCGAGCGCCAGGGCCTCAGTGTTCTGCTCAGCGGAGACTGCTGGCGCGTTGCAGGTGAGCGCGAGGGCACGGAGGTCCCGAACGAACACGGATAGGGGTTCACCCGGCTGCTGATGCCGGGAGGCGAGGCGGTGGCAGGCGTAAATAGAATTAACAGTTCGTGCATACCGTCTTTTGAGCTTCACGATGGCATCGGCGTAGGTCGTTGTTCCCGCGATGAGGTCGAAAAGCCCGTAGTCGAGCCGTGAGCACAGGAGGTTGAGTCGGTCAGCGTCCGTTTTGGCGAAGGCGGAGGATGCTTCCAGGTAGGCCTCGAAACACCGGAGCCAGCAGTTGAAAAGGTGATCCGCGCGTGGAGCGTGGGGGTCGAGCGAGAGCTTGTCGGGTTTCAGAGCAGCCTCCATTATAACTGTAGTGTATTAAATTGATGCACTAAGCGTCAAGAACCACAAAGACACGTGAGACTTTAACCAAGGCTTTAATACACTACATAGGAAGCTTACCCGACACAGACGACCCCAGACAAAATGGGTCAGGTCTCAGAAGCTGGGTCTTATACTTAACTCCCGGGGGAGTGGCCAAGGGGGAGCTCTCCGTGGCCAGGTCAGGTTACATACAGGTGACCGAACCTCTACAGAGCTACAGTACAATACACAGTACAATACACAGGAATACAGGGCCACGTTACACACAACTATTATATAACTATGTACAATGCTAGGGAAGTACAGTGGTGTATCACCACAGTGATTAAGGTTAAGAAGGGTGCTTTTACAGAGGTTATGAGGCTACATTGGGGTTATGGCATTACATTGTGATCACTGTATGTAATGAACATCCTGGCTGCCCTCTCGGGGAAATACATCGGTTTTCAGTCACTGCTATTTTTCAGGGAAACTGCCCATTGAGTACAAAACCAGGGAAGTTAAGCTTTGATTAGGCCACAGCTAGAGTATTGCGTCCAGTACTGGTCATCACACATTAGGAAAGGTGCTCGGGTCCATGAGAGGATGCAGAGGGATTTACCAGAACCATTCCAGGGTTGGAGAAATTTGAGTTATACAGTTAGATTGGAGAAGATGGAGTTATTCCCTTTGGAGCAAAGGAAATTGAGAGATTTGATAGAGGTGTGCATGATTATAACAGGTTTGGATAAGGTAGACAAGGAAAAACTTTTCCCAGTGGCTGACAGTACAGGGGCTAGGTGTCACACATGTAAGGCGGGATTCTCTGTTTGGGTGGCTATGGGCGGGATTCGTCGCTTGCTGATGCCGAAATTGCGAAACGAGATTGCGCGGAGAATAGCCTCCAATGCCAAAATCGCCAGATTAACGCCAAATCGGGATGCTCCGGCACCCAGAAGATGGCGTAAGTGCGTCCCTCGCCGTGCAGCGCTAAAGTACAGTGGACATATCATCAGCGGTCCTGACACCTTGGGCTGGATTCTCCGATTCTGGGGTTATGGCCCCACTCCGGCGTGGGAACAGTCTTGTTTTACGCCAGAAAAACTGACGCCAAACGGACACTGATTTCCCATTTTGCTGGGGGCTAGCAGAACGGCAGCATAGAGAACCACCCGGCTCTAGCTGCCGATACGGCCTGAAGAATTGCCGGGTCCGTGGCCACGCATGCGCGCGGTGGCAGCCTGCAGCGGCCGCGCCGTGCAACATGGCAGAGGCCACTCACGGAACCAGCCCGTAAAATAGTGCCCCCACTTTGGCCGGCTCGCCGGACCACCCCCCAACAGTGCCACCAGCCCCGAATCTTCTCCCCCTGCCCGTGGGCCGGCCCTCCCCCAATTTTGGCGGCGCTGGACTGAGTCTGCAGCCGCCACGCTGAGTTCCCGACAGGTGAGACCATGAGAGAGCCATGCCATCAGGAACTCGGCCGGTCTGGGGCAGAGCATCGGGGGAGCAGACCTCAGGCGACGTCCTGAGGCCGCTTTGGAGGGGGAGGAGCACTCAATGGACTGTGACCATCAGCTGCGCATCGTACACCTCTGCACCCGAAACCCGGACATTCATCCTGGCACACTCGGCGGTCCCTGACACATTCGAGGGGCACCCCCCCCCCCCCCCCCCCCCCCCCCACAGGCTGAGGGGTTGGCTGCCGGGTGACAGGAGTTACCTTCTGCGGCTGTGGCTGATGACACCTATCCAGAGGCCACAGATCGACGTGGACACATGCTACAACGGCGCCCGCACACCAATCAGGAGTATCATCGAGCGGTGCTTCGGTGTCCTGAAGATGCAATTCAGGTGCCTGGACCGCTCTGTAGGGGCCCTCCAGTACGAGGCTTAGAGGGTCGCCCGCATTGTGGTGGCTATCTGCATTCTTCACAACATTGAACAGCAGAGGGGTGATGTGCTTGAGGAGGAGGATGAGGAGGAAGGGCAGGCCTCGTCCGACGAGGCGGATGCGGGGTAGGGAGACGATGAGCAGGACATGGGGCCTTTGCGATGAGCTCCGTGCTCCACATTGTAGGACAACGTCTGACTCATGCCCACAGAAGCATTTTCCACCTGGGTGATCCCTGCATGCAAGTTGGCCAGTCCCTCACATGGGCCCGTCGAATCCCTGGGGTGGAGGTGCTGTGGACAGCCAGGCACTGGGGAGCCGGGCGAGGGGGCGAGGGGAGGGGGGTAGCACGGTGCTCCACCCCACTACCCCAGGCTAGCCCGGACCAGCCCACCCCCACACCCATCAGACAGAGCACCGAGGCAGGTAGTAACAGTGGTAACAGGTGTTTATAATGTCTGTGTCCTAGCCTCTATAACTAAACAATGACCTGCACTCATGCCAACCTAACTGGTGTCTAACTGTCTGGCCTTACGAGCCCTAACATGGACCCTAGGTAGTTCCCCAGACGGTGCAGCAGGAGTGAAGGCAGCCTGATTTGACTCCTGCCCTGCGACAACGGTCCCCCTTGGTGCGTGTCTCCTGGGGGGACGCGGGCTGGATGGGCCCAGCCGCTGCTCGGGTGGCCTGGTTGGCGTGGTGCCGCCCTGTTCTGCTCGCTGCCCACCAGATGTCCCAGGGACAGGAGGGTGGGGAGTCTAAGGTGCTGCGGTGTTCCTTCACCTCCCCTGCGGGAGTCACCGGCACGGGCCTCATCACCTCCTCCTCCTTCGGGGTGCCCGATGGCCCCCGGGCTACTCGATTGGACAGGGGTGTGAGTGGAGCCATCCCCTGAGGCCACCCCACCACCTGCCGCTGCCAGTCGTGGAGGCCCACTCTGGTCTCGACCAGGGTCTGCATGCTCGCCGACATGGAGCACAGGGAGTGGACACTCTCCGTCTGGGACTGCGCCACATCACGCTACGACTGTGCCATCACCCTGTGGATCTGTGCCACATCAGCCAGTGACTGGGCCACCTCCCTCTGGGACTGGGCCACCTCCCTCTGTGTCTGTGCAATACAGGCCAGCGCCTGGGCAATGCTGCCGACGTTCCCAGCCATGGCCTGCTGTGACTGGGCCACGCTCAGGAGCGCAGCTGCTCTTTCCAGGTGGCTCTGGGACAAGGCTGCCTGCGAGAGGGCAGCCCTGTCCTGGGTCTCGGCCGCCGCCTGCTCATAATGGCTCCAGGATCCCCTGTAATAGGTGGACCCCTGGGACCCCTGTAATAGGGGGACCCTTCCCAGGACGCTGCAATAGGGGGATGCCCCACAGGGACCCCTGTAATAAGGGAACCCCCCCACAGGAATACCCTGCCTAAAGGAAACCCCTCCACAGACAACCCCCCGCCCCACACACATACACACACACACAGTCTTGCCACACAATCCCCCATCCCACCCCAAGAAAGAAACCCGTAACCCCTATTTGGAAGCTAGAGAGCAGTTCAGATAGGGGCAGTGGGAAGCATAATAGCTGTAACAGTGGAGTGTGATGGAATACTCCCCACTTGCCCGGATGAGTGCAGCTCCAACAACACTCAAGAAGCTTGACATTATTCAGGGCAAAGTAGCTTGATTGGCACCCGATTCTTGAACATTCAATCCCTCCACCACCAACAAAGATTGTCAGAAATGTGTACCATCTATAAGGTGCATCGTAGGAACTCACCACGGTTCCTTAGGCAACACCTTCCAAACCCACGACCACTACCATCTTGAAGGACAAGGGCAGCAGATACCTGGGAACCCCACCACCTGGAGGTTCCCCGCCAAGTCACTCACCAACCCGACTTGGAAAAATATCGCCGCTCCTTCATTGTCGCTAGAGCAACATCCCTCCCTAACAGCACTGTGTGTGTATCTACACCTCAGGGACTGCAGCGGTTCAAGAAGGCACCACACCTCCATCTTCTGAAGGGCATCTAGGGATGGGCACTCGGGGCAGCATGTGCGCAGTGGTTAGCACTGGGACTGCGCCGCTGAGAACCCAGGTTCGAATCCCGGCCCTGGGTCCGTGTGGAGTTTGCATATTCTCCCTTTGTCTGCTTAGGTTTCACCACCACAACCCAAAGATGTGCTGGTTAGGTGGATTGGACCCTTAATTGGAAAAGAAAAATAATTTGGGACTCTAAATTTATTTATTTTTAAACTAGGGATGAGGACTCAATGCTGGCCTAACCCGCGATGCCCAATCCCGAAAATGAATTTTAGAAAATGAGACAGTGCCCTTGCACTCAGATGGAAGGCAAACTTTGGCAGCCCAGCTGAAGGAGCATTGAATAAAGGCCTACCTGGTGCCCTACCTCCCAGAAGGACCCTCATGTCTGGTTCCTCATCCCACCTTGTGCCTGTTCAGACTCTTCAATGGGTTCATTTACAGAATCTTGTCTGAGGTGTTTTGTGCCGCATCATTGTCCTCATCATCAAATGGGTGGTCCCTTGCCAGGACCAGGTATTGCAGAGCTCTGCAGTCCACAATGATGAGTAACAAACTCCCTGGAGAGGATATTGGAGTGCTCTCCGATATGGTCCAGGCAGTGGAACCTCATCTTCAGTAGCCATATTGTCCCGTCAACCACCTGCCTTGTAGAGGCATGACACTGATTGTACCTCTTTTCTGCTCTGTCCTAGGGTGGCGGAGTGATACCATCTGCTCCCTTTTCAGCAAATACCCTTTGTCACCCAGCAACCAACCATACAGTCCGAGCTGGAGCCACAAACCTGGGAGTCACACAGTATGGCACTATGTAGGCATCATGGGAGCTGCCTGGGTACCTTGCAGAGATTTTCTGATTCTGGATTCGGTGTTCCCATCCTATCTGCATGTTCACAGAGTGATAACCCTTCTTATTCACAAAGACATCCAGCTGACTTGCTGAAGATTTGATGGCCACATAGGTGCAGTCGATGGCACCCTGGATATGGGGGAACCCAGCAATAGCTGCAAAGCCTCTGCCTGGCTGGCTTGATCCAGCGGTAATCAATGAATGTGTAGACCCATCTGAACAGAGCAGCATTACTTGTTTGACACAGCTATGGACAACTGAATGGAACACTCCACTGACCCCTGGAATGACCCAAATGCATAAATATTGAGGGCAACTGTGACCTTCAGAGCCACAAGCATAGGGTGCCCACCCATACAGTTAGAGGTGATCTCTAAGCCAATCGTGTGGCATGTTGATGTCAGTGTCCTTTGCGAGGTGGAGTCTCCTACGGCACTGGACCTCGGCCATGTTGAGGTTGAGGTAGCTGGATTGCTGCCTGTACACTCTGGTAACAGGATGGTGGCATCATCTTCTGCAGACCCATCCACTTTGCACACCTTGCTGGCCCTGCTCTCCCTGGACGTGAGTCTCTTCTCCCAAGAGTCGCTTCTTGCAACACTGCCTGCAGATAAAGGGCCCACTGTCCGTTCAGCCCCTCTCTTCCTCAGAGTACACAATCCCAATCTGCTAAAATACAGCTGGCACTGCTCTGTTCACTGAAGGCTGCAATGGGCAGAAATGATCCAACAGAGTTGTCAAAAGCAAGTCCTCAGAACAAACCTAACAGAGCAAACACTCCAAGAAAACAGAGGAAAAGCTCTGAAATCTCAACAATAAAGTAACAACAAACTATAAGAAAAGTTACAAAAGTGGATGGCCGTCTGCCCATGTTGCCTGTGTGCTGATCTATAAAAACGCACAGCAACATAAAACTCCAGTTGATTGGCCTTTTAGTTGCCTTAACTAGCTGATTAATGGTCAGCGGGCAGGCTTCCAACAATCAAATGCGCCCACTGTGCAAAATACCGCGTGAGTGTGTGATGACTTTTGGATGTATGCCCAACATCTTCTCGCGCGATTTCCCGTTCTTCCGGGTTGGAAGCTCGCCCGAAAATAACACATAAAATGCCGGTCCAAGTTATTAGATTGGAGAAAAGCTGATTTTGACGGATTGAGAATAGAACTTGGGAAAACAAAATGGGAAACACCATTGGCAAATAACAATTTAAAACAACAATGGGTAACTTTTAAAATGGTGTTCAACAGAGTGCAGAAAAATATATGAGGAAAGAACATACTAAACATAAGTGAGGCTCCACGGATGAATAAAGACACAAGCGGACAATTGACTTAGGAAAGACACGGTAGGGGGTCACGGTAGCACAATGGTTAGCACAGTTGCTTCACAGTGCCAGGTCCCAGGATCGATTCCTGGCTTGGGTCACTGTCTGTGCGGAGTTTGCACTTTATCCCCGTGTCTGCGTGGGTATCCTCCGGGTGCTCCGGTTTCCTCCCACAGTCCAAAGATGTGCAGGTTAGGTGGATTGGCCATGCTAAATTGCCTTTAGTGTCCATAAAAAAAGGCTAGATGGAGTTACTGGGTTATGGGAATAGGGTGGAGGTGTGGGCTTAGGTAGGGTGCTCTTTCCAAGGGCCGGTGCAGACTCAATGGGCCGAATGGCCTCCTTCTGCACTGTACATTCTATGATCTACATACGTTATGTTCATACACAGCGAAAGACTGCACAATCAGAGAGAATACAAAAAGATTAGGAGATGAGTTTAACAAAACAATTAGGAAGTCAAGGAGTAACTATGAAATTAAATTGTGAACATAAAACAAAATAGTAAAATATTTTACAGGCTCATGATATTAAAAAAAGGAAGGCAGTAATGGGAATTGCAGCATTAAGGGATAGGCAAGATAATACCACAGGTAATGCTAGAAAGAGGCAGAAATATTAAATAATTAAGTTGTTTTGGCATTTGCAAAGGTGATAGATCAGGTAGACATTACATTAAATGATGAAATGAACAATGAGATGATATGAAATGAGTTCAAGTATTGAATAAGCTAACTGATTTTCTTAATTAATTTACGGTGTGTAGGCGTCGCTGGCTGGGCCAGCATTTGTTGCCCATCCCTAGTTATCATAGAATCCCTACAGTGAGAAGGAGGCCATTCGGTCCATCGAATCTACACCCACCCTTCGAAAGATCACCCTACTGTTACGATAGGGAAATCTTAGGAAATTGGATCGAAGACATAGTGGACAATTGAGGGTAACACCTGGCCTGTTACATTTTCCCATTCAGACTTAAACTCATTAATGGGAATAAACTGGGTACACCTGTTCACCCGGGGTGATTCACTCAAGATCCACTCTAATCTGACCATCCATTAGCCTATTACAGAGTCTGATGGCCTTTTCTGTCTGTAAATTGGAGGTTAATTGCATATTCATAGCATGCCCTATTCTTTTGTGTAAACAGGAGTGGGCAATCAAAAGTCCAGATCGCGATGATAAGTTCAAGTCTGGGCATCCCAGGACAGGATCATTGTTTTAGCGGTTGGGCGGAGCTCATAAAGAGAAAAAGAATCTGTTCAAACAGGTGGGGCAGCTTGGAAAGCCATTGGGAGAGATCTTGGAAATCTGCCACAGAGACAGGCTTTGGGAAAAGGTCTGACAGCAGGAATAAATTCTGTTAATGCAAGTATCATTTTTGCCTGCCTGCATAAGTGGAGTTGAGAGCTGTATGTTCATTTTACGTGCTGTTTAATGGGAAATTGTGTATTAGGGTTAAGAGATAAATGTAAGCTGTTCTTGTTATGTTTGAAGTCTGAAAGTTTAAATATTGTTTTTCTTTTGTTGTAATAAAGTTTTGTTTGTAAAAATAACCAAGCTCTATTTCTCATGCAATCACTCCTGGAGCAAATTGATCTTTCTGTACAGTCTTAAAATTAAAACATTGTGGTTCTGGTCCAGTATCTTAGCCATTGTTGGGATCTGACCAGCTGTCCATAACACTGCATAGGCCCAAACCCCCACCCTTTCCTTGTAACCCCGCCCAACCTTTGGACACTTTGGAGAAATTTATCATCATCAATCCACCTAACTTGCACATCTTTGGACTGTGGAGGAAACCGGAGCACCCGGAGATAACCCACGCAGACACAGGGAGAAAGTGCAAACTCCACACAGTTACCTGAGGTCAGAATTTAACCTGGGCCCTTGTGATTGTGAGGCAGCAGTGCTGGCCACTGTACCACCCTGCCATCCTTCAGAAGGTGGTGGTGAGCTGCCTTATTGAACAACTGCAGAGCATAGGATGTAGGTACACCCACAGTGCTGCTAGGGATTCCAGGATGTTGCCCCTGTGACAGTGAAGAAATGCCGATATATTTCCAAGTCAGGATGATAAGTGACTTGGAGGGGAACCTCCAGTTGCTGGTGTTCCCAGGTATCTGCTGCCCCTGTCTTTCTAGGAGGTAGCAGTCATGGGTTTTGAAGGTGCTGCCTAATGAACCTGGGTGAGTCCTGACAGTGCATCTTATAGATGGTATACAATGCTGCCAATGTTCATCAGTGGTGAAGGTATTGCATGTTTGTGGAAAGGACAGCAATCAAGTGGGCTGCTTTGCCCTGGATGGTACCAAGCTTCTTGAATGTTGTTGATGTTGCTCTCATCAAGCAAATGGAGTGCATTCCATCACACTCCTGACTTGTGCCGTTGAAATGGTGGACTCCTCTGACAATCCTCTTCATTATTCGCAACTGCATCGATTTTTGTGTCGTCTTCAAACTTACTAATCAGACCAGCTACATTTTTCTCCAAGTCACTCATATATGCTGCGAACTACAAAGGTCCCAGTACTGATCCCTGCAGAACACCACTAGTCACAGCCTTCCATTCAGAAAAGCACCCTTCCACCTCTGCCTTCTATGACCGAGCCAGTTCTGTATTCATCTTTCCAGCTCACCTCTCATCCTGTGTGACTTCATTTTTTGTACCAGTCTGCCATGAGGGACTTTGTCAAAGGTTCTACTGATGTCCATGTAGACAACAGCCACTGCCCTACCTTCATCAATCATCTTTGTCACTTCCTCAAAAAACTGAATCAAGTTAGTGAGACACAACCTCCCCTTCACAAAACCATGCTGCCTCTTGCTAATAAATCAATTTGTTTCCAAATGGGAGTAAATCCTGTCCTTAAGAATGTTTTTCAATAATTTTCCTTCCACTGACATAAGGCTCACATGCCTATAACTTCCTGGATTATCCCTGCTACCCATCTTAAACAAAGGAACACCATAGATTATTCACCAATCCTCTGGGACTTCACCTGTAGCCAATGAGCATACAACAAGTTCTGTCAAGGCCCCAGAAATTTCCTCCCTTGCCTCCCTCAGTATTCTTGGATAGATACTATCAGGCCCTGGAGTTATCAACCTTAATACTTTTAAAGATGCCCAACACCTCCTCCTCTTTTGATATCAACATGCCTCATACTATCTGCACACCCTTCCCTAGACTCATCATCCACCAAGTCCTTCTCTTTGGTGAATACTGATGCAAAGTATTCATTTAATACCGCACCCATTTCCTCTGGCTCCACCCATAGGTTCCCTCCTCTGTCCTTGAGTGGGCCTTGAAAAGTGCTAGACCTTCCTGGACGACAGCAAGTCCCTGGATTGGAATGTCCTCCGACTGTCCATCCATTTGAGAAATCCTTCCTCCACCTGATGTACCACTGCATGTGTGTTGTGCATCACCAGCGAGCTTCCCAGGAGCCTTTTCACTAATGTACCAAACCGAGGTGAGTGTCTCTGGGGTCGTGGAGGGTGCTGCTGACAGCGGTGACGAGAAGTCAGTGTCGTCCCCATAGATGTGCTCTGGGCTGTTGTGGAGTTGCGGCTGGGGGCGAGGGACCCAGGATGGTCACGCCTCGTCGCCAGGTGAGTGTCGGGGTTGTGGTTGGGGCGTGGGACACCAGTCAGTCCTGCCTAGTCCGGAGGTGGCCCTGCAAGATACAAGACAAGACGCATGGTGAGATCGCGGGTAAGCGTGGTGTGTGGGGGTGGGGGGGGGGCTGACTCACGTGGCATAGGGACATGGCAATGCATTGGGGGCTCATTTGGTTGTCCAATTCCGACCCCTGCCTCTGCGACTGCCCGCTCTCCCACTCCGCCGACCAGGTCCATCACCATTTGCTCTGCAATGGTGACAGGCCATAGGTCTGGTGGGCCCCGCTCCTGTCTTCTCCTGCGCCCGTCAGTTGTGGATCACCTTCTTCTGGGGGACAGATAATGCACAGTGAGAGACACTTGGACATGGGCAGCATAGGGGGTCTTCAGCCAGTGGCCTGTGTGTGCAGGGCTCCTGGTCATGACAGGCAATATAGGTGCTGACATGTGTAGGGTGGGGTGAGAGCAGACTGCCAGCGGATAGGTTCAATCACCCTCTATGAGAATGTGGGCCGGGGGTGGTGCCAGTGGTGGTGACCCACCCTGGCTAGCCTGGGAGGTTGCCCATCTGCACTCCGACGCCCTCCCGCGATTCTCCCAAGCGGCGGGAACGGCCCGGTCGAGTTCCGCGAGCCGCAGGCTGGAGAATCGCCAGAGACACCCAAAATGGCGATTCTCCGGCACCCCCGCTATTCTCAGGCCCGGATGGGCCGAGCGGTCAGGCCAAAACGGCGGGTTCCCCCCGGCGCCGTCCACACCTGGTCGGTACCATCGTGAACGGTGCGTGAACGCTGGGGGGGCGGCCTGCGGGGGAGGCGAGGGGGGATCCTGCACCGGGGGGTACCTCAAATGTGGGGTGGCCCACGATCGGTGCCCACCGATCGTCGGGCCGTCCTCTCTGAAGGAGGACCTCCTTCCTTCCGCGGCCCCGCAAGATCCGTCCACAATCTTCTTGCGGGACGGATTTAAAGAGGACGGCAACCACGCATGTGCGGATGACGACAGTTATGCGGCGCCGGCCGCGTCATCTATGCGGCGCCGCCTTTACGTGGGCAACAAGGCCTGGCGCGTGTAGATGACGTGGCCCCGATCCTAGCCCATTGTCAGGGCCTGAATCGGTCGGGATCGGTGCCGTTTCGCGCCGTCGTGAACCTCGACGGGGTTCACGACGGCGCGGACACTTCAGCGCGGGAGTGGAGAATCCCGCCCATTATGTCTCTCAAACGGAGAATTCCACCAAATTCCTCTTTCAGTCAAAGCCATCAGTAGACGAGAGTCACCAAGAAACCCAATCCGGTATCAGGAGAAACTCTTTTGGGTGCATTTAAGGAGAAACTAGAGAAGCATTTGAGCGAGAAGAGAATAGATGATAGATTTGTATGTTGACAGATGGGATGAGGCTTAATTGGGAGCAGCATAAAGACCAGCATGAACTAATTCTCTGAATTACCTTTCTCTGTGCCATATATCCTATGAAACATTTACAATGGCCTATAACCAGAGAACACAGATTTAAGGTGACCTACAGAAGAAAGTACGAAGTCTTACAACACCAGATTAAAGTCCAACAGGTTTGTTTCGATGTCACTAGCTTTCGGAGCACTGCTCCTTCCTCAGGTGAATTAAGAGGTCTGTTCCAGAAACACATATATAGACAATTTCAAAGATGCCAAACAATTCTAGGAATGCGACCATTAGCAGGTGATTAAATCCTTACAGATCCAGAGATGGGGTAACCCCAGGTTAAAGAGGTGTGAATTGTATCAAGCCAGGACAGTTGGTAGGATTTCGCAGGCCAGATGGTGGGGGATGAATGTAATGCGACATGAATCCCAGGTCCCGGTTGAGGCCGCACTCATGTGTGCGGAACTTGGCTCTAAGTTTCTGCTCGGCGATTCTGCGTTGTCGCGGGTCCTGAAGGCCGCCTTGGAGAACGCTTACCCGGACATCAGAGGCTGAATGCCCTTGACTGCTGAAGTGTTCCCCAACTGGAAGGGAACATTCCTGCCTGGTGATTGTTGCGCGATGTCCGTTCATTCGGTGTCGCAGCGTCTGCATGGTCTTGCCAATGTACCACGCTTCGGGACATCCTTTCCTGCAGCGTATGAGGTAGACAACGTTGGCCGAGGCACACGAGTATGTACCGCGTACCTGGTGGGTGGTGTTCTCACGTGTAATAGTGGTATCCATGTCGATGATTTGGCACGTCTTGCAGAGATTGCCATGGCAGGGTTGTGTGGTGTCGTGGTCACTGTTCTGAAGACTGGGTAGTTTGCTGCAAACAATGGTTCGTTTGAGGTTGCGCGGTTGTTTGAAGGCAAGTAGTGGGGGTGTGGGGATGACCTTGGCAACTACGTCATCTTCTTCACAGCCTTCAACACGTCATTGATGACGATGAACATCTTGCCAAGGTCATCCCCACACCCCCACTACTTGCCTTCAAACAACCGCGCAACCTCAAACGAACCATTGTTTGCAGCAAACTACCCAGTCTTCAGAACAGTGACCGCGACACCACACAACCCTGTCATGGCAATCTCTGCAAGACGTGCCAGATCATCGACATGGATACCACTATTACACGTGAGAACACCACCCACCAGGTACGCGGTACATACTCGTGCGACTCGGCCAACGTTGTCTACCTCATACGCTGCAGGAAAGGATGTCCCGAAGCGTGGTACATTGGCTAGACCATGCAGACGCTGCGACAACGAATGAACGGACATCGCGCAACAATCACCAGGCAGGAATGTTCCCTTCCAGTCGGGGAACACTTCAGCAGTCAAGGGCATTCAGCCTCTGATCTCCGGGTAAGCGTTCTCCAAGGCGGCCTTCAGGACCCGCGACAACGCAGAATCGCCGAGCAGAAACTTATAGCCAAGTTCCGCACACATGAGTGCGGCCTCAACCGGGACCTGGGATTCATGTCGCATTACATTCATCCCCCACCATCTGGCCTGCGAAATCATACCAACTGTCCTGGCTTGATACAATTCACACCTCTTTAACCTGGGGTTACCCCATCTCTGGATCTGTAAGGATTTAATCACCTGCTAATGGTCGCATTCCTAGAATTGTTTGGCATCTTTGAAATTGTCTATATATGTGTTTCTGGAACAGACCTCTTCATTCACCTGAGGAAGGAGCAGCGCTCCAAAAGCTAGTGACATCGAAACAAACCTGTTGGACTTTAACCTGGTGTTGTAAGACTTCGTACTGTGCTCACCCCAGTCCAACGCCGGCATCTCCACATCATGTCTACAGAAGAAAGAGCGACGTTGTGCGGAAAATCCTTTTTACACAATGAGTGGTTCGGATTTTGAGTCCCGGATAGGGTGGTTGATACCCTGTAGTATTCAATAGGAATCTTCAAAGGGAATTGGAGGAATATTTGAAGGCGAAAAAAATTGCAGAGAAGCATTGCAAGAACAGGTGTGTGAGACTAACTGAATTGCTCTTTAAAGGGGCTTGCACAGACTTGATGGGTCAAATGGGCTATACTATTTTATGATACAGTGTTACATCATGTGCAATTGCTATAATCATCTACATAAGAACTAGGAGCAGGAGTAGGCCAGCTGGCCCATTGAGCCTGCTCCGCCATTCAATGAGATCATGGCTGATCTGTTGTGGACTCAGCTCCACTTTCTGGCCCGAACACCATAACCTTTAATCCCTTTATTCTTCAAAAAACTATCTATCTTTATCTTAAAAACATTTAATGAAGGAGCCTCAACTGTTTCACTGGGCAAGGAATTCCATAGATTCCATAGATCTAATTGAATCACAGACACTTCAGCACAGAAGAAGGATATTTAGCCCATTGAACCTATGCCTGGTGCCAGTTAGCTAGAGACCAATTCACAGAGTAATTCATTGTATTCATTCCCAATTCTCCTTTAATAATTTTTCAAATGCAGAATTAATTCTCTCTGAGATACTGATTGATTCAGCTTCAAACGCTTCTTGTAGAATGTGTTTGTTTGGTGAAAACGTGCTAACCACTCCCTTTATGCTTTTAGTGAAAATCCTAAGAATCTGGGCTCATTGCTACCAATCAAATATCTCCTTCATAATGAGAACTGAAGTCTATTCCTGGAGGTGCAGAGTCAGTAATAGGTTTAAATCATTATTAATTAAAATCATTTTTAATAGAACTGTCAAGTGATCAAAAATATTAATTGCAATTATTCTCAAGATTATCTTTTTTGATTTTGGTTAATCTTGATATTAATCATTGTAAAACTTTATTCAAATCATGAATGGAGCAGCTGCCCTCAGTCTCCATGAAGGACACCACTGACAGGAATTTGTGTCTTCACATGTTGCTGTCACTCCGACAATGGTGTGACTAGGTAGAGGGATATAATGGCTGTAAGTGCACATAGAGGGATAATACTCACACATCTGCAGGATAGAAACAAAATACTACATATGCTGTTCTGATGGTCAACTTGAAAACTTAACACTGCTTCCATCTCCACATTGCTGCCTGAGATGCCGAAGGTTTCCAACATTTTCTCTTTTATCCGATGCATAGAATATGACCTCTACACCTGTGCAGAATTGGGACAATCTTTGAACATTAATAGGACATAACGGGCTCATGTGCACCAAAGAATTGCATGGTGTACGGGCGGTTTGAGCAGCTTTGAGATACTCTGTCCATCACTTCTGCAATTAACGTGCGTAAAGAGGATTAATAGCCAAAAAGATTTGCATATTAATCACAAAAGTCAACCATGATTAATTGACAGCCACAATTATTAATGGTATCTATTAAATTTCCTGTGGCACTGCAGACCAGGCCTGTAGCTGGAGAACTCACTCCAAGGGCTAGAAAAAAACGGAATATTTAATAAGATGAGTTAAAACCTGTCAGCTGCATGTCTGGCACTTAGCTTGCCACCAAGATTGCTCATGTTTCGAGGCATGGAACATTGATTGTGTCATAGAGAGAGAAGGCATGTTATGAACCTACAAAAACTAAAATAAACTACAAAACAAATGTTTAAGCCCTAAAAATGTCAATGTCCTCATAGAAATCCATTCTTTGTACGAAAGCACTTTTGGACTTTTCTAACATGGACAACAAATTGTATTGGTGTCTTCCTTTGTCAATTGTTTATCAATCGGGTGTAATTATAGTATTTAATAAACTACTGACATATTCATGCTTCTGTAATTTATGTCCTAAGTGTTAGGCCTGGGGTTAAAAATCCTAACTTTTGCACGGTAACACGGTATTGCACGGTAGCACAATGGACCGTGGTAGCATCACAGCACCAGGGTCCCGGGTTCGATTCCCGGCTGGGGTCAATGACTGTGCTGAGTCTGCACGTTCTCCCTGTGTCTGCGTGGGTTTCCTCCGGGTACTCCGGTTTCCTCCTATAGTCCAAAGATGTGCAGGTTAGGTGGATTGGCCATAACAAATTGCCTTTAATGTCCAAAAAGGTTAGGTGGGATTACTGGGATGGGTTGGAGGTAATAATAATAATAATCGCTTATTATCACAAGTAGGCGTCAATGAAATTACTGTAAAATTCCATTGCCTGTTCGGGGAGACTGGCCGGTAGGGTGTGGGCTTCAGCGGGGTGCTCTTTCCAAGGGCCGGTGTAGACTCAAGTTGATTTGGTTTATTATTGTCACATGTATTAGTATACAGTGAAAAGTATTGTTTCTTGCATGCTATATCATTTGTTATGTTGTAGGTGTAACATAAGCGGCTTCCTTGTGGTGCACTTGACGAAGGTTCAGACGTGGAGATAACTTCAACACGTTTATTAAACTATTTACACTTCTATTACTCGAGTTCGACATTACTGCTAATCCTACTGTAGCTACCCAGACTGACTAACCAGCTGCTGCAATCCAAGTGGTGGGTGTAATATTGAATCAACCATGTGTCTATACTCACTGACTGTCTCCGCTGGAAAGAGGCAGATCATGTGTGTGGTGTCCTTTATATATGGGTTGGTGTAATGCCCTGCTGTGGTCGTGTCACCTCCTTGTGTATCATGAATGTCTATTGGGAACGTCCTATTGAACTGATCTATTGGTTGGGTGTGTGTGTGATGTCACTGGTGCTCCTTCTAGTGTCTAGCTAGCCTATATGCATTTACATTGATGCACATCACCACACTATATAGACAATACATACCGTACATAGGGAATGAAGGACAGGCTGCAGAATATAATGTTACAGTCATAGCAAGGTGTAGAGAAAAGATGGGCCAAATGGCCTCCTTCTGCACTATAGATTCTACGATTCTAAGTTAAAAAAAATCAAATATCACATTCAGGGCCACTAGTTTGGTTGTCAGTGTCTGAAGAAACTGCCTGCAGTATACACAGTCATGCACAATCACATTTTGCAAAGGAGGCCTTAATCAGTTGCTGGAGGCTCTCAAATGCTATACTGCTATGGGCCAGGGTTTAGAGAACCCCAAAGTGTATCATGGAGTTCACCTGACCCACAACTTTTAATACATTGTGGTATGGGGAGCACACGACCCACTCTACAGGTGTGGTAGAGCAGAAATGGAAAAGTATTTTTTAAAGCAAAACAATGTTTATTCTATGAACTCAAGTTAATCTTTATAAAACATACAGTGAACATCTTAGCAACCATTAATTCAAATACAACCCCCAAAGAATACAACACTAAGTACAAAGAACAACAAAGAACAAAGAACAAAGAAATGTACAGCACAGGAACAGGCCCTTCGGCCCTCCAAGCCCGTGCCGACCATACTGCCCGACTAAACTACAATCTTCTACACTTCCTGGGTCCGTATCCTTCTATTCCCATCCTATTCATATATTTGTCAAGATGCCCCTTAAATGTCCCTATCGTCCCTGCTTCCACTACCTCCTCCGGTAGTGAGTTCCAGGCACCCACTACCCTCTGCGTAAAAAACTTGCCTCGTACATCTACTCTAAACCTTGCCCCTCTCACCTTAAACCTATGCCCCCTAGTAATTGACCCCTCTACCCTGGGGAAAAGCCTCTGACTATCCACTCTGTCTATGCCCCTCATAATTTTGTATACCTCTATCAGGTCGCCCCTCAACCTCCTTCGTTCCAGTGAGAACAAACCGAGTTTATTCAATCGCTCCTCATAGCTTATGCCCTCCATACCAGGCAACATTCTGGTAAATCTCTTCTGCACCCTCTCTAAAGCCTCCACATCCTTCTGGTAGTGTGGCGACCAGAATTGAACACTATACTCCAAGTGTGGCCTAACTAAGGTTCTATACAGCTGCAACATGACTTGCCAATTGTTATACTCAATGCCCCGGCCAATGAAGGCAAGCATGCCGTATGCCTTCTTGACTACCTTCTCCACCTGTGTTGCCCCTTTCAATGACCTGTGGACCTGTACTCCTAGATCTCTTTGACTTTCAATACTCTTGAGGGTTCTACCATTCACTGTATATTCCCTACCTGCATTAGCCCTTCCAAAATGCATTACCTCACATTTGTCCAGATTAAACTCCATCTGCCATCTCTCCGCCCAAGTCTCCAGACAATCTAAATCCTGCTGTATCCTCTGACAGTCCTCATCGCTATCCGCAATTCCACCAACCTTTGTGTCGTCTGCAAACTTACTAATCAGACCAGTTACATTTTCCTCCAAATCATTTATATATACTACAAACAGCAAAGGTCCCAACACTGATCCCTGTGGAACACCACTGGTCACAGCCCTCCAATTAGAAAAGCATCCCTCCATTGCTACCCTCTGCCTTCTATGGCCTAGCCAGTTCTGTATCCACCTTGCCAGTTCACCCCTGATCCCGTGTGACTTCACCTTTTGTACTAGTCTACCATGAGGGACCTTGTCAAAGGCCTTACTGAAGTCCATATAGACAACATCTACTGCCCTACCTGCATCAATCATCTTAGTGACCTCCTCGAAAAACTCTATCAAGTTAGTGAGACACGACCTCCCCTTCACAAAACCGTGCTGCCTCTCACTAATACGTCCATTTGCTTCCAAATGGGAGTAGATCCTGTCTCGAAGAATTCTCTCCAGTAATTTCCCTACCACTGAAGTAAGGCTCACCGGCCTGTAGTTCCCGGGATTATCCTTGCTACCCTTCTTAAACAGAGGAACAACATTGGCTATTCTCCAGTCCTCCGGGACATCCCCTGAAGACAGCAAGGATCCAAAGATTTCTGTCAAGGCCTCAGCAATTTCCTCTCCAGCCTCCTTCAGTATTCTGGGGTAGATCCCATCAGGCCCTGGGGACTTATCTACCTTAATATTTTTTAAGACACCCAACACCTCGTCTTTTTGGATCACAATGTGACCCAGGCTATCTACACCCCCTTCTCCAGACTCAACATCTACCAATTCCTTCTCTTTGGTGAATACTGATGCAAAGTATTCATTCAGTACCTCGCCCATTTCCTCTGGCTCCACACATAGATTCCCTTGCCTATCCTTCAGTGGGCCAACCCTTTCCCTGGCTACCCTCTTGCTTTTTATGTACGTGTAAAAAGCCTTGGGATTTTCCTTAACCCTATTTGCCAATGACTTTTCATGGCCCCTTCTAGCCCTCCTGACTCCTTGCTTAAGTTCCTTCCTACTTTCCTTATATGCCACACAGGCTTCGTCTGTTCCCAGCCTTTTAGCCCTGACAAATGCCTCCTTTTTCTTTTTGATGAGGCCTACAATATCACTCGTCATCCAAGGTTCCCGAAAATTGCTGTATTTATCTTTCTTCCTCACAGGAACATGCCTGTCCTGTATTCCTTTCAACTGACACTTGAAAGCCTCCCACATGTCAGATGTTGATTTGCCCTCAAACATCCGCCCCCAATCTATGTTCTTCAGTTCCCGCCTAATATTGTTATAATTAGCCTTCCCCCAATTTAGCACATTCATCCTCGGACCACTCTTATCCTTGTCCACCAGTACTTTAAAACTTACTGAATTGTGGTCACTGTTACCGAAATGTTCCCCTACTGAAACATCTACCACCTGGCCGGGCTCATTCCCCAATACCAGGTCCAGTACCGCCCCTTCCCTAGTTGGACTGTTTACATATTGTTTTAAGAAGCCCTCCTGGATGCTCCTTACAAACTCCGTCCCGTCTAAGCCCCTGGCACTAAGTGAGTCCCAGTCAATATTGGGGAAGTTGAAGTCTCCCATCACCACAACCCTGTTGTTTTTACTCTTTTCCAAAATCTGTCTACCTATCTGCTCCTCTATCTCCCGCTGGCTGTTGGGAGGCCTGTAGTATACCCCCAACATTGTGACTGCACCCTTCTTATTCCTGATCTCTACCCATATAGCCTCACTGCCCTCTGAGGTGTCCTCTCGCAGTATAGCTGTGATATTCTCCCGAACAAGTAGCGCAACTCCGCCTCCCCTTTTACATCCCCCTCTATCCCGCCTGAAACATCTAAATCCTGGAACGTTTAGCTGCCAATCCTGCCCTTCCCTCAACCAGGTCTCTGTAATGGCAACAACATCATAGTTCCAAGTAGTAATCCAAGCTCTAAGTTCATCTGCCTTACCCGTAATGCTCCTTGCATTAAAACATATGCACTTCAGGCCACCAGACTCGCTGTGTTCAGCAACTTCTCCCCGTCTGCTCTGCCTCAGAGCCACACTGTCCCTATTCCCTAGTTCTCCCTCAATGCTCTCACCTTCTGACCTATTGCTCCCGCGCCCACCCCCCTGCCATACTAGTTTAAACCCTCCCGTGTGACACTAGCAAACCTCGTGGCCAGTAATCCTTTAAGCTTTCCTTTTAACATCCATAAGACTTAAAACACCTTTTACCAGAAGCACATCAAGTTAAAGTCACTACTGTTATTAGTTTTAAATCACCAGGATCGATTTACAGTCTTTAGATTACAGAGAGAGACTCTAATACACCTTCTGGCCGTGACTGCAGCTATCCAGCTCTGAAAACGAAACTAAAACACACCATGCAGCAAACAGCCTAAAACGAAAGTAAAAAGCTGACAGACAGCCCAGCTCCACCCCCTCTCCGACATCACTGCAGTAATAAATACCTATTTCTTAAAGGTACTCTCACTACAGATATTTATATACACACCCATTTATAAACACCCATTTCTTAAAGGTACTCTCACATGACAATACACAGACACCTAATGCTGGTTTCCATCTTGTACCCAGGGTGTTTATGGAGTAGCCTTTACTAAGATGGGGGAAAACACTGTATTTCCTACATGGAATGAGTGCACACCTACCATGCATCATATCGGAGGCTCAACCACATGTTTCTGTGTCAGCAGAATGAGCGAAATCTGATTTGATTTCTAAGACCTGGTGTGAAGATTTTCCTAGGTCTGCCCAGAAAAATGAGGCCATCAGCCCCAACAAAACATCAGAATCAAGTCGTCAGAGCAGACGTCTGCAATGGAATCTGCCTGATTTCCATTCTATTCCTTTAGTTGCAGGAATATCAGGCATTGTCCTTATGGGCACACTTCCCCACTCACCCAATTTTCCAATATTTGCTACATCCTGACAATCTATGATGTATAGACGAGGATGCAGGAAAATATTGTGGTGCCCTTTTCCCAAGCGCACATCACGGTTCCAAAGCTCAGTGATTGTAAAAGTGAGGTTACGTTCTGTAGGATTTTTATGTGATAGACCATTATTTGAGAATCATCCTACAAAAGAATGTCAAACTCAGTATCTTTCTGTCAGAGGCTGGTGAAATGCTATTGTTTTTGCCTTCCACTGATTTCATTTGGATAACATTGTCAACGTTGAAAAAAACAGTTAGTTCAACACCCACATTGCAAACCTTTGCATAATCAGGGGCTTCAATGAGGGTTTCCAAATGCGATAATATTCAGAGAGGTTAACAGCTTATTACAGTCATCAAATATATTTATTTTCCTTGCTGAGCAGTCTATTCATCATTTTAAGTGCATTAAAAAAGCTTAACTTGCTGCTCATGATGTACTGGCCATGAAAAGAGGAATATGCTTTGTTTGCTGAAATGTTGCTGTATATTTCTTCCTGACATACTAATTAGAACATAGAACATAGAACAGTACAGCACAGAACAGGCCCTTCGGCCCTCGATGCTGTGCCGAGCTTTGTCCGAAACCAAGATCAAGCTATCTCACTCCCTGCCATTCTGGTGTGCTCCATGTGCCTATCCAAAAACCGCTTGAAAGTTCCTAAAGTGTCCACTATCACAGCAGGCAGTCCATTCCACACCCTAACCACTCTCTGAGCAAAGAATCTACCTCGGACATCCCTCCTATATCTCCCACCCTGAACCTTATAGTTATGCCCCCTTGTAACAGCTACATCCACCCGAGGAAATAGTCTCTGAACGTCCACTCTATCTATCCCCCTCATCACCTTATAAACCCCTATTAAGTCGCATCTCATCCTCCTCTGCTCCAAAGAGAAAAGTTCTAGCTCCCTCAACCTTTCCTCATAAGACCTACCCTCCAAACCAGGCAGCATCCTGGTAAATCTCCTTTGCACCCTTTCCAATGCTTCCACATCCTTCCAAAGTGAGGTGACCAGGATCTCACCAGGGTCATGTATAGTTGCAGCATAATCCCACGGCTCTTAAACTCAAGCCCCCTGTTAATAAACGCTAACACACTATAGGCCTTCTTCACGGCTCTATCCACTTGAGTGGCAACCTTCAGAGAACTGTGGACATGAACCCCAAGATCTCTCTGTTCCTCCACATTCCTCAGAACCCTGCCGTTGACCCTGTAATCCGCATTCAAATTTTTCCTACCAAAATGAATCACCTCGCACTTATCAGGGTTAAACTCCATCTGCCATTTTTCGGCCCAGCTCTGCATCCTATCAATGTCTCTTTGCAGCCGACAACAGCCCTCCACCTCATCCACTACTCCACCAATCTTGGTGTCATCAGCAAATTTACTGACCCACCCTTCAGCCCCCTCCTCTAAGTCATTGATAAAAATCACAAATAGCAGAGGGCCCAGCACTGATCCCTGTGGTACACCGCTGGTAACTGGTCTCCAGTCTGAAAATTTTCCATCCACCACCACCCTCTGTCTTCTATGTGATAGCCAGTTACTTATCCAATTGACCAAATTTCCCTCTATCCCACACCTCCTTACTTTCTTCATGAGCCAACCATGGCGAACCTTATCAAACGCCTTACTAAAATCCATGTATACAACATCAACTGCTCTACCTTCATCTACACACTTAGTTACCTCCTCAAAGAATTCAATCAAATTTGTGAGGCAAGACTTACCCTTCACAAATCCGTGTTGACTATCCCGGATTAAGCTGCATCTTTCCAAATGGTCCTAAATCCTATCCTTCAGGACCTTTTCCATTAACTTACCGAACACCGAAGTAAGACTAACTGGCCTACAATTACCAGGGTCATTCCTATTCCCTTTCTTGAACAGAGGAACAACATTCACCACTCTCCAGTCCTCTGGCACTATCCCCGTGGACAGTGAGGACCCAAAGATCAAAGCCAAAGGCTCTGCAATCTCATCCCTTGCCTCCCAAAGAATCCTAGGATATAGCCCATCTGGCCCAGAGGACTTGTCGACCCTAAGGTTTTTCAAAATTGCTAATACATCCTCCCTCAGAGCATCTACCTCCTCCAGCCTACCCGTCTTTATCACACTCTCATCCTCAAAAACATGGCCCCTCTCCTTGGTGAACACTGAAGAAAAGTATTCATTCAACGCCTCTCCTATCTCTTCTGACTCCATGCACAAGTTCCCACTACTGTCCTTGACAGGCCCTAACCTCACCCTGGTCATTCTTTTATTTCTCACATAAAAATAAAAAGCCTTGGGGTTTTCCTTGATCCGACACGCCAAGGACTTCTCATGCCCCCTCCTAGCTCTCCTAAGCCCTTTGTTTAGCTCATTCCTTGCTACCTTGTAACCCTCAAGCGACCCAACTGAACCTTGTTTTCTCATCCTTACATACGCTTCCTTTTTCCTCTTGACAAGACATTCAACCTCTTTTGTGAACCATGGTTCCCTCACATGGCCATTTCCTCCCTGCCTGACAGGGACACACCTATCGAGGACTCGCAGTATTTGTTCCTTGAACAAGCTCCACTTTTCATTTGTGCCTTTCCCTGATAGTTTCTGTTCCCATCTTATGTTCCCTAATTCTTGCCTAATCGCATCATAATTACCCCTCCCCAATTATAAACCTTGCCCTGCAGTATGGCCCTATGCCTCTTCATTGCAATAGTGAAAGACACTGAACTGTGGTCACTATCTCCAAAGTGCTCACCCACAAACAAATCTAACACTTGGCCCAGTTCATTACCCAGTACCAAATCCAATGTGGTCCCCACCTCTTGTCGGCCTATCCAGATATTGTGTCAGGAAACCCTCCTGCACACACTGTACAAAAACTGCCCCATCCGAACTGTTTGACCTATGGAGGTTCCAATCAATATTTGGAAAGTTAAAGTCACCCATGACAACTAGCCTGAGACCTCCATACCTATCCATAATCTGTTTTGCAATTTCTCCCTCCACATCTCTATTACTATTTGGGGGCCTATAGAAAACTCCTAACAACGTGACTGCTCCTTTCCTAATTCTAACTTCGGCCCATACTATCTCAGTATGCAGATCCCATTCGAACTGCCTTTCTGCAGCCGTTAAACAATCCTTGATTAACAATGCTACTCCTCCACCTCTTTTACCACCTTCCCTACTCTTACTGAAACATCTGTACCCCGGAACTTCCAACAACCATTCCTGTCCCAGGTCTAACCATGTCTCCGTAATGGCCACAACATCGTAGTCCCAAGTACCAATCCACGCTCCAAGTTCATCTACCTTATTCCGGATACTCCTTGCATTGAAGTATACACACTTCAACCCACCTTCCTGTCTGCTGGTACACTCCTGCGACCTTGATACCCTCCTCAGTACCTCACTACTCTCAACACTGGATTCTGGACTACTGCTCGTTTTCCCATCTCCCTGACAAATCAGTTTAAACCCCCCCGAAGAGCCGTAGCAAATTTCCCTCCCAGGATATTGGTGCCCCTCTGGTTCAGGTGCAAACCATCTTGTCTGTACAGGTCCCACCTTCCCCAGAATGTGCTCCAATTATCCATGTAACTGAAACCCTCCCTCCTACACCATCCCTGCAGCCACGTGTTTATCTGCACTCTCTCCCTGTTCCTCAACTCGCTAGCATGTGGCACCGGCAACAAACCAGAGATGACAACATGGTTTGTCCTGGCTCTCACCTTCCACCCTAGCTCCCTAAATTCCTGTTTTAAATCCCCGTCCCTACTTTTACCTATGTCGTTGGTACCGATGTGTACCACGACTTGTGACTGTTCCCCCTCCCCCTTAAGGATTTTGAAAACATGGACCGAGACGTCATGGACCCTGGCACCCGGGAGGCAACATACCATCCGTGAGTCGCTTTCATTGCCACAGAACCGTCTATCTGTCCCTCCAACTATCCAGTCCCCAATAACTATTGCTCTGTTGCTCATCCCCCTTCCCTTCTGAGCCACAGGGACGGACTCAGTGCTGGATATCCGGTCACCGTGGCTTACCACATGTAGGCCGTCCCCCTCAACAGTATCCAAAGCGGTATACCTGTTACTGAGGGGAAAGACCACAGGGGATCCCTGTACTGACTGCTTCCTCCCAGCCCCTCTCACCGTCACCCATCTATCTTCATTCTTCGGAGTAACTACATCCCTGAAGCTACTATCTATTACCACCGCTGCCTCCCGAATGATCCGCAGTTCATCCAGCTCCAGCTCCAGTTCCCTAATGCAGTTTCTGAGGAGCTGGAGATGGGCGCACTTCCCACAGGTGAAATCAGCAGGGACACTGACGGTGTCCCTCACCTCAAACATTCTGCAGGAGGAACATTGCACTGCCTTCCCTGCCATCCCCCCTAGATAACTTGAGGATAAAAGAAGAAAAGAAAGAAAGAGCTTACCTGATATTCACTCATCCCCTTAGGTTAGAGGAGGTGGAAGGGTGGGGGACACTACAAGTGTAGCGTCTTGGGTTTAGCAACCGCCCAACTTAAATACAGGTGAAAATAAAACACTTAAGCATCTACCTGATTCCCAAGCTGCACTCTGGCTCCCTCTCTCTCTCCCTCTCCCAGAAATGAAGGCCACTGGAACTTGGGGGTAAGTTTAAGCAACCACTGTGGTAAACCACTGTTGCACCTTTATTAGGTGATGTACGGTAGAACCTGTATTACAGGTTCGCCGGTAGCCCCTGCCTGCTGGCTCCACCCAGAAGGCGGGGTATAAATATGCGTGTCCTCCATTCAGCAGCCATTTTGCCAGCTGCTGTAGGAGGCCACACATCTCAGTGTCATAAAGCCTCGATTACATCCTCCTCTCGCCTTTGTGTAGTTGATCGTGCATCACCACCTAACCTGCATATCTTTGGACTGTGAGAGGAAACTGGAGCACCCGGAGGAAACTCAAACAGGCATGGGGAGAACGTGCAGACTCCACACAGACAGTCAACCGAGGTGGGGATCGAATCCGGGGCCCTGGCGCTTCCTCCACAAGGAGACAAAAATATTCCCCCAGGGACCAGGCCACACATTTATGGACACGATGGTAGGGATGGACTGGCTTGGGGATGACAAACGTGGCAACATCCACGGACGACTCACAGAAAAGGTCAGGTCACCACTGGACGAGACCAGACGGAAATGGGAGGAGGAGTTGAGTATGGAGATAGGGGGAGGAATCTGGATCAAGGCACTGCACAAGATTAACTCCACCTCTTTTTGCGCTGGGCCATGCCTGCTGCAGCTCAAGATGGCGCACAGAGCGCACCTTACTAAGATACGCATGAGCAGGTTCTTCCCGGTGGTGAAGGATAGGTGCCAGCAGAGTCAGGGAGTCTCGGCCAACCACCCCCCCATGTTCTGGTCTTGCCCCAGACTCAGGGACCACTGGACGGTCTTTTTCTTTTGAGTTTCAAACAAGGACTTTATTTCAGCTATAGCAAGAACTCCAGTGGTCAAACTAGTGGCACACACCAGAGAGCCCTGATTCAAGATTACACAGACAGTTATACCTTTGGGTTCGGTTATAAGAAATTAGCACATACCAATCAAAGGTTTACATTTGTTATTGGTTATCTATGTCCAATCATGAGTATCAAATAGGTTTACATCATGCATAGTAAATGAGTACACTTTTAAAAAAAATGTTTTTTCTTGTTTTTTTATACATGGTATATTTACAGACGTACACATAGGGGAACCAAAAAGAGATAACAAAAACACTTCATAACTAAAAAAAAACTTTCTCCCTCCCCCTTCTTTTCTGTTTTTTTAAATAACGTACATACAGAACAAGCGAAACAAAACAAAACTGGGTGGGTGGGGCGCCTGGACGCCGCTCCTGACGTTACTTGTTTCTCCCGGTCGGTTTTCGCTGTTGTTGTTGTGTGTTTGCCTCCACCTCGGCCGTCTGTCATTCCTTCCTTCTGTACTTTCTTACTCTCTGTTGCCCTGCTGTGTTTGTTATGGTCGTTGTCGTTTCCCGTACTCTCCTTCCAGTTTGTGTTGACTGGTCTTTCCTCTCTTTGGCTCCCCTCTATTATTCTTTGCGCCCTGTCCTTCCTTCTTCCCTGCCCCCACCCCTTCCCACCTCCCTTCCCTGCCCCCCTTTCTCTTCCCTCCTCTCCCTTTCTGCAGCTCCCCTTTCTTTTCAGTTGTGTTTGGCTAACCCCTCTTGCACTGTCCCCCCTACCACCCCCCCCCCCCCCCACCCCTCCCCCCGGGTCTTCCCTTCCTTCCTTCTCTTCTCTCATGTCTTGGCTACTTTCCCCTGGCTCTTGGCTACTTAATTATTTATTTGTTTGTTCGTTGGCCACAAACAGGTCCCGGAGCAGTTTGGTGGATGGCTCCCATGTCCTGAGGATGCCATCTTCCGAACCCGGATGGCAAATTTGATTTTCTCCATTTGGAGAAATTCTGATTATTTGGACAGCCACTCTGCAGCTTTGGGTGGTGCTGTTGACTGCCAGCCGAGCAGTATTCTATGGCGGGTGATCAGGGAAGCAAAGGCAAGGGTGTCAGCCCTCCTCCCCAGGAATAGATCTGGCTGGTCTGATACCAGAACATGTGGGCGTGGTTGGCCGGGCCTCCATGGCACCGTTCACATCTGTCCTCCACCTCCGCGAAGAACCTATTCATTCAGGTTCTTGTTAAGTGGGCTCTATGTACCACCTTTACTTGTGTTAGGTTGAGTCTTGCGCACATGGAGGTGGAGTTGACCCTATGTAGTGCTTTGCTCCAGAGTCCCCACCCTATTTTGAGCCCCAGGTCTTCCTCCCATTTCTTCCTCGTCGCGTCCAGTACAGTGTCAGCCCTCTTTACCTGTCATTCTTACATGTCGGTAGAGTTTCCTCTACCTAGAATGTTTGCGTCCAGTAATTGTCTGTCGTGGTGGCCGTGGGTATGTACCTTGTCTCCTTATATAGGAAGTTTTTAAGCTGCAGGTATCTGAGTTTGTTGCCCTTAGCTAGTTGGAATCACTCCATCAATTGGTCCACTGTTGTGACCCTGGCGTCAGTGTATAGGTCTCTAACTGTCAGTGTCCCCACGTCTTGTCTCCACCTTTTAAAGGCGGCGTTGGTGAGCTCTGGCACAAAGCTATGGTTATTGCAGATGGCGGCTTTATCAGACATTTTGTTCAGGCCGAATTGCTGCCGTAATTAGTTCCAGGTCTGGAAGGTGGCTATCACCACTGGGCCTCTGGAGTGTTTTTTGGGTGGGGATGGGAGTGCCGCCGTGGCGAGGTCCCGGAGGGAGGTCCCCGTGCAGGAGGCCTCCTCTGCATCCACCCACTCGGCTTCTGGCTCCTTAATCCATCCCATTACTCTTTCTGCTGTCGCCGCCCAGTGGTAGTATTATAGGTTTGGTAGGGCTAGCCCTACTCTGGACTTTTGGACAGGCTTTTTTGAGGCCATGTCCAGGGTGGTATGGGTCGAGATTGAGCTGTGCCCATCTGTGGCAGCTTTGGGGGTTTCAGAGCATCCAGAGTTCTGGGCAGGGAAGGGTGCAGACGCCCTGGCCTTCATCTCACTGATCGGTAGGCAGAGATTTCTGCTAGGCTGGAAGTCGGCAGTGCCACCCAGGGCCTCGGAGTGGCTCTCAGACCTGGCTGAGTTCCTGAGACTGAAATTTTTTTTTCTCAATTCTACCTAAAAATTCTCAATAAGGGGATCATAGAATTCACAGTGCAAAAGAAGGCCATTCGGCCCATCGAGTCTGCACCGGCCCTTGGAAAGAGCACCATACTTAGTCCCGTGCCCCCACCCTATCCCCGTAATCCAGTAACCCCACTTAACCTTTTGGACACTAAGGGACAATTTAGCATGGCCACTCCATCTAAACTGTACATCTTTGGACTGTGGGAGGAAACCGGAGCACCCGGAAGAAACCCACGCAGACTCCGAGGAGAGATTCCACAACACGTGGAAGAAGTTCACAAACATCTTTACAAACCTGTTCGCAAAAAACTGGTTGGAAGTGGGGGGGGGGGAATAGAGAGGCAGGGTAGAAAGGGGGGGAGCAGGGAACACTGCCTCGATGAAAGAGAGCTTGCGTAGAGCAGAGAAGGAACGGGGAGGAAGGCTATTCGCAAGAGGGGGACACAGATCCCTCCCACATGTGCCAAACTGGGAGGACGGACCAGTCTAGCCATCCCTGAGAACTCGGGAGGTGGGGGGGCAGAACTTCTCTCCCCAGCAATACAAATGTACAAATGTAATTGTAATTCTAAATTTTATTAGATGTGCTTTTAAAACAATTTTCCAATTAAGGGGCAATTTAGCGTGGCCAATCCACCTGCCTTGCACATCTTTTTTGGTTGTGGGGTGTGGCCCACGCAGACATGGGGAGAATGTGCAAACCCCACATGGACAGTGATCCAGGGCCGGGATCGAACCTGGGTCCTCGGTGCCGTGAGGCAGCAGTTGAAACCACTGTGCCACCGTGGTGCCTACCCTGCACATCCTTTTGGGTGTGGAGGTGAGACCGACACAGACACGGGGAGTGAGTTCAGACTCCACACGGACAGTAATAGAACTGGGACCACTGTCACAGACGCAGGGGCGGCTTGAGGTACCTCTGTTGATGTTGCTACTGTGTTGGTTATTATTGTATCTGTGTTGCTCTGCAAAATTTGAACATTAAGTGCAAAATACTGATTAAAATATTTTCAAAAGAAAAATTGTATTAGTTAAAAGAAAGAGGCTCATAAAGTTACAAAAAAAAAGTTGGAAGCCTGAAGACTGGGAACATTTTAGAATTCAGCAAGAAAGGATCTAGAAACTGATAAAGGAAGAGAAAGAATATGAAATTAAAGTAGCGAGAAACATGAAAAGCCAAGATTTTGGGTTTTAACTCAATTTTCCCGGCCGTCCCCATATCCCTTTATTCCCTGAGACTATAATAAGCACAATTTACTCAACCTCTCATCATAGGATAACCCCCTCTTCCCAGGGACCAATCCAGTGAACCTTTGCTGTACTACGTCCAATGTAAGTATATTGTTTCTTGAATGTGGAGACCAAAACTGCACTCAGTATTCCAGGTCTGATCTCACCTGTTTAATCGCAACAAGATATTTTTATTCCTGTACTCCAATCCTCTTGCGATAAAGGCCAACATCCCATTTGCATTCCTAATTTCTTGATGCACCTGCACGTTAGCTTTCTGTGCAACAAAGTCTCTTTAAACATCACTTACAAGTTTCACGCCTTTTAAAAAATATTCTGCTCTTCTATTCGTACAACCAAAGTGAATATCTTCACAGTTCCTATAATACATTACATCTGCCATCCTGTTGCCCACTCACTTAACCTGTTTATACCTCTTTTCAGCCTCTCTCTGTCCTCTCCACACCTAACTTTTCTATCTAGCTTGGTATCATCAGGAAACTTTGATACATTACTCTCTGCCTCTTCATCTAAGTCATTAAGATAGATTGTAAATAGTCAAGGTCCCAGCGCTGATTCACTGCCTGCCAACTTGAAAAAGCCCTCTTTATGCCCACTCTCTGCTTTCTATCCATTAGTCAAGTCTCTAACCATTTTAAAATACTATCTCAGACTCCATGAGCTCTTATCTTGCCTATCAACCCTTTGTGTGACATCTAATTGAATGCCTTTTGGAAATTCAGGGGTACACCATCTACTGGAATCCGTTTATCGATCTGTTAGTTACATCCTCAAAAATCTCTACCAAATTTATCAAACAGAGGTCGGAATTTTCCAGTCCCACTGACGGTGCACCCCCACCGCAGGTTTCCCCACGCCAAGGGGTGCATCCAATGGGAACCAGAAGATCCCGCCACCGGCCAATGCCGGGCTGTCCTATTTTGTGGAAAATCTTGCCCACATTTCCCCTTCGTAGACCATGTTGACTTGTTCCAATCACACTATGGGCAGGATTTTGCCGGCCCTTTAGCCACGGATGCAAATCCTGTCATCTTTTTTATAAATGTTTTTATCAGGCATTCAGGGAGATGATCACTCTGGTGTTCTCTCGTGGGTGGGGTCATTACCACATTTATCAGGCACCTGACGTTCAATGTTAGCTGTCTACCCTTAACAAAGCCTGTCTGATCCTCTGCAACCACCTCTGGCACACAGTTCTCCAGTCTCCTGGCTAGGATTTTGGCCAGCATTTTAACATCCACATTGAGCAGAGAAATGGGTCTGAAGGGCCCGCATTCTGTTGTCTCTTTTTCTTCTTTGGTTATCAGTGAGAGTGAGCGTGTGCTAGCATAAGTGGCCCATGAACATCTCCCGCAAGTGCAGGGTCAGTGCCGTCGCCAATCTTTTGTAGAAGTCCGCCGGAAATTTATCTGGTCCCGGTGCCTTCCCCACCTGCATTGAGTTGACGCTCTCCATGACTTCTCCCAATTTTGGTGGTGCTTCCAGCTGCCATTTCCTATCCTCCCCCACAACTGGCATGTCCAGTCCATCCAGGAACTGCTTCATTCCCAAGTCCCATTCAGGGGGTTTGGAGCTGTACAGCCCCCAGTAGAAGGCCTTGAATGCTTCAATTACCTTTCACAGCTCCACTATTAGTTTGCCTCTGCCATCCCTAATCTGTACTGTTTCTCTCGTGGCTGCCAGCTTTCTCAGCTGGTGAGGCAGCAGGCGGCTTGCTTTGTCTCTGTGCTCGTACAGGGTCCCCCATGCCTAGCGGAGTTGGCGCACTGCTTTCATCGCAGAGAGCAGGTTAAAGTCCATTTGCAGTTCTTCCTCTCCGCCAGGAGCTCTACAGTCAGGGCCTTGGAGTGTTGCCAGTCTACCTCCGGTATGGAGTCGACTAGCTGTTGCCTAGCCACCCTCTCTTCCCTATCTCTTCGTGCTTTGTAAGAAGTAATTTAATCCCCGATCACAGCCTTTATCACATCACGGAACGTGGAGGATGAGACCTTCCCTTTACGATTATTAGTAATATACTCATCTATGGCCTGTGATATTTTCTTGCAGCAGGCCTTGTCAGCCAGGAGGGCCATGTCTCCAACCTCACATCAATGTTGTGTGAAGTGTCGTCAGAGATTTCCATCCGACCATCCCTTGTAAAAGGTTTCCTTTACTCCACACAGACTGGTCTTGGGTGTCCCTGATAACTGTGGGTGTCTCTCTCCTGCTGGCATTGAAAACCACCTGGAAGTGTTGCACTGAGACAGCTTCACAAGAGAGAGAGAGCAAGGCTCACTGTTTATACCTGACCAGTGAACTTGCCCTAATGTCACACCAGTTATCCTGACTGCCACCTACGACTGCGAGTCTCTCACTTGTAGATGTTAAAATCTCACCCGGATGTGCCTCACTAGGGCAGCTTCACAAGAGGGAGAGAAATGTCAGAAATTCCAGTACCCCGGAATGAGATTCTGGCAATGATTGTGACTCACCAGAGCGGACAATGAGAGAAAGAGAGACTAAGCAAGGGTAACTTTAAAAATAAATAGTTTATTCAAGAAAATCCACATTGCAAAAAAACCCAAACTCAGATCACACAATAACTCACTACTATGGTATGGGAACAAGAAACTAAAGGCGGCACAATGTAAATTCTTACTTTTACACAATTACCTTTACAGCCAAACCCTCCCACCTCAACAACCTGACCTAATTGGGGGTTTCTAAAGGCTGAGAGAGAGTATTGCCACTGCTCCTGGAGTTGGTTGAAAAGGCACAAAATGTCTTCTCTACTCCTTCTTCTCTACTCCTTCTATAACACGGCTGGACCTTTGTAACAGTATCTTCCTGTAGTTTTCGGTTTGTCTTAATTCTATTGAATTCTTCTTGGAGTTTCTCGCAGTAGTCTTTTCTGGCAAAAATCTGTTAGTTCTTGTAGTCTTTTCTTCCTTGAAGTCTGTCCTTGTAGTATCGGAATCTCCTTACTCTGTCCTGAGTTCAATATTTTAAAGGTAAAAACCTGAATGGAGTTGGCTGGCCCCTCCCAGGGGTACGTTTCAGCACAGAGGCCGTTAATTGTTTACAGGATGAAATTGATCAGTTTTGTCACAAAGGTCCCAAAACATTTTGGGAGGCATCTGATTTTCTGCAAATTGTTTCAAGGCAGTTGCTGGGAACTGTTGAGCATTTTCCTATTAGTGGAGACAACATTTGTATAGCTGGGGCAAAACTTATTACCATACTCATTGTCTCTCTGTTCTAGATGAGTCTGAGGGGGGCGGGGGGGGGGGGGGGGGCGGTGTATTCTGATGCCTGCCCTCTTGCAGCAATCTTGCTGGGCTGTTTTAAGAAAGTTTCTGCC
This sequence comes from Scyliorhinus torazame, assembly GCF_047496885.1. Taxonomy (NCBI): domain Eukaryota; kingdom Metazoa; phylum Chordata; class Chondrichthyes; order Carcharhiniformes; family Scyliorhinidae; genus Scyliorhinus; species Scyliorhinus torazame. The sequence goes on from NC_092709.1 coordinate 226,536,212, forward strand.
CCTTTAAAAAAAAATGTCAGTGTGTCTTGTACAATTTTGTCCAGATGATTTTGTCCAGATGATGGATTGCTGTAACTTACACTCGGAAGTACCGATTTCTCCACGACAAAAAAAGTCAATCCGGGTGTATAGGTTCTGTACCTGAGAGAAGGAAACCACAGTGGGCCCACTGCCTCCATCTGGTCCATGAATGTGCCGAGTTCTTTTGCCATATTCTGCACTGTAAATTCAATGATAATCTATGATTAATCTAGGACAAAGGTTCGGCACAACATCGTGGGCCGAAGGGCCTGTTCTGTGCTGTATTTTCTATGTTCTATGTTCTATTAGAGGTCCTCCCTGTTTTGGGCTTCGCGCTGTCTGTCCATGGATCCTGTACACAGTTATAGTCCCCCCCCCCTGTGTGTCGATGTCGGAGATTTCCGCCAGGGTCCTCTTTATAAACTCTGTGTCATTCCAGTTGGGTGCTTACACATTCACCAGGACCACTAGTGCCCCATCCAGGACACCGCTGACCATGACGTACCATCCCCCTGGTTCCATAACCATCCTTGTTCAGGTGGACGAAGACTCTGGATCTTTTCACTGGGCCATTAAGTCCCCTAACGTTTCAGGTGACTATTCTGATGGGGGAGTTTCTGTTCCCCCCCCATCCCTGCAGGATCAACCATACTTACCTTGTGGATGCGCCCCTGCACTCCAGGGTTTCCCTTTGTGAGGGGGCCATCCAACATGGCCGCGATCACCGTTCTCCCCATGAGGTCGGGCCCCTGTGTTCTGGGATTTCCCTTTGTCCACGGGCCACCCAACATGGCCGCCAACTGTGTACACCATGTGGGTGAGCCCCTGCACTCCAGGGTTTCCCTTTGTCCAGGGACCCTCCATAGTGCTTGCTTGCGGTACCTTTGTTTTCAAAGTCGCCACGTGTCGCCTGTTATAGTCAGCCTAATGCCCTTACCATCCTTGTCCCTATGTTTCCCCTATGATTCTTCCCCCACCTTTTGTCCTCTCTCCCTCTCCTCTGCTATTGTCCCCCCTCTTTACTCCGCTACCCCCGCTTAACCCCCCCAGCTGTCCCCCCATAGGGGTTGTGTACCCCCCAGCCTGTTGACAGGCGCTTTCCCCCCTGCGGGAGATGTGTCGCGGACCCCCACTCACACGTAGCTCCTGCCACTAGCTTTCACGCTAGTGTGGAGGCCCCTCTCCTGGGGTTGGCCATGTGCCCGCTATATAGTTTCCCCTCCTGCCATCCTCCTCACCCTCTCCGGTGCTCCGCTGCCCTTGTTCCTTCCTTCCTAGGCTTTAGTTCCCGTATTCATAGCTGCGCAAAGTGTCTCTCAGGTCAATTCAGTCCCTTCGGGTGAACTTTTCACCCCTGTCTTTGCTGCTGCTTTCCCAGGCGGATTTCCTGGACAAATCTGTCTGCGTCTGCAGGGGCTCCCTGACCTAGAATGTGACCCAGAGTTTTGGCGGGTACAGCATCTCAAATTTAAAAAAATATATAAATTTAGAGCACCCAATTTATTTTTTTCAAATTAAGGGGCAATTTAGCGTGGCCAATCCACCTAGCCTCCACATCTTTGGGTTGTGAGGCTGAAACCCACGCAAACACGAGGAGAATGTGCAAACTCCACACGGACAGTGACCCAGAGCCGGGATCGAACCTGTGAGACAGCAGTGCTAGCCACTGCGCCACCATGCTACCCTGCAGCATCCCAAATTTCACTTTAACATAGACATAGAATTTATCAAATGGCCAAGGGAGGCCATTCGGCCCATTGAGTCTGCACCAGCTCTTGGAAAGAGCACCCCACTTAAGCCCACATCTCTGCCCCAACCCATAACCCAGCAACCCCACCCAACCCCTTTGGCACAAAGGGCAATTTAGCCTGGTCAATCCACCTAACCTGCACGACTTTGGACTGTGGGAAGAAACCAGAGCACCCGAATGAAACCCATGCAGACTCGGAGAGAACGTGCGGACTCCGCACAGTGAATCAAGCCACAAATCGAACCTGGGACCCTGGAGCTGTGAAGTGACAGTGCTAACCACTGTGCTATCGTGCTGCTTTTGTACAAGGCCACCTTTGCTATGTTGAACTCTACTCGACGCTTGGTCAGGTCTGCCCCAATGTCCTGGGGCAATCCTGATATGGTGCCCTTCCCAGTTGCAGGTCCTTGTCTGCCTGGCCTAGCGCAAGATTCTTTCCCTGTTCTGGTACTGGTGCATTTTGGCGATTATCGCCCTCGCTGCTCTCGCTGACCTTGGGTTTCGGCTGGAGCGACCAGTGGGCTCTGTCTATTTCTGGCAGGTTGGGGAAGCTGTCCATCCCCACCAGGTTTCCCAGCATCTGGGCCACATAGTTTGTGGGATCTCTGCCTTCCATCCATTCGGCAGGCCCAGTATTCTTAAGTTTTGGCACTGCGACCGGTTCTCCTGGTCTTCTATTTTCCCCTTCAGACTTCCCTGCATCACGACCAACCTCACTATTTTCATCTCCAGGGCGGCAATCCAGTCAATCTGGTCTGTTGAGGCTCTTTCTACTTCTTTGATGGTGTTCCCCTGGGCCTCCAGTCGCCTCTCTCCTTGTCCAGGGTCACCTGAGTGTTGCCAGAGCCTCAGCGACAGCCACCCTGACCGCAGCTTGGATATCGATCTTTGTCTCTTCCCTGTGTTCCCTGGAGATGAACTTCCTCATCCGCCCTCTGGTGAGGGGGAGCCCCGCAAACTAGTTAACCACACCTATCAACTAAGCCAACCTGTACTTAACTTCAGGCACCCGGCTTAGGTGAGAAAACAGTGGCCGCTGTTCAATTCTGGATCTCTCGGGTTCGAAGGAGTAACTGCTGCTCAGCTGGGCTCATCCGTCTGGTAGCGAGCGTTGAACTTGGACTCGCTTCTGGTGTTGCTGCAATTGGCGATGGCCGTGACCAGGGTACCAGGGCCAAGAGAGAGCTAACATATGGCGAACTCTTCGACTTCTAGGGGGCCAATTAACATTCAGTAAAAGGGGAGCCTCTAACTGTCCCTAACTAGACTATACTTATGCTGCTATTTAACAATCAAAGAACTTATCTTACAATACAAAAAAAATCCAATAGCAGCATCACATTTCTTCCTCTCACTAACATTCACATACAGTAAAGTAACTTTATTAACAAAAACACAACTGCGGAATTTATTAAAGAGATAGGTTCAGAAAGAGTGTGGGGTTTGCTGGAGTCCGAGGAAGGGGGCTCTAAATGTGTATACTGGAGGGCGGGAGGCTCTCCTTCTCCAGTTCTGCAATCCAATTGTCTGAATGACTCTGTACAATATGGCTATCACTCGTAAGGCTTCCACTATGTAGGACAGTGAATACCACTTGACGAGGTTCTCACACCATGTGGGGGTATCAGTGGCTGGGTGTGTGTGTGGTGTGGTGTCCGGGCTGGGGGTGTCGTGTTGGGTGGTCATGTTTGGGGCCTGTGTGGTGAGGGGGGTAGTGGTGGGTAACGCGCGCAACTGGACTGTTCCAGCGACGATCATGATGCCGATCATCAGGGTCGTCTTCATCTTATTCGGGCTTTCCTTCGCCGTCGAGTATCTTCATATCTTCCCAGGGGAACAAGCATAGTGTCTGTTATAATCGTGTTGTTTAACATCTCATATGTCTGTCTGTTTCTCCTTAACATCAATTTCCCATTATAATCGTCACCATATGTGACTCCCTCATTTTTTCTTTTACAACCATTTGCGGAGTCAAGAATGGGTGGGATCCCCGGTTGGGCGGTGATCAGTGCCGTTGCTCCGCTACCCAGGCTTGGCTGACCAAATGTATAGGGGGTCCCCAGGCAGGGCGGGATAAGTTCCGTCACTCCACTGCCTGGGTGACCTTCCAAGAGCGGTAAGAATTTGTAACGATATGGGCTCCAGACAAACTTGTTTCACTAACTGCGTCGGAAGAGTAATTATGACTGCATCAAGAAATTTGGTGTGAGACTAAAAGAATAAACTGTATCAAAACTTTTAGCGAGATCGACACAAATAGTCGCACAAATAACAAACATTCAACATTTAAAAATAACAAATTAAAGAAAGAAAACCGGGCAGGCTCCATCAGAGTACAGCACACCGTAAATCTCCATTGGTTCCTGACTCTCATCATCTGGACACCTCAAGATTCCATTTCAAAAAGATTTGCAAAGGGGTTACCATGGTGGGAGTCAGACTCGGAGTTGTCTCCATCTCCCGGGTGCCAAACTCGTTCATGGAGTTTGTGTGCTAACGCGGCGTGTGCCGAACATTCCTCATCAGGCAACAGGAATTGGCACGGTGCCAGTGCTTCATGTTCTGTCAGGAGATTGCAAGAGGGCTGTCGCTATCGTCGGGTGGCGGGTCAGGTTCCAGTGTGGGCAAATAAATCATTTCAAAGAGGCTGAGCGTATCGTGGTCAGGGTCTCTGGGCTTGTAGTGACTGGGGCCTGGTTCGTGGGATCTTTGTTCAGGTCTCTCAGGGGCTTCGGTAGTGCTGTCGCTATCGCTGTCGCTGTCGTATCAGCCGAATCAAGCGGCAGGGTGAAATTTGATCCTGGGGGCGTGGTCAAGGTCGTGTCTGTGGACGTGCTGCTGCTGCTGGGGGAGGGGGAGCTCGGGTTGTCAGTGGGCGGGTCCTCATTGTCTGCATCGCCAATGAGTGGTGGTGCGTGTGGCTGCGCTGCGTTCCATAAACCTTAAGCTGATTTACATGGAACCATCCTGATTTTCCGTTCGGATACGTGATTTTATAAACTGAGGGGCTTACTTTGTCCGAGATTGAATAGGGTCCTGCAAATTTTGGGGAGAGGAATGAGCTAAGGTTGTATAGGTGATCATTACTTGCTGTCCGACTGTATATTCTGTCGGGTGTACTGTTTTAGCAAAGCAGGCCTTACTCTGCTTTTGTTTAGCGCCTAGTCGAACAGCTGCAGCGAGCTGTGCTGCTTTAATATTCTCCAGCATGTGCTGGACTGCTTTCTCATGGGTCAGGGTGGTGACTGTGGGGCTGGCCAAATCGAGTCCGAATAAGTATTCGGTACCCTTCATGGATCGTCTGGTCATGAGGGTATGGGGGTATATCCTGTTGAGCTCGACACTCAGTTCCTTACAAACATCACTGCGAATAGGAGCACTGTGTTCCATGTTGTGTTGTGCTGCTGGGCCCTTTTCTTAAGTGTGGCCTTTAGCGTCCGATTCATGCGCTCCACAATGCCGCTGGACTGCGGGTGATAGGCAATGTGGAACTTTTGTTTAATCCCAAATATCACATTTTTCATGACCCTTCCCGTAAAGTGGGAACCTTGGTCCGACTCAATACTACGGACTCCCCCATCTCGTAAAAATTTGCTCTGTTAAGATCTTCGCCGTGGACTTGGCTGTGTTTGTTCTCGAGGGAAACGCTTCGACCCATTTCGTAAATGTGTCTATCACCACTAACACATACTTGTATCCATTTCTGCAGGGGGGGGAGGGGGACAATATAATCCAATTGAAGGTTTGTCCATGGGTGTGTCGGATCTGGGCTTTTCTCGCATACCTATCGGGGTTGTTTTGAGCACAAATTAAACAGTTTTCGACGTATTGGGAAACGTCAGTTTTCAACTCAGGCCACCAGCTGAGGGATCTGAGGTGGGCACGGGTGGATTCAATCCCTTGGTGTCCATGTCCGTCATGGAACTTACACATTATCTAATTCCTGTCCTGGATGGGGACTACATAAATTCCATCTTTTAAAACGATTCCCTCATGGAGCACCAAAGGATTCCTAAACTTTTCATAGGGAGCTGGGAAGTCCCCGTTTAAAATGTCTTTTAATGCTTCGTCTTCTTTTTGTGCCTGGGCTAGGTCTTGGATGTTGGTCTGTGAGACCTGAACTGCGTGTACTGGGGCACTCTCGGGGGGTTGCCAAAAGTGGCCGTGTCGTGAACCTGCCTTCGCACGGCGTCTGCTTTCACGTTACTGGGTGGGGAGGAACGATGGTGACTTCTTACTTTGACGATGCCGTATTCTCTGCCTTTAGCTGTCTGAAGGAAATGTTTGAGCAGTGGGGCTGATGGTAGAGGTTTTCCATCGGCGGAAATAAATCCTCTCGATTCCCACAGGGGTAGGAATTCTGTTAGGCTGTTGCAGACGTACAAACTGTCCGAATATATGTCTGCAGGGGTCGGGAATGAATCGGGGTGCTGGACAATGTAAGCAATGGCCGCTAACTCGGCTGCCTGCGAACCTAAGTGTCTCGGCAACTTTAAAGCTATCTCTTCTAAAGAGCCTCCCTGCGCGTCCACTACATAAATACCACAGCTTGTTATCCTTTTTTCCTCAAGGACTGTGGAGGAGCCATCTACATAAATTCTCAGTGCTTTGTCTGTGGGCTGGGGTCCGATACCCGTCTTTCTTGGTAACAAAGGGGCCTGTGCGTTGGGGCTATGATCTCGCACTCATGTGGGGTTCCTGCATAATGCAAATTATCGGCCAGAGAAGTGTGCATTTATGTCCGTTTTACAGTGATGTCGCGTCCCTGTAGGAGTAAGGTCCATCACGCTGTTCGAATTTGGCTTACTGTGCCGTCTTTTAGTCTGCCGTCCAATAAAAGCTGTGTCGGGGTGTGCTCGGTCAAAATGGTCGCTGGGTTGAGTCCGGTTATGTACGAGAAGTACTGTACCGCCCAGGAAACTGCTAACAGGTGCCTTTCGCAGGCTGAAAATTCTTGTTCCACCGGATCTAAGACTCGTGAGGCATAGGCTACGGGTCCTAGATGATCGTGCCTTTCCTGCAGGAGTACGGCTGAAAGGGTTCGGTCTGTGGTCGCTACCTCTATTGCGTATGGGGGGTGGGGATCTGGAGCTTGCAAAGCGGGGGCTGTGCTCAGGGCACGTTTCAATGCATCCACGGCACCCGTGTGCTGTGGAAGCCATTTCCATGGGGCCTGTTTCTTTAGTAGCTCGGAAAGTGGGGCTGATTTTGTGGCGAATCCGTCTATATGGTTCCAACAATATCCAACCAGTCCTAAAAATGACCGGAGTGCTGTAATGTTTTGGGGCAAGGGCAAATTTACAATGGAATCAATGCGTTTGAGTTATGTTTCATGCTTCCCATGCGTGATGACCGTACCTAAATATGTGACTTTTTCCTGAAGGATTTGGGCTTTCTTGGGGTTAATTTTGCATCCAATCGTTGTAAGGAGTTCTGATAATTCAGAATGAAGCGAGATGTGCTCTTCCTTGGTGTCAGTCTGTAGGAGCAAGTCATCCACATACTGAACAAGGCATTCAGGGCGGGAAAATTTAGATAATCCGTTTGCCAATTGTCTGTGAAAGATGGAGGGGGAGTTGTGGAAGCCTTGTGGAAGGCACGTCCACGTGTACTGCTGTCCCTGGAAGGTAAACGCAAATTTATACTGGCATGCTTTGTCCAGTGATATGGACCAAAAGCCATTACTGATCTCTAATACCGAAAAACACTTTGTCTGGAGCCCCTGTCTCAACATGGTCTCGGGACTTGTGGCAGCGGTGGGGGCTGCTAGGGGAGTTATTTTGTTCAATTCTCTGTAGTTGATGGTCAGTCGCGATGATCCATCGGGTTTTCTGACTGGCCAAATCGGGGCATTATTCGTCGATGCAACGGGTCGATTCACGCCTTGCTTCAATAAGCTTTGAATTATCTTGGCTATCTCTCCCTCGGCTTGCTGGGGGAAGTCGTACTGTTTCTGGGGCTTGGGACCGGGACCTGTAATGTTTACTACTCCTGGGATTTTGCCGCAGTCGTGCTTGTGCTGGGCAAATGCAGTTTTCTGTCTTTTCAAGACCTCTCTAACCACTTTGTCTGTGGTAATAGTTTGTGGATCAAACTAGTACTCTCCTACTGAGCTGATTCTATGGGCATAATCTCCTACTGTGAGCGTGGCGGGGGCTTACGCTGCTCTAGCCATTTTCCATATACATCGGTTCACTGGGTCGAATGAATGGTTGTGTGTACTCATGAAATCGATGCCTAGGATGTGTTCTGCTGCCTGGGGCAAGTCTACTAAAACAACTGAATGTTTTGTCCTAATATTACCGAGCTGTACGTCCACAGGGGCTGTGATGTGTCCCTGTTGGAGGTGACCTGCAAAGCCACTAAGAGTAATGGTATCCGTAGTGGGCCACATCTCTTTCTGGTACATGATGGAGAAGTTTAACGTGGTTCAGGACCCTACTGTGTCCCAAAGGAACTCTATGGGGTGTCCCCAGACTGTGCCTGCAACTACCGGTCTTCTGGACTTATCCCAAATGGTATCGCAGACACAAGTTGGGGAGCCTGAACACCATCAATCGGTGCCACTCATGACCGAATTATCTGTCGGGGCGCTAACGCTGGGAATGGGTCGGATATTGTTTCTGGGGGTGGGGGGCGTTTGGGTGCTGATTCCTTTGCTGCTTCGGGGGGGCTTGACATTCTCGGCCGTAACGTCCTTTCTGTCCACAATTATAGCATTCCCGTGTCTTGGGGTGTTGCGCTGTACCTCTGCCTTCATTGACCCATGCGGGGTCTTGGTGTGCCCTTACCGGATTTATTGTGGCGTCTACTCTCTCATGCTCTGTCTTTTTCTGTACAGACTGTTCACAACCTCTGGACAATCGTTTTAGAACCCACACTTCATTCTGTGCTGGGTCTGAGGGGTCGTAACTGACGCATATCTTCTGTCCTGCCTCTGTGGCATGGGATACTAACGTACGGGTCCATTTGGCCGTATTGTCTGCTGATAAGTGGGCGCGGGCTAACTCACCGAATACCGCAGTAAAATGGATCCTCTGTTGGATGCTCTCCCTTTTTCTGCCTGCACCGGTTGGGTCCGTCTACCGGGTCTCCTCTGTTATATCCTATGGCGTCTAAAATGGCCGTTTTCATTTCTTGGAGTCTACCTCCTCCTACATTTTGTGGGTCGGGAAGGGCTGAACTAACTGTGGAGTCTAAGCACATAACTATGAGCTTGACCTGTTCCGGCTCGTGTAAACCATACATGAGGGTTTGTTGTTTCACTAACTCGAAAAAGCGATGTGGGTTCGATGTGGGGTGGAAAGTATCTATCTTCTCGCGGGCATCTCTAACTGGGTGATCGATAATGGGGTTGTGTACACAAAATCGGATTGGCCTTCCGTGGTAACCCTGCGCTGTGTGGTAATGGGGTTCATTGGGTTGGGTGCTGCCTGTGCAGTCGGTGGTGCGGGTGCTTTTCTTTTCGGGGAATGGGAGGCTCTATTTTGATTCTCGGTCTCGCTTACGTACCGTTGGGCCGTTTCACTGAGTTCCTGCCAATCGGGGCCGTCTTCCTGGTCTAGCTGTGGGCCAAATGTGTCTCTAAATCCATTTTGAACTGATAGCAGGCATTGCAACCTTGCAATTTGCTGCCTGCATTTGGCATGGTCCTCCGAACTCTGTCTCTGTTCCGTGGTGGAACTGTGGAGTGCTTGGAGGGCTGCCTTTAGTTCCTCGCACTGTTTCTTTAACTGCTGTACCTGATTATCTGTCTCTTCTCTTACCATTACAGCACGCTGTGTGTCCTGATAGGCCTTATTGTATTGGATTTGGAAGCTGCTAAGGTGGGCGAGACAGGATTGATGTGCACTCTTGACATCATCCATTTCCTTGTCCTTCGCTGCTAACTGCTCCCGGAGCTGTACATTTAATTTCTCGCATTCACTTAAATCTCTCTCTCTACTTTTCTCCTTCTCCTCTAGCTGCTTGCGGAGCTTCCTCACGACCTCCTCTGTGCCTCGCAATTGTGCCAGACAGGACACGATTGCCATCGGCTACGAATCTTAGTCACTCTTCTTATGGATCTCGGTCAGGCTGTCCCACCAAGTCTGTCCTATGCTGCCAGGACCTGTCTCTTCATTCGTGCAAAACTCAGACCATAGGGGCCATCCTTTCCCCTTTAGGTATCTCCTGATCTCTTCTTCCCATACGGGACACTGTTCTGATCTATTGGTCGCTGCGACCTCGGGCTCTTGGGGATGCATAAGGCGTTCCATTGCCTTCATGGCCATACCTACAAATACTTCTGACTCCCGGAAATTTGGAACAAGGGGGAATAAAGCGGTGGTGCAAACACGGGTACGGCTTACGCTATTTTCTGGGTTTACGCAACTCCCGAAAGTTTCACGCAACAAAATCGATCGAGTTTACCTTATATCCCTTTGTTAGTTCGCATGCAAATTACACACGTCCGAATTCTGGAGGTTTTGATCGATACTCGTTTCGCTTGTGGTTTCTTTTACTTTGCTAATTTGGATTCTAATTCAAATGCTTTTGTGGGTTCTCTCGGAGTGACACGGTCACTTCTGGGTCGAGTCCCACCAGAGTCGCTAATAACTGTTGCGAGTTTCTTATCTACTTGGTCTTTTCTGTGGCTCTGTTCCAATTATGCCCATCAGTGAATTTGCCTTTCTTTCTATGCTATCTATGTCCGAATGCTTAGAGTCGCCAGGTATCGAATGATACCACCACAAGTTTCTACCGGTTATTGATCAAAGAGCCAAACACCAGTTAATTAGGTCAAGGTCAAGGGTACTTTATTCACACACAATTAGTCATGCAACATAAACACTACTAGTTAACTACACCTATTAACTGACTTCCGGTTGCTGCTATGCTGAGCTAAGTCGCACGTTCGGCAGCTCCCACCAGAAACGGACTTTTGGGCTCTTTTTAGGGGCCCCAGCGGCATTTGTTCGGCAGTTCCCAGTGTGGGAAGGTGACAGTACGATTTCCCCGGCACTGCCAGCTCCCGCCCAAGCCATGGGGGTGATAACCGCCCTCCATTTCAGGGACACGTTGCTGGTGGTCGAGGCTGAGAGCTGGTGATCGAGGTTGAGAGCTGGTGATCGAGGTTGAGAGCTGGTGGTCGAGGCTGAGAGCTGGTGGTCGATGTTGAGAGCTGGTGGTCGAGGTTGAGAGCTGGTGGTCGAGGCTGAGAGCTGGTGGTCGAGGATGAAGCTGGTGGTCGAGGTTGAGAGCTGGTGGTCGAGGTCGAGAGCTGGTGATCGAGGTTGAGGCTGGTGGTCGAGGTTGAGAGCTGGTGGTCGAGGTTGAGAACTGGTGGTCGAGGCTGAGAGCTGGTGTTCGTGGTTGAGGCTGGTGGTCGAGGTTGAGAGCTGGTGGTCGAGGTTGAGAGCTGGTGGTCGATGTTGAGAGCTGGTGGTCGAGGCGGAGAGTTGGTGGTCGAGGTTGAGAGCTGGTGGTCGAGGTTGAGAGCTGGTGGTCGATGTTGAGAGCTGGTGGTCGAGGTTGAGAGCTGGTGGTCGAGGTTGAGAGCTGGTGGTCGATGTTGAGAGCAGGTGGTCGAGGTTGAGAGCTGGTGGTCGAGGTTGAGAGCTGGTGGTCGAGGTTGAGAGCTGGTGGTCGAGGCTGAGAGCTGGTGGTCGAGGTTGAGAGCTGGTGGTCGAGGTTGAGAGCTGGTGGTCGATGTTGAGAGCTGGTGGTCGATGTTGAGAGCTGATGGTCGCGGTTGAGAGCTGGTGGTCGAGGCTGAGAGCTGGTGGTCGAGGTTGAGGGCTGGTGGTCGAGGCTGAGAGCTGGTGGTCGCATTTGAGGCTGGTGGTCGAGGTTGAGAGCTGGTGGTCGAGGTTGAGAGCTGGTGGTCGAGGCTGAGAGCTGGTGGTCGAGGCTGAGAGCTGGTGGTCGAGGTGGAGAGCTGGTGGTTGAGGTTGAGAGCAGGTGGTCGAGGTTGAGAGCAGGTGGTTGAGGTTGAGAGCAGGTGGTCGAGGTTGAGAGCTGGTGGTCGAGGCTGAGAGCTGGTGGTCGAGGCTGAGAGCTGGTGGTCGAGGTTGAGAGCTGGTGGTCGAGGCTGAGAGCTGGTGGTCGTGGTTGAGGCTGGTGGTCGAGGCTGAGAGCTGGTGGTCGATGTTGAGAGCTGGTGGTCGAGGATGAGAGCTGGTGGTCGAGGTTGAGAGCTGGTGGTCGAGGTGGAGAGTTGGTGGTCGAGGCTGAGAGCCGGTGGTCGCGGTTGAGGCTGGTGGTCGAGGTTGAGAGCTGGTGGTCGATGTTGATAGCTGGTGGTCGTGGTTGCGGGGTGGTGGTCGAGGCTGAGAGCTGGTGGTCGAGGCTGAGAGCTGGTGGTCGAGGTGGAGAGTTGGTGGTCGAGGCTGAGAGCCGGTGGTCGCGGGTGAGGCTGGTGGTCGAGGTTGAGAGCTGGTGGTCGAGGTTGAGAGCTGGTGGTCGATGTTGAGAGCTGGTGGTCGAGGTTGAGGCCGGTGGTCGCGGTTGAGAGCTGGTGGTCGTGGTTGCGAGGTGGTGGTCGTGGTTGCGAGGTGGTGGTCGAGGCTGAGAGCTGGTGGTCGAGGCTGAGAGCTGGTGGTCGATGTTGAAAGCTGGTGGTCGAGGTGGAGAGTTGGTGGTCGAGGCTGAGAGCTGGTGGTCGAGGTGGAGAGTTGGTGGTCGAGGATGAGAGCCGGTGGTCGAGGTTGAGGCTGGTGGTCGAGGTTGAGAGCAGGTGGTCGAGGTTGAGGCCGGTGGTCGCGGTTGAGAGCTGGTGGTCGTGGTTGCGAGGTGGTGGTCGTGGTTGCGAGGTGGTGGTCGAGGCTGAGAGCTGGTGGTCGAGGCTGAGAGCTGGTGGTCGATGTTGAAAGCTGGTGGTCGCGGTTGAGAGCCGGTGGTCGCGGTTGAGGCTGGTGGTCGAGGTTGAGAGCCGGTGGTCGCGGTTTAGGCTGGTGGTCGAGGCTGAGAGCTGGTGGTCGAGGTTGAGAGCCAGTGGTCGGGGTTGAGAGCTGGTGGTCGAGGCTGAGAGCTGGTGGTCGTGGTTGAGAGCTGGTGGTCGAGGTTGAGGCTGGTGGTCGAGGTTGAGAGCCGGTGGTCGTGGTTGAGGCTGGTGGTCGAGGCTGAGAGCTGGTGGTCGAGGCTGAGAGCTGGTGGTCGAGGTTGAGGCTGGTGGTCGAGGCTGAGAGCTGGTGGTCGAGGCTGAGAGCTGGTGGTCGAGGCTGGGAGCTGGTGGTCGAGGTTGAGAGCCGGTGGTCGCGGTTGAGGCTGGTGGTCGAGGCTGAGAGCTGGTGGTCGAGGCTGAGAGCTGGTGGTCGAGGCTGAGAGCTGGTGGTCGAGGTTGAGAGCCGGTGGTCGCGGTTGAGAGCTGGTGGTCGAGGCTGAGAGCTGGTGGTCGTGGTTGAGAGCTGGTGGTCGAGGTTGAGAGCTGGTGGTCGGGGTTGAGAGCTGGTGGTCGAGGTTGAGAGCTGGTGGTCGAGGTTGAGAGCTGGTGGTCGCGGTTGAGAGCTGGTGGTCGAGGTTGAGAGCTGGTGGTCGAGGTTGAGAGCTGGTGGTCGAGGTTGAGAGCTGATGGTCGAGGCTGGGAGCTGATGGTCGAGGCTGGGAGCTGGTGGTCGAGGCTGGGAGCTGGTGGTCAAGGTTGAGAGCTGGTGGTCGAGGCTGGGAGCTGGTGGTCGAGGTTGAGAGCTGGTGGTCGAGGTTGCGAGGTGGTGGTCGAGGTTGCGAGGTGGTGGTCGAGGTTGCGAGGTGGTGGTCGAGGTTGAGAGCTGGTGGTCGAGGCTGAGAGCTGGTGGTCAAGGTTGAGAGCTGGTGGTCGAGGCTGAGAGCTGGTGCTCGAGGCTGGGAGCTGGTGGTCGAGGCGGAGAGTTGGTGGTCGAGGTTGAGAGCTGGTGGTCGAGGTTGCGAGCTGGTGGTCGAGGCTGAGAGCTGGTGGTCGAGGTTGAGAGCTGGTGGTCGAGGCTGAGAGCTGGTGCTCGAGGCTGGGAGCTGGTGGTCGAGGCGGAGAGTTGGTGGTCGAGGTTGAGAGCTGGTGGTCGAGGTTGCGAGCTGGTGGTCGAGGTTGATAGCTGGTGGTCGAGGCGGAGAGTTGGTGGTCGAGGTTGAGAGCTGGTGGTCGAGGCTGAGAGCTGGTGGTCGAGGTTGAGAGTTGGTGGTCGAGGTTGAGGCTGGTGGTCGAGGTTGAGAGCTGGTGGTCGAGGCTGGGAGCTGGTGGTCGAGGTTGAGAGCTGGTGGTCAAGGTTGAGGCTGGTGGTCGAGGTTGAGAGCTGGTGGTCGAGGCTGAGAGCTGGTGGTCGAGGCTGAGAGCTGGTGGTCGAGGCTGAGAGCTGGTGGTCGAGGTGGAGAGTTGCTGGTCGAGGCTGAGAGCCGGTGGTCGCGGGTGAGGCTGGTGGTCGAGGTTGAGAGCTAGTGGTCGAGGTTGAGAGCTGGTGGTCGATGTTGAGAGCTGGTGGTCGAGGTTGAGGCCGGTGGTTGCGGTTGAGAGCTGGTGGTCGTGGTTGCGAGGTGGTGGTCGTGGTTGCGAGGTGGTGGTCGAGGCTGAGAGCTGGTGGTCGAGGCTGAGAGCTGGTGGTCGATGTTGAAAGCTGGTGGTCGAGGTGGAGAGTTGGTGGTCGAGGCTGAGAGCTGGTGGTCGAGGTGGAGAGTTGGTGGTCGAGGATGAGAGCCGGTGGTCGAGGTTGAGGCTGGTGGTCGAGGTTGAGAGCAGGTGGTCGAGGTTGAGGCCGGTGGTCGCGGTTGAGAGCTGGTGGTCGTGGTTGCGAGGTGGTGGTCGTGGTTGCGAGGTGGTGGTCGAGGCTGAGAGCTGGTGGTCGAGGCTGAGAGCTGGTGGTCGATGTTGAAAGCTGGTGGTCGCGGTTGAGAGCCGGTGGTCGCGGTTGAGGCTGGTGGTCGAGGTTGAGAGCCGGTGGTCGCGGTTTAGGCTGGTGGTCGAGGCTGAGAGCTGGTGGTCGAGGTTGAGAGCCAGTGGTCGCGGTTGAGAGCTGGTGGTCGAGGCTGAGAGCTGGTGGTCGTGGTTGAGAGCTGGTGGTCGAGGTTGAGGCTGGTGGTCGAGGTTGAGAGCCGGTGGTCGTGGTTGAGGCTGGTGGTCGAGGCTGAGAGCTGGTGGTCGAGGCTGAGAGCTGGTGGTCGAGGTTGAGGCTGGTGGTCGAGGCTGAGAGCTGGTGGTCGAGGCTGAGAGCTGGTGGTCGAGGCTGGGAGCTGGTGGTCGAGGTTGAGAGCCGGTGGTCGCGGTTGAGGCTGGTGGTCGAGGCTGAGAGCTGGTGGTCGAGGCTGAGAGCTGGTGGTCGAGGCTGAGAGCCGGTGGTCGAGGTTGAGAGCCGGTGGTCGCGGTTGAGAGCTGGTGGTCGAGGCTGAGAGCTGGTGGTCGTGGTTGAGAGCTGGTGGTCGAGGTTGAGAGCTGGTGGTCGGGGTTGAGAGCTGGTGGTCGAGGTTGAGAGCTGGTGGTCGAGGTTGAGAGCTGGTGGTCGCGGTTGAGAGCTGGTGGTCGAGGTTGAGAGCTGGTGGTCGAGGTTGAGAGCTGGTGGTCGAGGTTGAGAGCTGATGGTCGAGGCTGGGAGCTGATGGTCGAGGCTGGGAGCTGGTGGTCGAGGCTGGGAGCTGGTGGTCAAGGTTGAGAGCTGGTGGTCGAGGCTGGGAGCTGGTGGTCGAGGTTGAGAGCTGGTGGTCGAGGTTGCGAGGTGGTGGTCGAGGTTGCGAGGTGGTGGTCGAGGTTGCGAGGTGGTGGTCGAGGTTGAGAGCTGGTGGTCGAGGCTGAGAGCTGGTGGTCAAGGTTGAGAGCTGGTGGTCGAGGCTGAGAGCTGGTGCTCGAGGCTGGGAGCTGGTGGTCGAGGCGGAGAGTTGGTGGTCGAGGTTGAGAGCTGGTGGTCGAGGTTGCGAGCTGGTGGTCGAGGCTGAGAGCTGGTGGTCGAGGTTGAGAGCTGGTGGTCGAGGCTGAGAGCTGGTGCTCGAGGCTGGGAGCTGGTGGTCGAGGCGGAGAGTTGGTGGTCGAGGTTGAGAGCTGGTGGTCGAGGTTGCGAGCTGGTGGTCGAGGTTGATAGCTGGTGGTCGAGGCGGAGAGTTGGTGGTCGAGGTTGAGAGCTGGTGGTCGAGGCTGAGAGCTGGTGGTCGAGGTTGAGAGTTGGTGGTCGAGGTTGAGGCTGGTGGTCGAGGTTGAGAGCTGGTGGTCGAGGCTGGGAGCTGGTGGTCGAGGTTGAGAGCTGGTGGTCAAGGTTGAGGCTGGTGGTCGAGGTTGAGAGCTGGTGGTCGAGGCTGAGAGCTGGTGGTCGAGGTTGATAGCTGGTGGTCGAGGCGGAGAGTTGGTGGTCGAGGTTGAGAGCTGGTGGTCGAGGTTGAGAGCAGGTGGTCGAGGTTGAGAGCTGGTGGTCAAGGTTGAGAGCTGGTGGTCGAGGCTGAGAGCTGGTGGTCGAGGTTGAGAGTTGGTGGTCAAGGTTAAGAGCTGGTGGTCGAGGCTGAGAGCTGGTGGTCGAGGTTGAGAGTTGGTGGTCGAGGTTGAGAGCTGGTGGTCGAGGCTGAGAGCTGGTGGTCGAGGTTGAGAGTTGGTGGTCGAGGCTGAGAGCTGGTGGTCGAGGTTGAGAGTTGGTGGTCGAGGTTGAGAGCTGGTGGTCGAGGCTGAGAGCTGGTGGTCGAGGTTGAGAGTTGGTGGTCGAGGTTGAGAGCTGGTGGTCGAGGCGGAGAGTTGGTGGTCGAGGTTGAGAGCTGGTGGTCGAGGTTGAGAGCTGGTGGTCGAGGTTGAGAGCAGGTGGTCGAGGTTGAGAGCAGGTGGTCGAGGTTGAGAGCCGGTGGTCGATGTTGAGAGCTGGTGGTCGAGGCTGAGAGCTGGTGGTCGAGGCTGAGAGCTGGTGGTCGAGGATGAGAGCTGGTGGTCGATGTTGAGAGCTGGTGGTCGAGGCTGGGAGCTGGTGGTCGAGGCTGAGAGCTGGTGGTCGAGGCTGAGAGCCGGTGGTCGAGGTTGAGAGCCGGTGGTCGAGGTTGAGGCGGGTGATCGAGGTTGAGAGCTGGTGGTCGAGGTTGCGAGGTGGTGGTCGAGGTTGAGAGCTGGTGGTCGAGGATGAGAGCTGGTGGTCGATGTTGAGAGCTGGTGGTCGAGGTTGAGAGCTGGTGGTCGAGGTTGAGAGCTGGTGGTCGAGGCTGAGAGCCGGTGGTCGAGGTTGAGAGCCGGTGGTCGAGGTTGAGGCGGGTGATCGAGGTTGAGAGCTGGTGGTCGAGGTTGCGAGGTGGTGGTCGAGGTTGAGAGCTGGTGGTCGAGGTTGCGAGGTGGTGGTCGAGCTTGCGAGGTGGTGGTCGAGGTTGCGAGGTGGTGGTCGAGGTTGCGAGGTGGTGGTCGAGGTTGCGAGGTGGTGGTCGAGGCTGAGAGCTGGTGGTCGAGGTTGAGGCGGGTGATCGAGGTTGAGAGCTGGTGGTCGAGGTTGCGAGGTGGTGGTCGAGGTTGAGAGCTGGTGGTCGAGGTTGCGAGGTGGTGGTCGAGCTTGCGAGGTGGTGGTCGAGGTTGCGAGGTGGTGGTCGAGGTTGAGAGCTGGTGGTCGAGGTTGCGATGTGGTGGTCGAGGTTGCGAGGTGGTGGTTGAGGTTGCGAGGTGGTGGGCGAGGCTGAGAGCTGGTGGTCGAGGTTGCGAGGTGGTGGTCGAGGTTGTGAGGTGGTGGTCGAGGTTGCGAGGTGGTGGTCGAGGTTGCGAGGTGGTGGTCGAGGTTGCGAGGTGGTGGTCGAGGTTGAGGCTGGTGGTCGAGGTTGAGAGCCGGTGCTCGAGGCTGAGAGCAGGTGGTCGAGGTTGAGAGCAGGTGGTCGAGGTTGAGAGCTGGTGGTCGAGGCTGAGAGCAGGTGGTCGTGGTTGAGAGCTGGTGGTCGAGGTTGAGAGCTGGTGGTCGAGGCTGAGAGCTGGTGGTCGAGGCTGAGAGCTGGTGGTCGAGGCTGAGAGCTGGTGGTCGAGGCTGAGAGCTGGTGGTCGAGGTTGAGGCTGGTGGTCGAGGTTGAGAGCTGGTGGTCGATGTTGAGAGCTGGTGGTCGAGGCGGAGAGTTGGTGGTCGAGGCTGGGAGCTGGTGGTCGAGGCTGAGAGCTGGTGGTCGAGGATGAGAGCTGGTGGTCGAGGCTGGGAGCTGGTGGTCGAGGTTGAGAGCTGGTGGTCGAGGTTGAGGCTGGTGGTCGAGGTTGAGAGCTGGTGGTCGAGGTTGAGAGCTGGTGGTCGAGGTTGAGAGCTGGTGGTCGAGGCTGAGAGCAGGTGGTCGAGGGTGAAGCTGGTGGTCGAAGTTAGAGCTGGTGGTCGAGGTTGAGAGCTGGTGGTCGAGGTTGAGAGCTGGTGGTCGAGGGTGAAGCTAGTGGTCGAGGGTGAAGCTGGTAGTCGAAGTTAGAGCTGGTGGTCGAGGTTGAGAGCTGGTGGTCGAGGTTGAGAGCTGGTGGTCGAGGCTGAGAGCTGGTGGTCGATGTTGAGAGCTGGTGGTCGAGGTTGAGAGCTGGTGGTCGAGGTTGAGAGCTGGTGGTCGAGGTTGAGAGCTGGTGGTCGAGGCTGAGAGCTGGTGGTCGAGGTTGAGAGCTGGTGGTCGAGGGTGAGAGCTAGTGGCAGGTTGTCTAGAATGGTCGTATAATATTAAGATCGAAAGCAGCTTAAAGTAACAACCATAATGATTGCACTTTCTGAAAAATAGTGAGGGAAGTTGGCGACAATGCCATTAATAAGTGTATGAAGTCGTAGGACAATGTTTCCCTGAAGTAGCTAAAGGCATTCTTCTCCATGTTGTGAAACAGAGAAGCACAATTCAGTGAAACCCCACCCCTGCCTCATGTTTTATCCAGCATGGCTGTGTAAAGTGCCTTCTTGCACTTGCACCCAAATGGTCATCACCAACATGCACCGGAAGACTTCAAAAGATCCTGTTGCTACAGCCTAACTAATTTAAACCATGCACGTACAGGCTCAATCTCGCCTGTCACTTGGCAAATGGCAAATGCTGAGCTGCAATATAGATCCTGCATTAGCACTCCTTAATGGTCTAGGCACCAAAATTGCAGGTATAATGATCATTAAGAACTTCTATGAATGTAAAGTGTCCAGAGGTCCTCTGTTATACTGAGTTTAGGATTAGGCAGAGAGTGTTGCTAGATTCTCACAGCTGCTAGAAGAGTATGAAAGTTTCAGTGGCAGTTCCTCTGGATGTGTAACATCATGGGACGATGGAGCAGAGGCTGTGGAGAGGGCAAGTTACGTACAATGCCCATTGGCAAGCTGGAGCTAAGCACCTAATGCTCCTTGGACAAGAAGCTACCTGGCAGGTCTGCCAATACTCCCAGCATCTTGGTGTGCATGCCCGTCAGTGCTGTTTTGTATTCCACCCCATTGAGGTCTTGATCTGAGTCCTCTGCAGCAGATCCTGACTGCAACCTCACCCTCCCTGGAGCTGGCGAATAAACCATCCTTTCCCCTGGCCTGGCGACAGCCCAGGTGACTCACCAATGCAGACCATGACTCCAAAACCTCCAAGGAAAATGCAGTATGAATATCTGAGCTGTGGCCGCAAGTGTCAGATCATGGAATGGAACTAATCCATCTGTGATGTTGCTCTCTCTCGCTCTGCTCCACCAGGGGCAGCTTTACCTGGGAAGGCCAGAGTTCTTTGGGTGTCTGAAAGCAAAATGTTGGAAGAGGAAGGTTGGTGGGTGGGAAGAAAGATGTCCTTCAGCAACGTCCTCCGTATGCCAGACAGCAGGATAGGGATGAGCCGGGAGTGGAGAAGGTGCATAAAGTGATTCTCCTCAATGTTTTCAGAGATGGTCAGATATCAAGGGTTCTGTTGCAGCTGGAACCATCTCATCCTTCGGGTTCAGGAGATATCCTGGTGCCTCACTATCTCTGCTCTGCTCTCTTCTATTGTCCTGCAGTAGAGAGGGAAGAAAGTCAGTGGTTTTGCAGCAGATATTGGGTGAAAGGCCTGTAATAGCTGGAGGTATGTGGAGGCAGCAGCAGGTGGGTGTGAGCCTGGCAGTATTGGTAGGTATGTGAGAGTGAGGTGAAGTATCTGGATGTTAGGTTTGTATCAGGACTATCAGGGAGTGCTGCTGGGTGAGTGATGGGAGTGTGATGCATTGAGTGCGTGAGACGTTCAAGTTGTGAACATCCGACAAAATACAGACCAGTAGGCCTCACTCCTTTAGCTTAGCTAAGAGAGGGTGTATCAGAGGAGGATAACATACTGAGTAAGGTGAAGAGCACAGGCCTTCAAGTTGGATGAATGAGGTGATTAGACTTCCTATTGTGGTCACTGCTGCAAGGTCCTCATGTCCAGACTCTGGGAGTTGACCTTCCTGGTGACCTGCTTCCACCCCCTTCTGAGGGTGGTCCTTGAGGACCTCCTGATCTCCTACAGGATCCTGGCATCTCACCAATGCTCACACACACCATGAATGCCTCCAGCACCATATTCATCAATTTGGAATTCTGTCTCTGCCCTAATGTTCCATTTTCCATGTTTTAAATTCAAGAAACATTATTCACTAAAGCATCCCTTTAAGATGAACAAGATGTCTTTAAGAAGAGCAAGCTGGCGGCACCATGCTGATTGGCTCCGACTGAGTGCAGATGCAGCCGGCGGCATAAAGAGGACAGCAGAAGTGCAAAGTGGATGCCAGCACAGAGGAAGATACTTTGTCCTGCAATACAATCATTGTATCCAGGTGGCTGTGCCCCTAGTTCTAGTGTCTGCCACAAGAGCATCATCCTGTCAATATTCAACCTGCCAAGCCCTCTGAATAATATCACATCACATTCTTCTAAACCCCAAATGATACAACCCAATGTGTTCAAACTTACCTCATAAAATAACCCCTTCCTCCCAGGAATCAGTAAAGTGAACCTCCTCTGCACTACACAGTACTCCAGATGTAGTCTTATCACTGCCATAGAATTGCGACAGTGCAAAAGGAGGCCATTCGGCCCATCAGGTCTGCATCGACTCTCTGACAGAGCACCTTATCTAGGCCCACTCCCTCGCCCTATCCCAGTAACCCCATCTAACCTGCACACCTTTGGATTGTGGGAGGAAACCGGAGCACCTGGAGGAAACCCATGCAGACAGAGGGATAAAGTGCCTTGTGCAAGTGCAGCAAAACGTCCCTACTTGTATATTCCATTCCCCTTGCAACAAACATCAATATTCCATTAGCCTTCCTATACTTGCTGTACCGGCTCACAACTAACCTGTTGTGATTCATGTACCAGGACATCAGATTCCTCTGTTCTGCCAAGTTTTGTGATCTTCCTCCATTTAAATAATATGATGCTTTTCTATTCTTCCTGCCAAAGTGGACAAGTTCACATTTTCCGACATTATACTTCATCTGCCAAAGTGTGGCCCACTCACTTAATCTGTCTATATCCCTTTGCAGACTCCTTATGCCCTCTTCACAACTTACTCTCCTACCTACTTTTACATCATCAGAAAATTTAGCAACTATTCATTTAGTTCTTTCATCCAACTCATTTATACAGATTGGAAATTGTTGGGGCCCCAGCAGTGATTCTTGTGGCACTCCACTAATTACATATTGTGAACCCAAGAATGAACTATTTATGCATACTCTGTTTCCTGTTAGCCAGCCTATCCTCTATCCATGCAAACATGTTAACCCCCGCACCATGGGCTCTTATTTTGTTATATCGCCTGTGCCAGACATCTCAGTGATGTGTCCACCCACCGGGTAGTCAATTCAGCCACTTAAATGGCAAATGAAGAGTCGCTTCCAACCTCTGCAGCCATTTTGCCTGATTGGGAGGGTGGACCACCATGTGGGGAGACAGTCAGGTAAAACCCGATAGCCTCTCAGCAGATTGGGAGACAGTATCCTCCTTCATGGACACTCCATGGATGTTGCCCTGGATTCCCCCCAACCAACCATACCACTCTTCAAGGATGCCTCAGCATTGATGTGTCCTTGCCCTGGAGCTTCAACCTCAGCAATGGCCACCACTTACTGAGCTGCTAACATTGCTGAGGTTGCGGAGTTACTGGTCCCCTGACTGGGCTGAATCTCTTGGGGATGAACTGTCATCGTCAAATTGGATAGTTGCCCTGTTGGCAGCCTGCTAATTGATGACTCCTGGCAAAATGTTTCCCTGGGATTCTGCTGTCTGGCAAAATGGGGTTAGCTTCTGCTTTCACCCCCAGTGGCAGGGCTTGACACACAAGGGCAAAATTCAGCCCAAATAGTCCAGAACTGACTTTTCCATTGATCTGTCTGTATAACTTGCATTGATCTCTAATCCAATGCTTTCCACATCTATTTCTTGCTACGTGGTGACAATGGAGATTGTGAGGGGAGAAGAGAATTCCTGGCGATAGAGGCAGCTGTACTGTACTTGACAGGAAGGCAGAAACTGTGAGAGAAAGTAACAGCACTGGAGCATACACCAACTGACCCCCCCCCCTCCCCCCTAAAATCCTTCCCCCCAGCCTGCGTCCTCTCACTATTTGAGGAACCATAAGGCAGCAGACGATAAGGAGATCAGGAACTTGGATTCAGGTTACGATTGTAATAAATAATTGCTTCATGCTGACCAGATGGTTTCAGGTTATATGCAATAATCATACCCAAATCCTTTTCCTTTTCAACTGGTTGAAGATATTTTTCACACTATGCCCATTTACTGGTCCATTTGCATTATCCTACATAAATCCATATTAAATTGCCATCTGTGCTTCTTCATCCACTGGTCTATAATTGGCCCATGCCTCTGAAGATAATCAATATTTTTTCTGCTCATTACTTGCCCACATAGCTTTGCATTATCAACAAGCTTAATGCTACGATAATCCATCAGGCAATGGGCATCAGTCAGTGCATGGCTGGCACTAACTGTTATTAAAAGGAGGCCTCCTGAGCATCAAAGGTTGTGACAGTCATTGCATACTGTGCCAAACTGTCAACTGATGACAGTTTGTGTCAAGGAATGTACAAGATGTAAATGTTGTGTTTGTGCATAATTAGGAGCTTTATTTCAATCTTATAACAAGCCAAATATGACACCGTTTTAAAGTCCTTGCTGTTTCTTTTAGAAATGGGAGAAATACATTCTTTCATAAGTTTGTGCATAAAACTTGCATATTTAGAGTTTCTAAGTTGTACTTACGGAATTAAAAAGGATGCCTCACGTGTTAAAATTATGTTTTTGGAATGTTATTTTTGTCCACATTCATATCTACTTTTTGCTGGGGTTAAGCCACTTTATAAGATTTCCAATTATCAGAAAGGGTGGGAGAAGGGGCCAGGGGTATGTTATCGCCCATGCCCCTGCCACTGGGTATAATTCATCACTGCCGGCTCACTGGGTTGACAAACAGACCTGCCACCTATAACATTTTGAAACATCAACAACCATGCAGCTTCCCAAAGATCAAAAGAAACCTATGAAGCAAAGATAATAAGCTTATCAGGAGGGAATAATAATAAAATAATAATAATAATCGCTTATTGTCACAAGTAGGCTACAATGAAGTTACTGTGAAAAGCCCCTAGTTGCCACATTCCGGCGCCTGTTCAGGGAGGCCAGTACAAGAATTGAACCCACGCTGCTGGTCTTGTTCTGCTTTACAAGCCAGCTGTTTAGCCCACTGTGCTAAACCAGCCCCTCCTCGGCAGATTCTCACTGGCAGAGATCCAATGATTAATTCCAGAATCTCTTGATGTCTCTGACCAATAAGTATCTTTCATGTTCAAATTAATTTTAATTCAAACACAGAATTAACCACATTAACATCAAAGAAATAGCTTTACAATTATCAGTTAAACAGTTATTAAATAAGAGGAAAATTTTAACTTATGCCCTGCCTATATATGTTCCGACAAAACAACCCAATACATTTCAAAATCCACTCAGATATACAGCTACTGACTTCCGGTGGCGGCCATGATGTGAGTGTTTGCACATTTAGTGGCTCCCGCTCATGGTGGACTTTTCGGACCTTTTCCCCAGCTAACGGCTGTGCTGTGAGATTGTAAAAGGGTGCAGGAGGGGTGGAAGGAGAGTGTGCCCCACCGGTGCATGGATTCGTGGACCAGAAGTGGTCGAAAAAGGAGGGAACAATCGTCAAAAGCTGGTGTGGTGCCTGCGACACAGAGGAAGATGGCAGACCGTCAGGAACCAATCCTGCCCACTCAGTGGTCAATGGAGCAGCTGGTGGGCTTCCTCCATGAGAAATTTGCCCAGCAGAGGAAGGAGAACTTGGAGGACCTGGCCAGGTTGGTGTACCCGATATAGATGGGGATCGGTCACATGGAGGCGAGGTTGGAGGCCCAGGCGATCCAGAAGGTGGAGGAGGCGGTGGGGGAACACAAGGAGAAGCTCGCCTTGATGGCAGCCGGGATGGGGTTGATATGGGATCAACAGAGGCGGCTGCAGGAGAGTGGAGGACCTGGCGAATTGGTCACGCAGGCAGAATTTAAGGATTGTGGGCCTGCCGGACGCAGTGAGGGAGCTGACACCGGCGTGTATGTTGCTCGAATGTTCGAGAAGCTGCTGGGAGAGGGAGCATTTGTTCGGCCTTTGGAAGTGGACCAGGCGCACAGGGCGCTAATGAGGAAGCCACAGGGGAAGATCCACTGAGGACAATGGTGGTGTGCCTGTATTGGTTCTTGGACAAGGAGCGGATCCTGAATGGGCCAGGCGTTGCACCTGGGAAGGTAGTGAGCTGCACGTTTACCAGGTCTGGGTGCGGAGCTGGCCAAACGAAGAGCAAGTTGCAATAAGGTGAAGGTGGCCTTCTTTAAGAAGGGGTGAAATTTGGAATGTTGTACCCGGCGTGCCTGTGGGTAACATATGAAGGTCGGGAACTCTACTTTGGGACGCCGGAGGAGGCGATAGATTTTGTCAGAGACAATGAACTGGCAGGAGAAGAAGGACACTGAGCTTTGGAGGACGTGTTCCCATTCTGTTCTTTTGGGGTTTGTTTGGGTCACTTTTGCACAGTGTTTGGAGCTATTGTTTTGTTTTGGGTTTGTTTTTTCCTGATGGGAGATGGTGAGTTGCTCTTTTCTGGGTGTTTGGTGGGTCTGTTAAGTTTGCACTGGGAGTCTGTTTGAGCGGGGGGGGGGGGGGGGTCTGTGAATCTGTGATGCTGGGCGCCATGGGCGGGTGCTACCAGGCTAGCTGGGCGGGCTAGTTCACAAAAGCGCAGTTGGGGGGTGAACAGGTGGTTAGTGGGTGGAGGGGGTTTGGGTTGTTATTTTGTGCTAGGGGAGGGGTGAACTGGTGATAGGGGAGGGGCTTCTAAAAGGTGATATGGGAAAGGGTCGCTGACGGTTAGCGCCCGAGGGCGGGTCTAAAGAGATGCGGGATGTGGGCTGGAGGCTGGCCCAGGAGAGGTTGTGATTGATCGCCAATGGGGGTGGGGTGGGGGGCTGATCATGTGAAACGTGAAAAGGTCGAATGGGCCAGTCAAGAGGGCCCATGTGTGCGTGCATTTGAAAAGCTTGAAGGCGGACGTGGCGATGATACGGGAGACACACCGGAGGGTGGCAGGTCAGACTAGGCTGAGGAAAGGGGGGTAGGGCAGGTATTCCATTCGGGGCCAGATTCCAAAACAAGGGGTTGGCGATTTTGATTAACAAGGGGGTGGCGTTTGAAGTTAGAAGAATAGTGGCAAAATCTGGGGGAGGTATGTGATGTTGAGTGGGAAACTGGAGGGGATGCCGGTGCTGCTGGTGAACATTTATGCTCAGAACTGGGATGATGTAGAGTTCATGAGATGGGTATTGGGGAAGATCCCTGATCTGGACTCGCGCGGCTGATTATGGGGGCGGGGGCGAGGTCAGGGAGGGAATCGGCAGCAGCGAAGGAGCTAAGGGGGGTTGTGGAACTCAAGGGTGGGGTGGATCCGTGGAGGTTTGGGAGGCCGAGAGCGAAAGAATATTCATTCTTCTCCCACGTGTACAAAGTGTACTCCCGAATTGACTTCTTTATTTTCGATAAGACATGCTGGCGGGGGTGGTGGACACTGAGTACTTGGCAATGGTGGTGTCTAATCATGCCCCGCTCTGGGTGGACTTGCAGGTCAATAAGGGGGGCCAGCGCCTGCAATGGAGGTTAGATGTGGGGTTGTTGGCGGAGGAATAGGTGTGCGAGCAGGTGAGGGAGGCCATTCAGGGGTATGTGGAGATAAATGATACGGTGACGTTCTCGGCAGCCACGGTATGGGGGGCATCGAAGGCGGTGTTGAGAGGGGAGTTCATATCGATACGGGCACATAGGGAGAAAGTGGAGATGGATAGGTTAGTGGAGGAGATCCTCCAGGTGGACAGGAGGTGATCGGAAGCCCCGGAGGAGGGGCTGCTGAAGGAGCGGCAGAAGCTGCAGATGGAGTTTGGGTTGCTATCTATGGGGAAGGTGGTGAGGCAGCTGAGGAGGGCGAGAGGGATGGTATACGAATATGGAGATAAAGCAAGCAGGATGCTGGCCCACCAGTTGAGGAAGCAAGAGGCGGGAAAGTGAAGGTCAAGAGGGGGAATATGGTCCTGGACCCGGTTTGGGGGGGGGGGTTCAGGGACTTTTACAACTGGAGTGGAGGGGATGAGGCGGCTTTTAGAGGGATTTGAGTTCCCAAGAGTGGAAGACGAACTGGTGGAGGTCCTGGGGTCCCTATTTGGGCTGGTTGAAGTGGTGGAGGGGCTGGAGGCGATGCAGTCGGGCAAGGCCCAGGGCCTGGCCAGGTACCCAGTGGAGTTCTATAAAAGGTTCTTAGGAGTCCTGGACCCCTGCTGGTGAGGGCATTTAATGAGGTTAGGGAGCGAGGGGTGCTCCTCCCGATGATGTCGCAATCCTCGATTTCTCTCATCCTGAAGCGGGAAAAAGACCCGGAACAGTGTGGATCGTACAGGCCAATCTCCCTTCTAAATGTAAATGCCAAGCTATTGGCCAAGATCCTGGCCTCGAGAATAGAGGCTTGTCTGCCAGAGGTAATAGGGGAGGACCAGACGGGGTTTGTGAAGGGAGACATTTGGTGGTGAATATCAGAAGGCTGTTAAATGTGATAATAATGCCCTTCGAAGGACGAGAGTTGGAGGTGGTGGTCGCCATGGATGCGGAAAAGGCCTTTGACTGGGTGGAGTGGGAATACCTGTGGGAGGTCCTGGAGCAGTTTGGGTTTGGGCAGGGTTTTGTAGACTGGGTCCAGTTACTGTACCAGGCACCGGTGGCAAGTGTGCGGACGAACCGGGTGAGCTCTGACGATTTTAGGCTGCAGTGGGAGATGAGGCAGGGATGTCTACTCTCCCGACTACTTTTTGCCTTGGCTATAGAGCCACTGGTGATGGTGCTCAGAGCATCAAAGGACTGACAGGGGATAGTACGGGGGGGGTGGAACACAGGGTCGTGCTATACGTGGATGATCTACTCCTGTATATTTCTGACCCGCTGGGGGCAATTGGAGGGATTGTGGGGATCCTCGGAGAATTCGGCCGGTTTTCGGGATATAAATTGAATATGGGGAAAAGCGAGGTTTTTCCGATCCAGGCAAGGGGGCAGAAGAGGTGATGGGGGGGAGCTTTCGGTATTTGGGGATCCAGGTGGGGTATGGGAGCAGCTGCACAAGCTGAATCTGGTTAGTTGGTGGAGCAGATGAAGGGGGGCTTTAGAAGGTGGGATGTGCTCCTGTTGTCACTGGTGGGGAGGGTGAAGACGACGGTTCTCCCCCGATTTCTGCTGATATTTCAGAGCCTTCCTACTTTTATCCCCAAGGCCTTTTTCAAGAGGGTGAACACGGTGATTTCTGTGTTTGCGTGGGTGCGTAAAACCCTGTGGGTGAAGAGGTAGTGTTAAAAATGGCAGTGGGGGAGATAAATGTATCGGAAATTTATAAAGAGCTCATGGATTGAGAGGTAGCCCTGATTGGGAAAGTAAAGCGAAAGTGGGAGGTAGAACTGGGCAGGGAGCTGGAGATCGGGCTATGGGAGGATGCCCTGAGGAGAGTCAACGCATCCTCGTCATGTGCCAGGCTTAGCCTGATACAATTCAAGGTGGTCCACAGGGCGCACATGACTGTGGCCTGGATGAGTAGGTTCTTTGAAGGGGTGAAGGATAGGTGTGGCGGTGTATGGGATCGTCCCACGAATAACATCCATATGTTTTGGGCATGCCAGAGGCTTAGGG
The DNA here is from genome assembly GCF_047496885.1 of Scyliorhinus torazame. Classification (NCBI taxonomy): domain Eukaryota; kingdom Metazoa; phylum Chordata; class Chondrichthyes; order Carcharhiniformes; family Scyliorhinidae; genus Scyliorhinus; species Scyliorhinus torazame. The sequence continues at coordinate 226,564,085 of NC_092709.1, forward strand.
GATTCTGGCAGGGATTTGTCGATGTTATGTCAAAAGTATTGAGGTAAGGGTGGTTCCGAGTCCAGAGGTAGCGATTTTTTTTTTTTAAATTTAGAGTACCCAATTCATTTTTTTCAATTAAGGGGCAATTTAGCATGTTCAATCCACCTACCTTGCACATCTTTGGGTTGTGGGGTCGAAACCCATGCAAACACGGGGAGAATGTGTAAATTCCACACGGACAGTGACCCAGAGCCGGGATCGAACCTGGGACCTCGGCGCCGTGAGACTGCATGCTACCACTGTGCCAGAGGTTAGCGGTTTGGCTGGGTTGCTCAGGTCTGAGAAGATCAAGTTTGTCCTGAGAGGATCGATGCTAGGGTTCGCCCGGAGGTGGCAGCCGTTTATCGACTTCTTTGGGAAAGTTAGGCTGTCAGCAGTGGGGGGGTGGATGGGAATTGGGGAACTGTGTACGTACACCATGTTGGCTGGGTTTGATTGTTGGTTAGGTGTGTGTTGTTCACTTTGTTTTTTTCTCCTCTTGTAAATTGTTAAAATTATAAATGCCTCAATAAAAACATTTTTCAAAAACGAAATACAATTACCAATCAGGGTTGCTTGCTGTTCTCTGTGCAGACCTTTGGAGAGAGACCTTTGGAGCGAGACCTTTCAGGAACAACCTGGAAAGCCTTCTGGCTTGTGAGACTTAAATTCTACTGCCGAAACCATAAACAGACCTGGCTCATCCCATTAATTACATAATCTGTACCCAATAAAAATATCCCACGACCTGCTTATCTAGGACAAAATACCACACCCCCTTAAATTATCTTCACCCCAGGGAATCTCCTTTCTATCAATAATATTCCATTAGCCATCCATATGTAAACAAGTAAATGGTTAGAATCAATAATTCCCTCACTTTTATGACATCTTAATTGCAGCTTTACCAAACCTACTGCCTGTATGTATTTGAACCCCAGAGTAATGACTCCGCATACTGGCCTAGTGTTCCCCCCGCATACTGGTGTACTGACATACTGACTCCATATACTGGAGTAGTGACTCCACATACAGATGAGTAACTCCACATACAGGATGAGTGACTCCACATACAGGATGAGTGACTCCACATACTGGATCAGTGACTCCACATACAGGATGAGTGACTCCACATACTGGATCAGTGACTCCACGTACAGGATGAGAGACAACAAAAGACTCAAGATGCTTGACAACATCCAGGACAAAGCAGCACACCTGATTGGCACCCCATCCACTACCTTCAAAATCACATTCCTCCAGCAGTGATGCACAGAAAAGTAGCATGTACCATCTACAAGATACACTGCAACAACTAACCAAGGCTCCTTCTTTAGCACCTTACAAATCCACAATCTCTACCACTTAGAAGGACAAAGACTGCAGGCATACAGAAACACCACCACCTGGAAGTTCACTTCCAAGCCACACACCATCCTGACTTGGAAATATATTGCGGATTCTTCACTTTCGTTGGGTCATAATCCTGGAACTCCCTTCCTGTAGGCATACGTACATCACATGGACTGCCACCGTTCAAGAAGGTAGCACACCACCACCTTTTCAAGTGCAATGAGGGATGGGAAATAGAAATACTGGCCTAGTCAGTGACATACACATCCCATAAAAGAATAAGAAAAGTAAATGGAATCTGCAGCACACATAGGTGAAGCAAAACATCTACCCTGTGTCCCAGTTTATAAAATGAATAATTTGCCAAGATCCATCCATCGAGGTGAAAAGGTTTGTCCCAAGGTCACTGAGATTGCTTCTGGGAACATTCAGTCATACAAATCTTGGGATCTTTTCCACCAGCAGAATTGTAGATCAAATATTTGCTGGGTCAACAAATCTTATTAGAACTTAGAACAGTATAGCACAGTACAGGCCCCTCGGCCCACGATGTTGTGCCGACCATTTATCCTAATCTAAGATCAACCTAACCTACACCCCTTCAATTTACTGCTGTCCATGTGCCTGTCCAAGAGTCGCTTAAATGTCCCTAATGACTCTGACTCCACCACCTCTGCTGGCAGTGCATTCCACGTACCCACCACTCTCTGTGTAAAGAACCTACCTCTGACATCTCCCCTATACCTTCCTCCAATCACCTTAAAATTATGTCCCCTTGTGACAGCCATTTCCACCCTTGGGAAAAGTCTCTAGCTATCCACTCTATCCATGCCTCTCATCACCTTGTACACCTCTATCAAGTCACCTCTCTGCCTTCTTCGTTCCAGTGAGAAAAGCCCTAGCTCCCTCAACCTTTCTTCAGAAGACATGCCCTCCAGTCCAGGCAGCATCCTGGTAAATCTCCTCTGTACACTCGCTAAAGCATTCACATTCTTCCTGTAATGAGGCGACCAGAACTGGACACAATATTCCAAGTGTGGTCTAACTAGAGTTTTATAAAGCTGCAACAAAACCTCGTGGCTCTTAAACTCAATCTCCCTGTTAATGAAAGCCAACACACCATAAGCCTTCTTAACAACCCTATCAACCTGGCTGGCAACTTTGAGGGATCTATGTACGTGGAGCCCAAGATCCCTCTGTTCCTCCACACTTCCAAGAATCCTACCTTTAACCCTGAATTCAGCATTCAAATTCGACCTTGCAAAATGAATCACTTCACATTTATCAAGGTTGAACTCCATCTGCCACTTCTCAGCCCAGCTCTGCACCCTATCAATGTCCTGTAGTAAGCTGCAACAGCCCTCAACACTATCTACAACTCCCCCAACCTTTGTGTCATCGGTAAACTTACTAACCTACCCTTCCACTTCCTCATCCAAGTCATTTATAAAAAACACAAAGAGCGGAGGTCCCAGAACAGATCCTTGCGGGACACCACTGGTCACCGACCTCCAGGCGGAATATTTTCCATCCACTACCACTCGCTGTCTTCTTTCGGCCAGCCAATTCTGTATCCAGACAGCCAAATTTCTCTTTGTCCCATGCCCCCTAACTTTCTGAATGAGCCTACCATGGGGAACCTTATCAAATGCCTTACTGAAATCCATATGCACCACATCCACTGCCTGACCTTCATCAATGTGTCTCATCACATCCTCAAAGAATTGAATGAGGTTTGTGAGGCATGACCTTCCCGTCACAAAACCATGCTGACTATCTTTAATCAAACTATGTTTTTCTAAATAATCATAAATCCTATCTCTCAGAATCCTTTCCAATATTTTGCTCACCACAGATGCAATGAGATTGGATTATTATGCAATTAGATTGGATTAATTGATAACCTCAGAGAAGGCACCCCTAGGTAGCAGTGACCATAACTTGGTTGAATTTTACATTCAATTTGAGGGAGAGAAGAGTGCATTCAAGACTAGCATTTTAAACATAAATAGGAGCAACAATTATGTTTTGAAAGTGGAACTAGCTTCAGTGAACTGGCAAATATGCTTCAGGGACCGATCAATAAAGGTTCAGTGGCAGACATTCAAAGGGATATTTCGGAATACACAGAATAGACAGATTCCAATCAGAAAGAGAAATTCCAAGGGAGGGCATGGTCTCTTATAAGGAAAGGTTGGAGAGCTTAAGTTTGTATCCACTAGAGTTTAGAAGAGTAAGAAGCGATTTTATGGAAACCTTTAAGATCTTGAGGGGTACTGACAGGGTGGATGTGGAGAGGATGTTTTCTTTTGTCAGAGAATCTAGGACTAGGAGTCACTGTTTAAAACTAAGTGGTCACTCATTTACAACAGATATAAGAATTGTTTTCTCTCAGAGGGTTGAGATTTTCTGGAACCTTCTTCCTCAAACGTAGTGGAAGCAGAGTCTTTGAATATTTTAAAGACCGAACTTGATTAATAAGGGGGTGAAAGGTTATCGGTGGGGAGGGGGTGTGTGTTGGAGGCAGGAATGTGCTCCTGCCACTGGAGGCAGTAATCAGTAAGTTGTCTGCTTACTGATCCTTCAACCACTAGAAACAGCTTCTTGTTATTTACCTGATCAATCACTGGTACTGCACTGTTGGGCTCTGCTTTGTAGTGTCACAATTTATTGGATTACTTGTTTACCTCCATGTGGAATGATAAGCCGTCAGCATAGGAATTACACATTTACTTCTTCTGGACCAAATGTGCTGCAAAGTTGCGTACAGCAAGTGGACATTGATGAAGAACCCAGGCACTGCATCAACTGAGGTAGCAAAGTAATATGTTGATGCGTAACATCCAAATGATGCTCCAACAGCAGCAACGTCCAATGGCTCAACTGATCAAGGAGATGTAATATCATGGTAATGTTACTGAACCAGTATTCCAGAGACACAAGCTCAAATTCCAACAAGGGTGGTTGGGGTAATTTAAATTTGGTTAACTTATAAATAAAAAATATAGAACATAGAAAATACAGCACAGAACAGGCACTTCAGCCCACGATGTTGTGCCGAACCTTTGTCCTAGATTAAGAACAAATTAATCTACACCCCATCATTCTACCGTAATCCATGTACCTATCCACTAGCCGCTTGAAGGTCCCTAATGTTTCCGACTCAACTACTTCCACAGGCAGTGCATTCCATGTCCCCACTAATCTCTGGCTAAAGAACCTACCTCTGACATCCCCCCTATATCTTCCACCATTCACCTTAAATTTATGTCCCCTTGTAATGGTTTGTTCTACCCGGGGGAAAGGTCTCCGACTGTCTACTTTATCTATTCCCCTGATCATCTTATAAACCTCTATCAAGTCTTCCCCCATCCTTCTCCGTTCTAATGAGTAACGGCCTAGCACCCTCAACCCTTCCTCGTAAGACCTACTCTCCATTCCAGGCAACATCCTGGTAAATCTCCTTTACACCTTTTCCAAAGCTTCCACATCCTTCCTAAAATGAGGCGACCAGAACTGCACACACTACTCCAAATGTGGTCGTACCAAGGTTTTGCACAGCTGCATCATCACCTCACGGCTCTTAAATTCAATCCCTCTGCTAATGAACACTAGCACACCATAGGCCTTCTTCACAGCTCTATAAACTGGAGTGGCAACTTTCAAAGATCTATGAACATAGACCCCAAGATCTCTCTGCTCCTCCACATTGCCAAGAACTCTACCGTTAACCCTGTATTCCGCATTCATATTTGTCCTTCCAAAATGGACAACCTCACACTTTTCAGGGTTAAACTCCATCTGCCACTTCTCAGCCCAGCTCTGCATCCTATCTATGTCTCTTTGCAGCCGACAACAGCCCTCCTCACTATCCACAACTCTACCAATCTTCGTACCGTCTGCAAATTTACTGACCCACCCTTCAACTCCCTCATCCAAGTCATTGATGAAAATCATCAACAGCAGAGGACCCAGAACTGATCCCTGCGATACGCCACTGGTAACTGGGCTCCAGAATGAACATTTGCCACCTACCATCACTTCCTGACTTCTATCGGTTAGCCAGTTCATTATCCAACTGGCCACATTTCCCACCATCCCATGCCTCCTTACTTTCTGCATAAGCCTACCATGGGGAACCTTATCAAATGCCTTACTAAAATCCGTACACTACATCCACTGCTTTACCTTCATCCACGTGCTTGGTCACCTCCTCAAAGAATTCAATAAGACTTGTGAGGCAAGACCTACCCCACAAATCCGTGCTGACTATCCCTAATCAAGCAGTGTCTTTCCAGATGCTCAGAAACCCTATCCCTCAGTACCCTTTCCATTACTTTGCCTACCACCGAAGTAAGGCTAACTGGCCTGTAATTCCCAGGGATATCCCTATTCCCTTTTTTGAACAGGGGCATGACATTCACCACTTTCCAATCCCCTGACAACACCCGTTGACAGTTGGCTCTGCAACTTCATCTCTTGCTTCCCATAGAGTCCTTGGATATATCCCGGGGGACTTGTCTACCCTCAAGCTTTTCACAATGCCCTACACATCTTCCTTCTTAACAATAATCTCCTCGAGCTTACCAATCTGTTTCACACTGTCCTCTCCAACAATATGGCTTCTCTCATTCGTAAATACTGAAGAAAAGTACTCGTTCAAGACTTCTCCTATCTCTTCAGACTCAATACACAATCTCCCGCTACTGTCCTTGATCGGACCTACCCTCGCTCTAGTCATTCTCATATTTCTCACATATGTGTAAAAGGCCTTGGGGTTTTCCTTGATCCTACCCGCTATAGATTTTTCATGTCCTCTCTTAGCTCTCCTAATCCCTTTCTTCAGTTGCCTCCTGGCTATCTTACATGCCTCAAGCGCCCTGTCTGAACCTTGTTTCCTCAGCCTTATATAAGTCTCCTTCTTCCTCTTAACAAGACATTCAATCTCTCTTGTCAACCATGGTTCCCTCACTCAACCATCTCTTCCCTGCCTGACAGGGACATACATATCAAGGACACGTAGTATCTGTTTCTTGAAAAACTTCCACATTTCAATTGTGTCCTTCCCTGACAGTCTATGCTTATGCACTTCAGTTCTTGTCTGACAGCATCGTATTTACCCTTCCCCCAATTGTAAACCTTGCCCTGTTATCTCTCTCCATTACTAAAGTGAAAGTCCCAGAATTGTGGTCACTATCTCCAAAATGCTCCCCCACTAACAAATCTCTCACTTGCCCTGGTTCATTACCAAGTACCAAATCCAATATGGCCTCCACTTTGGTCGGACAATCTACATACTGTGTTAGAAAAGCTTCCTGGACACACTGCACAAACACCACCCCATCCAAACTATTCGATCTAAAGAGTTTCCACTCAATATGATCAGAAGGCTTTTGGAAACAGATAAACAAATACTGAATGGTCTGTATCATTAATTTGTTGGGCTTCTGTCTGGTTCTAGTGACGAAGACTCCAGAAAGGTTACCCTATGCTCTACCAACTGCACCTTGTAAGGGTTATGTTTTAGCCCTGCCTCCTGTAATAGCTGCAAAAGCTTTCTTCCAAAAGTAGCTTATGCTCCTTTTTAGTACCAGTAGCCAACAGTATATTGTCCAAGTAATCCAATAAGCAATCTGGTGCTGAGGTTTTTAAAAACAGCAGCCATATGTTTATTGAAAGTTGTTGGAGCATTATGGAATTTTTATGGGCTAGACAAGCCCATGTATGACTCTCGTGCTTGAATGTAAGAGCAGATTGAGCTTTGTCACTATTGAAACCATTGCTGCATCCCAGCCCCCTCCATGGCTGGTCGAGCCAGCGGCGGTCAGAGCAGGCATTTATGTATCTTGATGTCTGGGTTTACTCAAATGTGTCTGATACTGGAAAGGTTGTACCTCTTGTTGCGGATTTTCCCACAGTTAAAAACATGTCATCACCTCCCCTTGATCTGGACCCTATTGTTTCACAATGTTCCTTTCACTGTTGTCCCTTGCTTGCTCTTGGGTTTCATTCTAATGCAATGGATAATTCAACCCTTTACATTCTCCTGCGGCTGAGTGGGGCATCAGCTAATAACTGTCCAAGAAGTGAGCTTCGTGACAGACACACTAAGAGGTTATCTAACTAGCAGCGGTGCCGAGGACATCTGCTTTTAAATCCCATCCTCTCAAAGAGTATGGTTATCGAATGGATTTGTTCAAATGAGTGTCGGCTGGGTTTGCTCGTTTAAGTCGAGGAGTGTTTTAAAAAGCGTTGGGATATTCAGTGATTCCCTGTACTCTCTGAGCATACATAGCCATCAAATCTCTCAACAAATTTAGCATTTAAACAGAGGCCATTGTTTTTTCCATGATCTGTTATAAGGTTGGAGTCAATACTAGTGTGCAAACCATCACTGGGAACTAACTAAAGGACCACTTTCAGGTCCCCAGACTGCAACTTAGTATGGATTCATTTAAATGATTTTTCAAGCTGTGATTATTTCCAAAGAATTAACCCGACTCCTAATTGGTTTAGAAGGGGTCTCCCATTTAAGATGTTGTGAGGAAGAATTTCTTCCCTCAGAGGGCCGCTATGTTTGGAAACTTCTTCTCCCGCGAGTAGTGGAGGGTGGGTCATCGAATATATTCAAGGTTGGGCTAAGACAGATTTTTGACTGACCAGGGAGTTGAGTGTTATGGGGAACGGGGGGCAGACAGGCAGGCAAATGAGTGCCTCAAATCAGATCAACCATGATTTTATTAAATGGCGGAGCATGCTTGATGGGCAGAATGGCCTACTCCTGCTCCCATTTTGTATGCAATCAAGCCTAATTCCCAACTTAGTCCCTACCTGGCCCAACTTTAGAGGAACTTCTTCTTCAGTCTTTCTGATCAGCAGTCTCAATCTGATCTGAGCTGGGGCAGTAATGGTGGATCACAGCATTCCAGATCTTCACAATCAGGGTTACGAACAGACAAAATAGGAGAAGTTGGCCATTTGACCCCTTGAACCTCCTCTGCCATTCAATAAGGTCATGGTTGATCCGTGTTTCGAATTCCCTATTCCATCTATCTCGAATACCATTGATTTCCTTGCCAAATAACTTGGATTGATCTACCTCCACCTCAAAAATATTCAATGACTCCACCTTCTGAAATAGAGTTCCAAAGTTGTACAAACCTCAAGGGAAAGAGTCCTCCTCATATCTGTTCTAAAAAGGAACCCCTAATTTTAAAACTGTGCCCCCTAGTTCATTTCAGGAAACCATGCTGACTCTTCCCAATTGCCTTGAGGTTTTCTATATGTCGAGCTATAACCTCCTTAATGGTCAATTCTAGCACCTTCTCTGCATCAGACAGACGTCAGGCCAACTGGCGCATATATTCCTGTTTATTGCCTCCTTTTGTTCTTGAACAAGAGGGGAAAAATTAATACTTTCCAATCTGACCATTTCCAGTATCTAGCCAATTTTGGAAAATTAACACCAATGTATCTACTACCTCATTAGGATATTATAATGGGTAGCTTCCCTGCCTTGATCATCCTAGTTAATTCATCACACGTGTGGGCAGTCAACGTGGACATGTGGCACTTTAACTTGCCCTTCAACCCACATACATTAATCTTACACTCAGAGCAATCCTTCCTGCACCAATTTCTAGTGCTTTTCATTCTTTTCTTCCATTTGCTGTGTTCCTATAGCATCGGCAGCTACTGGTGCAGTACCTGCCTGTATTTGAATAATCATGCACTTCTTACCTTTGACTTAATGTTTCCCTTCTCTAACTTGCTGCATGTAAAAATGAGTTGCGTGTCAGCAAATGCTTGCCTTTAACTAAATTTTCCCCAGAGACACCTGACTCTGGATCCACTAGATTCACTTTCTGATACACATATCTCTTTGGATTAATCAGAATCATGACTAAATGTATACTAGAGTTTTCCAGCCCGTTTATTCCTGGCACACTCAACTTCAGTGAAACATACCATTCTCAGTATCCTGGTAGGTCACAGGGTTCTACATTGTTAAGAATTGAGAAAAGTAAGATTAAAAATTTGGATAAAATAATAAGGGGAATTGATAAGTGCAGTTATCTGAAGGGGGTTTTGGTATGCAAAATAGCATACAAGCGAGAAAAACAAGTGCTTACCTATATGACTAAGGAAAAACAATGGGGGTATAGAAGAGGTAACTTCAAAGTGGAGAGCTAAGGGAATTGGCACTTACCTGCTAAAAAGATGGGTCCATAGGTTGGGTATCATCAAAGGGAAAGAATTATATATCCACAGCACAATAACTAGCAAATGGGACACAGTAGAGGCAGCTACCATCACAGTCACGCCCAGCTGCAAAAAACAGTCTCCCTTGATAACAAGTTATTGCCAAAAGGGCAGCTGGTTAAAATCCAAAACTCCAACTGAGAAGATTACACCTTCACTGAAACTGAAGAATGTTTTCTCAAATGTGGACAAATAGCCCGTGCGTGGTATTTATCTATAGGGTTTAGCTCATAGAGGATCATAGAATTTACAGTGCAGAAGGAGGCCATTCGGCCCATCGAGTCTGCACTGGCCTTGGAAAGTGCTCCCACTTAAGCCCTCACCCTCCACCCTATCCCTGTAACCCCACCTAACCTTTTTGGACACTAAGGCAATTTATCATGGCCAATCCACCTAACCTGCACGTCTTTGGACTGTGGGAGGAGACCGGAGCACCCGGAAGAAACCCATGCAGACACGGGGAGAAAGTGCAGACTCCGCACAGACAGTGACCCAAGCCGGAATTGAACCTGGGACCCTGGAGCTGTGGAGCAACTGTGCTAACCACTGTGCTACAATATTATATAGAGTTATATAATATTGGATATTGTTTTGGAAAAAGGGGCATCATGGAATTCAGGAAAGGGAGGCAGTTGGGAACAAAGGGGCAACTTCAGGTAATATCGTGTGCCTGGCCAACAGTGTTGTTTAGTGTACTGCTGTAGTGTATAATAGTCCTTCTTATCAGGTGCTTTTCTTTTAAGTTAATAAATGTTCTTTATTAATTGATCTTAAAAAGATTGGGCTATTCTTTCCTGGTTTGCAAATTTCTTCTCTCATCATGCCAGATTGAAAATATACATCACTAAGAATAGCGGTTCTAAGTTATCCTGAGTTTTGGGATATCCTCGCATTTAACATCAGCAGGGTTCGTAACAATTCCCAAAGTTTCCTTTCCTTAATTGGCTAGGCAACAATAACCACCCTATCCTAGGATCCCATTACACTGAAGATGCTTTAAAAACAAAATCAAGTGTCTGTCAACGTCCTAATGAAGTTGCCAATTTGATAGGTTTTGATAAACCCTGATACTCAGTGATTCGGCATTGACACATATTGGGAGCAGTGATTAAACTTTATTCAGCACAAGCAAGACTTGATATTTTACAGTATCTGAGAAGTAGCTTTAAATAAATTATATTACCTCATTTATGCCCAGGTTATAGCGATTGGTTTAGCTCACTTGGCCACACAGCTGGTCGTGATGCAGAGCAAGGCCAGCAGTGTGGGTTCAATTTCTGTACCAGCTGAGGTTATTCATGAAGGCCCCACCTTCTCAACATTGTGTGATCCTCAGGTGAAATCACCACCAGTCAGCTCTCCCCCCTCAATGGGGAAAGCAACCTATGGCTATGTGGGACAATGGCGACTTTACCGTATAACAATAGCAATTATATGCAGCTGCATCCTCTGGCTCCAGCCCCCGCTCATCCTTGGAATGTCTCCCGAATTCCTTCTTATGTTTTCTACAACTCCAGTCCATTCTTATACTCTTTTCTATAATTGAAAATCACTGAATTACGCTTGATGAATCATCATGCTATTGGTCAATTATTGGGATAAAACATCTACAAAGCCCCTGCTTATTCCTGTTCTGGCCTTCCACCTCTCTTTCATCACTTATTTTGACTGATGGACCTGAAATCAGTGCAACTGTGGCAATTCAGAGGGGCATATTTTTACACTGAAGACATGTGGCACCTTTGATGGCTAACGATTCTGGCCGGTGGTATCCCTTAACCTGACCTGGACAGAGAAGCTAGTTCTCCCTTTAGCCCCCCAAACATTCAAATTGATTATACGGCTAACTCCCTAGTCTTAGTTCCTACGTGCATACAGCCAGCTCTGCTTGGTATCGTGTTCTCTCTCTTTCTGCTGATGGTCAACTTTTCTTAATTAAATTTCAGCCTGGTTACTCATTACTTAATTGTCTCACTTCTACCTTTTAATCCTGTCAGTTTGCACCACATCCTGACTATTATCTGCCTTGGCCAGAGACCTCTGAGTTCACACATGCAATGAATTAAAGTAATGTTCTTGGATACCAGCACTCTAGCGCATACATGTTTCAATTAAGCATTTATTCTAATTTAAGCAATTAAACATTGGAGGAATGTGTTACAAAGTTCTGACTTCCTTGTCACACTGGCAAAAGCAACTTAAATTGGGTGCAGTGAATATGTGCTGGTTCAAAAGTTCCATTTTGTATGCAAATCTTTTCATGCCTTTCACTCCTCATTAAATACCCATGCTGTGCCTTGACATACAAGGTCAAACAGCAACATCAGAATCTTATGCTGAACAAAACTGCCAAATAGGTGCGGTGACAGTGAATTTTATGTCTCCAAGTTAGTTTCAAGTACTCGAAGCTCGAAAAAAAACCATTTCAACAGCATTTGCTAAACAAAGACTTTATTGTTTTCACTGGTTATCCTTCTTGAAGCATTTTGTAACTAATTTGAAAACTGAATGTCGGTCAATGCTTAAGCTCCATGCTGCTCATCGACACTGCGACATGAACCAAGTAGGGTTGAATTTTCTATTCAAAGGGTATACTTGGATTCTGCAAGGACCAATTCACCATTTGAAACTTGTTTAAAAATACTCAAACTGCTGAAAAGTAGATTTTTCAGTTGAGGTAAGGCTGATAACGTACAGTAAGGCAAATATTCTCTGACTTAGACAAAATTTAATTAGTCAATTCTGTGTGTATATATGTGCGTCAAATATAAATTGGAGCTCATTTAGTGGTGAGTTGGTTAACATAATGTACAAAACCAAGTTGCATGCTTTTCAGCTGTAGCTAAAATGTACCGGTGCAGCAAAAGTCTTTTATTCAAAAAGCTCAATTTTCATCCAATTACTGAGTACTTGATACCACACTAACTGCTTTCTGTAGTCACACCCTGTAATTTTTCAAATAATACAAAAAAGAAAAACTACAATTTCTATTGTCTTCAAATACAATGGACAATAATAAAGCTACAAGGATATTGGAGATTTTACCCCCACCAGTGAAGTTTGCCGCAAATTGTAGTTTCTTTTTAGTACCATTCAAAATAATGTTTAGCTTGATTTCTTCATCAGGATACACCATATTTTGCATGAGGCTTCTGCTGTAATGGAAGCTTTGGTGGCATAGCATTGGCTGTAAGAATACAATTGCATGTTTTCCATTTCTTCTTCAACTAGAGAAAACGATTTCTTAATTTTTCACAATTTTTGTAAAAATCCTTGCAGCTGTCTGATAACTTCAGTGTCCACAGATTCCATCAGACTCTGGAATCCTTGTTCTCCGAGTAACTCTTGCTGTGCTTTTAGCTTCTCGTAGGCAAACTGCTGCAGCGACACACTGTGTACTGGGTCCTTCAATGCAAGCTGCAGGAATTAAATAAGAAGAATATCTATTAGTACAGGCAGCACATTTTTCCTTGTAGCATATTGTACAGCTGGCGCATCTGCTTCTATTCAATTCACTGAACAACAATATTCCCAGGTTGTTTGCAGGGCACATTAGAATATTTTTTATTTACATCGAATTCTTAGTTGCACACATGTTACTGTCTGCAAGACTCATATGATACTGAAATATCTTTGTTGAAGGAAATATTAAAAATCTTTTTCTTTTGTTATGTTATTAAAAGATCAACTGATTTCCACATTGCTTTGCTCCTTTGACTCTCAATAGATTACATTTACAAGCTTTCTTCAGCTGGTGAAAGATCAATGGAATCATTTATAATTTTGATACCAATGCTGCTTTATTAAGTTATAAGAAACATTTTTCCATTGAAGTTGGTCATCATAGACTTGGCATTCAGTAAGGCTTTCAAAGCAGACACAGCAAAGGTAGATTGAGTTGAGCTATGCTCTAACATAATGGTGGAATAGGCTTAATGGGCTTATCAGCCCATTCCTATGTGCTTGCGCCAGCAATCAGACAGTATGCTTGAGAAATGTGGTTCATTTCCCCCAGCAATTTCCAGATAAGCTGCCGGATTTTGAAATCTATTTTAAAATTCAGTTATTGGGGTGGTTTGTGTTGAATGTTCGGGCAGCACGGTAGCACAAGTGGATAGTGTCATAATATGCAAACATGCAACCAATGAACACTCAGAATAGGGCACAACCAATGGGCAGTCAGGACACTCAGAGGTGGCATCACCACAAGGGGGCATGACATAAACACTACAAAAGGGATGAGGCACTCACACCCTGCCTCTTTCCACAGACAGACATCTAGAGAGTTTGACAGGGTTGGTCAGCAGTATCACACCCTAGCACGTGGCTTAGAGAAAGCTGGTACAGTTAGACCGAGTTACTACAGTTAGATTAGCAGAGAGTCGAACTCATTTGAGAACTGTGTTAATAGTTCAATAAACACGTTGAACTCATTTCAGAGTCTGGAGCATCCTTTATTTAAGACTGCATCAAGTAGCAGCCTGTGTTATCCGAATCAGCATAACACAACAGATAGGACTGTGGCTTCACAGCGCCAGGGTCCCAGGTTCGATTCCCCACTGGGTCACTGTCTGTGCTGAGTCTGCACGTTCTCCCCGTGTCTGCGTGGGTTTCCTCCGGATGCTCCGGTTTCCTCCCTCAGTCCAAAGATATGCAGGTTAGGTGGATTGGTCATGATAAATTGCCCTTAGTGACCAAAAATGTTAGGAGGGGTTATTGGGATAGGGTGGAAGTGAGGGCTTAAGTGGGTCGGTGCAGCCTTGATGGGCCGAATGGCCTCCTTCTGCACTGTATGTTCTATGTTCTATGAATGCTTCCCAAGTATAAAATACGATTTGGTCATGGATGCTCATCAATCAATATAACATAGGGCAACTGTTATGACTCTTGGCCTGACCCCCAAGTTGTCGGCGAGATCCGATTAGCGATTATTAACTTTTTGTCGAAGTAGACAAAAGTTTGAGATTTAAGATACTTGTTCAACAAAGAAATAGTCCATGCGATTTGAACAAAAATAAATGTTACGATACAGGCCAGAAACATAAAACTATTTACAATATCTATCTTACAGTCTAACACTCAGGGAAGAATGAGATACATGTGAATTAGCAAGCCAACTATGGTCAAAAACAACACATTACATAATCGTATGGTGCCTAGAGATTGCGAATGTACTACTTAAGTCCAAGAATATAAACTTTAGAGGAGAAAAAAGTGCAAAGGCACATACACCCGGCCAGGTGGTAGATGTTTCAGTAGGGGAGCATTTCGGTAACAGTGACCACAATTCAGTAAGTTTTAAAGTACTGGTGGACAAGGATAAGAGTGGTCCGAGGATGAATGTGCTAAATTGGGGGAAGGCTAATTATAACAATATTAGGCGGGAACTGAAGAACATAGATTGGGGGCGGATGTTTGAGGGCAAATCAACATCTGACATGTGGGAGGCTTTCAAGTGGCAGTTGAAAGGAATACAGGACCGGCATGTTCCTGTGAGGAAGAAAGATAAATACGGCAATTTTCGGGAACCTTGGATGACGAGTGATATTGTAGGCCTCGTCAAAAAGAAAAAGGAGGCATTTGTCAGGGCTAAAAGGCTGGGAACAGACGAAGCCTGCGTGGAATATAAGGAAAGTAGGAAGGAACTTAAGCAAGGAGTCAGGAGGGCTAGAAGGGGTCACGAAAAGTCATTGGCAAATAGGGTTAAGGAAAATCCCAAGGCTTTTTACACGTACATAAAAAGCAAGAGGGTAGCCAGGGAAAGGGTTGGCCCACTGAAGGATAGGCAAGGAAATCTATGTGTGGAGCCAGAGGAAATGGGCGAGGTACTAAATGAATACTTTGCATCAGTATTCACCAAAGAGAAGGAATTGGTAGATGTTGAGTCTGGAGAAGGGGGTCACATTGCCTGGGTCACATTGTGATCCAAAAAGACGAGGTGTTGGGTGTCTTAAAAAATATTAAGGTAGATAAGTCCCCAGGGCCTGATGGGATCTACCCCAGAATACTGAAGGAGGCTGGAGAGGAAATTGCTGAGGCCTTGACAGAAATCTTTGGATCCTTGCTGTCTTCAGGGGATGTCCCGGAGGACTGGAGAATAGCCAATGTTGTTCCTCTGTTTAAGAAGGGTAGCAAGGATAATCCCGGGAACTACAGGCCGGTGAGCCTTACTTCAGTGGTAGGGAAATTACTGGAGAGAATTCTTCGAGACAGGATCTACTCCCATTTGGAAGCAAATGGACGTATTAGTGAGAGGCAGCACGGTTTTGTGAAGGGGAGGTCGTGTCTCACTAACTTGATAGAGTTTTTCGAGGAGGTCACTAAGATGATTGATGCAGGTAGGGCAGTAGATGTTGTCTATATGGACTTCAGTAAGGCCTTTGACAAGGTCCCTCATGGTAGACTAGTACAAAAGGTGAAGTCACACGGGATCTGGGGTGAGCTGGCAAGGTGGATACAGAACTGGCTAGGCCATAGAAGGCAGAGACTAGCAATGGAGGGATGCTTTTCTAATTGGAGGGCTGTGACCAGTGGTGTTCCACAAGGATCAGTGCTGGGACCTTTGCTCTTTGTAGTATATATAAATGATTTGGAGGAAAATGTAACTGGTCTGATTAGTAAGTTTGCAGACGACACAAAGGTTGGTGGAATTGCGGATAGCGATGAGGACTGTCGGAGGATACAGCAGGATTTAGATTGTCTGGAGACTTGGGCGGAGAGATGGCAGATGGAGTTTAATCCGGACAAATGTGAGGTAATGCATTTTGGAAGGTCTAATGCAGGTAGGGAATATACAGTGAATGGTAGAACCCTCAAGAGTATTGAAAGTCAAAGAGATCTAGGAGTACAGGTCCACAGGTCATTGAAAGGGGCAACACAGGTGGAGAAGGTAGTCAAGAAGGCATACGGCATGCTTGCCTTCATTGGCCGGGGCATTGAGTATAAGAATTGGCAAGTCATGTTGCAGCTGTATAGAACCTTAGTTAGGCCACACTTGGAGTATAGTGTTCAATTCTGGTCGCCACACTACCAGAAGGATGTGGAGGCTTTAGAGAGGGTGCAGAAGAGATTTACCAGAATGTTGCCTGGTATGGAGGGCATTAGCTATGAGGAGCGATTGAATAAACTCGGTTTGTTCTCACTGGAACGAAGGAGGTTGAGGGGAGACCTGATAGAGGTATACAAAATTATGAGGGGCATAGACAGAGTGGATAGTCAGAGGCTTTTCCCCAGGGTAGAGGGGTCAATTACTAGGGGGCATAGGTTTAAGGTGAGAGGGGCAAGGTTTAGAGTAGATGTACGAGGCAAGTTTTTTACGCAGAGGGTAGTGGGTGCCTGGAACTCGCTACCGGAGGAGGTAGTGGAAGCAGGGACGATAGGGACATTTAAGGGGCATCTTGACAAATATATGAATAGGATGGGAATAGAAGGATACGGACCCAGGAAGTGTAGAAGATTGTAGTTTAGTCGGGCAGCATGGTCGGCACGGGCTTGGAGGGCCGAAGGGCCTGTTCCTGTGCTGTACATTTCTTTGTTCTTTGTTCTTTGAAACCTTTTCCATCTGAAGTTCATGCAACCTTGCCTGGCCTTTTGTTTAACGAGCACACATTATCCATGACCCCAGTTGTCTATACTTCAGTTTACCCATTCCTCCATGACATCACTTCCATCAGACGTTATATGAACAACTCCTACAAGAGTCTTTGCTGTTTCAAGCTCTGGCAATTTTATTTTCACTGCCTTACTGAACTCAGCACTGTGGGCGTATCTACACCACATGGACTCCAGTAATTCAAGAAAGCAGCTCACAATCACCTTCTCAAGGGCAACTGGGCAATAAATGTTGGCCTCTCCAGTGATGTTCACATCCCCTGAATAAAAATAATTTAGAGACCACTGACTGCTTCTTAATAAACATAAATCAAGCATCTGTTCAATGCAATTTTATTGAAAACACATCCTACAATTAGGTCAAAGGGTTGCTATTCTCCAGTAACTTTGTGTGACCTTTCGCTCCCATTACAAAGTAGATTGAGGATAGGAAACAAGAAACAATTTAATTAGTAGTCCCTGACTTTGATTATGTAACAATGACAAGTTGAAACTGTGTGAAATTAAGGTGCTAGTCATTCTTCTGATAAAAGTAACCTTGAGGCACATCGTGGTAGTAAATATGAACTCCAAAACAATGGCACTAATTGGAACTTTTTAAAAGCTCCTTTTCCGCCCCCCCATGACTCAGGGGTCATCAACATGCAACTCCTCACCATGGAGCCTACAGTATCCAGCTCAAAATAACCTTTCGTATTTGAACCAACATTATCAGGCAGGAATAAAAACAGAGAGAGCTAAGCAGCAATTAATAAACAGTGTACCAGGATAGAATTTTCCTTCTATGGTAACCTTTCCAGGCATGATTTGAAATTTTCAGAAGTTTAACTTATTCTGGCAACACTCCCTGGAGAAAATATTAAACAGTCTGAACAATCTGGTTATTAGTTGCCAAGTCGAACACTGACAACATTGATTTTTTTCACCAGCTGGAACTATGAATCCAGCTCCACTTCAAAGTGGTCAGGAAATTTGTTGTCCCGAGACAGAGAAAACTGTTTTTGCCAGTGTTTTCCACCACAAATCCACACAGATCAGTTCCAAACCAGGTTATAAAAATAGTATTGTAAATAACCAAATGTTTAGTAAAGGCGCTGTCCTTTTATTACATTAATCTGATCCCATTCCTTTCCACAGGAGTCCTGTTAATCCATGTCATTATGAATGAATCTTTATTCACTTCATGTATTTCCACAGACAACAATAGCTTCCACAATCCTGACTAGGAAAATAGCTCCTGGCTCAAAAACATGATGGATCTGTTCACAATGATTTAAAAAATAGAGTAGCACTGAAAAAAAACCAAGGGGCTGGATTCTCCGATTTGAAGTCTAAGTGCTGACGCCGGTGTGGGAACAGTGACGTTTTACGCCCGGAAAAAGGCGCAAAAGCGGCACCGATCCTCCATCTGGTGGGGGGCTAGCAGGCACGCAGCGTAAAGCCCCTGTCTTTACCTGTGGATACGGCTGGAGAATTACCGAGTCTGTGGCCGTGCATGTGCACGGCGGCGGCCTGCAGCGGCCGCGCAATGCAAAATGGCACCGGCCGCGCGTGGACCCGGACTGCCAAAAACTGTCCCCCTTTGTCCAGACTCGCCACCCCCAGACCACCCTCCACCAGTCCCCCCAGCCCCCAACAAAGCCCCCCATGCCTGCTGAACGGCTTCCACCTGATTGCAGCGGCGCTGGACTCAGTCCGCAGCCGCCACGCCGGGTTCATGACAAAAATAGGATAAGTGTTCCACGCCGTCAGGAACTCAGCCATTTTGAACTCAGGAACTCAGGGGGCAGAGCACCGGGGGAGGGCATTGCGAGTATGCTGATTTCAAGGGGGCGGAGCATCGTAAAAGCAGCGCCGCCCCAATCTCCGCGCAAACGGATATTCTCCGGCCGATCGCCGATCGCAGTTTCAGCGGCGGAGACCGGAGAATCCCGCCCAAGGCATTTGATATTAAGCAATTATAGAACAGCGTAGTAGAAAAGTATAAATATGATCCCATCTGTACTTTCAAAGCATTTCATAACATCTTTCAGTTTCTCAGGAAGTCCTAAAGTACTTCACAGTTACTTCAGTTATGCAGAGATTAGAAAAGCTAAAATTGTTTTCCTTAGAGGAGAGAAGGCGAAGGGGAGATTTAACAGATGTTGATGTTTTTTGAGAGGTACATGGGATAAACTGTGTCCACTGATAGGAAGCTAAATAAGCAGAAGACAGGGATTTAACCCAGAACTGATCCCTGCGGTACGCCACTGGTAACTGGGATCCAGGCTGAATATTTGCCATTCACCACCATTCTCTGGCTTCCATCGGTTAGCCAGTTCGTTATCCAACTGGCCACATTTCGCACTATCCCATGCATTCTTACTTTCTGCATAAGCCTACCATGGGGAACCTTATCAAATGCCTTACTAAAATTCATGTACACTACATCCACTGCTTTACCTTCATCCACATGCTTGGTCACCTCCTCAAAGAATTCAATAAGACTTGTAAGGCAAGACCTACCCCTCACAAATCCATGCTGACTATCCCTAATCAAGCAGTGTCTTTCCAGATGCTCAGAAATCCTATCCTTCAGTACCCTTTCCATTACTTTGTCTACCACCGAAGTAAGACTAACTGGCCTGTAATTCCCAGGGTTATCCCGAGTCCCTTTTTTGAACAGGAGCACGACATTCACCACTCTCCAATCCCCTGCTACCACCCCTGTTGACAGTAAGGACGAAAAGATCATTGCCAACGGCTCTGCAATTTCATCTCTTGCTTCCCATAGAATCCTTGGATATATCCCGTCAGGCTCGGGGGACTTGTCTATCCTCAAGTTTTTCAAAATGCCCAACACATCTTCCTTCCTAATAAGTATTTCCTCGAGCTTACCAGTCTGTTTCACACTGTCCTCTCCAACAATATGGCCCCTCTCATTTGTAAATACAGAAGAAAAGTACTCGTTCAAGACCTCTCCCATCTCTTCAGACTCAATACACAATCTCCCGCTACTGTCCTTGACCGGACCTACCCTCGCTCTAGTCATTCTCATATTTCTCACATATGTGTAAAAGGCCTTGGGGTTTTCCTTGATCCTACCCGCCAAAGATTGTTCATGCCCTCTCTTAGCTCTCCTAATCCCTTTCTTCAGTTCCCTCCTGGCTATCTTGTATCCTTCCAGCGCCCTGTCTGAACCTTGTTTCCTCAGCCTTACATAAGTCTCCCTTTTCCTCTTAACAAGACATTCAACCTCTCTTGTCAACCATGGTTCCCTCACTCGACAATCTCTTCCCTGCCTGACAGGGACATACATGTCAAGGACACGTAGTACCTGTTCCTTGAACAAGTTCCACATTTCAATTGTGTCCTTCCCTGACAGCCTATGCTTATGCACTTCAGTTCTTGTCTGACAACATCGTATTTACCCTTCCCCCAATTGTAAACCTTGCCCTGTTGCACGCACCTATCCCTGTCCATTACTTTAGTGAAAGTCACAGAATTGTGGTCACTATCTCCAAAATGCTCCCCCACGAACAAATCTATCAGTTGCCCTGGTTCATTACCAAGTACCAAATCCAATATTGCCTCCCCTCTGGTCGGACAATCTACATGCTGTGTTAGAAAAGCTTCCTGGACACACTGCACAAACACCACCCCATCCAAACTATTTGATCTAAAGAGTTTCCACTCAATGTTTGGGAAGTTAAAGTCACCCATGACTACTACCCTGTGACTTCTGCACCTTTCCAGAATCTGTTTCCCAATCTGTTCCTCCACATCTCTGCTACTATTGGGGGGCCTATAGAAAACTCCTAACAAGGTGACTGCTCCTTTCCTATTTATGACTTCAACCCATACTACCTCAGTAAGCAGATACTCCTCAAACTGCCTTTCTACAGCTGTTAAACTATCTCTAATTAACAATGCCTCACCCCCACCTCTTTTACCACCCTTCCTAATCTTATTGAAACATCTATAACCAGGGACCTCCAACAACCATTTCTGCCCCTCTTCTATCCAAGTTTCCGTGATGGCCACCACATCGTAGTCCCAAGTACCGATCCATGCCTTAAGTTCACCCACCTTATTCCTGATGCTTCTTGCATTGAAGTACACACACTTCAACCCATCTCCGTGCCTGCAAGTACTCTCCTTTGTCTGTGTTCCCTTCCCCACTGCCTCATTACACACTTTGGCGTCCTGAATATCGGCTACCTTAGTTGCTGGACAACAAATCCGGTTCCCATTCCCCAGCCAAATTAGTTTAAACCCTCCCGAAGAGTACTAGAAAACCTCCCTCCCAGGATATTGGTTAAATATATAATGTAAAATATAATGTAAATACCAATGTCTTACATTCATCACAATACAAAGTTAGGTGTGAAAGTAAGTTCTGAGAAGGATGCAAAGATATTGAAAAGGGGAGTAGAAAAGTGAGTGGGCAAGAACGTGGTGGTTGGAATATAATGGGGGCAATGTGAAATTATTCACTCTGGCATGAAAAATAAAAAAATAATATTTAAAAAATGGTGACAGGCTAAGAAATGGTCATCAGAGGGGCCTCGATATCCCAGCACAGGAATCACAAACACTAACATGCAGGTACGGAAGAAAAGCAAGAAAGCTTCACAAAAGATTACAAATATGAGACTATTAAAAAAGTAGTAGGTCAAAAGGTCCATTTAGCTTGTTCCACCATCGAATAAGATTATGGCTGATCCCTGTCCTTAACACCGCTTTCCTGTTCCAATTCCCATCTCTGCCAAGAAAAACCTACCAATCGCACTCTTGAATATACATAATGGCCAAGTTTCCACAGCCCTCTGGGGTAGAGAGTTCCAAAGATGCCCAATATTCAGAGAATAAATTTCTCATCGCAGTATGAAATGGCCATCCCCTTATGAGGCTATTGGGGGGTGGCGGGGGGGGGGCTTCCATCCCTGTTTTCCACAGGTGGGAATGGTGGAGAATCCAGCGGGAATCCCAAAACAGCTTTTACACTGGTGGGATTCTAATTGAGATTGTCCTTGCTGTCCGCCAATGACCCAATGGGTTTGCTGCCAAGAAAGGTCGAGAACCCTATTAGCATACATTCACATCTACCTGGCGGGGTTCCCCGCTGTATAATCCCCCCCACATAGAGAAGTCTCACTCTGCTGCTGTGATGTCATATTGGTGAGACTTACAACAGGTTTTGTAAAACGAGTAACGAGCAATGCCAGTGGGTAGCTTCCGTTGGGAGAGGTTTGGGTTGGGGACAGGCTCTGTGTCCGTGGGAGTTCTTTTTAAAATTTTTATATCAGGGTACCCTTTAAAAAAGGTGCCCATATCACTCAGGACCGGAACCTGACCCGCCAGTATGGCGACATGTGACCCCATCCCAGGAATCTCCTCCCCCGCGAGTGTTTAAAAATCTGGTGGGAAAAGCGAGCAGTGTAGTCACTTCTCCCTCCCGAGTCCACACTCTGAAAAAAGACCAAACTCTCCCAGACACTCCAGCCAGAAGGAACAGCCTTTCAGCATTTAACCTTGATGTGGAGATGACGGCGTTGGACTGGGTTGGGCACAGTAAGAAGTCTTACAACACCAGGTTAAAGTCCAACAGGATTGTTTGGAATCACTAGCTTTCGGAGCATTGCTCCTTCCTCAGGTGAGTGAAGAGGTGGGTTCCACTAACGCATATATAGACAAAGTCAATGATGCAATGATACTTTGAATGCGAGGTCTTTGCAGGTAATGAAATCTTTACAGGTCCAGATGGTGCGACTGGAGAGAGGGATAATCACAGGTTAAAGAGGTGTGAATTGTCTCAAGCCTGGGCAGTTGGTAGGATTACGCAAGCCCCGCAGGCCAGATGGTGGGGGGTGAATTTAGTGCAACATGAATCCAAGATCCTGATTGAGGCCGTACTCTTGCCTGCGGAACTTGGCTATCAATTTTTGCTCGGCGATTCTGCGTTGTCACCCATCCTGAAGGCCGCCTTGGAGAACGCTTACCCGAAGATTCGAGGCTGAATGCCCTTGACTGCTAAAGTGACCCTGACTGGAAGGGAGCATTCCTGCCTGGTGATTGCGACAGAGCTATATCTAATTCCTTCTCGAAATCACACAACATTTTAGCCTCAACTACTTCCTGGGGTAGTGAATTCCACAGATTCACCACTCTCCCACCATCGGGAACATTCTTTCTGAATCTACCCTGTCAGAATTTTGTATGTTTCTGTGAGAATCCCTCTCACTCTTCCATGTCCAATGAATATAATTCTAACCAACTTAGTCTCTTCTCATATGGCAGTCCCGACATCCCAGGAATCAGCCTTAAATCTTCGCTGCACTCCCTCCACAGCAAGAACATACTTCCTCAGATAAGGACACCAAAACTGCACACAATACTCCAGGTGTGGCCTCATCAATGCCCTTTACAATTGCAGTAAAACATCCCTATTCCTATATTCAAATCCTCCCGCTATGAAGGCTAACATATCATTTGCCTTCTTTACTGCTTGCTGTACTTGCGTGCTTACTTTCTTTTTTTTATAAATATATTTTATTCCAAACTCATCCAAAAAATACAAAAACATAAATAATTTGGGGAACACTCTCCCCAACTCACAGTTTTACAGTCTGTATAAGTATTTCTCCTTTTTACACCCCGCCCGCGACACACAATTCCTCGAACATGTCCACAAACAATCCCCACCGTGCCTCAAAACCCACCACTGAACCCCTCAACTCAAACATAATCTTCTTCCACCGGAGGAAGTCGTAAAGATCCCCGAAACCAGGCCGCCACCCCTAGCGGCCTCGTCGACCACCATTCCAGCAAAATTCTTCGCCGGGCAACCAGAGAGGCGAAGGGCATGACGTTGGCCCTCCACCAGCTCTACTGATATCCCCAAAATCACCACCATCGGGTCTGGCCTTACCTCCACACCCAAAACCTTTGCTCGAGACCCAAACACTCCGGCCCAGTATCTCTCTCACTTTTCACAACCCCAAAACATATGCGTGTCTTTTGCTGATCTCGCCCACATTTTTCACTCTCATCTGCAACCCCTTGGAAGAACCCATTCATCCCCACCCGAGTCATATGTACCCTGTGGACCACGTTAAACTGTATCAAACTCATCCTCGCACACAAGGAGGTTGAGTTCACCCTACGCAGTGCCTCACTCCACACTCCCCAACCTATCTTCATTCCCCCAATTCCTGCTCTCATTTCTCCTTGATCCTCACCACATGTGTACCCCCTGCTCCCCCAGCCACTCGTATATGCCCCAATGCTACCTTACCCTCTAAAGGCCGAAAGCAGCAACTGTTCCAAAACGGCATATTTCGGCAGCCTGGGAAACCCTTTTCACACCTTCCATCCAAAGTCCCTTACTTGTAAATACCTAAATTCACTTCCCTTCGGGAGCTCTACCCACTCCTGCAGCTCCTCCAGACTTGTGAACCTCTCTTCAAGATACAAATCCTTCATCCTCACCAGCCCCATCTCCTGCACATACCATCTGTCTCCCCGGCTTAAACCCGTGTGTCTCACACACAGTGATAACACCGACATTCCCTACATCCTAAAGCGTTTCCTCAGCTGGTTCTACATCTTTATTGTGGACTATCTCCTCGGTGCCAGCGGTAGCGTCGACGTCACCATGACCCTCAGGCTGGACCCCCTACAAGACTCTATCTCCATCCTAACCCCTCTCATTTCCACCACCGCTTCACCGTCTCTGCCCAGTAGTAGTGCAGCTGGTTCGGTAACGCCAACCCCCCTTTCTCCCTCTGCAGCAGGGCCCTCTTCACCTTTGGCACCTTTCCAGTCCATACAAACTCCAAATCACTGCGTCTAGCTTCCGGAAAAAGGCCTTTGGAATAAAAATCGTGAGTGTCTGGAATACGAATAGGAATCTTGGCAGGACATCCATTTTCACCACTTGAACCCTCCCCGCCAGCGTCAGGTGCAGTGTATCCCACCTCCTAAAGTCCTTCTTTATCTCCTCCACCAACTTTGTTAAGTTCCACTTCAACAATGTCGCCATCCCCCTGTCACCTGGATCCCCAGATACCTAAAGCCTATCCATGGCTACCCTAAATGGCAACACCCCTAAATTAGCTCCCCGATCTGATTCATTCGCCGGGAACACCTCACTTTTCCCCACGTTTAATTTATAACCTGAGAAAACACCAAATCTCTCAAGTAGGCTCATAATCCTCCCCATACTCTCCAGCAGGTCCCACACATATAACAAGTCGTCCGCGTATAGCGAGACCCAGTGCTCCCTACACCACCCGGCCAAATGCCTTCTCCGCGTCCATATTCACCACTACCCCCGATACCTGTCCTCTCGACGGGGTCATAATCACACTCAATAGTCACCTTACATTGCTTGAGAGTTGCCTGTCCTTCACGAAGCCCATTTGATCCTCTGCAACCACTCCTGGAATGCATCCTCCCTGCCACTAACACGTCCATATTTACCAGTGACATAGGCCTGTACTACCCACTTTCTAACGGGTCCTTCCCTTTCTTCAGTACTAGCATAATCATCGCCTATGTCATTGTCTCCGGCAGCTCTCCCTTCTCCAGTGCCCCCAGTATGTGTGGTGCTAGTTCTGCCACAAACCCTTGTAAAATTCCGACGCATAACCGGTCGGCCCCGGGGTCTTCCCCACTTCATCCCTCTTATGCTTTCCATTACTTCCCTCAGCCCTAAGGGCTCCTCTAGAGCCTGCGTCCCCTCCTCAACCAGCTGTGGAAATTCCAGCCCATCCAGGAACAGCCCCATATCCCCATCCTCACCCCTCAGATCAACCCTGTTAAATTCCACAGAATATCCCCTGAACGCCTCATTTATCTTCCCCGCCTCCTACACTATCTCCCCTTCCCTGTCCATACTCTCAGGATTTCTCGAAGGGTGGCCTGCCTCCGTAGCTGATGGGCTAACATGCAGCTTGCCGTCTCTCCATATTCATACCGCATCCCCCTCACCCTCTGTAGCTGCCTAACCACCCTTCCCGTCGTCAACCTGTCGAACTACCCCTGTAATTTCTTTCTCTTCGCCAATCCCTCCACGGTGGGGCCTTGGAATACTCCCTATCCACCTCGACTATCTCGCCCAATAATTGTTCGTACTCCTCTCTCCTTTTTCTCTCTCCGTGCGCCTTGTACGACATAATCTCTCCTCGAACTAAAGCCTTCAAAGCCTCCTGGAATGTGGCCGCTGATACCTCCCCGTTTTGGTTCAACTCCACCTAATCCTTAATCAGCGACCGCATCTTATCGCAGAACTCCCCATCCGCTACAGCCACGGGTCTAACCTCCATCCCGGCCTCTGTTCCCGCCCCGAACTAAGTCGAGTCTCCAGCCAATGCAGTGCGTGGTCCGAAATTACGATTCCCGTATACTCCGTCCCCGCCATCCTCACCAACGCCTCACCAGAAATAAATCGATTCTGGAGTATACCTTATACACGTGCGAGAAGGAGGAGTACACCCTTCCTTCCCCCGGGTTCTTAAATCTCCACGGGTCCACCATATACATCCTTTCCATAAACCCTTCCTTCGCCATCCGTATCCTTCCCATTGACCTGGGGCTCGACCTGTCCACCCTTGGCTCCAGCACACAATTAAAGTCTCCTCCCATAATCAACTGATGTGTGGCCAAGACTGGAACCGCTCCCAGCAACCACCCCACAAACCCCACATCGTCCCAAATTGATGCATATCCATTCACAAGCACCACCGGCGTCCCCTCCAGCACCCCACTCACCATCACGTATCCCCCCCACCAACCCCACACTCTTTACACTCACAAAACCACATCTTTTTACTCATCAAAATGCCACCCCCTGCGATTTTGAGTCAAACCCCAACTGAAACACTCGACCCACCCATCCCTTCCTCAATCTAACCTGATCCCTCACCTGGAGGTGTGTCTCCTGCAGAAAGAGCACCCCTGCCTTCAAACTCCTTAGGTGCGCAAAGACCCGGGATCTCTTCACTGGCCCGTTTAGCCCCTGCACATTCCATGTTATGAGCCTTACCGGAGGATTGCACCACCACTCCCTTCTCCTGTCACCATCCTCCTTTACCGATTCTGTCCCCTTTAATTTCACTCTGTATAGGGCCCATCCAAGATAGTCCCCTTCTCTGCCCATGGCCACGCTTCTCCTCCAACACTGCCACGTCGCAGTCTCTCCCACCCCCACACACACACACCATCACCCTCCTCCCCCTCGGCCATCTCCACCACTTCACTTCCGTTCACCAGCCACGTGGCAGCTCCTGACTGAAGGATCCTCCTATCTACCCCTTCACGCCCCACCCTCTCCTCCATAATCTGTATGAACGGCTCCCTGTAGACCTCCCCTGCTCCACGCAAAGACACATCCAAAACCAGAGGTCACCTCCTCCACTATTGGCAGGAGGCATTTCGTTGGGATGACTATTTGTTAAGGGGCAATAGGTTTGTAAGGGGGCAACTGCCCTCTTACAAACATATTGCTCCATAACAAATAGTCATCCCAACGAAATCCCTCACCCGAAAGAAAGAAAAGCCCCCCCCCCCACCCCCACACAATCTGTGTTCTCCAAACTCTGCTGTTCCAACTCATCCGTCTCCCATCAAAGTTCCGTTCTCCTCCGTTTATGCTCCTTAATGAAGTCATTGACCTCCTCTGGGGTTTCAAAATAATATTCCCGGCCCTAGAAAGTTACCTACTATCGGCCGTCGATAGAGGGCTGCCTTGGCGCTGTTGAATCCAGCACTCCATTTTGCCAGCTCCGCTCCAATGTCCTGGCATATTCGGAACTTGTTCCCCTCCCATTTGCAGTTCCGTTTCTCCCTAGCCCACTACAGGATCTTTTCTTTCTCCACAAACTTATGGAGCCTTACAATCACTGCCTGCGATGACTCCCCCATTCTTGGCTTCTGGCCTAGAGACTTGTGCACTCTCTCCACCTCCAGGGCCTTGTCCAGCACCCTCTCTGCCACCAGCCCTGCCAGCATCCTCGAGGCGTATCTTGTGGCACTCGTGCCTTCCACTCCTTCAGGCAGGTTGACGATATGCAGGTTCTGCCTTCTAGACCCGTTCTCCTGTTATTCTACCTTCGCTCTCATAGACTTCCAAAGGTCCCCCAGGAGCCACACCTCGCCTCCAATACCAGCACCCGATCACTGTGGTCAGACATCATCCTCCCCATTTCTCGGATCTGCGACCCCTGTGCCTCCAAACACTTCTCAACTTTCTCCATCGGGGGCGATTGCTCCTTCGATGGCCTTCGATCGTTCTTCCTGCATCTTTGTTGGCGGAATTCCTCTCTAATAAACGCCATCAACTGTTCCATCTGAGATTTTCCAACCGGCAACAATCCTTCCCACTCCGCCATCTTTCCAATTGTTGCTGTGCCACAGGTCTTTTCCAGTTCTCTGGCCAGGTCTTTTACCTCCTTCTGCTGGGTCTGATAACCAGCAGACATAACACTCCCAGAGGAACTCCTCCTCCACACCTTCAGCTGCACTTTCCCGTCAAAACTCTCCCGTTTTCTGGTGAAAAGAGCTCAAATGCATGCCTTCCAGCTGGAGCTGCCCTGTGTGCAGCCACTCACTCCATGGCCTCCACCAAGTCCCGTGCGCTTACTTTCAGCGGCTGATGCATGAGGACACCAAGGTCTCACTGAGTATCCACCTCTGTCAATTTACATACATTCATATAATGATCTGCCTTCCTATTTTTGCTACCAAAGTGGATAACCTCACATTTATCCACATTATACTGCATCTGCCATGCATATGCCCACTCACTCAGCCTGTCCAGATCACGCTGAAGCATCTCTGCATCCTCCTCACAGTTCACCATCCCACCCAACTTTGTATCATCTGCAAATTTAGAGATAATAGATTTTGTTTCCTTGTCCAAATCATGAATGTATAATGCGAACTGTTAGGGTCCCAGCAAAGATCACTGCAGTACCCCACTAGTCACTGCCTGCCAATCGGAAAAAGATCCATTTATTCCAACTCTTTGCTTCCTGTCTGCTAACCAGCTTTCTATCCATCTCAAGACACTACCCGCAAACCCATGTGTTTTAACTTTACTTCATAATCTGCTATGAGACCTTATTAAAAGCCGTCTGGAAGTCTAAATAAATCACATCCACCGGTTCTTCCATGTCAACTCTACTAGTTACATCTACAAAGAATTCCAGTAGATTTGTCAAGCATGCTTTCCCTTACGTAAATCCATGCTGACTTTGTCTGATTATACCACTGCTTTCCAAATGCTAGTGCTATGAAATCCTTGATAATGGACTCTAGCAAATTCCTCCAGCAACTCTAGTTTTGTTTTCTCGCTACCTCCACTTTTGAATAGCGGGCTTATATTTGCTACTCTCCAATCTGTAAGAACCATTCCAGACTCCAAAGAATTTTGGAAAATGACAACCAATGGATCTACTATTTCTAGGGTAATTCCTGAAGTGCTCTGGGATGCAGATTATCAGGCCCTGGATATTTATCCACCTCCAATTCCATTTCTCTACTGATTCCAATTTTCTTCAGCTCCTCACTAAAACCTGTCACTCAAAACTCATTATTCGTTTCTTCCTTTCCGAAGACAGAAGCAAAGTACGAATTCAGTTCCTCAGCCATTTCTTTCTTCCCTTTTATGAATTTCCCAATTTCTGACAGTAATAGGCCTACATTCATTTTTGTCAATCTTTTTCTCTTTACATACCTATGAAAACTTTTACAGTCAGTTTTTATGTTCCCCCCAGCTTACTTTCATATTGTATTTTCCCCTTCTTAATCAATCCCTTGGTCCGCCTGTGTGGAATTTTAAACTGTTCCCAATCCTCATGTCTATTGCTTTTTCTTGCTAATTTGTATGTTTCCTCACGCAGAATAGTGACGAGCCCCTTCAGCTGCACCAACCCATGAAAAAAACCTGATCTGTATACGTAATCCCATTTGACAGCATGTTATGACGTGTTAAATGTTCATCCACGTACTTTTTAAATGGTGCGAGGCAACCTGCCTCTACAACCCTCCAGACAGTGCATTCCATACCGTCACCGCCCACTGGGTAAAAATGTTGTTCAGCAAACCCCTCTTAAACCTCCTGCCCCTCACTTGTGAACTTGTGTCCCCTCGTAACTGACCCTTCAACTAAGGGGAACAGCTGCTATCCATGCCCCTCATAATCTTGTACACCTCAATGAAGTCGCCCCTCAGTCTTCTCTGCTCCAGCGAAAACAACCCAAGCCTATCCAACCTCTCTTCATAACTTAAATGTTCCATCCCAGGCAACATCCTGATGAATCGCCTCTGCACCACCTCCCGTGCAATCACATCCTTCCTATAATGTGACCACCAGAATTGCACACAGTACTCCAGCTGTGGCCTCACCAAAGTTCTATACAACCCTAAATCCCTGCTTTCGTAATCTATGCCTCGATTGATAAAGGCAAGTGTCCCATAACCCTGTCACCACTCTATTAACCTACCCTTCTGCCTTCAAAGATCTATGGACAAACACACCAAGGTCCCTTTGTTCCTCGAAACTTGCCAGTGTCCGGCCATTCATTGAAACTTCCTTGTCACATTACGCAAAGTGTATCACCTCACACTTTTCAGGGTTAAATTCCATCTGCCACTTTTCTGCCCACTTGAGCAACCCGTCCATATCTTCCTGTAATCCAAGACACTCAACCTCACTGTTAACCACCCAGCCAATCTTTATGCTATCCACAAACTACTTCTTTGAATTTAATAATATTTCTAATTTTGCTTGTAAGCCATGGTTTGCTCACAGTTCCCTTTCTGCTCTTGCCCCAAATAGGAACAAACAACTTGAGGTTCACCTATTCGTTCCTTGAACGTCTGCCATTGCAAATCCACTGTCCTTCCTTTCAATAAGGTTTCCCAGTCCATCATAGTCAACGGGTGCCTCATACCATTATAGTTACCTTTATTGTGATTCAGGACCCTGGCCTCAGAATCAACTACCTCACTATTCACCTTGAGAAATAATTCTAGTGTATTATGGTCACTCAACCTCAAGGATTCTCTTACTAGATTGCCAACTAATCCTTTCTCATTGCACAATACCCAGTTCAAGATGGCCATTTCCCTTCCTGGTTCCAGAACCCCATCCTGTATACACTTCAGAAATTCCTCAATTGTACTGTGACTAATTTGACTCAGCCAATCTATATGCAGATTAAAGTCACCCAGAATCCCAGATGTTCCTTTATCTCATGCATCTCTGATTTCCTGTCTAATGCTATTCCCAACATTACCACTGCAGTTTAGTGTTCTATATACCACCCCTACAAATGTCCTTTGACCCTTGGTGTTTCTTAACTCAACCAGATAGATTCCACATCGCCTGTGCTCAAAGCTTTCCTCAATATTGTATTGATATCTTCTTTAATCAACAATGCAACTCCACCACCCTTTCCTTTCCATCTGTCCTTCCTAAAAACTGAAAAGCCCTCAGTGTTTAGTTCCCAGCCTTGGCCACCTTGGACCCATGTCTCCACAATCCCAACTATATCATATCCCTGAACATCTATCTGTGCAACTAATTCAACCATTTTATTTCAAATGCGATCATCTGTTTTGTCCTTAGTCCTGGGATTGAGAGATGGGGTTGTGGGGGTTTGATTCTTCATTCTTAGCTCTTGTTCTTGATCTCTTTTTACTTTCTTTTGCAAGTCCATGGTTGTGCCTCATCCTCTCCTTGAACTTGTCTTTTGCCATCTTGAACGTGAGGGTGGCTGCCTGTTCTGGTCTGGCTCTGGAGAACAGTTCCATTGCGCTGCGTTAGCTGAATTGCCCCAAGTACTGGGGCTCCCGGGTATTGTTTTCTTCTGCTGTCATTCTGTTTGTAAGCTATGGGTGTGTTGTGGGTCCAAATTGTTGCCTGGATCCTGTTCGGGTGCAGGCGGGTTATTTATCCATGGGGGGAACCTGTTGAAGATTTTGTCCCTGATTCATCTGGTCTTGCTGTTCCTAACGCTGTAATGACTGTTGCTCTGGGCTGGATCAATTGTACATTGACACCTGTTGGTGACATTTTTCTTCCCCTTGTTTTGTGCGATTTTGTGTAAAAATGGAAAAGCTCCAATAAACAGAGTTAAAAAAATACTCTGTTCTGATTGGATAGCAATTGGTAGATGCTGGAATGCACATCTCCTTGGCTGGCAAAGACAGAATCAGGTTCAAATGTGCTCATCAGCATCCACCATGTATTCACATGACGAATGGTCAACAGAAATAAAAACAAGTGAACTTACAGTATTGGTAAAACAAAGCAGAACATTTGAAAGGGGAGAAAATTCATCAAATTAAGAAAGCATTTCATAATTCAAAGTGACACTGACTTCCAGATTTGCAGCATTATACACAAATGACTGAGATGAAAGAGAAAATGCTTGGTGTATTTCAGTCCTGCCTCTATCAATTCATTTCATGTCTCATTTGACTTTATGAACATTATCTTTTGGATTATGGGTTCATCAAAACAGCTATTTTCCACACCAGTTAATGAACATCAATTAAAGATCAAATAAGAAACCACCCACAAGGTTATAAACACACAATCTGCTTTACAAGTTATCTGTATATGATTTCACGAAGACAAACCTTAAAGAAGGAACTGCAATACATCAGACAGAACTGTTTAAATGTCTTAATGAAATTACAATGATAGTTGTATGGAGAATATAAAACAGAACAACAGTTTCCAAAAAGTGATCCAACTCTTGCAACATGTAATATGTGTACCAAGCACGGGCCCATAACTTCCTGGTTCCCCAGCGTAGCATTTAGGGGGTAGAAGTTTCCATGCAAGGGTTTACCCTGCAACTGTCCAGAAGTGCTCACTTCCTCTGGACAATAGCGCTGGACTGGGAACCATCCAACAGAAGCGATTTAAATCGCTAACTTTGGGTGTTTCTGCCTGTTTTACCCTGAAAGTTACTCTGAAAGAGTTAGAAGGAAAAAAATCAGTTCCAACTCGAAATTAACTATTTTTTTTATTTTATTTAAAAAATTCATTTTTTCCAATTAAGGGACAATTTAGCGTGGCCAATCCACCTACACTGCACATCTTTGGGTTGTGGGGGCGAAACCCACGCACACACGGGGAGACTGTGCAAACTCCACATGGACAGTTACCTAGAGCCGGGATCGAACCTGGGACCTCGGCGCCGTGAGGCAGCAATGCTAACGACTGCGCCACCGTGCTGCCCGAAATTAACTATTTAAACACCCAAACTGAGCCTCTCATGGGACACCCCACACAATCTCCCAGCTTGACAGACCCATCAGAGGTGGTGGCAGAGTGTAATACAGTCAGGAGGGAGTTGCCCTGAGAGCCCTCAAAGTTGACTCCAGACCCCATGAATTCTCATGCCATCAGATCAAACATGGGCAACAAAACCTCCTGCTCATTACCTCATGCCAAACAGCACAAGCAGAAAGTGAGAGACGGAGCGAAGTGATCCCACAACCCAATGGATCTGATCAAAGCTCTGTAGTCCTGCTATATCCAGTCACCAAGTGCAATGTGTCCAAGTTTGCAGACAACACTCAGATGAGTGGTAAAGCAAAAAGTGCAGAGGATACCGGAAGTCTGCAGAGGGATTTGGATAGGTTAAGTGAATGGGCTAGGGTCTGGCAGATGGAATACAATGTTGACAGATGTGAGGTTATCCATTTTGGTAGGAATGACAGCAAAAGGGATTATTATTTAAATGATAAAATATTAAAACATGCTGCTGTGCAGAGAGACCTTGGTGTGCTAGTGCATGAGTTGCAAAAAGTTGGTTTACAGATGCAACAGGTGATTAAGAAGGCAAATGGAGTTTTGTCCTTCATTGCTAGAGGGATGGAGTTTAAGACTGGGGAGGGATTAGGCTACAACTGTGTTAGTGTTAGTGAGGCCACACCTGGAGTATTGTGTTCAGTTTTGGTCTCCTTACCTGAGAAAGGTCGTACTGGCGATGGAGGGTGTGCAGAGGAGATTCACTAGGTTAATCCCAGAGCTGAAGGGGTTGGATTACGAGGAGAAGCTGAGTAGATGGGACTGTACTCGTTGGAAACATATAAAATTATGAAGGGAATAGATAGGATAGATGCGGGCAGGTTGTTTCCACTGGCGGGTGAATGCAGAACTAGGGGGCATAGCCTCAAAATAAAGGGAAGTAGATTTAGGATTGAGCTTAGAAGGAACTTCTTCACCCAAAGGGTTGTGGATCTATGGAATTCCTTGCCCAGTGAAGCAGTTGAGGCTCCTTCATTAAATGTTTTTAAGATAAAGATATATAGTTTTTTGAAGAATAAAGGGATTAAGGGTTATGGTGTTCGGGCAGGAAAGTGGAGCTGAGTCCACAAAAGATCAGCCATGATCTCATTGAATGGCGGAGCAGGCTCGAGGGGCCAGATGGCTTACTCCTGCTCGTAGCTCTTATGTTCTAATGGTGGTAGGCAATTAAACAACTAAGAGGAGACTCCACAGAATCCCGATCCTCAATGATTGGCGAGCGCAGCACATCAGTGAAGACATGACACTTGCATTCATCTTCAGCCAGAAGTGCCAAATGGATGATTCTGCTCAGTCTCCTCTGGAGGTCGCCAGCATCACAGCAGCTTCAGGCAATTCGATTCATTCCACATGATATCAAAAAACAGCTGCTAGCACTGGATTTTACAAAGGGTATGGACCCTGACAACATTCCAGCAATAGTACTGAAGACGTGCTCCAGATCTAGCGGTGCTTCTCGCCAAATGGTGACAGGATAGCTACAACACTGGAATCTATCTGGCAATGCAGAAACATAAAAAAGTATGACCTGTCCACAAAAATCAGGACAAATCCAACTAGGCCAATTACATAGAACATAGAACATTACAGCGCAATACAGGCCCTTCGGCCCTCGATGTTGCGCCGACCTGTGAAACCACTCTAAAGCCCATCTATACTATTCCCTTATCGTCCACATGTCTATCCAATGACCATTTGAATGCCCTTAGTGTTGGCGAGTCCACTACTTTTGCAGGCAGGGCATTCCACACCCTTACTACTCTCTGAGTAAAGAACCTACCTCTGAATCTGTCCTATATCTATCTCCCCTCAATTTAAAACTATGTCCCCTCGTGCGAGACATCACCATTCGAGGAAAAAGGCTCTCACTGTCCACCCTATCTAATCCTCTGATCATCTTGTATGCCTCAATTAAGTCACCTCTTAACCTTCTTCTCTCTAACGAAAACAGCCTCAAGTCCCTCAGCCTTTCCTCATAAGAACTTCCCTCCATACCAGGCAACATTCTGGTGAATCTCCTCTGCACCCTTTCCAATGCTTCCACATCCTTCCTATAATGCGGCGACCAGAATTGCACGCAATACTCCAAATGCAGCTGCACCAGAGTTTTGCACAGCTGCAACATGACCTCATGGCTCCAAAACTCAATCCCTCTACCAATAAAAGCTAACACATCGTACGCCTTCTTAACAACCCTCTCAACCTGGGTGGCAACTTTCAGGGATCTATGTACATGGACACCGAGATCTCTCTGCTCATCCACACTACCAAGAATCTTACCATTAGCCCAGTACTCTGACTTCCTGTTATTCCTTCCAAAATGAATCACCTCACACTTTTCTGCATTAAACTCCATTTGCCACCTCTCAGTCCGGCGCTGCAGCTTATCTATGTCCCTCTGTAACTTGTAACATCCGTCCGCACTGTCCACAACTCCACCGACTTTAGTGTCATCTGCAAATTTACTCACCCATCCTTCTACGCCCTCCTCCAGGTCATTTATAAAAATGACAAACAGCAGTGGCCCCAAAACAGATCCTTGTGGTACACCACTAGTAACTGGACTCCAGTCTGAACATTTCCCATCAACCACCACCCTCTGTCTTCTTCCAGCTAGCCAATGTCTGATCCAAACTGCTAAATCACCCCGAATCCCATGCCTCTGTATTTTCTGCAGTAGCCTACCGTGGGGAACCTTATCAAACGCTTTACTGAAATCCATACACACCACATCAACTGCTTTACCCTCATCCACCTGTTTGGTCACCTTCTCAAAGAACCCAATAAGGTTTGTGAGGCACGACCTACTCTTCACAAAACCGTGTTGACTATCTCTAATCAAATTATTCCTTTCCAGATGATTATACATCCTATCTCTTATAAACCTTTCCAAGATTTTGCCCACATCAGAAGTAAGGCTCACTGGTTTATAGTTATCGGGGTCGTCTCTATTCCCCTTCTTGTCGAGGGGACAACATTTTCTATCCTCCAGTCTTCTGGCACTATTCCTGCAGACAAAGATGACTTAAAGATCAAAGCCAAAGGCTCAGCAATCTCCTCCCTATCTTCCCAGAGAATCCTAGGATAAATCCCATCCGGCCCAGGGGACTTATCTATTTTCACATTTTCCAGAATTGCTAACACCTCCTCCTTATGAACCTCAAGCCCTTCTAGTCTAGCAGCCTGAATCTCAGTATTCTCCTCGACAACATTGTCTTTTTCCTGTGTGAATACTGATGAAAAATATTCATTTAGCACCTCTCCTATCTCCTCGGACTCCAAACACAACTTCCCATTACTGTCCTTGACTGGCCCTACTCTTACCCTAGTCATTCGTTGATTCCTGACATATCTATAGAAAGCTTTCGGGTTATCCTTGATCCTACCTGCCAAAGACTTCTCATGTCCCCTCCTGGCTCTTCTTAGCTCTCTCTTTAGGTCCTTCCTAGCTAACTTGTAACTCTCTAGCACCCTAACTGAACCTTCATGTCTCATCTTTACATAAGCCTCCTTCTTCCTCTTGACAAGTGTTTCGACTGCTTTAGTAAACCACGGTTCCCTTGCTCGACCACTTCCTCCCTGCCTGACAGGTACATACTTATCAAGGACATGCAGTAGCTGTTCCTTGAACAAGCTCCACATTTCCATTGTGCCCATCCCCTGCAGTTTTCCTCTCCATCCGATGCATCCTAAGTCTTGTCTCATCGCATCATAATTGCCTTTCCCCCAGATATAACTCTTGCCCTGCGGTATATACCTATCCCTTTCCATCACTAAAGTAAACGTAATCGAATTGTGGTCACTATCACCAAAGTGCTCAACTACCTCCAAATCTAACACTGTCCTGGTTCATTACCCAGTACCAAATCCAATATGGCCTTGCCTCTCGTTGGCCTATCTACATACTGTGTCAGGAAACCCTCCTGCACACATTGGACAAAAACGGACCCATCTAAAGTACTCGAACTATAGCGTTTCCAGTCAATCTTTGGAAAGTTAAAGTCCCCCATAACAACTACCCTGTTGCTTTCGCTCCTATCCATAATCATCTTTGCAATCCTTTCCTCTACATCTCTGGAACTTTTCGGAGGCCTATAGAAAACCCCTAACAGGGTGACCTCTCCTTTCCTGTTTCTATCCTCAGCCCATACTACCTCAGTAGACGAGACCTCATCAAACGTCCTTTCTGCCACCGTAATACTGTCCTTGACTAACAATGTCACCCCTCCCCCTCTTTTACCACCTTCCCCGCGCTTACTGAAATATCTAAACCCCGGCACCAGCAACAACCATTCCTGTCCCTGCTCTATCCATGTCTCCGAAATGGCCACAACATCGAAGTCCCAGGTACCAACCCATGCCGCAAATTCACCCACCTTATTCCGGATGTTCCTGGCATTGAAGAAGACACACTTTAAACCACCTTCCTGCCTGCCGGTACACTCCTGCAACTTTGAAACCTGACTCATGACCTCACTACTCTCAACCTCCTGTATACTGGAGCTACAATTCAGGTTCCCAAGCCCCTGCTGAACTAGTTTAAACCCTCCCGAAGAGCATTAGCAAATTTCCCCCCCAGGATATTGGTATCCCTCTGTAGACCATCCCGTTTGTAGAGGTCCCACCGACCCCAGAATGAGCCCCAATTATCCAGAAATCTGAAACCCTCCCCCCTGCACCATCCCTGTAGCCATGTGTTCAACTCCTCTCTCTCCCTATTCCTCGTCTCGCTATCACGTGGCACGGGTAACAAACCAGAGATAATAACTCTGTTTGTCCTAGATCTAAGTTTCCACCCTAGCGCCCAGATCCAAGATGGCGCCGGAGCGAGGCGACTCTCTGCGAGCTCTACCAAACAGATCAACTTTTTACTTAACCTATACTCGTTCTAATCTTTTAAAAATTAACTCTAAAACTAACATTACTAACCTCTCTTATCTTCTCTTGCAGGCTTGAACATCCTCCGAGGCCCGTGGAGACCTTTTGACCCGACCCGACCTGACCTCCGCGACCTGGAAGAAGATCGGGCCCAAACCGGAAGTGAAGCCCCGACCTCGATTTGGAGCCAACCCGGACCTTGGAGCTCCAAACCCGGCCTAACTACCGACGCCAGCCCCCGGATCGCCTTGCCCAGTCCCCGGAGCTCCCGACCCGACCCCCGGCGGCAAGACCCGGCCCAATGCGACCCCCAGAGACCTGCCCAGCGACCCGACCCGGAGTGGCCCGCCCAGCGACCTGACCTACCTGGTGATGGAAGAAAGGAAAATCCACGTGGAGGCTCGACCGGGCCTACTTCACGATCCGACCCCAGGAGCGCCCAGGGAGGGAACAGACCACGGGACCCAGCCGAACCTGCCTCAGGAAGCCCCTGCCCACGACCCAGGACCCCCGAAATAGCAGAGACCGCGCACGAGGACCCGAACGCGTTGCAAGGTATTCCCGCGCCCGCAGAATGTCGGGACCCATCAGGACCGCAAACATGCCCCCCTTGCAACCCCTCTACCTGAACCAGCGCCCGGGACCCTGCCAGACCCGACCCCAGATACGTAAACAGCGCCCTGTTCCACGCCAGCGCCCTGGACCCCGCCAGACATGACCACCTACCTTCCACAAGAGCTGACATCTCCCATTGGATCCCAGGATCATCCAGCAGCAGCCGCCGACCGAGGAAGCGAGGGAAACGCGGCGGTCAGCAGGTTAGACTGAAGCAACGCGGTTTCAAGACCCCTCTCCCCACCATACTCCTAGCAAACGTCCAAGCGATCGAAAACAAGCTGGATGAACTTAACGCCAGACTTACCTCTCAGAGGGAAGTAAGAAACTGCTGTGTGCTCTGTTTCACAGAGACATGGCTCACCCCTGCCTCACCGGACTGTGCCATGCAACCTGAAGGCTTCTCAATTCACCAGGCGGACCGCACGGCATCATCAGGCAAAGCGAAGGGTGGAGGGGTTTGCCTCCTCATCAACTCCTCCTGGTGCTTGGATGTGGCGACTCTGGCGACCTACTGCTCCACAGACCTGGAATACCTGACCGTGAAGTGCCGCCCATATTATCTTCCACGTGAGTTCACTTCAGCCATTATCACAGAGGTCTACATCCCACCCCAGGCAGTAGTGAGGAAGGCGCTGGACGAACTATACACAATAATAAACAACTACGAAACAGAACACCCAGAGGCCTTGTTCATCGTGGCCGGAGACTTCAACAAGGCCAACCTCAAGAGTGTACTCCCAAAATTCCACCAGCACATCTCCTGTCCCACCAGGGGCGACAACACTCTTGACCACTGCTACTCAAAAATCAAGGGCGCCTACCGTTCCATCCCCCGACCGCACTTTGGGAAATCAGACCATAAGACAGTGCTCCTTCTCCCGGCATACAAGCAGAAACTCAAGCGGGAGAATCCAGCGAAGAAGGTTGTGCAGTGCTGGTCCGAGGAGACAAAAGAGCTCTTACGTGACTGCTTAGAGACAGTGGACTGGTCCATATTTAAGAACTCAGCGACTAACTTAAATGAGTATGCCACCACCGTCACAGACTTCATCAGCAAATGTGTGGACGACTGCGTGCCAAAGAAAGCAGTACGTGCGTTCCCCAACCGGAAACCATGGCTCAATCGCGAGATTAACTCCCTACTGAAGGACAGATCTGAGGCGTTCAAGGCAGACGGCCCTGACCTATACAAGAAATCCAGGTACGACCTCCGCAAAGCCATCCGGAATGCCAAGAGAGAATATCAAACCAAGCTACAGTCACAGACAGACTCTCGGCGGTTGTGGCAAGGACTAAACAACATAACGGGCTACAAAGCAAAGCCGAACAGTATCTCTGGCAGCAGCGCACCCCTCCCCGATGAACTCAATGCATTCTATGCTCGGTTCGAGCAGGTAACCAACAATCCGCTGTAGAGTGCCCCAGCAGTCCATAACTCACCCATACCCACCATCACAGCTTCCGAAGTCAGATTGGCCTTCCTGAAAGTGAACCCTCCGAAGGTGACGGGCCCAGATGGGATCCCTGGTCGTGCACTCAGAGCCTGCGCGGACCAGCTGGCAGAGGTATTCACGGACATCTTTAACCTGTCCCTACTCCACTCCGAGGTCCCCACCTGCTTCAAGAAGACCACCATCATACCGGTACCAAAGAAGAACCAGGCAACGTGCCTCAATGACTACCGACCAGTGGCCCTGACTTTAGTCGTAATGAAGTGCTTCGAGAGGTTGATCGTGAAGCGCATCACCTCCATACTCCCAGAACGCCTTGATCCACTGCAATTCGCATACCGCTGCAACCGGTCCACATCAGACACCATATCCCTGGCCCTACACTCATCCCTAGAGCATCTCGAAAACAAGGACACCTACATTAGACTCCTAGTTATTTACTACAGCTCCGCCTTCAACACCATAATCCCAGCCAAGCTCATATCAAAGCCCCAAAACCTAGGACTTGGCTCCCCACTCTGCAACTGGATCCTCAATTTTCTGACCAACAGACCACAATCAGTAAGAATGAACAACAACACCTCCTCCACAATAGTCCTCAACACCGGCGCCCCGCAAGGCTGCGTACTTAGCCCCCTACTCTACTCCCTGTACACACACGACTGCGTGGCAAAACTTGGTTCCAACTCCATCTACAAGTTTGCTGACGATACGACCATAATGGGCCGGATCTCGAATAACGATGAGTCTGAATACAGGAGGGAGATAGAGAACCTAGTGGAGTGGTGTAGTGACAACAATCTCTCCCTCAATGCCAGCAAAACTAAAGAGCTGGTAATTGACTTCAGGAAGCAAAGTACTGTACACACCCGTCAGCATCAACGGGGCCGAGGTGGAGATGGTTAGCAGTTTCAAATTCCTAGGGGTGCACATCTCCAAAAATCTGTCCTGGTCCACCCACGTCGACGCTACCACCAAGAAAGCACAACAGCGCCTATACTTCCTCAGGAAACTAAGGAAATTCGGCATGTCCACATTGACTCTTACCAACTTTTACAGATGCACCATAGAAAGCATCCTATCAGGCTGCATCACAGCCTGGTATGGCAACTGGTCGGCCCAGGACCGCAAGAAACTTCAGAGAGTCGTGAACACCGCCCAGTCCATCACACGAACCTGCCTCCCATCCATTGACTCCATCTACACCTCCCGCTGCCTGGGGAAAGCGGGCAGTATAATCAAAGATCCCTCTCACCCGGCTTACTCACTCTTCCAACTTCTTCCATCGGGCAGGAGATACAGAAGTCTGAGAACACGCACGAACAGACTCAAAAACAACTTCTTCCCCACTGTCACCAGACTCCTAAATGACCCTGTTATGGACTGATTTCATTAACACTACACCCTGTATGCTTCATCCGATGCCAGTGCTTATGTAGTTACATTGTATATGTTGTGTTGCCCTATTATGTATTTTCTTTTATTCCCTTTTCTTCTCATGTACTTAATGATCTGTTGAGCTGTTCGCAGAAAAATACTTTT
Organism: Scyliorhinus torazame; assembly: GCF_047496885.1. Taxonomy (NCBI): domain Eukaryota; kingdom Metazoa; phylum Chordata; class Chondrichthyes; order Carcharhiniformes; family Scyliorhinidae; genus Scyliorhinus; species Scyliorhinus torazame. The sequence goes on from NC_092709.1 coordinate 226,606,133, forward strand.
CACTGTACCTCGGTACACGTGACAATAAACCAATCCAATCCAATCGCGCCCTGAATTCCTGCCTTCCATTCCTATCCCTTTTCCGACCTATGTTGTTGGTACCTATGTGGACCACGACTTGGGGCTGCTCCCCCTCCCCCTTAAGGATCCCGAAAATACAATCCGAGACATCACGCACCCTGGCACCTGGGAGGCAACACACCAACCGCAAGTCTCTATCGTTCCCACAGAATCTCCTATCTATCCCCCTAACTATGGAGTCGCCAATGACTAATGCTCTACTCCTCTCCCCCCTTCCCTTATGAGCAACAGGGACAGGCTCTGTGCCAGAGACCTGTACCCCATGGCTTACCCCTGGTAAGTCCCGATCCCCCCCCCCAACAGTATCCAAAGCGATATACTTGTTACTAAGGGGAACGACCACACGGGATTCCTGTACTGACTCTTTCCTCCCAGCCGCTCTCACCGTCACCCATCTATCTTTATTCTTCAGAGTAACTACATCCCTGAAGCTTCTATCTATGACCACCTCTGCCTCCCGAATGATCCAAGTTCATCCAGCTCCAGCTCCCTAACGCGGTTTCTGAGGAGCTGGAGATGGCTGCGCTTCCCACAGATGAAATCAGCAGGGACACTAACGGCGTCCCTCACCTCAAACATTCTGCAGGAGGAACATTGCACTACCTTCCCTGCCATCCCCTCTGGATAAAAAAAGAAAAAGAAAGAGCTTACCTGTTATTCACTCCCCTTCTCAGCAAGCACTCACTCTGCAACCTCTGCGCCCCGTACATTATCACCTGAGGGAAAATAAAAGAAAAACTACTTACCAGTCACCAGCCAATCCCTTACCTGCAGGCCTTAACGTCACGGTTCAACTTCTTTCTACTTCTACCTGCCCTTGAGCCTTCCTCTTGATCTTTACAGCGGTTGGTTTTTTATGGTTAGAGGAGGGGGCAGGGAGGGAAACACTATAGAAGTGTTTCGGGTTTAAGTGTCACTTGACAACAGCTCCTCCACAAACCACCTCCAAGTTAGGGTGAGCACAACGGCGTATGCAAATTTCCCCTGCAACAGCCAATCAGCATCTCCGCTCTACTGCCCTCTGCTGGATGCTTGTCTTCACTTGAACAGCTGGGGTCTCTTGCTCAGGTACACCTTCAAGTTAGGGTGAGCACAACGGCATATGAAAGTTTCCCTCGCAACAGCCAATCAGCAGCTCTGCTCTACTGCCCTCTGCTGGATGCTCGTCTTCACTTGAACAGCTAGTGTCTCTTGCTCAGGTACACCTTCAAGTTAGGGTGAGCACAACGGCGTATGAAAATTTCCCCCGCAACAGCCAATCAGCAGCTCCGCTCTACTGCCCTCTGCTGGATGTTTGTCTTCATTTGAACAGCTAGGGTCTCTTTACTGTCCTGTCATCTTCTTCTTGCTCAGCAGCAAGTAATGGAAGTTGCTGTTAACAGTGCTACAAAGCAGCACATAGCACAGCAATAACATTCTAAATGATGTTCAGTTTGGGTTCCGCCAGCTACACACCACACCCACTTGGAACTGTATTGCCATTCCTTCACCATCACTTGTTCAAAACCTTGAACTCTCTTCCCAACAACACCGTGGGTGTACCGACACCAGATGGGCTGCAGTAGTTCAAGAAGGCAGCTCACCATCACCTTCACAAGGGCAAGCGGGATGGGCAACAAATGTTCGCCTAGTCAACAATGTGCACATCCCATTAAAGAACAAGAAATGGCCTCGGATTTTAAGTTTGCTTTAAATTAATCAGCACTCATGCTATTAAAAGCAAGTAAAAGTGTTACTATTTAGAAGTCAAAGTGCATTTGTTAATGGCAAATAGTGTTCAACTAACTTGATTGAGTTTTGTGTTACGGGAACATAGAGAGGGCTGATGGAGTAATGCTGCTGATGTGCACATGGGATGTCTAAACGGTGGCTGATAAAATGCAACATTATAGGCTTGTCAGCAAAGCTGACACCCATGGAATAAAAGTGCCAGTAGCAGCATGGATATGAAGTTGGCTGAATGACAGAAAATAGAGTGGTGGCGAATTATTGTTTTTTGGACCGCAGGCAGCTCAGTGGTGTTCCTCACAAGGCTGGAATAGCACCAGTACTTTTCCTGACACATATTAGTGGCTTAAATTTCAAAATTTGCAGCTGGCACAAAACCTGGAAGCAATGTTAACTGAGGAAGACTGTGATATGCTGGTGGAACAGGTGGAGATGTCATAGATGCATTGTAATGAAGAATCATAGAAAGTTTGCGACTCAAGAAGAGGCCACTTGGCCCATGCGTTTGCACCGGTAGAAAAATGAGCCAGCCTGGTCCATAGCCCTGCAGGTTAGGGCACTGGATGTGCACCAGACACCTTTTAAATGGGTTGAAGGTTTCTGCCCCTACTACCTTTTCAGGCAGAATTCCTGGCTCCCACAATCCTTTCTGTGACTTTTTTCCCCCTCATCTCCTACTGATCTTTTTATCAATCACTTTAAATCTATGCTTCCTAGATACTGGATCTCTGCTCTGTCCAGGGTCCTCACAATTTTGTACATTCCATGAAATGCGAAATTATCTATTTTGGTAGAAAACGAGCCGATCAAAATTAATGGGTACAATTCGAAATGTGAAGGAGCAGAGAAGCTTGGGGGTACATGTGCACTGACTACTGAAGGTGGGAGGGCAGACTGAGAAAGTGGTTAATAAGGCATGCAGGATCCTGGGCTTTATAAATAGGGAAATAGAGTGCAAATACAAGAAAGATATGAACAACCGTACAAACCACTGTTCGGCCTCAACTGGAGCACTGTGCTTTAGGAGAGATGTGAAAGCTAGAAGGTGAAGAAGTGATTGATGAAAATGGTTCTAGAGATGAGGGACTTCAGTCAGGTGGATAAATTGGAGAAGTTAGTGCTGTTCTCCTTGCATTTGATAAAAGTATTCAAAATCATGACGCTTGTGGACAGAGTGTAAAGGGAAAAAATGCTCTTGTCAGTAGCAGTACAAAGAGCCAAAGAACATGTATTTAAGGTGATTGGCAAAAGAAGCAACGGAGACATAGGCCGGGATTCTCCGTTGTGAGCCTGCCCTGCTACCGCAGCTAGCGAGGATGGAGAATTCAGCACATGTCACTGTCAGTGGGATTTCCATTGGAACCACCCCACATCCCTGGGAAATCCATGTGCAGGGGTGTGCTGCTGGCTGGACCAGAGAATCCTGCCGCCAGCGAGTGCCCGGAGAATCCAGCCCATGAGGAAAAAGTCTCTTTATGCAGTGAATGGCGAGGATCTGGAATGCACTGCCCGAGTGTGGTGGAGGCAGAGTCTATTGGAGCCTTCAAGAGAGATTTGGTTAATTATCTGAAGAGAAAGATTTTGCAGGGCTACAGGGAGTGGGACTAGGTGAGATGCTCTTTCAGAGAGCTGGCTTAGGCATGATGGGCCAAATGGTCTCTCCTTCTGCGCCGTCTCAATTTTATTGTTCTGTAACTTGCAAGGTATTTGTGACATTAAAAGAGCAAGGTGAAAATCTAAATAATAGCAGCTGTTGGTTGTCGGCCTATCAAAGCAATGATTTGCGTGCTCTGCTCGAATTATTCCCAACATTCGAGTTGCAAATTACTTGAAGGCTTCGCTTTTCCTCAACTCCACATGTACAAAACAAATAGATTTTGATTAATTGCACATGGCAAGGAATTATAAACCTCCTTTTCCCTTTGCAATTAAATAGGGCATCATTTATCAGTAGTTGAAGATTATTATTTACTGCCTGTTTGCGAAGTATAAACAAGTGAAGCTATATAAATGGGCCAGTTGTGGACTAATGAAGTATTCTAAAGCCATGGGAAGTTATGATCCTGTAAGACCAGAACTCAAACGTGGAATTCTTCATTCTGAAGTTTGCTTGGGTTGTGGGAGATTACTTGGCTACGACAAGAATTTTAACGCTATTGAATAAATGTGACCAGAGAAGTGAAGACAAAACGGAATTGTATTCTGAAGGGATTTGGGGGAAAAAAAGCTACATGAGCTCAACTATGAATTTCCCTACTGTCAGAGCTCTAATTTCATCAGTTAGGAGTGGGGAAATGGGGGAACTAATGATTCAGTGTTCCCTTTTACACAAGAGGATTTCCTGCCAGGTGTAAAGTAGCAAGAAGACTTAGACATCCTGCACATCCAGATGGAAAAGAACAGACGCAAACATTGCGAAACGGAAAAGCAAAATGAGAAAAAAATAATTCAGCTGATGCGGCTTAAATACTTTTCCAAGGCTTGCAACTTTTTTTTTGCAAATATTTTTATTCAGGTTTTTGATATTAACATTTTAAACAAACATAGTAAAGAAAAAAACAACACACCCCACCCCCCCTCCAGTAACCTCAAACAAACACCCCACTCTGCTCCCCCCCTCCCCCTTAACTGCTGACGGTAACCAGCTCCTTGAAATGTAGCACAAACAAACTCCATCTCTTGTAGAATCCCTCACTCCCTCCCAGCAAGCAAACTCCACCTTTTCCAGATACAAAACTCCATTGACCCCCCCAGCCACAGGGTGGGGCAACCGACCTCCACCCCAACAGGACCCACCTGCGAGTGATCAGAGAGAGTGAAGGCTAAAACATCTGCCCCTGCTCCCGCCTGCAGCACCGGCACGTCCAACACCCCAAATATGGTTCCCAGAGGACTGAGCTACAAATCCATGTGCAAGATCGCTGACATGGTGCTGAAGAACGACCTCCAAAATTTCTCCTACGGCAGGATGAGCACATACGCGCGTGATTGGCCGGGCCCACATCAATAAATCTGCCTTGACCCTACCCACCAGGCTCGTAAAATTCAACGTACGGAGCCGGGCCCAATCCCAATCCACCTGCAATCTCAAGTCCTAAAGTGGATAGTTGCCATCCTAAATGGTAAGCCCCCCACCCTCCGCCTGCCCCCAGAGAAGACACCACAAAACACTCTTTTCCAATTTTAACTTATAGCCTGAAAAAGACCCAAATCTTCTAAGAAGTCCCATTATGTCCCCCACCGAAGAGCCTTGGTTAGAGATTTGCAACAACAGATCATCAGCATGCAGAGACAACATACGCTCCACCCGCCCCCCCCCCGCCACTATCCCCCTCCATTTATCAGAGCATGTAAGTGTTATGGCCAAGGGCTCTATTGTCAGCACAAACAGGAAGGGAACATGAGGCACCCTGCCTCATTCCCCAATGTAGCGGAAAGTACCCAGAGTTCATCTCATTTATGCGCACACTCACCTTTGGTTCCTTATACATCAATTTAACCCACACCACAAACTTGGTCCTGTCCCACATCTCTCCAACACCGCAAATAAATGGCTCTAATTCCCATGATCAAACGCCTTCTCCACATCCAGCACTACCACCACCTCTGGTTCCCTCCCTTCTGCCGGAGAAAAACCCACATTCAACAGACGCCGCACGTTCAACGACAACTGCCTGCCTTTTAAAAACCCCGCCTGATCCTCCCCAGCCACCTTCGGGAGGCACTCCTCCAAGCTAAGCGCCAGCGCCTTAGCCAAAATCTTGGCAGCTGCATTCAGCAGATACTGGCCTGTGCCCCTCTCCTACTGGGTTTAGACTTTCAGTGCAACCTCCGTAGTCTAACCCTGAAGTTCGGGGGACCCCTGTGCCCCCTCTCACCATCTGTAGCCTTGCGACCCTGAAGGTCGCCCCTCACTCGCTCTTCGCGAACCTCACCCCAGACTGTAAGCCCGTCGCCACCCGGAGCAGACGGTACAGTGCTCATGGCAAGGCCTTCATCAGGTCAGAGGTCCAGCGACTCCTGAGGGAAGGGATCATTGAGGCCAGTAATAGCCCCTGGAGAGCACAAGTGGTGGTCGTCAGGACGGGGGAGAAACACCGGATGGTCATCGACTACAGTCAGACGATCAACCGGTACACGCAGCTCGATGCGTATTCCCTCCGGCGTTCCTCAAGCGATCTGTGGAGGAGCTGAAAAAGGAGGTGCTGGCGCCAATGCTGTTGGCAATCGAGGGGCTGAAGGAGACTCAGAAGACCCAAGCGGTGGAGCTTCGTGAGGTGAACGATAAAGTGAATACCAACGTGGACGAGATCCTGGGCCTGGCGGTAAAAATGGAGGCGCACGAGGCGGTGCACAGGGGGTGGGCCGAGAGAATTGAGGTCCTGGAGAACAGGTCGAGGAGGAAGAACCTCCGGATTCTGGGTCTTCCCGAAGGAGTGGAGGGAGCTGATGCCGGGGCATACGTGAGTACGATGCTCCATTCGCTGATGGGGGCGGAGGCCACTCCGAGCCCCCTGGAGCTGGAAGGGGCCCTCCGGGTCCTGGCGAGGAGACCCAAGCCCGATGAGCCGCCAAGGGCGATAGTGGCAAGGTTCCATCGCTTCGCGGACAAAGAAAGTGTGCTGAGATGGGCCAAGAAGGTGTGGAGCAGTAGATGGGAGAACGCGGTGATCCGAGTTTACCAAGATTGGAGCACGGAGGTGGCAAGGAGGAGAGCTGGCTTCAACCGGGCCAAGGCGGTGCTGCATAAAAAAAGAGTCAGGTTCGGCATGCTGCAGCCTGCGCGACTGTGGGTCACTTATCGGGACCGACACCATTATTTTGAAACGCCAGAAGAGGCTTGGACCTTTATTCAGTCGGAAAAACTGGACTCGAACTAAGGGGATGTGGTTGCGGGGGGAGATGTCGATTGTATATGGGGTTGTATATATGGGCAAAGAATACTTCATGGGTGGGATGATGGATGGGGATGTCGGTAGAGTTCTGGTTAAAAGTCCTAAAATTTCCCTTTTTTCTTTTCTGTAGACGAGATGATGATGATGGGGAATGTGGGCGTCGGTGCTGGAGGGAGGTGAGACTCGGGGATGAGGGAACTGGGATAAGGGCCGCAACAGGAGCTGCGCCACAGGGGGCGGGGCTGGTTCAGGAAAGCGCGGGCTTTTTCCCGTGCCAAAAAGGGGGGAGGTGGGGATGGAGGAAGGTAAGGAGGAGGAGAGACTCCCACACGTGGAGATCAACGTGAAGGCGGGGGAAGCCGGGGTCAGCAGACGTCAGCTGACTCATGGAAGTAATATGGGGGGAGCAAAAGAGCTAGATGTAGATCTCGCGGGGGGGGGGGGGGGGGGGAAAAGAAGGGGGGGCTGCTGCACTGTCCGAGGGGGAACTGAAAATGGAAGAGGTGGTCGGGACGGGGGTTCCCCGCCTGGGGGACTGGAGGGTGCGGGAGGCGCAAGCACGGGACTGGCCTAGGAGATGGCTAGTCGGCGGGGGGGGGGGGATGGTTGGAGATGGCGTCCTGCAAAGGAACGAGCCTGGGGGCGCTGGTGACGGCACCGCTGCCGCTCTCGCCGACAAGGTACACCACGAGCCCGGTGGTGGCGGCAACGCTAAAGATCTGGGGGCAGTGGAGACGACACAGGGGTGCGACGGGAGCCTTGGTGTGGTCCCCGATCAGAGACAACCATCGTTTTTTCCCAGGAAGGATGGACGGGGAGTTTCAGAGCTGGCATCGGGCAGGGATTAGAAGAATGGGGGACTGTTCATTGATGGGACGTTTGCGAGCTTAGGGGCGCTGGAGGAGAAGTTTGGGCTACCCCCGGGAAACGCTTTCAGGTACATGCAAGCGAGGGCGTTTGCGAGGCGGCAGGTGAGGGAATTTCCGCTACTCCCGGCACAGGGGATTCAAGATAGGGTGATTTTGGGCGTGTGGGTCGGAGAGGAAAAGGTGTCGGCGATATACCAGGAGATGAAAGAAGAGGGGGAGGCTTTGGTAGAGGAGCTGAAGGGTAAATGGCAGGAGGAGTTGGGGGAGGAGATTGAGGAGGGACTATGGGCTGAAGCCCTAAGTAGGGTTAATTCCTCTTCCTCGTGTGCCAGCCTGATACAATTTAAGGTGGTTCATAGAGCGCATATGACGGGGGCGAGGCGGAGTAGGTTCTTTGGGGTGGAGGACAGATGTGGGAGGTGCTCAGGAAGTCCGGCGAACCATGTCCATATGTTTTGGTCATGCCCGGCACTGGAGGGGTTCTGGAGGGGAGTTGCGGGAACAGTATCTAAGGTGGTGAAAGTCCGGGACAAGCCAAGCTGGGGGCTAGCACTATTTGGAGTAGTGGACGAGCCGGGAGTGCAGGAGGCGAAAGAGGCCGGCATTCTGGCCTTTGCGTCCTAGTAGCCCGGCGAAGGATCTTGCTGATGTGGAAGGAGGCGAAGCCCCCCAGCGTGGCGGCCTGGATAAATGATATGGCTGGGTTTATCAAGTTGGAAAGGGTAAAGTTTGCCTTGAGAGGGTCTGTGCAGGGGTTCTACAGGTGGTGGCAACCGTTCCAAGACCATCTCGCGGAGCGTTAGATGAAGGTCGGACAGCAGCAGCAGCAACCCGGGGGGGGACGGGACATCGTTCGTGGGGGGGGTCTTTGGGGGACATCTGAGCAAGAAAACACATGAATGATCCGGAAACTAACATGTACGGGAGGAATCCAATGTACAAAGTTCTGTATCGTATTGACTTGCCATGTTCATGTCTTGCCACGCGAGTTCTCTTTCTTTTCTTTGTTACGGGGGGGGGGGGTTGTTTGTAAGGTGGAAAATATTGTTGAAAAATTCTTAATAAAAACATATTAAAAAAAAAAAATCAGATTGCCCAGTATCGAGTCTTCTCTATGGTAGACTTGAAGTCCGTGTACCACCAGCTCCCTATCCGGCGGGAGGACCGCCAATGCACTGCCTTTGAGGCAGATGGCCGTCTCTTCCATTTCCTCAGGGACCCTTCGGCGTCACCAACGGGGTTTCGGTCTTCCAACGAACGATGGACCGAATGGTCGACTAGTATGGGTTGCGGGCCACGTTCCCGTATTTGGATAATGTTGCCATCTGCGGCCATGACCTGCCTTCCTTCATGACGCCAACCTTCAAAAATTCCTCCGCACCGTCCGACTCCTTAATTTGACATATAAGGAGAAATGCTAGTCATCCTCGGCTATGTCGTGGAAAACGGAGTCCTAGGGTCTGACCCCGAACGCATGCGCCCCCTTCTGCAACTCCCCCTCCCCCATTGCCCCAAGGCCTGAAATGGTGCTTGGGGTTCTTCTCCTACTATGCCCAGTGGGTCCCCAACTACGTGGACAAAGCCCGCCCACTCATTGAGTCCACCACTTTTCCCCTGACGGCTGAGGCCCGCCTGGCCTTCAACCGCATCAGATCCGAAATTGCCAAGGCCAGGATGCATGCCGTGGACGAATCCATCCCGTTCCAGGTGGAAAGCGATGCACCTAACTTTTCCCTGGCAGCCACTCTTAACCGTACCCTCCATGCCTCCGAAATCCGACACTCCTCTGTTGAAAAGGAGGCGCAAGCCATTGTGGATGCTGTGCGGCACTGGAGGCATTACCTGGTCGGCAGGAGATTCACACTCCTCACAGACCAACGGTCGGTTGCCTTCATGTTCAACAACACGCAGCGGGGCAAAATTAAGAACGACAAGATTTTGCAGTGGAGGATCGAGCTCTCCACCTATAACTATGACATCTTGTATCGTCCTGGCATGCTCAATGAGCCCCCAGATGCCCTGTCCCGTGGCACCTGCGCCAACGCGCAGGCTGACCGGTTATGGGCTATCCACAATGACCTCTGTCACCCGGGGGTCACACGGCTTCTCCACTTTGTCAAGGCCTGCAACCTGCCCTACTCCACAGAGGAGGTCAGGGCCATGACCAGGGACTGCCAAGTCTGTGCGGAGTGCAAGCCGCACTTCTATCGGCCAGACAAGGCCCACCTGGTGAAGGCCTCCGGCCCTTTTGAACGCCTCAGTATGGATTTCAAAGGGCCACTCCCCTCCACTGATCGTAACGTGTACTTTCTCAACGTTGTTGATGAGTACCCACGTTTTCCTTTCGCCTTCCCATGCCCTGACATGACCTCTGCCAGTCATCAAGGGCCTGCGCAGCATCTTCATCCTGTTCGGTTTCCCCACTTATATTCACAGCGATCGGGGATCCTCATTCATGAGCGATGAGTTGTGTCAGTACCTGCTCAGTAAGGGCATTGCCTCGACAGGACTACCAGCTACAACCCCAGGGGAAACGGGCAGGTGGAGAGGGAGAATGCTACGGTCTGGAAGGCCGTCCTTCTGGCCCTACGGTCTAGAAGTCTCCCTGTCGCACGCTGGCAGGAGGTCCTCCCTGACGCGCTCCACTCCATCCGGTCACTGTTGTGTACTGCCACTACAGAGACCCCTCACGACCTGGCTCACAACTCCTGGGCCGGTACTCCTCCAGAGCATGTGAGGAGCCATAAGGCCAACCCCTTGGTCGAGAGGGTTCACCTCCTCCATGCGAACCCTCAGTACGCATACGTGACACACCGCAACGGGCGGCAGGACACAGTCTCCCTCAGGGACCTGGCCCCCGCGGGTACCCCAGTGCCCACCATCACTTCACCGCTTCCTCCTACCTCCCCATCTACCCCATCAACACATCCGGGGTCCATTAGCACCACCCCTGCGCCGTCACCCTGTCCGGGACCCTGTTGTGAGGACAACGTGCTCCCGGAGCCGAAGGTCTCTATGCCAGCTCCTACACTGCGACGTTCACAGCGGACAATACACCCTCCTGTGAGACTGAACCTGTGAGTCCAATCACCCCCGCCAGACTTTTTTTTTTAACAGGGGGTGAATGTGGTGAGCCACGTATGGCTGTTGTATATATTACTGTATTTACTCATTGTTACTGTTGTTGTGTTGATGTTGTTCTTGGCTCCGCCCCTCTGAGAAGGCATACAACCCATCGATCCAGGACAGCCTCTCAGTGTGGGAGGAGCTACTGGTGGGCACATTCTAGCTGATTAAAACCACAGTTCTTGTAAACTACTGTTTCGACTGGATTGATTGGTATCAGCCTGTCCCATTGTCTCTGGTAGTGCCCCATTAGCCACCGCATCCTCAAACAACTCCACTAACAGGGGCGGCAGCTTATCGAAAAACCTTTTATAAAACTTCACCGGAAAACCATCCAGCCCCAGTGCCTTACCCGTCTGCATCCTCCCTATCGTCACCCGCACATCTTCCATCCCCATTGGTTCTTCCAACCCTGTCCTCTCCTACTTTAGAACACTCCAACCGCCCAAAAACTCCCTCATGTCTGACTCATCCTCTGAAGACTCCAACCTAGACAACATTTTATAAAACTGCTGGAATGCCTTTTTCATCTGCCCCATTCCGAACTCAAACAATCTCTCTCTCAGCCACCTGCTGGTGGAGCTAGCCCGCCAGCAAGCAGCTGGCCTTCTCCCTATGCCTACCTCAACTGCTTTATGGCTAGTATTTATGACCAGCCTTATCATGACACTCAGGGGTGTCTCAGATATTTAATTTGCAGTTAATTGAGCAGCACGGTGATGCAGTGGTTAGCACTGTTGCCTCACGTCGCCAAGCACCCGGGTTCGATCCCACCTCCAGGTCACTGACGTGTGCAGTTTGCACATTCTCCCCCACAGCCCCAAGGTATGCAGGCTAGGTGGCTATGGTGGCTAGGTGGCTAAATACTATGGCTAGTATTTATGACCAGAACAAATGATCTTAATATCACACCGAGGTTAAAATCCCATCTCTTTTTTGATTGACATTTAACATCCTTCAATACACATTGTTTAAGCTACTTTGCACCTATCAAAAATGTTACAATAAGAATATGGATTAGAAGCATCTCTTAAATCTAAAAACATAATTGATAACTGCATCATCTTTTGAATAATTACAGAATCTTTACAGCATATAAGGTGGCCATTGGTCCATTGAGTCTGCACTAGCTCTCTGAAAGAGCATTCCACCTAGTCCCACTTTGCTGTCTTATCCCCGTAACTTGCACATTCTTTCTCTTCAGATAGAAATCAATTCCCTTTTGAGTACCTCAATCAAACCTTTCTCCATCACCCTTTCAAGAAGTTTGTTCCAGACTATAATCATCCTGTGGGTGAAAAACATTTTCCTCACATCACTTCTATTCCTTTTGCCCATTATTTCGAATCTGTGTTCCCTGGTTCTTGATGTACTCGAGTGCATCCCAATTTTAAAAAATTGGGCCATTGTCACTTGTTTAGGTTTTGCTTTCACTAAGCACTGATCTTTATTCTCCCATTAGCACATTTTGATATCTTACCTTTGTGCAAGTAATATCACCTTCTCCTGCCATTAACACTTCCATTGTCTCGTGATCTACACATATGTTTTGCAATCTCTCCCAGCTCCCACCAACTACGTTCCTTCTACTCAGGTCCAGCTACTCCACCCCCTCTTATACAGTATATAATCCAACACATTTCGCTCTCTCTAGCTCTGAAGAAGTCATACATACTCAAAAGGTTAACTCCATTTTCTCTCTCCACAGATGCTGCCAAACCTGATGAGTTTTGTAGCTGTACTCAGGCAGATTGACGAAGGGTAAGGCTAGTTCTGGAGCACAAGTCAGGATGCTGTCAGGGCCCTTAGCCTTTGCTGCATCCAGTGCCTTTAGCTGTTTTTCAATATCACGAGTGAATTGGATGGGCAGAAAACTGCATCTGTGAAGATGGGGACCTGAGGAGCAGCCCATCTGAAGAATGCCATAGGATCTTTCACATCCACCAGAGAGGGCTTGCGGGCATCAGTTTGAAAGGTGGAAGGTGTGAATTTCCAGCTGTGTTGGAAAATGACAAGAAAATACCGGGAAAGCCTGGAAATGGGATTTCCGTGAATTAATTAATAACACCAACTCAGATTCTCCGATAACACCCTGTTGCATTTTGAAGGATCTTGCTTTGTGCAAAATGCTTTCCTGCCACGTATCTTTACATAAGTCACTGTACTTGAAAGTAATTAACTGCAAATTTTTTAATTAAATTTTTTTTTCCAATTAAGGGGCAATTTAGCGTGCCTAATCCACCTAGCCTGCATATCTTGGGGCTGTGGGGGAGAATGTGCAAACTGCACACGTCAGTGACCTGGAGGTGGGATCGAACCCGGATGCTTGGCGACGTGAGGCAATAGTGCTAACCACTGCATCACCGTGCTGCTCAATTAACTGCAAATTAAATATCTGAGACACCCCTGAGTGTCATGATAAGGCTGCGTAAGAATGTGGACATTTATTTTACTTCCTCTTTAACAGTAAACTGTGTACATCACTACTTCAATGTAGTCATCCATATTGATAGTTAAAGTTGCAGATTTCAATAAAAATTACAAATCACTACAACTGAAACATGTTCCAAACAGACTATTTTCATAAGTAAAAGATGATCATTGGCAAAGAAAGAAAACTGGGCCAGTGGATACATTTTGAAATGTACTAACAAAGCGCTAGTATTAGTAAAAAGGGCAGTACTGTGATAAGCACTGCTGCCTCATAGCGCCAGGGACCCGGGTAACTGTCTATGGGGAGTTTGAATGTCCTCCCTGTGCGCAAGTTTCCTACGGGTGCTCTAGTTTCCTCCCACAGACCAAAGATGTGCAGGGTAGGTGGAGTGGACATGATCAATTGTTCCTTAGTGTACAAAGGTTAGGTGGGACTGCGTGAGAGTGGGCCTCGGTAGAGTGCTCTTTCAGATCTTCAGTGCAGACTCGATGGGCCAAATACCTCCTTCTGCACCGTAGGGATTCTATCAAGTGCCAAACAATTTATTTCCGTGTTGTAAGCATGGTGCTGTAAAATAATATTTTTATTTGTAAAAGGATAATCACTATTGGTGAAAATTAAAGCAGAAAATGCACAGCATCTGCAAAATACAAACAGGTTATTTTAGGTTATGACTTTCATTCCTGATAAAGGGCTACAGCAGACATTTAAATTTTCTTTTTCAGGTACAGATCATGCCTGCATTTTATCATTTCCTGTTTCTACTTTGGAGGATATCATTGTCTATTGATCTTTTCAACCATGTAGGTTTTAGATAATTTTTTCTTTACTGACTTTGACAAAAATCAATTCCTATTCTCTCCATGGCCCATCAGGACATATATGTTCTTTTTTTAAACAAAATTAAAGAGCAATTATTTTACTAAATTGTTAAAACCTCATTTTATTGAAATAATTTTTAGCTCTACATGAACAGCAAGAGATACTTTGCCTGGGTAATAGCTCATTTAAGAAATGGCCATATAAATAGTAATTTTACTTTTTATATGCACATAATTTAAAAAGTGGACTTTTTGTCTTTAATCATTTCAATTGAATCTGTGATAAAATTTCCCCAAAGCAAATAAAAATGGAATTATTTTCATAAATTCCAAGGCTGATGTCTGACACTAATGTCTCAATTTCAAATTATGTTACGCAAGTGAGATGCTACATTGGAAGTAATACATCTTCTGGACGACTCAATGCTTTTTGGTCTTTGTGGAACAAAAAATTAGATTAACAGCATTTTGTAAGAACATCGGAACTGGAGTAGGCCATTTTGCCCCTCAAACCTGCCCCACCATTAAGTGAGATCATGGCTGATCTCTGATCGAAGTCCACATACCCACTTTGACCTTATATTCCTTAATGGCACTGATTAACAAAAGTCTATCCATCTCAAATTTAAAAATATTTTAATTCATTTTTTAAAAACAATTTCCATTAATAGGCAATTTAGCGTGGCCAATCCACCTGCCCTGCACATCTGTGGGTTGTGGGATAAGACCCACGCAGACACAAGGAGAATGTGCAAACTCCACACTGCACTGACCTGTGGCCAGGATCGAATCTAGTCACCGTGAGGCAGCAGTGCTAACCATTCCGCCCTTAAAATTTAAAAATAATCTATCTGTCATCTACCTCGAAGCCATTTCCCCCCCACTATTGCCCCATCCTTTGATGCCAGTAGTACGCAGAAATCTATCGATTTCCGTCTTTAACATGCTCATTGATTAAGTTTCCACAGCCCTCTTGAGGCAGGGAATTCCAAAGATTCACCACCCTCCGAGTGAAGAAATTCCTCCTTATCTCAGTCTTAAATGGCCTACCCCTTATTCTGAGACTCTCTCTCCTGGTTTTAGAGTCATCAACCAGGTGAAACATCTAGCCTGTCATGCCCTATAAGAAAATGTTGTAAGTTTCAATGAGATCCCCCCTCATTCTTCAAAACACTAAAGAATATAGAGAATTTTGTAACTCTAGAGAATATTGCAATAGTGAGGAAGGATATTAGCTTCAACAAATGTGGAATCTGTATGGCTAGAGCTGAGAAACACCAAGAGGCAAAAAGTGTTAGTTGGCATTGTATATAGATCCACAAACTGTAGCGGTTATGCTGGGAATGGCGTTAAATGGGCAATTAGAGACGCATACGATAAAGGAACATACGTAATTATGGACAATTTTAATCTGTATATATATTGGACAAATCAAATTAGTCACAATATCGTAGAGGAGGACTTCCTGGAGTGTATATGGGATGGTTTTCTGGACCAATATGTTGAGGAACCAGCTAGAGAACAGGCCACCCTAGACTGGGTATTGTGTAATGAGAACGGAATTGTGCGAGACCCCTTGGGAATGAGCAACTATCGTGTGATAAAATTTTTCATCAAGATGGAGAGCGAAGTAGTTGATTCTGAGACTAGTGATGTGTTGGGTGTTCTGGATCACATACAGGTCACCAACACTTGAAGTAGTGCAGCACTATTTTATTAAAAGGTCAACTATTTAAACATACTTGAACTGTGGGTAAATAAGATACCAGCTTTAACTACAGACCTTTGCCTTGTCCTAACCAGTTGATGCACTCAGCGCATAGTGAATGTCTGTGTTGCAGGTTGTGAGCTCTATGCTCCTAGCTAGCTACTACTCGAATGAGTGGGAACTCTGATGTCCCCTGACTTTATAGTGCGTGTGCTCTCACTGGTGATTGGCTGCGGTGTTGTGTATGTTGATTGCTCCCACTGTGTGTCCATCAGTGTGTGTCTGCACCATGATATACTGGTGTATATTATGACAACTAGGATCCTGAATCTTAATAAAGGAAACTACAATGATATGAGGTGTGATTTGGCTATGATCGATTAGGAAACATTACTTAAAGGGATGACTGTGGACAGGCAATGGCAAACATTCAAGAAGCGCATTGGAGAACTGTAATTATAGTTTATTCCTGTCTGGCACAAAAGTAAAACAAGAAATGTGGCCAATCCATGGCTTATAAGGGAAATTAGAGATAGTATTTGATCAAAGATGAAGCATACAAATTGGCAAAAAAAAAAAACAGGTCTGAGGTTTGGGAGCAGTTTAGAATTCAGCAAAGAAGAACCAAGGGATTGATTAAGAAGGGGAAAATAAGAGTATGAGAGTCAGCTTGCAGGGAACATAATAATCTTTCACAAGTAGGCTTACATTAACACTGCAATGAAGTTACTGTGAAAATCCCCTGGTCGCCACACTCTGGCGCCTGTTCATAAAGACTGATTGCAAAAGTTTCTATAGATATGTGAACAGAAACAGATTGGTGAAGCCAAATTTAGGTCCCTTACAGTCAGAAACAGGGGAATTTACAATGGGGGACAAAGAAATGGCTGAGCAACTAAATACATACTTTGGTTCTGCCTTCACAAATGAGGACAAGAAAGATACCAGAAGTGTTGAGGAATGCAGGGCTTAGTGAGAGGGAGGCACTGAAAGAGATCAATAATGGTAGAAAAATGGTGTTGGTGAAATTGATGGGATTGAAGGCTGATAAATCCCCAGGGCCTGATAATCTACATCCCGGAGTACTTAAGGAAGTGGCTCCAGAAATAGTGGATGCATTGGTGGTCATCTTCCAGGATTCTACAGACTTGGAACAGTTCCTACCGATGGTAGATTAACTAATGTAACGCCACTATTTATATAGAACATAGAATATAGAATAGTACAGCATAGTACAGACCCTTCGGCCCACGATGTTGTGCCGACCATTTATCCTAATCTAAGATCAACCTAACCTACAACCCTTCAATTTACTGCTGTCCATGTGCCTATCTAAGAGTCGCTTAAATGTCCCTAATGCCTCCGAATCCACCACCTCTGCTGGCAGTGCATTCCACATACCCACCACTCTCTGTGTAAAGAACCTACCTCTGACATCTCCACTATACCATCCTCCAATCACCTTAAAATTATGTCCCCTTGTGACAGCCATTTCCGCCCTGGGGAAAAGTCTCTGGCTATCCACTCTATCCATGCCACTCATCGCCTTGTACATCTCCATCAAGTCACTGCTCTTCCTTCTTCGCTCTAGTGAGAAAAGCCCTAGCTCCCTCAACCTTTCTTCATAAGACATAATCCAGTCCAGTCCAGGCAGCATCCTGGTAAATCTCCTCTGTACCCTCTCCAAAACAGCCACATTCTTCCTATAATGAGGCGACCAGAACTGGACAGAATATTCCAAGTGTGGTCTAACTAGGGTTTTATAAAGCTGCAGCAAAACCTCGCGGCTCTTGACTCAATCCCCCGTTAATGAAAGCCAACACACCATACGCTTTCTTAACAACCCTATCAACCTGGGTGGCAACTTTGAGGGGTCTATGTATGCGGACCCAAAGATCCTTCTGTTCTTCCACACTTCCAAGAATCCTGCCTTTAACCCTGTATTCAGCATTCAAATTTGACCTTCAAAAATGAATCACTTCACATTTATCAAGGTTGAACTCCATCTGCCACTTCTCAGCCCAGCTCTACATCCTGTCAATGTCCTGTTGTAAGCTGCAACAGCCCTCAACACTATCCACAACTCCCCCAACCTTTGTGTCATCGGTAAACTTACTAACCCACCCTCCCACTTCCTCATCCAAGTCATTTATAAAAACCACAAAGAGCAGAGGTCCCAGAACGGATCCCTGCGGGACACCACTGGTCACCGACCTCCAGGCGGAATACTTGCCATCCACTACCACTCGCTGTCTTCTTTTGGCCAGCCAATTCTGTATCCAGACAGCCAAATTTCCCTGTATCCCATGCCCCCTAACTTTCTGAATGAGCCTACCATGGGGAACTTTATCAAATGCCTTACTGAAATCCATATACACCACAGCCACTGCCCCACCTTCATCAATGTGTCTAGTCACATCCTCAAAGAATTCAATGAGGCTTGTGAAGCATGACCTGCCCCTCACAAAGCCATGCTGACTATCTTTAATCAAACTGTGTTTTTCAAAATAATCATGAATCCAATCTCTCAGAATCCTTTCCAGTATTTTGCTCACCACAGACGTAAGACTGATTGGTCCGTAATTCCCAGGGATTTCCCTATTCCCTTTCTTGAACAGGGAAACAACATTCGCCTCCCTCCAATCATCCGGTACGACTCCAGTGGAGAGTGAGGATGCAACGGTCATGGCCAACGGGGCAGCAATCTCCTCCCTTGCTTCTCATAGTAACCTTGGGTATATCCTGTCAGGCCCTAGAGACTTATCTATCCTGATGTTTTTCAAAATTTCCAGCACATCCTCCTTCTTAATATCAACCTGGTTCACACTGTTCTCATGAGCAACAAGGTCCGTCTCTCCAGTGAATACTGAAGCAAAATATTAATTTAGGGCCCCCCCCCCCATCTCATCAGACACTAGGCACAAATTCCCTCCACTAGCCCTGATCGGCCCTACTCTCACTCTGATCATTCTCTTATTTCTCACATAAGTTTTCCCTAATCCTTCGCGCCAGGGCTTTTTCATGCCCCGTTCTAGCTCTCCTCAGTCCATTTTTGAGTTCCTTCCTGGCTACCTTGTAACCCTCTAGAGCCGAGTCAGATCCTTGCTTCCTCAACCTTACGTAAGCTTCCTTCTTCCTCTTGTCACTTCTCTTGTCTTCCAAGGTTCCTTCACCTTACCATTCCTTCCTCGTCTCAGTGGGACAAAACTATCCAGCACTCCCAGCAAGTGCTTCTTAAACAACTCCCACATTACTGTTGTGCATTTCCCCAAGAACAGTTGTTCCCACTTTATGCTCCTCAGCTCCTGTCTAATAGCAGTATAATTTCCCCTCCCCAATTAAATACCTTCCCATGCTGTCTGTCCCTGTCCCTCTCCATGACTATGGTAAAGGTCAAGGAGTTGTGGTCACTGTCACCGAAATGCTCTCCCACAGAGACATCTGACACCTGGCCTGGTTTGTTGCCGAGCACCAAGACCAATATGGCCTCCCCCCTAGTCGGCCTATCCACATATTGAGTCAGGAATCTTTCCAGTACACATCTGACAAAATCTGCTCCATCCAAACCATTTGCACTAAGGAGGTTCCAGTCAATATTAGGGAAGTTGAAGTCACCCATGACAACAACTCTGTTACTTCTGCACCTTTCCAAGATCTGCCATCCAATCTGTTCCTCTATCTCTCTGCTGCTATTTGGGGGGGGGGGTCTATAGAAAACTCCCAATAAAGTGACTGCTCCTTTCTTGTTTCTGACTTCCACCCATACTGACTCAGTAGACAAACCCTCCTCAACTACCTCATTTTGTGTAGCTGTGATGCACTCCCTAATTAACAGTGGCACTCCCCCTCCTCTTTTACCTCCCTCCCTACTTTTTTTAAAAAGGGAAGTAGAGAAAACAAGGAATTATAGAGCAGTAAGCCTAACGTCAGTAGGGGGAAAATTCTAGAATCCATTATCAGAGATTTTATAGCAGAGCATTTAGAAAACAGTGGCAGGATCTGACGATCTTCTGGAAGTCTTCAAGGATGTAACTTGTAGAGTTAATAGGGGGGAGCCAGTGGATGTGGTTTATTTGGACATTTATTGCCTATCTCTAGTTGCCTTCGAGAAGGCAATATTTCTCATATTCCAAAAAATGAGTTTTAAAATATGGCAAAAGGTTTACTCTTTCAGGCTTTAGAAACATTGCAGTAAATATTGTGGGTGCGCCTACTTAATTCATATCTTTACAGTATGTACTTTGAGGCAGAGCATATTTGTGTATAAGCTTTTCTGAAGGTAGCAATTAATATTGCAACTTTCAGGTCAATTAAACACAGAATACAAGATGAACAATGGCTGTTGCTTCAGTCATTTGTCACACATGCTTATTGCAAGAAAATAGAAAGGTTTACTACAAAACCACTGGAAAAGTTTCAGTGTCAGCTGCAAAACTTAGTATCTTTAACAGCTTTAATATCTCCTAGCTCCACAAACTATTTCTGAAGCAAAGTTCAGCTTCACGTGGCCATGTGCTGTTATGGTTTGTACATAGAAATTTCCTCGCCTTGCTAATAATGAACGAGATAATGAAAACTGCACATCGTATTTATGCAGGCAAAGCCAAAAATGTGCTTTTATGTTTACAGGAGCTGTTCAACATACCAATATGAACATGGCATTGAAGTTGGATTATGAAACCAGGTCTCATTACAACCAGGAATGAAATGCAGTTCAATCTCTGGGTACCAAGTGATACGTTTTCCAGTGCTGTTGTTTCCCAGCTGTTGCACATGTATGTGTTCAGACACAGCTTCCAGAATATCCCACAGACCAATGTCAGATACCATCTGATATGCCATCAATTAAGACGGAGAACGCAGAGTGAATTAACTGTGCCTTTAATTGACTTACAACAGAGATGGCAGCGTGCCCCAGAATGAGGCAATGTGAGAGGTCGCAGCTTATATACCCAGGCCCTAGGGGGAGAAGCCACAGGCAGAGCCAAAACCGTACAACATGTAATGTAGTGGCAATACTGTACAACACGTAATATGTGACAGCACAATACAACACAGTGGTTTCACCACATTCACCCCCTGTTTAAAAAAAAGTCCACCGGGGGTGAAGTGAACAAATTGCGTCAGAGATTGAGTCTGACGGGGGCATTGCTTGTCCGCCGTGACCGCCTCAGTTCCGGCTGTGGTGTGGGTATCGAAGTTGGCTGAAGCGTTGAGGCCTGTGCGTCCGGGAGCAAGACAGCTTCTGTGTTCTCAGGCGGGTGGGCAGCGACGGGGGAAGGGGGTATAGGGTTGGGTCGAGTAGTAGTGGAGAGGGGAGGAATAGAGTCGGGAGCGCCGGTGACAGTCGCTGGGGAACCTACGGGTGCCAAATCTCGAAGGTCGGGTCGAGTAGTAGTAGAGAGGGGAGGAATAGGGCCGGGAGCGCTGCTGACAGTCGCTGGGAACCTGCGGGTGCCAAATCTCGAAGGGCGGATCGAGTAGTAGTAGGGAGGGGAGGAATAGGGCCGGGAGTGCCGCTGACAGTCGCTGGGGAACCTGCGGGTGCCAGATCCCGAAGGGAGACTGTGTCCTCCCGACCGTCATGGTGAGCCACGTAGGCGTACTGGGGATTCGCATGGAGAAAAAGAACCCTCTCGACCAGAGGATCCGTCTTATGAGTCTTCACATGCCGTCGGAGGAGGACGGGCCCCGGAACCGTCAGCCAGGTCGGGAGCGAGACCCCCGAGGTGGATCTTCTGGCGAAGGCAAACATCCTCTCGTGGGGGGTCACATTAGTAGCGGTGCAGAGAAGCGACCGGATGGATTGGAGCGCATTGGGAAGGACCTCCTGCCAGCGGGAGATTGGGAGACCTCGAGACCGATGGCAAGAAGGACGGCCTTCCAGACCGTCGTGTTCTCCCTCTCCACCTGTCTGTTCCCCTGGGGATTGTAGCTGGTAGTCCTGCTTGAGGTGATGCCCTTGCTAAGCAGGAACTGACGCAGCTCATCACTTATGAAGGAGGAACCCCGATCACTATGGATGTAAGTGGGGAAACTGAACAAGGTGACGACACTGCTCAGGGCCTTGATGACTGTGGCAGAGGCCATGTCTGGGCATGGGATGGCGAAAGGGAAATGTGAGTACTCGTCAAGGATGTTGAGGAAGTACATGTTACGGTCAGTGGAGGGGAGGGGCCCTTTGAAATTAATGCTGAGGCGTTCAAAGGGGCGTGAGGCCTTTACCAGGGGTGCTCTGTCTAGCTGATAGAAGTGTGGTTTGCACTCCGCGCAGACCTGGCAGTCCCTGGTCATGGTCTTGACCTCCTCGATGGAGAAAGGCAGGTTGCGGGCCTTGATATAATAGAAAAGCCGGTGACCCCCGGGTGACAGACGCCATTGTGGAGGGCCCGCAGTCGGTCTACTTGTGCGCTGGCAGAAGTACCGCGGGAAAGGGCATCTGGGTGCTCATTAAGCTTCCCAGGACGATACTGGATATCATAGTTGTAGGTGGAGAGTTCGATCCTCCACCTCAATATCTTATCGTTCTTGATCTTGCTCCGCTGTGTGTCACTGAACATGAAGGCAACCGACCCTTGGTCAGTGAGAAGAGTGAATCGCCTGCCGGCCAGGTAATGCCTCCAATGTCGCACAGCTTCCACAATGGCTTGAACTTCCTTTTCGACAGAGGGGTGTCGAATTTCGGAAGCCTGGAGGGTATGGGAGAAGGAAGCCATGGGCCTTCCTGCCTGGTTGAGGGTACCGGCCAGGGCAACGTCCGACGCATCGTATTCTACCTGGAACGGGATGGATTCGTCCACAGTGTGCACCGTGGCCTTGGCAATGTCCGCCTTGATGCGGTTGTAGGCCAGACGAGCCTCAGCCATCAGGGGAAAAACGGTGGATTTGATGAGTGGGGGGGGACATTGTCTGCACAATTGGGGACCCACTGGGCATAGTACGAAAAGAACCCCAGGCATCTCTTCAGGGCCTTGGGGCAGTGGGGGGGGGGGGGGAGGAAAGAAAGAGTTGCAGAAGGGGGCGCATGCGGTCGGGGTCAGGCCCTAGGACTCCGTTTTCCATGACGTAGCCAAGGATGGCTAGTCGGGTTGTGTGGAAAGCGCATTTCTCCTTATTATATGTCAGATTAAGGAGCTGGGCAGCGTGGAGAAATTTCTTGAAGTTAGCGTCGTGGTCCTGCTGATCATGGCCACAGATGGCGACATTATCTAGATACGGGAACGTGGCCCGCAGCCCGTACTGGTCAACCATTCGGCCCATCGCTCATTGGAAGACCGAGACCCCATTGGTGACGCCGAAGGGAACCCAGAGAAAGTGGTAGAGGCGGTCAGCTGCCTCGAAGGCGGTGTACTGGCGGTCCTCCGGGTGGATAGGGAGCTGGTGGTTCGCGGACCTCAGGCCCACGGTGGAGAAGACCCGGTACTGCACAATCTGATTGACCATGTCAGATATGCGTGGGAGGGGGTACGCATCGAGCTGCGTATACCGGTTGATGGTCTGACTACAGTTGATGACCATCCAATGCTTCTCCCCAATCTTGACGACCACCACTTGAGCTCTCCAGGGGCTGTTACTGGCCTCTATGATCTCTTCCCGCAGGAGCCGCTGAACCTCCGACCTGATGAAGGTCATGTCTCGAGCACTGTATCGTCTGCTCTTAGTGGCGACGGGCTTACAGTCTGGGTGAGGTTGGCGAAGAGCGAGGGAGGAGTGCCCTAAGGGTCGAGTGGCTACAGACGGTGAGACGGGGCAGGGGTCCATCGAACTTCAGGGTGATACTCTGGAGGTTGCACTGGAAGTCGAGACCCAGAAGAACTTCCGCGCAGAGGTGTGGGAGGACGTAGAGCCTAAAACTTTTGAAATCTACGCCCCGTACCATGAGAGTCACGACACAGTACCCACAGATTTGCACGGAATGCGACCCAGAGGCCAAGCAGATGCTCTCGGCTGTGGGTAAAATGGGAGGGCGTAGCGCCGTACCGTGTCCGGGTATATGATGCTGTCTGTGCTCCCAGAGTCAAAAAGGCAGGCCGTCTCGTGGCCGTTGATCCGGACCGCCATCATAGATTTGGCGAGGTGACGAAGCCGAGACTGGTCTCGGGTGATGGTGGCGGCCATGGGACGGCGGGATGGCTTCGGACGGTGGGCGGGCTTTGGACAGCGGGCGGGCTGGTCGAGAATAGCAGAGGCCAGCTGACGGACGGGCGAGCCGGGTTCCGGGAGGCGGCGGTGGAATTCAAAAATGCATCAAAGATGCGGCGGTGGACTTCAAAAATGGCGTTCAAGATGACGTCCACGAGGATGCCGCATGGTCGGAGGCATAGGCACCCACGTCACGGAAGGCCCCCTCCAGCGATTCAGCAAGCTGCACCGTTTCCCGGAGGTCGAGTGTCTCCCTCTCTAGCAGGTGCTGGCGAACGCAGTGAGAGTCAATGCCGGCAACATAAGCGTCCGGGATCAGGAGTTTGGTGTGCTTAGCAGCCGACACCGTCTCGCAGTTGCAGGCCCTGCCGAGCACCCGCAAAACGCGCAGAAATTCTGCCAGCGACTCTCCAGGGCGCTGACGCCGCGTGGCAAGGAGGTGCCTGGCGAACAGTCCGTTAACCCGCCTCACATACCGTCCTTTCAAGAGAGTAATGGCTTCATCAAACGAGGCCGCGTCCCGGAAGATGAGAAAAATTTGCGGGCTCATCCGCGAGATGAGGACTCTCAGCTTGTGCTCCTCGGAGACGGCGACAGAATTGATGAAGGATTCTAGACAACGAAGCCAGTGTGCGAAGAAGACATCGGCGTCGGCTGATTGGGGGTCGACCTGCAGGAGGTCTGGTTTGAGACCCGTATCCATGTTAAACAGCTCTTTGATTTAATGAAAGTCAATTAAATTGAAATGCCATCAATTAAGACGGAGAACGCAGAGTGAATTAACTGTGGCTTTAATTGACTTACAACAGAGATGGCAGCGTGCCCCAGAATGAGGCAGTGTGAAAGGTCGGCAGCCTATATACCCAGGCCCTAGGGGGAGGAGCCACGGGCAGAGCCAAAACTGTACAACATGTAATATAGTGGCAATACTGTACAACATGTAATATAGTGGCAATACTGTACAACATGTAATATGTAGCAGCACAATACAACACAGTGGTTTCACCACACCATCTAACCAGAGAGTGGGTTAAATCAGCTGGACCAGAACAAATGGAGGAGCAAACACACACATCCACTGGTGAGAACAGAAATTATGAATATGAAGGGGAGACATTTGAAAATAATTGAAACATTATAATAATTTTAAGGATTTCTTTTCAAAACAAACCAAATCACATATGTGAACTGCCACAATAATTCTAAGTAATTGTTTCGAAGATGTTTAATATTCTACATTAGACACATTTTTTTAAAAAATAACACACTTATTGACTTCATTGAAGTGAGTGAGCACACAAACGTGGTTCATTTACATCCTTGGCCGGGACTCTCCGTTCCCCACCGCTGCCATTGGGAATCCCGAAAAACTGGGTTGGTGCCGGGTGGCAGATCCGTCCCCAGTCTTCGCTCCCATGCTGCTGCCTGTAGCGGGCTACCTGTCCCACACCAGCGGGAACATGCAAAGTGCTAAATTGCATACATTAGCATGTAATTAACAGGCTGGAAGCCTGATTCACCCCCCCCGCCCCCCCCCACACCCCCCCCCCCATGTGTTTCAAAGAACAAAGAAAAGTACAGCACAGGAACAGGCCCTTCGGCCCTCCAAGCCCGTGCCGACCATGCTGCCCGTCTAAACTAAAATCTTCTACACTTCCTGGATCCGTATCCCTCTATTCCCATCCTATTCATGTATTTGTCAAGATGCCCCTTAAACGTCACTATCGTCCCTGCTTCCACCACCTCCTCCGGTAGCGAGTTCCAGGCACCCACTACCCTCTGTGTAAACAGGCCACCACAGCGGGAAATCAACTGGGTGGGCTTTGGTGCAAGTATGACCAAGTGTAGCCCTGGCACAGTGGATCCTGAGGGGGGTCATCTAATTTCTAATGTTTCCCTCTGCCAGGTTGAGGGGGGTTCCCCAAGGATATGGGGGTTGGGTGAGCTCAGGATTGACCTTGGGATGGGAGTGCTATGTTTGGACTGCCCCTTCCAGCCCTGAGCAATCTTAAGATCACCCTTGGCATGGTGATCTCAGGCAGCCCTCTGTTCAACAGCATCATCCTGTTCAGACATTTTAAACTCTGAAGTGACCTCGTCATCCTGACCTTCTCTGCCAGACAGCTGATGAGCAGTCCAGTGAAGAATCAATGCAGGAACACTTTCCCTTTTCCAACACCTGCTCCCTCAGCCCTATGTCTTTGAAACTGCAGCATTTTAAAAGTGTCAGAGCCTTCCTGGAAAACCCTCAACACTTGAAAAGGCTTTACATCCCCGGAGATCCTTTGAAATGCTCAGTATCTATTCAATTTCACAAAGCAGTACCTTTCACTAGCCACGATTGACAGCTTAATGGTTCAGACACAGCTACTAAGGAGTTTGTTTATTTACCTTTCCTTTCACACTTGAATGCATCTTAAGTACTCTCCATTGATCCTAACCACAATGTTTAGAAACACTTTTGTAATGATTGACAGCTCCTGACCACTTCAACAATGCTAAGTATTTTCACGTCCCTTCGGCTTTTCTAACCGCAGAAAGCACCGTTGAACTGGTCAAGAGCTGTCAATCATACCAAGTGTATTTGTTAACATTGTGGTTAGTATCAATGGAGGGTGTTTGAGCCTGAAGAAGGAGGGCTGGTCACCCTCATGCATGCGTTGTGTTGTGGGGAATGGATGCTCCTTGGTGCTGAAGGTTTGGGGTTGCTCCCCTTGTCAGCAGGTTGGGGGGGGGGGGGGGGGGGGTTATTTTTACATTTGGGGGGGGTCCTGCTGCTGGATCGGGTCACCCATTCAAAATGGCAGCCCAAGATCACAAAGGGAAGGGGACTCGGAGTGCTTGCTGCAATGCACAAATTTGCATGGCGAAGGTATGGGAAAAGCACCTGGATGATACTTCTAGTGCCAGCGAGGGCCGGTCCTGATCCTCCGCTGGTGGGAGCAGTTAGACACCGGAATGGAGAATCCCGCCTTTGCTTGTTTGTCTGATTTTAGCAATAAGTGTACTCCATCTCTCCTTAGTCTGTCAATGCTAAGAAGATGAAGAATCAGTTTGGAGTGCTGTTGTTTTTGTAATTAGGATTGTACTGCAGAAAATTCAGCAAATTAGAATTATGTTTTATTGTAGAAACAATGTTCATAAGCGGAGACCCAACATCGTGACTGCCTGCACGTTTCATTGTCCAGGTGGCATTTGCTGCCAACTGCTTTGCCTCTTTGCCTCTGTTGCACTCCGGAAATCTCTTTTTTTATTGCCAGAGGAAGAGCATAAAGACTCAATTTAATTTTACTAGCTCCAGTTAGGTGGGTAGAAAGGGAATGTACATACATGCATGAATCCGAAGGATGGAAGGATCAGAGGCAAAAGCAAATGCGGGGAGAGTTGAGATATGGAGCAAACGGGGCAATGTTACATCTCTACCAAATCTCCCCTTAACCTTTTCTGCTCTCAGGGGAACTATCCCATTTACCTGAGTCTCTCCATGTAACTGAAACCATGGTGCCATTCTGATGAATTTCATCTGCACCTTCCCTATGGCTTTGAAATTCTTCCTAAATGTGATGCTCAGAAATGACAAAATTTTCGTTGGCCAAGGTTATTAATGGTTACATGAACTAAGGTAACCAGATGGAGTTAAGATGCAGATCAGTTATGATTAAATTAAATCACGAATCAAATAGGCTCAAGAGATTAAATGGCCTACTTCTATTGCTATGTTCCTAATATTAAACTTTGTATAGTATGTATATGCGGTCTCCACTCAGGAATGCACACTGGAGGGTTTGAGGAGTTTGCAAAGCAAGCAACGTTTTGCTGAACCAGGGATGCAAAAAAAACGTGAAGAGCAAAGCCACATGCAGTGTAATACTTCACTGCATCAGAGTAATTTATGTACAGGAGGTGACCATTTGGCCCACTTAGCCCATGTGGGCTCTCTGTAAAACAAACCAGTTAACTCCATTATCCTGCTCTCTCTTTTGCCCTGCAAGCTTATTTCCTTCAAGTGCCCATCCAATTTCCTTTTGAAGTTGTTGATCACCCCCGCTTCCACAATCCTTGGGAGCTGCAAGTTCTAGGTCATTACCACTTGCTGCGCAAAAGGTTCTTCTGTGCAAAAAATCCTCAGCAGCCTGGCAGAATCCGTGGAGAGAGAAACCGAGTTAATGGTTTGGGTCCAATTTCTTTGGATTTAAAAAAGATGACAATCTCACTGAACAAGAATATTTAGGTCTTTAGTGCAGGTCTTTCTAGTTTCAATGATTATTCAAACTTCGTTGGAACTCTAGCCTTAATTGCTATGCACTGATGTGTTGGGTGTTCTGGATCACAAACAGGTCACCAACACTGGAAGTGGTGCAACTCTATTTTATTATAAGGTTAACTATATTAACATACTTGAACTGTGGGTAAATGCAATACCAGCTTTAACTGTTGACTCTTGCCTAGTCCTAACCAGGTGATGCACTCAGCACATGGTGAATGTCTGTGTTGCAGGCTGTGAGCTCTGTGCTCCGAGCTGGCTGCTACTAGAATGAGCGGGAACTCTCCTGTCCCCTGTCTTTATAGTGCATGTGCTCTCACTGGTGATTGGCTGCGGTGTTGTGTATGCTGATTGGTCCCACTGCATGTCCACCAGTGTGTGTGTGTATGTGTCTGCACCATAATATACTGGTGTATATTATGACATGCACCTCCCCATAATCATTTACAAAACAAATACAAGGAGGCACAAGAAGATTACAAATTAAAATTAGAATGAACAGTGCTGTCAACACTTGAATAAAACTTCTAAACAGAACATCATTTATTTTACCTGGCTCAAGTGGTTTCAAGAAATAAAATGAATAATACCTCAATACCAGTTGTGGAGCTTTCAAATGCAATAAAAGACGGCAAAATCCATGAGAGGAGACAGCTACATTTACAATATTAGCAGCTTCACAAATATAAAGATGCAAATTGAAAGAGGCCAAAGGATTCAATAAAATGTAATCATTCTATTTCTTTTGCACATGCAAATCTCTAGCAGGAAGGCAATTACATTTAAATATTCCAAACACTTAGAAATTGCTATTTGAAGAAACAGAATATTTAATTCAAATAAAAATCCTAGACTGCTAATACTTATTTTTTTTTTAAATGCATTTTACTCAAACTTGTATCAAAGTAGGTTACAGCAAATAAACACCCCGGGAACCATTCTTCTCAACAATCAACTATACAGTTTGTACAGATTTTCCTCCTTTTTCACCCGCCCCTCCCCATCCCCCCCCCCCTGCAGCGAACAGCTCCTCAAACACGGTCACAAACATCCCCCACCTTTTCTCAAACTCCCCTGCTGAGCCCCTTAACTCATACTTTATCTTCTCTAACCGCAGGAAGTCATACAGGTCACCCAACCAAGCTGCTACCCCCATGGCGATGCCGACCGCCACTCCAGCAAAATCCGTCGCCGTGCAATCAGAGAGGCGAAGGCCATGACATTGGCCTTCCTCCTCTCCATGAGCTCCGGCTTCTCTGAAAGCCCAAATATCGCCACCAAAGGGGCCGGTCTACTCTCTCCTCCACTATCCTAGCTAAGACCGCGAACACTCCCGCCCAGAATCTTCCCAATTTTCCACAACCCCAAAACATATGCGCATGATTCGCTGGCCCCCGCCCACACCTCTCACAATCATCTGCTAACCCCTGAAAGAACACACTCATTCTCGCCCAAGTCATATGCACGCTGTGCACCACCTGAAACTGTATCAGGCTCATCCTTGCACAAGAGGAGGTCCCGTTTACCCTTCACAGTGCCTCACTCCATACTCCCCAATTGATCTCCATTCCCAACTCCACTTCCCATTTCTCCTTGATCTTCACCACCCGCTCGCTTCCCTGTTCCTCCAGCCACTTATATATATCCCCAATTCTTCCTTCCCCTTCCACATCCGGAAGCAGCAGTCACTCCAGCAGGGTGTATCCCGGCAATCTAGGGAACCCCTTCCAGACCTTTTGTGCAAAGTCCCTAACCTGTAGATACCTGAACTCACTACCCCTTGGCAGCTCTACCCTCTCCCTTAGCTCCTCCAGACTGGCGAACCCTTCCTCCAAATACAAATCCCTCACCTTGACCAGCCCCACTTCCCTCCACCTCCTGTACACTATCCACCCCCCCCGGCTCAAACCCATGATTCTCGCACAGCGGCGTTAGCACTGACATCCCTTCCACCCTAAAATGCCTCCTCAGCTGATTCCATATCTTCACCGTGGACTGCACCACTTGGCTCCCTGAATACCTACTCGGAGTCATTGGCAATGCTGCCGTCATCATAGCCCTCAAACTAGACCCCTTACAAGATTCCTCCTCCACTCTACCCCTTCTCCTTCCCACCACCGCCGCACCTTGTCCATATTCGCCGCCCAATAATAATGAAGCAAGTTTGGCTTCGCCAACCTCCCCTGCTGCCTCTACCTCTGTAGCAGGGTCCTCCCCACCCTCGACATCTTCCCCGCCCATACAAAGTCAGAGATGATTGTGTCCACTTTCCGAAAAAAGGCCTTTGGTATAAAGATCGGGAGAGCCTGAAAGATAAACAAGAACCTCAGCAGAATATTCATTTTCACCACTTGGACCCTCTCCGCCAACGTTAAGTGCAATGTATCCCACCTCTTAAGATCCTCCCTGGCCTCCTCCACCAGCTTCGTTAAGTTCCACTTATGGAGCCCCGTCCATTCCCTCGCTGCCTGAATCCACTAATACCTGAACCTATCCCTTGCTACCGTAAATGGCCCGCTCATTCACCGGGAATACCTCGCTTTTCCCTACATTCAGCTTGTATCCCGAGAACCCTCCAAACAGGCCCATAATCCTTCCCATACTCGCCAATGGATCCGAAACATACAGCAAGAGGTCATCGGCATCGAGCGACACCCGATGCTCCCTCTGTCCCCTCATTATCCCCTGCCGACACCCTGAGAGCCATCGCCAATGGCTCTATGGCCAGCGCAAACAGCAGTGGCGACAGCAGGCAACCCTGCCTCGTACCCCTGTGTAAGTCAAAGCTTCGTGAGCTCATATCCTTCGTCCTCAACCTCGCCCATACAGCAACCGCACCCATGCCACAAATCTCGGCCCAAACCCAAACCTTCCCAAAACTTCGAACAAGTACCGCCACTCCACCCGATCAAATGTTTTCTCCGCGTCCATGGATACCACCACCTCTGGTACCAGAGCTCTTGACGGATTCATCACCACATTCAACAGCCGTCTTATATTACTCGCGAGCTGCCTGCCCTTCACGAAACCTGGTTGATCTTCTGCAACCATCCCCAGGACACAGTCCTCCATCCTCCCCGCCAACAACTTGACCAATACTTTCACATCCGTGTTCAATAGTGATTTGGGTCTATACGACCCACATTCCACCGGATCCTTCCCTTTTTTGGGGATTAGTGTGATTACTGCCTGCTTCATCGTCTCCGGCAACTCCCCCTTCCCCAGTGCTTCATTAAACATCCCCAACAGATGTGGTGCCAGGTCCGCTGCAAATTCCTTCTAAAATTCTGCTGGTTACCCATCCGGCTCAGGGGCCTTCCCCGACTTCATACCCCTGATACTATCCAGCACTTCCCTCAGCCCCAGGGGCTCCTCTAACGCCTGCCTCTTTGCTTCCTCCACCTGGGGAACTTCCAGCTCGTCCAGAAACCACCCCATGTCCCCCTCCTCTCCTCCTGGGTCTGCCTCATAAAGTCCCTGGTAATACTCTCTAAATGCCTCATTTATCTTCCGTGGCTCTGACACCACATCCCCAGCCCCAGTCCGGATCTTCAATATTTCCCTGGACGCAGCCTGCCTCCGCAGCTGGTGCGTCAGCATTCGGCTCGCCTTCTCCCCATACTCGTATTGCACCCCCTTTGCCCTACTCAGTTGCCCTACCGCCCTCCCCGTTGTCAG
Source organism: Scyliorhinus torazame (assembly GCF_047496885.1). Lineage (NCBI taxonomy): Eukaryota > Metazoa > Chordata > Chondrichthyes > Carcharhiniformes > Scyliorhinidae > Scyliorhinus > Scyliorhinus torazame. The sequence goes on from NC_092709.1 coordinate 226,637,879, forward strand.
CCTGTCAAATTGCCCCTGCAACTTTTCCTCCTCGCCAATCACTTCACGGTGGGCACCCTCGAATATTCCCTGTCCACCTCCACTATCTCGCTCACCAGACGGTCATGTTCCGCCCTCCTTTCCTTATTCGCATGAACCGTAAATGAGATAATTTATCCCCGGACCACTGCCTTCTGTGCTTCCCAAAAAATGCCCGCCGACACCTCCCCATTCTGATTGAACGCCACATAATCCCTAATCGCCAACCGCACCTTATCACAAAAACCTCCATCCGCCAACAACCCCGAGTCAAACCTCCACCTGGGCCTCTGCTCTCGTCCCGTACTGAACCGAATATCCAGCCAGTGGGGTGCATGGTCCGAGATAACTATCACCGCATACTCTGCCCCCTCCACCCCAACCAAAACCTCCCGACTCACTACAAAGTAATCAATCCTCGAATACACCTTATAGACGTGTGAAAAGAAGGAATACTCCCTTCCCGCTGGGTTCTGAAAGCGCCATGGATCCACCGTACCCATCCTCTCCATAAACCCCCCCAGCTCGCTTGCCATTCGTACCCTACCCATCGATCTATCCACCCTCGGCTCCAGGACACAGTTGAAATCTCATCCCATGATCAACTGGTACGTGGCCAAATCTGGGATCGCTGCCAGCAACCCACTCATAAAACCCACATCATCCCAATTTGGGGCCTACACATTTACCAACATTACCGGTGCCCCTTCCAATACCCCACTCACAATCACATATCTCCCTTCTGGATCCCTCACCTCCTTCGCACTAACGTATCACATTTTTTTGCTCATTAAAATTGCCACACCGCTCGATTTCAAATCAAACTCCGAGTGAAAAACCTGCCAGACCCACCCCTTCCTTAACCTAACCTGGTCCTTCACACGGAGGTGTGTCTCCTGCAAAAAGAAAACCCCCGCTTTCAAGCTCCTGAGGTACGCGAACACACGCAACCTTTTAACCGGCCCATTCAGTCCCCGGACGTTCCACGTTACCAACCTCACTGGAGGCTTGCGCCTCCAATCCCCTCTACCGTCCGTCATCTTCCCCACTTAACTCCTGCCCCTTTAATTCCACTCTGTACCTAGCCCATCCCAGATGGCCCCTTTCTTTGCCCGTGACCATGTCATCTCTCACCCCCTGCCGCCTTGCAGAAACTCCGCCCCGCTGTCCCCCTTCTTCCCCCCCCACTTCCCCTTTCCCACCTCCCCCCACCACCTCACTTCCATTCACCAGCATAACCTGCTAGCGCGGCTGCCCCTGCCCAAAGGCACATCCAAATGACCTCCCCCTCCCTCTCCCCTCCCACTCCTCAGCTCAAAAAAGGCCTCCTGCTGGCCTTACCCTCCCTCACACAAACAAGGACTTCTCCTGAACTCCAGGTAGCCTTCACCAAAAGCAAACAAACAGATGTTAAACACAAACAGTGCCATAAAACAGGAGGGGGGATGGGAACATCCATCCCCACATGAACGTTTCACCCCTCCAACTCCTTACAATCTCAACATTGAACAGAACCACCCCCCACAAAAAAAGGCGAAAATCCCCCAATCCCTACACCCACTTCAAACATGCTCCCGACCATTACATAGTGCCAGCACTCCGTTTCCCAAGCATTGTCCACTCAGTTCTCCCCCAGTTTATGCTCCTTAATGATGTCTTCAGCCGCTTCTGGGGTCTCGAAATAATACTTCTGGCCTCCAAACGTTACCCATAATTTTGCCGGGTAGAGCACCCCAAACCTGATCTGCCGCCGGTACAGCACCGCCGTGGCCTTGTTGAAACCTGTCCGCCGTTTTGCCAACTCGGCTCCGATGTCCTGATAAATCCAGACGTTATTTCCCTCCCAGTCGCAGCTACGCTTCTCCCTGGCCCACCGTAGAATTTTCTCTTTCTCCACAAACTTATGGAGTCTCACGATCACCGCCCGCTGGGGCTCCCAGCTCTCGGCTTTTGCCTCAGAGACCTATGCGCTCAGTCCACTTCAGGTGCCTTATCTAGCACCCCTTCTGCCACCAGTCCCGCCAGCATCCTCGAGACATACCTCATGGCACTCACACCTTCCACTCCTTCAGGCAGGCGCGCTATTCGCAGGTTCTGCCTTCTCGAGGCATTCTCCTGCTCCTCCACCTTTGCCCTCAATGTTTTACAGAGGTCTCCTAGGAGCCCCACCTCCGCCTCCAGAGCCACCACACGACCGCTGTGGTCCGAGATCACTCCTTCAATCTCCTGAATCTGTGACCCCTGCACCTCCAAACACCTCTCCATCCACTCCAAAGTACTCTTCAGGGGTGCAACAGCTTCTGCAATGGCCTTTGCATGATCCTCATGCATTTCTTTCCTCTGTTTATGGAATTCCTCCTTGATAAAAGTCATCAGTGCCTGTATCTGGGGCCTTACAGCTTGCCCCTCCCTCGCATGCATGCTGGAAGAGACTGTCTGTGAAGCACAAGACTGTTTCAACTTTCCAGCCAAACCTCTCACTGTTTTCTGCCGGGTCCGGTGATCAGAAGACATACCGTTCCAGGGGTAAACTACTCCTCTAACATTCACCTACATCTTTTTATCAAAATTCCACCCGGATCTGGGTAAAAAGAGCCCTTTTCTGTGACTTTGAACAGGAACAGCCCTTTATGTGACCAATCACTCCATGGTCACAAGTGGAAGTCCCTGCTAATACACTTACAATCCGCTAAGAGCTGTGTAATTATGTTTCACTGTGCGCACTTGGTCCTAATTTACAAGATTTGTCCAATTCAATAAGTTTAGGAGTAAGCTAGGAATACATTAAGATGGAGACCACAAAGACTCAACCATTTGAAAGACAAACACCAGAAGCACCAAACATTACTATGTGTCTTTAGGTAGCTCTCACATAACTTTTCCTATCACATTACAACAGCATTTAAACAAGAAAAATCAAGGCGGATGCTCCAGATCAGTACTGAAGAAGTGGTGCACTGGTGGAATTGCCAATTTTCAAATGCGACATTAAACGGAGGCTCCATCTCAGATGGACACAATGGCACTATTTTAAAAAAGAGCTGGGGAATTAACCCTGGTATTCTGGTCAATATTTATCCCTCAATCAACATCACAAAAAAAGATGATCAAATTGCTGTTTTTAGGAATTTGCTGCGTGCAAATTGACTGCTGCTTTTTAAAAACACGTTACAACATTACACTTCAAAAAATGTTACATTGACTGTAAAGTACTTTGAGATGGCTGGCCAGTGAAAAGCGCTATAAAAATGCACATCTTTCTTTTCTCTTAAACTGATGCTGAACTATACAGCTAAAATGGTAGAGCATAAACAGAAGAAAGGTATGAACCATCAAATATTCTGGCCAGCCTGCACCTTGGCTAGGAAATCAGTGTTGGTAACTATGACATCAGGAAGACCTCCTGAAGGGAATCAACAGTAATCTATCAAACTGATCACCACAATCGGAAGAACTTCACAACTACTGCTCACATGGCATTGATACCGTACTCTTCTCATATCACTTATTCAGGTTGACACAGACCATAAAAGCTTTAGTGCCTTGTTTACCTCGAGGTTAAACTTCAAACCTCAGCCTGTCCTGCGGAAAGAATAACAACAGGTTTCCAGACCATAATTATATTCAACAACCCTACTCAAAATTGCAGACAGTCATCTCACCAATGAAAGATTTCTTTTTGACATTTACACATCGAGAATGACCACTGTGGCACAGTACTGGAGAGCTGCTGCTAACAACCGTGAGAACATAAGTACTTTGCAATGGGTGACTTGCCTTTTAGACCCACTTTCCTGTTGTCTGAGCGCTGACAATCCAACTGAACTCTCGGCACAATCTCAATGTTCCATGAAAACCAATAAAGCACCTCAGCCATTCAGAGAAACTCATTTATGTGCAAATATAACCCAAATGATTCAGTTAATATTCATTATATAACCGAGTTGATAGTGTGGTGTTGATACTGCTCCCGCTGTCAACAATATATTTTTGAATAGCCACGATTTTGCTTCCACAATCCCAGTACTGCTGTTTGAATTATTCCTCCTCTATTTGCAAACATTTAAGTTATTTTTAAAAATAATTTAGTGCTTTTATTATATTAGTTTAATTGCGTTGGGTATAATTTTTTTCTGGAAAAATAATAAAATTCATGGAGGTAAATATATAACAAAAATGTAAAGCTTTTATTCGCACCACACCCAGTTTCATTCCATTGTTTAACTGTTCGCTGAACAGAAATACCTTGGTCTGGTTCAGCTTATAATGCTCTGCAGGGATAGAGAGGGAAGGTTAATGAGTCCACTGTAAGAGTTCTTTAACTTTCTGTCCTTTTAGTCAGAGAGGGGTTGGATAGATTAACCCTACTACATTCAAAGGGACTAGAATCTAAATTTAACTGACTGGGGATTGGTTGGGTAAAAAGCCCTCCTGATCACTGGTAATTTTAATTCCAGAGCCTTATCTAAGTTTGATGGGCAAAGATACAGAATCAAGCTGTTCGCCACACACTGCACACAATTTCTGGTGCAGAGTCAGGGCAGACTCAAGTGGCCTACTTCTGCTGTTACAGGCGCGATTTAACCAAATGGAAACAAAGTCCCGTAGCGATGGCGTTTAGCTGCGAGTTGCCCAGTGCGTATCTGGTTAGATAGGGGTCCTAAGCGGGGAACGTGTGGCCGAAGTTGCACATTGCCCCGTTTCTGCACTGAGGGACTCGGCTCGCTGGAACTCCTCAGCGTAGCGATCATCCTGTTCTTTGGAGCCCCCGATGCAACCCACGGTTCCCCCCACACCCAACGCAACATGAGAGGGTCCAAGGGCTTCCCTGCACCCCCTCAACACCCCACAGGGCACGCCCGGCCTGATTACTGCCGCACGGAAAACATCTGCTTGGCATCTTGGCAGTGCCAATCTGGTATCCTGGCAGTGCCCCTGCCAGCTGGTGGTGCCACTATCAGGGTACCTTACCAGTGTCAGACTGGCACTGCCAGGGTGCACAGGTGGCACCAGCAGTGCTGGGGTGCCACCCTGTCCAGAGGGCAAGCATCTGGGGGCCGTCAATGCCCTGGGAGAGCCCCATGAGTGCATTTCCATCTGGTCCCCATTTTTGGAGACGAGTACTGAACGGCGTTCGCCCAAGGTCTCCGAGGCGAAGGAATTAGATCACAATGCCTCAGGAAACTCCATATTAGTGTGAGGCTAGCTATCGTGTTCCAAAACGTAGATTTGATAAATAATTTTTTTAACATTGTACTAACTGACTTGTCCTTTCTAAAGCCTAAGCCAGAACTTACCTTAAACAAATAGGTGAAATGCTTGATTTAAACATTTGTATGAAATCAATGTATTAATACTCCCAGTTTTGTCCTAGATTTGAAAAAATATATATATATCAACATTAGCACAAATGTAATTGCAGATTTGAAAATGTGCTGCGGAAAGCAAAACATCAAACATTAGGGGCAGCACGGTAGCACAAGTGGATCGCACTGTGGCTTCACAGCGGCAGGGTCCCAGGTTCGACTCCCCGCTGGGTCACTGTCTGTGCGGAGTCTGCACGTTCTCCCCGTGTCTGCATGGGTTTCCTCCGGGTGCTCCGGTTTCCTCCCACAGTCCAAAGACGTGCAGGTTAGGTGAATTGGCCATGATAAATTGCCCTTAGTGGCCAAAAAGATTAGGAGGGGTTATTGGGTTACGGGGATAGGGTGGAAGTGAGGGCTTAAGTGGATCGGTGCAGACTCGATGGGCCGAATGGCCTCCTTCTGCACTGCATATTCTATGTTCTATGATGGATTTCACTTAACTGGCTAGTGACTGAGGAAAGAACAAAAATAACTGAGGAGGAGTGTGGGTTTCCAGATCGAGTAGTCAAGCACCCAACCTTGCCTGTTCTGGACGCAATGTTTAGTAATGATTGAGGAGTAATACAAAAAGTAGTAGAAGATTGTTGATGATCCAATAAAATTGAACTGTATTAAACAGGCAAATACCAGTGAGCTTTAAGGAAATTGTGAGATCAGTGATTTTGATGGCCTATATTCCAGATTACCAGATATAATAATTAACCCCATGTTATCTAGAACCCCTGTTGGCTTTGTTTCAAAGTCAACATTGAGGTTTATCGTTGCCTTTTTCATTTAAAATGATACTATGTCTGGAAAATCTAAAAGTTTATTTCACGTTAAAGACATGGACTTGGTTATGCAGAAGATAATTTCAAAGTTTGCAGCAATGTTTCTGCTCAACTGCGCGAGTACATGGCCGTGGAGTAGCAAGAAAAGTACGACTCAGGCCTGTGAGAAATTTAAGGGGATAAGGCACTGAAACTCCAACATCTGCAATACATAAGCTAATTCTGCCATGTCTGCCTGTCGGGAGCAACTTGCTTTAACGACACTGATTTTTCGACCCCTTATATGGTTAATAAATCCCAAACTCCACAGCCCCGTGGGAGTCAGGTAACTAGATTCATTCACAAAAACACTTCTGGAAACTTATTACAGGATAAAGGACCTTTCGTGATGGAACACGTTATGGATCATTCCTGTTACTTTTCAGGTAACAACAAGCAGGGCCAGGGAGAGAAAGTTCATTGATCTGAATATTAACTCGGTTTCCCTCTCCACAGCGCTACTTGACCTGCAGAGTATTTGGTGTTTTTTGTTTTCATTTATTTCTAGTACCACCTCTTTATCTATATTTAGTGCATCCAGAGTCACAGCGACCTCCTCTTTCATTATGACTTTGACAGCACCTTCTTCTTTGGTAAAGGCAGAGTACGCATTTTAGTACCGTCTGCTTCCATGTGTAAATAAATGCCTGTTTGGTCCGAACCAGCCCCAGCCCACCTTTTACTAATTACATGCCAAAGGACACTTTTGCCCTCCCTTTTGTGTTAGCTGCCAGCCTCTTCCCATATTCAGTCTCGGACTCTCATTTCTTTTTTCTCTTGCCCATTGAACTTTCTTTATTCAGCCTGGTCCTTACTTCTATTATCAACCGTACCTCTATCATATCTGCTTCATCTATTTTTCTTATCATCCAGGGATTTGTTTGTCTGCCTTTGTTTGTCCTACTTTATATTTCATGGGAACTGTGCCCAAGTAAATACTTAGGGCATCATTAAAATCATTTTTACCTACTTCTGCTGATACATTAAGGCTTTTGTTGACTTTGAGCAAGATAATCAATTCTCCCTTGGTTTCGTAACATAAATAAGATCCACATTAAATGAATGATGTGTAATATGACTTTTAAAAAGGTGACTTAGGTTGTCTTAGATACTGCTGTATATTCTTCCAAATACAGTAAACATCACTTTTATTCCTAGTTGGGTATAGGATGATGGAGAACAGTGCAATGATGCAGTTACTGCACTGGTATTTCCCTGAAGAGGTAGGTCATCAATCAAAGGTCAACCCGATAAAGGCAATAAAATATGTTTTTAATTATTCTTTTTCATGTAATTGTCTCTGGCGTAATAGTCAGTAAATTGGAAACAAAATAATGTGTGGCTGAAATCATGTGTATGAAGCTATCAAGCTCTTCACAACCAAGTGGACAAAGATGACAGGCGCGACTTAAGGAAACATCTCTAAGTGTCCTTTATGGCGGAGTTTGCTGGGAGTTTCCCGCCGGGTTGTTGGTGAGTTCCCTACTGCTATCTAACAACACTAAGTCACTTTTTTGGGCTCTGGGGAGTTTCACACCGGTTTACCCACACTTCTAATTTTTTCAACACTGGGGAGCTGAACTCAAGCTGCCATTTTCAAAGGGTGCCCTCATCTTTAAGTGAGCTTGTGGGTCCCCCACAACCCCCACCAACAGGCAATGTCACCCTTCACACACATGGGCATTAACACACATCCCCTCAAGTGAGTACTCCCCGCTATAGGGTCCCTAGGCCCTCCTCATCAGACCTCCACACCCTTACAGGCACCTTCTTCCAGGACTCCCACCCATCACCACTCCCCAACCTCCCACGGGCTCCTATTTACCTGTGCTGCATCCGCCTCCTTTCATGGGCATGGCCCCCTCCAGCCCTGATCCTTGGCAGTGCCACCCTGGCACCCTTGCAATGCCATCCTGGCAGTCCTCTTGCCAGCTTGGTAGTGCCACCCATGCACCTTGACAGTGCGTGTGGCAGTGCCAGCCGGGCAGTGCCAAGGTACCAACATTTCAGTGGAGGGCCAGGGGGCCACCCTACACTATCCCTGGCCACGCAGGAGCCTCCAATGGCTTGGAAGCCCCCCCTCCCGAGTGCCGTTCTGTCTGGTCCACGTTTGTGTTAACCAGTACTGAACAGCGCCTGGCTGTGACCTCTCCAGGGGGGCTGCTAGATCTCGGGAGGCCGGTAGATGCTGGATAAGTTCGCATGCCGTTTAGTTACATCCATTTTGGGCTGGATTCTGACTATATATATATATAAATAAATTATTAGGTTCTGCTGTTAAATTCAACAAGATTTCTGCATCCACTGGATTTCTGAGTTTATTCCACTTCCCATGAATATCAGAAACGAAGGCTCAAATTTTCAGTCCTTGTTTGCAGCTGGGACTTTCTGGTGTCGCTAAAAGTGAATAGAGTTTTGGCTGGAAAGCCAAATTTTCCACTCTCATTCGCAACAGGTCCTCCCACGGACAAGACCGGAGAATCCTGCCCAAAAGTCTCCAAGTACTTGATGAGATAACTTGTCACCATCCTTAGCAACTATGCATGCTGCACAAGTGACTTGATGGTTAAATATAGTTCATATAGTTTAATGGAACGCCTTCAGTGAGGCAGACAAGTAAAACTTCATTTCTGCACTAAATTTTAAGAATTGCATAGACAGTATCAGAGTCTCGACAAAATTAATGATAACGATCTGAAAATGTCAGGTACCTTAATTAAGTTCACAGAAAGCGGAGTAGGTTTGATTAGTGCTTTATCACATAGCACACAATTCACTGTCAGTATTCCGATTACACTGATTGTATTCTGAAATCTAAATAAAGAAACACAATTTCCTTTATACACTTTATTTCTTCTCCTTGCTTCCCACTTATTCATTATTTGCTGTTCATCATTGCACACAATACTCAGCTACAAACAGGTTTCTTGTTCAATGCTTTCATTGCGATTTTGTGTTAAGATAAAGGGTAACATTTTCACAGAGGCACTTTTTTCCATGAGAATTGCAGTAAAGTGCAACGATGGACATTTGAAATCTTCACGTTACTGAACTTTGGAAAAACACGAGCAACAAAATTACCACAGATCACAGCATATAAGTCAACTCATCTTATAAGACAATGCAATTTTTTTGGCTCCTAAAATTGATTTTGCACATATCCTGCATACAAGTCAATCTCTCTTTTGTCACAGTATATGCAGCATTAGTAGTCAGCCTCGGTTTTTGACCCCACAAGTGGACATTTTACTTATTGATACCTTATAACTGGGTGCAAGGGATCAAGCAGATGATATGGCTGTGTTGTGAAAATGCATGGGAGTTTAAGACACAACAACACAGAGCAGACCACATATGGCAAACGACAAAGATATTGACCACCTACATTGGCATTTCACTTTCATGCCCAACATCCAAACCCAGCCCCATTTTTGGAGGGATTTTCTGAGGCTTCAAAGGTTGTCACGGAAGCCGGAATCCATTGTATAGATTTGCTCTTCCAAACTCCAAGTCCTGCCTGGCATGTGTATTTTGAGGTGTATAACACTGGGATGAATTATGTGCTGATGGTTATAGGTTTGCAAAGGGCCAATATGTGAGAAATGTGGAGCAGCAAATTCAAAGCACCAAACAAGAAACATAATAATAATAATCGCTTACTTTCACAAGTAGGCTTCACTGAAGTTACTGTGAAAAGCCCCTAGTGGCCACATTCCAGCACTTGTTCGGGGAGGCACGTACCGAAATTAAACCCATCGCTGCTGGCCTTGTAATGCATTACAAGCCAGCTGTTTAGCCCACTGTGCAAAATGAGCCGCTGTCAATCAGACGTGCATCATTAAAAAATGTTGGTACCAGTAAGTCAAATATGCCAAGGGCAAGACTAAACTCTGTCAGTCCAGCTTCAGGTAACAAGGTATCCTCGGTGGGATGGGCAGTGAAAGACCCCCTCTCCCCACACCAACATAATGGAGGGCCAAGGCTCATGGTGCGGGACACTACCAAAGTTCCAAACAGCAATAGGAAATGAAATATTTTACAAGTAAGGCCATTAAAGTAAAGTGAGTTAATTTATCTTATTTTTCAAATAACAGAGAGAAAGAAATCCATCTTCATCCATCCATCTGGCATTTTGCCAGATTTAGGCTCTAAGTTCTTATTTATACAGAGTGAGGTGTGCAGGAACATTGGAAAAGAGGGAGGCTATTCAAAGTAGGGCAGCATGGTAGTGGAGTCTGTGCGCAGTCTGCACATTCTCCCTGTGTCTGCGTGGGTTTCCTCCGGGTGCTCTGGTTTCCTCCCACAAGTCCCGAAAGACGTGCGGTTAGGCAAATTGGACATTCTGAATTCTCCCTCTGTGTCCCCGAACAGGCACCAGAGTGTAGCGACCAGGGGCTTTTCACAGTAACCTCATTGCAGTGCGAATGTAAGCCTACTTATGACAATAAACATTATTATCCCCTTGATCCGCTCTGCCATTGCATGTGACGATAGTTGGACAGCATCTCAACTCCATTTACCTGGCTTTGCTCCAGATCCCTCAATACTCTTATCTAACAAAAGTCTGTGTATCCCAGATTGAAAGTTCCGGTCCACTATCTTTTAAAAGGGGACAGATTTTCATATTTCTACATGTGAAAAAGCACTCCCTGACTTTGCTCCTAAATAGTTTAGTTCTAAATTCAAGATTTCCCTACTAGAGGAAATGACCTACCCAATCAAATACTTTTAACTATGGGACTTCCGGTTGCGGCGATGCACTGCTAAGTCGCACGTTTCGGCAGCTCCCGTTCTAACGGACTTTTGGGCTCTTTTCGGGAACCCCAAAGGAATTTTTTTTAGACCAAGCCAAGTGTGGGGTGACGAAGGAAGATCCCCTCCCCCGTGTGGGTATGGAAAGGACCAGTGGTTGTGGCCAGATTGCGAACGATCCTTTGGAGCAGCGGCAGAGAAGAGAAGGGAGAAGCAAGATGGCGGCGGATGGAGCCCAGACGGCATGGGGCCCGGACCAGCAGGAATACCTCCGACGATGTGTGGAGGAACTTAAGAAAGAGGTGCTGGCGCCGATGTTATTGGCAATCGAGGGACTGAAGGAAACACAAAAGGTCCAGGCGATGGAGCTCCGTGAAGTGAAGGCAAAGGCAGCCGAGAATGAGGATGAGATACAGGGCCTGGTGGTAAAAACGGAGACGCATGAGGCGCTACATAAGAGGTGCATAGAAAGGCTGGAAGCCCTGGAGAACAGCTCGAGGAGGAAGAACCTACGGATTTTAGGTCTCCCCGAAGGAGCAGAGGGAGCTGATGTTGGGGCTTATGTGAGCACGATGCTCCATACGCTAATGGGAGCTGAGGCCCCAACGGGCCCCCTGGAAGTGGAAGGAGCGTACCGGGTCCTTGTGAGAAGACCAAAGGCGGGTGAAATACCAAGGGCGATAGTGGTGAGATTCCACCGCTTCATGGACAGAGAGCTGGGCCAAGAAGGTACGGAGTAGCAAGTGGGAGAATGCTGTGATACGAGTGTATCAGGACTGGAGTGCGGAGGTGGCGAGAAGGAGGGCGAGTTTTAATCGGGCCAAGGCGATGCTTCACAGGAAGAAAATAAAATTTGGGATGCTGCAGTCGGCGCGATTGTGGGTCACGCATCAGGACAAGCACTACTATTTCGAAACAGCAGATGAGGCATGGACCTTCATCCAAGAAGAGAAACTGGACTAGATCTGAGAGTTCGATGTTGGGGGGGGGAAGCAACATCATGGTGGTACAGGAATGTAAAGTGGGGAAAGGGGAGGTTTATTATACAGCAATGTTGGATGGGGAATTTCTCTCCCCCTGATGGGGGGACATGAAGAAATGTGGGCACCAGTGGAAAAGGGGACAGAGAGGGGGGGGGGGAATGAGGGAGCTGCGCCACAGGGGGCGGGGCCGATAGGAAAGCACGGGGTTTTTCCCGCGCTATGGAGATGAAGCCGGGGTCAGCTAGAGTTAGCTGACTTTCGGAAGCATTATGGGGTGGGTAACCATGCTAGAGGGGGATCTAGCGGGGGGGGGGGGGACACACGACTAACTGGGTTGCTGCTGCTGAATGCAAGGGGGAGCTGGCAATAGAAGGGGTGGTCAGGACGGGAAGGCGCCGCCTGGGGGACAGATGGGTGCGCGGGACCTGGACGGGGGGATGGCCCAGAAAAGGGGATGGCTAGTCGGGGGGGGGGGGGGGGAGAAGAGAGCGTCCCCTCAATCCGGCTGATCACGTGGAATGTGAGAGGCCTAAATGGGCCGATTAAGAGGGCCCGGGTGTTCGCGCACTTAAAGAGGCTGAAGGCGGACGTAGTCATGCTCCAGGAGACGCACCTGAAGGTGGCGGATCAGGTTAGGTTAAGAAAAGGATGGGTGGGACAGGTATTCCACTCAGGGTTGGACGCAAAAAACAGGGGGGTGGCGATACTGGTGGGGAAACGAGTATCGTTCAAGGCTAAGAATATAGTGGTGGATAACGGGGGCAGATATGTGATGGCGAGTGGTAGATTGCAGGGCGAGGCAGTCGTGCTGGTGAATGAATATGCCCCGAACTGGGATGACGCGGGAATCATGAAGCGGATGCTGGGACGTATCCCGGACCTGGAGGTGGGAAGCTTGGTAATGGGGGGGGGGGGGGGGGGGGGGGGGGGGGGGACTACTGGCGGATGAGGGGGTCTGTGGAAGGGTGCGGGGGTGTATTGAGAGATACCTGGAGGTCAATGACGATGGTGAGGTCCAGGTGGGGGTAGTATGGGAAGCGCTGAAGGCGGTGGTTAGAGGAGAGCTGATCTCCATTAGAGCCCACAAGGAGAAACAAGAGGGCAAAGAAAGGGAGAGATTAGTGGGGGAGATTTTGAGGGTGGATAAAAGATATGCGGAGGCCCCAGACGAAGGACTATATAGAGAAAGGCGAAGACTTCAGACGGAGTTTGACCTGCTGACCACAGGAAAGGCAGAGGCACAGGGGATGCGATATGAGTATGGGGAAAAGGCGAGCCGGCTGCTGGCCCACCAACCTCGTAAGAGGATAGCGGCGAGAGAGATTGGGGGAGTTAGGGACGAAACGGGAACTATGGAGCAGAGAGCAGGGAAGGTAAATGAGGTGTTCAAGACCTTTTATGAGAGGCTATATAAGTCCCATCCCCCGGGGGGAAAAGAGGGAATGCTACATTTTCTGCACCAACTAAGGTTCCCGAGGGTGGAGGAGCAGGAGGTGGCAGGTCTGGGGGCGCCAATCAAGGTGGACGAGGTGACTAAGGGACTGGGGAACATGCAGGCAGGGAAGGCCCCGGGACCAGATGCGTTTCCGGTGGAATTCTACAGGAAATATGTGTACCTGTTGGCCCCGCTGCTGGCGAGAACCTTTAACAAGGCCAGGGAAGGGGGGGATACTACCCCCGACAATGTCGGAGGCGACGATATCATTAATTCTGAAGCGGGATAAAGATCCGCTGCAATGCGGGTCATACAGGCCTATCTCACTCCTAAATGTAGACACCAAACTGCTGGCAAAAGTGCTGGCGACAAGGATAGAGATTTGCATCCCGGGGGTGGTGCATGAAGACCAGACAGGGTTTGTAAAGGGGAGACAACTGAATGTTAACGTGCGACGGCTGCTGGGGGTGATGATGACGCCCCCCACGGAGGGGGAGGCAGAGATAGCGGCGGCGATGGATGCGGAGAAGGCATTCGATAGGGTGGAGTGGGACTATTTGTGGGAGGTGCTGAGGAGGTTTGGGTTCGGGGAGGGGTTTGTTAGATGGGTCAGACTCTTATATGGGGCCCCAGTGGCAAGTGTAGTCACAAACCGGCAAAGATCAGGGTATTTTCGGCTATACAGGGGAACAAGACAGGGGTGTCCCCTGCCCCCGTTACTGTTCGCGTTGGCAATTGAACCACTGGCCATAGCGTTGAGGGACTCTAAGAAGTGGAGGGGGGTGGTTAGAGGGGGAGAAGAGCATCGAGTGTCGCTCTACGCTGATGACTTACTGTTATACGTTGCGGACCCTGTAGAGGGATGCCAGAGGTTATGCAGATACTGAGGGAGTTTGGAGATTACTCGGGATACAGGCTAAATATGGGGAAGAGCGAGCTTTTTGTAATACACCCGGGGACCAGGGAAGAGGAAAAGACGCTCTGCCGTTAAGGAGAGTGGAAAGGAGCTTCCGATATCTGGGGATCCAGGTAGCCAGGAACTGGGGAACTCTACACAGACTTAATCTGATGCGACTGGTGGAGCAGATGGAGGAGGACTTCAAGAGGTGGGATATGTTGCCGCTCTCATTGGCGGGCAGAGTGCAGGCGGTTAAAATGATGGTCCTCCCGAGGTTTCTTTTCGTGTTTCAGTGTCTCCCCATTCTGATCACAAAGGCCTTTTTCAATAAAATAGACAGGAGCATTATGAGCTTTGTGTGGGCAGGGAAGACCCCAAGGGTAAAGAGGGGGTTCCTGCAGCGCAGTAGGGATAGAGGGGACTGGCGCTGCCAAGCCTGAACGACTACTACTGGGCCGCCAATGTGGCGATGGTTTGTAAGTGGATGAGGGAGGGAGAGGGGGCGGCGTGGAAGAGGCTGGAGATGGCGTCCTGTAAAGGAACGAGCCTAAAGGCGCTGGTGACGGCGCCGCTGCCGTTCTCCCCGAAAAGGTATACCACAAACCCAGTGGTGGTGGCAACCTTGAGGATCTGGGGGTAGTGGAGGTGACGGGTGCCTCGGTGTGGTACCCGATTAGGAATAACCACAGGTTTGTCCTAGGAAGGATGGACGGGGGGTTCCAGTGTTGGCAATGAGTAGGAATTAGGAAACTGAGGGACCTGTTTATAGACGGGACGTTTGCAAGTCTGGGAGCGCTGGAGGAAAAATAGGAGTTGCCCCCGGGGAATATCTTCAGATATATGCAAGTGAGGGTGTTTACGAGGCAACAGGTGAGGGAATTTCCGCTGCTCCCGACACAGGGGTCCAAGATAGAGTGATTTCTGGGGTATGGGTCGGGGAGGGCAAAGTGTCCGAAATATATCAGGAGATGAGAGACGAGGGGAAGGCGATGATAAAGGAGCTGAAGGGAAAATGGAAAGAAGAACTGGGGGAGGTGATTGAGGAGGGGCTATGGCTGATGCCGTAAGCAGGGTAAATTCCTCGTCTTCGTGTGCCAGGCTTAGCCTGATTCAATTTAAGGTTCTACACAGAGCACATATGACGGGAGCAAGACTGAGCAGGTTCTTCGGAATGGAGGGCAGGTGTGGGAGGTGCTTGGGAAGCCCGGCGAAACACACACACATGTTTTGGTCGTGTCCGGCATTGGATGAGTACAGGGGGGGCGTGGCAAGGGTGATTTCAAAGGTAGTGAAGGTCCGGGTCAAGCCAGGCTGGGGGTTAGCGATATTTGGGGTAGCGGAAGAGCCGGGAGTGCAGGAGGCGAAAGAGGCCAATATTCTGGCCTTTGCGTCCCTAGGAGCCCGGCGTAGGATTTTACTCATGTGGAAGGAAGCGGAACCACCCGGCGTGCAGGCCTGGATAAACGACATGGCAGGGTTCATAAAGCTGGAACGAATAAAATTTGCGTTGAGGATCGGCTCAGGGGTTCTCCAGGCGGTGGCAACCGTTCCTTGACTATCTCGCGGAACGTTAAGGGAAGGTACAGTGACAGCAGCAGCAACCCGGGGGAGGGGGGGGGGGGGGGGAGGGGGGCACTATTTTTTGTTATTTTGTTAGTTCACTATATTATTTAAATAATGTTATTTACTAGTTATTGTATTATTTTTATGTTGATTTGTAAAAACTGAAAAATTTTGTTTGAAAAATTTAATAAAATATATTTTAAAAAAAAATACTTTTAACTATTAAACACCTTAATCAAGCCACCCCCTCAACCTCCTACACTCAAGGGAACACAGGTTTATGAAACCTATTCTCATAATTTAACTCTCTAAGCCCCAGTGTAATTTTGGTGGATGTACTCTGCATCTCTTCAAAGGCACATATTTTTCTGAGAGTTACAATCCCTGTAGAGATTGCTAACATTTAAATACAAATCCAAACACCCAGTGATTAACAAAGATTCAAGGCACAAGGCTTCACATCTTTAAATGAACGCAAGATAAATTAGATAAAGTAAGCACCACTAACTTAACACTATAACTCATAAAGACTTATGCTATAAACTCAGTTCCCTTATCTATTACAAGAACCTTGGTAACATTTATTCACTTCTTCTGGGACCAAACACAGCCCTCCAGAATTCACTTTAACTTTTCCTAAGTGTTCCAGTTATTTTCTGAGGTATGACATTTCATAGGGATCCTTTCATTCACTTATGGCTAAGCAAATTCTCTTCAAAACCTCATGACTATCAAATTTTCAGCTTAATATTAGACTTCAATGCATTCTCCATGATAACTGCTTTTTATCACAAGGGTCTGTGAGGACGGTGTAAATTTCTTCACTTAGCTTCAAACGAGGCAAATCTTCCAGTTTTTCTCCTTCTTAAATTCCAGCTGAGTTCCAGCCTCCACTCGCGCTCCACATGATGAACAATAGAGAATTTTATCTTCTTAAGATGCAGGCCCGACTAATATGTATCTTTTGTTGCTCTCTCAACTCAGTGAGCTGCAGCCTATACAAGACCAAAACTACAACTGCCCTTTCAGAGAAATATCCAGATAAATTAAACGTTCGAACCCCAACAGCTCATATCCATGACAACATTACATACTTGGGGTGTTCCAAACAGAAATGTAAATCAATATTTTTTTAATCTTCAACTCAACTCTTTGGCCCTGTAAGCCATATGAATACTTTATATCTCTGATGGATGTGATTGCTCGCCCTCCAGACTGCCTGGTCCTGTTACGAAATCCCCGGTTTATAAATTGCTGCCAGCTTCTTTTCATACATAGATAGATACATACATAGAAGATAGGAGCAGGAGGAGGCCTTTTGGCCCTTCGAGCCTGCTCCACCATTCATCAGAATCATAGCTGATCATCCAACTCATTAGCCTAATCCTGCTGTCTCCCCATAGCCTTTGATCCCATTCTCCCCAAGTGCTATACCAAGCCGCCTCTTGAATATATTCAAAGTTTTAGCATCAACTACTTCCTGTGGTAATGAATTCCACAGGCTCATCACTCTTTGTGTGAAGAAATGTCTCCTTATCTCTGTCTAAAATGGTTTACCCTGAATCCTCAGACTGTGAACCCTCACTCTGGACACAGCCATCATTGGTAACATCTTCCCTGCATCTACCCTATCTAGTCCTGTTAGAATTTTATAAGTCTCTATGAGATCCCTCATCATTCTTCTGAACTCCAGCGAGAACAATCCCAACCTAGTCAATCTCTCCTTATATGGCAGACCTGCCATCCCTGGAATCAGTCTGGTAAACCTTTGCGGCACTCCCTCGAGAGCAAGAACATCCTTCCTCAGAGAAGGAGACCAAAACTGCACACAATACTCCAGGTGTGGCCTCACCAAGGCCCTGTACAATTGCAGCAACACATCCCTGCTTCTATACTCAAAACCTCTTGCAATGAAGGCCAACATACCATTAGCCTTCTTTATCGCCTGCTGCACCTGCATGCTTACCTTCAGCGACTGGTGCACAAGGACACCCAGGTCCCGCTGCACACTCCCCTCTCCCAATTTACAACCATTCAGGTAGTAATCTGCCTTCCTGTTTTTGCTTCCAAAGTGAATAACCTCACACTTATCCAAATTATACTGCAACTGCCATTGATTTGCCCACTCGCCCAACCTGATACTTAAGTGAACAACTTAAATTTTGTACAGAGACAAGGATACACCTTCTGGTCCCATTACAAGTCCAGATATGGGTCTTTCAATGTTTAAATTTTACACTGCTATCTCTGACCTCAGAAATAAATACAAGTTACTATATAAATATAATTAGCTTAAGCTTGTCTGATTTGCATATAAATTAGATGCATACCAGTTTCTTAACCAAATGTTTCCAATATTTCTTAACACTTCAATCTCCAACCTAAATGTTATATTCCTAAAGCTAAAAGTTGTATTTGAACACATATCAAACGTGGAATCAGATATCGGGAACACGTGCTGCGCCCAAAATTGAAATCAGTAATCCAGATAAACTGTGAACAACTGAAGCATAACTGGTTTCCATTTGTATTCCACCACCCTTGAGATAAAGACCAGCATTCCAATTGTGTTTCTGATTATTTTTTGTACTTGCCCAACAGCTTAAAATTTCAAAATAAAGGGAGACATCATATTCAGAATGATTAGGAATGACAGAAAAGGAGGAAGCTTTACATGTTCAGATCCTTTGCAAGTGAAAGAAACAGAATTATGTTTTAAAACGAGGGCAGAAAATGGAAATAGTGGGGCTTGAATTAATCAGCATGCATTGTGTAGAACTGAGATACAGGTCTGTTATAGAACTTCAGGGGGGAATAATCATGAAGATCATACATTTAGTGTTGAAATAAGGAGGATAATTAATATTCAAGGGCAGCTTTGCCAACATGTTATATAACGCACAAGTTGACCTTGCCCTAATAAGTGTTGGAAACAACATAATTCAGAAATGATGACATCTTTGGAAGCAGTTACTGTACCGAGATTTGGACTGTGAAAATCCCCAAACCCAACTCCAGTAAAGAATTATACCAACATATATGTAGAAAGATTTAAGGGAATCATGATTTACTGATATTCATTGCAGTATTGGGAAAAAATGTTAAAATTACATTTGCATAGCAAAGGGAATTAAAACCAAATTAATTAAGCACCTCCAACATGGAGGCAATCAGTGCTATCTTTAGGCCAAGTCGTGAGCCTTACATCTTGCCAATGTCACAAGGTGATGACCTTGAAATCCCAGTCTTAGATTTGGGCACATAATCTTGTTTGATATTTTAGTGCAGCACTGAAGGAATGTTGCACTGTCAAAGATGCTGTCTTTCAGATGAGACATTAAACTGAGCTTTCATCTGCTTTCTCTCTGGTGGACGTACAATATTTATCCCTTAGCGACATCACCAAAATCCACATTACCTGGTCATTTATGGCTATTTTGGTACTTTACTGTTTGCAAAATTTTACATTACAATAGTCACTATAGTACCTCAAAGGTGTCCAACAATGACAACTCTCTATTTCAAAAAGAACTATGGCTTGAGAAGCACCTCCTCCGTCAGGGCAACTCTTGTCCTCTCTGCCCAGTAGCCAGAATTGGCCTGCTGAATCACCTGAGGACACACAAACCATGATGCCTGGCAGATGTCACCCTCGTTTTCAGTGACTGATAATAACCCTAAAAGTATTTTATTGATATTTTAGCACCTGAGCTGGTGAAGGCGCTATTTGAAATGCAAGCTCTTTCTCTCAGTTAAAATGGAAATTTTAAAAAGACGGAATATTTAAAAAATCTGTTGAAGCAAGGAGGGGATAAACTTTGGGGCAGGTGAAAGAAGATGAAATAATTGCAAAGGTGATATTAAAGGATCATAAATGACCATGGAAAGGAGACAGATCAAAATTTAGCTGCTATGATAAATATGATTTACATTAAAATATATATATATAAATTGCTCTCACATCAAAAATCAGTTCATAAAATGTTTAACCTGTAATGCTTTATAGCATGTTGATGTGAGCGCTGGGGAGTGGAAGTTTTTTATATCTGGAAGAGATCAAAGCAAGTGTTTACCACTGAGCTCCTGGAAGATAATTAGTATTTCTTTTGTCTGCTGTGGTGGGATAAATAAATAAATCATAGCAATAATTTTCTTGTGAAACTTTATTTAAACAATTTCCACAATTCAACAGCCAGATTATTATTTTTTTTAAAAAAAAGAACTGAACCAAATGGTTCAATATTTTATTTAAAAATAATATTCATCCATTTTCTTCCTCTTAAAGTCAAATATCTAAGGCGCAAAATAGTTTTTCTAGCATAATGAAATCCCTCAAAAATTACATATTTTACATCTAGCTGCGGAGCATGGGCAATAAGTAGAGATGATAAAGCACTGACTTTTACAAGTGAGGTAAGTTGAAGGGCAAGAAAACTAGAGAGGGAACCAGCACAATTGTTAGACATAATTACCCCAAAAAATTTGGTCTTGTGAAAATAGCAGGGCCTCCTTTCTAAACCTCTTTTCCTGACCATCATCTTCCCTTGTCAGCAAAGTTCAAGCTCATGGAAGAAAATTATAGTAGCAGCATGGATACAAAATTGGTTGAGTGACAGGAAACATAGTCGTGATGGATGGTTGTTTTTCAAACTGCAGGATTATTTACAGTGGGGTTCCCATAGAGGTGGGCGTGATGGCCCCTGATTTCTTGACAAATATTAATGACCTAGACGTGGGTGTGCAGGGCACAATTTCAAAATGTGCAGATGACACAAAACTTGTAAGGATTACGAACTGTGAGAATCATAGAAGTTACAGTGCAGATCGAGTCTGATGGATAGTCTGAGAAGGACAGTGGAAAACTTCCAAAGGACATCGACAGGCTGGTGAAATGGGCAGGCAAGTGGAAGATGAAATTTAAACAGAGACATGTGAAGCAATTCATTTGGTAGGAAGAATGGGGAGGGACAATGTAAATAAAGACTACAGTGCTAATGGGAGTGCGGGAGCAAAAGACCCTGGCGGTGTATGTTCACAAATTACTGAAGATAGCAGGGGAGGTTGAGAAAATACTTAATCAGGCACACTGATACTGGGCTTCATAAATGGGAGCATAGAGTAGGAAAGCAAGAAGGTGATGATAAACCTGTATAAAACACTGGTTCAGCCTCATATGAGTATCGTGTGTCCCGTTCTAGGCATCACACTTTAAGAAGGATGTGAAAGCATTAGAGAAGTTACAGAAAGCATTCACGGGAATGGTCCCAGGGATGAGGAACTTAGTTAAATGGATAGATTGGAGAAGTTGGAGGCATTCTCCTTGGAGGGTGAATCTTAAAAGGAGATTTGATAGAGGTATTCAAAATCATGATGAATTTTGGACAGTGTAGAAGGGAAAAACGGTTTCCATTGGCAGATGGATTGAGAACCAGAGGACACGAGGGTAAAAGAAACAACGGCGACATGAGGAAAACATCTTTAAACAGCAAATGATTAAGATATGGAACGTACTGTCTGACGGTGTGGTGGAGGTAAGTGTCAATTGTCACTTTCAAAAGAGAATAGGATAATTATCTGACAAAAATAATTTCCAGGGCTACAGGGATAAGGGGGGTGGAGGCAGGAAGGAGAACTGGGACGAGTTGAGTTGTACTTGCTGAGAACAGCATGGACATGACAGACTGAATTATCTTCTTTGGTGCAGTGACCAATCTGTGATACTACTGTGGAAAGTTTCATTAGCCCAAAGTAAAACTATGAACAAAGTTTGGAGGATAAAGTACATTCAGTCAAGGAAAAAAAATCAGACTTGAGTAAATAAAAACATAATATTTCATGTATATTGTGACATAGTTACAGGCATTCCTCGGGGTTGTGTGCGAGGTCCAATATCTTCAGCGCCTTCATCAATGATCTCCTCTCCATAAAGTCAGAAATGGGGATGTTCATTGATGATTGCACAGTGTTCACTTCCACCGACACATTCACCCATTCATTGAGGCTCATGCACTGATACACTGAAGAGCTTTTCAAACATCCCAGCTGTTAGTGAACACCAGCAGAATATGGCAGCTGGTGCCATAAAAAGGGGACGCGGTTTGTCTTCCCAAGGTTCCAGCTTTACAAGGGAGCAGGTTAATTTCTGAAGATTCCAGGATTGGAAGTTCTGGCCAGAAATGCGGAGGTCCGGCACGGTGCAGAAAGGTCGGGGCACAATGGCAAGCAATCCGGCAGTGATTGCTGATCCTCAGAAGTTTTGGGCCTTTGTTACCTTCCCTTCATGGATGGTGGGTCAAAAACCTGAAAGTTCTTTCATGAGAGCACTGTGGGTGTCCCAACAGCACACAGACTGTAGCAGCCCAAATGATGCAGCTCACCACCACTTCTTAAAAAATTGTCATGGAGTGTGGTGTCGTGGCCAGGGCCAACATTTGTTGCCCATCTTTAATTGCCCTCAAGAAGCAGTGGTGGCAATTAGTGTTGGCCAACAAATGCTGGCCTTGTCAGCGATGCTAACATTCCCTGAAAGAATAAAGTAAGCACACCTCTCAACCTGAAAACTCGAAAGTCAGTGACACAGGCCAGTGACACAGTGCAGGACAAATAGTCAAGTTGGGGAATTCAGTGTTACTGTGTTAAACGGCAATGTGCAAGTAACTTAATTCTTTTTAATGCTTATTCTTTTTAATACTTATGTGTTTTTAATAAGTTTAATGCTTGTTATTTTCTACAATCTGCATTACTTTTTAGGTAGATTGACATTTCATTTTTC
This sequence comes from Scyliorhinus torazame, assembly GCF_047496885.1. Classification (NCBI taxonomy): domain Eukaryota; kingdom Metazoa; phylum Chordata; class Chondrichthyes; order Carcharhiniformes; family Scyliorhinidae; genus Scyliorhinus; species Scyliorhinus torazame. The sequence continues at coordinate 226,660,475 of NC_092709.1, forward strand.
AACCAACGTTTTTGGCAACCCCATGTAACATGGGAAAAGCCATTAAAGAAAGAGAGAGATTGACACTTTCATTTGTATTCTGATGGCACTTTCCACAACCCTGAAATTATCTACAAAAATATAATAAAAAGTTAATTGTTATAATTGCAAAGCATGAAACAAAATAAACATTTCAAATTTTCTTTATTAACTCAATGCCTATATTCCATAAAGCCATTTTTGGAACAAACCCCTAAGTTCCTCACAGTGGCAATTTCTGGGGGATTGCCATTCTCGATGGACTTACACGTACGTGCTGGGATACCTAAGCCCCTGTCTTGCCCAACCTTCCTCACTCAGGCTGGGTGAGACAGGAGCTGTGAAGTGCATCCCCGACTGCATCGGCTTGGAGTAACTGGGGTGCCGAGAGGTAAGAAATGCCCCTTTTTACGGTACTAGTGGGAGGGGAAGAGGAGAGATTTTTTTATGCTGTTCCCTTCCTGAACTATGAAAAATAACTCGTGATGTCTTTTGTAATACAAAATGTTCTGTGTGACCGAAGAAACCCTGATGAATTATGTTTGGACAGCGCTTCCAAGTCAAGTTCTCACTGGATAAAAGCAAATTACTCTGGATGCTGGAATCTGAAACAAAAGAGAAAATGCTGGAAAATCTCAGCAGGTCTGGCAGCATCTGTAGGGAGAGAAAGAGCTAACGTTTCAAGTCCGATGACGCTTTGTCAAAGCTCTTCACAGCTGATAGACATTAACTGAATGTGATTCTTCAGACATGCGCCTTCTAGATTTCCCCGTGTAGATAATCCATCCTACAAACTGTTAGCTCAGATTATCTGGAAACATTATTTGAGAGTAAAAAAATTAAAAGCATTTGCAAATGAGGCCATTAAGGAAAGGGATTAATTGGCTATTCACACATTGAAAACTATCCATCTGAGATGGATCAAATTGATTGAGTGATGGGGACATGTAAATGAAATCCTGCTCCACCACTGATATACTCAATCAGTTTAGTGAGAGTTACATAACTGCTGCTTTGTATGTACTGCTTGGAACTGATGGTAATGAGAACATTTAATTAACTTGTCTAAATTAATTCATTAGTTTTAGACTAATAAAATTATTGGCATTCCCTTACGTTTCTGTCAGTTATTTTGATTAGATTGTGGCTGAACAGGGAAGAAGTGCAAAGTTTGAGGCCTGCCTAAAATGAGAGCAGGAATACATTAAAGAAAAAAGCTGTGAAATAAAGTTTATTGAGACAAAGGTAAAAGTTAAAATAGAAAATGAGACGAATTAACAAAATTATACAATATCATGAAAATTATTTGTTTTCTCTGTGGTAAAAAAGCTGGTTGCCAGGATATTGGATGAGGTTAAAAATAAAGGGCAGGTACTAGAAATGTCGACAGAACTTAACATGCCTATCACCACATCCATATGTAATACATCTGAGGTTGCTGAGGGAAGTAAGGGTAGAAATCACAGAATCATAGAATATACAGTGCAGAAGGAGGCCATTCTGCCGATCGAGTCTGCACCGTCCTTGAATAGAGCACCCTACTCAAGCCCAGGCCTCCACCCTATCACCGTAACCGCACTTAACCTTTTTGGACACTAAGGGCAATTTAGCATGGTCAATCCACCTAACCCGCACATCTTTGGACTGTGGGAGGAAACCAGAGCATCTGGAGGAAACCCACGCAGACATGAGAGAACGTGCAGACTCCACAGGCAGTGACCCAAGCCGGGAATCGAAGCTGGGACCCTGGAGCTGTGAAGCAACTGTGCTAACCACTGTGCTACCATGTTGCCCAAATGTGGAGATGCCCTCAGAAACAGAAACCTGGGAGAAACTAACAGCCATTTGGTCAAGTATGGACTCAGAAAGGAGAGCCTGCACAAACTTGTTAAGGGGAACTTATGTTTGGCCAACTGAATCGGGTTTTTTGATAAGTAACAAAGGATGTGGACAGTGGTGTTGATGTTGCGTATATGGCTTTCAAAAGGCATTTGGTAAAGCACCACATATTAAAGCTCATTTGCAAAATAGAAGCCCAAGGGATAAAAAGATGCAGTGACAGCATGATACAAAGAGTTGTGGGTAAATGGGGGGTTTTCACACTGGAGGGAGGTATAAGTGGAGGCCCCCGGGGTTCAGTAGAAGAGCCACTGCTATTTTGAATACACATTAATCAACTAAATTCATGGGAAAGGGGCACAATTTCAAAATCTACAGATGGCACTAAAGTTGTAGATGCAGTAAACTGTGAGAAAGACAGTATAGTAAAAAGCAGGAGATATTATCTCAGGATAAGGGGTATGATGGCAAGGTCTGCAAGACATAATGGGCTACAAGATGAAGGCATGCAAAATCGTCGGCTCCAACGCACCCCTCCCCGATGAGCTCAACGCATTCTATGCCCGCTTTGAGCAAGAGGTCAGCGAGAGCAAGCCCTCCACCCCAGAAGCCGCGGACAAACTTGTATCTGAGATCACCACTGCAGACGTCAGAGCAGCCTTCTTGAAGGTCAACCCACAGAAAGCCACTGGCCCGGATGGGGTACCCGGACGAGCACTCAGGTCTTGCGTGGATCAGCTGGTGCGGGTATTCACAGACATCTTCAACCTCTCTTTACAACAATCTGAGGTCCCTATCTGCTTCAAGAAGATGACCTTCATCCCTGTACCAAAAAAAAGCCAAGCAACGTGTCTTAATGACTATCGTCCAGTGGCTCTGACATCCATCATCATGAAGTGCTTCGAAAGGTTAGTCATGGCACGAATCTACTCCAGCCTCCCGGATTGCCTTGATCCACTACAGTTCGCCTATCGCTGCAACAGGTCCACAGCAGGCGTCATCTCCATGGCCCTGCACTCTAACCTGGAACACCTAGATAACAAAGACACCTATGTCAGACTCCTATTTATCGACTACAGCTCAGCCTTCAACACCATCGTTCCTACGAAACTCATCTCCAAACTCCGTGGCCTTGGCCTCGGCTCCTCCCTCTGCGACTGGATCCTGAACTTTCTAACCCACAGGCCACAATCAGTAAAGATAGGCAACAACATCTCCTCCACGGTCATCCTCAACACCGGTGCCCCACAAGGCTGTGTCCTCAGCCCCCTACTATACTCCTTGTACACCTATGACTCTGTGGCCAAATTCCACTCCAACTCGATTTTCAAATTTGCTGATGACACCACAGTCGTGGGTCGGATTTCAAACAATGTTAAGACAGAATACAGGAATGAGATAGAGAATCTGGTGAACTGGTGCGAAAACAATAATCTCTCCCTCAATGTCAAGAAAACCAAGGAGATTGTCATCGACTTGAAGAAGCGTAGTGGAGAACATGCCCCTGTCTACATGAAATGAAAATGAAAATCGCTTATTGTCACAAGTAGGCTTCAATGAAGTTAATGTGGAAAGCCCCTAGTCGCCACATTCCGGCGCCTGTTCGGGGAGGCTGTTACGGGAATTGAACCGTGCTGCTGGCCTGCCTTGGTCTGCTTTCAAAGCCAGCAATTTAGCCCTGTGCTAAACAGCCGGAACGAAGTAGAAAGGGTCGAGAGCTTCAAGTTTTTAGGTGTACAGATCACCAACAGCCTGTCCTGGTCCCCCCATGCCGACACTATAGTTAAGAAAGCCCACCAACGACTCTACTTTCTCAGAAGACTAAGGAAATTTGGCATGTCAGCTACGACCCTCACCAACTTCTACAGATGCACCATAGAAAGCATTCTTTCTGGTTGTATCACAGCCTGGTATGGATCCTGCTCTGCCCAAGACCGCAGGAAACTACAAAAGGTTGTGAATGTAGCCCAGTCCATCACGCAAACCAGCCTCCCATACATTGACTCTATCTATAATTCACGCTGCCTCAGAAAGGCAGCCAGCATAATTAAGGACCCCACGCACCCCGGACATACTCTCTTCCACCTTCTTCCATCAGGAAAAAGATACTAAAGTTTGAGGTCACGTACCAACCGACTCAATAACAGCTTCTTTCCTACTGCCATCAGACTTTTGAATGGATCTACCATTAACTATTAAGTTGATCTTTTCTCTACACGTTGCTATAACTAACATTATATTCTGCAGTCTCTCCTTCCTTCCCTAGGTACGGTATGCATTGTTTGTTCAGCACTGTATACTAATACATGTGACAATAATAAATCAAATCAAAAGAAATGAGAAGAAATTTTGTCACTCAAGATGGTGGCGAATCTTTGGAATTCTCTACCCCAGAGGGCGGTGAAATCTCAGTCATTGAGTGTTCAAAACTGAAATCGATAGATTTCTGGATACAATAACATCAAGGTATGGAGATAGCATGGGAGAGTGGTGTTGAGGTAGATGATCAGCCATGATCTAAATGAATTGCGAAGCGGACTCGATGGGCTGAATGGCCTACTCCTATGTAATAGACTGCAAGAGAATTAAGACACAGTAGTGGAACAGGTGGACTCAAAATCGATTAAATTCAATATAGATTTTGGTCAGAAGAATGAGAGTTAATGGAGGGACTTGAGAGGGAAGGTTAAGAGTTTTAAAAAATAAATTTAGAGTACCCAATTCTGTTTTTCCAATTAAGGGGCAATTTAGCTTGGCCAATCCACCTACCCTGCACATCATTTTGGGTTGTTAGGGTGAGACGCACGCAGACACGGGGAGAATGTGCAAACTCCACATGGACAATGACCGGGTCCGGGATTGAACCCGGGTCCTCAGTGCTGAGAGACAACAGTGCTAACCACTGTGCCGCCCCAGGTTAAGAGGTGAAGTCAAACCTTTAGATATAGTGACCAAATGAAACTTAGATAAGCCATGAGTGATGTGAATGTGAGCCTTTGTGCTGGTAAAGATGCAGGCCAGAGTATCTTGAATTAATTGATGTTTTGGGGTCGGGTTTTCCTGCTCTTAGTAAGTCATGGCTTGTAGGTTGGCCATCCAGAAACCCAGGGCGCGATTCTCCGAAATGGAGGACAGAGTGTTCATGCCGTCGTGAACGCCGTTGCGTTTCATGACGGCGCGAAACGGGCACGGGCAGTACCGATTCTGTCCCCCACAGGGGGCCAGCACAGTGATGGAGCGGTTCACGCCGCTCCAGCCTCCCTTCCTGGCACCAAATTGGCACCGTGCCAACCCACGCATGCGCAGTTGGGCCGTGCCAACCCGCGCATGCGCGGGAGACTTCCTGAAGGCGTCAGCCCCGCCGCAACATGGCATGGGGGTTCAGGGGCCGGCTGCGTAATGAAATAGGGCTGGCGCTGGAGAGGCCAGCCCGCCGATCGGTGGGCCCCAATCGCGGGCCAGACCCCATCGGAGGCCCCCCCGATGAAGGAGCGCTTTTCCCTGCCCCACAGGCCACCCCTGGACCCTACGTGCAGGGTTCCTGCCGGCTGCAAGCAGGTGTGAATGGCGCCGGCGGGACTCTGCCGTTTCCGTTCGGCCCATCAAGGATGGAGTATTGTCGGCCCGGCCGTGGACAGCGGCCTGCGCTGCACCAAATGCGTCGGCGCAAATGGCACCGTATCTCCGCTCCTCGGAGAATCGCCGCCGGCGTCAGACCGGTGCCGTGGGAAAAAATGGCGCGAATAACGATTCTCCCATACGGCGCGGCATGGGAGAATCGCGCCCCAGTCTCCAGAAACCTGGTGGCATACACAGCACATGTATTTGATAACCCAAAAATGTACATTGTTAAGTCAGAAAATCACTCACACAATTATCCGATGATAGAATGTACACAATTGCTATCTTGAGTCTAGAAGGTTTGAACCTCTTAACTCAACATTGTTTACCAAAGTAGCAAAGTTACACCTCCTTAGAAGATGAAAAAAAGGTGATAAATGTGATAGGGAAGAGCACACTCCAGTGCAGTTTCTGATTTCCTTCTCATGGTTCCTTCATATTATAGAAACAGCATCATTAGCAGCAAATAGAAACGATGCAGTTACACTTGCTGATGTGTTGTTCAACATACGCAATCTCCTGATGTGTTGTTCAATATTCTCAATCTCCAGAAAAGAACAGTGGGGAAGTTACAAGGATAGGAAGCTATTGTTACTTTTCCCAACTGCCCATGTAATAATAATCACAATCTTTATTAATGTCACAAATGAGTTTACATTAATACTGCAATGAAGTTACTGCGAAAATCCCCGGGTCGCACCTGTTCGGGTACATTGAGGGATGTGATAATATACACACAGGTATATGATGGTGCACAGACAGACAGTGAGTGACACAAAGGATGACCAATGAACATACAGAACACAGCAGCCAATCACCAGACAGGACACGGCCACTATATAACCAGGGGGCAATAGTTTTCCCGCTCTCTGGGGATGCAGCCTCTGAGACAGCCAGAGCCTGTGAGCAACAACTAGAACATCCACCATGTGGTAGTAAGATAGTCTGGTCAGGTTAGCCTCAGATCTCCAGTCAACTCAGCATAGTGTCAACTCACAGTTCAAGCATGTTTAATAGTTAAATAAAATAGAGTTGCATTTCTTTAAGTGTTGGAAGCATGTCTCTCTCTCTGCTACAGTAAACGCAGTCCTCGCAGACCCAGCTTACCCAACACATCATGGTACCAGTGAGTTATGTTTGAGTTTGACGGTCCCACCTGGAGATAGTCTGCCTTTGACCAGCGATCAGCCATCCGCTAACGTGGACAGTGTCCGCCCTCCCCCGCAGCTCCGCATCGCCGACAACCTCGGTGCGAACTGGAAGATGTTTAAGCAGAAGTTTCAGCTGTATCTTGAAGCCATCGACCACGAGGCCGCATAGGATAGCAGAAAGATTGTCCTCTTCCTCTCTACAGCTGGGGACCACGCTATCGACATTTTTAATTCCCTCACCTTTGCTGAAGGTGAGGACAAGACAAAGTTCAAAAAAGTCCTGAAGTTCGACAGCCACTGTGACATCAAACTCAACGAGAGCTTTGAACGCAATGTGTTCCAGCAGAGAATTCAGGGTAAGGATGAACCTTTTCAGTCCTTCTTAACCCATCTCCGTATCCTCGCGCAACCCTGCAACTACGGCTCGACTTCCGACTCCATGATCTGCGACCACATCGTTTTCGGGGTCCATTCCAATCCCCTTCGCCAGCAACTCCTCAAAGTTAAGCAGCTCACCCTCACCATCGCCATCGAAACCTGCGGCCTAAATGAGCACGCTAATGACCGGTACTCCCATATCAAGGCGGCAGAGACGGCGCGGCAAGGCCCCCACGATGCGGAGTGGGTGCAGGCCGTAAAACAGCTCCAGGGCCTGAGTCTGGATGAGAGCAGCCATTTTGTGCGCTTTTCCCGCACTTGCGCTCAACGACCGAGGGGACGGCGAGGCCGAGGATCGAACTGCGCATGTGCGTACATCTTTCGACCGCACCGCACATGCGCGGTGGCGCACGGAACGTCCTGACGTCGGCGTCATGACGTGCAACAACTGTGATTCCGCCCACTTAAAGCGGCAATATCCCGCGAAATCTCGACGCTGTCGCCAGTGTGGCAAGCTTGGCCACTACGCAGCCCTGTGCAGATCTGCTCAACTGCTCAATACACAGCGATCCCGGTCACAGCGCAGGAACGTCCGGTCAGTGCAGCAACCCGTTGCAGACTCCGACTCCGACATGGTTCCAGATCCCGACACCGAGGATCTCACATCCCCATTCCAGGTGGGCATCATCACCAAGCATACGATGCTTTCCAAAAAAAAAATGCTAATCCACTCCCAGTGCTGAGCATTGATCCGGACGACGAGTGGTGTGCCACCCTTACGGTCAACCAGAATTTGTCGCCCGCCACAGAGACTGAACTTATAGACTGAACGTTGCATTGCCTTGTGCTTCGTTTACACATCTGTACATATTGTTTCTTCCTAATTTGTTGTATGCACTCTATCTGCACTAGACACCTTCCCATGTAAATACGTTCACGTATTTTGTATATAGGTCAGCTCCTACTCAAGTAAATACGCTCACATACTTTGTACATAGTCAGGCTCATACACACACCCACTATTTATTGACACATCCACGCATTTTTTTGAAAAGGGGAGATGTCATAATATACACACAAGTATATGATGGTGCACAGACAGATAGTGAGTGACACAAATGATGACCAATGAACATACAGAACACAGCAGCCAATCACCAGACAGGACACGGCCACTGTATAACCAGGGGGCAATAGTTTTCCCGCTCTCTGGGGATGCAGCCTCTGAGACAGTCAGAGCCTGTGAGCAACAACTCGAACATCCACCATGTGGTAGTAAGATAGTCTGGTCAGGTTAGCCTGAGGTCTCCAGTCAACTCAGCATAGTGTCAACCCACAGTTAAGGTATGTTTAATAGTTAAGAGTTTCATAAAATAGAGTTGCATTTCTTTAAGTGTTGGGAGCCTGTCTCTCTCTCTCTGCTACAGTAAATGCAGTCCTCGCAGACCCAGCTTACCCAACACATCATGGGAGAATTCAGAATGCCCAATTCACCGAACAAGCATGTCTTTACAGGGCAGGGAAGTTGGCGGTAGCTCCAGATCAGATTAACAAGGTATTTAAGGAATTCTATGAGAGGTTGTACAGGTCAGAGCCACCTGGGGGAGGCCAGGAGATACAGGAATTTCTAGATGGGCTGGAGTACCCGAGGTTAGGAGAGGGCGACAGGGCTACATTAGAAGGAGCGATTGTGGAGCAGGAGATAAAAGATGTGATTGGGAGGATGCAGTCGGGGAAGGTGGCAGGGCCGGATGGGTTTCCGGTGGAATATTACAAAAAATTCAAAGATAAGCTGGCACCCCTGATGGTAGGGATGTTTGAGGAGGCAATAGGGAAGGTGGTGTTACCACAAGCTTTGGGGCAGGCATCGATTTCCCTGTTACTTAAAAGAGATAAGTATGGGTCATATCAGCCCATATCACTTTTAAACATGGACGCAAAGATATTGCGAAGGTACTGGCAGATAGGCTGGAGGAGTACCTCCCGAAGGTGATAGGTAAAGATCAGACGGGGTTTGTGAGAGGGAGCCAGCTCTTTTCGAACATTAAGAGGGTACTGAACGTGGTTATGGCACCGGCGGAGGGGAAGGAAACAGAGGTGGTTGTGGCATTGGACGTCGAGAAAGCGTTTGACCGGCTAGAATGGGGATACTTGATGGCAGTTCTGGAGCTGTTTGGGATTTGGGCCAAAATTTATGGACTGGGTAAAGTTATTTTATAAGGAACCGAGGGCAAGTATCCACACAAATAACATCAGCTCGGAATAATTTACTCTCCACCGCAGGACTAGGCGGGGATCGGGAGTCGGGATTGAAGGCGCTAGCAACAGCGCCACTCCCGATGGCCCCGGGGAAATACTCAGGGAGTCCGGTCGTAATAGCTTCATTGAGAATTTGGAGGCAGTTTCTCCAGCACTTCGGTTTGGGGGCAAGGTCAAGCAAAATGCCGATTCGGGGGAACCATAGATTTGAGCCAGGGAAGTGGGATGAAAATTTTCAGAGGTGGGCGGAGAAAGGAATTAGGACGCTAAAAGACTTGTTTCTTGGGGGTCGGTTTGCAGGATTGAAGGAGCTGGGAGCGAAGTACGGGCTGGAACAGGGGGAATATTTAGATACATGCAGGTTCGAGACTTTGCCAGAAAGGTGATCCAGAGCTTCCCGGTAGAGCCGGCCTCCACATTGCTGGATCGGTGCTGAAGACAGGAGTCCTCCTGCTGTTTGCACTTGCAATTGAGCCATTAGCCATCGTGTTAAGATGTTCGGGGGTATGGAAAGGGATAGTGCGGGGGTGGGACAGAGCATAGAGTGTCCTTATATGCCGATGACTTGTTATTATACGTGTCGGGACCGTGTGTCAATAGGGGGAATATTGAAGCTGCTTCGGGTGTTTCGTTCGTTTTCGGGGTGCAAGTTAAATCAAGACAAGAGTGAATATTTTGTGGTGTCGCGGCCAGGGGTGGGGGGGGGCTGCCATTCCATAGGGCAGGTACTCATTTTAGATACCTGGGGGTGCAGGTTGCTCGGGATTGGGGGGGGGGGGGGCTCCGTAGGTACAACATTTCTAGTTTGGTGGGGAGTGTGAAAGTTGATCTGGCAAGGTGGGATGGTCTCCCTCTGTCATTGGCGGGTCGGGTACAGGCGATTAAAATGAACGTGTTGCCGTGATTTCTGTTTATTTTCCAATGCCTGCCGATTTTTCTGCCAAAGCCATTTTTTAAAGAGATTTAAGGGATGATTACTTTGTTCATATGGGGAGGGAAGGTGGCCAGAATTAGAAAGGTGCTACGACAGACAGGAAGGCAGCAGGGAGTTTGGGTCTTCCAAACCTAATGTATTATGACGGGGGGGGGGGGGGGGGGGGGCGAATGTGGCGAAGGTATGGAGCTGGGTCAGAAGGCCTGACACCCAGTTGGTCAGAATGGAGGAGAGTCTGTGTAGGGGGTCGGGATTGAAGGCGCTAGCAACAGCGCCGCTCCCGATGGCCCCGGGGAAATACTCAGGGAGTCCGGTAGTGATAGCTTCGTTGAGAATTTGGAGGCAGTTTCTCCAGCACTTCGGGTTGGGGGCAGGGTCAAGGGAAATGCCGATTCGGGGGAACCATAGATTTGAGCCAAGGAAGTGGGATGGAAATTTTCGGAGATGGGAGGAGAAAGGAATTAGGAAACTAAAAGATTTGTTTCTTGGGGGTCGGTTTGCAGGATTGAAGGAGCTGGAAGCTAAGTATGGGCTGGAACAAGGGGAATATTTAGATACATGCAGGTTCGAGACTTTGCCAGAAAGGAGATTCAGAGCTTCCCGGTGGAGCCGGCCTCCACATTGCTGGAGGAGGTGCTGACGATAGGGGGACTGGAGAAGGGGGTAGTGTCGGCGGTTTACAGGGCTATTTTGGAAGAGAAGGCACCGCTGAATGGGATCAAGGCAAAGCGGGAGGAAGAGTTGGGAGAGGGTATGGAGGAGGGGTTCTGGTGTAAGGTGCTCCGGAGGGTGAAAGCCTCCACCTCGTGCACGGGGTTGGGGCTGATACATCTGAAGGTGGTAAATAGAGTGCACTTTACAAGGGCGAGGATGAGCCGGCTCTTTGAGGGGGTAGACAATGTGTGTGAACATTGGGGGGGGGGGGGGGGAGGAGGAGGAGGAGTTGGAAACGAGTGCGGAAGCAGTTATTGTAGCCTTCGCCTCATTGAATGCCTGAAGGCGGATCCTGTTGGGATGGAGTTCAACCTCGACACCCTGTGCCGTGGCGGGGGCACCTGCTGGAATTTTTGACTCTTGAGAAGGTCAAATTTGAACTGAGGGGAACGATGGAGGGGCTCTATAATTCATGGGCGTTATTCATTATGCGCTTTCGAGAATTGGATTACATCGAACATTGTTGGGGGGGGTGGTTGGGAGGCTTAGGGTGAGGGGGGCTGTATGTTTTAATGGTGACTATGGGTGATTCCTAATTCCTTTTTGTTATTTGTTTATGTTAACATGCGGGCTGCTGTTTGGGGGTTTGGTGAGAGGTTAGGATTGTTGTTGTTGATACAGGTGAATGACATTGTATTCGTTACTGATTATTGTTGGTGGATGTAAATTTGAGAGAAAATGTGAAAAAGGAGAATAAAAATATTTATCTAAAAAAAAAATAAGCACGTCTTTTGGGACCTGTGGGAGAAAACCGGAGCACCCGGAGGAAACCCACGCAGATACGGGGAGAAGGTGCAGACTCCGCACAGACAGTGACCCAAGCCAGGAATCGAGCCTGGGACCCTGGTGCTCATCTTCAGCTGCTTCATCAATGACCTTGAAAATGAACTGGACTAGCCATATAAATACTGTGGCCACAAGAGCAGGTCCTGACTCCCCAACCCTGTTCTCCATAACCCTTCAGCCCATTACTAATTAAGAATCTAACTCCTCCACAAAATTACTCACTGTCCCAGCATCTACTGCACTCGGGGGTACCAAATTCCTCAGATTCATAATCTTTTAGGAGAAGTAGTTTCTCCTTAACTCTGTTTTAAATTTTTTTCCCCTTATCCTGAGAATATGAACTCTCATTCTAGACTCCCCATTCTACTGCTCCCCGATCCTGGGAGTGCACCCTCCTAGAGTGAGCCAGAATGCTGTCCAGCACACTGAATGGTGTTGCAAAAGGTTCCTGAATTCAATGTTCAAACAGTGGCTTAAATTTTTAATCTTACTGGTGAGTATATACAATGTATGTTGTTATGTCACCCTGGGCTCGTGCATAGTCAATTCCAGCCCCATTAGTCCCAGAGTCACAACACAAGTGAATTAACCAATAATTCTTGGAATAATACCCAAAGTCTTTGGCCCTTGGCTGCCCAATAATTACAGTCGTCAGGTTTGTAAATTTGAACACGTTTATTTATAACAAGAATTGTAATAAAACATGCAGCAAATACAACTGGTAATCTATTACCCTAATTCCCCATCTTAACTTTCCCCCCTCCCTCTATACATATACACAGGAAGAAAGGGGTAAATAATCAGAAGTAAAAGGGGGCAGCATGGTGGCGCAGTTGTTAGCATTGCTGCCTCACGGTGTCGAGGACCCGGGTTTGATCCTGGCCCCGGGTCACTGTCCATTCTCTTGCACATTCTCTTTGTGTCTGCTTGGGTTTCACCCCCACAACCCAAAAAGATATGCCGGGTAGGCAAATTGTCCACGGTAAATTGCCCCTTAATTGGAAAAAAATAATTTGGTACTCTAAATTTATATTTTAAAAAATCATAAGTAAAAGAAAAAAAAGTTTTTGTTTCAGACAGTAGTTCCAGCACCTTACTCCTCTTCAAATCTTGTTTTCAGTTTGTGGTTTTATTGTAGCTTCATTCAGGTCTCTCTAGTTTCAGAAATAGAACTCACAGGCCTTTCTGGAGAGAGATAAGAGTCTCGTCTTTGTTTGCAGCCTGTAATAGTTTTCCTGTAGATTTATTCACTCAAATTCTCTGCAGCCCCAGGCATATAGCCTTTCTGGAGCACCCACGGAGAAGAAAGCGTAGGACCTACTTCTTGTACTGCCAGGAGTCAAACTGAAACACCTTGGGACTCAAGTCATTCCACTGAGATAGGATCCAATCACCACCTGTTACCAGACAGAGTGCAGCCCTTTGGGCCAATTCAATCAAACCAAGTCCCACCCCCATCTCTCTCTCTGGTACTGCCAAGTCTACAGCTTCTGTTCAAACCAGCAGAGACTAGCAGAGTGTTCTCTCCTGTAGCTCCTGAGTTATGCTGCTTGACTTGAAGGTACATATCCAATAATTATCCATGATTCAAAGATAATAATGGCAAAGTAAAAGAGGAAATAAGGGAATAAACAGGAAGGATCATTGCAGTATACAGTAGCGCACTAACCATAGAACACAGTTCATGATTTACAAGAATATTTGCCAGAAACCAGCTTTCCACCAAAAATAAAGTAACACTTGCAATTACATAGTACATTTACTTCAGAAAACCCCAGAAACATTTTATACATAAAAAACTGCATTGTGGAGTACTGTGGTAGCTGTTACAGAAGAATGCAATCTTCCTTCAACCAACAGCACAAGTAGTTCAGGTGCTGCACCAGCCTAGAATAATGGGCGGAATTTTTCCAAAATTGCACAGAATGCTGGATCAGGCGAGGAAAGCCCTATGAAACCCATTGACTTCACAGATGATTAAAAAGCACTCTGTGCAATTTCAGCACGCTGACGAGATCACACAGCCAGCTGGGGTTGGGGATCGGTTAGAATATGAACAAGGGACACACTCCAAACCTCACATGCAGAAGAACACCCATCTTCCCTCCGTACCATGCAAGCATCGGGGTAACCTGACCCTCCAACGTCCCCCAAATCTGCATTGGGGCATCCTCCCCCATCACTGGCATGCCCTCCCCCATGACACTGGCACCTTCTTCACCCTTCTCCAAAGTTTCCATGCCCCCCCCCCCCCGCCCATGCATGCACAAATCCCCACCCAACAACCATTGTCCCCCCCACAGACACACACACATCAGGGCAAACCCCAATGGGGGCTCCTCCACAGAGAGTTCGCTCCGGAGCTGCCAACCTGACACTGCCCCCAGCAGTGCCAGGGGACAGTGTCAGGGCACTGCCCTCCGTTTCCCTCACGACCTGAGGGCTATACTCACCTCCCCGCCACTGGCGTGGTCAACATGGCTGGTTCTCGTTTTTGAAAACCAGTAAAGGTTTGCGCCAGTGTGACTTCATTCCATCGGAGGTGGGTTATCCAGTGTGGGCAGGTGATAAGTTGTAAAGCCGTTTAAGAATATTTAAGGATAATAAAATTCAAGGAAATCAGGTTAAGGTCCAGAAAGGGCATGAACCTGATCACGTCACCGACTGGGAAGATCTCAAACCGAGATGGTGCCGATACAAATCCCGTTATGGCCCTCTTGAGAGATTTTGCAGCCATAACGGGATTTGCACCTGTGGCAACAGGCCTTCTAAATTCCGTCCAAGCGTTCAAATGATATCTGATTCATGCTAGGCTTGCTGTCTCTTCTCTGACCATACGATTTTATTTTACATTTACTGTATTTATACACATTCAGTACAGCGTCACATCTTCTGGGTGAAGCATTTATCCTGGAATTCTTATGGCACATTCTGAAGTGTCTGTTTCAATGCAGTTTTTTAAATGTTGTTTTGCATCGAACTGGGAAATCTAGGCATATGCATACATTTACTGAAACATTGAAATTTGTCAACCAACCAAGTTACATTGTTAAAGATGTCAGGTCACATATCCATCTTGAAAAGGCACAGTGCTCTGCTGATGCATAGTTTGCAGGCATAACTTGACATGGTAAAAATATTGATGTGAAGGGAATTGACAGATCACAGGAATATTAGGTGCATTCAAGTCTCAATAAAGTGCAACAAAGAACTGGGAAATATGATCTGCTGCTCCAAATGAAATGTTCTGCTGTGAAATACTGAGAGCAACAGATTGTTGCTGTCTATTTTCTTTTTGTTATTATGTATACACGATTCGAATTACCCTGTTATTTTACATCAGAACTAGAAAACAATTTTCATGATAGACTCCCCTGAAGAAATTATCTGTGGTATTGGCCTGAGAATGCGTTAAAAAGTTAATAGCTAGGACCCAAAATTTTAGGAGATTGTTGCATTAATCGCACTTGGAAAGAAGAATTCTATTTTCTCCTCTCCTTAAGCGTGGGCCTCATACACTAAGTCCCCGCACTTTTCCCGAATGTTGATTGTTCAATTGTAAATCTGAACAGGTAAGGTCCATTAAACCAGATGAGGCATTAGGGCTGATTTTTAATCAACATCATTTTCAACATGGATTGCTAACTCTGGTTGGGCACATTCCTGGACGTTTGATCATATGGTCAATTGCAATGACAGTGGTCACATGGCAACAGGTCAGTGGGGGAGTCCCTTGGTAGTTGATCATATTGATTATTCACTGAACCATATCCTGAAAGAGTTAGTGCCCTCAAGAGGTCGGGGAGAGGGTGGGGGTGCGTGGAACAGAAAAACAGGAATTAACTACAGATTTGTGCCCTCAGTCCTTGTAGTCACGAATAGAATGAAATATCTCATCAATTTTCTACTACATATCAACAGACTTGCCATTTCCACCATTGCAAAATCTAAAGGCAAGTTCTTAAAAATTCAGAGATTTAGTACAAAACCATGAGTTGCTACCTTTACAGAATAAACCACTTTGAACCTAATCGGTTAGGGTCTTATTGTTGGAAAACAAAGGTAGTTTTAATGGATTTATATTTGTATTGGTAAACATTAGTAAAAAGGCACGGTTTTAAGTGAGTTTAATTTAATGTTTCTACGCCTGATAGGGTAAAGCCTACAGTTAGATTCATGCTGGACAACGTTGTTTGTATGTGTGGGGGCTGGTTAAGTTTCAACTGTGTTTCTGGTGTGCTTAGAGAGGGCTATGGTGTGAAGAATAAACAAAAGGTATAAGCATATGGGGGTGGCTTAGCAACTGGGGCCTTGTAAAGTAGAGCAGCTTTGAAGTTTTAGTTTAGCTAATTTGATTGCAGTTGGAGATATGTAGTGAGAGAAGAGGTAACTCTCACAGCTCTGATAGAAGCAGCTGGCTTAAAAGGCTAGAGAGGGAACAGCACTCTCAGCTTTGCAAGAAGAAAAGACACACCATGGAGTAATAGTTGAGAAAACAAGTATAGAGATTTGAAGAGCAGCTAGTTAGGGAAACTGGAGAAATTAAGAGAAGTACCCAAGAAATCTGGAGCTAAGTTATCAGAGATCAAGGTATTGTTCAGAAGACATCAAAGAAGAGTAATGTGTTAAAGAGACAATTGCAGTAACCAGATAAGTGGGACCCACAGCCTTCAAAGATAAAACAAACGGCTTATGTCATTTAGTCTGAGAATCAAGAATAAAAGCAATTGTGAGCAGTTTACACAGCATTCAACACAAAGAAATCCTAAAGGAGTTGGGTGTGAAATCCTGGACTGGATTCACTGTTGAAAGTGTGGTGGAGTCATACAGTACAGGAGAGTCCCTTCAGCCCATCAAGTCTGCATCAACAAAGTGACACTAAATCTACTTACCAGCCCTTGGCCAATAGCCTTGAATGTTATGACATTTCAAGTGTTTATTCACATACTTTTTAAAGGTTATGAGGTTTCCCGCCTCTACTACTCTCTAAGGCAGTGCATTCCAGACTCCCACCACCCTCTGGTTTCCTAATATCCCCTCTAAACCTCTTGACCCTCATCGTAAAATTATGCCCCCTCGCTACTGACCATTCAACTAAGGGGAACAGTTGCTTCCTATCAGCCTCTCCATACTCCATATAATCTTGTACACCTCAATCAGGTCACTCCTTAGTCTTCTTTGTTCTAAGGAAAATAACACTAGACTATCCAGCCTCTCTTGATAGCTGAAATGCTCCATTCCAAGCAACATCCTGATGAATCTCCTCTGCACCCTTTCCAGTTCAATCACATCCTTCCTATAGTGAGGCAGCCAGAGCAGCACAAAGTAATCCAGCTGTGGCTTAACCAAAGTTTTGTACAGCTCCACTTAACCTCCCTCCTCTTATAATCTATACCACGACTGATAAAGGCACGTGTCCTGCATGCTTTCTGAATTACCCTATTAACCTGTCCTGCAGCCTTCAAGGATCTGTGGACAACATCCCGAGATCCCTCTGTTGCTCTGTGTCCTGCCATTTATTGAGTACTCCCTTGTCTTGTTACTCCTTCCAAAGTGCATCACCTTGCACTTTACAGGGTTAAATCTGCCACTGATCTGCCCATCTGACCTACCGCCTATATCTTCCTGCAACCCAAGACCTTCTTCCTCATTATTGACCACCCCGTGCCAATCTTCGTGTCATCCGCAAACTTCAGGATCACCCCCCACATTCTCATCTATATCTTTTATGGACATCACGATCAATAAGGTACTCAGCACTACTCCCTGTGGCACTCCACTGGACACCATCCTGCAGTAACACAAACAGCCTTCTAACACCACTCTCTGCCCCTCCCACTCGCCAGTTCTAGATCCAACTTGCGAAGTTACCCTGCATGTGCTTTTTACTTTCTTTACCAGTCTCCCATGTGGGACTTGTCAAAGGCTTTGTTGAAATACATCAGTGGAAGGGAAACTGTTGGAGAAAATTTTGAAGGAGAGAATTAATCGCCACTTGGAGAGGCATGGTTTGATCAGTAATAGTCAGCATAGCTTTGTCAGAGGGAGGTCATGCCTAACAAATTTGTTTAAATTTTCAAGGAGATACTCCTTGCTGAAGTCCATAAAAACTACATCAACTGCACTATCCCAATCTACACACCTGATCATTTTCTTGAAAAATTCAATCAAATTTGTTAGGCAGGACCTCTCCCTGACAATAGTTTCCTTACCACTGATGAGAGTCTCACGAGTCTGTATTTATCTCTAACCTTCCCTCTTGAAAAGTGGAATCACATTAGCTGCGCTCCAATCCTCTGGAACCTCCCCAGTGGCCAGAGAGGAATTACAAATTTGGGAAGAGCCCCTGTAACTTTGCCTCCCACAACTAATCTGGACCTGGGGATTTGTCCACTTTTAAGCCTGGCAAAACCTCCAAATACCTTCACACTCACAGTCCCTCTCGCCGAATTCTGTACCTACACCCTCCTTCTGCCAAGTGAAGACAGGTGTGAAGTAAGCTTTTAACACACTTCCAATGTCCTTCAGCTCCACGCACATATTGCCTGTTCCCCCTTTCCCCCTTGGTCCCTATTGTGCCCTACTCTTTCCATAGTTATCCCCTTCCCCTTATCACACTCCTAGAATATCTTGGGATTCTCCCTAATCTTACCACCAGTGCTATTTCATGCTCCCTCTTTGCTCTCTTAATTGCTTTCTTAAGTTTCCATCCTGCACTTTCTCTACTTCACTAAGGCCTCCGTTGATTTGATCCCTTTGTATCTGCTAAAACCATCTCTTTTCTTTCCATTCCTGAATATTCTCAGACATCCAGAGTAATCTGGACACGTTGCTCTTACATTTCACCCTAAAGTGAACATGTTGGGCCTGTGTTCTCCCCATTTCCTTTTTGAATGCCCCCCCTCCACTGTTCTGCTGTAATGTTGATCGCAGTCAAGCTTCAGGTAGTCAGAGGTTGAGTTACTTTCCACAGAATTCCCAATCTCTGACCTGCTTTTGTAGCTACTGTATTTATATGGCATGTCCAGTTAAGTTCCTGGTCAATTGTGACCTCAGGGTGTTGATGGGGATTCAATAATTAGAATGCTGTTGAATGTTTACGATAAATGGTAAAATCGCCTGGCAGTTGTTGTGTGTCTCAAATGTTATTTGCCACTGGACAGCTGAAGCTTGAATATTGTCCAGGTCTTGTAAACAGGCACGGATTTAGTATCTGAAGAGTTGCGAATGGTGCTGAACATTGTGCAATCATCAACGATCATCCCTCGCTTCAGACCTTATGTCAAATAAAGGTCATTGATGAAGCAACTGAAGACGGTTGGGCCTAGGGCACTACTCGAGAAACTCCTACAGCAAAGATCTGGGGCTGAGATGAGTGACCTTCAACAAACAAAGCCAACTTCCTTTGTGCTAGGTAAGACTCCATGTAGTGGAGAGCTTTCTCCCCAATTCCCCCTTACATCAATTTTACTAAGGCTCTTTGATGCCACACTCAAATGCTGCCATTTTGTCAAGTGCAGTCACTTTCATAAGCAGGAGTAGGTCATCTGCCCCTCAAGCCTGCTCCACCATTCAATAAGATCATGGCTGATCTTTTTGTGGACGCAGCTCCACTCACCCGCCCGCTCACCATGACCCTCAATTCCTTTACTGTTCAAAAATCTGTCTATCTATGCCTAAAAAACATCCAACAAGGTAGCCTCAGCTGCTTCACTGGGCAGGGAATTCCACAGATTTACAACCTTTTGGGTGAAGAGGTTCCTCCTCAACTCAGCCTCAAAATATGGGTGAGCAGATTTAGGACTATGCCCCATAGTTGTAGTTTCACCCGGCAGTGGATACAGCCTCCCTGCTTTATTTTAACTATTCCTTTCATAATTTTATATATTTCCGTCAGATCCCCCTCATCCTTTTAAATTCCAATGAGTATAGTCCCAGTCTAAAAAATCTCTCCTCATGAGCTGATCCTCCCAACTCTGAAATCAAACTAGTGAATCTCCTCTGCCCTCCCTCCTGTGCCAATACATCCTTTCTCAAGTCTCCGGAGTTCAGCTCCTTAGTGCATGTTTGGACCAAAGTTGTAATGAAGTCAGGAGTCAATCTTGCAGAACTCAAACTGATCATCTGAGCAGGTTATTACAGTGCAAGTCCCACTTAATAGCATGGCTTTTTAAATAAAAAAGCCAATTAAGGGGCAATTTTTGCATGGTCAATCCACTTACCTTGCACATTTTTGGGTTGTGGGGGTGAGTCCCACCCAGACAAGGCGAGATTGAGCAAACTCCAGATGGACAGTGATCCAGGGCCAGGATCGAACACGGGTCCTCGGTGCCGTGAGGCAGCAGTGCACCACTGTGCTGTCCCCTAAATAGCATGGTTAACCACCTTTCATCCTTTTGCTGATGATTGAGATTAGACTGGTCCTGTTTTTTGTGGACAGGGCATATTCCAGGCTTTTTTCCATTTAGTTCGGTAGATGCCAGCATTGGTGCTTTACTGGAAAAGCTCCATGTACAGTGTATAGCAAAGCAGGTAGCAGAGAAGAGAGTTAATCTTTCCTGACAAGTGAACAGCATGACTTACAGACAGAAATATTATCATATAGCCCTGCAGCAGTTAGTACCAAAATGAGGGGATAGTTAAGGGCACAGATTAAACTATCATTGGTGAAGTTGCCACACAGTACAGAACTCTTCATTCTGAAAACAGATTTTAAACGCGAAAAAAGATGTTTCAATGTAAATCATTTCAAAGTGTAGCCTGGAAAGAAGCTGTAAAATATTTTTGCTGAAGACGTCATTTATAATTTGGAATACGTTTATTTATATAAGAATTTAAGATATACCAGTTAAATATTTCTTAAATGTTTGCTATAACAAAATAAATTCAAGCTTTTTAAATTTTGTTTATTTCATATCCTTTGAAAACCAGTTGTTTTCTTGGAGTTTATAGAGGATGGAAGGCTGCACTGCAAGAAGAACCTTGCAGAAGTGTGGAGCAGTGCAAGTGTGGTGTTTCCATACTGTCATGCGAGAGTGCCTTTAAGAACTGGATGTTTAAGCAATGTACCTTTAAGAAAACAGTGATGTCATAGAGTGGGTGGAGCTCAGCTCAGGTCAGCCATTTTGCAGTTTTGATTTTGCAATTTGGTTTTGCTGAGAGCAGTTTAAAAGTAGAAAGCCAGTTTGAGACAGTCTCTGCCATTCTACAGAAAAAAAATATATCCTTTAACCTGATGTAATACTGTTTAAAGGTGTTAGGTCTCTTGGAAGTTTGAAGGAACATTTTAAGGAATTATTATCTTTGAAGTAAGGGGTGTTAAGAGATCCAATGTTTATTTAAGATGTTAAATTGAGTTCATGGAATAAACAGTGTTTTGTGTTTAAAAACCCACGTGTCCATAATTGTAATCCCACACCTAGGGAAAAAGCCGTGTGCTCGGAAAAGCAACAAATCCATTAAAGGGTGAGGTTGGTTGAACTCCATGATACATTTTGGGGTTCTGAAAATGCCTCGTCCATAATAATACCCGAAGTTCAATAGATTGAAACCAGCATTTGTTGTTTACATTCTTTAATTTAATAATTAATAAACCCAGTATGAAACTCAGGAGAAACTTCTTTACTCAAGAAGCGGTAAGAAAATAGAATGTAATACTATAAGGAGCATTTTGGGCTAAAAACAGAGGTGTCTTTAAGGGAGAACTAGAAGAGTCTGAGGGAGAAAATAATAGCAGAATAGGTCAATGGGGTTATCTGGAGGAGGGTGGGAGGGAGCTTGTCATGGGATCACAAAAAGATTTCAAGGAGTCCACTAGTGGTTCCCTGTCTCCACCCCACACCAACAAGGTATCATGTTACTCCCTAACGCAAGTCCCACAAAGGATGTGAGAGAATGGATATAAATGCTTGGTCCCTCAGAGGCTCTTGGTCTTCAGTCTAGTGGCGTGCCGTCAAGGAGGCAGAGTTCAATCTCAGCAGGCGTGTTCTGTTCAGCTTGTATTAATGGACAAAAGAAATAGACGATGTAGCCATCAACATCATCAGACTCTGCCAGTCCCAGTGACATCCTATCAATCTCATAGCAACATCCTACCCACCAAAAAACAAGAATCTAATCACCGTGCAGTGACAGTGTGTACACCTTCATGTGTCAGTCCAGCCACCTTAGTGCGACAATCTTCTAACTGTCACAACTGTCTGCCAACGGTGATGCTTAGAAATTAGCCAGGTTGAATACTGACCATGACGTCTGTGCACATGTTGAAGATACCTTTTGATACCTTGAAAGAATAGTTGCTCAGTACCATTAACAAGTCTCATTTTAAGTAAATGAAGCAAAAATAATTGCATATCCAGTTTGTATACAGTAAAGTACTTGTGTCGTGTTGAAGGCCCCACCTTCTCAACCTTGCCCCTCGCCTGAGGTGTGGCGATCCTCAGATTAAACCACCACCAGTCAGCTCTCCCCCTCAAAGGGGAAAACAGCCGATAGTCATCAGGGACGATGGTGACTTTACCTTACCTGTATTGTTATAGGAGGCCCCTGTGGAATTTTTACAACATGCAAGAGGAGCCTCAGAAGCCAGAAGGTTGAGAATTCCAAATCTAGTGCACCCATTTTTAAAATTTGTTCAAGGGAAGTGAACTTCACTAGCTAGGCATTTATTGCCCATCCCCAATTGCCCTCGAGAAGGTGATGGTGAGCTGCCTTCTTGAATCACTGCAATCCATGTGGTGAAGGTACACCCACAGTGTTGTTATAGGGAGGGATTTCCAGGATTTTGATGCAGACACAGTGAAGGAATGGCGATATATTTCCAAGTCAAGATGGTGAGCAACTTGGAATAGAACATTCAGGTGGTGTTCTCTTACATCTGCCATGTCGATCTAGATGGTAGTGGTCGTGGGTAGATGTCAAATAGCAGTCTGGTCATGGAGTTTTCGGAAGTAGTGGAAAGGCTCTCATCAGTATACATATGGAATGTGACCCAATGCCTGACAATAATGTCACCAAGTGACAGCCTTTGCTCTCTGTTCATACAGTTTTCCTGCATGGCTCAGAACTCCTGGTATGCAATGAAATTCCACAGGAAACAGTTGAAGTTTTTAAAGAAAGAGTTAGATATAGCTCTTGGGAAGAAAGGGATCAAAGAATATGGGGGATCGCGAAAACAGGCTATTGATCGGATGATCAGCCATGATAATAATGAATGGTGGAGAGGTTCTAAGGGTTGAATGGCCTTTCCTGTCCCTATTTTCTGTGGGCACGATTCTCCCAAAAGGGAGCACAAGTCCCCGAGTGGGCACGTTTCGCCGCTGGTTTCCCGGCGCCCGCAATGCCGAGAAATACATGGCTATTCAACGCGACTTGCGATATAAAAATGGCGTTCCGATCTCCAAGGCAACTGAAACATTCCCCTACCTCTCCCATGCACCCTGACAGTGCCCATGCCAGCAGACTGTGCCAGCTGGGCAGTGCCAAGCTCGCACCCAGGTGGTATTGCCAAGGTGCCAGGCTGGCACATCCAAGGTACCCAGGTGGCACTAGCAGTGCCAGGGCACCACTCTGCCCAAAGAGCATGCAGCTGGGGGCCTCCAATCCCCTCACTCTTCCATCGGGCAGGAGATACAAAAGTCTGAGAACACACACAAACAGATTCAAAAACAGCTTCTTCCCCGCTGTTACCAGATTCCTAAACGACACTCTTATGGACTGACCTGATTCAATACTACACTCCTGAATGCTTCACCCAATGCCGGTGTCTATGTATTTACATTGTGTTAGCTATTATGTATTTTCTTTTCTTTTCATGTTCTTAATGGTTTGTTTGAGCTCGCAGAGAAATACCTTTCACTGCACCTCGGTACACGTGACAATAAATCAATCCAATCCAATATTTCTATTGTTTGACTTAGTGCAAAGTAATAATATGACGCAAGCAACAGACCCTGGAATTATAGGTTAGTAGGATTGTACTGCAATTGGTTGCAGTATTCACTGATCAGAAATTGTATGTATTGGCGCAATTCTGATTTGTTCTATTTTCCTGAGTTGACATCAGTCTAAGTAATTATGGTTGGATAGTGGTGACAGTACTGGACTAGTAATCCAGAGGCCCAGGCTAATGGTCCAGAGACATGAGTTCAAATCCTACCACAGCAGGTGGGAAATTTCAAATCCTGCAATAAAACCAGGGGATCAACCCTGGTTCAACGAGGAGTGTAGAGGAGCATACCAGGAGCACAGACATACCAATAAAAGAGGTGGCAACCTGGTGAAGCTACTACACAGGACGAAGTGAATTCTGGACAATGGAAGAGGGGGGGGGGGGGGGGAGTAGCTCTTGGTAAACTGCTCCTAAGGTGAGCCGGACGCGGTGGGTCAAGTGGCCTCCTTCTGTGCTGTAACAGTCCTGTGATGGGGCATGTGGCAGACGGAGCTAAGCGATCCCACACACAATGGATCAGACCAAAGCTCTGGAGTCCTGCTACATCCAGCTGTGAATGGTGGTGGGCAGCTGAACAACCAACGGGAGGAGTGAGCTCCAAGAGCATGTGTCCATCGTCAATGATGATAGTGTCTGGCTTGTGAGTGAAAAAAACAAAACTGAAATGTTTTTACCCATTTTCAACCAGGAGCACTAAATACAAGATCCATTTTGGCCTCTACCTGTTGTCCCCACTTTAGTCTACAGTTGAATTACTTGACATGAGATCGCAAATAAGCTGTAGGCACTGGACACAGTCAAATTCTAGCTGCAGTGGCTCTTCCCATGCCTCTTACGTTAAGCATTATGAAAGTGCAGGGGAGGGATTGACATAAAATGTGTGTCCCCTTTCCCTGAATTCTTCCAGAGCAATTACTCCTGGCCTGTAAAGTGGGTTTTCATTATACTGCAATATGTACTTCCACAATAATATTTCAAGTCAAGGTCCGGCTTTGCCTTCCCTCTGCTATTTTAAGAGCTTAACTCCCTCTTATTTGCAATCTACAACTAATTAAGAGGATTACAGCTTTCTCTCTTCATTCCTTTGGCAGTCTGACAGCGAGGAACAGCACAGTATTTTAGTGCACAGATTGAAATCACCAGTATGGTGAGAACAGGAATAAATCCTCCTAAAACTGTTTAACTGACAGTTAACTCCAAATTGCATTTTCCAGACTTAAATATATAACTTAAGTATGCACAGTTGTAATGAAATATTATTGGCATAAAAGAATTTAGATGCTCTGCATATACAATGAACTGTGTATGGTTGTGTAGGGAGCAGTTTGTGAAGTACTCAGTAGGCATATTTGGTTTGAAAAGCTGCTCGTAGTGTGACCATGACAACTTACATTACGCAGAAATAAACCTCCCAAAGCAATATTGCAGAGGTATGATTTCTATAGTCATAACTGTTATGGATTTGCATTCATTGGGGATGAGACTAAGATTACAAAAATTTGTCTCATTTGTGACACATTGTCATTGAAAGGAAGTGCATTATTGAATTTATTTTTATTGTTGAGTTTTCAGAGATTTAAGATGATATTTATTCTTTAGTCAGAAACTGCGCACTAAATGTATGGGATAGTACTAACACATTCCAGCCGTTACCATCCCAAATTTAAGAGTTTCCTCATGGGCTATATGAACAGAGTTATGGCATAAATGAGTCATTTTTAGGTGGGCAAGATGTAACCAGTGGTGTGCCACAGTGCTGGGGCCTCAACCTTTTAGAATTTATTTAAATGACTTGGATGAAGGAACCAAAGCTATGGTTGCTAAATTTGTTGATGACAAAGATGAGTAATATAGTAAGATGTAAAGAGGATACAAGGAGGCTACAATGGGATATCGTAGCTCGGTTAAGTGAGTTGGCAAAGACCTGACAAACGGAAGATAATTAAGCAAAATGTGAAGTTGTCCATTTCTGCAGGAAGAATAATAAAGAAGCTTATTAACTAAATTGTGTGAGATTGCAGAGCTCTGAGATGCGGAGGATTCCATCTTCATCTGGATGCATTACTCCATGAATTGCAAAAGGTTAGTGTAAGGGTACGGCAAGTAATTAGTGTAGGGTTGTAGCGCGACTACGCGATGACACAGTCACGTCGGACGTCACATAGTCACGTGACAGGAGCAGTCAGAATTCCCTGGGACCGCGGGCAAAACACAAGTGTTTCTTAAGAGTTGCAGAGTTAGTTAAATAAATTTACTGTTACCACACAGTCCTTGTTACAATCAGTGTTTCAGCGAACCACAGAAAACTATAATTAGGAAACATGTTATTTTATTATGATCCCACACCAGACCCCAACAGTGGCTAGGATACTGGGCTGAAACCCCAATATTTTAATTTATTTTTAGACTGTGTGGAAAGAATGATTTGCTCCAGGAGTGATTGCATGAAATATAATAGGGCTTTGGTATTTCTAAAACAAAACTTTATTCTGAATACAATATTAAACTTTTAATTTCACACCCAAAAAGAACAGCTTATAATTACCCCTTGACACACATTGCGAACAATTTCCCATTAAACAACAAGAAACCAACAGCTCTTAATCCAGTTTAAGAGTAGCAAGGCATAGAGTAATACTTGCTTTCTAAAACTCAGGTTTTAGAACTCAGGTTGGAACCCCTTCAGACTCTGGCTGAATGTCTTGAAATAGCTGCTTCAACTAAGTTGTTTCAGCTTCTTCATTGTCTTCAGGCAAAACTGCTCTGCTTTAATATATTATTACTCTTTTGTTTAACTAATTCTATCTGGAATGAATTGTGGATTCAGAGTCAGGCAGATCAGAACTCAGCTCCTCTCTCTATCAAAGCTTCTCCAAACTCTCTGCCTTTCTGGGCTTCATCCAGCAATGACCTCATCTCCCCAACCAAAAAAAAACAAATTCTCTTTGCAGGCTGCAAAAGCACAGTAACTCCCCAGTCAAACCTCAGTCCATTAACCAAGACTGAAAACACATTCCTTTGTCAATTTCACCTGCTATTCCCCAGAAGCAAAACAAAATCCTTTATAAAACCATGATCACTGCGGAACAGAATTATTTTTAAACAAACACATTCTAACCCCAGGTTTTTAACCCTTAAATTGTGCACTACATTTATATTCCAATTTTCCTAACATCTTCCAATCATCACATTATTGCGAGGCTAATTTAATCCAAAAGTAGAGAGGTTAGATTTATTTATTGTCACGTGCACTGTGGTACAGCAAAAAGTATTGTCCTGTGTACAGTCCAGGCAGATTGTTCCATACATGAAAAACATAGGACATACAATAAATACACAATGTAAATACATAGATATAGCATCGGGTGAAGCAAACGGAGTATAGTGCTACACAGTAGAGAAGATGCGTGGAGAGATCCGTTCAGTCCAAAAGAGGGCTATTCAGGAATCTGGTAGTAGCAGGAAAAAAGCTGGTTTTGAATCTGTTGGTGCATGTTCCCAGACATTTGCATCTCTTGCCCGATGGAAGAGGTTGGAAGAGAGAATAACCCGGATGGGAGGGGTCTTTGATTATGCTGCCCACTTTGCCAAGGCAGCAGAAGGTGTAGACAGAGTCAATGGATGGGAGGCGGGTTTGCGTGATGGACTGGGCTGTGTTCACGACTCTGTAGTTTCTTACTGTCTTGGGCCGAGCAGTTGCCATAACCAGGCTGTGATACAGCCAAATGGGATGCTTTATATGGTGCATCTGTAAAAATTAGTAAAAGTCAATGTGGACATGCTGAATTTCGTTAGTTTCCTGAGGAGGTATCGGTGTTGTGCTTTCTTGGTCCTAGCGTTGATCTGGCTGGACCAGGACAGATTGTTGGTGATGTGTACATCTAGGAATTTGAAGCTGTCAACCATCTCCACCACGGCACCATTGATGCAGACAGGGGCGTGTACGACACTTTGCTTCCTGAAGTCAATGACCAGCTCCTTCGTTTTGCTGACATTTAGGGAGAGATTCTTGTTGCACGATGTCACTCGGTTCTCTATCTCTATTGCCCTCCTGTATTCTGACTCATTGTTTGAGATCCGACCCACTACGGCTGTGTCATTAGCAAACTTGTTGATGGAGTTGGAGCCGAATTGTGCCACACAGTCTTGTGTGTAAAAGAAGTACAGCGGGGGCTAAGTCCGCAGTCTTGCGGGGCCCCGGTATTGAGGAGAGTGCAGAAGGAGGCCCTTGGGCCCATCAAGTCCGCACAGAACCTCTGAAAGAATACTTCACCCAGCTCCACCCCACCCTATCCCCGTGACCTAACCCGCACATCCCTGGACACTAGGGGGCAATTTTAGCATGGCCAATCCACCTAACCTGCACATCTTTGGCCTGTGGCAGGAAACCAGAGCACACGGAGGAAACCCACGCAGACACGGGGAGAAAGTGTAAACACCACATGGACAGTTACCCAAGGCCGGAATCGAATCTGGGTCCCTGGCGCTGTGATGCAGCAGTGCTAACCACTGTGCCACCCCTCAAAAGTCCAATGTCATACAAAAGGCTTTCTCATCACCAACTACTTAAATCAGTAAGACGTCTTACAACACCAGGTTAACCTAGTGTTGTAAGACTTCTTACTGTGCTCACCACAGTCCAACGCCGGCATCTCCACATCATACTTGAGTCCGGGACTTAAATAAAGAGACATCTTCAGAGTACATGGTGAAAAATCGGTGTCGGCTAGAACGTTCCTTTCTTATAGCAGATTACATTCTTTAGTTTTGGATCTTGTGCATGAAACACCGGTAATCGTTTCATTGCATACCAGGAGTTCTGAGCCATGCAGGAAAACTGTATGAACAGAGAGCAAAGGCTGTCACTTGGTGACATTATTGTCAGGCATTGGGTCACATTCCAATTGTATACTGATGAGAGCCTTTCCACTACTTCCGAAAACTCCATGACCAGACTGCTATTTGACATCTACCCACGACCACTACCATCTAGATCGACATGGCAGATGTAAGAGAACACCACCTGTGGAATTAGAAGAAATTTCTTCTAATCTCAGTCCTAAACGGTCTACCCCGTATCCTCAGACTGTGACCCCTGGTTCTGGATTCCTCCACCATCGGGAACATCCTTCCAGCATCTTCCCTATCTAGTACTGTTAGAATTTTATAGGTTTCTGTTGCATGCAGGCAAGAACTGCTGCATTCTCAAAGGCGTGAAACAAAAAACTATCAGAGAACATTTCCACGCTTGATCTTATGATGGGGGTGGTGGGGGCGGTGCTAACTGAATAAGCACCTGAAGACAGTCGTGCCTTGAAAACTATACTGAGGAATTTCTGTAGCAATGTCCTGAAGCTGAGATGGTTAGCACTATAAATATAAAAGTTAGTGACTCCTGGGAAAGCTGTTTAAAAATATCAAGTATGCAGCATGGCAAATTATTTTTTCAGGTTTACGAAAGGAATGTAGATAAGCCTTTGCAAACGGCACCAGCTAAAATAAATGCTAATTGTCTTTTTTGCAATTATGGAATTTTAATTCGCAGATTGTTGGTGATAGCATCAAGAACAATTGATCTTACAATTAACTGTCAGCTGAGTTAGTTATCTCTTAACTATATATCACATGTTGCAAAGTCTCATATTATTCAGAGTCTATAATACACAATGTAATTATTAAGTACTTGGGTCCAATTTGAGGTAATTAGAGCCAATCAGCACAGATGTCTAAAAAGTAAGTCTTGTTGATCAATCAGTAACAGAGGACAGGTGAAAGAAATGCAGTGAATGTAGCTTTTATGGAATTTGAAAAGGAAATTCAATTAGAAGAGTTTTATGGTTTAAATATAGTACATGAAAATTGGGAGATTGTGTAGCCTTGTGTGGATAGAGGACAGATACCAAAGCGTAGGGGCAAAATGACATTTCTCAACTAGAAAGATGTGTCCAGCAGTGTTCTACAAGGATGTATGTGAGGATCACTTCTATTAACCACTAATGTAAATATACTGGAGGTGGAAACTGAGGGAACAATTGGCTGGCGATACCAAGTTAAGAGGGGCTGGCCAACTGTGATGAGGATTGTGAATTGCTGAAGGAACAGCCAGTCTCCGTGATGGTGCAGATATGCGTTTGGAAGCTTATTCAGAGGTAAAATAAACAATGCCAAGGTTGGGAGCAGTGTGGTCTAGTCTCAGACAGTTGCCGAGGAGAGGGATGGAGTTTGTGGCTAGGGAGCGAAGTCTGTGACTGCCTTCGATATTCCCAATATTTAATTGGAGAAAATTTCCATTCATTCAGTACTGAACGTCAGGCAGGCTGTCCCATAATTTAGAGATTGTGGAATGGTCAAGAGAGGTGGTATGAGGTAGTGTTCGGTGTCATCAGCGTGTGTGTGTGGAAACTATTATTGGACTATGTGGCCAAACACCAGCATGTGGATGATAAATAGATGGACGCCAAGGATAGATCCTTGAGGGGGATGCCAGAGACAGCTGTGGAAGGGAACAACAAGCATTATTATAAAGAATGCTTGACTGATGACGGGGCGATTCGTATATTTAGTGGATGACAAAATCTTCTCGTTCACACAGTTACACCACCATGGTACACAACAGCTTTTCTTGAAATTATAAGGGTCAGTTTGCTGCAATTGGTAGCATTCTATTTCAGTTGGTGATTTTCTGTTCAAGCTCCACTTGAGGACTTGGGCAAATAACTTAGTTTGA
This sequence comes from Scyliorhinus torazame, assembly GCF_047496885.1. Taxonomy (NCBI): domain Eukaryota; kingdom Metazoa; phylum Chordata; class Chondrichthyes; order Carcharhiniformes; family Scyliorhinidae; genus Scyliorhinus; species Scyliorhinus torazame. The sequence continues at coordinate 226,690,852 of NC_092709.1, forward strand.
CAATTCTGTAAAGGGCTGAAGGAATGCCCCATTGTTTAAAATAATAAATTGTCCAACATTCTATCAGCTTGCTCAAGAGATGAAATATTCCAAGCCACTTTTTCATCCCAGCTAACATTATTCACTCCACCATCACCTCCAAAATCTGTAATTCTTATTTCATATCAAGAATCATTTTGAATTCAAAAAGTTTACTGTTCCACAGGTGCTGCCTGGCTTGCGGAGCTTTTCCAGCATTTTCTGTTTTTATTTTATTTCATTTGCTGTTGGTGAACTTTGTTACATTAAAACTGGTTGCTACGTGTACTTGAAAAATGGGGACCAAATTTCAAATAATTAATTGAACGTGTTTAGGGATATCATCAGAATGTAAATCCACATGAATTAAATATTTTCTCTTCTTGAAATTTTGGAGTATAAGAGTTAACTTTACAGGCAGAATTTTGAAAGGATCTTTTTGCTGTGATATATCTTTAAAGGGTGTTGCTGAAGGTAGTTGTAAGATTGCGTCGAGAACAGGTCATGCTTAACTACAAAATTGGACGATATAATAAGACCCAAATTGAAGATAAATTATGCAAAATAACCTTCTGCTACCAAGGTGTTCCTATTCTAGTTTTAAATGTTTAGTTTACTCCTGTGGTAGCAATTCCAACATGATCTTTAGAGGGATTCTTTATAGCATACAAGCCTTGGTGAAGATTTAATTATTCAATTCTTCAAAATTATTGGTTCAAAAATGGCATAACCATGATATTGACTTAAGATCACTACTTCTTTGTGGAATAGATTTAGAGGAAAATATGGGGCGCAATTTAAAGAAAATGAAACAGAGTCCAGTGTTGAGCCTGTTCAGCCAGGTGTTTCCGCGAACTACCCCACTATTAAATGGGACTCTCCTTCATTTCTGGGCAAGGAAAGTCCCGCCGAAGCCGCACTTTGTCCCATTGCCTGCACCAATGAGCTCCGCTCGCCAATGCAGGAAGAGATCGGTGTGCCATTTTTAAATGGTGCACTGATCTGTAGACCCACATTGTGGTCTCTAGCCCCCCCCCCCACCCAACTCACCATTTAATCGAGCCGCCCGCAACCCACCCCATAAGGACAGGGCGCCCCTGGGCCCGTTCTCAGGCAAGATGCCACCTGGGCACCATGGAACTGCCAGCCTGGGACACTGGCAGTTCCTGCCCGACTTGCAGTGCCAACATGGCAGTGCCACCTTGGTACCCTGGCAGTGCCAGGATGGCACCCAGGTAGCACTGCCAGGGTACCACCCTCTCCAGAGCCTGACCACCCAGAACCCCCCCACCCCGATCACCTGGGAGACCCCACAAAACGCCAGTACGCCTCGGCCACATTTGTGAAAACCAAGGCGAAATGGCGCCCGCTCGGGGTCATCGAAGCAAGGCTGTTCGATTCTGGGCGTTGGGTATAACTGGCGCAGACATATTCAAGTGAGACTAACTGAAACATCAGCCTAGATGACATGCAAATCTGGATCCCGACCTCAGGATCTCGCGAGGTGTGACAATGCCGGTTTAAGGCCAATAGATTGTGCCCACGGTATTGGTGCAAGTTCAACAAATTTCATTTCCTGCTTACTAAGTAGTGCAATATTTTGAGAAATATTAATTGTTAAGATAAGCTTAGCTAAAACAATCCACAATCACACTATTATTCATCTATTTCAATAAAATAGGAACACTGAAGTCATAGAAAAATATTTACAATTACATTGGTATAAGTAATGTCTCAAATGTCGGACACTGACACAGAATAAATTATTGTGAAATGCAGTGAATGTTATATGGTCAATTGTAGAAAAAAAAATTATATGCCAAGGTTCTCGAGACAGCAGCACGATGAATGATCAGTTAATCTTTCTTGGCACAGTTACTTAAGGGTCAGACTCCTTGCTTCTTTTTTTGAATAGTCCATGGGACTTTAACAGCCAACTGATCAAGTAGACAGAGCTTCAATTTAATCTCTGATATGGCAGTATCTCCTCAGTACTGCACTGAAACATCAGCCTGGATTACATGGTTGTGGGGGGAGGAGGAGAGGGGATGGACCCACAACCCCTGATTCAGAAACAATAACACCACCAATTGAGCTACTGTGACCTTGGCCTGTTGGACAAGAAGATCCCCCAATTCACTGTTCAGATCCACTGTTCAATTCTAATTTTAAATACTATATTTCTGCCTGTTTACAGATTGATCGCGGTTGACTTTATTTTACTGAAGAACTACTTAATTTACTTTATATTTGGCAAGCCTATAACAACTTAATTTTTACCATCTTTAAAATTCTCATCAGCAGTGTAGTGTGCAAAAGCAACAGCCTATAAGATCGTAATTTCAAGTTCTATCAAGTACATTAAAATACATTGAAGAAAGGCAAATGTTGCTGAAACTTTTTATCTTGTACTCATCAAGACAATTCTCAAAGAATACCAAATATAAATAGTTGGGTGAGTTGTTACAACCAATTTAGAATAAGTTTTCGACATACATGGTAAAGGATTCCGTCACATTTGCAAAGACCATGCAGGACTTGTGTTTCAATAGCGATGCCGTGTCCATCTGATATTGCTAGCCTATCACCAATGTACCACTCAAGGAAGCCATAAATATTTGCACTGCAACACTTTATCATTGCAATCTTGACCTGCTGCCATTGTCTGAGTCTGTATTAAGTGAACTTATGGGGCGGGATTCTCCTCCCCGCCATGCCACATTTCTGCCCCAACCCGCCGGCGGGATTCTCCGTTATGCCGGTCGGTCAGTGGGGTTTTCCATTGTGGGGCAGCCCCATGCCGTCGGGAAACCCCCAGGCGCCGGCAAAACGGAGAATCACGTCGGCGGAGAATCCCGCCCATGAACTCAGCAACTTGTACAGTTGAGTTCAATTTTAACAACACCATAATGCCCAAACATTGTCATGGAATCCAACCTAGGCTCAGCTCTTTCTTTGGATTCCACGAGAAACGGGTCTTTGATTAAATGATAGCCAATCTCTTACTCCTTGCATATTTCAAATCTGTAGATGATAAATTTGCTATATTTGAATCCACAGCTGCATGTAAGAATTTCCTTACCTGTTTTTTCAACTTGTGCTCAAATTCACCTTTAGAACGTAGCAGTCAAATGAGTGTCCTTTCCTTGACGTGCTAGTTAGGTAATCTGTCAGGGGGTTCTCTACTGCCATCTACTGCGAGCTTACCTTCACAGGTCAGTATACGCGTTGGGATTCCTAGAGTTCCACACACAACAAGATTGGCCACATCGACAACCTTGTAATGAGGACCCGAGCCATTTGCTCATTGTGCAAGCTTGAGGCAGAATGGCTATCCTGATGGGATCATTGATAACTATATATTGTACAAACTCATGAATGGGCCTCAGGCCGCCATCTTTCATAGATTATCATAGAATTTACAGTGCAGAAGGAGGCCATTCGGCCCATCGAGTCTGCACCAGCTCTTGGAAAGAGCACCCTACCCAAGGTCAACACCTCCACCCTATCCCCATGACCCAGTAACCCCAACCAACACTAAGGGCAATTTTGGACATGAAGGGCAATTTATCATGGCCAATCCACCTAACCTGCACATCTTTGGACTGTGGGAGGAAACCGGAGCACCCGGAGGAAACCCACGCACACACGGGGAGGATGTGCAGACTCTGCACAGACAGTGATCCAAGCCGGAATCAAACCTGGGATAATGGAGCCGTGAAGCAATTGTGCTGTCCACAATGCTACCGTTCTGCCCCAAACCGTGCTACCTTTGGTCCTGAAAAGTGCCTAGTCTATCTCAGATTAGGGTATCTCAAACATTTGAGCAACAGGTGAATGAATCTACCTGTTCCACATTGCTACGATGAAGTAGCAACATGAGTGGTGTTTGCCACTAACAGGGAAGCCACCAAACATATTGAGACACTTTGGAGGGAGAGGTGAAGTCGAGGCATCAAAGGGAGCACACTAATCTCAAAACCACCCATCTACCAAATACTTCAAGCACCGTCAGCCCACACGTATCAAAGTCTGTGGATCGCCCAATGGACTGAAGCCGTCTCAGAACTAATCGAATTGGAGTGAAAACAAGTCATTCTCAATCCTGAGGGACTGTCTAAGCGAGAAAAGAAAGGAAATTGGTCCTTGTCATCCACTCTATCTCCCTTCATTATATTATGCACCTCATTTAGATGTCTCCCTACGTCTCCACTGTCCCAGAGAAAACAACTCCAGTCCATTCAGTCTTTCCTCATAACTGAAATTATCCATTCCTAGTAACATCCTCAGAAATCCTCTCTGCGCCCTTCCTAGTGCAATTACATTCTTCCCATAATAAATCCTAAATTTGACCAAAAATAAGGAAAATAATGAGGAAACTGTAGTGTACAGTGCTGTGGTTGTCCAAATATGAATAAAAAAAGGAATTGAAGAAATTCTTTCCAGATGAACCCCTCTTTATTATTAGCGATGATGAACATAACTTAACGCTAATACTAATTTTCTGGTACTTGATAACAGCTCTTGTTACCAGACATTTTTTTCCTAATTAATGAATATCATGAGAAAGCTAACTATACCATCTTGGATTGGATTGAATTTGTTTATTGTCACGTGTACCGAGGTACAGTGAAAAGTATTTTTCTGCGAGCAGCTCAACAGATCATTAAGTACATGGGAAGAAAAGAGAATAAAAGAAAATACATAATAGGGCAACAAAAGGTATACAATGTAACTACATAAGCACCAACATCAGATAAAGCATACAGGGGTATAGTGTTAATGAGGTCAGTCCATAAGAGGGTCATTTAGGAGTCTGGTAACAGCAGGGAAGAAGCTGTTTTTGAGTCTGTTCGTGCGTGTTCTCAGACTTCTGATTCTCATGCCCGATGGAAGAAGTTGGAAGAGTGAGTAAGGCGGGTGGGAGGGGTCTTTGATTATGCTGCCCGCTTTCCCCAGGCAGCGGGAGGTGTAGCTGGAGTCAATGGATGGGAGGCAGGTTCATGTGATGGACTGGGCGGTGTTCATGACTCTCTGAAGTCTCTTGCGGTCCTGGGCCGAGCAGTTGCCATACCAGGCTGTGATGCAGCCAGATAGGATGCTTTCTATGGTGCAGCAGTAAAAGTTCGTAATGGTTAATGTGGACATGCCAAATTTCCTTAGTTTCCTGAGGAAGTACAGGCGCTGTTGTGCTTTCTTGGTGGTAGCGTTGACGTGGGTGGACTTGGACAGATTTGTTGGAGAAGTGTACCCCATGGAATTTCAAACTGCTAACCATCTAACAGCCCCGTTGATGCTGACAGGGTTGTGTACAGTACTTTGCTTCCTGAAGTCAATGACCAGCTCTTTAGTTTTGCTGGCATTGAGGGAGAGATTGTTGTCGCTGCACCACTCCACGAGGTTCTCTATCTCCCTCCTGTACTCTGACTCGTTGTTATTCGAGATCCGGCCCACTATGGTCGTATCATCAGCAAACTAGTAGATGGAGTTGGAACCAAATTTTGTCACGCAGTCGTGTGTGAACAGGGAGTAGAGTAGGGGGCTAAGTATGCAGCCTTGTGGGGCCCCGGTATTGAGGACTATTGTGGAGGAGGTGTTGTTGTTCATTCTTACTGATTGTGGTCTGTTGGTCAGAAAATCGAGGATCCAGTTGCAGAGTGAGGAGCCAAGTCCTAGGATTTGGAGCTTTGATATGAGCTTGGCTGGGATTATGGTGTTGAAGACAGAGCTGTAGTCAATAAATAGGAGTCTGATGTAGGAGTCCTTGTTGTCGAGATGCTCTAGGGATGAGTGTAGGGCCAGGGAAATGGCGTCTGTCGTGGACCGGTTGCGATGATATGCGAATTGCAATGGATCAAGGTGTTCTGGGAGTATGGAGGTGATGCGCTTCATGATCAACCTCTCGAAGCACTTCATTACGACTGGAGTCAAGGCCACTGGTCGGTAGTCATTGAGGCACGTTGCCTGGTTCTTCTTTGGTACCGGTATGATGGTGGTCTTCTTGAAGCACGTGGGGACCTCGGAGTGGAGTAGGGACAGGTTAAAGATGTCCGCGAACACCTCTGCCAGCTGGCCCGCGCAGGCTCTGAGTGCACGACCAGGGATCCCGTCCGAGCCCGTCGCCTTCTGACGGTTCACTTTCAGGAAGGCCAATCTGACTTCGGAAGCTGTGATGGTGTGTATGGGTGAGTTATGGGCTGCTGGTGATCTCGACAGCAGGTTGTTGGTTACCTGCTCGAACCGAGCATAGAATGCATTGAGTTCATCGGGGAGGGGTGCGCTGCTGCCGGAGATGCTGCTCAGCTTCGCTTTGTAGCCCGTTATGTTGTTCAGTCCTTGCCCACAACCGCCGAGAGTCTGTCTGTGACTCTAGCTTGGTTTTATATTCTCTCTTGGCATCTCGGATGGCTTTGCAGAGGTCATACCTGGATTTCTTGTGTAGGTCAGGGTCGTCTGACTTGAACGCCTCAGATCTGTCTTTCAGTAGGCAGTCAATCTCGCGATTGAGCCATGGTTTCCGGTTGGGGAATGTACGTACTGCTTTCTTTGGCATGCAGTCGTCCACACATTTGCTGATGAAGTCTGTGACAGTGGTGGCATACTCATTTAAGTTGGTCGCTGAGTTCTTAAATATGACCAGTCCACCGTCTCTAAGCAGTCACGTAAGAACTCTTCTGTTTCCTAGGACCAGCACTGCACGACCTTCTTAGCTGGATTCTTCCGCTTGAGTTTCTGCTTGTATGCTGGGAGAAGGAGCACCGTCTTATGGTCTGATTTCCCAAAGTGCGGTCGGGGGATGGAACGGTAGACCCCCTTGATTATTGAGTAGCAGTGGTCAAGAGTGTTGTCGCCCCTGGTGGGACAGGAGATGTGCTGGTGGAATTTTGGCAGTACACTCTTGAAGTTGGCCTTGTTGAAGTCTCCGGTCACGATGAACTCGGCCTCCTTAAAAGGCCCGTTTACCTTAACGACCAGATGTCAAATTAAATTTAGCAAGTAAATGCTCGATCACTTTTTACATTGTTGTTATATAATTTCTCTTCCAAGCAACGCCATTAATAATCTCCAAGAAACACTTATAACTGCATCAGAATAAAAACTCAGGGTACATGGTACCCTGGTGGGCAGCACGGTAGCACAAGTGGTAGCACTGTGGCTTCACAGCGCCAGGGTCCCAGGTTCGATTCGCCGCTGGGTCACTGTCTGTGTGGAGGCTGCACGTTCTCCCCGTGTCTGCGTGGGTTTTGCCGGGTGCTCCAGTTTCTTCCCACAGTTCAAAGACGTGCAGGTTAGGTGGATTGGCCATGATAAATTGCCCTTAGTGACCAATTAGGGGTAATTGGGTTACGGGTATAGAGTGGAAGTGAGGGTTTAAGTGGGTCAGTGCAGACTCAATGGGCCGAATGGCCTCCTTCTGCACTGTATGTTCTATGACTATTCTATGACATCCATATTCAGGTAATTACTGCCACAAGGAATTGAGTTTCATAATACACTGTCAATCAATCACTTTAGCTGGACATCTGTAAGAAATGAAATCAATTATAGAAAGCCATCTATACTATACACAGAGATGCGTAGAAGTTATAACATGCAGACAGACGATCTGACCCAGCAAACAATGTCAGCGTTTCCGTCTCCGGAAAATAAATTATTTTCCCAACCCCTTTTTCATCTCTTTTTCCAATCTAATCTTGAATACGGACATGGTTTTTGCCTTAATCAGGAGGACTACAACAGTCTCATAATGCTATGTAAACAAGTTTCTGCTGCATTCTGTTGACTTTCTTATCTTGTATTTTGCCTCATCTTCTAAATCCCTCAAGAACTGAAAATAGTCTGCTTCCGTTTATCTTGGAAATGCTGTTATCATCTTGTACACTTCAACCTTTCAGAAAACACGTTAGCCTTTCAGAAAATCTGCACCCTCAGAATAGAAGGACAGTCATAGAATCCCTACAGTTCAGAAGGAGGCCATTCGGCCTATCGTGTCTGAACTGACCCTCCGAAGGAGCATCCTACCTAGGCCCAATCCCCCACCATATTCCCATAACCCCACCTAACTTTTGGATACTAAGGTGCAATTTATCATGGCCAATCCATCTACCTTGCACATCTGTGGACTGTGGTAGGAAACGGGAGCACCTAGAGGAAACCCACGCTAACATGGGGAGAATGTGTAAATTCCACACAGACATGCAAGGTCAGAATCAAACCCGGGTCCCTGGTGTTGTGAGGCAACAGTGCTAACCCACTGTGCCATACCCTCTCTAAAGTAACTGTCTTATGAAAATGAAGACTGAAAACGCAATACTGAACACAGTACTCTTAATGGAGATCTTAAAAAGAATCTACCCAAATTTGGTATCAACTCAATAAAACCGACAAAATCTATTAGCTTGTTTTTTTTACAACCATTTCAATCTGAAGTGCTGTCTTTAGTGTCCTGTGAATTTGTAATCCCTAACTCATCTTCTCTTCCATAGCACTGAGCCGATGCCTATTGAGAATGTGAATACTGCTTTTTAAAACCAAAATTCATAACTTCACACTTTGAATTACATTTACCATATTTTAGCTTATTTCTTCATCGCAACAAAATCCCTTTGCAGCTTTCTTCTATCTTCTATACAACTAACTGTATTTTGATATAATTTGTAAATGTTAATACTCCCTCAAGCGCTTTACTCAATTTATTGATATACATAGTGAACAGAAGTGGTTCTAGAACTGAAATTTATGCAGCACTGCTGCCGCTCTGAAACACGGATCTTAACTCCTCCTCTTTTTGAACCAATATTTAATCCAGTTGGCTCTCTTCCCTTTAATTCCTTCCTGTTGGATCACGGATAATCTGACACATAATAGACAATGAAGGGTTTTCTTAATGTCTGTAAAGTAGATTTTATTTCCTGAAAGAAGTGAAGTTTGCTAGACCAATTGCCATTAGTTAAAACCTTCTGTTTCTTTATCCAAAATATCAATTAGATTAGTCAAGGCATGATCTGCCTTTTACAAATTCATGCTGGCTCTCCCTAAGTCACTAAAACCTCTCTAAGTTCCCTCTGATTCTTTCCCTGATCATGGTTTCTAGAACCTTACCCACCACTGATGTTAAACTGACTTTATAGTTAGTAAAAATGTCCTTAGACCCATTCGTGAATGAAGGTGTCAGATTTACCACTATCCAATCCTCATATCTAGGAAAGATTGGAACATTGTTGTAAACCCTGCCACTATCTCCACTCCCACTTCCTTTAACAATTTACAATGCGGGTCACACATCCACGAGGTGACTGGACTTCCCGCTTTTGTTGGAACAGTCCCAGTGGCTCCACAGTTTCCTCAAAAACATGGAAAATAGGAGCAGGAATAGACAATTTGACTCTTCGAGTCTGCCCCACCATTCAATATGATCATTCATGACATTCATACCTCAACACCATACTCCTGTGCTCTCCCCAAATCTCTTGTCTCCTTTAGAGACTAGAAATCTATCTATTTCCTTCTTAAATATATTCAGTGACATGACCTCCACTGCCTTTTGTGGTAAAGAATCTCACATGGTCACTACCTGCTGGGTGAAGAGGTTTCTCCTTATCTCAGTCTTAAATGGCATACCCAATATCTTGATACTGTGACCCCTTGTTCTGGACACCCAGCCAAACAACATCGCTGCATCAAGTCTGTCCAGCTCTGTCAGAATTTTATACGCTTCAATTAGATCCCCTCTCATTCTTCTAAATTCTAGTGACTAGAAGTCCAGTGGACTTCTGCTCGAGAGAGTAGGGCCTCTTAAGGATCTACAAGGTCATCTATGTGCGGATCCACAAGAGATGGGTGAGCTCCTAAATTAATATTTCTCGTTGGTATTTACTGCTGAGAAAGGCATGGGATTTCCGGTGGCAGAGATGTGCTGAGCGGACGCACATCAGATGGCTTGCCTTCCAATTGAACCCAATACAGCGCATTTTTTTGAGTTTTTCGCCCAAAAAGCCACCTAAAACTCCCCCAAACTTAAACGGTAAGAACAACGAGGGGGGAAGGAAGATGCCAGCAAACAGCAGTTCGAAGAGCTGACGAGAAGGCAGAAGCGGAGGAAAGGGGGAGGAGTAATGGGCAGATGGACCAGCGGAAACCCAGGTGAACCAGGAGAGGGGAAGATCAGCAGCCCGTATGGCGGATCAGGAGCGGACAACGACACCACTCCCTATAGAGGGGGACGAATGGAAGAGCAGCTCAAAAAAGGAACTGACCGCCATGAAGGAAGCAATCAAAATGGAATTTCAGGTGGTGAAGGAGGTGGTAATGGAAGCGGTAGCCACCCTTCAGCGCACGATAGGCAGACTAGGACGGAAGGTGGAGGCCCAGGAGAAGACGATCCTGGGCCTGGAAAAGGCGTCAATGGACCAGAGTGACAGGATCGAGGCTCAGGAGGCCGAGGTAAAGAGGTTGGCTGTGGCCCAGGGGAACTTAAAGAGGAAGGTCGAGGACCAGGAGAACAGGTCCGACGGCAAAATGTCCGCATCGTGCGTCTGCCAGAGGGGATTGAGGGAAGGGATCCAATGGACTACATCGGCCAAATGCTGGGCAACTTAGTTGGGAGGGAAAGCTTCCTAAACCCCCCAGAACTCGACAGAGCGCATAGGCCGCTCCGGCCTATACCCAAAATTGGGGAGCAGCCAAGAGCGATAATCGCAAAGCTGCACCGGTACCAAGGCCGGGAAAAGATCCTGAGGTGGGCCCGACAAATGACGTAGCGCTCGTGGCACAGAATGAGGGTGAAGGGAACTGGCTATTTCTGATAGGTAAAAGGGTAATCGATTCAGTCATTTTGATGTAAATACTAAAGCCCAGTTTAAAATCCATTTTAAAATGGATTTCAGCATTACAAAAACGCACAGCTTGCAGAATTTGCAGTGGCAAAGCACAGAATTTGATACATTCAAAAGCTAGCTAAAGCTTATGCAACATTATAGTTATATTATAAACTGACCATTGTTCTAATGAACAGAATTGCAAAAGTTATGCAGTCATACCACAATCTGATCAAGGTCGCCATGACTACATGAACCCACCATTGTTCAGAATACAGATAATAGTGCAGTCAGCAGTGAAACCAGTAAAAGCTAGAATTGATTAAAAGTGTAGATCACATTCCAACACACAAACATCTAAAAATGTAACATATCCGAATACATGTTGCACATTGATGCTTGACAACTAACCATCCAACCAAATGCATTTGAGACCCATCGAAGCCAATCAGCACATTGCAGGGGGAGGGACAGATGAAGTCAGACTGATAACATTCTCTTTAAACATAGAGGTCCGGGCAGCCATTTTCCAACCAGGATCACTCTATACCTTTTACCTAATTACTCGCTATCCTTATTTCGTATTTTCATATTTCTACTCTAACGCTTGAAGTTTGCGCAAGCTGTTTTGCTTTGAGCAAAGAATCATTAGTGTATTTTGAAAGTTAAATCTGTTGTAAACCATTAAGCCAATTATTTCTCTTAAAGTCTTTTGCTGGCAAGGGCTTTATTGAGAACATTTGATTTGTAACCGCAAGAAGGTTTCAGTCTCTCAATTATAATCAACAGACACAATAAAAGATTTTTATTTCGCATCCGAGAAGTGTAACTTAAATTTCTACTGAGTTTTGAAGTGTATACAAGACTAAACTTAAACCGCACGGTAGAACCCTACACAGGGTCAGTCAAGACATTGGGGCGGACCTGGCAAAAATGAGGGCCGAATTTAACAGAGCGAAATCAGCGTTCTACAAAAAAGGGGTGAGATTTGGCATGCTGTTCCCGGCCAGACTCTGGATAACATTCCAGGGGAAGGAACATTACTTCGGCACCCCAGAGAAGGCCGATGAGTTCATAAAAACGAAAAACCTGGAGGGGGAACAAATGTAGCAGCGGTCAAGGCAGCAGAAAAACAGAAGAAAGGGAATGAAAGTGGAGGGCGAACCGAGAACAGGGACTGTAATGTGGACTATGATATTGCGCGGGACTATGCTGCCTCGTTTTTGGTTTGAAGCTGGGAAACAGAGGGAAGGAAGCGAGAATAGGGGAAGCAGGTAAGGGGGAGAGGTACGGGATGGAGACAGGTAGGCAGAAAGGGGACAGGGCTAGATCAGCACAGGGAGGGGAGCCACCGTAATAGCGAGGAGGGCTAGCAGTAAGACAAGCAGTAAGGGAGGCCGCACGCACCTCTCAGGTGAGAGAGCGTCTGGCCAAAGGGGGGGGGGAACAGGGCAGAAGGGGGGTAGAACACAGGGAGGGACAGACAGAAGGGGGACAGGGTGGGGGGGGGGCAGGGACGGGACACACACACGCAGAACAGAAAGGGGGCAAAAAGATAGGAAGAGTCTGGCAGCGGGACAGACACAGGCCTCGGATGGCATGGAACAGGGCGAGGAACCAAGATGGTGCCACAAGCAGCCACTCGTGGGGAGGTCCCTGGGCAAAGGGAGATCCCAGAGGGCAGGGCCCCACCACACTATTAGAGGACCTGATGAATACAGACAGTACAAAAGGAGGATTCTGTGGGAAAATATACGGACAGCTACTGGACAGAGCCCGTACACCACTGGACGAGACCAGACGGAAATGGGAGGATGAACTGGGGACAGAAGTGGAGTGGGGACTCTGGAGCGAAGCACTGAGCAGGGCCAACTCCACCTCCTCCTGCGCAAGGCTCAGCCTCATGCAGTTCAAGATGGGGCACAGAGCTCATCTGACTAGAACCCGAATGAGCAGGTTCTTCCCGGAGGTGGAGGACAAATGTGAACGGTGTCAGAGGGGCCCAGCCAACCACACCCACGTGTTATGGGCTTGCCACAAACCTGCTGGGTTTTGTACAGCCTTCTCCGCGGCAATGTCTAAGGTTGTAGGGTGAGGGTACAGTGTTCCCAAAATGTGGCAATCTTCGGGGTATCGGAGCAGCCAGAGCTACACATGGGGAAGAGGGTCGAAGCTTTTGCTTCCCTAATCGCACGCCAAAAAAACCCTGCTCGGCTGGCGATCAGCAGCACCACCCACAGCTGCAGACTGGCTCGCTGACCTCGCGGAATTTCTTCACTTGGAGAAGATTAAATATGCCATCCGAGAGTCAGAGGAAGTCTTCCTGGATATTTGGGGGCAGTTTGTTGGTCTGTTCCAGAACCTGTTCGAGGCCAGCAACAATGAGGAGACGGGAATTGGAAAGTTAAAAAAGAGAGGAAAAAGAAAAGAAAGACATGGAGGAACCATAGGAACGCGCAACCCGGGGGGGCGGAGGGGAAGAGGAAGAAGGGCTGGAGAGGCACAAGAGGCAATGTGGGAAAGGCATGGATGTTAGGGTTAATGGATGTGGGCCGATGAATGGCAGATGGAGTTTAATTCAGATAAATGTGAGGTGATGCATTTTGGTAGATCAAAGTCAGGGCAGGAGCTATTCAGTTAATGGTAGGATGTTGGGGAGAGTTATAGAACAAAGAGATCTAGGAGTACAGGTTCATAGCTCTTTGAAAGTGAAGTCACAGGTGGACACGTTGGTAAAGAAGGCATTTGGCATGCTTGGTTTCATTGGTCAGAACATTGAATACATGAGTTGGGACGTCTTGTTGAAGTTGTACAAGACATTCGTACGGCCACACTTGAAATACTGTGCACAGTTCTGGTCACCCTATTATACAAAGGATATTATTAAACTAAAGAGTGCAGAAAAGATTTACTCGGATGCTACCGGGACTTGATGGTTTGAGTTATAAGAAGAGGCTGGGACATTTTTCCTGGAGCGTAGGAGGCTTAGGGGTGATCTTACAGAGGTCTATAAAACAATTAGGGGCATAGATAAGGTAGATAGTCAACATATTTTCCCAAAGGTAGGGGAGTCTAAACTAGAGGGCACAGGTTTAAGATGTGAGGGGAGAGATACAAATGGGTCCACAGGGGTCAATTTTTTCACACAAATATAAACTAGGGGTTAGAAATCTGTAAAATGTTGTGCTTCTTCCTGATGCACATCCACTCAACGCATGTAGCATTCCAACTCCCTTGATGTCTCCTTCATGTTTCCAATGAGGCTTCCATTACCTTTTTGGCACCAAAGATTCCATTGCTGTGATGATGCCTTTTAAACATGTGACAGTCGGAAAGGCAGTTGCACTGGTTAACTTTCAAACCACTATCATCAGGTGTCCAGCTTCTTGCCAGTCAGCCTGATGTCACGGTACCTGCCGGTTTAGCTCAGTTGGCTGGACAGCTGGTTCATGATGCAGAGCAAGGCCGACAGCGTGGGTTCAATTCCCATACCGGCTGAGATTATTCATGAAAGCCAGGCTTCTCAACCTTGCCCCTAGCCTGAAGTGTGGTGTACCGGGCAGCATGGTAGGACACGTGGCTGGCACTGTGGCTTCACAGCGCCAGGGTCCCAGGTTCGATTTCTCGCTGGGTTACTTACTGTCTGTGCGGAGTCTGCACGTTCTCCCCGTGCATACGTGGGTTTCCTCCGGGTGCTCCGTTTTCCTCCCACAATCCAAAGACGTGCAGGTTAGGTGGATTGGCCATGCTAAATTGTCCTTAGTGTCCAAAAAGGTTAGGAGGGGTTATTGGGTTATGGGGATAGGGTGGAAGTGAGGACTTAAATGGGTTGGTGCAGATTCGATGGGTCGAATGGCTTCCTTCTGCACTGTATGTATCTATGATCCTCAGGTAAAATCACCACCAATCATCTCTCCCCCTCAAAGGGGAAAGCAGCCTGTGACCATCTGGGACTCTGGCAACCTTACTTACTAGAATTATTTAATTGACTGGGGAAGTAATCAGTAAAGATAGACTAGGTGTTGGAATTGTAACCCAAGAATATAATACAAGATGTATCTATTACCAGATATAAATGAGTACACTTATGGGAATGATATTTAATGATAAATGCTCATAAATGCAATCTTGCTGCATGCTAACACAATGTGCTGAGAATGTGTTCCACTGTAACTGAAGGGCAGGATTGCTGATAATGCTGTTGGGTTACTCACTCATTACTCCTATTACAGAACAATCAGTTACCATTTCATGTTGACAATACTCTTCTCAAAGCTCAACCGTGAAATTTTATCATGAAACACCGGATATTCACGTCTTAATTGTGAATTAAATTATCGATCTGCAGACACAATTTTATTTAAAAGCTCAGAGCAATGACAAAATTAACATTGCAATTTAGCACTGCATTGCCAACAATGAGCACCTTAACTACACCAGCCTTTTTTACACTAGGTCAGTACAATCTCTCCATACATATCACAGTTTCCCTGCATATTGTTCTTTATAGAAATAGCACACAATATGTAAAATTACAGGATATTGAAGCAGTATTGAAATGGTTTCCGATAGTTGGAAATGTGGTCCAGGGTAAGGGATATTGGGTTACTGAGTGAAATTAATTGGGTACTTCCCAGTGAGTTCAAGATCTACGGAATAGGATATCAGTATGCTTGTACTAAACTGTGACGGTATAGCTTATGCAGCAAAACGATGGTGTGACCCCGAACTGAATGGAGATTGGTCTAACAGTAACGTTCAAGCAGAATAGAGGATTATGGGATCTTGTGACAAAATAATTGAACTAAAGCTTTGTTTCAGAAAATTAGGTAGAAATGTCACTGAGACAAAAGTCTGTGATTTCTAAACGTTGCCGTCAATAACTGTCTTAATAGGGTTGCCAACTCGGGCAGGACACGCTGTAGCAGATGTCAACGCTTGACCTCCTACCTTCAACAGCACCTCCCCCAGATTCCTGCCATTGGTCACCAACATTTGCATTATTACAGAGCCCCAACTTCCCAAAGGTTTTCAATGTGGCCTGTTTCAACTTTTGAAAATCTGGTCACCCTACCCACATATCGAAAGGGCAACCCAAGACAGACAATTCTTAAAGGTCAGTGTTTTTTTTTCTTGTATGAAAGCTAATTTTGTTTCTATGTAGAGGGTGAATAATTTGGGAAAATGAAAGTTATTATTCCCAAAAGTGAAGCATAGTAGTATGCAGACTTAATTTTGAGATGTTTTCCATTTTGTTCCCCTGCTTGAATGGCTGGTTTATCGAAAAACATATCTATCTTTCCATGCCATGGATAACATTATACGTTTACTGATTCCTTCAATGTTGTTCCAATATATTTATGCCTTGCTCAAAAGTTGTCAATTCTTAAAATAGCGTACTGAATCTTTACGAGAATCAATAGATTTGTACACTTAATGTTCAATAAATCTTGGCTAGTAAATTGGATTTGTGGGTAAACATCTTGTGGAGATCACAACTGACCTTTCACCCTTTGTTAGGTTCAAGGATCCACTCTGCAAGGACAATTTCCCTGTCATTAAAGGAAAAATATTCTGGATCACATTACCATTTGATGATTAGGATCCCAAGATTGTTGTCCACAACATTCTCTTTGTTGCTAAGATTATTACATAACATAGAACATAGAACATTACAGCGCAGTACAGGTCCTTCGGCCCTCGATGTTGCACCGACCTGTGAAACTACTCTAAAGCCCATTTACACTATTCCCTTATCATCCATATGTTTATCCAATGACCATATGAATGCCCTTAGTGTTGGCGAGTCCACTACTGTTGCAGGCAGGGCATTCCACACCCTTACTACTCTCTGAGTAAAGAACCTACCTCTGAATCTGTCCTATATCTATCTCCCCTCAATTTAAAACTATGTCCCCTCGTGCGAGACATCACCATCCGAGGAAAAAGGCTCTCACTGTCCACCCTATCCAATCCTCTGATCATCTTGTATGCCTCAATTAAGTCACCTCTTAACCTTCTTCTCTCTAACGAAAACAGCCTCAAGTCTCTCAGCCTTTCCTCATAAGATCTTCCCTCCATACCAGGCAACATTCTGGTAAATCTCCTCTGCACCCTTTCCAATGCTTCCACATCCTTCCTATAATGCGGCGACCAGAATTGCATGCAATACTCCAAATGCGGCCGCACCAGAGTTTTGTACAGCTGCAACATGACCTCATGGCTCCAAAACTCAATCCCTCTACCAATAAAAGCTAACACACCGTACGCCTTCTTAACAACCCTCTCAACCTGGGTGGCAACTTTCAGGGATCTATGCACATGGACACCGAGATCTCTCTGCTCGTCCACACTGCCAAGAATCTTACCATTAGCCCAGTACTCTGTCTTCCTGTTATTCCTTCCAAAATGAATCACCTCACACTTTTCTGCATTAAACTCCATTTGCCACCTCTCAGCCCAGCGCTGCAGCTTATCTATGTCCCTCTGTAACTTGTAACATCCTTCTGCATTGTCCACAACTCCACCAACTTTAGTGTCATCTGCAAATTTACTCACCCATCCTTCTACGCCCTCCTCCAGCTCATTTATAAAAATGACAAACAGCAGTGGCCCCAAAACAGATCCTTGTGGTACACCACTAGTAACTGGACTCCAGTCTGAACGTTTCCCATCAACCGCCACCCTTTGTCTTCTTCCAGCTAGCCAATTTCTGATCCAAACTGCTAAATCACCCTGAATCCCATGCCTCTGTATTTTCTGCAGTAGCCTACCGTGGGGAACCTTATCAAACGCTTTACTGAAATCCATATACACCACATCAACTGCTTTACCCTCATCTACCTGTTTGGTCACCGTCTCAAAGAACTCAATATAGTTTGTGAGGCACGACCTACCCTTCACAAAACCGTGTTGACTATCTCTAATCAAATTATTCCTTTCCAGATGATTATACATCCTATCTCTTATAAACCTTTCCAAGATTTTGCCCACAACAGAAGTAAGGCTCACTGGTCTATAGTTACCGGGGTTGTCTCTACTCCCCTTCTTGAACAAGGGGACAACATTTGCTATCCTCCAGTCTTCTGGCACTATTCCTGTTGACAAAGATGACTTAAAGATCAAAGCCAAAGGCTCAGCAATCTCCTCCATAGCTTCCCAGAGAATCCTAGGATAAATCCCATCCGGCCCAGGAGACTTATCTATTTTCACACTTTCCAGAATTGCTAACACCTCCTCCTTATGAACCTCAAGCCCTTCGAGTCTAGTAGCCTGAATCTCAGTATTCTCCTCGACAACATTGTCTTTTTCCTGTGTGAATACTGACGAAAAATATTCATTTAGCACCTCTCCTATCTCCTCGGACTCCAAGCACAACTTCCCACTACTGTCCTTGACTGGCCCTACTCTTACCCTAGTCATTCGTTTATTCCTGACATATCTATGAAGTGTAGTTTGGCTTTTAAAGGTCAAGAGTAAACAATATAAATTCTATTGTTTAAAATATTATACCAAAGCACGAAAATGTTTAATTAACCGTGGGACCATACAACTTTAAAAAGCGACCAAAACTAAGACAACAAAGTCAAAGGCAGCTTCTCTGAAGCAGACAAAATTATCTGCTCAGTCCTTGCAGATTACTCATCAATATTCTAGTGATAGAATGTGGACCTAGAAACGAGTAATCAGGAACATGTCGCGATGGTTTAACCAAGAAAATACTTATGCCTGAATCAGAATAATTCAAAAAACATCTTTCATTAAAAGAATATGTTTGAGGCTACCAAATTTGAATTTACCTGCTTTTTCTTTACAATTAAAATAATTTACAGACCACAAATAGGCCATTCCTCCCAATAGATCCCAGATGGTCTCCACAAGAACCTTCTCCCACCCCAATTATTTTATGAAATGAATGAATGAAAATTGCTTATTGTCACAAGTAGGCTTCAAATGAAGTTACTGTGAAAAGCCCCTAGTCGCCACATTCCAGCGCCTGTTCGGGGAGGCTGTTACGGGAATTGAACCGTGCTACTGGCCTGCCTTGGTCTGCTTTCAAAGCCAGCGATTTAGCCCTGTGCTAAACAGCCTCTTTCATTTACTCCTCCGCTGTTTATAATGAAGAATTGGAGATAGGTGGGTTTCACAAGGACTGGACAGCATTTTAAAATTACATCACCAGCAAGTGAATATCTTGTTTGAGCATTCTTGTTTCATAATTTCATGAATGATTGTAATACATAAGGTGCGACAAATAGTGAATGCCTACAGAAAGCCCGATTGGATAGCAGTCAAATATTAAATATACAATACACGTGACAACAAAAGCCATTTAACGATGATGGCAAGAACAAGTTATATAGCAAAATGAATGCCAGTTGCTCAAATGTTTTCATTATATACAGTAAGTTTAGATCTATCCAGTGCCAGGAGCATAGCTTTGTTACTTCACAGCATTGACAATATTCTTCTGCATCTGTAATCTTTAAAATTCTACGGACCAGAGGGTTGTGAATTCTCCATTGTTGAAGCTTTGATGTCTCAAGAAATCATAATCGCATTGAATGGCGGAGTACGCCCAAGTGACTGTATAGCCTATCCTGCTCTTAATTCTACTGTTCTTAAATTTGCGAATGCCATGCACCATTCTACATTTGACTGGAGAACCAAACTTCTACTTCTATCTTCGCTTTATATCGATCTGAGCACCTGGAGGTGCATCAGAATGGTCCTGCGTAAATAAACTGCCTGTGTCAAGATTAATTTTGTTGTTGGACTGCATAGCTGAACCAAGGTTGAGAACTCACTGAATAGGAGGAATTATAATGAAAAGAAGACACTTTAATAATCAATTGCACAAACTGTCAATACACAAAGACACTGTACTGCTTGTACACCAGGTATCTAAAGACTTTGTCTTAAAATCTCGCACTGCTAAAACTCCCTTGATGGCTCAGCAAGGTTGTACAATTATAGATGAGTTAAAAGGTCCATGAAGATCCTATCTGTAATCTGTGCTGAGTTAACTAATTTGAGTTAGGATATATGGATTTGCAGTGAAACTCACATGTAAAGTTCCTATTAGCCTCATGACACTTACAGCACTTATATATGACAAAGGCATGGTTCGCAGATGATGACAGGTACCTGTGGGGAGTCACAAATCACCGCCTCAAGTGAAGGGGGTGTGAGGTTTTAACATTGGTAAGAAAAAAGATTCCCTATCATTTTAGTATATTGCTGAAGTGTAAAGGTTTTTGTTCTGTTCAATCCTCTTTCTTTCAGTTAAAACTCTCTCACAGCTAACAGCACCTGCAGTTATGACAGATCACAAAATATTTACTTACCAGCTTCTTCCGACGGTCTTGTTCAGTTGGAGGTTCTTCATCTTCACTTACTTTTTGCTCTTCAAAATGCGACATCACCATACAGCTATGTTTAAAGAAGAAACATACGTATTTAATAAAATACAAGGCACATTTTTTCTGCAAAGTTCTGATGGTTGTTATGTGGGTTGGTGTGGAGAGGCAAAATGGGTATAAATCTGTTTCCACCGGATTCCTGCCCATATTTATGGATGCTTGCACACTGAAATGTAGTGATAATGTTAAAGTGGCAAATCATTCAGTGCTTCTCAACACTGATATACATTCATATTGACTCATAGACGCACAGGATGTTGATAACTCCTTTTTTCGGCTCTACACTATAGGGATAATACATTAGAACAATGCACGTTATGATGGAACGTGTAAAATAATAGAATAATAGGACAGGGTTGCTGGAAGTAAGCTGTTTCAAGTGGTAAGGGGATAAAGACAGATACAAGATTAAATGCAAGAGATTTAAAACAGAGAACAGATTGCAGAAGCATTTTCAGGGTTACTTGGAATACTCCAGCAGTTTTGTTACCTCAGCTGATTTAATTCTGCTCCCTTGCTGTTAATCTGAAGTCCAATTATACCATTAGAACCCACAGGATGTGAAATGTCTAGGATGTGCTCCCACTTTGATGGTGTTACTTTGCTGCACATATGAATACGGTTTCCATCGCACTAACTGACATAATTAAAAAAAAAATTTAGAGTACCCAGTTCATTTTTTCCAATTAAAGGGCAATTTAGCATGGCCAATCCACCGACCCTGCACATCTTTGGGTTGTGGGGACGAAACCCACGCAACACAGGGAGAATGTGCAAACTCCACATGGACAGTGACCCAGAGCCGGGATTGAACCTGGGACCTCGGCGCTGTGAGGCAGCAGTGCTATCCACTGTGCCATCGTGCTACCCCTGACAGCATGGCATTCCTTCACATGACCATATCCAAAGGAAATCAGGCAAACTATTTCAGTGCAATCAAATTCACAGAATGAAAAACTGTTAGGGTGGCGATGGGAGTCAGGTGCAGATGAACAATCCTCTGTGGATGGAGCTAGAATGGACCCGCTGCCAGGTCGTCTGGGGTCTGAATCATAGGACTGCTTTGGAGGGGGTAAAATACTTAATTACTTTGTGTAAACATTGACGATGTAAGAGTGTGAATGTAATTATCAATTTATTTCTTAATTTAAGATGACTCCTCCCAAGCTGCAACACGAAATCTAAGCACAACATTATGAAGTAATTTTCATATGGGGGCCTTCATTTATTTCATCCAACCATCACGGAAACTAAGAGTACGTTCCAGAGATCTTGAGGCGGCTTGACAGGGTAGAGATGGGGCTTCACAGGGGGGATACTGAGGATGATGATTCCCCATATGGAGGAATCAAGGCCGAGGTGGTAGTTTAAAAATAAGAGGCCTTGCATTTAAGATGGAGATGAGGAGGAATTTCTTCTCTCAGAGGGTGATTTATTCTTTGCCTTCTCTTTTCCAGAGATCAGTGGAGGCTGGGTCATATATACTCATGGCTGAGTTAGACAGATTATTGATCTACAAGGGAGTGAAAGTTAATGGGGCAGGTAGGGAAGTGGATTTTAGGCCACTTTTAAGATCAGCCATGATCTTATTGAAGTATACTTGATGGGTTGGATGGTCCTTCTCCTGCTCCTATTCTTTATGATCCTTGGCAAATAACTTTCTTAATGTTTTTTAGGTGCAGAGTTCAGTGAACTGGATTGCTCTGGTTCATTTATTTCCTTGTGGTAGCAGGAACCCTACAGCTAATAAGCACTTTCAAAAAGCAAATCATGTTGCACAAAGGCATAGCTCAGTAGGCAAACAATGTTTTCTTGATTGAAAGAATCACATTTAAGTTGAGGGATATTGTTAGTTTGAACTTGTACAAAGCTTTGGTTGGAGCACAATCGGGAGTACTGCACGCTGTTCCAATCTCCATTTATAAAAATGAGATAAAGGCTTTGGAGAAGGGGCAAAGAAGATTCCCATCGACGATATCCCATATGGAGAGATTATAATTATCAAGATAGATCAAACAGGCTAGGCTCTTCTCTCTAGAAATGAGAAATCTGAGGGACACCATGAATGAGAATTTTCAGGTCACAAAAGGGTTTGATAAGGTAGAAGTAGACAAAAGGTTTCCACTTGTGACGGAGATCATAACTAGAGGCCATAAATATAAGATAGTCACGATTAAATCTAATAGGGAATTCTGGAAAAAGCTCATTATCCAAAGAGTGTATAGAATATGGAATTTGCTACCACAACTAAATGGTGAGGTGAATAGTATTGATCAATGTATTTAAGCAGAAGCTGCATAGGCATGTCTAGGAGAAAGGAACATTATGGAAGGGAATGCTTGTGGGGTTATATGAAGGGTTGGAGGAGGCTCATGTGGAACATAAACAATAGCATGGGCCAGTTGGTCCGAATGGCCTGTTTCTGAAGGGCAACTTCATGAAGTACTGAAAATGCCTCTAATCTGAAAATGTTTGCAGCATATGGGAAGTTTAAATCCATTATAAACTAAAAGCCTCTTCAATTCATAGAATGATGCAACACAGGAGGCTATTCCACTCCTTGTGATAGTGCTGATGTTTTGGTAGAGTTATTTACTTAATTGCACTCCACTGTTCTTTCCCCAGAATCCTGTAAAAAAAACACCTCTCCAAGTAATTTCTTAACTTCCTATTTGAAAGTTACCACTGTGTCTGCTTCCACCACATTTTAGGCAGTGCTTAGCAGGGTGTAATTTTAAAATTTCGTTCATGGGATGCTGGTCAACAATTATTGCCGAAGTCTAATCCCTGCGCAAAAAAACACGAAAATGTTTTCTCATGTTGCCTTTGATTCTTTTGACATCACCTTAAATCTGTGATTTCTGGCTATACAATCCTCTGCCAATGAAAACTATTTACTCTTATCAAAACAGTTCATGAGTTTAAACACCTCTTATCAAATGTTCACAGAATTACAGAAAAATACAGTGCAGAAAAGGCCTGTGGCCCATCGAGTTTGCACCACTGCATTAAAGGTGCCTAATCTGCCAATCACAATCCCATTTGCCAGAATGTGGCCCATAGCCTCGAATGTTAAGACATGCCAAGTGCTCATCCAGGTAATTTTTAAAGAATGTGAGGAAACCCACCTCCACAACCCTCCCAGGCAGTGCGTTCCAGACCGTCACCACCCTCAAATCCTCCTTGAACCTCTCGCCCCTCACCTTGAACTTGAGTCCCCTTGTAACCGACCCTTCAACTAAGGGGGACAGCTGTTCCCTATTCACCCTGTCCATGCCCCTCATAATCCTATACACCTCGATCAGGTCAACCCTCAGACTTCTCTGCTCTCAGGAGAACAATCCCAGCTTTTCAATGTCTTCACATAATTGAAGTACTCATTCCTGGTATCATTCATTTCTTCTGCACATTCTTCAATGCCCTGACATTCCTACATAAAGCATGATGCCCAGCATTGAATACAACACTCTAGCTGAGGTCAAGCAACCTCTAAAGTTTGTTTAAAATTCATTCCTGCAATGTGAGCTTCACTGGCTGCCTGTCCCGAACTGCCTTTGAGAAGGAGGAGGTGAGTCCATCTTCTTGAACCACGGTAGTCCATTTATCACAGCTTCCCAGTTTTTGCACTCTGTTCCTTTATTTATGAAGCCAAGGAACAGATATTTTTGTGAGGGCCACGAAGAATCCAGCACGAGTTTTAAGGATACAAAGTAATAACATTTATTTACAATAACATATATATATATATATATATATAACAGCAGCAGTAACTTCCCTTGCTGCACACTCCTTCCTGCTGGTTCCTAAACTGGCCAGCTTTATTTATACTAGGAGTTTACTAATGGTTTCTCCGCCCCCCTCATTGGGGAAGCTCATACTCCCACAGGATTGTGGGATTGTCATTAGTCCCCAGCCAATGGTAAGTAGGCAGGTTATAACATCCCTCCCCCCCGAAGTCCAAGGAATCCACCGAAGACCCTGGCGAAGGAGGACGTCGGACTCGTTTTGCCGCAGGCCGGACACCATTTGCACGCGGCGCTCGTGTAACGAGACGGAGACCGGCGCTTTCGTGATGAACGGCGCAACGGTTGTACATCCACGGCCCGTGGATTCCCCCTCTGATGCATCCGGTGTCCGCATCTCGGAGTCAGAGTCTGCTGCCTCCGTCATGTCAGCGTCTCTATCTCCATTCGGTTCTGTAATGACCTGCGCAGGCTTCGAGTGAGGCACCAGTGGAAGATTGTGAGGACTACCTTCCCTTGTCTCTGGTCTCTGCGGCTGCAGAAATGAGCTCTGGGGGCGGGGAATCTTTTGAGGGGATAGTCTTCTGGACCGAACGTGGTCTACATGTTTGCGCTGGAGACGACCCTGGGCTTGCACCTGGTAAGATATAGGGCCTGTTTGGCGAAAGATTACACCAGGAACCCACTGGGCACCACCAGCAAAATTCCGAACGAACACTGGGTCACCGGGCGCAAACTGCCAAATTGGCCGATGCCAAGAAAATCCCTGTCCCTGCCTTTCTTGTGTGCGGCGTATTTTGCGCCAATGTCCGGGAAAACCATACTGAGGCGGGTGCGAAGTCTCCGGCCCATTAGGAGTTCTGCGGGAGCTACCCCATTCACCGCATGGGGGGTGGTCCTATACAAAAAGCGAGCCAGTCTCGTGTCCATTGATCCGGAAGACTGCTTCTTTAGGCCTCTTTTGAATGTCTGCACTGCACGCTCTGCCAACCCATTTGAAGCCGGGTGGTAAGGGGCAGTGCGGATATGGCGTATGCCGTTCATCTTCGTGAACCTCGCAAACTCCTCACTCGTGAATGGAGTGCCGTTATCCGTGACCAGCACCTCGGGGAGGCCATGCGTACTAAACGACAAACGCATCTTTTCAATTGTTGTGCAGGACGTTGTCCCCTGCATCTTATGCACCTCTAGCCATTTAGACTGGGCGTCAATTAATAGAAGGAACATGGATCCTTGAAAAGGGCCTGCGAAATCTGCATGCAAGGGTGCCCAAGGCCGCCCTGGCCATTCCCAGTGATGTAGGGGCGCGGCCGGTGGAAGCTTCTGATGCTCCTGGCAAATGGAGCAGTTTTGTGCCACCTTTTCAATGTCGGTGTCGAGGCCTGGCCACCAGACATAACTCCGGGCCAACATTTTCATTTTGGTCACACCTGGATGCCCATTGTGCAAGTCTGTTAGTATCAGCTCCTGGCCTTTTTCCAGGACAATCACACGCGTCCCCCACAAGAGGATGCCG
Organism: Scyliorhinus torazame; assembly: GCF_047496885.1. Classification (NCBI taxonomy): domain Eukaryota; kingdom Metazoa; phylum Chordata; class Chondrichthyes; order Carcharhiniformes; family Scyliorhinidae; genus Scyliorhinus; species Scyliorhinus torazame. Next base: position 226,716,368 of record NC_092709.1, read on the forward strand.
TCTTCCACGCTGAATTCTGACAGCTTGGAGGAAAATGCCCACAACTCGCCTGGGAGCTGTCTATGCTGCCCAGCATAGTGCCGAACCTTTGACAGGACTGGCTCCGTCTGGGTCCATTCACGGATCTGTGATGCCGTGACAGGCAAGGTGTCCATAAAATTTAGGGTTGCGACTTCCGGGTGCGGTGATGACCAGCTGAGTCGCACGTTTCGGCAGCTCCCTGTGAAACGGACTTTTGGGCTCTTGATAGGAGCCCCAACGGCAATTTTAACGGCTGAAAACACCGTGTGGTAAACCAGAAGGGTGTTCCCCCTGGACACGGATGGAAAAAGGAGAGGAAAGTGGCCGGATTGCAGCGGATCCTTTGGAACAACGGCAAGGAAGGCAAGCAGAAACCAAGATGGCGTCGGAAGGTGGCAGTTTCATATGGGGCCCTGAACAACAAGAGTTTTTGAAACGCTGCGTGGAGGAGATAAAAAAGGAAATGAAGAAAGAGTTGTTGGCCCCGATATTACAGGCGATTGAAGGGCTGAAAGAGGAACAAAAGACCCAGGAGCAGGAGCTTCGGGTCGTGAAGGCGAAAGCAGCAGAAAATGAAAACGACATACAGGGCCTGGTGGTGAAGTCGGAGATACAGGAGGCACACCAGAAATGATGTGTGGAGAGGTTGGAGGCACTGGAAAATAACGCAAGGAGGAACAACTTGAGGATTCTTGGCCTTCCTGAAGGTGTGGAGGGGGCGGACGTCGGGGCATATGTGAGCACGATGCTGCACTCGTTAATGGGAGTGGAGGCCCCGACGGGTCCGTTGGAGGTGGAGGGAGCATACCGAGTTATGGTGCGAGGATCGAGAGCAGGAGAAGCTCCCAGAGCCATAGTGGTGAGATTTCTCCGTTTTAAGGATAGAGAAATGGTCCTTAGATGGGCGAAGAAAACTCGGTGTAGTAAATGGGAGAACGCGGTGATCCGCGTCTATCAAGATTGGAGTGCAGAGGTGGCGAGAAGGAGGGCGAGCTTTAATCGGGCCAAAGTGGTACTTCACAAAAAAAAGATAAAGTTTGGAATGCTGCAACCGGCAAGACTGTGGGTCACATATCAAGGGAGGCACCACTACTTTGAGACGGCGGATGAAGCGTGGACTTTTATTGTAGAAGAAAAATTGGAATGATTGGACTACGAAAATGAACGTTTGGACAAAGTGGCGGGACGAGTGGGGGGGGGGGCGAAGAGGGATTGTATGATTAATCCTGCGGTATGGTAACTTTTCTTTCTCCCACAGGTGGTGATGGGGGGAGGTGGGGAGGGAGAGGAGATGGGGCGTTGGCCATGGGAGGCGGGGCCGAGGGAGAGGCGCGGGCATGGTTCCCGCGCTATGATAATTATGGCGGGAATAGAGAAGCAGGAAGGAGGGGGCACCGCACGGGGCGAGCCGTGATCACGGGGGGAAGCCGAGGTCAGCCAGAGTTTGCTGACTTCTGGGAGCAACATGGGGGGAGTAATTACGCTAGCGGGGGGTCTAGCGGGGGGGGGGGGGGGGGGAGGGGGGAATTACTGGGTTGCTGCTGCTGGGGAAAGGGGGGAGTGGGTACGTGAAAGGATGGGCGGGGGGGCACCGTCTGGGAGAAATACAGCCGCGTGGGAACTGGGCGAGAAGCTGGAAAAAGATGATGGCTAACCGGCAAGGGGGGGGGCTGGGAAGCCCCCCAACTCGGCTGATCACGTGGAACGTGAGGGGGCTTAACGGGCCGATAAAGAGGGCACGAGTACTCGCACACCTTAAGAAACTTAAAGCAGATGTGGTCATGTTACAGGAAACGCACCTGAAACTGATAGATCAGGTTAGGTTGCGCAAAGGATGGGTAGGGCAGGTGTTCCATTCGGGGCTGGATGCGAAAAACAGGGGGGTGGCTATATTAGTGGGGAAGCGGGTAATGTTCGAGGCAAAGACTATAGTGGCGGATAACGGGGGCAGATACGTGATGGTGAGTGGCAAATTACAGGGAGAGATGGTGGTGTTGGTAAACGTGTATGCCCCGAATTGGGACGATGCCAATTTTATGAGGCGAATGCTCGGACGCATCCCAGACCTAGAGACCGGAAAGCTGATAATGGGGGGAGACTTTAACACGGTGTTGGAACCAAGGCTGGATAGGTCGAAGTCCAGGACTGGTAGGAGGCCGGCAGCAGCCAAGGTGCTTAAGGATTTTATGGAGCAGATGGGAGGGGTGGACCCGTGGAGATTCAGTAGACCTAGGAGTAAGGAGTTCTCGTTTTTCTCCTATGTCCATAAAGTCTATTCACGCATAGACTTTTTTGTGTTGGGTAGGGCATTGATCCCGAGGGTGAGGGGAACGGAATATACGGCTATAGCCATTTCGGATCATGCCCCTCACTGGGTAGACTTGGAGATAGGGGAGGAAACAAGAGGGCGTCCACCCTGGAGAATGGACATGGGACTAATGGCGGATGAGGGGGTGTGCTTAAGGGTGAGGGGATGCATTGAAAAGTACTTGGAACTCAATGACAATGGGGAGGTTCAGGTGGGAGTGGTCTGGGAGGCGTTGAAGGCGGTGGTTAGGGGGGAGCTGATATCAATAAGGACACATAAAGGGAAGCAGGAGAGTAAGGAACGGGAGCGGTTGTTGCAAGAACTTTTGAGGGTGGACAGACAGTATGCGGAAGCACCGGAGGAGGGACTGTATAGGGAAAGGCAAAGGCTGCATGTGGAATTTGACTTGCTGACCACAGGCACTGCAGAGGCACAATGGAGGAAGGCGCAGGGTGTACAGTATGAATATGGAGAGAAGGCGAGCAGATTGCTGGCACACCAATTGAGGAAAAGGGGAGCAGCGAGGGAAATAGGGGGGGTGAGAGACGAAGATGGAGAGACGGAGCGGGGAGCGGAGAGAGTGAATGAAGTGTTTAAGACATTTTATAAAAAATTGTATGAAGCTCAACCCCCGGATGGGAGGGAGAGAATGATGGAGTTTTTGGATCGGCTGGAAATTCCCAAGGTGGAAGAGCAGGAAAGGATGGGATTGGGAGCACAGATCACGGTAGAAGAAGTGGTGAAAGGAATTAGGAACATGCAGACGGGAAAGGCCCCGGGACCGGACGGATTCCCAGTTGAATTTTACAGAAAATATTTGGACTTGCTCGCCCCGCTACTGACGAGGACCTTTAACGAGGCAAAGGAAAGGGGACAACTGCCCCCGACTATGTCAGAAGCAACGATATCGCTTCTTTTAAAGAAGGAAAAGGATCCGCTACAATGCGGGTCCTACAGACCAATCTCCCTCCTCAATGTAGATGCCAAGGTCTTGGCCAAGGTAATGGCAATGAGAATAGAGGAATGTGTCCCGGGGGTGGTTCATGAGGACCAAACTGGGTTTGTGAAGGGGAGACAGCTGAACACGAACATACGGAGGTTGTTAGGGGTAATGATGATGGCCCCACCAGAGGGTGAAACGGAGATAGTAGTGGCGATGGATGCCGAGAAAGCATTTGATAGAGTGGAGTGGGATTATCTGTGGGAGGTGTTGAGGAGATTTGGGTTCGGAGAGGGGTATGTTAGATGGGTGCAGCTGTTGTATAGGGCCCCAGTGGCGAGTGTGGTCACGAATGGACGGGGATCGGCATATTTTCGGCTCCATAGAGGGACAAGGCAGGGATGTCCTCTGTCCCCATTACTGTTTGCACTGGCGATTGAGCCCCTGGCGATAGCGCTGAGAGGTTCCAAGGGGAGGAGAAGAACACCGGGTATCTTTATATGCGGATGATCTGCTACTATATGTGGCGGATCCAGCGGCGGGGATGCCAGAAATAATGCGTATACTTGGGGAGTTTGGGGATTTTTCAGGGTATAAATTGAACATGGGGAAGAGTGAGCTGTTTGTGGTGCATCCAGGGGAGCAGAGTAGAGAAATAGAAGACCTACCGTTGAGGAAGGTAACAAGAGACTTTCGTTACCTGGGGATCCAGATAGCTAAGAATTGGGGCACATTGCACAGGCTAAATTTGACGCGGTTGGTGGAACAGATGGAGGAAGATTTCAAGAGATGGGATATGGTAGCATTGTCAATGGCAGGGAGGGTGCAGGCGGTTAAGATGGTGGTCCTCCCGAGATTCCTTTTTGTGTTTCAGTGTCTCCCGGTGGTGATCACGAAGGCTTTTTTCAAAAGGATAGAAAAGAGTATCATGGGTTTTGTTTGGGCCGGGAAGACTCCGAGAGTGAGGAAGGGATTCTTACAGCGTAGTAGGGATAGGGGGGGGCTGGCGCTCCCGAGCCTAAGTGAGTATTATTGGGCCGCTAATATTTCAATGGTGAGTAAGTGGATGGGAGAGGAGGAAGGAGCGGCGTGGAAGAGATTAGAGAGGGCGTCCTGTAGGGGGACCAGCCTGCAGGCTATGGTGACAGCCCCATTGCCGTTCTCACCAAGGAACTATACCACGAGTCCGGTGGTGGTAGCTACACTGAAGATTTGGGGACAGTGGAGACGACATAGGGGAAAGACCGGAGCACTGGGGGGGTCCCCGATAAGAAACAACCATAGGTTTGCCCCGGGGGGAATGGATGGGGGATATGGAATGTGGCAAAGAGCAGGTATAACGCAATTGAAAGATCTATTTGTGGATGGGAAGTTTGCGAGTCTGGGAGCGCTGACCGAGAAATATGGGTTGCCCCAAGGGAATGCATTCAGGTACATGCAATTGAGGGCTTTTGCGAGGCAACAGGTGAGGGAATTCCCGCAGCTCCCGACACAAGAGGTGCAGGACAGAGTCATCTCAAAGAAATGGGTGGGGGACGGTAAGGTGTCGGATATATATAGGGAAATGAGAGACGAAGGGGAGACTATGATGGACGAACTAAAAGGGAAATGGGAAGAAGAGCTAGGGGAGGAGATTGAGGAGGGGATGTGGGCAGATGCCCTAAACAGGGTAAACTCGTCGTCCTCGTGCGCCAGGCTAAGCCTGATTCAGTTTAAGGTATTACACAGGGCACATATGACTGGAACACGGCTCAGTAAATTTTTTGGGGTGGAGGTGTGCGAGGTGCTCGAGAAGCCCAGCGAATCATACCCATATGTTTTGGTCATGCCCGGCACTACAGGGGTTTTGGATGGGGGTGACAAAGGTGCTTTCGAAAGTAGTAGGAGTCCGGGTCGAACCAAGCTGGGGGTTGGCTATATTTGGGGTTGCACAAGAGCCGGGAGTGCAGGAGGCGAAAGAGGCCGATGTTTTGGCCTTTGCGTCCCTAGTAGCCCGGTGCAGAATATTGCTAATGTGGAAAGAAGCCAAGCCCCCGGGGGGTGGAGACCTGGATAAATGATATGGCGGGGTTCATAAAGTTAGAGCGGATTAAGTTCGTCCTAAGGGGGTCGGCTCAAGGGTTTACTAGGCGGTGGCAACCGTTCGTCGAATATCTTGCGGAAAGATAGATAGGGGAGAACAAAGAAGGCAGCAGCAGCGGCCCAGGACTTGGGGGGGGGGGGGGGGGGGGGGGGGAGGGATGGGGGGGGGGGGTGGCCTGAGACAAGGCAGTTGCCAATTAGGGCTAGTTTTTATTTTTTGTTATTTAATATTTATTTATTTGTTGTTGTTTTTGTTTAAATTTAAAAAGGTCATTATTATCTGTATTGTTACAATGTTGTGTAAAGGATGCACAATGTACTGTGTTGGTTGACCAAAAATTTTCAATAAAATATTATTTAAAAAAAAAAAAAATTTAGGGTTGCAACCACCTCACCGGTCGTGGGGGTCGACATGGGGCCGGTCGATAAAGGCAATCGGCTCAGTGCGACGGCATTTGCTATCTGCGTACCTGGTTTGTGCTCCAGACAATACTCGTATGCAGCGAGCAACAAAGCCCAGCGTTGGATCCGTGCAGAAGCAATGGGCGGTATTGGCTTATCCTCTCTGAAAAGTCCCAGCAGAGGCTTATGATCAGTCACGATAGTGAAATGGCGGCCATACACGTACTGGTGGAAGCGTTTCACCGCAAAAACCACTGCCAGGCCCTCCTTCTCGATCTGCGCGTACTTTTTCTCCGCTGCAGTCAATGTGCGGGAGGCGAAAGCTATCGGCCGCTCGGCCCCGTTCTCCATCTTGTGGGACAGGATGGCCCCAATACCATACGGGGATGCATCACATGTGACGAGCAAAGGCTTTCCAGGATCATAGTGGGTTAGTAACCCAGACGACGACAATTGTTGCTTTACCCGCCGGAAAGCGGTTTCTTGCGGCTGACCCCAAACCCAGGTGTGATTTTTCTTTAGCAGAAGGTGCAAAGGGGCCAGCGTAGTTGCCAGATTGGGGAGGAACTTCCCATAATAGTTTATGAGACCGAGAAAAGAACGAAGATGCGAAGTGTCAGTCAGGGCGGGGGCCTGTTGAATCGCACGCACCTTCTCTGCGACGGGGTGCAAACCTTCGCGGTCCACCCGATAACCTAGGTAGACTACTTCCTTTGCCTGAAATACGCACTTTGTGCAACGTAAACGGACTCCAGCCTCCGAAAGGCGTCTAAGGACAGCCTCCAGATTTTCCAAATGTTCCTGCTCCGACGTCCCTGTAATCAAAGCATCATCTAAGTAGACAGCAGCATGTGGTAAACCTCTCAAAATGCCCTCCATAACACGTTGAAAAATTGCGCAGGCAGAGGATACTCCAAAGGGCAACCGTGTATATTCATACAGGCCCTGGTGTGTATTAATCGTTACATATGGTCGGGCGGCAGGGTCCAGCTCCAACTGCAGGTAGGCATGACTCATATCTAATTTTGTGAACGAGAGTCCACCTGCAAGCTCGCGTAGAGATCATCTATGCTAGGCATTGGATATCGGTTGAGTCGGGAAGCCGAATTCACTGTAAGTTTATAGTCGCCACACAAGCGAACTGTGGCATCTGGCTTCATTACAGGTACAATTGGTGCTGCCCAGTCAGCAAAACGGACGGGCCTGATAATACCCAAACTCTCCAAACAAGTGAGCTCCCCTTCTACCTTCTCGAGCAAGGCGTAAGGCACCGGGCGCGCCCGGAAATAGCGCGGCGTGGCTCCTGGTTCGACTTGGATATGGGCTACGGCCCCTTTTATTTTCCCCAAGCCAGGCTGGAATACATCTGGGTATCGTCCTAGCACCTCAGTCAACCCTTCAGAAACTGTTTGGAGGATGTGCTGCCATTGCAACCGCAAATGGCGCTACCAGTCCCGACCCAACAGGCTGGGCCCATGGTCGTGCACCACGATAAGTGGGAAACGCCCCTCCTGGCGTCCATAAACAACAGGGGTCATTGTAGTTCCTGCAATGTCCAATGGTTCCCCGTGTAGGTGGCCAACCTGGCCTGTGAGTCGGTTAATGTAAGGGTCTGTATACCCTGCTTGATGCAGTCGAATGTCCTCTGGGCGATCACGGAGACCGCTGTGCCAGTGTCCAACTCCATCTCAAGCGGGTGGCCATTGACCCGTACTGTCACCTTAATGGGGGCCACACGGGGAGCTGCCACACAATGCAACTGCAGGCAGTCGTCCTCCGTCTCTACGTCCTCAGGAGTAGTCGCCGCAGGTTCATCCACATGGAAGGTACGGCCCCTGGGCTGCTCCCAGTTAGGGCCCTTGGGCTGGTTCCAGTTTCGGTCGGAACGACGGTGCCTCTGGCGCCCCCAGGACCGCCGTCCACGACGGGGTCGGCGCCTACAAGTCTGACACGGACATGGCTCCTCATCCATTGGTTCTGGAGAAGGCTCCCTTCGGAGAGGAATGTACGACGGCCACTGGCGTCGGTCCGGACGTTGCCTCGCCCAAGGTACCGCAGGAGTGCACGGGGACGTTTTCGGACGGAAGGGGTTGCGCCCCAAGGCATGCACTTCCATTCCCTGTAGCTCCTGCACTCCTCGTTCTGCGCTCTCTCGGGGCAATACTATTTGAATGGCCTGTTGAAAAGTCAATGTTGGCTCAGCTAACAACTTTCTCTGGGTGGCCGCATTGTTAATACCGCAAACCAAACGGTCGCGTAACATTTCTGACAAGGTCTCACCATAGTCACAGTACTCCGCAATCCTGCGTAGCCTGGATAGAAAATCGGCAAGGGATTCTCCAGGGGTCCTCTCAGCGGTATTAAACCGGTAACGCTGGACTATCGTGGACGGGGTTGGGTTAAAATGTTGTCCCACTATATTCACAAGTTCATCAAACGTTTTGGTGTCCGGCGCAGCTGGGTACGTAAGGCTCCTAATCACCCCAAACGTATGCGGGCCGCAGGCGGTGAGCAATATGACCACCTGGCGCTCGTTTTTGGCGATATTGTTTGCCCGGAAATAGTAACGCATCCGTTGTGTGTACTGGTTCCAGCTTTCCAGCGCAGCATCAAAAACATCCAAACGTCCGTACAGAGGCATGGTATAATAGAAAACAACTTCCAACCTGTATCCAACAAAAATCCAGGGAGGTGGCTTCAGCAGTGTGGACAGCTATTCACTTGAACCTTCGTCGCCAGTTTTGGGCCACAAAGAATCCAGCACGCGTTTTAAGGATACAAAGTAATAACATTTATTTACAATAACATATACATATAACAGCAGCAGTAACTTCCCTTGCTGCACACTCCTTCCTGCTGGTTCCTAAACTGGCCAGCTTTATTTATACTAGGAGTTTACTAATGGTTTCTCCGCCCCCCTCATTGGGGAAGCTCATACTCCCACAGGATTGTGGGATTGTCATTAGTCGCCAGCCAATGGTAAGTAGGCAGGTTATAACAGATATGGTTTTTAAAAACGTTTTGAACTTGTCCTGTCACTTTCAAAGATTTGTGAACATGGAGTTCCAGATCTCTCTCTCTTGTATCCTTTAAAGCACTTCTCAATCTTTCTGCCAAAATGTATAATTTCACACTTTTTATATTAAACTTTATCTGTCAGTATTGTTCACTCCATTTCAATGCCTTGGGAAATAGTTCCTCTTATTTTCTCCATCAAAACACTTCATGATTTTAAATGTCTCTAACAATTCTCCCTTTAACCTTCCCCACCCTAAAACAGCTTCAGCTTTTCTCTTCATTCAACTGAAGCCCAGCATCCCAGGGCCATTATAATAAATCTTCTGTGCACCTTCTCCGAACATAGACACCCTCCTAATGTTTGGTTCCCAGGAAGGGGGACAATGGGTTGGATTAAACATAAGAGGTCAGGCTCCTCCCACCTGAGCTTAAATGTCAGGTGGTGGAGTCAAATCCGTCTCTGATTGTTGGACCAAGAGGAGAAGTGGATGGACACAGAAAAGAAAAGCTGTGGGAAACGGTGATGGTGAGTGGGTGCTACTTTGCACCAGGGACCTGGAAAGTAATTTCCCCCACGCCACCCCACTAGCCAACCAGCCTGAGGGACAAACTTGCCGCACTTCATGTTGGGCGCAGGCCTCTCACTCTGCTGGTTATATGTGAGTAGAGGGACATCTGGTTAATTGATTAATGAGGGGATCAGGGGTTACGGGGAGAAGGCAGGAGAATGGGGATGAGAAAATATCAGCCATGATTGAAATGCGGAGCGGACTCGATGGGCCGAGTGGCCTAATTCTGCTCCTGTCTTATGGTGGCGACATATAGGTGGAGGTCGCATGTTAGGTGGCTCCCGCTAGAGTCCTTGGTTTTTGGTCCTTTTCACTCAGTCTTTGGGGGGGGGGGGGGGGGGGGGACATTTGCAGGTAAACTTATCCCCAATAGAATTGTGGGCACTAGAGGATGTTGAAATCCCAAAGCAAGAATATTGGGAGAAAGGGAGGGAGCGAGTGCTCGTCTGCCGACAGAGTCGACAATGTGCAGAGTGCAGCTGGACAAAGATGGCGGGAGCTAGCTCGCAGGGTGGGAATGCGCCCATTACAGTGGATATGCTGGCTGATGTGGTGACAGTGGAGTTTGAGTGGCAATTTGCCAAACATTTTCAGCGGCAAGGGAAGGAGATGGTGGGCACTCTTAAGAAATCGGTAGAAGAGTCGCTGGCCCTGATAAAGGAGGCTCCTGGAAAGACAATGCGGGAGCATGGTGAGGTGCTGAAGGGGGGGAGGGGGAGAGAGAGAGGAAGCGTTGTAGCAACAAAGTGACCAGCTCACCTCGCTGGAAGTGGAGTTGCGGAAGGTGGACAGAAATAAGGCCTTGAGTGTCAAGGTTGAGGGCCTTGAGAACGGCAAAACCTCAGGATCGTGGGGCTGCGTGAAGATGGAGGGCCCGAGGCTCACCGAGTATTTTGCAAAGCTATTGGAGGTGGAGGAGGATGCCCCCACCCCTCTGCTTCAAGTTGGATTGGGTTCACCGGTCACTCCGGCCGACCATGGGCGAACGAACCACCAAGAGCTGTGATTGTCTGCTTTCATATCTATCAGAGCAAGGAGCAGATATTGAGATGGGCCAAGCAGAATCGGGAGGTGAGGTGGTAAGGCAGTGGTATTCTTATGTACCAAGATGTCACGTTGGAGGTGGCGAGAAGGCGTGTAGCCTTTAAGAAGGCGAATGCAGCGCTCTTCAGCAGTGGAATGCGCTTCGGGGTGGTCTAACTGGCTGAAGGTCAAGCAGAACTCCAGGGACCGTTATTTTGAAATGGCAGAGGTGTTCGTGAAGGTGGAAGGATTGAAGCTGATCTGAGATGCACACTGGGACTTTAGTGGTTTGGGTGAGACGAGGGAGATATGTTTTGTGGTTGGGCCCGTTAATTTTTTTGTACATTACATTATTTACCATTAAAGTTTCAGGCTGCTTGGGGTGTATTTTTGTGGCGTGGGTTGCCTTTTTCCTCTCCGGGGGTGGTTTTGGGTGCGAGATGGTACACAGGTGGGGGGAACGGAGAGGGACAGTTTCAGGAAGAGTTGGAGTTGGCTAGTGAATGGGAGCGAGGTGGCGGGAGGGGCTGCGGTTGGCCGAACCTGGATAGATAGGTTTCCGCTTATCCAGAATGTGCGCGTTGGGGGGGGGGGGGGGGGGGGGGGGGGGGGGGGAGTCGCAGGGGAATGAGGAGAGGAGCTGTTTCGAGAGGAAATGGTTGGGAAAGCTGGCTGACGGTGATTGGGAGTGGTTCTTGGTCCTGTTTGTGGGTTGGGACTGGGGGCTATTTTGGGTGGGTTCTGGTTTTAGGAATCAGATGGGGGAATCAGATTATCCATCGCAGTGACATGACTGATATGCAGGGCGGCGGGTAGGGTGAGAGGCCGCAGTTCAATTGGCAACATGGAATATGCCGGGATTTGGAGGGCTGATAAAGCAGCCGAGAGTTTTCGCCCATTTAAAAGGCTTGAGGGCTGATGCGGTGTTAGGAGACCCATTTGTGGGTGAAAAACCAGGTACTGCTTCGTAAGGGCTAGGTTAGTCAGGTGTTTCACTTGAGCTTTGATAGTAGGGCCCGGGGGGGGTAACGATACCTATGAACAAGACAGTCCGGTTTCAGATGGAGAAGGAGGTGGCGGATTAGGAGGGCAGATACGTGATAGTGATAGTTACAATTACTTGGGAGGGAAGGTCAGTGGTGTTGGTTAGCGTGTATGCTGCAGTTGGGATGATGTAGCGTTCATGAAGATGTTAGTGGTCATTCCCGATATGGATACACATCAGTTGATTCTGTGTGTGTGTGTGGGGGGGGGGGGGGGGGGGTGGGGGGGGGGGGGGGTGGGGGTGGGGGGGGAGAGACAAGAGACTTGAAGGTGTGTGTGAAGGTATTGGCACCGTTTATGAAGGAGATGGGGGGAGTAGACCTGTGGAGGTTTCTTTATCTGGAGTACAGAGCGTGTACTCTCAGATCAATTTTTTCATCATGGGGAGGTCCTAGTTGACGGGAGTAAGGAGGACGGAGTATTCGGCATGATCGGCATTTCTGATCATGCCCCACACCTGGTGGATGTGGTTTTGGAGGGGGGCAGTCACGGCAGCCGGCATGGAGTTTGGATATAGGATTGCAAATGGACGTGGAGTTCTGCATGGAGATAGCGAGAGTGATAGTTGAGTTGGTGGAGTTTAATAAAAATGGGGAGGTCACACCGACAGTGCTGGGGATACTTTGGAAGCGGTGGTGAGATAATCTCGCATAAGGAGCATGTTGGGAAGGAGGCAAGGGAGGAGTGCCAGAGGTGCTCAATGAAATTCTGGAGGTTGATGGCAAGCATTCAGAAGATCATACCCCAGAGCTTTTGGCCAGTAGGAAGGTACTGCAGACAGAGTTCGATCTAGCCCCCCGGGAGATTCTTCAGATACAAGACGCGAGTGGGGAGTTGGTAGTCGCTCCAGAGGTGAATAGGGAATTTGAGGAGTTTTTATCAAAAGCTATACAAAAGCCACCTGAGGATGAGTTGGGTATGGTGGAGTTTCTGGAATGCCCTATGGTGGAGGAGGTGAATAGTGAGACGCTGGAGGAGCCACTGGAGAGGCAGTTTGCAGTTTGGAGGAGTTGACAGAGAAGTATGGGATCCCACGGACTGAGGCTTTCCGGTATATGCAAGTGTGGGGTTTTGCGGGGAAGAACTTTTCGACATTCCCGGTGATTCCGGTCTCTTTGCTGTTTGAGAGAGTGCTGTCGGGCGAGCAGGGAGGAGGGAGGTACGTCGATGATTTACATCGGAATTAATGGCAGAAGTGGGCAATTCAGCCCCTCGAGCCTGCTCCGCCATTCAATCAGATCATGGCTGATCTCGTCCTGGTCTCAAATCCATCTCGCCACTGTCCCCATATCCCTTTAACCTGTTTGTAAAAATCAGAAATATATCTATCTCCTTCTTGAAAGCATTTATTGACTCAGATTGCATGAGTTCTACAAATAACGGAGGATTATGAAGGAAAATATACCGCTGAAGGGGGTTAAGACTAAGTGGGAGGAGGAGTTGGGGATGGCGCTGGAGGGGGTGTAGTGTGAAGTGTTGTGCAGGGTGAACGCCACAACTGTGTGTGCGAGATTAGAATTGATTCAATTTAAAGTGATGCATAGATTTAAAGAGGTTGAGGATGAGCCAGCTGTTTGAGGGAGTGGAGCACAAGTTGGAGCGGTGTGGAAGGATGTGGTGTGGAAGGGGCCTGGCCAATCATGTTCACATGTTCTGGTCTTGCCCTGAGCTGGGGAGGTTTTGGGGCTCGTTCTTCAGCACCATGTCGCCAATCTTGCAAATGGATTTGGAGCCCAATCCGCCTAGGGGACATATTTGGGGTGTCGGACCTGCCGGAGCTGCAGACAGGGGTGGGGCGGATGTTTTAAGCCTTCACCTCGCTAATTGATCGGAGACGGGTCCTGTTGGGGTGGAGGTCAGCTTCTCCTCCCTGTAGCTCAGTATGCCTGGGTGTCTTACTTGAATTCTTACACCTTGAAAAAGTTAAGTTCACCTTGAGAGGGGCGATCGAGGGGTTCTATTAAAGATGGCGCCCGTTCGTTCTGTATTTCAAAGAGTTGGCCACCATTAGCTGCTATGAATGGGGTGGGGGTAATGATGTGGTGTTTATTTTTGTACTAGTTCTGTTTGGGATGGGGTGTGTTTTCTTTATGTCTAAAACGTTAAAAACTTAATAAAAATATTGTAAAAAAACATAAAAATATCTGAGTAGAGGTGGTAAGGGACCTTTAACAACCTCAACTGATCCATGGCTGGGTAGTCCACTCAATGTTTCTCCTGATGATTCTAAAATTGCACGGGTGCTGCAGACCAGAGGCAGGCACGCTGTCAGTGGCACAGTGCCCTATTTTAGGGGTGCACCCACCTTATTTCCCACCTGCGGTTGGCCCTTAAAATCCTACCAAATACTCCAGTTAAGGCCTAACTTGTGACATCCCCAAGTATGCCCAGCAATGAATAAATATTGACATAGAATCGTGCGTTTGATTTCTCAAAAACATGCATTGCAGCAAAAATGAAATCTTGATTCACGGGGCAGTCTTGGTTTTCTTCTTCTATAAGCTAAAAATGCTTCCTTTTAAGCACAGACATGCCACTCCCATCCTTTTCCCAGATCCTGCACTGTAAGGACTGCATTTGGACTGTTTCTTCATATGCATTAATAATAAATATTGTTTCATGGTCCTATGAGGACAGTCGAACAAAACGAGGGCAGAAACTCAAGGATACAAATATGCTTGACTTCGCTATTGAAAAATAGGCTATTGGGTTTCTTTGAGATGATTTACTTGAGTAATGTAAATATTGATGCTGTTGGGCCATAAATGCATGCTGGGTCAATTACATACTCAGGACATAATTTTAATTGGTGGGTGATGGGGGTGTTAAATCCTCAAAAATGGTCTGTGTGTTGGAAACCTGGCAATAACCCGCACATTTATAATAATAATCTTTATTATTGACACAAATATGCTTACATTAACACTGCAATGAAGTTACTGTGAAAAGCCCCAAGTCGCAACATTCTGGCACCTGTTCGGGTACACTGAGGGAGAATTCAGGACGTCCAATTCACCTAACAAGCACGTCTTTCGGGATTTGTGGGAGGAAACCGGAGCATCCGGGGGAAACCCAAGCAGACACGGGGAGAACATGCAGACTCCGCACAGACAGTGACCCAAGCCGGGAATCGAACCCGGGTCCTTGGTGCGGTGAAGCAACAGTGCTAACCAGTGTGTTACCCAGCTTCACTTCCAGCTTTACTGGGACAGGTTTGGAGCTGCAGAGGTAGCCCCCACAGAAATGCCATGATTCAAATTTAAATGTGCACAGCAGTAACCTTAACTGTGTGAAACTCACCAGGGTCAATAAGGTGCGAACATAGTGGGGATTCATTGCTCTGTGAAACTCACATATCAAAAAGCCTTTTAAGGTTGCAACTGCACAGCAGCATCCTTGCCTAGCTGAAAGGCTTGTGATCATAGGACTTGTTTTGAGAATGTGTTTCACTGCTTTACAGAAGAAACCAAACATTTTGGAAGTATTCCTGCTATTTTGTGTTTTACTCACTTTGTACCCTTCACTTCCCTGCTGTCAGACTTCACTGCTGCATGGGAGCAGCCATGAGGAACAGGAGAAGCAGCACCAATAGCAGCAGCATACCTGCCTCCTCCTCAGCCACATGCTGCACCATAGGGCAGAGTGGATGGATGCAGAGATCCAACTCAAAGGAGGTGAAACCAGGAGGCAGAGGGCCAGCTTTCTCGACATAACTGAGCATTAATGCCTCAGGTGGCCAGGCTTTCACAGCAGGCTGTTGCTGACAAATGAAGTTGCCTCAACCTTCTTTCCAGGTGAGCATGCATTGGCGATGGCTTTCACGGCCACCGTAGCCCAAACTTCTCTCCCTTCGGTTTGTTCTATGGATCAGGTGGTGACAGCTGCAAGATTCCCAATCTACCAGGTGACTGATGCCATGTTTGCGAGGGCCACCACTTACATCAACTTCGCTAATGTTGAGGACTGTCAGAACTAGAAGGCGCTTGCTTTTGCTGCAAAGGCTAGATTCCCCCAGTACAGCCAGTCATGTGAAACTGACAGGTGGCAATCCAAATGCCCTCAGTCTTCTCAATTGGATTCCACTCCATTTGTATTCATCTGATATGTGACCAAAGATTTTAATGCATAGAAACGTCTATTCCAGGTCAGTCACATCTCCCACAGATGTTCGCACCTCCAAGCAGAGCCAACAGGCGGCTCCTTGGGGAAAAGGGCACTGAGGGCATGGCTGATGACAACTGTAAGGAGTCCTAGCAGCACTGAAGCAAAGGAAAGATATAACTGAAGCTGAATGAGCACATAGAATCCCTACAATGCAGATGGAGGCCATTCAGCCCATCGAGTCGGCACCGACCCTTTGAATGAGCACTCTACCCATGTCCACCCCGCCCAATCCTCACATCCCTGGACAATAAGGGGCAATTTAGCGTGGCTAATCCACCTACCCGCACATTTTTGGACTGTGGAAGGAAATCAGAGCACCCGGAGGAAACCCACACAGACATGGGGAGAACAAACGCCACACAGACAGTGACCCAGGGCTGGAAATGAACCTGGGTCCCTGGTGTTGCAAGGCAGCAGTGTTAACCACTGTGCGCCCCAACATGGTTCCTGAAGATGTGATTCAGCAGCCTGCAGAGATCTGGGGGTGCTCTTCAGTGTGTCAGCAAAGCTTTTCATAACACAACATTGCAGAAAGGACTGCCGTTGCAGCGGGGGTGGTGGTGAAAGTCAGCGATGACTGCTGAAGCCAATGACAGCTCTGCAACCTCAGAGTAAGAGCAGCAGGAGAAGGAGCCTGATGAAGCCAGGTGCCTGCAACCACCTACACCAGTCTGCCAGAGGAGCCTGTGATGGACTCATTCAGGCATGATACAGATAACTAGAGTTTGTGAAGTCTTAGGGTACAATAAACAATGCTGAACTCACCTTGCACATAACCCATCCCATACCCCCAACAAATCATCCTCAGTCAGAAATTCCTCCATCTCATTCACACTCTTTGTTTACCTGCTCAAAGTTAATGTCCAATCGAAAGATGGGCAGCAATAATGGAGGTGAATGAAGAAGAGAAACTTAACATAAAATGTGTGGTTGACTTATATTTTATAATGCATCAAGCCAGTGACATTTTTAGTCCACTTGTCCTTTTTTCTCCTTCTACTTGGTGTTACCCCGGTGTCTTTAGCAGAACTAGGGACAAGCCGCTCATTCCTCTATTCTCACAACTGACATGCTCACAGCGGATACCCTCTGGGTTTTGAGGTCTGAGGACCCTATCACAGACTAGCCCACCTCTGCAGGGGTGCTGGGGAGTGGGAGGTGGGCAGGCTTGGTCACTGAAGCAGGGGGCAGCATGAGGCTCTGACTGAACGGGGTTGGTGGGTGGGTTGGGGCAGAGGTCCGGGATGAGATGGACTGCCTTGATCATGGTGCCCACTTCCATGTGTCCTTTCTCTATCTATCTCATGGCCCACCCATACTTCCATTGCCAAGAGCATTTTGCTAAGCTTCAGTAAACTAATGAATTGAATGGCAAAGGAGAGTCTTTCCTTCATCGTATAAGAAGTGGCAAATTGAGCGTGTGGACCATTGGTCAGGGCAAGTATTTACTTGGTTTCCTTGTGCTGATTCTACATGTAGGTGGAATCTCTTTCCTTGGAGGTGGACATCAGCCTGAAATCGTATTTGAGAGGTTCCTTCTATCTCTCTCCAAGATTGGACAATGTCTCTGGAAGTGCTGACAGAATGTCACACATTCTCTATTGCTGTTCCAGAATTATCCTCTTCATTGATTACCCCCAGGGTCCCGCATCTTCATTCTGCTGAGCAGAGCTCAGAGTATTAACTGTCCTCCGATGGGAACTCTCCATCGTCTGTTTCTGTCTCCAATACCTGCACCTATTAACTTGCACCATGTTACTCATAATGTGATAATATAGCTATCTTCCTTGGAGTCAGCGCTGAGACCTGAACCATGAGCAAATGGCTTAGGGTAAATAAGGTTAGAGAGTTTAATGTGTGGCGCAAAGATTGTCGCTGTACCTTCCCCTGAAGTGCACTGAACTATTATCCTTATAACTAGGGTTGATGGGAAGGTTTGAAGGGAGGGAATCACGCGAGGGAAGATTTGTTAAGTTAAAGAGAAAGGACAAGGCAATAGAGCAGGGTAGCGACACAGTAATGATAACCAGAGTGTAACAGAAAGGGGTAGAGTGTAAAAACCCAGCAAATAAGGGGCGTCATTCTCCGACCCCCCAGAGGGTCGGAGAATGGCCGTTGGCCGCCATGAATCCGTGCCGGGGAGGGGGATGGGGGGGGGGGGGTCCGTGCCGGGGAGGGGGATGGGGGGGGTCCGTGCCGGGGTGGAGGTTGGGGGGGTCCGTGCCGGGGAAGGGCATGGGGGCGTCCGTGCCGGGGAGGGGGATGGGGGATCCGTGCCGGGGTGGAGGTTGGGGGGGGGGTCCGTGCCGGGGAGGGGGATGTCCGTGCCGGGGAGGGGGATCCGTGCCGGGTTGGAGGTTGGGGGGTCCGTGCCGTGGTGGAGGTTGGGGGGGGGGGGGTCCGTGCCGGGGTGGAGGTTGGGGGGGGGGGGGGGAGGGGTCCGTGCCGGGGTGGAGGTTGGGGGGGGTCCGTGCCGGGGAGGGGGATGGGGGGTCCGTGCCGGGGTGGAGGTTGGGGGGGGGGGGTCCGTGCCGGGGAGGGGGATGGGGGGTCCGTGCCGGGGAGGGGGATGGGGGGTCCGTGCCGGGGTGGAGGTGGGGGGGTCCGTGCCGGGGAGGGGGATGGGTGGTCCGTGCCGGGGAGGGGGTTGGGGGGTCCGTGCCGGGGAGGGGGATGCGAGGGCAAGTGAGTTGGTCCACCTGGCCAGGTGCCAGCCTCCAGCAGTTGGACCCATGCGGTCCATGCCACCTGGCTGGGGGGAGGAGGGGATATGGGCAATGATGACATGTCGTCGTTCCCCTCCCCCCCACCAGGCCATCATGTTTTCCGATCATCCAGCGATGTTGGCCGCCGTGGCGGAAGCCGCTCATGTCTATGTTGCCCTGGATGAGGAGGAGGAGGACGAGGAGCGTGCCAGAGAGGCGGCGCAGGCTGCCGCAGAGGGACAGGCGGCAGCCGCCCAGGCTGGAGGGACACCTGACCGACAGGACGAGGAGGGGGAGGAGGGCGTCGCGGCCCCACGGCAACGGAGGCACCCGAGGGCGCCCTGTGTGTACCGGCCCCGGCAGTCATACCAGGACCCCACGGACCGGGAATGCAGGAGGAGACTTCGGATGAGGCGGGAAACCGTGGCACACATCTGCCACCTGCTGGCACACCTGTCACCGCGTGGCACTGGCGGGGGACACCCTCTCCCCGTGTCCGTCAAGGTTACGGTGGCCCTGAACTTTTATGCAACGGGGTCATTCCAGGCACCGAGTGGGGACCTGTCCGGCATATCGCAGACATCGGTGCATCCGGGCAGTGACAGATGCCCTATATGCCATGGCGCACCGCTACATCCGCTTCCCCGTGGACCGGGCCAGCCAAGATGCCCGGGCCGTGGGCTTCTCTGCCGTGGCCGGGTTCCCCATGGTCCAGGGCGCGATCGATGGGATGCACGTCGCCGTGCGGCCACCTGCAGATAACAGGGCCGTGTTCACCAATAGGAAGGGGACCTATTCGATGAACATACAGGTGGTCTGCGACCACCGCATGATGATCCTGCACGTCTGCGCCCGTTACCCAGGCAGTGTACACGACTCATACGTGTTGTCGCGGTCATCCATCCCCGGCATGTACGAGGGACGCCATCCCCGGCTGAGGGGCTGGTTGCTGGGCGACAGGGGCTACCCATTGCGATCGTGGCTGATGACGCCTATACGGAGGCCACGCAATGAGGCGGAGAACCGCTACAATGATGCCCATGTAGCGACAAGGGGAGTGATAGAGGGGTGCTTTGGCGTGCTGAAGATGCGTTTCAGGTGCCTGGACCTCTCTGGGGGCGCCCTCCAGTATCGGTCAGATAGGGTCGGCCGCATCATTGTGGTGTGCTGCATCCTGCACAACATAGCCCAGCAGAGGGGCGATGTGCCGCAGGCAGAGGAGCAGCAGGAAGAGGCGCAGTCCTCCCCAGATGAGGGGGATTGGGGTAATGGTCAGGGCAGACGGGGTAGACACAGGCGGGTGGCTGTCCACCGTTACCGGCTGGCCCAGCGGGCACGGGACAGACTGATAGCCGCCCGCTTCACTGACTAGATGGGCGTGGGAATCGGGTAGTATGGCCACAGACCGCACACCATGGCAACAGCCGACCACCCACACCCCCCACCCATCCACCCACCCAGCACCCTCACCCCCCTCCCCAACCCCACCCACCCCACCCGCATGCACACCACCCCCCATTGCCGATCCACCTGCGGCACAACGGGCCGGGCTCACACAGTTGCGGGTGGACGCGTGTCTATTGCAGGCCATGGAGGATGATGACAACCCGCCCTGTGGTGAGCTCCTGGCTCTACATCGTTGGACTATGTCTGACCCATGGCCACAGTACCACCATCCACCCGGACCATCCCTGCATGCGGCTGTGACACTGCAGCGCACGGTCCCGTCCTCTGCCCGGGGGATGTTGATGGCGGCCCAGGGGGAAGGGGGCAGACTCACCTGGGGCTGAGGTAAGACCACCCCTCACACACACACTTGCGCTCAACGTATATGACAGCCCGCACGCTTTGGACAGAGCACAAAGGCAGCTTCTGTAGGTGTAACATTGACTTTAATAACCAAAGGAGTTCATGCACGTGCCCTAGCCCCTAAAACTCATCTGTGCCCTGCACCCGTGCCAACTTACTCCGTGTCTAATTGTTTGGCCTTACGGGCCCTTTGACTACGTCTACGTGGTTCCCCAGACGTTACAGCAGAACTGGAGGTGGACTCCTGTGATTCCTGCCCTCTGACACTGGATCCCTTTGGCGGCCGTTTCCTGGGGCGTCCTGGCCTAGATGGGCCAGGCTGCGGCCCGGGCGACTGGGATGGCAAGCTGCCAGCCTGTCCTGCCCGTTGCCCACCCGATGCACCTGGGATGGAAGGGGGGAGTCCGAGGTGTCGCGGTGTACCGGGACCTCCCCTACAGGGGGAGCCGGGACGGACCACACCACCCCCTCCTCCCTCGGGGTGCCCGATGGCCCCCAGGCCTCTACATGGGTGGGGGATGTGAACGGACTGGCCATCCGACGCCCCCCCCGACATCTGGCGCTGCCAGTCCTGGAGGCCCGTGCTGGTATCGACAGGGGTCTGCAGGTTTGCAGCCATGGAGCCCAGGGGGTTGGCAAACCCTGTCTGTGACAGTGCGACGCCGGCTGGCACATGGCCACTGGCGCCGATGCCCTCAGCGATGGCCTGCAGAGACTGGGCCATGGCCTGCTGAGACTGGGCCATGGCCTGCAGAGACTGGGCTATGGCGTTGAGCACCTCTGCCATCTGGCGCTGGCACTGGCTCATGGCCTCCTGTGAGAGGGCAGCCATGTCCTGGGCCACAGACGCCGCCTGTACGGAAAGCCCCAGGCCTCGCAAACTGTTCCCCATGTCTGACACCGTCGCACCCATTGCCTCCACCGCGGACGCCACCCGTGCGGTGTCAGCCTGGGTGGCACGCATGACCGGCACCACTCCCAGCTCCTGGACGCGGCTGGACTCCTCCACCTGCGACTGCAGCCGCCGCAAGTCGCCCGTCACCCTCTTCGCTCATCTCCGGGTCGGTGGTTGCATCGGATCTATGTGTGGGTGTGGTAACTCCAGGAATCCGGGGTCCATCTGGGCGGCAGATGTTCGCTTGGGCTGGGCTGCCCTCCGACCGCCCGGCTCCTCTGCTGCTCCTACCTCCACCTGCTGTACCGGGACGGCTGTGTTGTGCGCACCAGTGAGTGTACCAGACGCCTCATCACTAAAGTGCCCAACCGAGGTGAGTGTTTCTGCGATGGTGGAGGGTGTTGGTGACAGCAGTGGTGTTGTGTCGTGCTCTTCGTCCCACTCTGAGTCCATGGCACTTTGGGGTGGGGGTTCGTCTCCACCCATCCACTCTGAGTCTTCCTGGGTAGTGCTGTCCCGGGTAGGGGTGTCCTGGGCAGTGCTGTCCCGGGTAGGGGTGTCCCGGGTAGTGGTGTCCCGGGTAGTGGTGTCCTGGGTAGTGGTGTCCTGGGTAGTGGTGTCCTGGGTAGTGGAGTCCTGGCTCGGATGTAACGGGGGTGTGGCTGCCCCCCTCGTCGCTGGGTGGTCGCTCCCGCACGTGACGGGGGTGTCGTCTCCCTGTTGCTCCAGGTCTCTCCGTCTCCCATGGTGTGCGAGGGGCATCCTGCGGGCGTCGCATGCTGGAGGGTTCGTGTCTCTCCGTCCCCCGTGGCCCCCGAGGGGCATCCTGCGGGCGGTCTGCATCTGCGGGGATGGGTGCCTGGACGTTTGGTCCTGCGATACACAATGAAACATGCATGGTTAGACATCAGGCAGTGATCAGGTGATATGGGGGAGGGGGATATAGGGGAGGGGGGATATGGGGGAACGGGGGATATGGGGGAAGGGGGGGATATGGGGGAGAGGGGGATATGGGGGAGGGGGGATATGGGGGAGGGGGGATGTGGGGGATATGGGAGAGGGGGGATATGGGGGAGGGGGGATATGGGGGAAGGGGGGATATGGGGGAGGGGGGGATATGGGGGAGAGGGGATATGGGGGATATGGGGAGGCTCACCCTGCCTGCTCTGACGAGGTCGTTCACCTTCTTGTGGCACTGGGTGCCTGTCCGTGGTGTCAGGGCCACAGCGGTGACGGCCTCTGCCACTTCCCTCCACAGACGCCGGCTGTGGCGTGGGGCAACTCTGTGGCCGTGCCCGGGATACAGGGCGTCCCTCCTCTGCTCCACCGCATCCAGGAGTGCCTCCACATCGCGTGACTCGAACCTCGGGGCTGAGCGGCGGCCAGCCATCCAGTCGGGTGTTCCGGTCGGGTGGGGGGGGAGCAGCGCGGCCTTATGAGCCGTCACGCCGTGCGGCGCGTATGCCGCTGCACGGCGTGAACCACTGCGCAAGCGCGGATCCCGTTACGTCGCTGCTAGCCCATTTCGGGCCGGAGACTTTCGACCCATTTTTCCGACGTGACGCAAGACGGATTTGCGCCGTTTTTTGCGCCGATCGGCGGACTTTCCGCCGATAACGGAGAATTTCGCCCATGGTCAGAGTGTGGAAGAAAAAATTAAAGGTTCTGTATCAGTTCACAGCATTCATAACAAAATGGACAAACTGATAGCAAAAATTGAAATAAACAAATATGGTCAGATTGCAATCAGATCTCTGTCATGGCTATGTAACCAAGGCTGGGACCAGGTTATTCAAGAGTATTAACATTTCAGAAGGATAGGAAAAAAAAGATGATGAGGTCACCGTTGTCATTAGCCATCCATTGATCCTAAATCTTTTTATTTGAAATGAGATTTGCTTAAGTAGCTACCCGACCCTCGGTTTGTTCCATGATTCTCCCATCAATGAAGTTAACCTACCTGTTCCAATTTAAAAGAATAGCTGATAGATTTTGATATCGCTATATATTTTCAGCCCTGTGTTATATTCAAGAAAGCTTACACATCTTTATATTTATTTATTGAGTTTCACATTACAAGCATACACCTCCTAACCAGACAATCAGAGTGTGTTCCTCTTTATAGGGGGCTCAAGTGAATACTCAGTTAATACACATCTGCATATTATTAAACACAATTAATATGCAATTAACATGCTACTGAATCAATCATGTATATTCAATTAAAGGTATATTACAAAATTTATGTAATTGTTTTGAATTCACTGACAATGAAACTGCAGCCACAGTGAAGGAGTGTGAAGATGAGAAAAGTTAAAATGATTGTTGCGATTATCAGAGTAAAGGTTTAAATTGCTCTGAATTTGTTATGCGAATTTTGAAGTAATTTTAAGAATCAATGATACTTCAAAATTTCACTTTCTTTTCTAGATTTAATGAACATTAAAATAATGCATGATGAATTAGTATCCAGCAATTTAACATCCCTGCTTGCAGAACATAGTCATTTTGTACATCTAGTTCTACAGCGACATGTGTATTTACCATTGTACACAAATTAATACAATATTACTGTGATAAATCTACCATTTTATTTATGCGATACTGATAAATCACCTTTCCATTTCACACATACCAACAAATGAAAATCTTGAATTGTTTTAATCTGTAACTTTTGGCCCAATGTGATGTAGCAATTGCATTCCCATCATACATAATGCAGAACATAAATTTTCACTGCCCAATTTATGAAGCAAGTAAAATAGAGAATATTGGATACATGAACTGACCTCACTTATTGTAAATTACTATGCACTAGCGTAACATATACTCTTTGGGTTAGATAGGAACAGTTTTCATACTTTTGCTTTTGTTAGCAGTGGGGCTCAAATCAAACATTAATGATCAGGGCAAACCATATAGATGATATATTATGTGGCTTTCTTGAAGGTATAAAAACTAAAATTGAATTATCACAAAGGAACATTTGGTTTTATTTACTTAGAGTTAACTATTGTCACGAAGCATTAGAGTGATTCAGGTCCAATGTATAATACTGTAAAAGTATGTAACAATCCTGATTTTGAAAAAAATAGAATTGTGATGCCGCATAACATAGCCTGCACTCACGATGCAGAGGGCAAGCCACTATAAATTATGCAATGGATTGCCTCTACTTAATTTGAATGGCTGGCATGAAAAGATTACCCTTGGGAGGGGGTGTGGGGGGTTTGCAGGGCAGAAATTCTTGAGAGAAAATAGCTCCTAAAGGACTACAGCCTGCAATTGAAGGGGAAGATATAATGATGACCCCTTAGCGTCCAAAGATGTGTAGGTTAGGTGGGGTTACAGGGATAGGGCGGGAGAGTGGGCTTCAGTGGGGTGCTCTTCCGGAGGGTCGGTGCAGACTCGATGAGCCACATGGTCTCCTTCTGCACTGTAGGGATTCTATGGATTCTAATAATATTGCTGATACATATGGGACTACGGCTTTCCTTAATGTTATAGTTGATGATCCTGTTGCTGGAGATGCAATTTAGGGTTGAGGACCATTCTAATAAAAGTGCAGGCGCAAATTGTTTACAGCTAGATCAATGGTGGAGTCAAAGTAGCCATCCAGGTCTCTCCCACCTGATTACAAATGGGAAAATTCAATCTGGCATGTAGCCATTGCTCATAATGTTTCATTTTTGCCCAAGATGGGCAGAGCAATTTTGTTTAGCTCACAATCAGAAGGTCTGGACTAATGAATGCAAGTTCAAATCTCACCATGGCGGTTGAAAACTTGAATTCAGCTTTAAACTGGTGCGAGTAAAAGTGACATTAAGTTGTCAATTTTTTGTGTAATCCAAAGTAATTCACTGATGTCCTTTCGGGAAAGAAATCTGTTGCCCTTACAGAATCTGGCCTATTTGTGATTTATATCCCATCCTCTAAAGTGGGCTGGCAAATCCTGGAGGCCCCCACCTAACATAATTGTGGGCGCAGCATTACAACACAGATGGCAGTAAGTTTAGGAAGGAGATCTACAACCACCTTTTCAGGCCAACGAAGGATTGGCAAAAAATGCTGGCCTACCCAGGGATGCCCACATCCTGGGTATTAACTTTGTAAAAAGTTGGACTTCTTTAATTAACAGAGGTAGTCGCAGACAAATGAAATGCCGTCTTTGTCAGACACTTCCTGTCTGCGGTGCCACTGAGATGTCAAGCGGCATCCTACTTTACGGCAGCTAACATGTTAGCCCTGGTCTACTATTCTCTCTCCCCTTCAAATAACGTGTGCACTATGGATTGCTACTTGGTCTCTTCCTGCAAGCAAGCCACTGACTAATTTAATGATGCTTTGGTGGTCAATTCCCAAGCACCAATTTTATTCTATTCATGGGATGTGGGCGTAGCTGGGTGGATCAGCATTTATTGCCCATCCCTAATTGCTATTGGAGAGAGTGGCTTGCTAGAGTCAATCATAGTTGAGCATCTGCAGTCGCACACAAGCCGTAAAGTCGCCAGATCAGCTGACGGATATTAATCAGATGGGGTTTTACAACAATTGACAATGGCTTAATGGTTATCATTAGACTTTTAAAATTAAAATTTAAATCCCACCATCTGCTGAGGTGGGATTCCAATCAGAGTCCCAGAACATTACGCTGGGTCTCTGTATTACTAGCCCAGTGACATACAGTTGCGCCATCACCTCCCCTCCAGAATCTTGCATTGAAACAATTTCTGTTCGTAGGAGCATGGTATCATCCACAGCATCCTGGTGAAAGCATGCCATAAAGTTCAGCTGATGCCTGATGTCTACACAGGCAGGTCCCAAGGTAGTGATACCTGTAGACAAAGCTCCTCAGTTGTCTTAATCAGCAAGCTTGTCCTCTCAAGAACTCATTTTCCTTTAAATAAATGCTATCGGAATTCCCAAAGGAATTCCCATCCTCTGTTTTGAATTTATCAGGAAGTGGCAACCATTAATTATGAATGCAAACATTGGTAAAGGGGTGGGGGGGGGAAACAAAACTAGCAAGTTTTGTAAAACCAGCTAATAAAAGGAGAAACACATAATTGCAACTGCAAAAACAAAACACTTTTGATGCAGACTGAAACAATAAATTCCATTAAAAAGCCTAATTGAACAAACCAGGTGTCAGGATTCACGGCATATTCATTTCAAAAGGGCTAAACTGCACCCTGTGGATGCAGAAT
The DNA here is from genome assembly GCF_047496885.1 of Scyliorhinus torazame. Classification (NCBI taxonomy): domain Eukaryota; kingdom Metazoa; phylum Chordata; class Chondrichthyes; order Carcharhiniformes; family Scyliorhinidae; genus Scyliorhinus; species Scyliorhinus torazame. The sequence continues at coordinate 226,742,555 of NC_092709.1, forward strand.
CAATCCAAGTAATTAAATCCAGCCAGAATTGCCAACCCTCCTGGAATTAAAGGATAATCTGAATACAACTCGAGAGTAAAATTATTAGTATATTAACACTCAGCATCTCGCAGCAAAATAACAATAATTAAGAAAATAAAACTGGCATTTCATGTGTATATTGCCTTTCACAGACTCAAAATGATTTTCAACCAAGGTAGACAATACTGAACTGCAATTAAATGGGATGAAGCTGTTCACCAAGCAGTTTGCCAGTGGAAGCTGTGAACAATTTCACTTGCACTTCCCCCAGTCTCTGTATCTTTCAATTATGCCCCACTCCTTGACTCTACTGCCAAATCACAAACTGGATTGCAGACTGGGATCTGAGTCATGTGTAGTGGGTAGGGAATGGCAGTGGAGTATCAGGGGGAGAGAGAGAAAGAGGGACATCGAGAGAGCATGAATGAGCAAGGTGAACCTTGGCCAATCAAATGTTCTGAAGGCAGGAATATCCCAGTTGGTGTTATAACTAGTCGGGAAAATCCCAAAATGGAATCCTGGCTTGAAAAACTGCAACTTTTACTTTTTTTAAATAAAATGTGAAGGAACAGAGTCACAGGACCGCTAGTTAGTTATAACAACAAGAAAACAAAAACATTTATCAAACATGAAAAAATTGGACTTTGATACAATACTCCTTTAATCCCCCCCCTTTGATTAACAATTACACACAGATTTTAAGTTTAACACGGATTACAAATTACACCTTAAACTACATTGGTCTCATTAATGTTCCTTTTAAGCACACAAGATGACTGTGGTCAGACACACTGATCTCCGAACCCAAGTGAATGTTTGTGCATTTCTCCTCAAAATCCCCCCAGATGTATCTGTGAACCACCTTATCTCACTGAACTTCAGCTTCCACATGAATCATTTTGAATTCAGCTTTCAAAATTCACACTTTCAAATCTTTTTTTTTTAAATTTAGAGCACCAAATTCATTTTTTTATTTTCCAATTAAGGGGCAATTTAGAGTGACCAATTCACCTAGCCTTCACATCTTTGGGTTGTGAGGGCGAAACCCACTCAAACACGGGGAAATTGTGCAAATTCCACACGGACAGTGACCCAGAGCCGGGATGACCGCACAGGATCTTCAGCCGACATTATACACCAGATACATCGATGACATTTTTTTCATTTGGATACACGGCGAAGAATCACTAAAACGACTACACGATGACATCAATAAGTTCCATCCCACCATCAGACTCACCATGGACTACTCTCCAGAATCGGTTACAGTCTTGGACACACTCATCTCCATCAAGGACGGTCACCTCAGCACTTCGCTTTACCGCAAGCCCACGGATAACCTCACGATGCTCCACTTCTCCAGCTTCCACCCCAAACACATTAAAGAACCCATCCCCTATGGACAAGCCCGCCGTATACACAGTATCTGCTCAGATGAGGAGGAGCGTAACAGAATCTACAACCGCTGAAAGATGCCCTCGTACGAACGGGATATGGCGCTCGACTCATCGATCGACAGTTGACAACGCGCCACAGCAAAAGACCGCACCGACCTCCTCAGACGACACAACCGACAGAGCACCCTTCGTCGTACAGTACTTCCCCAGAGCGGAGAAACTACGACATCTTCTTCGCAGCCTTCAACACGTCATCGATGAAGACGAACATCTTGCCAAGGTCATCCACACCCCCCCACTACTTGTCATCAAACAACCCCGCAACCTCAAATAGACCATAGTTTGCAGCAAATTACCCAGCCTTCAGAACAGCGAACACGACACCACACAACCCTGCCATGGCAGTCTCTGCAAGATGTGCTAGATCATCGACATGGGTACCACCATTACACGTGAGAACACCACCCACCAGGTACGTGGTACATACTCGTGCGACTCGGTCAACGTTGTCTACCTCATACGCTACAGGAAAGGATGTCCCGAAGCGTGGTACATTGGCAAGACCATGCAGACGCTGCGACAATGGATGAACGGACATCGCACGACAATCGCCAGGCAGGAATGTTCCCTTCCAGTCGGGGAACACTTTAGCAGTCAAGGGCATTCAGCCTCTGATCTTTGGGTAAGCGTTCTCCAAGGCGGCCTTCAGGACGCGCGACAACGCAGAATCGCCGAGCAGAAACTCATAGCCAAGTTCTGCACACGAGTACGGTGTCAACCAGGACCTTAGATTCATATCGCATTACATTCGTCCCCCACCATCTGGCCTAGACTTGCGAAATCCTACCAACTGTCCTGGCTTGAGACAATTCCCACGTCCTTAACCTGTGATTATCCCTCTCTCCAGTTGCTCCGTCTGGACCTGTAAAAACTTAATTACCTGCAATGACTCGCATTCAAAGTATCGTCTTGCATCTTTGACTTTGTCTATATGTATGTTTCTGGAACACACCTCTTCATTCACCTGAGGAAGGTGCTGTGCTCCGAAAGCTAGTGATTCGAAACAAACCTGTTGGACTTGAACTTGGTGTTATAAGACTTCTTACTGTGCTCACCCCAGACCAACGGTGGCATCTCCACTTCAAAATCAGTAACTTTTCAAGATCTTTCTCTGAGAATTTAATTAAAGATATTGGGCGCGATTCTCCGAACTCGCCACGTTCTCGCTCAACCGTAACGACACAGGTGAATCGCAGGAGCGGCCAAAAATGAGATCCGGGCAGGGCGCCAAACAGTTTGTGATGCAACTGGCCCACTCCATAGGCAAAATCAGGATCTTGCCATAGAATGGCGAGAAACCAATTATCACCACTTAAGCGCCAATTACATACGAGAGTGATCCCATATCCAACGGCCTCCCGTCATTCAGCAGCCGCCCCAGCAGGTGTTCACGATGGTGACGAAAAATGTGAACCTGATGGAAGGGCTTCCGTGGGGAGCCGAGGGGGTGAGTAGCCATCTTTGCTCACAGGCAAAGAGCCTGAGGGTGCTGGGATTGCCACCCCAGTGCTCGGCGGGGGGTGGGGGACTTTCAGCAGGGGTGGGTGGGGGGGGTTTGGAGGCGCTGGGGCGGTGATCGCTCATGGCACCACCATGCCAAACACTGGATCCCAACCCGATTCTGGGGGCAACCCTTGTCCCTGCCGCCTGCTTCACTGATCACCCCCACTGACTGCCGAGGCCTCTGGCCGTGCGGCTGAAGGCTATCGCTAATAGGGAATTGGCAATCATGGTGAAGTGAGCACTTGACACATGCCAAGTGGATTCCCGGCCAGGTGGTCAGGCCAGGTAGCATGTGGGAGTCATTGCCTAGCATCCCAATCAGGCCTTGATGCCTCAACACTGTGCTTGAACACTGCGGGAGGCAACACCACACATGCAACATCCGAACACTCAGGGGGTGGGACACAGCTCCGGGGATATGTCTACATTCAGAGGGTGGGTGAACGCCACGGGGAAGAGGATGCCTGGAGAGATGGGCAAAGGGTCCGGGGGTCAGCTCGCACTACAGACTGAAGTGACAAATGCATCATAATAGTTGTGCAAATAGTTGTTTAATGTGCCGGACAATACGCCACTCCCAATGGTACCGTCCCGCAATACTCCCCTCCCCCTACTTATCCATACCACACTACCCCCCCCCCCCCCTCCCCACTCCCTCCCCAGGTGCTATCAGTGATCCTCAACGTGCTTGGCCCTCGTTGCTCTACTACTACACCTTGGTGCTTCCCCCACGGTGCACATCAGAGGTGGAGGCAGCCAGTTGCTTACCTCGTCCCGTGGCCTTCAATGCCCCTGGCAAGCGTCCTCTGGGGCCAGTGGGCCCCGGTTCACTTGTCGGCGGCACATGCACAGCCGTGCCGCCCTGTCCCTTGTGCTGGCTGTGAGACGCAGCCTCATCAGAGGGGTGGAACTCGGGGGAGCTGGTGCCCACCTTTGCCACTCCATGGGACGGCTCCCGGCCTGGCATTCAGCACACCTGCCTCCGATTGGTGCCAACAGGGTCCTGGGGCTCACCTCGGGATGGAGGGGCAGCTGGATCGAGCCCAGGCTGCCCCTGCATCGAGTGGCTATGCCAGCCCTGGTGGTTCCCCATGGTCTGCACCATGGTGTCACAGCCCTCAGCATTGATCCTCAGTGACTGGGAACATGCTCTGCAGCGCCTCTGCTGTGCCCATCTGAAAGCGGTATATGTCCTGCTGAACCTCATCAAGATCGGCACTGGTGCTGGGTGACATTCTCCCAGCGAGTCGGACGTTCTGCTGAGACCATCAGCCATGGCCGTCACCGACTGCGCGACACCTTGGACACCTTCACTCATGGTGCCGACGTCATGCAGCAGGCTCTCCACTGCGGTCATCACCCTAGCAGTGTTGGCCTCAGTGCCACTCATTGCCAGCACCATCTCCTGCGCCTGTAGTCTTTGGGACTCCTCCAGGAGGCTATGGATCTGCTGCAGTGACGCACTGAGGGTTACCATTGATCAGAAACTGAACTGGACTAGCCAAATTAATACTGTGGCTGCCAGGGCAGGTCAAAAGCTAGGAATCGTACGGTGAGTAACTCACCTTCTGACCCCCAAAGCCTGTCCACCATCTACAAGGCACAAGTCAGGAGTGCAATGGAATACTCTCCACTTGCCTGGATGAGTGCACCTCCAACAACACTCAAGAAGCTCGACACCATCCAGGACAAAGCAGCCCGCTTGATTGCTCCCCCTTCCACAAACATTCAAACCCTCCACCACTCATCCGCAAACATCCCCAGTTCTGACCTTATGATGGGAGGGAGATCAGTGATGAAGCATCTGAAGATGGTTTGGGCCTAGGACACGATCCTGAGGAACTCAGGACAAAGGTTCGGCACAACATCGTGGGCCGAAGGGCCTGTTCTGCGCTGTATTTTTCTATGTTCTATGTTCTATCTCCCTCTGAATCTCACGGCCGCTCCCTATTATCTCCATCAGCTCTGGGTAACCCACTTCCAGAGGATTAGCATCAGGCTGGGACCCAGCTGGGTCCTGGGATCCAGCAGCCTTCCGACTGTTTTCTCATCTGGGGGTTCCTGCCTCCACCTGATGTACTTCAGCAGCTGTGTGGTGCTCACCAGGTTGAGCCCCAGATGCCTGACCACTAACATGTCCCACCGACGTGTGTTTATCTGCGCTGGTGGAGGGTGGGGATGACAGCTGTGACGTGACTATTATTGTGGCATCCTCGAAGCTCTCCTCCGACGAGTTCTCCTCGGAGTGAGTCGAGGGGGCCACCCGGGATGGGCCGGCGCCATCGGCTGGGGGACCTGCAGGAGAATGGTCATGTGGTCAGTGGGAGGGATGGGTCAGTCTATAAGGCAAACACAACTCACATCTGACAGGTCCTCTGAGTGGATCCCGGTGATTCCTCACCTCTGCGGCGTACGCCAGCCTCTGCGTGGCTGACCGATCTGTCGTTGGCCACACCAAGTCACCTCCAGGGCCCGCAGCACGAAGGAAGTGAGGATTCCTACGTCTGGCACCCCTCCGCCAGTCTGGGCCGTCTCCCGCCGATTGCGAGAGAGCTCTTCCCGAGGAGACACAGAGAGGGCATCATTAGCCACAAGTGTGGTTTAGTGGTGGGAGAGGGGGTGTGAAGTCAGGTTAGTGGGGAGGAGAGGGGAGAGGGAGTGCTGGGGGTCACTTGGAAAGTTGGGGGTGGATGCTCCCTTGGAGTGGGGGGGGGTCGTCGGTGTCTACTCACTCTTGCTGCTCGGTGTAGGTTGTTGACCTTTTTTGGTCATACTGTTGCTGCCACCTCATCCCAGGCAGCACCGGCTGCCTTGTGGCTCACCCATGGGACCCCCAGGGGAACAGGACATCCCTCCTGGTCTCCACCGCATCCAGGAGCCTCCCCAGGTCAGCGTTCCCGAATCTTGGGGCTCGTCTCCTCGGTGCCATTATTGTGAGCAGGCTGGGGTTGGCTGAGCAAGTGCAGCTTAAGTGCTGCTCGACATTGTTGGTGGGGTAGGACAGCACAGCGGTGCAGTGGATAACACTGCTGCCTCGCGGCGCCGAGGTCCCAGGTTCGATCCCGGCTTTGGGTCACTGTCCACGTGGAGTTTGCACATTCTCCCCGTGTTTGCGTGGGTTTCGCCTCCACGCCCAAAGACGTGCAGACTAGGTGGATTGGCCACACTAAATTGCCCCTTAATTGGGTACTCTAAATTTATAAAAAATAAATTAATTAATAAATAAATAAGACAATGTTCGTGGAGGGCTGGTGAGCGCGGTCTCAGCGAATCAGTTGACGAGACGTTATTTGCAGCGTGAAGCCCGTGAGGCCTCGTTAAGTTGATCAATTAATGTTGAATTGCAATGCCGGTTTCATTGGGCTAAGTGCCGGGAAGCTCACGGCAATACCCGCTCGCTACCACAATTGGAAATTTTTCCAGAGAATCACGCCCATTGTAAAACAAGAAAAAAACCTCATCAAAGGGGTTCCCGGTTCATTAGTAAGGTTGTGTCATATTATCACTATTAATCAAAATATCAGGACATGAAATCAATTTAGTTGACTATAGGTTCATCCAATCAGTAATCTTACTCTCATCTATCTAACCAATCAAGTGACTGCAGGTGGACAGAGTGGATAGAACAGGTGCTCACGTGAGAAATCCTCCAGGAATATGCTGTAACTGAAGCTGACTACCATAAATCCAGCATGAAACCTAGTTTTACCAAATACTATTGAGGTTTATACTTGCAGCACAATCTCACTCTGTCACTATAAATTGTGCACCTGCAGAACCCTGTAAAATGTATCTGTATAAGTGGTTTATTTCCTGGTTTAATGTAACCATAGCTACAGTATCTGCAACTGCTGGGACTCTTTAAATATACATGTTGCAAAGTTGGAAGAGATCAAAGGAAATAATGCATGTTGGAGGCCAACATTGCAGCAACAGTAAATGGCAAACAATTTCTGGGTATATTCAAAAACAGACTCAGTGTCAAATTGAATACATTTAATGTTTCCCTAAAATATGATCGGCATTAATCGACTTTCAATTGATCCTTCACATTCAATGGCATTGCCATCGCTGAATCCTCCACTATCAACATCCTGGGGGGTTATTATTGATCAGAAACTGAACTGAACTAGCCATATAAATACTGTGGTTACAAGTGCAGGTCAGACCCGAGGAAACCTGCGGCGAGCAACTCACCTCCTGACTCTCTAAAGCCTGTCCACAATCTACAAGGCATAAGTCAGAAGTGTGATAGAATACTCTCCACTTACCTGGATGGGTCCAACAACTCTCAAGAAGTTTGACACCATCCAGGACAAAGTATCTTGCTTGATTGGCACCCCTTCCACAGCCATTCCTTTCACCACCAAAGCACAGTGGCAGCCATGTGTATCATCTACAAGATGCACTGCAGGAACTCACCTAGGCTCCTTCGGCACCATCCTCCAAACCCACGACCACTACCATCTAGAAAGACAAGGGCAGCAGATACATGGGAACACCACCACCTGGAAGTTCCTCTCCAAGTCACACAGTGTGATTACCTACACCACATGGATTGAGATGGTTCAAGAAGGCAGCTCACCAACACCTTCTCAAGTGCAATAAGGTATGGGCAATAAATACTGAGCTAGTCAGTGATGCCCACATCTCATGAAAGAATAATTTTTTAAAAATAACTAATTAAGTTTATTAAATTAATTATACCAACTTGCAGGAATGAGAGACTTCAATACATCAGTAAAGTTGCTTAATTAAATATTTACATGAAATTTTCACTTTTTGATGGTGTAATTGGAAAGTAAACTTAGGCAAATTGGAAATGCTGTCATTTTGGAAAAGGAATTATGCTTGCTGATGTTCATCTAGACCTCATTGTCTGACTTCATTCTTTAACAAAGTTCTGGCATCATCTCACACAAATTTATGTTGATCAAAATTAAAGCACAAACAACTCCCAAAACTAAAACTTCAAATATGATCACAATATTAATATCTTCACTCACTGCGCAAAACTAGAAATGACATTTTAAAGAAAAAATCTTCAGATTAAAATGAATGAATGAATAACATTTTGCAAAATTCAATATAACAGAATAGGATTTTGGCAAATACAGGATTTTATTATCAGAACTGTTAAATAGGCTTGTAGTTGAGTAAGAACCAAACTCATCTGGGGGATAATCAATCACTAATATGTGCCTTTTCAAACAAAACTTGACATACTTAATGTTCCTTTGGGATAAGTGAGACCACAACAAATTGGCAGATTAAATCATCCCAGAAAACCAACCTATATATGAACCATAGTCTCATCAAATGCTTTGTCGCTTGTCAATTAATGACCCAAAGCAATAAGGACATTGAAAGATATTTTTTCATACTTGAGGTTTATGCAAGCCCTCAAGTGCAGGGGTAGATTTGCAATATACCAACCAAGCATTAAACTGGTATTTTGGATTGGCCATTCATTCACATAATTTCCAATTAACGGAATGTAATAAAATAATCTGTTATAATTTGGAATTAATTAATCGTCACTGAGAACTGCCTACTTACTCTTTATAAGTTCCTGTGTCTGAATCCTCTGACAGGACGTCATGCAATGCTTCCACACAAATGTTTATAATGCCGCAAAACTTATCTTGAATGACACTGCAAAAGAACAGGAAGCAGCTTAAATTGTGTGATCTTTACAAAGTTTGCAACAGGAAGTCTGCCCTGAAGTAAAACAAAAGGCATAGCTGGGCAAAAACTCTGAATAATTTCCAAAACTTTGATAGAAAACACATCTTGAAATATATGTTTAATTTACAATAATGATTAATAAATAGTGAAACGTATGCTTCAAATCTTTTTCCTGTAAATTAACAGTTAAGAGTTAATACTATAACTGCCATTTATTTAATTGGCGAGAGCAATCAGTGTAGGAACCACCTCTTTTGGAATTTCTCTTAAATACACTGCTAGGCAGTATTGCTGTACTATATACTAGAAGGGTATGAATGTTTATAATCAAACTTGACAGGTATAATCGCTTAACATTCATGTTCAGTGTTAAGCCTGTCACAAAAATTAATCTTATACTGAGTAATAGCAACGTAAAGTGCAAAGGCAATTAGATGGATATCAGTATTTCCATATACATTAGCTGATATAAGTTGTTTTTAAGCTCTGCCCACTGTGAAAGAGGTTATAGCAGAAAGTATAAGAATCTTGGCGCATTGACTTCTATCTAAATTACTTATAATTATGCGAGTAATGAGACATGAGGATTTGGATTAAAATTTAGACTCCAACTCCACTTATTATGGATTAAGCCAGCAAAGGGACTTAATGCAAATATAATGAGAAAAGCCTGGCAACCCATTAAAATAGGACTGTCTGTTAATTTACTTTTACAAACAAAAAAACATGTAATTTCCTCTTTGCACACACAAACAAAATTCAGCAAGATTGGCTGAAAACAAAATTTGACAGATCAACAATGTGGTCCAAATCCAGGCATCCTAACCACTCTCTCAAAACAAAATCACAAATAGTTTGAATCAATAACATCCCCTTTCTGCAGACCACCAGTTCATACAGTCCCGAGGGTGGCATCACAGAAGTGAACCACATTGGCAGGGCCATCAGACTGATGGAAATGATCAGGCATATCATAAATCTCTCACAAACGCACATATTCACAACAATTCCCCTTGCAGCCTTTCCCTTCTGGATGTTGACATCAGGAGCCTTTGAAATATTTTTCAAATAACAATGTGCATGGAGCGAAAACAGAAATGCTGACATTTTGTAGTGCTCATAAATGCATTATTTTTGGGCAGCACGGTGGCTCAGCGGTAGCACTGCTGCCTCACGGCGCCAAGGTCCCAGGTTCGACCCCGGCTCTGGGTCACTGTCCGTGTGGAGTTTGCACATTCTCCCCGTGTTTGCGTGGGTTTCGCCCGCACAACCCAAAAGATGTGCAGGTTAGGTGGATTGGCCACGCTAAATTGTCCCTTAATTGGAAAAAATGAATTGGGTACTCTAAATTTATAAAAAAATAATTTTTTTATTTTAAAAATAATTTTTAAAAGACATTATTTTTAAAAGACACAAGTACATAGAATATCAGCCAGACTTGGGCAGAAAATGGATTTGACATAAATCCAAAATTGACTAGTTTTAATTTCAATCAAGGTTAACCCATTATGGTGACAATATCCATAACCTAACACAAGGCAAGACCAGCGGGAAACATAATTTTAAATAAGATCACTTCTGAGTACAAAGCTAATAAATGTATAAAATCTATTCACTAAAAGTGCACTATGCTTCATAAAACATACATAAACTTCAAAACACAATTTCAAAAGTGCTTAACAATGCTTTTCAAAAATATCTACAAAATCTATCTGACGAACCTTGTTTGAAGTAAAATTATTATTTGAAGGTTGACCATAAAGTGCAATACCTTTTTGGAAAACACTTAAGAAAACCAAAGTGATTGAATTGACTGATCTAATTTCAATTTATTAATCCAGAATATACAGATGTACTAAAAAGAACACATTACCAGATATAATGCCAGGAATCTAGGATAGTTTTGGAATAGGAATTAGGAGCAGAAGTAGGCAATTCAGCCCTTCGAGCTTATTCACCATTTAATCAGATCATGACTGATCTCTACCTGGTCTCAAATCCACCTCCCTACCTGTTCCCCATACCCCTTTAACCTGTTTTTTAAATCAGAAATATATCTATCTCCTTCTTGTAACCACTTAGTGACTCAGATTCCATGGCACTATTGGACAGCAAATTCACCACCCTCTGTGAGAAGTAGTTCCTCCTCATCTCAGTTTTAAATCTACCGCCTCTCAACCTATATCTGTGACCTGTCGTTCTAGATTGCTCTACAAGGGGGAACATTTGGTCAACGTTTACTTTATCAATCCCTTTTAGTATGTTATATACCTTGATCAGATCCCCTCTCATTCTTCTAAACTCCAGCCCAACTGTTTAATCTCTCCTCATTCATCAATCCTTTCATCCCTGGAATCAAGCTGATGAATCTCTTCTGAAGTGTCTCCAATGCCACTACATTCTTCCTCAAATAAGGAAACAAAAACTGGACACAATACTCCAGATGTGGTCTCACCAACACCCTACAAAATTGCAACACTTCTCTACTTTTAAACTCCAGTCCTTTTTCAATAAACGCTAACATTCCATTTGCCTTTTTAATTACATGCTGCGCCTGCACACCGACTTTCTGTGATTCATGAACAAAGACACCCAGATCCCTCTGCCCAGATACATTTTGAATCTGTTTTCCATTTAGATAATAATTTGCCTTTCTGCTTTTTTGGCCAAAATGGATAATCTCACACTTATCTACATTTAACTCCATCTGCCAAACTTTGGCCCAATCTCCTAGCCTATCTTATTCCATCTGTAAAATCTTTATCTCCTCTTCACTGCCTGCTTTCCCACCTATTTTAGAATCACCTGCAAATTTTGCTATGTTACACTCTGTCCCTGCTTGCAGATCATTATATAGAATGTGAACAGTTGAGGTCAAAGGTCTGACCCCTGCGGCATCCCGCTAGTTACAGTTCGTCAACCAGAGAAAGACCCATTTTTCCTGGAATCATCTGGAAAAGTACATATTCTTTTCAATTTCATTGTATTTGAGTAAGATTGCATTAACACCTGAAGTTAAAAAGCTTGTCTAATAAAATTTTATGTAAAATACTAAAAATGAAACAAATCTTTGGGGCTAAACCAGGGGCTGGTTTAGCACAGGCCTAAATTGCTGGCTGTGAAAGCAGATGAAGGCAGACCAGCAGCAAGGTTCAATTTCCGTACCAGCCTCCCCGAACAGGCGCCGGAATGTGGCGACCAGGGGCTTTTCACAGTAACTTCATTTGAAGCCTACTTGTGACAATAAGTGATTTTCATTTAATTTTTTCATTTCAAATCTACATGTAGCCCTGAGGGCTAAGTGTAGTATTTATTGATCAAAAAAGTAGCATTGCAGCGATCCTATCTTTACGAAGTTTGGAAAAGCTGACCATAAAGTAAAGGTGAGAACAATGCCTTTGATTAGTTTTTGTCTGTAGGACAAGCATAATCAAAATGTAAGATAGCCACAATCTACATAATGCACTCTGCTTTAATTAATATTTATGACATAAATTGCTGGCATCAGCTGGTGTCTACTTTTCATAGGTCAGAAAGTAATGTCAGAATACAAAACAGATGAGAAGAAAACCTTGTTTATAATAGAAAAAAGGTCATCACTCTGGGATCACTGATGCACTTCTTTAGAAGTTCTGCTTTAAACTTTTGATGCATTCGCCATGGACCGACAAACAACCATGATGGCATGTTTATAACGGCACCATCATAATTTGATGTGATTGTGTTATAAACACTGGAACCTCAGATGTTCAGTGTCTTGCCAGATGCAATATTCTACTGTTCTATTTATAACTTTTAAGAGTTAATTTTAAATTAAATCATGTATATCATTTTTTTTATACAGTAAAATCTCCAAAAGGCATACACTTTTAAGGTGCAGCTCTTTCTACCACTTAAATTTCAAATTAAAACATGGCATTGATGCAGGAGCATAATTGCAAGTACATCTTTCATATGAACAAGAACTCAAGAAATCCACACACAACTTTTGTTCACAGGGTATTTATTGCTTATCTACGAACTGTTAACTGGCATTCTTTATAATAAAATGAACTATTCCGCTAATCCACTGGGAAGCTAACTGCTGAATACTTTGAATGCACTAAATTAATAAATACACACCACCTAAACTTTATTGAAGCTGTTGAAGTTAACCATATGTTGCAATTGTAAAAAAAAAATCCAGGTTATTTTTCATAACTTCCTGAATTGTTGGTGCTGCGGAGTCCAGGCTACACATAATGCAACAAACAGGAAGACACCATGCTGAAAAATATACCAGTTCAAACATTACGTGATTTTTGGTACATGTGGATAAAAATATGTACTTTAGTAAAAATATTGTTTTCCTGGAGTTGCTTGTAAGAAGAGTAATTTAATGATACACACACACATATTCAAACACACCTAACTGATCATAAATAGCTATTGTTGTTGTTAAATGTTAAACTTCTGTTCAGTGTACATCAGATATAAACACAATCATAAAACAGAGTGTTCAAAAAAAATAACTTGTGCCTGATTAGGAGGCTGTGATATCTTCAGGAGACTGCTCTGGTCCACTTCTGGATTCGCTATAGGTTCTGGAGGAATAACCTGCACAGGGTCTGTCACATAATACCGCGCATATGGATACACACTGTAATACTCTAGAACCTGGTCTCCTTCAGATTCAGCAGCCTGGAGTTTCTGACGCAGCTGATGAATTTTATATATCAGGATTAAAATTGCTGCACACGCCAAGATAAAAAAGGCCAAGAGTATATCAAAGGCTTGGTTCAGCTTTACTAAATTCTGTTCACAGGTTAATAAAGGCTTGATCGACTTTAATGCCATATCTGAATCTGTAAATCTGGTTAAATTTACAGGTGCATATTCAATTGGTAGCTGCTGTGGTAGCATACTTGTTAACGGCCCAATGTCTTCTTTTGCTACAGAAACTGAATCTTTGAAGTCTTGCACCGTTACAGCATTGTTCTGCAGCTTGAAATAAACATTTTGGGTACTTGTTTTCATTGAAGTCAATACTATACTAGTCATTGGGGATCCTGTTTCAGTATTTAATCCCAAAGGTGCCAAAGTCAAGTTGCATCGGTTGACCTCATTTACACGGGTGTAGCGCAAGGGCTTACCACGTAGCCTGGGTGGACTGTGGCAACGAATGTTTAATTGAAGTGAGGATGACAACAGCCATCTACGCAAACGTAATAATTTACAGTTGCACTCCCAAGGATTGTTATTTATTAGTAAATGATTTAGAGAAGCCAGTGACCTCAAGACCTCAGGATGCAGATTTGTAAGATTATTATTGGCCAAGTGTAGAACTTTTAAAGTTGTTGCCATTCCTTCAAAAGCATCCGGTTCAATAAAGGATATGTTGTTATGGTCAAGTCGCAAATAACCTAGGCGCAATATTTTAAAAACATCAGAATTAACATGAATTATGCTATTGTTATTTACAGCTAAATGTATTAAGCTCTTCAGTGCAGAAAAGCCACCTTTTGCAATGGCTTTTATTTTGGCATTATTGAGATAAAGATATCTGAGACTTTCTAGTCCATTGAATGAATAAGGATGGATCAACTTAATTGGATTATTGGATAAGATGAGTCTTTTGAGGATCTTAAGTTGAACAAAAGTATTTGATGGAATCCACGTCAAGCAGTTGCCCTGCAGATTGAGAAACTCCAGTTGCGTGAGCTGCCAGAAAGAGGAATTAGATATCCTTGAAATTCTATTGTTAGCCAGATGTAGTGTATGAAGACTCATCAATCCCATGAACATTCCACCACTGAGCATGCTAAGGGAGTTTCCTTCGAGCTGTAAGTATTGAAGGGTAGTCAAATCAGAAAACAATCCTACTGGAATATAAAGAATTTGATTATGTTGTAGATGTAGATATCGAAGTTTTGAAAGGCCTCTAAAGATCCCCGGACTGAAGTACTGTATCTGGTTATTATTCACTTGCAGATAGTACAAACTGATGAGGCTAATAAAAGCTTGAGGATGGATATAGACAAGATCATTCTTATCAAGGAAAAGTGTTGACAGTCTGCTAAATCCTGCTAAATCTTTAGATGTTATATTAGAAATATTATTCCTGCTAAGGTAGATCAGAGAAGCGGTCTTTGAGAAATTCTGAGGAACCGATGTTAAACCTAAATTGCAACACTGAACCAGAGTCCTTGAACAACGCTGACAAGCAGAAGGACAAACCAGTGAAAGGCCTCGAGGCATCAGAAGAAGAATGTAAACCAGCAGCTTGACAGCGGTTGGGTAGCATTTGTTGCTGTTGTAAAATCCACACATTGTCTTTCGTTCTTGTTCTTTATAGCCTATTGTTTCATCAATGTAAAAAGATAACACGTTACCAGAGGCTGACCTAGTTCTGTTTTCTTTTTACTTCTACCTTGTGACCAAACTACAAAACTATTCTTTTATCTGCACTTTACATTTTAGAGAGTCTTTATACTTAATATTTTAACTTTTGAAAATTATTTTGTCCCTTTTTGGAATGAAGTAAATGATACCCACAATTCCCAGTTGAATAAATGTTCATACCACTCTTTAACAAGCCACAAGAATGTGCAAGAACTCTTCTCATTAGATTTCTGGATCACATGAAATGAAATGAAAATCGCTTATTGTCACAAGTAGGCTTCAAATGAAGTTACTGTGAAAAGCCCCTAGTCGCCACATTCCGGCGCCTGTTCGGGGAGGCTGTTACGGGAACAGTCAAAATGCATATTCTCAGTAATGCTGACATCAACCTATGTAACTCGTCAATAAATTATTTTTTCACTCTCATACTGGGGTCAACTTATCCTTTTATGGGTACTGGACTCACCCAGCCAAACGGAAAAAATGATGTCCATTTATTTATAGAATATCTCTCACAACTGCAGGGTCTCAAAGTACTTCACAGTTGCAGGGTCTCAAAATACTTCCCAGCCAATGAAATGCTACTTTGAAGTCTAGTCACTGTCATAATGTACATGACAGCCAATTCGCACACTGCAAGCTTCCACAAGCAGCAATGTGATATTGGTTGAGATATAAATATTGTCAGGGTACAGTAACCCCCCAAAACAAACAGAAAGCCTAGGTTGGGGAGTTATCAAACTCACTCCAAAGAATCATACATGGAAGGAAGCCAACGACCCCATCGTATCTTTTCTAGCTCCTCCATTACAACACAGACCACGCTTCAAAAATAATTTTTCACTGTGGCTTGGAACATCTTGAGATTATAGCAGGTGCTATGTCAATGAAAATCTTTCCTTACGTTCTTCGAAACAGCCATCCAATTAGTCTCTTTTCTCTGCTCTTTCTCTACCGTCCTGCAAATTACTCTTTTTCAAGTTTATATTCAATTCCCCTTTCAAACTGCTTTCACCGCCTTTTCAGGAGGGGCATTTCAGATCATAATCACTCCCTGCAGAAAAGCACTTCTATCTCCCCTGTGGTTATTTTGCTACTGTGTCCTTTGGCTACAGACCCTCCTGCCAGTGGAAAGGGTTTCTGCTTCAGTACTTATCTGATATCCACACAAGCACACTTGCAGCAAGAGATCAATAGATAGGAATGGGGTGTAGAGACCCTGGTCAATTTTATTTTCCCTAATCTTCGAATGCGGAGGCCAGTTAGCTATCCTACTTAAAATTGGCAAAGTATACACAGATTAAGGTAACTGTTATGGAACACTTCTTGGTTTGTATGGTTCAACAACTAGTGCTAAAATACTGGAGACCCATGATTGCTTTGGATCTTTTTTGACCTTTTGAGAAACTTGTGCAAGGATTTTCCAAAAACTATGAAGAGTAATGTTAGCACACTAAAAGAAAAATACTAAGCTCTGAAGAGTCATCCACAGATGTTGCCAGGCCTGCTGAGTTTTTCCTGTGTTTTCTCTTTTTATTAAGGTTAGAATAGTGATATGAATGATCAAGCAGGTATAAATTCAAGGTGCTACCAATGGATTTTATTGGTATCTTTCCTTTGATATACTGAAAAAGAGATTAGCTCAAACCTTCCGGTATCTGGATTGTCAGCGAGTGGAACTAAGTCGGGAGATGCACGTCAGGATCCTGCAGAATTCTTTGTTTTTGCCCAGGAAGGTGAAACTTTCGATAGAGTGATTTTCATTGCCAAGGACCCTCTGTGAATGTCTCCCGACACTGAGCTCAGTGTCAGAGACTAGGGTCAGATACATTAGACTTACCTGTATGCTAACACTGATAATGTTATGCTGGTTAATACCTGGTCTAACCACCCCAATCACTACCCTCTGACCTGACTGCACCCCTGAACTCGGCCTGACCTACCCCTCGCAACCACCTGGCCCCAACCGTCTCCCCACTTGATTACCCTGCTGATCTGGCTACAATCCCAACTCGACCCAACTAACAACCCCACCCCCACCCCGTCAATAATTTACTTAATGTCTTGGGACCGTTGAACATTGGATATGCAAGCCACAGTCTTGAAAAAGGGGCAAGTCTTGTCCGTTTTTTCTTGCACTCGATGGTCTTCTCCGCAGGTGTCTGCACTGAACTGACCTATTGATGCTTCAGCCGGAATCAGAAGCCCCAGCTGAAATATTGCAAAAGGGTCAGGTTGCAGAAATCTTTGTGGGCAGCATCAATATGCACAGCCTTGTTGCTAGCAATAAACAATATCACCCTCATACACTTTACATTTATGTTCACATGAAATTATTTCTAACATTTAAGATCTAAACTAGTCTAAAGATGATTACTAATCTTTCCTTCTGTTCTTGAGGAAGTAACTGGTAAATACATCTTAGCAACAAAAAAAAGTGAAAATTTGAGAAAGGGTCTATAACCAAAACATTAACCTGACTTTTTATTTGATGGCTCTGCTGTGTAATTACTGTACTCTGTTTTTAGATAAAAGATCTTGTAGATTTAATGATTAGATGCGATGTTTAAATATATATTCAATATATTATTGTATTAAATATTATTATATCTTCAAAATATGACTTTAAAATGGCAAAATAACAATGCAACATGGCATCTATATTACCAACTGTGTTAATTCCACCATAAATACTTCAACATAATTTGTTCCTAACAAATACTGAATCAATACTCAATAAATCAGAAAATAATAACATTCAAATATGGCTCTGAGAACATAGGTTTACAATTCAATTATTAGCCAGATTTGATACCTATAGATTTTGAGTGAAGCTGTAAGGTCAGCCATTGTAAGCAAGATTTATTTTGATCTGTAATGACAATTTGTGCTAGCTTTTCAGGAGGCAGCTAATATTGGATCTTACTGTTGAGTAAAGTTACACTCTACGAACAGCTCAATGCACAAACTTAGCTTAATTATTCAATTGATTTCAGAACAGGATTCCAATTTGGTTATGTTTTCTAAGGTGAAGTCATTCTATGAAACTATACTTTGAAATAATTGTACTTTTCAATCCTCAGCATTACAGAGTTAGACAATCATTTTGCAAATATCTTCAATACAACAGTGTATTTAAAGCACTGAATGCTCAAATAAAATCTTCTCGTACGTAAGAATCCATTCTGCGGCACTTATGTGCTATAGTAAACGTATAGTGACATTTTAAAAATGTTATTTTACAGCGGCATTCCATGTAAGAATTCTATTTCTCCCTATTTAAAACTAATCCCTATTTCCTCCTCTTGCTAATGTTTTCTGAGCATTATTTTCCCCATATCACTTGATGGCATTGATTCCTTGCAGGAGAATGGTATCTAACGTCTACCGACATAAATTTCTCAATGGAGACCAAGAGCAAAAATGGTGGTCAGATTTTCTCTCTCTAAGCTAAGGGCACAGAATCAGCTATCCAGATCTATTTCAGCCGTCAGTTTTTAACTGCATATTTAAAGATAGTTAACTGTTAAATTCAATGTTAAATATGCCGCTAGGATGGTACTTTATCACTGTGCTACCTTTCACATGCTTTGTGTAAGCAGTGTTTTATTGTGGGAAAAACGCTGCACATCACCATGATTCTACTAATACAGTTAAGCCACGAATTTCAATACGCTTAAAAAAATACAGAGACCTTAAAAACACACATTCTCACCTGAATGAATTAAATAATGCTGCTTTAAATATAAATGCTCCGTTATCACAAGATTTCGAGGAAATGAGCACGCATCTATTTTAAAAGATGGATTTTGGTTAATGAACAAAAGATTTCACTTGCAGGAGGGGAATGGAAAATGTCAACTTCAGGAATTGTACACATCCCTTTGGTGTGTATCCAAAGTCAGGAAGGAACTGACTATTCTTACTGTTCCTCTACAGTGATTGGACATAAAGCATATTTCCATGAAAACAGGAAATGGTGCAACAGGACAAAATCTGATTGTTCACCGAGGATCGCTTCTGGCAAGGCAACCTGAGCTGCTTTTCAACTTTAAAATGCCGAGCCTGTTTAAGAATTAATTTTAGTTGATTAGAATTAAATTGTGCCTGATAATTATCAGCTGAGTTGCCCAGAACTCAATCGTCTGCATCGCCCAACAAGACTTACTTTGAGGTCAGTGCCAAGCGCCCTTGCTTCGCCACACAGAAAGCTCTCCACCGATTTAATGAACTTTAATAAAATGTCAATGCCCCTAAAATTATACATAAAATTAGAATGCATTTTCATTACTGCATCTTATTGAAATTAATATTCAGAAATGTATTACATATCACAAATATTCTGAGCAAAAGATTGTCCAAAATCACAATTTAGCCAATTGCAATAAGTTGTGCATTTTCTCATCTGCAGTATATATTTCCCCACTGAAGTATGGGTGGCCTCCAAAATTCGTTATCATCTTTCACTTGGTTCATGATGATTTTCGAGCAGTGATCCTTAATAATGGATACATCACAAACTCTTGAAGTCAGGACAGGAGTAAAACAAGGTTGCGTCATCTCTCCAACTCTTTTTTCAATCTTTCTTATCGCCATGCTTCATCTGACTAGAGACAAGCTCCTGCTGGCTTCCAACCAAATTATTTATCGAATGGACAGTAAATTATTTAATCTCAGATGACTTCACTCAAAAATTAGGATCACCCTGGCCTCAGTCACTGAGCTCCAATATGCCAATGATGCTAAATGGATCTCTGGAGCATCATAGACATATTTTCTGAAGCAACAAGAACAAAGGACTAAAGAGTCAACGTGCAGCAGAACAAAATCCTCCATCAGCTAGCTCCAAGTGCACATGCCCAGCCCCACTGATTAGGAAACATGAGTGCCTGGAAAATGTGAACATTACAATATCTTGGAACCAATGTCCTAGGGGTGTTAGGAATAGGTTAACAGACCTTCCAATTAAATACTAATTTGATGTCAATTATCCAATAGTAGTCAAAGGGGTTTACAGGTGGCATTATTTGTTGATGGAGATATGCGTGTGAAGTTGGAATCAAAGAAATAAAGATGTTTCGTGGAACTCCTGTCTCCTTTACGCTACAGCAACCTAGAAGCTTCAACAAGAGGGAGTGTTTGCTAGTGCTGTTGGGGAGGGTTTAAACTAATGTGGCAGGGGGATGGGAATCAATGCAGGAAGTCGGAAGAAATAAAGTGGTGAGAGAAACAAAAGGCAGTATGGGGAAAAGTGAAAGGCAGAGAAACCAGTCAAAAATCAAAAAGGGTCAGAGCACAGAGACTGTGGATAACTCAGTGAATGAGTCCAGTAAGGCTAAAAGAAATAAAACACAGGGAGAGTGCACAAAACATGACCAGACAGATGGTCTGAGAAAGCAGGGCAGAGAGCAAGGGAAATCTAGATTAAACTGCATTCATTTCAATGCAAGAGGCCTGACGGGCAAGGCAGATAAACTCGGGGCATGGATGGGTGCATGGGACTGGGATATTATAGCTATTACTGAAACATGGCTAACAGAGGGGCAGGACTGGCAGCTCAATGTTCCAGGGTACAGATGCTATAGGAAAGATAGACCAGGAGGTAAGAGAGGAGGAGGAGTTACATTTTTGATTAGAGAGAATACCATGGCAGTACCGAGAGGGGATATATCCGACGGTTCGCCCACTGAGTCTATATGGGTTGAACTGAAAAATAAGAAGGGAGAGATCACTTTGATAGGATTGTACTACAGACCCCCAAATAGTCAGTGAGAAACTGAGGAGCAAATATGTAAGGAAATTACAGATGGCTGCAAGAAAAATGGGGTTGTAATAGTTGGGGACTTTAACTTTCCGAACATTGACTGGGACAGCCATAGCATCAGGAGCTTGGGTGAAGAGAAATTTGTTGAGTATATTCAGGAGGAATTTTTCATTCAGTATGTGGATGGCCCAACTAGAGAGGGGGCAAAGCGTGACCTCCTCTTGGGAAATAAGGGCAGGTGACGGAAGTGTTAGTGAGGGATCACTTTGGGACCAGTGACCATAAATCCATTAGTTTTACGATAGCTATGGAGAATGATGGGTCTGGCCCAAAAGTTAAAATTCTAAATTGGGGGAAGGCCAATTTGATGATATTGAGGAAATGAACAGAAAGGCATGGTACTAAAGCATGATGGGTAGTTAGGCCAAGTTAGGAGTAAAATCTTACTGCAGTAGAATAAGGAGTTAGGTTAGCGGACTTTGTAAAGATCTCTAGCTTATGCTGTGGAAAATGTGCAACCTGCAAGTGGGATTCAAGGCATGATGAGGGGGATGGGTAGTCACTGAGTCGGCCTGTTGGAGAAGATACTGGTAAAAGGGGCCTCAGGGTTAAGGAATGTGGGATGAGCTTATTGGGATCAGTAACTGCAAAGATCACCTTATATGGCCAGGTCAAGGAATGTGGGGAAAACCTATGAAAATTTTACATTTGCCGCCGTTACCTTATGTGGTCATGTGTATGTGAAACTTGATGCTACATGAATGTATATGAAAATGAGATGCTTTGTCCCTTTGTCTTTACTTGCTCTGGGAATCTCAGGAAGCCTGGTTGTGTCCTGCTGTTATCAGAGTGAGTCTAGCTTGCAAGCTACTTGGAATAAAATAGATTTTTATCTACAAATCCGACTTGGTATATTTACTGAGACCAGACGGAGGGAAAACCCCCGAAATCATCAATATTAGACAGGAACTTTCAAAAGTTGATTGGGGGAATCTGTTGGCAGGCAAAGGGACGGCTGGTAAGTGGGAGGCTTTCAAAAGTGTGTTAACCATGGTTCAGAGGAAGCACATTCCTTTAGAGTGAAGGGCAAGGCTGGTAGAAGTAGGGAACCTTGGATGACTCGGGATATTGAGACCCTGGTCAAAAGAAGTAGGAGGCCATGACATGCATCAGCAGCTGGGTCCAAGTGGATCCCTTGAGTATAGAGGTTGGTGGAGTAGAGTTAAGAGAGAAATCAGGAGGGCAAAAAGGGGACATGAGATTGCTTTGGCAGATAAGGCAAAGGAGAATCCAAAGAGCTTCTACAAATACATAAAGGGAAAAGAATAATCAGGGTGAGAGTAGGGCCTCTTA
The DNA here is from genome assembly GCF_047496885.1 of Scyliorhinus torazame. Classification (NCBI taxonomy): domain Eukaryota; kingdom Metazoa; phylum Chordata; class Chondrichthyes; order Carcharhiniformes; family Scyliorhinidae; genus Scyliorhinus; species Scyliorhinus torazame. Next base: position 226,764,722 of record NC_092709.1, read on the forward strand.
AGGATCTAGAAGGTAATCTATGTGCAGATCCACAAGAGATGGGTGAGATCTTAAATGAATATTTCTCATCGGTATTTTTCTGTTGAGAAAGGCATGAATGTTAGGGAACTTGGGGAAACATTGGTGATGTCAGAACATTGATTACAGGAGTTGGGACATCTTGTTGAAGTTGTACAAGGCATTAATAAGACCATACTTGGAATACTGTGTACAGTTCTGGTCACCCTATTATAGAAAGGATATTATTAAACTAAAAAGAGTGCAGAAAAGAATTACTAGGATGCTACCGGGACTTGATGATTTGAGTTATGAGGAGAGGCTGGATAGACTGGGACATTTTTCCCTGGAGCATAGGAAACTTGGGGATGATCATATAGAGGACTATAAAATAATGAGGGGCATAATTTTTAAAAAAAATTTAGACTAACCAATTCATTTTTTCCAATTAAGGGGCAATTTAGCGTGTTCAATTCACCCACCCTGCACATCTTTGGGTTGTGGGGGCAAAACCCACGCAAACACGGGGAGGATGTGCAAACTCCACATGGACAGTGACCCAGAGGCGGGATCGAACCTGGGACTTCGGCGCCGTGAGGCAGCAATGCTAACCACTATGCCACCGTGCTGCCCACGAGGGGCATAGATAAGGTAGATGAAGGCAGTGCAGTTGACGTTGTCTACATGGACTTTAGCAAGGCCTTTGATAAGGTATCGCATGGTAGGTTGTTGCATAAGGTTAAATCTCACAGGATCCAGGGTGCGGTAGCCAATTGGATACAAAATTGGCTTGACAACAGAAGACATAGATAAGGCAGATATTCAACATCTTTTCCCAAAGGTAAGGGAGTCTAAAACTAGAGGCATAGGTTTAAGATAAGAGGGGAGAGATACAAAAGGGTCCAGAGGGGCAATTGTTTTACACAGCGGGTGGTGAGTGTCTGGAACAAGCTGCCAGAGGCAGTAGTAGAGGCAGGTACAATTTTGTCTTTTAAAAAGCATTTAGACAGTTATATGGGAAAACTGGGTATAGAGGGTTATGGGCCAAATGCGGGCAATTGAGACTAGCTTAGTTGTAAAAACTGGGCGGTACGGACAAGTTGGGCCGAAGGGCCTGTTTTCATGCTGTAAACCTCTACGACTCTTGGAAGCTATCTTCCCCAGGAGGCTGACATTGGTAACAAAATATAGCATTGCCTGAAATCTGCTGGTGTAGTCTTTGACTACTTGAGAAAGCGAGTGTTTAAACATCGCAACTTAAAAATTGAAACCAAGCTCATGATCTATCATGTACCCGTGATCCCTTCCTGAAACATGGACAAAGTTTCGGAGACACCTCAAAGCACAGGAGTCATACCATCGGTGCTACCTGCAGAGCATCTTACATATTAAGTGGGAGGAGAGATGACCCAGCAGTGTCCTCTCACAAACAGGCACCACAAGCATCAAGGCTATGATCATCCATCATCACCTTTGTTAGGTTGCTCATATTGTTCATGTGTCAGATAACAGGCCATATCAGTCAGTGTAGACATAGAGAGGAACAGAAGTGCTTCATGAATGTGCTGAAAACCAACATGAAGAAGTGCAACATTGTTATCTATTCCTGGGAGACCAATGCCTTGGACCGAACCAGTTGGCAGCAGAGTCTATAGGAAGGATTCCAGCATTTTGACAACCAATAACAAAATGAAGGGAAAAAGTGAGAGCAGCGAAAGGAGCAAGATCTGAACTGATAATACACAACCAGACATCCCACATGACAACAAATATTCTACATGACAAAGTCGGCAGATCCAAAATAGGAGTCATGAGCCATCTTTTGATACATGGAAGATAATCAACCTCGCCAGTGAGTAATAGTCAATAATTTCCCCTTCAACCATATATTTCCTCCATCGACTAACTTTGCAACTGTATTTTAATCCTAAATGTCCCCTTGGCCAATGTTTCTTGATTAATAAACCCACACACCGCAAAGATTATGGGACCTGCGAACATTCCATCAATAGTATGGAAGATATATGTTCCAAAACCAGCCATGCCCCCAGCCAAGCTATTCCAGTACGGCTAGAACACTGACATCTGACCAGCAAATGGAAAAAAGTCCAGGTATGCACAGCCTACAAAAAGCAGAACAAATCCAATCCAGCCGATTACCGCCCTCAGTCCACTCTGGATCATCAACAAAGTGATGGGAGGGGTTGCTGACAGTGCTTTCAAGAGACATTTACTCAACAGTACCCTGCTCACTGACTCTTAGTTTGGGTTCTTCCAGGCCACTCACTACTGACCAACCATAGTCAAAACATAGACAAAAGAGTTAAACAAAGGAGCTGACTGATTGGTTGATTTGGTTTATTGTCACATGTACCGAAGTACAGTGAAAAGTATTTTTCTGCGGCCGAGGGAACGTACAGTACGTACGTAGTAGACAAAAGAATAATCAACAGAAAACATTGACAAATGGTACACCGACAAACAGTGATTGGTTACAGAAAAATGATGCTGTTTGTACTCTGATCCTCTAAGAATGCGTGCACTGTAAATGTCCCTTACTGCGCACATGCAGTCTCCATGTGGACGCAGGTTGCTGTGTTTCACAGTATTTTGCAGTACATTTACAAGACAGTACAGCAGTTAATTAAAAATGTGTGGCAGAGCCAAGCTGAAAAAGTGCCAAGAAGCTGAAGCCACTTGAACAGAAAGTCACAATTCTAGATAGACTGCAAAATGGTGTAAGTGCTTTCATGTTGCCCAGGGAATACTCTGTGAATGAATCCATAATCGGGTACATTGGAAAGTCTGAAGTGTTAGTGTTTCTGGTAGTCGTAAAGCCAAGTTAACTTTTGTTCTCAGGTCCACACTTAGAGGAAATGGAGAATACTTTTGTATTCTGCAATTGAAAAGTTTTAAATTGTTTTTGTTTTCTTGTGTTGACAATAAATGTCTTCCATAAAATTGGCTTCAATTTAATCAAAAAGTAGATTTTTTTTTTGACACCACTAATGTAAAGACCTGAAATTTGGGGATGGCTGCCACAGTCCCATTACAAACTGCTTTGGTGGTTTGCGATTTCACCATTTGTGAGATCTTGCAGGGACAGAACCTCCCCAAATCATAGCATAGTGTCGTTCCTTCACTGTCGCTGAATCAATGTCCCCAAACTTCCTCCCTAACAGCATGGTGAGTGTACCTACACCATAACAACTGCAGTGGTTTAAGAAGCTGACTCATTCCACTTACTCAAAGGAAATGTAGAGCAGGCAATGACTCTTGGTCTAGCTAATGACTCTCAGATACAGTGAAAGAATGAAAAAAATATATTTGCAGTTTCTTAAAAGCATATTCCAATCCTTGAATACTGCCAGGAGCAAGTTAAGTCCATTAAGCATATTTTCAGTGCTTTTAAAATAATAAAAGCGCTCAACAGTATCTTGCAGAATGGGGAGGTTGAGTCTAAGAATAATGAATCCTTTGCAATCAGGCCAATAAAGGGCAATAATCCCATTGCATTGAGGATGCGTGCAGAAAGAGAGGTGAAATTACACCCCCTATTAATTCATGTACAGAACAGGGGAGATCATTCAGATTGTAATGTTCTGTGATACAGCAGCGGTGCGGAGTCCCACATCCGGCTTTTTCTGTAACCTGTAAATTCCTCATCCTCAAGTACTTGTTGAATTCTCTTTTAAAATTTTCTATGGAATCACTTCTACTACTTTTTCAGGTTGAGGTTCAACATTCCAGATCCTGACAACACCCCAAGTGAAAAATATTCCTCCTCTAAATCGTTCCCCAATCATTTTGTATCTGTGATCTCCAGTTATTGAGCCTCACCCCATAGGCATTTTTCACCCTCTATTCCATCATCACCTTGAAAACCTTTATCAGGTCATGTTTTCACCATCTCTGTTCCAAGAAGAACAGGCCTACGTTTTCCAACCTCAATTCATGACTGAAGTATCTTATCTTTCAAGCATCCTGGTAAACCTCTTCTGTATTCTTTCTCATGCCTTTACATCTTTTCCTGAAGCATGTTGCTCAAAACTGCCTGCAATACTTCAGCTGAGACATAACCAGTGATTTACAAAAGTTCTAATGTGATGTCTTTGCTTTTGCATTTTATTCCTCTATTTATAATCTCAAGAAAGCCAAATACATGTTTTGCCCACCCTAAATTGATTGATATCTATTGTCACATGTGTTGAAGTACTTTTTCTGCAGCCAAGGGAACGTACACAGTACGTACATAGTAGACAAAAGAATAATCGACAGAGTACATTGACAGTGGTGCATCAACAAATAGTGATTGGTTACAGTGAGGACCAAGGCCAAACAAGAGCAGCATAGGAGGTCGTGAAGTGTTCTTACAGGGAACAGATCAGTCCAAGGGAGACTCGTTGAGGAGTCTAATAACTGTGGGGAAGAAGCTGTTCCTATGTCTGGATGTGCAGGTCTTCAGACTTCTGTATCTTCTGCCCAATGGAAGGGTCTGGAAGAGGGCAAAGCGTGGGTGTGAGCGGTCTCTGACAATGCTGTCTGCCTTTCTGAGGCAGCGGGAGGTGGATACAGAATCAATAGGAGGATGGCAAGCTTGTGTGATGCATTGGGCTGAGCTCACCACACTCTAGTTTCTTGCAATCTTGGGCTGAGCAGTTGCCATACCAAGCTGTAATGCAGCCGGATAGGATGCTCTCTATGGCACATCTGTAGATACATCTGTAGAAGTTTGTGAGAGTCGATGCAGACATGCCAAATTTTTTTAGCTTCCGTAGGAAGTAGAGATTTTGTTGGGCTTTCTTGACTGTTGCATCAACGTGAGTGGACCAGGACAGACAGTTGGTGATGGTGACCCCCAGGAACTTAAAGCTATCGACCATCTCTACTTGGGAGCCATTGATGTAGACGGGGGGAGGGGGGGGGGTGTGTATCGTGCTACGCTTCCTGAAGTCGGTGATCAGTTCCTTGGGCTTTCCAGCATTTAGGGAGAGGTTGTTTTCGGTACACCATGCAACCAAGTGATCTATCTCCCTTCTGTAGTCTGATTCATCGATGTTTGAGATACGACCCACCACAGCCGTATCATCTGCACACTTATAGATTGAATTGGAGTTGAATCTCGCCACACAGTCGTGTGTGTTCAGGGAGTACAGTAGAGGACTGAGCACACATCCTTGCAGAGCCCCGGTGTTGAGGACTATTGTGGAGGAGGTGTTGTTACCTATCCTGACAGATTGCGTGCGGTATGTTGGTGAGGAAGTCAAGGATCCAGCTGCACAGGGAGGGGTCAAGTCCAAGGTTGCAGAGTTTGGTTATTAGTCTTGTTTGGATAATGGTGTTGAAGACGGAGCTGTAGTCTATGAACAGCAGTCTGACATAGGTGTCCTTGTTGTCGAGATGTTTAAGAGTTGATTGTAGGGCCAGAGAGATTGCATCTGCTGTGGATCGGTTGCCGCGGTAGACGAACTGCACTGATTTGTTTATGTGGAGACCAAGATCTCTCTGCTCATCTACGCTTTTCAAAATTTGTATTAGTCTTCCAAAAGTATTTAAATCTTACGCATTAAACTCTATATGTCATTCTTCTCCCCATTTCATCATCCTGGCTAAGTCAACTTGAAGCCAGTAACTATTTAAATCATGATCTATTGCTCCGCCAATTTCTGTATCATTTGCAAACTTTATGTAATGCTTCTACCGAGTCCACAACTAACCCCACGGCAAATCATTAAAAACAATCTTCCACTACTACCCTGTATTTCATGTCACTCAGCCAATTTTGTGGCAATTCTGCCACTTTCACCTTAATTCCATGGGCCACTCTCTTTAATTAGCTTCTTGTGTGACAATTTGGTGAATGTATTCCGAAAGTCGAAATGTACCACATCTACAATATTTGATCAATTTTCTCTGTTACATTATCAAAAAATTCAATCAAGTCAGTCATAAAAAATTGCCATCAACAAATTCATATTGACTATCTTTGATTAACCCACACCCCTTCAAATGAAAGTTTATTCTATCCCTGATGATGATCGTATCCAGTAACTTCCCAACCAACGCAAGGCCAACTGGCCTTTTCCTGGTTGATCTCCTCACCCTTTTTTGAATCAATCTCTCCATTTCGAATCTGTGATGTCCTTGACCATGCTTGATGGGGACATTCTTGGATTCACAGAATAACCAAGAGCTCACATGTGACTTGAGTATCTAAAGGTTGTATTTATTGCAAATAAATGTAAAGCCCAAACTTCAGCTAACTGGACAGAAGGATAAAGTTTTCTGGGACATAAGTGCCAAAATGTGGTCATCTCAGAAATTGAGAGGAAGGGGGAAATAAGGGAATCAGTGTCAATTCCAACAAAGTAACTCAGCCCCCGACTTCCCAAAGTGAATCTACAAGGCAGGAGTGTGATGGAATACTTACCACTTGCCTGGATGAGTACAGCTGCAACAAACTTCAAGGAGCTCAACAGCATCCAGGACAAGGCAGCCAGCTTCATGGCATCCCATCCACCACCTTCAAAATTCACCCCGTCACTACCAATGCACAGTGACAGCAGTACCATATAAAAGATACAATGGAGGGATTTATGAAGTTTCCTTCGACAGCACATTCCAAACCAATTACCATTACCAACTGGAAGGACAATGGAAACAGACTCATGGCAAACCATCACCTGAAAGTTCCTCTTCAAGCCTCACAACATCCTGATTTGGAACCATAGTGCCGTTTCTACATGGTCACGAGACCCAAATCCTGGAAATTCCTTCCTCACAGCACTGTGGGTGTACCTGCATCAGATGGACTGGAGCAGTTCAAGGCGGTGGTTCACCACCATCTTTTCAGGGGCAACTTGGGATGGGCAACAAATGCTAGCATAGCAGCGACGTGTACATCCCATCAAAGAACAATAAAGAATAATTGCCCTCTAAGTAACCATGACTGGGAATCGCAAGCATCATATTGGCTACCTGGTGCCATTATTCTGGTCTGCACTTCATGCGGGAAACAACTGACTTGACAATCTAACCATTCATTTGATGCTTGTTGGACCTTATTACATGAAAGTTGGCTCCTGGAGTTACCATACAAAATATTGATTGGAAAGTTGAAAGTTATGAGAACACAATAAGACATTACTTAAATATAAGATCTTTCTTCTTTCCTCGCATTGCAAATTCCCAATCTCAACCATGCCATGAAAATGCAGGAGGGGCCAGGCAATTCCCAGAAATGGGCATAAAAATCTAGAGAGGTAAGCAAGTTGCTCTTGCACACCTCCAGGCAGCCAGTGAGGAAATTATATTATAAAAGTTCAGAAGATTACATGCAGATCCTTTGAGACAAAGTAAGGATATACGAGAACTTGACGAGAATGGGGAAAATACATGCGAAAATGTTACCCTAACAGCAATAAAAGACAATATGAAGTAGCAAAACTTACAAATAGATACAGCAAAGTCCCATTTGAAGTCACTTGTAATGTTTCCAACTTACTTTAACCTGCAACTACTAACTCATGTGGACTGCAGAACAATAGACATAATTTGTCCCGCATAAGAAGGATGGAATATCTTTAGTTCCATTCAATAACAATCCATTTTATTATTTCAGAGCTACAGAAGAATGTAACTTTCCTCGACACATCATTGTTGCACACAAAAATGCGATGCTTCACTTCAAATAATGGTTGGTCACTATAAACAGTTTTCATCCTTCCAAGTCACCTGTGGCTTTTGCATATTCTCTAGTCAGGAAACAATTTGCTGTGAACATTCAATATGACCCAGTTACAAGCTCTTGCAATTAATATACCAACAGAAACATGAGTGTAAGTAGGTAACAAGGAAACTTAATTGTATCCACCTCCATATGACATCAAGGAAAATTTTTTTAAAACCCTCTTCAGCCGAAGTGTTTTGTAAAGCTTGCAATTGCTAATAAAAACACAGCAATTATGGAAAATTAGAATTTTAAAAACAATAAAAGTATCATGATGTGAACAGCAGCAATTATTTGCTCTTTTGAACTTCTAAGAGTGAAAGTAATGCAAATCTTCTGGTGTGCAATTAGCATTTATTGTTCAGAAATGTGTATTGCATCATAGCATTTCCAACTTTGAGCTTAAAGTAGCTGTTGCACACATTCAAAGGGTTGCATTTTCAAAGTAAAGCATGCTTAAAACTAGAAAAGTTGGCAATGCTTGCAAAATACCAGCAATCAAAAGATAAGTAGCAAATGAGATGATTTTAGAAGCCACTGCAAAAGGAGCCCAAGTAGATTGTGTGACTGAACAACCCAAAAGTCAAGTGATGTGAAAATTAATGTTACCAAAGTCATACAAAGCAGAGCGGATGTGAGCCATCTCAAGTGGTGCTTGATTGAGTGATAGCAAAGACCCATGGTGGATGACTGGAAGAGTGATGACTAACTGGATAATTTGCTGAGATCAGAAAAATAGCCCTAAAATCAAAACTGCAATCAAGGTCAGAGGCTGATAGCACAATACATTGCAGTGCAGCAAAATCGTAGGTTACCATTCTGAATAGAAACCACATTCAGTCTCTCAGAACAATAAAACACAAAACATGATAAATCCTGGATATGGGAATGATAGTAGTACGAGACAATATTGATCAAGAGCAAGCTAAATACAAATAGACCAAAATGTTTAAAGCTGAATTTGCAACACATAAACCATATTCCTCTTTCAACACAAAATTAACTAAACTAAATAAATTGCTAATTAGTGAATTTCTAAGACATAAGTTGACAAAAATGTCCAAGATTTAATAAAAAGAGATGCATTACCAAAAATTATAAATCATTTTAAAAACAATTTTTTTCAAATTACAGAAGCAAAAATGAAAATATACAAAGGATGAACAATGTGATTTTTGCAAGGCTAGATAAAACCAGTAAATATATTAAGGATGTGGAGCTACCTATGTAGGTTTCCAGAACTGAGGCTGCCCAGTCAATTCAAGACACACAAATGGGAATATATATTATATCACTGTTGGCTATGACTTCTTATTTTTAGAAACTCATTTAATTTTTTAAAATAATGACACTTGCTTTAAAAATATTTTTGCATTCATTTTCTTATTATTCCATTGGCACATGTCATGCTTTGTTGACTGGCTGATATGAATGCACCTCAGAACATCTCGTTTAAATAATTTATTCTGAAACAACTGCGTGGTAAAGATAACAGGAATAAATAAACAAACTACTAACACTAACTATTATAGAGCTACTGTAAAATACGTCTATCCACCAACACAACTTACTCCCAACTGCCTCGATGCACAGAGCCGCATGGTGGACTCATACTGCCACCTGCTGGTCGGAGGTTGTGTATAATATATACAGAATTGCTTTATGCATATCATCACATCCCTTTCCTTTGGAAAATGTAATTATTTCCGAAAGATCGGTTTCCTCTCTGGTCTTCGAGTAACTGATTCTTTACACGGTGTGCAGGCATTTACCATTGCTTCAATGTCGCAACTGATGCCCGACCAATCGACTGTGTCCCGGCTCTTCACTTGAACTTCCCTCTTGAAAGATCAGTTCTTTCTTTTTCCCTTTTTTTCTTAGCCTTAGTGCCAGCATCCTCTAACTTGGTAGGGCCCACGCTCACATCTGCCTGTGAACCTTTGGTATCATCCCTGCTGCTGTTTCGGCCAAGGGATTAGCTGTTTCTGGAGCTTTTGCTCGATTGAAAGGGTTTGATCAATGGTGCTTGTGTTCGAGAACTGTACTGTGTGTCCATGAACTGGTGAGGCATCTAATGTTAACAGATGCTTGGACGCCTTTGAAGTTGAAGGCAAGTTTGCGACTTAAGGAATGATCTGCAAGCCCGCGTGCTCCTGTATCTTGGACAGGTCAATGAGCCCCAAAATGGGGATTATTTTTTCAATTTCCAGCTGGCTGTTCTCAGCTGATTTGTTCTCACTTAATTTGTCTTTTGTTGCAATCTCACTTTCAGTCTCTGCACACTCCATCTTAGAGCTTTCACAATCATCTTTCTCCTGCGCAGATTCAATGCTACTTGTTACTTCCTCTTCATTAATGTCCAATGAACTTTCATGGTCTTCCTCTTCTAGCTCAGCCTTCAATTTGTCTTTTAATGGAGCTGGTACACGTTTCAGTGCATGTAGTAGGCTTTGCATTCTCCTTGGTTGCAGTGCTGTCTGCACTGTAAACCCACTTAACTAGCTGAAGATCCGCACACGTTTCTACTCCTAGTAGAGATTTGCGTTCTGCCACCACAACGGAAAATTTCAATGTGTCAATTCTGTTTTTTACATTGACATCGAGCTCGCATGCTCCTTACGTAGTGATTTCATGTGCATTGTAATCTTTTAACAATACTGTTTTGTTTACTACTTGCGTTTGATTCGCAGTTTTTTGACATCGGACAAATTAGTGAGGTTGGCCCTCGCACCTGTGTCGAGTTTGAATGTTATTACGGCGTCATTTATCATTAATAGCACTGTCCATTTATTGTTTTGAGTTTTTGCATGAACTGCACTGTTGCTACAAATTGTCACTGCAACATTGTCATTTTGCATGCAATGACTACTTGTCCCCACTAGAAATCATGTCGATGAAAAACATGTCTTCAAGGCACGTTTCATCAACTGGTTGATGGCTTTCGTTTGTTCCTCTTTTTGACGAGAAAAACATTGGCTAGCAAAATGATTTGTTCTTCCACATTTGGAGCATACCTTTCCAAATGCTGGACATTGGCATGGCAAAAGTTGATTGCAACATCGCTGGCATGATTTGGAGGATCGGGTCGGCTGCTCAAAATGGCCACCTGCGCTGGGACTACGTTTTTTATTCGACGGCTTCACCACACTAATGGCATTGGTCTCCACTTCTATCTTCGTTCCAAAATGCTGGAGATTAAATGTGCTGATTTGATTTGCTACAAGCTCGCCAGCGTGGCATATTTGGATAGCTGTTATGAGTTGAAGCTCTGTTTCTCTTGGAAGCCTCTCGCATACCTTATCGGTGGAGATCCTGAATACGATCTGATCGCACATTATTGACGACTGGATGGTACTAAAATTACACGACTGCGCCTTCAACCGCAAGTCGGTGAGAAAAGTATCAAATGATTCTCCTGCTTTCTGGGTGCGCGTGCAAAATATATAACGCTTGAAGGTTTCATTTTTTTTAGGAGAACAATGCCGATCAAATTGTTTGAGAACTTTGTCGAAGTTCTTACTATCTGCCTCGCTTTCGAAAACAAACGTGTTCAAAAATTTCAATTGCTTGGGGACCTGCTACAGTGAGCAGCAATGCGATACACCTCTCGTCAGGCTGTGCCAGCAGACCAAGGGCTGCAACATAGAGTTTGAACTGCTGCTTAAACACCCGCCAATTCTAGTCTACGCTACCGCTAATCTGAAACTGTTGAGGTGCCTTGATACCGTCCTTCTTGAGCTTTGATGTTTAACCCGGCGTTGAGCACCAGTTGTCAGTAGCTTATAAGGTTAGTGGAAAAAAATGCATTTTCTTTCTTCTTCTTCGAAGTTATCTTTAATTGTTGAGATCTTTGCAGAATCTTGTTGTTCGTAGTCGATTTTCACTCTTGGTACCATGTCATGTTCTGTAGACTGACCGATATGAATGATGCACTACAGAACATCTGGTTTAAGTAATTTATTATGAAACAACAGCGTGGTAAAGATAACTGGAATAAATAAATAACAAACTACTAACACTAAATAACTATTGTAGAGCTACTGCAAAATACGTCTATCCACCAACACGATTTACGGCCAACTGACTCGAGGCCCTGAGCCGCATGGTAGGCTTATACTGCCACCTGCTGGTTGGAGGTTGTGTATAATATTATGTACAGAATTGCTTTATGCATATCATCACAGCACACAGATGAATTTTGAAGAGTTTGTCTGGATAAACTAGTCCTTGAGGCTGCTGTCCACAGGCTCACTTGTTGAAGATCGTGGCACGATGAAGATGAAGATCAGTACTTTGCACTGGAAATACCCCCAGAGCATAGCAGGTTGATTACTTGAATCTTTCATTTTTAAACCAATTAAAATAATTTGTGTCATCTGAAATCATAATAGCGGTAAAAGTAAAAGCACCCTCCTCTCCTAGCCTCGATGCACTTCCAGGAAATATATAATTGAGAATATATGCATAGCAACCGAGGAAACTTGCAAAATTTGACATCTTAACAAGTTTTCAAAACTGACCTTTGACAGGAACTAGAATTAAGTATATGCTGGAACACTAGCCTGCATTACTGCTGCAGGCAGAGGCAACAACAGTGCCAAGTGCAAAATTAGCAGAAGTGATCAATTATGAACAAGTTTAATTTTTACATCCCACTCCCTCCAAAAAAAGACACTGACATCTGAGCTGACACATACATTTTGCAATCGATTGAAGGTTGTGTGCAAATCTCAGTATTTAAAAAATATATAAAAATGCATCATAAATCCAGGTCTCCATGAACCATGACACGTCCAAACCTCTTGCTACAACAACAGGCAGGAGTGCCCTACATAGTTGATATCGAAGAAAATAAGATTATTGGAAACATTCAATTTTTCAGTGTGTCTATTAATTCTAACCTTTCTGGGGACAAAGGCATAAACCTGCAATTTCCATCTCTCAGAAATCAACACTTGTTTTAAGTTTTTATGCAAGTTGGGAACGGAATTTAAAATAGTCAGAGGAAACAGCTTTTAATCGAATCGAAAAATAAGTGTGCTTAAATTGTATAAGGCAAGACTTGTGGTGTTGTGGGCATGGCACGGCGGCACACTGGTTAGCACTGTTGCCTCACAGTGTGGGTTTCCTCCGGGTTCTCCCATAGTCCAAATATGTGTAGGTTGGGTGGATTGGCCATGCTAAATTGTCCCTTAGTGTCCAAAGATGTGCAGGTTAGGTTACGGGGATAGGGTACTGGAGCGGGCTAGGTAGAGTGCTCTTTCAGAGGGTCAGTGCAGATCGATGGGCCAAATGGCTTCCTTCTGCACTGTCAGGATTCCATAGGTAGAGTTCTGCTTAGAGTGATTGAGTCTTTATAGCATGGAAAAAGGCCCTTCAGCCCATCATGACTGCGCTGGCCATCAAGCACCTAACCATTCTAATCACATTTTCGAACACTTAGCCTTGTATGATATTGCATTTCAAGTGCTCATCTAAGTACTTCTTAAAAGTTGAGGGTTCCAACCTCCACCGCCGTTTCAGGCAGTCAGTTCCAGATTCGAACCACCCTCTGGGTGAAAAAACGTTTCCTCACATCCCTCTAAACCTCTGTCTATTACCTTAAATCTATGCCCCCTGGTTATTGTCCCTTCCGCAAAAGGGAAATAATCCTTCAGATCTACCCTATCTATGCCCCTCATAATTTTAGACACCTCCGCCTTCTCTGTTCCAAGGAAAACAACCCCAGCCTATAATCATAGCTGAAATGCACCAGCCCAGGCAACATCCTGGTGAATCGCTTCTGCACCCTTTCTATTACAATGAAATCCTTCCTATAGTATGGCGACCAGAACTGCACACAGTACTCTAGCGGTGGCCTAATGAGCATTTTCTACAGCTCCATCATAACCTCTCTGCTCTTATATTCTATGCTTTGGTTGATAAAGGCAAGTATCTCATATGCCTTCGTAATCATCTTATCTGCCTGTCCTGTTGTCTTCAGGGATCAATGGACAGGCGCACCTAGGTCCCTCTGATCTTCTGTACTTCCTAGGATCCTACCACTCATTGTATATTCCCTTGCCTTGTTAGTCATTCCAAAATGCATCACCTCACACTTTGCAGGGTTAAATTCCATTTGCCATTGTTCTGCACATTTGACCAGAACATCAATATCGTTGTTAAATCTAAGACTATTTACCACACCACTAATTTTTGTGCAGTCTGTGAACTTACTGATCATACCTCCTACTTTGACATCCAGATCATTAATATACACTGTAAAAAGCAAGGGATCCAGCACCAATCCCTGTGGCACACCACTGGACTCAGGCTTCCAGTCACCACCAGAAGCTCCGTATTAGAATACCAGGTTTTGATGGCCAAGGAAGGTGCATTCATAATGCAGCTAAACAGGTTGATTATCGATCTGAAAATCCTTTCTGGAAAGAGCGGGAGAGATTCCTGGTCAACCATGTGATAGACAGAAAGTTGGAGGCCCTGCCAACATCATCGTAGTTCTAGATTACAGCATGCAAACGGAAGTGCATATTGCCACATTAACTCACACTCCCTGAATGATCTATAACACACAAGTACCATATCCAACTTTCATCATTGAGAAGACAAATCAGACATTCAAGCCCTAGAAACAGTGAAGAAACTTCATAACTGATTCCGAGCATCATAGTATTCAGTTATGAGAAAAGGATGGAAAAGATTATTTATTTCGAGATTGTATTTTAGCGGTAAACCTTGAGGAAGGCTCTATAAAAATAAGTAGCATTTATGTAGCATTCGTATGCAACTTATTTTTATAGAGTCTTCCTCAAGGTTTACCGCTAAAATACAATCTCAAAATAAATAATCTTTTCCATCCTTTTCTCATAACTGAATACTATGATGCTCGGAATCAGTTATGAGAAAAGGATGGACAAGATTATTTATTTCGAGATTGTATTTTAGCGGTAAACCTTGAGGAAGGCTCGATAAAAATAAGTTGCATTTACGTAGCACTTTCCATGATCTCGGGACATCAGGGTGCACTTTACAGCCACACAAACAGAAATGAGGTGATATCAGTTAAAATGTTTGAGATGCTGGTTGGTTGAGGGAAAGTTCTGTGGTACAAAATATTTTCCATCCTCAGAAAGGGCAAATGGAACCTTAGTTACTGTTATTCAAAACAAAATAAAACGTTACATTTTAACAAATAAACGTTCTTCAAAATATATGCCTCATATGTTTCATAATCAGAACATTTGTAGCACCACAGCAGTATTGAAAGTAGTGAATGAAAGATTTAAAATTTTGATTACATATGAATAAAACCTAAAAGTTCTTAAATATTACCAGTGACTGCCCTCTTGCACTGATAGTGATGCAGCTTCAATCTCTTTGCAGCTGCACTTGTGAAAAGATGATAGCGTCCCAGGTACATCGAAGTCTTACCAATATTGTGACTGCTGAAGTAAGAGGAATTAAAATGTTTGAAATTACTTTGACCCAGATTTTCTAGCACTAAGGCTATCAACATTATTTCTTCCCTCTTGAAGAAAACTCGGTTTGTTCTCACTGGAACGAAGGAGGTTGAGGAGCTTCTACTGTAAATAATTCCATGTACACAATCTTCTGATAAGATATCTCTATGAGATTTATGATGGGGTAGAGGAATTGCTTCAGTCACTGAAACCAGATGAGGAAAACATTTTGAAGTTATTATAACTGACAAAAATTTTAAGTAAGCCAATTTTTGTATTATGTCCTTGGATGTCAATCACAGTAATATGATGAAATCTGCAGTTGGCGAGACCAGCGGAGGAGTACATGTGAGTGGTTGTCTGCATTGACCTTGGTTTTAACCACTTTCTTTTGAGACAGCGGTGTACCTAACTGAAAGGGAAACAAAAACTTCAGGTTTCTGGAATAGGGGTTGTGACTTTAAGCTGCCGGCTGCGAGATCAGATTTCTGAAAAAGACTGTGGCCTCAGCTTGTAACGGAAATCGAGGTTGGCTGAATCCTAAAGGAAAGCGTTGAGCTCCCAGACATCAGATTTCAAACAGAACAGTGCAGGCAGGAGTGGAGTGCGTGAGACAACTAATGTTGGAAACCTGTAGGCTGGAATTAGCAGCAGGGCTAGTGAAATAAATGTACTGCTGCTGCTTCAGTTATTTTACCAGAGCACATACACTGTATTATTGTGTTACCGAGCAGTCGGGCGACGGTGACTCTGGGGAATCCATGCCATCAAGACTGTTGTGAACCGAGATAAGGAGGTTCTGCAGAAGTGTGCCCATTTGTTGACAACTCTATCTCTGGAACTCTGATTAATGGAGTAAAGCTAATGTTGGAGCTAACTCATTGGCCAAATCCTGATTGGCGATAAGGAGTTGAACACTACCTGAGGAAGACAGAGTTTTGAAAGACTTTTTGGCTGAACTTGGTGTGTACTTGGGGTACTAGCACTCAATCTGTGAGATCCGTCTTTCTTGTATGGGCCATTTAACATGTAATTTATAGTTTCTGAATACAATTTGACTGTTAATTCATGTTCAATTTGTCCGGAATTTGGTTGGATTGTTAAAAGTTTAAAAAGTTAAATCTTGCTCATTGGTTTCTTTTCTTGAGGTTGTTTGGAGAGTTTATTTCTTAGAGGTTATTGGCATCCTTTGGGAATCCTAACAGTAGGTACGGAAATGAATAAGTATCCTGACATTGGTCACTTTATTTCTTGAGTTTATTGTGTAGTGCATCCTTGCTTCCTGTAGTGAGCAACACCCTAGCTGACACAATTTGATTGGAACAACAAGCAACAATAACAACTTGCATTTATATGTTTTTAATGTAGTAAAGTGCCCCAAGATGCTTCAGAGGAGGGCTATCAAATAAAATTTTACATGAGCTACACAAGGAGACGTTAGAGCAAATGACCAAAAAGGTTGCTCAAAGACATACAATTTTAAGGAGCTTCATAAAGAAGAGGGATAGAGACTTCCGGTGATGGCGGGCGGGAGGTGGCCGCACAATGGAGGGCTCCCGTTCGGGAACGGCATTTTCGGGGCTTTAAGCCCGGTCCCAGGGTCCACGGAGGCGGCAAAAGCAGGGAGAAGGCACAGAGGTGGCAGAGTGAAGGCACAGTGAAGAAAAATGTCGAGGGTGAGCAAAAGAACGTCCGTAAGGAAAACAGCTGAAGGTCCATAGGGGAGTGGAAAGGTCACCGCGGGGTCACCAAGGAAAATGGAGGCTGGGGCACCAGGGGAGGCCGCATTGCTTATGGCTGAAGAAACACCTAAGGTGATGGCTGCAGAATTCGAAAGGCAGTTTACAAAATACATGGAGACAATGAGGAAGGAGATGAGAGAGGTTTTGAGAGTGCTGATGGAGGAGGCGATTTCCCCGGTGACGAAGGCAGTGGCGAGCGCAGTGGCGGTGGTGCGAGAGCAAGGGGAGGCGCTGAAGGAAGTGGAGGAGACGTTATTGCAGCACGGTGATCAATTTGCCTCGATGGGGAAGGAGATGCAGAAGGTGATGGACATTAACAAGGATCTGCGAGGAAAATGGAAGACCTGGAAAACAGATCCAGGAGACAGAATTTGAGGACTGTGGGGCTGCTTGAAGGAGTTGATGGACCGAGGCCGACTGAGTATGCTGGCGAAACTATTGGGGGAGGATCCCTCCCGATATGAACTGGATCGGGCTCATCAGTCGTGGAGGCCTGTACCAAAGGCGAGTGAGCCGCCAAGGGTAGTGACTCTGTGCTTCCGAAGGTACAGTGTGAAGGAGAAGGTCCCAAGCTGGGCCAAGCAGAAGCGGGTGGTGCAGTGGGCTGGAGCTGGTATACGTGTATACCAGGACTTTACGGTGGAGCTGGCGAGGAGGCGGGCTGCCTTCAACCGGGTGAAGAGGGCACTGTATGTTAGCAAGGTGCAGTGTGGCATTGTATATCCAGCGAAGCTGAGGGTGACTTACAAGCTCAGGGACTTTTATTTTGGAACGGCAGAAGCAGCGGAGGAGTTCGCGAAGGCAGAAGGACTGTGGCAGAACTGAGAAATGGCCATGTGCCGATGTAACCTCACGACTGTATTTTATTCTTTTTTGTTTCACTGCGTGCGGGTGTATGGGCTAAAGGAGCCAATGTTGTATATATTTGGACAAGGGAAGTGATGGGACTTTCACTCAAAATGAGGGCTCTTTGGGGTGTAGGTGGATATGCGGGGTTTGTGTGCTAGAATGGGATTTCTGGGCTTTCCTAGGGTCGAGCAAGGGGGAAAGGGACCCGGGCGGGGGCCTCCACGCTGGCCGGTTTAAGCCGACCAGTGAACGGGAGTGAGGTGGGGGAGGGGCTGCGGCCATTGGAGCCTTGCAGAACAGGGTCCGAGTGGTCTAGCCGGGGTGGAAAGTTGGTGGGAAGGAACCGAGGTTGGGGAGGAGTTTTACAAGAGGCAGTGGATGGGAGGAGTTGGAGATTTTTTTGGGGGGGGGGGGGGGGGTGGTACAACTCTTGGGTATCATGTACGATACTCTTTCAGAGGTTGGAGGGCGTTGAGTGTAGGGGGTGGTGGGGGGGGGGGGTGGACTCTATAGGTCAATGGTGACCATGGGCGGTCCCGGACTCCTTTTTCTTTTTCTCCTTTGTTTTTTTGTTGCCACCGTGGGAGGGTTTGTTTTATTGGATGCATATATTGACAGGTGGGCCGTTGTTTGGGGTGGTGGGAGGATGGGATCGTTGATATTGTTAAGGGGATCGATTTTGTATTTGTTACAGTTTACTGTTTGTGGGTGAGTGTACATTTTGAAGGAAAATGGAGAATAAAAACATTTTTAAAAAAAGAAGAGGGATAGAGCAGAGGAGAGATGTAGAGAGGAAATTCCAGAGCTTAGGGCCTTGCTGGCTAAAGGCATAGCAACCAATGCTGTAACAATTAAAAGCAGGGAGTCTCAAGAAACCAGAATTGAAGGAATGGGGAGGAAGAAGCAGATTATGGAGAAAGGGAGGTGCCAGCCATGGAGCGATTTGGATGCGAATTTTAAAATCCAAGTGTTGCGCAACTCAGAGCCAAAACAGGTCAGCAAGCACAGAGGGAAAAGCTAAATAGGATTTGATGCAAGGTAGGATAGGGGCAGCGGAGTTTTGGATGAGTTTCAGATTTTGGACCATGCAAAATTGGAGCCCAGGATAAGGAGTGCATTGGAATAGACAAGTTTAAAGATAACAAAGGCATGGATAATGTGATAACCCTCACGAGAATCATGAGGGATCACTCACTGATCTCCTTGTGGGACTTGTGGAATACAAGGCCCCATGGTAAAGGGCAATGGCCCTTTCAGCTGGGATACATTAACAAGCCTTTTAAGTATTAAACCAGACTCGGACTGGGAGTTTCTATTAGTCCTGGGCTAGGTCACTCATGTATGCCGCAGGTACGGCTTTACTTTTGAAATGAAATAAATTTGATTGAACTTTTATGTTTGTATCTCCTGAATTACTACAGATAAGGCAGTAGCAGATGAACTGAGGCAGGACGAAGTAAAGAGTGTTAGTAGTGGAAGTAGGCGGTTTGAAGAAATCTCCCTTTATCAATTATTTTTCCCAATTCGGAGAAAGCATATATTGGCAGACAAGTGGAAAAATTAAGGTCATTCTAATTCCTCACTCTTAACTTTCTAGGCATCAGCGATAACCAGATGGAGGCTCCTTGTTTCTTTGAGCCTGTGCAAGTTCTTTGAAAAAAAATAAACAATTAGTCCTACTTCCTGATTCTGTTCCCATAGATCTGTAGCTTTTATTTCTTCAAAAACATATCCAGTTTTTTTTGAATATTACTACTGAATCTGTTTCCTGTATCCTTTCAGACAACACATTCCTGACCACCAGAACTGCTGTGTAAAAATGGTTCATATGTTGCCTCTGGTTCTTTTGCAAATCACCGTACCCTTTGGGTATTGATCATACTGGCGCTGAAAACAAGTTTCTTCTTATTTATTCCATCAAAATAACTCATCTGTCAAATCTTCTCAACTTTCTCTGTTCTGAGGAATACATCCCAGCTTCTCCATTTAATTGAAGTCCCTTATCCCTGCTACATTTCTAGTAAATCTCTTCTGCACAGGTTTCGTACATGTATTAGCTGTCACTTCTACTTACATGGCTACTAAAATGTGCTCCACACAGTGGGCCGAGTGTCAGTGGTAACAGTTGTCATCATATCATTAGGTTTAGACGAGTTATGCAGATGGGCAAGGAACAATCCAATTTAGAATATCAATAAATGGGAAGAGGGCTAATTTCAATGGGATGAGAAGGGGTTGAGCCAGGGTAAAATAAAACCAAAGATTGACAGGAAAACCTGTAACAGAACAATGATCTTGAAGATGGTGGTGCTTCAAGTACAGGCTAAGTAGATTTCAACAAGGACAAAAGGTAGGGGAACCAAAGCCAGAGCTCCTTGGATGACGAGTGGGACAGTGGGTACCGAGATAGAGAGTATGGAGACCAAGAGAGGATGCATGTATTGTGAATCCTTGAACGAAGAACCAGATATAATACAATAGGTTGAGAGGGGAAGAGAAGAGGAAAATAAGATTGGCAAAGAGAGTATGAGAATAGAATAACAGGTAACATAAAAAGGAACCCCAAAATGTTCTACCAGCAGGTAAATAGTGAATGGGTAGCAAGTGGTGAGTGGGACGAAGAGGGTGCTACATGCTAATGATGCAGGGTAAGGCTAAAATACAAAATGTGCATTTAGTATTGGTATGTATTTACGTACAGAAAGCTGACAAAAATGATTAGATTGTGGAGCTAATGTATGGGCTAAATATTGAAAGGCAGGAGATATTGGTAAGTCGCCCGGTCCATATAACATGCTAAAGGAATCGGGTGTGGATACAGCAGAAGGGATGGACATAATCTTCCAATCTTCCTTAGAAATGGGGAAGGTGCCAGAACACTGAAGACTGGCAAATGTGACACCCTTATTTATGAAAGGGTGCAAGGACATTTCAAGTAACTACAAGCCAGTCAGTTCAACATCAATGGTGGCGATTTTAGCGACAAGGTTAGGTTGGAGAAGCTGGGGTTTTTTTCCTTGGTCAAAGGAAATTGAGAGGATGTACAAGATTAGTTCATGTACGGCAAAGAAAAATTACAGCAAATATATATATCTATAAAAATAAAGACAGACAGGAGTGTAGGCCTTGCAACCTTGAGTCTATCGCACCATCCAATTAGATTATGGCTGATATGTATCTCAACTCCATTTACCTGCCTGTGTTCTATAACCCTTGGTATCCTGAGCTAACAAAAGTCTAGCGATTTGCCTTGAAAATTTCAACTGACCCTGCACCCATAAGCCTTTAAGGAACAAAGTATTGAGTTCCACTCACACTGTGTAGAAAAAGTGTTGCCTGATTCTGTTCTTAACCTGAATAATACTCTCCATTTTCCAAGTGGCTAGATTCTCTTTTTCTTTGCGTTTCTGAATATTCTGTTTGCACATAATGTGTGATGAACGGTTCCAAGAAATTTATTTCACCAGTTAATGAACCTGGTGCTTTGTCCCAGGAAATGATCGAGACAGACAGCACTGTATCTTTTAAGGGTAAATGATTACTTATTTGAATCAGGGGAAGATACAGGACTACAAAGACAATACATGCTAGAAAAAACCCAGCATGAAGACAGTGGCCAAATAGCCTCTTATCTGTTGTGATTCTATGCAAAGATCTAGCTTTTTGTCCATCTTAAATTCCAAATGAAGCTACATTTGCTAATGTTGATTAGATTTTGAGCTTGTCTGATAAAGCAGCAAAGGTTACAAAAGGCTACTTCTGAGCTGTAAACATATACATTTAATTGGCCTGGAATTGGCAATAGTAATAATGGGGTGCACCGTTATTACAGGGGGGAAGTGACTGCAATGTCTGGCGTCCACACATGTGCAATTTGATGCAGAAATCCACAAGTTTCGGTCAGATATTCCCTGCTTTCCCAGCGTTTCAGTCTTCTCCAACCTAACCTTGAAGCTAAAATCTCCCATCCCTAAGACCAGATGGCATCAATGTAAGATTCACTAGTTTGGCATGAACGTATACTAATGACCCACTATTCTCATTGTACAAACAGATAGTTTAATCAGGATAAATGAGTTTTTAATGGCGTACTGAGGCACATTACGAATGAACAACTGCTGGTCCTGCAAAATTAATTTTACTAATGTGAAAACATTTTAAATTCTGCAACAATTTAAGTTTGTGTTTTATTTAAGTTTCTCCTTTAAGGTCAAATGCATGATCCAAAATTTGTTTTGATTTCTGTCAAATGACTTCAATACGAATTATACTCCTGCTTTGTCATCGGTGAAGATTCTTCAATCTGATTGGTTGACCAGCCTGCCTGCTGCCTCCCCAATTTCTGGACGCCACAGATCCCAGCAGAATGTGCAAATTCAAACCAACATCAGAAATGAGGAGGTCTGCGCAAGTTGAGCACTGTCCAGTCCATGAGTCTGAAGCGTGTTTTTCTCTCTCTCCTTACATATTAATCTGTTTAATTTCACTCTGCACCATTATGACTAAACTTCTATTTCTATTGCCTGCATCGCTATTTCCATTTAGAACATAGAACATAGAAAAATACAGCACAGAACAGGCCCTTCGGCCCACGATGTTGTGCCGAACCTTTGTCCTAGATTAATCATAGATTATCATAGAATTTACAGTGCAGAAGGAGGCCATTCGGCCCATTGAGTCTGCACCGGCTCTTGGAAAGAGCACCATATCCATGGTCAACACCTCCACCCAACACTAAGGGCAATTTTGGACACTAAGGGCAATTTATCACGGCCAATCCACCTAACCTGCACCCGGAGGAAACCCACGCACACACGGGGAGGATGTGCAGACTCCGCACAGACAGTGACCCAAGCCGGAATCGAACCTGGGACCCTGGAGCTGTGAAGCAATTGTGCTATCCACAATGCTACCATGCTGCCCTTAAGTACAAATTAATCTACACTATATCATTTTACCGTAATCCATGTACCTATCCAATAGCTGCTTGAAGGTCCCTAATGTTTCCGACATTGTGCCTGAACATCTCTGATCCTCAGTCTGTTTGAAGCTTTCCTGGGACTTTTGTCTGAACCTTTTAAGATGACCTTGGTCTGAATTTTAAACAACCTGATGAAAGAACATACAAGACTTCTTTTCTTTATTGTTTCATGGGATGTGGGCGCCGCTAGAAAGACCAGCACTTATTGTCCACCCCTAACTGTACTTGAAATTAGTGGCTATGCCGTCCATTTCGAAGAGCACTTAAGTGTCAATCACATTACTCTAGGTCTGGAGCCACATGAAGGTTAGACCAGGCAAGTATGGCAGGTTTTGGTCCCTACTAATAATATTTATTAGTGTTACAAGTAGGCTAACATTAACAATGCAATGAAGCCACTGCGAAAATCCCCTAGTCACCACACTCCGGCGTTGGCAGTGTAGAGGGAGACCAGCAGCAGGAACACAGTGAGAGGGACGGCAGTGTAGAGGGAGATCGAAAGCAGGAACACAGTGAGAGGGGCGGCAGTGCAGAGGGAGACCAGCAGCAGGAACAGAGTGTGAGGGACGGCAATATAGAGGGAGATCGAAAGCAGGAACAGAGTGTGAGGGACGGCAGTGTAGAGGGAGACCAGCAGCAGGAACACTGGGAGGGACGGCAGTGTAGAGGGAGACCAGCAGCAGGAACACTGAGAGGGACGGCAGTGTAGAGGGAGACCAGCAGCAGGAACACAGTGAGGGGGACGGCAGTGTAGAGGGAGACCAGCAGCAGGAACAAAGTGTGAGGGACGGCAGTGTAGAGGGAGACCAGCAGCAGGAACACAGTGAGAGGGACGGCAGTGTAGAGGGAGATCGAAAGCAGGAACACAGTGAGAGGGGCGGCAGTGTAGAGGGAGACCAGCAACAGGAACACAGTGAAAGGGGCGGCAGTGTAGAGGGAGATCAAAAGCAGGAACAGAGAGGGACGGCAGTGTAGAGGGAGACCAGCAGTAGGAACAGAGTGAGGGGGACGGCAGTGTAGAGGGAGACCAGCAACAGGAACACAGTGTGAGGGACGGCAGTGTAGAGGGAGACCAGCAGCAGGAACACAGTGAGAAGGACGGCAGTGTAGAGGGAGACCAGCAGCAGGAACACAGTGAGAGGGATGGCAGTGCAGAGGGAGACCAGCAGCAGGAACACAGTGAGAGGGATGGCAGTGCAGAGGGAGACCAGCAGCAGGAACACAGTGAGAAGGACGGCAGTGTAGAGGGAGACCAGCAGCAGGAACACAGTGAGAGGGATGGCAGTGCAGAGGGAGACCAGCAGCAGGAACAGAGTGAGAGGGACGATAGTGTAGATGGAGACCAGCAGCAGGAACACAGTGAGAGGGGCGGCAGTGTAGAGGGAGACCAGCAGCAGGAACACAGTGAGGGGGACGGCAGTGTAGAGGGAGACCAGCAGCAGGAACAGTGAGAGGGCCGACAGTGTGAAGGGAGACCAGCAGCAGGAACACAGTGAGGGGGACGGCAACGTAGAGGGAGATCGAAAGCAGGAACAGAGTGTGAGGGGCGGCAGTGTTGAGGGACACCAGCAGCAGGAACACAGTGAGTGGGACGACAGTGTAGAGGGAGACCAGCAGCAGGAACACAGTGTGAGGGGCGGCAATGTGGAGGGAGACCGAAAGCAGGAACACAGTGAGAGAGACGGCAGTGTAGAGGGAGACCGAAAGGAGGAACACAGTGTGAGGGACGGCAGTGTAGAGGAAGACCAGCAGCAGGAACACAGTGTGAGGAACGGCAGTGTAGTGGGAGATTGAAAGCAGGAACACAGTGTGAGGGGCGGCAGTGTAAAGGGAGACCGAAAGCAGGAACACAGTGTGAGGGACGGCAGTGTAGAGGGAGACCAGCAACAGGAACACAGTGAGAGGGACGGCAGTGTAGAGGGAGATCGAAAGCAGGAACACAGTGAGAGGGGCGGCAGTGTAGAGGGAGACCAGCAACAGGAACACAGTGAAAGGGGCGGCAGTGTAGAGGGAGATCAAAAGCAGGAACAGAGAGGGACGGCAGTGTAGAGGGAGACCAGCAGTAGGAACAGAGCGAGGGGGACGGCAGTGTAGAGGGAGACCAGCAACAGGAACACAGTGTGAGGGACGGCAGTGTAGAGGGAGACCAGCAGCAGGAACACAGTGAGAAGGACGGCAGTGTAGAGGGAGACCAGCAGCAGGAACACAGTGAGAGGGATGGCAGTGCAGAGGGAGACCAGCAGCAGGAACACAGTGAGAGGGATGGCAGTGCAGAGGGAGACCAGCAGCAGGAACACAGTGAGAAGGACGGCAGTGCAGAGGGAGACCAGCAGCAGGAACACAGTGAGAGGGATGGCAGTGCAGAGGGAGACCAGCAGCAGGAACACAGTGAGAAGGACGGCAGTGTAGAGGGAGACCAGCAGCAGGAACACAGTGAGAGGGATGGCAGTGCAGAGGGAGACCAGCAGCAGGAACAGAGTGAGAGGGACGGCAGTGTAGATGGAGACCAGCAGCAGGAACACAGTGAGAGGGGCGGCAGTGTAGAGGGAGACCGAAAGCAGGAACAGAGTGTGAGGGACGGCAGTGTAGAGGGAGACCAGCAGCAGGAACACTGGGAGGGACGGCAGTGTAGAGGGAGACCAGCAGCAGGAACACAGTGTGAGGGACGGCAGTGTAGAGGGAGACCAGCAGCAGGAACACAGTGAGGGGGACGGCAGTGTAGAGGGAGACCAGCAGCAGGAACAAAGTGTGAGGGACGGCAGTGTAGAGGGAGACCAGCAGCAGGAACACAGTGAGAGGGACGGCAGTGTAGAGGGAGATTGAAAGCAGGAACACAGTGAGAGGGGCGGCAGTGTAGAGGGAGACCAGCAACAGGAACACAGTGAAAGGGGCGGCAGTGTAGAGGGAGATCAAAAGCAGGAACAGAGAGGTACGGCAGTGTAGAGGGAGACCAGCAGCAGGAACACAGTGAGAAGGACGGCAGTGTAGAGGGAGACCAGCAGCAGGAACACAGTGAGAGGGATGGCAGTGCAGAGGGAGACCAGCAGCAGGAACACAGTGAGAGGGATGGCAGTGCAGAGGGAGACCAGCAGCAGGAACACAGTGAGAAGGACGGCAGTGTAGAGGGAGACCAGCAGCAGGAACACAGTGAGAGGGATGGCAGTGCAGAGGGAGACCAGCAGCAGGAACAGAGTGAGAGGGACGATAGTGTAGATGGAGACCAGCAGCAGGAACACAGTGAGAGGGGCGGCAGTGTAGAGGGAGACCAGCAGCAGGAACACAGTGAGGGGGACGGCAGTGTAGAGGGAGACCAGCAGCAGGAACAGTGAGAGGGCCGACAGTGTGAAGGGAGACCAGCAGCAGGAACACAGTGTGAGGGATGGCAGTGTGAGGGAGACCAGCAGCAGGAACACAGTGAGGGGGACGGCAATGTAGAGGGAGATCGTAAGCAGGAACAGAGTGTGAGGGGCGGCAGTGTTGAGGGACACCAGCAGCAGGAACACAGTGAGTGGGACGACAGTGTAGAGGGAGACCAGCAGCAGGAACACAGTGTGAGGGGCGGCAATGTGGAGGGAGACCGAAAGCAGGAACACAGTGAGAGAGACGGCAGTGTAGAGGGAGACCGAAAGGAGGAACACAGTGTGAGGGACAGCAGTGTAGAGGAAGACCAGCAGCAGGAACACAGTGTGAGGAACGGCAGTGTAGTGGGAGATTGAAAGCAGGAACACAGTGTGAGGGGCGGCAGTGTAAAGGGAGACCGAAAGCAGGAACACAGTGTGAGGGACGGCAGTGTAGAGGGAGACCAGCAACAGGAACACAGTGAGAGGGACGGCAGTGTAGAGGGAGATCGAAAGCAGGAACACAGTGAGAGGGGCGGCAGTGTAGAGGGAGACCAGCAACAGGAACACAGTGAAAGGGGCGGCAGTGTAGAGGGAGATCAAAAGCAGGAACAGAGAGGGACGGCAGTGTAGAGGGAGACCAGCAGTAGGAACAGAGCGAGGGGGACGGCAGTGTAGAGGGAGACCAGCAACAGGAACACAGTGTGAGGGACGGCAGTGTAGAGGGAGACCAGCAGCAGGAACACAGTGAGAAGGACGGCAGTGTAGAGGGAGACCAGCAGCAGGAACACAGTGAGAGGGATGGCAGTGCAGAGGGAGACCAGCAGCAGGAACACAGTGAGAGGGATGGCAGTGCAGAGGGAGACCAGCAGCAGGAACACAGTGAGAAGGACGGCAGTGTAGAGGGAGACCAGCAGCAGGAACACAGTGAGAGGGATGGCAGTGCAGAGGGAGACCAGCAGCAGGAACAGAGTGAGAGGGACGGCAGTGTAGATGGAGACCAGCAGCAGGAACACAGTGAGAGGGGCGGCAGTGTAGAGGGAGACCAGCAGCAGGAACACAGTGAGGGGGACGGCAGTGTAGAGGGAGACCAGCAGCAGGAACAGTGAGAGGGCCGACAGTGTGAAGGGAGACCAGCAGCAGGAACACAGTGTGAGGGATGGCAGTGTGAGGGAGACCAGCAGCAGGAACACAGTGAGGGGGACGGCAATGTAGAGGGAGATCGAAAGCAGGAACAGAGTGTGAGGGGCGGCAGTGTTGAGGGACACCAGCAGCAGGAACACAGTGAGTGGGACGCCAGTGTAGAGGGAGACCAGCAGCAGGAACACAGTGTGAGGGGCGGCAATGTGGAGGGAGACCGAAAGCAGGAACACAGTGAGAGAGACGGCAGTGTAGAGGGAGACCGAAAGGAGGAACACAGTGTGAGGGACGGCAGTGTAGAGGAAGACCAGCAGCAGGAACACAGTGTGAGGAACGGCAGTGTAGTGGGAGATTGAAAGCAGGAACACAGTGTGAGGGGCGGCAGTGTAAAGGGAGACCGAAAGCAGGAACACAGTGTGAGGGACGGCAGTGTAGAGGGAGACCAGCAACAGGAACACAGTGAGAGGGACGGCAGTGTAGAGGGAGATCGAAAGCAGGAACACAGTGAGAAGGACGGCAGTGTAGAGGGAGACCAGCAGCAGGAACACAGTGTGAGGGACGGCAGTGTAGAGGGAGACCAGCAACAGGAACACAGTGAGAGGGACGGCAGTGTAGAGGAAGAATGTGGACAAACAGCATAAATGAAAGAGTACAATATTAATGGGGGTGCAGGAGCAGAGGAATCTGAGGGTACGTGTGCCGAAATTATTGAAGGTGTTTGGGCAGGTTGAGAGAGGGCTTAACAAAATAAATGGGATCATGGACTTTATAAAAAATAAATGGGGTCACCTTATACACAGAGTATAAAATGTGTATCGCCAGTGTGGTGCCGGAGGGCTCATTTTGGTTCGCCGGTCCCCATGCATGGTCTCTTTTGTGTGAGCGTGACTTAAACTCATGCATCTTTTAGGCAACATAGCCTGTATCGCCTGCATGATCCCATGTATCAACTTATAAGGAAAGTATAACCCTAAATGTGCATCTCTGAGCTGAAACATCTAGGCCAACTCCTAATGCAAGTAAAACCCTAAACATACATTTATTAGCTGAAACAACCTATATACCCAATAAAGGCCTAATCATGCATTTTGGTGGTTTAAAAATGGGGTTCAATATCAGATAAACCTCTATGCTACGATCTACCACATTTCCCTTTTTCTGTAAAGTGCTTTATGGTAGGTAGGTAAGGCTGGTGTAAAGGCAACTACAGAGACACTGGTAATGAGCAAAAGAGACAGTTTCTTCACGGAAACTGAAGTTAATGTCTGCTGTTGTATCTTTCTGT
This sequence comes from Scyliorhinus torazame, assembly GCF_047496885.1. Lineage (NCBI taxonomy): Eukaryota > Metazoa > Chordata > Chondrichthyes > Carcharhiniformes > Scyliorhinidae > Scyliorhinus > Scyliorhinus torazame. Next base: position 226,793,243 of record NC_092709.1, read on the forward strand.
AACAGTGTTCAGCAACAGCACAACCTGTCACAACAAAAATGTTTGTTCTTTAGTATTGAAAACTTAAGCCTTCTATAAATATGGCATTTGAAGCTAATCCCCACCCCCTCAACCCACATCCCGACTCAAAAAGTTTTGATCAGAAATGAATGACATCTAGTTTGTGGCTATCTCTACAAATGTTACTAATACTATCCACTTGCAGATTATTTGCAAAGAAGCCAGCCCTTTAACTGTAGATAACCCTGCAATTAGCAAACCTGCCCTGTGTTTACATGACAAACTGCTTCCATTAATTGTTTCACACAATTCCATAATATTGCAGCTGAAGCTGCTCCATTTATACTACAGCTGGATAGGAGAGAAAAACACTTCACATGGGCAGTTAGTACAGTAATATCTCATCAGACTGTTGGCAGAGGTGTGCGACAGATCTGCATGACCTGATCGAAATGTCATCACTGCCATCTATCATAAAAACACTGGGGAATCTCAAGAGCATTATTTATTAGCATTGAGATTTAAACTCAGGACTTCCTATTTGTGAATTCAGAGTTCTGCAGCTCTAGGTTTTAAAGTTAATTCTAATTTTCGCAGTGATGAAACGAAACCTGATTCATCTGACAATTCATTTCTGTGCTGTGTCCAACTAAATGGTGCAATTCTAACTCTACACAGTAGTCATGCTGAGAAGGAACCTTTACTTGTAATACAACGGGCTTGTATGATGGAACACCGGATTAATTCAAAACACTGTTTCGTGAGATGCACCGTGAAGGGCTGCATTATAACATCTGTTTAGTGTTCTGTGTAACTCATCGCATTAAAAAAGAGATTTGTTTTGGATGGAAGGAAACAAATTGCTACATTTTTCTTTCAGTTTCCAACAGAAGAAAACTTTCAACAGCTATGGGGCAACAAAGGAAAATAAATGGTTAATAAATGCTGGAAATGAACAAGAAGCATTCTAACTTTGCAGTCTCAAAAATTGTGAACAAGGGTAAAAATTAGGTGAAAAGGGAAAATTAATTATAATTAATATTTATGAAGAATTCTCCATCATGCCTACTTCATCATCTTGAGGCTTGTATTTTCTAATGTTCCCCTCACATAAACCACAATAGATAATTACTACTCCAGAATCTTCCCTTGCTCAAAACAATGCTCAACTCTCAACCTTGATTAGCTTCCTATATCTCACTGCATCAGCTGCATGAAGCTTTTTGTCATTTTGAAGTCTCTTCCATTACCTCACCCGGCCTTAATTGGGAGACCTTCCGTGGCCATGCATTTTGGCTCATATTTTCTGACACTGGTTTACTGTTCCTTTCCTACCTCCAATGTTCCAACATCAAATGTTTCATCACATGCAAACCTGGAACTCTTGCTAAACGACTTGGCTTTGGCACTAGCAACCCCCCCCCCCCCCCCCCCATCTGCTCAAAGTTTACCTCTCCACCGCCTTATAAAAATAAAGGGTGTGATTCTAGCCCTCTGTTGCACTGCCTGCTATCTCCGGAGAATATTTATCAGTGGGCGTGAACCAGACTTGCATGTCTAAATGAGTCTTTAAACTCATTTGAAGATGCTCGGCCCGTTCAAAGTAATAGTTTTCAGACTTCTGGGATTCACCGCCTCCATAGGTACAGCGTGAGGTCAGCGCGAATCAGTACTGCTTTCCAAAAACAGAAATCAGGCACTGATGGCTATGAACAAAGAACAAAGAACAAAGAAATGTACAGCACAGGGACAGGCCCTTCGGCCCTCCAAGCCCGTGCCGACCATACTGCCCGACTAAACTACAATCTTCTACACTTCCTGGGTCCGTATCCTTCTATTCCCATCCTATTCATATATTTGTCAAGATGCCCCTTAAATATCCCTATCGTCCCTGCTTCCACTACCTCCTCCGGTAAAGAACAAAGAAAATGGAAGGCTCGGAGGTCATTGGAGCCCCCGCGTGGTCAGGAAGAGGGCACACTGGCACTGCCCCTTCGCACACTGGCAGTGCCACCCTGGGACAGGAAACTGAAAGGGATAGCCTCAGCAAACCCACAGCAGGGTATTGCTCACTGGGGGAGTCCAATGATCCAATGCTGGCGAAGATGGATGGCGGGGGTTACCCTCATGCCTGCGTGGTGCACCAGTGAATGTTGGGGGGTGGGGGGAAGAAAGTAGTGGTCACGTTGCCCATGTCTGCGTGTGGGTCGCAATGTCCATAGGAGGGGGACATTCAACTTGGAGATCGAGCCACCCTTTAAAAATGGTGCTCCACTCTGAGGAGCCAGTGTTTTTACGTCCCTGTAATGATATATATATCACCAGGATAGTGAAGGGTTAATAATTACATCTATGTGTAAATCAAACACTAGAGGGCATTACTTATTCACTGTATTTAAGACAGCCTCTCTAGGAATTCTGGGACAAGCTGAAGAGCACATGGAGAGTGCAGAGTGAAAGTTGATTAGAGATATAAGACCATAAGACATAGGAGCAGAATTAGGCCACTTGGCCCATCGAGTCTGCTCCGCCATTCAATCATGGCTGATATTTTCTCATCCCCATTCTCCTGCCTTCACCCCATAACCCCTGATCCACAGCCTTCTGCGGCAAAGAGTTCCACAGATTCACCACCCTCTGGCTGAAGAAATTCCTCCTCATCTCTGTTTTAAAGGATCGTCCCTTTAATCTGAGATGGTGTCCTCGGGTTCTAGTTTTTCCTACAAGTGGAAACATCCTCTCCACGTCCATTCTATCCAGGCCTCGCAGTATCTTGTACGTTTCAATAAGATCCCTTCTCATCCTTCTAAACTCCAACAAGAACAGACCCAGAGTCCTCAAACGTTCCTCATACGACAAGTTCTTCATTCCAGGGATCATTCTTGTGAACCTCCTCTGGACCCTTTCCAAGGCCAGCACATCCTTCCTTAGATATGGGACCCAAAACTGCTCACAATACTCCAAATGGGGTCTGACCAGAGCCTTATATAGCCTCAGAAGTACATCCCTGGTCTTGTATTCTAGCCCTCTTGACATGAATGCTAATATTGCATTTGCCTTCTTAACTGCCGACTAAACCTGCACATTAACTTTAAGAGAATCGTGAACAAGGACTCCCAAGTCCCTTTGTGCTTCTGCTTTCCGAAGCATTTCCCCATTTAGAAAATAGTCTATGCCCAGATTCCTCCTTTCAAAGTGCATAACCTCACACTTTTCCACATTGTATTTCATTTACTACTTCATTGCCCACTCTCCTAGCTTGTCCAAGTCCTTCTGCAGCCGCTTTGCTTCCTCAATACTACCTGTCCCTCTACAGATCTTTGTATCATCTGCAAACTTAGCAAAAGTGCCTTCAGTACCTTCTTCCAGATCACTAATGTATATTGCAAAAAGTTGTGGTCCCATCACAGACCCCTGAGGCACACCACTAGTCACCGGCTGCCATCCTGAAAAAGACCCCTTTATCCCCACTCTTTGCCTTCTGCCAGTCAGCCAATCCTCTATCCATGCCAGGATCTTATCCAGAACACCATAAGCTCTTAACTTATTTAACAGTCTCCTATGTGGCACCTTGTCAAAGACCTTCTGGAAATCTAAATAAATCACGTCCACTGGTTCTCCTTTGTCTAACTTGCTTGTTACCTCTAACAGATTTGTCAGACACGACCTCCCTTTGACAAAGCCGTGCTGACTCCTATTTTACCATGCACTTCCAAGTGCTTCACGATCTCATCTTTATAACAGATTCTAAAATCTTAACCAATGACCAAAGTCAGGCTAACCGGCCTAGAATTTCCCATCTTCTGCCTCCCTCCCTTCTTAAACAGTGGTGTTACATTTGCCACCTTCCAGTCCTCTGGGACCCTTCCTACCTCCAGTGATTCCGGAAAGATCATCGCTGATGCTTCGACAATTTCCTCAGCTATCTCTTTTAGGACCCTGAGGTATAGTCCATCTGGTCCAGGTGACTTATCCACCTTCACACCTTTCAGTTTCCCCAGAACCTTCTCCTTGGTAATGGTCACTGCACTCAACTCTGCCCCCTGATTCTCCTGGGGCTCTGGCATCCCACTGGTGTCTTCACCGTGAAGACTGATGCAAAGTAACTATTCAGTTCGTCTGCCATTTCTTTGTTTCCTATTATTACTTCTCCAGCACATTTTCTAGTGGTCCAATGTCTATTTTTGCCTCTCTCTTACCATTTATATATTAAAAACAACTCTTCCTATCTTCCTTTATATTATTATTTAGGGCAGCACGGTAGCATTGTGGATAGCACAATTGCTTCACAGCACCAGGGTCCCAGGTTCGATTCAGGCTTGGGTCACTGTCTGTGCAGAGTCTGCACATCCTCCCCATGTGTGCGTGGGTTTCCTCCGGGTGCTCCGGTTTCCTCCAACAGTCCAAAGATGTGCAGGTTAGGTGGATTGGCCATGCTAAATTGCCCTTAGTGTCCAAAATTGCCCTTAGTGTTGGGTGGGGTTACTGGGTTATGGGGATAGGGTGGAGGTGTTGACCTTGGGTAGGGTGCTCTTTCCAAGAGCCGGTGCAGATTCGATGGGCCGAATGGCCTCCTTCTGCACTGTAAATTCTATGATAATTATCTAGCTTGCACTCGTACTTCATCTTCTCCCCCCTTATTGCATTTTTAGTTGTCCTCTGCTCGCTTTTAAAGGCTTCCCAATCCTCTGATTTCCCACTAATCCTCACCACTTTGTATGCTTTTTCGTTAGACTTTATGCTGTCCTTGACATCCCTCGTCAGCCATGGATGCTTTGTCCTCCCCTTAGCATGTTATATAACACAAGGTCAAGTCATAGTGTAGTTAGTAGTTAAGATAGAATATTGAATACTGTAGTACAGATTCAATATCATTTGTTTATCATCTATAACTCAGTAACTTCGTATAATTAGTAGCGTAATAATAAATTAGTTTGTTTGAATCTTTTAATTGGTATATTCTTTGTCAACACTACATCGGGTCACTCTGGAGGAAAAGACAATCTGTCATGGGTTTATTTCACATACACAAAAGCGGGAAATAGGTTTTGTAACGACCACCCGTTTTGCATTCTTATAATAAGAGGGACAAGGGAAATAAAGGGTGGTCAGGGCAAGATCACACGTTTAAATATGTAAAAAGCAAGAGGATGGCCAGGGAAAGGATTGGACCACGTAAGGACAATGGGGGGAATGTATGTGTTGAGCCAGAGGAAATGGGCGAGGTACTAAATGAATACTTTGCATCAGTGTTCGCTAAAGAAAGGGACTTTGTGGAAGTTGATTCTTGGGTCGGGTTGTTAGACGTTTTAGTTGCTGTGAAATGAAGAGTCTAAAGTTCTTGTTCCTTTTCACCAAAACCCATTTATTTCACTTCCACAGCCTTTGCACAAAACTCTTAACAACGCACCATCTGACAGAGGCCACCTGAAGCCCCTTTACATATCAGTGTCAATTCATGGATACTTAACATAAATGAGACAACTAATTGCAATGTCTCTTAACCCATTACATAACAGTCTCCCCTTCCTTGGAGAAAAAATATTAGGTGAAAACAAAATTAAGAAACTCAAAAACACACATGATGTCTCCCCCCCTTTTTTTTTTGTTTGTTTGGACGAGAAAGAAAAGAAAACAGTCACAGAAACAAGCGCCCTTCATTAACAATATCCAAAAGTTTCTGTGAACTCGCCCCCCTTTTCGTAAAACAGTCTGACAGTTGATAGCTCCTGTCGACCCATTTAACGTTTGTTATTTCCCCTCTGTCCAACATCTGCTTCAAACTTGCGATGTCTATCCGTAACCTCTTTGCATTGACACTTTTTGTAGAGTGCACATTTTCCCACAGGGGTTTATTGTCAATGTGACAGTCAATAGGTATATTACCCAAATCCCCTAATCCCAAAATTTCTGTCAATATCATACTTATATAAATAGCCATATCCACCGCCTCTACATGGCTTAACGTCTCAGCAGCCAAAGTGCTTTTTACCACTCTCCTTATTTTCTTTGTTTCCCACACAAGTGGGCAACATTTAACATTGTTCCCCCAAAAGGAAAATTATAAAACCTCCTGCGCTTGAAACCCCATCACATAAATTTGCGTAGGACGCATCACTATAAACTATGAGTTTCAAGTGCTTAAGGTCACCTAAAACCGGAAACTTCAAAACACACTCCTGCGTTTTTAGTTTGGCCAACGCTTTATTTGCTCTTATTATGTCTTCCACTTTGGGATCATTCATTTTTGTACTCAACTCTAAGACATCAAAACTCACGTCCGGTCTAGTCTGTCTACCTAACCAGTTCAGTTGCCCAATTAAACTTCGCAGTTGCTCTTTTTCTATCGTTGAAACCATTGCGTCTTTTTGTGAAACTCGGCCATGACTAATTGCTATTGGGGTGATGCTTTCCAAATAAGATTGCTGATGTAAAGTTTCCCCTAACTTAGTCTGTCCAATTTCCAGTCCAATATATTTAAATGCACCGGAGGCCTGACTTCCAACCCTGAATTCTTTCCTCAAACCAGAGATTACAATAGCTTCAAAATCACTAGTCCCACCCCACAAAAAATCATCGACATGCAACATCAAAATGCCAGAAAGATTTCCTTTATAGTGCCAGTAAAACATTGCAGGATCTGCTTTCAACTGGCAACAGCCTAACTTTAACAAAACTGACCTTACCGAAAAATACCAGATTCGAGATGCATCATTTAATTTGTTCAACTTCCAGAGTACCTCTTCTGTGTTAGCTGCTTCTTTAGGAGGACGGAGAAAAATGTCTCTCTGGAGCTGATGCCCCTGCAAAAAGGCAGCTTTTATATCTATAGATTTGCATTCCAATGCCTTTGTGGCTAATAGAGCCAAGAAGATCTTTAAAATAACCTTTCCTGCTGTAGGTGAATCTACCCTTAAATCCTGATCTTCTAAGTTTTCTTCAAATCCCCTTGCCACGAGCCTGGCCTTTGCCTTACAAGTTCCATCCGGAAGAACCTTTTCCGTGCAAATCCATCTGTGGGATAAAGCTCTTTGTCCCCTATCCGGTACCTCCGTGTATACACCAAATTCACTCCAACTATGCAATTCTTGCTGTTTAGCTTCTTTAATAACTTTTTCATCTAATTTATTTGAAGCCACCAAAATCTCACGTGCATGTGGGCTCCTACTCCTATTAGTATTCGTAGTCTTACTCATGTTCCGAGATCATGACAAACTACGTCCCCTCTCCCGCCTGTATCTCGTTCTGTACTGCTACTGCTTGATCTTTCCCTTCTGCTGTGGGATGTCCTTTCAATAGTTCTCGACCTTTTCCTGCGGACCTGTTCACTATCCGATGTACTATCTGAACTGGCACTGCGTTTCTGTGCCCTCCATTTTTGAACTTCGTTTTCCCAATCCATTGTCTTGACTCCTTCCCCTGAATGCTGTACATTCAACCAATGTTTATACTTTCCAGTGGCCTTCCCTGCTCTACTAATAACAGTTGCATCCTTCCATTGACTAGACCCTTCAGGCACGTATGTCACTTTTGTACCAACTTTTGGCAGTTGCCCTTTCGGAAAAATGGCCTCTTTTAATTCACCAGAAGTGTTGTGTTCCTCCTCAGAAACCCTGTCTATATCAGTTAATTTGTCCTCATAGTTCTGTAACACATGCGTACCTGATGACTCTGGTTCCTCGTCATGTCTGTCTGCTCTATCTAAATTTGAAAATTTGTAATCTGTACCCATTATCCTTGATGAATGGACCCTAACAGTTTGATTACCATGTTGCAAAATAATTGTTTTGCCATCTATGCCTATGATCTTCCCTGGGCCTTTCCATTCATTAGAATTGTCTCTCTTATAGTATACCATGTCTCCTTGCTGACAAACGGCATCTGATGGCCGTACGTTATGTCTTAAAGCTCTGCGAATTCTTTCAGAGACTTCTGCTTCCAAAAAAGCTTTTCTACTGCTATGTAATGCATTTAAATGTTCAGCAAAACCAGAGATAATTGTAGTCCCCTCCCAAGCTGGAGGCTGGTCATCCAAAATGGACGGAATTTTAGGATTTCTACCAAACACTAATTGATAAGGATTATAGCCCCCAGCCATCTGCAATGAATTCTTTGCATGTACTGCCCATGCTAAAGCTGAATTTAGCCTGCAATTTGGTCGATCTGCCAAAATTTTCCGAAGCATGTCATCAATGACAGCATGATTTCTTTCACAGACACCTTTACTAAATGGGCTTTCTGCAGCCGTATTCATAACTCTGATATTCATGTTTTCACACATATCCCTAAACTTATCATTAGCAAATTCTCCCCCGTTGTCCGTAAGGAATTTTGCCGGTGGACCCATTCCTGTCCCTATCCATTTCTCCACGATTTGATCCAGAATTACTCTCTTTTCGTTACTTCGTACAATCGTTGATTGACTAAATCTGGTTGCTAAATCTACAAAATAAATATATTATTTGCTTTATCCGAGATCTTAAGGTCCATGGCCACAATGTTGTTAAAATCCCTGGCCAAAGGTAGGGTTACTATCGGTCGTGCTGGTGTCCTTCTGTACTTCCTACAAACTTCACAGCGGTCACTAACCTGTTCTATCAGTTTAGTATAGTCGTCATCCCTTCCCCTGCATCCTTTAATAAAATTTTCAGCCTCCGAGGAGACGGATGTCCAAATTGCCTATGCAGTTTTAATACCACAAGCTTTTTAATCAGCTAAAGTCCCATTTTCAACTGCCATTAACACATCCTTAACCACTCTACTTGAAAAATTATTTGTCAGTAATGGAATACAATAGTGTCCCGACTGTGTAAATTGTAAGTCCACAGTCTTTCCAAAAACTGTTGCCTTATCCTGTTCCATATCCAGTTTCATGTGTGCTTTCTTCATCGATGGTCTGCTCAGAAGCAAAGGTATCTCACTTGATACAACATCCGTGCTAATGAAATGATTCACTCCGGCAATATTGCAAGGGATCACCACTCTTTTCAGCGACTTCAGAGTTTATCATCCCCAAACCTGAAACTTGTGGAACTTTCAAATTCCTTAACCTTGTTACGATTTTCAGCATTCAGAGTCCAGGTAACATTTTAACCAGTCAATTCCACACACAGTAGATGTGCAGCCACTGTCCAATACAGCACAGTTGAAGGATTCTGCAACGAACACCCTCATTCCCAGCGTAAAACTGCTTGTCAATAGGACAATGCCTTCTTCCTGGTTACTATCTTTTTCCTCTTCTGACTCTTCCGTGTCATGTGTCGTTTCAAACACTCTATCATGACGAGTTGGACAGTTGAAAGCATAATGGTATTGAGAGTCACATCGAAAACATCGATTTATCATGCCCCGTGCATTTCTGGGGTTCATCTTCCTATTGTAGGTTCTAACTGGGTTTCTGTCTTCATAATTTCCTTGTCTCGGTCTCCGTCTATAGTCTTGAGCCCTGTTCGTAGCCATACGATTTCGCCATCCTGTTACTAGTGTATCTTCCATATTCTGCCTTATTGCAGGCTGACCTATTTGGGTCATCAGAGCCATTGGAATCGAATGTTTCCCCAGAAACATTTGTAAAGCTTTTGTCATCTGTTCGAATAAGGTATCCTTATCAGTAAACTGAACTCCTGTCAAAACCAGAAGCCTATCCATGTTGCTCACTCTAGCACAGTCAAGTAATTTAAAGGCCAATACAGACTGTGGAAACTCCAGATTGTGTTTCTGCAGCCTTTTATATAGTCTGCCAAATTCCATTATATAGTCTTCCATGGAGATATCCTCTATTTTCCGGAACTTATCAAAATCCAACCATGTTTCATACGCACTTAACAAGTCATCTTTCTTATAAATCTTATCCATATAATGTAATAAAGTCTCCAGACCTTCTTCTGAGTCTAACTCTTCCAATTCCAGCTCAGAAAGCACTTTGTTTTGGATTTTACTGCCATATGGTAGAGAAAGAGCCAATGCCATACCTTGTTTTCTCTTTCCCAAACCAGTTACTTTAGTCCACATAACTACTGCACTTCTCCATTGGTCGTACAATTCTCTTTCAGAAAATAAGGGAGGATAGTCATACCCAGCCATCTTTATCCTGGGTTCAGCCATGTATCTTCTTTTTTTCCCTTCTCACTCACTCCTTGGTTTGATCAGGAAAAGTTGTATCTTTCAAAACTTCACATTTGCACAGCTACCATCCTCTGCTACCATTGCTAGACGTTTTAGTTGCTGTGAAACGAAGAGTGTAGAGTTCTTGTTCCTTTTCACCAAAACCCATTTATTTCACTTCCACTGCCTCTGCACAAAACTCTTAACAACACACCACCTGACAGAGGCCACCTGGAGCCCCTTTACATATCAGTGTCAATTACTGGATACTTAACATAAATGAGACAACTAATTGCAATGTCTCTTAACCCATTACTTAACAAGGGTGTGTGGACAGTCTGGATCATGTTAACATCAAAAAGGAGGTATTGAGTCTTTAAAAAAAAATATTAAGGTAGATAATTCTCCTGGGCCAGATGGGATTTATCCCAGAATACTGAGGGAAGCAAGGGAGAAAATTGCTGGGGCCTTGACTGACATCTTTGTATCCTCATTGGCTACAGGTGAGATCCCAGAGGACTAAAGAATAGCTAATGTGGTACTGCTGTTTAAGAAAGGTAGCAGGGATAATCCTGGAAACTATCGGCCGGAGAGCCTCATGTCGGTAGCAGGTAAATTATTGGAGAGAATTCTCAGGGACAGGATTTATACCCATTTGGAAACAAATGGACTCATAAGCGATAAGATAGCATGGTTTTGTGAAGGGGAGGTCGTGCCTCACTAACTTGATCGAGTTTTTGAGGAGGTGACAAAGATGATTGATGAGGGGATTGATGTGACTTCAGTAAAGCCTTTGACAAGGTGCCTCATGGCAGACTGGTACAAAAGGTGAAGTCACATGGGATCAGAGGTGAGGTGGTAAGATGGATAACGAACTGGCTCAGTCACAGAAGGCAGAGGGCAGCAGTAGAAGGGTGTTTTTCTGAATGGAAGGGTGTGACTAGTGGTGTTCCACAGGATCGGTGCTTGAGCCTCTGCTGTTTGTGGTGCACATAAACGATTTGGAGGAAATTGTAGCCGGTCTGATTAGTAAGTTCTCGTATGAAACCAAGGTTGGTGGAGTGGCAGATAGTGTTGAGGATTGTCAGAAGAGACAGCAGGACATAGATTGGAGACTTGGGCAGAGAAATGGCAAATGGAGTTTAATCAGGACAAATGTGAGATAATGCATTTTGGTAGGTCTAACATAGAGGGGAAATATACCGTAAATGGTAAAACTCTTAGGAATATAGAAAGTCAGACAGATCTGGGCGTGCAGGTCCACAGATCTTTGAAGGTGGCAACACAAGTGGACAAGGTAGTCAAGAAAGCACGTGGAATGCTTGCCTTCATTGGGCGGGGCATCGAATAAGAAAACTGGCAAGTCATGCTACAGTTGGATAGAACCTTGGTAAGGCCGCACTTGGAATATTGCACACAATTCTGGTCGCCACACCAGCAGAAGGATGAGGAGGCTTTGGAGAGGTTGCAGAGGAGGTTTACCAGGATGTTGCCTGGTCTGGAATGTGTTAGCTATGTGGAGAGGCTGAATAGACTCGGACTGTTTTCATTAGAAAGACGGCGGTTGAGGGGTGACCTGGTACAGGTCTCAAGGTTATGAGGGGCATGGATAGAGTGGATGGGCAGGCACTCTTTCCCAGGGTGGAGGGGTCAGTCACCAGGGGGCATAGGTTTAAGGTCCATGGGGAAACGTTTAGAGGAGATGTGCGAGGCAGGTTTTTTACACAGAGGGTGGTGAGTGCCTGGAACGCGTTGCCAGGGTAGGTTGTGGAAGCAGATAGCTTAACGCCGTTCAAAAGGCATCTTGACAAACACATGGATAGGATGGGTATAGAGGGATACAGCACAAGGGAGTGCTGAGGGTTTTTGGCCGGTATCATGATCGGTACAGGCTTGGAGGGCCAAAGGGCCTGTTCCTATGCTGCATTGGTCTTTGTTCTTTGTAAACTAGTGAAAAGATGTGGAAAAAGCAGGGTAATTGTGATGGGTGAGTTTAACTTCCCCCATATTGACTGGGAATCCCTTACAGACAGGGGCTCGGATGGAGAGCAATTTGTTCGATGTGTCCAGGGGGGCTTTTTAATACAGTATGTTGTCAATCCAATCAGAGAGGGGACCATACTAGACTTGACATTGGGGAATGAGCCAGGCCAGATGATTGATGTTTCATGGGGAAGGACTTTGGGCTTAGTGAGTGTTATGGGTCCTGGTCCACAGAACCCCAAAGTGTTTCATGGAGTTCAACCGACCCACAACTTTTAATAGATTGTGTTGTGGGAAGCACACGGCCTACTCTCCAGGTGTGATACAGCAATTATGGACAAATGGTTTTTAAAACAAAACAATGTTTATTCTATGAACTCAAGTTAACCTTTTAAAAACAAACATTAAATATCTTAACACCCATTACTTCAAAGATAACCCCAAAAGACTACAACACTAAATAATCCTTCAAACTGTTCCTTTAAACATCCAAAAGACTTCAAACGTTCAAAAACAGACATGAGGTTACTTTCAATATATTTATACTGTTTGGATTGCAGACATCAACAGACCAGCTTTGTGTTTCTTCCTGCAGCTCTCAACAAAACGCACAGACACTGTGCGTGCCTTCTCAAACTGAAACCAAAAGCAGAAGGGAGCTCAGCTCCCCCCCCACCCACCCTCTGACAGCACTTCAGTAATATGATCAGCTCCATTTCTTAAAGGTACATTGCTTAAACAGCCATTTCGTAAAGGTACTCTCACATGACACCTCCCCCCAAGAAAAGAAAATAAACCATCAACTTCAAGGTGGTTTCATTTTTCACCATCAACTAAGAAATTCACACAGTAAAAACACTTTACCAGTTCAAAAAAAAAAACAACACGCGCAAACAAGTGCAATAATATAGTCCATTTTTTTTTTTCCGTTCTTCTTCCTCCAACCGAAATCCTTCTCGATTGACAGTCTCTTTGAACAAGAAAGTCTCTGCACGATCCGTCCATTCCTCTACGCCTCAGCATTTCTCTTTAAAGTTATATACTTCAGTTCAATCTGACCACAGAGTCCCTTGCAATTCTCCAATACAGGAGTATGGATTACCACAGCTTTCAGGCGGTCAAATGCCTGTTGAAAGTCCGCTGTCCATTGAAATTTTTGACGTTTCATCAGCAAGTCCATCAGTGGAGCAATCACGCTACAAAACTCTTGCACAAATGTTCGATCAAATCCACTCATGCCACAAAATCGAATTATTTCCCTTCCTCTTGAGGGTATTGGAAACTCAAGAAAAGTGATTCGGGCTTTTCCAAATTCACTTTTGGCTAGGTTTATCACCAAACCCGCCTCCTGACGTCGATCGAATAACTTCATAAGATGTTTTAAATGTTCTTTCCATGTCTGGCTGAAAACTACCAGATCGTCGATATATACCGCACAATTGAGTAATCCTGAAACGACTGTATTAGTTAACCGTTGAAATGTGGCTGGGGCGTTTTTCATGCCAAATGGCATAACTTTGAATTGGTATATACCATCTGGAGTCACAAAAGCTGAAATCTCCTTCGCCCTTTCGGATAAAGTGTACCTGCCAGTAACCTTTAAGTAAATCCAATTTGGAAATAAAAGCGGATTGTCCCACTTTCTCAATGCAATCCTCCAAACGTGGGATAGGATAAGAGTCCGTTCTTGTAACTGCATTCACCTTTCGATAGTCCACACACAACCATTGGGTACCGCCTGGTTTAGGTACCATCACTATGGGTGAGCTCCATTGGCTGCAACCCACTTCAATTATGCCATTTTTAAGTATACTCTCAATCTCTTTGTTAACCTGTGCCAATTTTAAAGGATTAAGTCTATATGGATGTTGTTTGATAGGAACAGCATTTCCCACATCTACATCATGTATAGCCAGTTTAGTACTTCCCAATTTATCTCCACAAACCTTCCCATGTGATATCAATAACTCTTTCAGGTCAGTTTGTTTTTCCTCTGGAAGATAACTCAGCAATTTATCCCAATTTTTAAGAACATCCTCATTTTCCAATTTAATTTGAGGTATGTCAAATCCACAGTCATCTGGATTTGGTTCGTCACATTGAGTTAGAATCATTAAAACCTCCTCCTTTTTTTCTCCTTCCCTTTCAAAGTACCTTTTAAGCATATTCACATGACACACTCGGTGAGTCTTCCTTCTATCTGGTGTTTTTACCACATAATTCACCTCACTTAATTTCCTTTCAATCTGATAAGGTCCACAAAAACTAGCTTTTAAAGGTTCACCTACCACTGGTAACAACACTAAAACTTTAGCTCCAATGGCAAAACTACGAACTTTGGAGTTCTTGTCCGCTACCCGTTACATCACATTTTGCGCAACTTTTAAATGTTGTCTAGCCAATTCACCTGCTCTATTTAATTGTTCCCTAAAATTTGACACGTAATCCAATGGTGTAATTTCCGATTTCTCACCCACCAATTTTTCTTTAATCAATTTTAGTGGTCCACTTACTTCATGACCAAAAATTAGTTCAAAAGGACTAAATTTGGTTGACTCATTAGGTGCATCCCTAATTGCAAACCGTACGAATGGAATTCCTTTATCCCAATCCTCTGGATAATCTTGACAATAAGCCCTCAACATTGTCTTTAATGTCTGATGCCACCTTTCTAACGCTCCCTGCGATTCTGGATGGTACGCAGTTGATTTAAATTGTTTTATTCCTAAACTATCCATAACTTCCTTGAATAACTTTGAGGTAAAATTTGATCCTTGATCCGATTGAATTTCTGTGGGTAGTCCATATCTAGTAAAGAATTTAAGTAACTCCTCCACAATCTTTTTAGCTATAATATTACATACTGGAATGGCCTCTGGAAACCTAGTAGACTCATTCATTATGGTCAAAAGATATTGATTCCCACTTTTTGTTTTAGGAAGCGGTCCTACCTTGTAAAAGGTTCCTCAAAAGCTGGAATGGGTATTATGGGTGCTGGTTTTATCACTGCTTGAGGTTTCCCTATCACTTGACATGTGTGACATGATTGACAAAATTTAACTACATCTTTATGTAGTCCAGGCCAATAAAAATGTTTCTGGATTTTAGCTTGAGTTTTCCTTATCCCCAAATGACCTCCCACTGGTACCTCATGTGCCACTCGCAACACCTCCTTTCTATACCCTACTGGCAATACTACTTGATGAAATTCTGCCCACTTTTCATCCGCCTGCATATGTACAGGTCTCCATTTTCTCATCAAGACATCACTTTTACGGTAATAACACTCTGGTACACTCTCCGATTCCTCTTCCGTATATGCTTTCTGATATATCCGTTTTATTTCTACATCTTTCTGTTGTAACTCCGCCAATTTTCCTGAACTAAAAATATCCGCCTCATCCTCCACGTGTTCTTGTTCTTTTTCAACCATCTGATCAAAAATCGTTTCTGATAATTGCACTTCAACTTCATCTTCATTCTTTGATTTCTCCTCTCGTCTTAACCTGTGACTTTGCGACCTTGTTACTACACAATCCGGAAAAATCCCAGGATATTCATCCTTCAACACTTAAGTTGTCTGATTTTCCACTGGCTTATCAACCACAGTAGGTATCACTTCCGCTTGCGATCCAGCTATATCATTACTGTATTCCTGGACAAGATAGTTTCTCTATTACTCCTACTACCACTTCACCACTCTTCACTGGACTTTCCAACCTTACCTTATATAATGGAACTCTACTCCTCTCACCCTGAATTCCACATATTACCACCTTTTCTGGCAACATTCTTCCCAAACCACATAATTCCTCATCTCTTACCATTAAAGATTGACTAGATCTTGTATCTCTTAAAATTGTGACTTTTTTTTACCTGCTCCTCCTGATACACATGAGTAAACTTTACCCACACAAGTAAATTCTTTAAAGAGATCTGGCACCTTCATATCAATCACCTCTTGATCAGGCTGTACAATCTTTTGCACCTCCTTCGCTTCACTTGGGCTTTCCTTTACCACTTTAACAAACCCCACTGTCTTATCCTGTTTTACCACATCAGCCTTCCCAGTGCTTTTCTTCACCCACCAACCCTATGACTTTACATGGCCTAGTTTATTACAGTGAAAACATTTGAAACTTTTCATTTCTTTTCCACCCTCCTGGATTTCTTTTTAAATCTGAGGTACACTCTCCTTATTATCTCCCATCAGATCACCTTTACCACTTGAGTATTTCACATGTCCCCAGTTTCTATCCCTCACAGGCTGAAACTGATGTCAGAAACCAAGCTTTGATTTCTGAACTAATTCATAATCATCTGCAATTTCTGCTGCTAACCTCGCAGTTTTAACCCTCTGCTCTTCCACATGAGTTCTCACTACATCAGGAATTGAATTTTTAAACTCCTCCAAAATTATAATTTCTCCGAGAGCTTCATACGTTTGGTCTATTTTCAAAGCCCTTATCCACCTATCAAAATTACTCTGTTTGAGCCTTTCAAACTCCATGTATGTTTGACCAATTCTTTCCTTAAATTTCTAAACCTTTGTCTGTAGGCTTCAGGCACTAGTTCATATGCACCCAAGATGGATTTTTTCACCTCCTCATACGTTCCAGATACCTCCTCCGGTAGTGATGCAAACACTTCACTAGCTCTACCTACCAGCTCTGTTTGAATCTAAATACCCACATGTCCTGTGGCCATTTCATTTGTTTAGCTACCTTCTCAAATGAAATGAAAAAGGCTTCTACCTCCTTCTCGTCAAACCTTGGTAATGCTTGGACATATTTAAATAGATCCCCACCAAGCCTTTGACTTTGACGCTCTTTCTCACTATCCTCATCACTATCATCCAACTGTACGTTTCCCTTTACATCTGCCAATTTTAACTGACTGTCATGTTTCATGGCCATTTTCTGAAGTTCAAACTCTCTCTCTTTATCTTTTTCCCTGATCTGTATCTCCCTTTCTCTTTCTTTTTGTTCTGGTAGGGCTATTATTTCTTTTCTCATTTCTGCTCTCTCCTTTTCTTTTTCCTCTCTCTCTCTCTTTCTTTTTCCTCTCTACCTCTTTCGTATTCAACACTTCCTACTTTGATATATTGACGTTATCAAGATCGTTCCCATTCCTATCTCTGACCTCAACTTCTGTGTCATGTCCTTCTCCTTGGTACATACTGATACAAAGGACTCATTTAAGATTTCACCCACTTCTTGTGGGTCCACGCACAACTTTGGCCTTGAGTGGGCCTACTCTTCCTCTTGCGACCCTCTTGCTCCTAATATATGCATAAAAAGCCTTGGGTTTCTCCTTAACCATGTTTGCTAAAGACATTTCATGGCCTCTTTTAGCCCTCCTAATTCCATGCTTAAATTGCTTCTACTTTCACTGTACTCCTCAAGGACTTGGTCAGTTTTTAAATTCCTAGACCAATCGTATGTTTCCTTTTTCATTTTGACTAAACTTATAATTTCCCTTGTCTCCCTTGGTTCCTGAATCCTGCCATTTCTATCCTTCATTTTTGCTGGGACATGCCTGCCCTGCACTTCAATCAACTGGCTTTTAAAAGTCTCCCACATGTCAGATGTAGATTTGCCTTCAAATAACCGCTCCCAATCCACATTTCCCAGTTCCTGTCTAATTTGGATGTAATTGGCCCTCGCCCAATTAAGCACCCTCACCTCTGGGCCACTCTTGTCCTTATCCATGACTATTCAAAATCTTATGGAATTATGGTCGCTGTCATGTGAGAGTACCTTTAAGAAATGGATGTTTAAGCAATGTACCTTTAAGAAATGGAGCTGATCATATTACTGAAGTGATGTCAGAGGGTGGAGGGGAGCTGCTCACTTCTGCTTTTGGTTTCAGTTTGAGAAGGCACGCACAGTGTCTGTGTGTTTTGCTGAGAGCTGCAGGAAGAAACACAGCTGGTCTGTTGATGTCTGCAATCCAAAGAGTATAAATATATTGAATGTAACCTCATGTCTGTTTTTGAAGGTTTGAAGTCTTTTGGTTGTTTAAAGGAACAGTTTGAAGGAGTATTTAGTGTTGTAGTCTTTTGGGGTTATCTTTGAAGTAATGGGTGTTAAGATATTCAATGTTTGTTTTTAAAAGGTTAACTTGAGTTCATAGAATAAACATTGTTTTGTTTTAAAAACCATTTGTCCATAATTGCTGGGACCTCTGTTGTTTGTAGTATATATAAATTATCTGGAGGAAAATGTGGATGGTCTGATTAGTACGTTTGTGGGTGACACGAAGATTGGCGGAATTGCTGATAGTGCTGAGGATTGTCAGAGGTTACAAATAGATTGGAGACTTGGACAGAGAAATGGCAGATGGAGTTTAATCCGGACAAATGCGAGGTGATGCATTTTGGAGGATCAAATCTAGGTATGAATTATACTGTAAATGGCAGAACCCTTAGGGACATTAACATACAGAGGGATCTGGGCATGCAGGTCCACAGTTCCCGAAAACTGGCAACACAGGTGGCCAAGGTGATTAAGAAGGCATATAGCATGCTTGCCTTCATCAGCTGGGGCATAGAGTACAGGGGTTGGGAAATCATGTTGCAGCTGTATAAAACCTTGGTTAGGCCGCATTTGCAGTATTGCGTGCAGTTCTGGTCACCACATTATCAGAAGGACGTGTAAGCTTTGGAGAGAGAGCAAAGACAATTCGCCAGGATGTTTCCTGGTCTTGAGGGTGTAGGCTATGAGGAGAGGAAGAATAAACTAGGATTGTTTTCACTGGAAAGACAGAGGCTGAGGGGAGACCTGATAGAGGTCTACAAAATCTGAGAGGCATAGACAGGGTGGATAGTCAGAGGCTTTTTCCAAGGGTGGAAGTGTCAAATACAAGGGGGCACAGGTTCAAGCTGATAGGGGAAAAGTTAAGGGAGATGTGCGGGGTACGTTTTTCACACAGAGATTGGTGAGTGCTTGGAACGCATTGCCAGAGGATGTGGTGGTGGCAGGTGCATTAGCAATACTTAAGAGGCATCTGGATGGGTACATGAATAGGGAGGAAATAGAGGGATACGGACCGATTACGGGCTGAAGGTTTTGTTTTTAGTTAGGGCATTGCGATCGGCACAGGCTTTGAGGGCCAAAGGGTCTGTTCCTGTGCTGTACTTTTCTTTGTTCTTTGTTAAAATACGAGTTACGGGTTTTATGTGAGTCCAGAATCAAAAGTGGAATGGCATATCCCTTCAGAGGCTAGTTGGCTGATCCATCTTTCCAGAAGTGAAGACTTCCACGATGGGATATGGTATGGCGAGTGGAACTAGTCTTGAATTAACACTACATTGGAAATTAGACCATAAGACGTAGGAGCACAAGTAGGCCATTTGGCCCATCAGGTCTGCTCCATCAATGGATGAGGTTATGACTGATCTAATATGATAAATGCTCAACTCCACTTTCCTGCCTTACCTCCATAACCCTAGATTCCCAGACTGATTAAAAATCTGTCCACCGCAGTCCACAGCTCTGTGGTAAGAAATTCCACACTTTCACTACCTTCTGCGAGATGAAATTCCTCCTCATCTCCGTCTTAAATAGGTGACCTCTTACTCCGAGTTTATGCCCTCTGGTCCTAGACTCTGCCACAAGAGGAAACATCCTCTCACCATCTATCTCGTCAAAGTCACTGAGAATCTTATATGTCTCAATAAGGTCGCCTCTCATTCTTCTAAACTCCAATGAGTATAGGCCCAAACTCCACAACCCCTCCTCATAAGAAAATCCCATCATGCCTGGGATCAACCTAGTGAACCTTCTCTGGACTGCCTCCAATGCCAGTATAGGGCACCACAGTGGTTAGCAGTCTTGTTTCACAGCACCAGGGTCCCAGGTTCAATTCCCGGCTTGGGTCACTGTCTGTACGGAGTCTGCACCTTCACCCTGTGTCTGCATGGGTTTCCTCTGGGTGTTCCGATTTCCTCCCACAAGTCCCATAAGACGTGCTATTAGGTAATTTGGACATGATGAATTCACCCTCTGTGTACCCGAACAGACGCCAGAATGTGGCGCCTAGGGGCTTTTCACAGTAACTTAATTGCAGTGTTAATGTAAGCCTACTTGTGACAATAAAGATTATTATTAATCTTTCCTTCGATAAGGGGATCAAAACTGTTCACAGTATTCCAGGTGTAGCCTAACTAGTGCCTTGTATATGTTTCGGCAAAAAATTATACTCCATTCCCTTTGAAATAAAGGCTAACATTCCATTTGTCTTCTCTATTACCTGCTCAACTTGCATGATAGCTTTTTTGATTTTTGCATGAGGACCCCCAAATGCCACTGTGCTGCAGTTTTTTGCAGTCTTTCTCAATTTAAATAATATTCTGCTCCTTTATTCTTCCTGCTAAAATGCATAACTTCACATTTCCCGACATTATAGTCTAACAGCCAAGTTTTTGCCTACTCACCTAACTTGTCTATGTCCCCCTGTAGACTCTGTGTCACCCTCACTCATCATTTGCCTTTCCACCTATTTTAGTGCCATCCGCAAACTTGACAAAAATACATTCACTTCCCTCATCCAAGTCATTAGTATATACTTTTAATAATTGTGGCCCCACTACTGATCCCTGTGACACTCCACCAGTTATAGGTTGCCATCCTGAAAATGCCTCTCTTATTCCAACATTCTGTCTTCTATCAATTAGCCAATCTACTATCCATGCTAATATACTACTTCTCAATACCATGGGCTCAATCTTATTACGTAGCCTTTTGTGCACGACATTCACTTTTTGGGAAATCCAAGTACATTGCATCTACTGATTCCGCATTATCTATCCTGCACATTACCGCCTCAAACAATTCTAATTAATTTGTCAGGCTTGATTTCCTCTTCATGAAACCATGCTAATTCCACTTGATTATACTTTGTATCAGCAGTCCCAAAGAACCGACTTTGCCCATAGCTGACTGAGGCAGACATACCGGTGCCTGAAGGTCTCATATTACCAACTCTGATAGGTATTTTGTATAAAATTAGATTAATTTCCCCAGTGTAACTCTCTTAGAAATCTTTCAGAGCAGGTGAGTGATTATAGCTTCAAATAAAGAAAACATATAAACAGCAAGCTATTCAGTGCATGGTTGTAATGTAGTAAATTTGGTGTATTCAGATTTTCAGAAAGACTTTCACAATATACTACACAGGATGTTGGAACAGTTAGAACCGCAGAATCCCTACAGTGCAGAAAGAGGTGTTTTGGCCCATCGAGTCTGCACTGACCCTTTGAAAGAGCACCCTACCCAGGCCCACTCCACCACGCTATCCCTATAACCCCACCTAACCTGAACATCTTTGGACTTTCTGAGGAAACCGGAGCACCTGGAGGAAACCAACACAGATGTGGGGAGAAAATACAAACTCCACACAGACAGTCACCCGAGGCCGGAATTGATCCCTGGTCCCTGGCGCTGTAAGACAGCAGTGTTAACCACTGTGCCACGGTGATGCATGAGTGGGAGGGTAACAAATATACCAGAGAGTTTTGTTTTGGGACCACTTCCATTCTTTCTATGTGTCAGACTGCTAGAAGGAAATCTATCCAAATGTGATCATACTGAAACAGGAGGCACGGCAAATAACGCTGAGAACATAAACATTTACTTTACACAGATTGATGTGCAGCTGTGGCTAATCAGAGTTAGTGCAACCATTGAAATATTGACCCAGAAGTTCTGATCTCCGGATGGTTATACCTTGGAGGTCCCTCCTCAAGATGCTGTGGTAGAGCCCTCAGAAGTCCCTATGCACTGACATTGGAATTGCCCAGGGTACATTAACTTCTGTTGGGTGACTGGACTGCAGCTGGAGCCCTCCGAAACTCTGAGTTAAAGTCAGAAACTTTGGATGGTTCTGACTTACTTACCCAAACGCAATCCAGGAAAACCAGGAAGCATTAGAAGGGTTAAAGCCACTTATAACTCTTGGGTAACCATACTACTGACCTCCACAACTACTATGCCTGCCTCCCTCACTCACAACTAGACCATCCGACTTGCTTCCCCCACTCCGATTGGTCCTTACACCCCCCCACAACCGAGGATTTAACTTACCCCCATGGCAACAACTCTCCACCCGGCGCCCTCCCTCCCACCACCTCAACAACTTTCCCCATTGACCCAACTACATCCCGAACCTGCCAACTACCCCCCCCTCCTTCCCCCAGAACCCTGGACCCCTGACTACCGCGTCAACCTGACTCCCCCCTCCAAATACCCCCTCGACTTGCAGCCCCTGGCTCACTACCTCCATGTTCACCCCACCCTACCCCCTCACCCACTTACCTTTTCTTCACAACTTCACAAGGTGGCTTTGGGACATTCAAGTTTACTGGAATACGGCAGCTAGCGTCATAAAAGGGGGACAGGATAAGTAAATAGGAGCAGAGTGGCAAACCGACTGTTTATCCATCCTTCGGAAGCTGTGGCCCATAATCAACATTGAAGAATAGTTTAGGTAGGTGATTAAATTGAAGGGGTGAAAGCAATATAGAAATCAGTGTCAGCATGTGAGATCAGCAGCACTAATTTGTGCAAAGGCTAAATACCAACACAGTCTGTTAATTTACATGTTTTAGCAATGCCATGGAGTTTTGTGAAGATTGCAGATGTATTTTGGCATTCTAATTGTTACAAGAATACATTTTAACCAATGCTACAGACTGGTTTACTCCTGACCACTAATAATAAGCACAGTCCCGAATGCAGTTATTTTCTAACGGCAAATTTTTACAAGATTCATACTGAGAGTGCCAACTAGTTAGAAGATAATTATTTAACAAGCCTGACTGAAGGATGCCGAAACATGACATCTTTGGAGCTTTGGTTGACTAATTTTTCTGGCCTGAGGGAAATATTGGATATTGCGAACAGACCCATGTACCTGTCGCGAACAACCTGATCTTGAGTGTTCCAGCATTTTCTGTTATTAAGTCAACATGGACACTGGCAATACATATGTCTTCATAGGTAGTGATTTATAAAGATTGGTTTGTGCAGTTCGGTCAAATAGCTATGTCAACAGTGCCACTAAAAACAAAATTTTAAACAAGAAAACTGCATACAATGAAATTCTTGTACTTCAAACATTCATTGACTAAGGCTGATTAAATAGAACATTTGTAGTAAAACTTAAGTCTCCTTCATATCCTCAGATACTGAAGCAGTCAGTGTCCATATGCAGAAGGACATGGACAATACTCAAGCTTGGGTTGCCAAGTAGCAAGTAACATTCACACTACACATGTGCCAGGCAATGACCATCTTCAACAAAGGAGAATCTATCCATCTCCCTTTGGCATACCCCACTATCAACATTCAGGAGTGTAATAATAATAATGATAATAATCATTATTATTGTCACAAGTAGGCTTACATTAACATTGCAATGAAGTTATTGTGAAAATCCCCTAGTCGCCACACTCCGGCACCTGTTCGGGTACACTGAGGGAGAATTCAGAATGTCCAATTCACCTAACAAGCATGTCTTTTTGGGACTGGTGGGAGGAAACTGGAGCACCCGCAGGAAGCCCACGCAGACACTGGGAGAACAGGCAGACAGTGATTCAAGCGGGAATCGAACCGGGTACCCTGGTGCTGTGAAGCAACAGTGCTAACCACTGTGCTACCGTGCCACCCATATGGAACACTCACCGCTTGCCTGAATGACTGCAGCTCTAACAACATTCAAGAAGCTCGACATCATCCAGGACAAAGCAGCCCGCTTGGGGGTTCCTACAGCACAAGGACTGCAGCTGTTCAAGGATACAGCACAGAACCACCTTCTCAAGGAGAATTAGGAATGGACAATAAATAAATGCTGGCCGTGCCAATGATAACCACATACCATGAATTAATTTTTAAAAATGTTTAAAGTTGTTTTAAAAATAAAAGCAAACTACTATTAATTTGTTTCTCCTTAATAAGCCTCTAAAGCTCCAAGAACCATCACAGCACAGAATGAAGGGATGAAGTTTCCTCTGTCTGTGCCAGAGGTTTAATATGAAATGCATTTTGGCAGTCACACTACAGAGCTAAACACATTTTTGTTCTTTATTCTTTCATGGGATGTGGTCATCATCAGCCAACTGTCTGCAGAACATGTCTGCAGAGGATTTTTGGATTTCCTTTCATGGTAGCCACCAATTTATTCTCCTGATGTCTCTTTGCCCCTCTAATTTCCTTCTTCACTTTTCCTCTGTATCCTGTATATTCAGCCTGATTATACCTTGCATTATGAAGTTGACATCTGTCACACGCCCCTTCGCTCTTTTGAATTTACTTTACTTGGAGCAGCTGAGTTAAAACACTATCTACATTAATGAATACATTTATGTTTGCATTGGATTGGCCAATTCTACCTGTAACATTTTTGTAATACAGTTGTATTTACTTTTCTATTTATTCGGTTTCATTTAAAAAGGCAAATTTATGCAGTAGTATAGTCTGAACTCAGACAGTGCTAGAAATCTGGTTTCTTACAGGTAATTCAGCAATAAGTGCAATTTGCAGAAGAATGACATTTTGTCTTTTTAAATTATTTAGGCTGAAAGCCACTCTTCAATTATTCAACTTTAAACCACTGCAATATCATTTATTTTCAGAAGTTCATTTTCTGAATATTTTATTTGAAGTTATTGTGTTACAAAGGATATAAAGGTGCTGGAGGAAGATTTACAAGGACAATACCAGAACTGAGAGGTTATAACTATCAGGAAAGGCTGAATGGGCTGTGGATCTTTTTGTTGGAAAAGACTTACTATCTGTCACAGAACATAAAATCAATGTTTTCTCCTCAATAAATTTCCCAGTGGTGACAAACCTGCTTGAATTTGATTTGTGCTTTACTTGATGGAAAAGGAACAATGAACTTCTCACTTTGATGGGTATTTTTTTCTTTTATACCAGGTAACCATCTGGGGTAAAACGGACATTAGAACCTCTTTCTATGGTTTGAATGTGGTGAGCATTTCTTTGCTGGCACAGTTTCCATCAATAAACAACATCCATTGGGTGGCCTATACCCTTTCAAAAATGAAATAGTCTTCTCTGAAAAGCTATTAATATGAAATTGGAGGATGAAATGACAATGTGTTGAATCTTTCATTTCTGAGACTTAATTTAACTACAGCCTAGACAGATAAGAGCTAAAGACACTTATCTCTCTTGGCTTTATCAAAAACCTGGATTTATACAGCACCTTTAATCTAATTAGATATTTAAAAATGCTTCACAGAAGCAAATAAAGTATTCGTAGAAAAAAGTGAAGGAGCTGACAAGAGGGCAGCACGGTAGCACAGTGGTTAGCTTCACAGCTCCAGGGTCCCAGGTTCGATTCCCGGCTTGGGTCACTGTCTGTGTGGAGTTTACATGTTCTCCCCGTGCATGCGTGAGTTTCCTCCAGGTGCGTGGGTTTCCTCCGGGTTCTGCGGTTTTCTCCCAGTCCAAAGATGTGCAGGTTAGGTGGATTGGCCATTCTAAATTGCCCTTAGTGTCCAAAAAGGTTAGGTGGGGTTACTGGGTTACGGGGATAAAGGGGACACCGTGGGGTGGGGGCGTGGGCTTAAGTAGGGTGCTTTTTCCAAGGGCGGATGCAGACTCGATGGGCTGAATGGCCTCCTTCTGCATTGTAAATTCTATGATTCTATATGCTTCAACAGATCGATTCTCAGGAGAATTTGAGGAGGAGAATGGCGTTTAGTGAGTTGATTTCATACAATGACCCAGGAGGAAGCAAGGAGAAAGAGGATGTGACCTGTTACATCTTTGCCAAACCTTCAACAACGTATTATAGGATTTTTTTTTCCCCCCCGGTCAGCTTCAGTATTTCTTATCTCCTATTTATTTTAACGTACAAGAATAAGAGATATTTAGAGCAGGACTGTAGACTAATTCAAAATTTGATACTGAAAACTGGACTGGTTATTGAGACTTCTTTTGCTATGACTATTACTTGGCTGTTTAAGAGAACTTGATGTGCTTAACTACGATGACAGCTGATGCTAAGCCTGTGATAAGTGCTGCATGCATAGTAAGGCCTTTCTGGATTCACCAAATATTCAGGAGGAGCACTCATGCATAAAGTGTTAAAAGGTTGAATTTCTTGAGCAGAAAAATGCTACGCTGGAATATCAAATCTGCTGCATAAAGGAAAATCATAGAACCATAGAATTCCTACAGTGCAGAAGCAGGTCCATTGATTCTGCACCGGCTCTCTGAAAGAACACCCTACACTTAGCCTTCCCCACCCCCCCACACCCCCTTAACCTCACCCAACCTGCACTCTTTGGACACGAGGGGGGAATTTATCATGGCCAATCCATCTAGCCTGTACATCTTTGGACTGTGGGAGGAAACCGGAATACCTATGCAGCCAGAGGGCGAAAGTGCAAACTCCACACAGTCACCCAAGGCTGGAATTGAACCCGGGTCCCTGGTGCTGCGAGGCAGCAGTGCCAACCATTGTGCCACAGTGCCACCCAAGAAGGTGGTCATCCCACAGTTGGAAAATCAGTGACCATCCACAGAGAAAGCAGAACATGACAGATCTCATCTAAATGGGTACATTGATTTTGATGTCCCTGGGCTGAACTGGTATCACAATGAGGGTAGGCTTAAGCAACACTCGTGGTTTCCTGGGCAAAGAGTGTAACCTAAAAGGGCAAACAATCCAGAAATTATAATGCAAATTATATTGCCATGATATTCAAACACACACATCATGATGGACACACCAACAGACAAATCAGAGCACACAACACCACAACCAATCACACACAAGGACAGCAACCACATAAAAGCACGAGCACGACACCTAGTGGACAGTATGTCTGGGGACAAAGACACGGACAAGACCTGTTACAAGATCACAAACAGGGAATCCCCACGTGCAGAGTATCAAGACAAAACTGTACATAGAAAGTTTAAATAAAATAGCGTTGTACCATATACAACCGTGTTGGCTCATCTGTGTGTCAGAACGCCCAACACCACATGGTACAGGAGTGGATCGATACCTGCCAACTAACCTGCCATTCTGGACATGGACCGCACCGACAAACCGCAGCCGTTGCAAGTCGCGTGGAACCTAGGTACCAATTGGAAGCTCTTCAGGCAGCGATTTGACCTGTACATCCGAGCCAACGAAAAACAGAGTGCCTCGGATGAAACGAAGATTGCAATGCTCCTCTTCTACGCAGGTCAGCACGCCCTCGACGTCTTCAACTCACTGGTGTTCGAAGAAGGCGAAAACCAATCCAAGTATGACACGGTCATCCTCAAACTGGACCAGCACTTTAAGGTTGAAATGAATGAAAGTTTTGAAAGATACCTCTTTCAGCAACGCCTGCAAGGTAAGGAGGAGCTTTTTCAACCCTTTTTGATGCACCTCCGAATTCTAGCGCAGTCCTGCGGTTACGGCAGCACCACAGAGTCCATGATCAGGGACCAGATTGTTTTTGGCGTTGCCTCTAGTGGCCTACGCCAGCAGCTTCTTAAAATAAAAAGCCTCACCTTAGCGTCTGCTGTGGAAGCCTGTGTCCTCCACGAGAATGCAGCCTGCCGTTTTGCCCGATTTCAGGCGTCCGAGTTGGCACGGAGGGGGTCCCCAGCTGTCGAATCGGCAAGCCAGGCCGCCCACGACGCCGAACGCATCCAGGCCGTCGATTACTTCCCGACCCACGGCCCGGACGACAGCGGCCGCTTCCCGCGCTTTTCGCGGTCTCCCGCGCTGGTGCGCGCCAAAAATAACGGCCACATCGAGGGACGCACTGCGCAGGCGCGCCCACCGCAAGATCGCACTGCGCATGCGCAGTGGCGCAACGAACGCCGTGACGTCATGATGTGCAGCAATTGTGGAGCTGTACACTTAAAAGGGCAATGTCCTGCTAAAAACCGACAGTGCCTCAGATGTGGCAAGATGGGCCACTATGCTGCCCACTGTCGTTGGGCTCAACCCATGGATCCTGCACATCCCCGACAATCTCGCAGACAAGTCAGGACCGTCCAGCCCACGCATCAAGACTTCCAGTTAAGTGATGCAGATGACCAGGATGCCTTCCGCGTTTCCGTCATCGATGTCAACAAGGTCAATGCCATCAATCCAGCCGATGAGTGGTGTGCCACCCTGACGGTCAACCGATCGCGCGTCACCTTCCGTCTGGACACCGGCGCATCCGCCAACCTGATTGCATATTCTGCATTCCAGGCCATGAAGGTCAAACCACCCGTCACGCCATCCCGGCTCAAGATGGTTGATTATAACGGGAACGTCATCCCGTCCATAGGATCTTGCCAGCTACAGATAACTCACAAGATGCACACGGCCACACTCCCCTTCGAAGTTGTCGGCTCATCAAAAGACTCGTTACTGGGCGCACAGGCGTGTAAGGTCCTTCACCTGGTACAGCGCATTATGTCTCTCTCTCCAGATGAGATATCCGACTTCCCGGATGCTGAGTTCCACGCAAATCTCCATTCCCTCCTTGCTCACAACCAGGAGGTTTTTGAAGGCATGGGGACATTGCCATACACGTACAAGATTCGACTCAAACCGGACGCCATCCCTGTCGTTCACGCACCTCGCAGGGTTCCTGCGCCACTCAAAGACCGCCTCAAGTTGCAGCTGCAGGCTCTTCAGGACCAAGGGGCCCTATCCAGGGTCACGGAGCCCACGCCATGGGTCAGCTCCATGGTCTGTGTAAAGAAGTCCTCTGGCGAGCTCCGCATATGTATAGATCCTAAAGATCTGAATAACAACATCATGCGGGAACACTATCCCATCCCGAAACGAGAGGACCTCACCAGCGAGATGGCGCAAGCCAAAATATTTACCAAATTGGATGCGTCCAAAGGATTTTGGCAGATCCAATTGGACCCGGCCAGCCGAAGGCTATGCACGTTCAACACCCCTTTTGGCAGATTCTGCTACAACCGGATGCCATTCGGCATCATTTCAGCATCTGAAGTTTTCCACCGCATTATGGAGCAGATGATGGAAGGCATCGAAGGGGTACGTGTATATGTGGACGATATCATCATTTGGTCCACCACTCCGCAGGAACATATGCATCGTCTACGACGTGTCTTCACCCGCATACGACAAAACGGCCTGCGTCTCAACCGCGTCAAGTGTGCCTTCGGCCAGATGGAGCTGAAATTCCTCGGGGACCACATCTCACGATCAGGGGTCCGTCCCGATGCAGACAAAGTTAGCGCCATCACAGCCATGCCACGGCCGGCTGACAAGAAGGCTGTCCTAAGACTCCTGGGCATGGTCAACTTCCTTGGGAAGTTCATTCCCAACCTGGCTTCTCATACAACGAATATGCGCCATCTCGTAAAAAAATCAACAGAATTCCACTGGCAGCAATCGCATCAGCTGGAATGGGAGGAGCTCAAGCACAAACTGGTCACGGCACCAGTGCTGGCGTTCTTTGACACGACTCACCCTACAAAGATCTCAACAGACGCCAGCCAATCTGGTATTGGAGCGGTGCTCCTGCAAAAAGACAGCACGTCGTCATGGGCCCCGGTTGCATATGCCTCACGAGCCATGACCCCTACCGAACAGCGCTACGCGCAAATAGAAAAAGAATGCCTGGGCTTGTTAACTGGACTGGATAAGTTCCACGACTATGTGTATGGCCTGCCACGATTTACGGTTGAAACTGACCACCGCCCCCTGGTCAACATCATTAACAAAGACCTGAACGACATGACCCCTCGCCTTCAGCGCATCTTACTTAAACTCAGGAGGTATGATTTCGAACTGACCTGCACTCCGGGGAAGGATCTCATCGTGGCGGACACGCTCTCCCGAGCAGTGAGCACACCACCAGATGCGGAGGGGTTCGTGCATCAAATTGAGGCACACGTGACTCTGACAGCAGCAAATCTGCCAGCTGATGATCCAAGTCTGGCCCACATACGCGCAGAGACAGCGACTGACCCCCTTCTGCAGCGAGTGATGCGCCACATGACGGAAGGGTGGCTCAAAGGGCAGTGCCCCCAGTTTTATAATGTGCGAGATGACCTCACCAACATAGACGGGGTCCTTATGAAATTAGACAGGATCGCTATTCCGCACAGCATGCGCCAGATGATTCTTAATCAACTACACGAAGGCCACTTGGGCGTCGAAAAATGCAGACGAAGGGCCCGAGAGGCGGTATATTGGCCGGGTATTAATGAAGACATAGCCAACATGGTGCTCAATTGCACAACCTGTCAGAGGTTTCAGCCGGCGCAACCTCCGGAGACACTTCTACCACACGAGTTGGTGACGTCCCCCTGGGCGAAGGTGGGTGTTGACCTATTTCACGCGCTCGGCAGAGATCACATCGTTATTATAGACTGCTTCTCAAACTACCCGGAAGTCATGCCTCTCCATGATCTGACGTCGTCCGCAGTCATTGGGGCCTGCAAGGAAACATTTGCTCGCCATGGCATTACAAGGACTGTCATGTCAGACAATGGACCCTGCTTCGCCAGCCGTGAATGGTCGTCCTTTGCCGCAGCATATGGTTTCACTCATGTGACATCCAGCCCTCTTCATCCACAGTCGAACGGGAAGGCTGAAAAGGGCGTCCACATTGCCAAGCGGCTCCTGTGCAAGGCGGCTGCTGCCGGATCGGACTTTAACCTCGCCTTGCTGGCCTATCGATCGGCCCCGCTATCCACGGGTCTCTCGCCAGCGCAGCTCCTAATGGGTCGCTCCCTCAGGACGACGGTACCGTCCATCCTGGCACCAACAACAGACCATGAGACGGTTCTTCGGAACATGCAAATGCAGCGTGATCGCCAGAAAAGTCAGTACGACACACGAGCGACGGACCTGCCCCCCCTGTCCTCCGGAGACAAAGTACGCGTCCAACAACCGTATGGTGGCTGGTCAGCACCGGCCGAAGTCCTCCGACATGTGGCTCCCCGCTCGTTCCTGGTTCGCATGCCGGATGGTTCAGTGCGTCGCCGCAATCGGCGCGCCCTTCGCCGACTTCCACGCTCGCAGCCACACAGTACGCACACGCCAGATCCTCAACAGGCTTCCGAGGATGACTTTGTGGAGCTGCCGCAGATCACGCCCTCTCCATCGCCACCCATGGCCATGCTTGCACATCAGCCGGTGGTTCTTGACCCACCCTTGAGGCGGTCAACCCGAACTCCTCGCAAGCCCATTAGACTGGACTTATAACACCGTTCATATGTCTAACAAGTTACACAATTTTATATGATAACCTGTTGTTGTTTATTGTTCCAGATATCGTCTGACTGGACCACTGTTCAAGTTTTTTTTCTCGTTCGCATTCATGTTCTGTTATGGTACAACCTTGTTCATGTGACGCACCCGACATCGCCCCATGTAAATAGTTACGTCATATGCACATGCTGTACACAACACACACACACTCTTAGATGCACTCACGACGCGATCATATTTATTACCACGTAGGCACATATCTTTGTAAAAAGGGGGGATGTCATGATATTCAAACACACACATCATGATGGACACACCAACAGACAAATCAGAGCACACAACACCACAACCAATCACACACAAGGACAGCAACCACATAAAAGCACGAGCACGACACCTAGTGGACAGTAGGTCTGGGGACAAAGACACGGACAAGACCTGTTACAAGATCACAAACAGGGAATCCCCACGTGCAGAGTATCAAGACAAAACTGAACATAGAAAGTTTAAATAAAATAGCGTTGTACCATATACAACCGTGTTGGCTCATCTGTATGTCAGAACGCCCAACACCACATATATAACCGGCCTTTTTTGAAGTAGTGACCGGGAATCCAAAATGGTGGGTCACCTCCAAGTCACTGAAGCAAGGAAGTGAGCAAAATGAAAAACCTTTAGATAAGGATTATAATTGATTAGAGGCTTTAGTTGATGTTAGAATCAATGACATATTAAGAAAGAATACAATGAAGAAAGTTTCCGATCGGATTTCATGTAAAGAGAAAGACTGTTTGCAACTTGCTTTACTGTGCCATGGCATTTTTTATGCCTATCCATACTGTGATGTCTTCTTAGTTCAGTACTAATTGTTGCTAACCGATCAGACTGCTTGTCCAACACCCAGTACTGGATAAGAAGACATTTCTTCCAACTTAACATGAGGAAGCCATTTTTTCTGATCCCTGCAAAGAACTCATTCCCTAGCTGTCAGATCTATTTCACTTCCTGGCAACCTTGAGGCTGAACTGGACTATTTGCAATTTGGTGTGATTTTTGTCTCATAAGAGTCATAGATTTTACAGAATGGAAACAGGCCCTTTGGCCCAACTTGTCCATGCCGCCCAGTTTTTACCACTAAGCTAATCCCAAATGCCCGCATTTGGCCCATATTCCTCTATACCCATCTTACCCCTATAACTGTCTAACTGCTTTTTACAAGACAAAATTATATCCGCCTCTCCAACTGCCTTTGGCAGCTCGTTCCAGACACTCACCACCCTCTGTGTGAAATAATTGCCCCTCTTACCTTAAATCTAAGCCCTCTAGTTTTAGACTCCCCTAACTTTGGCAAAAGATGTTGACTATCTACCTTATCTATGCCCTTTATTGTTTTACAGACCTCTACAAGATCACTCCTAAGCTTCCTACGCTCCAGGGAAAAAAGTCCCAATCTATCCAGCTTCTCCTTATAACTCAAACCATCAAGTGCCAGTAGCATCCTAGTAAATCTTTTCTGCACTCTTTCTAGTTTAAAATATCCTTTCTACAACAGGGCGGCCAGATCTGTACACAGTATTCCAAGTGTGGCCTTACTTAATGTCTTGTACAACATCAACAAGACGTCCCAACTCCTGTATTCAATGTTCTGATCAATGAAACCAAGCATGCCGAATGCCTTCTTCACCACCCTGTCCACCTGTGACTCCACTTTCAAGGAGCTATGAACCTGTACTCCTAGATCTGTTTGTTTTATGACTCTCCGCAACACCCTACCATTAACTGAGTAGGTCCTGCCCCAATTCGATCTACCAAAATGCATCATCTCACATTTATCTAAATTAAACTCCATCTGCCATTCATCGGCCCACTGGCCCAATTGATCAAGATTCCGTTGTAATCCTAGATAACCTTCTTCACTGACAACTATGCCACCAATCTTGGTGCAAACTTACAAACAATGCCTTCTAAATTCTCATCCAAATCATTAATATCAATAACAAATAACAGTGGACCCAGCACTGATCCCTGAGGCACACCACTGGTCACAGGCCTCCAGTTTGAAAAACAACCCTCTACAACCATCCTTTGACTTCTGATTAAGAGATGAGCTTCCAACCACATATCCATAACAATGGTGCCAGAATTTATTGCCCATCCCTAATTACTCTGGAGGAGGCAGTTAAGAGTCAACCATGTTGCTGTCTGGAGTCACATGTCGGCCAGACAAGGTAAGGACAGCAAATTTTCTTCCTTAAAGGACATTAGTGAACCAGATGTTTTTTTTTTTTTTACAACAATCGACAATGGTTTCATGGTCATTAATTCCAGATTTTTATTGAATTCAAATTTCACCATCTGCAGTGGCGGCATTTGAACCTGGGTCCCCAAAGCATTACTCTGGATCTCTGGCGGACTAGTCCAATGACAATACCACTATGCCACCGCCTCCCCATGGCTAGGACAGTCAATTTCCACCTCCGTAACATCACCCGACTCCTTCCCTCCCTCAGTTCATCCGCTGCAGAAACGCCATCCAACAATTTGTTATCTCTAGTCCTGACTATTCTAATGTGCTCTTGGCTGTCCTCCCAACTCTCATCTAGGTTGGTTCCTGGTCAAGCAATGCCTTGATTTTAAAACTTGCATCTTGCATTTCAAGTCCCTCCATGGCCTTGTCACTGCCCATGTCTCTAACCTCCGCCAGCACCACGCCCTCCAAGATATCTGCACTCATCTAATTCTGGCCTCATGAACATCCATGATTTTAATTGCTTCACCATTGGTGGCTGCATCTTTAGCTGTCCAGCCTGTAAACTGTGCAGGTCCCACCCTAAAACTCTCTCTCACCCTTTAAGTTTACCTCTTTGATGAAGCTTTTGGGCATCTCCTCTAATATTGCCTTGTGGTTTTCACTTTATATTGTTTCCCTGAAGCACCTTTGAACATTTTATTATGTTAAAGGAGTGTGGTAATCACCACTGTTGTATATATTAGGAGATGTGTGGGAAGGCCTTGAACACGCTCTTCGCCAGACACATACTCTCTACTCGTAGTCAGCTCCCTGGTGAGTCCGTAGAAGATTTCTGGCGTGCTTTAATTCCCCTGGTCAGATACTGTGACTGTCAGGCCATCACGGCCACGGAACATTCGAACCTTCTCATGCGGGACGCTGTCGTCACGGGGATAGGGTCAGACCACATCTACAGCGACTTTTAGAGGGGGCCACGCTCGACCTCGCGGAAACCAAAGAGCTGGCGCTATTGATGACAATCGCCTCGCGCAATATCCAGGCCTACACCCCCGGCCGCGCGGCCCACTCCTCCTACGCATCGTGGACTCCGCAGACGTCCGCCCCACAGGGGACCCCACTCAGCTAATCCTACACATGTGCCACGCGCCAGCCAGGAAGCCCTGGGGGCCCCAGATGTTACTCCTGTGGGCAGCAAAAACACCCGGCCAAGGCTGCCCGACCCGCAGCGCCCTCTGCAAGGCCTGCGGCAAGAAGGGGCACTTCGCTGCGGTGTGCCAGACCCGCTCAGTCGCCGCGATCGCCCCGACCCTCCCCGCGTACGGGCAGTGGGCGCCACCATCTTCCCCTCCTCGGACCACGCGTGGCCAGTGGGCGCCGCCATCTATTTCAACACCCGCCACGTGCGGCCCATGGGCGCCGCCATCTTGTCCACCTCAGGATCTTCAGGCGCCGCCATATTGTCTCCCCCACGGCACATGGGCGCCACCATCGTACCAGGACCTGTGCCCCCCGGGCACCCCATCGTCCGACACCAGCGATGACCAGCCGCGACTTGCCTCGGTCGCGATTGACCAGTCTCGCCCACACAAACTAGCCACCGCCTCGACAAGCATGAAGGTCAATGGGCACGAGATCTCCTGTCTGCTGGACTCCGGGAGCACCGAAAGCTTCATCCATCCCGATACGGTAAGGCGCTGCTCCCTCGCGGTACACCCCACCAATCAGAGAATCTCCCTGGCCTCCGGGTCCCATTCCGTGGCGATCTGGGGGTACTGTATAGCCACGCTCACAATCCAGGGCGTAGAATTCAGCGGTTTCCGCCTCTACGTCCTCCCCAACCTCTGCGCTGCCCTGCTACTCGGCATAGACTTCCAGTGTAATCTCCAGAGCCTAACATTGAAATTTGGCAGGCCCCTACCACCCCTCACTGTGTGCGGCCTTGCGACCCTAAAGGTCGACCCACCTTCCCTATTCGCAAACCTAACCCCGGATTGCAAATCCATCGCCACCAGGGGCAGACGGTACAGCACCCAGGACAGGACCTTCACCAGGTCAGAGGTCCAGCGGCTGCTTCGGGAAGGCATCATCGAGGCCAGCAACAGCCCCTGGAAAGCCCAAGTGGTAGTGGTGAAAACTGTAGAGAAACACCGAATGGTCGTGGACTACAGCCAGACCATCAATCGGTACACGCAGCTCGGCGCGTACCCCCTCCCACGCATATCTGATATGGTAAATCAGATTTCACAGGACCGGGTCTTCTCAACTGTAGACCTAAAATCCGCCTACCACCAGCGGACCGCCCATACACTGCCTTCGAGGCAGATGGCCGCCTCTACCATTTTCTTAGGGTTCCCTTCGGCGTCACCAACGGGGTCTCGGTCTTCCAAAGGGAGATGGACCGAATGGTCGACCGGCACGGGCTGCGGGCCACTTTCCCGTACCTAGACAATGTCACTGTTATAACCTGCCTGCTTACCATTGGCTGGGGACTAATGACAATCCCACAAACCTGTGGGAGTATGAGCTTCCTATATGAGGGGGGCGGGGAAATCATTAGCAGACTCCCTGTATAAATAAAGCTGGCCAGTTTGGAACCAGCAGGAAAGAGTAAGCAGCTAGCGAGGTTGCTGCTGTTGTATATGTTATTGTAATAAATGTTATTTCTTTGTATCCTTGAAACCCGTGCTGGATTCTTCGTGGCCCTCACAAAACTGGCGACGAGGGTTAAAGTGAATAGCTGTCTACACTGCTGAAGCCACCTCCCTGGATTTTTGTTGGATACAGGTTGGAAGTTGTTTTCTAATACACCATGCCTCTGTACGGACGTCTGGATGTTTTTGATGCTGCGCTGGAAAGCTGGAACCAGTACGCACAACGGATGCGTTACTATTTCCGGGCAAACAATATCACCGAAAACGAGCGCCAGGTGGTCATATTGCTCACCGCCTGCGGCCCGCATACGTTTGGGGTGATTAGGAGCCTTACGTACCCAGCTGTGCCGGACACAAAAACGTTTGATGAACTTGTGAATTTAGTGGGGCAGCATTTTAACCCAACCCCGTCCATGATGGTCCAACGTTACCGGTTTAATACCGCTGAGAGGACCCCAGGAGATTCCCTTGCCGACTTTCTATCCAGGCTACGTAGGATTGCGGAGTACTGTGACTACGGTGAGACCTTGTCAGAAATGTTCCGCGACCGTTTGGTTTGCGGTATTAACAATGCGGCCACCCAGAGAAAGTTGTTAGCCCAGCCAAAACTGACTTTTCAACAGGCCATTCAAATAGTATTGTCCCGAGAGAGCGCAGAACGAGGAGTGCAGGAGCTACAGGGAATGGAAGTGCATGCCTTGGGGCGCAACCCCTTCCATCTGAAAACTTCCCCCTGCACTTCTGCGGTACCTTGGGCGAGGCGACTTCCGGATCGACGCCAGTGGCCGTCGGACATTCCTCCCCGAACGGAGCCTTCTCCAGATCCAATGGATGAGGAGCCATGTCCGTGTCAGACTTGTAGGCGCCGACCCGGTCGCGGATGCCGG
Organism: Scyliorhinus torazame; assembly: GCF_047496885.1. Lineage (NCBI taxonomy): Eukaryota > Metazoa > Chordata > Chondrichthyes > Carcharhiniformes > Scyliorhinidae > Scyliorhinus > Scyliorhinus torazame. Next base: position 226,830,346 of record NC_092709.1, read on the forward strand.
TCCTGGAGGCGCCAGAGGTGCCGTCGTTCTGACCGAAACTGGGACCAGAACAGGGGCCATACCTCCCATGTGGATGAACCTGCGGCGACTACTCCTGAGGACGTGGAGACGCAGGACGACTGCCTGCAGCTGCATTGTGTGGCAGCTCCCCGTGTGGCCCCCATTAAGGTGACAGTACGGGACAATGGTCACCCGGTTGAGATGGAGTTGGACACTGGCACAGCGGTCTCCGTGATCGCCCAGAGGACATTCGACTGCATCAAGCAGGGTATACAGACCCTTACATTAACCGACACACAGGCCAGGTTGGCCACCTACACGGGGAACCATTGGACATTGCAGGAACTACGATGACCCCTGTTGTCTATGGACGCCAGGAGGGGCGTTTCCCACTTATCGTGGTGCGCGGCCATGGGCCCAGCCTGTTGGGTCGGGACTGGTTGCGCCATTTGCGCTTGCAGTGGCAGCACATCCTCCAAACAGTTTCTGGAGGGTTGGCTGAGGTGCTAGGACGATACCTAGATGTATTCCAGCCCGGTTTGGGGAAAATAAAAGGGCCGTAGCCCGTATCCAAGTCGAACCAGGAGCCACGCCGCGCTATTTCCGGGCGCGCCCGGTGCCTTACGCCTTGCTCGAGAAGGTAGAAGGGGAGCTCACTCGTTTGGAAACTTTGGGTATTATCAGGCCTGTCCGTTTCGCTGACTGGGCAGCACTAATTGTACCTGTAATGAAGCCAGATGCCACAGTTCGCTTGTGCGGCAACTATAAACTTAGTGAATACGGCTTCCCGACTCGACCGATATCCAATGCCTCGCATAGAGGATCTCTACGCAAAGCTTGCAGGTGGACTCTCGTTCACAAAATTAGATATGAGTCACGCCTACCTACAGTTGGAGCTGGACCCTGCCTCCCGACCATATGTAACAATTAACACACACCGGAGCCTGTATGAATATACACGTTTGCCCTTTGGAGTATCCTCTGCCTGCGCTATTTTTCAACGCGTTATGGAGGGCATTTTGAGAGGTTTACCACGTGTCGCTGTCTACTTAGATGACGTTTTGGTCACAGGGACGTCGGAGCAGGAACATTTGGAAAATCTGGAGGTGTCCGTTTACGTCGCACAAAATGTGTCTTTCAGGCGAAGGAAGTAGTCTACCTGGGTTATCGGGTGGACTGTGAAGGTTTGCAACCCATCGCAGAGAAGGTGCGCGCGATTCAACAGGCCCCCGCCCCGACTGACGCTTCGCAGCTTTGTTCTTTTCCTCGGCCTCGTAAACTATTATGGGAAGTTCCTCCCCAATCTGGCAACTACGTGGCCCTGTTGCATCTTCTGCTAAAGAAAAATCATACCTGGGTTTGGCGTCAGCCGCAAGAAACAGCTTTCCGGCGGGTAAAACAACAATTGTCGTCGTCTGTGTTACTAACCCACTATGATCCTGGAAAGCCTTTGCTCGTCACGTGATGCATCACGTGATGGTATTGGGGCCGTCCTGTCCCACAAGATGGAGAACGGGGCCGAGCGGCCGATAGCTTTCGCCTCCCGCACATTGACTGCAGCGGAATAAAAGTACGCGCAGATCGAGAAGGAGGGCCTGGCAGTGGTCTTTGCGGTGAAACGTTTCCACCAGTACGTGTATGGCCGCCACTTCACTATCGTGACTGATCATAAGCCTCTGCTGGGACTTTTCAGAGAGGATAAGCCAATACCGCCCATTGCTTCCGCACGGATCCACGCTGGGCTTTGTTGCTCGCTGCATACGAGTATTCTCTGGAGCACAAACCAGGAACGCAGATAGCGAATGCCGACGCACTGAGCCGATTGCCTTTATCGACCGGCCCCATGTCGACCCCCACGACCAGTGAGTTGGTTGCAACCCTAAATTTTATGGACACCTTGCCTGTCACGGCATCACAGATCCGTAAGTGGACCCAGACGGAGCCAGTCCTGTCAAAGGTTCGACACATAGTCCTGTATGGTGGGCAGCATAGACAGCTCCTAGGCGAGTTGCGGGCATTTTCCCTGTCAGAATTCAGCGTGGAAGACGGCATTCTCTTGTGGGAGACGCGTGTGATTGTCCCAGAAAAAGGACAGGAGCTGATACTCAGAGACTTGCACAATGGACATCCAGGTGTGACCAAAATGAAAATGTTGGCCCGGAGTTATGTTTGGTGGCCAGGCCTCGACGCCGACATTGAGAAGGTGGCCCAAAATTGCTCCATTTGTCAGGAGCATCAGAAGCTTCCGCTGGCCGCGCCCCTACATCACTGGGAATGGCCATGGCGGCCTTGGGCACGCTTGCATGCAGATTTCGCTGGTCCTTTTCGAGGATCCATGTTCATTTTATTAATCGACGCCCAGTCTAAATGGCTAGAGGTGCATAAGATGCTAGGCACAACGTCCTGCGCAACAATTGAGAAGATGCGTTTGTCTTTTAGTACGCATGGCCTCCCCGAGGTGCTGGTCACGGATAACGGCACTCCATTCACCAGTGAGGAGTTTGCGAGGTTCATGAAGATGAACGGCATACGCCATATCCGCACTGCCTCTTACCACCCTGCTTCAAATGGGTTGGCGGAGCGCGCAGTGCAGACATTCAAACGAGGCCTATAGAAGCAGTCTTCCGGGTCAATGGACACGAGACTGGCTCGCTTTTTATTTTCGTATAGGACCACCCCCCATGCGGTGACTGGGGTAGCTCCCACAGAACTCCTAATGGGCCGGAGACTTAACACCCGCCTTAGTATGGTTTTCCCGGACATTGGCGTAGAAGTACGCCGCACACAAGAACTGTAGGGACAGGGTTTTTCTCGGCAACGCCCGATTCGGTGACCCAGTGTTCGTTCGCAATTTTGCTGGTGGTGCCCAGTGGGTCCCTGGCGTAATCTTTCGCCAAACGGGTCCTATATCATACCAGGATCGTCTCCAGCGCAAACATGTAGACCACGTTCGGTCCAGAAGACTATCCCTTCCAAAGATTCCGCGCCCCCGGAGCTAATTTCTACAGCCGCAGAGACCAGAGACAATGGAAAGAAGTCCTCACAATCTTCTTCTGGTGCCTCACTCCAAGCCTGCGCAGGTTGTTACAGAACCGTGTGAAGATAGAGACGCCGAGATGACAGAGGCAGCAGACTCTGACTCCGAGATGGAGACGCAGGACGCATCAGAGGGGGAATCCTCGGGCCCACGGGCCGTGGATGTACAACCGTTACGCCGTTCATCACGGAAGAGCCGGTCTCCGTCTCGTTACACGCCGCCTGATCCAGCGCCTCGTGCAAATAGTGTCCGGCCTGCGGCAAAACAAGTCCGACGCCCTCCTTCGCCAGGGTCTTCGGTGGATTCCTTGGACTTTGGGGGGAGGGATGTTATAACCTGCCTGCTTACCATTGGCTGGGGACTAATGACAATCCTATGGGAGTATGTGCTTCCCCAATGAGGCCGGCGGAGAAATCATTAGCAGACTCCCTGTATAAATAAAGCTGGCCAGTTTGGAACCAGCAGGAAGGAGTAAGCAGCAAGCGAGGTTGCTGCTGTTGTGTATATAATTTCTTTGTATCCTTGAAACTCGTGCTGGATTCTTCGTGGCCCTCACAAAAGTCACCATCTGCGGCCACGATCAGCAGGGCCATGATGCCAACCGTGCCAAATTTGTTCACACCGCCACTCAACTAAACCTCACCTATAACAAGGAGAAGTGCGTATTCAGCACTGAACCACTTAGCCATCCTTGGCTATGTGGTCCAGAACAGAGTTCTGGGGCCCGACCTCGACCGCATGCGCCCCCTCATGGAACTCCCCCTTCCCCACTGTCCCAAGGCCCTCAAACGCTGCCTGGGGTTCTTTTCTTACTACGCCCAGTGGGTCCCAAACTATGCGGCAAGGCCCGCCCACTCATCCAGTCCATTCTTTTCCCCCTGACGGCCGAGGGTCAACAGGCCTTCAACTGTAATAGGGTCGACATCGCCAAGGCCGCGATGCATGCAGTCGACGAGACGTTACCCTTTCAAGTGGAGAGCGACGCATCAGACGTCGCTCTAGCCGCCACCCTCAACCAGGCAGGCAGGCCCGTGGCATTCTTTTCACAAACCCTTCATGCCTCCGAAATTCGACACTCCTCCGTCGAAAAAGAGGCCCAGGCTATCTTTGAAGCTGTGCGGCTTTGGAGGCATTACCTGGCCGGCAGGAGATTCACTCTCCTCACTGACCAATAGTCGGTAGCTTTCATGTTGAACAACACACAGTGGGGCAAGATCAAAAACAATAAAATCTTGCGGTGGAGGATCGAGCTCTCCACCTACAACTACGAGATTTTGTACCGCCCCGGTAAGCTCAACGAGCCCCCCGATGCCCTATCCCGAGGAACATGTGCCAGCGCACAGGTGGACCGTCTGCGGACTCTGCACGACAATCTTTCTCACCCGGGAGTCACATGGTTGTACCACTTCATCAAGGCCCGCAATCTGCCCTACTCCGTCGAGGAAGTACGGGCAATCACCAGAGACTGCCGGGTCTGTGCGGAGTGCAAACCGCACTTCTACCAGCCGGACAGCCCGTGCCTGGTGAAGGCCTCCCGCCCCTTTGAACGCCTCAGCGTGGATTTCAAAGGGCCCCTCCCCTCCGCAACACGTATTTCCTCAGTGTGGTCGATGAGTACTCCAGATCCCCCTTCGCCATCCCATGTCCCGACATGACGTCTGCCACCGTCATCAAAGCCCTCAACACCATCTTCGCTCTGTTCGGCTTCCCCGCCGACATCCACAGCGACAGGGGATCCTCATTCATGAGTGATGAGCTGCATCAGTTCCTGTCAGCAGGGGTATCGCCTCCAGCAGGACGACCAGCTATAACCCCCGGGAAAACGGGCAGGTGGAGAGGGAGAACGGGACGGTCTGGAGGGCCGTCCAGCTGGCCCTACGGTCCAGAAATCTCCCGGCCTCCCGCTGGCAGGAATTCCTCCCCGATGCACTTCACTCCATTTGGTCGCTCCTATGCACTGCGACTAATGACACACCCCATGAACGTCTCTTCGCCTTCCCCAGGAAGTCCACATCCGGGGTGTCGCTCCTGACTTGGCTTGCAGCTCCAGAACCCGTACTCCTCCGTAGGCACGTACGACTCCACAAGGCGGATCCGTTGGTTGAAAGGGTGCAGTTACTCCACGCTAACCCCCAGTATGCCTACGTAGCGTACCCCGACGGCCGCCAGGATACTGTCTCCCTCAGGGACCTGGCACCAGCAGGTTCCCCACACACACACCCCTCCAGCCCGGCGCCACCCTCTCCTCCCCCGGTGCACCCAGCAGCAACCCTCCCCGGGACCATCAGTCCTCCCCCTGCTCACGCCCGAGGATGAGGAGGATTTCGGCACGCTCCCGGAGTCACCGAGGACCAGACTGGCACCGGAATCGCCGCCACTACTGTGTCGCTCCCAATGTGATATCAAGGCCCCGGACCGGCTAAACCTGTATCTGGTTCGGGACTGTTAAAGCACCATGTACTGGACTCCAAAATTCTTTTGCCTCTGTATATTAAAACTTGTTCTGAATAGAGTTCTCCGCCACCCCCACCGGACTCAATTTTAACAGGGGTTGAATGTGGTAATCACCACTTTTGTATATATTAGGAGATGTGTGGTAAGGCCCTGTACTACAGGTAACGGGGTACTCCCTGCCTGCTGGCTCCGCCCAGTAGGCGGAGTATAAATATGTGTGCTCCCCATACAGCAGCCATTTCGCCAGCTGCTGTAGGAGGCCACACATCTTAGTGTAATAAAGCCTCAGTTGTATTCAACTCTCATCTTTGTGCAATTGATCGTGCATCAAGGAGTTTTCAAACAAGTTGTTGTTCATCTCACTGGTATCAATCTTTGGATTAGCAAGAAAGGTAAATTAGAAAGATTTAATTTAAAGCTTAAGTTCAAAGTTTCAGTTTAAAAGGGCAAACAGGAGTTTCAGATTTCTAAGCTATTGGGAAATTTATAGGGGATGTCTTCACTTGCACTGAAATGGCACCATTGATGTTGCGGATAGTTTATTAGGATATCTGGGCCTGCCCAGATGTAAGGCAGAGACAGAAAAATGTGATGCTTCTAAAGAATGATTCAGAGTAAGTCAACTGTATGATGGTAGGAGAAACAAAAAAAAGGCTAAACGATCATAACATAATTAGCTTGTAACGAGCCAAATATAAAGCTGATTGGTAAGAACATACTACAGGGGAATGAAAGTGATCCTAGTCTGAAAAATTGAAGGGAAACGTTGAATGATAAAACAGCAATGGTGACTAAGTATGAGATTGTAACATTCTAATGAGGGGTAAATAGGGATTAATGTAAGTGTTCAAAATATGGGCATGGTAGCTCCACGATTATGATACTGGGCACTTGGTTCAAATTTCATCATGGCACATTGTGAAATTGAATTCAATAAGCCTGAATGACAACAAGAATGCCATAATAAGAAAATGAAATGAAAGAAAATCGCTTATTGTCACAAGTAGGCTTCAAAGAAGTTACTGTGAAAAGCCTCTAGTCGCCACATTCCGGCGCCTGTTCGGGGAGGCTGGTATGGGAACTGAACCATGCTGCTGGCCTGCCTTGGTCTACTTTGAAAGCCAGCGATTTAGCCCAGTGTGCTAAACCAGCCCATTAACCAGTTCATTAATATACATTGGGGAAGGGAGCACAGCACTGCAAACAAGTCTTGCTTGCACATGACTTCGCTCCCACAGTAGGTGGTGGAGTCTTACTCCCTTCTGAAGTGGCCTAGAAAACCACCCAATTGTAAATAATTGCTCCAAAGTTACGTTATAAGAAGATCAGAGCTAACAGCAACAAGCCAAGCACTATATTAGGATAAAACAAATCCAATCTCAGCTCAATCAACCTGCAAAGATTCAAAAGTACCTGAAAAAGTCAAAGATTCAAAAGTACCTTGAAAATTCAAACCTAACATTTGTAGGTGGATTTTTTCCTCTTTTTGTTTACATTAAATAAAATTCTGTGCTGAACTTGAAATCAAGTTTACAGCTGACTTAACTCAGGTGTCAAATCTCTAATTAAACATAAACACTAGTTTAGTTCTGTCTGAATCTAAAATTATTTTAGCTTGAACTCTTTGTTAAATCCAGATCTAAATAGAATCTACCTTGCATATTAAAGGAAACAGAAAATCAGTGATCAGTTTCCACCTTTGTGTACATTTTATTTGTTCTCAAAAAGTGAGCAACGTTGCCAGGGCCATAGTGAATGCCCATCTCAATTTTTGCCACTTCTCTTGGAATAATTGCATTAGGTCTCATCAATATTACAGACTATTTTCCTTAGTACAGCAAAAATCAGTTATGTACAAAAGGATTCTTTCTTTTTTTAGGTTAAGTTGTGTTTTACTAGCTACTTACCATCACATCATATTCAAAATTATTCTTTGCCTTCATGAATATGTGCCCTCTTTTCCCCAAAAAGCAGGATGATTATAGATTATTTTCACTGAACAGGTAAATGGTCTATCATGCCTTTTTTCATCAGTGGTGACATTTGGCTGTTGATTTGTAAGAAATTCTATTGAAGTGTTCATCAGAGATTATTTAAGTAACCAAAACATAAATTCTCATTTTAAATTTAATGTAGCAGATACTAGGATTGGTATAAGAAAATCATCATGCAGGGCTTGGTGGATTGAATTGTTTTATTCTAAAATAGCAGATATATCCATGTAAGTAACAGAAAGCATATCTTGGCAAAAGTTCAACGTTTAAAATTATTGAATTGATAGAAACTGCAGATATCAATCAAAGCTTCAATGTCAATTGAAGCGGAGAGTTTGGTAATGTGAATAAAACAGAGGGAAAAATTGTCTAACGGTTGGATGAATTTTAACAATTACATTCCAAAATTAACTTAAAGCTTGTCATCTCAAATGCCAAATACTTGATAATTAGTGGGTGTTCTGGACACTGTGCGCTATGTTTTCATATTAATATATGCTTATCACCATACTAGTAATTAAATTGCCAGTCATACAGGCTACAGATGTGTTTTATTATGATTTATACTGAAGCACGTTTCAGAATTTTTGTTTTTTAAATTCGGAAGGCTTCAACAGCAGCTACAGCTTGCAATTCAAAGATTGTTCTTACTTGTTAAAAATTCCTTAGGGTCGGCAAAAAGCTTGCTGCATATTTGTTGATTCATTGAGTGCACAATATCAGTGCATTTGCGATTGGCTCGTTATATATCCCTTATCATTGTATGCACACGTCAACTCTATAAACTTAGTCGAAACAATGCAAAACTTAGTGGCCCGAAATCTGTGGTAGTAATGGTGGGGAGGTTGTCAGGATCACATTTATTACTGGTTAAAACTGACAACAATTTCTACCATGTGCACAAGTGCAGTTAAACACAGAAATCCAGAAGTGCTGGCCGGAATTCTCCAGCTGTTTCTATTCACTTTTCCCGCTGACAGTGTACCCCCGCCCACAGGTTTTCCAGTGGCGTGGGGTAGTTACAATGGGAAGTCCCATTGACAACCGGCTGGAGAATAGAATCTTGCCGACAGTGAACGGCGCGCGGCTGAGAAACACGAAGGTGCGGGACTGGAGATTCGCGCCCTCTATCAGAGATTCTCTGCGCCACCACAGGGTGCACTACTGCAGTCTTCGCAGATGGACTTAAAATCAAGCTCACTGATTTAATATACACTTAAAAAAACTAATAACCCACTATTTCCATTGTAAAGACTGCTGAAAACCTTGACCCTTGTTCGGTCAGGAATAACTGACATACTAAATGATAATTACTTAACCATCTCTCTAGTCCTGCAAAATACATTTTACAAACATGGAGTCTCACACAACAAATGACATTGTTAGATGGTTTGATTTTTTTTTCTCGTTTGTGCTTTGATATTCCCTTAATCTCATGGGTATGCCCCAGTCTTTCTGCTTTCCGTGCAATGATTTAAATGCAACTTGTATTTTCTGCTTTTAAAAATGCTTTGCAGCTTGTGGCAATTCTCCAAGTTCATTGATTGATCAGTCTCCCTGCTGCCCATCCTGTTCACACACCCAACCAATCCCCTCTTAAAGGTGGTCAAAATTGAAAGTGACAGTGGAATAGAGGAATCTACACATTAAGAGCTCACTAACGCTTTGTGGTCAGCCTTACTCAAGGCGAATAGCAAGCACTGTTCCCTCACAGCTGACCATAAAATTCAGACAACTGTGTTCTGATTTTCCTGCATCACAATCAATTTATAACAATGTACCATAAGACCATAAGACATAGGAGTGGAGGTAAGGCCATTCGGCCCATCGAGTCCACTCCACCATTCAATCATGGCTGATTTCAACTCCATTTCCCCGCTCTCTCTCCATAGCCCTTAATTCCTCGAGAAATCAAGAATTTATCAACTTCTGTCTTAAAGACACTCAACGTCCCGGCCTCCACCGCCCTCTGTGGCAATGAATTCCACAGACCCACCACTTTCTGGCTGAAGAAATTTCTCCTCATCTCTGTTCTAAAGTGACTCCCTTTTATTCTAAGGCTGTGCCCCCGGGTCCTAGTCTCCCCTGCTAATGGAAACAACTTCCCTATGTCCACCCTATCTAAGCCATTCATTATCTTGTAAGTTTCTATTAGATCTCCCCTCAACCTCCTAAACTCCAATGAATATAATCCCAGGATCCTCAGACATTCATCGTATGTTAGGCCTACCATTCCTGGGATCATCCGTGTGAATCTCCGCTGGACCCGCTCCAGTGCCAGTATGTCCTTCCTGAGGTGTGGGGCCCAAAATTGCTCACAGTATTCTAAATGGGGCCTAACTAATGCTTTATAAAGCTTCAGAAGTACATCCCTGCTTTTATATTCCAAGCCTCTTGAGATGAATGACAACATTGCATTTGCTTTCTTAATTACGGACTCAACCTGAAAGTTTACCTTTAGAGAATCCTGGACTAGGACTCCCAAGTCCCTTTGCACTTCAGCATTATGAATTTTGTCACCGTTTAGAAAATAGTACATGCCTCTATTCTTTTTTCCAAAGTGCAAGACCTCGCACTTGCCCACGTTGAATTTCATCAGCCATTTCTTGGACCACTCTCCTAAACTGTCTAAATCTTTCTGCAGCCTCCCCACCTCCTCCATACTACCTGCCCCTCCACCTATCTTTGTATCATCGGCAAACTTAGCCAGAATGCCCCCAGTCCCGTCATCTAGATCGTTAATATATAAAGAGAACAGCTGTGGCCCCAACACTGAACCCTGCGGGACACCACTCATCACCGGTTGCCATTCCGAAAAAGAGCCTTTTATCCCAACTCTCTGCCTTCTGCCTGACAGCCAATCGTCAATCCACGTTAGTACCTTGCCTCGAATACCATGGACCCTTATTTTACTCAGCAGTCTCCCGTGAGGCACCTTATCAAAGGCCTTTTGGAAGTCAAGATAGATAACATCCATTGGCTCTCCTTGGTCTAACCTATTTGTTATCTCTTCAAAGAACTCTAACAGGTTTGTCAGGCACGACCTCCCCTTACTAAATCCATGCTGACTTGTCCTAATCCGACCCTGCACATCCAAGAATTTAGAAATCTCATCCTTAACAATGGATTCTAGAATCTTGCCAACAACCGAGGTTAGGCTAATTGGCCTATAATTTTCCATCTTTTTCCTTTGTATAAATACAACACAAAGCACCCTAATACATTGATTATCACAATGTCCACTGGTACCTCTTGCGACATGCATTTCCTGTCATTGGAAGTTTGTATCATTTGTATCATCACTGATTGAATACTTGAAAACTACATTTGGCATGGAAAGGTTGAGACAAAAGCAATCAAGTACATGATTAATCCCCGGGATATCCCTAACTTTACCACAATAATAGTCAGTTTTGATATGTAGATGAATATGGCAACCAATTTGCACAAAGCAAGATGTCACAAACATAAATGAAACAAATGGGTAGTTAATCTGTTCCACTGGTGTTGAATCAGCGATCAATGTTGGCTCAGGAACTTTTTCTTTCAAGTATCAGGGGATCTTTATCCTCATTCGAACACAGTGCCTTCAACAGATGCATTCCCTTAAGTACTGCACTGACATGCCTGCCAATGCTCAAGTCTCCTAACTAGGGCTTGAACTCTTTCACTTCTGACTTAGAGATAAGAGAGTTATCACTATGTCAAACTTATGTATAGAACAGGAAAGAGCCAAATTCATTCACTGGTCTGTGCTGAATTGGTTACATTAAGAGTGATTTAGTATCCATGGGCGAGTAAGGAGGAACATCAACTATGGATTCTGCTCCTGGTTACTATTTTATGACTCCTTTTGAAATGTGTGTGAATGGCGATGCTGGGTGTAAACAAGGACATCATTTTGATTTGTGGAAATCTTCTGGGGCGTAAATAACCTGTTTCCGAGACACCAAGGAAACTTTGAAAACATTATATTTGAAGATTTATCTCATCTCAGGCTGAGGAATTGGAATTTGGTGACATTGTGGTCGGATAGAAACAAAGGTGAGATTCAGAATGTCTTCAGGTAAAATGATGAAGCAGTATTCTGCTGTTAATGATTGATGGCTGGGACTCCAGCAGTGTGTGAAGAAGCCTGACAAAGTTGACTAATGTATCCCTTACTATATTTATAAAATATTGCAAATCATGTACATCAGCGTCAGTCACATATTTCTGCTATCATAATGTTTTACATGATAATTTTCCTTATCATCTGCATCTCGTCAAAATCCATTTCATTAAACACCAAACCATAACTGAACAAGTATCTAAGATGAATTGAGTGAGAAGAGAGCAGATACACAAACTTTCAAGAAGCATTTAATGAGAATATATAGAAACAATAAGTCAAACATCATCAGTCAGTAAAATCCACAGAAAGAAGCTGAACCAATAAAACATAATAAAGTTGGCAGGACAGGTGAGCAATTGCAGCTGGAGCATGTGGGATCCGGTGGAGAACAGTGCGATCCATGGCAACCAAATCCACAGAGTCTGCAGCTCCAGGCAGCACAGATTGATGTGAATGCGAGTGAAGTAGAAGTGCCAAGATGTGCTTTCTGTTACTTACATGAATATATCTGCTATTTTAGAATAAAACAACAACTCAATCAACCAAGCCGTGCATGATGATTTTCTTATACCAATCTGAGAAAGTAAAAGTGGAGGAGCCTCAGTTCGCAATTGACCAACAGGTTTGAGGTATTTGCAGCTTGTTCGGATGTGAACAATGACTGCGGAGGGCATGAACAAACTTAATATGGCACCATTGTATAGTTAATGTGCCATTAAAGAGGAGGGAATAGAACTGAAATATAATTGTAGTAAGGGACAGTATAGTTCAGGGGGTAGACACTCTTCTCTGCAGACAAGAGAGTGAGAGCTGAAGGTTGTGTAGCCAGCCCAGTACCAGAATTCAAAACATCTGTTTGGGGCTGGAGAGAAACATGCAGCTGCTGTGGTCCACATGGGTGCCAACGGTAGAGCTAAGACTAGGAAAGAGTTACCAGCAAATTGGAGTAGGACAAATTAAGATAACCGATTGAGAAATGGGTTTTGATTCACAGGGCACTGACACCAGTACTGACGAAAGAGAGTGTTGTGCCATTTGGATAATATTCAGCAGAACCCAGTGTCCTGGTGAATCATATAGTTAGGGCTGCAAAGAGGGCTTTAAACTATATAATGTGGGGGAGGGAATCACATGAGGGCACAATTGGTAAGTTCAGTACAATACACGTAGTATTCATGACAAAGTGGATGAAATGATAGGACAAATAGAAGTGAATAATATCTGATGGCTGTCACAGAGATGTGGTTGCAATGTGACCAAGGTTGGAACCTGAACATTCAAGGGTATTTGACATTTTGGAAACACAGGAATAAAGGAAAAGTAGGTTGAGGTAGCTGTTATCAAAAGATGAGATTATTATTAGATTAGTACAGTGGTGAAAAATGACCTTGGCTCAGAAGAATCAGTTTAGGTGGAGATAAGAAATAGCAAAGAAAAAAACGTCACTTGTGGGAGTAGTTTATAGGGCCCCTAACAGTAGCTACATTGTAGATCAGAGTATATATGCAGAAACAATAGGGGCCTGTAATACAGTATCAGGAAACCGGACCAGACCTCAACATTTGTTAGGTATAGGACGAGAACCCCAAACAATTTTTCTAATTGTAAAACTGTGAGGAAAGGATGCTTCACCCCAGGAGTGATGACTCTGACCAATAGATATCCTTTATGTTCAAACAACCTTTAATTTAACTACAGAATTAAACATATTCACATCAAATAAATAACTTTACAATTATCATTCAAACAGTTCTTAATAAAAGGAAAAACTTGAACTTACTATCCATACCTGCTACTGTAAGGATCCTTCCCGTTTATTCCATTATTTCCCTTTTTGTTTTGCTATTATCATTTTTGATCCATGGATGATTAATGAACATGTATATTTAAGTCAAGCAGCAGAGAGGAGTGAGAAATTCAGAGGTTACAGGAGAGAACACTCTGCTGGTTTTGAACAGGAGACCTCAGACCTTTCAGCACCAGAGAGAGACGGGGTGAGACTTGGTTTGATTCGAACATAAGAACATAAGAACTGGGAGCAGGAGTAGACCATCTGGCCCCTTGAGCTTGCTCCGCCATTCTGATTTTTTTGTGGACTCAGCTCCACTTACCTGCCCGCTCACTATAACCCTTAATTCCTTTACTGCTCAAAAATCTATCTATCTCTGTCTTAAAAACATCTAACGAGGTAGCCTCAACTGCTTCACTGGGCAGGGAATTCCACAGATTCGCAACAGCAAAGAAGTTCCTCCTCAACTCAGTCCTAAATCTGCTCCCCCTTATTTTGAGGCTATGCCTCCCCGCCAGTGGAAACCTCTATCTTACCTATTCTCTTCATAATTTTATATGTTTCTATAAGATCCGCCCTCATTCTTCTAAATTCTAACGAGTATAATCCCAGTCTATTCAGTCTCTCCTCATAAGCCAATCCTCTCAACTTCAGAATCACCGAGTGAATCTCCTCTGCACCCGCTCCAGTACATCCTTTCTCAAGTAAGGAGACCAAAACTATACATAGTATTCCAGGTAAGGCCTCACCAGCACTCTATACAGCTGCAACATTATATCCTTGTTTTTAAACTCCATCCCTATTTGCCTTCTTAATTACCTGCTGCACCTGCAAACCAACTATTTGCAATTCATGCACAAGGACAACCTGGTCCCTCTGCACAGCAGCATGCTGCAATTTTTTCTCATTTGAATAATAGTCCATTTTGCTGTTATTCCTACCAAATTGGATGACTTCACATTTACCAACATTGTACTCCATCTGCCAGACCCTTGTCCAGTCACTTAAACTATCTATATCCCTCTGCAGACTTTCAGTGGCCTGGGCACACTTTGCTCTACCACTTATCTTAGTGTCATCTGCAAACTTTGATACATTACACTTGGTCCTCAACTCCAGATCATCTATTTTATTGATCTTGAATGTTAACCTGTTCTTGTAATTGTGCATTGTGTGAATTGTTTCCTGACCATTTTCGATCAATAAATACATATGTTTTCCATGTTTGGGTTATGTTTTGGTGCTGAAAATCTTGGATTGGGAGCACATCTCCTGATTTTACATACGTTTAAATGAGAAAACCTGCTCAGCTATAAGTAGTTTTGATTTAAGTGGTGGTTTCCAGGAACGTATCTACTACTTAAAATGAAGTATCTACTACTTAAAATGCAGCTAATTATCATAATCCCAAGTGTGATGAATGTAGAAATTGTTATGTATTATATTTTATTTTTGTGGCAGTAATGTTATTAAAAACCATGGTTTGAAATACATACAGGCAGTTACATTGATAAGATGATGTAAGCTTGATAAGATGATGTAACTAATGGGAGGAGCTACTGTAACAGGCATTTTAGCAGAGACTGTTGAGTTTTCCTGAAAGTCAAACCATGAAGGCAGTTTCTGAGACGTCAGCTAGAGATCCTGTATTGTTGACAGGATTCAGGTCCATCTCTTAAAACAGTCTCAAAGAACATCTCTTAACAAGAATGTATGGGTCTGCTAACTGTACTTACGTTAGCTTTTTCTCTCCCTACAGATGCTGCCAGACCTGCTGAGATTTTCCAGCATTTTCTCTTTGATTGTACTTAAAAATGGATTGAGATGGTAATGTTGTTCGAGTAGAAGTAAAGATAGCAGTTAAAGGTTATCATGTCACTGTATTGATTAGCATTGTTTAACAGGTAATTGCAAGCTTTTTTTGTGTGATGTTAAAGATATTTTAATACTGTGTTAATAAAGTTTGTTTTAACATATCTATCCCTATTTTACATGAAATCATTCCTAGAGCGACGTATCCTTTCCCCACACTCTTACAAAATAAGCATAAAATATTGGGGTTTCTGTCCAGTATCCTCGCAACTGTTGGTGGCTGGTCTGGGATCGTAATATCATCAATGTTCATTTCTAGTCGTAATGAGGTGTGTCTTTTCCAGTCAGTGGACACTGCCCCAAGCGCTTAGTTGGTGCCTCTCATGTAGAAAGTATCGTAATGCACTATTCAGAGGTTGGGGAAAAGAGAAAAGCACATCGGACAGAACAAACATCGAGCCACAGGGTGGGGCTGGTGGTGTGGGGGGAAAAGGAGAAAGATAAGGAAGGCTTTTAAAAAGTTTGATGCTCGATCAATAACTCCAGAAGCGAGATTGGAGACAATTGAAGGCTTTATTACACTAGATGTTTCCCCCAGCAGCGCAGGTACAGAAGGCAGCTGCTGGGGAGACACGGGCTCTTATACTCCGCCTTACTGGGTGGAACCAGCAGGAGAGTTAACCAATGAAAACAGTACCTCCTACACCAATGATCTTACAGCATTACAGTGTACCGTAATATCTCTAATACCGGCTACCACATTCACCCCCTGTTAAAAAGAATCCGGCGGGGGTGGAGGCTTCCCATTACACAGTGGTAGAGGTTAAGGTTATGGAGGTACCCGGTATACATCAGTACATTGGTTTTGCCTCGTTACATCGCAACTATTTACAAAATTTATTTGCAGTTCAGAATTAAGCAATTAGTCGATCGGGGGCCCTGGTGGTCCTCTGCGATCGTCGTAGCTTTGGTGGTGATGCAGGCGCCGGCTTGGGCATCTGTGGCTCCGGGAGCGTGGCTTCGGCTTCTTCGGCAGCTTCATCATCCCTAGACGGGACCGGTGGGAGGACCGATCCACCTGGGAAAGGGGCAGCTGTGGGGTGCGCCGGTGGGAGGGAGGGTGGGATTGGTGGGGGTGTGTGTGGGGATCCAGCGGGCGCCAGGTCCCGTAGGGAGACCGTATCTTGTCGGCCGTTGGGGTACGCCACATAGGCGCCAGCCAGGTTGGGAGCGAGGTCCCGGAGAAGGACTTCCTAGGGAAGACAAGGAGACGTTCTTGAGGTGTTTGGTTGGTCGTGGCACACATCAGTGACCGGATGGAGTGGAGGGCATCCGGGACCGTAGGGCCAGTAGGACGGTCTTCCAGACCGTTCCATTCTCCCTCTCTACCTGTCCGTTTCCCCGGGGGTTGTAACTGGTCGTCCTGCTCGAGGCAATGCCCTTGCTGAGCAGGAATTGACGCAGTTCGTCGCTCATAAAGGAGGACCCCCTATCGCTGTGTATGTAGGCGGGGAAACCGAACAGCGTAAAGATACTGTGGAGGGCTTTTATGACGGTAGCTGAGGTCATGTCGGGGCAGGGAATGGCGAATGGGAACCGGGAGTACTCGTCAATCATGTTCAGGAAGTACGTGTTGCGGTCGGTGGAGGGGAGGGGCCCTTTGAAGTCCATACTGAGGCGTTCAAAAGGACGGGATGCCTTTATCAGGTGCACTTTCTCTGGCCTGTAGAAGTGCGGCTTGCACTCCGCGCAGATTTGGCAGTTCCAGGTGGCTGTCCTGACCTCCACGATGGAGTAGGGCAGGTTGCGGGTTTTAATGAAATGGAAGAATCGAGTGACCCCGGGGTGGCAGAGGACCTCGTGGAGGCGGTCCACTAGTGCGCCGACACATGTGCCGCGGGATAGGGCATCAGGAGGCTCGTTTAGCTTCCCGGGACGATATAAGATCTCATAGTTGTAGGTGGAGAGTTTGATCCTCCACCGCAAGATCTTGTTGTTTTTTATCTTGCCCCGCTGTGCATTATCGAACATGAAGGCCACCGACCATCAGTCAGTGAGGAGTGAATCTCCTGCCGGCCAGGTAATGCCTCCAATGCCGCAAAGCTTCTACTATGGCCTGGGCCTCCTCTTCAACTGAGGAATGGCGGATTTCTGAAGCGTGCAGGGTGCATGAGAAGGCGGCCACGGGTCTGCCTGCTTGGTTGAGGGTGGCCGCCAGAGCTACGTCGGACGCATCGCTCTCGACTTGGAAGGGGAGGGACTCGTCGATGGCGTGCATAGTGGCCTTTGCGATGTCCGCTTTGATGCGGCTTAAGGCCTGGCGGGCCTCTGTCGACAGGGGAAAAACCGTGGATTGGATTAGCGGGCGGGCCTTATCCGCATAGTTGGGGACCCACTGGGCAATAAGAGAAAAATCCCAGTCAGCGTTTCAGGGCCATGGAGCAGTGAGGGAGGGGGAACTCCATGAGGCGGCGCATGCGTTCAGGGTCTGGACTTATAACTCCGTCATGCATTACGTAGCCGAGGATGGCTAGACGGTCGGTGCTGAACACGCATTTTTCCTTGTTATATGTGAGATTAAGGATTTTTGCGGGATGGAGAAATTTTCGGAGGTTGGTGTCGTGGTCCTGCTGGTCGTGGCCGCAGATGGTGACAGTATCGAGGTACGGAAACGTGGCCCGCAAACCGTACCGGTCAACCATTCGGTCCATCTCTCGTTGGAAGACCGAGACTCCATTAGTGACACCGAAGGGAACCCTTAGGAAGTGGTAGAGCTGCCCATCTGCTTCGAAAGCAGTGTATTTGCGGTCGCTAGGGTGGATGGGGAGCTGGTGGTAGGCGGACTTTAGATCCACCGTGGAAAAGACCTTGTATTGTGCGATCCTGTTGACCAGATTGGATATGCGGGGAGAGGGTACGCGTCAAGCTGCGTATACCTGTTGATGGTCTGGCTATAATCGATGACCATCCTATGCTTCTCCCATGTCTTTACAATCACTACTTGAGCTCTCCAGGGACTGTTGCTAGTCTCAATGACACCTTCCCTCAGTAATCGCTGGACCTCCGACCTAATAAAGGTCCGGTCCTGGGCACCGTACCGTCTGCTCCTGGTGGCGACAGGTTTGCAATCCGGGACGAGGTTCGCAAACAGGGAAGGTGGATCGACCTTGAGGATCGCGAGGCTGCAGACAGTGAGGGGGGTATAGGGCCGCCGAAGTTAAAGGTTAAGCTTTGGAGGTTGCATTGAAAATCTAACCCTAGGAGCGTGGCAGAGCAGAGGTGGGGAAGGACGAAGAGCCGGTAATTTTTAAACTCCCTTCCCTGGACCGTGAGGTTCGCTATGCAGAACCCTTTGATCTCTACCGAGTGAGACCCGGAGGTCAGGGAGATTTTTTGTTTAACTGGGTGAAGGGGAGAGAACAGCACCTTACCGTGTTGGGGTGTATGAAGCTCTCCGTGCTCCCAGAGTCGATCAGACAGGATGTTTCATGCCTATTGATGAGCACGGTCGTCGTTGCAGTCGAGTGTGTTCGGGGCCGAGAATGGTCCAGGGTCACCGAGGCTAGTCGTGGCAGAAGTTGGATGTTGTCCTCGGACGGTGTGTGGTCATCCGAGTTGGGGTCCTGAGAGTCCAGCCAAGATGGCAGCGCCCACTGGTCGCACATGGCTGGGAGTGCACAAGCCCATCCATCACACGTGGTGTCCGAGAGACAAGATAGCGGCGCCCGGAGGCCACACGTGGCCCTGAAGGAGGAAGATGGTGGCGCCCGCTGACCGCACGTGGCCCGTGGAGAGGGTTGTGGTGGCGGTCCCGATTCGCCTCCGGAGACAGCAGCAACCACCCGGACCTGGGATACTGCCACGAAGTGGCCCTTTTTGCCGCATCCTTTGCAGAGGGATGAGTGAGCCGGACAGCGCTGTTGGGGGTGCTTGGCTTGCCCGCAAAAATAGCAGCGGGGGCCCCCGGGGTTGCCTGGCAGTCTCGCAGCACAAGCTTGTGGGGGGATGGGGGATGCATCGGAGTCGGTCGCGGGGGTTCCACGCTGCCCAGGGGGCTGCCACGCGGTCAGGGACGTAAGCGCAGGCGTTTCGAGAGGCCACATCCAGGGAGCTAGCAAGGACCCGTGCCTCTTTGAGGCCTAGTGTCTCTTTCTCCAGCAATCGCTGACGGATTTGGGAGGACAGCATACCTGCAACAAATGCGTCCCGGATCAAAAGTTGTGTGGTCGCTGGCTTAAACTTGCGGGCAGTTACAGTTCCTCCCCAACACCAGAAGCGCACGGTAGAACTCTTCCAGCGATTCCCCAGGGATTTGTCGCCTCGTCGCTAGTAGGTGTCGGGCGTAGACCTGGTTTACAGGGCGAATATACTGTCCTTTCAGCAGATTCAGTGCGGCCTCAAAATCATCCGCGTCCTCGATGAGAGTGTAGATCTCTGGGCTCACCCTCGAGTGCAGAACTTGCATTTTCTGGTCCTCTGTGGGTGTAATTGTGGCCGTCCTGAGATATCCATTGAAACACGCCAGCCAGTGCTTGAAGGTTGCCGCTGTGTTTGCCGCGTGGGGGCTGAGTTGCAGACACTCCTGCTTGATTCGGAGCTCCATTCTTTAAAATTTAGTGTAATAAATTGACGCTCGATCAATAACTCCAGAAGTGAGATTGGAGATAATTGAAGGCTTTATTACACTAGATGTTTCCTCCAGCAGTGTGGGTACAAAAGACAGCTGCTGGGGAGACACGGGCTCTTACACTCCGCCTTACTGGGCGGAACCAGCAGGCAGGCTTAACTAATGAAAACAGTACCTCCTACACCAATGGTCTTACAGCATTACAGGGTACCGTAATACCTCTAATACCGACTACCACAAAGTTATTTTGCAGAAATGGTTTTAAACCTGATTTTAAAGGCGGAGAGAAATGTAGAAAGGGGGGGTGGGGGGTGTTAGGGTTACCGTTAAACAGAGTAGTGCTTGAAGGCTGCTGTCACTAAAGATGTGAGGAGGGAGATGGACAAAAAGCCTGAGTAAGCTATCCAAGGCTGTGCAAAGGCATCAAAGGTGGCGGAGGGAGCAGAGATAAGGTTGGATGAAGCTACTGAGTAATTTAAGGATGATGTGCTGGAGACAAGGAGTAGTGTATTCTGCAATGGTATGAATTACGGCCAGCCAGGACAGAATATGAATAGCAGGACTTTGCTCAGGGTGGAGTTTGGGGAATGCAGAATGGGAGGCCAGAAATAGATTCTCAGGGAAATAGAGTCCAGTGATGACATAAATGTGGACATAGAAGTTGGTCGTGGATGTGCTGAGGTAGGGGCAAAGGTCTGAAATGTTGTGGAGGTCTTGCTGGTATAATGGGTTTAACGGTAAATTCATCATCAAATGAGCCCAGGGCTGATAAACCCGGATATACAGCAACCAGTTTTGGGTGTTAACCAGATAATAAAGTCTCTGATATGATGGACAGAAAGTGTTTTCGTATTTCCAACTGCAAGTGTGCCCCCACTATGTTGAGAAAAGACAAACAAATATTTACCAGCAGGCTTTGACTAAGTGACTGGCTAAAGGTAGATAAAGTCAACAGCAAAGGAACCAAGACATCGAAAACAAAGGCTTTGATTTCTTATGTTCAGATCAAGAATATTTTGCCCCATCTAGCACATGTATCAGAGGGCAATGTGGCAGCATGGAGGCGGTTGACAGAGAGTTGGAAGTGTCACAATGTACACACAGGTATATATGATGGTGCACAGACAGGCAGTGATTGACACACAGGATGACCAGTGAACACACATAACACAGCAGCCAATCACCAGACAGGACACGACCACTATAAAGCCAGAGGGCACTAGTTTTCCCGCTCTCTTGGGATCCAGCCTCTGAGACAGTCAGAGCCAATGAGCAGCAACTAGAACATACACCATGTGGTACTAAGATAGGCTGGTCAGGTTAGCCTCGGGTCTCTAGTCAAGTCAGCATAGTGTCAACCCACAGTTAAAGTATGTATGTGGAAGCCAGTCTCTCTCACTGCTGCAGCAAACGCAGTCCTCGCAGACCCGGCATACCCAACACATCAGGAAGAGCAAGAGCGAAATCCATAAATATTAAAGCTGTCCCCATCCCTGTGGACGATGCCACACCGCAGCATGTAGGATGAGGGGATCGCCCCCTCAAGTCCTTCATGTACAGCAAAAGATGCATGATAAGAGATGCTTGATCAAAGAGATGAAAGGTATGACTAAGAACCAAAAGTCACCACAGAGTTCAACATTGATAGTTTTCCTTATAAATTCCCATTAAATAAATTCTTAAAAAGTTGCAAGCTCTCTCTGTGCCTGTCGGATAGGACCACTCTTCTCCAATCACCAATTGTAGAATTCAGTGTGCAAAGTAAAATTTCTATTGTGATTGCTTTCAATCAACAATTAAGTTTCTTTTTATTGTCACGCAGATTAAAAGGCTGTAAAAAATTCAGGAGATCTTGATCCTGTCGCTGACATGTATTTCCATCAATGCTAGTCTAATTAGCATCACAAACATGCAAAAACATCAGTCAAACTGTGGGATTGAATGACAAAAAATGTCATCGCCAGAACAAAGTACAGGCTAATGTAGCCAGTGTGCATCTCGGTCAATGGTTCATGACAAGATCAAAGTGTCTGCATCTGTGATCTCACCAACTTTCAAGGTTGTGTTAAAATAGACTCAAAAAACTCAAACCCTATTTATTTTCGACAGCCGTCTACACGTGCTTTCACTTGCAGACCCATCTATAATATTACACATTACCAGTTCACCATTTTCTGTATATTTGCCATTTATTTATATCCCTCTAACTACAGAATCATAGTTTAACTACCTGTATTTACATTAACTGACTTCCGGGTGCGGCGATGACCAGCTGAGTCGCACGTTTCGGCAGCTCCCGGTGAAACGGACTTTTGGGCTCATGATAGGAGCCCCAACGGCAATTTTGACGGCTAAAAACACTGTGCGGTAAACCAGAAGGGAATCCCCCCTGGATACGGATGAAAAAAGGAGGAGAAAGTGGCTGGATTGCAGTGGATCCTTTAGAACAGCGGCAAGGAAGGCAAGCAAAAACCAAGATGGCGTCGGAAGGTGGCAGTTTAACATGGGGCCCTGAACAACAAGAGTTCTTGAAATGCTGTGTGGAAGAGCTCAAAAAGGAAATGAAGAAAGAGCTGTTGGCCCCGATACTACAGGCGATCGAAGGGCAAAAGGAGGAACTAAAGACCCAGGAGCGGGAGCTTCGGGTCGTGAAGGCAAAGGCAGCCGAGAATGAGGACGACATACAGGGCCTGGTGGTAAAGACGGAGACGCATGAGGCACATCAGAAACGATGTGTGGAAAGGTTGGAGGCACTGGAGAACGATGCAAGGAGGAACAACCTGAGGATTCTTGGTCTTCCTGAAGGTGTGGAGGGAGCGGACGTCGGGGGATATGTGAGCACGATGCTGCACTCGTTAATGGGAGCGGAGGCCCCGGCGGGTCCGTTGGAGGTGGAGGGAGCATACCGAGTGATGGCGCGAGGACCGAGAGCAGGAGAAATTCCCAGGGCCATAGTGGTGAGATTCCTCCGTTTTAAGGATAGAGAAATGGTCCTTAGATGGGCAAAGAAAACTCGGAGCAGTAAATGGGAGAACGCGGTGATCCGCGTTTATCAAGACTGGAGTGCGGAGGTGGCGAGAAGGAGGGCGAGCTTTAATCGGGCCAAGGCGGTGCTTCATAAAAAGATAAAATTTGGAATGCTGCAACCGGCAAGGCTGTGGGTCACATATCGAGGGAGGTACCACTACTTTGAGACGGCGGATGAAGCGTGGACTTTTATTGTGGAAGAAAAACTGGAATGAGCGGGTTATTAAAAAGAACGTTTGAACAAAGTGGTGGGGCGAATGTGGGGGGCGAAGAGGGGGGTTAAAAAGGGGGAAAGAGGAGTTTTATGTACTAATCCTGCGATGTGGTAACTTTTCACTCTTCCACAGGTGGTGATGGGGGGAGGAGGGGAGGTGGAGGAGATGGGGCGTTGGTCATTGGGGGCGGGGCCAAGGGAGAAGCGCGGGCTTGGTTCCCGCGCTATGATAATCATGGCGGGAATAGAGAAGCAGGAAGGAGGGGGCGTCGCACGGTGCGAGCCGAGGTCACGGGGGGAAGCCGAGGTCGGCCAGAGTTTGCTGACTTCTGGGAGCAACATGGGGGGAGTAATTACGCTAGCGGGGGATCTAGCGGGGGGGGTGGGAGGGGGGAATTACTGGGTTGCTGCTGCTGAGGAGAGGGGGGAGCTGGTATGGGAGGGGATGGGCAGGGGGGCACCGCCTGGGCGAGATACAGCTGCGTGGGAACCGGGTGAGGAGCTGGAAAAAGGGGATGGCTAATCGACAAGGGGGGGGGGGGGGGGTAGGAAGCCCCCCAACCCAGCTGATCACGTGGAACGTGAGAGGGCTGAACGGTCCGATAAAGAGGGCACGGGTACTCGCACACCTTAAGAAACTTAAGGCAGATGTGGTTATGTTACAGGAAACGCACCTGAAACTGATAGACCAGGTTAGGCTACGCAAAGGATGGGTGGGGCAGGTGTTCCATTCGGGGCTAGATGCGAAAAACAGGGGGGTGGCTATATTAGTGGGGAAGCGGGTAATGTTCGAGGCAAAGACTATAGTGGCGGATAACGGGGGCAGATACGTGATGGTGAGTGGCAAACTACAGGGGGAGACGGTGGTTTTGGTAAACGTATATGCCCCGAACTGGGATGATGACAATTTTATGAGGCGGATGCTCGGACGCATTCCGGACCTAGAGATGGGAAAGCTGATAATGGGGGGAGATTTTAATACGGTGTTGGAACCAGGGCTGGATAGGTCGAAGTCCAGGACTGGAAGGAGGCCGGCAGCAGCCAAGGTACTCAAAGATTTTATGGAGCAGATGGGAGGTGTAGACCCGTGGAGATTTAGCAGACCTAAGAGTAAGGAGTTCTCGTTTTTCTCCTATGTCCATAAAGTCTACTTGCGAATAGACTTTTTTTATTTACATTAACTAGAAGCAAACAAATGGATATAATGTTGCAGCTCGAGTAGTCAATCAACCTGAACACAGGTAAATTAAAGAAACAAAAGGTGTGTCTAGCTGAGGTGTGAATGGCTGGATATCAGCACTCCGGATGCAAAGTAAAGGAAGCAACAAGAAAAAAACCAAATTGGCAAAATAAGGAAACAAAATGGAGGCAGAGATTTATGATCTAAAATTGTTGAACTCAATATTGAGTCCAGAGTGGTCATTATTGCTGCCTGATGCCAAATTATCCAAAGATTATCTGATCACAACTCATAACATTCTTAGGTGTACATTTGCAAAAATTGCTGCAAGATCTTTTTAACATTATTTTGTGAATGTCAACAAACTGTCAGAGCCTGCCATCGTTAACTTGTGAAACCAACAGCAATGTCTGGCATCCGCACATGTGCAGTTACACATGGAACTCAAGAAGTTGTTTGTCATTGGCAATTCCCTGTTGAAGACTCCGCAGATGGCAATCATAGAAATCACTGAACTGACAAGAATATCCCCTTTAACAATGTAATATCACAGCAAAATTCCTGAAAGAAGTATTAAAGGTACAACTAGGCTCGTAATCACTGGTGTTCAAAAACCTCCCGAGTCTTGGAAAACTAATTGCATATTTGGGTAATGCTCATTTTTTCCATTATGATGAAAACTTCCAGAGTTTAAAACAACAAAAAACAAAGTTTTTTGTGATACATCAGCTTCTTATTGGTCTGTCTTGATCTTTATTCCACATATTGTATGATTTATGACAAGTGAACGATAGTCAGTGAATCGATTGGCTGCTTACCTTGCTTGATGGCACTGCTGTTGCTGAATATCTGGAGATCCCCTTGACTTGGCACTAGATTCAAATTAATAGTGGGAATGGGAAATACTTGCCACAAAGATTACAAAATCCTTGCTGGCAGTTTTCTTAAGAGGTCAGCTGTAAGCTCCATTGCTATCTCACTGACTGCAAAAACCGAACCGTAGTTTCTTTACCATTTAATCATTACTTAGATCTCAGGATTTTATGAATCAAATAGAATATATTTATATCAAAAGAAGCTGTATAACCATCTATTTTTTAAAAAATATATATTTTATTGAAAATGTTTTCCAAACAACAATTTTTTCCCTTTTACAAAGCAAACGTAACAGTAAAGAAATTTTAACAATACACAAATAACTAAACCCCATAATCGTTTGACATAAACTAAACTAAACCCCCCCCTCCCCCCGGGTTGCTGCTGCTGGTCATCTGTCTTCCCTCTAACGTTCCCCTAGGTAGTCGAGAAATGACTGCCACCGCCTGGTGAACCCTTGAGCCGATCCTCTCAGGGCGAATTTTATCTGCTCCAGTTTAATGAACCCCGCCATATCGTTTACCCAGGCCTCCAGTCCGGGGGGTTTCGCCTCCTTCCACATGAGTAGGATCCTATGCCGGGCTACTAGGGACGCAAAGGCCAAAACGTCGGCCTCTTTCGCCTCCTGCACTCGCGGCTCATCCGCAACTCCAAATAGAGCTAACCCCCAGCCTGGTTTGACCCGGGCCTTCACCACCTTCGAAATCACTCCCGTCACTCCCTTCCAATACCCCTCCAGTGCCGGGCACGACCAAAACATATGTGTGTGGTTTGCCGGGCTTCCGCCGCACCTCCCACATTTGTCCTCCACTCCAAAGAACCTGCTCAATCTTGCTCCCGTTATGTGTGCTCTATGTAGCACCTTGAATTGAATCAGGCTAAGCCTGGCGCATGAGGAAGAGGAGTTTACCCTGCTTAGGGCATCAGCCCACATACTTTCCTTAATCTCCTCCCCTAGCTCCTCTTCCCACTTTCCTTTTAGTTCACCCACCGACTCCTCCCCCTCTTCCCTCATCTCTCGGTATATCTCTGACACCTTGCCCTCTCCGACCCACACCCCTGAAAGCACTCTGTCCTGAGTCCCCTGTGTCGGGAGCAGCGGAAATTCCCTCACCTGTTGTCTAGTAAACGCCCTCACCTGCATATATCTCAGGAAGTTTCCCCGGAGCAACTTATACTTTTCCTCCAATGCTCCCAAGCTCGCGAAAGTCCCATCTATAAATAAATCTCCCACCCTCCTAATTCCCAACTGGTGCCAGCTCTGAAATCCTCCATCCATTCTTCCTGGGGCGAACCTATGGTTGTTCCTGATTGGGGACCCCACCAGGGCTCCCCGCACCCCTCTCTGTCGTCTCCACTGTCCCCAGATATTCAATGTTGCCGCCACCACCGGGTTCGTGGTAAACCTTTTTGGTGAGAACGGTAGCGGCGCCGTCACCAGCGCCTCTAAACTCGTCCCTTTACAGGACTTTCTCTCCAGTCTTTTCCACGCCGCTCCCTCACCCTCCATCATCCATTTACGTATCATTGCCACATTGGCGGCCCAATAGTAATCGCCCAAGTACGGTAGTGCCAATCCTCCTCTGTCCCTGCTACGCTGAAGGAACCCCCTCCTTACTCTCGGAACTTTCCCTGCCCACACGAAGCTCGTGATGCTCCTGTCTATTTTATTGAAAAAGGTCTGAGTGATTAGTATAGGGAGACATTGAAATACAAATAAGAACCTCGGGAGGACCATCATCTTAATTGCCTGCACCCTGCCCGCCAGCGACAGAGGCTGCATGTCCCACCTCTTGAAGTCCTCCTCCATTTGTTCTACCAGCCGTGTCAGATTAAGTCTGTGCAAGGTTCCCCAGCTCCTAGCGATCTGAATCCCCAGGTATCGGAAGTTTCTTTCCACTTTCCTTAGAGGCAGGCCTTCTATCTCTCTACTCTGGTCCCCTGGATGTATCACAAATAATTCACTCTTCCCCATGTTTAGCCTATACCCCGAGAAATCCCCGAACTCCCTCAACATTCGCATAACCTCTATCATCCCCCCCCCGCTGGTTCCGACATGTATAACAATAGGTCATCTGCGTATAGCGAGACTCGGTGTTCCTCTCCCCCTCTAATCACCCCTCTCCATTTCCTGGAGTCTCTCAACGCCATGGCCAGAGGTTCAATTGCCAACGCGAACAACAATGGAGACAGTGGGCATCCCTGTCTTGTTCCCCTATATAGTCGGAAATACTCCGATCTTTGTCGACCCGTAACTACACTTGCCATTGGGGCCCCATAAAGAAGTTTGACCCAGCTAATAAACCCGTTCCCAAACCCAAACCTCCTTAACACTTCCCATAAATACTCCCACTCCACCCTATCAAATGCCTTCTCTGCATCCATTGCCGCCACTATGTCCGCCTCCCCCTCCACTGGGGGCATCACCATCACCCCTAATAGTCGTCGCACGTTCACATTCAGTTGTCTCCCTTTTACGAACCCTGTCTGGTCTTCGTGCACCACCCCCGGGATACAGTCCTCTATCCTCGATGCCAGTACCTTTGCCAGCAATTTGGCGTCCACGTTCAATAATGAAATAGGTCTATAGGACCCGCACTGCAACGGATCTTTATCCCTCTTCAAAATTAGCGATATCGTCGCCTCCGACATTGTCGGGGGTAAAGTCCCTCCTTTCCTGGCCTCATTGAACGTCCTCACCATTAACGGGGCCAACAAGTCCACATATTTTCTGTAATATTCCACCGGGAACCCGTCTGGTCCCGGAGCCTTCCCTGCTTGCATGCTCCCCAGTCCTTTAATAACCTTGTCCGCCCCAATCGGTGCCCCCAGGCCTACCACCTCCTGCTCCTCCACCCTCGGAACCTCAATTGATCCAGGAACTGCCGCATCCCCTCCTCTCCCTCTGGGGGTTGAGACCTATACAGTCCCTCATAAAAGGTCTTGAACACCTCATTTATCTTTCCTGCTCTTCGCACCGTGTCTCCCTTTTCGTCTCTAATTCCTCCTATCTCCCTCGCTGCTGTCCTCTTTCACAATTGATGAGCCAGCAGGCGACTAGCCTTTTCCCCATATTCATACCTCCTCCCCTGTGCCTTCCCTCCACAGCACCTCCGCCTTTCTGGTGGTCAGAAGGTCAAACTCCGTCTGGGGTCGTCTCCTCTCCCTGTACAGTCCCTCCACCGGGGTCTCTGCAAATTCCCTGTCCACCCTTAAAATCTCCCCCAGTAATCTATCCCTTTCCTTGGCCTCTGTTTTCCTTTTGTGGGCCCCAATGGAGATCAGCTCTCCTCTGACCACCGCTTTTAGTGCTTCCCATACCACTCCCACAGGGACCTCGCCGTCGTCATTGACCTCCAGGTATCTCTCGATACACCCCCGCACTCTTGCACACACTCCCTCATCCGCCATCAATCCCACATCTAATCGCCAGAGTGCTCTCTGCTCCCTTTCCTCCCCTAATTCCAGGTCCACCCAATGTGGGGCATGGTCTATGGCTGAATACTCAGCTTCTTCCACCCTAGAGATCAACGACCTTCCCAAAACAAAAAAATCTATCCGGGAGTACACTTTATGGACATGGGAGAAGAAGGAGAACTCCCTAGCCCTAGGTCTAAGAAATCGCCATGGATCCACTCCCCCCATTTGGTCCATAAACCCCTTAAGCACCTTGGCCGCTGCCGGCCTTCTTCCGGTCTTTGAGCTGGATCTATCTAGCCCCGGGTCCAGCACAGTATTAAAGTCCCCTCCTAAAATCAAGTTTCCTACCTCCAGGTCCGGTATACGCCTCAGCATCAGTCTCATAAATCCCGCATCGTCCCAGTTCGGGGCATATACATTAACCAACACGACCTCCATTCCCTCCAGCCTGCCACTCAACATTACATATCTACCTCCGCTATCTGCTACGATGTTCTTTGCTTCAAATGCTACCCGTTTCCCCACCAATATGGCCACCCCTCTGTTCTTTGCGTCTAGTCCTGAGTGGAACACCTGTCCCACCCATCCTTTCCTTAACCTAACTTGTTCCGCCACCTTTAGGTGCGTCTCTTGGAGCATAATCACGTCTGCCCCTAGTCCTTTCAAATGCGCGAGCACTCGGGCCCTTTTTATCGGTCCATTCAGGCCTCTCACGTTCCACGTGATCAGCCTCACTCGGGGGCTCCCTGCCCCCCTCCCGTGTCGACTAGCCATTACCTTCTCTAGGCCAGTCCCATATCCCGCGTCCGCGCTCCCACTCGCTCCCCCAGCGTCGCATACCATCCCCGTCCACCCACTCTTTAGCCATTTCCTTTTGGATTTCCGCAGCAGCAACCCAGTTGTCCCCCCCCCCCCCCCCCGCTAGATCTCTTTCTAGCATGATTGCTCCCCCCATATTACTTCCGTAAGTCAGCTGACTTCAACTGACCCCGGCTACTCCTGCTCACTCCTCGACCCCCCCGTGTGGGGAACTCCCATCCGCCTTGCGCCTGTCTTCCCGCCATATTCTTTCTGGCGCGGGAACATCCCTTTAGCTGACCCGCCTCTTGTGGCGCAGCTCCCTTTCCCCTCCCCCTCCCCTACCTCATTCTCCATCTATGTCCCGTCTTTCCCCCCTCACCGGCGCCCACATTTCCCAATGTCTCCCCCCTTCCCAATTTACTTCTCTATTAACATCAACCATAGCATTAACAATAACATTTCCTGCAGTATCAGTCCCTCAGTTCCGATCCAATTTCTCCTCTTTAATAAAGGTCCATGCTTCCTCCGCCGTCTCGAAATAATGGTGTCTCTCCTGATACGTGACCCATAGTCTTGCCGGCTGCAGCATCCCGAACTTCACCTTCTTTTTATGCAACACCTCCTTGGCTCGGTTAAAACTCGCCCTCCTTCTCGCCACCTCCGCACTCCAATCCTGGTACACCCGTACCACTGCATTCTCCCATCTGCTACTCCGCACCTTTTTAGTCCATCTCAGGACCTCTTCTCCATCCTTAAGGCGGTGAAATCGCACGATTATCGCCCTGGGTGGTTCTCCCGCTTTTGGTCTT
The DNA here is from genome assembly GCF_047496885.1 of Scyliorhinus torazame. Lineage (NCBI taxonomy): Eukaryota > Metazoa > Chordata > Chondrichthyes > Carcharhiniformes > Scyliorhinidae > Scyliorhinus > Scyliorhinus torazame. Next base: position 226,860,500 of record NC_092709.1, read on the forward strand.
CTCACCGGGATCCGATGTGCCCACTCCACCTCCAAGGGGCCCGTAGGGGCCTCAGCACCCATCAGTGAGCTCAGCATCGTACTTGCATAAGCTCCACAGTCCACTCCTTCCACTCCTTCAGGGAGACCCAGTATCCGAAGGTTCTTCCTTCGCGCTCCGTTTTCTAGGGCCTCGATCCTTTCAGTACACTTTTTATGAAGTGCCTCGTGCGTCTGTGTTTTGACCGCCAGGCCCAGGATCTCGTCCTCATTATCCGTCACCTTCTGCTCCACCACGTGGAGCTCTGTCTCCTGGGTCTTTTGTGTCTCCTTGAGCCCCTCAATTGCCTGTAGCATCGGGGTCAGCACCTCCCTCTTTAGTAGCTCCACGCACCGTCTCAAAAATTTGTCCTGCTCGGGGCCCCATGTCGCCTGCGCTTTCTCCGCCGCCATCTTGTGCTTCTCCCTTTCTGTCTCTTTGGTCGACGATTCCTCGCGCTGCAGCCGCCGCCGCCGGTATTGTCCTCCTTCGTTGGGGGGGGGGGGGGGGGGGGGGGGGGGGGGGGGAACTCCCTTCTCACTCACCCCACACCGGGTTGCGTCGCCCAAAAATTTCCCGTTGGGGCTCTTAAAAGAGCCCGAAGGTCCGTCGGAGCTGGAGCCGCCGAAACGTGCGGCTAGCTCGGCATCACCGCAACCGGAAGTCATAACCATCTATTTTAACATCCTAAGCTATACTTTCTCATCTTACAAAATGAACCAAAGCTATTCTTTGCACCTTAAAGAGCGGTTCCTAATTACAAATATATGGTGTGTTACAATTATGAAGTTATGTTTTGGAGCTCTCTGTTTAACTTAAGATAAAATGGGGGAAGATAAAATGAGGGAATGAAGGGATGTTGTGACCTGCTCTGAATTCTGTCTGACAATCAAACTTGGTGGCTTGGTTACTGTGGGTACAGGGGGACCAAAGTCAAAAAACTTGTTGAGAAGGTGCAAGATGTGCACACCTGTGGACAACGGCAACAGCCGTTCCGTTGACTATGGGTAGATTGTTAGTCTCCAAATCTCACTGGCAGGTGTTAGGAATGTCACGTTTTACTAATCATTATACTTTGAACTGCCTGTGTAATTCCAAGCCTGAATGTAGTTGGAGGTCTAAAGGATAACTAATTAGTATTTCTCCCTGGATACAAAGTTCATGCGAGATATATACAGCCAGGCAGCTAGGCTTTGAGAGGGGATGAGTCCATAGAACATCCCTGTATCGGTTACAGGATTTTAAAGATATTCCTGAAACCTACATACACAAACCAGTCTGAATTCATCTGATTGGCAAAGAGCAGAAGATAGGGGCAACTGGACTAAATCACTGGCTTTGAAAGCCGACCAAGGCAGGCCAGCAGCATGGTTCAATTCCCATAACAGCCTCCCCGAACAGGCGCCGGAATGTGGCGACTAGGGGTGTTTCACAGTAACTTCATTTGAAGCCTACTTGTGACAATAAGCGATTTGCATTTCATTTCATTTCAACTAGTCTTGGTTCCTGAGCAGAGAAAATGCTAACTCTATTGTTCACCATGCAGAATGCTGGTGGGAGCTCATGCTCAGATTGAAGAGATTCCCAGAATTTTCCGGCTGTTCACACCGGTGGAATCTTCTGGTCACGTTGATGGTGCACCCCTGCTAAGGGTTTCCGGGCGGCGAGGGGTGCATTCAACGGGAAATCCTGCTGACAACGATGGGACCAGAAGATCCTGTCACCAGCCAAAGGTGGTCTGTCTCCGCGAAACATAGAACATAGAACTGTACAGCACAGTACAGGCCCTTTGGCCCATGATGTTCTGCTGAACTAGTCTGCAACTAAGATCAAATCAACCTACTCCCAATCATCCTAGTGCACTCCATATGCCTATCCAATAACCGCTTGAAAGTTCCTAAAGTGTCCGACTCCACTAGCATAGCTGGGAGTGCGATCCACACCCCTACCACTCTCTGAATAGAACATAGAACTGTACAGCACAGTACAGGCCCTTTGGCCCACGACGTTGTGCCAAACTAGTCTGAAACTAAGATCAAATCAACCTACTCCCAATCATTCTAGTGAACATGTGGTGCATTGCGTGGAAAATCCCACTCCACTGAGTTTGTGAGGAATTAAAAGAGGCTTGAAGATTCACCCAGCTTGGGCTAGAGGGAAGGAATTGCTAGTGCAATCCGCAGAGTAAAAGCAAGTCTTAGAATTGGGAGTTCCCTGCTAAGACATGAACAAGAAAGCAAGGCACCATGAGCTGAGACTAGTTCCTGGAAAAAGTGTCTACTTAAGGGCCTGCTGAAAGTATAAACATGGAAGGGGGGATTGCTGTTCATTTTAGAAATTAAATGGGGAAACCTTCGATACAGAGATTTAGAGTATAAATTGCCGAATAAAATAGGGCCTGTTCAAAATTTGTTTTAGTTTATAACACTAAAAATCTTAAAACCTGAAATCTTTTGAGATCCTTTCCATTGGACACCAGAAATTCAAACATCTTGTTAAAAGGTATCTACAAAGATTGTAATGTGCTAATTGCCACAAAAATCAACACACACAGCAAATTCAGAACGTCGCCTTCTCTGGACATTTTTTCAAAAATTGAGTATAAAATGGTAAATTGCAAACAATCAAAGGCAAAAACAACATTGTTTCAGAAGTTTGGAGTCAACAATGCAGTTTTAATTAGCCTCCAAATCCAATTTCCATAATAACCACCTCAACATGTCACGCACCTTTGAACTGAAGGCTCAAGTGAGTACCATTTTTAATCAGGACAGGGAATACTATAAATAGGTACCTCTGTTATACCAAAGGGAAACTTATTTACCTATTTTCTGAAGGTAAGAGCGAAAGCAAGGCCAAAGCAGAAAGTTTCCGTCTCTCTGGTTGTGTAATGTTATCCATTCGATCAACCCACATCTCGATTATATTACCAAGGAGCTGTTCCATCTAGAAAGAAAAGCAAATCTATGAGTTTCTGTGGTTGATTTACAATTAAATGGCATAATATTAGGGAGAGATACACAATCGAAGATAAAATGGACATTCTGCACAATCGTTATTACAAAACCACAACTGGAAGGAACATACAAATTAAAATGAGACTGAAATGCCTAAAAAAAAAGTGCTTCCAGGCAATTCAGTTTTAATGAGCAGGCACACAATAATTCTTTAATAATTAAGATGGAACACACATTTCTCAAACTGTCAAATTTAATTACTATTCAGTTACAATGCAACATAGTGATGAAACTGACTACAGTTGGGATAGGAGATCTAAGTTGAACTATCTTGCCAAAATGGATATCATCAGCAACCCTTTTTGATATTAATATTAACAGAAGGGTGAGCAAATTTCCACAGGGCCAGTAAGATGCTATAGTAGAAGTCAGGTGGCGTTTGAGAAAGTATATATGTTCCCTGATGAACCAGATTTTATTAAAAGACTCCGCTGCATTTTAGTACTTCATGTCTCATTTACATTTATAGGAGCTGTAACCAAATTGTCTATAATCTGGCATCTGAAAACACGTATCTGCGATGCATGTGTAATAAATTAGAAACTGGGATAAATAAAAACTGAAATGAATTTACATTAGTTTAACCATGAACGGAGTGCAATTTAGCTGACATGTAGATTCTTTGTCAAACAGCTAACAATGCACCTGTCTAGCTGCAATTTACGATGTGATTAACTAATATAATGTAGCATTTAGTTTCATTTTAAAATCCTGTATCCATTTAATGATTTCATATTTCTCTTTATTATAGTATATTTTATGCTTTTTAGTTTAGTCCAACTTCCTATTTGATTGCCATGTGTTTCTGGTCCTGCCCACATTTTATTTCTCCGAATGATACTTTTTTTTTCTGGGGGGGGGGGGGGGGGCACTCTCTGTATTGCAGGAATAGTGGAACAATGTGCATACGGTTTTCAGTATGACATCACATGTCACATGAGATTTTATGATGTCATTTGTAACAACAGGAAAAAAATGATTTGCTTGTACTATTCAATTAAGCAATAGTCCTTTTCAAAGGCAATTTCCCTTTCTCTGTAGTGCCTAACCCCATCCCTCTCACACATACCTGTGACAATTCTAGACTTAACCTCTTTAAAAACTCTTGACAAGGCTCCTTGACCTCATCCTAATATTTGCTTCAGCACTTCCAACATTTTTGTGGACCATTTCTGTGTCTCATTGGTTGTGTTTGTGAAAAACAATATATTTTGATTTGCAGCTTATGATCTTTACAAATTCTTCTGTACAAAACAAATTGGTCACTGAATATACATCAAGCCACATATATGCTAGATACATTTGCATTGGTGAAATATTCAAATTTCCAACTCTCTGCAGTGCAATTGTTACCATCACTTTTGTGGCAAAAATAAATTTGTGAACTGTCTTGTAAGACAGTTTTTTAAAAACGTGAAACACATTGGGAAGTTCTACACATCGTTGCCACAAGAACGGTATACATTTCAAAAGTGTGCATTGCTAACAGTGGGCTCACTAACAAACAATATTCAGAGTCTTTTAGTTACTTTCAATTAGTGCAATCAGGTAATGATAATAATCTTTTTTATTGTCACAAGTAGGCTTACATAAACACTGCAATGAAGTTACTGTGAAAATCCCGTAGTCGCCACACTGCAGCGCCTTTTCGGGTACAGAGGGAGAATTCAGAATGTCCAATTCACCTAACAAGCACGTATTTCGGGACTTGTGGGAGGAAACCAGAGCACCCGGAGGAAACCGATGCAGAGAACATGCAGACTCCACACAGACAGTGACCCAAGCTGAGAATCGAACCCAGATCCTTGGCGCTGTGAAGCAACAGTGTTAACCACTATATTAATGTCAGAAGTGAGATTCAAACCCACGCCTCCAGTTGAAGACCAGAACACCCGGCCCGCAATGGGAAGGACAAAATCCTTGAGTCTGGTGCCTTAAACCACTCGGCCATCGTGACAAGAACAGGAAGTACAGGAATCTATAAGATAGTAGATAGTAGTCATAAAGCATTTGCGGCTGTACAAGACCTGGCTACATTAGCTAAACCTGCACACTACTGCAAAACTAGCGTTCAGATAAACAATGCACAAGAACCAATGGGGTGATTGCAGAGCAGGCTCCATTTGGATTATTTCAATCTTATCCAAAATGCTCTAGCAGGGTGTCCCTGCCACATTTTGCTAATAAGCAAAATAAATGGCATTTTGGAAACTTTCTACAAATGGCTTTAAAGATTGACCACATGGGCCAGTGGCCACAAAACCGAAGTGCAATATTAGTGATTAACATTAGCGAAGGATGGGTGGTCATTGGGAAATAAATGGGTTTTGGATTTACACATATTATTTAAATTTACATAATATGTATTCTTCAAAATAAAATTCCTACCCTGTGTTTTTAAAGGTAAACATGCATCTGTAGATTCCAGACTATTCTTCAGCACAATGAGGAGAGACTTATTTTAATAATTAGTTAGTGAATTAATTGTAACCTATTCATAAAATCCTGGAAACATTTCTGAAAAAAGTAAATTTCTCCTATATTCTATTTTAGTCTCCTGAGCCAAATGGTATGAAGGAAGCTTACTTCTTCCACTGGTCTCTGCCCAAAGCTAGATGCTAGACTCAAATGGAGTATTGTCTCATCTACATCCTACTTATTGCACTGGAATGTTATCCTGCTCATTGCACTAGAATGAGTTCTGATATCTTATCTGATTAGACTAAAGTAGTGGTATGGTGCAAATAAGCTGGTGTTACAACCCCACTTGATATTGTAACTGGACAGGAAGATCCCATAATGGCCCAAACAAACCAAACTTTTTTTTGTGGAGGAACCGTGTCACAGGACCGCTAATTAGTTTTAACAACAAGAAAACAAACATATATTAAACATGGAAAAAAATTGATTATAATACGATACTCCTTTACTCCCGCCTTATTTTTTTGGGGGGAAATTTAGAGTACCCAATTCTTTTTTCCCCCAATTAAGAGGCAGTTTAGCATGGTCAATTGACCTGCGCATCTTTTTGGGTTGTGGGGGTGAGACCCACACAGTCAGGGCGAGAATGTACAAACTCCACTCAGACAGTGACCCGGGGCTGGGATCGAACCCGGGTCCTCGGCACCATGAGACAGCAGTTCTAACCACTGCGCCACCTTATCTTAACAATTACACATAGGCTTTAGGATTAACACAGATTATAAAATACATCTTAATCTACAATGGTCTCATTAACACAAACTCCATTTAAAGCAGACAAGATAAATGTAGGCAAATACACTCTTCACTCTGAACCCCAAGTGAATGTCTCCTCAGAATTCCCCCAGATGATTGTCACATGAATTTCCAAACTCCACTCCTAAAAACACGCTTTAAAATCTTCTCTCATAATTCTGTGTTCCCTTAGCGGTGTGCATTCCAAAATTCAGACCAAGTTTTCCAAATTACACGTTTAAACAAAGCTTCCACGGGCGCATGGTGGCGCAGTGATTAGCACTGCTGCCTCACGCTGCCAAGGATCCAGTTTTGATACCGGCCCCGGGTCACTGTCCGTGTGGAATTTGCACATTCTCCCCGTGGTTTTCACCCACACAACCCAAAGATGTGCAGGCTAGGCGGATTGGCCATGCTAAATTGCCCCTTAATTAGAAAATAAAAGAATTGGGTACCCTAAAAAATTTTTTAAAAATAAATATACAAAGCTTCCGCTCCATTTCTAACAGCGAATTGAGTCCAAGATTTCATACTAATCGCTTTCGGATTTTTCTGTCTTGACAGCTCTGCAAACTGCTCAAAATTGATTTACCTTTGAAGGCTGCTGTCCCACTTTAAATCTGGTTACTGAAATTGTCTCTTTAACCCAGAACACATTTTTTTACTCTTCCTTGAATTCTTCTGAACAAAACCTTGGTCTCGGTTCAATTAATTCCAAACTTCTTGGACACTTCTTTCTCTTCATTTCTGTAGTTTCTTTAACTAACTGGACTTTAGATTTCTGGCATCTGTTTTCTTACCCATTACACTATAGTATGAATTTTCTTCTAGCAAAGCGGAGAGAGATGTTCTCTCTTTAGCCTTCTAAAACCAACTTCTTCGAGCAAGCTGTGAGAACAGCCTTCTCGCTCACTTCTTATGTCCAACTGTAATCAAATTTAGCTAAAATATAACTTAAAGGCTTCTCCACCTTTTAAGGCCCTAGTTGCTAAGCAACACCCACATGCTTATGCCTTTTATTCATTCTTCACTCTATAGCCCTCTCTAAGCACAATAAAAATACAGTTGGAACGCAACCAACCCCCACACATACAAACACCCTTGTTCAGCAGAATCTAACAATAGGTTTTACCCTTCCAGAAACATTCGCAGAAACATTAAACCTACTTAAAACTATACTTTATTCCTAATGTTTACCAATACACAATCCCTTAAACTACCTTTATTTTCTGTAAACGATTTTGTTTCAACATCAGATCTAATTCTTTGAAGGAATAGAAGATGTGTGCGAACGTTGCGGGGAGCGGGGGGGCTAATCACGTTCATATGTTTTGGTCCTGTCCAAAGCTAGAGGATTACTGGAAGGAGGTTTTTAGGGTAATTTCTAAAGTAGTGCACGTGAAACTGGACCCGGGTCCCCGCGAGGCCATATTCGGGGTGTCGGACCAGCCAGGGTTGGAAACGGGTGCGGAGGCAGATGTTGTAGCCTTCGCCTCGTTGGTCGCCCGAAGGCAGATCCTGATGGGTTGGAGAGCAGCCTCTCCACCCTGTGCCCTGGCGTGGCGGGGGGACCTGTGGAATTCTTGACTCTTGAGAAGGTTAAGTTTGAACTGAGGGGATGGATGGAGGGGTTCTACAATTCATGGGCATTATTCATTGTGCACTTTTAAGAACTGGATAACATCGAACATTAGTTGGGGGGTGGGGGGGTTGGGGGAGGGGGGCGGTGTGTGTTAATGGTGACTATGGGTGATTCCTGATTCCTTTTTGTCATTTGTTTATGTGAACATGCGGGCTAATGTTTGGGGTTTGGTGGGAGGATGGGATCGTTGTTATTGATATGGGGATTGACATATTTGTTACTGATTATTGTTTATTGTTGGTGGGTGTAAATTTGGGAGAAAATGTGAAAAAGGAGAATAAAAAATATTTTTAAAAAAACATTGGATCTAAAGCAAATTATTTGCTTTTGGCCATCTTAACTTTTGTCAAATAAATCTAAAACTTGCAAAAAGCAATTCAAATTTACATGGACAGCAAAAATTGCTGGATACTTGTGATCAATCCAACATTTTTTTGTTGAAGAATGCAGTGATAAGATTAATCATTAAGAAACAGAAGTCATTTGATGTTTTCCACCTGCAAGGCTAATTTATGCATCTGACTCATTGCATGAAGATGATGTGAGAATGTATTTTCCCATTTTATTCTCGGAAAACTATTTGATAGCACCTGAACCTGTGAGATATTAGATATTTCATCATTGATTTAAGAGGAAATCTGCTAACTGAAGTTTGCATACAAAAAAACCCTTTTGCATCATTTTGATGGACGAAAAGTAGATCCTGACAACATGCTCCCACTGAACAATGTTATGCACAACCAAATAACCAGTTTTAAATCTCACGACAAATCAGTCAAAACTAAGTTTTTTTGATGTAAGCCTGTTAAAAACATATTTTCAGTTCATTAATCACAGATGGCAACATGAAGTTCAAAGACGATTTTATCAACATCATTAAATACTGCAGTGCATGACTGGGCTTAGATAATTTCAAAAGAACTATATTATCCTGCTCAACAGACAAAAACTATTATTACACCCATGATCAGGAGATATACCAACTGATTGTGCAAGGTAAAGCATCTCCCCGTCTCTGCAACATCAGAATACATTTAAAGGATGAAAATACATTAGGCCATCAAGGTCACCCAGTACGGAAAATACCACCTCCAGCTTGCGACAAAAAAAAGCAAATAATACCCAATTACTTTTTACAGGCATAAACCTCCATGCTTATTGGAGAGCGCATATTTCAAAATCCATCGCAAAAAAACATTTTATGATTGTTAGTTAAAGGAAACATGACCTTTATTTAACTAATTTAAATGTTAAAAAAGATGCAAAATTGGCCATATCTTGATTCATCGGTGCCATCTTAAAAAGATCTTTACAGGTATTTTTTTTAAAGAACATACAACAATCTTTATTGCAATAATTCTTTTTAAAGGGATGGGAAATTACAGGAAAAGGCAAAACCCTGAGTATTATACTGCAGTCTATCAGTAATTTTATAAGTCACCTAATTTAAAAGATAATTCTGGTGAATTATCGGAATATGCTCAAATCTTCAGTAACAATGCTTTTAACCAGCTAAGATCTTACTATCTTACCTAGATTTCAGCAATAATCTTTTAGGTTGTGGTCACATTTGGAAATGATGACATTATTAAAATCTTGCATTATTAAACACTGCAACCGTGGAGAATAGAATATAGTAAAATGGAACAGGAAAATAAACAGATGTCTACTAAACAAAACATTTTATGCAGCACCCGATTTCAGCTCACTTTTCCTTCCTGTTGTAGGTTTATGATAAATACAACAGAATTATGAGATGACCCAGAATGAAGACCACTAGCCAGAAGATTGATTTGGAAGCCATGCTAAAAGATAAAGATGTTTAACAGTGAAAAGTCTCTGGAATGCGAGACTAGTTTCTTCCATAGCTCAGGAAATATATTAGCAAAGCGTTATTAAACCGGGACTGGGATACTGCATTGATTTTAATAACAAAATGTGCAATGTATTACTGTGGTAAGGACAAATTGCATCATATTAGCACTGAGATGTGTTAACATTATGCTTGGCTCGTGGCCAAGAAAGACTTGCATTCATATAGCACACAAAAATATATTTTTACAGCTACAAATATAAAATCAATGTTTGCCATTTTGCAACTCTAATAAAGGAAAGCATCCGACTTCCAATATTCTTTGATTTACACAGAAACATAGGAACAGGAGGCCATTCAACCCATCGAATCGGCTGTGCCATTTGATTTTAGATCGTGGCTGCTCATCTACCTCGACTCTGTACTGCACTATCTCCATATCCCTGAATGTCATCTGTATCCAGAAATGTACTGATTTGTGTTTTGTACACACTCAATGATTGAGCTTCCACAGTCCTCTGGATTGGATTGGATTTGTTTATTGTCACGTGTACCGAGGTACAGTGAAAAGTATTTTTCTGCGAGCAGCTCAACAGATCATTAGGAGCCGGGAGTGCAGGAGGCGAAAGAGGCCGGTATTCTGGCCTTTGCGTCCCTGGTAGCCCGGCGAAGGATCTTGTTAGTGTGGAAAGATGCGAAGCCCCCCCAGTGTGGAAGCCTGGATAAATGACATAGCAGGGTTTATCAAGTTGGAGAGGATAAAGTTTGCCCTGAGAGGGTCTGTGCAGGGGTTCTCCAGGCGGTGGCAACCGTTCTTAGACTATCTCGCGGAGAGTTAGATGAAGTTTGGTCGACAGCAGCAGCAACCCGGGGGGGGGGGGGGGGGAGACACATCTCTCTTGGGGGTGGGGGGGGGGAAAGAGGGAGGGACGGGGAAGGGTTTTTTTTTCTGGGAGGCATCTGAGCAAGAAAATACATAAATGATCCGGAAAACTGATATGTACGGGAGGAATCCAATGTACAAAGTTCTGTATCATATTGATTTGCCATGTTTATGTCTTGCTATGCGAGTTTTCTTTTCTTTTTGTTACCGGGGGGGGGATTTGTTTGTATGGTTGAAAATTTTGTTAGAAAATTCTAAATAAACATATTTTTTTTAAAAACAAAACAGATCATTAGGTACATGGGAAGAAAAGGGAATAAAAGAAAATACGTAATAGGGCAACACAAGGTATACAATGTAACTACATAAGCACTGGCATCGGATGAAACATACAGGGTGTAGTGTTAATGAGGTTAGTCCATAAGAGGGTCATTTATGAGTCTGGTAACAGCGGAGAAGAAGCTGTTTTTGAGTCTGTTCGTGCGTGTTCTCGGACTTCTGTATCTCCTGCTCGATGGAAGAAGTTGGAAGAGTGAGTAAGCCGGGTGGGAGGGATCTTTGATTATGCTGCCCGCTTTCCCCAGGCAGCGGGAGGTGTAAATGGAGTCAATGGATGGGAGGCAGGTTCGTGTGGTGGACTGGGCGGTGTTCATGACTCTCTGAAGTCGTGAACTCTGGGGTCTAGATTCACCAGCCAGGGGAAATATCTTATACACATCTGCCCTGTTGAGCCCTGTAAGAATTTTGTAAGTTTCAATGAGATCATCTATCATTCTTCAAAACTCTAGACAAGTGTTTTTCAAATTTTCTTTCCCGGGACCCATTATTATCAATCAGCCGATCATCGGGACCCATGCTGGCCGACCTTCGCGACCCACGCCGGCCGACCTTCGCGACCCACGCCGGCCAACCTTCGCGACCCACGCCGGCCAACCTTTGCGACCCACACCAGCCGACATTTGCGACACACCATTTTTGTGTACCTTTAATGCGACAGGTGAACCTGCTTGGGCCTCACAATCTCGCTTGCTTTGTTATTCAATGTTACATTTCTGCTAAGGACTTCAGCTGATGATTTAAGTTCTCGCTGAATCCTTTGAAAAAAAATAAAGAGGTTTGTCCTTGAACTCGCCATGCTGAGTTGTCAAATGCCTTTGAAGTTCTGAGGGTTTTAAACTTTAATTTGCCAGTACTTCCCTGCATATAACACGTGGGCTTTGCACCTGATTTGCAATAGCACAATTAATAAAGCCATACTTCAAGAAATCATCTTTACACTGCTCTATTCCCAATTTTATTTATTCATTGTTTAAAACTATCCATCTTCAGTTCTTCACAGTCCCGTTGCCTTGCTTGCTCGCAGCTAGAATCTCTCTCTCTCCGTGATTTCACGCCAAAAGCAGAGGCATACAGGGCCTTAGATGTCAGTGTATGTGCCGGGCGTGTACGTGACCTGCTCTCTGACACCGCCTCTGGCCGGAGAACTGCATCGTTCTATTTAAAAATCGGTCGTAGCTGGAGTTCTTAATTTAAAAGCCGATTATGGCCATTTAGGTGCTTCGCCCGCGATCAATCATTCAGCGACCCTCCCAACACCCGCCTGCAACCCACCCGCAGTTTAAAAATTCCAGCTCTAGAGAATACAGGCACAGTTTCCTCGATCACCCTTCCTCGGGCAGTCCCCATCCCAAGGATTAGTCTCGTGAGTCTCCATTGATCTCTGGCAGGTATATCCTTCCTTAGATAAGATGACCAAAACTGAACAGATGCAGGTTATTACTTAGCAATAACCTGCTCACTGGGTTCCACCAGGGTCATTCAGCTCTTGACCTCACTACAGCCTTGGTCCAAACATGGACAAAAGAGCTGACTTCCAGAGATGAGGTGAGAGTGACTGTCTTTGACATCAAAGCTGCATTTGATCAAGAGTGGCAACAAGGAGCCCTAGCTAAACTCGAGTCAATTGGAATTGGGGGAACCCTCCTTTGGTTGGAGTCATACTGGCACAAAGGAAGATGGTTGGGATGATTGGCGGGCAATCATCTCAGCTCCAGGACATTACTGCAAGGGTTCCTCAGGGCAGTTCCCAAGGCTCAACCAACTTCAGCTGCTTCATCAAAGATCTTCCTTCCATCGTAAGGTCAGAAGTGGGAATGTTTGCAGATGACTGCACCATATTGAACACCATTCACGACTCCTCAGATACTGAAACAGTCCATGTTCAAATGCAGCAAGACCTGGACAACATCCAGGTGGGTTGGCAGGTGGCAAGTAACATTTGCGCCACACAAGTGGCAGGCAATGACAATCTCCTGCAAGAGAGAATCTAACCATCACCTCGTGATATTCAGTGGCATTACCATCGCTGAATCCTCCACTACCAACACCCTGGGGGGGTTACCACTGACCAGAAACTGAACTAGCCATATAAATACTGTGGCTACAAGAGCAGATAAGAGGCTAGGAATCCTGCGGCACGTAATCCACCTCCTGACTCCCCAAAGCCTGTCCACCATCTGCATGGCACAAGTCAGGAATGTGATGGAATACTCCCCATTTGTCTGGATGGGTGCAGCTCAACAACACTCAAAGAAGCTCAACACCATCCAGGACAAAGCATCCCACTTTATTGGCATCCCAAGCACAAACATTTACTCCCTCCACCACCAATGCACAGTAGCAGCAGGGTGTACCATCTACAAGATGAACTGCATGAACTCACCAAGTCTCCTTCAGCTGTATCATTCAAACCCATGACCACTACCATCTAAGGACAGCTCACCCCATAATGTTTAAGGGGTAATTGGAAGATGTTCTTTTCGGGTATGAAGTAAGAGATGACTACACATAATAAAGTTTTGTTTTAAAAATACCAAATCCCTATTTCTTCATGCAATCATCCCTGGGGCGAATTAATCTTTCCGCACAGTCTTACAATTAACTAAAATATTAGGGTTTTGGTCCAGTATCATAGCCACAGTTGGGGTCTGGCATGGGATCATAATACATTTCTATTCTCTTTTCCCTTTCTTTTTTAGTTTCTTTGCCCTCCTTTGGCTTCCAAATTTCTCCCATTCCTCTGGCTTAACACTTTTTCTGGCATCCTTTTAGGCCACTTCCTCTGATTTAATGCAATCGTTAACTTATTTTATTAGCCATGGTTGATTCACCTTTCCCACTGGCTGTTTGTGCCTTAAAGGAATGTATAGCCATGTGGTACTTCTTTAAATACTAGTCATCGCCTGTCTAATATCAAATGTTTTATTGTATTTTCCCAATCAACCATAGCCAACCTATTCCCCATACCCCAATAGTTTCCCTTGTTCAAATTTAAGACCCTAGTTTCAGAATGAACCAGATCACATTCACACTTAACGTAAAATTCATATTATGGTCACTCTTACCCAAAAGCTGCTTTACAGCAAGGCTATTACTTAGCTCTTTCTCATTACTTAATACTAAATTGAAAATAGCCCGATTCCCAGATGGCTCTTCAATGTACTGTTGCAGAATCCTATTTTGTACGCACACGACAGCATGATGAGGCTTACTCAGTTTATGTCTATATGTAAATTGTCATTTATGATGGCTAGGCAAAAAAGAAGAGGAGTTGGGATAGCAAATATGTAAATAGGGCAGCACGGTAGCATTGTGGATAGCACAATTGCTTCACAGCTCCAGGGTCCCAGATTCGATTCCGGCTTGGGTCACTGTCTGTGCGGAGTCTGCACATCCTCCCCGTGTGTGCGTGGGTTTCCTCCGGGTGCTCCGGTTTCCTCCCACAGTCCAAAGATGTGCAGGTTAGGTGGATTGGCCATGATAAATTGCCCTTAGTGTTGGGTGGGGTTACTGGGTTATGGGGATAGGGTGGAGGTGTTGACCTTGTGTAGGGTGCTCTTTGCAAGAGCCGCTGCAGACTCGATGGGCCAAATGGCCTCCTTCTGCACTGTAAATTCTATGATAAATTGAAGTCACCCATTATTACTGTATTACCCATGTTACATGCATTGCTAATTTCCTGATTTATACAGTGCCCAACTATAAACAACTCCCATCAATGTTTGCTGCCCCTTGCTTTTCTTACCTCCACCCAAACTGATTTTAAATCTTGATTCTGCTTTCCAAGATTCTTTCTTACTAATCTACTCATCTTTACCCTTATTAAGAATGCTATCCCAACTCCTCTTCTTTTTTGCCTAGCCATCATAAATGACAAATATCCAATCTTAGTCACCCTGTAGCCAGGTATCTGCAATGGCAATTAAATCATACCCAATTACCTCCATTTGTGCTTTCAAATCATCAATCTTATTGCGAATGCTATGTGCAGTCAGAGAGAGTGTCTTTAATTTTGCCTTTTTCAGCTTCTTCTGCATTCCGATCCCATATGTTTGCCTTTGCTTCATCTGACTTCTAATTTTGCTTCCTACTTTTCTACTTTCTGTTACCAGTTTTGCTTCCTTCCAATCTAAAGTCCCTCTCAGGTTCCCATCTCCCTGCCAATCTAGATTAAACCTTACCCAAAAGCACTAGCAAATCTTTCTGGGGGGCGGGGGGGGGGGGGGGGGGTGGTTATTGCTAAGATACAACCTGTCTATCTTGTACAGGTTCCACCTGCACCAGTGCCAGTGCATCAGACATATGATACCCTCTCTCCTATACCAGTTCTCCAGACAACTGTTCTATCGACTCAACCCTCCTATTCCTCTGCTTACTCGCATGTGACACTGGGAGTAATCCTAAAATTATTGCTTTTGAAATCCTGCTTTTTAATCTCCTTTCTAGCCCCCTAAAATCTGCTTTGAGAACCTGATCACCCTTCCCACCTATGTCATTGGTACCACGTGGACCACAACCTCTGGCTGTTCACCCTCTCCCATAAAAATATCCTGTAGCTGCTCTGTGACATCCTTAACCTTGGCAACAAGGGTATGGAGAATTTTGCATTCTCTCAAATGTGGAGCGCAGCCTGTTTTCATGTATTAAACAAATTTAAATTGACAAGGCATACACTACATTCCACTGATTAGTGCATGGGAAGAATATCCATAAAATTTACTTTTTTGCCTCTGTAGATGGTTGTTCTGTAATCTTCCTTCATTGTCCCAAGTTTATTGTTTAAATAAAGCTGCATTGAGACTCCCAGTATTTCAAAAGCAGCTTGTGCTCCTGCAGCTTTCCTCATACAAAGAAACATGTCAGTGTCAAAAAGGACAAAAGTAGAGTGGGAACTGAGCAACGATTGGGGGTGGGAAGGCTGAAGGCACAATGGAACAGAAAGATTTTTAAGATGCTTTAAAAGACAGGGGGTGGCATAAGAAAATAATTGATGACAGAACTCCAGTGTAGGGATGTGATGTCGGAGAGGAGGTTTAGCAATGACAGACAGTAGAGAACACAGAATGAGCAGTAACAATTTCTGAAAAGCATAGGGAAGTATGGATTAAGATATTGACAAGAGGAACAAATGCAGAAAGACTGTAGATAAAATGCAGTGGCGCTGGCACAGAACTAGATATGGATTGGGAAGTTCAGCTCATGATTCAACAGGCGACTGAAGTTTCATACCACTGGATATAACCTCAGCTGCAACCAGGGATAATGATGGATTTGAGGCAAGAACCATACAGATAGTGCGAGGAGTTGGTGAGAGTGACTTAACCTTTACTGATGTGAAGCTGAAGAAAATTTTCACTGATCCTTAAGTCAAATAGGTATAGAGAATATTGAAACACAAAATGTAACAGTCAAGAAATTTGAAGATATGACAGGAAAAGGGATGTGCAGGGAGACAGTTCTGTATGTAGATGACAACACTCAATGCATTTTTAATTATTTCACCGAACGTGGGCATTGAAAGCAAGATCAACATTTGTTGCCCATGCGTAATTGCCCCCAAGAATGAAAGCACCTTATTGAGCTGCTGCAGTCCATGTGGTGTAGTTACACTTACTGTCCTGTCAGGGTGGGATTTCTGGAATTTTGATCTAGCAACAGGAAACATAACGTGATTAAGCTTCAAGGAAGGATGGTCTGTGGCTTACAGAGAAACGTGTAGGTGGTGGTGTTCCCAAGAATTTGTTTCCCTTGTCCTTCTAGGTGGTAGTCATCATGGTGTGTTGCTGTTGTACATCTTGTTCATAGTACACTCTGCTGCCACTGTGTGTCAATGTTGGAGGGTAGTGAATGTTGAAGGTGGTGGATCGTGTATGAATCAAGCAGGCTGTTTTGTCCTGGATGATGCTGAGTTTCTTGTATGTCGTTGGAGCCTCACTCATCCAGCAAAGTGGAGAGTATTTAATCACAATCCTGATTTGTGCTTTGAAGATAGTGGACAGGCTTTGGGGAGTCAGGCGGTGAGTTACTTAACAAAGATTAACAGTATTCAGATGGATAATAAAAACTCTTGCTGTGGTTTATAAACTTTGGTGCTAAAAATAATTTTTGTTTTTGCATCTTCAAAGTTGTCCTCATATACTCTCTCTTCCAAAATGTTGATGGAAAACAACAAGATTTAAATTAGATCACAGTTCTCCAGCACCCGCTCTTTCAAACAGGAATTAACAAGATTGACATCTTAATCAAATTGACAGATTCAGTCTTCACTGGAGTCTAGCTTGTAATATTGAAGCCTATCATATCCGTAGAAAGTTCTGTACTGTTCTAATGCCAATTACTTACTTTTGAAGTGCAATCATAATTTCTCAGTAGGCAAACTCAGCAGTTTTATGTGGCAATGACTCAGTTAAAAAGATGGTGTGACTGTGGGCTCCTTTCTTTCTGGGCCCTGATGAGACAACATCACACATAAGGAAATTCTTCCCCTGGTCTGAAGGGCAATTGGCTTCTTGACATGAACCGACAGTGCCTTCATGTTTCTAAGAACATACTTTTTTCAATGGACCATAGGTTTTGTTGGTGTGGGGCCAGGATTTTCTTTTTATGTTTCATCCAAAAATAGGTGGCTATCTAAAATGAACAACCCCGTCAAACTTTTCTCAAACTCCAGCATGAGGAACCTATTTACAGTCATGTAGAGTGACACTGATATTACCAGGCTGGATGCCCTGCTTCTGTGTCAAAGATAACCAAGGTGTTGCAGCTTTGCAATCTTGCAAATATTACCTGGATTAGTCCACACCTAATCCTTGAAATTTGAATATATATCCAAGCATAAATTTCATATAGTTTAACCAACACGTCGCAAAAATAAGATTAAGTGCAAAGGCCCTTCAACCCATTTAATCCTGTCCTTCCAGAATGCTGACTCGACCATTTCCTTTTGCTTTCAGTAGGCTGATACCGAAATGAAAGACTTCTCCTCACTCCACAGCGAAGTTGGCCGAATGACCATGCATAGTCATGCGTTAAGGCTGATGTTTAAAGACATTTTCCCCCAAGCACTGGACAGCTGGGCCTGGAGCACACCTTGTTAAAGTGCATCAGTTTATCAGATGCAGACATTTCAGGTTTGTGAAAGCTTACATGAAACTGGACAAATCTTAACTTTTTCTGGCATGTAAGTCCAACAATGTCACGTATTCCAGGAGTTTCAGTGAAAAGTAAATATGAAATACATCAGTGGAGCAAAGAATGTGGAAGAACACAGACAGCAGCTTCCTGGCTTCCATTGGAATTTTCTGTCCGATTTATTTGTAAATATTGCTGGTTGCCACACAGGTATTACAAGGTCCGGTCCATATCTTTCAATTGTGTAGTTTTGTAGTTTGAAACTGAGAAGAAAGTAAATGCAATAATATAATGAGGATTGATCATATGTTTCAATATGGAACTGGATTAAGCTGCCAAAATAGTAAGTTGGAGGTAGAATAGTCCAGTGAAGCTCCTCAAATTAATGCATTAAACATCAATTTTTGTGGGTGGTAAAGAGCTACTAAATAGTCTCAAGAACAACATCAAATGACAAAACAGATACATAAAGTAAAAGCGGCAGAAATTTTGAGATCAACTCAAGGTGCTGCCAGTTCAAGTGGAAAGGGGAGGAGTGTGTGAGCAAGACTAAGGAGGAATGAACAAACAAGGTTTGCAAAAAGGTACAAATTTGTGCTTCCTTGAGGATCGAGTTATTGGCTACCGAGCTTGGGGGCCTGTGTTTGCCTAATTCACCAGTTTATGTCCTCCTGAAGTATGTTACTATCCTCCCCATTATTTGCTACATTTCTGAATTTAGCATTCTCTCCAGACTTTGAAATTATGTTCTGTATACCCATAGAAGCATTTCAGAACAGGAGGCTGATGTGTTGCACCAATTAGTCACATTTGCCGAATCTATACACTAAGTTTTTGTCGCTCTAGTATCCTAACAATTTCCTTTTCAAATCATTCATTGTTTCCACTACACCAGCCTCATGGGCAGCAAGTTCCAGGTCATTACCACTTGCTGTGTAAAAATGTTATTTCACGACTTCCGGTGGCGGCAAGAGTGAGTGAGCCGCACATTCGGGGGCTCTCACTCCGGCGGGATTTGAGGACCTGGTTCCCCGGTTTTGCAGGGCTGTGAAAGGACGGCCACGGGGGGGCTAAGGAGCAAGCAGAGCTGCATGGAACTGCGGGAGAGCAGAAAGCAGCGCAAACGGGAGAGGAAGGGACAAAGGCAAGGTGCAGGGGAAGTTGACCCGGGAGCAAAGATGGCGGACCTGCGGACGTCCGACCCGGCGATCCAGCAGGCGCTGGAAAACATGCTGCAGGTGATAAAGAGCAGTTTTGAGTCGTTGAAGCGGGATAACTTGGACCCACTTCAGAAGGCAGTGGATCAGCTGAACCAGAAACTGGATGCCCAGGACGAAAAAGTTAAGGAGCTGGGGAAGGCGGTGGAGGAGCAGGCGGACGCGCAGACGATTGCTGCGCTAGAAGTCGACGGGTTGAAGGAGAGACAGAGAAGACTGCTGGACAGAGTAGAGGAGCTGGAAAATAGAGCCCGTAGACAAAATCTGAGGATCATCGGCCTCCCGGAGGGGGCGGAGGGAGCTGATTCCACAGCGTTCGTGGCGGACCTGTTGATGCAGCTGATGGGGGCTGAAGCCTGTCCGCGCTCGCCGAAGCTGGAGGGGGCACACAGAGTACAGGCGAGACAGGTGCGTCCGGGGGGGCCCCCCCCCGTCCGATGGTGATTAGGTTCCACAGGTTTGTGGAGAAGGAGCGGGTGCTGCAGTGGGCAAAGAGCGCTAAGAGCAGCACGTGGAATAACAGTGTCCTTCGCATTTACCAGGACCTAAGCCAGGAGGTGGCCAGGCGGCGAGCAGCCTTTAAACAAGTTAAAGAGGTGTTGTTCAAAAAGCACGGAACGTTTGGTCTGCTCTTCCCGGCCCGTCTTTGGGTTACGCATCAGGGCCAACACCACTACTTCTCCGAGCCCGAAGAAGCGATGGACTTTGTGAGGGATCAGGGGCTGGTCTCGAAAAAAGGACCCATGGATGCAAGCTAGGGTCCGAGAATTACTGGTTGAAGGGACGCCTACTGTGCCTGGACTGCTGGTCGACTGTTTACTGCTTTAATGGTGCCTTGTGGTGTATTTTTTGTGGGCAGTGTTTGCCTGTGAGGGTAACCCCTCCCCCCCCCCTCCGAATGGTCTTTTTCCTTTTTTCTGTTGTTTTTTTTTCTCTCTTTTTTTCCTTCTGTTGTGGTGGGTACCTTTTGTTGGCCTCTCGGAGTGCGCTGGAGCCTGTATTGTAACAAAAGGGTGGCCGGTCAGCAATGGGGATTAAAGGTGTTGGTTGGGGGCTTTTGTTTAATTGATGTCTGTGGTTTTTATGTTTGTTTCGGATGGGGGGTGTACGGGTACTGGGTTATTGCAGTGTTATATATATATATATATTTTTTTGGTGCTCAGAAAGGGACGTGGGTTAACACTTTTCTGTGTACACAGCTGGAACTGTATTGTACCTGGAGCTTATTTTTGCTGACGCGGGGGGGATCTGAAGTAGGTAATGGAAAGGAGGTCGGGGGTGGAGGCAGCCAAGAGGCGAGCCAGGAATGGCACGGCGCATGGGCCGGGGGCGGGCCCAAGAAAGGTTATGGCTGACCGGCGGGGGTGGGGGTTGTGCCCCCCAACCAGGCTGGTCACCTGGAATGTCAGGGGACTAAATGGGCTAGTTAAAAGGGCACGTGTGTTCGTGCACTTGCGGGCTCTAAAGGCGGACATAATTATGTTGCAGGAGACACATATGAAAGTGTCTGACCAGACTAGGCTAAGGAGGGGCTGGATCACCCAGGTCTTCCACTCGGACTTGGATTCTAAGTCCAGGGGGGTAGCAATTATGATCAATAAGCGGGTTCAATTTGAGGCGGAGGGCGTAGTTGCAGACGGCGGGGGCAGATTCCTTACGGTAAGGGGCAAGCTGGAGGGGAGAAGAGTGGTGGTGGTGAACATATACGCGCCGAACTGGGACGACGTTGACTTTATCAAAAGAGTGCTGGGGAAGATCCCGGACCTAGACTCACGTAAGTTGATAATGGGGGGGGACTTTAATACGGTCCTTGACCTGGGGCTGGACCGATCAAGTCACAGAATGGGCAGACTCCCAGCAATGGCAAGGGAGCTGAAAGGGTTTATGAAGCAAATGTGGGTTGTGGACCCATGGAGAGCCAGACAGCCGACGGGAAGGGGCTACTCGTTTTATTCGCATGTCCATCAAGTATATTCTAGGATTTATTTTTTTATTGTGAGCAGGGACTGTGTAGTGGAGGTAAAGAATACGGAATACTCGGCAATCACTATCTCGGACCATGTCCCGCACTGGGTGGACCTGCAGGTCGGGGGGGTGGGGGGGGAATTACCAACGCCCGCAATGGAGGTTAGACGTAGGACTGTTGTCGGAGGAGGGGATATGTGAGAGACTTCGGAAGTGTATGCAAAATTACTTGCAGGTGAACAATACGGGGGAGGTTTCAGCAGCGACCTCCCTGTGGGAGGCGCTGAAGGCGGTAGTTAGGGGGGAGCTGATCTCAATTCGGGCTCACAGGGTCAGGGCGGACAGAGCAGAAATGGACAGATTGGTTAGGGAAATTCACCGGATAGACGAGGAGCATGCGGGATCCAAGGGGGAGGACCTACTCAGGGAGAGACGGAGATTGCAGGCGGAACTGGTGGTGCTATCCACGAGTAGGGCCGTGGAACGAGTGGAGGGGTGTATGAGCATGGGGAGAAGGCCAGTAGATTGCTAGCGCAACAACTCAGGAAGAGGGAGGCGGCCAGGGAAATAAGTAGAGTGGTTGATGGGGAGGGGAGCAGAGTGGAGGACCCAGCAGGACTGAATAAGGTATTTCGGGACTTCTATAGTAAGCTGTACACTTCAGAACCTCCGGAAGAGACGGAGGAGATGAAAAGGTTCCTGGATGGACTAACCTTCCGAAAAGTAGGCAGGGGACTAGTGGACGGGCTGGACGCCCCGATTAGAGCGGAGGAGGTATTGGGGGACCTAAAGGCCATGCAGTTGGGGAAAGCCCCGGGACCGGATGGATACCCAGTAGAGTTTTACAAGAAGTTCTCGGAGATAGTGGGACCGGTCCTGACAAGGGTTTAAAATTAGGCAAGGGACAGAGGGACCCTGCCACCGACGATGTCGCAAGCCACCATCTTGCTGATACTGAAGCGGGACAAGGACCCGGAATCCTGCGGGTCATACAGGCCAATCTCCCAGATCAATGTGGATGCCAAGCTCCTGGCCAAGGTCCTGGCGATTAGAATTGAGGACTGCGTACCAGAAGTGATTGGGGACGATCAGACAGGGTTTGTGAAAGGCAGGCAGCTGACAGCTAACTTGAGAAGATTGCTTAATGTGATAATGATGCCCCCGACGGGCAAGGAGGTGGAGGTAGTGGTGGTAATGGACGCTGAGAAGGCCTTCGACCGGGTGGAATGGGGCTATTTGTGGGAGGTGCTTGGACGGTTTGGGTTCGGGGAGGGCCTGGTTAATTGGGTCAGACTATTGTACCAGGCCCAAAAAGCTAGCGTTAGGACGAACAGGATGTCAGATTATTTCAGACTACACCGCGGGACCAGACAGGGGTGCCCACTCTCCCCGTTGCTGTTTGCGCTGGCCATAGAGCCGTTGGCGATGGCGTTGAGAGCTATGAAGGGGTGGAAGGGAATGACTAGGGGGGGGTGGAACATAGGGTCTCTCTCTATGCGGACGACCTGCTCCTGTATGTGTCGGACCCACTGGCCGGGATGGAAAATATACTGGAAACATAGAGGAAGTTCGGCCGGTTTTCAGGGTACAAATTAAATATGGCCAATAGTGAGATGTTTGTAGTGCAGGCAAGGGGCCAGGAGAATAGGCTGAAGGAGCTGCCATTTAGGCTGGTGGAGGAAAGTTTCCGGTACTTGGGCATACAGGTGGCACGAGACTGGGGCAGGTTACATAAGTTAAATTTGACTAGGGTGGTGGAACAAATGAAGGAGGAGTTTCGGAGATGGGATGCACTCCCGCTGTCCCTGGTGGGGAGGGTGCAGACTGTAAAGATGACAATCCTCCCTAGATATCTGTTCATCTTCCAGTGCCTCTCAATCTTTATCCCACGGTCCTTCTTCAAAAGGACTGGCAAAATCATCATGAGCTTTGTCTGGGCGGGAAAATCCCCGCGGGTGAAGGCGGCGATGCTTGAAAGGAGCCGCAGCGAGAGGGGACTGGCATTGCCGAGTCTGATCAACTACTACTGGGCGGCTAACATAGCCATTATAAGGAAGTGGATGGTGGGTACGGGGTCTATCTGGGAGAGAGTGGAGGCGGCTTCATGCAGGGTCACCAGTTTGGCAGCCCTGGTCACGGCTCCCCTACCGCTGTCGCCGGCCAGGTACTCCACCAGCCCGGTAGTGGGGGCGGCCCTGCGGATATGGGGCCAGTGGAGGAGGCATGTGGGGGGGGGGGGGGGGGGGGGGGTTCGTCTGTCTGGGCTCCAATATGTGATAACCATCGATTCGCCCCCGGGAACATGGATGGAGGGTTTCGAACATGGCGGCGGGCGGGGGTGGGGAAGGTGGGCGATATGTTCCTGGAGGGGAGCTTTGCGAGTTTGAGGAGGTTGGAGGAGAAATTTGGGCTGGTAAGGGGAAATGACTTTCGGTACTTACATATGTGGGACTTTGTATGCAGACAGGTCCCTTTCTTCCCAAGCCTCCCGCCAATAGGGAACCAGGACAGAATAGTCTCTAGAGGAGAAGGAGGAGCAGATAGAGTCTCGGATATCTACAAGCGATGTGTACACCTAGAAATTTGAAGCTGTCAACCATCTCCACCGGTTGATGCAGACAGAGGTATGTATGACACTTCAGTTACTGAAGTCAATGACCGGCTCCTTAGATTTGCTGACATTGAGGGAGAGATTGATGTTGTTACACCACTCCTCCACTAGGTTCTCTATCTCCCTCCTGTACTCTGACTCATCCTAGTTTGAGTTCCAAAGAGAAAATGCTGGAAAATCTCAGCAGGTCCGGCAGCATCTGCAGAGAGAGAAAAGAGCTAAAGTTTTGAGTCCAGGTAACCCTACATTAGCACTTTTCTTTCCCTACAGATGCTGCCAAACCTGCTGAAATTTTCCAGTATTTTCTCTTTGGTTTCAGATTCCAGCATCCGCAGTAATTTGCTTTTACCCAGTAATTTGAGATCCGACCCACTACGGTTGTGTCATAAGCAAACTTTTAAATGGAGTTGAAGCTGAATTGTGCCACGCAGTCATGTGTGTACAGGGAGTAAAATCGGGGGCTATCGTGGATGAGGTGTCGTTGTTTATTCTCACTGATTGTAGTCTATGGGTCAGGAAGTCGAGGATCCAGTTGCAGAGGAAGGAGCCAGGTCCCAGGTTTTGGAGTTTTGATGTGAGCTTGACTGGGATTATGGTGTTAAAGGCAGAGCTGTAGTCAATGAATAGGAGTCTGACGTAATACTAATAATAATCTTTATTATTGTCACGAGTAGGCTTACATTAAAACTGCAATGAAGTTACTGTGAAAATCCCCTCGTCACCATACTCTGGCGCCTGTTCGGGTACACAAAGGGAGAATTCAGAATGTCCAATTCACCTAACAGCACATCTTTTGGGACTTGTGGAAGGAAACCAGAGCACCCAGAGGAACCCGACGCAGGCACGGGGAGAATGTGCAGACTCCACACAGACAGTCACCCAAGCAGGAATCGGACCTGGGACACTGGCGCTGTGAAGCAACAGTGCTAACCACTGTGCTACCATGCCTCACTCTGTTGTTGAAATGCTCCAGGGATGAGTGTACGGCCGGGGAGATAGTGTCTGCTGTGGACCGGTTGTGGCGGTATGCGGATTGCAGTGGATCAAGGCATTCTGGACTTGATGTGGCTCATGACCAACCTCAAAGTACTTCATAATGATAGATATCAAGGCGACAATGGTGGTGTCCTTGAAGCAGGTGGGAACCTCGAAAAGGAGTAGGAAGAAGTTGAAGATATCAGTGAACACACCCATCAGTTGGTCCGCACAGGAACTGAGTGCGCAACCAGGGACTCCGTCAGGACCCGTTGTTTTCTGAGGGTTCACTTTCAAGAAAGCCAATCTGACTTTGGAGGCTGTGACGGTAGGTATGAGTATGTCCAAGGCTGCTGGGGCAGTTGACAACGCTTTGTTGGTTTCTTGCTCGAAACTAGTTCAGAACGCACTGAGTTCATCTGGGAGAGGTGCTCTGTTGCCAGAGATTCTACTCTGTTTTGATTTGTAGTCCATTATATTCTTTAAGCCTTGCCACAAGCGATGAGAGTCCGTGTCGTTAGTCTGTGACTCTAGCTTAGTCTGGTATTGTCTCTTGGTGGCTGTCTTGGCTAGCTTGAACGGCAGAGTATCCAAATCGGCGCCCCATCCAGGGGATTTACCACATGTACTTCACTCTTGTTCACGTTAAGTTTGTACCCTGAGAATGATCCAAACTTCCTCAACAGCCCCATTATCTTCCCTACAAATGTTAACGGGTCCGAAACGTACAACAGGCCGTCCGCGCAAAGGGACACCCTATGCACCTTACCCCTTCTCTCAATACCTCTCCAACCATTCAACGACCTAAGTGCGATGGCCAAAGGTCAATAGCTAGCGCAAACAACAATGGGGACAACAGACATCCCTGTCTCGTGCCCTTATACAGCCGGAGGTACCCTGAGCTCACCATGTTAGTTCGGACACTCAGCGTGGGGCACTATATAACAGTCTCACCCAGGAGATAAACGTCAGCCCAAATCCAAATCGTCCATAACCTCGGAGAAGTGCCTTGACTCCACCCGATCGAAAGCCTTCTCTGCATCCATGGAGATAATTACTTCAGGCACCTTCCCCCGAGATGGGGACATGACCACATCCAAGAGTCGCCTGATATTGGACGACAACTGTCGACCCTTAACAAACCCAATCTGGTCCTTTGAGACCACCTCTGGCAAACAACCCTCCAGATGCTTTGCCAAAACTTTCGCTAGATCCCTTTGCATTGGGTGTTCAGTGAAGAAATAGTAGGATATGACAAAACTCCACCGGATCCTTATCCTTCTTCGGGATCAGGGCAATTCTCCCCGTAACAGAGAGTCATTACACATCCCCAATAAATGTGGTGCTAGTGATGCAGCAAACTGCTTGTAAAACTCCACTGGGAAACCATCTGGCCCCAGTGTCTTGCCCAATTGCATAGAACTGAAGCACTCTATTACCTCCTCCAGTCCCAACAGCGCCTCCAACCCCTGTCCCCCTCCCCTCCCCACCACCGGGAAGTCCAGCCTGTCGAAAAATTGTTCCATCTCTGCGCCCTCCTCCGGGGGCTTAGACCTATAAAGCCTCCAATAAAATACCTCAATTGGACCATTAATTTTGTCCAGAGCCACCACCAGCCCTCCTCCCTCACCCTTAACCTGGACTATTTCTCGTGCCTGTCGTTTAAGCTGGTGAGTCAAGAGACGGCTGGCCTTCTCCCCATACTCCCTGTGAGTGACGCAGTTGGTTCACCACCTTTCCAGTCGATACCAAATCGAAATCCATCTGTAACCTCTTTCTCTCCGCTAACAGCTCCTTTGTCAGGGCCTGCTGGTCCACTTCCAGAATTGAGTCGACCAACCTCTGCCTATCCACCCTCCCAAACATTTCCCTGTGGACCTTATATGAAATTACTTCAGCTCTGATCACTGCTTTCAGCGCTTCCCAAAACATGGAGGGCGAGACACCCCCATTCTGGTTGAATTTTACATAAGTCCATATGGCCGAGGGTACCTTCTCACAAACTCCTCGTCTGCCAGGAGTGCCCTGTCTAACCTCCATGAGGGCCACTGGCCTCGACCTGACTCCAGCCTCATATCCATATAATACGGAGCATGATCCGCTATCACAATCGCAGTGTATTCAGCCCTCACAGCTCCTGGAAACACTGATTTCCCCACCACAAAAAAGACTATTCGGGAGTATGCCCAATGCATGTGTGAGAAGAAGGAAAATTCCCTCTCTACTGAATGACCAAACCACCATGGTTCCACCCCCACCCCACCATCTGCTTCATGAACACTATCAACTCTTTCACCAGCCCCAAAGTTACTAAGGACTTGGGGCTCGATCTGTCCATCCTTGGATCTAACACGCAATTGAACATTACCCTCCATGATCAGCTGATGAGAGTCGAGGTTGGGGATAGCTACCAATACCTTCTTAATAAAATCCGCGTCGTCCAAATTCGGAGTGTACATGTTGACTAAAACTACTGGCGCCCCACCAAAACCCCACTCACCATCACAAATCGTTCCCAGGGATCCATCACAATACTGGCTGCTGTAAAGGTCACCCTATTGTTAAACAAGATCTCTACCCCTCTCGACTTTGTATCAAAGTTTGAATGGAACGCCTGTCCCACCCATCCCTTCTTTAGCCTTGTCTGATCCATAACCCTCAAATGTGCCTCCTGCAAGATTACATTAGCTTTCAAACTCTTCAAATGTGAAAACAACTGGGATCTTTTGACAGGACCATTTAACCCTCTCATGTTCCACGTAACCATCCTGACAGGGGACCCTGAACTTCCCCCCCCCTTTATTAGGATCCACCATACCCACTTTCTGAGGAGATCCAGCCAAATCCTGGCCCGCCTCGGTTCCAGGCCGACTCATCACTGCCCTCACCCTCACCAAATCCAACCAAAAATAAACCTGCGTCACCAGCATTTTACCCTCACCCCTTTGGCTTCCTATCCACCACCCCTTCCCCACCTGTCCCCTCCTCTTCTGATCAGTCACCCTAGCCAACCAACTCCCAAAAACACCCCTGCTGCCTCTGCCCACCAACTTAACCAACCCCCCTCACCCGTCAGGCTACCCGTTGCAGCTCCCTCCCTCACACTGTTCCCATTTACCAGCATCCCTGCTAGCATGGTGACTTCCACTTGGAAAACAACAAAGGGAACCCAGCCCAAACTATCTCAGACCCCACTCCCCAACCGAACTATTGCAATACGGGAAGAATTAACCTATACCCACCCCCCTCCTTGACAGGACCCATGAACCCAAATTCTGGTCGAGAAGAAAAACACTGAACCCAAAGTAACCACAAGGTCAACCATGGTGCAATACCAATACATGAACATGTAAAACGTCCAAACATTCAAGTAATAAATAACACCAGAACTGTACATAATCGCCATCAATTCTTCCCAAACCATTTTTTCTCACAAAATCATTCACATCCTCCAGCGTATTAAAATAGTGTTCTCTGTTCATAAACATGACCCAAAGTTTTGCCGGGTACAGCATTCCAAATCGAACTTTGTTTCTAAAGTCCGCTGTCTTGGCATTGGTAAAGCCCGCACGTTTGGCCAGATCATGCCAATGCCCTGGTAGATTTGCATGAAGCGACCCGCCCAGCTAGATTCTTGCCCGTTCTTCGCCCACTTCAAGATTTGTTCCTTCTCCAAATATTTATGCAACCAAACAATTATCGCTCTTGGCGGATCCCCAGCTCTCAGCTTTTGCCGCACTGAAGTCGCTGCTCCACCCTGACCATTGCCCCGCGAAGAGGAAGACCTTAGAGAGGTTTTCCCGCATCGTCTGCCTGGG
Organism: Scyliorhinus torazame; assembly: GCF_047496885.1. Classification (NCBI taxonomy): domain Eukaryota; kingdom Metazoa; phylum Chordata; class Chondrichthyes; order Carcharhiniformes; family Scyliorhinidae; genus Scyliorhinus; species Scyliorhinus torazame. The sequence continues at coordinate 226,889,145 of NC_092709.1, forward strand.
ATTCTGGAATTCACCAACTATATACCGCTATATCCTCCTTCACTGCTCCACGAGGGTCCTTTGAATCTTGAGTGGGGGCTTTGCTGGATTTTTGTCTCGTATTATATCCTGCCAACATCCCACACTGGAGGAGAAACCACTAAACTCCACTTGCTTTATCTTTATTCCCACCACAACACCAGTTTACAGGGTAAAAAGGGCCAAAAAACAATTCTCCAAGTGGGAGCCAACTTGTGTGCAACCAATCAGCTCATAGCGCTACCAGAAGTCAGATCTCCAGAAAAGTGAGGGGATGAGATCTTAGAAGTATCATCATATATTCATTAGCAATTCACCTGGACCATCCGTATAAACAAGAGCAGGTCAGAGGCTGGTAAGTCTGTGATAAGCACCTCACCTTCTGATACCCCAAATCTTTCCACCCTCAACAAGGCAAACATCAGGGCGACAATGAAACACTCTCCATTTGCTTGGATGAGTGCAGCTCCAACCTTCAAGGAGTTTGACACCATCCAAGTCAAAGTAGCCCACTTGATTGGCACCCTATCCACCATCTTAAATAGTCACTATTCCACATTGGTGCACAGTGGCAGCATAATGTATCATATACAAGATGCACTGCAGCAACTCACAAAGGCTCCTTCGATAGCACCTTCTACACCCACAACGACGACAGTTTAGAAGAACAGGATACTCAGCGCATGAGAACACCAACAAAAGCAAGTTCTCCTCGGAGTCACCATTCTGACTTGAAATATGTATCACAGTTCCTTCACTGTTGTTGGGTCAAAACCCTGAAACTGCCATCCTAGAAGCACTGTGGAAATTTACCGTCCTTACCCAGTCTGGCTTACATGTGACTCCAGACCCACAGCAATGTGGTTGACTTACAGGATACTGAGAGGCCTAGATAGAGTGGATTCACCACCCTCTTGTTCAGTCAGAGGTTGGTGAATCTGTGGAACTGTTTGCCACAGAAGGCTGTGGAGGCCAAATCACTGAGTATCTTTAAGACAGAGATAGATAGGTTCTTGATTAAGAAGGGGGTCAGGGGTTATGGGGAGAAGGCAGGAGAATGGGGATGAGGAACATATCAGCCATGATTAAATGGTGGAGTTACTCAATGGGCTGAATGGTCTAATTCTGCTTCTTTGTCTTATGGTCTTCTGACTCTTAACTGTCCTCTGCCATTGAAGGACAATTAGGGATGGACAACACATGCAGGCCTCTGCAGTGATGCCTACAACCTTTGAATGAATAAACAAAAAAAATCTGTCATCATGGGTAGATCCAAATTATGAGAGTTGGAATTTCAGTAGGAATCTATACGTCGGAGTTGCCGAAGAAAGAGCTGTGGCTGTGAAAACAAGTTTTGGTAGCTACCTGATAAAACGTGCGGAGAAAAACAATAAGCAATGAATATAACCACAGTAAAAGAGACAAACAGAAATCCCACTGGAGAAAATGGCAACTCCTGGAGAAGAAGTGGCATTGAATTAAATAATGATACTAAAGTAAAATACAGTCGATGCTGGGAATCTGAAATAAAAGTATAATGTGCTCAGCTGGTCAAGCAGCATTTTGTGAGAGATTTAAAACAAATGTGTGATGTTCTTCAAAGGAGGGTGCTTGATGTGTTTTTGGAATGACATATGATTTAGATGGATCAATACTGGTTCTGACTGGTCGATGGTGTCACATGATTAGTTAGCATGACTCCTCTCACAAGTTGTGGTGATACACCACTGTACTTCCCTAGCATTGTACATAGTTATATAATAGTTGTGTGTAACGTGGCCCTGTAATCCTGTGTATTGTACTGTAGCTCTGTAGAGGTTTGGTCACCTGTATATAACCTGACCTGGCCACGGAGAGCTCCGCCTTGGCCACTCCCCCGGGAGTTAGGTATAAGACCCAGCTTCTGAGAACATGACCCATTTTTTCTGGGGTCGTCTCTGTCGGGTAAGCTTCCTATGTAGTGTATTAAAGCCTTGGTTAAAGTCTCACATGTCTTTGTGGTTCTTGACGCTTAGTGCATCAATTTAATACACTACAGTTATAATGGAGGCTGCTCTGAAACCCGACAAGCTCTCGCTCGACCCCCACGCTCCACGCGCGGATCACCTTTTCAACTGCTGGCTCCGGTGTTTCGAGGCCTACCTGGAAGCATCCTCCGCCTTCGCCAAAACGGACGCTCACCGACTCAACCTCCTGTGCTCACGGCTCGACTACGGGCTTTTCGACCTCATCACGGGAACAACGACCTATGCCGATGCCATCGTGAAGCTCAAAAGGCGGTATGCACGAACTGTTAATTCTATTTACGCCTGCCACCGCCTCGCCTCCCGGCATCAGCAGCCGGGTGAACCCCTATCCGTGTTCGTTCGGGACCTCCGTGCCCTCGCGCTCACCAGCAACGCGCCAGCAGTCTCCACTGAGCAGAACACTGAGGCCCTGGCGCTCGATGCCTTTGTAGCCGGCATCGCTTCCGTCCCAATTCGCCAACTCCTACTGGCACAAACTACCCTGACTCTGGACACGGCAGTCACTATGGCAGAGGCCCAACAGGCAGCCTATGACAATAATGCGTCCTACACGCCTGCCCAAACTTCCTATGCGCCTGCCCACGTTCCCTACGTGGCTGCTACCTCCCTGCCGCCCGCCCAGCAACAACCCCTGCAAGTCATGGCCCACCCAGCCACACCAGCAGTAAAAATAATGCCTGGGCCCCAGTGTTACTTTTGTGGCCAGGCAAAACACCCCAGGAAACGCTGCCCTGCTAGAGATGCTACCTGTTCAGCCTGTGGCAAGAAAGGCCATTTTGCAAACGTCTGCCGCTCCACCGCTGCCTCGGGGTCCAACACCGCGGCCTGCTACTCCTGGGTGCCGCCATCCTCCGTTCCCGGCTCGTTATTCGACACGTGCAACGCATGGGTGCCGCCATCTTTGATTATCCCCGGCCCGGCTTCCTTCACTTCCGGTCCGCCGCCGATCGTCGCTTCCGGGTCCGCCCCGCCGCCGATCGTCACTTTCGGACTTGCGCACTCGACCGAAATGCTGCAAACAACTGAGATGCAGCCAACGACAGCAACCTGGCTTCCAACAGCAGCCTACGACGCCGGGGCGCCGCCACCTTCTTCCGCAGGCCGCTCCCCGGATCCGGCACCCTTCTCCAACAGGTCCACCATCGCATCCATCGTCCTCGACCAGGACCGACCGCATCAGCTCGCCAGATCCGCCATGGAGGTTCAGGTAAATTGTTTCACTGTTACCTGCCTCTTCGACAGCGGCAGCACGGAGAGCTTCCTCCATCCGGACACCGTGCGTCGCTGCTCCCTCAAGGTACTACCCACGCGCAGGCATATTTCCATGGCCTCCAACTCCCAGTCGGCCGAGGTTTCAGGCTACTGCGTCGTCACCCTCTCAGTGAACGGCGCGGTGTTCCAGGATTTCAAATTCATGGTCCTCCCTCACCTCTGCACCGCCGCGATCCTCGGCCTGGACTTCCAATGCCACCTGCGCAGCCTCACCTTGCATTTTAACGGCCCCCTCCAGGTCTCCAACCCCCAGTTCTTCCCTGATCTCCCCCCCCCCCCCGGGTCCCACCTGTAGTTTCTCCACGCTCAGGATTCCCCCCCCCCTTCACTGTTTGCTAATCTCACCCCCGACTGCAAGCCCGTGGCTACTAAAAGTCAGCGTTACAGTTTCGAGGACCGCCAATTCATTCGAGCGGAGATTAAGCGCCTTCTCTCGGAAAAGATCATTGCTCACAGCACCAGCCCCTGGCGAGCCCAAGTGGTGGTAGTCAAGTCTAGCGAGAAACATCGCATGGTCATTGACTACAGTCAAATCATCAACCGGTACACGCTGCTTGATGCGTATCCCCTCCCCCGCATATCTGACATGGTCAACCGGATTGCACAGTACTGGGTGTTCTCCACCATAGACTTGAAATCCGCCTACTACCAGCTCCCTATCCGCCCGGAGGACCGTAACTTCACGGCCTTGGAGGCGGACGGCCGCCTCTACCACTTTCTTAGGGTACCCTTTGGCGTCACCAATGGAGTCTCGGTCTTCCAACGGGAGATGGACCGAATGGTGGACCAGAACAGACTGCGGGCTACCTTCCCGTATCTGGACAACGTCACCATCTGCGGCCACAACCAGCAGGACCATGACATCAACCTCACTAAATTCCTCCAAACTGCCAAACGCCTCAATCTCACGTACAACGAGGCAAAATGTGTTTTCGGCACCACCCGCCTCGCCATACTCGGCTACGTGGTGGAGAACGGTGTCCTCGGCCCCGATCCTCACCGTCTGCGCCCCCTTCTCGAACTCCCCATTCCCACCTGCCCCAAAGAACTGAGGCGATGCCTCGGGTTCTTTGCCTACTATGCTCAGTGGGTGCCCGAGTACGCTGACAAGGCCCGACCCCTCCTCCGTTCCCCCTCATTCCCCCTCCCGCCCGAGGCCTGCCAGGCCTTCCACCTCCTAAAAACCGCTACTGCCAAAGCCGCCATGCATGCGGTAGACGAGTCTGCACCATTCCAAGTCGAGAGCGATGCCTCCGACTTTGCCCTGGGTGCCACCCTCAACCAGGCGGGCAGGCCCATCGCCTTCTTTTCCCGCACACTCCAAGGCCCCGAGATCCGCCACTCCTCTGTTGAGAAGGAGGCACAGGCCATAGTGGAAGCCGTCCGGCACTGGAGGCACTACCTGGCCGGAAAACCATTTACCCTCGTTACTGACCAACGATCAGTTGCGTTCATGTTCGACAACAACGAGGTAAAATCAAAAATGTTAAGATATTACGGTAGAGGATCAAACTCTCCACCTACAATTATAGTCTCTTATACTGGCCAGGTAAGCTCAATGATCCTCCTGATGCCCTGTCCTGTAGTACTTGTGCCAACGCACAGGATGACCGGCTGCGGGCACTACATAATGACCTCTGCCACCCTGGCGTCAGGCGGTTCTACCACTACACCAAGGGCCACAACCTGCCCTTCTCAGTCGAGGAGGTCAAGGCCATGACTAGGGACTGCCAAGTCTGTGCGGAGTGCAAGCCGCAATTCTACAAGCCAGACAAGGCGCACCTAATCAAGGCTACCCGCCCCTTTGAACGTCTCAGCATTGACTTCAAAGAGCCCCTCCCCACCCACAACCGCAACACGTACTTCCTCAATGTCATCGACGAGTACTTGCGGTTCCCCTTCGCCATTCCCTGCCCCGACACGACCTCCGCCACCGTCATCAAAGCGTTGCACGACCTCTTCATGCTGTTCGGTTATCCCAATTACATTCACAGTGACCGGGGCTCCTCCTTCATGAGTGAGGAGCTGCGTCGGTACCTGCTCGCCAGGGGCGTTGCTTCGAGCAGGACGACCAGTTACAACCCCCGGGGGAACGGACAGGTGGAGAGGGAGAACGCGACAGTTTGGAAGGCCGTGCTGCTAGCCCTCAAGTCCAAAGGCCTACCAGTCTCCCGTTGGCAGGAGGCCCTCCCTGCCGCACGCCACTCCATCCGGTCCCTTTTGTGTACTGCAACGAATGCTACCCCTCATGAGCGGATGTTTCTCTTCTCCAGGAGATCGGTATCCGTGACATCGCTTCCGTCCTGGCTCCTGTCCCCGGGAGATGTCCTGCTCCGCAAGCACGTGCGGACCTCTATGGCGGAGCCCCTGGTGGAGAGAGTCCGTCTCCTCCACGCCAACCCACAGTACGCGTACATAGCGTACCCCGACGGGCGTGAGGAGACCGTCTCCATCAAGGACCTGACCCCCTCTAGGGCCCCTGCCGCCCCCGCCTCGCAACCTCCACCCCGCTCCCGTCGATCCCTCGGCCTGTTACTACTCCGTGCCAGCCGCTGTCATCCCGCAGTTTCGCCTCGAGCCAGCCGAAGCGGTGGGGGACGGCATGCCGCCTCGCGACCCAGCACCACCGACCGCACGGATACCGCCGGTCGCAGCATGGTAGCATAATGGTTAGCACAATTGCTTCACAGCTCCAGGGTCCCAGGTTCGATTCCCGGCTTGGGTCGCTGTCTGTGCGGAGTCTGCACGTTCTTCCAGTGTGTGCGTGGGTTTCCTCCGGGTGCTCCGGTTTCCTCCCACAGTCCAAAGATGTGCGGGTTAGGTGGATTGGCCATGCTAAATTGCCCTTAGTGTCCAAAATTGCCCTTAGTGTTGGGTGGGGTTACTGGGTTATGGGGATAGGGTGGGGGTATGGGCTTGGGTAGGGTGCTCTTTCCAAGAGCCTGTGCAGACTCGATGGGCCAAATGGCCTCCTTCTGCACTGTAAATTCCATGATTCTATGACACTACCTCAGCGCCGCAGCTCCGACGTTCAAAGAGATCGACCAAACCCATCGTTCGTCTCGACCTCTGACGACACGGAACCTCCTGATGGACTCTGTTCGTTACTCCCTGTTTGTTCACTGTGTTTGCTACTCCATATTTTCACCCCGGACTTCCTTCTAAACAAGGGGTGAATGTGGTGATACACCACTGTACTTCCCTAGCATTGTACATAGTTATATAATAGTTGTGTGTAACGTGGCCCTGTAATCCTGTGTATTGTACTGTGTATTGTACTGTAGCTCTGTAGAGGTTCGGTCACCTGTATGTAACCTGACCTGGTCACGGAGAGCTCCGCCTTGGCCACTCCCCCGGGAGTTAGGTATAAGACCCAGCTTCTGAGAACCTGACCCATCTTGTCTGGGGTCGTCTCTGTCGGGTAAGCTTCCTATGTAGTGTATTAAAGCCTTGGTTAAAGTCTCACATGTCTTTGTGGTTCTTGACGCTTGGTGCATCACAAGTACAGCAATGTATTGATAAGAATCATAGCATACTTAGACATGCTTTAAACAGTTCACAAATTTACCAAGTTAGTGATTGGGCTCGATAGATAAGGAAGGCTTTGGTTCAATCCACACTGTTTAATGGTTTAGCTATCAGACAGGGTATTGGTAGAGATACTTAAGTTTCCCTCAGTCTCATGGATTAGGAAGGGGAAACTCAGCCATGGTTCTTGCTCCTGGTCAATATCCAGCTTCACCTGCTGGAAGTATGCAAGTGAATGTCATGCCCTCCATACTCAAATAGCTCGCCGGCATCACCATCAAGATGTTTATGAAGTAAAGTGCAAGAGCAAGCCTGATCCTAGTAAAGGGCCTTTGGAAGGAGCCAACACCTTTGGAAGAGGGGGGAGAATATTGATAAATAAAGAAGACATACATCAATAACTCACAAGTACTTTGCAGCATTAGGATTTTAAAGAAATCTTCATTTTTAGTGGCTGACAGATTGTCAGACTTAAAACAAAAGCAAGGTTTAAACCAAACCAAATCTTTGCTTAAGAAAAGCGTTCATGGGATTAAACATGCATTTTTTATTACTGAAGTTAGCACAGACAAGCAAAGGGAGGAGATATTTTATTAGTCAAAATAATTCTATCACAGATAGGCAAACAGTAAAATTGTCTTTGTAAAGCTTCAGAAAGACAATGAGAAAGGGCTGTAATTATAGACACACTACAGTGCTATCTAGTTATAATATACCTTTCTATGGATTACAATTTAATTCAAATGTGGTACTGGAGGATCAAAGGGAAAACATTCTATCATCAAAATGTAGTAGCTGCACATCATGCTTCCTATTCAAATTCTGCCTTCAAATCCCGTGTCTTGGTTTGCTCTCTCCTCACCTTGAATTATACCACAATGTGCATCTGGATCAAATAATTTCCTTTTATTTGAAAATTATATTAAATGCAACACTTCGATTGACATCTTTTAAAAATAGCAATATTAAGAATTTGGTAATCCACAAGTCAAACATTCCCAACATATGGTCTCACTCGTGAATTCTGCTGTGAAAAGATAAATCCCAAAAAGAATAAAATCAACAAAGATGTCCTAAAATGATTAAATATTCCTCCCATCTTTGGTACATTGAATGGATTTGGAATTCGATTGAGGCTACAAATATTCATGACTGCAGCAGCTATCAGTCTGCATTGTATGTGTGCATAGTGAAGTATGCCAGGATACCAAGTTTTATACTGCCGACCATGAATTGTTGCATCCAACATTAAGATCAGTGACAAAGGAACTCTCTGCATGGAGGGTTAAATGCATGTGCAGAACTCCAAAACCAGACAGCTAACAATTAAGGTTAGGAGAACAAGGACAGAACTACCAGGTCAAATTGTTAAGCACTCATGTACTTAAAATGTGCTTCATACCAGCCCAGAATGTACTGCACAGCATGGAATCTAAAATCAAAGGTGAGACAGACTCCTACAGAGGGTTTTACACCTCCCCACTTTAGTGCTTGTGGAAATCAGTTGAGATGCCAATGTGCTTTTGAAAAACCATGAAAATGGCAGAATAGCTGCATCCTAACTGATTTAATCTTTTACCGGGTGGTTTTGCAAACAGAAAAATAAACAATCATCATGGAAATCATTGCACAAAGGTTTTAGCAGTTCAAGGTCAAACTCAATATCCTTTTGGGGCATTGAAGGTGGACAATAAAGGCACTCTTGCCAGTGTCACTCACATTAAGGGAGAAAAGATCTCCTTTTCATGGATTTGATTGGTATGAGGTTGTACTTTGCAGTCCATTTAATTGTTTGCAATAATACGGAATAGTTCAGTTCTCCATCATTGCTGTCCTGCTTTTCCTATCTTCTGGGTAATTATCAATTTTCAAACCCAATACACTTGCTGCTTATTGATGAAAGGAAAGAATAACTCTATCAAGCTCATGGGTTTCAGTTAACAGATATCAATTTCAAAGGGGTTGACATGTTTCAAGAATGCAATTGTTTGCACTTACCTCCTGGTTGAGTTCTAGTGCAATCTGGTTGAGAAGGGAAGAAAAAAATCCCGTATTTTGCAACAATACCCTTCCTGCGATACCTAGGTACGTAGACATTACCACTGGATATTTCTGAAGTACAAGGAAACAATCACATTAACATAGAATTTTTTCAAATAGTAGTATTATATTGTTTTAAATTTGTAAAATATCATTTATGTTCTCAAAAATGTGCTGCAAAATAGGTTTTGAAGACTTGCTTTGTAAAGCTCTCAATTCTCCATAATGTATTGCAGAGGTCCGGACGGATTCCCGGTGGAGTTCTACAGGAAGTACGCAGACCTGTTGGCCCCGCTACTGGTGCGGACCTTTAATGAGGCAAGAGAGGAGGGGACCCTACCCCCGACAATGTCGGAAGCGACAATTTCTTTGATCCTAAAGCGGGAGAAGGACCCACTGCAATGTGGATCGTACAGACCGATCTCGCTCCTCAATGTGGATGCAAAGTTGCTGGCAAAAGTGCTGGCCACGAGGATCGAGGACTGTGTCCCGGGGGTAATCCACGAGGACCAGACGGGATTTGTAAAGGGCAGGCAACTAAACACCAATGTGCGGCGGCTCGTAAACGTGATAATTATGCCATCGGAGGAGAGGGAGGCGGAGATAGTGGCAGCTATGGACGCGGAGAAGGCCTTTGACCGAGTAGAGTGGGGGTACCTCTGGGAGGTGCTGCGTAGGTTTGGGTTTGGGGTAGGGTTTATCAATTAGGTTAAGCTCCTTTACAGAGCCCCGATGGCGAGTGTAGTGACGAACCGGCAGAGGTCGGAGTACTTTCGACTGTACCGAGGGACGAGGCAGGGGTGCCCCCTGTCCCCCCTGTTGTTCGCATTGGCGATCGAACCATTGGCCATGTCATTGAGGGAGTCTAATAAATGGAGGGGAGTGGTCCGAGGGGGAGAAGAGCATCGGGTGTCGCTATATGCGGATGACCTGTTGCTGTACGTGGCGGATCCAATGGAGGGGATGGTGGAGGTCATGCAGACTCTAAGGGAGTTTGGGGAGTTTTCGGGCTATAAGCTCAATATCGGGAAGAGTGAGCTCTTTGTATTACAGGCGGGGGACCAAGAAAGAGGGATAGGGGACCTACCGCTGAGGAGGGCGGAGGGGAGTTTTCGGTATCTGGGGATCCAGATAGCCAGGAGCTGGAGGACCCTACATAAACTGAATCTGACGAGGTTGGTGGAGCAAATGGAGGAGGATTTCAAAAGATGGGACATGTTACCGCTCTCGCTGGCGGGTAGAGTGCAGTCGGTCAAAATGGTGGTCCTTCCGAGGTTTCTGTTTGTGTTTCAGTGCCTTCCCATTGTGATCACTAAGGCCTTTTTTAAGAGAGTAGGCAGGAGTATTATGGGGTTTGTGTGGGTGAATAAGACCCCAAGAGTAAGGAGAGGGTTCCTGGAACGCAGTAGGGACCGAGGAGGGTTGGCGCTGCCAAATCTGGGGAGCTACTACTGGGCAGCAAATGTGGCGATGATCCGCAAGTGGGTTATGGAGGGAGAGGGGGCGGCATGGAAGAGGATGGAGATGGCGTCCTGTAAAGGAACGAGCCTGGGGGCGTTGGTGACGGCACCGCTGCTGCTCTCGCCGACAAAGTATACCACGAGCCCGGTGGTGGCGGCAACGAATGAAAACAAATGGGTCGAGCTAATCATCTGAAGTTGTTAAATTCGATGTTTAGACTGGAAGGCCTAACTGTGCCTAACTGGAAGATGAGATGTTGTTCCTCCAGTTTCCGTTGAGCTTCACTGGAACATTGCAGCAGGCCAAGGACAGATATGTGGGCATGGGAGCAGGATCTTGTGTTAAAAAAAAAGGGCAGCACGGTAGCATAGCGGTTAGCGCAATTGCTTCACAGCTCCAGGGTCCCAGGTTCGATTCCCGGCTGGGTCACTGTATGTGCGGAGTCTGCACGTTCTCCCCGTGTGTGCGTGGGTTTCCTCCGGGTGCTCCGGTTTCCTCCCACAGTCCAAAGATGTGCAGGTTAGGTGGATTGGCCATGCTAAATTGCCCTTAGTGTCCAAAATTGCCCTTAGTGTTGGTTGAGTGGGGTTACTGGGTTATGGGGATAGGGTGGTGTGGGCTTGGGTAGGGTGCTCTTTCCAAGAGCCGGTGCAGGACTCGATGGGCACGAATGGCCTCCTTCTGCACTGTAAATTCTATGAAATCTATGAAACGCTAAGGATCTGGGGCCAGTGGAGGTGGCACCGGGGTGCAATGGGAGCATCGGTGTGGTCCCCGATCAGGGGTAACCACCGGTTTGTCCGGGGAAGATGGGACGGGGGGTTCCAGAGCTGGCATCGGGCGGGGATTGGAAGAATGGGGGACCTGTTCATCGACGAGACGTCTGCGCGCCTAGGGACACTGGAGGAGAAGTTCGAGTTACCCCCGGGAAATGCCTTTAGATATATGCAGGGTGAGGGCTTTTGTGAGGCGACAGGTGAGGAAATTCCCGTTGCCTCCCGGCACAAGAAGTTCAAGATAGGGTGATCTCGGGTGTATGGGTCGGGGAGGGCAAGGTGTCGGAAATACGACCAGGAGTTGAAAGAAGAGGGGGAAGTGCTGGTAGAAGAGTTGAAGGGTAAATGGGAGGGGGAGCTGGGGGAGGAGATCAAGGAAGGTCTGTGGGCTGATGCCCTAGGTAGGGTTAATTCCTCCTCCTCATGTGCCAGGCTCAGCCTGATACAATTTAAGGTGGTCCACAGAGCGCACTTGACGGGGGCGAGGTGAGTAGGTTCTTTGGGGTAGAGGACAGATGTGGTAGGTGCTCAGGGAGCCCGGCGAACCATGTCCATATGTTTTGGTCATGCCCGGCACTGGAGGGGTTCTGGAGAGGAGTGGCGGGAGCAATATCTCAGGTGGTGAAAGTCCGGGTCAAGCCAAGCTGGGAGCTAGCAATATTTGGAGTAGTGGACAAACCGGGAGTGCAGGAAGCGAAAGAGGCCGGCATTCTGGCCTTTGCGTCCCTAGTAGCCCGGTGAAGGATCTTGCTAATGTGAAAGGAGGCGAAGCCACCCAGCCTGGAGGCCTGGATAAATGATATGGCTGGGTTCATAAAGTTGGAGAGGATTAAGTTCGCCTTGAGAGGGTCTGCGTAGGGGGTCTACAGGCGGTGGCAACCGTTCCTAGACTATCTCGCGGAGCGTTAGAGGAAGGTCGGTCAGCAGCAGCAGCAACCTTGGGGGGTGGAGGGGACGTCCTGGGAGGGGGGAGGGGGGGGGGGGGGGGGGGGGGGGGGGAGGGTGGATGAGCAAGAGATAACATGAAGGGTTGGGGAAACTGGCACGTACGGGTGAGGGCCAGTGTACAAAGCTGTGTAAATATATCATTTTGTCATGTATATATCTTGCTCTGCGCGATTTCTCGTGTTTTTTTGTTACGAGGGGGGGGGGGGGGGGGTTATTGTTTGTCAGGGAGAAAAATTGTGTTGAAAAACTTTAATAAATATATATATTTTTAAAATGTATTGCAGAGGTAAAAACACACCGCACTTTTGAATTTTGCAATCCCAGGAACAGCTCAATTTTCTTGCCTGACCCTGGTTGACTGCAAGTCTTTTTATATGACTTTACTTAAAATGCTGACCTCTTTAAATATACTGTGACCACATAGTAAGTGGTTTCACAAGAATTTTCAGGATCTCTCATTTGGTTTCCAAGTCAACTGTCAATAGCTAGAGAAAACTAATCAAACAAAATGCCCTCATCAAGCAACTTCATAACCTGTAATATAGTACAATGCAAGAAACATGCAAATTGTGAGAGTGTATCTTTTTATACCAATGGCTCTTATCTACAGAGCACAAGTCAATGTGTCTGAATACATGAAATCAGAACTTGGAAATATATTTTAACAGGGAGTCATGTCTTAGACAGTTGACAAAACTCAAACATTGTAAAAAAAAAAAAAAATTCCCAATAGTAAATTCCGGCAAGTACAATTGCCTCTTAATGGAGATATAAACACATTATTAGTATTCATGTGATATGCAATGTAATGTCTGCTAAAACAGTGATTCCTTAGTATGAAGATATATTGCCCTTTCTCAGTATTTTGTAATCTCCATGTCATGAAGGCAATGACCAGGATGTGTTGAGTATTCTGGATCTGTGGAGACTGCGTTTACCTTAGCAGTAACATAGACAGGCTACCAACACTTGTAATAGTACAACTCTATTTTATTTAACTAAGAGCTGTTAAACATACTTGCACTGTGGGTCGACACTATGTTAGACTGACTGAAGACCTATGCCTAACCTAACCAGCCTATACTGCTAGCACATGGTGGATGTTTGTGCTACTGACTGCGGGCTCTGTCTGTCTCAGAGGCTGCATCCCGAATGAGCGGGAAAACTAGTGCCCTCTGTCTTTATAGTGACCGTGCCCTAACTGGTGATTGGCTGCTGTGTTGTGTGTGTTGATTGTTCTTGCAGTGTCTCAGTCAGAGTGTGTCTCTGCACCATCATATACTGATGTGTATATTATGACACCCAGCATTTTGTAATCTCCATGTCATGAAGGTAATGACCAGCAACATAAATGATTTCCCAGAGTGCTTCAATGGCTACGACAAGAATTTCATTAAGCTGCTGGGCAAGAATAATTCTGGAGATTCCTCCAAGCACCTTCAAAGGTTTTTCTTATAAACTAGGTGCAAATTTGTTCTGCATGTATTTCATCTAACATTACATTTTGACAAAATTCTTTAAGAGCGTCCGACTGTATCAAACATGAACTATATTTCTAAATTCCTACCTCTCCATCCAAGATTCCTTTAAGGACCGATGGAAGAAGTGGCTGAAAAATCTGAGGCCCTAGTATAGGGTTCACTTTTAGGACATTTTCTACAACCTATAAAAATAAAGGATTAATTTTTTTTTTAAATACGTTAATTTGAAATTTTCCATAATAAACAAACATGCAATATAATTAACCAAAATTATACAATAGAAGAATTAATCAGAAAAGCACATATTAATTTCAATCCCAAAAAACAAACTAAGGGCAGCACGGTAGCACAAGTGGATAGCACTGTGGCTTCACAGCGCCAGGGTCCCAGGTTCGATTCCCCGCTGGGTCACTGTCTGTGCGGAGTCTGCACGTTCTCCCCGTGTCTGCGTGGGTTTCCTCCGGGTGCTCCGGTTTCCTTCCAGTCCAAAGATGTGCAGGTTAGGTGGATTGGCCATGCTAAATTGACCTTAGTGACCAAAAATGTTCGGTGGGGTTATTGGGTTACGGGGACAGGGTGGAAGTGAGGGCTTAAATGGGTCGGTGCAGACTCGATGTGTCGAATGGCCTCTTTCTGCACTGTATGGTCTGTGTTCTATGTAAACCCCCGAATAGCTCACTAGCTCCTTAAAAAAGGAAATGATGGTGTTATCTTTGGTAGAACTCTTTTACCGACCCCCAAATGGTGTATTTAACCTTCTCCAAATAGAAAAAAGTCATGAGGTCACCAAGCCAAGCCGAGGCACGAGGCGGCGTAGGAGACCTCCGCCCAGCAAAACTCATCTCTGGGATATAAATGAGGCAAAGACGAGGACATCCATCTTCACCCCGTCTGAGGCACTGGCGAGTCTGATAGCCCAAATATGGCCACCAGCAGGCATGGATCCAAATAAACATATTTCTGACATGGTGTTGAAGAAAGAGGCGCAGAAGCTTACCAACTTGGGACAAGACCAGAATATATGACCAGAACATACAAGTGTGGATAGCCGGCTCCCGAAAGCAGCGCTCACACCTGTCCCCCACTCCAGAGAAAAATCCACTCATCCTCACTTTAGTCAGATGCGCTGCATGCACCACCTTGAATTAAATCAGACTTAACCAAGCACATGAAGATGTAGAGTTGACCCTGTGAAGGGCCTCACTCCATACCTCACCATCCAGAATGGGACACAATTCACCCTCACTTCACTCAACAGAGCAGGACCATTGAAAGGATATGGCCATATATGTCTGAAATAGCCCCCTCCCACCCCTTCACACACGCCACAGTCCGGTCCGGTCAAAGACAAAATCGTCTTCAACATGGAACAGGGTGGTTCCAAGGGCAAGGAAGGCAAAAGAAAATCACAAACCCGGAAATACCTGAAAAGAATTAAAACAGGCAGTTGTAATCTCACCGCCAACTCATTAAAACTGGCATATCACGCGCCCTACCCCACCTCTCAACAAACAGGTTCCAAACTCTTCCCCTCCCATAACCATAACTCAGACCAAACTAGAGTCACAGACTAGTGTTACAGACTCTCATCGGTTGTGGCAAGGCAAAAACAATATAACGGGCTACAAAGCGAAGCAGAGCAGTATCTCTCGCAGCAGTGCACCCTTCCCCGATGAACCCAATGCACTTTATGCTCGGTTCGAGCAGGAAACCATCAATCCATTGTCGAGTGCCACAGCAGTCCCGGACACACCAGACCCACCGTCACAACTTCCGAAGACAGATCAGCCTTCCTGAAAGTGAACCCTCGGAAGGCGACGGACCCGGATGGGGTCCCTGGTCGCACACTCAGAGCCTGCACGGACCAGCTGGCAGATGTGTTGGCGGACATCTACAACCTGTCCCTACTCTGCTCCGAGGTCCCCACCTACTTCAAGAAGACCACCATCACACCGGTGCCAAAGAAGAACCAGGCAACATGCCTCAATGACTACCGTCCGGTGGCCCCGGCATCAATCGTAATGAAGTGCTTCGAGAAGTTCATCATGAAACATATCAACTTCATACTCCCAGAATGCCTTGATCCACAGCAATTCGCATACCACCCAACCGGTCCACAGCAGACGCCATCTCCCTGCACTCATCCCTGGAGCATCTCGACAACAATAACTCCTACATCAGACTTCTACTTGTTGTCAACAGCTCCGCCTTCATCACCATAATCACAACCAAGCTTATATCAAAGCTGCAAAAACCTAGGACTTGGCTCCTCACTCAACTGGATCCTCGGCTTTCTGACCCACAGACCACAATCAGTAAGAATAAACAACAACACCTCCACCACAATATTCCTCAATGCCGGATCCCCGCAAGGCTGCGTACTTAGCCCCCTACTATACTCCCTATACACACACACGACTGCGTGGCAAAATTTGGTTCCAACTCCATCTACAGGTTTGCTGACGACATGACCACAGTGGGTTGGATATCGAACAATGCGAGTCAGAATACCGGGGGAGATAGAGAACCTAGTAAAAATTGTAAATAATCTTTATCACAAGTAGGCTTACATTAACACTGTAATGAGGTTACTGTGAAAATCCCCTACTCGTCATATTCCGGCGCCTGTTCGGGTACACATGGGGAGAATTCAAAATTCTCAGCTGGTACGGGAATTGAATCCGTGCTGCTGGCCTTGTTCTGCGTCACAAACCAGCTGTCTAGCCCACTGAGCTAAACCAGTGCAGTGTTGTAACGACAACAATTTATCCCTCAATGCCAGCAAAACTAAAGAGCTGGTCATTGACTTCAGGACGCAAAGTATTGCACACACCCCTGTCTGCATCAGCGGGGCCGAGGTGGAGATGGTGAGCAGTTTTAAATTCCTAGGTGTGCTCATCACCAAATATTTGTCCTGGCCCACCCATGTCGACGCTACCACCAAGAAAGCACAACAGTGCCTATTCGTACTCAGGAAACTAAGGAAATTCGGCATGTCCACACTGACTGTTGCCAACTTTTACAGATGCACCATAGAAAGCATCCTATCGGGCTGCATCACAGCCTGGTATGGCAACTGCTCGGCCCAGGACCGCAAGAAACTTCAGAGTCGTGAACACAGCCCAGTCCATCACACAAACCCGTTTCCCATCCATTGACTCCATCTACACCTCCCGCTGCCTTGGGAAAGCGGACAGCATAGTTTTTAAAAATAATTTGTATTAGGATTTTCACAAAATATCAACAACAGAATGAAAAAGAAACCCAATAGAATTAAATACAGAACAAAGTAAAACAACCCCCGTGCCCCCCCTTCCCCTATATATAAATAATAAATTAACACCCCGAGTTAACACAAAGCAAACATAGCAAATATATACACCCCCTCAGATCCCCCAGGGTAAATAAACAAAAATAAAACAGAACCCTCCCCCTGGGTTGCTGCCGCTGCTGACCATTGTCTACCGCTCTGCCAGGAAGTCCAAGAACGGTTGCCACCGCCTAAAGAACCCTTGTACCGATCCCCTTAAGGCGAATTTCACCCTCTCCAATTTAATAAACCCCGCCATATCGTTGATCCAGGATTCCACGCTTGTGCATCCCTCCACTGAAGAAGAATCCTTCGCCGGGCTACCAGGGATGCAAAGGCCAGAATATCGGCCTCTTTCGCCTCCTGCACTCCCGGCTCCCCTGCAACCCCAAATATTGCGAGCCCCCAGCCCGGCTTGACCCTGGATCCTACCACCCCCGACACCGTCCTCGCCACACCCTTCCAAAATTCCTCCAGCGCTGGGCATGCCCAGAACATATGGGTGTAAGTTTTTGGGCTCCCTGAGTACCTAACACACCTGTCCTCTCCCCCCAAAGAACCGGCTCATCCTTGTCGCGGTCATGTGTGCCCTGTGTAGCACCTTAAACTGTATGAGGCTGAGCCTCGCGCATGAAGAGGAAGAGTTCACCCTCCCTAGGGCATCTGCCCACATCCCCTCTGCGATCTCCTCTCCCAACTTCTCCTCCCACTTACTTTTCAACTCCACCACCGAGGCCTCCTCCTCCTCCTGCATCACCTGGTAAGTTTCCGAGATCTTCCCCACTCCCACCCACCCCCCCCGAGAGCACCTGTCCTGTACCGTGCGTGGCAGCAGTCGCGGGAATTCCACCACTTGCCGCCTGGCAAACGCCCTTACCTGTAAATATCTGAAGGTGTTCCCCGGGGGGAGCCCATACTTCTCCTCCAGTTCACCCAGGCTTGCGAACTTCCCGTCCACAAACAGGTCCCCCAACCTTCTTATCCCTGCCCTGTGCCACCCCGGAAACTCTCCATCTATTCTCCCTGGGACAAACCGGTGGTTCCCCAGTATTGGGGTCCACACCGAGGCCCCAACTTCCCCCCTGTGCCGCCTCCACTCCCCCCAGATTTTGAGGGTAGCCGCCACTACCGGGCTCGTGGTATACCTCATTGGAGGAAGCGGCAGCGGCGCCGTTGCCAGCGCCTCCAGACTCGTACCCTCACAAGACGCCATCTCCAGCCTCTTCCATGCAGCCCCCTCCATCACCCACTTGCACACCATCGCCGCATTGGCGGCCCAGTAGTGCCCACAGAGGTTGGGCAGTGCCAGCCCCCCCATCCCTACTCCGCTCCAGGAACACCCTTCTCACCCTCGGAGTCCCTCGCGCCCACACAAACCCGTTATGCTCCTGCTGACCCGCCTAAAGAAGGCCTTTGGGATAAAAATGGTGAGGCACTGGAACAGGAACAAAAACCTTGGGAGCACCGTCATCTTAACTGACTGCACCCTACCCACCAGGGTCAGCAGCAACGCGTCCCACCTCTTGAACTCGTCCCACCTCTTGAACTCCTCCTCCATTTGCTCCACCAGCCTCGTGAAATTTAGTCTATGCAGGGCCCCCCAGCTCCTGGCCACCTGGACCCCCAAGTACCTGAAGCTCCTCTCCGCCCTTTTTAGTGGAAGCTCGCCAATCCCCCTCTCCTGGTCCCCTGGGTGAACCACGAACAACTCGCTCTTCCCCATGTTGAGCTTGTACCCTGAGAAATCCCCGAACTCTCTGAGGATCCTCATTAACTCCGGCATTCCCCCCCCACCGGGTCCGCCACATAACAGCAAGTCGTCTGCATAAAGCAAAACCCTATGCTCCTCCCCGCCCCGCACCAGCCCCCTCCAGTTCCTCGACTCCCTCAGTGCCATAATAGGGGTTCAATCGCCAGTGCGAAGAGCAGGGGGGGACAGGAGACACCCTTGCCTCGTCCCTCCAAAAGCAACCAAAAGTACTCAGACCTCCTCTTATTCATGGGCCCACTCGCCATCGGGACCTCGTACAACAACCTAACCCACCTGACAAACCCCTCCCCAAACCCGAACCTCTTCAGCACCTCCCACAAGTACCCCCACTCTACCCTATCGAAGGCCTTCTCAGCGTCCATCGCCACCACTATCTCTGCCTCCCCCTCCCTCGCCGGCATCATAATTACGTTCAGGAGCCTCCGCACATTCGCGTTCAACTGCCTCCCCTTCACGAATCCCGCCTGGTCTTCGTGGATGACCTGCGGCACACAATCCTCAATTCTCGTGGCTAAGACCTTCGCCAGCACCTTGGCATCTACATTTAACAATGAAATCGGCCTGTAAGACCCACCCACACCTTGTCCCTCCCTCCCCCCGTGGGGGCTCGGACCGATACAATTCCTCATAAAAGTCCCTAAAGACTCCATTGATGCCAACCCCACTCAGTACCACACTCCCTCCCCTATCCTTAACTCCCCCGATCTCCCTAGCTGCGTCCCACTTCCGAAGCTGATGTGCCAGCATCCGACTTGCCTTTTCCCCATACTCATAAATCGTCCCCTGGGCCTTCCTCCACTGCACCTCCGCCTTCAGGTGGTCAACAGGTCAAATTCGCCTGGAGGCTACGCCTCTTCCTCAACAGTCCCTCCTCCGGCACCTCCGCATACCTCCTGTCTACCCTCACCATCTCCCCCACCAGCCTCTCCCTCTGCTCTCTCCTCTCCTTGTGGGCCCTAATGGAGATCAGCTCTCCCCTAACCACCGCCTTCAGCGCCTCCCATACCATCCCCACTCGGACCTCCCCGTTATCGTTGGCCTCCGGGTATCTCTCTATGCTTCCTCGGACCCGCTCACTCACCTCCTCGTCCACCAACGACCTCACCTCCAAGCGCCACAACGGGCGCTGGTCCCTCTCCTCCCCCAGCTCTAGGTCTGCCCAATGCGGGGCGTGATCCGAAATGGCTATCACCGAGTACTCAGTATCCTCTACTCTCGCTATCGGCGCCCTACTCATAATAAAGAAGTCGATCCGGGAGTAAGCCTTATGAACATGCGAGAAGAATGAAAATTCCCTAGCCCCCGGCCTTGCAAATCTCCAAGGGTCCACCCCTCCCATCTGGTCCATAAACCCCCTCAGCACCTTAGCCGCCGCCGGCTTCCTACCCGTCCTAGACCTGGAGCGATCCAGTGCCGGATCCAACACCGTGTTAAAGTCCCCCCCCATTATCAGGCCCCCCACTTCCAAGTCCGGGATCTGACCCAACATGCGCCACATAAAACCCGCATCGTCCAAGTTCGGGGCATACACAGTGACCAGCACCACCCTCTCCCCTTGCAGCTTAGCACTTACCATTACGTACCTGCCTCCATTGTCTGTCACAATGCTCGACGCCTCGAACGACACCCACTTTACCACCAAGATCGCCACCCCCCCCGATTTTTGGCATCCAACCCTGAGTGAAACACCTGACCTACCCACCCCTTCCTCAATCTTACCTGGTCTGCCACCTTCAGGTGTGTCTCCTGGAGCATGACCACATCCGCTTTCAGCCCCTTCAGGTGCGCGAATACCCGGGCCCGCTTGGCCAGCCCGTTCAGTCCCCTTACATTCCAGGTTATCAGCCGGATCGGGGGGCTACCCGCCTCCCTCCCCTGCCGACTAGCCATAACCCCTCCTTGGCCAGCCACGCGCCCGCACCCCACACCCGGCTCGTTCCCCACGGCGGCAGACCCCCGTCCCAACCCCCTCTACTCGCTCCAGCTCCCCCTTGACGATAGCAGCAGCAACCCGATCCCCCCCACCCACCCCCCCAGCTAAGATCCCTCATTGCACTCCCGCAAGTCAGCTGACTCCTGCTGACCCCGGCTACTCCCGCCTCTCCTTCGACTCCTCCCATTGTGGGACATACTGTAGCCACCTGGGTTGGCCACTTCCCGACTTAAAATGGAGGTCCGCAAAGAATGCAGAGAAATTTAGCCAAGCCAGGAAAAACTAGCAAATGCAAAGTCTCCTGTGTATTAGAACTTGCAGAAGCCCAGACAGCACTGAAAATCACAGCTATCTGCATACTAATGAGCGATCCCCGGGAACAATTGAAACATTTAAGGTGAATAAGGCCAAGCCAGACTCCTCGGCGCCAGCAGGAGCCAAGACAAAGGAAGGCCAACGGACACTCAGGGGCCGCCCAGCGATCAGGGAACAACTCCAGTATTGGAGAAATCGATCCAAGTGATCGGAACGTGGTCCAATCACTTGGAACCAATACGGGGTCCGCCCCGAACGGCGCGAAGCCCCTGGGGACTATGAAGTAGAGTCCCCAAGTTCAATTCATCCTTCTTGGCAGGGTCACTCAGCAGCGCGAAACAACCCTTGACAGTGACCTGCCTAGCTGCCGCATCAACCAAGTCTCCAGTCAACGTACGCTACGAGATAGGCACTCCTAGCTACCAGTCCATACCAGCTTTTGAATCCTGCAGACTCAGAATCGAATGAAAGGCCATTTGTTCCCCTGACCTGGTGGGCCAGTTCTGAAGCTCAGTATAGGCCTTTTAGTGTTAGAGATAGTCTAGTAAGTAGAGTTTTATGCACGAGTAGTGATTGTGTATAATGTGTTTTGATTTGAATCTTATTAATTGCTGTGTCGAGTTATTGATCAGTACTTGAACTTGAACCTCGTGGCAGTATCATAAAGATACCTGGTGACTCCAGAGCAAAGGTTATAGAAACAGAGCAAATTAAGTAAAGACACAACGAGCAACAAATTAAGAGCCAACCAAAGTTAGCAACAATACCCTCCTCCTCCATTACCGATCCAGAGGCTCTCCGCCTCCCCTTTCCATCCCAAACACGGGAAACAACCCCCGCTTCCCCGCCCCGCCCCCTCCAGCGCGGGAAAAAGCCCGCTCTTTCCACCTGGCCCCGACAACTCTGTCGCCGCTCCTTTTACAGGCCCAGTCCCCTCACCCCTGACTCGGGCCTCACCCTCCCCCCCCCGACTCGGGGCCTCCCCCTCCCCTGCGGGGTCCCATCCCCCCTACCGACCATCCACCCCTACTCCAAGAGCCCACCCGACAGACCCAACCAAAACAGTGTTCTCCGCGTTCTCCCACCTGCTGCTCCTCTCTTTCTTGGCCCACCTGAGCACGCACTCCCGATCAGCGAATCGATGAAACCGCACCAGCACCGCCCGGCTCCTTAGCCTTGGGCCTCCTCGCCAGCACTCTATGGGCCCCTTCCAGCTCCAGGGGCCCCTGGAAGGACCCCGCTCCCATCAGCGAGTTTAGCATGGTGACCACATAGGCCCCCACGTCCAACCCATCCAGCCCCTCCGGGAGGCTCAGAATCCGCAAATTCTTCCGCCTCGATCAATTCTCCATCTCCTCGAACCGTTCCTGCCATTTCTTGTGGAGCGCCTTGTGCGCCTCCACCTTTACCGCAAGGCCTAAGATCTCGTCCTCATTGTCGGAGACCTTGTGTCGGACCTCGCGGATCGCCTCCCCCTGGGCCGTCTGGGTCTCCAGCAGTGTGTCGATAGAAGCCTTCATCAGCTCCAGCAGGTCCGCTTTGATCTCCCTGAAGCAGCGCTGGATAACCTCCTGCTGCTCCTGCGCCCACTGCATCCTCGTTGACTGGTCCCCGCCCGCCGCCATTTTGCTCTTCTTCCCTCGCACCTTCTTTGGGTTCACCACCACTTTTTTAGTCGCCCCGCTCCTGGTCCAAGCCATACACTGTCGGAGAATTATTGCAATCTCCTTCCCACACCGGGAAACGTTGAAAAAATGCTGTTGGGGGCTCTGAAAAGAGCCTAAAAATCCGTTTTTAGCGGGAGCTGCCGAATGTGCGACCTAGCTCCGCATAGCCGCAACCAGAAGTCCCCGGGCAGCATAATCAAAGATCCCTCCCACCCGGCTTACTCACTTTTCCAACTTCTTCCATCAGGCAGGAGATACAAAAGTCTGAGAACACGAACGAACAGATTCAAAAACAGCTTCTTTCCTGCTGTTACCAGACTCCGAAAACAACCCTCTTATGGACTGACCTGATTACCATTACACTCCTTGTATGCTTCACCCAATGCCGGTGTCTATGTATTTACATTGTGTACCTTGTGTTGTCCTATTGTGTTTTTTCTTTTCGTTTCATGTACTAATGATCTGTTTGAGCTGCTCGCAGAAAAATACTTATCATTGTACCTCGGTACACGTGACAATAAACAAATCCAATCCGACCCAATCCAGCTTAAATGTTGAGCCCAAACCTGCTGGTAGAAAAAGTTGCAGATGGGGGCTAACAAAGACAAGTAACAGAGCTTAAAATGCTGCCTTAATGGTTTCCAAATTCTCAGGAAGGTACCACCACTGGATTCAGGTACAATCTTACCGGAGTGAATGGCAACGATGCCGTAACTATTGCACCAAGGCTAGAAACAGTGCTGCAGCTGGGCATTTCTCTGGCTTCCATTTGTCCCCATTTGTAACCAACATCACTGAACCACAACAATATCTTCTTTTTTTAAAAAAAATATATTTTGTTCAAATTTTTCGGTCAAACAAAGACAGTACAAAATTTTCCCCTTTTGCAACTTTAAAACAATATAAATAATGATGATGACCGTTTTTTTTAAGAATAAATAATATATTAACAAGACGGCAACTGCCAGCAACAAAAATAAAAATTAGCCAATATCCAAAATAATAAAGTCACAAAACCAATATAAATAACTCATATACAAACACCTGTACAAAACCCCTGAGGGCCCAAATGGGCCCTCCCCCCCCCCCCCTCCCCCCTTGGGTTGCTGCTGCTACCTTTCCCATTTCCCTTATCGTTCTGCGAGATAGTCAAGATAGCCAGGGGGGAGGGGGTTGGGGGGAATCATATTTCTCAGGTACACCATTTTTTTAATGCCGCACATATGTATCCCCAACTGGTGATGGTCCCCCTTCTCCATCCCTGCCCCCACCCCTACCCATCTCACCCCACCCTCCCCTTCCCCTCCCCATAACCCCTCTTCTCCCCCCCCTACGTGCCCCCCGAGTTGTCCTTGACCTGCTTCGCCATCCGTGCTCTACCGCTGCATCTAGGTGTGTCCCCAGGATGCACATCTGAGGTGGAGACAGCCTGCTGCTTACCACATCCTGTGGCCCTCAGTGCCCCCGGCAGACATCCTCTGGAGGCCCAGGGGCCACTCGCCAGCGGAGCATGCCTCGTCAGGTCACCCTGTTCCGGATGCTGACTTTGAGATGTGCAATTTTCAGGGGTGGAACCCAGGGGAGCTGGTGACCACCTTCGCCACTCCATAGGGTGGCTCTCGGTTGGCACCCAGCACTCATAGGGCCCTAGGATCACCTCAGGATGGAGGGGCAGCTGGATTGAGCCCCGGCTGCCCCTGCGCCATCTGGCTCTCCCAGCCCTGGCAGCTCCCCAAAGTCTGCAGCATTGTCGACGCCCTCGGCGATGCTCCTCAATGACTGGGACATGCTCTGGAGCGCCCAGAAATGCCCACCTGCGACTGGGACATGCTCTGGAGTGCCTCGGCAAATCTCACCTGAGACTGGGACATGCTCCGCAGTGCCTCATAAAGGTCCACCTAGGACTGGGACATGTCCCCCAGCACGTCGGACATGCTGTCGAGACACTCAGTCATGACCGTCACTGACTGAGCCACACTTTGAACACCTTCACTAATGCTGCTGACATCGTGCACCAGGCTCTCCACTGTTGTTGCCACCCTAGCAGTGTTGGCCTCGGTGCCACGCATTGCCAGTGCTTTCTCCTGCTCCCGTAGCCTGTGGGACTCCTCCATCGGCTATGGATCTGCTGGAGTGTTGCTGACATCCCCTTTGAATCTCTCGGCCACACCCTATCGACTGCATCAGCTCCGGTAAAACTGGTCAGAGGCTCAGCATCTGACTGGGACCCAGCTGGGACCTGGGATCAAGCAGACCTCCGACTGCTGTCTCGTCTGGGTATTCCTGCCTCCGCCTCATGTGCACCAGCAACTGTGTGGTGCTCACCAGAATGTGCCCCAGAAACCTGACCACTATTGTCACCCACAAAGTGTGTGTCTCAGCGCTGGTGGAGGGTGGGGATGACAGCTTTGTCGTGAATATGGTGGTCTCCTCAGAGCTCTCCTGAGGTGTTCTCATGAGGGGCAGGGGGAGACCACCCTGGATGGGCTGGCACCGTCGGATGGAGATCCTGCAGGATAATGGACGTGTGGTCAGTGGGAGGAATGGGTCATTCTGTATGGCATTAACTCATGCGTGAAAGGTTATCTGGGTGACGGCCAGTGGAAGCTCACCTCTGCGTCATGTGCCGAGCTCCATGTTGGTGACCGATCTGTCCTCTGCCACCCCCACGACCTCCAGGCCCGTTCCTCATGGGGGGGTGAGGACTCTGAGGTCCGGCACCCCTCCCAGTTGCTATAGGCCAACTTCTCCAGTGGGGACACAGAAAGAGCCAGGGGGCTGGTGCCAACCCACCCGTGCGGTCCCAGTGGAGATCGCTGATCTTCTTACATCACTGGGTGCCGGTCCTCCTGGTGACGCTCCCCGAGCTGATGGCCGCTGCCTCTTCCTCCCAAGTGACACTGGCTGTGGCTGAACCTCCGGACAGGTGGACATCCCTGAATCGTGGGGCTGGTCCCTCGGTGGTATGGTGCAGGCTGTGTGGGGTTTGCTCTCCGGGATTGGTTTAAGTGCTTCTCCCCCTTATTGGTGGGCAGCTGGCAGGCACGGTCCAAATGAATCAGCCGGCGGGACCATCATTTGTGGCGTGAAGCCTGTGGGGCCTCATTAAGTGGACCAATTAACGTTTGATGCCAATGACAGCCTCGCCGGGTCGAGCGCTGGAAGCTCGCGGCAGTTCCCGTTCGCTACAACACTCAGAAACCTTTTCATGAAATCGCGTCCAGTATAAATGTTATGCAACTAAATAAATTGGAATATTACAAACGGTTGGCTCGGATGCCTCTAGCACTGGCAAAGTCAATTTCATGTTTCAAATTGAAAACTACAATCCTATGAATCAATGTATGGTCTTATGTATCAATTGTATAAAATGACCAGCAATTAAATGAAATGCTGTCAAATTCTCTGACCATGTTTGTATTTTGCAGACATGTTCTAGGAATCTTAAGGGGACAAAATCAATGACATTTTACACCAGCAGAAATACATTTAACCAGTCTCATATGTATACTTACAATAATGCTGCACCCTCTAGAAACTGAAAGGAAATTTTATATCAAATATCCTTCATGCATATTGAAATACTAATTGCCAAATTCAATTATTCTTCTCTCAAAATACATTTCTTTGCATTCATTTGTTTCACAGGAGATAGCTGAACCTAATTGAGTTCAGGTGGATTAAGTTATTTGCCCCAGACTGAATACTCGTTTGAGATCTTGAGATCAATGACTTATGGTGAGACCACAAGAACCCCAAAAATCGGAAATGAAGTAAACCTTGTGGCCTCTTGGACCTCTTAGATTATCAGAGAATTTACAGTGCAGAAGGAGGCCATTCGGCCCATCGAGTCTGCACCAGCTCTTGGTAAGAGCACCTTCCCAAGGTCAACACCTCCACCCTATCCCCATAACCCAGTAACCCCACCCAACACGAAGGGCAATTTTGGACACTAAGGGCAATTTACCATGGCCAATCCACCTAACCTGCACATCTTTAGACTGTGGGAGAAAACCGGAGCACCCGGAGGAAACCCACGCACACACGGGGAGGAATTACAGACTCCGCACAGACAGCGACCCAAGCCGGAATCGAACCTGGGACCCTGGAGCTGTGAAGCAATTGTGCTATCCACAATGCTACCGTGCTGCTCTTCAGTCATTCAATATGACCATGGCTGATCTTCTGCCTCAATTCCAATTTTCTGCTGCTCCTCATATCTCTTGATTCCCCCAAAATCTACCTTTCTGACTTGAATATACTCACCGAAGAAGCATCGACAATTTTCCGGGGGAGAGAATTTCAAAGAATCACAACCCTGAGAGAAAAGAGATTGTCCTCATCTCAAGTCCTAAATGGTCGACCTTTTTCCTGAGGCTGTGCCCTCATGTATCCCAACAAAGGTAAACAATCCTTCGCTCAGTGTCTACATGCCAAACCCCTTCATTATCTTCTATCTTTAAATAAGATCTTGTCTCATTCTTCTTAAACTACAGAGTGTAAAGGCCCAATTTATTCTGATCACTGGACAACCCTCTCATCCCTGGAACCAACCTAGTGTATGAGCTCCAAAGCAAGTATATCTAGGTAAGTGTATCCTTCCTTAGATATGCAGTCAAAATGCCGCACAATGCTCCAGGTGTTATCTCATCAAAACTCTTTGTAACCATAGCAAGATTTTCTTATTATTGTACTCCTTTCACATTGCAAAAAATGCCAACATTTGACTGGCTGCCCCTAACTGCTTATTGTTCTTGCAGGCTAACTGTGTGTTCCTTGGAAATGAATTACAAGTTTCTGAATATCAATATTTAAAGTTTCAAATATTTCATATAATATTCTGTTTTTCTAATCTTATTGTCAATGTGAATAGCCCCACACTTACCTCATCTGCCATCTTGTTACCTACTCACGTAACCTGTTTGGAACACTTTGAAGACTTGTTGAACAGCCATTCCCACCAAGGAAACTTGGACATATTACACTTGGTCTCTTTGTTGAAGTTGGAATATAGATTTTCAATAGTTTAGGCTCTAGCATTGATCCTTGCTACACTCCGCTAGTTACAGCCTGCCAACTTGAAAATGCCTTGTTTACCCTTATATTTCCCAACTTTCTATCCAAGTTAATATATCACCCCCAACTCGATGAGCATTTTTCTTTGCATATGAAGCCTTTGTGTGGCAACCTTTTAATGGAAACCAAGTATACTATGAGCCTGATTCTCCCCAAAAATGTAAAAGTTCATTAGTGGCGGGTTTTTCAGGGAGTTTCCCTTCGGCTCTGCCGGCGAGTTCCCCACCGCTATTCAATGACATTTAGTCACTTTTTTAGGCCCTGGTGTGTTTCTCACCGGTTTAGCCCACACTTAGAATTGTTTTTAGCACTGGGAAGCTGAACTCAGAGATCGAGCCGCCATTTAGAAAGGGTGCCCGATATCTGAGTGAGCTTGTCCCCCCACCCATGAGCAATGTCATCCCCTACACACATGGACACTACCCCACACTCCCAAGTGTGGACACCCCGCTATGGGGTCCCCAGAGGTACCCCCTCTTCAGGTCCCCCAAGCTCCCTTACACTATCCCATTTGATTCCAGGACCCCTACCCATCACCACCAAACTCCCGGAAGCCCTTACTTACCTGTCCTGCGCTCCCCTACCCTTCAAACCCACCCTAATTTCATGGGCATGGCCCCCCTTGCCCCGACCCTTGGCAGTGCCATCCTGGCACTCAGTCACCCTTGCACTGCCGCCCTAGCATCCAAGCAGTGCTCCTGCTAGCTGGGCAGTTGCATCCGATACCTTGGCACTGTCAAGGCGGCAGTGCCAAGGTGCCCATGTTCCAGGTGGAGGGCCAGGGGGGTCATCCTGCAGTTATCCTGACCACCCTGGGTCTCCGTTGGCCCGGGAGACCTCCTGGGTGTCATTCTACATGGCCCCTGTTTGGGTGGACCAGCACTGATTGGTGCCTGGCTGTAACCTCCCTGGAGAGGACGGAGAATCGAGGGAGGCCAGTAGATCCTGGGTGATTAGGTTATAGGTAGGTTCACGACCTACTTCTGCGAGCGTCATTCGGTCCTGCCCATTTGGGGTGAGCATCCGACTCCGACGTCTCGTGGAACTTCAGCCAATCCCAGGAGGCGCAGAGCCTACCGGGAAGCTTGCTGCAGGCCTCTCCCGGCATTTACCGGCTGAGTTGCGCTCAAGCGAGAGTCCAACATGGCCGGAGATTCGTGCCCTATATCTACTGGTTCCCTTTAATCTACCCTACTAGTTACATCCTCAACAAGTTGTAATTATTTTGTCAAAAATTCTTTCAATTTGTAAAACCATGATTTTTGTTTTATATATTTAGAGTACCCAATTAATTTTTTCCAATTAAAGGGCAATTTAGCGTGGCCAATTCACCTACCCTGCACATCTTTAGATTGTGGGGGTGAAACCCACGCAAATACGGGGTGTAAACTCCACACAGACAGTGACCCAGATCTAGCTTCAAATATTCCAATGTTTACCAATACAAATATAACCCCATAAAACTACCTTTGTTTTTCTAACAACCAGGAAACCCAGATCCCTCTGTACTACTGAGTTCTGTAATTTTTCTCCATTTAAATAGTATACTGCTTTTCTATTCTTCCTGCCAAAGTGGACAAGTTCACATTTGCCCACATTATACTCTATCGGCTAAACTTTTGCCCACTCACTTATCTTTTCTATATCCCTTTACAGACTCGCTACCTCCTCTTAACCACTTACTTTTCTATATATCTTGGTGTCATTGGCAAATTTAGCTACCATACATTTGGCCCCTTCATCTAAATTATGGTGAGTGTCACAATTTGACTGATGTGCGTAACTGCAATAACATGCAAGATACTCAATATCAAAGATAATGATTTAGCTTGATTAGCATAAACGTCGCAGAACTCATTATCCATTTCCTGTAATACAAATGCAGATACACAAAGGCAACTCAACCAGGTTATTTTGACAGCAACACCTATCCCTGCAACCTCTGTTACCAAGAAGGACAGCAGCTATAGGAACATGATCAACTCCAAGCATGGATTCAAGGCATACACTATCTAGACTTGGGTATACGTTTACATTGCTCATTATCACTGGGTCCAATATTCTGGAATTGCCGACCCCGATAGCATTGTGGCAACATCACCAGTAGAACAGCAGTGATGTAAGAAGAACCACCAGAACGGTGGGCATCTGCGGATAGACAATAAGTGCGGCTTTGTCATTGTCAGCTACATCACGAGACTAATCAAATTAAGAAAAATGCAGATGTCGGACAGGGAAGCATCAAGGTTGCTGCACCAAAATATTGGATAGCTGTGCTTTGCATACTGATAATGGGCAATTTGTTTCTGTGATTACAATAGAACTTAATTGCTTTCTTCTCGATTCTAATGAAAATAAATCCAGCATTGATGACATTTTTTCACCGAAACAATTGCATTGCACTTACAATGTGCAGCTAATAACTAACCAGTTACCTTAATCCCTCAATATTTTCCCCTCCAATTTTCCTGTTGTCCCTTGCTTTCCTAAAAGCAGTTTTTAGGGAGTAACAGCACAGATGCCCACAAATACAATGTATGCATGTGGCCATAATTCAGAGGATAGCTTTAACAACAAGCTTCAACAGCCAACCATGGGAGGCTTTACAGCCAATACTGATCTTGTGAATGCAAATGTACTCCCAGCAGGGGGCAGTGAATAATTACAGTAAATATGCTAAAATAGAAATACGTTAAAGACACAAGAGTTATTCTTGCTCATCAGGCACAGAAGCCCTGTATGATTATTCCTTGCAAGCCCTTTGTTGTTCCAAGCTCAAAATTGCTTCATTGATTTGCATGGCTAATTTACTTACTAGATAAACTAAACAAACCATTTGGAGAGACTTCACTTCTGTTCATTCTGCTATCTTGGAAAACAGGCTCTGCTGAAGCAGCATGATAGGGCACCTCACTTCATTTCATGTACCACACAAAATAAAACTGTTTTAATGTTCCTGCCCTCAGTCCAGAACTAATTTGAACCTTTTGAATCTCTGTAGCAAATCCAGACTCAATGAATGTTCCAGCTACTTCTTGGTTAACGACTATGACAAGAAATACCTCTTGAAATTTGTCCCAGTTCTACGTCTTTAATCTATGTTATTCACTGGTCCTTTCTCACATACTTAAGTCACATAGACTATCCATGTATACAAAATCTATTCATTTGTTAT
This sequence comes from Scyliorhinus torazame, assembly GCF_047496885.1. NCBI lineage: Eukaryota > Metazoa > Chordata > Chondrichthyes > Carcharhiniformes > Scyliorhinidae > Scyliorhinus > Scyliorhinus torazame. The sequence goes on from NC_092709.1 coordinate 226,919,943, forward strand.
TTGAATTCCTCAATTCTGGAAATTATGTAAAATCAAAAGCCGTACAAACAGGTTCTATGAATGCCATTCACGGGTGCAGAATCATTCTTTTTGTGATGGTTACCACTGAAGTTGTTAGATAAATGAAAAGATCCTTCCAAAGAAATGCAACCCTTGGTCAAACAACATGTTAATCAATAAAGTACTTTGATCAGTGGTAGACCATTGGTGATATTGTCAATCAAAACTTGATTAAGCCAAAAGGTCATCAAACTGCCACAATTGCGCCAAGGTTACGTGAACAAACTGCTACTATCAGAAAGTGGAGAGGTTTGACAATCACACCAATCAAGATGGCTCCCGCATTCCCATTAAACACATGGATTTTCCAGAATGACTGTCATTTGTGAGCAATAACCAGTATACAATTGAATGCTGATTTTAAAAAAAATTAATCTTGTACCTCAGTGCTGCCAATGTGAATCAACAAGGTAAGGGCAGCACACTACACAGGTAAATGCTAGACAGGTTGGAAGTAATGGTGCAAGATGTAAAACAGTCAGTATATTGGATAGTAAGTGAGAAAAGCTGTGGGCTGTATTTGAATAAGAAAGGCGCCTGTACAAGACTTTCATGAAAAGCGATGCACCTCGGAACATCAGATATGATGTACATTTTATCTGAGTTCCTCTGAACCTTAAGGGTTTTGGAGAATTAAAGCAGCACCTGGTTACTCAATTAAAATTGTCATTTTTGATCTTCAGCACTTCAGTCTCATAAAGCCTCATGTGAAGTTTAATGGTTAACTTGCAGAGATGGTGTGAATGGTTTCCCTGCATCTGATATGAAAGCATTAATTTGTATTTAAGAACAAAGAAGAAAAATTGACTTGGCTAAATGGAGTTCATTCAGACTTAAGTTACAGACAGCTGCACGTAGCACCCACAAATGAGAGATTAAATGTCTCCAAATTAATGAATAAGCCAAAAAAGACTATTGAAATTACATATCCGACAAACAGTTTTAAAATGAAGCAGGGGAAATCAGAGTCATGTATACTACAACCAATGGAATCCAAAGTTAAAGATGCAATACTGCCAGGGCATCAATGTCAGTATTACATTTTTTTTAAAAAGCAAGGCAGCATGATAAGATAATTAACAGACTGGCATAAAGATTGCCTTTGTGTCAAAAGAATCAATCATTTCAGAAATTAAATTAGCTACAAAGAAAATGCATGTGCAACTGGTACAAAATGATTGAAGAACATCGAAAACATATGTGATGAGTAACAAAAGTAAAATACTGTGGATGTTGGAAATCTGAAAAAACAGAAAATGCTGAAAAAACCCAGCAGGTCTGGCAGCATTAGGGGATAGAGAAACAGCATTGAAGTTTCAGATCAAGGAATAGAGTTCTTAAAAAAGGTCCTTGACCGGAAACGCTAACATTGTTACTCCCTCCACAGATGTTACCAGACCTGTTAACTTTGTTGGATAGCCATTTATATATTGATAAAATTCAATGACATTTTGACAAGGGCCATATTCTCAAGCAGTGCTTTGTTCGAAGATCACTTCCATTAGAAGATTTAGGATGAGATTTGGCACGCGTGTGTTTCACAGTGGCGGGATCTTCTGATCCCACCACTGCCGATGGGGTTTCCTGTTGAATACACCCCTTGATGCCAGGAAACCCACGGCGGGGGCCACGTCGACAGGACCGGAAGATGCCGATGGCATGAATGGCCTAGAATTCTGGCCTTAAATGTACTGTCCCACAATATGATGGAGTATCCGTGATTCTTCATGTATTGAATTCCTAATCACAAATTCAAGCAGATGATCACACCAGATATGTATGATAAGTTGGTGTGTGAAGTTATTGCTTATTTTATCATTACAAACCAAAGAACGATTGAAAATGAAAATGAAATGAAAATCGCTTATTGTCACAAGTAGGCTTCAAATGAAGTTACTGTGAAAAGCCCTTAGTCGACACAATCCAGCGCCTATTCGGGGAGGCCGGTACGGGAATTGAACCCGCTCTGCTGCCTTGGTCTGCTTTACAAGCCAGCTATTTAGCCCACTGTGCTAAACCAGCCCCTCTGTGTGTAGGATTCCTACAATGCAGAAGGTCATTCAGCCCATCGGGACTGCACTGACCCTGTGAAAGAGCACCCTACCTAGATCCACTCCCCCGCCCTATCTCCGTAACCCCATCACCACACCTAACCTGCACACCCCTGGATGCTAAAGGGCAATTTAGCATGGCCAATCCACCTAACCTGCACATATTTGGATAGAGGGGTGAAACCGGAGCACCCGGGAGAAACCTACGCAGACATGGGGAGAGAGTGCAAACTCCACACAAACAGTCACCCAAGGTCGGAATTGAACCTGGGACCCTGGCAGTGAGGCAGCAGTGCTAATCATTGTGCCACCATGCCGCCCTATAGTCGGCAGTGTTTTGGATGGCTGCTATCGTGCTCTTGTTTGTGGGAGCTTGTCAGCACAAATCAGCTACCACATTTCCTGCACTGTTGTAATAATGTCTTAATAGACAATTCCATTATTAATTATCTAGTTCACGCTAATACATTTCCTGTTTCTGAGATACTTGAAGTAAAATATACCTTAAAACAGGAGACAAATATCATAACTGCTAATATATGCGTGACGATAGGCAAAGGTTCAATATTTTTGGAGACACTGGCGATTGCTCTAAATTATGCAGATTTTTTGATAGACAGCAAGTGCCAAAATGTAAAAAATTAGCAAATTTGAGTTTTGTGAATAAAAAGGGAAGACATTGCCACAATTGAATATAAATTGAACCTGTTGAAGTGCTTGATCTGATATTATAAAAGTTTGAACTCTGTTCATTCATTGATTAATTGGTTTTAATCTGTGATTGCCATGTCACTTCCAGCTGATTTTGAAAATAAATGATAATCAAGTCAATTCTTTCCAGGGGGAAAAAAAGCTGCACCATGTTTATAAAAGTTAACACATCGGTAAGTTAAAACTGAAGATATCTAAAATGCAATTAAGGGTTTTGTTTCCCAAATGTTGCACTTATTTTTCCATATTTGACTTTAGCTGAGCATTTGTGTGGTACAATGAGTTCAGTACACTTTCCTTTCAAGTGTGAATCCGGATTGGAATCTATGCCAAACTGATGCACTGAACGGATGTGTTCTCTGCCAGTTTTAATATTGCGAGGCACGGTGGCAAAGTGGTTGGCACTGCTGATCACAGTGCCAGGGATCCGGGTTTGATTCTCATCTTGGGTTACTCTCTGTGTGGGGTTTGCACAATCTCCCAGGGTCTGCGTGGGTTTCCTCTGGATGCTCCGGTTTCCTCCCACAGGCCAAAGATGAGCAGTTTAGGTGGATTGGCCATGCTAAATTGCCCCTTAGTGTTCAAAATGTTAGGTGGGGTTACTGGGTTACGGAAATAGGATGGGGGAGTGGGCCCAGGCAGGGTTTTTTTTCAGAGGGGCCGTGCAGACCCGATGGACTGAATGGTTTCCTTCTGCACTGTATTGATTCTATGAGTCTAAGATGTGTTTGGTCAGACCCATCCATGCTGGGCATAGTGTACTGTACAAACCCATCCACAATGCGGTGCAAATAGCCATCTAACTGGTAATCTTGGTCAGATACGCGAACAGGATGGCTGTTGTGGAAAATGAAAATCTCACAATAGTGCAGGATGATATCCAGCATAACATGTATCATTGGGCACCTTTACTTTGTATTGCTACCATTCTCCCCTATGCTTTAGTTGGATAGTGTGAAGATTCTCATGTGCGGTGCCCAATTATTAATGGGAAAATTGTAATCACATGAATGTAGTATCAAAAAATATGTTTATTTAACACAGCATCTAAAAAGTAGCTAACAGCGAAAACCACAAAAATCTCCAATTACTCGAGTCATTTTGCCATGAAATTTAAAAATCAGAAATTCAACGAAGTAGACTTATCCATTTCTATAGGTAACGCCGCCCAACCAAGGTCATCTGTATAACTTTGGCGATGCAATAAATCTAAATCAATTGGTAATTTTACCTTTAAAACAAGTTGCAACATAACTGAAGGTTGCTCGAAAAATGCAGGTAATGAGGAGTTCCATTTGGGACAGGACATAATGAGTGGAATTGAATGGCCATATCACAGAAAAGACAGGGCTGTAAAATGCAGAGGACCATTCAAAAGTCCATTGGCTTTGGCAGGTGCAAAAACTCCCACCGGTGGTAGGGGTCTGAAACTTCTGCCCAATGAGTCAGCAGACAGAAAATAATGAAAGATAGAGCTCAAGAGGTGAAAAATGCTGCTTGGACTCGGCAGAACAATGGAAAAAGATTGTCACTGAACAAGAAACTGAAATGCAATTTTAATCTAATCAAAGTATGTAGAGAAGATCTAGGTATAATAATTCAACTATAATGTAACAGCGCACAATCTGAAGGAGTTCTTGAACATAAAATAGGACCATCAGCAAAAGATGACAAGTACATTAGGGACATTTGTTCAACTGATCATGACCACTCAAAAATAATTTTCTGAAACCTGCAAAAGGAATCTTTGTTTTTTTTAAAAATCAGAAGTTCAGAACACTCCATTCCAGGAGAAAAATCCAACAGTCACCGTCAGCTCAAAACTAATAACTCCCATGACTAATTTCACTTGGCAAAACTTTGCAAGGTGCATTATGTTAAAAGTGCTAAATAATTGCAAACTCTTTTTGCACAGCAGTTATTGATGCCTGCGAGAGAAGTAAAATAATATGAGCATTAAGACAGGTTTACCACAGCATAGAAGAGATTTGTATACCCACTGCAATGTTAAGCATAGACATCACACCATTCAAGTTTTTAATTTGTGGCTCAAACTCCATTAAGCTTATTTGAAGAAAAATTAAATTTGGCTTAAATTAATAAATATATAGTTGGGACTACAAATGGTAATTTCCTTTTAAAGTAATCATGTCAGTGGAGAATGTGGAGCCTAATTTGGCTAAACACAGATTTTGGACTCAGAAGCTGTCATAAAGTGCACCAACCACAGATAGTGAGACATTCAGAGGCATTCTCCAGCGGATTGCCACTCTCGGCATACTGGCCCATGTTGAATTGCAACGCCCCTGTCTCGCTCAACCTTGTTCACTCAAGCTGGGTGAAATAGAGGCAGTGAAGCTCACCCCCAGCTGTATTGGCGTTGATTAACTGGGGTGCAGAGAGGAAAGACACGCCCTCTTTTTACAGCACTAGCTGAGACCGGGAAGGAGAGGTGGGGGAAGAGAGAGAGAGAAAAAGAGAAAACTGGGTCGGCGGGTTGGGGGGTGTGGGGAACTCGCTGCTTTCATAGAATTTACAGTGCAGAAGGAGTCCATTCGGCCCATCGAGTCTGCACCGGCTCTTGGAAAGAGCACCCTACCCAAGGTCAACACCTCCACCCTATCCCCATAACCCAGTAACCCCACCCAACACTAAGGACAATTTTGGACACTAAGGTCAATTTATCATGGCCAATCCACCTAACCTGCACATCTTTGGACTGTGGGAGGAAACCGGAGCACCCGGAGGAAACCCACGCACACACGGGGAGGATGTGCAGACTCTGCAGACAGTGACCCAAGCCGGAATCGAACCTGGGACCCTGGAGCTGTGAAGCAATTGTGCTATCCACAATGCTACCGTGCTGCCCTTTATGGATGTACTGCTCTCTCTTTTCCTCTCATGCTGTTTTATGGACTCTCTGCACTCTCACTCTCTCTCTTTCCTTCTCCCCTTCCCCCTCTTACGTTGCTTTATGGATTCACCTTCTTTAAAATACTAATCAACAATAGTATAAAATACTATTTACATGACAGCTGGAGTTCTCCATACAGCACGATAGAGAGAGAGCAGCAAATCCATAAAGTAGCATGAGAGAGGGAGTGAGAGAGAAAAACTGTGTTGAACTAATTTATTAGAGTTCTTTCAGGAAGTTAACAAACAAGTTGGAAAAGAGAAACCTGTCGATGCTGTATACGTGAATTTCCAGACAGCATTTGATAAGGTGCCACGAAGATTACTACTCAAGCTAAGTGCGCACATGTAATGTATGGTAGCTAAATTTGTCGATGACACCAAGAAGGGTAGAAGGAGAGGTTGTCAAGGCGTCAGAGTGGTGACATGGGGATTTTCACAGTAAATTCATCGCAGTGTTAATGTAACCTTATTTGTGACAATAAGATTAAAGATTAAGATTATTTAAAAAAGGTAGAGAGTCTGCAAAGGGATATAAGTTGGTTAGAAAAGGCATGTTACAGTTATCATGGGGGACTTCAATATGCAGGTGGACTAGGAAAATCAGGTTGGGAGTGGATCCCAAGAAAAACAATTTGTGGAATGTCTAAGAGATGGCTTTTTGGAGCAGCTTGTGACAGAGCCTACTAGGGAACAGGCAATTCTGGATTTGGTGATGTGTAATGAGGCAGACTTGATTAGGGAATTTAAAGTGAAGGAACCCTTAGGGAGCAGTGACCACAATATGATAGAATTTACCCTGCAGTTTGAGAGGGAGAAGCTGCAATCAGATGTAAAGGTATTACAGTTAAATAAGGGTAACCATTAAGACATGAGGGAGGAGCTGGACAGAGTTGATTGGAAAAGGAGCCTTCAGGGCAGCACTGGGGTGCAGTGGGTTAGCACTGCGGCCTCACGGCTTCAAGGTCCCAGGTTCAATCCCGGCTCTGGGTCACTGTCCGTGTGGAGTTTGCACACTCTCCCCGTGTTTGCATGGGTTTCGCTCCCACAACTCAAAAGATGTGCAGGGTAGGTGGATTGGCCACGCTACAATTGCCCGTTAATTGGGGAAAAAAATGAATTGGGTATTCTAAATTTTAAAAATTTAAAAAGGAAAAGGAGCCTAGCAGGGAAGACAGTGGAACAGCGATGGCAGGAGTTTTTGGGGGTTATTCGGGAGGCACAACAGAAATTCATTCCAAGGAGAAAGAAACATGATAAGGGGAGACAAGGCATCCATGGCTGGCAAGGGAAGTCAAGGACAGCATAAAAGCTAAAGAAAAAGCATACAAAGTGGCGAGAATTATTGGGAAGCTAGAGGATTGGGAAGCCTTTAAAAGCGAGCAGAGGACAACTAAAAAAGCAATAGGGTGGGGGGGGGGGGAAGAAGATGAAGTATGAGTGCAAGCTAGCTAGTAATATAAAGGAAGACAGGAAGAGTTTTTATCAATATATAAAAGGTAAGAGACATTGGACCACTGGAAAATGTGGTTGGAGAAGTAATAATAGGAAACAAAGAAATGGCAGATTAACTGAATAGTTACTTTGCATCAGTCGTCACGGTGGAAGACACCAGTGGGATGCCAGAGCTCCAGGAGAACTAGGGGGCAGAGGTGGGTGCAGTGACCATTACTAAGGAGAAGGTTCTGGGGAAAATGAAAAGTCGGACGGTGGATAAATCACCTGGACCGAATGGACTACACCCCAGAGATCTAAAAGAGACAGCTCAGGAGATTGTGGAGGCATTGGTGGTGATCTTTCAGGAATCAGTGGAGACAGGAAGGGTCCCAGAGGACTCGAAAGTGGCTAATGTAACACCACTGTTTAAGGAGGGAGGGAGGTAGAAGGTGGGAAATTATGGGCCGGTTAACCTGACTTTGGTCATTGGAAAGATTTGAGTCCATTATTAAAGATGAGATCGCGGAGTACTTGATGGTGCATGGTAAAATAGGACTGGGCCAGCACGGCTTCGTCAAGGGGAGGTCATGTCTGCCAACTCTGTTAGAGTTCCTTGAGGGAGTAATAAGGAAGTTAGACAAAGGAGAACCAGTGGATGTGATTTATTTAGATTTCCAGAAGGCCTTTGACAAGGTGCCGCATAGGAGACTTTTAAATAAGTTAAGAACCCAGGGTGTTAAGGGTAAGATCCTGGCACGGATAGAGGATTGGCTGACTGGCAGAGAGTGGGGATAAAGGGGTCTTTTTCAGGATGGCAGCCGGTGACTAGTGGTGTACCTCAGGGATCGGTGCTGGGACCACAACGTTTCACAATATACATTAATGATCTGGAGGAAGGAATTGAGGGCACTGTTGCTAAGTTTGCAGATGATACAAAGATCTTAGAGGGGCAGGTAGTATTGAGGAAGCAGGTGGGCTGCAGAAGGACTTGGACAGGCTAGGAGAGTGGGCAAAAAAGTGGCAGATGGAATACAATGTGGAAAAGTGTGAGGTTATGCACTTTGGAAAGAAAAATGGAGGCATAGACTATTTTCTAAATGGGGAGATGCTTAGGAAATCAGAAGCACAAAGGGAATTGGGAGTCCTTGTTCACGCATCTCTTAAGTTTAACATGCAGGTTCAGTCGGCAGTTAGGAAGGCAAATGCAATGTTAACATTCATGTCGAGAGGGCTAGAATACAAGACCAGGGATGTACTTCTGAGGCTATATAAGGCTGTAGTCATTGTGAGCAGTTTTGGGCCCAATATCTAAGGAAGGATGTGCTGGCCTCGGAAAGAGTCCATAGGAGGTTCACAAGAATGATCCCTGGAATGAAGAACTTGTCGTATGAGGAACGGTTGAGGACTCTGGGTCTGTACTCGTTGAAGTTTAGAAGGATGAGGGGGGGATCTTATTGAAACTTACAGGATACTGCATGGCCTGGATAGAGTGGACGTGGAGAGAATGTTTCCACCTGTAGGAAAAACTAGAAGCAGAGGACACAATCTCAGACTAAAGGGACGATCCTTTAAAACAGAGATGAGGAGGAATTTCTTCAGCCAGAGGATGGTGAATCTGTGGAACTCTTTGCTGCAGAAGGCTGTGGAGGCCAAATCACAGAGTGTCTTTAAAACAGATATAGATAGGTTTTTGATCAATAAGGGAATCAGGGGTTATGGGGAGAAGGCAGGAGAATGGGAAAAATATCAGCCATGATTGAATGGCGGAGCAGACTCAACAGGCTGAGTGGCCTAATTCTGCTCCTATATTTTATGGTCTTAAGTGAGTGGACAAAAATTTGGCAGATGGAATATAATGTTGGAAAATGTGATCTTCTCCACTTTGGCAGGCAGAATAGGTAAGCAGCATATTATTGCAGAACTCCGGGGATCTGGGAGGGCTAACTAAATCATAAAATGCATTCAGGTACAGCAAATGATTAGGAAGACAAATGGAATGTTACAATTTATTGCAAAGAGGACGGAATAGAAAAGTAAGAAAGTTTTACTGGGCCTTTGTGAGGCTGCATCTAGAATACTGTATGCAGTTTTGGTCTCCTTATTTGAAATTACGCTAAAATAATTAAGTAAGAAACAATTCAGAGAAGGTTCACTCATCTCTTTCCTTGGATGAAGGGCTTAATCTTATGAAGCAAGGTTGAACAGGTTGGATTGTTACCCATTGGATGTTTAGAAGAATGAGAGGTGATCTTATTGAAAAAAATAAGATCCTGAGAAAGAATACCAGGAGGATGTTTCCTCTTATCAGAGTGACTAGAACCGGAGGTCATAGTTTAAGAGGAGGCCCCCATTTAAGATGGAGAGCAGGAGAATTTTTGTTGTTAATATGTGGAATTTTGTTCCCCAGCCAGAAGTGGAGGTTGGGACAAGGGAGTCAAGGGTTATGGCGAAACAGACAGGAATGCTAAGTTAAACTACAACCAGATCAGCCTTGATCTTGTTGAGTGACGGAGCAGGCTCAAAGAACCAAATTCCGATGTCCTGCTCTTAATTCCCATGTTCCGAGCGTAACCTCCCTATTCTTGTACTCTAGGCATCAGCCAGGAAAGAATATGTCCAATATGTGTTCTTCATCACCTTAACTACCTGGCCTGATAATTTCATCTACTCCAAAGTTCCTCCATTCCTCTTCACTTTCCAGAAATGGAAAATATCTTTGCACATTCTCTTGACTAGTTGATCCTCCTTAAATGCATTACCTCACATTTCTCAGAATTGAATTTGATTTGCCATTTTTCTGCTTAATTGGCCGGTCTATTGATATCTTCCTGCTAGACACGGTTTTCTTCGTCATTGTCAATTACACAGCCAATTTTCGCATCATTTGCAAACTTCTTAATCATGGTGCCTACATTTAAGTCGAAATCATTAACATATAACATGAACAGCAAGATACCCAGCACCTAGCCCCTGTGGAAATGGCCTTCCAGTCACAAAAATACTCAGCAACCATAATTTGCTTCCTGTCACTGAGCCAATTTTGGATTCAACTAAAATCTATTTATATTACATCAAACAAGTTACTCTCATTGAATTATTATACGAGGCAACAAGGAGTGTTACCACGTTAGTCAGAGATGTCTTTCCCTTAATAAATCCATTCTGACTTAAAGGTAAACTCGTCATAGTCCCAGGGGTAAGCCACGGTGAACAGATCTCCAGCACTGAGTCCGTCCCTGTGGCTCAGAAGGGAAGGAGGGAGAGCAGGAGAGCAATAGTTATTGGGAACTCGATAGTTAGAATGACAGATAGACAGTTCTGAGACAACGAAAGAGACTCACGGATGGTATGTTGCCTCCCGGGTGCCAGGGTCCGTGACGTCTCAGACCGTGTTTTCAGAATCCTTAAGTGGGAGGGGGAACAGTCACAAGTCGTGGTATACATCGGTACCAACGACATAGGTAAGAGAAGGGACGGGGATTTAAAACAGGAATTTAGGGAGCTAGGGTGGAAGCTGAGAGCCAGGACAAACCATGTTGTCATCTCTGGTTTGTTGCTGGAGCCACGTGCTAGCGAGGTGAGGAACAGGGAGAGAGTGCAGATAAACACGTGGCTGCAGGGATGGTGTAGGAGGGAGGGTTTCAGTTACGTGGATAATTAGAGCACATTCTGGGGAAGGTGGGACCTGTACAGACAGGACGGTTTGCACCTGAACCAGAGGGGCACCAATATCTTGTGAGGGAAATTTGCTACGGCTCTTCGGGGGGGTTTAAACTGATTTGTCAGGGGGATGGGAAAATGAGCTGTAGTCCAGAAGCCAGTGTTGAGAGTAGTGAGGTACTGAGGAGGGTATCAAGGTCGCAGGAGTGTACCAGCAGACAGAAAGGTGGGTTGAAGTGTGTCTACTTCAATGCAAGGGGCATCTGGAATAAGGTAGGTGAACTTGGAGCGTGGGTTGGTACTGGGATTATGATGTTGTGGCCATTACGGAGACATGGTTAGCACAGGGACAGGAATGGTTGTTGGAAGTTCCGTGGTATAGATGTTTCAGTAAGAGTAGGGAAGGTGGTAAAAGAGGTGGAGGAGTAGCATTATTAATCAAGGATAGTTTAACGGCTGCAGAAAGGCAGTTCGAAGGGGATCTGCATACTGAGATAGTATGGGCCGAAGTTAGAATTAGGAAAGGAGCAGTCACGTTGTTAGGAGTTTTCTATAGGCCCCCAAACAGTAATAGAGATGTGGAGGGAGAAATTGCAAAACAGATTATGGCTAGGTATGGAGGTCTCAGGGTAGTTGTCATGGGTGACTTTAACTTTCCAAATATTGATTGGAACCTCTATAGGTCGAACAGTTCGGATGGGGCAGTTTTTGTACAGTGTGTGCAGGAGGGTTTCCTGAAACAATATGTGGATAGGCCGACAAGAGGGGGGGCCACATTGGATTTGGTACTGGTTAATGAACCGGGCCAAGTGTTAGATTTGTTTGCAGGAGAGCACTTTGGAGATAGTGACCACAATTCAGTGTCTTTCACTATTGCAATGGAGAGGAATAGGGCCATACGGCAGGGCAAGGTTTATAATTGGGGGAGGGGTAATTATGATGCGATTAGGCAAGAATTAGGGAACATAAGGTGGGAACAGAAACTGTCAGGGAAAGGCACAAATGAAAAGTGGAGCTTGTTCAAGGAACAAATACTGTGTCCTTGATAGGTATGTACCTGTCAGGCAGGGAGGAAATGGCCATGTGAGGGAACAATGGTTCACAAAAGAGGTTGAATGTCTTGTCAAGAGGAAAAAGGAAGCGTATGTAAGGATGAGAAAACAAGGTTCAGTTGGGTCGCTTGAGGGTTACAAGGTAGCAAGGAATGAGCTAAACAAAGGGCTTAGGAGAGCTAGGAGGGGGCATAAGAAGTCCTTGGCGGGTCAGATCAAGGAAAACCCCAAGGTTTTTTTACTCTTATGTGAGAAATAAAAGAATGACCAGGGTGAGGTTAGGGCCAGTCAAGGACACTAGTGGGAACTCGTGCATGGAGTCAGAAGAAATAGGAGAGGCGTTGAATGAATATTTTTCTTCAGTGTTCACCAAGGAGAGGGGCCATGTTTTTGAGGATAAGAGTGTGATACAGGCGGGTAGGCTGGAGGAAGTAGATGTTCTGAGGAAGGATGTATTAGCAATTTTGAAAAACCTTAGGGTCGACAAGTCCCCTGGGCCAGATGGGATATATCTAAGGATTCTTTGGGAGGCAAGGGATGAGATTGCAGAGCCTTTGGCTTTGATCTTTGGGTCCTCACTGTCCACGGGGATAGTGCCAGAGGACTGGAGAGTGGCGAATGTTGTTCTTCTGCTCAAGAAAGGGAATAGGAATGACCCTGGTAATTATGGGCCGGTTAGTCTTCCTTCGGTGGTCGGTAAGTCAATGGAAAAGGTCCTGAAGGATAGGATTTATGACCATTTGGAAAGATAGTCAACACGGATTCGTGAAGGGTAAGTCTTGCCTCACAAATTTGATTGAATTCTTCGAGGAGGTAACTAAGTGTGTAGATGAAGGTAGAGCAGTTGATGTCGATTACATGGATTTTAGTAAGGCATTTGATAAGGTTCCCCATGGTCGGCTTATGGACAAAGTAAGGAGGTGTGGGATAGAGGGAAATTTGGCCAATTGGATAAGTAACTGGCTATCACCTAGAAGACAGAGGGTGGTGATGGATGGAAAATTTTTAGACTGGAGACCAGTTACCAGCGGTGTACCACAGGGATCAGTGCTGGGTCCTCTGTGATTTTTATCAATGACTGGGAGGAAGGGGCTGAAGGATGGGTCAGTAAATTTGCTGATGACACCAAGATTGGTGGAGTAGTGGATGAGGTGGAGGGCTGTTGTAGGCTGCAAAGAGACATTGATAGGATGCAGAGCTGGGCCGAAAAATGGCAGATGGAGTTTAACCCTGATAAGTGCGACGTGATTCATTTTGGTAGAAAAAAATTGAATGCGGATTACAGGGTCAACGGCAGGGTTCTGAGGAATGTGGGGGAACAGAGAGATCTTGGGGTTCATGTCCACAGATCTCTGAAGGTTACCACTCAAGTGGTAGAGCCGTGAAGAAGGCCTATAGTGTGTTAGCGTTTATTAACAAGGGCTTGAGTTTAAGAGCCGCGGGGTTATGCTGCAACTGTACATGACCCTGGTGAGACCATATTTGGAGTATTGTGTTCAGTTCTGGTCACCTCACTATAGGAAGCATTGGAAAGGGTGCAAAGGAGATTTACCAGGATGCTGCCTGGTTTGCAGGATAGGTCTTATGAGTAAAGGTTGAGGGAGCTAGGGCTTTTCTCTTTGGAGTGGAGGATGAGAGGTGACTTAATAGAGGTTCATAGGATGTTGAGGGAGATAGATAGAGTGGACGTCCAGAGACTATTTCCTAGGTGGATGTAGCTGTTACAAGGGAGCACAACTATAAGGTTCAGGGTGGGAGATATAGGAGGGATGTCCGAGGTAGGTTCTTCACTCAGAGAGTGGTTAGGGTGTGGAATGCTGTGATAGTGGAGTCGGACACTTTAGGAACTTTCAAGCGGTTATTGGATAGGCACATGGAGCACGCCAGAATGACAGGGAGTGGGATAGCTTGGTTTCGGACAATGCTCGGCACAACATCGAGGGCCGAAGGGCCTGTTCTGTGCTGTACTGTTCTATGTTCTAGATGACCATAGGCTGCTTTTCCCTTTTGAGGGGGAAAGCTGTCTTGTGGTATTTTAACCTGAGGATCACCACATCTCAGGCGAGGGGCAAGGTTTAGAAGGCGGGTCTTAATGAAGTGCTATTCTGACTCTGCCTCCCTCAATGACAATTTATACTGTGTCTCAGAACTTTTTCCAATAATTTGTCTACCCCTAATCTGGCTGCCTGTAATTAGCTGGGCTATCTTTAAGTTCTTCTTTAAACAACGGTATAACATTAGTAATCCTCCAGTCCACTGGTGCCAGACCTGTAGCCAAAGACTGAAAAATGATGGTCAGAGTCTTGGCTATTTCTTCTCTTAGCAGTCTGGGGTACATTTTATCCAGCCTGACCATTTATCCACCTTCAAGGATATTAAACAACATATTAAAATTTCCTCCCTAAGTTTTTCCGATCCAGTATTTCACACTCTTCTTAACTACAATGTCTGCTTCCAGCCTCAGTGTTGTGAAAACAGATGAAAGGAATTCATTAGGAGCCATTCCCACATCTTGGTCTCAACATGTTACCTTTTTCTTGTTCTTTATAACGCTCCCAATCTGGTGGATGGCTTGCGTTCCTTGCCTTCATTTGGATCTTTTTTCAGTTTTGTACTTTTTCTCACCTTCCCTATTGACCAATTTGTTTAATTGCTCAGTTAGAGCTCTTTCCCGTCAGAGTTGAGTGCTCCATCAATTTATTTTGAATACCTCCCATTGTTCATTTGCAATTTTAACCAATAATAGCCCATTCCAGTCTTTTGTGGTCAATTCTTTCCTGATCCTTTAAAGCCAGAGGTATCCAAATTTGTTTCTAAATTGCCCTTCCCCCTGTCAAACTATCAAATTTCACCATATCACAGTCACTGTTAGCGATGTGTTACCTCAATCTTGGATTATTTACTAATTCAGGCTCAGTAAAATAATATTGTTCCAAAATGCTGTTCTAAATACACTCAAGAAATTGGAACTAAGTGAAAACAGACCATGTGGAAATTATAGTACTTCATTATAACGGCTGTGTTTATGCAACAAACTTCATTGATTTCATGTTTATGTATCTTGCCAGAACCTATAAGCAGTCACCCAGCACCTGATATTGGGGATTAGTGATGAATGTTGGAATTTCAGATATATTGCATTATATGTAGTTGGTGCAGTAAAGGTTAAAAGTTGAGGTTAATATGTGACTGCTGCAGTCATGTTTTCAACATCCTAGTCTGAAAGGCAGCGAGCCTTTTGGAGATAGAGGTGTAATTAAAGCATCGTAAAAGTTGGGCAAATGTAATTTTGTTTGTATAAAGAGGTATCCTTGGAGGGTAGATAATTAGAGACATTGTGTTTAGTTCAGAAAGACAACGTACTTAATGGGAGGAGCCAGGCGTTGAAGCAGTCAGATGTTGAGTTTTCAGTTTTGAAATTCAGTTTTAGATTGGGTTGTGGGCAGACAAGCCGTTTCTCTGAAAACAATGAGATTTGATCTGTCTGTGAACAGGAGCAGTTTCTCTCAAAATAGTGAGTTTAAAGATTTATCATAGGATTTGCAGTGCAGAAGGAGGCCTTTCGGCCCATCGAGTCTGCACCAGCTCTTGGAAAGAGCACCCTACTTAAGCCCACACCTCCACCCTATCCCTGTAACCCAGTAACCCCACCTAACCTTTTTGGACACTAAGGGCAATTTATCATGGCCAATTCACCTAACCTGCACATCGTTGGACTGTAGGAGGAAACCGGAGCCTAGTGCTCTGATCAGGAAGGGCCAGTGGAACTACCGGGAATCAAAATATACATAATATATTACACACACACGCGCAACACATATTAACATAATTTATATTTCTGCATGGTACATTCAAATCAACAATCCTCTGTGCAAAAATAAGCATGGATGAAAGCTTCCATAACACTATCAAGCAATAAAACGGAGTACCTTAAGAACTTGAACTTGCCCTTCAGTGGTGATATCTTGCATTAGCTCACAGAAGGATTGGCACAGGGCAGCTGCAAAATTCTGCAAGATATAATTTTCATGCTCACATCAAAGTGTAAAATAAGTTAATGACACATTCCAGCAGGCACACAGTGTAATTTTGTATCCAAAAGTCAACAGAAATACAAAAGTGAAAAGAATATAATTGATCCTCAAGGATAGTGCAGTGAACTGAAATGGCACCAAAAATTGCATTAGTGATTCAGTTTTGAGGAAAGTTCAAAAAACGAATCCAATATCAATACATAAATTTAATAAACTTTGTTGGCTCAGTGTAGTTATGCATTTTAATGCCTCTCCCTCCCCACAAGCACACTGGAAAGCTTCAATAAATGTTAATGTTGTTTGGTTTTTATTTTGATGTTTAAAGGGGAAATAAAGGTCTAAGAGAAAACACATTTTATTCAAATTATTCCCTCATTATATTTAGAAAAATTATTTATGAAAATAATCAAAAAGCCACATATTTATGCACGCGAGACCTGTCAGTTAGTTCTCCTTCTTTCTATTTTAATGCCACCATTGACTGGAAGTATCTCAAAGTAGAATCCTAACCTATAGCAACCATGCCACCTAGGAGTTTACAGATCATAATGAAAATGAACGGGATAATGATGGCCAATTCTACAAAAGAAGGAGGTCATATTAAGAAATATCGTAACACCGAAAGATAAATATTGCATACGGCCATCGCCCTGAAACATTACCTCAATTTGGCTCTCCACAGCTGCCTGACCTGCTGAGCATTTCAGCAATTTTGTTTATGAATCAAAAGTACATTTCTTGATCACATTTTCTGAAATATATTATTCCACATTTGTACAGGTATATTTACTGGGCAGTCCTTCGTACGTGTTGGGAGGAATGAATTTTGCCACTTACCAAGCTGCTGCTGGTATAATTGAAGCGGGGAAAGGAGCAGGTGACAGACAGGCCACCCACTGCACAGTCTGTGCCCCCCCCCCACCCCCCATCAAACCTGCCAGCAGAAGAAAGTAAAATCTAGCACTTAAGGTTAACCCAAAACTGTTGTTTCCCCTAAGCTGCATGTGCGTGCGACATACAACAGTTGTGAAGTTACCGCACAGGGCCTTCACAAGTTATTCCTTTTAAGACATGCTCATGCTTCCGCACAAAAAAATTAAATGTATCATGCATTGAAATAAACATATTATGAAATAGACGGATTGTTGTTGAAACTCAATAATATTATGCTCCTCAATCTGATTCGCATTCGGTGCATTTCATGATTTTCTGTTTGTGATGTATCATGTTGTTCTGTGGATAATGTTTTACCGCTGCCATTCTCAAACTATTTTGCTTCTTTATTCTTTCATGTCGACAATTCAGAAAGCAAGAAATATAAGAGTACAACGTGCAAACCGTGCCTCTGTTCACACCACTGCTTTATTTTGCCATATGTAGACATTTTTTTCAATGTTTGAAAAATAATGCAAGTACCAGGAATATCACTTTAAACATATTTTAAAATAAATTGCCACAACACTACAGTATAAATGTCCCTACTAAGTTAAATGATATGCTGTGGATAAGTTACAACCACACCCCTAGTCAAGCTGTTCCAGTGCAGCTTCAACACTGGCATCTACCCGGCAATGTGGATACTTGCCTAGGTGTCCTGTACATAAGAAACAGGACAAATCCAACCCAGCCAATTTTTTTAAAAATTCATTTACGGGATGTGGGCGTCGCTGGTTAGATCAGCATTTATTGCCCATCCCTAGTTGCCCTTCAGATGAGTTGCCTTATTGAACCGCTGCAATCTTTGAGATATAGGTACACCCAATGTGCTGTTACCGCCCCACCAGTCTAGTATCAATCATCAGCAAAGTGATGGAAGGAGGCACCTATACTGCTATCAAGCGGCACTTACTCAGCAATAACCTGCTCACAGCCGCTCAGTTTGGGTTCCGCCAAGATCACTCAGTTCCTGACCTCATTACAGCCTTGGTTCAAACATAGACAAAAGAGCTGAATGCCAGAGGTGAGGAAAGTGTGACTACCCTTGGCATCAAGGCAGCGTTCGACCTAGTATGGCATCAAGGGGCCCGAGCAAAACTGGAGTCAATTGGAATCAGGGGGAAAACTCTCCACTAGTTGGAGTTATACCTGGCACAAAGGGAGATGGTTGTGGTGGCTGGAGGTCGATCATCTCAGCTCCAGGTCATCACTGCAGGAGTTCCTCAGGGGAGTGCCCTAGGCTCAACCACCTTCAGCTGCTTCATCAATGACCTACCTTCCATCATAAGGTCAAAAGTGGGATGTTTGCAGATGACTGCACAGTATTCAGGACCATTCGCGACTCATCAGATAATGAAGCAGTCCATTTTCAAATGCAACAAGACCTGGACAATATCCAGGCAAGTTACACTCCCACCACACAAATGCCAGGCAATAGCCACAAGAACATAGAACATACAGTGCAGAAGGAGGCCATTCGGCCCATTGAGTCTGCAACGACGCATTTAAGCCCTCACTTCCACCCTATCCCCGTAACCCAATAACCCGCCCTAGCCTTTTTGGTCACTAAGGGCAATTTATCATGGCTAATCAACCTAACCTGCACGTCTTTGAACTGTGGGAGGAAACCGGAGCACCCGGAGGAAACCCACGCAGACACAGGGAGAACGTGCAGACTCCACACAGAGAGTGACCCAGCGGGGAATCGAACCTGGGACCCTGGCACTGTTAAGCCACAGTGCTAGTCACTTGTGCTACCGTGCTGCTCAAAGAGAGGATCTAACCATCACCCCTTGACAGTCAATGGCATTACCATCGCTGAATCCCCCTCAATCAACATCCCGGGGTTACCACTGATCAGAAACTGAACTGGAGTAGCCATATAAATACTGTGGTTACCAAAACAGGTCAAAGGTTAGGAATCTCTCTCCAGCATACTCCTGGCAAACATACAAGCGATCAAAAACAAGCTGGATGAACTTAACGTTAGACTTACCTCTCAGTGGGAAATAAGAGACTGCTGTGTGCTCTTTTTCACAGAGACATGGCTCACCCCCGCCTTACCGGACTGCGCAATACAACCTGAAGGCTTCTCAATTCATCGGGCAGACCGCACTGCGTCATCAGGCAAAGTGGAGGGTGGAGGAGTTTTCCTCCTCATCAACTCCTCCTAGTGCTTGGATGTGGCGACCCTGGCGACTGGATGTGGCAACCCTGGCGACCTACTGCTGTCCGGGCCTAGAATACCTGACCGTGAAGTACTGCCCATACTATCTTCCACGTGAGTTCACTTCAGCCATTATCACAGCGGTCTACATCCCACCCCAGGCAGAAGCTGGACGAAATGTACACAGTTATAAACAACTACGAAACAGAACACCTAGAGACCTGTTCATTGTGGCTGGGGACTTCAACAAGGCCAGCTTCACGAGTGTACTGCCAAAATTCCAAGCACATCTCCTGTCCCACCAGGGGCGACAACATTCTTAACAACTGCTACTCAAAAATTAAGGGCGCCTACCATTCCTTCCCCCAACCGCACTTTGGGAAATCAGACCATAAGACGGTGCTCCTTCTCCCAGCATACAAGCAGAAACTTAAATGGGAGAATCCAGCTAAGAAGGTCGTACAGTGCTGGTCTGAGGAAACAGAAGAGCTCTTACGTGACTGCTTAGAGACAGTGGACTGGTAAATATTTAAGAACTCAGCGACCAACTTAAATGAGTATGCCACCACTGTCACAGACTTCATCAGCAAATGTGTGGATGACTGCGTGGCAAAGAAAGCAGTACATACATTCCCCAACCGGAAACCATGGCTCAATCGCGAGATTGACTCCCTACTGAAGGACAACTCTGAGGCGTTCAAGTCAGGCGACCCTGACCTATACAAGAAATCCAGGTATGACCTCCACAAAGCCATCCGAGATTCCAAGAGAGAATATCAGACCAAGCTAGAGTCACAGACTAGTGTTACAGACTTTCGGCGGTTGTGGCAAAGCCTAAACAACATAATGGGCTACAAAGCGAAGCCGAACAGTATCTCCGGCAGCAGCACACCCCTCCCCGATGAACTCAATGCATTCTATGCTCGGTTCGAGCAGGAAACCAACGATCCGCTGTCGAGTGCCCCAGCAGCCCATAACACACCCATAACCACCATCACACCAACGTGCCTCAATGACTACCTGCCGGTGTCCCTGACCTCAGTCGTTATGAAGTACTTCAAGAGGTTGGCCCTGAAGCGCATCACCTCTAAACTCCCAGAACGCTTTGATCCACTGCGATTCGCATACCGTTGCAACCGGTCCACAGCAGACGCCATCTCCCTGGCCCTATACTCATCCCTAGAGCATCTGATGACTCCTACATCAGACTCCTATTTATTGACTACAGATCCACCTTCAACACCATAATCCCAGCCAAGCTCATATCAAATAATAATACTAATAACAACCTTTTATTGTCACAAAGCTCCAAAACCTAGGACATGGCTCCTCACTCTGCAACTGGATCCTCGACTTTCTAACCCACAGACCACAATCAGTAAGGATAAACAACAACACCTCCTCCACAATAGTACTCAATACTGGGGCCCCGCAAGGCTGCGTACTTAGCCCCCTACTATACTCCCTGTACACACACGACTGCGTGGCAAAATTTGGTTCCAACACCATCTACAAGTTTGCTGATGATACGACCATAGTGGGCCGGATCTCGAATAACGACAAGTCAGAATGCAGGAGGGAGATGGAGAACCTAGTGGAGTGGTGCAGCGACAACAATCTATCCTCAATGCCAGCAAAACTAAAGAGCTGGTCATTGACTTCAGAAAGCAAAGTACTGTACACACCCCTGCCAGCATCAATGGGGCCGTTAGATGGTTAGCAGTTTGAAATTCCTAGGGGTACACATCTCCAAAAATCTGTCCAAGTCCACCCACGTCAAGGCTACCACCAAGAAAGCACAACAGTGCCTGTACTTCCTCAGGAAACTAAGGAAATTTGGCATGTCCACATTAACCCTTACCAACTTTTACTGATGCACCATAGAAAGCATCCTATCAGGCTGCATCACAGCCTGGTATGGCAACTGCTCGGCCCAGGACCGCAAGAAACGTCAGAGAGTCGTGAACACAGCCCAGTCCATCACACGAACCTGCCTCCCATCCATTAACTACCTACACCTTCTGCTGCCTTGGGAAAGTGGGCAGCATAATCAAAGACCCCTCCCACCCGGCCTACTCACTCTTCCAACTTCTCCCATCGGGCAGGAGATACAGAAGTCTGAGAACACGCACGAACAGACTTAAAAACAGCTTCTTCCCCGCTGTTACCAGACTCCTACACGACCCTCTTATGGACTGACCTCATTAACACTACACCCCTGTATGCTTCATCTGATGCCAGTGTCTATGTAGTTACATTGTGTACCTTGTGTTGCCCTATTATGTATTTTCTTTTATTTCCTTTTCTTTTCATGTACTTAATGATCTGTTGAGCTGCTCGCAGAAAAATATTTTTCACTGTACCTCGGTACACGTGACAATAAACAAATCCAATACAATCCTGCAGCGAGTAACTCACCTCCTGACCACCACCTACAAGGCACAAGTCAGGAGTGTAATGGAATATGAAACCCAAAGAGAAAATGCTGGAAAATCTAGCAGGTCTGGCAACATCAGTAGAGAGCTTTGACAAAGGATCATCTGGACTCGAAACGTTAGCTCTTTTCTCTCTCTACGGATGTTGCCAGACCTGCTGAGACTTTCCAGCATTTTCTCTTTTGGGTTCAGATTCCAGCATCCGTAGTAATTTGCTTTTATCCAGTGTAATGGAATATTCTCCAATTGCCTGGACGAGTGCAGCTCCAACAACACTCAAGGTGTTTGGCACCATCCAGGACAGAGCAGCCACTTGATGATACCCCTTCCACAAACATTCAATTCCTCCACCACCGATGAACACTGGCAGCTACGTGTACCATCTACAAGATGCACTGCAGGAACTCACCAAGGTGCCTTAGGCAGTACCTTTCTAACCCACTGCCACTACCATCTAGAACGACAAGAGCAGCAGATACCTGGGAAGGCCACCACCGGCAGGTTCCCCTCCAAGTCACTCACCACCCTGACTTGGAAATATATCGCGATTCCTTCACTGTTGCTGGGTCAAAATCCTAGAACTCCCTCCCTAACAGCACTGTGAGTGTACCTACACCTCAGGGACTGCAGCAGTTCAAGAAGGCAACTCAGCACACCTTCTGATGGGCAAGAAATGCTCACCAGCAATGCCCACATCCCATAAATTAATTTTTTAAAACTTTTAAAATGAACTATGTCACAGCATCTCAGAGTCCCAACAATTAAAGCAATAATTCTCTCAAGTAGTATCCATTTTCAGTGAGCAAACATTATACTTTGATCCACATGTAGATAAAAACTTGAAGGGAAAGCATGTACAGGGCTATGAGGGAACAGCAGAGGCCTGGGATTAATTGGGATGTTCTACCGAAGACTCACGGCCACAAAGGGATGAATGGTCTTCTTCTGCTTTATCATACCATGATAAATTGGATAAGCCAAGAACACATGGAACAATGCTTACCACATCCCTTTAATAGTTGGTTAATACACAGATCAGGATAGTCTTTGAATTATTAATCAGAATCGGTACCCAAGAGGCGGCCATTTGGCCCATCGCGTCTGCACCTGCTCTCCAAACAGGCACCATGACTTTGTGCCATTTTCCTGCCTTTTCCCCACAGCCCTGCACATTGTTTGTTTCTATTCAAGTAATCATCTAATGCCCTCTTGAATGCATCGATTGAACCTGCCTCCACCACACTTTCCCAATTCCGAAGCACTCGCTGTGTGAAAAGGTCTTTCCTCACATCGCATTTTCATCTTTTGCAAATCATTTAAAATCTGTGCCTTCTTGTTCTTGATCCTATTACAAGAGGGAACAGTTTCTCCATAGCTACTCTGTCCAGCCCCATGATTTTGAACTTCTCTATCAAATCCCCCCTAAGCCTACTTCTCTCTAAGGAGAACAGATCCAACATCTCCAATCTATCCTCATAACTGAAGTTTCTCATCCCTGGTATCATTCTTGGAAACCTCTACTGCACTCTCTCCTCTATATCACTCTATATATTATTATTAATATATCCAATTAGTTCACATCCTTCCTATAGCTTGACGCCCAGAACTGAACACAATATTCTGTATAAGGTCTAACTAGTTCAGTAGAACCTACTTGCTCTTGCATTCTATCCCCATATTAATAAAGTCCAGGATACTGTATGCTTTATTAACTGCTCTCTCCGCCTGTCCTGTCACCTTTGAGGATCTATGCACACATACACCCAGGTTCCTCTACTCCTGCACCCCTTGAAGAATCTTGTCATGTAAACGTATTTTTGAGTGCAAAAACTAAAGAGCTGTAATAGTTGGAGTCTTCAACTACCCTAATACGATGTCTTTCCATGTTCTTCCAACCAAATTGCATCATTTCACAGTTCTCCGTATTGAACTTCATCTGCCGCCTATCTGCCCACTCCACCAACTTGTTTATGTCTTTTTGAAATTCTACACTGTCCTTGTCACTATTTACAATCCTTCCAAATTTTGCGTCATCCGCAAACTTTGAAATTGACCCCTGCGCATCAAGATCTTTTGGAACTTTACTCCTGTTTTTTGGCCTTTTCCATAATGATGCTAAATATACAATGATTTCTATCTCCAAAATGGTTCTCCTCTGCTACTTCATCCACTTACCCAGATTCCACTCCTAACACTAAATCTAGAATTGTGCGCGCTCTTGTTGGGCTTGTTACATGCTGGCTAAAAATGTTCTCTTGAATGCAGTTCAAGAATTTTGTGCCCTCTGTGCCTATTACTCTTCATATCACAAATCGTATTAGGGTAGTTGAAGACTCCAACTATTACAGCTCTTTAGTTTTTGCACTCAGAAATACGTTTACATGGTGGCAGAGTGGTTAGCACTCCACCGTGTCCTCAGGACCCCCACCCCAAAGGCCCAACTTAGGTGTAGGGGGTCCTTGAGCCCCTCTCACCCCACTTTATAAGGCAAGACACCCTTAGGTCTGACCCCTATGAGCAACCTGGCACTGCCATCCTTTCAATGTGGGGGGGGGGGGGGGGGGGGGGGGGTGGACCAGTGGTGTTTTTGTGGACCAGTGCTAAACGGCACCATGATGAGGTCTCGGGCACAGGTTGCGTTCATGGGCCTCGGGAGCATTGGACACCAAACTGCTCACTTAATATGTAAATCCCGACCTTGGCCAGTGAGTGTGAGATCCAGATCATGAAATCTCACGAGATCCGACGGTGTTCCGAGCATCGCAAATCTCGAGAGGCCTCTTGTGAGATTTATCGGCCTCGTCACAACACCGAGTCAGGCATGACGAGGCCATTCGATCACACCTGATATTTATCCCAGCCCTGTTTAGGTCTAGACCATCCAGCTTGTACAGGTCCCATCTTCCCAGAACAGGTCCTAATGCCTCAGAAATCAGATGCTCTTCCTCCTACACTAACTTTCCAGCCATGTGTTTAATTGTTCAATTCTCCTATTTCCATGCTCAGTCACACTTGAGATTGGGTATAATCCTGAGATTATTGCTTGCGAGGTCCTGTTTTTCAATCTCCTTCCTAGCTCGCTGAAATCTGCTTCCAGAACCTCATCCCCTTTCCTAGCTAAGTAATTAGTACCAATATGGATCACAATCTCTGAGCGATCATCCTCTCCCAGAAGAATGTCCAGCCACCACATCCTTGATCCTCGCACCAAGGAGACAACAGAAACGCCTGGCGGTTCCTCTAACCAACAAATCCGCTATCACTATTGCTCTGGTAATTCAGAGCAGCTGGCTCCAATTGGGAAAAGATTAGGGAATCACTGCAAGAGTATAAAACCAATTCACACTGGGTTGGGGGAAGCAAGAGAAATTTGGGCATCATGCAGTTGTCTTCAAAATAAATCTGTCTTAATGTTTCAAATTCACCTTTTCTTCATCATATGATTAATGAAATTAACCACTCAGAGGTTAGAAGGGTTTAAATTTGCAAAAGAGATATTGGCATGTTATCTGTACTTAAATTGTTCCGGCACTGCGACCAGGTGAGTTACACCAAGTATACTGCGAGACATGAACGTGGAAATTGTAGAGGCAATGGTCATTATCTTTTTTAGGCTTGAGTGGTTCCAGAAAACTGGAGAATTGCAAACATTACACCTTTGTTCAAAAAAGAATGCAAGGATAAACCCAGCAATGACTGGCCAGTCAGTTCATCTTCAGTGGCGGGGAAACTTATAGAAACAATATTGGATTGGATTTTGTCATAGTCACATCGACAAATGCGGGTTAATCAAGGAAAACCAGCACGGATTGTTACGGGAAAATCATGTTTAATGAACATGGTGTTTTTAGAAAAGGCAGCAGGGAGGATTGATAAATCCAATGCTCTACATGGACTGCCAGAAGGTGTTTGATACTGTGCTGCAGAACAGGCATTTGAGCAAAATTACAGTTCATGGAGTAAAAGGGAAAGTAGCAACATGGATACAGAATTGACTGAGCTGCAGGAAACAGAATAGTGGTTAAATGGTATTTTTCTGCTAGAGAGAGGTTTACAGTGGGGTTCCCCAGGGATTGGTGCGGGGATCCTTGCTTTTCCTGGTATATATTAATGACTTAAATCTTGGTGTACAAGGCAAAATTTCAAAGTTTGCAGATGATACAAAACTCGGAGGCATTGTGACCAGTGAGGAAAGAACTTCGAAAGAACATAGACAAGGTGGTGAATGGATAGACACGGTGGCAGAAGAGGTTAAATGGAGAGAAATGTGAAGTGATTCATTTTGGTAGAAAGAAAACAGAGAGACAATATGAAACTGGGGTACAACTTTAAATTGGGTGCAGGAGCAGAGGGACCTGGGTGTCTATGTCGATAAGTTATTGAAGATGACATAACAGGTTGAGAGCATGATTTTAAAAAGCATATAGTATCCTATGTTTATTAATAGCGACATATTAGAGGTAGAAGAGGCACTTGGGCAACACGGTAGCATAGTTGCTTCACAGCTCCAGGGTCCCAGGTTTGATTCCCGGCTTGGGTCACTGTCTGTGCGGAGTCTGCACTTTCTCCCCATGTGTATGTGGGTTTCCTCCGGGTGCTCCGGTTTCCTCCCACAGTCCAAAGATGTGCAGGTTAGATAGATTGGCCATGCTAAATTGCCCTGAGGTGAGGTGTGGTTACTGGGTTACGGGGATGGGTGGAGGTATGGGCTTAAGTAGAGTGCTCTTTCCTAGAGCTGGTGCAGACTCGATGGGCCGAAAGGCATCCTTCTGCACTGTAAATTCTATGATTCTATGAAGAGCAAGGAGGGTATGTTGAAGGCATCAGCTGGAACAATGTGTTCAGTTCTGGGTGGCAAACTTTTGGAAGGATGTGAAGGCATTGGAGAGGATGCAGAAAAGGTCACACGAATGTTTGCTGGGATGAGGAATTGCAATTATTAAGATAGGTTGGAGAAGTTAGGACCGTTTTCCTGAAAGAAAAGAAGGCTCAAGGAGATTTTGTAGAAGCATTCAAAATCATGAGGGATCTGAACAGAGTAGATAGGGAGACACTTTTCTCACTCAATGAAAGGATCAAAAATGAGAGGACGAAGATTTAAAATAACTAGTAAAAGAAGCATAGTGGTAGGAGATAAAACCTTTTCACGCAGCAAGTGGTTAGGGAATGCTCTGCCCGAGTGTGGTGCAGACAAGTTCAATTGAAGTATTCAAAAGGGAATAATAATAATAATCTGCATTAATGTCACAAGTAGGCTTACATTAACACTGCAAGTAACTTACTGTGAAAATCCCCTAGTCGCCACACTACGGTGCCTGTTCAGGTACACAGAGAATTCGCCGAACAAGCATGCCTTTTGCGACTTGTGGGAGGAAACCCACGCAAACATGGGGAGTACGTGCAGACTCCGCATAGACAGTGACCTAAGCCGGGATACAAACCCGGGTCACTGGCGCTGTGAAACAACAATGCTAACCACTATGCTACCATGCTGGAATTAGGATGACATCCAAAAAGAAAGAATGGGCAGGGTGATGGAGCTAAGGCAAAAGATTGGAACGAGGTGTGTTACCTCATTCAGAGAGCAGGCGCAGACACAATGAGGCAAAAGGGCCTCCTCCTGCGCTGTAACAATTCTGCGATTCAAGGACAGATATTGTAAATTGTTTTTATCTCACTGACCTTGTGCACTATTACTTTTGTTTATTCAAAACCTGTGGAAGTGTGAACCGAAAGCAAACTGCTGTATAAAATTTTCCTGAACACACCTTGGGCACCCTTGCTCTTCCCTGTCCTTTACACCACTGCTATCCCAGTCTATGTTTAGATATTTAAAGTCCTCCATGAAAACTACTCAATAATTCTTGGACTTGCACATTTGAATTCTGGGTCACAGCATGTTTACCCATAAAGGCACAAATTATACATGTGATGTACTGCATGGGACTGCACCAAATGAGTTGCATACAATCTCAGTCCAGATGAGAAGCACACTCCATACTGAGTACAAAAATTGTAATTTTACCCACATTCTAGATAGTTCCTCCGTCCCATCTATGCTAATGTTCTATTTGGGTTTGACTGTAGGTAAACGTCAGTAGGTAAACAGCAACAGGTTTGTTTTCTGTGCTTGTCCTGGAACTGACAGCAGAAAATTATTTTTTTGAGATTCAAAGTGCACTGCTGATGCTTTAGACTCAAACCTGAGAAACAAGCACTATCAACTGGGCAGATCAGGTAGAAATGTTTGATGTTCCTGTAGAGAGGCCAATAAGTGCTCATTAATGACAAGATGACAAGGCGTCGGAGATGAACAGCAAAAAGCCTCAGTCATAGAAAAAAAGTGGTGGAATGGGGTAGATTCTATAGCTTCATGAATCTCAAGAATAATGTGAAGGACCAAGATCCCACACTGCATATTTTATAAAATATATATATAGATATCCTCATGGTTACTTCTAAAATTTAAAAATCTGATCAAAGATCCATAAAATGGCTGAAACCCCATCGTCTGTGACCCCAGAATATAAGAAGCCACTTTGCAGTTTCAGGATGAACTACTAATGATCACCTGGGGGCTGCACAGCCTAACTTCAAAGGGAGGTACATCAAAAGCATTTTTGTATTTGATAACCCAGGCTTGCCAGTGGAGCCAGAATGTCTACCGAGACAATTGCCTCTCAAGTATTCCTTTTAACCCACAATGACAGTCTTGAAGACCAAGCCAAAATTTAATATAAATTCAGAGTGCCCAATTCTTTTTTAACCAATTAAGGGGCAATTTAGCGTGGCCAATCCACCTACCCTGAACATCTTTGGGTTGTGGTCATGAGACCCACACAGACTAGGGGAGAATATGCAAACTCCACACGGACAGTGACCCATAGCCGGGATCGAACACAGGTCCTCGACACCATGAGGCAGCAGTGCTAACCACTGCACCACTGTGCTGCCCTACCAAGCCAAATTGCAGACCTTTTGTTGAAGGCCTAGTGGTGAGGTAATGTCACGTGACCCAAGCGTCTCGCTTGCTGAACATGTTGATATTGTCTTGCTGAGCTGATTAGCTCAGTCTGCTGCTTTAACATCCGCCTAGCAGGCCATACCAAGGAGCTGTGGCCCAGGTTGGTCACCTGGCCACACCTACTCTGCTTCTGTTGGAAGTTCTGTTCCATTGCATACAAAACTGATTAATCTCTGTTTGCTTACCTTATGCTGAAGGAGCCGTGCTCCGAAATCTAGTGATCCGAAACAAACCTGTTGGACTTTAACCTGGAGTTGTTAGACTTGTAATTGAGCAACAAGCTTGAGGTTCTTGCAGCTGGTATGGACAAAAGTGAGTGCTGCAGTATAGATGAGCAGGCTGACCATGGCATCATGGTACGGGAAACCATTCAAGTGGGGAAATTAAAAGCAATGTAGTGGCAGTAAGGGAGAGTAAAGGTATAGGTAAAGTCACCATAGTCCCAGATGACCATCGTCTGCTTTCCCCTTTGAGGGGGAGAGCTGCCTGGTGATGATTTGAACCTGAGGATTACCACACCTCAGGTGAGGGACAAGGCTGAGAAAGCGGACATTCATGAATAACCTCAGCTGCTGGGCTTGCTCTGTAACACGAACCAGCTATCTAGCCAAGTGAGCTAAACCGGCCACCCACCAGGGGACAGTAGAGTCAGGGAGATAGTCACAGTTCTCTGTAGTCGAGAACGAGAATCTAGAGGGTCTTTTACCTTGCCCAGTGCCAAGGTTTGGGATATCTGCTCAAGGCTGGAGAGAAACCTGCAATGGGAGGGGAGGATCCAGTTATCGTGAGAGATAGGTACCAAAGACATAGGTAACACTAGGGAAAGGGTTCTGCATATGAGTATGAGGAGCTGGGAGCTATACTAAAAGGCAGAACAGCAAAGATAATCTCTGGACTATTATCTGAACCATGTGCAAATTGGAGCGTAAATAAGATTCAAATGATGAATGCACGGCTCAAAGACTGATGTGGAGCAGTGGGTTCCAGTTCGTGGGGCACTGGCAGCAGTACTGGGGAACGTTGCGGCTCTACCGCTGGGACGGACGTCACTTGAAGTCTACTGGCTCCAATGTTATAGCGAGTCGTATAATAGGGAAGTAGGCTTTAAAGAAAACAGTGGGTGGGGGAAGGGATCATGTGGGCAAAAATTAAGGAAATGAAAGCGAAATTACATGGCAGTAGATCAAGGTAGCAATGATGGTAATGAAAATCAGAGTATGGCAGGACGGGACAGTGACTGCAAACTTAATGTGGTGTCAGCAGATGCGGCCAGAGTTTACAAAAACAGTAAGAGAACGCAATTAAGGGCTTTGCATCTGAATACCTGCAACAAGTCAGCTCAAATAGAAATTCATATGTTTGACCTAATGGATATTTGAGAGATGTGACTATATACATTCCTGCACATGAATTAGGAGTAAGTCACTCAGCCTTTCAAACCTGCTCCATCATTCAGTAAGTTCATGGCTGATCGGATTGTAACCTCAAGCCCACATTAATGCCTACCGCAATAACCTTTCACTTCTAGCTCTGCCGTAAAAATATTCAAAGACTCTGCTTCCACCACCTTTTGAGAAAGAGTTCAAAATGTCCTACTTTTAGAATAAATACCTCTCACAATAAACAACAACATTTAATTAACTTTCCTGATTACTTGATGTATCTGTATACTCACCTTTTGTGATTCATGCACTAGGACACCCAGATCCTCTGAATCTCAGAGCTCTGCAATCTCTCACCATTTTGCTAATAAGCTTCCTTTTTTATTCTTCCTGCAAAATGGACCATTTCACATTTTCCCACATTATCCTCCATCTACCAGACCCTTGTAGCCTCCTTATATCTTCTTCTCAATTTACTTCCCCATCTAACTTTGTGTTGTCAGCAGATTTTGCAACCTCACCATGGGTCCCTTCATCCAAGTCATTTATATAAATTATAAATGTTGAGATCCCAACATTGATCCCTGTGGCACACCACTTCTTACATCCTCCTAACTACAGAAAGACCCATTTATGCAAATTCTCCATTTCTAGTTAGCTAAAAAGAAACCAAAGCTAGGACCTGAATATCTAAGGGTACATGATAGTCAGGAAGGACAGGAAGCTGGGGAAAGTCAGGCACATCCCTGTTGATTACAGAGGTGTCATGGTAGAGATGTGAAGGAAAAAATATATTCGTCAGTTGGACTACTTTATAAAGTAATTTTTTGTGTGCGTTTCAAAATAGACAATTGCTGAGCTGACAAGATGGCTGGTCACATGTTAGCTTCAGAAGTTTCAAAGTTCACAAAGGCTGAATATGACAATTGGGTACGGCAAGGATCAGTGTTTGGGCCCCAGCTATTCACAATGTTTGGATGTGGGGATTAAATGTAATATTCCCAAGTTTGCAGATGACACCAAACGAAGTGGAAGTGCGAGTTGTGGGGAGGATGCAAAGATACTTCAAGGGGATTTGGAGAGGCTAGGTAAGTGGGCAAAAAATTGGCAGATGGAATATAATGTGAAGAAATTAGAGCTTATCCTCTGTCAAAAAAACAGAAATGTAGAGTATTTCTCAAATGGTAGGGCTGGGAAGGGTTGGCTTTTAAAGGGATTTGAATGTCTTTGTTCATAAGTCACTGAAAGTTAACATGCAAGTAATTAAGAGGATTTGAGTATAGGAATAAAGCTATCTTATGGCAATCATATAATGTCTTAGTGAGACAACACTAGGAGTAGTGTGCACAGTTTTGGTCTCCTTGCCTCAGGAAACCTATACCTGCCATCGAGGGAGTGCCACAAAGGTTTACCAAACTAATACCTGGGATGGAGGGATTGTCCAATGAGGAAAGCGTAAACAGGCTGGGCCGATTGTCTCTGGAGTTTAGAAGAGGTGATCTCATTCAATCATACAAAATTCTGAGAAGACTCGACAGAGTAAATGGATGAAGGCTGTTTCTCCTGGTTGGGAAGGCTTAGAACCAGGGAACACAGTCTCAGAAGGGACAGGACATTCACGGCTGAGATGTGGAGACATTTCTTCACTTAAATCTTTGGTGAATCTTTGGAACTCTCTGCCCCAGAGGGCTGTGGAGGCTCAGTCATTGAGTATGTCCAAGACTGAGATATTAAAAACATCAAGGGATGTGGGGTAGTGCACGACTCGTGTTGAAGTAGAAGATCAGCCATGATCGCATTAAATAGCAGAGCAGGGTCGAAGGGCTGAATGGTGTACTCCTGTTCCTGTTTCTAATGTTCTTATGAAATTGGCTCAAAAAAACAAACAAACTTGGCAAAATGGAGGAACTGAAGTAACATCATTAACACTA
Organism: Scyliorhinus torazame; assembly: GCF_047496885.1. Taxonomy (NCBI): domain Eukaryota; kingdom Metazoa; phylum Chordata; class Chondrichthyes; order Carcharhiniformes; family Scyliorhinidae; genus Scyliorhinus; species Scyliorhinus torazame. The sequence continues at coordinate 226,951,736 of NC_092709.1, forward strand.
CAAGGAAATATTTGAAAACTGATTATGCCATGCAACAATTTATTCTTGAAATTGTATCAATAGTGGAATAAAGTGATTGTTTAAAAGAAAATATTTATAATTACCTGTAAAAATTCTGAAGAGCTCAAGAAAATGTAAGCATTTATAATCTGGAAACAAGTCCTTACATTTTCAGAACCAAGCTCTGCAATTAAAGAAAACAGAGTACAAATTAGAGGCAAAGTGGAATACAATGAAGCATTTTAGTTTATCTAACAATTAATATATGCCCTTGACTAACCAGAAATTAAGGTAAAAAGCTGAGTAAATGCTTCTAAATCTACAATTCTCCCCATTTTGGGAGTTATTTCAGTGACAAGAAAATTGCATCCAGTCAGGTGTGTGGAGAAAATAAGTGTTATGGAAAGGAAAACACAAAAACGATAAGGCCTTCAGTTACTTGGTTGCGATACTGAAAAGAGAGATATGTTGCCAAAGCTTTTCATCTTTCAGCCATCAGGACAAATGCAGGAATGCCATATACAAGAGAAAAGGGGTGCTATTTGGTTGGCATGCCAACTCTGATTGGGCGAGTTATGACATGGGAAACGCAATGGGGAATTTTAGACTCGACAAGCTCCCGAGTAATTCAAAAACATACAAGGCTTGAACATATTCCTTTTGTCATAGGTCAGCTGCATCCCAGGTCCCAGCTGGGTCCCAGTCTGATGTTGACCCTCTAGAGCAGGTTATCCCAGAGCTGATGCAGATGCTGGGGTGCGGCCGTGAGAATCAGAGAGGAATGTCAGCAACACTCCAGCGGGTCCATAGCCGATTGGAGGAGTGCCAAAGGCTACGGGCACAGGAGATGGCACCGAGGCCAACACTGCTAGGGAGGCGACTGCAGTGGAAAGCCTGGTGCAAAACGTCAGCGTCATGAGTGGGGGTGTCCAAGGCATTGTTCAGTCAGTGACGGCCATGGCTAAGGGCCTCGATATCATGTCCCGGTTATGTCCCAGCCTCAGGTGGACATTGCCAAGACGCTCCGGTTCATGTCCCAGTTGCTGAGGACCTTGTCCCAGACTCAGGTGCACATTGGCGAGGCACTGCAGAACTTGGCTTAGTTGTGAGAAGAATCGCTGAGGGCATCGACACTATGGTGCAGACAATGGGGAGCCACCAGGGCTGACAGAGCCAGGCACCGCAGAGGCCTGTGGAGCTCATTCTAGCCGCCCCTCTGTCCCAAGGTGACCTCCAGGACCGTACAGGCACTGACTGGGAGGAGCAAGCGCTGGACACCAACCTGGAGCCTCACTACAGGGTGACAATGGTGATCACAGCTCTCACGAGTCCCCACGCTGTTGACAACAGCACGTCTTGGGATCAGCGGGTGGAATAGGGTGGCATGGTGAGGCATGTGTCACCGGCAAGTCGGCCGGGGACCTCTGGCCCCAGACCCTCCAGGGGCCACCCGCCTAGGACATCAAAAGTCACAAGGCATGGTCAGCAGCAGGCTGCCTCCACCCCTGATGTGCAACTTGGGGACACATCTAGACATAGAGGCAGAGCACGGAAGGCTAAGGAGATTGAGGATCACTGAGAGGGCACTGCAAGGTGGCATGTGTGCTATCTATTACCCCCTGTACCTGGGGCATCCTGGCAAAGGCAGAGAATCCTGCTGCCCAGATATCTTGATAGGCCTGGTCCAGGTCAAAGTTTATATAGTCAGCTAACTTCACGGATGCACTTATAGAATCATAGAATTTACAGTGCAAAAGGAGGCCAATCGGCCCATCGAGTCTGCACCGGCCCTTGGGAAGAGCACCCTACACAAGCCCACCACCTCCACCCTATCCCCGTAATCCAATAACCCCACCCCACCTTGTTGGACATTAAGGGCAATTTAGCATGGCCAATCCACCTAAGCTGCACATCTTTGGACTGTGGGAGGAAACCAGAGCACCCGGAGGAAATCCACGCAGACACGAGGAGAAAGTGCAAACGCTGCACAGACAGTGACCCAAGCCGGGAATCGAACCTGGGACCCTGAAGCTGTGACACAACTGTGCTAACCATTGTGCTACTGTGTCCCTCTACTTGTGGGCTATAGATTGGTATATGCCACACAAGTCCCAGTTTGAGCCCTGGAATGAAACCAAGGCGTAAAGGTTCAGGGCTGCGGTGACCTTGACGGCCACTGGAAGCGGGTATCCTCCTTCTCCTCCACATGGTGCCAAGTTCACAAGGACAAAGCACAGGTGCCTCACCTTCCCCTTGTTGAGGCGGAGCTTTCTGCGGCACACACTGTCCGACATCTCCTCAAACAACCAGCAACGCCTGTACACCTTGGGTCATCACCAGCCTCCCTCTCTGGGTCCCTCCCTGGTCAGATGGGCAGCCGGGTGGTCAGGGCGTAGGCTGATGCCTCGAGTCTCTGGTGACACTGCTGCCCCGCCTTCTCCGGCATCTGGCCGCCCGGGCTGCCACTGCCACAGTGAGGGCATTTGCTGCAGGGTCCACAATATCATCCATTATGTAATATCTGTAAGGATTTGGAGAGGGTGGGAGACCGACAATAAATTAGGGCTTCCACCCCGGTATCCTCGGTCCCTTAAGGCTCCCCCACCCTTGCATTCCCCGCCATCTCAAAGGGTGCCATCCAACGAGCTGGTTACGCAGGAGAGCTGCGCGCTGTGCACACACACCCCGGCCACAACTGCGACCCCTGGTCACCAGACCCCTGCTGGGAACATTTCGTAGAACAGGCGCAGGTTCCCTCTCTGATCCACACACCCTCTGGTCTTGGGGATGCCCCCGGTGCTGAGGCCCAGCACTTGTGTGTTTGATTGTTGGCTGCTGCCTCTGTGGTGTTGATTCCTCCAGTGTTCAGGCAAAGGGTCCAGACATTACGGTCTGATTGGGATGCTAGGCAATGACATTCGCCTGCGACATGGCACGTCTACCCACAGGAATTCACTTGGGAGCTGTGGAGTGCTCACATAACCACCATTGTCAATTTCCTATTAGAAACAGCCTTCAGCTTTGGAGCCAGAGACCGCCATGGCCAATGGGAGTTAAAGTGACCTGAACTACATTACCACGGATAGGGCTCTGTCCTGGGGGTGTTCGTGGGACGGGCAGGCAGCAGCAGAAGTTGACCCTGGCATGGATATACACGATCCAGGGATGGCATGTTGGATCCTCGGGTGCCAAGCCCCTAGCCCAGGTGTGATGCCCCACTGATTGCGGCCGACCCCCTCCCGCCTCCCAACCCGGTGGCTCCCCCACCCACCCTAAGGCCTGGGGCACCAGCCCCATTGCCGATTCCAATGATGGATATTAACCTCCTCCAATCTCCACAACATCCTTTGCGCTTGCTTCACATTTTTAAACAGATGTGATAGACGCCACGGTAGCATAGTGGTTAGCACTGTTGCTTCACAGCGCCAGGGTCCCAGGTTCGATTCCCCCTTGGGTCACTGCCTGTGTGGAGTCTGCACGTTCTCCGCGTGTCTGCGTGGGTTTCCTCCGGGTGCTTCGATTTCCTCCCACAAGTCCCAAAAGACATGCTGTTAGGTAATTTGGACATTCTGAATTCTCCCTCAGTATACCTGAACAGGTGCTGGAATGTGGCGACTAGGGGCTTTTCACAGTAACTTCATTCCAGTGTTAATGGAAGCCCACTTGTGACAATAACGATTATATTATAAGGTCGCCCATGTGACCGCTTGCTGGGGAGCTGGTTAGATCACGCAAGGCCGTGCGATAGGGGGATCCTTCCCGTTAATGAGATGAGATGGAGATTGGCCTGAATTGGTGATTAATAGTTTCTCGCCACATGGCAGCACGATCCGGATCTCGCCCACGGGAACGGTCTGGTTAGATCAGAAACTGATCGGCGACTGGCGCAGTTGCCGATTTCGGCCTCTCCCACGACCGAACCAGTTTGCGTGGATTCGAGCCCAGCGAAATGTCACCATTAGATCGCGCCCGGCATTACAGCAAAGCTTTTGGCCAGCAACTGAGTCCTGCATCTTCACAGTGCACTCAGTGGTACCGCAAATTGCTGTCTGATTTATTCTTTAATAATGGTGAGCACTATAACTTGGGTAGTGCGAGAGAGCAACTTAAAAAAAAAATTATGGTCATTAAAGTGAAACAGAAGTTTGAAACTTGGGCATACGGTTCATAAAAAGAAAAGTTTGAATATGCTCAAACTACTCCGGGTACATTCCTCAAATGGCAGATATGAGCTTGTACATCAGTCTTACACAATAATATCAATTTTAATAGCACACAATAAAAAGAAAACACTTCAGGAAAATAAACTGACCGGAGAGCAGAGAGAAAAATGAACATTGACAAAAATAATAGTCTAAATTGGGTGTAAAATTGGAATATTCTGAATTCAGTACAAATGAAAATAGTGAACAAGCTAATGGGAGCCGTCAGCTTTAAGAACATAAGGAACAGGAGTAGTTCCCTCACGCTCGCTCCACTGTTTAATAAGTTATTCTGCAGCTATACAATACCCTGGTTAGACCCCACTTGAAGTACTGTGAGCAGTTCCCAGCACCACATCTTAGGAAGGATATTTTGGCCTTGGAGGGAGTGCAACGTAGGTTTACAAAAATAATACTGAACTACAGGGGCTAAGTTACACGGAGAGATTACACAAATTAGGCCTGTTTTCGCTAGAATTTAGATGGTTAAGGGGTGATCTGATCAAAGTATTCGAGATATTAACAGCGAAAGACAAAGTAGATAAACTATTTCCACTGGTTGGAGATTCTAAAACTAAGGGGTATAGTCAAAAAATTAGGGCTAGACCGTTCAGGAAAGATGTTAGGAAGCACTTCTTCACCCAAAGGGTGGTAGAGGTTTGGAACTCTCTCCCACATACTGCAGTAGAAGCTAGAACAGATGTTAAATTTAAATCTGAGATAGATAGATTTTTGTTAAGCAAAGATATTAAGGGATATTTGGGCAACACGGTAGTACAGGTGGATAGCACTGTGGCTTCACAGCACCAGGATCCCAGGTTCAATTTCCCGCTGGGTCACTGTCTGTGCGGAGTCTGCACGTTCTCCCTGTGTCTGCGTGGGTTTCCTCCAGATGCTCCGGTTTCCTCTCACAGTCCAAAGACATGCAGCTTAGGTGGATTCGCCATGATAAATTGCCCTTAGTGACCAAAAAAGGTTAGATGGGGTTATTGGGTTACGGGGATAGGGTGGAAGTGAGGGCTAAAGGGGTCGGTGCAGACTTGATGGGCCGAATGGCCTCCTTCTGCACTGTGTGTTCTATGTATGTATGATATGGGCCAAAGGCAGGTATAGAGTTAGGCCAAAGATCAGCCATGAACTCATTAAATGGGGTGGGGGGGGGACATGCTCAAGGGCCTGAATGGCCTACTCTTGTTCCAATGGCTGATCCATGACTTAAAGTTCACTTGCCTGTCTGATCCCTATATCCCTTATTACACTTAAGATTACATCAATCTATCAACCTCAGCGTTGAATATACTCAACAATTGAACAATGACGGTGCTCCACCTGAGGATTTGAAAGATTCACAATCCTTCAGTGAAGAAATTTCTCATCTATGTCACACCCATATAGTGAGATTACAATCCCTGGCTTTAGATTCTTCAACCTTTTAACATTTACCTAGTAACAGCCCAACAAAGTCATAACTTTTAATGAGATGTGCTCTCATTCTTCCAAACTGTAGAGTGTACAAATCCATTCTGCTCGTTCTCTACTCGTAGGACAACCCACTCAGACAGAAATCAAGTCTAGTAAACTTCTGTTGAATTCCTTCTCGGACAAATATATCCTTCTTTAGGTACAGATACCAAAATTACACATAGTACTCCAAGTGTGATCTCAACTAAAGCTCTGTACAATTGCAAATGCCTGTACTCCAATCCCCTTGCAATGAAGAACAACATAACATTTTCCTTTCGAACGGCTTAGTGTACCTGCATGATATATTTGTGTTCCTTACACATGTACCCCCAAGTCCCTCTGAACATCAACATTTACAAGTTTTATCCCTTTTAAAAAATTATTCTGCATTTCTATTCGGATTTTGTTTATTGTCACATGGCACAGTGAAATCAAACGTCACACTTCCCCCACATCATACTCAATCTGCCATACTGCTGCCAATCATTTCACCTGACTATGTCTCTTTGCAACCTCTACGTCCATAGATTCCATGCAGTGCCGAAGGAAGCCATTCGGCCCATCGAGTCTGCATTGACAATCTGATAGAGCACTCTATCCAGGCCCATACCCCCACCCTATCCCCGTAACCCAACCTAACCTGTCCATCTTTGGACTGTGGGGCAATTTGACATGGCCAATCCACCTAACCTGCACATCTCTGGACTGTGGTAGGAAATTGGAGCACCTGGAGGAAATCCACACAGACACGGGGAGAACGTGCAAACCCCACACAGAGAGTCATCCAAGGTCAGAATTGAATCCGGGTCCCTGGTGCTGTGAGGCAGCAGTGTTAACCACTGTGCCATCATTAATGTGAATTAGGAGGAGTAGGACAGCTCTTTTTGCCTGCTCTGCCATTTGAGAAGTTTATGGCTGATCTGATTGCGGTCTCAACTCAACTTTCCTGCATACTCCCTATACCCTTTCCCTCCCCTGTTAGCCAAGAATCTATCTAACTCTGCCTTAAAAATACGATTGGCCTCCATCTCTCTCTGGGGGGAAATAATTCAACAGACTAACGACCCTCAAAGAAAATAATTCTTCTCATCTCCACCTTAAGTGGGAGACCCCTTATTCATACACCGTGTTCCCTTGCTCTAGTCTCTCCCCACAAGGGGAAACATCCTTTCCGCATACACCCTGTCAAGTCCCCTCATGACCTTATATGTTTAAATACGATCACATTTCATTCTTCTGAATTCCGAATGATAAAGTCCAACTTGTACAACCCTTCCTCGTCATAACATAATCCCTTTGTCCCAGGAATGAATCGATTGAACCTTCTCTGGAACGCTTCAAATTAAAATCGATTGAACCTTCTCTGGAACGCTTCAAATTAAATGATGTCCTTTCTTAAATAAGGAGACAAAACTGTACACTGTACTCTAGACATGGTCTCATAAATGCTTTGTATAACTGTAGCAAAATTCCCCTATTTTTACATTCTATTCCCTTTGTAATAAATGACAACATTCCATTTGGCTTCCTAATCACGTGCTGTACCTGCATTCTAACATCTGTGCATCCAGATCCCTCTGTACTACAGAGTTCTGCAATCTCGCTCTGTGTTAATAACATACAGCTTTAATATTCTTCCTGTCAAAATGGACAAGTTCACATTTTCCTACATATACTCCATCTGCCAAATTTTTGCCCACTCACTATCTAACCTCTCTATGTTCCTTTGCAGACTCCTTACATCCTCTTGATATAACTTACTATCCCATCTAATTTTGTGTCTTCAGCAAATTTAGTAACAATACATTTAGTCTCTTCATCCAAGTCATTGGTATAAATTGCAAATAATTGAGATGCCAGCACTGGTCCCTATGGCACTCTACTTGTTAAATCTTACCAACTTGAAAATGGCCCATTTATGGATTGTCTCCGTTTCCTGACAGCTAGTCAATCCTCTATCATGCTAACATGTTCTCCCCTACACCATTCTGTGCAATAACCTTTGACATGGCATCTTGTCAAATGACTTCTGGAAATCCAAGTATGCCACATCTACAAGTTCCCCTTTATCCATGTTGCTGATTACTTCCTCAAAGAACTCTAATAAATTAGTCAAACATGATTTCCCTTTCAGAAAACCATGTTGACTCTGCTTGGGATTTTCTACATGCTTTGCTATATTCTCCTTAGTAATAGATTCCAACATTTTCATTTTGACAAATGTTAGGCTAACAGGCCTAAAATATCCTGCTTTTTGTTTTCTTCCTTTCTTTTTGGGATTTATATTTGGTATTTTTGAATCTGATGGGCCTTTCCAGAATCTAGGTAATTTTCGAAAATTAAAACCCATGCATATTTCAGCCGCCATTTCTCTTAAAATCCTATGATATAGTCCATCAGGACCTGGGGACTTGTTAGTCTTTAGATCTCATATTTTTTTCTGTACCGTTTCCCTGGTAGGAATATAGGAACAGGAGTAGGCCATTCAGCCCATCGAGCCTGCTTCGACATTCAATACGATCAGGGGCGATTGGATACTTCAATGCCTTTTACCCACACTATTCCCCATAACCCTTTACATTATTGTTAATCAGAAATCTATCAATCCCGACATTAAATATTTTAAGATCCTCCTTCCCTTTCACCTTTTGATTTACAATTATTTCTGAGATGCTATTTGAGTTTTTTACAATGAAGACAGCCATAAAATATCTGTTCAATGTATTGCCATTTCCTCATTTTCCATTATCTAGGTAATTACCCAGACTCGCTCTCCAGAAGACCAATGCTCTTTTCCTTTTTAAATACCTGTGAAAAATCATACTTTAAAAAAATATTTCTAGCTAGCATTCTCTCATTCTCTAATTTCTCAGTCATTCTTTGCTTTTTTAAAATATTCTGCCCAGTCTTTTAATCCATGAATATTCACATTTTTTTCTTTTAATTTGATACTATCTTTTACTTTCTTAGTTAGCCAAGGATGGTTTATCCTTCCACGTCTTTCTTTCCCAGTGAAATGTATCTTTGCTGAATGTTATAAAATATCACCTTAAATGTATGCCGCTGCATCTCTACTGACTTATCCTTTAACCTAATTTTCCAGTTCACTTTAGCCAGCTCTTTTTTCCTGTACTTATTTATATTTCAAACACTTGTCTTAGACCCACTCTTTTCTCCCTCAAACTGTACCCAAAGTTCAATTATGTTATGATTACAACCTAGGTGTACCTCATCATCTTGCACATTATCAGATCTAGAATAGCTTGTTCTTGGCTCCAGAATTTGCTACACTACTGAAAACACTATAAAGTTATCTTCCAGGCTACCTTTGCCAAACTGATGCATCTAATCTACATGTAGATTAAAATCACTCATGATTACCACCGTACCTTTCTCAAAAACACCCATTACTTATTCCTGCTTACCTATCATACAGTCCAGTTACTGTTAGGCCTACAAACTACTCCTATAAGTGACTTCTTACCTTTGCTACTTCTTATCCCTATCCACACAGATTCTACATTTTGCACCTTAGAAATAAGGTCATCTCTCTCTACTATACTGTCAATGTAATCCTTATTTAACAGAGCTACCCTCCACTTTTTCCTAGCTTCCTGACCTTCTGACATGTCAATTATCCTTGAATATTCAGGTCCCAGACTCTGGCATCTTGCAGCCATGTCTCTGAAATGGGTAACAGATCATAAATATTTATTTCTATTTCAGCTAACATTTCATCTATTTTGTTATGAATGCTACACGGATTCAGACACATAGCATTTAGTTCTGTATTTTTATTAGTTTTGCAAAGTCTAGTCTTATCTGCTTTCTCACAGCTTACATTCTCACCTAACTTTGTATTGGCAGCTAATATGGATATATTTCTCTCAGTCCTGACATCTACGTTATTGTAAATAGCTGTGGCCCTAGCACGGATTATTCTGGCACACCACTTGTCATAGCCTGCCTACTTAAAATGCCCTGTTTATCACAAATCCACTTCCTGTGCATTTATCAATCCTCTGTGCTTGTATATTACCCCAACCCCGCGAGCCCTTAACTTGTGTACTCACCTTCTGGGGACACCTTATCAAATGTCTATTCAAAACCCACATATACTACAGATACTGGTTGCCCATACCTATCCAACTGGTTATGTCCTAAAAAATGTAAATACATTTGTTAAACATGATTACATTTTTTAAAAACCATACAGACTTTGTCTGATCATACTTTGATTAAGTGGATTGTTAAGACATCATAAAAAACAGATTCCAGCACTTTCCCAATGACTGAAGTTGGGACAATTGGCCTGTTTACCCTCTCTTTCCTTATACAGCATTTCCTACCTTCCATTTTGCTGGGACCATCCAAAACCTGAGAAATTTTGGAACATTTTAAAAACCACATCCACTATCTCGGCAGCTACTTTTATTTAAAGAACTCTAGGATGTAGCCTATCAGGTTCTAAGGATGTCAAATTTTAGTTCCTTAAGTTTCTGCAATACATTTTCTCTGTTGAATTAATCACCTTAAGTTTCACACTCTCTTAGCCTCTTTGTTATACATAGAAACATACATAGAAAATAGAAGCAGGAGGCCAATCAGCACATCGAGCTTGCTCCGCCATTCATTATGATCATGGCTGATCATCAAATTAAATACCCTGAACCCGTCTCCCCCCCCCAAATATCCCTTGATCCCTTTAGCCCCAAGAGCTATACCTAACTCCTTCCTGAAATCACACAACGTTTTCGCTTCAACTACTTTCTGTGTTTGTGAATTCCACAGATTCATCATTCTCTGGATGAAGAAACTTCTCCTCACCTCAATCCTAACCTTAGCTCTAGACTCTCCCACCATTTGGAACATTCTTTTTGAATCTGCCCTGTCTAATCCTGTTAGAATTTTCTAAGTTTCTATCAGATCCCCTCTCACACTTCTAAGCGCCAATGAATATAATTCGAACAAACTTAGTCTCTCCTCATATGGCAGTCCTGCTATCCCAGGAATCAGGCTGGTAAACCTTTGCTGCACTCCCTCCATAGCAAGAACATCCTTCCTCAGTTAAGGACACCAAAACTGCACACAATACTCCAAGTGTGGCCTCAACAACGCCCTATATAATTGCAGTAAAACATACTTATTCCTGTACTCAAATCCTCTCGCTATGAACAACATACCATTTGCCTTCTTTACTGCCTGCTGTACCTGCACGCTTATTTTCAGCGCCTGATGCAGGAGGACACCAAGGTCTCACTGGAGTATCCATCTCTCTCAATTTATACCCATTCAAATAATAATCTGCCTTCCTGGGAAGGCACAGTAGTACAGTGGTTAGCACTGTTGCTTCACAGCTCCAGGGTCCCAGGTTTGTTTCCCGGCTTGGGTCACTGACTATGTGGAATCTGCACATTCTCCCTGTGTCTGCGTGGGTTTGGTTTCCTCCCACGAGTCCCGAAAGATGCGCTGTTAGGTAATTTGGACATTCTGAATTCTCCCTCTGTGTACCCGAACAGGTGCCGGAATGTGGCGACTAGGGGCTTTTCACAGTAACTTCATTGCATTGTTAATGTAAGCCTACTTGTGACAATAAAGATTATTATTATTGCTGCCGAAGTGGATACAAGATAAATGGCTGGACCTAGACCCGTTGGAGTTCAGAAGAATTAGAGGTGATCTTATTAAGACATAAAAGATCCTGAGGGAATACGTCAGACTGGATGCTGACAGGATGACTCACCTTGTGGGGGAATCTAGAAGCCACGGACAGAGTTTCAAAATTAGTGGTCTCCTATTCAAGACAGGGATGAGATGGAATTTCTTCTCTTGGAGCCTCAGTCTTTGGAATTCTCTTCTGTAGACATCACTGGAGGCTGGTTCATTGGATATATTCAAGGCTGAGTTATGGTTTTGTATGGGCAGGGTTTTGGTCGACAGGACAGTCAAGGGTTATGAGGAACAGATGGGGTAGTGGAGATTAGGCCACAAACTGATTAGTCATGATGTTATCGAATGGCGGAGCAGATTAGGCCTGGTTGGCCAAATGGCCTACTCCTTTTATTTCTTACGATTTTATGAATTAGATCGCCCATTTAAGATGGCGATGAGGAGATTGGGCGGCATGGTGGCACAGTGGTTAGCACTGTTTCCTCACCGCGCCAGGGACCCAGGTTCCATTTCGACCTCGGGTTACTGTCTGTGTGGAGTTTGCACTTTCTCCCGTGTCTGTGTGGGTTTCCTGCGGGTGCTCCGGTTTCGTCCCATAGTCCAAAGATGTGCAGGTTAGGCGAATTGACCATGTTAATATTGCCCAAAGGTTAGGTGGGGTTGCGGGGGGTTTGGGCTAGGTAGGGGCTCTATCTGAGCAAGGGTCGGTGCGCACTCGATGGGCTGAATGGCCTCCTTCTACACTGTAGGGATTCTATGATTTCTATGAAGAATTTCTCCTCCCAGAGGGTCGTTAATCTTGGAAAGTCCCTTCCGCAGAAAACAGTGGAGGTTGGATCATTGCACATATTTAAGGTTGAGCTGGATACATTTTTGATCCTTAATTGTCTAGAATTATGGAAGGCAGGCATGAAAGTGGAATTAGTGCCACAATCTGATCAGCCATGATCTGACTGAATGGTGGAGCAAGTTTCAAGGGGCAAAATAGCCTATTCTCACTCCTATTTCTTATTTTCAGTGTCTGGTCAAGTGATGAACACAGGATTAATTTGACCATGAGTCTATCCATACCATTCTCTGCAACATTGCTTACATATGATTTCACCCTCCTCCCAACTATTGTTCAAATCCTCATGCATGCTTTTGTAATTTCTGTCCCAGTGGATAGAAAAACCTTCTGGCCTTCAACCCAAACTAAAACTTCAGCCCAACTATCCTGGTTTACACAGTCTCTCCACCCACTGCCCTTATTTCCATGAACTTACATTGGCCATCAATCTGCAATGTCCCCAATTTTAAATTCTTAGTCTTGTTTATAAAATTATTAGATGGTCTCTCTCTCCCCCCCCCCCCCCCCCCCCCACCCCTTCTCTACCTCTAATTTCCTCAACTCGTACAACTCAGTCCTCAATACATCACTCCCCTGATCTTATGTATCCCTTTCCCTTCAACCATCTAGACCCCCACCTTCCAGAGGTCTATCCCTTAAACCTCGCCATCCTCTTTATGGTACTTGGAAAGCAAAGATATCTTCCTGTAGAATCCCAGGAATTTGTTAAGAAGAGGGGTAATGGGAATATGGCTGGCAAATTCAAGTGGAGGGAGAAGCATGTGAAAGTCAGGTGAGCAATGAATTCAACAAAGAGAGGGATGTTGTGTGAGAGATTAAAAGCACAGGATGAGAAATCGCACTGTATGGGGAGGATGTCAAGCTTTGTGCTAAGGGATGTGGTGGTACAAAACCAGGAATTTAGAGATGAGTGGCAAGCACCAACCTCTCCCATACTTGAGGCTTTAATTTGTTCCAGAATCAGAGTATGCTTAGACTCTGGAACTCTCTGCCACTTTCACATTGATCACATACAAAACTGCATCAAAGCTAGAGTGGTAGCATTACACCCATCATTAAAGTCACTAGAAAGTGTGAAAAAATAATGAACATTTTTCCACACGTAAACTTCAAACTATGTGCTTTTGAAAATTGTATGTTGCTGGAAAAGAGAAACCTTGCCCTATCTGGAATTCTGAGTTATCAGCCTATCTTTTTCAGCATACAACACCGACAAAGATGTAAACGCCCTGTTTTCTAATGAAGATGACTGAGCATGCACCTGTACAGTTTACATCAGTGAATCGTGCTTTATTCAAGCCAAGAACGATTTTGTGCCCTTGGTTAAGAATTTGTCTTACTCTTTCTGACTAGTCAACTGCAAAAACATGAAGTCGTCACAACTTCACGTGAAACGCTTAGACTGGTGAGCCTGTCAGCTGCTTCGTGATGTGAAAACAGTGGAATGTTCCAATTCCACTGCCATGGTTTCTTACAGCAGTATCATAGAAAACCTATCAATAATACTTAGAAACCCTACTTAGATCTATAATTCTAACAAGGACATTCAGCTGTTAGAAATGAAAATAAGGATGTCCTTCATTAGTCAGTCATGTGGATATCCAGTATTTTTGGTCTTCTTCTCTGCAGGGGGTGCACCATTAATGTCAGATATAGCAACATCAGTCAGCAGCTCCACTGGGTGTCCTGTAGATAAACACTTGGCTAATTCAGGAGGCCAACTGAGAAATAGCAAACCAGGAAAGATAGTCTCCTTTAAATGACATTCAAGTTTTGAAACTTTGTCTCGTGTATTTACAAGCCACTGTAGTGAATAATTCAAATATTTAAAAAAAAATTTAGAGTACCCAAATAATTGTTTTTCCAATTAAGGGCCAATTTAGCGTGGCAATCCATCGAATCTGCACATCTTTGGGTTGTGGGGGTGAAACCCACGCAGACACGGGGAGAATATGCAAACTCCACACGCACAGTAACCCGGGGCTAGGATCGAACCCAGGTTCTCAGTGCCGGAGGCAGCAATGCTAAGCACTGTGCCACCATGATACCCCTATAATTTGAAGATTTCAAATCATTTTAATTAGTATGCAACTCTATTCCAGGACTAAAAAATGGCAAAATATTTTATAATGTCTGTCAATTTTGAGAAACAAAACATTTTACCCGTTCTTACGTACAGTTACATGATTGCATTAGTTTTCTCCTAAAAATGGAACATTCCACGTCCACGGTCCCCCCGCCCAGGGCCCATTCCCCTGTCTAACCTCACCCAACCTGCAAAGTTTTGGATACCAGGGGGCAATTTAGCATGGCCAATCCACCTAACCTGTACATCTTGTAGAAGAATGTTAATAAGCTAACCTACAAAAGTATTATGAAATGGTTTCCTGCATACTGCTCCTGGAGGGTCCACAGCCTTATTTGAAAATTGTTTCATTACTGGAAAAATCTATCTTCCTCAGACTGTACTGTATCTGATCTAGCAGTTCATGGTGTATAATTGTGGGAACATATTCCATGATCCATCCGTCATCTCATCTTTTCAGCACCTACCAAGTAAGAAGGAAAGAAGAAAAGAAAGATCTTGCATCCATAAAATGCCTTTCCTGAGCTCAGGTCATTCCAAAGAGCTAGACAGTAATTATTTGCAGTAAAAACAAAAAATGCTGGAAATTTTCTAGGCTGGCTACATCTGTGGAGAGAGAAAGCACAACTAATGTTTCGGATCCATAACCGGAAAAAAATATTTCTGAATTGCACTTACTGCTATAATATAGAATAATCCACATATATTTTGTGCACTCTAAACATCACAAAAAGCAATGTGTTGTTTAGATCATCTGTTTTTGTGACGTCAGTTGATGGCTAAATATTGGCCAGAACTTGCCTTTGCAAATACCCAAGAAAAGCCACAATCCTTCAAAGATATTATGAATTCCGAGCTGAATTTTCCAATCCTCATCCAAAAATACTTCAGACCAGAGAAGGGGTGAGTTGGGGGAGGGGGGGGGGGAAGAGTCCTGCGGGGGTGGGGGAGACACGGGGGGAGGGGGGAGGGGGGGGTTGAGTGATTAAATGAGGAGGTTAGAGGGAGGCCAGGGAGGGTCAGGGGTCTGTGCAATAGCTATGCAGAAGTTAGAAGAGGTTTTCATTCTTCTAACTTTTTATGGGTAGCTATTGATGTGACCCAATTGGAACCATCCAAAGTTTGTGATTTAAATCACATTTTCGGAATTGTTCCCAGTGCAGGCCAATTGCCAAGGCAGAGTTTGCACTTCTGTGCAATTGCTGTGTAAACCTTTGAAGGGGATTCCCCAGCACACCACCCCATCCCCAGTCTCCACACCCCGCTTCATAACGACCACCGCTCCCCCAACCCCTTAGCATGCCTAACTGGTCCTAGCAAGTGAAGTTCACTCACCTTTCATCTGCAGCTTCCACTGTTTGCCAGGCTGTCCTGTAGTCCCAGCAGTAGCCACCCACTCCCAGTCATGTTGCTGGGACTGAAGAGCTGCCAGTGCTCAAATTGGCTGGCAGGTCTGAGAGGTGGATCCTTTGTCTTTCAACACACAGAAACCTCAAGTGCAGGTATTTGGCTGCCTGACTGACTGATCCTCTTGGTGCTCCGGGAAATTGCTGCAGTGGGGTCAACTGGCTTTCCGGCCAATGAGTGGGGCCATTGCTACAGCTATTAAAGTCATCCCAATATTACTATTGTAGCATCACTAACAATTTACACGATTAAAAGTCATTTTAAAAATGTAAAATGCTCTTGTTGTGCATCCAGATCACGGATGAACCTAAATTGTTGCAGTTTCACAGTAACTGTTATTAAGAATGATCAGCAACCAGGTCCTTTTCTACTGTCAGAATTCCTTTTACAATGTGCATTACCTTAGATCCATTAACATTTAATCCAATTGAAATCCCTGACCTATCTAATTGCATCAGCATCTTTGAATTCTATCTATTTCTCATTCTTCTCATCTGCTGCCATCATCCAATTTTTTAAAGTACAAGTCAGCATTTTCATTATATATAGTGGGCTGGCTAGAGACTCTGTTCAAGCCCCTAATTAATTATCCTTTAAAATCACATTCTGTTATCTATCACAGGACCTATTTTGAAACCATATTAGCTCATTTACATTAACACCATGAGACTTGGTTCTCTTTGTAAGTGCCATATATGGAACAGTTTCAATTGTTTTCTTTTTTTAAAGTATATCTTTATTAGAGTTTTTCCATTTTTACAAATAATGCAACATGCCCTCAAAACTGTGCAGTACACATGATAATATCTCCATATATGAACAGTAAGAAGTCTTACAACACCAGGTTAAAGTCCAACAGGTTTGTTTCAAACACTAGTTTTCGGAGGACTGCTCCTTCCTCAGGTCACCTGAGGAAGGAGCAGTGCTCCGAAAGCTAGTGTTTGAAACAAACCTGTTGGACTTTAACCTGGTGCTGTAAGACTTCTTACTGTGCTCACTCCAGTCCAACGCCGGCATCTCCACATCATGGCTACCATATATGAATACAGAGGACACCAACGTGGTTGGTTCAACTTAATCATTATTGCCGGTGAACAAAGAACAAACAAAGAACAAAGAAATGTACAGCACAGGACCAGGCCCTTCGGCCCTCCAAGCCCGTGCCGACCATGCAGCCCGACTAAACGACAATCTTCCATATATACAAAAAGAAACATTGAAAAGATAAGTGAGACAATGGGGGAGAAAAGGATAAAGCCATGAAAACATGGCAAAATGGTCCACATGATCCTCACGTACAACATGTTAAAGACAGTGCTGCATAGCTTAGGGAAACCCTTTAGGACCAAGTCAGACATTATGGAACCTATATATTTGAGATAGAGCCCCATACGTTTCGGAATGCAAGTGATTAGGATCTGAGGATACAGGTTAGGAATTCCATTGGAATATATTCCATGTTAATTTTATGTTAATTCTGAACTGAAGGAGATATGTCGCTAATCCAGGAACAGAGAATATTCTTCTGTACTGTAAATGTTAGGCTATTATACAGCCTGTTTCCATTAGTGTCAATTATCTTTCTACCTGGGAGCCCCAGTATTAAGAATAAAGGATCAAATTCTAAAGCTCTTTAAGTATATCAGACCAGTAGGATTTAATCTGACACAATGTGTGCAGTCTCCCTTGACTACTTTGTGCTTTTGGCACAGCGAGGATATGGTAGGATCAAACCTGTGTCTTAAAACTTGGCCTGATATGCGTATGGTGTAATATATTAAACTGTGTCTCCTTCGTTCTATTGGAGACTGAGATTCTATTCGCATTTTCCCATATATTTCCCCAAATCTGCTCATCAATATTCAGTGTCTTTGTCTCAAGACCGCAGAGACTATAGTAAATTCACACAGGATCTAGAACATACACTGTCAAAAAACTTGCAGATTAATTGCTTAGGTTCTGTGGATATCAGGATTTTTGGCACCGGCCTGGGTTGTAGATATTTGAAAATGGAGTATCTTGAGATATCAAAGTGTTCACATAGTTGGCGGAAAAATACAGAAGCACCACTGAACATATCACCCAGCCTATACAGACCGCTAGCCCCATCCACGTTGAGACGGTACGAGACGGCTTTTCACAGTAACTTCATTGCAGTGTGAATGTAAGCCTACTTGTGACAATAAAGATTATTATTATTATTAAATTCATGCCTCGACTTTAAAAAAAATATTATAGACAGAGTTGGTAGAATTTTACAGCACTTCAAAGCCAATTTATGTGGCAAGCCCAACCACACACTCTGGCAAGAGAACGTTTTCACTAGCTGATCTATCCAATTTCTGCAGCAAATAAGTGCTCTGAACAGATTTATAAAGTGTAACAGCAGGAGCAATTCTGCACAAAAAATAATTTAAAACTATTTACTATGCAACATTAACTCAAAATTATTACAAACAGTAACAAGTTAAAATGATAATTTATAACAGTTAAAAACTAAAACGAACCATTTTTAAATAATTTTTTGTGCAGCTGAAATGTTCACTCTATTCTCATTAATGGTCAGTATTTTTGTTCAGTCAAGAAAGACAGGAAACACTAATTATTTCCTCAGCGAAGGCCTCCTTGCCTTCATTTTGCAGCTTCTAAGATGATTTAGCCCCACTTAAACAGAATCACAGTGCAGAAAAGGCTCTTTGGCCCATCGAGTCTGCACCAACGCATGAAAAACACCTCACCTGCCTATCTAATCCAATTTGCCAGCACTTGGCCCATAGCCTTGAATGTTATGACGTGTCAAGTGCCCATCCATGTATTTTTTAAAGGTTGTGAGGCAACCTGCCTCGCCCGCCTCCCAGGCAGTGCATTCCAGACCATCACCACCCTCTGAGTAAAAATGTTTTTTCTCAAATCACCCGTGAACCTCCTGCCCCTCACCTTGAACTTCTGTCCCGTCGTGACTGATCCTTCAACTAAGGAGAACAGTTACTCCCTATCCATCCTATCCGTGGCCTTAATAATCTTGTATACCTCGATCAGGTCACCCCTCAATCTTCTCTCCCCAGCGAAAACAACCCAAGTCTCTCCAACCTCTCTTCATAAACTTAAAATGATCCATCCCAGGCAAAATCCTGGTCAATCGCCTCTTCTCCCCTCCAATGCAATCACATCCTTCCTATAATGTGACCACCAGAATTGCACACACAACTCCAGTTGTGGCCTCACCAAAGTTCCTTACAACTCCAACATGACCTCCCTGCTTCTGTAACCTATGCCTCGATTGATAAATTCAAGTGTCCCACATGCCTTTTTCACCACCCTATTCTGCCCTTCTGCCCTCAGAGATCTATGGACAAACATGTCAAGGTCCCTTTGTTCCTCGGAATTTCCTGGTGTCAGGCCATTCACCAAGTACTTTACATTACTCCTTCCAAAGTATATCATCTCACCTTTCAGGGTTAAATTCCATCTGCCACTTTTCTGCCCTATTTGACCCATCCCGTCTATATTTTCCTGGAACCCAAGACGTTCAACCTCACTGTTAACCACCCAGCCAATCTTTGTGTCATCAGCAAACTTATTGATTCTACCCCCCACATAGTCATCTATGTCATTTATATAAATGACAAACAACAGAGACTCAGCACAGATCCCTGTGGTGCCCCACTGGACACTGGCTTCCAGTCACTAAAGCAGCCGTCTGTCATCACCCTCTGTCTCCTATAACCATTCCAATTTTGAATCCACCTCATCAAGTTACCCTGTATCCCATGTGCATTTGCCTTTTTTATAAATCTCCCATTTGGGACCCTGTCAAAAGCTTTGCTGAAATCCATGTAAACTACACCAACTGCACTATTCTCATCTACACAACTAATCAGATGCTCAAAAAAGTGCATTCAAATTTGTTAGGCATGACCTCACTGACAAAACCATGCTGACTTTCCTTGATCAAACCATGCCTCTCTAAGTGGAGATAGCTACACATACCAACGAGTACCATGACCTCTGTCTTATCACCCTCCCCCTTCAGAGTGCCCCAGGCCCGTTCATAGACATCCTTGACCCTGGCACCAGGGAAGCAAAATATCCATCCTGGAGTCTCACGTCCACAGAAGCGCCCATCTGTATCCCTGATTATAGAGCCCCCTATAACTATTGCTCATCTGTGCTTTGGTCCTCCCTGTTAAACAATGGAGCCAGCCGTGGTGCCACTGCTCTGGCTGCTGCTGTTGTTTTCCCCTGACAGCCCCCCCCCCCCCCAAACAGCATCCAAAATGGTATACTTGTTAAGAGAGGGGTACAGCCACAGGCAATTCATGCACTGAATTCTTGCCCCTTTCTAGCGGTCACCTATCTATCTGCCTGCACCTTGGGTGTGACCACATCTCTAAAACTCCTGTCTATGATGTTTCCGACACCTGTGTTCACCTAAGTGCACCCAATAGCTGCTCCAACTTATCTATGCGGTTTGTGAGGAGCTGCAATTGGGTACACTTCCTGCAGATGTAGTTGTCTGGAATGCTGGAAGCGTCACATATTTCCCACATTTTACAGGTGAAGCATTTTAATACGTTTTCAACTCCTGAGAAGAAATGGTAATTTTCAACAAAACAAATGCAATGTAGAATTTTTAGCCCCCTGCTGGGGTTAAGAACGAAGAACAGTACAGCACAAGAACAGGCCATTCAGATTTGCATGCTCGCGCAGATCATGAGGCCTGTCTAAACTAAAATCTTCTGCACTTCTGGGGTCCATTTCCCTCTATTTCCAACACGTTCACGTATTCGTGAAGATGCCTCTTCAATGTCGTGATCGTATTTGCTTCCACTACTATCCCCGGCAGTGCATTCCAGGGACTCGCCACCCTCTATGTAAAAATTTGCCTTGCACATCTCCTCTAATAATTTCCCTACCACCGTCACAAGGCACACTGGCCTACAATTTCCTGGAGTATCCTTGCTATCCTTCAAAGGAATAATATTGGATATTCTTCAGTCCTCTGGGACCTCATTTGTAGCCTATGAGGATACAAAGATTTCTGTCAAAGCCCCAAGATTTCCTCCCTCCCCTCCCTCAGCATTCTGGGGTAGATCCCATCAGGCCCTGGGGACTTATCAACCTTAATGCAATTTATGATGCCCAACACCTCGTTTTTGGATATCTACATGACCGAGAATATCTACACGTCCTCCCTAGACTCATCATCCACCAAGATCAAAACATGTGGCAGTGAGGAGTTTGCACATTCTCCCCATGTCTGCGTGTGTTTCACCCCCTCAACCCAAAGATGTGCTGGTTAGGTGGACTGGCCATGCTAAATTGCCCCTTAATTGGAAAAGAAAAATAATTGGCTACTCTAAATTTATATTTTAAAAAAAGAACATGTGGCTGTGATTGGTCAGTCAACCTTGGCACCGTTTGCAATTGTCCTCCACCTCTGGGAAGAATCCACTCATTCGTATTCAGGCTAAGTGCGCCCTGTGTACCATTTCTAGCTGCATTAGGCTCAGCTGTGCGCATGAGGAGGTGGAGTTTGCCCTATGCAGTGCTTCGATCCAGAGTCCTTCCACTACCTCTATGCCTAATTCTTCCTCCCACTTCTCCCGTGTCGAGTCCAGTGGTGACTGTACCTCCTCTAATAGCCATCTGTACATGTTCACACAGTTACTGCCCTGAGCTTGAATGTGATCAAACGTCTGTCCAGTAAGGAGTGTCCTGGTAGCTGGGGAAATGTTGCTGTTTCCTTTCGGAGGAAGTTCCTTCTTTGTATATATCATCGCTCGTTCCCTTTCAGGAGCTGGAGCTTATCTGTGAGTTCCCCCAGGGTCACTACTCTGCCGTCTGCAGATAAGTCCCCTACCATCATCCTGTCCGCACCTTTTAAAGGATGTGTCCACAGTCTTGGGTGGGGGTGGGGGGAGGTGTCATATGGGGGCCATGGTGGACAATGCGGTCAGTCCGAAGTGGTATCTCAGTTGGCTCCATGTTCTCAATGTGGCCAATACCACTGGACTTTGGGGAATGACAGTGGGGCCATGGGCAGTGCTCAGAGGGATGTCCCAGGCGGGAATTCTCCCCCATTTTCACCCATCCCGCTCCCGGCTCCTTGACTCATCCCCATATTCTTTCTGCGGTCGCTACCCAATGGTAAAACAGGAGGGCCAGGCCCTCACGATCCTCCTTCTTTGCAATGCATTTTTTCTAATCCTGGTGTTCTTTCCATCCCCCCCCACCCCCCCACACACACACACACAAATGTCATGATTAGTTTATCTATCTTAGTGAAGAAAGTCTTGGAGATGAAGAGCGGGAGGGATCTGAACAGGTAGAGGAACCTAGGCAGTGAATTCATTTGATCGTCTGCACTCTCCAAGGAGAGCGTGAGTGATTCTCACCTCCGCAGGCCTCTCTTTATCTCCTCACTAGACTCGCCAAGTTCCACTTATGGATCCATGTCCAGTCGTGGGCTATTTGGATCCCCAGGTATCAGAATTTGGCTTGGGCCAGCTTGAACGGCAACTTCCCCAACTCTGATTCTCCCTCCCCCGTGGGTTCACGGGGAAGATTTATTCACCAGAATGACCGGTGCCCCTTCCAGGACATCACTGGCCATTACAATGAATGGGGCTGGTTTAGCACATTGGCTAAACAGCTGGCTTGTAATGCATAACAATACCAGCAGCGTTGGTTCAATTCCCATACCGGCCACCCCGAACAGGTGCCAGAATGTGGCGACTAGAGGCTTTTCACAGTAACTTCATTGAAGCCTACTTGTGACAATAAGTGATTATTATTACATACCGTACCCCCCCGGGTCTGTCACCGTAATCGTCCTGGTAAATGTCGTCTTACTGAACAGTATGGTCATCACCCCCTAGACCTCACCCCATAGCATGCTTGGTAGGTCTGTCCTATTCAACTCTTTCTTACCCTCTGCCTGTCCTTCTCCCTCAGGTGTGTCCCTTGAGGCAACACGGTGGCGCAGTGGTTAGCATTGCTGCCTCACGGCGCCAAGGTCCCAGGTTCGATCCCGGCTCTGGGGTACTGTCCATGTGGAGTTTGCACATTCTCCCTGCTTTTGCGTGGGTTTCACCCCCACAACCCAAAGATGTTCAGGGTAGGTGAATTGGCCACATTATATTGCCCGTTAATTGGAAAAAAAGAATTGGGTACTCAAAATGTTTTTTTTTTTAAAAAGATGCATCTTTTGCAGGAAGACTATGTTAGCCCTCAGGCTTTTCAGATGGGCGAAGACTCTAGATCTTTTCATTGGGCCATTAAGTCCTCTGACATTCCAGACGACTATCCTGATGGGGGTTTCTGGCACCCCCCTCACCTGCGGGTTCAGGGGTCAGCCATACTCTCCATGTGGACGTGTCCATTAACTCTGTGGTTTCTCTTTGTTTGGGGGCAATCCAAGATGGCCAACATTGACTTCTGTGTTCCAGCCATCCCCATGTGTGACTTGCTGCAGTTACCGCCCCCCCCCACCCAAACCCATTTTCATGGATGAACTACTCCGCTTCTCTCGGTGTGGTGAAGTAGCGTCCCCTATTTCCACAAGTCACCCAGAGTCTTGCCGGGTACAGTATCACAAACAGCAGCTTGGTCCTGAATAGAGCAGTCTTGGCTCCATTGAAGTTGGCTGTGCACTTGGCCAGGTCAACCCAAATGTTTTGATAAATACAGGTCGTAAACACTTCCCATTTGCATGACCGCGTGTTACTTGTCCAGTTCAGGATCTGATCCTTGTCCTGGATTGGGTGGAGCTTACCGATAATCGGCCACCGTGGTTCTCCTGCCTTCAGCATCTGCTGGAGAGATATGTGGGCCCTGTCCAACTCAGGGGGCTTGGGGAGGCTTTCTTCCCCAACCAGCTTTCCTAACATCACATAGTTGGGTTTCTACCGACTGTGCCTTCCAGCACTCCAACAATCTTAATGGTTCTAGCAGCCAGACCTGCTCTCCTGGTCTTCTACCTTCCCTTTGAGCCCTCTATGGGCCGCCACCAACCTCACCACCTCTGCTTTGAGTGAGGAGATATGACCACTCTGATCAGTGGTCGCCTTCTGTAATTCCCACACCGTCACCTCCTGCGTCTCCAATCGATGTTCCATTCTCTCCAGTGCCTCTTTGAAGGGGGCCCTGACGTCTGCTAACACCGACTTCACTGTCGCCTTGAGGTCCTCCTTAATGGAGTCTCTAAGTTTTAGGTGTTCTCGTGTCAAGAGCTCCATCTATTGCCCTGTTGGCGGGAGAGCCAACGGTTGCGTTGGTGACTCCTCTCGCCCCGCCATGTCCTGCTCTGCCTCACTCCTCGTATCTGTAGCTTCAATCTTCCGCTCCGGGCTCATACAGTTCTTGTTGTCTTTTCGGCCCCTTTGCTGGTTTGAGGGAATTTCTTTGGATGCTTTATGTATCAGGGTGATGGTGGTGGTGGTGGTGGGGTGATTGTTCACTTAGTGCCCGATTTACAGATCAAAAGTACTTAGGTTGAACTCTCCAGGGGGAGAGCTTTCTTTTATGTGACTCAGCACAAACACCCCACCGGAAGTCCAAGTATGACATTTCTAACAACTTTGGCTCACTTACGGAGAAGACCCAGGCAAGACACTGAAAAGGTATCACTTTGTGTTATGTCACTATGGGGCACAAACATAAAATGCAATACAGAGGTCACCTACGTTACTATTGTAAATGACATTTTAACTTTGTACTGTGCTAAATTAGTATGAAATTACAGGCAGTGATGTGCACTTGTGTGATGGGTTGATGGAAATTGGCTGACCTGCCGGTTTCTTTCAAGACCCGTGACAGGTATCCAAGGAAATGAAAATAAACTAACAAAATGTTGTGACATGCAAGAGAATGTACGACTTATGTCAGATCACTCACAAAGACCCTAACTGTCTGAAAACAGCAGCCCAAAATTATCTTTAAAAATGTGATGTTCTTGTCTCTATTGTCCCACCTAGCAGATAATTTCAAAACAACTATAATTAAGAAAGGAAGAACAAAAAGACAAGTTTAGGAAACACCTTTTACATTTTCAAGATATCCCAAAGCGTTTCACAACCACAAATTACTTCGGAAGTACAGTTATTATGCAGGAAGCAGTGGGTTATGTACAGCAAGATCCCACAAAGAGCGACTGAATGGCTAGGTAATAAGGATTTTTCTTTAAAGAAATAGACGTTGCTTCTGGAAAGAACTTCAAATCAGGACACCCGAATTCCTTGATTTTCTGTCAACGGTTGTATGGTATCTTTAACTTCCACTTGAACATGGAGATGGGACATCGGTTTATTATATCAACAGACACTGGCCATGGTCCTCCAATGGCAACAGTGGCGATTGTTGAGACATTCACTGCTGTTGTGCAATGGGATCCTTTGGAAGTTGTGACATGAGTGTTATTTACCTGTGAAGTTCAACGCTTCTGATCGGCAAAATTACATTGCCTGGGGCACTTCGAAAATGTCTCCGGCACTGACCTCAGATAGATGAGCTCGATGCTGGTACTACCTCCCCAACATGGTGCCAAGCAAAACGCACATTGCTCATTTCCCCTCAACAATACTCAACATCGGGACTTCCGGTGGCGTGGGCCAGCAGGGCGGCCGCAGCAACAAGAGCCCCCGCCGGTGTCCGCGATTCGCGGCGATTTCGGGGAAATCCCCGAGTCCTCACGCACCCCCCGACTATTGTCGGTCTTTGGGGCTGCCACGAGCAGCCAGAGGGGCCGTTTTAAAAACGGGCGAAGAACCCCGCACGGGTGTCGGGCGGCTGAGGCGCCGGGCCCGGCGCGGCAGGTCAGAGTAGCGGAGCGGAGCTACGAGGAGGCCGAGGCGGCAGGCCCGAGGCCAGGGAACCATGTAGGGAGGGTGCTCCATGTCGGATGGCTCCCACCTAGGAAGAAGAAAGAAGGTTGAATCCTGGTCCCAGGTGAATGCAGAGGAGAAAGAAAGAAGATTTAAGGAAGTTTGGAAAAAGTTTTTTTTTCTCTCTCCCCCCCTTTTTTTTTTCAAAAAAGAATGTCAGATTGATGAAGGGCAGTAGGGTGAAGGGGGAGAGAGGAGAAAGGAAAGAAGATAAAAAACAATAAGCCGCTAAAGGATGCGAAAAGCAGCGTCGAAGAAAGGAGGAAACGTGGGTTCGCCGCCGAAGGAGAAGACGAGCAAAAGTGTTGACAGAATGGCGGAAGCCGAACTGCAAGGCGGGGCCGCACTACTTACGGTGGAGAAGATGACCGAGGTGATGGCGGTGGAGCTGAAAAAACATTTGGTGAAGCACATGGAGGCCTTGAGGACAGAGATGGCGGTCGTGTTGCGGTCATGGGTGGAGGAGGCAATCGGCCTGATGAGGGTGGAGGTGGCAAAGGCATCGGCCGAGGTGAGAGAACAGGGCGAGAAGATGAAGGAGGTGGAGGAGGCCGTGACACGACACAGCGACCAGGTCACCTCGATGGGGAACAAGCTGCGGAGGGTGGTGGAGGTTAACAGAGGACTCCGAGCAAAGCTGGAAGAATTGGAAAACCGCTCAAGGCATCACAATTTGAGAATTGTGGGCTTGCCCGAAGGGACAGAGGGCCCAAGGCCAACGCAATACTTCGCTAAGAAGTTGGCGGAGCTGATGGGGGAGGGTGAGAGCCCCACCCTGTACGAGCAAGACCGGGCTCATCGGTCATTAAGGCCGAAGCCCAAAGTGAACGAGCCGCCAAGGGCAGTAATTATCTGCTTCCATAAGTTTTTCATGAAGGAGAAAGAATTAAGCTGGGCGAAGCAGGAGCGTGAGGTGCTGTGGGATGGTACTGAGGGTCGGATCTACCAGGACTTGACGGTGGAGTTGGCAAAAAGACGAGCGACATTTGGGCGAGTGAAGGCGGTTTTGTACAAGAAGGGGGTGCAATTTGGTGTGGTGTACCCGGTGAAGTTGAGAGTAACATATAACGCCAAAGACTTCTATTTTGAGATAGCGGAGGCGGCTGAGGCGTTCGTGAGGGCAGAAGGCTTGGGACAGACGTGAAGAGCGGAACTGGAAGAGAGACTGTGGACTGTGTTTGAGCGGCTGGAAAATGTACAAATGTTACAACTATCTTTTTACTGATTCGTATTGAAATTTACTTCTCTTTGCATTGTTACAGAGTTCAAGTTAATGGCGTTCTGTGTTGCGACGGTTAAATGTTATGTTAGTGAATTGTAGGGGTTGGATTGTTGGGTTTGTTTTGGTGTTTCTTTCTCTGGGACTGGGTGGAAGGGGGCGAGAGGTCTTGGCGGGGGGAGCTACCCGCTCTAGCTAACTAAAGTCAGTTAGTGAACGGGGGTGAGGTGAGAGGAGGACTGCGGACGTTGGAGCTTGGATAGCAGGTGTCAATGGGCCTACGAGGCGAGCAAGAGGGGGTGGAGGGATGGATGTTGGGGGATGTTTTTGTAGGGGGGTTCTTGGGAGGGGGGGGAAGGGGTTCGATGTTAACAATGGACAGGGGCGGGTCAGGCTTATGGGGCAGGGCCCGGTGGTATGGTGATGGTGGATACGAAAGGTGGAGGGGTGAGAGACCCCCAGTAAGGATAATCACGTGGAACGTCAGAGGGCTAGGAGGTCCGGTCAAGAGTGCTTGCACATCTTAAAAGTTTGAAAGCCGATGTAGCAATGCTGCAGGAGACTCACTTGAGGGTGAAGGACCAGGTGAGACTTAAAAAGGGCTGGGTTAGCCAAGTGTTTCACTCCGGATTTGATGGAAGGGTTCGAGGGGTAGCGGTGCTGGTCAGCAAAAGGGTACGCTTCCAGATGGAGAAGGTGGTAGCAGATCAGGGGGGTAGATATGTGATTGTGACAGGGGCACTGGAGGGGAGATTAGTGGCGCTGTTAAGTGTATACGGTCCCAATTAGGACGATGTGGGATTTGCGAGGAAGGTATTTGGGGCTATTCCCGACTTGGACACGCATGAGCTGATTGTGGGGGGGGGGGGGACTGGAACTTGGTGCAGGAGCCAAGGTTGGACAGATCACGGCCGCGCCCGCTGGTCCCATCAGGGGGGGGGGCGAAGGCGCTGGCTGGGTTAATGGTGGAAATGGGAGGGGTGGACCCTTGGAGGTTCCTGCACCCAAGGGGATGGGAGTATTCGTTTTTCTCAGCGGTCCATAAGGCATACTCGCGGATCGACTTTTTTGTGGTGGGAAAGGCTTTGCTGGCTGGAGTCAAGGGGTCGGAATGCTCTGCAATTGCAGTGTCAGGTCATGCTCCACATTGGGTGGATATGGTGCTGGAGAAGGGGGCAGTGCAGAGACTGGGGTGGAAACTGGATGTGGGGCTTTTGGGGAACCAAGTGTTCTGTGAGAAAATTGAAAAGGTAATTAAGCAATATGTAGGTTTGAATTGTACGGCTGAGGTGTCGAAGGCAGTCGTCTGGGAGGCTCTAAAGGCGGTGGTGAGAGGTGAGGTAATTTCGTTTAAGGCCAGGGTGGATAAAGAGGAGAGGTTGGAGTGGCAGAGGGTAATAGATGAGATGGTGGAAAAGAGGAAGGAACTACAGGCGAGCTTCGACCGACTGTCCACCAGGAAGGCGGTGCGCCAACTGAGACGAGCAAGGGGTGCAGTTTATGAACATGGAGATAAGGTATGTTAGCAGGTCAGCTCCGGAGGGAGGCAGCGGCAAGGGAAATTCTTCAGGTGAAGGATAGGGCAGGGAAGTTGGTGGTGGCCCCAGTGCTGATTAACAAGGTTTTTGAGGAATTTTATGAGTGGTTGTACAAGTCAGAGCCACTCGGGGGAGACCGTGTGATGCAGGAATTTCTAGATGGGTTGGAGTACCCGAGGCTAGGGGAGGGGGACAGGGCTACATTAGAAGGAGCAATAGTGGAGCAGGAGATAAAGGGTGCGATTGGGAGGATGCAGTCGGGTAAGGTGGCAGGGCTGGATGGGTTTCCGATGGAATATTATAAAGAATTTAAGGATAGGTTGGCACCCCTGATGGTAGCGATGTTTGAAGAGGCGATAGGGTAGGGGGTGTTGCCGCAAACCTTGGGGCAGGCATCGATTTCCCTGTTACTAAAAAAAGATAAGGATCCGACGGAGTATGGGTTGTCTCGGCCCATATCACTTCTGAATGTGGACGTAAAAGTGTTGGCGAAGGTACTGGCGGGTAGGCTGGAGGAGTGCCTTCCGAAGGTGATAGGGGAGGATCAGACGGGGTTCGTGAAAGGGAAGCAGCTGTTTTTGAACATTAGGAGGGTTTTGAACGTTGTTATGGCACCGGTGGAAAGAAAGGAAACAGAGGTGGTTGTGGCATTGGACGCCGAGAAGGCGTTTGATCGGGTAGAATGGGGGTACCTGATGGCAGTGCTGGAGCGGTTTGGGATTGGACAAGGTTTGTGGGCAAAGCTATTATATAAGGAACCGAAGGAGAGTGTCCGCACAAATATTATCAGTTCGAGATACTTTTCTCTCCACCGTGGGACGAGACGGATGTCCTATGTCCCCCCTGCTGTTTGCACTTGCGATTGGCCATCGCATTGAGAAGTTCGGGAGCATGGAAAGGAATAGTGCGGGGGGGGGGGGGGGGGGGGGGATAGAGCATAGGGTGTCCTTATATGCCGACGACTTGCTGCTGTATGTGTCAGAGCCGAGTGCGTCAATAGGAGGAATACTGGAGCTACTGCGGGTATTTGGGTCTTTCTCGGGGTACACATTGAACCTGGACAAGAGTGAGTACTTCGTGGTGCCTCGGCTGGGGGTGGGGGGCTGCCATTCCGTAGAGCAGGGACTCATTTTAGGTATCTGGGGTGCAGGTTGCCCGGGAGTGGGGTAGGCTTCACAGGTACAACATCACTAGTTTGGTGGGGAGAGTGAAAGCCGATCTGGCAAGGTGGGATGGCCTTCCTCTGTCACTGGCGGGTCGGATACAGGCGGTTAAAATGAATGTGTTGCCGCGATTCCTGTTTATTTTTCAATGCCTACCGATTTTCCTGCCAAAGTCTTTTTTCAGGGAGATTGAGGGAAGGATTACCTCATTCATATGGGGAGGGAAGGTGGCCAGAGTGAGAAAGGTGCTGCTACAGAGGGGAAGGCAGGCAGGGGGTTTGGGTCTCCCGAACCTGTTGTACTACTACTGGGCGGCGAACGTGGAGAAAGTGCGGAGCTGGGTCAGAGGGGTTGATTCTCAGTGGGTCAGAATGGAGGAGAGTTTGTGCAGGGGGTCGGGGCTGAAGGCACTTGCAACAGCGCCGCTCTCGATAGCTCCGGGGAAATATACAGGAAGTCCGGTAATAATAGCTTCATTGAAAATCTGGAAGCAGTTTCGCCAACACTTTGGGTTGGGTTTAGGGTCAAGGGAAATTCTGATTCGGGGGAACCACAGATTTGAGCCAGGGAGGTGGGATGGAAGTTTTCGAAAATGGGAAGAGAAGGGGATTAAGACACTAAAAGATTTGTTTCTTCGGTGTCGGTTTGCAGGATTGAGGGAGCTGGAAGCGAAGTATGGGCTAGAGCAGGGAGAAATGTTTAGGTACATGCAGGTTCGGGATTTTGCCAGGAAGGAGATACAGAGCTTCCCAGAGGAACCGGCCTCCACATTGCTGAAGGAGGCGTTGACGACAAGGGGACTGGAGAAGGGGGCAGTGTCAGCGGTGTGCGGAGCTATTCTGGAAGAGGATTAGGCACCACTGGAAGGGATCAAAGCAAAATGGGAGGAAGAGCTGGGAGAGGTTATAGAGGAGGGGGTCAGGTGTGAGGTGCACCGGAGAGTGAATGCCTCCACCTCATGTGGGGGGGGGGGGGGGGGGGGGGGGGGGGGGGGGGGGGAAATCACGTTCATATGTTTTGGTCCTGTCCAAAGCTAGGGGAGTACTGGAAGGAGGTGTTTAGGGTAATTTCCAAGGTGGTGCGTGTGAAACTGGACCCGGGTCCCCAGGAGGCCATATTCGGGTTGTCGGACCAGCCAGGGTTGGAAACGGGAGTGGAGGCAGATATCATAGCCTTCGCCTCACTGATCGCTCGAAGGCGGATCCTGCTGGGATGGAGAGCAGCCTCTCCACCCAGTGCCCTGGCGTGGCGGGACCTGTTGGAATACTTGACCCTTGAGAAGGTTAAGTTCGAACTGAGGGGAAGCTCGGAGGGGTTCTACAAGTCATGGGCACTATTTATGATGCACTTTCAAGAACTGTATAACATCGAACATTAGTTGGGGGGGTGGGTGGAGGGGGGGGTGGAGATTAAGGGCGACTACGGGTAATCCCTGATTCCTTTTTGTCATTTGTTTATGTAAACATGCGGGCTGATGTTTGGGGGTTGGTGGACGGATGGGATTGTTGTTATTATGGGGATTGACATATTTTGCTGATTATTGTTTATTGTTGATGGGTGTAAATGTGGGAGAAAATGTGAAAAAGGAGAATAAAAATATATATTAAAAAAAAAAACAATACTCAACATCCTCCTCCCCCCCCGCCCCCCCCAACCCCCAACACGGCTCAACCATACCACATCCAAGACAATGCTCACTTCCCCCATTCCCACTCCTAACAGTACTCACCCACCCCTATCCCCTCACAATAGTGCGCAGCAGTCCCACCCCCCACAAACTCATTCCAAACAGAAGTATTTGAAATATTCAAAACAGTTCTAAAAAACCTTAATGTCAGTCATCTTCACTCACTGAACAATTCCTAAGAAGAGTCACGGAGGTATTGATGACAATAATGTGGTTGATGTGGTGTACATGGATTTCCAATGATGAAGTGCTACATAAGTGCCAGACTTTTCAGCAAAGTTGAATCCCATGGAATAAAATGGACAGCAGCAACGTGGGTCCAAAATTGTCTGAGTTACAGGAAACAGTGCTGGTGGACAGTTGCTATTCAGACTAGAAGAAATAGTGGGGTCCCATCGGGGTGGGTGTTAGGACCACTGCTATTCTTGATCGATATTAATGGCCTAGACTTTGGTAGCCCGGGCACAATTTCAGAATTTGCAGATGATACAAAACTTTAAACTACTGTGAATTACGACGAGGATAATGATAAATTTCAGAAGAACTTAGAAAGGTTGGTGGAATAAGCAGGCATATTTAATGTAGAGAAGTGTAAAGTGACACATTTTGGCAGGAAGAACGAAGAGAGGCAAAATAATGGGTATCATAAAAAAGGGGGTGCAGGAGTATGGGGATCTGGGGTTTGTAAACACAAATCACTGAAGGCAGCAGGGCTGGTTGAGAAACTGGTTAATAAAGCAATCGGGATCCTGGACTTTATAAACAGGGTCAAAGAGTACAAAGGCAAGGAAATTATGATGATACTGCATAAATCCTTGGCTCGGTCTCAACTGGATTGGTTTGTCCAATTCTGGGCAAGACATTTTAGGAAAATGCAAATGAACTGGAGACGGTGCAGAAAAGGTTCACAAGCATGATGCCTGGGGTGAAGATTGGACAAGTTGGGGCTATTCTCCTTGGAGAAGATTAAAATGAAATTTAATAGAGGTTTTCAAAATCATGAGGGATGTAAACAAAGCGAAACTGTTCCCATTGGTAAAAGGGCAAGAGAAGTAGAAGGCACAGATTTCAGATGATTGGCAAAAGAAGCAATGGTGACATGAGGAACAGTTTCTGCAACACATGGTTCGGATCTTGATTGCTTTGCCTGAAAATGTGGTAACGGCAGATTTAATTGTGGCTTTCACAAGAGAATTGGATAATTATCTGAAACAACAGAATTTGCAAGTCTGTCGCACAAAGATGGGGAAGTGGAACTGGGTCAGTTATTCTTCCAAAGGAGCACAGACATGATAGGCCAAACAGCTTCCCTCTGTGCTGTAACCATTCTACAATTCAATGAAATTCCTTATCAACCAGTACTGAATGTCAGAGAAGAAGTCTGATAGTTTGGTAACAGTGGAAGAGTCAAGAGAGATGGGGCTGAGGGAGAGTTGGGTGTCAATGAAAAATGAAATTAAATGAAATTGGCTTATTGTCACAAGTAGGCTTCAAATGAAGTAACTGTGAAAAGCCCCTAGTCGCCACATTCCGGCGCCTGTTCGGGGAGGCTGGTACAGGAATTGAACCGTGCTGCTGGTCTGCCTTGGTCTGCTTTAAAAGCCAGCGAAAAACCAGCTAAACAACAGTGTACATGTGAAAACTAATACTGTATTTTCGATGATATTGCCATGGGGCAGCATTCAAATGAGAAATAGGAGCAGGCCAAGGTTAATACTTCGGAGATGTCAGAGGTCATAGTGCAGAACAGGAAGAATAGTCATTGCATGTGATACTTTGGCTATGACTGCATAGATAATAATGGAACAAGTGAAGAGAAGTCTCACGCAGCTGGACGAAAGTGGAGAAACCTTGCAGGTGATATGGTCAACAATGCCAAAGGCTGCAGGCAGGTGAGAAGGCAGAGGAGGGAAAGTCTACCTTTGTCACAGTCGCACAAGATGCCATTTATGTCTTTGATAGGTGTGACGAATGGAGGATTTTTAGGAATATTGGCTTCTAAATATTGGGACAATTTAAGGGTTAAAAGCCTGAGGTTGTTGTGTGTTTGGCTGCAGTGGTCACGTTTTAAGAAGGATTTTGTTTTGTTTCTGGGAGACAGCTGGTGCAATTGACCAGAGGAATGTGGTTTGACTGGGGATGTCCCTCGGGAGTTAATGTGCTTTTACGGCCTGCAGAGATAATTTGTTTTTCAGCTTGGAGAGATGAGGTCATTGCTGGGTGAAGCCCAGAAAGGCAGAGAGGCTGGAGTTTTTGAGGAGAGGATTTGGAGAGAGAGGAGCCGAGTTCTGATCTGCTTGAACCCGAGTCCAGAATTCTCTCACAGTAGGATAGTTGTAAAAGAGTAATAATCTATGAAGCAGAAGTCTTGCCTGGGGACAGGAAAGATACTGAAACACACCAGGTGAACCAGCTTTTCAAAGTCATTCTTTCTGCACAATTATACAAATAAATGAAAACACTGGGGTTTCAAACCAGTATCCTAGTCACTGTTCGGGATCAGAATAATTGTGACAGGGGCAAAAACTTAATCTGAGGAGTTTTGGGAAAGATAGGAACCCAATTTTGGAAGCAACACGGTCAAAGGCTTTGGAGAGAGAGAGGGTGGAAATGGGGCGGTAGTTTCCAAGGATGGTAGAGTCAAAGGTTGGTTGTTGAGGCGGGG
The DNA here is from genome assembly GCF_047496885.1 of Scyliorhinus torazame. Lineage (NCBI taxonomy): Eukaryota > Metazoa > Chordata > Chondrichthyes > Carcharhiniformes > Scyliorhinidae > Scyliorhinus > Scyliorhinus torazame. The sequence continues at coordinate 226,985,571 of NC_092709.1, forward strand.
GGGATGATGGCAGGTTTTATGGAGAGAGGCTCGTCACAACATCCTGGGCTAGTGCGCGGTCATTTCCAGCCTCACTTGACCCGGAGTGGTAACAGGGGTCAAATTATATTTTATTTAAAATACTTGAGCTCCTTGATTGTGCCCGACGAACTGCAGCTAACTTTTACCCAAGTAATCTTTTATTATGTACAGTGTTACACACACACACTCAGGAAAGTGGTGGAGAGGGAAATAAAATATAAGGATAGAAATCTCTGATGCACTGGGATGACTTCTAGTTTCAGCCTTTCACATTGGTACTTCCTTCTAAGCTTGAGATGGTTTTCTCTGGCAAGGTTGTGTACTTTCTCTGCAGAATCTGCATCATTTCAAGTCCACACCAAAGATGTGCCAGGCACTCACTCATTTTAGAACAATAAAGCAATGTTTATGTGTGTGAGAGAGAGAGAGAGAGAGAGAGAGAAAGAGACTGTTCCTTTCACTTCCAAGGTCTAATCACTTCTGCCCCGTTCTCTCATAAAGTACCATACAGGTACCAATCACTGATCGCTGTCAGGCAGAAGACTGTTCCTGGCCAACTCATTGGTTGCCAGTTAACCAATAGAACTGACGTTCTCCAAAGCCGGTTCCTAGGACTCACCTGGTGCCGAAGAGTCTGCCTCTCCTCTCCTAACATGAAACCTTGCAACACAATGTCTTGACAAGCAAGCAGCTTCAGCTTGAGTCCTCGGCTTAAAAGCACTTTCTGATTATGGGTCCACGGACCAAAAATTATAAAATAAATGGGAACAAAAGAAATTAACAGGCAGAACTATTACAGTTAATGCCTGAAGAATTAAAGAAAACGGCTTCCATGGGAATCGAATGGTTGGTGGGGGAGGGTGGAGGAAATTTAGTGAGATTAGGACAGAGGAAGCAAAAGTGTGAATCTCATGAACATGATGAAGTCAGAGATGGAACATGGGAGATGGGAGAGAAACTAGTGAAAGATGCATGTTTCGGGCCAGAGCCGACATATAGATATTAAAAGACATTTATTCCTTGCAATATCTTTCTACTATATTTTCTTGATAGCATCAATATTGTTGAGCAAATCATTTGCATCATAGTGAGCAAATCAGGACTAAGCACTGAGATAAAAATGGTTGGAAAGTTAAAGGAAAATTAATCAATTAGTTCCTAAATATATCCTGCAATTTGTGGCAAAGAGCTCCACAAAATCCTGGATACTTTATTCCGCTCATCAGCCTTCACAAAATTGAGACAAAATTACCCTTGTGTCATGAACCATCCCACGTGTTATGAAGTTGCTAGATTTACTCGCTTTGCTGCAACCAATTAAGTTTTTCTATTTTTTTCACGGGATGAGGGTGTCACTGGCAAGACTAGCATTTGTTGCCGATTCCTTAATGCCCTAGCGGAGGTGATGGTGAGCCATCTTCTTGCGCCACTGCAGCCCATCTGTGTGGCAACAAATGCAGTACTGTTAGGAAGAGAATTCCATGATTTTGACCCAGCGATATTGAAGAAACTACAATATAATCCCAAGTCAGCCAGCTGTGGTTTTGAGGGGAATTTGCAGGTGGTGGTGTTCCCATACATCTGCTGCCCTTGTCCTTCAAGCTGGTAGAGGGTACTTTGACAGGTGCTGTAGAAGGAACCTTGGTAAGTTGCTGCAGCGCATCTCTTAAAGAGCAAACCCTGTTGTCGTTGTGCGTTAGTTGTGAAGTGAGCAAACATTTAAGGTCATGCCATTAAGGGATGCCAATCAAGTGAGCTGCTTTGTCCTTGATGGTGTCGAGCTCCACGAGTGTTGTTGGAACTGCATTCACCCAGGCAAGTGGGGAATTTTTGATCACGCTCCTGACCTGTGCCTTGCAGATGGTGGAGAGTCTTTGGGGAGTCAGGAGGTGAGTTACTGGCCTCAAAATTCCCAGTCTTTGACCTGCTCTTATAGCCACAGTATTTACCTGGCCCAATTTAATTTCTTCTGAATGATAGCCTCCAGGATGTTGATATGTCTCGTAATTCATGTTGTAATTACATTTTTAATACTGTGATATATGATCCCAACATGCCACTTAACCTTGGAAAAAGAGAACACAAACTGTGGAGCATTATTTTTGCAAATAGTAAATTGTTCACAGGGGCAATGCTCCTCTAATTTCCTTTAGCTGTTCACTGTGTGATCCTTTAAGATTGAAACATAGTCATGCACGAGCGCATCTTTAAAGGGACGTTGCTTGTGAGTGCCCTGTCTGTTCCCTGCACAACACATTCCTGATTGCTGTGCAGTGCATCCAGCTGAGAGAGAACATTGTCGCGAGGTTTTTTTAAATTTTGATTTTTAAAAAAATTTCTCTCAATACCCTCCTTCTTTCTCATCCTGTATCTAATTTGACACCAATAGTTCCCCTCTATTGTTCATGGTTTCTTTCGGTAATTTTATTATTTAAGTGAATAAATAATTGAACCTGACATTCATGAAGTTTCAGATACCATGACCCCCGTGAGCAATTCACATTTCTAACAATTTGCTTTTCAAAAATATATGAAGGAGTTCAACAATCTAATTTACAGTACAAATTGTGAAATATCCTGCTCCAACAATGTTTCGACCATTTTATTCAGAAATATGAGAGCGAAAGGTCTGAGGGGGTTCCCTAGGTTGCTAGGATATGCCCTGCTGGAGCAACTGCTGCTTCCAGATGTGGAAGGGGAGGGAAGAATTGGGGAGAGAGACAAATGGCTGGAGGAGCAGGGAGGCGAGCGGGTGGTGAAGATCAAGGAGAAATTGGAGGCGGAGTGGAGGGAGGGGGGGGATCAATTGGGGAATATGGAGTGAGGCACTGTGTAGGGTAAACGGGACCTCATCTTATGCAAGGATGAGCCTGATACAGTTTAAGGGGGTGCACAGGGTGCATATGACTCGGGCGAGAATGAGTGGGTTCTTTCAGGGGGTAGCAAATGAGTGTGAGAGGTGTGGGCAGAGGACCAGCGAATCACGCTCACATGTTTTGGGGTTGCAAAAAATTGGGAAGATTCTGTACGGGAGTGTTTGTGGTCTCAGCCAGGACAGTAGAGGAGGAGGTGGCGGACCCTTTGGTGGCGATATTTTTCAGAGAAGCCGGAGCTCATGGAGAGGAAGAAGGCCGATATCTTGGCCTTCGCCTCTCTGATTGCATGGTGGCGAATTTTGATGGAGTGGGTGATGGGAGAGGATAAAGTTTGAGTTAAGGGGCTCTTCAGGGGGATTTGAGAAAAGGTGGGGGATGTTTGTGACCGTGTTTGAGGGACTGTTCGTCCCGGAAGAGGGGGGGATGAAAAAAAGGAAAGATCTATACTGACGGTATAGTTGATTGCAGGGAAGCATGTCTCCCGGGGTGTTTGTTCGTGTAACCTGTTTTGATACATGTTTGTGATAAAATACATTAAAAAAAAGAAATATGAGAGCGAAAATTTGAATGTAGGCCTACAAGAAGTGGTGTTAAATATTACAGATGATAACAAAGTAGGATGTATAGTTAATTCTTTATTAGACCATAGGAAACTGAGAAATGATTTGAAAAGATGAAGGAATAAGCTAAAAGCTGGCAGATGCAATTCAATGTTTGTATCTATGAGGTGATGAACTTTGGTGATTAAAAAAGTAATTACATTCTGAATGGAAGTAAAGCAATAGAGCATTAAAGGAAACACTACAGAGCAAAATGGCTGTCTATAAAAAAAAAACTAATGGTATTCTAGGTTTTATTGTGAGACGTATAGAAGATAATACAGAAGTCATGAAAAGTCGTACAACCTCAGTTACAATATGGGCGGCTGAGAGATCAGCACAATAGCAAGGATATTAAAATCTTACACAGGGTATAGCAAACATTCACTCAGACTCTACCCATGAGGAAATAAAAGCATGAATAAATCTTGAACAATTAGGACAGTGCAAATTATAGCTGATGTGATAGAAATGCTTAAAATGATAAAAGAAAGGGAATAAAAGGGGGTATATACCATTCTACTACTATTCTTCTACCAAAATGTTGAGGGGTCAAGAACGAGGGGCTATAGACAGAAGATTAAATTTAGAATAGAGCACAGAAGAAATTTGTTATGGAGAATTGAAAGGCTATTGAATCCAGAGTTGAGACAGAAACTGCCTACATTCAAAACAATATTTCAGATGGGATTAAAGAAATAGGGATCTGGGTAAGTAAATATGACTAAAATGTATTGACCATTGTAAGGGTCCTTTCCCGTTGAGTCTCTTATTTCCTCTTTCTTTATTTTTCCTATTCAGCACCCGGGAAATGGGGTGGGACTCAGTTCGATTGATTGGCTGGTGGTCAATGAATTGGTCAAAAGACCGTATTCGGCAAGGTAACAGGTGGTGATTGGGTCCTACTTGAATGGAATGATTTTTAGAGACCCAAAGAGATCTGTTTAAATCTTAAGACACTCAGCGGAAGGGCCAGTTCTCTCCAGAAAGACTGAGAATGCTGTATTTCGGAACCTGCAGAGATCTGAACGAGCATACTGTGAAAACCATTACAGGCTGCAAACAGAGAATTGGATCTGAAAGCTTACTTTGAAGAAAGGTTTGCTTAATGACAACCATCAGAAACAAGAAGTATTTTTCCCTTTACTTATTATTTTCACCCCTCTCCTCCACTCTGTGTTTGTCGGTCTTGTGTGTATGTAGAGGGTGGGGCAAGTTAAAGTGGGGGATTAGAAATGAAAAAGTAATTGTGTTTAAATTTACAAACCTGGGCCGGGCCGGGACGGCCCGACCCCGGCGCCAAGAACCACTCCGGCGTCGGACCCCCCGGAAGTTGCGGAATCTTCCACACTTCCGGGGGCTAGGCCGGCGGCGACAGGGTTGGCGCCGAAGGGTCGCCGTGAGTTGGCGCATGCACAGAACCGCCGACATGTTTCCTGTGCATGCGCAGGGGGTTTCCTCTCCATGCGCAGGGGGTTTCCTCTCCGTGCCGGCCATGACGGAGCCTTACAGAGGCCGGCGCGGAGGGAAAGAGTGTCCCCACGGCACAGGCCCCCCCGCAGATCGGTGGGCCCCGATCGTGGGCCAGGCAACCGTGGGGGCCTCCCCGGGGCCGGATCCCCCCCCCCCCCAGGACTCCGCTAGCCGCCCTCCAAGCCAGGTCCCGCCGGGATGGACCATGTCAAATCCATGCCGGCGGGACTGACCGAAAACAGGCAGCTAGGCAGCTGCTCAGCCCACCGAGGCCCGGAGAATTGCCGGGCGGGCCGCCGGCAACGGTCCCCAACCGGTGCGGCCCCCGCCCCCAGACGAAAACCGGCGCCGGAGAATTCGGCAGCCGATGTCGGAGTGGGATTCACGCCGCCCCCCCGGCAATTCTCCGACCCGGTGGGGGGTTGGAGAATCTGTCTGTAATTATTGGGCAGGCAAAGGCCAAAGACTTTGGGTATTTTTCGAAGAATTATTGATTAATTCAATTGTGTTGCGACTCCGGGTCAAGTAGGGCCAGAATTGACTGCGCACTAGCGCAGGGTGTTGTAACACTATATGGAGGAGTAAATGCCAACGTGGACAAGTAACAACAAAATGCTGTTTCTCATGTTGTAACTTCTATGTCTAGATTCCAGAAAAATAAATTATAATGCTCGTGGTAATGGGTATAACTATTGCTGCCGGCCCAAAAGCCATTTGGCCACATCTGCCTATCATATCTGTGATACACAGTAGATGCAACTGGCACTTGGGCTCACAAAATAAAAGTGAAATTTGCCGAGACAACTGAGGAAACCATTGACGATTGCTGATGGCGAGGGGAGAATAAAAGGTTTACATTTATGTAGCACCTTTCACAACGTCACCAAGGTGTTTTACAACCAATGAGGTACTTTTAAAGTGCAATCATTATTATCATGCAAGAAACACAAGCAGTCAATTTGCGCAGCAATCTCCCATTAACAGCAATGCTTAATGAGCAGATAATCCTATTTAGCGTTAGTGCTTATACCATTTCTTTTTTGTAGAAACATGTTGTGAACTGTTTTAATAATCAGAGTATCCACCAACCCCCTCCCCGTACATTGGTACTGAGGGGAGGGTACCCTGTTTCGCCAACACAAAATTAGTGTTTACCGTTTGGCCTTGTATATATTTTTTTACTGTTTTAATAAAAAGATATTGGCTGAGGGATAAATATTGTCAGTGATACTCTTCCAAAGGTTCAGTGGCTGATTTGTGCACTCCATACCAGATTAACAAGACTAACTATTCATGGGAGCGCAATTAAGGCCGGGCAATAAATGCTGTATAAATCTTGAATAAATAAAAATATGTTGAGGTTTGTAATTTACATAATGGCTGTGTTACTGGACCATTAATCCACAAGCCTGGACCTCCTATCCGGAGATAGGAGATTAAAGTCCCGACAGGCAGCTGGGGAATTTAAATTCAGTTGATTAAATAAATGTGGAATAAAATCAGTCCGGGTGACCATTTAACTACAGCATTGTTGTTCAAGCCCAACTGATTCACTAACATTCATTAGGGAGGAAATCTACCTTTCCTATTGTGGTATGACCTGAATGTGTTCCAGACGCACAGCGTATGTGGTTAGCTGATCTCGGAAATGACTTGTCAAGACAGTGGCTCACTACCACCTTCGCTCTGGAAATTAGGGATGGGCAATAAATGCTGAAAGAAATGTGTAAATGAATAAAAAAAAGTTGAGGTTTGTCAATCACATTTGAAAACAAATGACACTCAAAGTGCATTCCTAGGTTCTATAAGTCCAAATTGCAATTAATATTCACAATTAATTAATCCCCTAAAGGACTTTAAAGTCATAGAAGATTAGAGGACATATGGAGGTCATTCAGCCCAACATGAATGCACTTGTTTTTGCACCTTTCCTAAAAGCACCTTGCACTTTCTTTGTTAATTCATTAGCCTTTGTGATACCAAGTTGGTAGGTATCTGCTCTGTTTACAGGAATATAAAAGTTAGGAGTATGAGTAGGCCATTTGTCCCTTTAGCCTGCTGTGCTATTTGATAACATCATGACTGATTGTTGAAGTTGATTTAAAAATCCCTTAATTAATGAGCAAGGAATATTCCTGGTGCACAGGCCACACTCCTCCTTGAAACAAAATAACTAAAACTGGTCATTCATCTTATTTTTGAATCTTGTGGGGCAAAAGGTCTTGCCCTCCACGTTCTGGGAGGCACTGGAGGCGGTGATCAGGGGCAAAATTATAGCTTGTAGGCCCCTTACAGACAGGAAAGAAAGAGCAGCCAAGCAGTGGCTGATCAACTCCATACTGTTGGTGGATCGGTGGTACTCCACGGTTCCAACAGTGGAACTGCTGGCGGAGAGGAAAAGCTGTAGATGGAATTAGATCTGTTCTCCACAAGGAAGTCTACCAGCTCCACCAGGCACGGGGGGCCTTCTACGAACAAGGAAACAAGGCCAGCCGCATGCTGGCACCCCAGTTAAGAAAGCAAGCAGCCGCAAAGAAATAGTAGGATGGTGGCAAACCCAAACAAGGCTAACGAGGCCTTTGTAAACTTTTACCGAGGGCCATACACCTCTGAACCCCCGGAAGGAGACTAGATGATGGAACAGTTCTTCGACAGACTGGATATACCAGTGGTGGAGGAGGACAGGAAACAAAGTACCACTAGAGTAGGGCAAAATCGTGGAATGCATTACTTCCATGCAGTCAGGGAAAGCGTCGGGACAGGATGGGTTCCCGGATGCCTTTTACAAAAAATTAGCAGCAGCACTGGCCCCGCACATGCAGGAGGCATTCAATGACTCACTGTCAAAGAAGGCCCTGCTGCCCACACTGGCCCAGGCCTCAATCTCATTGATCCCTAAAAAGGACAAAGATCCGACCAGAGTGTGGAGCATACATACCCATCTCTCTCTTAAACGCTGATGCAAAAGTCCTGTTGAAAGTGCTGGTGAAGCGGGTTTGTCAAGGGAAGACAACTAACAGCGAACATCAGACCCTGTTGAATGTAATAATCATCCCATCCTGTGGTTAAATAACAACCTGATCTTTCTCTGCTGCTTAATTTTGATAATGTACCCAGCAGAGGCATCCAAAAAGCACATTGTGTTTTACCTTTTTATTCAGCTTACAGAAGGCACTATAGGCAGTTGTGAAATGCCTCAAAACTGCGCAACCTTTCAGCCACTTGGAAGTATTTATGGCTTGTCTCCATATATGTGGCTTGTCATTTAAGTTTAAAACCAACAGCCCCCAAGCGGTTATTAATCGCACCAAACAAACTAAGGTGGATAAATACTGAGATGTTTCAAATATTTTTCAAGAGAAAATGCTGATGATTAAGTAAAATTAAATTTTATGAAAACTGAAAAAGATTAACACAGAAGCATTTAAACTATTAGAACATTTTACTCCTGATTTGGTGCAAGCATACGTAGCAATTCCTGAATATGCAATATTGACTGGCATGTCAATTATATTGAGTCAGTATTTTCAGTTAAACCTGTTTATTTCAATATCTAAACCAGAGGCTCCCAACCTTTGCCTTTATGCAGACCATGGACGGTGATCAAAAGCTTTTGTGGACCAAAATGTACGTAAATGTATGTTTTAAACATTTTTTACATACCCTATGGCTGACGGGAGTCAAACGTATATATCAACTGTTAAAAACGCAGCTCTTACTAATAGTTTATGATGCATATTCACAAATACATTGCTGATTATATTGCACAAGAATCTTTGCGAAGCAAGTTACATTGCAAATAATAATGTAACATCAACTATGAAACATACGAGGTACATGTAATTGTATTTTTATTCCATGGACCGCCTGCAGTACTCTTGCAGATCAGTGAGGAACCATTAATCTAAACTGATTTTCTATGTATTCAATTGTTAGGAAAAGTGCAGATTTTATAAACTCTTCCATCCTGAACCACTTCTTAATTCTCTCTCTCTAATCAAGTTAAATTGACACTTTATCGCCTTCATCCTTCTGTCTCTCCCTCGGTGGGTGTGGGCAGCATGGTAGCACAAGTGATTAGCACTGTGGCTTCACAGCGCCAGGGTCCCAGGTTCGATTCCCTGCTGGGTCACTGTCTGTGTGGAGTCTGTATGTTCTCCCCGTGTTTGCGTGGGTTTCCTCCCACAGTCCAAAGGCGTGCAGGTTAGGTGGATTGGCCATGATAAATTGCCATTGGTGACCAAAAAAGGTTAGATGGGGTTATTGGATTACAGCGATAGGGTGGAAGGGAGGGCTTAAGTGGGTCAGTGCAGACTCGATGGGCCGAATGGCCTCCTTCTGCACTGTATGTTCTATGATTAGTCCTCATTTTATCTTTCACCTCTTTGGCCCTCAGCTCCTATCTCTTAACCTTTCTATCATGGCAACTTGCACTTCTCCCTTCCATGGTACTTGCCCTCGATCTTCCTGTTGTCCACCCTGGCTTGAAAGCCCTTGGATGAGCAATCGAATCATAGGATGGAACAGTGAAGAGGGGAGCCATTTGGCTCACCTGCCTGTGTCGTCTCTCTGTAAGAGCAAATCAGCTTGCCACATTTCCCTGCGCTGCAATTATTTTACCTTCAGATAGTTAAATGATGTCCTTTTGACAGCCACAATTGAATCTGCCTCCAGCATACCCTCCGGCAGTGCATTGCAGATCCGAACCACTGGCTGCATAATAAGTCTTTTCTCATGTCACTGTGGCTTTTTTTGTCAATCACGTTAAATTGGCCTCCTCTGGTTTCCAACTGTTCCAACAATGGGGCTAGTTCCTCCCTGTCTAGTTCCTCCAGGCTCGGCGTGATTTTGAATGTATCTATCAAACCTATTCTCAACCTTCTCTTCTCTCAGGAGAATAGCCCAAGTTTCTCCAATCTAATGGAAAGATAAAAACTGTCTGCAAAATTACATTTTAATAAAATTTCTGTATTTGGTATTAATCTTCAAAAGTGAATCCATTATTCAGCTAGATAACCATTTAGACAATCTATATATAGTAATAATTCACTCCCAGTACAATAGCTTGGTTTATCTTTCATTAACCAAACCTCTATGATGAAACTTTATGCATCATACATGGTTAGAATTGATCTCTAATATAACTAACAGATGAAAAATTGTATAGACAGATTCAATAAAATTATTTCATTCCTGCTCCTTCTCCCAATCAGAGTACAGTCACAAGATACATATGCGAGATTCTTTTGCCCAACTCTCCTCATATATACATAAAAAACTAGCCTTCTCTTTAATACATTTGACCGTTTCTAAAATGATTGAAGATTTTGCCTGCACTTTCTCGCACAGGAATTTATTTTCCATGTTAATCATTCTGTGTGAAGAACCTATTTATGAATCAGTAACTGAGTGAGGAGGCTTCAGACCCAAACACACACGCTGCACATATATGGGTGGATGTGTCAATACCTGAGAATGTATATGTAGCAGGGAATTGAACACACAGAAACAACATGCATTGGCTAAACTGCAAAGTTCAAACATACAGAATTGCAATACTATAATTTTAAAGGGTTACACTAGCCACCACCTTATTCCATTCCTAGGTTTGTTGGGTATTGCAGAAAAATCCACTCATTAATTACTAATACCGGATTCTAGGGGGAGGAGGTGGTGTAGATTAGGGGCAGCAGAAATGGCACAACAGAATTGAAACTGATCTAGTAATCCAGAGACCCAGGTAATTTTCTGAGGACTAGGGTTCAAATCCAACCATGGCGGCTGGCGGAACTTCACTCTGATAAACAATCTGGAATTAAAAGTCTCTTGATGACCATGAAACCATTGTTGATTGTCGTAAAAACCCATCTGGTTCACTAATGTCTGTTAGAGAAGCAAGCCTGCCATCCTTACCTGGCCTGGCTACACGTGACTCCAGACTCACAGAAATGGTGGTCTCTTAAAACGACCTCTGAAATGGCCTAGCAACCTACACAATTGTACTCGACCACTACGATACCGACAGAAAGGAACAAAACCATATCACCCAGCAGTGACCCAGGCACTGGAAACCACAATGACAAACCTAGCCCTGTCGACCCTCCATAGTCCTCCTTACTAACATACTGATGGAATTATACCTTAGAGATAAGGTCCCAGACACCATATTTCTGCCAGTGGGACAGGACATATCCAGCAGAGGTGGTGGCACAGTGGTAAACAGCCAGGAAGGAGTTACCTTGGGAGTCTCAGGTGTCACGTCAAACATGGGCAAGGAAACCGTCTACTGTTTATCACCAACCACTGTTTGCTTCCGTCATCCCCACTCACTGTTGAATCAGTACTCCTCCATGTTGAATACTACTTGGAAGAAGCAGAGGGTGGGAAAGGCGCAGAATATACACACTCTGCGTGGAGGACTTCAATGTCCATCACCAAGCATGGCTTGGTATCACCACCACAGAGCAAGCTGGCTGGGTCTTAAAGGCACATCTGCTAGCCTGGGTTTACGTCAGGTGGTGAGGGAAGCAACAAGAGGGTGAAACATACTTGACCTCTTTCTCGTCAACCTGCCTGCCGCAAATGTATCTGTCCATGGCAGTGTCGGTAGGCGTGGCCATTGCAGTCCTTGTGGAGACAAAGTCCTGTCTGCACATTGAGTATACCCGCCAGCATGTTTTTAAAATTAAAAAAAAAAAAAAAATTCCAATTAAGGGGCAATTTAGTTTGGCCAATCCATCTACCCTGCACATCTTTGGAGTGTGGGGGTAAGACCAACGCAGACAATGGCAGAATATGCAACCTCCACATGGACAGAGACCCCGGACCAGAATCGAACAAGGATCCTCAGCGCTGTGAGGCAGCACCACTGTGCCACCATGCTGCCCACCCTCCAGCATGTTCTATGGCACTACCACCGTGCTAAATTGGAGATACTTCAAACAGAAGTATCTCCAAACTAGCAACTCAAGATTGGGCAGCCATGACAAGCTGTGGGCCATCAGCAGCAGCAGAATTGTACTCAACTAAAATCTATAACCTCATGGCCCAGCATATTCCCCACTCTACCATCTCCACCAAGCCACGGTATCATCCCTGGTTCAATGAAGAATGTAGCCAGGAGAAGCACCAGGAATATCTAAAAATGAGGTGCCAACCTGGTGAAGCTACAACACAGGACTATTTGCATGCCAAATATTGTAAGCATCAAGTGATAAGACAGGGCTCAGCAATTCCATTAACAACTGATCAGATCTAAGCTCTGTAGTCGTCTCATTCCCAGCAGTTAATGGTGGTAGACAATTAAACAACTCACTAGTGGAGGAGTCTCCACAAGTATCATCATCCTCAATGGTGCGGGAGCCCAGCACATTAGTGCAAAAGATAAGACTGAAGCACTCGCAACAATCTTCAGCCATAAGTGTTGACTGGATGATTCATCTCGGTCTCCTCCAAAGGTTCCCATCATCACAGATGTCAGTCTTCACCAATACGATTCATTCTATGTGATATCAAGAAACAGCTGAAGGCACTGGATACTGCAAAAGGCTATGGGCCCTGACAATATTCCAGCAATAGTATTGAAGACTTGTGCTCCCGAACTTGCCGCGCCACTAGCCAAGTTGTTCCAGAACAGCTACAACATTGGCAATTAACCAGCAATGTGGAAAATTGACCAGGTTGTCCTGTACACAAAGAGCAGGACAAATCTAACCTGGCCAATAAGCGTCCTATTAGTTTTTTTTTAAAATGTTTTTATTCAAGATTTTTCCATAATTTTTTACAAAACACTACAATAGAAAATATAATGCAAAGGCAATACACTGTGCCAACAAAACAACTTAACCTCCTAACCAACTAAGAATTTAATAAACAAAAACAAAGCAAAGTAGGGCATCCGCCCCTTACAAATAAAATGAAATCCCACCCCCCCCCCCCCCCGGGTTGCTGCTGCTGACCTCCATCTAACGTTCCGCGAGAAAGTCAAGGAACAGTTGCCACTGCCTGGAGAACCCCTGCAAGGACCATCGCAAGGCAAACTTTATCTTCTCCAACCTGAGAAACCCATGTCACTGACCCAAGCCTCTACACTTGGGGGTTTCGTGTCCCTCCATATTAGCAAGAGCCTTCTCCGGGCTACCAAGGAGGCAAAGGCCATGTGGTATTATCAGGCGGGGTATAAGAACCGGTGCCATCCCAGCAGCCCTCATTCTGCACCGAAGCTGCTGGGGAACAGTTCTAGTGTATTAAAGCCTTCAGTTATGTTACTACCTTGTCTTTAATTGTAATTGATCGTGCATCAGGCCAGGACACCGGCCTCTTTCGACTCTTGTACTCCCGGATCGTCCGATACCCCAAATATCGCTATCCCCCAGCTCGGTTTCACCCGAGTGTCCAAGACCTTGGACATAGCCTTTGCAAAGCCCTTCCAAAATTCCGTAATCACCGGGCATATCCAGAACATATGGGCATGGTTTGCTGGGCTCCCTGAACACCTCACGCACCTGTCCTCTACCCCAAAGGACTTCCTCATTCTCGCCCCTGTCATATGCACCCGGTGCACCACTTTAAACTGAATCAGGCTAAGCCTGGCGCAAGATGAGGAGGAATTAACCCTGCCCAGGGCGTCCGCCCACAGGCCCTCATCCAGCTCCTCCCCCAGCTCCTCCTCCCACTTGCCCTTCAGTTGTTCCAACGAGGCCTCCTCCGCCTCCTGCAGCTCCTGGTATATGTCCAATACTTTGCGATCCCCCACCCACACCCCCGAGACCACCCCGTCCTGTATCCTCCGGGCAGGCAGCAGCGGAAATTCCCCCACCTGCTTTTTCACAAATGCCCGAAACTGCTTGTACCGAAAAGATATTCCCCAGAGGTAGCCCAAATTTTTCCTCCAGTGCCCTCAGACTGGCAAAAGTCCCATCGATAAACAAATCCCCCATCTTTCTGATTCCCGCCCTGTGCCAGCCAAGGAACCCACCTTCTATCCTAACGAACCTGTGGTTGTTCCGTATCATGGTCCAGACTGAGGCCCCTACCTCCCCCCTATGCCGTTTCCACTGCCCCCAAATCCTCAGTGTCGCCGCCACCACCGGGCTTGTGGTATACTGCGTCACCAGTGCCCCTAAATTAGTATCTATACAGGCCGCCGCCTCCAACTGTTTCCACGCCGCCCCCTCTCCCTCCATTCCCCATTTCCGAATCATCGACACATTCGCTGCCCAGTAATAGCTGCACAGGTTCGGCAGCGCCAAAACCCCCCCCCCCGCCCCGACTGCGCTCCAAAAGCAGTCTCTTAACCCGCGGAGTCTTATTTGCCCACACAAATCCCGTGATACTCCTATTTACCCGCTTGAAAAAGGACTTGGGGATGAGAATGGGCAGGCACTGGAAGATGAACAAGAACCTAGGGAGGACCGTCATCTTTACGGACTGTTCCCTGCCCGCCAGGGAGAGTGGCAACACGACCCACCTCCTAAAGTCCTCCTCCATCTGACCCACCAGCCACGCTAAGTTGAGCTTGTGCAAGACCCCCAAGCTCTTGGCCACTTGGAAGCCCAAGTACTGAAAGCTTCTCTCCACTATCTTGAGCGGTAGCTCCCCCAACCTCTCTTCCTGGCCCCTCGTATGCACCACTAAAAGCTCGCTTTTTCCCACGTTTAGCTTGTATCCCGAAAAGTCTCCAAAATCCCTAAGAACCTGCATGACCTCCCCCATCCCCTCCACCAGATCCGCAATATACAGAAGCAGGTCATCCGCATACAGCGAAACACGGTGCTTCTCCCCCCACCCCCCCGAACCAACCCCCTCCAGCTTCTGGACTCCCACAACGCCATGGCCAACGGCTCAAACGCTAAGGCAAACAGCAGGGGGGACAAAGGGCACCCCTGCCTCGTTCCACGATATACCCGGACCGCAACCGGTTCGTCAACACACTCGCTACCGGGGCCTGGTACAATTTGACCCACCCTATGAATTCCTCCCCAAATCCAAATCTGCCTAACACTTCCCAGAGGTACTCCCACTCCACCCGATTGAAGGCCTTCTCCCTGTCCATTGCTACTACCACTTCTGCGTGTGTGTCCCCTCCGAGGGCATCATGATCACATTCAGGCGCCTCCGCACATTCGTATTCAGCTGCCTGCCCTTCACAAACCTCGTCTGACCCTCATGAATCACTCCCAGGACACAATCCTCAATCCTAGTGGCCAAGATCTTGCCAACAGCTTAGCATCCACATTAAGGAGTGAAATCGGCCTATTGCAGCGGGTCCTTATCACGCTTGAGGATAAGCGAGATCAGAGCCTGCGACATCGTCGGGGGAAGGATACCCTTTTCCTTAGCCTCGTTAAAAGTTCCCAACAACAGCGGGACCAACACCTCCGGGAATTTCCTATAGAACTCTATGGAGAACCCATCCCGCCTGCATACTCCTCAACCCCTTAACTAGCTCCTCCATCCCAATTGGGGCCCCCAGTCCCTCTCTCTGCCCTTCCTCCACCTTTGGGAACCTCAGTTGGTCCAGGAACTGCCACATCCCCTCCCCACCCTCCAGGGGTTCTGACTCATACAGTTTACCATAGAAGTCCTTAAAGACTATTTTAGCTGGACTTCGCACCGTGTTCTCCCCCCATCTCTAATTCCCCCAATCTCCCTAGCCACCTCCCTCTTTCGCAGCTGATGCGCCAGCATCCGACTTGCCTTCTCCCAGACTCACACACTGCTCCCTGTACCTTCCTCAACTGGGCCTCGGCCTTCCCCGTGGTTAGCAAGTCAAACTCCGTTTGGAGGCTCCAGCGCTCCTTCAGCAGGCCCTCCTCGTGTGATTCCGCATACTTCCTATCTACCCTCAGTATCTCCCCCACCAATCTCTCCCTCTCCATCCTCTCCCTTCTTTCCCTGTGGGTCCTGATTGAGATTAGCTCCCCCCTGACCACTGCCTTCAGCGCCTCCCAGACCACACTCACCGCCACCTCCCCATTATCATTGTCCTCCACGTATCTTTGGATGCACCTCCGGACCCGCCCAGAGACCTCCTCGTCCGCCAATAGTCCCACGTCCATTCGCCACAGCGAGCGTTGGCCTCTCTCCTCCCCCACCCCCAGCTCCACCCAGTGCAGGGCATGGTCCGAGATCGCAATGGCCGAATACTCTGTCCCCTCCACCCTCGAGGTCAGCACCCTGCTTAGCACGAAAAAATCTATCCATGAGTAAGCCTTGTGTACATAGGAGAAGAAGGAAAACTCCCTCGCCCTTGGCCTGGCAAATTTCCACGGATTCAATCCCCTCATCTGGTCCATGAACCCCCTCAGGACCTTGGCCGCTTACCCGACCTCGACCTAGACCGGTCCAGAGTCGGGTCCAGGGCCATATTGAAGTCCCCCCCATTACCAAACTACATGACTCCAGATCCGAACTCCAACTCAGCGTCCGCTTCATGAACCCAGAATCGTCCCAGTTCGGAGCATACACATTCGCTAGCACCACCCGGGCCCCCTGCAGCCTGCCACTCACCATAACATAAGGACCCCCCTTATCCGCCACAATACCCATCGCCTCAAAAAATGCCACCCCGCCTATTTACCAAGATTGCAACCCCCTGTTCTTCGCATCCACCCCTGAGTGAAAAACCTGCCCCACCCATCCCTTCCTCAGCCCGGTTTGATCCACAATCTTCAGGTGTGTTTCCTGTAGCATGGCTATGTCTGCCTTCAGCCCCTTTAAGTGCGAGAACACCCGGGCCCTCTTGACCGGCCCATTCAGGCCTCTCACGTTCCACGTGATCAGCCGGATCGAGGGTATCAAAATAGTGGTGTCGGTCCTGATATGTGACCCACAGCCTCGCCGGCTGTAACAGCCCGAGCTTCACCCCCTTCCCATGGAGGACCGCCTTGGCCCGATTGAATCCTGCCCGCTTCTTGGCCAGCTCTGCACTCCAGTCCTGGTAAATCCGGATCTCGGTGTTCTCCCGCCTGCTGCTCCGCTCCTTCTTCGCCCATCGCAGGACACTCTCCCTGTCGGTGAAGCGGTGGAACCTTACCACCATAGCCCTCGGCGGCTCGTGCGCCCTTGGCCTCCTGGCCAGGATTCTGTGCGCCCCATCCAGCTCCAGGGGTCTCGGGAAGGCCCCGACACCCATCAGCGTACTCAGCATCGTGGCCACATACGCCCCAGCATCCGAGCCCTCCACGCCTTCAGGGAGACCAAGAATCCGCAGGTTTTGCCTCCTCGACCTATTCTCCAGGTCCTCCAGCTTCTCCTGCCATTTTTTGTGCAGCGCCTCGTGCACTTCCACCCTGACCGCCAGGCCCAGAATCTCGTCCTCATTCTCAGAGGCCGTCTGCTGCACCTCCTTAATCACCGTCCCCTGCATCTTCTGGGTATCCACCAAACATTCGATCGACGCCATCATAGGGGCAAACATCTCCGCCTTCAAGTCCGCAAAACAGCATCTCAAAAACTCCCGCTGCTCCCGGGACCACTGGGCCCACGCTGCCTGATCAACACCCGCCGCCATCTTGTTTATTCACGCCAGTTCTCCTCTCTTCTTGAAAGCAACTTTTTTGACCCCTCCGCTCCTGGTCCACTCCATAGTGCTGGGGGCGACCCTCACTGTTTCCTTCCCACACCAGGAATCGTCGTCCAAATGCCGCTGAAGCTCCTTAAAAGGGCTCAAAAATCCGTTATCGGCGGGAGCTGCCGACCGTGCAACCCACCAAGGCACAGCCTCAACCAGTAGTCCCGCGGCCTATTTGTCTACTCTCAATCATCAGTAAAGTGATGGAAGGGGTCATCAACAGTGCCATCAAGCGGCACCTGCTTCGCACTAACTTGCTCAGTGAAGTTCAGTTTGGGTTCTGCCAGGGAAGTCAGCTCCTGAGCTCATTAAACCCTTGCTTCAAACACGAACAAAGAACCGAACTCCAGAGGTAAAGTGAGAGTGACTGCCCTTGATATCAAGGACGCATTTGGTCAAGTGTGACATCAGGTTGCCCGAGTAATGGGAATGAAGGTGAAACCTCTCCACTGGTTGGAATCTTGCCTAGCACAAAGGAAGATGGTAGTGGTGGTTAGAGGACAATCATCTCAGCACCAGGAAAACACTGCAGGAGTTCCTCAGGCCTAACCATTTAGAGCAGCCACATCAATGATCATCCTTCCATCATAGGGTCACGAATGTGGATGTTTGTTGATGACTGCACAATATTCAGCACCATTTGTGACTCCTCAGATACTGAAGCAGTCCTTGTCCAAATGTAACAAGACTTGGTCACAAGGCTTGGGCTGACATGTGGCAAGTAACATACGTGTAACACAAGGGCCAGGCAACGGCCATCTCCAACAAGAGAGGATCTAACCATCGCCCCTTAGCATTCATTGGCATCACCATCATTGAATCCCCCACAATGATTATCTGAGGGTTACCATTGACCAGAAACTGAACTGGTCTAGCCATATAATACTGCAGCTACAAGAGCAGGCCAGAGGCTTGGAATCCTGCAGCGAGTAACTCACCTCCTGACTCACCAAAGACTCTCCACAATCTACAAGGCACAAGTCAGGAGTGTGATGGAACACTCTCCACTTGCCTGGTTGAGTGCAGCTCCAACAACATTCAAGAAGCTTGATACCATCCAGGACAAAGTAGCCCACTTGATCTGTAACCCTTCCACAATCGTTCACTCCCTCCATCACCAACGCACAGAAACAGCAGTGCGTGCCATCTGCAAGATGCACTGCAGGAATTCACCAAGGCTCCTTAGACAGCATCTTCCAAATCCATGACCACTACCACCCAAAGGTGCAAGAGCAGCCTGAGAACACCATCATCTGGAAGTATCCCTCCAAGCCACTCACTATCCTGATTTAGAAATATATCACAATTTCTTCACTGTCACTGGGTCAAAATCCTGGATCTCCCTTCCTACCAGCACTGTGGGTGTATCGATACCTCAAGGACTGCAGCAGTCCAAGAAGGTAGCTCACCGCCACCTTCTTAAGGGCAATTAGGGATGGGCAACGAATGCTGGCTAAACCAATGAAGCCAACATCCCTTGAATGCTTGGGAGTCATTATTAAGAAAAAGGTGTCTCTATATTAACAATATCAGTAAAAATTTGGGGTCTTGGCTGCTTATAAGTTACAAAATAAACATTTATTTTTTAAATGCAAGTAACAAATATATGGGCTGGGATTTACGTTCCAGTCAGTGCTGGATAGAATGTATTTTAAATGCGGGAGCTCTAAGTTTCAGCTTATGTCTCCTATGAAGGTCAATTTACAATCATTTTTTAAAAATTTTATAAAGTATTTCAATCCTATATATTCCCTTCCCCTCTAAATTCAGCTGAGCAAGAGAAATCAATAGTGACAAACCTCTACTCCAAGCAGGCAGCTTACGTCAAAACTTTTGATCACGTGAAAAGACAGAAGAGTCATTGATATTTGGAACTGAGGTACATAGAGGAACGCAGAAAACTGTCCAAAAACAATTCTGTATATATTCATGACTTTCACAATGTGACATTTCACAACTGAGCCGCAACACTAACCAATACTTACCAAGTAAAGCAGACATATTCTGAAAAATTCCAAGAAGCTCTGTCGTGATTGATGGGCTGTTTTCCAATGTCACTAACCTACAAGTTGGCAATAAAAAAAAGTAGCTGAGGAGTTTCAATGACATTTAGCAGTTACAAAATAAACAAATGAACAGTATAAACTGATAATGGATCTAAAATACTGCAGTACCTCAACGGGTAATCTCAACATCAAACACCTGAGCACTGTCACTGATTAAGATACTTAAGGCTCTAATTAGCAATTCAGAATACCAGTTTAATCACACAGCTCATCTGCTAAGGGGATGAAAATCTACAGATAATTAAAAATCAAAAACACAAAATAATGCCACAAATATGATCACAATTGTCAGTTCATTTTAATTTCATTACGTAACAAACATGCCCCCTCTCCACTTAAACATTTCTCGTCTTGATGAGCTGTTTCTCCCATCCAAAGGATGAATTATACTGTTGATATATTGCTGATACTGTGCAGTTATTTTCTTCAAACCACTTTAGAAATATACACTAGCAATGATCATGCTGGGCTGTTCTGTCCTTCTGACCTTATCAAGCATCAATCATCTTTGAAACTGGCATAAAAAACGAGTTTAAAAACTCATATGGAGCTCTATTACCTCGCTCCACCTACTCCTGCATATAGCAGTGTAATCAAGCAGTAAAGCTGGGTGTTCCTCACACACAATGTTGTTCAAATGGTGCTTGAAATGTACTTGTATGATCAGTTTAACATACACGAAACTTTTTTCTTTACTTAAATAGAAATTTAAAGCGGGGCAGCACGGTGGCGCAGTGGGTTAGCCCTGCTGCCTCACGGCGCCGAGGTCCCAGGTTTGATCCCGGCTCTGGGTCACTGTCCATGTGGAGTTTGCACATTCTCCCCGTGTTTGCGTGGGTTTCGCCCCCACAACCCAATGATGCGCAGGCTGGGTGGATTGGCCACTCTAAATTGTCCCTTAATTGGAGAAAATGAATTGGGTACTCTAAATTTATTTTAAAAAAGAAGAAAAAAAAGAAATATTTTAAAGTGGGAAGTACTACCCCACATTTGAACTTCCAAGTCTGGTTCAATGTACACCTGGAGATTTTGTTACATGACACTTGATCATGCAATCATTTCCAGGTCCACATTATTAATTAAAGTTCCATTAACTTAAAGCTGTGATGATCAATGTAAATACATAAACAAACTGAGCGAGACAGAAGTTTGATCCCTATTGTGATCATAGAATCCCGGCAGTGTAGAAGGAGGCCATTTGGACCATTAGGTCTGCACTGGCCCTCTGAAAGAGCATCCTACCTAGACCTAATCCTCCACCCTATCCTAATAACCCCACCGAGAGGCAATTTAGCATAGCCAACCCACCTAAACAGCACATCTTTGGACTGTGGGAGGGAACCGGAGCACCCGGAGGAAACCCACGCAGACACGGGAAGAAAGTGCAAACTCCACACAGTCACCCGAGGTCAGAATCTGGTGCTGTGAGGCAGCAGTGTTGACCACTGTGCACCATGCCGCTTATGTTCTGAGCTAGCTCATCTTTACCATGATGGTGCTGGGAGAGCTACAATTAGCCTCACTCCCTTGGGTCATGGAGAGGAAATAATAATAATCGCTTATTGTCACAAGTAGGTTTCAATGAAGTTACTGTAAAAAGCCCCTCGTCGCCACATTCCGGTGCCTGTTCGGGGAGGCCGGTAGGGGAATTGAACCTGCGCTACTGGCATTGTTCTGCATTGCAAGCCAGCTATTTAGCCCACTGTGCTAAACCAGCCCCTAAAAGTCAACAAGCACTGGGTCACTTTCTGTGAGGAGTCTGCACGTTCTCCCCGTGTGTGCGTGGGTTTCCTCCGGGTGCTCCGTTTTCCTCCCACTGTCCAAAGATGTGCATGTTAGGTGGATTGGCCATTTTAAATTGCCCTTAGTATCCAAAAAGGTTAGGAGGGGTTATTGGGTTACAGGGATAGGGTGGAAGTGAGGGCTTAAGTGGGTCGGTACAGACTCGATGGGCCCAATGGCCTCCTTCTGCACTGTATGTTCTATGTTCCCACAGGGGTAGCACGGTAGCATTGTGGATAGCACAATTGCTTCACAGCTCCAGGGTCCCCGGTTCGATTCCGGCTTGGGTCACTGTCTGTGCGGAGTCTGCACATCCTCCCCGTGTGTGCGTGGGTTTCCTCCGGGTGCTCCGGTTTCCTCCCACAGTCCAAAGATGTGCAGGTTAGGTGGATTGGCCATGATAAATTGCCCTTAGTATCCAAAATTGCCCTTAGTGTTGGGTGGGGTTACTGGGTTATGGGGATGGGGTGGAGGTGTTGGCCTTGGGTGGGGTGCTCTTTCCAAGAGCCGGTGCAGACTCGATGGGCCGAATGGCCTCCTTCTGCACTGTACATTCTATGACAATTCTATCTATGACTTGATTGCCAGTTATGCTTTTAAAAAATGAAACTAAAGTTAAGCCACTATGCTTGTTCCAAGTTTTTAAGAACTTTTGACAAATTTCTGGAAGGGTTAACACGACTACTCTTTTCTTCTTTGATGTCTCGGCTTTCTCTAAAGTATCCCCATTCTCAATCCACAGGATGAAGAGCAGGACCCAGATGATCAATCCAGGGTTTGCATTCAACTTCATCTTCACTTCAGTACTCCTTATGGGCATAATTCATGATCAAAAGTAGATTATTTTCATTCTAACATTCACAGTGATAAATTAGGAATTGGTGAGACTGTATAATTTGTTTAAACATTGCATTACTCCATAAGTTTTGACTTAAGTAAAATAGAAAACATGTAGATGGGATTCTTCAGCCTCCCAGTTTTGGGTTTCTCAGCGGCGTGCTGTTTGCTGTTGGCTGGATTCTGATCCCATCGCTGTCAATGGGCATTCCCATTAAAGCCACCTCCCTGCCGCTGGGTAACCTGCTGGTGCGGGTGCACTGTCAGCACGACCAGAAAAGCCTGCCGCCAGTGAACAGAGAATTCTGGCCTATATTTCCTTCCAAAAAGAAAAAGCAACGTGTATTATATTTCACTGTGGAAATACCATGTTAACATCTGAAAGGTAGTAATTTAAAAATATTAAACTTGTTGTATTGAAGTAGATGAGCATGCTTAGTAAGAATTAAGGACTTGAAAAACCAGGAAAATAGCGGGGCTACATGATATCCACCTGAAGGTCCTCAGGTGTGCAAGCACCTAGCCGATATTTTTAACAGATTATTGCAGCGCCATCACCTTCAACCTTGTCAATATAAATTGGCTCCCTGAAACTCAGTAGACTGATTGTGTTCTCAGATTGGTGTTGTCAGGCTGGGATATGAACGTAAAACTCCTCAGATACTGAAGCAGTTAATGTCCAAATGCAGCAAGACCTGGACAATATCCAGGCTTCGGCTGAAAAGTGGCAGGTAACATACATGTAACAAAGTGCCAGGCAATGACAACCTCGAACAACAGAGAATCGAACCATTGTCCTTTGACATTCAATGGCATTACTATCGCTAAATCCCCCACTATCAATACAAGATTATCATTGACCAGAAACTGAACTCGACTAGCCATATAAATACTGTAGCTACCAGAGTAGGTTAAAAGGCTAGGTATACTGTGGCAAGTAACTCACCTCCTGACCCCACAAAGCCTGTTTACCACCTACAACGTACAATTCAGGAGTGTAATGGAATACTCTTCTCTTGCCTGGATGAGAGCAGCTCCAGCAATACTCAAGAAGCTCAACGTCATCTAGGACAAAGCAGCCCGCTTAATTGCTATCCCTTCCAAAAACATTCAATCCTTCACTACCGACGAATAGTGGCAGCTGTGTGTACCATTTACAAGATGCACTTCAAGAACTCATCAAGATTCCTTAGGTAGCACCTTCCAAATTCACAACCACTTCCATCTCGACGGACAAGTGCAGTGGGATACCTGGGTTCCCCTCCAAACCACTCACCATCCTGTCTTGGAAATATATTGCTGTTCCTTTACTGTCGCTGGGTCAAAATCCTGGAACTCCATCCCTAACTGTACTGTGGGTGTACCATAATTGCAGTGGTTCAAGAAGGCAGCTCACCACCACCTTCTGAAGGGCAATTAGATACAGGGAATAAATGCTAGCCCAGTCACCAACACCCACATCCCATAAAATGAATTTTTAAAAAACATCTGGGCTACTGGTCTAGTGCCATATGCATTAGGTTATCATAGCCTTGAGAACAAGAAAGGGTTGGATGAATCAGTGCAGAGCAAAAGATGGTGCAACATGCCATTCACCTTATCCATATAAAGTCTACTTAGAGGAGATAGAACATACAGTGCAGAAGGAGGCCATTCGGCCCATCGAGTCTGCACCGACCCACTTAAGCCCTCACTTCCACCCTATCCCCATAACCCAATAACCGCTCATAACCTTTTTGGTCACTAAGGGCAATTTATCATGGCCAATCCACCTAACTTGCACGTCTTCGGACTGTGGGAGGAAACCGGAGCACCCGGAGGAAACCCACGCAGACACGGGGAGAACGTGCAGACTCCTCACAGACAGTGACCCAGCAGGGAATCGAACCTGGGACCCTGGCGCTGTGAAGCCTCAGTGCTAATCACTTGTGCTACCGTGCTGCCCAGATGGTGGAACTAACCTTACCATGAGCCAGTCATGGCAATGCTGATTAAGAAGAATATTATAGTACGAGAGAGAGGATTTCAGAGAAGTGTCAAGGACTGAATCGATTTAGTTAGAATTAAGAAACAATAACAGCACCATTACACCACTGGATGAATGCTATAGGCCACCAACTAATGAGAAAAATACAGAGGAACAAATTTGCAAGGAAATTAAAGATGTGCAACAACTATAGAGCAATGGTAATGGGGGAATTAACTTATCTTAATATAAGACTGGGATAGTAAAGTGTGAAGGGCAGGGAGCAGAAGAGTTTATGAAGTGCTCTCAGGAGAATTTTCTTGATCAGTATGTCTCCAGCTCAACAAGGAATGAGACGTTGCTTGACCTGGTCCCAGGGAATTACATGTGTCAAGTTGATCAATTGTCAGCAGAACAGTTAGGGACAGTAATCATAGAACCATAAGGTTTAGGCTAGCTTTGGAATTGGACAAGGAGCAACCATAAGAGTATTTAATTGAAGAACCATTTCACTTACATGAGAACAGATCTGACCCAGGTAGATTGAAATCAAAGACAGAACTCTAACAACACAAAGGCGGAAATTACGCCTCATGCCAATCAACACTCGTTAGACTGTAATATGGCATTGGGATGGCTGGAATTGGTGGGAAGAAGCTCTCCACTGACTCTTCAGATGTGGGGGCTTGGCCTTACCCTCCTAAAAATTGAGCGCAAATTGAAAGAGGAGGTAACTGATGGGCTAAAAATTGACAAATAGAAGGTATATGAATGTCCAAACTTAATAAAGTACAGCATAATAAACTTGCCATCGGAGTTGAAACCTATGGAATAAGAGCGACAATGACATCACAGAAATGAAGTTGGCCAAGTGAGAGGAAACAGAGTAGCGATTAATGGTTTGCATTTAGCATTGGAGGAAGGTACGCAGTAGGGTTTCCCAGGGGTCTGTACGAGGGCCACAGTTTTTCTTGATATAGGATAATTACCTAGGCTTGGTTGTGCGGGGCACAATTTCAAAATTTGTACTTGATACAAAACTTGGAAATACTGTAAGCTGCAACGAGAATAGTGGCAGATTTCAAGAAAACATAGGCTGGTGGAATGGTGGACATGTGGAAGATGAAATCTAATGCAGGAGAGTGCAAAGTGATACATAGGATGGATGTGGAAGGCTAATATAAAATGAAGGATACAACTCTAAAGAGGGTGCAGGAACAGAGACACTTGGGGGCATATATCACAAATTGTTGAAAGTGGTGGAGCAGGTTAAGAAAATGGTGGAGCAGGTTAAGAAAATGGTTCAAGAGGCTTTAAAAATAGTGGCAAAAAATACACAAGTTATGATGAACCATTATAAAACACTGGTTCAAACTCAACTAAAACATTCCGTCCACTTGGTAAGCAAAATAACTGCTTTTATTGCATAATAACGATGATTACGGCAGCATGGTGGCACAGTGGGTTAGCCCTGCTGCCTCACGGCGCCAAGGTCCCAGGTTCGATCTCGGCTCTGGGTTACTGTCGATGTGGGGTTTGCACATTCTCCCTGTGTTTGCGTGGGTTTCGCCCCCACAACCCAAGAATGTGTAGGCTAGGTGGATTGGCCACGCTAAATTGCCTCTTAATTGGAAAAATGAATTGGGTACTCTAAATTTTTTTTTTTAAACGCCGATTACATTTCACAAATAATTTGGTTCTGTAGTGCTTTGGTATATCCTGAGAACGTAATACATAAATCCAAGTTTAGTTTGCTTATTCTAAATTTAGTCTTTCCTTACTACCAAAATAAAAATTTCTTGGCACAGTTCTTACAAATCTCAATGAGGCAGATTTTCACTCATCCCTCCCTTGAGGTTGACCCAAAATAACAGAATGCGGTATTGAAAGGGCTCGAATGAGACCTGGATAAGTACCATGCAGATTCCCACCAAGCCTGCACACAGCAGAAAATTATAAAAACAAGCCTAAAATGAGAAATAAAAACAGAAAATACTGGATAAACTCAGCAGGTCTGCCAGAGAGAAACAGAGTTAATGTTTCAACTCCATTAAACCTTCTACTGAGCTGAAAATGGATAGAAATATGAGGAATTATATACTAGGAGAGGCAGGTGGGGCAGAAGAGAAAGTCAGTGATAGGTTGGGGCTAAGGAAAGATTGGAAAATATATCATGGACATAAAACAAAGGGGCTGTTAATGGTGCCATGAGGGACTAAAGAGTGATCATAGTAGCACAGTTGGGATAAGAAAATATGTTAATAGGAAAACAGAGGTTAGTGCTCAGTGGGGGCAAAACTGAACAAGGGCCAGTAGTCATATGGGAAGGGGTGGGTAGTGTTGGGAAAAGTCAGCGAAATTGAACACAGAAAATAAGAGGGGAATCAAGATGGAGGGGAAAGTTCAAAGCCTAAAGTTGTTGAACTCAATGTTGAGTCCAGAGGGTTGTAACATGCATAATCGGAAGATGAGATCCTGTTCTCCCAGTTTGCGTTGGACTTCACTGGGGCTTTGCAGCAGGCCGAGGGCAGACATGTGAGCATGAGAGCAAGATGATGAGTTGAAATTGCATGCGACCGGAAGGTTGGGATTATGCTTGCAGACGGTCTTTGAGTTTAATACCACTTCCTAGAATCCTTGTTCCTCACTGGGGTATACCTTTGTGAGTCATGAACTATTTTCAGAAATGTCTGCCATTGCTGATCGACTGTCTTTTCTGCTAAACTCCTCACCAGTCCACCCCAGCCAACTCATCCCTCATTCCTTTGTAATTACCCTTATTAAAGTTTAGCATAGCTGTTTCTGGTCAAAGTTTTGCACTCTCAAACGGAATGGCAAATTCTACCTTGTTATGTTCACTGTTATATAGGGGACCTTTTACTCTGGGATGGTTTATTAAACCTGCCTCATTACACATTACCAGATCCAAAATTGCCTGATCCATGGTTGGATCCACAACATATTGTGGAAACTGTCCCGGATACACTCTATGAATTCTTCCTCAAGGCTACCTTTGTCAATTTGATTTTCCCAATCCATTTGAAGATTAAAGTTGCTTATGATTAATGTACTGCCCTTTTTACATACCCTCATTCACTCCTGATTTACTCTCTATCTGACAGTATAGCTAGTTAGGAAGGGCGAGAGACTACTCCCACCAGTGCCTTCTTCCCCATGTTATTTCTTATCTCCATTCATGTGGATTCTACATATTCCGATCCAAGATAATTTCTTGCTATCGTCCTTATTCCATCTCGTATTAACAAAGCTACCCCACCACCCTTTCTTTCCCGGCTGTCCTTACGAAAAGTCACATGCCCCTGAATATTTAGTTCTCAGTTTTGATCTCCTTGTAACCATGTCCGAATGGCTACCCTCAATTTGTACCATTAATTCATTTATTTATACAAACCCACAATAATTATAATTGCATTATGATTCATTGTTGCATTATGTGGAACACAATTATTGAGATTAATAACCCATCTAGTTTCCTTCCTCAAGCAAAATATTAACTAAAGGTTTTTCTTCCACCATTTAAAAACACTGCAGTGAAAGCACAATTTCAACAATTTAACAAATGAAAATGAATGAAAGTCTCCATAGTCTCATAGGCTGCTCTCCTCTTTGAGAGTTGACTGGTGGTGATTTAACCATGCTTCAAGCAAGGGGCAAGGCTGAGAAGGCGGGACCTACATGGATAACCTCAGCTGGTACAGGAATTTAACCCACACTGTTGGCATCGCTCCGCATCGTGAAGCAGCCATCCAGTCAACTGAGTTAACCGACAGGTAGCCATGCCTTTGTTAGCTCGAAACCTGCCTATTGTACTCCTGGATGGCTTCCCGGATATTACTCAGTGTAAACATGAGCCATCCAAAACTCTGCTGCCTGTGTCCTTAGTCGCACCAAGTCCTGCTCGCTTAACATGCCTCTGCTCACTGACCTACATAGAGCATAGAAAATACAGCACAGAACAGGCCTTTCGGCCCACGATGTTGTGCCAAACCTTTGTCCTAGATTAATCATAGATTATCATTGAATTTACAGTGCAGAAGGAGGCCATTCGGCCCTTTGAGTCTGCACCGGCTCTTGGAAAGAGCACCCCACCCAAACTCAACACCTCCACCCAACACCAAGGGCAATTTTGGACACTAAGGGCAATTTATCATGGCCAATCCACCTAACCTGCACATCTTTGGACTGTGGGAGGAAACCGGAGCACCTGGAGGAAACCCACGCAGACACGGGGAGGATGTGCAGACTCCGCACAGACAGTGATCCAAGCCGGAATCGAACCTGGGACCCTGGAGCTGTGAAGCAATTGTGCTATCCACAATGCTACCGTGCTGCCTTTAAGAACAAAATAATCTACACTATATCATTTTACCGTAATCCATGTACCTATCCATTAGCTGTTTGAAGGTCCCTAATGTTTCCGACTCAACTACTTCCACAGGCAGTGCATTCCATGCCCCCACTACTCTCTGCGTAAAGAACCTACCTCTGATATCCCTTCTATATCTTCCACCTTTCACCTTAAATTTATGTCCCCTTGTAATGGTTTGTTCCACCTGGGGAAAAAGTCTCTGACTGTCCATTCTATCTATTCCCCTGATCATCTTATAAACCTCTATCAAGTCGCCCCTCATCCTTCTCCGTTCTAATGAGAAAAGGCCGAGCATCCTCAACCTTTCCTCGTAAGACCTACTCTCCATTCCAGGCAACATCCTGGTAAATCTTCTTTGCACCTTTTCCAAAGCTTCCACATCCTTCCTAAAATGAGGCGACCAGAACTGTACACAGTACTCCAAATGTGGCCGTACCAAAGTTTTGTACAGCTGCATCATCACCTCACGCCTCTTAAATTCAATCCCTCTGTTAATGAACGCGAGCACACCATAGGTCTTCTTCACAGCTCTATCCACTTGAGTGGCAACTTTCAAAGATGCATGAACATAGACCCCAAGATCTCTCTGCTCCTCCACATTGCCAAGAACTCTACCGTTAACCCTGTATTCCGCATTCATATTTGTCCTTCAAAAATGGACAACCTCACACTTTTCAGGGTTAAACTCCATCTGCCACTTCTCAGCCCAGCTCTGCATCCTATCTATGTCTCTTTGCAGCCGACAACAGCCCTCCTTACTATCCACAACTCCACCAATCTTCGTATTGTCTGCAAATTTACTGACCCACCCTTCAACTCCCTCATCCAAGTCATTAATGAAAATCACAAACAGCAGAGGACCCAGAACTGATCCCTGCGGTACGCCACTGGTAACTGGGATCCAGGCTGAATATTTGCCATCCACCACCACTCTCTGACTTCTATCGGTTAGCCAGTTCGTTATCCAACTGGCCAAATTTCCCACTATCCCATGCCTCCTTACTTTCTGCAGAAGCCTACCATGGGGAACCTTATCAAATGCATTACTAAAATCCATGTCCAATACATCCACTGCTTTACCTTCATCCACATGCTTGGTCACCTCCTCAAAGAATTCAATAAGACTTGTAAGGCAAGACCTACACCTCACAAATCCGTGCTGACTATCCCTAATCAAGCAGTGTCTTTCCAGATGCTCAGAAATCCTATCCTTCAGTACCCTTTCCATTACTTTGCCTACCACCGAAGTAAGACTAACTGGCCTGTAATTCCCAGGGTTATCCCTAGTCCCTTTTTTGAACAGGGGCACGACATTCGCCACTCTCCAATCCCCTGGTACCACCCCTGTTGACAGTGAGGACGAAAAGATAATTGCCAACGGCTCTGCAATTTCATCTCTTGCTTCCCATAGAATCCTTGGATATATCCCATCAGGCCCGGGGGACTTGTCTATCCTCAAGTTTTTCAAAATGCCCAACACATCTTCCTTCCTAACAAGTATTTCCTCGAGCTTATCAATCTGTTTCACACTGTCCTCTCCAACAATATCACCCCTCTCATTTGTAAATACAGAAGAAAAGTACTCGTTCAAGACCTCGCCGATCTCTTCAGACTCAATACACAATCTCCCGCTACTGTCCTTGATCGGACCTACCCTCGCTCTCGTCATTCTCATATTTCTCACATATGTGTAAAAGGCCTTGGGGTTTTCCTTGATCCTACCCGCCAAAGATTGTTCATGCCCTCTCTTAGCTCTCCTAATCCCTTTCTTCAGTTCCCTCCTGGCTATCTTGTATCCCTCCAATGCCCTGTCTGAACCTTGTTTCCTCAGCCTTACATAAGTCTCCTTTTTCCTCTTAACAAGACATTCAACCTCTCTTGTCAAACATGGTTCCCTCACTCGACCATCTCTTCCCTGCCCGACAGGGACATACATATCAAGGACACATAGTACCTGTTCCTTGAACAAGTTCCACATTTCACTTGTGTCCTTCCCTGACAGCCTATGTTCCCAACTTATGCACTTCAATTCTTGTCTGACAACATCGTATTTACCCTTTCCCCAATTGTAAACCTTGCCCTGTTGCACGCACCTATCCCTCTCCATTACTAAAGTGAAAGTCACAGAATTGTGGTCACTCTCTCCGAAATGCTCCCCCACTAACAAATCTATCACTTGCCCTGGTTCATTACCGGGGCAGCACGGTAGCCTTGTAGATAGCACAATTGCTTCACAGCTCCAGGGTCCCAGGTTCGATTCTGGCTTGGGTCACTGTCTGTGTGGAGTCTGCACATCCTCCCCGTGTGTGCATGGGTTTCCTCCGGGTGCTCCGGTCTCCTCCCACAGTCCAAAGATGTGCGGTTTAGGTGGATTGGCCATGATAAATTGCCCTTAGTGTCCAAAAAATTACCCTTAGTGTTGGGTGGGGTTACTGGGTTGTGGCGATAGAGTGGCGGTGTTGACCTTGGGTAGGGTGCTCTTTCCAAGAGCCGGTGCAGACTCGATGGCCTCCTTCTGCACTGTAAATTCTATGATAATCTATGATTACCAAGTACTAAATCCAATATTGCCCCTCCTCTGGTCGGACAATCTACATACTGTGTTAGAAAAGCTTCCTGGACACACTGCACAAACACCACCCCATCCAAACTATTTGATCTAAAGAGTTTCCACTCAATATTTGGGAAGTTAAAGTCACCCATGACTACTACCCTGTGACTTCTGCACCTTTCCAAAATCTGTTTCCCAATCTGTTCCTCCACATCTCTGCTACTATTGGGGGGCCTATAGAAAACTCCTAACAAGGTGACTGCTCCTTTCCTATTTCTGACTTCAACCCATACTACCTCAGTAGGGTGATACTCCTCGAACTGCCTTTCTGCAGTTGTTATACTATCTCTAATTAACAATGCCACCCCCCCCCACCTCTTTTACCACCCTCCCTAATATTATTGAAAAAGCTATAACCAGGGACCTCCAACAACCATTTTTGCCCCTCTTCTATCCAAGTTTCCGTGATGGCCACCACATCGTAGTCCCAAGTACCGATCCATGCCTTAAGTTCACCCACCTTATTCCTGATGCTTCTTGCATTGAAGTATACACACTTCAACCCATCTCCGTGCCTGCGAGTACTCTCCTTTGTCAGTGTTCCCTTCCCCACTGCCTCACTACACGCTTTGGCGTCCTGAATATCGGCTACCTTAGTTGCTGGACTACAAATCCGGTTCCCATTCCTCTTCTAAATTAGTTTAAACCCTCCCGAAGAGTACTAGAAAACCTCCCTCCCAGGATATTGGTGCCCCTCTGGTTCAGATGCAACCCGTCCTGCTTGTACAGGTCCCACCTTCCCCAGAATGCGCTCCAATTATCCAAATACCTGAAGCCCTCCCTCCTACACCATTCCTGCAGCCACGTGTTCAACTGCACTCTCTCCCTATTCCTAGCCTCGCTATCACGTTTGATAAGGTTCCCCACGGTAGGCTATTGCAAAAAAATACGGAGGCTGGGGATTGAGGGTGATTTAGAGATGTGGATCAGAAATTGGCTAGCTGAAAGAAGACAAAGGGTGGTGGTTGATGGGAAATGTTCAGAATGGAGTAGAGTCACAAGTGGAGTACCACAAGGATCTGTTCTGGGGCCGTTGCTGTTTGTCATTTTTATCAATGACCTAGAGGAAGGCGCAGAAGGGTGGGTGAGTAAATTTGCAGACGATACTAAAGTCGGTGGTGTTGTCGATAGAGTGGAAGGATGTAGCAGGTTACAGAGGGATATAGATAAGCTGCAGAGCTGGGCTGAGAGGTGGCAAATGGAGTTTAATGTAGAGAAGTGTGAGGTGATTCACTTTGGAAGGAATAACAGGAATGCGGAATATTTGGCTAATGGTAAAGTTCTTGAAAGTGTGGATGAGCAGAGGGATCTAGGTGTCCATGTACATAGATCCCTGAAAGTTGCCACCCAGGTTGATAGGGTTGTGAAGAAGGCCTATGGAGTGTTGGCCTTTATTGGTAGAGGGATTGAGTTCCAGAGTCGGGAGGTCATGTTGCAGCTGTACAGAACTCTGGTACGGCCGCATTTGGAGTATTGCGTACAGTTCTGGTCACCGCATTATAGGAAGGACGTGGAGGCTTTGGAGCGGGTGCAGAGGAGATTTACCAGGATGTTGCCTGGTATGGAGGGAAAATCTTATGAGGAAAGGCTGATGGACTTGAGGTTGTTTTCATTGGAGAGAAGAAGGTTAAGAGGAGACTTAATAGAGGCATACAAAATGATCAGGGGGTTGGATAGGGTGGACAGTGAGAGCCTTCTCCCGCGGATGGATATGGCTGGCACGAGGGGACATAACTTTAAACTGAGGGGTAATAGATATAGGACAGAGGTCAGAGGTAGGTTCTTTACGCAAAGAGTAGCGAGGCCATGGAATGCCCTCCCTGCTACAGTAGTGAACTCGCCAACATTGAGGGCATTTAAAAGTTTATTGGATAAACATATGGATGATAATGGCATAGTGTAGGTTCGATGGCTTTTGTTTCGGTGCAACATCGTGGGCCGAAGGGCCTGTACTGCGCTGTATTGTTCTATGTTCTATGTTCTATCACGTGGCACCGGCAACAAACCAGAGATGACAACTCTGTCTGTCCTGGCTTTTAACTTCCAGCCTAACTCCCTAAACTTGTTTATTACCTCCACGCCCCTTTTCCTACCTATGTCGTTGGTACCAATGTGCACCACGACTTCTGGCTGCTCCCCCTCCCCCTTAAGGATCCTGAAGACACGATCCGAGACATCTGTTCTTTGTTATCCCTGGCCCTGGCACCCGGGAGGCAACATTGGCCCCTGGTCAAGCAACGCCTTAGTTTTAAAATTCTCATTCCTGTTTTCAACTCCCTCATTCCTCCTATCTCGCTAATCTCCTCCAGCTTCACAACCCTGCAGAATATCTGCACTCATTTAATTCTGGTCTCTTAAGCATCCCCAGTGGCCTGCCTTCATCTATTTAGTCACCGAGTTCTGACATTTCCTCCCTAGCCTATTTCCTTTCTCCTTCTCTTTCCTCTTTTAAGACACACAATAAAATCTATTCTATGACTTTGATCATCTGCACTGATATCACCTTGTGAAGTGTTGTGTCCGGTTCTGTCTCGTAATTCTCCTGTGGAACTTGGAACTTATCATTATGCTAAAGGCACCATATAAATACAAGCTGTTATTGTTGGATTTAGTAAACATTTCTTCGGTTTAAATCACATTGCTGCCAAAAGGCACGTGATTTGGAATATAAATTCCACTGTCAGTGATTTCAAGTTTGCAGTTACATTACATATCACAAAGATCTAAAATTTTGGAGACAGTTTTTCCAATGACAACATTACCACAATTTTTTCCAATGAAAACATTACCACAATCAGAGAGCATCTACAGTGCAGAAAGCCATTCGGCCTGTCAAGTCTGCACCAATCCACTCCGCCCTATACCCGTAACCTAACCTGCACATCGCTGGACACTAAGGGGCAATTTATCATGGCTAATTCTCCTAACTGCACATCTTCGGACTGTGGGAGGACACTGGAGCACCCAGAGGAAACCCACCCAGACACAGGGAGAAAATGCAAACTCCACAGTGATCCACAGCCGGAATTGAACCCGGGTCCCTGGCGCTGTGAGGTAGCAATGCTAACTACTGTGCCACTATGCCACCCCGAGCAACAAGCTGTTCAGTAACAAAAGGATACCGCTGGCAAATCAAACATCACTGTTCATTAATGACTAACTTTGTTCAGGACTATGAAATTAATCTGCTAGATGAGCAGAGATCAATTTGCTGACCCTCCTAAAAGATGAATCATTATGTCTGACATAAAAACAACGGCTAAATCAGACTTGTTGCAAAGGTTCTCATTATACTTGTCTAACCTTTTCACACACACATTCCAACAAATGAAAAATTATTGTTTCAGCATGCTGTTAGACACAACGGTAAATCATTAAAGTCATTTAGGTTAAAACTGTTCTATTTAATTTTTCACTCATCTTTTAACAAACTCCATTTGCACACATGAACAAATGGTAATCCTACATTATCTTTAATATGTTCCCTTTTATCAATTCCTGTCAACTTTTCTTTCCAAAGGGAAGCAATATCTATTCAAAGCAATTGTGCCTGAATTACTAATACACATATAAGCCAGAAGTCAAAACTATTTGCTCCCAAGCCTCTCATCTCAAGAAGCTTATGATTTCTTCAAGTTAAATGTGAACAACAAGCTTCTAACCAGGTAAAGGGGATAAAATTTAGTTGCTCGGGCATATTACTGAAATGTCATCTTTTCTCCACGTGTTCTTCAAACACAGCACATTGGCCCTAAAATAATTTGACTTGACCTCATACCATCAATAAGAATGCCGATCCAGAGCATTTTATTTTAGGCTGTGTTACTTAAAGTACTAATCAAATCAGTTCTGAACATATTGGGAATCTTGTTTTTTTTTCCAATCAATGGTGCAATCATTTAGAATATACCACACAGTTTATCAGTAATTAAGCTGCAATATATAATTTATCCTGATGAAGAATCTTCAGGTATCATTATTTCTTGTCTGTTCAAACATGCTGTGTGTTTCCAGCATGTATATTTTGTTTCAGGTTTCTAGCATTTCCATTTGTGCTTCTTTACAGACATTCGGTAGCACAGTGAATAGCACTATTGCTTCACAGGGACCCTGGTTCGATTCCTGCTTGGGTCACTGTCTGTGTGGAGTCTGCACTTTCTCCCTGTGTCTGCATGGGTTTCCTCCGGGTGCTCCAGTTTCCTTCCACAAGTCCCGAAAGACGTGATGTTAGGTGAATTGGACATTCTGAATTCTCCCTCTGTGTATCCGAACTAGGGCCGGAGTTGTGGCGACTAGGGATTATCACAGTAGCTTAATTGCAGTATTAATGTAAGACTACTTGTGAAATGAAATGAAATGAAATGAAAAGCGCTTATTGTCACAAGTAGGCTTCAAGTGAAGTTACTGTGAAAAGCCCCTAGTCGCCACATTCCGGCGCCTGTTCGGGGAGCCTGGTACAGGAATTGAACCGTGCTGCGGGCCTGCCTTGTAACACTAATAAAGATTATTAGATTATTTTGCTTCACAAGGAATATTTTTCTTGCATATATTGCATAAAGCAAATTAACATTATTTTTATTTTGTTAATGCTTATTTTTCGTGGTTGTTGTTTCCAGGTTAAATTAGATATAATGGGTTAATTTTTTCACTTTGGGCATAATCGTGAAATTGCACTTAAACAGACTTGTATGTTAGATTGTGGTTCAAGTTCCTGATAAAAATTCATTACGTAATCACAAACGTAAATTCTTCAAGGAATTGTTAATGTAAGCCTACGTGTGACAATAAAGATTATTATTATTAAAGGAACCAATAGCATTATAGAATGTTACTACTTTTATTTTTCACCTGTCCATTACAAAGTATTCCATGATGCATTTAAGAAGTGGTAACCGGTCAAAATATTTTTAATGTGCCCAGTCCTCTACCTATGAGCAACCAGATTTGAAATCACTGAAAGTTACCTAAAAATACCATGCTAAACAATTAATAGCTTTATTGGTGTACTCCAGCCCGTTGTATTTAGCAAATTAAATGTTTTTGACTCAAGAATTTTTAAAGCACTATTAATATTTGTGCACTTAAGAAAAAGTGCCTTCCTTAATCTGCAATCGTCAGGTCAAAATTTCAACCTGAGATGTGGCCAGTTTTGCAGCTCGGGCCTGATGTAAGCAAACTGAACTTAAAGCAGCATAAAAGGCAGCAAGAAAAAAACGTAAGTGGTTTTGGCCTACAACTCTTCTTAAAAATTGCTTTGTCTTCTGTACTTGTCCAACCAATACTGGCTGGATTGTACCAATAGTACTGGCATAAACAAGAACAACCACAAACCCATTCCTTAGAAGCTCAGAAACCTGCATCACAGAATGTCTAATTAAGATTTGCCTTTTTTCAAAAGTTTCACAGTAAGGGAAAAGTTGTCAGTGAACATCTGCAGCTGTTTTGGTCCATTCAAATTCCACAATATCTTTGGAGTACACTAGCGAGTTACATCAGGGCCCAATCTACCAGTGATATCAGTACACCTCATTGGAACAGACACAGAAGTTGATGTGGGAAGCACCTGGGAGCCCAGCTGTGGCCAGGGGCTTGGGGAAATTGGTTTCCAATTTTTGTTACTCTGATATTGAAACTGGGGTGGCGGTACACCCTACACCTTGAGTCTGAGAGTCTGTCGCCTGACTTTTTAGTCACTTCAGCATTTGGGAATGAAACAGGAAGAAGTTGTATAACTGCAGAATTAAGGCCTAATCTGACTCCCTCCCTCAGGGCATCTCAATCTGTTTTGCTCTGGAATCAGATTAGACCATCACTCCAGATCTACAACTGGAATGCCAGTGCACCTTTGTGCTGCTGCCACGGGTATAGTGCAATCATGGAAAGCTGAAAATAAAATGCACACAAGAAGGGTTGTTTCTGGCACACAGTGACAAATTAGGAATTCAGTATTCTGGAAAAGTAATGTGCCTCACAAGTGCATTTGTTACTTTTGGAAAGCTGGTCATGCCATTGCTCGCAAGCTTTCATCCATGTAAGAGAATGGACATGCAGCAAATCCATGGAGTATGGGATAGTTTCACATGATGCAATTTGTTACAATCCCAGTTGATATTATAATGAGACGGGAAGATCCTAGAATGGAATCCTGGCTCAAAAGGGTAACTTTTTTTATACAACGTGAAGGAACAGAGTCACAAGACCACTAATTAATTTCAACAACAACAAAATTATTAAACATGAAAAAAATGGATGGTGATACAATCACACCCCCTTTAGTTTAATAATTACACACAGGTGGGCAGCACGGTGGCGCAGTGGTTAGTGCTGCTGCCTAACGGCACCAAGGTCCCAGGTTCGATCCCGGCTCTGGGACACCGTCCGTGTGGAGTTTGCACACTCTCCCCATGTTTGCGTGGGTTTCGCAGCTCAAAAAATGTGCATGGTAGGTGGATTGGCCACACTAAATTGCCTCTTAATTGGAAAAAATGAATTGGGAACTCTAAATTTACATCAAGAAAATAATAATAATTACACACAGATCTCAGGATAAGTACGGATTACAAAGTACAAACACCTTTGTCCAGCATGATTCTAATTATAGGTTTTACCTTTCCAGGCACAGAAACATTAAATTAAAACTATATCTTATTTGTAATATTTACCAATAAAAATACAAATCTCTTAAAACTTCCTTTGTTTTTAGCACACCTGCTCATTTGAAAGACATATTTATAATCATGAAGATTTCTTTACACTGGTGCTGCATCCAATTCACACGAACTTAATATGGTAAATACCTAACCACATAACTTATTACATTATACAACAAAATATTTTAATTCACAATTACATGTTATTACACATAAATACTACATGGATCCTCTTGTAAACCACTGAGAGATCCTGGTTTCCATTTAATTCCTGCCTTGCTGGCTGTCTCAGAATTGAAACCTTTTTCTAAAACTACAGGCTTTTGATTTTGAACTTTTGAATCCCCTAGTCGCCACACTCCGGCGCCTGTTCGGGTACGCTGAGGGAGAATCCAGAATGTCCAATTCACCTAACACGCACGTGTTTCGGGACTTGTGGGAAGAAAGCAGAGCACCCGGGTAAATCCCATGCAGGCACGGGGAGAACATGCAGATTTCGCCCAGACACGTGATCCAAGCCGGGAATCAAACCCAGGTCTCTGGCGCTGTGAAGCAACAGTGCTAACCAAGATTGGTAGAGCCATTCTGGAAACTCAGGCACAGAGAGGCAGATTCCATTTTGGCTTTCAGTTTTCTGCCTAAGACCTGGAAAGCAGCTCACTCATTCAACTCTCTGCCTAGTGATTTAAAATGCTTTCAACCAACCTGTGAGAACAAGAACGAAGAACAATCCAGCACAGGAACAGGCTCTTCAGCCCTCCAAGCCTGTACCCACCATGATACCAAAATGTTATAACTCAAATCAAAGTTTGAAGTTATAACTCAAAGCAAAAGCAGATCTCTCTATCCAGCCACATCTGTGAAGGTAACGTCTGTTTAAAAGGCTGGGGAGCTGAATCTGAGTTTTACTAATTGTGTTCAAAGACCTTTTTCTCTGCAGTCAGTTCAATCTGCAGTATGATCCAGTCCAGCACCACCTACAGGAAGAAGGGGCTATTTGTAAACCTGTTTGAAATCCTCAGGTGAAGGATTCTAATATTATCTCAGTGAGCCTGAGAGTTGGTCTGGTGTAGGTTATTGAACTGAAAATGATTCCCCAGAGATAATTCAACAGTCTGCATGGTCAAATTGAAAAAAACATTACAAAATCTCCATACCAACCAACGATTTGCTTCGCGGCCCTGGAAGATCGCCAACTACAAAGACTACCTCCTCAGCGGAAAATATTAATCTCAGTCCGTTTAATCCCTGTTATTTTGTACTTTTCCTACACCCCCCCCCCCTCCTGTGTGCCTGGGTGGATGATAGGACAGGGGACTAATTAGATTAGCAGACCCTTGTTCTATTTTTGCCATCACATGTTTATCTCTTCTCTGGTTATAAATGAACAGTTTCTTAAATGTTTTACTTACAAATCTGGTGCCTTAACTCATTGGAGCAGTCAGGGTCAAAGATCTCAGGAAAATACACAAATTATTGGTTAATTCATTTATGTTGGGACTCCGAGGGTCTGTGGGGCAGGAATTGACTGCGCACTTGCCCAGGGTGTTGGAACATTATGATGATTTAACTAAAACAAAGACGACAGCTTTAACATCATCCAAATCTATATGGGGTAACATTATCATAACTCGTCACTTGTATAAATATAAATCCCTTAAACTAACTTTATTTTCCCAACACGTTGCTTCTCATCCACCGCCAAACCTGTACTCCTTCACCACCACCCATGCAACATGCCATCTCCAGGGGGAAAAATTGGAGAATTGGGAGCAGTAAAGAGGGAAACAAGATGAGAGGAGAGCTTAAGTGAATTAGAAATGAAAACAGAAAAATAAAGAAAAGAAAGAGAAAGAATACACAGGTGAATTTAATAGAGTAAGAAATTTGAGTCAGAAACAACTGTGTTTAACTTAAAATAAAGGAAATTACAATGACATTAAGATGGAGTTAGCGAAAGTGGATTGGCAGACAGATTAGCAGGAAAGACTGTACCATAGCAGTGCCTGACTTTTGAGGTAATTCATGACTCTCAAGAAAAATATATCCCAATAAGGAGGAAAGATTCTAAGAGAGGGATAAATCAACCATGGCTAACCAATAAAGTTAAGAAGAGTATTCAATTGAAAGACAAAGCTTATAAGGAGGAAAAAGTCAGCGATAGGCCTGAAGACTGGGATAAATTCAGAATGCAGCAAAGGAGCACTACAAAGATAATAAAGCGGGAGAAAATAAACTATGAGGGCAAATTAGTGAGGAAAATAATAACTGACAATAAGAGGTTCTTTAAATATATAAAAAGGAAGAGAGAGGTCAAAGTGAATAGAGACCCCTTAGAAAATGAATCTGAGGAGATACTTATGGGGAACAAGGAAATGGCAGAGGAGTTAAACAGATATTTTATATCAATCTTTCCGGTGGAAGATACTTCGAACATCCCATTAATAGTAAAGCATATGGGAGGAGCAATTAAATACCATCACTGGAGAAGTAATATTAGACAAACTAATGGAGCTAAAGGCAGGTAAGTTCACTGGCCCTGATGGCTTATATCCTAAGATCCTAAAAATCCGTAGCTACAGAGATAATGGATGCATAGTTTGTAATTTTCCAAAAATCCTTGCATTCTGGAGAAGTAATGGAGGATTGGAAAACTGCCAATGTGACACCCCTACTCAAAAAGGGAGGGAGGCAAAAAGCAGGCAACTGTAAGCCGATTAGCTTCACATCTATTGTTGGAACAATGTTGGAATCCATTATTAAGGAAGTTTTAGCAGCACATTTGGAAAATCATAATCTAATCAAGTAGAATCAACATGGCTCCATGAAAGGGAAATCGTGCCTGACTAACTGAGTTTTTTGAGGATGGCTCAACCAGAGTGGAGAGGGGAAACCAATACGTTTGTTGTATTTGGACTTTCAGAAGGCATTCAACATGGCCTCTCACAAAAGGTTAAGGATAATAGCCCATGGTGTTGGAGGTAGTATATTGGGATGGATGGAGAATTGGATAATGGGCAGGAAACAGTGAGTGGGGATAAAGGGTTCTTTTTCAGGTTGGCGACTAGTGGAGTTCCACAGGGATCAATGCTGGTGCCGCAACTGTTTACAATATATATTAATGACTTGGAGGAAGAAAGCGAATGTACTGGAGCCAAAAATAGCTGGGAAACAATTTCAAGAGGGATACAAACAATTTGCAAATAGATATTGATAGGTTAGGTAAGTAGGCAAAAAAGTTGGCAAATGGACTGTATTGTGGGAAAAAGTGGAAATTTTGGAAGCGAGAACAAAGAGTATTACTTAAAGATTATTATTATTAAATGGAGAAAAACTGCAGAAAGCTAGCATATGGGCGCAGAAGGTAATCAGGAAGTTTAAATGGGATTTTAGCCCTTATTTCAAGGGGGGTTGGAGTATAAGAGTAGGGAAGTCTTGCTGTGCAAGGTAGCGATGAGACCACATCTGGAGTACTGCGAGCAGTTTTGATCCCCTTATTTAAGGAAAAATATTACTTTATTGGAGGCTGTTCAGAGAAGGTTCATTAGGATGATCCCCAGTATGGAGAGATTCTCTTATGAGCAAAGGTTAAACAGGTTGAGGTTCTACTCATTGGAATTTAGAAGAATGAGAGGTGATCGCATTGTAACATATAGGATCCTTAGGCAGCTTGACAGGATAAATGCTGAGAGGCTGTTTCCCCTCACAGGAGAGTCTAGGACCAGAGGGCATTGTCTCAGAATAAAGGGGTGCCAATTTAAGACAGATGAGGAGGAATTTCTTCTCGGAATGTTGAGAGTTTTTGCAACTCCTTGCTGCAGAGAGCTAGGGGGCAAAGTCCTTGTGAATATTTAAGGCTGAGACACAGATTCTTGATCAGTAAGGGAATCAAGGGTGACGGGGAAAGGGCAGGAAGTGGATGTGAACAATGTCGGATTACCATGATCTTATTGAATGGCGGAGCAGGGGGACCAAATGGCCTACTCCGGTTCCTATTTCCTATGGTCTTATGGTGAAACAAAAGCAGAGATGGTCATCATTAACGTCTCAGCCACCTGTCCACCAGATCTGTTCGCATCCAGTTCTCTGTTGCAATTCTCAATCGACCCCACCCCCACCTCAAGCATATGGGTTCCTCCCTTCCATCGGATCACAACAAATGGGTGGCACCTGACTCGACAGTCTATCAAAAGGAGAGTATCTTGAAGAGTTCCAATCCTGCTTATATACAGGGGTGATATCAGAGGACTGGAGAATTACAAATATTAAACTTTGTTCAAAATAGGGTGCAAGGTGTGTGGTTTGTGGAGGGGGAATGGACTCACGTTTCGCTGACTTGTGGATGGAAACTCTGCGAGTTTCAGCGAGCTCATGGACAAATTTGATTTACCTAAATCAAGTCTCTATCACTATTTTCAGGCCAGTCAATACAACGTCATTAGTGGCAAATCTTTATAAGCGATAAAAAGGGACAAAATTAACAATCACTTGGATAAATGTGGATTAATCAAGAAAAACAACCATAGGTTTATTCAGGGCAAATCACTTGAGTTTTTTGATGAGGTGGCAGAGAGGATTGTTGAGGGTAATGCATTTGATACAGTCTACATGGAGTTCCAAAAGGCAGAAATAAAGTGTCATTAAACAGGCTTGTCAGCAAAGTTAAACCGTATGGAAATATAGGGACAATGGCTGCATGGATATGAATTGGTTGACAGGAAATAGGCTGTGATGGTTAAAGGTTGTTTTCAGATTGCAGGAAGATAGATCATGCAGTTTCCCAGGGATTAGGTTTTCTTGACTTATATATTCTGACATAGACCTTGGTGTACAAGGCACAATTTCAAAATTTGCAGAAGACACAAAGCTTGAAATTATTGAGAACAATGAGGAAGATAATGACAAACATTAAGAGCACTTAAGACAGACTGGTAGACATGGAGTAGATGAAACATA
Source organism: Scyliorhinus torazame (assembly GCF_047496885.1). Classification (NCBI taxonomy): domain Eukaryota; kingdom Metazoa; phylum Chordata; class Chondrichthyes; order Carcharhiniformes; family Scyliorhinidae; genus Scyliorhinus; species Scyliorhinus torazame. The sequence goes on from NC_092709.1 coordinate 227,028,372, forward strand.
GAAACAAAGAAAACAGGAGCAGAAGGAGGCCATTCGGCCCTTTGAGTCTGCTCCGTCGTTCATTATGATCATGGGTGATCATATAGCTCAATAGCCTGATTCCGCCTTTTCAAAGTGGAGGCGTCATGACCCGCCGGTGGGTCGCGGACGGGTGTCGGGAGCGTCGCGGAACCGTCTATCGCGGCATTCCCGATCACGGGAATTGGCACTCAACAGCCGCTGCAGCCAGCATTCACCAATGCCGGCTGCAGGCGGATTTACAAATGGTGGCTGTGACCAGCTAAAAAAATATGGACGCACTGCACATGCATGCCGCTCATCAGTGCACATACTGCCCGGGAGTGTTGGGACCTGAACCCAGGGTCAAAGTGCGATCGCAGCTTGCCGGCGGCTGACTGCGTGGTGATCATGATGAACAAGGCTATGGCCTTGATCTGTTTTGCATCACTAAATATTACTCAAGTGATCTGGAGAGAGTATATATTCCTCATGGTTTAATCATGGACAGAACTGAACTTTTGGCAAGGGATATAATGAAAGCCATGGGAAATCATCACATCGTCACCCTCTGTGTACTGAAGGGTGGCTATATGTTTTTTGCTGACCTTTTAGACTACATTAAAGCATTGAATCAAAACAATGACAAGTCAATCCCTATGATGGTGGACTACATCCACTTGATGAATTACTGTAATGATCAGTCAACAGAGGAGCTATACAAGAGTTTACGAACTGAGGTACGAAATCCACGCTTTTCTCCTCGAGAAATTGTCCTCTCTGGCTAATTTGTTCCTGATGAAACTTAGATGCTAACTATGTCTTACCTTGCAGACATCTTTTCAATTCTAAATGAACCGAACCTCAAATTGCAAGGGAAGAATGATGATTGCTTTCCAAAACTCATTGAAAGTTTGGCAATTGCGAGTGCAAAGGCAAAATTACTACATGTTTCCCACACTGGCCACAATCAGTAAGGATTGGCGAGAACACCTCCTCCACGATCATCCTCAACACCGGTGCCCCACAAGGCTGCGTCCTCAGCCCCCTACTATACTCCTTGTACACTTATGACTGTGTGGCCAAATTCCCCTCCTACTCGATTTTCAAATTTGCTGTTGACACCACAGTAGTGGGTCGGATTTCAAACAATGACGAGACAGAGTACAGGAATGAGATAGAGAATCTGGTGAACTGGTGCGACGACAATTATCTCTCCCTCAATGTCAACAAAACAAAGGAGATTGTCATCGACTTCAGGAAGCGTAGTGGAGAACATGCCCCTGTCTATATCAATGGGAATGAAGTAGAAAGGGTCGAGAGCTTCAAGTTTTTAGGTGTCCAGATCACCAACAACTTGTCCTGGGTCGTCGTTCCCCCCCCCTGTCGACACTATAGTTAAGAAAGTCCACCAACTACTCTACTTTCTCAGAAGACTAAGGAAATTTGGCATGTCACCTACAACTCTCACCAACTTCTGCAGATGCATTATAGAAAGCATTCTTTCTGGTTGTATCACAGCCTGGTATGGATCCTGTTCTGCCCAAGACCGCAGGAAATTACAAAAGGTCATGAATGTAGCCCAGTCCATTACGCAAACCAGCCTCCCATCCATCGACTATGTCTACACTTCCCGCTGCCTCGGAAAGGCAGTCAGCATAATTAAGTACCCCACGCACCCCGGACATACTCTCTGCCACCTTCTTCCGTCAGGGAAAAGACATCAATGTTTGAGGTCACGCACCAACCAACTCAAGAACAGCTTCTTCCCTACTGCCATCAGATTTTTGAATGGACCTACCTCGTATTAAGTTGATCTTTTCTCTACACCTTGCTCTAACTGTAACATTATATTCTGCAGTCTCTCCTTCCTTCCCTCTGTACGATATGCATTGTTTGTACAGCATGCAAGAAACAATACTTTTCACTATACTAATACATGTGACAATAATAAATCAAATCAAATCAAAACATTGCTACGACACATGGAAGAAAATAGCATTAGTAAGGAAATTGTAAATGGACTGGCAAGCCTGACTCCAAATGAAGCTGAGTGAACTTCTGCGCCTCAGCTTTGACAGCACATTAAAAACACGGCACAAGTCAATGACACTGTCAGCATTCTGGAGTAGCGTCCTCAAGGTGTATCCGGAGCGGAGTAAAACAAGCATTTTTTTGCTTTATCCTTCACAATGACCTACACGTGCAAGGTTGGATTTTCCGTCCTCACAAAGATGCTGACGGCACAAAGGAACAGGCTGAATCCTGTATCCGATATGTGCATAGCCCTCTCCTCCTGTGAACCTGATTGGAGTGCGATCGTGAGGACCAAGCAGGATCACCTCTCTCATTAAAGGTAAGAGAAAATGGTGGGTCGTGAATGTCGGCTGGCGTGGGTCACAAAGGTCGGCCGTGGTGGGTCGCAAAGGTCGGCCGGTTGGTAAAAATGGGTCCCTGGAAAAAAAGTTTGAAAAACACTGTTCGAGCAAGAATATCCCTCCTCAGATAAGGAGGTCCTGTATAATTGCAGCTAGACATGCTCCTGTACTCGAATCCTCCCACTATGAAGCCCGACATACAATTTGCCTTTTTTACTGTCTGCTGCAGCTGCATGCTACCTTGAGCGACTGGTGCACAAGGCCATAAAAAATAAAGGGTTGTTATGATCGTGTGAGGGTCCATTAATATTCACATCACAGTTGTCTGCCCAGTTCCTGCAGTTCCTGAATGCCCTACAGAGGGCAGTGCACCATTTTGACAACCTCCAATGCAAAAGATCATAGAAATGAAATGAACATGAGCAAATGCAACAAAAAGCAGTGGTCACTGTAAATTCTAGCTGTTACATATAAGACACTGTAAGAGGTTCTTTTAATGGTTTAGAGGCTGTGGAATTCACTTCCAGGATACCTGGTTCAGGCAAAAAGTTTGTCATCATCGACAATTAGGTTCGATAGATGTTGGGGGAAAAAAAGGGTAACGGGATGAAGGAAAAAGTAAAAGGGAGACTTGCATTTACAGAGCACCTTTCAGGACAACCAGACATCTCAATGTGTTTTACAGACAATTTTAATAATCATAATTTTAAAAAAATATTCTTTACTGTCACAAGTAGGCTAACGTTAACACTGCAATGAAGTTACTGTGAAAAAACAATTATGTCACTACTGTAATGAGGCAGCGAACATACTCCCACAAACAGTAGTGTGATCATAACAGATAATCTGTTTGTTGTTGACTGAGGAATAAATATTGGCCAGGACATTGGGAATATCTCGACTGCACTTCGTCAAAATGCCACAGGATCTTTTACAACCTCCTATGGACAGACGGGCCTCAGTTTAATGTCAGGTATGAAAGATGGCACCTCCAAAAGTGCAGCATTCCCTCAGTACTGCACTGGAGTGTCAGCCAATATTATTCGGCTCAAGTTCTGAAGTGAGACTTGAACCCACAATTTTCTGACTCAGATGTGAAAGTGTTATGAATTGATCGACGGCTGGCACACAAAAGGTGATAACGGAATATGAGAATAGTACGGGTGAAAGCAATTTCAATGCAATTGTGCATATGGAGGACAAGCTCCAAGATGGACAGATTGGGCCAAATGGCTTGTTTCCATTGTAGCCACCTAAGTTGGCCAATTCCCGATTTAAAATGGCGAACGGCAAAGGCTGATGGGAAAGTCAGCAACAAGACAGAAACCAGCAGGTGCTGGTTTGCTGTGTATTTAACTCTGCAAAAGCCCAGACAGCATCGATACCAGCGACCTTTAGCATAATAATGTAGCAGCCGTCTACATACTAATGAGCAATCCCCGGGAACAATAGCAACATTTGGGACACACAAAACTAAGCCAGACTCCTCGGTGCCAGCAGGAGCCAACACAAAGGAGGTGAATGAGCACCTCAAGACCGCCCATCGATCAGGGAACCGCTCCAGTATTGGAGAAAATCGAACCAAGCGATTGGGACAAAGTCCAATCACTTGGGACCAAGTACAGGGTCCGCCCCGAAAGGCGGGAAGCCCCTGGGGACTATAAGAATTGAGCCCCAAGTTCAAATCGCTCTCTTCTCTTCTTCACCTCTGCGTCCTGCCCGGGTCACCCAGCAACACAAACCAACATTGACCGTGACCGGTGCAGTGACTCCAGTGATCACTGAAGCCCGTAAGTCTTAATTCAACGCTAGCTACGAGATAGGCGCTCCTAGCTACCAATCCGTACCAACTTCGAATCCCACAGACTCAGAACCCAAACGAAAGGCCATTTGTTCCCCTGACCTGGTGGGCCAGTCCGAAGTTAAGTATAGGCCTGTTAGTTGTAGAAGTAGCTTAGACGTAGAATTTGCGCATGAGTAGCGATTACTGTGTACAATAAATGTGCTTGGATTTAAATCTTACTAATCGGTGTATTGGGTTATTGATCATTACTCGGACTTGAACCTCGTGGCGGTATCATAAAGATAGCTGGCGACTCGAGAGCAAAGGTAATAAAACAGAGCAATTGAACCAAGGAGAAAATCAGCAACACTATAAAGTTAAGCCCCAAGTTCAAATCGCCCTCTCTTCTTCCTGCCCGGGTCACCCAGCAACGCGAACCAACCTTGACCGTGACCGGTGCAGTGACCGCCGAAAGACCGTAAGTCTTAATTCAACACCCGCTACAAGATAGGCGCTCCTAGCTACCAATCCGTACCAACTTCGAATCCCGCAGACTCAGAACCCAAACGAAAGGTCATTTGTTCCCCTGACCTGGTGGGCCAGTCCGAAGTTAAGTATCGGCCTGTTAGTTGTAGAAGTAGCTTAGACATTGAATTTCTGCATGAGTAGCGATTACTGTGCGTAATAAATGTGCTTTGATTTGAATCTTACTAATTGGTGTATTGAGTTATTGATCATTACTTGGACTTGAACCTCGTGGCGGTATCATAAAGATACCTGGCAACTCGAGAGCAAAGGTAATAAAACAGAGCAATTGAACCAACCGAAAAGTTAGCAACACCATTTTTTAGTATTATTTAGTATGATAAACCTTCAGGAGTGGTGCAAAAAAAAAAAAAAAAAATATGGTTGATCATTAACGTGGAGGTTAATTACGAAACAATAAAGTAAATACTAGAAGCTGTGCAATGGATAGATTTAAGTCCTTATTTCAGTTGTAACACTGCTAACAAAGAAACTACAAACTTCACTTAGAATTGAGGAGGTTTGTATGAATCCCTGCTGCAACATAATTTCTAAAAAACACCTAAAACAGCAAAATGCACCAATTATTTTGGAATTAAATGTTTAAGTCATTAAATAGTCAAATACTTCCCCATTTGTTTAAAGTCATGAAATATTTTGCTATTTGCAAGTTTCTAGAAATGATTGATTTAGTCAAATCTTCAAGTTTGCAGACCGATAGTTTAACACAACAGCTCAATATTTCCATTTTTGTATCTTAAACATATCGAAAGTAGACACCTTAAAGTTGCTTTAGTCAATCCAACAGCATTATCTTAAAAAAGAGAAAATTTGAACTTAAAAACTACAATTTTTGTGCATCGTTGATTCATCCTACCAATATCATGATAAATGTTTATTTAGGTAATTAATACTCTAGGAGCATTTATACCATCATTTCAGCCTTGTTGAGAAGTTTTTCTGCCAATTTCATTTAATCAGTTAGCACTGCTGCCTCACAGCTCCAGGGACCCAATATCAATTCCAGCCTGAGGGTGACTGTTTATGTGGAGTTTGCATTTTTTCCTTGTGTCTGCGTGGGTTTCCTCCGGGTGCTTTAGTTTCATCCCACAGTCCAAAAGATGTGCAGGTTAGGTGGATTGACCATGCTAAATTGCCCCTTAGTGTCCAAAAGGTTTGGTGGGGTTACTGGGTTTACAGGGAGATGTTGGAGGCATGGGTTTAAGTAGGGTGCTCTTTCCAAGAGCTGGTGCATATCCGATGGGCCGAATGGCCTCCTTCTGAAGTGTAAATTCTATGATTCTATTACCCATATCTGGAGTTGCGTCCTCACACACTTCACAGGCAAATTGCGCTTGAAGTCCTTACAGTATAATGTTAGCATTAGATACTGCTGGTTTATTTTTGTTTTTTGTCAACTTCATAATTTAAAATTATTTTGGTCCTCATGCAGTCAATGATGCCTATCCTTTCTTTGTAATATAGGCAACCTTTCAGTGAAGGCCTCGGTAATGAAAAGCAAATGTTGTCTGGTTACAGTTTTTACTTTCTAGGTTTATCCTACACTCGTGTAAAATCTAATTCCAGCTGTTTCAAGATTAAAACATCACACAAGCAAATTTATTTTACAGATGACGAACAAACAATTAGCAGACACATCCAACAGTTAAATATTTACAGAAGATTTTCTTATAATAAATCAAAAGAACACAAGGGAAGGAGCTCAGGAGGATAAAACATGGGTGACACTCAACCCTCCTCTAATAAGACCATAAGACATAACCCCTGATCCCCTTATTAATCAAGAACCTATCTATCTCTGTCTTAAAGACACTCAGTGATTTGGCCTTCTCAGTCTTCTGCGGCAAAGAGTTCCACAGATTCACCACCCTCTGGCTGAAGACATTCCTCCTCATCTCTCTTTTGAAAGATTGTCCCTTGAGTCTGAGGCTGTGCCCTCGGGTTCTAGTTTTTCCTACTAGTGAAAGCATCCTTTCCACGTCCACTACGACCTAGGCCTCTCAATACCCTGGAAGTTTCAAGAAGATCCCTCCTCATCCTTCTAAACTCCAAAGAGTACAAACCCAGAGTCCTCAACCAATTCTCATATGACAAACTCTTCATTCTGTAGCCATCTAAGATGGCCACCTGCAAAGGACCATGGGAATTATGGCCAACCCAGGACTCAGACAGAATCAGAGCCTATGTGTATCTAAAACACAGGTAACCAGACCTGATCGAAACCCTCAAATGGGTGTTTTAATGGCCCATTTGCCCAGGACAATAGAATTCCAATCAAGCAACCGGTACAGCCACAGACTGATCGGCGCCACTCCCCTTACTCAGAAAGCCCAACTGCCAAGGTCAATGACCACTAAGGACCCGCCCAGCTACCACGGCACCCGCCCCTTTATTGGCCGAAATCGAAGACAGTGATCAGACCCTGTTGAACTATTGGGTCCAAGGTTAAGGACCATCCCAAAGAGGGCGAAATCCCAGAGGGATAAAAGTGAACACAGCCATGTGTTCTGTCTCTTTTGGATCCGGCCTGTGCAGCAACCCAATTGCAGCAGGACCAGCCAGCTAAGTTCAAGACCAACTATCGCTACCTGACGGATGAGCCCAGCAGAGACAGAGCCACTTTCATTGAACCAGCCAAGTGAAATCCAGATAAAGGCCTTATCCGTTTGCACAGTGCCGGTCGCCCTGAAGTTAAGTATAGGTTATTGTAGCTGATAGGTGTAATTTAACTCGTAGTAGATATTGTGTTTGCATGTCGAGATGACTCTTGTGTATGTAAATAAACCATCTTTTGAACTAACTAACTGGTTGTGTGGTCATTTGATCGCTATAAGGGAAGGCTTGTGGTTCACCAACATAATTATTGGCAACAATTCCAGGGATTATTCTTGTGAACCTCTTCTGGACCCTTTCCAAGGCCACCACATCATTCCTTAGAAACGGAGCCTAAAACTGCTCACAATACTCCAAATGGGGTCTGACCAGAGCTTTATATAACCTCAGAAGTACATCCCTTCTCTTGTATTCCAGCCCTCTAGACATGAATGCTAACATTGCATTTGCCTTCCTAACTGCCGATTAAACCTGCATGCTAAACTTAGGAGAATCTTGAACTAGGACTCCCAAGTCCCTTTGTGCTTCTGATTTCCTAAGCCTTTTCCCATTTCGAAAATAGTACATGCCTCCATTTTTCCAACCAAAGTGCATAACCTCACACTTTTCCACATTGCATTCCATCTGGCACTTCTTTGCCCACTCTCCTAGCCTATCCAAGTACTTCTGCAACCCCCCTGCTTCCTCAATACAATGATATGCAGAGGAACACATTGTATCATCTGCAAACTTCACAACAGTGCCCTCAGTTCCTGCTTCCAGATCGTTAATGTATATTGTGAAAAGTTCTGGTCTCAACACTGACCCCTGAGACACACCACTAGTCACAGGTTGCCATCCTGAAAAAGACCCCTTTATTCCCACTCTCTTCCTTCTGCCAGTCAGCCAATCCTCTATCAATGCCATTATTGCACCCTTAACACCATGGGCTCTTAGCTTATTTAACAGCATCCTAAACGGCATCTTGTCAAAGGGCTTCTGGAAATCTAAAGAGATCTTGTCCATTGGTTCTCCTATGTCTAACTTCCTTGTTACCTCCTCAAAGAATCCTAACAGATTTGGCAGACATGACCACCCCTTAAAGAAGCCGTATTGACTCCGTTCTATTTTATCATGCACTTCCAAGTACTCTCATCTTAAATAATGGACTCTAAAATCTTATCAATGACCAGAGTCAGGCTAACCGGCCTATAATTTCCTGTCTTCTGCCTCTTTCCCTTCTTATACAAGGGTGTTACATTCGGCATTTCCAGTCCGCTGGGACCCTCCCTGCCTCCAGTGATTCCTGAAAGATCATGATGTGGAGATGCCGGCATTGGACTCAGGCGAAAGGAAGGAGCAGTGCTCCGAAAGCTAGTGATTCAAAACAAAACCTTTGGACTTTAACCTGGTGTTGTAAGACTTCTTACTGTCCTAAGATCATCACCAATGCCTCCACAATCTCCTCAGCTATCTCCTTTAGAATCCTGGGATATAGTCCATCTCGTCCAGGTGATTTATCCACCTTCAGACCTTTCAATTTTCTAGAATCTTCTCCTCAGTGATGGCCACTACACTCACCTCTGCCCCCTGATTCGCCTAAAGTTCTGGTGTCACAGATCTCCTCAAGCAAATTTTTACGAATGGTTTATTTACTTATAGAAAATTCAACTTGGCCATACTTACATCAAGTGCATGAAACTGTTGATGCAACATAGGGAATCGGAGAAATGTAGGATGTGAGGGACTGGAAAACGGGAGTGTGGTTAGAATTATGAGAGGAAAAGCTGAGTTCAGTGTGGCAAGAACAGGCTGATACCATGAGTCTACCTGGACATAGCTGTTTGTTGATTTTGGGAAGCAGGCAAAAGCAAAGTTTGTGGGGTTGTGGGGCTATGAGGTTGGAAGCTGTGGAGGGAAGATCCCCAGAGGCGATGAGGTCAGTGACCGCCCTGGGGAAATTGGCTTGGTGTTCGCTGGCACGATTGTGGTCACTGGAGAAGGAGGAGGAAGTGTCTGAGAGTTGATGCTCAGCCTCCATGAGGCAAAGGTCAGTACGCCAGACAACGACAAATCAACCCTTGTCAACAGGTTTAATGACCAAGTCAGGGCTAGACTTGAGAGAACAGAGTGCAGCAAGTTCTGAAGGAGAAGGAAGGTCCAGCTCTCCCCGACCACCACTCCCCCAGCAGATCCACTGAAGTCCAATGGCTGCTCTGTCTTCACTACATTTCTCAAAACAGCTAGAATTACAAACCCAGGGAATATAACCCTGACTCTTCCAGTCCAATGCTGGTGTATCTGTATCTTGTTGCTCAAACCAGATATGCCCTGGGCGCGAGTCTCCGCTCCCGTTGGGAGAATCGCCTGGGTCGCCAAATTTTCCCATGACGCTGGTCCGAGGCCCTCCCACGATTCTCGCAAGCCGCGAGAACGGCCCAGTCGAGTTCCGGGCAGCGCAGGCTGGAGAATTGCCCGAGACACCCAAAATGGCGATTCTCCGGCAACCCTGCTATTCTCAGGCCCGAGCGGCCAGCCCAAAACGGTGGGTTCCCCCCGGCGCCATCCACACCTGGTCGCTGCCGGCGGGAACAGCGCGGGAACGCTGGGGGGGGGGGGGGGGGGGGGGGGGGGCCTGCCGGGGGGGATCCTGCATCGGGAGGGGTCCTGAAATGGGGTGTGCCCCGCGATCGGTGCCCACCGATCGTCGGGCCGTCCTCTCTGAAGGAGGACCTCCTTTCTTCCGCAGCCCCGCAAGATCCGTCTGACATCTTCTTGCGGGGCAGACTCAGAGAGGGCGGAAACCACGCATGCGCGGGTGACGCCAGTTATGCGGCGCCAGCCACGTCATGTATGCGGCGCCGCCTTTACGCGGCGCCAAGGCCTGGCACACGTAAATGTCGCAGCGCCACTTCTAGCCCAGTATCGGGCCCTGAATAGGGGCCGTTTCGCGCCGTCGTGAACCTCGACGGCGTTCACGAAGGCGCGAACACTATGCCTCCATTTCGCAGATCAATTGGCCATGCTAAATTGCCCATAGTGTCCAAAAAGGTTAGGTGGGGTCACGGGGATAGGGTGGAGGTGTACAGATAGGGTGGAGGTGAGGGCATAGGTAGGGTGCTCTTTCTTTTACTTTTAAATATATTTATTCAAATTTTTCAACAGATTTTCAACAAACGCCCCCCCACCCGCCCAACAAAAAGAAAGAAACAAAAACACAAGAATCAAAAATTATACATTGGATTTCCCCCATATACAATAACCCCCTATATGACATATAAAAGCACCAATAAAGCCCCCCCGCCCCTGGGCTGTTGCTGCTGCTGACCTCCTCCTAACGCTCCGCGAGATAGTCTACTGCCACCGCCTGAGGAACCCCTGCACAGACCCTCGCAAGGCAAACTTTATCCTCTCCAGCTTGATGAACCCTGCCATGTCATTGATCCAAGCTTCCACACTATGGGGCTTCGCATCTTTCCATAATAGCAAAATCCACTGCCGGGCTACCAGGGACGCAAAGGCCAGAATACCGGCCTCTTTCGCCTCCTGCATTCCTGGCTCGTCCGTTACCCCAAATAATGCCAATCCCCAGCTCGGCTTGACCCGGGCTTTCACCACCTTGGACATAGTCCTCGCAAAACCCCTCCAAAACACATCCAGTGCCGGGCACGACCAGAAAAAATGGACGTGATTTACCGGGCTTCCCGAGCACCTCCCATAGCTGTCCTCCACCCCAAAGAACCTACTCAACCTCGCCCCTGTCATATGCGCTCTAGGAGTAACTTTGAACTGTATTAGGCTGAGCCTGGCACAAGAGGAGGAAGAATTAACCCTACTCAGGGCATCAGCCCGCAGACCCTCATCTAACTCCTCCCCCAGCTCCTCCTCCCACTTGCCCTTTAACTTCTCCACTGAGGCCTCCTCCTCTTCCTTCAGCTCCTGGTAAATCGCCAAAACTTTGCCTTCTCCAACCCATACACCCGAAATCACCCTGTCCTGAATCCCCTGTGCCGGGAGCAGAGGGAATTCCCTCACCTGCCACCTCACAAACGCCCTCACTTGCATGTACCTGAAAGCGTTTCCCGGGGGTAACCCAAACTTCTCCTCCAGCGCCCCTAGGCTCGCAAATGTCCCATCGATGAACAGGTCCCCCATTCCTCTAATCCCTGCTCGATGCCAGCTCCGAAACTCCCCAACCATCCATCCCGGGACGAACCAATGATTCTCCCGAATCGGGGACAAACCGAGGCTCCCACCTCGCCCCTGTGTCGCCTCCACTGCCTCCAGATCTTCAACGTCGCCGCCACCACCGGACTCGTGGTGTACCTTGTCGGCGAGAGCGGCAGCGGTGCCGTCGCCAGCGCCCTCAAGCTCGTGCCCACACAGGACGCCATCTCTAGCCTCTTCCACGCCCCCCCCTCTCCCTCCATTACCCACTTACGGATCATCGCCACATAGGCTGCCCAATAATAGCCGCACAAATTCGGCAGCGCCAGCCCCCCTGTCCCTGCTACGCTCCAGAAACACCCTCTTCACCCTCGGGATCTTATTCGCCCACACAAAACCCATGATGCTTCTACTTACCCGTTTCAAAAATGCCTTGGAGATCATAATGGGAAGGCACTGGAACACAAAGAGAAACCTCAGGAGGACCGTCTTTTTAACCGATTGCACCCTACCCGCCAGTGAGAGTGGCAGCATATCCCATCTTTTAAAATCCTCCTCCATCTGCTCCACCAACCGCGTCAAATTAAGCTTGTGCAGGGCCCCCCAACTCCTAGCTACATGGATCCCTAGGTACCGAAAGCTCCTTTCCGCCATCTTCAGCGGTAGCTCGTCTGTCGCCCTTCCCTGGTCCCCTGAATGCAGCACAAAGAGCTCACTCGTCCCTACGTTGTGTTTATACCCCGAAAAGTCCCCAAACTCCCTTAGGATCCGCATGACCTCCGCCATCCCTTCCACTGGATCTGCCACATACAGCAACAGGTCGTCAGCAAACAGCGACACCCGATGTTCCTCTCCCCCTTGGACCAACCCCCTCCATTTCCTGGACTCCCTTAGTGCCATGGCCAGAGGCTCAATTGCCAGTGCAAAAAATAAGGGGGACGGGGGCACCCCTGCCTCATCCCCCGGTACAGCCGAAAGTACTCTGACCTCCGCTGATTCGTAGCCACACTCGCCACCGGGGCTCTACATAGCAGCCTGACCCAGCTGATGAACCACTCCCCGAACCCAAACCTCCGCAACACTTCCCAAAGATACTCCCACTCCACCCGGTCAAAGGCCTTCTCCGCGTCCATAGCTGTCCCTACCTCCGCTTCCCCCTCCACCGAGGGCATCATAATCACATTGAGGAGTCTCTGCACATTAGTGTTTAGCTGCCTACCCTTCACAAATCCCGTCTGGTCCTCATGAATCACCCCGGGACACAGTCCTCAATTCACGTAGCCAGCACCTTTGCCAGCAACTTAGCATCAACATTGAGGAGCGAGATCGGTCTATACGACCCACATTGCAGTGGTCCTTGTCCCGCTTCAGGATCAAAGAAATCAGCGCCCTAGACATTGTCGGGCGCAAGGTCCCCCCCCTCCCTCGCCTTATTGAAAGTCCTCACTAGCAACGGGCCCAGCAGGTCCATGTATTTCCTGTAGAATTCAACCGGGAACCCATCCGGCTCCGGGGCCTTCCCCACCTGCATGCTCCCCAATCCTTTAACCAGCTCCTCCAGCCCAATCGGCGCCCCCAAACCAGCAACCTCCTCCACCCTCAGGAACCTCAGCTGATCTAAGAAGCGTCGCATCCCCTCCTCACCCGCAGGGGGCTCAGACCTGTACAGATCCCCATAGAAGTCCCTAAATACCTTGTTTATTCTCACCGCACTCCGCATCATATTCCCCTCTCTATCCTTAACTCCACCAATCTCCCTCGTTGCCTCCCTCTTACGAAGCTGGTGTGCCAGCATCCGACTCGCCTTCTCCCCATACTCATACGTCGCCCCCTGCACTTTCCTCCACTGTGCCTCTGCTTTCCCCGTGGTCATCAGGTCGAACTCCGTCTGGAGGTTCCGTCGCTCCCTGAGTAGCCCCTCCTCGGGGGCCTCTGCATACCTCCCGTCCACCCTTAAAATCTCCCCCACCAACCTCTCCCTCCCCTCTCTCTTCTCCCTGTGGGCCCTAATGGAGATTAGCTCTCCCCTGACCACCACCTTCAGCGCCTCATAGATTTACCCCCCCCCGTTGTCGTTGGCCTCCAAATATCCTTCAATGCACCCACCCGCACACCTCCTCATCCGCCAATATTCCCACATCAAGGCGCCACAGCGGGCGCTGGTCCCTCTCCTCCCCCAACTCCAGCTCCACCCAATGCAGGGCGTGGTCCGAGATAGCTATGGCCGAATATTCCGCTCCCTCCACTTTCGGGATCAGCGCCCTACTCAAAATGAAAAAATCTGTCCGGGAGTCGGCTCTCTGGACGTGGGAAAAGAAGGAAAATTTCCTGGCCAGCGGCCTGACAAACCTCCATTGATCCACTCCCCCCCCCCCCCCCGCTCTCTTTCCCCCCCCCGACTAGCCATCTCCTTTTCTTGGCCAGCCACGTGCCCGCGCCTCCCGCACCCTCCAGTCCCCCAGGCGGCGGACCCCCGCCCCGACTACCTCTCCTTCATCCAGCTCCCTTTTGGCCAATGCAGCAGCAACCCTGTTCCCCCCCTCCCCCCATCCCCCTCTAGATCCTCATCTAGCCATTTTTCTCCCCCCATATCACTCCCGTAAGTCAGCTGACTCCTGCTGACCCCGGCCTCTCCATCGACCCCCCAGTGTGAGAATCCCCCCCATCCCTTGGCAGTCAGTGTGCGCTCCTCTCCAGCACCGCCCTTCCCCCCCCGGCCCCACCCCCATCCTTCCCTACCGCAGGAAAAAGCCCGCGCTTTCCTGAGCCGGCCCCGCCCCCTCTGGCGCAGCTCCTTTTTGCGGCCTTACCCCAACTCCCCATCCCCGCGCCTCCACTCCCCCTCTTCCTCTGTGGGGCCCTGCCCCTCCAACACCGATGCCCACACTCTCCCACAGCCCCCACATCAAATCCATTCACCCACCCCACCCAGCACTCAAACCCAGAGAACATTCCCCAAAAGCAATAAACACAGTCAACATCCCCCCACAACCAACCCTCAATTTGAGTCCAACTTTTCAGTCTGTATAAAGTTCTATGCCTCATCGGGCGTTTCAAAATTGTGGTGCCGATCTTGGAACGTGACCCACAATCGTGCTGGCTGCAGCATCTTGAACTTCACCCCCTTCCGATGGTGCACACCTTAGCCTGGTTAAAACCAGCCCTCTTCTTAGCCACCTCCGCACTCCAGTCCTGGTAAATTCGGATCTCCGTGTTCTCTCACCTGCTGCTCCGCTATTTTTTGGCCCATCTCAGGACACACTCTCTGTCCATAAAGCGGTGGAACCTCACCACTACAGCCCTCGGCGGCTCGTTGGCTTTGAGTCTCCTTGCCAGGACCCGATGAGGCCCATCTAGCTCCAGGAGCCTCGGGAAAGCTCCCGCGCCCATCAGCGAATTGAGCATCGTGCTCATATATGCCCCGGCATCGGGCCCCTCCACAACTTCAGCGAGACCCAGAATCCGAAGATTCTTCCTCCTCGGCCTATTCTCCAGGTCCTCGAATTTTTCCGCCCACCTCTTGTGCAGCGCCTCGTGCGCCTCCACCTTCACCGCCAGGCCCAATATCTCATCCTCGTTCTCAGAGGCTTTTTGCAGCACCTCCCGGATCACCGCCCCTTGGGCCTTCTGGGTCTCCACAAGCTTCTCAATCGCTGCCTTCATTGGCTCCAACATTTCTGTCTTCAGCTCCTCAAAGCAGCGTTTAAGAAACTCCTGCTGCTCCTGCGACCACTGTGCCCACGCTGCTTGGTCTCCACCCGCCGACATCTTGCTTTTCCTCCCTCGCACTTTTTGCTGCCCCAAGATCACTTTTTTTAACCGCTCCACTCCTGGTCCAATCCATATAATGTCAGGGGGACCTTGCTGTCAACTTCCCACACTGGATGCCGTCGAACAATTTCCGTTGAGGCCCCTCTGGAGAGCCCAAAAGTCTGTTCCCGGCGGGAGCTGCCGAACGTGCGACCTACCTCAGCATAGCCGCACCAGGAAGTGAGGGTGCTCTTTCTAAGGACCAGTGCAGACTCGATGGGCCAAACGGCCTTCTTCTGCACTGTAAATTCTATGATCTGTCCACCTGCGACTCCACTTTCAAGGAGCATTGAACCTGTACTCTTTGTTCTGTAACTCTCTCCAATTCTCGACCATTAACTGAGTAGGTCCTGCCCTGAAGTGATCTACCAAAATGCATCACCTCACATTTATCCAAATTAAACTCCATGGACCATTCATCGGCAGACTGGCCTAATTGGTCAAGATCCTGTTGCAATCTTATATAACCTTCTTCACTATCCACTATGCCACCAATCTTGGTATCATCTGCAAACTTACTAACCATGCCTCCTACATTCTCATCTAAATCATTAATATATATAACAAATAACAGTGGACCCAGCACCGATCCCTGAGGCACACCGCTGGTCACAGGCCTCCAGTTTAAAAAACAATCTTTGGCTTCGGTCGCCAAGCCAATTTTGTATCCAATTGGCTACATCACCCTGGATTCCGTGAGATTTAACCTTTTGCAACAACCTACCATGCGGTACCTTGTCAAAAGCCTTGCTAAAATCCATGTAGACACACCTACCTCCTTGATTACCCCTTCAAAATTCTCAATCAAATTCGTGAGACATGACTTTTCCCTTACAAAGCCATGTTGACTTCCCCTAATTAGCCTGTCTAGATGCCTGTAGATCCTGTCCCTCAGAATACCTTCCAACAACTTACCCACTACAGAAATAAGGCTCACCGTGGTGTCTGTAGTTCCCAGGCTTATCCCTACAGCCCTTCTTAAGCAAGGGCAGAACATTTGCCACCCTCCAATCTTCAGGCATCACTCCTGTGGCGGTCGATGATTCGAATATCTCAGCTAGGGGGCTGGAAATTTCCTCTCTAGCCTCCCACAACACCCTGGATACATTTCATCAGGTCCCGGGGATTTATCTATCTTGATCCGCTTTAATACCTCCAGCACCTCCTTCTCTGTAATGTGTACACTCCTCAAGACTTCACCTTTTATTTCCCCAATTTCCCTAACATTCGTGACTTTCTCAACAGTAAATACGGACGAGAAATATTCAGTTAGGACCTCTCCCGCCCCTTGTGAATCTGCACATAGATGACCTTGTTTATCCTGGTCATTCTTTTGCACTTTTTGTATCTGTAAAAGCTCTTTGGATTTTCCTTTGCCTTATCTGCCTAGACAATCTCATGTCCTCTTTTTGCCCTCCTGATTTCTCTCTTAACTCAACTCCGACAGGCCCTATATTTTTCAAGGGATCCACTTGATCCCAGCTGTCTATGCATGTCACATGCCTCCTTCTTCCTTTTGACCTTGGCCTCAATATCCCGAGCCATCCAGGGTTCCCTACTTCTACCAGCCTTACGCTCAAGAGCAGCACGGTAGCACAGTTGCTTCACAGCTCCAGGGTCCCTGGTTCGATTCCCGGCTTGGGTTACTGTCTGTGCTGAGTCTGCACGTTCTCCCCGTGTCTCTGTGGGTTTTCTCCGGGTGCTCCGGTTTCCTCCAACAGTCCAAAGGTGTATAGGTTAGGTGGATTGACCATGATAAATTAAAAGGCTGGGTGGGGTTACGGGGATAGGGTGGGCTTAAGTGGGGTGCTCATTCCAAGGGCCGGTGCAGACTCGATGGGCCGAATGGCCTCCATCTGCACTGTAAATTCTATGATCTAAGAGGAATATGCTCACCCTGAACCCTAATTAACACCCTTTTGAAAGACTCCCACTTACCAACTGTCCTCTTGCCCGTAAAAAGCCTCGCCCAATCAACTATTGGAAGTTCCACCCTAATACCATCGAAATTGGCCTTGCCCCAATTTATAATTTTAACTTTTGAGCCAGAACCATCATTCCCCACAGCTATCTTAAAATAAATGGAATTATGGTCACTGGTCCCAAAGTGATCTCGCACCAACATGTCCGTCACCTGCCCTTCCTTATTCCCCAAGAGGAGGTCAGGTTTTGCCCCATCTCTAGTCAGGCCATACGGATATTGAATGAGGAATTCTTCCTGAATACACTCGACAAATTTCTCTCCATCCAAACCCCTGGTGCTATGGCTGTCCCAGTTAATGTTGGGATAGTTAAAATCCCCTACTATTACCACCCTATTTGCCCGGCAGCTATCTGTAATCTCCTTACATATTTGCGTCTTGCTTTCCCATTGACTATTTGGGGGCCTATAGTACAGTCCTATCAAAGTGATCTCACCCTTCTGATATCTCAGTTCTACCCATGTAATAATAATAATAACCTTTTATTGTCACAAGTAGGCTCAGTGGGCAAACCCTTGGATATATTCTCTCTCTGTAATGCCGTGATACTGTCCCTAATCAAAAGCGCAACTCCCCCTCCTCTCTTACCACCCGTTCTATCTCGACTATAGCATTTGTCCCCCGGAACATTGAGCTGCCAGTCCTGCCCCTCCTTTAGCCATGTTCCAGTAATAGCGAAATATCCCAGTCCCACGTACCTATCCATGTCCTGAGTTCATATGCATTGCCCTCATTGAAATAAATGCAGTTCAATCTGTTCCTCTGCCTTTCACTTTTCTCTCTATCCCATCTTTACTACTCTCTGACTTCCTGCATTGGTTCCCATCCCCCTGCCACATTAGTTTAAACTCTCCCCAACAGCACTAGCAAACAACCACTCCGAGGACATTGGTTCTAGTCCTGCCCAGGTGCAGACCGTCTGATTTGTAATGGTCCCACATCCCCCAGAGCCGGTTGCAATTTCCCAAAAATCTGAATCCCTCCCTCCTGCACCATCTCTCAAGCCACGCATTCATCCTGTCTATCCTGTCATTCCTATTCGGACGAGCAACATTTTCTGTATTCAGGATGTGCTCTGATCTGAACTATGGATTTCACTCCTTAAATGATTTAATTATATTGAAATAAAAATTTAATGAGTACAGAGCTGTGAGTACCAAATCAACGTGACACTAACTTTGTTCATTTTATATTCTTTTCTTCCTTTTACTCTTCCACTCCTCGCTAAAATTCTGTATGATTATTCAAAGTCATTAATAAAGAGCACTTAACCATATGTCACAAAGGTATCAGCCACTTTCAACTTATAAATGATGCTGAAATCAGCATCACTACATAAATATGCCTCGATGACAAGGAATCCAGTAATGGTGTTATTTTAAAAAGACACCAATTCACTATGCAGGTCAAGATGAAGAATTACATCAGCAATATTGGTTGCCAAAATATGACTGTGCCTGACACACTGAGCATATGCTGCTGCTTCGCCATTTAACAGTGGTATCACAAAAGAGCTCAACACCAAGGTTTCTCAGTAAGGTCTACTCACCACAATTCTAAACCGTCCTCCAGCAGGTAAACATGGGGTGACTGGGAGACATCTGTACTCAGCTGAATGACTGGCAGCAAGAATGGATAGAGGTTTTTGCTATCTGCTCCCAAACCCTAGAGATAAGTAAACAGGGTGAAAAGTGAACAAACAGTCCCACTGGAGAAAATTGAACTATAAATACATATGCACACACAGACAAATAATTCATTTCTTCAAATATAATGTGCATTCTTTCCCCAAAAAACTGCTCAAAAATGATGGTTGTGAATTACACATCAACATCCTCCACCTTCAGGGACCCTGTCCTAACAAAACATTAGCAACCATTGACTTTCATTGGATTGGTCCATGAATATGTTTGACAAAATACTATACTTGTTTGCATTACTTTCTGCAGTATGGTTGATCAGGAAACTCTCCCCTTCTTACCACTTGTCGTGAGGTGTACTGGAAGGATTTCCAGGCTGATAATCTGCCTGTTTGGCCACATTATGAAGGCACATTGGGTGGCCATTAAGACCTGAAATAGGTCTTGAACTTCTGACCCACAGGTAGGAATGTCACCACTGCGCCATTAGACTTTAAATACACAGAACATGCTACCATTGTGCCACAATATTTCCAAACATAGAAAATACCATGAATGTAAAAGTAGAAGATGAAAATAAATACCCGACCAAGGTAAGAAAAAGGGTTCACATTTACAATCAGGAATCAAATATTGAAGTATAAAAGGACTGTTAAAAATAAACGCACTTCATCTAAATAGAACTGGACACAATAGTTGACAGTGAGAAACCAAGTGCAATAGGAACAACCAAAACATATCCCTGTAGATCTAAGAAGGCAGTAGAAGCTGGTCACTCTATGACATGAGCAGTTGGGACAAAGTTACCCCTTTGGAGCATTCTGTTCTGCTCGGCACAGCCGAAGAACTAAAGTTGTGCTTGTGAGTTGTTGCAGGAGGGCAGACTCAGGAATTCAGGGGAACAGAGTCTCGGGAGACCAGATTGAAACCCTGCAAGGTGGGCTGTCGTTGAGGCTGTCCAAGTTGGAGCGGCCTCTGGAGAGAATTCCAAGGGAAAATCTTCAAATGTGAGGGCTGGAATCCCTCATTGGAGAGAGGGTAAGTTGCACCAAGATTGGCCGACTCCCAGTATTTACTAATCTCTGGGTGGGTGGTTGAGAAATCTGTCTTGATCGCACCTACCATTTATTGTGTAGTGTGGTGTGTTAAACTGGTTTGCCTATTAATTCATATGTAGCTCAAATTTACCCTGAACGTTAAAGTAAAGACAGGTATTGTATAGTAAAGTTAATTTTTGTTTGTTCAAAACCTGTGGGATCTTGTGGCTTTAGTCTCTCAGCAAGGATGTTGAATCTCAAACTTTGTCTCAACAAAAAGTTATTGGTCCCTAACTGGATCTTACCAAAAACATAGATGTCTGGTCTAGGATCATAACACCCTATTCAAGAAAGGAGGGAGACCAAAACCAGGAAACTATAGGCCAGTTAGCCTAACAACTGTCATTTGAAAAATGTTGAATCCATTATTAAAGAAGCAGCAGCAGGATATTTAGAAAATTGTAATAAAACCAAGCAGACTCAACAGGTCTTTAAGAAAGGAAAATCTTGCTTGTTAAATTAGAGTTCTTTGAGGATGTAACAAGCAAGAGTGGATAAGGGGAACATTGGATGTAACGGATTGGATTCCCAAACAGTATTCGATAAGGTGCCACATAAAAGGTGAGATCATGTGGTTAGGAATAATATATTAGCATGGATAGAGGTCCGGCTAACTAACTGAAAGCAAACAAATGAAAACAAAATGCTAGAAATCTCAGCAAGTCTACTACTATCTGTGGAGAGAGAAACAGTTAACGTTTCAAGTCCACGATGAACGGCCTTTATTGAAAAGGGGATGGAGTATAAAATTGGGGAATTCTTACTTCACTTGTCCAGGGCATTGGTGAGATCACATATAGCGAGCTGCTTATAATCTTGGTCTACTTATTTAACGAGGGATATGCATGCATTGGAAGCAGTTCAAAGAAAGTTCAGTACGTTGCTTCCTGGGATGAAGGACTTGTCTTATGAAGAAAGATTGACAAGGTTAGTCCTACACTCATTGAAATATAAAGTGGTGATCTGATTGAATCATATAAGATTCTGAGAGGCTTGGCAGGGTAGATGCTGAAAGGATGTTTCCCTCGTGGGTGAATCTAGACTGAGAGTGGCACAATTTCAGAATAAGGAATCTTCTACTTAAGGTGAAGATTAGGAGGAATTTCTTCTCTGAGTGTTGTTTACCTTTGGAATTCTCTATCCCAGAGAGCAATGGAGGCTGAGTCATTGAAAATATTCAAGGTGAAAGGAGTTTAGCAGATTTATAATGTGGAAGGGAGTTAATGGTTATGTGGAGTGTGGGGGACGGGCAGGCAAAAAACTGACGTTAACCTTATAAAATGGTGGAGCAGGTTTGAAGTCCCAAAAAGCCTATTCCAGCTGTTATTTCTTTTATTGATACAAGGAATCTTTTCATGCAGCAAGTGGCAATGACCTGGAACTCAATGCCTACCAGGCAGAGACAACTAATTATTGGAAAAGGAAGTTGGATAGACACATGAGGGTAACCAATTTATAGAGTTATGGGGGTATAGTGGGAGAATCGGATTAATTAATTAGTCCTACAAATAGCCAGTATGGGCGTGCTAGGCCAAATGGACACCTTATGTGCCAAATAACTATATGGTAACCGGCTAATATCTCTCTATCTGGCTTGTATCACATTTTGTTTGACAATGCTCCTGTGAAGCACCTTGGGATTTTTGTTACGTTATAGGTGATATCTAAATATAACCTGTTCTGGTTGTTAGAACATGTAGAGTCAGGGGACAAGTAGCAGAAATAAATGGCTACAAAACAGAAATGGTAGAGCAGGGTGTAAATGTAGTTACTCAGACTGGACAAAGGTGTTCTATCAGGATCAGCTTTGAGACCATTGTTGTTCACATATGAACATTGGATTTGGACTCAGAAATCTGAAAAGTACAATTTCAAAATTTGAAAAGAAACCCAAATTGTAGTTAACATTTCATATAGGACTATGACAGTATACAAGTGTTAATAAATTCATGTGTAATTGGCAAATGAATTTAATTATCTGTAAACAAGAAGTGGTACATTTTGGTAGAAAGATTAAGGGGGTGACCTCACCGAAATTTGGCAAAGTGTTAGGATCTTACTGAAAACCGGCGTGGAGCTCTCCAGTTCCACAGATTAGTTTGCTCTCCAAATCTTGAGCCACTTGTCAAAAAAAAAAGTGAGTGGGCGTGGTTTACGCTGTAACTCTGGTGGGGCGAGGACACGACAGCAAAGAACTGGTTCCACACAGTTCGGGGTGCTATCTTTTTTTTTTAGAAAATATTTTATTGAAGCATTTGTAATTTTCACAGTTTAACACATTAACATTTCTTAAACAACCGCGTGGGCCGACACACGCAAAACACCTAAAAGAACAAAAACAGAAAACAACGTCCTCTATTACCCCGCCCTATTCCTTAATTACCCGTATACTAAGTTTCATGTCCTGATCTAACAATTTCATGCCTTCAGCTTCGCCCCACCCCCCCCCCACTTACCCCTCTCCCCCTTACGGTTGTCATCTCGGGCGAACCCCTGAGTTGATCCTCTCAAGGCGAACTTGATTTTTTCCAGCCTGAGAAACCCCGCCATGTCGCTGACCCACACTCCTGACTTCGGGGGCTCCGAGTCCCGCCATCCCAGCAAAATCCATCTCCGGGCCACCAGGGAGGAGAAGGCCATCGGCCTCCTTCCCCCCTCCCCTCGGCCCCCACATCTTCCGATACCCCAAATATTGCCAGTTCTGGACTCGGGGTTACCCTCCGGGGTGCCATCTTTAAATGGCACCCCGACCAGCACTGCAATGAGAACCAAGCCACAAGCAATCCAAGGATTCTTTATCACAAACCTTTCTCCCAATTATTTTCAGACTGACTTTCATTCCTCCCCCCACACCCGGATATTCATCTCTGGATATCCCATCCATGCAACCCCCCCCACCCCCCAACACCTCCACCATGTATAGACACAACCCATCCACCTCCACCAATGGGACTCCCACTGGGGTACGTCCTTGGCACTACCTCCTGTCAGTACCAACCTGACAATGCCATGGCAGTTCACAGGCATGTCCTTCCATCGCTCATGCGTACCTCTGCGCGCTCAGAGATCCCCTGGACAACCTCTTACAAATAGGACTAACCTATTACAAACACGTCAACAAGGAATGAAGATCTCGCGAGAGGGCATCATATGGTGCGGTGGCCACTAATGACATTGAATTGTAGTGAAATTTATTCAAATAAGGTTCACACCCTTGTGGGCATGAATCTCGTGACGCCGTCAACGAGGGGTGGTGAAAATCGAAAGCATCGATCAAGCTGCCGAGAAACACCTTTCCCAATTCTCATGAGATTTTCCACCCGCGTCACTGATCCTCTGAACGGCGTGTGCGGCTTTACGATTTTACGGTCTAAATGGGGGTAGAGGACTCTGGGGTAGATACAAAAATCACTAAAAGCAGTACCACAGGTTAATAAGGTCATAACATAAGAACATAAGAACTAGGAGCAGGGGTAGGTCATCTGGCCCCTCGAACCTGCTCCGCCATTCAATGAGATCATGGCTGATCTTTTGTGGACTCAGATCCACTTTCCTCCCAGAACACCATAACCCTTTATTCCTTTATTCTTCATAAAACTATCTATCTTTATCTTGAAAACATTTAATGAAGGAGCCTCTACTGCTTCACTGGGCAAGGAATTCCATAGATTCACAACCCTTTGGGTGAAGAAGTTCCTCCTGAACTCAGTCCTAAATCTACTTCCCCTTATTTTGAGGCTATGCCTCCTAGTTCTGCTTTCACTTGCCAGTGGAAACAACCTGTCGCATCTAAACTGTCTATTCCCTTCATAATTTTATATGTTTCTATAAGATCCCCTCGCATCCTTCTAAATTCCAACGAGTACAGTCCCAGTCTACTCAACCTCTCCTCGTAATCCAACCCCCTCAACTCTGTGATTAATAAAGTATACTTATAATTATAGTTAATTTCCAAGGGGATAAGATTGATGTAAAGAATTATGTTAAACGTGTGAAAACTTTAATTTGACAATATTTGGAGTACTGTAGATAGTCTAGTCTCCATGTTGTTAACTGGATATAGGGGAGTTGAGAAGATGCAAAAAAGATTGACTAGAATATCAAAACTGAGAGGTTAAACATATGCAAATAGCCCAATTCAGCCTCAAAGTTACCAGGAAGAGAAATGGAGCTGAAAACTAGGGAATGAGTTCTGAGCAGGAATCAGAAAAAATGGCTTCAACCTTTCTAATGTTAAGTTGGAAGAAATTTCTTCTCATCCAGTGCTGGATGTGGGACAAGCAGTCTGATCGGTTAGCAACAATTAGCACTGAACTAAGAAATCATCACAGTACAGATAGGCATACAAAATGCCATGGCACAGTAAAGCAAGTTGCAAACAGTCTTTCTCTCTACGTGAAATCCGATCGATCGGAAACTTTCTTCATTGTATTCTTTCTTAATATGTCATTGATTGTAACATCAACTAAAGCCTCTAATCAATTAT
Organism: Scyliorhinus torazame; assembly: GCF_047496885.1. NCBI lineage: Eukaryota > Metazoa > Chordata > Chondrichthyes > Carcharhiniformes > Scyliorhinidae > Scyliorhinus > Scyliorhinus torazame. The sequence goes on from NC_092709.1 coordinate 227,052,850, forward strand.
AATCCTTATCTAAAGGTTTTCATTTTGCTCACTTCCTTGCTTCAGTGATTTGGAGGTGACCCACCATTTTGGATTACCAGTCACTACTTCAAAAAAGGACGGTTATATAATTTCCATGACAATTTCTGGATTGTTTGTCCTTTTAGATTACACTCTTTGCCCAGGTAGCCACTTGTGTGTTGCTTATGTCTACCCGCATTGTGATACCTTGGTTTAACCCAGGGACATCAAAAACAATATACCCATTTAGATGAATAAAAATCCAGAAACGTCACTGGCATGGGATCTGTCATGTTGTGCTTTCTCTATGGATGGCCACTGATTCTCCAACTGTGGGATAACCACCTTCTTGGGCGTCACTGTGGCACAACAGTTAGCACTGCTGCCTCACAGCATCAGGGACCCGGGTTCAATTCCAGCCTTGAGTGACTGTATGGAGTTTGCACTTTCTCCCCCTGTCTGCGTAGGTTTCCTCCGGGTGCTCCAGTTTCCTCCCACAGTCGAAAGATGTGCAAGTTAGGTGGATTGGCCATGCTAAATTTCCCCCCAGTGTCCAAAGATGTGCAGGTTGGGTGGGGTTACAGGGATGGGACGGGGGAGTGGGCCAAGGTAGGGTGTTCTTTCAAAGGCCGGTGCAGACTCGATGGGCCGAATGGCCTTCTTCTGCACTGTAGGAATTCTATCAAAGAAGTTTTGATAGGCTTTATTTTCTAGGAGCGAGAAGATTGAAAGGTGACCCAATTAATGGGCTGGTCTCTCCATTATTAACACTATGTCCCCCATGCCGGCGCCAAAACAGTGGAGCTGTACTCTTGAAAATCCTGCAAAACAGTGAATCGAATTCACAGCCCTGCAGGGGACTAGCAGGGACCCAGAGTGAATCTCGCAGCTTTTGCTGCAGATTCGGGCCCCACACTTCCGGGTCAGAGGCCGCACATGCGCACGGCGGCGGCCTCCAGCGGCCGCGCCATGCTCCATGGCGGACTCGGACCGCGGAGGTAGACTCACAAAGGAGGCCCCCTGATCGGTCGGCCGTGCGCCCGACTCTCAAACCCCGCACATTAATTCCCCGGCCGCCTGTGATCCACCCGCCCCCGACCACGCGAGCATCCCAACCGGCAATAGGTTAGTCCCACACCGTCGGAAACTCGACCGGTCAGGGGTGGAGGATTGCTGAGCGGGCCTCTGGCAATGGCACCCGCGGCGTACTTCCTCGTTGACTCCGATTTTCGGTGCCCGGAGAATCGCCAAACCGGTGCCGGGCCCGATTACCACATCAAACTGGATTATCCACCCCAACGCCGGCCGTGATTTCGGCATCGGGGTGTGGAGAATCCAGTCCAACGTCTTTAAGATTATAAAATAATTTAATAAAGAGAATGTTTCCATCAGGGACTACAAATTTAAGATAGGCGCCAATAAATCCAATCAGAAATTCCGGAGAGATCTCCTTACCAAGAGAGTGGTTAGAACATGAAACTTATCAACAGAAGCAGTAATTGAGTTGACAAGCACAGATGCACTTAAAGGGAGAAGAGATAAGCACAAATGGGAGAAATTAATGAAAGGCTATGGTATGAGGTTAGATGAGGGGTGTGGGGGGGTCATGTGGCCCATAGACAGTGGCATAGACCTGTCGGGTCACTTGTCCCGTTTCTCTGCTGTACAATACTACATACTCAGTTCAGAGCTTTGAGAGCGACTTCCGGTTGCGGCTATGCAGAGCTGAGCCGCACGTTCGGCAGCTCCCGCTTGGAACGGCATTTTTTCGACATTTCCCGGTGTGGGAAAAAGACTGCAACATTCCCCCGACAGTGTATGGCTTGGACCAGGAGCGGGGCGACTAAAAAAAGTGGTGGTGAAGCCAAAGAAAGTGCGAGGGAAAAAGAGCAAGATGGCGGCGGGCAGGGACCAGGCAGCGTGGATGCAGTGGGCGCAGAGGCAGCAGGAGGTTATCCAGCGCTGCTTCAGAGAGCTCAAGGCAGACCTGCTGGAGTTGATGAAGGCTTCTATTGATAAGCTGCTGGAGACCCAGACGGCCCAGCGGGTGGCGAAATGCGAGGTCCGACAAAAGATCTCAGATAACGAGGACGAGATCTTGGGCCTAGCGGTAAAGGTGGAGCTTTAGGGCGAGGAGGTGAGCGAGCGGGTCCGAGGAAGCATATGGAGGTCAACGATAACGGGGAGGTCCGAGACGGGATGGTCTAGGTGGCGCTGAAGGCGGTGGTTAGGGGAGAGCTGATCTCCATTAGGGTCCACAAGCAGAGGAGAGAGCAGAGGGAGAGGGAGAGGCTGATGGGGAAGATGGTGAGGGTAGACAGGAGGTATGCGGAGGAGGGACAGTTGAGGGAGAGGCATAGCCCCCAGGCCGAATTCGACCTGTTGACCACCAGGAAGGCGGAGGCGCAGTGGAGGAACGCCCAGGGGGCGATTTATGAATATGGGGAAAAGGCAAGTCGGATGCTGGCGCATCAGCTTCGGAAGCGGGACGCAGCTAGGGAGCTCGGGGGAGTTAAGGATCGGGGAGGGAGTGTGATTGGCATCAATGGGGTCTTCAGGGACCTTTACGAGGAACTGTATCGGTCCGAGCCCCCACAGGAGGGAGGGATGGGCCACTTTAGAACATAAGAACTAGAAGCAGGAGTAGGCCATCTGGCCCCTCGAGCCTGCTCCACCATTCAATGAAATTATGGCTGATCTTTTGTGGACTCAGCTCCACTTTCCGGCCCGAACACCATAACCCTTAATCCCTTTATTCTTCAAAAAACTATCCATCTTTATCTTAAAAACATTTAATGAAGGAGCCTCTACTAGTTCACTGGGCAAGGAATTCCATAGATTCACAACCCTTTGGGTGAAGATGTTCCTCCTAAACTCAGTCCTAAATCTACTTCCCCTTATTTTGAGGCTATTCCCCCTAGTTCTGCTTTCACCCGCCAGTGGAAACAACCTGCCCGCATCTATCCTATCTATTCGCTTCATAATTTTATCTGTTTCTACAAGATCCCCCCTCATCCTTCTAAATTCCAACAAGTACAGTCTCAGTCTACTCAACCTCTCCTCGTAATCCAACCCCTTCAGCTGTGGGGTTAACCTAGTGAATCTCCTCTGCACACCCTCCAGTGCCAGTACGTTCTTTCTCAAGTAAGGAGACCAAAACTGAACACAATACTCCAGGTGTGGCCTCACTAACACCGTATACAATTGCAGCATAACCTCCCTGGTCTTAAACGCCATCCCTCTAGCAATGAAGGACAAAATTCCATTTGCCTTCTTAATCACCTGTTGCACCTGTAAACCAACTTTTTGCGACTCATGCACTAGCACACCCAGGTCTCTCTGCACAGCAGCATGTTTTAATATTTTATCATTTAAATAATAATCCCTTTTGCTGTTATCCATTTGCTAAAATGGATAACCTCACATTTGTCAACATTGTATTCCATTTGCCAGACCCTAGCCCATTCACTTAGCCTATCCAAATCCCTCTGCAGACTTCCAGTATCCTCTGCACTTTTTGCTTTACCACTTATCTTAGTGTCGTCTGCAAACTTGGACACATTGCCCTTGGTCCCCAACTCCAAATCATCTATGTAAATTGTGAACAGTTGTGGGCCCAACACTGATCCCTGAGGGACACCACTAGCTACTGATTGCCAACCAGAGAAACCCCCATTAATCCTCACTCTTTGCTTTCTATTAATTAACCAATCCTCTGTCCATGCTACTACCTTCCCCTTAATGCCATGCATCTTTATCTTATGCAGCAACCTTTTGTGTGGCACCTTGTCAAAGGCTTTCTGAAAATCCAGATATACCACATCCATTGGCTCCCCGTTATCTACCGCACTGGTAATGTCCTCAAAATATTCCTCTAAATTAGTTAGGCACGACCTGCCCTTTATGAACCCATGCTGTGTCTGCCCAATGGGACAATTTCCATCCAAATGCCTCGCTATTTCTTCCTTGATGATAGATTCCAGCATCTTCCCTACTACCGAAATTAAGCTCACTGGCCTATAATTACCCGCTTTCTGCCTACCTCCTTTTCTAAACAGTGGTGTCACGTTTGTTAATTTCCAATCCGCCGGGACCACCCCAGAGTCTAGTGAATTTTGGTAAATTATCACGAGTGCATTTGCAATTTCCCTAGCCATCTCTTTTAGCACTCTGGGATGCATTCCATCAGGGCCAGGAGACTGGTCTACCTTTAGCCCCATTAGCTTGCCCATCCCTACCTCCTTGGTGATAACAATCCTCTCAAGGTCCTCACCTGTCATAGCCTCATTTCCATCAGTCATTGGCATGTTATTTGTGTCTTCCACTGTGAAGACCCAAAAAACCTTTCTGGACCAACTGAGGTTCCCAAAGGTGGAGGAGGGACTGGTGGCAGGATTAGGGGCCCCGATTGGGCTGGAGGAGCGGGCCAAAGGAATAGGGAGCATGCAGGCGGGGAAGGCACCGAGGCTGGACGGTTTCCCGGTCGAATTTTACAAGAGATATGTGGACCTGTTGGGCCCGTTGCTGGTTAGGACCTTCAATGAGGCATGGGAGAGGGGAGCTTTGCCCCCGACGATGTCCCGGGCACTGATCTCCTTGATCCTGAAGCAGGACAAGGATCCCCTACAGTGTGGGTCTTACAGGCCGATTTCATTGTTGAATGTAGATGCCAAGGAGGCGAAGGTCTCAGCTACGGGAATTGAGGAGTGTGTGCCGCAGGTCATCCACGAAGACCAGACGGGGTTCGTGAAGGGGAGGCAGTTGAAAGCGAATGTGCGGAGGCTCCTGAACGTTATTATGATGCCGGCGAGGGAGGGGGAGGCGGAGATAGTGGCGGCGATGGATGCTAAGAAGGCCTTCGATAGGGTAGACTGGGGGTACTTGTGGGAGGTGCTGAAGAGGTTCGGGTTTGGGGAGGGGTTCATCAGGTGGGTTAGGCTGTTGTACGAGGTCCCGATGGCGAGTCCGATGGACGTCTGAGTACTTTCGGTTGCATCGAGGGATGAGGCAGGGGTGTCCCCTGTACCCCTGCTCTTCGCACTGGCGATTGAGCCCCTGGCTATGGCAGTGAGGGAGTCGAGGAACTGGAGGGGCTGGTGCGGGGTGGGGAGGAGCATAGGGTGTCGCTCTATGCGGACGACTTGCTGCTATACGTGGACCCGGTGGGGAAAATGCCGCAGGTAATGAGGATCCTCAGGGAGTTCGGGGATTTCTCAGGGTACAAGCTCAACATGGGGAAGAGCAAATTGTTCGTGGTTCACCCAGGGGACCAGGAGAGGGGGGATTGGCGAGCTCCCACTGAGAAGGGCGGAGAGGAGTATTTGGGGGTCCAGGTGGCCAGGAGTTGGGGGGACCTGCATAAACTTAATTTCATGAGGCTGGTGGAGCAAATGGAGGAGGAGTTCAAGAGGTGGGACGCGTTGCCGCTGTCCCTGGCAGGTAAGGTGCAGTTAGTCAAGATGATGGTGCTCCCAAGGGTTTTTGTTCCTGTTCCAGTGCCTCCCCATTCTTATCCCGAAGGCCTTCTTTAGGCGGGTCAACAGGAGCATAACGGGGTTTGTGTGGGCGCGAGGGACTCCGAGGGTGAGAAGGGTGTTCCTGGAGCGGAGTAGGGATGGGGGTGTGGCTGGCGCTGCCCAACCTCTGTGGATACTACTGGGCCTCCAATGCGGCGATGATGCGCAAGTGGGTGATGGAGGGGGAGGGGGCGGCATGAAAGAGGCTTGTGAGGGTACGAGTCTGGGGGCGCTGGCAACGGCGCCGTTGCCGGTCCCTCCAAGGAGATATACCACGAGCCCGGTGGTGGCGGCTACCCTCAAAATTTGGGGGCAATGGAGGCGGCACAGGGGGGAAGTGGGGGCCTCGGTGTGGACCCCGACACGGGGGAACCACCGGTTTGTCCCAGGGAGAATAGATGGAGGGTTTTCGGGGTGGCACAGGGCAGGGATAAGAAGATTGGGGGACCTGTTTGTGTATGGGAAGTTCGCGTGCCTGGGTGAGCTGGAGGAGTAGTACGGGCTCCCCCCGGAAAACACCTTTAGGTATCTACAGGTAAGGGCGTTTGCCAGGCAGCAAGTGGTGGAATTCCCGCTGCTGCCGCCACGCACGGTACAGGACAGGGTGCTCTCGGGGGTGTGGGTTGGAGAGGGGAAGATCTCGGCAACATACCAGGTGATGCAGGAGGAGGAGGAGGCCTCGGTGGAGGAGCTGAAAGATAAGTGGTTGGAGGAATTGGGGGAGGAGATCGAGGAGGGGACGTGGGCAGATGCCCTAGGGAGGGTGAACTCTTCCTCTTCGTGCGCGAGGCTCAGCCTCATACAGTTTAAGGTGCTGCAAAGGGCACACATGACCGGGACAAGGATGAGCCGGTTTTTTGGGGGTGAGAACAGGTGTGTTAGGTACTCAGGGAGCCCAGCAAACCACACCCATATGTTCTGGGCATGCCCAGCGCTGGAGGAATTTTGGAAGGGCATAGCGAGGACGGTGTCAAGAGTGGTAGGATCCAGGATCAAACCGGGCTGGAGGCTCGCAATATTTGGGGTTGCAGAGGAGCCGGGAGTGCAGGAGGCAAAAGAGGCCGGTATTCTGGCCTTTGCATCCCTGGTAGCCCAGCCAAGGATTCTTCTTCAGTGGAAAGATGCGAGGCCCCCAAGCGTGGAATCCTGGATCAACGATATGGCGGGGTTTATTAAATTGGAGAGGGTGAAATTTGCCTTAAGGGGATCGGTGCAAGGGTTTTTCAGGCGGTGGCAACTGTTCTTAGACTTCCTGGCAGAACGGTAGACAATGGTCAGCAGCAGCAACCCGGGCGGGGGAGGTGTTCTATTTTATTTTTGCTTGTCTATACTGGGGAATCGGAGGGGGTGTATTTATTTGCTTTGTTTGCTATGTGTTTCGGCGGGTGTTAATTTATTATTTATGTATAGCGGGGAGGGGGGCACTGGGTTGTTTTGTTTGGTATTCAATTCTATTGGGTTCCTTTTACATTTTGTTAATGATATTTTGGGGAAACTTTAATAAAAGTTTTTTTTTTAAAGTTCAGAGCTTTGAGAGCTAATAGCTACCAGAGTCAATAGTGCAGTATCCATCACACTAATATATATGCTGTGCACTATAAAAGCAATGTACAACAGTGTAATTTAAACAAAAAACTCCCCAGTTGAAGCATCGCAAAAAGTCAATACTTTTATTATGATTGGAGGTATGAGCTGCTGAAAGTATGCAGTAGTTGTAAACCTTATGATGACTATGACCAAAGGAAGAGTTCAATAGAAAATATTTACCTCCAGACTGTTTCCAATTAATATCTTTGAAATAGGAACATTGCAACAACTACTAACATTCTAGTTATATAACATTTCTTGGCCTGGGTCACTTGAAATTCGCCTGAAGTCCAATCATGAACCATAATTTAACCATTCCAAACTGCTCATCATCTCGGGCTGTGTTTCTCAATTTTCTCCGAACGTAAAGCCTCATACAAGGGTACAGGTGCATGAACAGTAATGGCCTAGCACTGACTCCATCATGTGGTCAGATTCTTTGGGTGCAATTTAACGGCCGCATTGTGCTTAGCGAGGATCCCATATGGGCCACTTCGACCGCAGAAGCCCAAATCAGCTCCAGGGTCCCAGGTTCGGTTCCGGCTTGGGTCACTGTCTGTGCGGAGTCTGCACATCCTCCCCGTGTGTGCGTAGGTTTCCTCCGGGTGCTCCGGTTTCCTCCCACAGTCCAAAGATGTGCAGGTTAGGTGGATTGGCCATGATAAATTGCCCTTAGTGTCCAAAATTGCCCTTAGTGTTGGGTGGGGTTGCTGGGTTATGGGGATAGGGTGGAAGTGTTGACCTTGGGTAGGGTGCTCTTTCCAAGAGCCGGTGCAGACTCGACGGGCCGAATGCACTGTAAATTCTATGATAATCTATGATGCCAGGCGCCGAGTGGTTTGCAATCTAACCGGCCCGCTCCCATTGGCGGGATTTGGATCCCGCCGAGACGTGGCGTGAAGCTAATTGAGGTCAATTAAGGGCAATCTCCACCGAGACTAATGAGATGAACGCCAGATCTAACGGCCGGCCTCCTATGATCTAACCGACTCCGATCACGCAGATTAGTACTGGTCCATACAAATGTGAATCAGGCGTCACAGCACATGGGAGGGGGGGGGGGGTGTCTCCCAGGATTTTGGAGGTCCCTGTGTGGCCAGGGACTGGGCAGGGAAGAACGTCTCCCTCTACCTTGGCACAACCAAGCTGGCACCTTGGCACTAAGGTGCCTGAGTGGCACTGCCAGGCTGGCAGAGCCACGGGTCAGGGCCTGAGGCAGGCCATGCCCATGAGAGGAGGAATGAGGTGTATGAAGGGTGAGGGGGGTGAAGGACGGGTCTGAAGGGGCCTCAAGAAGGTTCGGAGGGAGTGGGGGGGGGGGGGGTCTGAAAGAGGGCATGGGAAGGCCTGAAAAAGGGGGGCCTTCGGCGACCACATTGTGGGGTGTTCTCACCTTGGATGGGAGTAACGTGCATGTGCGTGAGGGTGACATTGACCGTGGATGGGGGACCCTCAAGCTCACTTAGAGATTGAGGCACCCAAAAATGGTGGCGCGATCTGCGAGGAACCAGTGTGGTCTGCGAGTTCAGCTCCCCAGTGATGGAAAAAGTGATGACTAGCCCAGAGAGAAACTGCCCAGGGCCCGAACAAATGACTAAGTGTGGTTAGATAGCGGTGGGAACACGCCAACAGAGCTGGGTAGAAACTCCCAGCCAAACCCGCCTGAAAGGATACTTGTAAACTATTCCAGTAGATCTCTGAGTCTAAGACCTTTAACGGTGGGGCTCACTCTCACTCTCCCTGGAGGGAAGAGTGCAGACGAACAAGATGAACGTACTGCCAAGGTTCCTCTTCCTGTTTAGATCCATCCGGATCTTCATCCCCAAGGCCTTTTTCCAAAACATAGACAGGCTAATCATGGCGTTTGAATGGGGGGGGCAAGAACCTGAGAATTCCCAAACCGACACTGCAAAGAGGGAAAGTCAGAGCCTGGCTCTACCGAACCTACAATACTACCACTGGGCAGCAACGGCAGAAAAAGTGAGGGGATGGGTACAAGAACCCGACACAGATTGGGTACAAATAGAGGAGGTATCCTGTAAAGGAACAACCCTCAGGGCCCTGGCCACAGCAGCATTCCCATCCTCCTCAACAAGCCCATTGGTAGTGGCCACACTGAGAACGTGGACCCAGTTGAGACAGCAGTTCGGGATAACCAAAATGTCCCTTATGGCCCCCATCTGCGGCAATCACAGATTCCCCCCAGCCATGCTAGATACCACCTTCAAAAGATGGAGGCAGGACGGGGGCACACTGACGGTCGGGGACTTCTACGTAAGGCACAGACTGGCGACACTGGATGAACTGACGAGGAAGTGGAAACTAGCAAGAGGACAGGAATTGAGACACCTCCAAATAAAGCACTTCCTCCGCAAAGAGACAGAAGGGTACCCCGGGGCCCCAGAAACCACACTATTAGAGGACCTGATAGGCACAAGCAGCGAGAAGGGGGTGCTATGTGGGAAAATATACGGACAGCTACTGGACAAAGCCCAAACACCATTGGACAGGACCAGACAAAAATGGGAGGACGAATTGGGGACAGAGGTGGGATGGGGACTCTGGAGTGAATCACTGAGCAGGGTGAGCTCCACCTCCTCCTGCATAAGGCTAAGCCTAATGCAGCTCAAAGTGGTGCACAGAGTGCACCTGACCAGGACCCGAATGAGCAGGTTCTTCCCGGAGGTGGAGGACAAATGTGAACGGTGCCAGAGGGGCCCGGCCAACCACACCCACATGTTCTGGGCTTGCCCCAAGCTTGCTGGGTTCTGGACAGCCTTCTCCGAGGCAATGTCCAATGTTGTGGGGATGAGGGTGAAGCCATGCCCAATAGTGGCAATCTTCGGGGTATCGGAACAGCCAGAGCTACACATGGGGAAGGGGACCAACGCCCTCGCCTTCGCTTCCCTAATCGCACGCCGGAGAATCCTGCTCGGCTGGCGATCGGCAGCACCACCCAAAACTGCAGACTAGCTCGCTGACTTCTCGGAATTTCTCCACCTGGAGAGGATTAAGTATGCCATCCGAGGGTCAGAGAAAGGCTTCCTGGATATTTGGGGGCAGTTCGGGGGGTGGGAGAAGAGAGAGAGAGAGAGAGAGAGAGAGAGAGAGAAAGAGGGGAAGGGGGGATATCATCGACCGATCCAGAGGGCAGCAAAATGTACATACAGTTAGTCAAATGAAGGACAAAACAAACCTCTCTGTAAAATAAAGCAAATTAGCGCGGGCAAGAAAAATGTAATGTATATAAGTAACAACTGTTTATAAATTATTCAATAAAAAGCCAATAAAAAGATTTTCCAAAACAAAAAAGATCTGAGTCTAGATGGTAACAACCATCCATATATGTGACTGTAACGTCGTCAGGTACTCCTGATATTCTGAACAGCTGGGCTCCCAGCAATGTTCAAGTAATGGAACACAATACAATTCAAAACACAATAGAAAGAAAATGCACTTAAAAGTTGTACCTGAACTAAATGAACTAGTGTGGTGAGAATTGCACAACGCAGCATATTGTGATCTTCAGACTGCTTCCACAGCAAAGGCAAATACTGCACCAAAGATCCAACATACGGCCGAATCTGTAAATGAAACAAAATCTATTAGGGCAACTAATTAGAGGAGGAACGAAAAAAGTTGATTATGTACATAATGTACTGTTCATCAAATGTGCAAAATAACAAGAATGAGAATGGTTACTTTGAAATGCCAAAGTACACCGAAGACAAAACCCAATAGTGCCTCATGATAAGTTTTAATATTTCAAATCAAATTAATAGGTAGCTGCTGAAAAATATACTGCCGTCTATTTCTGCCAAGTTGAATATGCCATTTAATTTTGTTGCGATCCTTGCCTCATTAAAACCTCTTTGATCAAAATTTTTGCAACACCCCAATACCAACTTTAACACAGCATCCATTTTTATGCTTCAACTTGGGATATTTTCCCACATTAAAGAAGCTATATAACTGCAATTTTAAAAAAAACATTATGTGAGGGCTTAAAAATAGATCACACGGGAGCTTACTAACTATTCCCACAACATGGAGATAATTTACACGGGAGTGACGTGATGCATTGCTCCTCTGGAGCCCTCTGAATCATTTAATCCTTAGATATCGTTGCATTTAATTCACTCAGATTAGCATTTTTGTTACTGACAGTCTGAGGTATTTCTACACTTTACTGGAAGTGACAATTGTATTTGGATGAAAAGACATTCAAAGTGAGCAACAAACTGTGAATGGCTGTTTATCAAACGCAATTATGGGAAATGTTGTAATCAAGGGATAATTACGGATGAGAAAGCATTCAACCCATCTTAGTTTATTCATCGAGAAAGACAACAAATTGTACTATTGGAGAATCATTTTTGATCATTCCAGGGTTTTTGGTGCCACCGCCATCCAGGAACCCATTGTGTGTGTAATTACTGTGTTAAGAACTCTTTGTTTCTCTTTCTCTAGTTTGAAACTATGCCGTATCTTGAAGTTAAACTTTTTGTACTCTTGATGATTAACCTTTATCAGACATTTAATACTTTTTTTGATCCAACCAGAAGGTTGCTAATAACAAGAAGCTAAATGCCCTTTCTCAAAGAGGCACCAATGATAAAGTGTTACAAATAAACAAAACTTTTAAGCAAACTTAACTAATGAGATTAAAATGACATTCCCAGGGGCAAAGATACACCAAAGTTCTCCCAGTCTGATGTGTATCAACAGACACTGCATGCCCTCCCTCCAGAGATAGCTGGGTGCGGACAGAGCTGCGGAAGAGAGGCAGGCTGTCAGGCCAAACTTGACTGCCCAATGCCTGGAGCTTTTGATGGTCATCTTGGTCAGGACCACCATATAGAAATCCTCAATTGTGTCTGCTCCCCATCACTTTATTGATGATTGAGAATAAACTGATGGGGCACTCAGTTCGTCTTGCTTTTTGTATACTGGGCAGTTTTTCACATTGCCGGGTAGATGCCAATGTTGTAGCTGTACTGGAACAGTTTGGCTAGGGCGAGCAGCATGTTCTGGGGCACAGGTCTTCAGTGCTAGCGCCGGAATATTGTCAGGGCCCATAGACGTTGCAGTATCCAGTGCTTTCAGCCATTTCTTGTTGTCATGTGGAGTGAACCGATTTCGCTGAAGACTGACATCTGTGATGCTGGGGACCTCCAAGAGGAGGATGAGATCGATCATCCACTCGGCACTTCTGGCTGAAGATGGTTACAAATGCTGCAACCTTATCTTTCGCACAGATGTGCAGGGCTTCCACACCTTTGAAGATGATAATATTGTGAAGCCTCCTCCACAAGTGAGTTGTCTAATTGTCCACCACCATTCAAGGCTGGATGTGGCAGGATTGTAGAGCTTAGATCTGATTCATTGGTTATGGAATCGCTTAGCTCTTATCACGTTCTGCTTTTGCATGCAAGTAGTTCTGTGTTGTAGCTTCACCAGGTTGGCACCTCATTTTTTGGTATGGCTAGTGCTGCTCCTGGCATGCCATCCTGCACTCTTCATTGAACAAAGGCTGATCCCCTGGCTTAGTACAATGGGGGACGTGCCCGGCCATGAGGATAAAGATTGTGTCTGAGTACAAATCGGCTGCTGGTGACGGCCCACAGCGCCTCAGTTGCTAGATCGGTTTGAAGTATTGCCTATTTAGCACGGTGGTATTGTCACACAACACGATGGTGGATATCCTCATTGGGAAGATAGATAGTTGGTGCCTGGGATATTATCTCTTAAGGTATCATTCCATCAGTATGACTATGTCAGGCTGTTGCTTTACTAGTCTGTGACAGCTCTCCCAATTTTGGCACAAGCCCCTAGATTTTAGGAAGGAGGACTGTGCAGGGTCAACAGGGCTGGGTTTGTTGTTGTCGTTTCCAATGCCTGGGTCAGTGCCGGGTGGTCTGGTTTCATTCCTTTCTGTCGGTATCCGGTAATGGTTGGATTCAACCAATTGTTGGCCATTTTAGAGGGCATTTTAAGGGTCAACCATTTCTGTGAGTCTGGAGTCACATGTCAGCCAGGCCAGGTAAGGATGGCAAGTTTGCTTCCCTATTGGACATTAGTGAACCAGATGGGTTTTTACGACAATCGACAATGGTTTCATGCTCATCATTAAACTTTTAATGCCAGATTTTTTAATTGAATTGTAGTTCCGGCAGCTGCCATGGTGGGATGTGAACCCGGGCCCCCAGAACATTACCCTGGGTCTCTGGATTAATAGCCCAATTTCAATCCTGTTGCGCCATTTCTGCTGCCCCTAATCTACGCCACCTCCTCCCACTAGAATCTGGTATTAGTAATTAATGAGTGGAGTTTTCTGCAATATCCAACAAACCTAGGAATGGAATAAGGTGATAGCTCATGTAACCCTTTAAAATTATAGTATTGCAATTCTATATGTTTGAACTTTGCAGTTTGGCCAATGCATGTTGTTTCTGTGTGTTCAATTCCCTGCTACATATACATTCTCAGGTATTGACACATCCACCCATATATGTGCAGCGTGTGTGTTTGGGTCTGAAGCCTCCTCACTCAGTTGCTGATTTATAAATAGGTTTCCTCACACAGATTCCTGTGCGAGAATCTGCAGGCAAAATCCTCAATCATGGTCAAATGTACTGAAGAGAAGGCTAGTTTTTTCTGTACATACGAGGAGAATTGGGTAAAAGAACCTCACTTGTCTATCTTATGACCGTGCTCTGATTGGGAGAAGGAGCAGGAATGAAATAATTTTATTAAATCTGTCCATAAAATTTTTAGTCTGTTAGTTATATTAGAGATCAAATCTAACCATGTATGATGCATAAAGTTTCATCATAGAGGTTTGGTTAATGAAAGATAAACCAAGCTATTGTACTGGGAGTGAATTATTACTATATATAGATAGTCTAAATGGTTATCTAGCTGAATAATGGATTCACATTTGAAGATTAATACAAAATACAGAAATTTTATTAAAATTTATTTTGCAGCCAATTTTTTATCTTTCCATTAGATTGGAGGAACTTGGGCTATTCTCCTGAGAGAAGAGAAGGTTGAGAGTAGGTTTGATCGAGACATTCAAAATCACGCCGAGCCTGGAGGGACTAGACAGGGAGGAACTCGCCCCATTGTTGGAACAGTTGGAAACCAGAGGAGACCAATTTAACATAATTGACAAAAAAAGCCAGTGACATGAGAAAAAATTTGTTATGCAGCGAGTGGCTCAGATCTGCAATGCACTGCCGGAGGGTATGCTGGAGGCAGATTCATAGAATTTAGAATTTACAGTGCAGAAGGAGGCCATTCGGCCCATCGAGTCTGCACCAGCTCTTGGAAAGAGCGCCCTACCCAAGGTCAACACCTCCACCCTATCCCCATAACCCAGTAAACCACAAAACCACACCCAACACTAAGGGCAATTTTGGACACTAAGGGCAATTTATCATGGCCAATCCGCCTAACCTGCACATCTTTGGACTGTGGGAGGAAACCGGAGCACCCGGAGGAAACCAACGCACACACGGGGAGGATGTGCAGACTCCGCACAGACAGAGACCCAAGCCGGAATCGAACCTGGGACCCTGGCGCTGTGAAGCAATTGTGCTATCCACAATGCTGCCCCAATTGTGGCTGTCAAAAAGAAATTGGATAATTGTCTGAACATAAATTAATTGCAACGCAGAGAAGTGTGGCAAGTTGAGTTGCTCTTACAGAGCCGACACAGGCAGGTGGGCCGAATGGCTCCCCTCTTCACTGTTACCAATCTATGATTTGGTTGCTCATCCAAGGGCTTTCAAGCCAGGGTGGGCAACAGAAAAATGGAGGGCAAGTACCACGGAGGGGAGAAGTGCAAGTTGCCATGATAGAAAGGTTAAGAGATAGGAGCGGAGGTTATTGTAAGGAAAGGAGATAGGAGCTAAGGGCCAAAGAGGTGAAAGATTATAAAAGAGGACTAATACACACACCCACCGAAGGAGAGAAGGACGGGTGAAGGAGATAAAGTGTCAATTTAACTTGATTAAAGAGAGAGAAAGAGGCACCAATATGAATCTGAAGTTTTGGCTACTGGAATATCTATGGAAGGATGAAGATTGGATGTGGTGCAATGCCTATGACGATGATAATAATCTTTATTGTCACAAGTAGGCTTACATTAACACTGCAATGAGGTTACTGTGAAAAGCCCCGAGTCGCCACACTCCGGTGCACGTTCGGGTACACAGAGGGAGAATTCAGAATGTCCAAATTACCTAACAGCCCATCTTTCGGGACTTGTGGGAAGAAATGCAGGAGAACATTCAGACTCCACAAAAACAGTGACCCAAGCTAGGAATCGAACCTGGGACCCTGGCGTTGCAAATTTGTTTTGAAGAAACAGAGGGCAGTCTGAGTGAATTAGGGTGTAGGTGAAACTGGTTGTTCGAATAACATTTCGTGCTTTGGGTTAAATTCAAGTTTTGCTTTTTTAACCCTTTTCAGATTCAGATGTCCATCAGTTATGGAGTATAAAGAAGCTTGAAATTTATTCCAATTCCTAATTATTGATAAAATGTACTACTTTTCCTGGTGCACATGCCAAATCCCTTGCAGAAAGATATCACTCATCTTATTCCCGAAACATTCAGATTTCTTTTTCACACTTTCATGCACTTGTGTTTTTTTTCCAATACAAGTGCAGGAATGTTGTTTATATCTACTGCTTCAGTCGCTAAGCTCAAGTAACTACTTTATTACAAATCTCAAGTCCATTCTTGAGATGTCTGTATTCTGGGGCAAGGCAAGCTGTTGGCCAGCTTTTGTTGTTTCGTAAGTTTAGCATGTATGCTCATTCATTTTAAATTAGCTTCCCAAGCTGAGCCTGTTCATCAGCTCCCATTTTCTTAATTGGACTATGCGAGTTATTCAATATATTTTGGATGAGGAGCAATGAAACTTTAAGCTAGGCTTTAAATATGCCTTTGATCCACTTTCAGTGGTTGGATTTAAAAAAACACAAATTGGTAGTATCAGCTGGCAAAAAAATGGCAAGTTCACCCACATTATAAGATGAAGATTGAAAAAAAATAGACAGGAAGGATGCAACAAATGACTTTGTCAAACAGCTGTGATCAGCAGAGCTGAATATTAAACAAATGAAGTAACAACTTGTAATCAAGTATCATTTAGAAGACCAAATTCCATGCAATAAGAGCATATCAGATTGCAGTTAGTGCACTGACATCAATGAGCACTGGGCCATTACAAATCTGAGGTTTCCTAAATGGGCGGGTGTAATCATGATTGTGAATCCTTTTTGTGTGACCAATGAGATATAGAAAGATCCAGAACCAAGCCTTCTTTACCCATGGGAATTGCAGTTCCATCAACCTAAACCTTTAATACCTTTCTGTTCCAAATTTACAGTTAAGACAGCTGATCCTGCTTCTAAAATAACTGAGTGCAAAAATGCACATGGAGTGAGAACAGGATTGTCCAGATATGAAGAGCTGTAACCAAATAATGTTCTAAAAGAGGAAGGATCGAGTGTAAACCAGTGGGGAAAAAATACTTGAAAAAGGAGCACATGTTTGATCACGTTTTTTCATTCAAATAATTGTAAACTCACAAGTGCACTGAATAATTGGTACTTAAAGATTTAAAAAGTAGATTTTGGAAAATACCGATTTCCAGAGTATTACCTGCATTCCAACTCTTTCGATGACACAGGAAATGACGTGCAATACATGCATTTTCGTATCGCATTCTGTGACTTCTTGCAACAAATGGAAGAGCAGACTGAAAATATTTTCCAAGAACTATAGAACAAAATAAATAATTATGTGCTGTAATTACAGAACTTTTGCAGGTACGCGAAATGATAGCACAAACAGAATATTTGTAATGATTATGGCAAAAATCAAATGCCAAGTCAACAAAAACAAACACTAGAAGTAACAAATTTATCGTATTTCAATTCTACAAAATGATTTTTTGGGGATCACTGTAGCACATTCCAGTCCCATTCCGCTAGAATAATTGAGCAATTTGTTCCCAATTCTTTGCCAACGTCCGACTTTAGTCATTTGTTTGAAAAAGCGGTTCACCTTCCCTCATCTATGCGTTTAGCTTCCATTCAATTAGCTTCCTTAATTAGCTTTTATACCAGCATTAAATGCATCATGGCTTAACTGTTCATAGTACATTTGGCCTTGCAGATATTTATTACTTCAAAACAATGTCTGCAATTTATAATTTCATGAAACCTTTGAAACCAGCTTTAATCTCAAAAAATACCTTTGATAAATTGTCATCTCTCAGGAAAGCAGTAAACGTACATTGCCAAAGGACAATAGAATTCAAGTCAAGTCACATTTGTCTTTGAAATAAAAAACTAAACCAGAGCACTTTATAACAATGTTGCTGGGGACAATGACTACATCCTCACAGGTGAATTTCCCAAAATATGTGACAAAGTTGCAAAACCAACAGGATCAAATTGGATAGTTTAGTTCTGAAGGAGCAAATTGTCAAATAATGGGATACAATTAGTAGACAAGACTACTCTTGCTACTAAAAGCCTACATTAGCTCTGGAAAACAGACTGGACAACTTGGGCTGGATTTTCAGTCAGTCATGAGGTTGGGATCAGAGGTAACAAGTTCCATAATCTCATGCCACTAGCTGATGTGCCAGTTTGATGCCAGAAGTTGGCTTTGGGTAAGAATAGCTACCCTCCTGCAAGTAATGGAGGGACAATAAGAGGGTAATTAATGGGCCCTGTGTTGACTGAACTTCGTGTCAGCATGCGGGCTTTGCACACTGGGACAAAGCACGACTAGTTCATCAAGGTGTCCGGACGAATAATCCCGTGAGAGACTGTTCCACCAGACCTGCCATCTGTAGCCATTGGCCACAGCCTGTAGGGATCAACACTCCACAATTACGGCCAGGCAGCAATGGCTGCTTTAGATTTTTTTTAATATCCGATTTGTCCTTGGTCTCCATTACAAATCCATTAACTGCTCCTGCTTACTATTTAAGGTCCCAAACACTCCTCCAGGTGAGAGAGTAATTCATATCTACCTCTATCAATTCAGTATACATACTCGTTGCTCACAATGAGGTCTGTTATACACTGGGGAGACCAGACACAGGTTGGGTGACTGCTTCAGGGAACATCTTTGGTCAGTCTGCAAGAATGGCCCGAAGCTTCTGACAACCTGTCATTCTAATTCTCTGCTTTTCTCTCATGCGGGCCTTTTGGTCATCGGTCTACTGTGGCATTCCAGTGAACGTCAACGTAATCTCAAGGAACTGCAGCTTAGCTGTCAATTAGGCACTTGACAACCTCATGACTTAAAAGAAAATTCAACAATTTCAGACCATAAACTCAGCCCCATTCTGTTTACGTTTCTTTGCATGTTTGGTCTGAATCTTGCATTTCTCCTTTTTTTGCTTTTTGACAACTGTTCTGCTATTTGGACCTCCCTTGGACATCCTGTCCTGAGTTTCTGCCACGAGGGAGAGTCTGTTTGTCAGTGAAAATAGCAAATGCAAGCAAAAATCATAAGTCCCTCGCCAAATACCTACCTACGGGCGCCACGGTGGCACAGTGGTTAGCACTGCTGCCTCACAGCACCAGAGACCCAGATTCCATTCCAACCTTGGCTGACTGTCTCTGTGGAGTTTGCACTTTCTCCCCGTCTCTAAATGGGTTTCCTCCCAGTTCGAATATGTACAGATTAGGTGGATTGGCCATGATAAAATTGTCCCTTAGTGTCCAAAGATGTGTAGGTTAGGTGGGGTTACGGGGATAGGGCGCTAGAAGGGTGCTCGTTCAGAGGGTCAGTGCAGACCCCTTTGTCTTTGCCGAATTAGGCCATTCAGCCCTGCTCCGCCATTCAATCATGGCTGATATGTTTCTCATCCCCATTCTCCTGCCTTCTCCCCATAACCCCTGATCCCCTTATTCATCAAGAACCTATCTATTTCTGTCTTAAAGACACTCAATGATTTGGCCTCCGCAGCCTTCTGCGGCAGAGTTCCACAGATTCACCACCCTCTGGTTGAAGAAATTCCTCCTCATCTCAGTATTAAAGGATCATCCCTTCAGTCTGAGGCTGTGGTCTGTTTCTCGTTTTTCCTACGAGTGAAAACATCCTTTCCATGTCCACTCTATCTAGGTCTTTTGCAAGTGAAGGAATGATGGTGATGCTTTTAACTATTTTGCATTAATTATTACAGACACTTCCAAAGAAAATGTGTACCTATTTGTACTCTATATTTTGTGCCCGATTCTTTTTATGCATATTTTTTATTAGCTCTTGGTTAATTTTAGGTGCATCACTTAATTGCTGCCTGTGTGGCTCACGCTATATTATCATGTTGTAGCAGGGATTGATGATAAGAATTCATAGTTAAATAACAAAAGGGAAGTAGGGACAGATGTCTGAACTATGTTACCAATTGTGATCGAAGTATGTTTTGAAATGTATGGATCACTGGATTTTGAGCTATAACTAAATTAGTGTAAGGATGAATAAGGTTGGCAAATGGTAAAACAGGAAAGCGTTAGGTGTTGAGGATATCCTGTTCTGTGTTGTAGCAATGGATCAATGCCCAATGGCAAATGGACTAACACGATCAAAGCATGATCGCAACATCAGAACACAGCAAGAGGTCTCTGAACCTTATACAGTGGAGTTCAGTATTATAATGCCCACACTGTACTAAAATAGTACTAAAGATAGAAAGGTCAACAGGATCAAAAGTATGCACTCCACAACAGTGAAAGTGATTGGGAAAATATAGCAGCTGCATCAAACACCATTTTCAAAAGAATGTGGGGAAGCATTCAAGTCAAAGAACAGGAGGGTGGCAAATGTTATACTCCATTCAAAAAGTCGACAAGAGTTAGCTGGGAAATTGTGCATATGCTACTGGACAGTAACTCAGTGGATGAGTGCAGGTTCCAAATGGCAGATTGAGGATTCTGTTTGAAAAACAAATGGCGATGAAAGGCAGACATCAGTAAAAACTACCAAGAAGTGGTTCGTTCAACTAGTAAAAATCCAAACAGTTCATTAATATTTTTAGGCAAGTTTTTTTTAACTCATTCAAAGGATGTGGGCTTCGTTGGTGAGGCCAGCATTTATTGCCCATTCTCAGTTACCCAGGATGGGCGGTGTGAGCTGTCTTCTTGAACTGCTGCAGTCCATGTGCTATAGATACATCCACAGAGCTGTTAGGGAGTGCAAGTATTTGGACCCTGCGGCAGTGAAGCAATGGCAATATATTTCAAAATCAGGGAAGTGAGTTGCTTGGAGAATATCAAGGTGGAGGTGTTGCCATGTATCTGCTGCTACCCTTGTCCTTCTAGATGAGGGGTCAATTTAGCTCAGTTGGCTGGAAAGCTGGTGCGTGATGCAGAGCAAGGCCAACAGCGCGGGTTCAATTCCTGTACCGGCTGAGATTATTCATGGAAGCCCTCCTTCTCAACTTTGCCCCTCGCTCGAGGTGTGGTGATCCTCAGGTTAAATCACCACTCGTCAGCTCTCCCCCTCAAAGATGAAAGCAGCCTCTGATTGTCTGGGACTATAACGACTTGACTTACTTACCTTCTAGATGGTAGCAGTCCTGGGTTTGGAAGGTGCTTTCGAAGGAGTCTTGGTGAGTTTCTGCAGTACATTTAGTAGATGGTGCACACAGTTGTCACAGATTGTTGGTGATGGAGGGAGTGAATTGTTTGTGAGTGAGGTGCCAATCAAGCGGGTTGCCTTGTCCTGGATAGTGTCAAATTCTTGAGGTTTGTTGGAGCTGCACTTATCCAGGTAAGTTGGATCAAGCCACTACAAAGAGTAACACGATCACGCAAACTGCAGAGATTCAAGAAAAAGGCATACCATTGCCTTCTCAGGGCAAGTAGGGAGGAGCAATAAGTGCCAGACTTGCCAGTGAGATCAGCGCCCAACAATAAATGTTAAATTTTTTTTAAATCACAAGCAAATCAGTTCAGTTCAAATGTTAATGAACTTTTAATCTCTGTAATATGGTGTGAAATTAATGAATACTTTGAGCTATAAATTGAATTAAGAGAATCAACATTGATTTATAAAGAGGAAGTCATGCTGGAATAAATGTAATTATATATTTGAGAAAATCACTATGTATAAAAGAACCACAATGAATATAATTAATGTTGTATTTACAAATTTTCAGGTCCGTCATAAGGTGCGGCCCACCGCAACTGTTCTCCACCCCCAAAGAATGCTTGGACCTACATATATTTTCCCATATCTCCCATTAAGGGGCAGTACGGTAGCATTGTGGATAGCAATTGCTTCACAGCTCCAGGGTCCCAGGTTCAATTCCGGCTTGGGTCACTGTCTCTGCGGAGTCTGCACATCCTCCCCGTGTATGCGTGGGTTTCCTCCGGGTGCTCCGGTTTCCTCCCACAGTCCAACGATGTGCAGGTTAGGTGGATTGGCCATGCTAAATTGCCCTTAGTTTCCAAAATTGCCCTCAGTGTTGGGTGGGGTTACTGGATTATGGGGCTAGGGTGGAGGTGTGGACCTTGGGTAGGGTGCTCTTTCCAAGAGCCGGTGCAGACTCGATGGGCCGAATGGCCTCCATCTGCACTGTAAATTCTATGATCTCAGTCAACACATTTTTATTAAATCTTAGTCACAGATACTTCAATTTCCTTTTTCTGTACTTTAAATTTCCTTGTTCACACAGGTAGACTGGTGTTGGAAGATAAAAATGCATTTGAAATGAGGACTTGTATTCTTTTTATTCTAGTTGACATTTGATGAAATGCTTCCAAGGAATCTCTAACTTGCCTTGTGCTATTCTTGTTTAGGTTGAACTGCTGGATCCATAGAACAACACAAAATGTATGCCCCTCAAATAGTGGCTGGAAAGTCGGCACAACATCTTTTGTGCAATTTACAAGGCTCCATAGAATTCAACACTTTGGATGATATAAAAAGAGCAGAGGATAGCTTGAGTGCAGAACAATGTCAGTCAAAAAAATTAATCTGACAACTAAATTGATGGGGACTTGAAGGAAATAAACGTGAAGAGCTGTGGAACTAGGAGGGCGGGGTGGGGAGTGAGTCTATTGAGGGACAGCATAGTTTGAATGGGCCTAATTGGCCTTCTCGTGTGCTTAAATGATTATATTCCCACAACAGAAACAAGGGCAAACTGACCGCCGCCCAGCAAATCAGAGCTGGGCAGATAGATCTACAACCACAACGGTTTTGGCCTGCACACTGACAGAAATTGACATACTTTTTTATAGGACAGAAAAAGAATAACAAAATCAATGAAACAATATTTATAAAATCATTAAATTCGATGGATAAACAATTGCTGAACTGTTCTTTCGCCTCTAAAATTGCTGAAATACCTTTGTCGTCCTCAAAACACTCATGTTCAAAACCTGATACCCCCATTGTTATGATGTGGAGATGCTGGCGTTGGACTGGGCTGAGCACAGTAAGAAGTCTTACAACACCAGATTAAAGTCCAACAGGTTTGTTTCGAATCACTAGCTTTCGGAGCACAGCTCATGCCTCAGGTGAATGAAGAGGTAGGTTCCAGAAACAGATAAATATAGACAAAGTCAAAGATGCAATACAATGATTTGAATGCGAGTCTTTGCAGGTAATTAAGTCTTCACAGGCCCAAACAGAACAACTGGAGAGAGGGATAATCACAAGTTACAGAGGTGGGAATTGTCTCAAGCCAGGACAGTTGATAAGATTTCGCAAGCCCAGTCCAGATGGTGGGGGGGGGGTGAATGTAATGCGACATGAATCCAAGGTCCCTGTTGAGGCCGTACTCATGTGTGCGGAACTTGGCATTAAGATTCTGCATTGTCGCGCGTCCTGAAGGCCGCCTTGGAGAATGCTTACCCGAAGATCAGAGACTGAATGCCCTTGACTGCTGAAGTGTTCCCCGACTGGAAGGGAACATTCCTGCCTGGCAATTGTCGCGCAATGTCCATTCATCCCACGTCCCATTGTTATGATTAACTTGATTGTTTGGGGTATTTGTATCGGTACATCAAAATGTCAGATGCACAGTCAATGAAAAGTGTAATAACCTGCACAGGATACAGGGGTCGGGATCGATTGTTCTCCCTGCCTCCATAAGGTTCCATAGAAATCAACACTTTGGATGATATAAAAAAAAGCAGAGGATAGCTTGAGTGCAGAACACTGTCAGTCAAAAAAATTAAGCTAACTACGGGGCTGATAACCATATTGTATAAAGGTTGGCCTGTCAGGAACCGACCGACACAGAGAGAGGACTCGGTGAGGTATAACCGGGCCCCCCACATCAAATAGTTGTATTTATAAATAAACGTCTTTTGTTTACTCGCCAGACTCCCCTCGCCTTTATTAAAAAAACATTCAGAAAACTGAAGAATGCAATTATACAATTGTCCTACTCATAACGTTATAAAAGGCACCGTTTTCAACTCGCCTTAAAAGGTAATTACCATTCGTTACACATGCATTTTAGTGAAGAAGTCTAGAACATTCATTGGTCAATACAATGGTCATTTCAGTTTGGTTTTAGTTCTACTGATACCTATTTTCTCTCAGCCAACAACAGAAAATCCTTGTAAAATATTGATTGTTGAAATCTTTCACTTTTGTTAAAGTTACAAAAAAATGCATAGAAAAAATACTTACTGGTACAAATTGTTCTGTTCTAAATTCAAAGTCATCTACAGGTGATCGAGTTAAAGAACAAAACCTTTGGTGCTCTTGTAATGCTATCAATATTACCAATAAAAACAAATCTTTATAAATAAGCCATTGGATTAATAAGGTCTCCCCATGCAATCTGCAAATGTTTCCCCCCCCCCCACAGTGAAAATCCTACGTTTTCTCATGATAGAACGTTGGCAACGACAAGATTGGGGGGGTGGGGTGGGGGGGGGGGGGCTTGAATTAATGAAATGCATCTAAACCAGAAAACAGTTAAAATTGCAATCAATTGAAATCAACATATTTCCTCGTGACCACCGTAAATCAACAAGTGGGAATAGATTGGGCAGATGGAGCATAATGTGGAAAAACGTGAGGTTGCCTGCTTTTGCAAGAAGAATAGAAAAGTGGATTATTTAAAGAGAGAGAGAGTGCAGAATTCAGTGGTATAGAGGGATCTGGGTGCCCTGGTATATGAATCTGAAAAGGCAAGTATGTGGTATCAAGTGATTAGGAAGGCAAATGGGATGTTTTTGTTTCTTGTCAGGGAATGGAATATAAAAGTAAGGACATTTTGCTATGTAGTACAGGGCTTTCGTGGGATCACATCTACGGTGTACAGTTTTGCTCTCCCTACTTAAGGATATAATTACATAAGAAGCCGTTCAGATAAGATTCACTTGACTGATTCAGAGATTATCTTATGAGGAAAGGTGGGCAGGTTTGGAATATAACCATTGGAATTTAGAAGAATATGCGGTGATCTTATTCAAACGTAGAAGATCCTGAGTGGACTTGACAGGGTGGATGCTGAGAAGACGTTTCCCCTTGTGGAAGAGACATAGTTTAACAATAGGGGTATCCCATTTGAGGGGAAATTGGACCAGAAAGTCCAATGTCCAAGGGGGGCCCGTACCCAGGTAATAGCCAAAACGTGCTGCCACCGAACCCCCCCCCCCCACCTCCTCCCCGGAGATCCCCACGTAAGAACTGCACAGCAATTTCAAACTTCTGATGGGCAATTATCTTGCACTGGGAATTATCTGGTATTCCGATTTAAGTTAGGCTTCAGATTGTTCTTCCTGTTTTAGCAGAATAGATATCCAGGAAAAGTTAGAATTAAAACCATCCTAGCTCCTGGGTAACTGTGGGTGTAAATTTCCATTTTGGAGACCAAGCACAGAGGTGGGCGAGAAAATCGGCTGAGCGGTGGGGCAGATTTTCATGCCTGTTCTTCAACTAATTAATTATGCATCACTGAGGGCTCGTTGAAATTCGTGGTGGGGCAGGCAATAATTTGTCTGCCCTGTCATTACCTTTGCCCCTGTCCTTTTGTAAATTGATATCCCTGTATCCCCCTGTTCTCTTGAAAGTTGATGTCCTCATGCCATTTGTTGATCTCAAGCTCCGTTTCTCAAGGCCACCGACACTCTTACTTTCAGAGACCCACCCCATGAGACCATACAATAATCCTCCCCATGACCCTGAATTTACCGACCTGAGTCCAGATGCCTCCCATCAATGCTACTGTGCAGTCTGCTTCCCAGTACAATGGCTCCAACCCACAGGATCAAATGCCTTAGTATGCTGACCATACCTACACACTATACAGTGCAGACCGTCACTGCCAAGAGAGGCCTTCCCCCACCCAAGATGGGGACCAAATCATGCGTGCCATGCAGAGTCCTCTAACATGACCCACACAGCCCAAGGACAATCTGCTCTATCTCAACCCGACAGCATGGCCTCAGCCCCAAGACAATCTGTTACACTTCCTTAGACATGATGTGGAGATGCCGGCGTTGGACTGGGGTGGACACAGTAAGAACTCTTACAACCATAGCATTAGGGGCTTGGATGGAGAGAAATTTGTTGAGTGTATTCAGGAGGAATTTCTCATTCAGTATGTGGATGGCCCAACTAGAGAGGGGGGCAAAACTTGACATCCTCTTGGGAAATAAGGAAGGGTAGGTGACAGTAGTGTTAGTGAGGGATCACTTTGGGACCAGTGACCATAATTCCATTAATTTTAAGATAAATAGACCCCATTTGGAGTATTGTGAGCCCCGTATCTTGCCTTGAAAGGATCAAGAGGAGATTCACAAGAATGATCCCTGGAATGAAGAACTTGTCGTATGAGGAACGGTTGAGGACTCTGGGTCTGTACTCGTTGGAGTTTAGAAGGATGAGGGGAGATCTTATTGAAACTTACAGGATACTGCGAGGCCTGGATAGAGTGGACATGGAGAGGATGTTTCCACTTGTAGGAAAAACTAGAACCAGAGGACACCATCTCAGACTAAAGGGACAATCCTTTAAAACAGAGATGAGGAGGATAAGCACATGAGGGTAAGCACATTTCTTTTAGAGTGAAGGGCAAGGTTGGTAGAAGTAGGAGGTATATGACAAGCATCAGCAGCTGGATCCATTGAAGAGTTTAGAGGTTGTCGGAATAGAGTTAAAAGAGAAATCAGGAGAGCAAAAACGGGACATGAAATTGCTTTGGCAGATAAGGCAAAGGAGATTCCCAAGAGTTTCTACAATTACATAAAGGGCAAAAGAGCAATGAGGGAGAGAGTAGGGCCTCTTAAGGATCTATAAGGTCATCTATGTGCAGATCCACAAGAGATGGGTGAGATCCTAAATGAATATTTCTCATTGGTATTTACTGTTGAGAAAGGTATGGATGTTAGGGAACTTGGGGAATTAGATAGTGATACCTTGAGGATTATACATATTACACAGAAGGAGCTGCTGAAAGTCTTAAAGTGCATCAAGATAGATAAATCACCGGGACCTGGTGAAATTTATCCCAGGACTTTGTGGAAGACTAGGGAGGAATTTGCGGGTTCCCTTTGCAGAGGTATTTGAATTGTTGACAGCCACAGGTGAGTTGCCTGAAGATTGGAGGATAGCAAATGTTGTGCCTTTGTTTAAGAAGCAGGATCTACAAGCTTTAGAGAAACAAGGACTGATTAAGGGCAGTCAGCATGGCTTTGAGAGTGGACAATCATGTCTCATGAATTTGATTGAGTTTTTTAAAGGGGTAACCAAGAAGGTAGATGAGGGCAGTGCAGTCGACGTTGTCTACATGAAACTTAGCAAGGTCTTTGACAAGGTACCGTATGATAGGTTGTGCATAAGGTTAAATCTCACAGGATCCAGGGTGAAGTAGCCAATTGGATACAAAATTGACTTGACGACAGAAGACAAAGGGTGATCATAGAGGGTTGTTTTTCAAACTGGAGGAAGGGTTCAGTGCTGAGGCCACTGTTATTTATATTAATGATTTGGATGAAAATTTAGGAGGCATGGTTAGTAAGTTTGCAAATGACACCAAGATTGGTGGCAAAATGGACAGTGAAGAAGGTTATCTAGGATTGCAACGGGATCTTGATCAACTGGGCCAGTGGGCCGATGGAGCTTAATTTAGATAAATGTGAGGTGATGCATTTCGGTAGATCAAATCGGGGCAGGAGCTATTCAGTTGGGGAGAGTTATAGAACAAAGAGATCTCGGAGTACAAGTTCATAGCTCTTAAAAAGTGGAGTCACAGGTGGACAGGGTGGTGAAGAAGCCATTCGGCATGCTTGGTTTCCTTGGTCAGAACATTGAATACAGGAGTTGGGACGTCTTGTTGAAGTTGTACAAGACATTAGTAAGACCACACTTGGAATACTGTGTACAGTTCTGATCACCCTATTATCGAAAGGATGTTACTGGGACTTGATGGTTTGAGTTATAAGGAGTGGTTGGATAAACTGGGACTTTTTTCCCTGGAGAATAGGAGGCTTAGGAGTAATCTTATAGAGGTCTGTAAAATAATGAGGGGCATAGATGAGGTAGATAGTCAACATATTTTCCCAAAGGTAGGGGTGTCTAAAACTAGAGGGCATAGTTTTAAGGTGAGAGGGAGAGATACAAAAGGGTCCAGAGGAGCAATTATTTCACACAGGGTGGCGAGTGTCTGTAACGAGCTGCCAGAGGCAGTAGGAGAGGAGGGTACAATTTTGTCTTTTAAAAATCCTTATGACAGTTATATGAGTAAGATGGGTATAGAGTGATATGGGCCAAATACGGGCAATTGGGACTAGCTTAGTGGCAAAAGTGCTACTGGTATTGTCACTGGACTAGTAAACTAGAGGCCCAGAGTAATACTCTGGGGGCCCAGGTTCAAATACCGGCACTGCGTATGGTGCAATTTGAATTTAATAAAAATCTGGAATTTTTTTTTAAAAAGGACTAATTATGACCATGAAACCATTGCCGACTTTCAGAAAAACCCATCCGGTTCACGAATGTCCTTAAGGGAAGGAAATCTGTCATTCTTGCCTGGTCTGGCCTACATGTGACTCCAGACCAACAAAAATGTGGTTGACTCTTAACTGCGCACTCAAGGGCAATTAGGGATGGGCAATAAATGCTGGCACAGCCTGTGATGCCCACGTCCCATGAACAAATTTTCTTTAAATGGGTGGCACGGACAAGTTGGGTCGAAGGGCCTCTTTCCATGTTGTAAATATCTATGACTCTATAAGATAAAAAGATAATGTGAACAATGTGATGGGTACTGAATGTCATGATGGAAAAAAAATAAAAGCCCATGGGAATGTAGCAAGCTGGATACAAAATTGGCTCGGTGGCTTGTTTTTTGTGGTATATATTAATAATTATACGCAAATGTCGGGGGAATAATCACAAAGTTTGCATACAACACAAAAATTGGCTGCAAAGTTAATAGTGAGGAGAGTAGCTGTATACTGCAGGAAGCTGTCAATGCAATGGTCAGGTGGGCAGAAAAGTGGCAAATGAAACTCATCCCAGAGAAGTGCGAGGTAATGCATTTGGGGAGGTTTAAACAAAACAATGGAATATATGATAAATGGCAAGATACTGAGAGGCATGCTAAAATACACTTTGCCTTTGTTCCACTGGATTTACCTACTGTACTAGTGTAATTTGGATAACAAAAGAAAATGGTTGTAAAGATAGCACAATACTACAGACAGTGAAACATGGAAAGAATGGCAGAGAAGTGGAAGGAATTGTTAATTATAAGAAAACAGAGACGCCACATAGTAAAGCAAAATAAAATGTTTACAAACACAAAGTTACTTCTGCACTACCCCAAAATGTGTACCCAAAATATGCAGTATTCATTTTAGCATACAATTCTGCAGTCACAGAAGCATTCCTACTATTCAGGCATTGTACAATACATCATTCTAATAATGCTGGACAAAATAGTAAAGTAATTTCAAAGAGAAAACACAAGTGGCTATATCATTAAAACAATATATTCCTATATACATTGAAAAGGATATCAAGCTTCAAGGTTGTAGCTGTTTCAATGCGTACCTGAAAAAGAATTAGGATAATATGTTTATTTTTCACGAGATTCTGAATATTTGTTCAACTGTATCAGGCACTTAAGTTACATTTTATCTTATTTAAAATCAAGCAAAACAACAGAATTTAAATACACGGTAAGTGTGCAGAAAGTTGAAGAACAATCCTGAGAGGAAAATTTCATTGAAAACTATATAAATCGCTGATATTTGTTCGATAGCATTCAAATATAAAATAAAAATAAAACACTCAGTTGAATAAAGACTACAAAGTCGATGCTTCAAGGCTTAATAAAAACCTACATTTCCAAAATAAATCACATGCATGAAAAACTACGCAATCAATAAACACCTTAAAGGCCAGACCCATTACCTATGAAGTCCCCACCTGTGGAAAAAACAGTAGCAACACTCATCACTAGAAACGCAAACAAGCCTACTGTCACTCTGATGAAGATTTTGCTGTAAGTCATTCAAAATTATAGCGCTGTAATAAATTGTGTGCTTGGTCTGAACCTTGGTGCAATAGCAGAAATTTAAATAGAAAATAATAGGTGCATTGTACTCTTCCTGATTCACACTTTTGCTCCATCCAACACCACTCTCCAAATTAAATATCTTTACCACTTGGTTCCATGTCAAGTGAGCAAATACTATTTAGCACTGCAAGTAAAACTGCGAGGCAGGCTGCAGTCAGAGGTGGAAAAATACCATGGCCTGGATTTTGCAGTCATCAGCAAAGGGGTGGTGCTCGCTGCTGACTTCAAAGAAACCAGCCCACAAAGATTGTGAAATCACTGTGGTTTGGATTTCAATCTTTCTCGACATAAATTGCATTCTGGTGTAAGAAATCTCCAGGATCCAGCAACAGAGATGTCATCAAACAGGCATTGAAAAATACTCACAGGCAGCAAACCAGGATGTAAAATCCTCTGATTATCCTTCACTTTTTAATCACACAATTGTTAGAGTGCATGAGGCTATTTGGCACATTATATTTGCACCAGTTCTCCAAATACGCAATTCACTGAGTACCATTCCCCCACCTTCTCCCCAGTATCCTGTGTTATTTTTCAAGTAACAGTCTAATTCCCTTTTGAAAACCTCGATTGAACCTTCCTCCATCACATTCTCAGGTAGTGCATTTCAGACCCCAATCACTCGCTGCATGAGAAATTATTTCCTCATGTCGCTTTTGCTTCTTTTGCTAATTACTTTAAATCTGTGCAATCTCATTCTTGATCATTTCATGAATGGGAACAGTTTCTCCCCATTGACTCAGTCCAGGCACTTTACAGGCAGCAAAACAAAAGACTGAGATTATACACGTGGCATTAAGGGGGAACCAGAATCCGGTTAACGCGCTAAACTGGGGAAAGGCAAATTATGACAACATTAGACAGGAATTGAAGAATTTGGATTGGGTGCGGCTGTTGGAGGGTAAATCAACATCGGACACGTGCGAGTCTTTCAAACGACAGTTGATTAGGATTCAGGACAGTCACATTTCTGAAAGAACGAAGGATAAGTATGGGTAGTTTAGGGAGGCTTCGATTAAAAGGGATATTGTGAACCTCGTTAAAAAGAAAAAGGAGGCTTTTGTGCAGTCTAGAAGGGTGGGGTCAGTCAAAAGCTGTTGAGGAGTATAAAGAAAGTAGGAAGGTACTAAAGCGGGAAATTAGGAGGGCTCGGAGGGGTCATGAAAAGTCCTTGGCAAGTAGGATTAAGGTGGATCCCAAAGCTTTTTATTCATATGTAAAAAGCAAGAGGGTGGCCAGGGAAAGGATTGGACCACTTAAGGACAGTGGAGGGGATCTACGTGTTGAGCCAGAGGAAATGGGCGAGGTACTAAATGAGTACTTTGCATCAGTGTTCACCAAAGAAAAGGACTTTGTGGAAGATGATTCTTGGGTAGGTTGTGTAGATAGTCTGGGTCATGTTGACATCAAAAAGGAGGTGGTATTAGTTGTTTTAAAAGACGTTAAGGTAGATAAGTCTCCTGGGCCAGATGGGATTTACACCAGAATACTGAGGGAAGCAAGGGAGGAAATTGTTATGGCCTTGACTGACATCTTTGTATCCTCACTGGCTACAGGTGAGATCCCAGAGGACTGGAGAATAGCTAATGGTAACGTTGTTAAGAAAGATAGTATGGATAATCCAGGAAACTATAGGCCGGTGAGCCTCACAGCGGTAGTAGGTAAATTATTGGAGAGAATTCTCAGGGACAGAATTTATACCCATTTGGAAACAAATCGAGTTATAAACGATAGACAGCATGGTTTTGTGAAGGGGAGGTCGTGCCTCACTACTTGATCGAGCTTTTTGAGGAGGTGACGAAGATGATTGATATGGGGAGGGCGGTGGATGTTGTTTACATGGACTTCAGTAAAGCCTTTGACAAGGTGCCTCATGGCAGACTGGTACAAAAGGTAAAGTCACACGGGATCAGAAGTGAGGTGGCAAGATGGATACAGAACTCGCTCGGTCACAGAAGGCAGAGGGTAGCAGTAGAAGGGTGTTTTGCTGAATGGAAGGATGTGACTAGTGGTGTTCCACAGGGATCAGTACTGGAGCCTCGGGTATTTGTAGAATACGCAAACAATTTGGAGGAAAATGTAGCTGGTCTGATTAGTACGTTCACGGACGACATCAAGGTTGGTGGAGTGGTAGATAGTGTTGAGGATTATCAGAGGATACAGCAGGACATAGATAGATTGGAGACTTGGGCAAAGAAATAGCAAATGGAGTTTAATCTGGACAAATGTGAGAATGCATTTTGCTAGGTCGAACATAGAGGGAAAATATACAGTAAATGGCAAAACTCTTCGGAATATAGGAAGTCAGAGAGATCTGGGCGTATAGGTCCACAGATCTTTGAAAGTGGCCACACAAGTGGACAAGGTGGTCAAGAAAGCATACGGAATGCTTGCCTTCATTGGACGGGCATAGAGTATAAAAGCTGGCAAGTCATGCTACAGTTGTAGAGAACCTTGGTAAGGCGGCACTTGGAATATTGCGCACAATTCTGGGTGCCAGAAGGATGTTGAGGTTTGGAGAAGGTGCAGGGAAAGTTTACCATGATGTTGCCTGGTCTGGAGGGTGTTAGCTATGTGTAGAGGCTGAATAGACTTGGACTGTTTTCAGTAGAACGACGGAGGTTGAGAGGCGACCTGCAAGAGGTCTACAAGACTATGAGGGGCATGGATAGAGTGGATGGGCAGGCACTCTTTCCCAGGGAGGAGGAGTCAGTCACTACGGGACATATAAGGTCCGTGGGGCAAAGTTTAGAGAAGATGTGCAAGGCAGGTTTTTCCACACAGAGGTTGGAATGCGCTGCCTGGGGAGATTGTGGAAGCAGATGCATTAACGGCGTTCAAAAAAGCACCTCGACA
Organism: Scyliorhinus torazame; assembly: GCF_047496885.1. Lineage (NCBI taxonomy): Eukaryota > Metazoa > Chordata > Chondrichthyes > Carcharhiniformes > Scyliorhinidae > Scyliorhinus > Scyliorhinus torazame. Next base: position 227,085,399 of record NC_092709.1, read on the forward strand.
AATAAATGGATAGAATGGGTATAGAGGGATACGACACTCGGAAGTGCTGAGGGTTTTGGCCAAGGGTGGTATCATGACCAGTACATGCTTGGAGGGCCGAGGGGCCTGTTTCTGTGCTGTATTGTTCTTTGAAATTTCACATAGAAAACTTTAAAGAAAACATACATTCAGAACCTATGGTATCACCACAATCGGAAAATTTGACATTCCATAAATATAAATTAGGTTTTCAGAGTCTGAGAGATTGTTCAGGAATAATTATAAACTTAGTACAGTACAGTGATAAAAAACAGAGAATAGGAATAAATGGGTCATTTTTGGGTTGGCAGGCTGCGACTAGTGGAGTATCGCAAGGATGAGGGTTTGGACTCCAGCTATTCACAATTTATATCATAGATTTGGATGCGGAGATTAAATATGATATTTCCAAGTTTACAGATGACACAAAACTAAGTGGAAGAGTGGGTTGTGAAGAGGATGCAAAGATGCTTCAAGAGGATTTGGAGAGGCTAAGTGTATTGGCAAACATTTGGCAGGTGGAATACAACATGGAAAAATGTGAGGTTATCAACTTGGTAGGACACACAAATACAGATTAATTCTTGCATAGTCAGAGGCTGGGAAGTGCCGAACTTGAAAGAGAGTGCAAAAAAGCAACCTGTAGTTTAGGAGGACCAAGTGAGATATTCGCGATGCATTGTTGGACCCATTGGGGAATTCCTGATGTCTCTCATCAATAATGAGGGGAAGAGAAGAACATGATTCTCCTCGAGTGCTGGGGGTCATCCATGGACAGGTTTGTAACTTTCTCAGATCATCCTTGGACTGGTTTGTAACTTTATCAGATGTCTGCAATTCTTCAATTTGGTGTTCTGTAGCATATTTCGGTGCCAGCCTAATCAGTTTCTCAATGTGTCACCACATGGATGTTATCTGTGAGGGTATCGCAACTTGGAACACTGGTTCGTGGGGGTGGAGAGTTTTGTTTTTGGAATGGTGTGAGGAGTCAAGTGAATCCCCAGGGAATAAGCAGCCCAATCATCATGTAATAATGATTAAAGACTAATCATTACCATAGAACAATAGAATCCTTACAGTGCAGGAGGAAGCCATATGACCCATCAAGTCTGCACCGACTCTCTGAAAGAACACCTTATCTAGGCCCACTTCCCTATCCCATCCCCATAACCACATCTAACCTACACATTTTTGGACACAAAAAGAAAACTTAGGATGGCCAATCCACCTAACCTGCACTTCTTTGGACTGTGGGAGGAAAGCTGAGCAGCCGGAGGAAACCCAAGCAGACAAGGGGAGAAAGTGCAAACTCCACACAGTCACCCAATGTTGGAATTGAACCTGGGTCCCTGGTGCCGTGAGGCAGCAGTGCTAACCACTGTGCCACCATGCCACCCATTCAAATTAAATAAATCAATGGGCAGAATTTAACAGAAAAATTTGTGAGTTCATTTGTGGCGGATTTTGCAACGATTCCCCACCGCAATGAAATGACACTTAGTCACTTTTTTGGGCCCTGGGAGCGTCTCACTGGTTTAGTCCGCATTTAGAATTTTTTTCACCACTGGGAGGCTGAACTCAAGAGATCGGGCCGCTGTTTTGAAAGGGTGCACCGATCTCTAAGCGAGACTTGTGGGTCCCCCACACCTCCCACCCATGGGCAGAGTTTCTTTCAGCACTGGGAAGCTGAACTCAATAGATCGGGCCGCTGTTTTGAAAGGGTGCATCGATCTCCAAGTGAGACTTGTGGGTCCCCCACATCTCCCATGGGAAATATTATCACCCACCCACAAAGGGCTCTACCCCACCCCACCCCTACAAGTGAAGACACCCCGCTATGGAGTCCCTGGCACCATCCTCTTCAGGCCCTCTCAGAGCCCCCTCACCCATCAACCCCCAAACTCAGAGAGGCACCTAATTACCTTCCCTGCTCTCCACCACCCTTCAAAATCCCACTCCACCCTCCTTTCAGGGATATGGCCCCCTTGGGCCCTGACCCTTGGAAGTACCACCCTGGTACCCTTGGACTACCATCCTGGCATCTTGGTCCTGCCACCGTCTCACTGCCAAGGTGCCAGCTGGGCAGTGCCAAAGTTCCAGGGGAGGCCCAGGGAGCCACCTTCCCTCCCCCCCGCGCCTCCGATGGTCCGCCTGGTGCACGTATGTGCGGACCAGTACTGAATGGCCCCCGGCTGCAGCCTCGCTGGGGAGACTGGTAGATCCCGGAAGGCTGGTAGATCCCTAGTAAGCTTGCCTATGTGGGTTCAATACCTACTTATGCGTGTGATGTTTGGTCACGCCCCCTTTGGGCGGGAATCTGATTTTGACAGCTCATGGGACAAGGGTATATCCCGCAAGGAGTAAAGACTGCTGGGAAGCCAACGGGAGGCTTCTCTCCAGATCTACCAGCCGCATTGCGCTCTCGCTTGTGTCGCCATCTGGGATGGACACTTCCAGAATACAAAATGGACATTTGCAAAGATTGCAGGGTAAAATGGACAATGTTAAGAAAGCAAGCCTGTCTGCATATTGGAGAAACCGCTCCCAGACGAGACTGAAACTGTAGGCTCATTAGCATACGGATGGCCCATCTCCGGAAACAAAGGAAGATACTTAAGTAACCGATCTGGCCCAAGACCTCGCGGCGCCATGTCCCCAAACCGAAAGCAGAAACAAAGCAGGCCAACGGCCACCTAGGACACGCCCAGTCATCACGGCACCCACGCCTTTATTGGTCAGAGTCAAGGCGAATGATCAAGAAATGGCCCAATTGATTGGGCCAAGTTCAAGGCCAGCCTAAAAGCGCGCTAAGCCCCCTTCGGGTATAAGAAGAAGGCCCCAAGAGAGAATCGCTCTCTTGTAATCGGCTCTCAAAGCGGAGAGACCCTTCCACCAGCTACACCAGAAGCAAGTAAGTCCAAGGTCAACGCTCGCTACCAGACGGACGACCTTAGGTGTTCCCCTCTACCACTTCGGCCCCAGCAGCCTCAGAACCTCCTTCTGCACTGTAAATTCTATGAGAACCGAACAATGGCCATTGTTCCTCTGACTGAGTGGGCGCCCGAAGCTAAGTATAGACTTTAGCAGTAGTGATAGTTTAGTCTGTAGTATTCCATGCATGAGTAGATATTGCTGTGTATGTAAATAAATAGTATTCACTTTGAACTAACTAACTGGTGTACCGACTCTTTGATCAGTATTCAGGTTTGAACCTTGTGGCGGTATCAAAAGATACCTGCCGACTTTAAAGCAAACGTAATTATGAAAATGAAAAATGAAAATCGCTTATTGTCACAAGTAGGCTTCAATGAAGTTACTGTGAAAAGTCCCTAGTCGCCACATTCCAGCGCCTGTTCAGGGAGGCTGGTACGGGAATTGAACCGTGCTGCTGGCCTGCCTTCGTCTGCTTTGAAAGCCAGCGATTTAGCCCAGTGTGCTAAACCAGACCCTTAATTAGAATTAAGGAAGGCGACCATATTGACTGCCATATTTAGAAACAACCAAAGAGAGCAACACTTGAATGCAACCCGGCCGGTAGATCGTGCCCTAGAAATCAAAAAACAACTTATAGTCACCATACAATATGGGGATGGTGACTAGTCTGGGAAACGTCTTGTTCCGGTGCAGCAATTCAGTTAAACTGCCGTTACAAAGGTTTTTTTGCCCTGCCTTGGCTCTCAAACATAGAGGATGTTAGAAGTAAAACTTGGCCTTCAGCCAGCTAGCTAGAAACTGACTTGTCTGCTTTGAGGCTGCTAGACATCAACTGGATTTGGATTTATTGTCACGTGTACTGAGGTACAGTGAAAAGTATTATTCTGCGTAGTGCAGACAGATCGTGCATACATGAAAAAACGTAGGACATATGATAGATAACAATGTAAATACATAGACACAGAAGATGTGTGGAGAGATCAGTTCAGTCCATGAGAGGGTCACTCAGGAGTCTGGTAACAGTGGGGAAAAGATTGTTTTTGAATCTATTTAGTGCATGTTCTCAGATTTTTGAATCTCCTGCCTGATGGAAGAACTGGCCATCCTTGCTTGTGAGGTTTCTGGCAGTTATACCTTTATTCTGCTTTGAATCAGCCTTGTGTATAATTGGCTGTCTGCCCCGATCAAATTCCTTAACTCTGGACACCTCATTGATCTCCCAATGGTCTCGGGAAGCTGATTCTACTAATAAGCTAGTCAGAATCACATTCTTGTCTAAAATGTCTTCTATCTCAATGTATCTCATCTATTGCTGTTGCGAGGCAGATTTCACCCTGTTTTTCAGCATATTGCATCCTATTATGTCTTGTTAAATTTGTGTTACTGCTGGTACTGGGAAAGTCATGACAAAAGGTTTATGACAGCTTCACAGCTGTTGGTAGGTGGAATGTTTGTACTTTCTATCAAAAAGGGTGACAATCTGAAACTTTCAATTTACTTATAATATTATATTTATTGTTTCCAAAACAAATTCTACAATCAAGGTGAGACAAGTCCAGATTTCCATTTATTTTCTGGCATCATGAAAATTTAATAGTTTCACTATGGCACAGGAGGCCACCCAACCCATCGAGTGTTTGTGAGCTCTCTGAATAACAAACTGTTCAACCCCAATCACCCAGTCATAAACCCATAGCTCTGCAAGTTTGTTCAATTCCCCCATTCCATTCCTTTATTGAAACCATTTCTGCTTCCACTATCCTAATGGGCAGTGAATTCCGGGTCATTACCATTTACTGCATTAAAAGTTCTTCATCACATTCCCCTTGAATCACTTGCCCAAAATGATACATCCGTGCCCCCTTAAGTCTTTGTACGATGAGCTAATGGGAACTTTTTCTTTGTCTACCTCATCCAAATCTGCCCTAATCTTGCCCAACCCAATCGAATATCCCATCAATGTTCTTTGCTCCAAGAAAATCAACACCAGTCTCTCCAAAAAAATTGAAAATGCTAGAAAATCTCAGCAGGCCTGGCAGAATCTGTGGAGAGAGTAAATCGAGTTAACGTTTCGAGTTTGTAAGAATATCTGGTATTGACCAGTACTGGGTAAGGAATTGGTGGCAAGGAACAGTCCTACATTTTGGTAATCTGTTCCTGGCTCTGGTGGCATTGCACAAAGATTGCTAAAGTTTAACTACAAGAGGAAGATCCTCTGGTCTGCTATGAACTTGGATGTGGACTCAAAACTTTTTCTCTCTGCACAGTTGCTGCCATAATGAGTTTTTCCAGCACTTTCTGCTTTTGTTACAGATTCCAGCATTCACAGTGGTTTGCTTTTATACCAGCTTCTCCAAGCTTATCTTGTAGCTAAAATTCCCCATTCATGGGAACACTCCAGTAAATTTCCTCTGCACTCTCTCTGGGACCTTAACATGATTCCTAAAGTGTGAATCCAAAACTGGATGCAATACTTTAGTTGTGGCCTAACCTGAATTGTATTCAGGTACAGCATAACTTCCCTGCTATTGTACTTCATAACTGTTTATAATCCTCAATATTCCATCTGCTTTGTTAACCATTCTCTCAATACGTTCCGCCACCTTCTCTGATCAAAGCACCTGTTCGGATGTCACTTTTTGGGGTAGAAGCAGCTCCCCCAGAGATTTGATCAGATGTTTGTACAGGGGCAACTGGAGAAGGCTGTATCAAAGCCATAATCCATCTCAAGCAAAGAACCAACAACCCCTATTATGTGTACAGACTACAACATTCAGACTTACAGACAAGGAAATTGTTGCTTCAGCTGGTGCTGCTCTCTTTCTCATCTGATCCATTGCTCTCCATTTTCCTCCGATACCTACCACCATTGTCTACCTTTTATTGAAGCAGATAGCTGCAAGCAGTTGCATCAATTATTCTGATTACTTATTCAATTATTTCAGGCCTATAGCAGTTTAGACCGGAGTGCTTGTGTCAGATTTACTTTCACTCTCAAGGTCAGCTTAGCTCTTCTAATGTTACCAAATCTGAACAAATGTCTGTAAATGTTACATGCCATCTAACTACACAGAACGGCATAGTGGAATGATAAAAGTGGAAGGGCAATTAAACATACCATCCTGGCTGAACAAATGGTTGTCAATCAACTTCTATCCTCCAAATTTCCCCAGTGGACTTAAGTTAAGTCAGCTGTTTGGGATGTCAATCATGATATCTAAAGCTAATAACTTCTGTTTTGCAGAACAAAGTTGACCTTGTTTTGTTAATTTTGTATGTAATGAGGAGCAAATTAAAATTTATGCCATCAAGTTAAATCTACTGTACATAAGAACTGACTTCCGGGTACGGCTATGCAGAGCTAGGTCGCATGTTCGGTAGCTCCCGCTTGGAACGGACTTTTGGTCTCTTTACAGGGCCCCCACAGCATTTGTTTGACATTTCCGGGTGAGGGAAGAAGACTGCAACATTCCCCCGACAGTGTCCCCCAGAAATGTTATGTCTCTTGGTTACCAGACCCGGCAGAAACAGTAAAAGATTTGGCTTTAACTGCAGGATAAACAAAGCCTCTTCCAGCATGCAGGCGGGGGAAAGGCAAGCTTAGAGGCTGCAAGCTGACTTGAGGGCCTTTATTAAAGGTGAATTCTAGCAGCAGAGGGAACAACTGTGAAAAGATCTACCAAGGCCATTGAAGAAGCGGGGACGAGGTTTCCGGTGGCGGCCATGGAGGAGTAGGTCGCGCATTCGGCAGCTCCCGTCTGGAACGGACTCTCAGACCTTTTTCAGGAGTTTCCACAGACTTTTTGAGGCCGATTGGTGAAGCGAATCTGCCAAAAGGATTCCTTCTCGAGACTTCCGGTTCCGGCTATGCGGAACTAAGTCGCACATTCGGCGGCTCCCGCAAAAATGGACTTTTGGGCTCTTTTCAGGGCCCCCAAGGGCACTTTTTCGACGTTTCCCAGCGTGGGAAGGAGTTAATAATAGCTCCCCATCAGTATATGGCTTAAACTAGGAGCGGGGTGACAAAAAAGGTGGTGGTGGACCAGAAGAAGGGAGGGAAGGACAAAATGGCGGCGGGCGGAGACCAGGCAGCGTGGAGGCAGTGGGCGGAGGAGCAACAGTAGGGTATCCAGCGCTGCCTCAGAGAGATTAAAACGGACCTGCTAGTGCCGATGAAGGCTTCTATTGATAAGCTGCTGGAGACACAGACGGCCCAAGGGATGGCGATCCAAGAGGCTCGACAAAAGATCTCTGACAATGAGGACGAGATCTTATGCCTGGCGGTAAAGGTGGAGCTGCACGAGGCGCTCCACAAGAAATGGCAGGAGCGGTTCGAGGAGATGGAGAATCTGCGGATTCTGGGCCTCCCGGAGGGGCTGGAGGGGCCGGACGTGGGGGCCTATGTGGTCACCATGTTGAACTCGCTGATGGGAGCAGGGTCCTTCCAGGGGCCCCTGGAGCTGGAAGGGGCCCATAGAGTATTGGTGAGGAGGCCCAAGGCTAACAAGCCTCCACAGGCGGTGCTGGTGCGGTTCCATCGGTTCGTCGATCGGGAGTGTGTGCTCAGGTGGGCCAAGAAGGAGAGGAGCAGCAGGTGGGAGAACGTGGAGGTTCGGATATACCAGGACTGGAGTGCGGAGATGGCGAAGAGGAGGGCCGGGTACAATCGAGCGAAGGCGGTGCTGCACAGGAAAGGGGTGAAGTTTGGCATGTTGCAGCCGGCGCGACTGTGGGTTACCTACAAGGACCGGCGCCATTATTTTGAGTCTCCGGAGGAGGCGTGGGCCTTTGTTCAGGCCGAGAAGCTGGACACAGACTGAGGGTCGGGGTGGGCGATTGAGGACTGCGGTGGATATGTTATGCCTATTTTTGGTTCAGGGGCGGGGGGGGGCGGGGGGGGCTTGGCATTGTTTTGGGTTTCTTTTTCTCTGTGTTTTTCTCTTTCAGGTGGGGAGGGTGGATGGGGCGGGTTGGGCACTGTTTTGGTTGGTGGCGAGGCCTGGTAGGTGGAGAGTGCGGGCTTTTTTCCCACGCCGAAGACTGGGGGGGGCGGGGCCGGGAAGCGAGGATTGTTTCCCGCGCTTAGAACGGAGGGGGGAGGGGGAGAGCCTGTGGGTGGGGAGCGGGAGAGGAAGGTGTGCCACACAATGGGAGGAGTCGAAGGGGAGGCGGGAGTGGCCGGGGTCAGCTGACTTGCGGAAGTGCAATGGGGGGGGAATAAAGCAGCTAGGATGGGTCCTATCTGGGGGGGGGGGGGGGGGATTGAGTTGCTGCTGCTAAGGTCAAGGAGGAGCTGGAGCAAGTGGGGGGGGGGAGGGGGGGGGTCAAGACGGGGGTATGCCGCTGTGGGGAACGGGCTGGGTGTGGGGTGCGGGCGCGTGGCTGGCCGAGGAAGGGTCATGGCTAGTCGGCGGGGGAGGGGGGCAGGTAGCCTCCTGATCCGGCTGATAACCTGGAATGCAAGGGGACTGAATGGGCCGGTTAAGTGGGCCCGCGTGTTCGCGCACCTGAAGGGGCTCAAGACGTGTGGTTATGCTCCAGGAGACACACCTGAAGGTGGCAGACCAGGTAAGACTGAGGAAAGGGTGGGTAGGTCAGGTGTTTCACTCGGGGCTAGATGCCAAAAATCGAGGGGTGGCGATCTTGGTGGGAAAGAAGGTGTCATTCGAGGCGTCGAGCATTGTGGCAGAATATGGCGTAGGTACATAATGGTAAGTGGTAAGTTGCAGGGAGAGAGGGTGGTACTGGTCAATGTGTATGCTCCGAACTGGGACGATGCGGGTTTTATGCCGCGTATGTTGGGTCGGATCCCAGACTTGGAAGTGGGGGGCCTGATAATGGGGGGAGACTTTAACACGGTGTTGGATCCGGCACTGGATCGCTCCAGGTCTAGGACGGGTAGGAAGCCGGCAGCGACTAGAGTGTTGAAGGGATTTATGGACCAAATGGGAGGGGTGGACCCTTGGAGATTTGCAAGGCCGGGGGCTAGGGAATTTTCATTCTTCTCACATGTCCATAAGGCTTATTCTCGAGTCGACTTTTTCATTTTGAGTAAGGCACTGATAGTGAGAGTAGAGGATACTGAGTATTCGGCAATAGCCATTTCGGACCACGCCCCGCATTGGGTGGACTTGGAGATGGGGGAGGAGAGGGACCAGCGCCCGCTGTGGCGCTTGGAGGCGGGGCTGTTGGCGGACGAGGAGGTGAGCGAGCGGGTCCGAGTAAGTATAGAGAGGTACTTGGTGACCAACGACAACGGGGAGGTCCGAGTGGGGATGGTATGGGAGGCACTGAAGGCAGTGGTGAGGGGAGAGCGGATCTCCATTAGGGCCCACAAGGAGCGGGGGGAGAGGGAGAGGCTGGTGGGGGAGATGGTGAGGGTAGACAGGAGGTTTGCGGAAGAGCCTGAGGAAGGATTGTTGAGGAAGAGGCACAGCCTCCAGGCCGAATTCGACCTGGTGACCACCAGGAAGGCGGAGGTGCAGTGGAGGAAGGCCCAGGGGGCGGTCTACGAGTATGGGGAAAAGGCAAGCCGGATGCTGGCGCATCAGCTTCGGAAGCGGGACGCAGCTAGGGAGATCGGGGGAGTTAAGGACAGGGGAGGACGTGGTGCGGAGTGGGGTTGGCATCAATGGGGTCTTCAGGGACTTCTACGAGGAATTGTACCGATCCGAGCCCCCACGGGAGGGAGGGAGGGATGGGCCGTTTCCTGGACCAATTGAGGTTTCCAAAGGTGGAAGAGGGACTGGTGGCGGGACTGGGGGCCCCGATTGGGCTGGAGGAGCTGATCAAAGGGATAGGAAGCATGCAGGCGGGGAAGGCACCTGGGCCGGACGGTTTCCCGGTCGAGTTCTATAAATAAATAAATGAACCTGTTGGGCCTGCTGTTAGTTAGGACCTTTAATGAGGCAGGGGAGGGGGGGGCTTTACCCCCAACGATGTCCCGGGCACTGATCTCCTTGATCCTGAAGCGGGACAAGGATCCCCTGCAATGTGGGTCTTACAGACCGATTTCCTTGCTAAATGTAGATGCCAAGGTGCTGGCGAAGGTCTTAGCCACGAGGATTTAGGATTGTGTGCCGCAGATCATCCATGAAGACCAGGCGGGGTTTGTGATGGGGAGACCGTTGAACGCAAATGTGCGGAGGCTTTTGAACGTTATCATGATGTGGGCGAGGGAGGGGGAGGCGGAGATAGTGGTGGCGATGGACGCTGAGAAAGCCTTCGATAGGGTAGAGTGGGGGTACCTGGGGGAGGTGCTGAAGAGGTTCGGGTTTGGGGAGGGGTTTGTCAGGTGGGTTAGGCTGTTGAATGAGGTCCCGATGGCGAGTGTGGCCACAAATAGGAGGAGGTCCGAGTACTTTCGGTTGCACCGAGAGACGAGACAGGGGTGTCCCCTGTCCCCCCTGCTCTTTGCACTGGTGATTGAACCCCTGGCTATGGCACTGAGAGAGTCGAGGAACTGGAGGGGGTTGGTTCGGGGTGGGGAGGAGCATAGGGTGTCACTTTATGCGGACGACATGCTGCTGTATGTGGCGGACCCGGTGGGACGAATGCCAGAGGTAATGAGGATCCTTAGGGAATTCGGGGACTTTTCGGGGTACAAGCTCAATATGGGGAAGAGCGAGCTGTTCGTAGTTCGGCTAGGGGACCAGGAGAGGGGGATTGGCGAGCTCCCACTAAAAAGGGCGGAGAGGAGCTTCAGATATTTGGGGGTCCAGGTGGCCAGGAGCTGGGGGGCCCTGCATAGGCTTAACTTTACAAGGCTGGTGGAGCAAATGGAGGAGGAGTTCAAGAGGTGGGACGCGTTGCCGCTGTCCTTGGTGGGAAGGGTGCAGTCAATCAAAATGACGGTGCTCCCAAGGTTTTTGTTCCTGTTCCAGTGCCTCCCTGTGTTTACCCCGAAGGCTTTTTTCAGGCAGGTTAACAGGAGTATAATGGGGTTTGTGTGGGCGCGTGGGACTCCGAGGGTGAGAAGGGTGTTCCTGGAGCGGAGTAGAGATTAGGGGGGGGCTGGCGCTGACCAACCTCTGTGGGTACTACTGGGCCGCCAATGCGACGATGGTGCGCAAGTGGGTGATGGAGGGGGAGGGGGCTGCATGGAAGAGGCTGGAGACGACGTCCTGTGTGGGTACGAGTCTGGGGGTGCTGGCAACGGCGCCGCTGCCACTCCCTCCAAGGAGGTATACCACGAGCCCAGTGGTGGTGGCGGCCCTCACAGTTTGGGGGCAGTGGAGGCGGCATAGGGGGAGAAGTTGGGGCCTCGGCATGGACCCCATTACGGGGGAACCACCGGTTCGCCGCAGGAAGAACAGGTGGAGGGTTTTCGGGGTGGCACAGGGCAGGGATACGAAAGTTGGGGACCTGTTTGTGGACGGGAAGTTCGCGAGCTTGGGTGAGCTGGAGGAGAAATACGGGCTCCCCCCGGGGAACACCTTCAGGTACTTACAGGTAAGGGCGTTTGCCAGACGGCAGGTGGTGGAATTCCCGCGGCTACTGCCACACACAGTACAGGAAAGGGTGCTCTCGGTGGGGGGTGGGGGGGGGGGGGGGGGGGGGGGGGGGGGGAGATCTCGGAAACTTGCCAGGTGATGCAGGAGGAGGAGGAGGCCTCGGTGGTGAAGTTGAAAGGTAAATGGGAGGAGGAGTTGGGAGAGGAGATCGAAGAGGGGACATGGGCAGATGCCCTAGGGAGGGTGAATTCTTCCTCTTCGTGCGCGAGGCTCAGCCTCATACAGTTTAAGGTGCTGCACAGGGCACACATGACCGGGACAAGGATGAGCCGGTTCTTTGGGGGCGAGGACAGATGTGTTAGGTGCTCAGGGAGCCCAGCAAATCACACCCATATGTTCTGGGCATCCCAGCGCTGGAGGAATTTTGGAAGGGCGTAGAGAGGACGGTGTCGAGGGTGGTAAGATCCGGGGTCAGACCGGGCTGGGGGCTCGCAATATTTGGGGTGGCAGAGGAGCCGGGAGTGCAGGAGGCGAAAGAGGCCGGAGTTCTGGCCTTTGCGTCCCTGGTAGCCTGGCGAAGGATTCTCCTTCAGTGGAAAGATGCGAGGCCCCCAAGCGTGGAATCCTGGATCAGCGATATGGCAGGGTTCATTAAATTGGAGGGTGGAATCCTCCAATTTTTTTAGATTGTGTTTTGTACTTAACCTTGTTGGGTTCTTTTTTCTTTCTCATTTTGTTATTGATATTTTATGAAAACCTTTAATAAAAAAAATTTTTTTTTAAAAAGAACATAAGATCTAGGAGCAGGAGTAGGCCATCTGGCCCCTCGAGCCTGCTCCACCATTCAATGAGATCATGGCTGATCTTTTGTGGACTCAGCTCCACTTTCCGGCCCAAACACCATAACCCTTAATCCCTTTATTCTTCAAAAAACTATCTATCTTTATCTTAAAAACATTTAATGAAGGAGCCTCTACTGCTTCACTGGGCAAGGAATTCCATAGATTCACAACCCTTTGGGTGAAGAGCTTCCTCCTGAACTCAGTCCTAAATCTACTTCCCCTTATTTTGAGGCTATGCCCCCTAGTTCTGCTTTCACCCGCCAGTGGAAACAACCTGCCCGCATCTATCCTATCTATTCCCTTCATAATTTTATATGTTTCTATAAGATCCCCCCTCATCCTTCTAAATTCCAACGAGTACAATCCCAGTCTACTCAACCTCTCCTCGTAATCCAACCCCTTCAGCTCTGGGATTAACCTAGTGAATCTCCTCTGCACACCCTCCAGTGCCAGTACGTCCTTTCTCAAGTAAGGAGACCAAAACTGAACACAATACTCCAGGTGTGGCCTCACTAACACCTTATACAATTGCAGCATAACCTCCCTAGTCTTAAACTCCATCCCTCTAGCAATGAAGGACAAAATTCCATTTGCCTTCCTAATCATCTGTTGCACCTGTAAACCAACTTTTTGCAACTCATGCACTAGCACACCCAGGTCTCTCTGCACAGCAGCATGTTTTAATATTTTATCATTTAAATAATAATCCCTTTTGCTGTTATTCCTACCAAAATGAATAACCTCACATTTGTCAACATTGTATTCCATCTGCCAGACCCTAGCCCATTCACTTAGCCTATCCAAATCCCTCTGCAGACTTCCAGTATCCTCTGCACTTTTTGCTTTACCACTTACCTTAGTGTCGTCTGCAAACTTGGACACATTGCCCTTGGTCCCCAACTCCAAATCATCTATGTAAATTGTGAACAGTTGTGGGCCCAACACTGATCCCTGAGGGACATCACTAGCTACTGATTGCCAACCAGAGAAACACCCATTAATCCCCACTCTTTGCTTTCTATAAATTAACCAATCCTCGATCCATGCTACTACTTTCCCCTTAATGCCATGCATCTTTATCTCATGCAGCAACCTTTTGTGTGGCACTTTGTCAAAGGCTTTCTGGAAATCCAGATATACCAGATCCTTTGGCTCCCCGTTATCTACCGCACTGGTAATGTCCTCAAAAAATTCCACTAAATTAGTTAGGCATGACCTGCCCTTTATGAACCCATGCTGCGTCTGCCCAATGGGACAATTTCCATCCAGATGCCTCGCTATTTCTTTTTTAAACAGTGGTGTCACGTTTGCTAATTTCCAATCTGCCGGGACCACCCCAGAGTCTCGTGAATTTTGGTAAATTATCACTAGTGCATTTGCAATTTCCCTAGCCATCTCTTTTAGCACTCTGGCATGCATTCCATCAGGTCCAGGAGACTTGTCTACCTTTAGCCCCATTAGCTTGCCCATCACTACCCCCTTGGTGATAACAATCCTCTCAAGGTCCTCACCTGTCATAGCCTCATTTCCATCAGTCCCTGGCATGTTATTTGTGTCTTCCACTGTGAAGACCGACCCAAAAAACCTGTTCAGTTCCTCAGCCATTTCCTTATCTCCCATTATTAAATCTCCCTTCTCATCCTCTAAAGGACCAATATTTACCTTAGCCACTCTTTTTTGTTTTATATATTTGTAGAAACTTTTACTATCTATTTTTATATTCTGAGCAAGTTTACTCTCATAATCTATTTTACTCTTCTTTATAGCTTTTTTAGTAGCTTTCTGTTGCCCCATAAACATTTCCCAGTCCTCTAGTCTCCCACTAATCGTTGCTACTTTGTATGCTTTTTCCTTCAATTTGATACTCTCCCTTATGACCCAAGTTCTAGCAGAAGTTGCATAGTCTGATAGTGTTTACTCTTCTGAAAGCTGGGAGAACAGGAGACGGTTTATAGCAATCCCAGGAAGCTAATTACAAAGATGTCAGGTTGACATTTGCCGCAATGCTAAGCACAAAAGCAATGTCAGTTCAACCACAAAAATGTAACAGAGTATCGCAGTAACAAGGCAGCAAACTTGCTGATCATACCATTCTACTTTCAGTGATCATCAAATGGATTGTATTTGGCATTACTCTTTATAGCAGTTGTCATCATTTATAATTTGCAAGACTGAAATTAAAAACTGTTAGGCAGCAAAAGAGCAGCTGGTACATCAACCATGCCCCATACTAAAAAACATGGTTCTCCAACCCTCTCAGGTAATCAAAACCATATCAGAAGATGATATGGATGAAGTATTATCTATAAAGACACATCTTCAGTACAACGCAATCGCTGCCTGAATCAGGAATTATTCCAACTCCTTCTTGTGGCATCAAATCAATTCCCATCACACCAGCTGACAATCTGTTCCAGAGGCTCTCAATTCTGAAGAACTACCAACATCCAGTTTATCCCTATTCTTCCATGGTGTAATCTCAAGTCTCCTGGTCCTCCCCAACCTGTTTAAACAGGAATAACTTATCGGAATACATCCAAGTCATTAATGATTTTATAGACCTTTATCAGGTCACTTCTAGTTCTATGCTCTTCTAAAGTAAACAGACCCTTGCTTCTATCTGAGAAACAGACCCATGAGTCTATCTGAGAAACTAAAGTTCTTAGCATAGAAATTATTCCTGTCGTTCTCCTCTGGACATTTTCCAAGGCTCCTATTATCACCTGTCATGAGGAGGATCAAAAATGCTCTCATTACTGCAGTCCAACTGCATAGTGTCAAAATGGTGACCTTTCATTTCTCTTGAAGGGTTAGTTTCAGATACAGTTTCTCTCCCTTGGCAATGAAATACAGAGATCTGTAAACATTAACATCAAGATCTTGTGTTCTCTCAACCCCCTTCAATATTGTTCTCTGCAAATGCAAAACATATTCTGTGTTAGCATACAAGCATGCATCACCGAATTTATATTAAAATGTATAATCCATGTCCCACCCAGCCCATAAATAATTAAATGAAAGTCACCACCGTCCCTGAGGACCAGAAGCTGCTCTCCCCTTTTGAGAAGAACTGATTGGTGCCGATTTAATCTGAGGGTCACCACACCTCAGGCGATAGGAGAGGTTAAGGCGGCAGGGCCTCCATGGATAACCTCAGCTGGTACTGGAATTGAATCTGGGCAGTTGATGTTGCTCTGCATCACAAACCAGCCATCCAGCCAGCTGGCTAATCGACTCCCATCTAAATAGTACAATGATAGAATGATTATAACACAGGCAATTTTGTTCGCCATTTCCCTGCTGGCTCTCTGTAAGAACTGCTCAGCTTCCGGTGGCGGCTATGAAGGAGTAAGTCACATTTGGTGGCTCCCGCTCTGGTCGGACTTTTGGACCTTTTCTCCCGATTTTCTACCAGACTTGAATTGTAAAACTGATGACAGACGCAATTGTGGACTGAATTCCCACATCGGTGCATGGAGAGAAGGACTAGAAGTGCTCGAAAAGGCAGAAACAGAAAGACGGAGAAGGCTTGGGCTGAAGCTGCAGCAGGAGACAGCATGGCGGAGGACTGGACCTCTGGTTTGTTGACCCAGTGGTCAACGGAGCAGCTGATGCAAGCTATTCAGGAAGGCTTTGCTAAGCAGAAACAGGACTGCTTGGACCCGATAAAAGAGTCAATTGAGCGGTTGGAGCTTAGATTGGACGCCCAAGATCGGGCGCTCCAGAAGGTAGAGAAGGCGCTGGCTGAGCAGGAGGAACATCAAACTGCGGTGGAGTTGGAGGTGGGGATGCTGAGAGACCAGCAGAAGAAGCTCCTGGAGAAAGTGGAAGACCTAGAGAATAGGTCCCGCCGGCAGAACTTGAGAATCGTTGGGCTCCCGGAGGGGTCCGCAGGAGCGGATGCTGGGGCATACATCACAGACATGTTTGAGAAGCTGCTGGGGATGGAGCATTTTGCCGGCCCTTGGAGGTGGACAGGGCTCACAGAGCATTTGCAAGGAGGCCGCGAATGTGAGACCCCCTCCGAGGGCAATAGTGGTGAGATTCCACAGGTACTTGGATAAGGAGCGGGCCAAGTGGGCCAAGCAGACACAGAGCTGTAAGTGGGACAACAGTATCCTGCGGGTTTACCAATATCTGAGTGTGGAGGTGGCCAGGGGAAGAGCAGGCTTTAACCAGATTAGGTCGATCCTTTTTAAGAAAAAGGTGAAGTTCGGACTGTTGTATCCGGCCCATCTCTGGGTCATGCACGAGGAACAGCACTTTTATTTCGAGTCGCCTGAGGGCGCGCTGGACGTCGCGAAAAGGAAAGGACTGGTGGTGAACTGAAATCCTTTGAACTTTGCTGCAACGTTCATGGTTTTTTTTTTTCCTCTTATTTTTTCTAAAGAGTTTCTCGTTTTTCATTTTGTGGAAGCTGTTTGTAATGCCTTTTGCATTGATTTGGGACCAGCGGTAGAGCTGAGTGAGTTAAGATTTTCATTTGCACTGTTGGGGGATGGAGGTGCGCTTGTTTAGATCTTGGTGTTTTTCTGTAGGGCAATTGTGTGCGGATTGTTTAATATTGGAGTATGTTTGTGTGAGCGGGGGGGGGGGGGGGGGGGTGAACAATAGGTGGGAGACTACCCGGCGCCAGGAATGGGGGTCACCAAGCTAGCTGGGCGGGCTAGCTCTCGGACGCTCAGTGGGGTGTGTGCATATGTTCAGTTTATTAAAGGGGTTGGATTACAGAGTGTTGTTACTAGGGAGGGGTGGGGGTTAAAGGTTCTGCTGACGAGGGAGGGACTTGGGCTGAGGGACAGAGAGGAGGTTGGGGGCGGAGGCTGCCTGGGGGAGGACCGGTGGAGGCGCGGAGCATCGGCTGGAGGCGGACCCAAAAAAGGGGATGGCTGATCGGCAAAGGGGAGGGCAATTAGCCCCCCAACTAGGCTGATCACCTGGAATGTTCGAGGGTTAAATGGGCAGGTCAAGAGCGCATGTGTTCACGCATCTTAGGGGACTGATGGCGGACATGGCAATGTTACAGGAGATACACCTTAGAGTAACTGACCAGATTAGATTGAGGAAAGGCTGGGTCAGTCAGGTCTTTCACTCGGGACTAGACTCAAAGACTAGAGGGGTCACGATCCTGATCAATAAGCGGGTGGTGTTTGAGGCGGGGAGAATAGTCTCGGATGTGGGAGGTCGGTACATTATGGTCAGTGGGAAACTGAAGGGGGTGCAGGTGGTATTAGTAAATGTGTCGGCGCCAAATTGGGATGATGTGGAGTTTATAAAGAGGATGCTTGGGAAGATACCGGACCTTGACTCGCACAGGTTGGTCATGGGAGGGGACTTCAGGTTGGTCATGGGAGGGGACAGATATCGACCCTGGCTTGGACCGGTCAAGCTCGAAAACGGGCAGGGTGCCAGCAATGGCAAAGGAACTAAAAGGGTTCATGGAGCAGATGGGGGGGTGGACCCATGGACATTTGGGCAGCTGAGGGTAAAGGAGTTCTCCTTCTACTCACACATGCATAAAGTGTACTCCCGGATTGATTTCTTTATTTTGAGCGGGGACTTACTGGCAGGGGTGGTAGACGCGGGGCACTCGCGATCACAATCTCAGGCCATGATCCGCACTGGAGGTTAGATATGGAACTTTTGGCTGACGAAGGGGTGTGCGATCGGCTGAGGAAATGTATTCAGAACTACCTGCAGGTCAATGACACGGGGGAAATTTCAGCAGCAGTGGTCTGGGAAACACTAGTGTGCCATTGATGTCAGGATCCTTATTGGTTATCTGTCCATATCAGGATCATCATATTAATCAGCATATTATGCCAATTACCCGCACTGGGATCAGGGAGCATGGGAATGGCAGTCATAGAGTCTGGTAATATTTTTGCGGGGTGGGGACAATTGGTATTCCAAATGTACTGGGAGGGATCCTAAGGCTACAAGAGTGGCATCTCCCTGACAAAGTGGAAAATTGCCCAGGTATGACCTGTTTACAAAAAGCAGCATAAATCCCATCTGGCCAATTGAAGTATTGGAAGGTGTTATCAACAGTGCTATCAAGTAAACTTTACTCATCAATAACCTGTTCACCAAAGTTCAACTTGGGTTCCACTGGGACCACTTAGCTCCTGGCCTAATTACAGCCTTGGTCCAAACATGGACAAACGAGCTGAACTCAAAGGGTGAGTTGTGAGCTACTGCCTTTGACATCAAGGCAGCATTTGGCATCAAGCCAGTGTGGCATCAAGGAACCAGCAAAATTGAAATAAGTGGGAATCAGGGAGGAAACTCACCACTGGTTGCACAAAGGGGGACGTTAGAAGCTAATCATCTCAATCCCAGGTCATCATACCAGGAGTTCCTCAGGGCTTGGCCCAACCATCTTTAGCTGCTTTTCTTCTATCATAAGGGTGGAAGGGGGGATGTTTGCTGATGACTGTGCCATTCGTGTCTTTCAGACACTGAAGCAGTCCATGTCCAAATACAGCAAGAATCAACAACAATCAGGTTTGGGCTGTTAAGTTGGAAAATAACATCTGCGCCACACAAGTGCCAGACAATGACCAGCTCCAATAAGAGAACATTTAATCATCTCCAAGTGTAGCACATTGGTTAGCACTGTTGCTTCACAGATCCAGGGTCGATTCTCAGCTTAGGTCACTGTCCGTACTGAGTCTGCACGGTCTCCTTGTGTCTGCGTGGGTTTCCTCTGGGTGCTCTGGTTTCTTCCCACAGTCCAAAGATGTGCAGGTTAGGTGGATTGGCCATGATAAATTGCCCTTGGTATCCAAAACAAAGGTTAGGTGGGGTAGGTTAGGTGGGGTTACGGGGATAGGGTGGTAATGTGGGCTTAAGTAGGGTGTTCTTTCCAAGGGCCGGTGCAGAGTCGATGGGCCAAATGGCCTCCTTCTGCACTGTAATTTCTATGATATTCAATGGCATTGCCATCACTGAATCCCTCACCATCAATACTGTGTGGGGTTACCATCGAGCTGTAATTTGACTGGATCAGCCATATTTAGGCACAAGTCAGGAATGAGGGAACACTCTGCACCTACCTAGATTTGTGTGGCTCCAAGAAGCTGTACACCATACAGGACAAAGCAACCCATTTGACTGGTACTTCATCCACTTTAAACATTCACCCCCTCCACCACCGATACACTACGGCAGCAATATGCAGCATCTACAAAATGCACTGCATCAACTCGCCAAGCCTCGTTTCGCAACAACCTCAGTACTCAAAGCCTCTGACAACTGAAAGGACAAGTGCAACAAATTCATGGGAATAATAATAATAATCTTTATTGTCACAAGCAGGCTTACATTAACACTGCAATGAAGTTAGTGTGAAAATCCCCTCGTCACCACACTCCGGCGCCTGTTCGAATGGAGAGAATTCTTCGAGACAGGATCTACTCCCATTTGGAAGCAAATGGACGTATTAGTGAGAGGCAGCACGGTTTTGTGAAGGGGAGGTCGTGTCTCACTAACTTGTAGAGTTTTTCGAGGAGGTCACTAAGATGATTGATGCAGGTAGGGCAGTAGATGTTGTCTATATGGACTTCAGTAAGGCCTTTGACAAGGTCCCTCATGGTAGACTAGTACAAAAGGTGAAGTCACACGGGATCAGGGGTGAACTGGCAAGGTGGATACAGAACTGGCTAGGCCATAGAAGGCAGAGGGTAGCAATGGAGGGATGCTTTTCTAATTGGAGGGCTGTGACCAGTGGTGTTCCACAGGGATCAGTGCTGGGACCTTTGCTGTTTGTAGTATATATAAATGATTTGGAGGAAAATGTAACTGGTCTGATTAGTAAGTTTGCAGACGACACAAAGGTTGGTGGAATTGCGGATAGCGATGAGGACTGTCTGAGGATACAGCAGGATTTAGATTGTCTGGAGACTTGGGCGGAGAGATGGCAGATGGAGTTTAATCCGGACAAATGTGAGGTAATGCATTTTGGAAGGGCTAATGCAGGTAGGGAATATACAGTGAATGGTAGAACCCTCAAGAGTATTGAAAGTCAAAGAGATCTAGGAGTACAGGTCCACAGGTCATTGAAAGGGGCAACACAGGTGGAGAAGGTAGTCAAGAAGGCATACGGCATGCTTGCCTTCATTGGCCGGGGCATTGAGTATAAGAATTGGCAAGTCATGTTGCAGCTGTATAGAACCTTAGTTAGGCCACACTTGGAGTATAGTGTTCAATTCTGGTCGCCACACTACCAGAAGGATGTGGAGGCTTTAGAGAGGGTGCAGAAGAGATTTACCAGAATGTTGCCTGGTATGGAGGGCATAAGCTATGAGGAGCGATTGAATAAACTCGGTTTGTTCTCACTGGAACGAAGGAGGTTGAGGGGCGACCTGATAGAGGTATACAAAATTATGAGGGGCATAGACAGAGTGGATAGTCAGAGGCTTTTCCCCAGGGTAGAGGGGTCAATTACTAGGGGGCATAGGTTTAAGGTGAGAGGGGCAAGGTTTAGAGTAGATGTACGAGGCAAGTTTTTTACGCAGAGGGTAGTGGGTGCCTGGAACTCACTACCGGAGGAGGTAGTGGAAGCAGGGACGATAGGGACATTTAAGGGGCATCTTGACAAATATATGAATAGGATGGGAATAGAAGGATACGGACCCAGGAAGTGTAGAAGATTGTAGTTTAGTCGGGCAGTATGGTCGGCACGGGCTTGGAGGGCCGAAGGGCCTGTTCCTGTGCTGTACATTTCTTTGTTCTTTGTTCTTTGTACAGAGGGAGAATTCAGAATGTCCAATTCACCAAACAAGCACGTCTTATGGGACTTGTGGGAGGAAACTGGAGCACCCAGAGGAAACCCATGCAGACACTGGGGGGAACGTGCTGACTCCACACAGACAGAACACCATCAACTACAAGTTTAACTCCAAACCACTACATGCTAATTTGCACTGATATCGACATTCCTTTCCTGTCACTGAGTTGAAATCCTGGAACTCCCTTCCGAACAGCAATGATCTGCAATATTTTAAGAAAGTGGCTCGCCATTACCTTCTTAAGGGTAATTAGGAATGAGCAACAAATGCTGGCCTTGCCACCGTTGTTCACATCTCATGAAAGAATATTAAGAATTGACTAATGTAAGTGGAGGAGTTTCAAAAGCATTAGAGCAGATCCCTAAGATCTTAGAATGTGGGAGCTGAGGAGATGGAGGGTTCCTGGGTTTGCATCACTGGGGTGGCAGTAGCATCCACTAACAAGGAGATACTCAGGGCTAGAGCACTGGGAATAGAGCATTAAATGGATGCAGGTGCTTTGAGTGCAGAGGAAGTATTTACCCAATATTTGAGAGGAAAGGGACCTAGAAAGAATGGAGATGGATTTGAGAAATGGGGCGGCATGGTGGCATAGTGGTTAGCACTGCTGCCTCACAGTGCCAGGGACGCGGGTTCAATTCCGACCTGTGTGGAGTTTATACATTCTCCCCATGTCTGCGTGGGTTTCCTCCAGGTGTTCTGGTTTCCTCCCACAGCCCAAAGATGTGAAGGTTAGATAGTTTGATTGTGCAAAAGTGCCCCTTACGGTGGGGTTGCAGGAATAGGATAAGGGATTGGGCCTAGGTAGGGTGGTCCTTTGAAAGGTTGTTGCGGACTCGACGCGCCAATTGGCCTTCTTCTGCACTGTAGGGATTCTATGATTCATGGTGCCACCATGCCTACAATGTATTCTTCCATGCAGCTTCCTCCCTGACACACTGGTAGTCACTTCTGGACTGTCAGGCATCAGAAATAATTTTTCTCACCACCATCTGGTTCATGTCTTTACACACTTAATAAACTAGGTTTGATGATTTATACAGTCTTTAATCAACACATTCCCAAAACCAAAAGCAAATTCATAACCTGCTTGATGCAGTTTCCATTTCTTATATAGAAAAAATATACTTAGAACATAGAACAGTACAGTACAGGCCCTTTGGCCGACGATGTTGTGCCGACCATTTATCCTAATCTAAGATCAACCTAACCTACACCCCTTCAATTTACTGCTGTCCATGTGCCTGCCCAAGAATCGCTTAAATGCCCCCAATGACTCTAACTCCACCACCTCTGCTGGCAGTGCATTCCACGCATCCACCACTCTCTGTGTAAAGAACCTACCCCTGACATCTCCCCTATTCCTTCCTCCAATACTAATTCCATTCTTAACTAAACTGTGCTGCTGCGGAAGAAACACCAATGGCCTCAGTGTATGAGTTGAAGAGAAACATTGCAAATGCTAGAAATGTGCGAAAATGGAAAACCATTTTGCGTTTAGACCATTTTTTACAGACCACTTTTCAAAATTAAATACATAATATAGCATAAAATTGAATAAGGGCGCAGAGGAATAAAGGTATTCTGGCTCCAACCTCAAAGCCAGTTTATTTTACAAATGTTTAAATCAAGATGAACAGTTACTGGATGATGTAGAAAAATCATGCTAATCAAGCAGTGAAAAGTTATTTGAACAAAAGTAGTCTAAAAATAGCTCAGCTGGAGAATGAAAAGGCAAGGAGATAAAAAAGGTACTCAATCGAGGGGAACGAAGTGGGAGGAGAATAGAAGAAAAAGGCAAGAGAATAGGAAAGATAGATGAGATTTAATGACACTAAAAGAAATAGCCAAGGTGTTCCAGCCAGCAACAATGCACCAGCTGCCCATGAAGATTTTACCAACCCACTGCTACTGCATATTTCTCCCAGGGTCTACCATGACATAGAAATGGGCAGTGTAGTGTACCTTGTCAGCATGCAGAGTGCGGTCAGAAAGTGAGGACATGCTCCCTTTTTACAGCACTAGTTACTGTATTCAGGTATGTTTTTAAAGGTCCACGTCTTTTAACAAGCATGTGCAGTTTAGTGAATGGGTGAGCGAGTGAATAATTGGGTAAGTCGGTAGGTGGCTAGTTGGGGGCGGGGGGGTAATTAGGGGTAGCTGGATGATTAAGAAGGGTAGTAAATGGGGATCATTGGGTGGCTAGCTGGGTCAGGTCCGGAGGTACTCAGGTGGTCTGGAAGGTTATTTGGATTGGATTTGAATTGGATTGGATTTGTTTATTATCTGGTGTACCGAGGTACAGTGAAAATTACTGTTCTGCGTGCAATTCAGACAGATCATTCCATACATGAAAAGAAAATACATAATAGGGCAAACATAAAATACACAATGTAAATACATAGACACAGGCATCGGGTGAAACATAGGGGAGTGTAGTACTACTCGGTAGAGAAGATGTGTGAAGAGATCCGATCAGTCCATAAGGGGGTCGTTTAGGAGTCTGGTAACACGGGGGAAGCTGTTTTTGAATCTGTTAGTGCATGTTCTCAGACTTTTGTATCTCCTGATGGAAGAAGTTGGAAGAGTGAGTAAGCCAGGTGGGAGGGGTCTTTGATTATGCTGCCCGCTTTCCCAAGGCAGCGGGAGCTGTAGATGGAGTCAATGGATGGGAGGCGGGTTCGTGTATTAGACTGGGCGGTGTTGCCGACTCTGAAATTTCTTGCGGTCTTGGGCTGAGCAGTTGCCATACCAGGAGGTGATGCAGCCAGATAGGATGCTTTCTATGGTGCATCTGTAAAAGCTGGCAAGAGTCAATGTGGACATGCCAAATTTGCTTAGTTTCCTGAGGAAGTATAGGTACTATTGTGCTTTCTTGGTCGTAGCGCCAACATGGGTGGACCAGGACAGACAGATCTTTGATGATGTGCCCACCTCGGAATTTGAAGCTGTCAACTATCTCCACCTCAGCCCTGTTGATGCAGACAGGGGTGTGTACAATACTTTGCTTCCTGAAATCAATGACTAGCTCTTTAGTTTTGCTGACATTGAAGGAGAGATTGTTGTCGTTACACCACTCCACAAGGTTCTCGCTTTCCCTCCTGTATTCTGATTCATCGTTGTTCGAGATCCGACCCACTAAGTTAGCAAACCTGTAAATGGAGTTGGAGCCAGATTTTGCCATGCAGTCGTGGAGTATAGTAGGGGGCTAAGTATGCAGCCTTGCGGGGCCTCGGTATTGAGGACCATTGTGGAGGAGGTGTTGTTGTTTATCCTTACTAGTTGTGGTCTATGGGTCAAAAAATCAAGGATTCAGTTGCAGAGCAAGGAGCCAAGTCCTAGGTTTTGGAACTTTGATATGAGCTTGGCTGGGATTATGGTGTTGAAGGCGGAGCTGCAGTCAATAAATAGGTGTCTGATGTGAAAAATTGAATGAAAATCGCTTATTGTCACAAGTAGGCTTCAATGAAGTTACTGTGAAAAGCCCCGAGTCGCCACATTCCGGCGCCTGTTCGGGGAGGCTGTTACGGGAATTGAACCGTCCGGCTGGCCTGCCTTGGTCTGCTTTCAAAGCCAGCGATTTAGCCCTGTGCTAAAGAGCCCCTCTCCATGTTGTCTATATGCTCCAGGGATGAGTGCAGGGTCAAGGAGATGGCGTCTGCTTAAACCGGTTGCGGCAGTATTGCAGTGGATCTTGGAATTCTGGGAGTATGGAGTTAATGTGCCTCATGACCAACCTCTCAAAGCACTTCATTACGATCGATGTTAAGGCCACCGGACGATAGTCATTGAGGCACGTTGCCTGGTTCTTCTTTGGCACCGGTATGATGGTGGTCTTCTTGAAGGAAGTGGGGACCTCGGAACAGTGTAGGGAGAGGTTGAAGATGTCCGAGAACACACCCGCCAGTTGGTCCATGCAGGATCTGAGTGAACGACCAGGGACCCAGTCAGGACACATCGCTTTCCAAGTGTTCACGTCCAAGAAGGCTGATCTGACTTCGGGAGCTGTGATGGTGGGAATGGGTGTGTCGGACAGCTGGGGCAGTCGACAGTGGTTTGATGGTTTCCTGCTCGAACCGAGCATAGAATGCATTGAGTTCATCGAGGAGGGGTGCGCTGCTGCCGGAGATTCTGCTCGGCTTTGCTTTGTAGCCCGTTGTGTTGTTTAAGCCTTGCCAAAACCGACAAGAGTCTGTAACTCCAGTCTGTGACTCTAGCTTTGTCTGATATTGTCTCTTGGCATCTCGGATGATTGACGAGTTGGGTCAGGTCAGAAGGTAATTATGTGGTCAGGAAGGGTAGTCAGGTTGGGGGTTCAGTCAGGTGGTCCTGGAGGTGGTTGGGTAGGGAATGGGAAGCAGTTGGTTTGTGGAGTTAGTCAAGTTGGCGGGTAGTAGAAGGGTTAGTGGGGCATTTCATTTCAGAGCTACAAGGTCAAAACAGAGAACACAGGCGAAGTAGAAACCCAACTGATGCTGGATCTTACCAGATTTAGCCACGAACACAGTATTCTAGACTAGACATGATATAAATTTTGCTTATGCTGGAACAGTGTTTGGGGCCATGAACAATAGTAAGAGAAGTGGCAAATGGGCACGGGTAACATCAGCTGTGGTTAATTTCATTAGATTTTCAAAACATGACATGCAGTGTGATTCCAGGGACAACTGTCTATTTCAAAAACAGCTCTGATAACCATTTTTCTATGCAGTACAAAACTGAAAATGTGCATATCACCAGTAGACATTAAAGGGTTGTTGTGAATTAAAAGCCATTATTCGCATGAAATACTTATTTTAAAAATAGAATTTTGAGACACCAAATGGACTCCCACAATATTATTCCTCGGACAAATACTGAGTATGTTTCTGCTGCTGTAAATATATTCTGTAGGAATTATACAATGTATTCTTCATTTCTAATATTGCAAATCACTATGAACTACCCAAATTAAAGTCAAAATTTCCCTTGGGATATGTACTTGGTTGCATATTACTTATTCTTCCCATACCAATTACTATGAAATCTAGGACATAAATTTAACTTTAATGCTGTCTTCTATGTCATTTAACATTGATTTGTGGCTTGCAAATATCAAGGTTTTTTAAACTTAAATTGTAATCCAGGTGGTGTGATGTATGCATTAGATTTTACAATAACTGATATAGATATAATTTTAATCGCACATCAGCCTTATAATCAATAATCCTTTACTCATTTAAAACCTTCTCAGCAAGGCCTAATACTTCAAGAGTCTCCAGCTGCAGTCAGAGAGATCCTAATCATGGACAGGAAGCAAGATGAAATGTTTAACTTCATTGAGAAAATAGGGGAAGGATCAATTGTTTATCATGGCATCCTTCTCAATGGACAGCTCAGCAGCAGCATTAGCAAGTACCTTTACTCCCCAAACAGACATGAAACTTTCACTTTAAAAATCTAAACAAAAAAATTAAAACTAAACTACTTTTCTCATACACAATGTCTAAACTGAATTTGTTTAGTTTCTCATACAAGAGCGTGCATTAGAAAGCTCCACTTACTTACAGAAGATTTCAATTTGCAATGTTTTTTTGAATTAGATTATTGCATGCTTGATGTGTACAGCTAATTAACTCATCACAATGAAAATTTAACTAACAAGTACATTTTACTCACTATTATGGAATTTATATTCTTCCCAATCAAGCATTATTTCTAGTTGGTATAAACATCTTATACACAAGCTGATTCATATTGAAGTATCTTACCATGAAGGTCAGAGCAAATCTTAGTAGATGGATATTTTCATTTCATCAGTGGTCAAAAAAAAACATGGAATGAAAGGATCCTTGGAAAACTGTGCAAGTAGGCTTGGATTTTAAGTTTTGACAAATTGATGCCAAATTCAATATGCAAGCCACAATTAAATCAAGCAACATTTTTGTTTTGTTTGATTGGCTTTTTTGTTGCAACCGTCATATGTTATTTTATTGAATTGTATGGGTCAGATTGTTTTTCTTTTCCTTCTGGGATTGGGTGGGAGGGGACACTATGCCTTTGGGGGGGGGGCACCCACGCTAGTTAACTAAAGTCGGCTAGTGAACGGAGGGGAGGTGAGAGGAGGGCTGCGGACATTGGAGCCTGGTTAGCAGGTTTTGATGGGCCTACTAGGCGAGCAAGAAAGGGGGAGAGGATCGATACTGTCTGTTTGTTTCGAGGGGAAGTGCAGGGGGGGATTCTGGGAGGGGGTTCGATGTTAATAATGGATGGGGACGGGTCAAGCTCATGGGGTAGGGCCCGGTGGTATGATGGTGGATAAGAAAGGGGGGCGGTGAGAGACCTCAAGCTGGGATAGTCACGTGGAACGTGAGGGGGTCGAGAGGCCCAGTCAAGAGGTCATGGGTGCTTGCGCATTTTAAAAGTTTGAAGGCCGATGTAGCAATTCAGCAGGAGACTCACCAGAGGGTGAAGGATCAAGTGAGACTTAAAAAAGGCTGGGTTAGAGAGGTGTTTCACTCTGGATTTGACGGAAGAGCTCGAGGGGTAGCGGTAATGGTCAGCAAAAGGGTATATTCCAGATGGAGAAGGTGGTGGCAGATCAGGGGGGTAGGTATGTGATTGTGACAGGGGCACTGGAGGGGAGGGTAGTGGCACTGGTAAGTGTATATGGTCCCAATTGGGACGATGTGGGATTCGCGAAGAAGGGGTGTGGGGCCATCCCCGACTTGGACACACACGAACTGATAGTGGGGGGGGGGGGGGGGGGGGGGTTGGACACACACAAACTGATAGTGGGGGGGGGGGGGACTGGAACTTGGTGCAGGAACCAAGATTGGACAGGTCACAGCTGCGCTTGCTGGTCCCGTCAGGGGGGGGCAAAGGGTTAATGGTGGAAATGGGAGGGGTGGATCCTTGGGCGATTTCTGCACCCCAGGGAGCGGGAGTACTCGTTTTTCTCAGTGGTCCATAAGGTGTACTCGCAGATCAACTATTTCATGGTGGGGCAGACACTGCTGGCTGGGGTTAAAGGCTCAGAGTACTCGGCAATTGCAATATCAGATCATGCTCCGCATTGGGTGGATATGGTACTGGAATAGGGGGTGGTACAGAGACCAGGGTGGAAGTTAGATGTGGGACTGTTGGGGGGCCGAGGGTTCTGTGACAAAATTGAAAAAGTAATCGAGGAATATGTAGGTTTTAATTGGACGGGGAGATATCGAAGGCAGTTGTCTGGGCGGCTTTGAAGACGGTGGTGAGGTGTGAGGTGATCTCGTTCAAGGCTAGGCTAGACAAAGAGGAAAGGTTGGAGAGTCAGAAGATAATAGATGAGACGCTGGAGGTAGATAGGAGGTATGCAGAAGATGGGGACCCAGTGAAGTTGGAAAAGAGGAAGGAACTCCAGGCGAGCTTTAACCGACTATCTACCAGGAAGGCGGTACACCAATTGAGGCGACCAAGGGGTGCAGTTTACGAGCATGGAGAGAAGGAAGGACAGATCCGGAGGGAGGCTGCGGCAAGGGAAATTGTCCAGGTGCGGGACAGGGCAGGGAAGTTGGTGGTAGCTCCAGATCAGATTAACAAGGAATTCTATGAGAGGTTGTACAGGTCAGAGCCACCTGGGGGAGGCCGAGAGATGCAGGAATTTCTAGATGGGCTGGAGTACCCGAGGTTAGGGGAGGGGGACAGGGTTACATTAGAAGGGGCGATAGTGGAGCAAAAGATAAAAGATGCGATTGGGAGGATGCAGTCGGGGAAGGTGGCAGGGCCGGGTGGGTTTCCGGTGGAATATTATAAATAAATTCAAAGATAAACTGATACTGCTGATGGTGGGGATGTTTGAGGAGGCGATGGAAGGGGGTGTTACCACAAACTTTGGGGCAGGCATCGATTTCCCTGTTGCTTAAGAAAGATAAGGATCCGAAGCAGGTTGGGTCGTACTGGCCCATATCACTTTTAAATGTGGACGCAAAGATATTGGCGACGGTATTGGCAGGTAGGCTGGAGGAGTGCCTTCCGAAGGTGATAGGTGAAGATCAGATGGGGTTTGTGAGAGGGAGGCAGCTCTTTTCGAACATTAGGAGGGTATTGAGCATGGTTATGGAACCGGCAGAGGGGAAGGAAACAGAGGTGGTTGTGGCATTGGACGCTGAGAAGGCGTTTGACCGGGTAGAATGGGGGTACTTGATTGCAGTTCTGGAGCGATTTGGGATTGGGATTTGTGCACTGGGTAAAGCTACTGTATAAGGAGCTGAGGGCAAGTGCCCGCACAAATAACATCAGCTCGGAATATTTTCCTCTCCACCATGAGACTAGGCAGGGATGTCCTATGTCCCCCCTGCTGTTTGCACTCGCGATTGAACCATCGCGTTAAGAAGTTTGGGAGTGTGGAAAGAGATAGCGCAGGGGGGGGATAGAGCATAGGGTGTCCTTAAATGCCAATGACTTGTTATCATACGTAAAGGAACGGAGTTTGTCAATAGGGGGAATACTGGAGCTGCTTCAGGTGTTTGGGTCCTTCTCGAGGTACAAATTAAATCTAGACAAGAGTGAATATTTTATGGTGTCTTGCACTGGGGTGGGGGCAGGGGTGGGGAGACTCCCATTCCGCAGGGCAGGGGCTCACTTTAGATACCTGGGGGTGCAGGTTGCTCGGGATTGGGGGGGGGGCTCCGTAGGTACAACATTTCTAGTTTGGTGGGGAGAGTGAAAGCTGATCTGGCAAGGTGGGATGGTCTCCCTCTGTCACTGGTGGGTCGGGTACTGGTGGTTAAAATGAATGTGTTGCGGCGATTTCTGTTAATTTTCCAATGCCTGCCGATTTTCCTGCCAAAGGCATTTTTAGAGAGATTGAAGGAATGATTACCTCGTTCATATGGGGAGGGAAGGTGGCCAGAATTAGAAAGGTGCTACTACAGTGAGGAAGGCAGGCAGGGAGTTTGGGTCTTCCGAACCTGATGTATTATTGCTGGGCGGCAAATGTGGAGAAGGTACGGAGCTGGGTCAGAGGGGTTGACTCCCAATGGGTCAGAATGGGCGTTATTCTTTATGCACTTTCGAAAATTGGATTACATCGAACATTGGGGGGGGGGGGGGGAGAAGAAGAGTGGGTGCTGGGAGACTTGCGGGGGGGGGGGGGACTGTATGTGTTAATGGTGACTGTAGGTGCTTCCTGATTCCTTTTTGTCATTTGTTTATGTTAACATGTGGGCTAATGTTTGGGGGTTTGGTGTGAGGATGGGATCATTGTTATTGATATGGGGATTGACACTGCATTTGCTACTGATTGTTGTTTATTGTTGGGTGTAAATTTGGGAGAAAATGTGAAAAAGGAAAATAAAAATATATATATTTTTTTTAAATGAAAGTGCATGCCATCACTGCTAATATACAATAAGATAGTCAAGCAAAGAAAAAACATTCACATTTGTCTCCTGGAGCAAGGTCAACTCTGTCCTAATTTTTTTATGAAGTGCCAAAATTTTCTGGTGGTTTAACAGACTCACTGAAATATGTCAAGTCGAAAAAATTGGTTTCCTCATGATTGATAGCCGAACTGATTTGAGGTGATGTAGCATCTGGTTGCCTGGAAAGGCTGTCTTAAAATGCATCTCTCTATGCATAGAGAGAAATACACAGCACTCAGCATGTGATTCAAATAGAATTGAGCATTTATCATTGATTACTAAGTATTACATAATATTCACAGCACAGCAACAAAGTATCCAGTCCAATTCGACCATGACAGTGATTATGTACCACACAGCCCTCCTCCCACCCTTCATCTAGCTAAAACAACATATTCCTTTCTACCTCATGTGTATCTAAGCTTCCCCATAAATGCATCTATGTTATTTGCTACAACTACTTCTTATGGTAGTGAGTTCTACTTTCCACCACACTCGGGGTAAAGAACATTCTGCTTAATTCATCATATGTTTGTGAGTTCTGATCTCACCCACAATAGAAACTATCGCACTATGTCTACGCTACCAAACTCTTTCATAATCCTAAAGATCTCAAAATCAGCACACCCCTCAGTCTATTCAAGAACCTGTTCAGTCTTTCTCGATATGTTAAACCTCAGATATGGTAACATTGTCGGAGATATTTTCTGCACATTCTCCAACGTTACAATATTGTTTTTGTAGCTCAAAACTAGAACAGTTTATAGTGTTGTCTAACTAAAGTTTTAAACATGTTTAACACAGTTTCTCTGACTTTCCATTCTATCCTTTTCGGAATGCATTTTTAATGGCTTCATCGACCTCTGCTGCCCAAGATTCTGTTCCTCTGCTCCATAGACCAGGGTTTTTCAAACTCAGGGTCGCGACGTGTGGGCGGGTTGTAGGCGGGTTCAGGGAGGGTCGCAGAGCGATCAATTGTAGCGTCCCTGATTTTAAGAATGCCAGCAACCGGCAGTCCCCGATTGGTTCCGGTGTTTGACAGGGCAGGCAGCCATCGCCTTCTTGGAGACCACCTGCCGCTGCTTTTTAAATTAATCTTGCCAGCATCCCGTCCGTCCACAGTGAGGCCAAAGTTGCAGCAGGAGCCTCCTCCATTTTCTCCACTAACGAGGTTCGAGGAGCTTCTGAGTCCGACGACGATTCTTTGTCCGACTGCTGCCTTGTTTTATACTTGTTGGGCATTACTTTTATGTGGGACCTTTCCTATCGATCTAATCAAATTCCTCCGAAACGTCACCCATAAACTGGGCGAAAAGAGCCAAAATCAAAGTACCCTGGTGGGAACCACCACATGTGTCACTGCTCACCACATAACCACCACTGGAAATCCCTTCTTTATCATGTTCATCCCATTCAATATTTCACACTCTTCCTAACTGAAATATATTTTATGAAGACAGATGCAAAGGGTTTATTAAGAATCATGCTAATGTTTATACCTCTACACACCGGTTTCCTTTCTGATCTCGAATAGTCCCTACTCACTCCTTAGTTATCCCATTCTTCTTTATATATGGAAAACACTTTTCCTTGAAAGAGTTCCATGTAATCATTTGTATCCACCTGAGAGAGAGCAGATGGCGCTTCAGTTTAACATCTCATTGGAAAGACTGCAGCTCTGGATTTTCTGCATAATGCTCCGGAGTGGGACTTGAACCCTTAACTTTCTAATTTAGCGGCAGGAGTGCCACCACTACGCCGAACAGCTTTTTTCATCTAAAATTGTTTCATTTCACTTTTTTGATATTTAAGATGATGCCCATAGAGACAGTATTATTATAACTGGTCACTGCCAGGCCAGGTTTGTCGGCGAGGAATATCGATGAAACAAGGTAAGTCAATATGCCTGACACATTTCAAACCGGAAGAAACCTACAGTCATCACTTTGTGTTCCCACTCTCTGGAAACCAGGAAGTAAATGTTTTTGATGAGAATGGAGAAGGAGATAGCTTCCTGTTTGGATAGAGCAATGCAGTGGAACCGGTAAGAAATATTGTGACATTGTATGTGTTTGAGACATTACTTCATCTCGTCTAAAGTCATAGTTTGTTAAGTAAAAACAGATTGAACTTTTTCTATACTTGTTTAAATTTCTAAAGAAATGGGAATATATTTGAAACAAAGTTTGGGTGTAAATATAAGGATGCATGTTCATCAGAAATAGTTTTAATTTTCAGTAGTAATAAGTCATAAACTTCGTATTGGAAATAAAGTTTCAAAGTTAAAAAAAAAAGTCCAGCCGTAAACATGAACATCCGAGTCTTTCCACCAGAGGCAGTGACAGAGAGAAGGTCACGCGCCCAGCGCATACACTGACGGCAGGCACCCTGTACATCCATGATTTGGGCGCAAAATCATGGAGGTGAGATTCCTCCATTGGTAGCTGCCCGCAAGAGAGCAACAGATTGTGTGAAGAACTGAAGATGGATTATTTTGTAATAAGGAAGAGAGGGCCAGAGACACAAAGAGGCTAGGATCTCACAACTGAATGGGCTAGAGAGAGCTTCTCAGGAGAGTCCACGGCAGAAGAAAGCAGTGCTGGTGTGAGCTGTGTCCCAGCTCCAGGGCCTCTGGCGAAACAAACGATTAAGAGGAGACTGAAATCGGGAGCAGTACAAAGATAATTTCTTGAGGTATGGCTTTAATTATGCCAATGCAATCAGGATGCAAAACCCATGTATGTTACATGCAGGGAAGTATTGGCAAATGAAAGTTTAAAACCTAAAATCAAAGGCATCTGCCGAGTTCAACAACAAACATCCTGATTTTTTCCGAAGGATGCAGCGAGAACTAAAATCATCAGCTGAAGTCCTTCGCAGAAATGTAGCTTTGAACAACGAAGCCAGTGAGATCGTGGGGACCAAGCAGGCTCACCTGCGGCATTAACGGTAAGCAATAATGGTGTGTCACTAAGGTCAGCCTACATGGATCGCAAATTCTGTCCAGAGTGGGTCCTGAAGGCCCGCCGGTTGGTAAAAGTGGTCCCGGGAAAAAAAGTTTGAAAAACACTGCCATAGACACACTATCAAGGAGTCTATGGTTCTCCTAATTCATCTCACCAAAATGTACTACCCCACACATACCAATATTGAAATTTTGTGGCTATTTACACACTCAATCAGCAAATTTATTAACCTCCTCCTGTATTTTGTCACAATCTTCTTTGATATTATCTATACTTCAAAATTTAGTGACTTCTGCAAATCCTGAAACTGTATTTTGAATTTCAGACTCTAAATCACTATGTGACTATTGGATAATAGTGGTCTCAACACTGATTCCTGTGGAAGTCTACTTCCTAACATCTACCAATCTGATGAACTACCTTTATCCCCTATTCAACATATGGCCTTTTGCAGCCACTTTGCTACCCATTCTGCTTCTTGTCTCGACTCCACATGCTCTGACCTTAATCATGGGTCCAGTGTGCGGTACCTTATCAATTATATTTAGCGAATCCAAATATATTATGCCTACTGCATTACCCTTATCTATCTCTGAAAGAATTCAATGAGGTTGCCCAGCATATTTTTCTTATGAATTCCATATTTTATTTTCAGTTCCTAAATGCTTCTCCATTACATCTTTGAGAAAGAATTCCATTCTCATTCCAACCATTGGCATAAAGGTAACTGATCAGTAGCCCCCTGGACTCCCTTTTTATATATTCTCTCAAGCAGTCTTTATTGGCAATGAGATACATGCAAGATTTGCCAAAACAAGTGCAGCCTTCGGCAGATTTCAAACGTCAGTCTGGGATTGAAGAGGAGTACGTCTGCCGACTGAACTGGAAGTCTATAGAGCAATAATCCCTGGCTACTCTGTTCTACACACGCGGGGCTTAAACTCTGTTCCAGTGGCATGCCAAGAAGCTCAACCACTTTCACTTGAGCTGCCTACGAAAGCTTCTGAAGATCAGATGGCAGAACAATAAACCAGATACGGAGGTGTTCACCTGAGTTGACATGCTAAACATCCATACCATATTGAGACAGGCACAACCGAGTTGGGCTGGTCATGTGGTCAGAATACCTGACACTCACTTATCAAACAAATTCTTCAGTGGAGAGCTCAAGTCTGAGGTGTGCGCTCATGGCAGTAAAAGGAAGTGCTACGAGGAAGTCTGAAGACTTCTCTTAGGAGTATGGATATTAACTTTGAGTCTGGGAGAAGCTCACTAAGGATCGCTGCACCTGAAGTAACTAAATAAAAACATTGTGGCTTCCTTCGAAAGCAATTGCATATTAGAGCGAGAAAAGACACGAGGAGGGGAAATCCCAAGCCAGCAACTTGTCCAAAGCTCAATTATCTCTGGTATCCTGTCCTATTTGTAGCAGCAGCTTCTAGGCACAGATTAGTTCAAACAATTACCTACATACCGATCATACCCTTAGAATTGGGTGGGGTTACTGGGTTATGGGGATAGGGTGGATGTGTTGACCTTGGGTAGGGTGCTCTTTCCAAGAGCCAGTGCAGACTCGATGGGCCGAATGGCCTCCTTCTGCACTGTAAATTCTATGATAATCTATGAGAATCCTACCAAATACCTTAGGTGACGAACATGGTCATCTTCACCTTGAAGAACAAACAAGAGGACATTCCATTAGCTTTTTTGATTGCTCTTTGAAGCCATCCACTAGCTTTTAGTGTACATGGACATAAAAATCAATTTGCTCCTCCACAGTTCTTGATTCTTTGCCATTTCGAAAAAAACTCCCAATTGGATTTCTTGGTCCAAGTTGCATAATAGCACTTCTCCTCATTTACCCAATTTCCAACAGTTTATCCCACTCACTTAATCAGACTATGTCCTCTTCGAGTGACACGGTAGCACAGTGGGTCGGCACGGTAGCACAGTGGTTAGCACTGTTGCTTCGAATCTCCAGGGTCTCAGGTTCGATTCTTGGCTTGGGTCACTGTCTGTGAGGAGTCTGCAAGTTCTCCCCGTGTCTGCGTGGGTTTCCTCCGGGTGCTCTGGTTTCCTCCCACAAGTCTCGAAAGGCATGCTGTTAGGTAATTTTGGACACTTTGAATTGTTCCTCAACCCAAACAGGCACCGGTGTGTGGCTACTGGGGGATTTTCACAGTAACTTTATTGGAGTCTTAATGTAAGCCTACTTGTGACAATAATAATAAAGACTATTATAACTTTCTGTTCCCAGCAGCACTAATTATGCGCCTCCCAACTTGGACATACAACTCTAAAGAACATGCTGGAAATACTCAGCAGGTCAAGTAGGTCTGTGGTGTGAGAAACAGAATTCGCATTTTAGGTCAATCATTAGAAGGTTTTGGGGTATACAGCTCTCTATTTTACGTCGAGGTGATGTCACTCAGGAACTTCATCCAAAAAAATCCTGGAAGGCATTTTGAAAAAGTGAGAGAGAAAAAAAGCCAAACTGTGACATCATAGGCAGGCTGTGAGTTGATTGCCTGAGAGCGTGAGATGATAAAAGAGCGAGACTGAGTGCAAGATAGTCAATGGGTTCAGAACCGCGGATGATGTTTGAAAGAAAATCAAAATCTAGGCTAATGGGGGGGGGGAAGGTAAATGATTGGTTGGTGAGTATAGATCATAGATTTTACAGTGCAGAAGGAGGCCATTCGGCCCATCGAGTCTGCACCGGCTCTTGGAAAGAGCACCCTAGCCAAGGTCAACGCCTCCACCCTATCCCAATAACCCAGTAACCCCACCCAACACTAAGGGCAATTTTGGACACGAAGGGCAATTTATCATGGCCAATCCACCTAACCCGCACATCTTTGGACTGTGGGAGGAAACCGGAGCACCCGGAGGAAACCCACGCACACACGGGGAGGATGTGCAGACTCCGCACAGACAGTGACCCAAGCCGGAATCGAACCTGGGACCCTGGAGCTGTGAAGCCACAGTGCTATCCACTTTTGCTACCGTGCTGCCCAAAAGTATTTTCCACTTTTCTCTCCACTAATCACAAAATCATAGTGCAGAAAAGGCCCTTCGGCCTATTGAGTCTGCACCAATGCTGGAAATCCCGTTCACAACGGTGGGGCTAGAAAAGTGATCCATCACTTGACAGAATTTCACACTTTTTTCAGGATAAAAACACTGTTATAACCTGCCTGCTTACCATTGGCTGGGGACTAATGACTATCCCACAATCCTGTGGGAGTATGAGCTTCCCCAGTGAGGGGGGGGGCGGAGAAACCATTAGTAAACTCCCAGTATAAATAAAGCTGGCCAGTTCAGGAACCAGCAGGAAGGAGTATGTAGCAAGGGAAGTTACTGCTCCTGTTATGTATATATGTTATAGTAAATAAATGTTATTACTTTGTATCCTTAAAACTCGTGCTGGATTCTTCGTGGCCCTCACAAAACTGGCGACGAAGGTTAAAGTGAATAGCTGTCTACACTGCTGAAGCCACCTCCCTGGATTTTTGTTGGATACAGGTTGGAAGTTGTTTTCTATTATACCATGCCTCTGTACGGACGTTTGGATGTTTTTGATGCTGCGCTGGAAAGCTGGAACCAGTACACACAACGGATGCATTACTATTTCCGGGCAAACAATATCACCGAAAACGAGCGCCAGGTGGTCATATTGCTCACCGCCTGCGGCCCGCATACGTTTGGGGTGATTAGGAGCCTTACGTACCCAGCTGCGCCGGACACCAAAACGTTTGATGAACTTGTGAATATAGTGGGGCAACATTTTAACCCAACCCCATCCACGATAGTCCAGCGTTACCGGTTTAATACCGCTGAGAGGAACCCTGGAGAATCTCTTGCCAATTTTCTATCCAGGCTACGCAGGATTGTGGAGTACTGTGACTATGGTGAGACCTTGTCAGAAATGTTACTCGACCGTTTGGTTTGCGGTATTAACAATGCGGCCACCCAGAGAAAGTTGTTAGCGGAGCCAACATTGACTTTTCAACAGGCCATTCAAATAGTATTGTCCCGAGAGAGCGTAGAGCAGGGAGTACAGGAGCTACAGGGAATGGAAGTGCATGCCTTGGGGCGCAACCCCTTCCGTCCGAAAACGTCCCCCTGCACTCCTGCGGTACCTTGGGCGAGGCAACGTCCGGACCGACGCCAGTGGCCGTCGGACATTCCTCCCCGAAGGGAGCCTTCTCCAGAGCCAATGGATGAGGAGCCATGTCCGTGTCAGACTTGCAGGTGCCGACCCCGTCGCGGACGGCGGTCCTGGGGGCGCCAGAGGCGCCGTCGTTCCGACCGAAACTGGGACCAGCCCAGGGGCCGTAACTGGGACCAGCCCAGAGGCCGTATCTTCCATGTGGATGAACCTGCGGCGACTACTCCTGAGGAAGTGGAGACGGAGGACGACTGCCTGCAGCTGCATTGTGTGGCAGCTCCCCGTGTGGCCCCCATTAAGGTGACAGTACGGGTCAATGGCCACCCGCTTGAGATGGAGTTGGATACTGGCGCAGCGGTCTCCGTGATCGCCCAGAGGACATGCGGTTGCAATGGCAACATATCCTCCAAA
This sequence comes from Scyliorhinus torazame, assembly GCF_047496885.1. NCBI lineage: Eukaryota > Metazoa > Chordata > Chondrichthyes > Carcharhiniformes > Scyliorhinidae > Scyliorhinus > Scyliorhinus torazame. Next base: position 227,123,372 of record NC_092709.1, read on the forward strand.
CAGTTTCTGAAGGGTTGACTGAGGTGCTAGGACAATACACAGATATATTCCAGCCTGGTTTGGGGAAAATAAAAGGGGCCGTAGCCCGTATCCAAGTTGAACCAGGAGCCACGCCGCGCTATTTCCGGGCGCACCCAGTGCCTTATGCCTTGCTCGAGAAGGTAGAAGGGGAGCTCACTCGTTTGGAGAGTTTGGGTATTATCAGGCCCGTCCGTTTTGCTGACTGGGCAGCACCAATTGTACCTGTAATGAAGCCAGATGCCACAGTTCGCTTGTGTGGTGACTATAAACTTACAGTGAATACGGTTTCCCGACTCGACCGATATTCAATGCCTCGCATAGAGGATCTCGACGCGAAACGTGCAGGTGGACTCTCGTTCACAAAATTAGATATGAGTCACGCCTACCTGCAGTTGGAGCTGGATCCTGCCTCCCTACCATATGTAACGATTAATACACACCGGGGCCTGTATGAATATACACGGTTGCCCTTTGAAGTATCCTCTGCCTGCGCAATTTTCCAACGTGTTATGGAGGGCATTTTGAGAGGTTTACCACGTGTGGCTGTCTACCTAGATGACGTTTTGATTACAGGGACGTCGGAGCAGGAACATTTGGAAAATCTGGAGGCTGTCCTTAGACACCTTTCGGAGGCTGGAGTCCGTTTCCGTCGCACAAAGTGCGTATTTCAGGCAAAGGAAGTAGTCTACCTAGGTTATCGGATGGACCGCGAAGGTCTGCACCCCGTCGCAGAGAAGGTGCGTGCAATTCAACATGCCCCCGCCCCGACTGACACTTCGCATCTTCGTTCTTTTCTCGGTCTCGTAAACTATTACGGGAAGTCCCTCCCCAATCTGGCAACTACGCTGGTCCCTTTGCACCTTCTGCTAAAGAAAAATCACACCTGGGTTCGGGGTCAGCCGCAAGAAACCGCTTTCCGGCGGGTAAAGCAACAATTGTCGTTGTCTGGGTTACTAACCCACTATGATCCTGGAAAGCCTTTGCTCGCCACATGTGATACATCCCCATATGGTATTGGGGCGGTCCTGTCCCACAAGATGGAGAACGGGGCCGAGCGACCGATAGCTTTTGCCTCCCGCACATTGACTGCAGCGGAGAAAAAGTACGCGCAGATCGAGAAGGAGTGCCTGGCAGTGGTTTTTGCGGTGAAACGCTTCCACCAGTACGTGTACGGTCGCCATTTCACCATCGTGACTGATCATAAGCCCCTGCTGGGACTTTTCAGAGAGGATAAGCCAATACCGCCCATTGCTTCTGCACAGATCCAGCGCTGGGCTTTGTTGCTTGCTGCATACGAGTATTCTCTGGAGCACAAACCAGGTACGCAGATAGCAAATGCCGACGCACTGAGCCGATTGCCTTTATCGACCTGCCCCATGTCGACCCCCACGACCGGTGAGGTGGTTGCAACCCTACATTTTATGGACACCTCGCCTGTCACGGCATCACAGATCCGTGAGTGGACCCAGACGGAGCCAGTCCTGTCAAAGGTTCGGCACATAGTCCTGTATGGTGGGCAGCATAGGCAGCTCCCAGGCAAGTTGCGGGCATTTTCCTCCAAGCTGTCAGAATTCAGCGTGGAAGACGGCATCCTCTAGTGGGGGACGTGTGTGATTGTCCCGGAAAAAGGCCAGGAGCTGATACTAACAGACTTGCACAATGGGCATCCAGGCGTGACCAAAATGAAAATGTTGGCCCGGAGTTATGTCTGGTGGCCAGGCCTCGACACCGACATTGAGAAGGTGGCCCAAAACTGCTCCATTTGCCAGGAGCATCAGAAGCTTCCGCCGGCCGCACCTCTACATCACTGGGAATGGCCAGGGCGGCCTTGGGCACACTTGCATGCAGATTTTGCAGGCCCTTTTCAAGGATCCATGTTCCTTCTACTAATTGACGCCCAGTCCAAATGGCTAGAGGCGTATAAGATGCAGGGGACAACGTCCTGCGCAACAATTGAAAAGATGCGTTTATCGTTTAGTACGCATGGCCTCCCCGAGGTGCTGGTCACGGATAATGGCGCTCCATTCACCAGTGAGGAGTTTGCGAGGTTCACGAAGATGAACGGCATCCGCCATATCCGCACTGCCCCTTACCACCCAGCTTCAAATGGGTTGGCAGAGCGCGCAGTGCAGACATTCAAAAGAGGCCTAAAGAAGCAGTCTTCCGGATCAATGGACACGAGACTGGCTCGCTTTTTGTTTATGTACAGGACCACCCCCCATGCAGTGACTGGGGTAGCTCCCACAGGACGCCTAATGGGCCGGAGACTTCGCACCCGCCTTAGTATGGTTTTCCCGGACATTGGCGCAAAAGTACGCCGCACACAAGAACGGCAGGGACAGGAATTTTCTCGGCATCGGCCGATTCGGCAGTTTGCGCCCGGTGACCCAGTGTTCGTTCGGGATTTTGCTGGTGGTGCCCAATGGGTTCCTGGTGTAATCTTTCGCCAAACGGGCCCTATATCTTACCAAGTGCAAGCCCAGGGCCGTCTCCAGCGAAAACATGTAGACCATGTTCGGTCCAGAAGACTATCCCCTCAAAAGATTCCCCGTCCCTGGAGCTCATTTCAACAGCCGCAGAGACCAGAGACAAGGGAAGGTAGGCCTCACAATCTTCCACTGGTGCCTCACTCGAAGCCTGCGCAGGTCGTCATGGGACCGAATGGAGATAGAGACGCTGACATGACGGAGGCAGCAGACTCTGACTCCGGATTGGAGACACAGGATGCATCAGAGGGGGAATCCTCGGGTCCACGGGCTGTGGATGTACAACCGTTGCGCCGTTCATCACGGAAGCGCCGGTCTCCGTCTCGTTACACGCCGCCTGATCCAACGCCGCGTGCAAATGGTGTCCGGCCTGCGGCCAAACGAGTCCGACGCCCTCCTTCGCCAGGGTCTTCGGTGGATTCCTTGGACTTTGGGGGGGGAGGGATGTTATAACCTGCCTACTTACCATTGGCTGGGGACTAATGACTATCCCACAATCCTGTGGGAGTATGAGCTTCCCCAATGAGGGGGGCGGAGAAACCATTAGTAAACTCCTAGTATAAATAAAGCTGGCCAGTTCAGGAACCAGCAAGAAGGAGTATGTAGCAAGGGAAGTTACTGCTACTGTTATGTATATATGTTATAGTAAATAAATGTTATTACTTTGTATCCTTAAAACTCGTGCTGGATTCTTCGTGGCCCTTACAAATAAACCATGAGTTTTAAACCTGACTTTTAAGATATTTCATAACTCTGAACAAAATAGGTTTCATTGAGAAAGAAAGACTCTAGAAGAAGGATGCATTGTGGTGGTTCGCTAAGGAAGTTAAGGATGGTGTCAAATTGAAAAGAAAGACATATTATGCTGCAAAGATGAGTGGCAGGCCAGAAGACAGCAAAGCATACCCAAAAGGGAGAAATTGGACTATGAGAGAAAACAGCAAAGATTTCTACAATAGATAAAATGAAAAGAGTAGCAAAAGTGAGCACTGGTCCCCTTTAGAATGAGACTGGTGAATTAATACCAAATGTCACATTCATACAATAAGGACTGATGGGGCATGAATTCAAAGTGGATACTTTAGAACAAAATGGAGTTTGAGAGGTCAGGTGATCTTTTCTTTCCTTTCAATATCCACAGACCTCCACAAGATCCCTGAGCTAACTTTAATGTATGGACAAGTCATTAAAATACAAACAGACTTAGAATCATAGAAAATAGGAGCAGGCCATTTGCCCCTTCAAGACTGCCCCACCATTCATTATGATCATGGCTGATCATCCAACTCAGTAAACCATCCCCATTTTCCCCCCCATATCCTTTTGATTCTTTTAGCCCCAAGAGCTATATCTAACTCCTTCTTGAAAGCATACAATGTTTTGACCTCAACTGCTTTCTGGACACAACTTTGAGAAGTTGCCAAAATACAATAGATCTTTACTGTGGTCAATAGCCGCTCGTCTCCAAATAATTAAAAGCGCATTTTCACAGTACTGCTTGCAGACTTTTCATCTTAGGAGTTCAAATCAGAGACATACCTGCCTTTGGTCAGTTGAGTGGAGAAACAACACTTTCATCTCTCCCTGTCCATAACATGGGAAACAAGTAAATGGCAGAGTTGTGGGAAAATGTGAGATTGTCAATTTGACAGTAATAATAGAGAAGGAGAGCGTTACTTAAATGGAAAAAGACTGCAGAGTGTTGCAGTGTAGAGAAATCTGAATGTCCTTATACATAAATCGCAAAAGGTGGGGAAGACGGTGGCACAGTAGAAATGTCACTGGCCTAATAATCCACAGGATAAGGCTAATGACCTAGGGACACAATTCAAATCCCACCATAGCAGCTAGTTGGATTTAAACTCAATTGATAAAAAAGTCAGGAATTGAAAGCTAGTCTCAACAATGGTGACCAATAAACTATTGACAATTGTCACAAAAACACATCTAGTTCAATATTGCCCACGAAGGAAAGAAACTGCCTTCCTTACTTGGTCTGACCTATATGTGACTCCAAATCCACAATAACATAGCTGACTCTTAACTGTTCTCTGAAGTAACCTCGTAAGCCACTCAGTTCAAGGGCAAATAGAAAGGGGCAACAGAAATTCTGGTGCTGCCAGCGATGCCCACAACCTATCAAAGGCTAAATTAAGCTAACAAGAAATTAAGACGGTAACAGAATGTTGACCTTTATTGCAAGGGAGGAGTATAAAAATGGTTCTTTTTTATTCATTATGCTAAACTGGAAGACTTCACATTTTCCCACATTATACTCCATATGCCAGATATTTGCTCACTCACTAAACCTATCAATATCCTTTCATAGCCTCCTTATGTCCCCTTTACAATTTACTTTCCTACCTATCTTTGTGTCATCAGCAAACTTAGCAATTATACCATCAGACCCTTCATCCAAATCATCTATGTGAATTGTAGGGTTGATGTCTCAGCACTGATCTCTGTGGCACAACACTCGTCATATCTTGCCAACCCATTTGTGACTACTCTGTTTCCTGTTAGCTAGCCAATCTTCTATCCATGCTAATATATGACCCCCTGCACCATGAACTTTTATTTTCTGCAATAACCTTTGATAAGGCACCCTATCAAATGCCTTCTGAAAATCTAATTACAGTATACTCACTGGTTCTCTGTTATCCACAGCACCTTTCTTCAGAAAACTCCAATGGATCCTGGGGGATTACCACTGACCAAAAAATGACTAACCAGAGCAGATCAGAGGCTAGGAAACCTACAGCAAATAACTCACCTCACCTCCCGACTCCCCAAAGCCTGTCCACCATCTACAAAGCACACATCAGGATTCCGATGAAATACTCTCCACGAGGAATCATAGTGTTTCTACAGCATGGAAAGAGGCTCTTCGGCCCATCGTGTCCACGGCAGCCATCAAGCACCTATCGACTCGAATCCTATTTTTGAGCATTTGGCACGTAGCCTTGTGTGTTATGGTATTTCAAGTGCTCATCTAAATACTTCTTAAATGCTGTGAGGGTCCTCTCAGGCAGTGAGTTCCAGATCCAAATCACCCTCTGGTTGAAACATTTTTCCCTCACATCACCTCTAAACCTCCTGCCATTCAATTTAAATCTATGCCCCTGGTTATTGACCCCTCCGCTAAGGGTGAAAGCTCTTTTCTATCTACCTGATCAATGCCCCTCCTAATTTTATACATTATCACTTCCTCCTCAGCCTTCTCTGTTCCAAAGAAAACAACCCCAGCCTATCCAGTCCCTCTTGATAGCGGATACACTCCAGCCCAGGCAACATCCTGGTGAATCTCCTCTGCACACTTTCAGTGCAATCACTTCCTTCCTATGGTGTGGCGACCAGAACTGTACACGGTATTCCAGCTGTGGCCTAACCAGCGTTTCACAATTGCCTGGGGAAGTACAGCTCCAACAACACTCAAGAAGCTTGACACCATCACGGGTAATGCAGCCCACTTGATTGGCAACCCATCCACAAACATTCACTCTGTCCACCACTGATGCACAGTGGCAGCAGTGTGCACTGCAAGAACTCACCAAGGCTCCTGAGACAACACATTCCAATCCATGACCGCAAACATCTAGAAGGGCAAGGGCAGCATTGGGAGGCAGTGATCTAGTGGTATTGCCACTGGATTAGTAATCCAGCGGTCTAGGGTAATGATCTGGGGACCTGAGTTCGAATCCCTCCACAGAAGGTGGCAAAATCTGAATTCAATAAATATCTGGAAATAACAATTCTAATGATGACCATGAGCCATTGTCAATTGTCATAACATATTTAAAAATAAGGGCAGCTCGGTGGTGAAAGTGGTTAGCACGGTTGCCTCACGGCGCCGAGGTCCCAGGTTCGATCCTGGCTCTGGGTCACTGTCCATGTGGAGTTTGCGCATTCTCCCCGTGTTTGCGGGGGTTTCCCCCCACAATCCAAAACGATGTGCAGGATAGGTGGATTGACCAAGCTAAATTGCCCCTTAATTGGAAAAAATGAATTGGATACTCTAATTTTTTTTTTAAATAGCTTCTATCATTTTACCTATGACAGATGTTAAGTAAACTGGCCTTTAATTTCTTGTTTTCTGTTTCCCTCCCTTTCTGAATAAAGGAGTTACATTTGCTATTTTCCAATCTTAATGGAATCTTCCCTGAATCTAGTGATTTTTGGAAAATTCAAACCAACACATTGACTATTTCACGAGCCATTAATTTTAATACGCTAGGGGCAGCACAGTGGCTAGCATTGCTGCCTCACGGCGCTGAGGTACCAGGTTCGATCCCGGCTCTGGGTCACTGTCCGTGTGGAGTTTGCACATTCTCCCCGTGTTTGCGTGGGTTTTGCCCCCACAACCCAAAGATGTGCAGTTTAGGTGGATTGGTCACACTAAATTGCCCCTTAATTGGAGAAAATGAATTGGGTACTCTAAATTTTAAAAAACATTTTAACACCCGAGGATGAAATTCATCAGGACCCACGGACTTGTCAGCCAGTTCCAACAATTTGCTCAGCACGACTTCCCTGGTGGTAATTTTCTTGAGTTCCTCCTTCCCTTTCAATTCCTAATTTATGGGTGTTACTTGCATGCTCCATAGCAAAGGCAGATGCAAATTACCTGTTCAGTTCATCTACCTTCTCCTTATTTTCCATTTTTAACTTCCCAGACTCGCTTTCAAAGGACTTTGTTAAGTAACTCTTTTGTTTTTAAAATCTCCACAGAAACTCTTACTAACTGCTTTTATATTTCCAGATAACTTTCCCTCCTATTTTAATTTTCCCCTCCTTATTAATCCTATAGTCATTCTTTGCTGTTTCTTACATTCTCTCCAACCATCTCACCTATCACCCATTTTTATGCTTTTTCATTATGCATGATACTATTATGTTCACTCATGGGGGAATCTAGAACAAGAGAGCACTGTTTAAAAATAAGGGGTCTCTCATTTAAGGTGGAGACGGAGGAATTGTTCTCTCGCAGAGTCGTTAATCTTTAGACTACTCTTCCACAGAGAGCAGTAGAGGCCAAATCATTGAATATATTCAAGGGCAGGCTGGACAGATATTTATTCTACAAAGGAATCTTTTCAGTTGAATCAAAAATGTTTAAGGTGTCTCATGGTAAAGTTTTAGGAAGAACATGAGAACTTAAGTAATGTTGCATGTTTTTAACTGATGCTGAATCACCACTTCATCCTTTCCTCAACGAGTACTTATAGGTTTCATTGGGCCATTTGAGTGATGTATTTGAAAGGCTCAACAAACTTAACCTTACTTTGTGTGGTGGAAAACTGTAACATTTCATCGAGCATAGAAATGCACAAAGCTATGCTAAAATAAAACTTGGTCAAAATATGCTCCAGATTAGCAGCTATGTGCTGCAAAATAATGCAACTATATTTCCAACATTGTCCTGTTATTATACTTAATATTATTGCAATTCACATACTAGACGTTATTCTGAGAAAATGCCAACTTTGTTCAGAATTTAGTAAATACTTTTCTGAGATGTAAATAAATTTCAGGATTCTGCTTGTGTCAAAATTCACTTCAGAAGGCTGCATTAAAAGAGTCAAGCCCGCTTCAAGTCTAAAGGAGAATTTGATTGACTTTGCTAGCTACTGCTTTGAGAGAGAATTTTTATAATCATGCCTTTTCATGAGTTCTGGCTCTCAATTCCAAAAGAATTCCTTATGTCTCTTAAAATGCAGTTGAAGTACTTGACCAGTTTGCATCAACGCATCTGTGTAAACAGGGATTTTCTTCACTTGCTTGCATCAAAAACGGAGGATACTGAAAAGCAGATACTAGTTTGCGGTTGAAACTCTCCAAAATCAGACCAAGCTTTTATAAATTGTGCACTAGCCTTCAGACTCGGTCCACTTTAAAAGGTCTGTGGGAGACATTAATTGTCCTTTAGTATTCATTTTTACTCAAGCTTTATAGCAGTGGCACTATTGTATTTATGTTATTTTCTGCCTCAAGCAATATGTTTTGTTTGCCAGGAAAATACTCTTACAAAAATACAGGGATGAAATTGGCTTTCACCAGAAGGATAAACAGACTCATCATGAATTTGACACCATACCAAATTGTTGACTTCTATGGAAAGAAAAACTGGATACAGTAAAAGCCGGCCTCCCAATTCACCATCACCCAATTTGCAAGACCAGCAAAGACTAATTTCACCCCTATTTTCTCTTAAAAGAGTTGGCACTTGGTGTGTGCGTCATCAAAATGAAAGGTTCAAAACCTTCAGCCCTAATATATTGCTCCAGTTTGAACAGACATACATCATTATGTTCCCCAATTTGATGACCACCAAAAAGACATTCAAGTATGTTAGAAATGACAAACTTACAAGTCTCCAAGGAAATCAAACATTTCAGTTAAAACAATTTGTAATTTGAAAACATACCACACGGTCTTGGTCCTGCATGAGATTAAGGATAGCCTCGTATAACATTGGTCTTAATTCAGATTTAAATTTTACAGAGATCCATTGACCAATCAACCAAATCACCCTCCGTCGAATAAGTTTGTATCTGCGCATCAAAAAACAGGTAATTACATATTAGGAAACAAGTAAAAATGTTTTAACAAAACAAGTTAACAAAATTAACTGTAATGAATACGTAACTTACAAAGACCAGCAAAAGCTTCTAGATTAATTTAGTTGCAGCTCCAGTGCCTTTTAAGATCGATTTGTAGAATGATGGAATGCACTCCTGGTCAGTTGGTGAAAATTAAAAGTACGGACCAGGTCTGATTTCTCTTTAAATATTAAGTAAGTAAAGACGGCATTCACCCAGGTGACAATAGGCTGTTTTTCCCTTTGAGGGGAAGAACTGACTGGTGATTTAACCTGTGGATCACCACATCTCAGGCAAGGGGCAAGGATGGGAAGTCAGGCCTTCATGAATAACCTCAGCTGCTATGGGAATTGAACCAGCACTATGGCCTTTGCTCGGCATCACAAACCAGCTGTCCAGCCAACTGAGCTAAACCAGCAGAGCTGAAAATTGAATGGTCACTGCATTTTTATTTTGAACCTACGCTCGTCTGATCAATCCTGGAAAGCTTGGGCAACAGAACAGCCTACTTGCTTCCCAATATGGTATCTTCCAGATGAACAAGTGCATATTTAAACTTATGAGAACAGGCAGAACAATATTGGACCCATAAATGCAAATTCCATCCACGGCGCATACACTTCCCTCGCAACCTTCCAAACAAACCCCTTTGGAGGCAAAAAAATTATGCAAAGTTCCTCCAGACCTCAATAGATCAACGAAGCAAACCTGACTTGCATCATGAGACAGGACACTTCCCAACTGATATTTCCCAATATCGCTCAGGAATTTATTATGGCCTTTATAAAGGCATGTAGCACTATTTTGTTGCTGCCCAAGGAAAATTCAAATTGAAGAATCTCCAACATTTGCATCATCAACAAAATCAGAGCTTTGCATTTTCAATTGCACTGAAGCCTATCCAGCAGCTGCTGCACAATGGCGGCACAGTGGTTAGCACTGCTGCCTTACAGCACCAGGGACCCGGGGTCAATTCCAGTCTTGGGCGCGTGTGTTGAGTTTGCACATTCTCCCTGTGTCTATGTGGATTTCCTCTGGGTACTCCGATTTCCACGTGACTCAGAACTTTGTTCCGAATTATGGTTTCCAGAAGACCTTCACCCCTGAAGTTCAACTGACTGGACTATTGTTGCTGGCCTTATCTTACACACTTCTTTGAACAAGGGCATAATATTTACTTTATTCTTTCCATTCCTAACAGCCTCCAACTGTTCATCCTCAGTCCTGTTTTTTGCTCTGTATTCATATCCTGCAAGGTTTTACTGCATTCAAGATGCTATTAAACTGATTTCATACAGGGCCTTTACAATCTGCAAAGAATGCTTGCTTGCAATTGCCAAGGAGCAGAGTTAGTTTTAATTAATCAATGTTTGCAATATTGGATATTAGAAATACGGTACAGATGTAAGTAAGTTTAATTTAGTGTTTCTATGTAGGAAAGGGTTTAAACTTAGACTTGTGTTAGAGAAACATCTTTGAATGTATGGAGGTTTTGATTTGATTTCAAATCATGTCTGCATTGTCCTTGGAGAGTTTACAAAGTGAAAAGCAAACAAGTATGAAGAAAGACTGAGCTGTTGTTTAGAAACCAGGGACAACCTTTAGGTTTGGAAGGATTTTTGAGTTTAATTTTAACTGGACCCAAGGCAGTTGGAGCTAGATAGTGAGAGAGAAGGCAGCTCTCACATCTCTGCCAGAAGCAGAGCCATGGAGAAATGGGCAAGAAAACAAGTCCCAAATACAAAAGATCAGCTAGTTCTAGAAACCAGGGAATGAAAAGAGAAGTTCCAGGAAAATTAAAATCAAAGGAACAAAAGGGAACTGGAATTTGAACAAGGTACTGTTCATTGAAGTTAAAGACTGAACAGAAAAGTGCAGACCTGGTGATGTTGGCTACAGAGAACCCAGGTATCTGAAGTGATTCTAAGGTTGGTGATCTTATTGCAGCCTGGGAAGTAATAGTTTCCCATTTGTGGCTGGATACCCGAGGGATTGTGTGGAAGCTTGATTGCATATAGCAATTCGACAAATATTGAAAGGAAAGTTGAAAATCCTGGAAGTGGATCCTTGCTGAAAACAGCTGAGAAATTGTTCGGAAGAATATTCTAAGATGTGCCTTTTCAAGAGTAGAGTTTGGAAACATCAATAGAACAATAGTAATGTGGGAGTTGTTTAAGGAGCACTTGCTGTGAGTGCTGGATAGTTTTCTCCCACTGAGACGAGGAAGGAATGGTAAGGTGAAGGAGCATTGGATGACAAGAGAAGTGGAGCTTCTAGTCAAGAGGAAGAAGGAAGCTTATGTAAGATTGAGGAAGCAAGGATCTGGCACAGCTCTAGAGGGTTACAAGGTAGCCAGGAAGGAACTCAAAAATGGACTTAGGAGAGCTAGAAGGGGGTATGAAAAAGCCCAGGTGGGAAGGATTAGGGAAAATCCCAAGGTATTCTACACGTTTGTGAGAAATAAGAGGATGATCAGAGTGAGAGTAGGGCCGATCAGGACTAGTGGAGGGAACTTGCGCCTGGGTCTGAAGAGATGGGGGAGGCCCTACATTAATATTTTGCTTCAGTATACACCAGAGAGCGGGACCTTGTTGCTCATGAGAACAGTGTGAACCAGGTTAAAATACTCGAACAGGATGATATTAAGAAGGGGGATGTGCTGGAAATGTTGAAATGCATCAGGGTAGATAAGTCCTCTAGGCCTGATGGGATATACCCAAGGTTACTACGGGAAGCGAGGGAGGTGATTGCTGCGCCATTGGCAATGATCTTTGCATCCTCGCTCTCCACTGGAGTAGTACCGGATGTTTGGAAGGAGGCTAATGTTGTTCCCCTGTTCAAAATAGGGAATAGGGAAATCCCTGGGAATTACAGACTCCTCAGTCTTACGTCTGTGGTGAGCAAAATATTGGAAAGGATTCTGAGAGATTGGATTTATGATTATTTAGAAAAACATAGTTTGACTAAAGATAGTCAGCATGGCTTTGTGAGGGGCAGGTCATGCCTCACTGAATTCTTTGAGAATTGATGAGACACATTGATGAAGGTCAGGCAGTGGATGTGGTGTATCTGGATTTCAGTAAGGCATTTGATAAGGTTCCCATGGTAGGCTCATTCAGAAAGTTAGGGGGCATGGGATACAGGGAAATCTGGCTGTCTGGATACAGAATTGGCTGGCCGAAAGAAGACAGCGAGTGGTAGTGGATGGAAAGTATTCCGCCTGGAGGTCGGTGACCAGTGGTGTCCCGCAGGGATCTGTTCTGGGACCTCTACTCTTTGTGGTTTTTATAAATGACTTGAATGAGGAAGTGGAAGGGTTAGTAAGTTTGCTGATGACACGAAGGTTGGGGGAGTTGTAGATAGTGTTGAGGGCTGTTACAGGTTACAACAGGACATTGACAGGATGCAGAGCTGGGCTGAGAAGTGGCAGATGGAGTTCAACCTAGATAAATTGAAGTGATTCATTTTGGAAGGTTGAATTTGAATGCTGAACACAGGGTTAAAGGCAGGATTTTTGGAAGTGTGGAGGAACAGAGGGATCTTGGGGTCCACGTACATAGATCCCTCAAAGTTGCCACGCAGGTTGATAGGGTTGTTAAGAAGGCGTATGGTGTGTTGGCTTTCATTAACGGGGGATTGAGTTTAAGAGCCGCGAGGTTTTGCTGCAGCTTTATAAAACCCTAGTTAGACCACACTTGGAATATTGTGTCCAGTTCTGGTCACCTCATTATAGGAAGGATGTGAATGCTTTGGAGAGGGTACAGAGGAGATTTACCAGGATGTTGCCTGGAATGGAGGGCATGTCTTATGAAGAAAGGTTGAGGGAGCTTGGGCTTTTCTCACTGGAGCGAAGAGGGAAGAGAGGTGACTTGATATAGGTGTACAAGGTGATGAGAGGCATGGACAGAGTGGATAGCCAGAGACTTTTCCCCAGAGTGGAAATGGCTGTCACGAGGGGACATAGTTTTAAGGTGATTGGGGAAAGGTATAGGAGAGATGTCAGAGGTAGGTTCTTTACACAGAGAGCGGTGGGTGTGTGGAATGCACTGCCAGCAGAGGTGGTGGAGTCAGAGTCATTGGGGACATTTAAGCGACTCTTGGACAGGCACATGGACAGCAGCAAATTGAAGGGGTGTAGGTTAGGTTGACCTTAGATTAGGATAAATGGTCGGCGCAACATCGTGGGCCGAAGGGCCTGTACTGTGCTGTACTGTTCTGTGTTCTATGATCAATGTTCTATACTGTGCAGAAGGAGGCCATTCGGCCCATCGAGTCTGCACCGACCCACTTAAGCCCTCACTTCCACCCGATCCCCGTAACCCAATAACCCCTCCTAACCTTTTTGGTCGCGAACGGCAATTTAGCATGGCCAATCCACCTAACCCATGTCTTTGGACTGTGGGAGGAAACCAAAGCACCCGGAAGAAACCCACGAAGACACGGGGAGAACGTGCAGACTCCGCACAGACAGTGACCAAGAGGGGAATCGAACCTGGGACCCTGGCGCTGGGAAGCCACAGTGCTATCCACTTGTGCTACCGTGCTGCCCGTGTGCTAATCATCTGGAGGGATTTGGGGAGAAATCCACAGAGGTTCAATTGGGTGGCATCTGCCACTTAGTTTCAGCACGGTATGTCCAACCACAGTTAGCCTGTTGGTTTACAGGGTTTGTGTATTTATTGGAACCATTATAGCGTAAAGTATGTTTTGTAACCTGTGTTACCTTTAAAATCTGGATACATTTGTGAAGATAAGTGGGAGTGAAGAGTATGGTCAAACTTTTCATGTTGAATAAATGCTATTTCTGTTGTTAAAAGCTAATTAGCAGGCCTGTGACTCTATTCATCCATGTTTTCTAACAAAAGTAAAAGTTTCAGTCTTTTGAGCCAGGGTTCCATTCTGGGACCTTCCATTCAGTAGTAACATCAAATGGGATCGTAACACAATCATCAGAATACAAAAGCTGTTCCAATGTTCTGCCAAGCTCACCTTGCCCATGAAACTGTTCTGCTGTTGTTTCAACTTGCATGCTACTAAACTGGCCAGTCAATTTAACTTCATAGCACCCCATGTTAGGTGCTACTGCAAATGGTTCTCCAACCTCAGATTCTATCCCCTCCCTTTCAATTATACCATCATCCGTCATCTTTAAACAAGATCATGGATCCTTCTATCCTTGCCAACTACCACATCTCCAACATCACTTTCCTGTCTAAACGTTTAAAACATGTTGCAACCTGAAAAATGCGTGTCTCTCTTTTCCTCAGCTCCATGCTTAAATCTCTCCAATCAGGTTCCCATCCCGGTCATGATGGCCACAATCAAAGTGACAAATGATTTACAATAAATCTCTCTGAAAATTCCACAGAGTTTCAGCTAGTCCCATTGATGGTGCAACACAAAGAATATCCAAGGTATCAAACTATTCGGAAGGACAGAGTGGATGGTAAGGGAGGTGGTGTAGCTCTGTTATTTAAGGATGACATCCAGGCAGTAGTGAGGGATGGCAATGGTGCTATGGAGGATAAGGATGAATCCATTTGGGTGGAAATCAGGAATAGGAAGACAAAAAAGTCACTGATAGGAGTAATCTATAGGCCACCAAATAGTAACATTACAGTGGGGCGGGCAATAAACAAAGAAATAACCGATGCATGCAGAAATGGTACTGCAGTTATCATGGGGGATTTTAATCTACACGTCGATTGGTTTAACCAGGTCTGTCAAGGCAGCCTTGAGGAGTTTATAGAATGTATCCGTGATAGTTTCCTTGAACAGTATGTAATGGAACCTACGAGGGAACAAGCGATCCTAGATCTGCTCCTGTGTAATGAGACAGGAATGATTAATGATCTCATAGTTAGGGATCATAATCTGGTGGAATTTAAAATACAAATGGAGGGTGAGAAGGTAAAATCAAACACTGGTGTTGTGTGTTCAAAGAAGATTATAATGGGATTAGAGAAGAGCTGGCTGAGGTAGATTGGGAGCAAAGACTTTATGGTGAAACAGTTGAGGAACAGTGGAGAACCTTCCAAGCGATTTTTCACAGGGATCTGCAAAGGTTTATACCAACAAAAAGGAAGGATGGTAGAAAGAAGGAAAATCAGCCTTGGATATCTGAGGAAATAAGGAAGAGTATCAAATTGAAGGAAAAAGCATACAAAGTGGCAAAGATTGGTAGGAGACTAGAGGATTGGGAAATCTTTAGGGGGCAACAGAAAGCTACTAAAAATGCTCTCAAGAAGAGTAAGATAGATTATGAGAGTAAACTTGCTCAGAATAAAAAAAAGATCGTAAAAGTTTGTGCAAATATATAAAGCAAAAAAGAGTGGCTAAGGTAAATATTGGTCCTTTAGAGGATGAGAAGGGAGATTTAATAATGGGAGATGAGGAAATGGCTGAGGAACTGAACAGGTTTTTTGGGTCGGTCTTCACAGTGGAAGACACAAATAACATGCCAGTGACTGATGGAAATGAGGCTATGACAGGTGAGGACCTTGAGACGATTGTTATCACTAAGGAAGTAAGTGATGGGCAAGCTAATGGGGCTAAAGGTAGACAAGTATCCTGGCCCTGATGGAATGCATCCCAGGGTACTAAAGAGATGGCTAGGGTAATTCCAAATGCACTCGTGATAATTTACCAAAATTCACTAGATTCTGGGGTGGCCCGGCGGATTAGAAATTAGCAAACGTGACACCACGGTTTAAAAAAGGTGGGCAGAAAACGGGTAATTATAGGCCAGTTAGCTTAACTTCGGTATTAGGTGCTGGAATCTATCGTCAAGGGAGAAATAGCGAGGCATCTGGATGGAAATTGTCCCATTGGGCAGACGCAGCGTGGGTTCATAAAGGGCAGGTCGTGCCCAACTAATTTTGTGGATTCTTTTGAGGACATTACCCGTGCGGTAGACAACAGGGAGCCAAAGGATGTGGTATATCTGGATTTCAAGAAAGCTTTTGACAAGGTGCCACACAAACGGTTGCTGCATAAGATAAAGATGCATGGTATTAAGGGTAAAGTAGTAGCATGGATAGAGGATTGGTTAATTGATAGAAAGCAAAGAGTGGGGATTAATGGGTGTTTCTCTGGTTGGCAATCAGTAGCTAGTGGTGTCCCTCAGGGATCAGTGTTGGGTCCACAATTGTTCACAATTTACATAGATGATTTGGAGTTGGGGACCAAGTGCAATGTGTCCAAGTTTGCAGATGACACTCAGATGAGTGGTAAAGCAAGAAGTGCAGAGGATACTGGAGGTCTGCAGAGGGATTTGGATAGGTTAAGTGAATGGGCTAGGGTCTGGCAGATGGAATACAATGTTGACAAATGTGAGGTTATCCATTTTGGTGGGAATAACAGCAAAAGGGATTATTATTTAAATGATAAAATATTAAAACATACGACTGTGCAGAGGGATCTGGGTGTCCGAGTGCATGAGACGCAAAAAGTTGGTTTACAGGTGCCACAGGTGATTAAGAAGGCGAATGGAGTTTTGTCCTTCATTGCTAGAGGGATGGAGTTTAAGACTAGGGACGTTATGCTGAAACTGTATAAGGTGTTAGTGAGGCCACACCTGGAGTATTGTGTTCAATTTTGGTCTCCTTACCTGAGAATGGACGTACCGGCACTGGAGGGTGTGCAGAGGAGATTCACTAAATTAATCCCAGACGAGAAGAGGTTGAGTAGATAGAACATATAAAATTATGTAGGGAATAGATAGGATAGATGCTTGAAGGTTGTTTTCACTGGCAGGATAAAGGTAGATAGTTATTTGAAGAATAAAGGGTTATGGTGTTCGGGCGGGAAAGTGGAAGCTGAGTCCACAAAAGATCAGCCATGATCTCACTGAATGGTGGAGCAGGCTCGAAGGGCCAGATGGCCGACACCTGCTCCTAGTTCTTATGTTACTACAGGATAAAATTTGCAAATTAATTATTTTCTGTTACAAGGAAAAATTAGTTAAACACCATCACTAATACATAATACAGAGATTAATGGGTCCGTTTCAAATTGGCAGACAGTAACTAGTGGGGTACCACAGGGATCAGTGCTGGGACCCCAGCTATTCACAATATACATTAATGATTTGGATGAGAGAACAAAATGTAACATTTCAAAGTTTGCAGATGATACCAAATTAGGTGGGAGCATGAATTGTGACGAAGATGTAGGGATCCTGCAGCAAGATCTGGACAAGGTTGGGCGAGTGGGCACATCAATGACGGATAACAAAGAACAAAGAAATGCACAGCACAGGAACAGGCCCTTCGGCCCTCCAAGCCCGTGCCAACCATGCTGCCGACTAAACTACAATCTTCTACACTTCCTGGGTCCGTATCCCTCTATTCCCATCCTATTCATGTATTTGTCAAGATGCCCCTTAAATGTCACTATCGTCCCTGCTTCCACCACCTCCTCCCGGTAGCGAGTTCCAGGCACCCACTACCCTCTGTGTAAAAACTTGCCGCGTACATCTACTCTAAACCTTGCCCCTCTCACCTTAAACCTCTGCCCCCTAGTAATTGACCCCTCTACACTGGGAAAGCCTCTGACTATCCACTCTGTCTATGCCCCTCATAATTTTGTAGACCTCTATCAGGGCGCCCCTCAACCTCCATCGTTCCAGTGAGAACAAACCGAGTTTATTCAACCGCTCCTCATAGCTAATGCCCTCCATACCAGGCAATATTCTGGTAAATCTCTTCTGCACCCTCTCTAAAGCCTCCACATCCTTCTGATAGTGTGCGACCAGAATTGAACACTATACTCCAAGTGTGGCTTAACTAAGGTTCTTTACAGCTGCAACATGACTTGCCCATTCTTATACTCAATGCCCCGGCCAATGAAGGCAAGCATGCCGTATGCCTTCTTCACTACCCTCTCCACCTGTGTTGCCCCTTTCAGTGACCTGTGGACCTGTACACCTAGATCTCTCTGACTTTCAATACTCGAGGGTTCTACCATTCACTGTATATTCCCTACCTGCATTAGACCTTCCAAATTGCATTACCTCACATTTGTCCGGATTAAACTCCATCTGCCACCTCTCCGCCCAAGTCTCCAAACAATCTAAATCCTGCTGTATCCTCTGACAGTCCTCATCGCTATCCGCAATTCCACTAACCTTTGTGTCGTCTGCAAACTTACTAATCAGACCAGTTACATTTTCCTCCAAATCATTTATATATACTACAAACAGCAAAGGTCCCAGCACTGATCCCTGCGGAAAACCACTGGTCACAGCCCTCCAATTAGAAAAGCATCCTTCCATTGCTACTCTCTGCCTTCTATTACCTAGCCAGTTCTGTATCCACCTTGCCAGCTCACCCCTGATCCTGTGTGACTTCACCTTTTGTACTCGTCTACCATGAGGGACCTTGTCAAAGGCCTTACTGAAGTCCATATAGACAACATCCACTACCCTACCTGCATCAATTATCTTTGTGACCTCCTCGAAAAACTCTATCAAATTAGTGAGACACGACCTCCTCTTCACAAATCCATGCTGCCTCTCACTAATACGTCCATTTGCTTCCAAATGGGAGTAGATCCTGTCTCGAAGAATTCTCTCCAGTAATTTCCCTACCACTGATGTAAGGCTCACCGGCCTGTAGTACCCTGGATTATCCTGGCTACCCTTCTTAAACAGAGGATCAACATTGGCTATTCTCCAGTCATCCGGGACATCACCTGAAGACAGTGAGGATCCAATGATTTCTGTCAAGGCCTCAGCTATTTCCTCTCCAGCCTCCTTCAGTATTCTGGGGTAGATCCCATCAGGCCCTGGGAACTTATCTACCTTAATATTTTTTAAGACGCCCAACACCTTGTCGTTTTGGATCTCAATGTGACCCAGGCTATCTACACACCCTTCTCCAGACTCAACATCTACCAATTTTTTCTCTTTGGTGAATACTGATGCAAAGTATTCATTTAGGACCTCACCCATTTCCTCTGGCAGTATAATTTGGATAAGTATGAGGTTATTAATTATGGAAGCAAAAACAGGAAGGCAGATTACTACCTGAATGGTTGTAAATTGGGAGAGGGGAGTGTGCAGCGGGACCTGGGTGTCTATGTACACTATTCGCTGAAGGTAAGCATGCAGTTGCAGCAGGGGTAAAGAAGGCTAATGGTATATTGGCCTTCATTGCAAGAGGTTTTGAGTATAGAAGCAGGGATGTGTTGCTGCAATTGTTCAGGGCCTTGGTGAGGCCACACTTGGGAGTATTCTGTGCAGCTATGGTCTCCTTCTCTGAGGAAGGATGTTCTTGCTCTCGAAGGAGTGCAGCGAAGGTTTACCAGACTGATTCCAGGGATGGCGAGACTGTCATATGAGAGATTGACTAGGTTGGGATTGTTCTCGCTGGAGTTCAGAAGAATGAGGGGGGATCTCAGAGACTTATAAAATTCTAACAGGACTAGACAGGGTAGATACAGGGAAGATGTTACCAATGATGGGTGTGTCCAGAACCAGGGGTCACAGTCTGAGGATTCAGGGTAAACCATTTCGGACAGAGATAAGGAGACATTTCTTCACACAAAGAGTGGTGAGCCTGTGAAATTCATTACCACAGGAAGTAGTTGATGCTAAAACTTTGAATATATTCAAGAGGCGGCTGGATATACCTCTTGGGGAGAATGGGATCAAAGGCTATGAGGAGAAAGCAAGATTAGGCTATTGAGTTGGAAGATCAGCCATGATCGTGATGAATGGCGGAGCAGGCTCAAAGGGCCAAAAGGCCTCCTCCTGCTCCTATCCTCTATCTATCTATGTATCTATATAAACGACCCAAAGGCAACAAGAGATTGTCATTAAATGCTGTCCCTGGCAGAATTCATGTGCTAATACAAACGCAATATTTAATTTTTTTTGGTAAATATTAATCTTTTTTAATTTATATACAAATACAAAAACATAACACAAAAACAAGAACAGCCCCCTAAACCCCTTAACTTCCTCACCTGAGGAAGGAGCAGTGCTCCGAAAGCTAGTGATTCGAAACAAACCAGTTGGACTTTAACCTGATGGTGTAAGACTTCTTCCTGTGCCCTTAACAGCTGACAGTGACCAGCTCTTTAAAATACATAACAAACAGTTGCCATCTTATATAGAGCCTCCCAATTGACCCCCTCAGCGTGTATTTAACTTTCTCCAAATATAAAGATTCCAGGAGGTCCCCCAGCCACACCAAGGCACTGGGTGATGACGTTGACCTCTGTTCCAGCAGAACCCACCTATGAGCAATCAGCGAGATGAAGGCTAAAACATCTGCCCCCGCTCCTGGCTGCAACTCCGACAGCTCTGACACCCCAAATATGGCCTCTAGGGGACCGGCTCCAGCTTCCTGCCAAGATCACTGACATGGTGCTGAAGAGCGAGCTGCAAAGCTCGCTAGCTTAGGAAATGCCGAGAACAATTGTGTGATTCACTGGGCCCCTTCCACACCACTTGCACTCATCTTCTACCTCCAAACACCCAACTCATCCTTGCCCTCGTTATGTGTGCCCGATACACCAGTTTTAGTTGTATAAGCCCGAGCCTCGCACACGACAACCTGGCATTCAGTCTCCGTAAGGCCTCACACCACACCCCCTCCTCCACTTCATCCGTAGCTTCTCCTTCATTCTGCCTTATAACCCTCCAGGGAGGCCCGTCCTCCACCAGCACCCTCCCATAGATACCTGAAGCGTTACCCTCCTTCAACCCGGCCAGCGATAGTACCTCTCCACCAACAACCAAGGTGACACAATCGGAAAACTCGAATAAACCTACCTCGCAAAATTCCGGAGCTGAAAGTAACTGACTGCCGCCTACTGCGCGAGCCCATACTTCTCCACTAACTCCCCCAAACTCGCAAACCACTCCTCCAGGAACAAATCCCCCATTTCTGGCACCCCCTTCACCTCCTATCCCATAAACCTACTGTCCACCCTTGCCGGCTCAAACATATGATTGTCCCCGATCAGTATCATCCTCAACCCTCTCCCCGCTATAAAGTGCTGCCGGAGGACTTTCGGTGATGAGGATGTGCTGAGTAGTCACACATCATGTGGCTCTCCTCCAGAACACTACAAAATAGGCACTTTTGGCCGAATTGTGGACCCAACCCCTCCACCAAATCCTCCTCCACTTTGGGGAATTCCAGCCCATCCAAAAATCGCCACCTTCCCTCTCCCCTCACTGGGGTCTCCGATTCATAGAGCTTCCTGTAAAATTCCCCAAGCGCCCCATTCACTTCCACTGGGTCCTGGACCACCCTTCCCCTCCCATCATTCACCTTTCCAATCTCCCTCAACACTTCCTGCTTCCTGAGCTGGTGAGCCAACATCCTGCTCGCCTTCTCCCCAGACTCATACACTGGCCCCCTGGCCCTCCACAACGGCCCCAATTTTCCCCGTGGACACCAACCCAAACTCCATCTGGAGCTCCAGCCGCTCCTTCAACAAGCCTGCATCCGGGGTCTCCGAGTATCTCCTATTTACCCGCAGGATCTCCTCCACCAGCCTTGCCATCTCTGCCCGTTCCATACTGTCCCTGTGCATCCGCATCGATATCAACTCCCCCAACCACTGTCTTAAGCGCTTCCCATAACGTGGCACGTCATTTACCCATGTCATTCAGCTCCACATACCCCCGAATGGCAGCCCTCTCCTGCTCGCACACCTCCTCATCTGCTAATCTCCAATGTGGACACTGGGCCCCCTCTCCCACCAGTCCACTTGCAAGTCCACCCAGTGCGGCGCGTGGTTATTTAACTACAATCGCCAAGTACCCCGGGTCAGCCACCCCGCCAGCAAAATCTTATCCAACACAAAAAAAATCGATCCGCGGGTACACCCTGTGCACATGGGAGAAGTCCGGAAATTCCTTGGCCCTCGACCTCCCATGCCTCTACCTGTCCACCTCCCCATGCACTCCATGAACCCCTTTAGCTCTTTCGCCACCGCCACCGCTGACGCCCTCCCCGATCATGGACTCGGGGCTCAGCCGGTCCAATCTCGGCTCGATGACCGTATTAAAGGTTCCCCCCCTCCAACCCCATAATCAACCTGTGCGATTCCAGCTCTGGAACCTTCTCCCCGGATCTGCCACTATGTTCCCCAACTCAAACATTACCTTCTTATTTATTAGCACCGCCACTCCCCGCGTTTTCAAATCCAACCCCGAATGAAAAACCTGTCCAATCCACCCTTTCCTCAGCCTAATCCTGTAGAAATGCCACATCAGCCTTTAAAAATCTCAGGTGTGCAAACACGCACGACCGTTTGACTGGCGGATTCAGCCCCCTCACATTCCATGTGACCAGCCTGGTCGGTAGGCACCCCAGCCCCCTGCCCTGCCAATCAACCATACCCCTTCTTGAGCCAGCCTCCGGCTCGCGTCCCGCAGCCCATCAGGCCCACCCTCGGATGTCCACCGTCACCAACTCACTCCTTCTTGCTCCAACTGGTGCAGCACGGTAGCACAAATGGATAGCACTGGTACCTCACAGCGCCAGGGTCCCAGGTTCGATTCCCCGCTGGGTCACGGTCTGTGGGGAGTCTGCACATTCTCTCCATGTCTGTGTGGGTTTCCTCCGGGTGCTCCGGTTTCCTCCCACAGTCCAAAGACATGCAGGTTAGGTGGATTGGCCATGATAAATTGCCCTTAGTGACCAAAAAAAGTTAGGAGGGGTTATTGGGTTACGGGGATAGGGTGGAAGTGAGGGCTTAAGTGGGTCGGTGCAGACTTGATGGACGGAATGGCCTCCTTCTGTATTGTATGTTCTATGACTGCCCCACCCCTGTCAGCCTTTCTCACCCTTTTCCCCTGAACAAAAGAACAATCCCATCCCCCTCAGGAGCTCTAACCACCTGTATGCCTCATACTGCGTTCTCGTGAACTAGTTCGCCTAGCTAGCCTGGCAGCCCCCAACATGGCGCCAAACATCCTACCACTGACTGATTCCCCACCCACCCCCCGCCCGCACTCCACCATGGTACAAATAACAATATCTGTAAAGAAAAATCAAAAAGATACACTCATCCGCCACAGTCCTCCGGCCTCCCACCAAAGAACCCCAAGAAAGAGCAAAACAGCCCCCAAGAAAAGAAAAGTTCTCCCCTAGCCATCACCCAAACTAAAAGGACCCAGCATCTCATATTCCCTCCAAAGTAAATTTCCTCCCTGTCCTGCCCCCTCCTCCATTAGCTTCTCCGGCCCGCAATGGCCAAGTAGCCGCCCGTTTCGGCGGGTTCCGCCGGCGTAAATCACAACAGGTCCTTACCGCGGGACCTGGCTCCGCAGGCGGCCTGCAGAGTCCTCAGGGGGGCTCTGGCCCCGGGGGGTGCCCCCACGGTGGCCTGGCCCGCGATCGGCACCCACCGATCCGCGGGCGGGCCTGTGCCGTGGGGGCACTCTTTCCCTCCCCACCGGCCACTGTTAACCTCCGCAATGGCTGATGCGGAGAAGAACCCCCCTGCACATGCGCTGGGATGACGCCAGCACACGCTGGCACTCCCGTGCACGCGCCACCTTGCGCCGGCCAGCGGAGGCCCTTCGGCGCCGATTGGCGTGGCGCCAAGCCCTTCTGCGCCGGCTGGCGCGTGCCAAACACTCCGGCACTGGCCTAGACCCTGAAGATGCAGAGGATTCCGCATCTTCAGGGCGGCCCGATGCTGGAGTGCTTCATGCCCCACCGGTTCGCGGAGAATCCCGCCCCTGTTCATAGTGTTACAACCTGGCTCGGTGCTTTGTCAGATGGGTGTGAGGGGTGGGATGGTCTGGGCAAGCCAGAGTAGAGGGGTGGGGGTTTGCAGGGGCAAAATGGGTGGACGTTGTGGATGGGCTGGGCTGGGCCCCTGCCGCCACCAGTTGGTGAACCTGGAGGTGATCAGATCATCCTGTGTGCATTGTCCCTGGCGTACACGTTTGGTGGCTTCCCGTGCCTACCAGGGCCACTTGTCCTGCCCATCTTCCTTGTCGGACGAGGACTGGCATTCATCCTCCTCCTCCCGAACATCGCCCCTCTGCTGAGCGATGTTGTGGAGGATACAGCAGGTCGCCACGATCCGGGTGACCCTCTCAGCGCTATACTGGAGGGCCTCTCCAGAGTGGTCCCAGTGTATCCCCCAGGGCTACGGTGACTAGGAGGAAGGCCCCCATTACTGGTCGTATTCCAATATCGATTATCTGCAGGGGGTGAAAGGCCAACATGTTAGCATGGTGCGCACCCTCGTGCCCAACCTGGTCCAACAGGATACATGATGTCCCCGGTTGGTACTGCGGGCTCTGACGCCGCGTGTGTCCCCCGCCCCCCCCCCCCCCCCCCCCTCCCCCTGCGGCTGGAACCATTGGGGCCTCGGGCCCTGGCGCCCATCCATGCTGCCAGGGGTACCATTGGCTGAGCTACCCATGTGGGTGGGGCTGGGGTGGGGTGCGGGGGATGAGAGTGGAGACTGGGTTGTGGAAGTGGGGGCCGGTGTCACTCTGCAGAATCAGCATTCACGATGGGTGGTCAGTGGGGTAAGCAGCAAGATTGTTGCCTTGGAGGCTGCAGCAATGGCGGTCCGTGTCTAGACACCACCCCATTCCCGTGGGGTCACTCTGGCCCCACGGCCCATACTCTTGTAACCACCCCCAACCCCTGACCCTGGCAGTCCCCTCCCCCCACCCCAGCCAGCCTGGACAGTGTCCAGCCCAGCAGCCTACGGTCGCACCTCTCTGTGTCCTATCTCCTCTCTCTCTCTCTCATCAGCCATGGCGCCAGTTTCACGATTTTTAAGACACAAGTGAACCTCGTCATTGGGTTTTCACCACAGTGGAGATAGATATCGCAGAGGCCCCAGAGAATACCGGGTCAGGCCGCTAATACATATATACATAGCAGATAGTGATGTGTTAGGCAGGTTGGTTTGTTGTGGACTTCACTCGATGCAGGGAAGTTAGAAACAGACGTCTAACACAGGAGAAGATCCAACACGGTTTTATTCAACTATATGAACTGCTGTACATATTCAGCTGTGGGTCGACACTATACTGATCTGACTAGTGACCTTGTAGTAGCCTGACCAGACTTACTAGCTACCGCATGGTGTTTGTGCTCGCTAGTTCGTGGGCTGCGTCCGCATCCTCGATGCCCTCCGGCATCCCCAATATCCTCAGATTCTGCCTCCGGGAATGGTTCTCGAGGTCCTCCACGTTCTCCTTTAACTGCTTCCGAGTCTCGCTCAGGATCCCAACTTCGGCCACCAATGAGGTAAGCTGCTCCTCGTGCTCCCCCACTGCTTCCTCCACTTTCTGGATCGCCTGGCTCTGGGTCTCCTGCCTCAGCTCCACACGGTCGATCTCCGCTTTCAGCGGGCCAACTACCTTCAACACATCCTCCTGAGTCTCCCTTCTCTGCTGGCTGAACGTTTTGTTAAGAAAGCCAATCAACTGCTCAGTCGACCATTGAGTTGGTAGGGCCGACCCTTTACCCTCCGCCATTTTCCCCGAAGCACAAAGGGTTTCTAGCTCCTGCAACTCCTTTCCTCAGGACCCACTTCTGGTCCACGGATCCATCCACCGACCTCACCAGTGAAGTATAGCTTCCCTCCACCACCTCTGCACCTTTATCCTCCAAAATATCCACCCGGCAAAAGGGAAAAAGGACCAGGTTTTGTGAGGGGCACGAAGAATCCAGCACGAGTTTTAAGGATACAAAGTAATAACATTTATTTACAATAACATATCTATATATAACAGCAGCAACTTCCCTTGCTGCACACTCCTTCCTGCTGGTTCCTAAACTGACCAGCTTTATTTATACTAGGAGTTTACTAATCGTTTCTCCGCCCCCTCACTGGGGAAGTACATACTCCCACAGGATTGTGGGATTGTCATTAGTCCCCAGCCAATGGTAAGTAGGCAGGATATAACATCCCTCCCCCCCAAAGTCCAAGGAATCCACCGAAGACCCTGGCGAAGGAGGGCGTCGGACTCGTTTGGCCGCAGGCCGGACACCATTTGCACGCGGCGCTGGATCAGGCGGCGTGTAACGAGACGGAGACCGGCGCTTTCGTGATGAACGGCGCAACGGTTGTACATCCACAGCCCGTGGACCCGAGGATTCCCCCTCTGATGCATCCTGTGTCTCCATCTCGGAGTCAGAGTCTGCTGCCTCCGTCATGTCAGCGTCTCTATCTCCATTCGGTTCTGTAACGATCTGCGCAGGCTTCGAGTGAGGCACCAGTGGAAGATTGTGACGACTACCTTCCCTTGTCTCTGGTCTCTGCGGCTGTAGAAATGAGCTCCGGGGGCGGGGAATCCTTTGAGGGGATAGTCTTCTGGACCGAACGTGGTCTACATGTTTGTGCTGGAGACGACCCTGGGCTTGCACCTGGTAAGATATAAGGCCCGTTTGGCGAAAGATCACACCAGGAACCCACTGGGCACCACCAGCAAAATTACGAGCGAACACTGGGACACCGGGCGCAAACTGCCGAATCGGCCGATGCCGAGAAAATCCCTGTCCCTGCCGTTCTTGTGTGCGGCGTACATTTGCGCCAATGTCCGGGAAAACCATACTAAGGCGGGTGCGAAGTCTCCGGCCCATTAGGAGTTCTGCGGGAGCTACCCCAGTCACCGTATGGGGGGTGGTTCTATACGTAAACAAAAAGCGAGCCAGTCTCGTGTCCATTGATCCGGAAGACTGCTTCTTTAGGCCCCTTTTGAATGTCTGCACTGCGCGTTCTGCCAACCCATTTGAAGCCGGGTGGTAAGGGGCAGTGCGGATATGGCGGATGCCGTTCATCTTCGTGAACCTCGCAAACTCCTCACTCGTGAATGGAGTGCCGTTATCCGTGACCAGCACCTCGGGGAGGCCATGCGTACTAAACGACAAACGCATCTTTTCAATTGTTACGCACGACGTTGTCCCCTGCATCTTATGCACCTCTAGCCATTTAGACTGGGCGTCAATTAATAGAAGGAACATGGATCCTTGAAAAGGGCCTGCGAAATCTGCATGCAAGGGTGCCCACGGCCGCCCTGGCCATTCCCAGTGATGTAGGGGCGCGGCCAGCGGAAGCTTCTGATGCTCCTGGCAAATGGAGCAGTTTTGGGCCACCTTCTCAATGTCGGTGTCGAAGCCTGGCCACCAGTCATAACTCCGGTCCAACATTTTCATTTTGGTCACACCTGGATGCCCATTGTGCAAGTCTGTTAGTATCAGCTCCTGGCCTTTTTCCGGGACAATCACACGTGTCCCCCACAAGAGGATGCCGTCTTCCACGCTGAATTCTGACAGCTTGGAGGAAAATGCCCGCAACTCGTCTGGGAACTGTCTATGCTGCCCACCATACAGGACTATGTGCCGAACCTTTGACAGGACTGGCTCCGTCTGGGTCCACTCACGGATCTGTGATGCCGTGACAGGCGAGGTGTCCATAAAATGTAGGGTTGCAACCACCTCACCGGTCATGGGGGTCGACATGGGGCCGGTCGATAAAGGCAATCGGCTCAGTGCGTCGGCATTTGCTATCTGCGTACCTGGTTTGTGCTCCAGAGAATACTCGTATGCAGCAAGCAACAAAGCCCAGCGCTGGATCCGTGCGGAAGCAATGGGCGGTATTGGCTCATCCTCTCTGAAAAGTCCCAGCAGAGGCTTATGATCAGTCACGATAGTGAAGTGGCGGCCATACACGTACTGGTGGAAGCGTTTCACCGCAAAAACCACTGCTAGGCCTTCCTTCTCGATCTGCGCGTACTTTTTCTCCGCTGCAGTCAATGTGCGGGAGGTGAAAGCTATCGGTCGCTCGGCCCCGTTCTGCATCTTGTGGGACAGGACCGCCCCAATACCATACGGGGATGCATCACATGTGACGAGCAAAGGCTTTCCAGGATCATAGTGGGTTAGTAACCCAGACGACGACAATTGTTGCTTTACCCGCCGGAAAGCGGTTTCTTGCGGCTGACCCCAAACCCAGGTGTGATTTTTCTTTAGCAGAAGGTGCAAAGGGGCCAGCGTAGTTGCCAGATTGGGGAGGAACTACCCGTAAGAGTTTACGAGACCGAGAAAAGAACGAAGATGCGAAGTGTCAGTCGGGGCGGAGGCCTGTTGAATTGCACGCACCTTCTCTGCGACGGGGTGCAAACCTTCGCGGTCCACCCGTTAACCTAGGTAGACTACTTCCTTTGCCTGAAATACGCACTTTGTGCGACGGAAACGGACTCCAGCCTCCGAAAGGCGTCTAAGGACAGCCTCCAGATTTTCCAAATGTTCCTGCTCCGACGCCCTGTAATCAAAACGTCATCTAAGTAGACAGCAACACGGGGTAAACCTCTCAAAATGCCCTCCATAGCACGTTGAAAAATTGCGCAGGCAGAGGATACTCCAAAGGGCAACCGTGTATATTCATACAGGCCCCGGTGTGTATTAATCGTTACATATGGTCGGGAGGCAGGGTCCAGCTCCAACTGCAGGTAGGCGTGACTAATATCTAATTTTGTGAACGAGAGTCCACCTGCAAGCTTCGCGTAGAGATCCTCCATGCGAGGCATTGGATATCGGTCGAGTCGGGAAGCCGTATTCACTGTAAGTTTATAGTCGCCACACAAGCGAACTGTGGCATCTGGCTTCATTACAGGTACAATTGGTGCTGCCCAGTCAGCAAAACGGACAGGCCTGGTAATACCCAAACTCTCCAAACGAGTGAGCTCCCCTTCTACCTTCTCGAGCAAGGCGCCGGGCGCGCCCGGATATAGCGCGGCGTGGCTCCTGGTTCGACTTGGATACGGGCTACGGCCCCTTTTATTTTCCCCAAACCAGGCTGGAATACATCTGGGTATCGTCCTAGCACCTCAGTCAACCCTTCAGAAACTGTTTGGAGGATGTGCTGCCATTGCAACCGCAAATGGCGCAACCAGTCCCGACCCAACAGGCTGGGCCCATGGCCGCGCACCACGATAAGTGGGAAATGCCCCTCCTGGCGTCCATAAACAACAGGGGTCATTGTAGTTCCTGCAATGTCCAGTCGTTCCCCCGTGTAGGTGGCCAACCTGGCCTGTGAGTCGGTTAATATAAGGGTCTGTATACCCTGCTTGATGCGGTCGAATTTCCTCTGGGCGATCACGGAGACCGCTGCGCCAGTGTCCAACTCCATCTCAAGCGGGTGGCCATTGACCCGTACTGTCACCTTAATGGGGGCCACACGGGGAGCTGCCACACAATGCAACTGCAGGCAGTCGTCCTCCGTCTCCACGTCCTCAGGAGTAGTCGCCGCAGGTTCATCCACATGGAAGGTACGGCCCCTGGGCTGGTCCCAGTTATGGCCTCTGGGCTGGTCCCAGTTTCGGTCGGAACGACGGCACCTCTGGCGCCCCCAGGACCGCTGTCCACAACGGGACCGGCACCTACAACTCTGACACGGACATGGCTCATAGAGCATGTTCTGGAGAAGGCTCCCTTCGGGGAGGAATGTCCGACGGCCACTGCTGTCGGTCCGGACGTTGCCTCGCCCAAGGTACCGCAGGAGTGCACGGGGACGTTTTCGGACGGAAGGGGTTGCGCCCCAAGGCATGCACTTCCATTCCCTGTAGCTCATGGACTCCTCGTTCTGCGCTCTCTCGGGACAATACTATTTGAATGGCCTGTTGAAAAGTCAATGTTGGCTCCGCTAACAACTTTCTCTGGGTGGCCGCATTGTTAATACTGCAAATCAAACGGTCGCGTAACATTTCTGACAAGGTCTCACCATAGTCACAGTACTCCTCAATCCTGCGTAGCCTGGATAGAAAATCGGCAAGGGATTCTCCAGGGGTCCTCTCAGCGGTATTAAACCGGTAACGCTGGACTATCGTGGACGGGGTTGGGCTAAAATGTTGCCTCACTATATTCACAAGTTCATCAAACGTTTTGGTGTCTGGCGCAGCTGGGTACGTAAGGCTCCTAATCACCCCAAACGTCTGCGGGCAGCAGGCGGTGAGCAATATGACCACTTGGCGCTCGTTTTTGGTGATATTGTTTGCCCGGAAATAGTAACGCATCCGTTGTGTGTACTGGTTCCAGCTTTCCAGCGCAGCATCAAAAACATCCAAACTTCCGTACAGAGGCATGGTGTAATAGAAAACAACTTCCAACCTGTATCCAACAAAAATCCAGGGAGGTGGCTTCAGCAGTGTAGACAGCTATTCACTTTAACCTTCATCGCCAGTTTTGTGAGGGCCACAAAGAATCCAGCACGAGTTTTAAGGATACAAAGTAATAACATTTATTTACAATAACATATATATATATATATATATATATATATATATATAACAACAGCAGCAACTTCCCTTGCTGCACACTCCTTCCTGCTGGTTCCTAAACTGGCCAGCTTTATTTATACTTGGAGTTTACTAATGGTTTCTCCGCCCCCTCACTGGGGAAGCACATACTCCCACAGGATTGTGGGATTGTCATTAGTCCCCAGCCAATGGTAAGTAGGCAGGTTATAACACCAGACAATCAGCTTTGAGTGGCAGCTACCAAATGTGCGACCACTCACACCATGGCCACCACTAGAAGTCCTCCTACGCCACCTTATCCGTAGGTCAAACTGTGCCTGCAACAGCTTCCTGCTCGGCAAAAGCTCTGGGGTAGGGTCCTCCAAATACTTCCCATCTACCTCCAATATCTCATCAACCAGCCACTAGCTCCCTCGCTTCCTTGTCCACCGGCGCCTTATACGCAATTGTCTCCCCTCTCACCACCTCCGTCAAGAGCTTCCCACAACAGCGAGGGCGAAACCTTCCTGTTCAACTTGACATAATCATCCAACACCTTGGCCATCTTTATACAAAACCCCAGGTCTACTAACAGCCCCACATCCAAAGTCCATGCTGGCCATCGAGCGGCGCCCTCTCCAAAATCACACCCACCAGGTGTAGAGCATGGTCGGAAATTACAATTGCAGAGTCGCCACTTTCCTTACCCTTCGCCATTATAAAACAAAATCGATCCGTGAGTCGACCTTATGCACCGGTCAGAGGGAAATCCCCCCCCCCTGCTGCCGATATAAGAATCGCCATGGGTCCACCCCCCCCCCCACCCCTCCACCCCAATCTCGGTCATAAATGCAGCCAATACCTTTGCCCCCCGTGAAGGGGTAAGCGTATTTGGCCTGGAGTGGTTCTCTTTCAGGACACCTGACCTAACTACCCTTTACAGAGCCTTACCTGGTCCCTCGCTCGCAAGTGGGTCTCCTGCAACAGCACCACATCAGCTTTCAAACTCTTCAAGTGCGTGAAAACCCTCAAACCCTCGCCCCTTCACTCGGACTCCTAAATTCCAGACTTTCCATGTCACCAACCAGATTTATTTTGGGCGGGGGGGGGGGGGAGGGAATTATCCTTCTGGGGAACGCTGCACCCCTTCCCCGACTTTCACGTCCCGGGCCTGTACAACATGGCGCCTTACACCATTAGCAAACCAAGCCATCCCCCCTTTTACTTCCCAGAAACACCCCTACCACTTCCTCTTGAAACCACCTCACTTCCCCCAGTCTATCCAACGCCCCACACCTCCTAGGCGCCCCGAAACCTGCCTCAACAGATTCAGCAGGCCGCAACCACTCCCCCCACTTTTCTTCCGTTCGCTCGCTAACCAAAGCTTGCTAGCGTGGGTGCCCTTCCACCAGAACCCCCTTTTCCTCGCTAAAACAAAGGAATCAAAACCTCTACACCCCCACCCATCAACCTTGCCACTCTAAAACACCAAAACCCACACCAAAGAACCGGCCCCTGAACTCCCTCCCCAGCTACCCTCCAAGAAAATAACAGCATTACAACATCTTGGCAAACAAAAACAAACAAATTTATCAAAACATCAGTCCCCCACCAGCCCCAATTCACCACCAACACCAATGTCTCTCGCCTGCCACGATGAGCCAAGTCCCACTCCTTCTGCTTGAACAAACACCTGCACCTTGAGATCCTGGTAAATTCTAGTCACAGTGCCTTCCCATTTCATCTCTCGCGTCCACTTGGCTCCCCTCAACACCTTCTCCTTGTAGCTATGAAAGCGCATGATCACCACCCTCGGCGGCTCATTCACCCGTTGCTTGTGGCTTCGGCCAGAGTGACTGGCGGGCCCTATCAAACTTCACGGGGTGTCCTACGCACGCTATAAACTCTGTTTGACTCGGACCCTCCTCCCCCATCAGCTTCCTCAGCACCTCCGCTATAAACTCTGTTTGACTCAGACCCTCCGCGCCCTCCGGCAGCCCCACAATCCGCAGGTTCTTCTCCGGAGACCAGTTTTCAAGGTCCTCCCACCTTTGCTCTCAGGCCCCTATGCTGACCTTCCATCTTGGCCATTACAGCTTCAAGTGAGGCAAGCCGGTCTCTATGCCTCGACAGTGCCTCCCTCTACCCCTTTCAATGCCTCGCCCTGCTCCAACACGGTCTCTAATGTTCTTCCAAGCACTCCGTTATCGGGGCAAGTACTCCACCGAATGCTTGAGGGACTTCAGCATCTCCCTCTCTTGCCTCTCAAAGTGTTTACTGAACCGCCATCACTTCCATCAATGTATCCACCATCACAGAGGCGGCCCCTCCCGGCCCACTTGCCTCCGCCATCTTCCCTGCACTCGGGTGCTCGAGCTTCCTGGTGGACTAGTGCTCCCCTGATTTTTGCGCAGGTTCTTGGCCATCCTCCACCAATTACTCTTGACAGGGACAACTTTGCATGCAATTGTCCCCACAAAAAACAGGTGAAAAGAACCTAAAACTCAGGAGTCTGGCAGGAGCAACTCAACATGCAACCTCCTCGTACATGCCACCGCCAGAAGTCACCCAATATTTAAATATAACCTTTTCCAAATATACAGTGAACAAAGTGGTCAAAAATCGCATAATCTGGCAGTGTCCACAATTATTATTTATTCAAACATTCGTTACATAAATTCCTGTGTGCATGCTGATCCATGCAGAAGAGATCACCTGAAGCAGAGTTCCAAGTCAATCATTTCACGTCAGAACCTTTCTGCAAGTACTTCTGTCTCATTAATGCTTTGTTCAAGTTCACTGAAGCTTGGACTAACCAGCTGTGTTGAAAATATGGGCTTAGAGAATTTTTTGTAAAGAAAAAAGGGAGAGGCAGAAAGATGGAAAGATAGGAACAAGTATATTAACTTTAATATACAGAAGAGTAATAGCCAGGTCTGTTAAAAGGTCAAAGGGAGGAATCTGTGGAGGGCAGGATTCAGGCAGCTGGTCTTTGGTTAACTTGAGAGCTTATGCAAAATGGAAAGCTGGGAAAAGGGATTCTTGAAGATGAGGTTTAGACGTGACAAAAGCATGGATGTAAAGATGCCAGCAGCAGTGGTGCTAAAGTAAGGGGCAGACATGGCCTCCTTCTGTGCTGTAATGGTTCTATGGCATGGATGATGCAGAAGTGGAAATAGACAGTTTTGGATAAAATTAGGTTTCCACAATCTAATGAGTGGACTGAGATGAAAATAGCTTCACTGGCAGGATGCCGAGTTTATGCCAGTTGAGATTTGGTGCTGACGTCACAACACAGGCACACTACTATTCGCTGTACAACGCCATCAAATATAACCAAAATCTTACATGCATGAAACAGCAGGGTTGCATAAGCAGACTGAGCAGTACAACAGTTACCGTTGATCCCAGCATAGAAGCCAACCTTTGAAGCTTCGAAAAATCCTTTGAAAAAATTGCGTTGACTCATACGCAAAGAAAACCGCTGGTATTGATGTCGGTGGTTGCCATCTTGAAATGTGAAAAATAGATTTGTCGGCCACCATGCCACCTGCTCGGTTTAGGTGTGCCTTAAAGTCTCGTGCAATGTCTTGCCAACAGGTCCGTATTACTTGCTTGATCCCATACATACCCGACTTATATGGTGACTATAACCCTAAACATGTATATCAGAGTTGAAAAATTGAGGCTAACTACTAATGCACAAATAGGTCCAAACATACATTTATTAACTGAAAATCGGAGGGGTGCATTATCCACCAAGTATAAGCCTCGACATGTATTTTGGTGTCCAAAAAACAGAGGTTGCCTTATACGTCACGATCCACAATGACATAGGAGTGCATAACAGCTCATTTTTCCAAGGCCCAACCAGCATATTAAAGCAGTTTTAAATATTTGATACCATAACAACATCATCACTAAGAGTTTTTAACCACATCAGCTGGAGTGTTATAGGAATAAGGGGCTGTTATTACACCGAAGAAAGATTATTAATTCTTGTACTCAACATGGTTTTTGGGTTCTACCATTTACCTAATGATGATAAAATGATTTTGCAAGATGACCGAGAATATTTTATCAGCAGAGCTACTTTCAGAAGCAACATATTCACCACATTGTTTGGGAAGTAAAGTTGATCAGTGAGCAATCTGAAGCGTGAATCTTATTGGCCAAATAAGACAAATAAGACTGATGTTTGTGCTGATGTCCAGGGGCTGGACACTCCATTATCCAAACTGAGAAAGATAATGCCAGTGGAAGAGAGTAAAAGGAGAGAAAAACGTGAAACCAAGATAATCAAAGAGGCATTAACCAAACGCAAAAGACAGAATGTGAAATTAAGCAGCACTGTGTGAATATGTTAATGTTCTACTGGAAATATTTGAATCAAATTTCTGAACAGTAGGCTCTCTCAATTTGCTTGAAGAATAATGGCTTACCTTATGTGAGTAACCTGCAACTCAGCCAGTAACTGGCTATTAAACCATTGGTCAAAGTCCACACTGTCAAAAAGTTCATAGGCTGCCAATCCAATTGCATTGTACACTATCAAGAGGAAATTCAAACGTATCAGCAATATAAACTAATTTCATAACTGATTGAAATAAATATTAATGTTAAATATATCAAATGGATATTTAATATTTCCTGGTCTTATATGAATTTTTATTATAAAATGTTCTAAAATATGTCTCTGATGCACAAAGCTATGCTATTCCACAATAATCAAGCAACATTGTCATAGTTGCACGAAAACCAACAACATTACTACCGTCCTTTATTGAAATAGAGAAAATCTTGGAAAAATGTAACATACCAGCATCTTTGACCACTAGTCCAACAGTGTTATCGACATTGGTTGGTCCTAAAAAATACACCAAGAACATTATTTCTGGTTGTTTCATTTTTACTCAAGTACAAATGCAACTATTGAAATAAAGAAAAAAAATAGATAACATACAGAAGTTATTCCACAGCAAGGGTAACTTGATACTTCTGTGTAACAGACAACAGAATTTAGTACTGACTTACAATTTATGACGAGTACAAAATGCAGCAGGCAGTCCCAAAGTTATACTGCTTACTATACATTGCATTGGAATTAGCCATGGCACATTCCTGCAAATGCATACAAAATGCCGTGCAGGATGCTAAAAATGAGATGTTAACCTGGTGAAGCTACAAAATAGGATGACAAGCATGACAAACAGCAGAAGCAGCATACTATAGATAGAGCTAAGCAATCTCACAATTTACGGATCAGATCTGAGCTTTGTCACATCCAATCATGAATAGTGGTGGACAATGAAACAACTCACTGGAGGAGGCGGCTCCATAAATGTTCCCATCCTCAAACATGGCAGAGCCCAGCACATCAGTGCAGAAGACAAGGCTGTAGCATCTGCAGCCAGAAGTGCCGAGCGGATAAACCATTTTGGACTCCTCCTGGAGTCCTAGCATCACAGATACTTGCCTTCAGCCAATTCGGTTCACTCCATATATCACAAAACTGTTGGAACGCACTGGATACAACATTCCAGAAATGGTACTGAGGATCTGTGCTCCAGAACTAGCCACGACTCTAGCCAAGCTGGTCCAGTACAGTCACAATCCTGGCAGCTACACAGCAATATGGAAAATTGCCCAGGTATTTCCTGTTCACAACAAGCTGGACATGTCCAACCCAGCCAATTACTGCCCATCAGTTTATTCTCAATAATCAGTAAAGTGAGAGAAAGTGTCATCAACAGTGCTATCAAGTGGCACTTAGTCAGCAATAACTTGCTCACTGACACGCAGTTGGGGATGTGCCCCTCAGTTCTGGCTTCATGATTGCCTTAAACATGGCGAAGAAAACTGAACACAAGCGAGAGGTACGGGTGGCTGTCCTTGACATCAAGGCAGTATTTGACAAAGTGTGGCATCAGGGAGCTGTAAAAATACTGAAGTCAATGGGAATCAAAGGGAAAAGCCATCACTGGTTAGTCATACCTGGCACAAAGGAAGATGGTTGTGGTGGTTGGAGAACAAGCATCTTAGTCACAAGACATCACTGCAGGAGTTTGTCAGGTAGTGTTCTAGACCCAACAATCTTCAGCTGCTTCATCGATGACCTTCCCTCCATCATAATGTCAGAACTCGAGCTGTTCATTGATAGTTGCATAATGTTCTGCATCATTCGTGACTCCTCAGATACTGAAGCAGTCCGTGCAATATATAAAAAGACCTGGGCAATATTCAGGCTTGGGCTGCTGAGTGGCAAGTAACATTTACACCACACAAGTCCAACAAGAGAGAATCAAACCATCTCCTCATAATTTTCAGTGGCATTACCATCGTTGAATCCCTCATTATCAACATTCTGGGGGTTACCATTGATCAGAAATTGAACTGAACAGCCATATAAGTACTGTGACTATAAGCGCATGTGGGGGCTGTGAATTCTGCAGAGAATAACTCATCTCCTGATTCCCCAAAACCTGTCTACCCTTTAAAAGGCACAAGTCAGGAGTCTGACGGAGTACTCTCCCCTTGCCTGGATGAGTGCAGCTCCAACAACACTCAAGGAGACCCATGCACCGTGGCAGCAGTGTGCACCATGTAAATGATGCATGCAACAATTCACCAAGGTTCCTTTGACAGTACCTTCCAAACCTATGACCTCAGAAGGACAAGGGCAGCAGATACATGGGAAGGCCACCACCAAGTTTCACCATCCTGACTTGGAAATATACCATCGTTCCTTCACTATCACTGGGTCAAGATGAAAATAATACTACTGCTGCTGCCTATAAGAAACACACATTTTGTATATCTATAGTCTCGCCACTATGGGCCAGAACCTCCTTGAAGAGGCACTCATATTCGGATTGCCACTCCACTCCTCTTCAAGCTGCTCTGCAATTGCATATTTCTCGCTTGTCATCCCAACTTGGGCTGAGTAAGATGAAATGAAATGAAAATCGCTTATTGTCACAAGTAGGCTTCAAATGAAGTTATGTGAAAAGCCCCTAGTCGCCACATTCTGGCGCCTGTTCGAGGAGGCCAGTATGGGAATTGAACCGTGCTGCTGGCCTTGTTCCGCATTACAAGCCAGCTATTTAGCCAGTGTGCTAAAAGATTAGTGAAATGCAGTCGGTTCCCAAGTCCTTTAGTCGAGTGCAGGAGTTGGGAAAAGGAAGCCATGGCCCTTTTTTTTTTTACAGCACAAACTGTCATGAACTAGGTTAGTTTACAAGTCCCAGCCATTTGGAGAAGGTTAAGTACGTAAGACAGTGGGATCAGATGGGAGGGGCCGTGGGGAGGTGTGATCA
The DNA here is from genome assembly GCF_047496885.1 of Scyliorhinus torazame. NCBI lineage: Eukaryota > Metazoa > Chordata > Chondrichthyes > Carcharhiniformes > Scyliorhinidae > Scyliorhinus > Scyliorhinus torazame. The sequence continues at coordinate 227,161,029 of NC_092709.1, forward strand.
TCGGTGGGCAGCTGGAGCACAACAGGGCGATTTGGGGTGTCATTGGGGATGGTTGGCTATCAGAAGTTGGATGTGGTCTTTACTTTCTAACCTCCTCTGAGTAGCCATTCTGATAAAACAGTTGGAGCCATCCGAAGTTTGCAATACAAGTCGGAGTGTCTGATGGTTCCTAGTGCAGAATAATTGCCCGGCTGAAGTTTGAACTTCCCAGGCAATTTCCATGTAATCCTTATATGGGGACATTCGGAGTATGGAAGGTATCCTAATGCATCTTTGGAGCAGCGAAGTGCAGCACGGAGGCGGAGTGGTTAGCGCTGCTGCCTCATGGCGCCGAGGTGCCAGGTTCGATCCCGGCTCTGGGTCACTGTCCATGTGGAGTTTGTACATTCTCCCCGTGTTTGCGTGGGTTTCACCCCACAATCAAAAGATGTGCAGGCTAGGTGGATTGGCCACGCTAAATTGCTCCTTAATTGAAAAAAATGAATTGGGTACTCAATTTTTAAAAAGGTTTTGTGGATCAGCGCCTGGGTACAACCCCACAGAGCTCAGATATTATAGGCCATCATTTTTTTAATGTATTTTATTGGTTTTGTATCTATTCATCATGCCATTCTCTCGGGTTATCACAATATTACCGAGGAATCTCAAAAAGGAAAATGGACGTACTAAAAGGAAACAAAAGTACACAACAAACGAATGAGGGCGGCACGGTGGCACTCTAGTTAACACTGCTGCCTCACAGCGCCAAGGACCCCGGTTCCATTCCTGCCTTGGGTGACTGTGTGGAGTTTGCACATTCTACCTTTGTATCTGCGTGGGTTTCCTCCAGATGCTCTGGTTTCCTCCCACAATCCAAAGATGTACAGATTAGGTGGATTGGCCATGCTAAATTGCCGCTTAGTGTCCCAAAAAGATGCGTAGATTAGGTTAAGGATTTATTGGGGAGTGAGCTTGGGTGGAGTACTCTTTCAGTGGGTTGGTGCAGACTCGATGGGCCGAATGGTCTCCTTCTGCACTGTAGGGATTCTATGATTCTAAGTGTGGGAGCCCCCTACTTTTGTGCCTCTGGCTGTCAATTGGATGAGTAAAGGGGCGGGGGGGGGGGGGGGTGGAAACAAGATAGGCAATGGAAGAGAAAGATGAGGAGACGGGTGGAAGAGAGATGGGAATGGGGGGACGGGGACACATCAAGCAAAACACAGGGCAAGTAGGGAACCAGAAGGGACAAGCAGCGGTAATGCGTACATCCGTAACTGCAACGCCAAGGTGAACGCAAAACATGCCCCTGGTATGTTCAATTTGTAGGCTATCATAACAGTATTTTTGAGGTATGAAGCTAACAGAAGTATAAATGCTAAACTAAATGTGGGAATCCTCATTTTGTCTTTAAATTTTAATCATTAATTCCTTTCAGCACAGATGCATCAAATTATCTTGCTGTACAGGTCTCGTGTGATGAACAGGTTTCTCTTCAGAGGAATTTCCAAGGTAGGTCGCATGTAATTATGATTGGCTGTTATATTTTGCAGTGGTGCTAATTGGGCATAATTGTAAGTAATGATGAAAAGTTTCTATGGCAGAAGATTAATGCAAATTAGTTGAGATGTTAATCAATATGGTAACTCAAATTAGTTACATGAATTCATTATTCATTTTCTTTTGTTTATAACGACAAGAAATATGAAATTAACTATTTGTGGGGATCAACACTAGCAAGCTTGAGGCATTATAAACATCACATATTTGTCAATATTTTCTCCTTAAAAGTGGAATTATATAAACACTAGTTAAAGTTCACACCCTAGGGTAGCACAGTGGCGCAGTGGTTAGCACTGCTGCCTACGACACGGAGGACCCGGGTTTGATCCCTGCCCCGGGTCACCGTCTGTGTGGAGTTTGCACTGTCTTCCTGGGTTTCACCCCCACAACCCAAAGATGTGCAGTGGATGGGCCACACTAAAATTGCCCCTTAATTGGAAAAAATCATTGAGTACTCTTAAATTTTAAAAACATGTTTACACCTTACATTGCCTTATATTTAATAAATTAGAATAGCCTCAGAAAGACTTTCACATTACATTTCAGCCCAGATTTTAGGTTGTAGCAACAACAAAACTGTCAAATTTTGCCATTATTACACTGGTAGAACTGATTGCTCTTGCTGTCAGTGATTTGTTGTCCCTCCACAAGGGGACTGTTAAAGCCTTCACAAATAGAAACGATAGAAATCACCTCAATTAATGTGAACATCCACTTTATACACTATTATTCTCACAGCAAAAACATTTGGAAGAGTTATGCCTTGTTGAATGAGGTGCAAATGTGTTTTTGAATGATGCAGAAAGTTATAAGTATTGCTGAACAATCTCCTTGGCTTTTAAAAACTAATTTTATATTTGTGGAATGACAAATTTATCCATTATAATAAAAAATGCTATAGATTTAAAACATTTTTAAAAAGTTTATTTATGATATTGAAATATTTATTTTGCTCTTCAGAAAACTTAAAATTAAAGATGGTCGGCACTCTTTCTACTTCCTGGTTTGATGTCTGTGAGAATGCTTCAATGTGATCAGCTGTTTAGCCTGCTTAATATAGTCACTGCAACTGGAGACTGGAGATCCTCTCTGGTTTGCACAAAAACTAAATTAATATTGAGAAAAGTGAAATCCACGCCAAAGACATTACTGAAATTTACTGGACAGCTTTCTTTGAGTTCAGCTGCAAACATTGTCACCATCATTGCTTACTGCAAAATCTGGGCCATAATTAACAATGATTCATAGTATAATAAGCATTGGAATGTTAGTCACTTTTTGGTCACAATCTTTTTTAAAAAATGTAGATTCCCCAATTCTTTTTTTTCAATTAAGGGGCAATTTAGCATGGTCAATTCACCTACCAGGCATATCTTTGGGTTGTGGGGATGAGACCCACGCAGACACGGGGAGAATGCGTAAATTCCACGTGGATAGTGACCAAGGGCTGGGATCAGACCCGGGTTCTCGGCGCTGTGAAGCAGCAGTGTTAACCACTGCACCACCGTGCCACCCGGTTTGGTCACAATCTTGTACCAAAATTACTCTCCAATCACCTCCCAATTACCAATATTTAAATTCACACTTTGAATATGTTGACCAAAACCTACATAACTGACACTGAACTGCAATTCATAGGTTGCAGAGAATGTATAATTATTTCAAATTACTTTGATGAGGAACCTACTTGCAAAGTTACGAGTTTTGAATTCACCAGTCAAACATATATCAGCTTGGCTCAGTTGGAGGCACTCTTAACAAATGCCACATCATGGCTTCAAGCCCCATTTTTAATTTAACCTTATAGTCTAGACCGACATTTCAATGCAGCATTGAGATCAAATAAAAGATCCAAAAGGCTAAACAGGGTGGGTAACAATTTCAGTGGAGGAGGATTTAAACCAATATGGCAGGGAAATAGTCAGCAGGGTCAACGATCTGAGAGAAGTAGTAAGGTGGCCAGAAGATAAATAGCAGCAGAGTAAAGAAGAGATCAGAAACAAAAGAGGTCAGACTGCAAATGGGAGGCCATCTATGATGGTTTTGGAGTGCAAGTTTATAAATGCCCGAAATAGACAAAATAAGCTTCAGGCACTTGTTGGCAGATGGAACTAGATACAGTGGCAATAACATATCTGGTTCATTCTTAATTCTTGGCTACAAGGTCTTCAAGAAAGATAGAGAAGGAAGAAAATGGAGGACAGGGTGGCAGTATTAATCAAAAAAAGCAATACAGCGCTGGAAAGTGATGACATAGGTTGATGGGTCAAAGACAGAATCCACTTAGTCAGAATTGAGGAACAGTCCAGAAGCAATTTAAATATTAGATCTGTGTGATAGGCAACCAAATAGTGGGTGACAATACAAGAGTAAATTTGCAGGCAAGTGACAGAAAGGTGGAAGAATAAAGGGAAGTCTTCAAAGAGGAGAAAGGCTTTACTCAGCTAGGCGCATTTCAACAATGCGATGTCCTGTGGTTGTGAAACACTTCAGGTACATCCAAAATAGTCTCTCCAATGCAATATATATCATGCTGAAATTAAACATCTCTTTAAAAAATAAAAGAGAACTTACCATGGAGATTTTGAACCATTTCTAACAGCACAGGAGTAAGCGTTTGGCTGTATTCGTGAAAAATGTCCAAAAACAGCACTTCCGTGCATGGCTAAAAGGCCAAAAAAATAATAAAAGAATGAACAAATGCAGCATTTTAAGTTATTTTACTATTGTAAACCATAGGTCTATTATTTGTCTTTGCAAATGTCACATATTTTCCTCTTTGAATGTCACAGCATCATCCATCAAACAGTGCAGGTATTCATCTCAAAAGGTCTGTGGAGCTCTTTTAAAGTACATTTCAGTTGATCCCACCCCTCCGCTCTTTCCCAATATGTATGCTATTTTTTTCCCATTAAGTATTTATTCAATTCCCTTCTGAAGGCTGATATTGAGTCTATATCCAACATATTTTCAGATAGTGCATCTCAAATCCTAAGCAATCATTGCAAAGAAAGAGTTTTCACATCACCTCTGGTTCCTTCGGCAATCATCTTATGTCTGTGTTCTCTGATTATTGACCCATCAGCCATTGGAAACAGTTTGTCTTAGTTTTTTCTAAACTCTTCCTGATTCTAACACCTCCATCAAACAATCCTAGCTTCTCTAATCTATCAGCTGCACCCTTCAAACCCACTGCCTCTATCACCCAGGACAAAGGCAAGAGGTACACGGAGCACCACTAACTGCATGTTCCCCTCCAAATCACACACCATCCTGACTTGGAACTAACCTGTCGCTTAGATTACATAGAATTTACAGTGCAGGAGGAGGCCATTCAGCCCATCGAGTCCACACCAGCCCCTGGAAAGAGCACCCCAACCAAGCCCACACCTGCAACCCATCCCCGTAACCCAGAAACCCCACCTGACCATTTTGTGGACATTAAGGGCAATTTAGAATGGCCAATCAACCTAACCTGCACATCTTTGGACTGTGGGAGGAAACTGGAGCACCCGGAAGAAACCCACGCAGACACTGGGAGAAAGTGCAGACTCCCCACAGACAGTGACACAAGCTGGGAATCGAACCTGGGACCCTGGCGCTGTGAAGCAACATTGCTAACCACTGTGCTACCGTGCCGCTTCTTCAGTGTCGCTGTGTGAAAAATCCGGCATCTCTCTTCCCAGCATCAATGTGGGTGGAATGCAGCAGTTCAAAATGGCAGCTCACCCCTGCCTTCTCCAGGCCAATTAGGAATGGACAATAAATGCTGACCTGATCTACGACACCCACATTTTGTAAATAAATAAATTAAGGAACCTGGGTGGCCTTGGTCATAAATCACTAAAGGTACAGCAAACAATTAAAAAGGCAAATGGTATTTTGCAAGAGGTTTTGAGTACAGCAGTACTGGCTGTAATTGTACATAGCTCTGGTGAGGCCGCACCTGGGGTATGCTGTAAAGTTTTGGTCTCCTTATGCAAGGAAGGATATACTGGCCATAGCGGGAATGCAACGAAGATTTATGAGGTTGATCGTTGGGATGGTTGGGACTGCAGTACAAGGAGAGATTGAGGACACTGGGCCTGTATTCTTCAGAGTTCCGAAGAATGAGAGGTGATATCATGGAAGCATACACAATTCATACATGGCTTGACAGGGTAAATGCAGGAAGGATGTTTCTCCTAGCTGTAGAAGTCTAGTAACAGGTGACGCAGTCTCAGAATAAGAGGTAAGCCAGTTAGGGCTGAGACGCCAAGATTTAGACAAACAATTTCAGATGAGGCCGAGCTAGTGTTTGATGTATATTTATCAAAACCTCATAGCTTTTGTACCCATGCTTCGTTAACTGTTTTGTTAATAGGCCCTGTTACCTTCAAAGATTTGCACACAAACACCGTAAGCCTCATTCTTGTTTAAATTGTACCATTGTTTCTCCTCATTCTGCCTATCAAAATGCCTCAACCATACTCTTTTCTGCCTTTAATTTTATTTGCCATTTCCAGCCACTCCAACAGCTGGTCTAGGTCCTCGTGAAGAAGCTTTATTCTGTAAGCTGTCACTTAGCCGGTAACACTCTCGCCTCGGAGTTAGAAAATTGTGGTTCAAGTCCCACTTCAGGATTTGATGCAAAAAACAAAGCTGACACTCCAATGCAATACTGGCAGAGTGATGCATTATCAGAGGTGCCATCCCTCCAGTTGTGATGTCTGCCCAATCAGGTGCACACAGGACAATCACAAGTCACAATTTCAAAGATGAGCAGAGGAGCTTGTCCCAGTGATAAAAATAAACTGAATTGGATTTGGGTTTATTGTCACATGTACCTAGGTAAAGTGAAAGGTATTGTTCTGCATACAGTCCAGACAAATCGTTCCATACATGAAAAACATGAAATGAAATGAAAATGAAAATTGCTTATTGTCACAAGTAGGCTTCAATGATGTTACTGTGAAAAGCCCCTAGTCGCCACATTCCGGCGCCTGTTCAGGGAGGCTGGTACGGGAATTGAACCGTGCTGCTGGCCTGCTTGGGCTGCTTTAAAAGCCAGCGATTTAGCCCAGTGTGCTAAACCAGCCCCTATGAAAATTGCTTATTGTCACAAGTAGGCTTCAAATGAAGTTACTGTGAAAAGCCCCTAGTCGCCACATTCCAGCGCCTGTTCGGGGAGGCTGTTACGGGAATTGAACCGTGCTGCTGGCCTGCCTCGGTCTGCTTTCAAAGCCAGTGGTTTAGCAGTGTGCTAAACCAGCCCCTAGTGTGCTAAACCAGCCCCTGGTTTACATAGGACATACTATTGATACACAATGTAAATACATAGAGATAGACATAGACATCGGGTGAAGCATAAGGAGTGTAATGCTACTCAGTAGAGAAGATGCGTGGAGAGATTCCACAGGAGGATCAATCAGGAGTCTGGTAACAGCGAGGAAGAAGCTGTTCTCAGACTTTTGTATCTCCTGCCTGATGGAGGAGGCTGGAAGAGAGAGTAACCTGGGTGGGAGGGGTCTTTGCTAATGCTGCCCACTTTCCCAAGGCAGACAGAGTCAATGGATAGAAGACGAAGGCGGGTTTGTATGATGGACTGGGCTGTGTTCATGACTCTCTGTAGTTTCTTACGGTCTTGGGCCGAGCAGTTGCCATACCAGGCTGTGATGCAGCCAGATAGGATGCTTTCTATGGTGCATCTGCAAAAATTGGTAAGAGTCATAGTGGACATGCCAAATTTTCTTTGTTTCCTGAGGAAGTATAGGCACTGTTATGCCTTCTTGGTTGTAGCGTCAACGTGGGTGGACCAGGACAGATTGTTGTGGATGTGCACACCTAAGAATTTGAATCTGCACCTCAGCACCATTGATGCAGTCAGGGGTGTGTACAATACTTCTCTTCCTGAAGCCAATGACCAGCTCCTTAGTTTTGCTGACGTTGAGGGGGAGATTGTTGTCGTCACACCATGCCACTAGGTTCTATATCTTCCTCCTGTACTCTGACTCATCGTTGTTCGATATCCGACCCACTATGGTCGTGTTATCAGCAAACTTGTCGGTGGAGTTGGAGTCAAATTTTGCCACACAGTCGTATATGTATAGGGAGTACAGTAGGGGGCTAAGTACGCAACGTTGCAGGGACCCGGTATTGAGGACTATCGTGGAGGCGTCATTGTTGATCCTTACTGATTGTGGTCTCGGGGTCCGGAAGTCAAGGATCCAGTTGTAGAGGGAGGAGGCAAGACCTAGCTTTTGGAGATTTGATATGAGCTTGGCTCGGATTGTGATGTTGTATGCAGAGCTGTGGTCAATGAATAGGAGTCTGATGTAAGAGTCCTTGTTGTCGAGATGCTCCAGGGCTATGCGTAGGGCCAGAGAGATAGCGTATGCTGTGGACCGGTTGTGGCGGTATTTGAATTGCAGTGGATCAAGGTATTTTGGTAGCATGGACTTGATGTGTCTCATGACCAACCTCACAAAGCACTTCATGATAGATATCAAAGCCACCTGACGGTATTGTCTAGCCATTGTCACATTGCTGTTTGTGGAATCTTGCTGGGAGCAAATAGGCTCCTGCTTTTTCCTACATTCCAAAAGTGACTAAAACATTGGCTATAAAGTGCTTTGGACAATCTTTTGGTATAGAACGGCATTAGAAAGAAATGCAAGTCTTTCTTTTTATCTTTCTCATGCTTTACAAAATTTTAAATTATTAAGAACATCAGCAGTCCAAATCAATATTCCATTTAAAATGTAGTTGCTTTGCACAGTAGCTTTTTGTCCCCAATGTGCAGTCCCTTTAAATGTTTATGTGCTGTTGAACACACACACACACACACACTATCTATCAAAGAACAAAGCCTGCGCGGTGTCTTCCAGATCACTGTGTGATTGCCTACACACACGGTACTGAACCTTGGGGAACACCATCGTATGTTTCCTTCTCTACAGCCATTTACCACAACTCTGCTTTCTGTCCCTTAGTCAGTTTTGTTCCCATGCTGCTTCAATTTTATGAACTAGCCTAACATATGACATTTTATTCAACACTTTCTAAAAGTCCATGTACACAACATCAACTGCACAGGCTGCAAGTAAAGCAAGAAGTGGGAAAGTGTGGATAAAGGCTTTAAAGGGCATGAAGGTGAGGCAATGTCAGAGGCAGTGTATCATACAGGCATGGATGTGGTGATATCTGGTGATGGATAGGATGTCAGGTTTAAAACTCAACTCGAAGTTAAACAGAGTTTCAAGGTTTCACATTGCTTGGTTCAATCAGAGCAACTGGCAAGTTGGGAAACTGAATTAAATAATCTACTCAGCTTGCTGTAGAAATGTAACTGGTTCATTAATGTCCTTCAGGGAAGGAAATCTGTCAACTATATCTAGTATGACCACATGTTTCCAAGTCCCATACCCCACGGTTTACTCTTAATGCTCTCTGAAGTGGTCCAGCATGCAACTCAGCTGTAAACAATCACTACAAAACACATTTATAAAATGATATTAGTTAGATCTTTAAAGCAGTGAATCATGCATAGGATTGGACAAGCCCAGGACACTGTGGTCCTCCTCTCCAACAAATAACTATTATCTAAGTTAGATCTGTGAGCCCAAGGACTGGTTAACAACAACATAAATGTGGCTCTGAGTGTATTGACTATCAGCCAAGATCTCAGGTTCCTCCAACACAGTCTCAGCGAACCCACTGGTAGAACTGATATATTAGAAGTGGGGTCACAAAGCTGCATATAAGTGGTACACATAATAACAGAAATTAGTTAAGGATACGGTATAAGAAGTTAGACTGTTTCAGCATTTTGTTCGGTGAGCATGTGGCTTAGCATTCTGAAACACAAAAATCATGCCTACTCAGGTTTTTCTCTGACCTTTGCTTCCCCTTCCTATCCTTCTTCCACTCTTTCTTCTGTCCCCTGATCTCTCCCCCTCACTTCCCCTTCCCTGTTTTCACTCCTTTTCTCCCTCTGGAGTTTAAGTAAACAAGTTTATTTGTCATTGTGGGAATTTCACATACTGAGCTCAACCCTTTTCCGAAGCAAAACAACAGCAAATCTCATTTAAAAAGCCTGGTTAAGTTGCATGAAGTTATTGAAGTATTACATGCACATGATTTCTCCACAACATGATAGTTAGTACTTGGTTGATCAGGATAAGATTTCCATATGCAATGGAGGATTACAACTTCCTACTTTCCCAAATCAGTTTCCCTATATTCAGTCAAGCTAGCTGAGATGGCAAAACTTCACATGTGGATGGGACAAGGGGGAAGGAAGCTGTGGGTTAATAGTCAGGGCATAGATTTCAATTTAAGATCCTAATTGAGAGGCCATTAATTTACATTTTAGCTACAAGCATAATTCATTAAATCACATGTAACAAAGCTGCAACAGTATATAATCTTGAGAACTCACATAATGTAAAGTTACACTGAGGTTCAGGCTCCAAATTACAGTGGAATGTAACCTTGTCATCTCAATAGGAGTAACCCTGTAATCGTTTTTCTCTACTTACCCTTAAACTGTACTTATAAGAGTCTCCTGCAGCCTCTTCCACAGCTATTGAAATACAAAAAAGGTTTAGAATATTAATAAATGTTTTCAAGACAAAATATTGAAAATGACAACCAAGCTCAAATCTGTTACCTGGCAGGATTAAGCAGCACATTTCCTCAAAGCAGTTTATCACAATTATTAGGTGTCTTTTTTTTTTCATAAAATCCCTACATTACAGAACGAGGCCATTTGGCCCATTGAGGCTCAAGCAAGAGACATGGGGCAGAGGGTATCAAGAGGGTTGAAGGACCAAGTGAGGGCTGAAAGAAAATGGGCCAAGAAAGGGTTAAGAGGGAAGGGGACAATTGAGATTTGAGAGGAATATAGGGCCAAGCAAGGGTTGAGAGGAATCGAGGGCCAAGGAAGAATGGGGAGAACAGGTGCAAGAAGAGAAGGACAGGAAGAAGGGCCAACGAGAAGAACAGTGAAAGGCAAGCATTTAAGTTTGGAAAAATTGTAATGTGATAGGAAGGAGATGAGGAAGAGGATAGGAAAAGGGAAGAAAAAAGGAGGGCATTGATATGGGGAGGACAGAGAGAGGAAGGTGGTGAAGAGAAAGATGGGTTGGCTGTTATACTTATGATAGCCAGTTGCTGAAGAAAAAAACCAAAGCTAGTCTTGGAATAGATTTATTCAGAGTGAAACATTACAGATATATGTGTCCTGACTCCACTCTATTCCTATGTCTCTTTTTTTTGCTCAAGTAACCATCCAATGCAGCCCTGCATCTGTATTTCCAACCTTAGTTGATATAATTGACAATGGCACCCGCTGTAAGAGAGGGGGACAAATTTTTGTCAGGTAAAAAACTACTCAAGATAAAATAGCTCAGTTGGGGAGTGGGGAAATTGCTAGGTTTGCATCAGGGGAACAATCAGTGTTCTGAAACATAGTGCTTTTCATATCCCTTGATTTAAATTCCTGCTCAATTTATTAACTTGTCCTAAATTTACGCATTGTCCTCAGCAAAGTTGACCACAATTCCGATTATTGTGTCACTTGTAAACTTTTATATTGTACCCCCTTCACGTTCAAGTCCCGACCATTCAAATTAAATTCACAATCAGCAGTCGCATAAATTATTAAAGGTATTCAAGGCAAATGTATCTTCTTGTCTACTCTTCTTCAAACCATGTGTCATCTTTAATATAGCTCGAGATACAGACAGACACAGGAAACAAGATTTTGCTATAACATAGTAGAAAAAAAGAGATATGCTGTTGCAACTTTTCGTCTTACACACGTTAGAATAGAATTAAAAGAATACCAAATGTTAACGGGAACAATTTACACTGCGTGAGAAATGAGTGACTAATTGGCAAGTGGACTCTGATTGGCAGAGGCACTGCCATGGAGAATGCACCAGGGAAGAGTTGTCCTCAAGCTTTCATTTAGTTGTAATAGGCACCCTGGGCACGGGGTGACCAACGGTCCTGGATTTTATGTGATCGTCTGCAATTGGGCTGGTTGTGCTATGTGAGGTGGTATGATGCTTTTCCCGTAGTTACGATGTTTGAACTTTGAGCATGTGCAGTACATGCAATCCACGAGGTATTGGGACTTAGGGACCACATATCTAGCAGCACACATGTCCTAAAATCCGTCCATCACATTGCTCATTTGTGAAGTTGGCAGAACATCTTTTTGGCTTGACACCAGCATCCTGTTAGTAAAAAATACTACACCTGTTGCTGCTGCATTGTAGCAATGCACTGCAGGACTACACAGAAGCTCGCTAAGTTCACCAAATCTAGTGGCCTCAAGCCCATACGTGAGTTTGCAAAATATATAGCGAGCAATGATCTGATTAGGGTATCCATTATCCTGCAGGATGGCTTTAATGCAACCTATTTCGGCCAGAAGCCTGCAGCGAGCAAATGACTTGGGTCTGACTTACAAGGTTGAAGATAAGGCGAATCCTATAATGCAAGGAAATGTAGCAATCCCAATGCACATATTAAGCAGTGAGGATAGTCTTATAGCAAACACACTTGGCAAACCCATGAGCAGATTTCTCAACTAGCACATTGAGGAAATAGAGCTCCCAAGGCTGCTCCCATTTCAAAGGCGAATTTCAGCACATTGTGGAGTCCATTAATGTGTCTCAGGAAATTCTTACATGCGGCTGCAGATTCAAATATCGCAAATGTATGATCTACATTTCAGAAATATGCAAGGGGTAGGAAGTTAAGGGTCATTCCATTATCAAGCCAAAAAGACGTTCTGCCTACTTGTATGCATTTCAGTGTGGCTGTGATTCTAAAAAAGTACAAATAATTGTGCTCAAGCACAAACAAAGCTTACTGCTATAAAGCACTCAATCAAAATTCCTTCTTAAAATTCATCTTTCCGATTGATAAACCAGCAAATGTACACAGAGGCACATTGTTCTATTATCTTGTAAGCAGCCTGCAAACATGTTGGGGCAATTCTCAACTTACACCAAAGGACAGAAATCATCAACAGCAGATTGGTTTCATCTCACCCAGTTTTTCTACTGAAACCAATTGTGCACTCTTAATTCCTGCAATTGGATGTTATTATTCCACTTAGTATGCTTTGTTTCATTAGTCGGAAGAGCATTTCTTAATATTAAAGAAATATTGACAAACACTATTTCAACAAACTAAAATATGATCACAGAAGTTGAATGTTAATGGGTAAAGAAACAAAGTTAAACTATAATTAAATTTCCGAGCAAATCATTTGTTAATTAAAACATAACTGCTATTTTCAAAAAATAATCTATTTACCTAAACTGTATTTTGTTCCTATCCAGTTAGGGACTGTTTGCATTTAAGTAGAAATGAGTACATAATTTTAATCAATAGAACTATGCCACAGGATTTCACCATTTCTCACAAAACAAATGTTATTGTATATAACAAATTAAACAAATCAAATACAATGAACTTAGTATGTATGTTATGCACTCAGGTTTATGTCTCATGTCCCTCAAGTAAGATATCAATCTGAAAGTTATTTACTTCTGTAGGGACCATCCATAACAATGCCACAGTCCTGTGAGAGAATGCTCAACTCCAGCTAAATTTACCATCTCTTGACTGTAGATGCCTCAGTTTCTTGTTCTAGTTTACTTTTCAATATCTCCAAGCTGATTACATTCTTTTGCAATAAGACTGAGGCCCATTATCGATTTTTCCATTCGCTTCAAATTAGGCAATTTTTCAACTCTATTCCCTAACAAACCTAAAACTCAGAGCCTCACCCACATTCCACACCATGAATGATGAAGTTAGTGCTTTTACTCTGCTTACAGTGCACGCTTATCTAACGCTCATTTACTAACCTCTCTTGGTGAACTACAAATTGCAACAGATCCAAACTGCAACTAAAAACTCTCCAATACAAATTATTTGTACATTAATTTAAAGCGTCTCACATCAAGATTTTCGGAAAAGTTCAAGAGTCTGGATGACTCCTCTTGAGGGTAACCTGACAACTGGGTTTCAAACAATAAAGATCTACAACAGGGGAAAAATACACTCCACAGTTTACAGGCTGTTGGCTATGCGACCTTAAATGAGGGTGGGGTTAGAGTTCAAGAGGAGAGATTTAAGGAAACAAGAGTTGGGGATTATGGATGAGACCAGCTTGGAGAAGGAGCTGCAGAGATAGAAATCATTGATGACGGCGGGTCAGAGTTTATGAGGAGGTAGAAGGAAACAATGTTTCCAACATTACGATCCTGCACAAAGAAATTGATGACCTCCAAAAAGCAAAATTAAGGTTGGTAACTCAGATGAAGTAATTAAATCTGCAATCTTTCCACTCAGTGATATAAAACTACAGAGGTGCCCAATATGTTCATCCAAAAATTATTCCTACTCACAGTTCAGCCACTTTTAATTCATCTGTCGGCCCAATAGCACGATACAAGATTTGAACTAAATTGTAATCTAATTAACAAGAAATTCTTCATCTGTTCAGTGTTGAACAGATTAACCGAGAGAATGTATAGTGACATTGTGTCAACGTTGCACAAGGAAAAAGGCATATCCAACCTGGTAAAATTGCAAGCATTAGCCTTCAAAGAGTTGTGTGCAAGAAACCATTTTAATTCATGGGCACTGGCAGTAGTACTCAGGGAAGAGAGTGAGTTATTCCATTGGAATGGGCCCTACTTGAAACGGGCAATGTTTGATGTCCTGTCCAAAAATGTGTCAAAGCATCAGCAAGTACATACATTTTTAGTTTAAAGTTCAAAACTGCAACATTAAACTGTAACAGGTAAAATATAGCGAGGTGACCAGCATTTCACCATTTCAAATAGACATGGTCCATAAACAGTCCACATAGCACAAATTCACAAGGAGACAGCACCATGCCATACATACAGGTTTCAATACACTACAATATAGCTATACAAACGGACAACCACAACATTTCATGAAATGAAATGAAAGGAAACCAAACACAGAATAAACAAATACATAGTGAACAGGGCCCTCGCACTCGGCATTATGTTGGTCCGCTACACTCTGTATGCCCTCGACTTGTTGTTAAAACAGTTCCTCGCGCTTGGGTTCGCTGCAATCAGATATACAGAGGGCCCGTACAACTACCAAACAGCAAATATAGGTAAGTAACAATATAAACCAACACTAATAATCCATGCGGTTCCCTAACCAGGAGCAGCACATAGCCACAGACACCGGAGGGTGCCAAGAGGTCATGAGACACCCTGATACAGTCTGATCCAAGTTACAGTCAGTCAATCAGGCCGCCGTCCTTCCTCTCTAACAGTACCGGCACCTGGTGTCCTGACACCATCCAGTTCAAAGACTGCAGGAGCGAGCTCTCCTCCACTTTCAGCCCGGCAGCAGGCCAGCCAAAATCCGCCCCTTGCTTCACTCCAAGTCCAATAAGCAAAAAGACAGCCATTAGCAAATACACAGCCCAAACTCGTCTGCAACAGGTAGATTCTCCCCCCTCTCTCCGCTATTAGCAACTTCCAGCAGCGGGTTATTCTTTCCCTTCTTCAAACCTTGTTCTCCCTTGCCTCAGTCCAGGCCGTAAAGTCAAAAAAAGGCAGCCAGCATACAAAACACCAGGCCTGGAAACAGTGTCACAGCCAAAACAGCGGGGGCTCAGAAACATAACCTCCAACCATCAGTGAGTACATACTTTGGCAATTACATTGTTATGCTAATTGTATTATTTAAAGATAGGTAATGGCCTGAAGTGTATAAATGGACACAGCTGTTATGGGGAAACCATAAGGAGTTTGTGCCTCTGCTGAACTGTCGGAAGGATAAGCTTGCTGAAGATAAAAGACAAGTTGCTATGTTGATCCTCCATCATAAACTAACAAGGGCCGCACGGTGGCACAGTGACTAGCACTGCTGCCTCACAGCGACAGGGCCCCGGGTTCAATTCTGACCTTGGGTGGCTGTCTGCATGAATTTCCTCTGGGAGCTCCGGTTTCCTCCCACAATCCAAAGATGCTAGGCGGATTGGCCAAGCTAAATTCCCGCTTAGTGTCCAATTGTTAGGTGGGGTTACGGGAAAACGGTGGGGTGCTCTTTCAGATGGTCGGTGCAGACACGAAGGGCTGAATGGCCTTCTTCTGCAATGATTGGATTCTATGATTTGATCGTTAACACAAGAGTGGATGAAGAGTTTAACAAAAATGATACCTCATTGCAGTGAATAGAAATTTAAAAAATGAAATTCAAGGTTCTTTATTCAATTGCACAGCACATCTGAAATAAGATAGGTGAACTAGTGGCACAAATAGAGGTAAATGACTCAGAATTAATCATTACAAAGACATGGTTACAAAGAAAACAAAGCTTCTTTAAGTAGATAAAGAGGAAGAGAATAGCTAAAGTAAATGTTGGCTCTTTAGAGGATAGTGGTGAGATAATAATGGAGAACACAGAGATGGCATATGAACCAATATTTTGCCTGTCTTCACAGTAGAAGATAATAAAATGTTTCCAAACACTAGTTAATGCAGAGGAACTTGGTGCAATAGCCACCACTAGGGAGACGGTATTGAATCAATTAATAGGATTAAAGGCAGATAGATCTCAGGGCCTGATGGCCTGTACCCTAGGATATTAAGGGAAGTGGCAGTAAAGATAGTGGGTGCATTGGTTAGGATACTTCCGAATTCCCTGGACTCTGGAAGAACCTCGGTGGATTAGAAACACGCTAATGTGCTGCTCCTATTCAAAAGGGAGAGAGGCAAAAAGTAGGAAACTACAGTCTGCTTTGATTGACCTCTGTAGTTGCGAAGTTGCCAAAATCAATCATTAAGGAGGAGATAACTGAGCATTTGGAAAGACAAAGCTCAATCCACCATTGTCAGCATGGTTTTATGAAGGATATGTCATGCTTAACAAACTTGCTTGAGTTCTTTGAAGACGTAACCAGTGAGTTGAATAATGGGGAACCTGTGGATATGGTATATCTCGACTTCCAGAAGGTGTTTGACAAGGTGCCACATAAAAGACTGATCCAGAAGGTGAGATCACAGGGGATTGGGGGCAGAATACAAGATTGAAGATTGGCAGACTGAGAGAAAGCAGAGGGTTGGGATTAATGGGTCCATCTCTGGCTGGTGAATTGTAACTAACGGGGTGACGTAGGGAGTCAGTCCTCGTGCCTCAAATGTTTTTCAATCTATATAAATGATCTGCAAGCAGGGGCAGAGTGTAACATAGCAAAATTTGTGGATGATACTAAAATAGGTGGGAAAGCAGGCAGCGAAGAGGAGATAAAGATTTTGCAGACGTTTAGAGATAGGCTAGGAGATTGGGCCAAAATTTGGCAGATGGAGTTTAACATAGGAAAATGTGAGATTGCCCACTTTAGCCGAAAAAAATAGAAAAGCAAATTATCCAAATGGAAAGCAGATTCAAAATGGGTCTGGGCAGATGGATCTGGGTATCTTTGTTCATGAATCGTAGACAGTCGGCATGGAGGCACAGCATGGAATTAAAAAGGCAAATGGAATGTTAGCGTTCATTGTGAAAGGACTGGAGTATAAAAGTAGATGTTGCAATTATATAGGGTGTTGGTGAGACTACATCTGGAGTATTGTGTCCATTTTTGGTCTCCTTATTTGCGAAAGATGTGGTGGCATTGGAAGCAGTTCAAAGGAGGTTCACCAGATTGATGCCAGGTTTGAAAGGGTTGACGACGACAAGGGATTAAACATTTTGCGCTTATATTCGCTGGAGTTTGGAAGGATGAGAGGAGATCTGATTGAGGTTTATAAAACACTAAAAGGGATTGATAAAGTGAACGTAGACCAAATGTTCCCCCCTTGTAGGGAAATCTGGAGCGAGTGGTCACAGACATAAATTGGGAGGCGGTAGATTTAGAACTGAAATGACGAGGAATTACTTCTCGCAGAGGGTGGTTAAATTGTGGAACTCGCTGCCCAATAGTGCGGTGGAACCTGAGTCATTAAAAGGTTTCAAGAAGGAGATAGATATATTTCTGGGGAACAAACGAGTTAAAGGGGTATGGGGAACAGGTAGGGAGGTAGATTTGAGACCAGGACGAGATCAGCCATGATCTGATTGAATGGCGGAGCAGGCTCGAAGGGCTGAATTGCCCACTTCTGCTCCTAATTCCGAAGTCCTATGTAATCAAGGATGGATAATAAATATTCTGGGCTATACAATTCTTTGGGAAAACAGACAGAATGGCCAAGGAGGAGAAGTAGACCAGATAATAAAGAATACTAATAAGAACATTCTGGAGAACGGATCTGGTCTCAGACTATCATGAAGGAACAGCCAGAGTTTAAAAAATAGGGGGCTATAAACTATTCCCATCAAATCATTGAGCAGAGCATGAGACAATAAATTATTGGAGCTTGTAACAAAATAAATGTAATAATTCTGGGGGATTTCATTGTGTAATGAAGAAGGGTTAATTAGTAAAAGATTGACTGGGGAATAGTGACCATAATATCATTAAATTCCACATTACGTGCCAATTGCAAACAAGGATCTTAAACAAAGCCAATTGCACAGATGTGAGGGGAGAACTGTCTATGGTTAATTGGGTAAATAGATAGTAAAGAGACTAAAATGTATGGAGGTAAATGAACAGTGGGAACCATTTACAGAAACAATTCAAAATATTTAATAAAATAAGTTTGATTGAAAAACAAACACTGAGCAAGAAATCCCCATCTAGGGCTAAATTAGGAAGTTAAGGATAGTATTGGATTATGACAAGAGACTTACCATGTTGCAAATAAGTCACAAATCTGAGTATAGGGGGTGTTTTAAATTAGCAAAGTACCACCAGAAAAGTTGATAAAAAGGGGGAAAAATGGAATATGAGCGGAAACTAAACAGAAATATGAAAAACAATTAATTGCAAGATTATTGCAATATTAATTATAAGTATGTAAAAAGGAATAGAATAGTTAAAAAGTAAATATTGGTCCTTTAGAAGCAGAGTCAGCTGAAAATATCCTCATAAGCAAGGAAATGGCAGAGTCATTGAATAAATATTTTATGTCGTAAAACACTGGTTTCATTGCAGAAATAACTCAGGCAACTTGGGTGTTAAAAAGAGACAAAATCAGGGGTCAACCTGGTGAGATTACAACACAACACCCAGTGTATGCCAAACGACGGAAGAAGCATGCAATGGACAGAGCCAAGCAGCCCCATAACCAACTGGTCAGATCTAAGTTTTGCAGTCTTCGCGGCTCCTCGGATACTGAAGCAGTCTGGGTCCATATGCAGCAGATGAATGTTCAGGTTTAGGCTGATAAGTGGCAAGTAACATTTGTGCCACACAAGTGCCAGGCAATGACGATCTCCAACAAGAGGGAATCCAACCATCTCCTCTTGACATTCAATAGCAATGCCACAGCTGAATCCCCCAGTGTCAATATCCTGGGCATTACTATTGACCAGCAGTCAAATAAGTACTGTGGCTACAAGAGTAAGTCAGAAGCTGGAAATTCTAACTCACCACCTGACTCCCCAAAGCCTGGTTATAAGACACAAGTTACCAGGTTTGATGAAATGCTCTCCCCTTGCCTGGATGAATGTTGCTCCAACAGCCCTGAATAAGTTCAACACCATCCATGACAAAGCAGACCATTTGACTGGCACTCCATCCACCACCTTAAACATTCATTCCCTCCACGAACGACGTACAATGTGCACCATCTTCAAGATGCACTTAATGATGCAAACGTTCACCACACTTAAGCAACTCAGCACCTTCCAAACCCACAAACTTTACTACCTTGAACAAGGGCAGCAAATACATGAGAACACCACCACCTTCAATTTCCCTACCAAGCCTCTCACCATCCTGATTTGGAACTATATTGATGATCCGTCACGGTCATTCGGGTCAAAATCCTGGAACTTCCTTCACAAGCATTATGGGTGTTCCTACAACTCATGAACTGCAGCAGTTCACCACCTTCTCAAGGGCAATTAGGGATACGCAATACATGCTCGTCTAACCAACAATGCCCGAGCCCCATGAACAAATTTTAAGAATGAATTGTCAAAACTGAAGGGACTAAAATCTGACAAATCCCGTGGACCCAATACTTACGGATTCACAAAAAGATAGCTGCAGGACTAGTGGATGCACTAGCTATGATTTTCCAACATCCCTTCGTTTTGGGAATGGTCCCATTGGATTGGAAGTTGGCAAATGCTACACCACTTTTCAAGAAAGGAGTGAGAGAAAAAAACGTGAACTACATGCCATTTAGACGAGTATCAGTTGTTGGGAAAATGCGAGAATGTATCATTGAGGAATTCGTTAAAATGTAGTTCGGAAAGCATGGTATGATTAGAACAAGTCAAAATGGTTTCACGAAAGGGAAATTTTGTTTTACAAATTAATCAGAGTTTTTTTTAAGAGGGTGTTACTAGTATTTTCAGTAACTTCATTGCAGTGTTAGTGTAAGCCTACTTGTGACAATAATAAAGATTATTATTATTAGGGGCAGGGAAACCATTAGATTAGAGTATATTTTTCCAAATATCATTTGAAGAGCCACACAAATGGTTAATAGACAAAATAGGGGTTCATGGAATTGGAGGTGATATTTTAGCATGGACAAATTACTTAACGGATGGAAAGAAGACAGTGGGCACAAAGTTAGCAGAGATATGTTGCCTCAGCTATTTACAATCAAAATTAATTACTTAGATGAAGAGACAGAGTATCAAGTTTGTTGATGACACCAAGTTAGGTGGACAGGTTAGTTGTGAGGGTAGGGGACAGAGAGAGGCTGCAAGAGATATAGACAGGTGATGTGGGCAGCAAGTTGGCAAATGGAGTATACTGTAGGAAAGTACACTTTGGGCGTAAGAATAGAAAAGCAGAATATTTTTTTAAAGGGTCAAACTTGTAAGTATTGATGTTCAGAAAGACTTAGGTATGCTTGTAGAAGGAACACAAGATTAGCTTGCTACACAGCTCCAGGGTCCCAGGTTTGATTCCTGCTTGGGTCACTGTCTGTGCGGAGTCTGCATGTTCTCCGTGTCTGCGTGGGTTTCCTCTGGGTGCTCCGGTTTCCTCCCACAAGTCCCGAAAGACGTGCTTGTTAGGCGAATTGGACATTCTGAATTCTCATTCTGTGTACCTGAACAGGCACTGGAGTGTGGAGACTAGGGGATTTTCACAGTAACTTCATTACAGTGTAAACGTAAGCCTACTTGTGACAATAATAAAGATTATTATTATTTTTCCAAGGAGTTACAAGTGGTCTCATTCCATCTAACCTTTCCTGGGTAACAATTTCTGTAAGACAGTTCGAACCACCTGAAGCTTGCAATTTAAATCAAAGTTTCAGATGCTTCCCATGACAGAGCAATTGGCGAATGGAAGTCTGAATTTCCTGTGCAATCCTTGCAAGGGGACTTGCGGGGTGGGGGGTTCCTGGCGCATCATTTATGTTAAGCACTGTATAACTTAGGCATCATGCAACCAGTGACATAAATGGCATATTAGCAGTGCCACACCACAGCTCAAGAGATGCAAAATTCTATATGAGCAAATAAAGAAATTTTGACTTAATTATAGGTAACTGAAGCATGCATATTAAATAAACTTTCTTTTCAATTAAAATCTCACCAAAGCCCTCGGGATCTTCCTCCCACATTGACAGTTCCTCTGGAGTCAGAAGGAAATAATGGGATACCAATCTTCTACAGATTTCGGTTAAAGTTGAATAGCTGAAGAAATATATTTTTATCTTATGTGCTTCCATAGTTTCAGGCTTGCTTTCTAAAATGCAACAAAAAGTGGCAGGTCAGTTACAAAACCTTATAACTGTTAATAATATTCTATTTGATCAACATTCTCAACAATATAGTACTTGAATTGCCGAGAGGGAATGGGTTTAGATATCTGCAGACACGGGATTTTTTGCGAAGACAGGTTTCGACCATTCTGCTCCTCCGCCAAGGGGAATACAGGACATGGTAGTTTCTAGAACGGGGGTGGGAGAGGGGAAGGTATCGGATATCTATAAAGAATGCATGGAGTCGGAGGTAACTCAGATAGAGGAGCAGAAGTCCAAATGGGAAGATGAGCTGGGATGGCGGGGGGGGGAAGAGATAGAGGCGGGTCTGTGGGCGGATGCTTTGAGCAGAATCAACACGTCCTCATCATGTGCCAGACTTAGCCTGATACAATTCAGGGTGGTATCCCGGACACACATGACGGTGGTCCGGATGAGCAAGTTTTTTGGGATAGAGGACAGGTGTGCGAGGTGTGCGGGAGGGCCAGCAAACCATGTCCATATGTTTTAGGCATGTCCGAAGCTTAGGGGATTCTGGCAGGGATTTGCAGAGGTCATGTCCACAGTGCTAAAAACAAAGGTGGTGCTGAGTCCAGGGGTGGCGATTTTTGGAGTGTTGGAAGATCCGGGTGTTCAGGTGACGGGAGAGGCAGACGTCTTGGCCTTTGCCTCCTTGGTAGGCCGGAGACAGGTATTGCTAGCGTGGAGGGACTCGAAGCCCCCAAAATCTGAGATCTGGGTTAGCGATATGGCCGAGTTTCTCAGACTTGAGAAAATTAAGTTTGCCTTAAGAGGGTCAATGCTCGGATTCGTCCGGAGGTGGCAGCCATTTGTCAACTTCTTCAGGGAAAACTGTCAGCAGAGGCAATAATAATAATACTTTATTGTCGCAAGTATGAAGTTACTGTGAAAAGCCCCTAGTCGCCACATTCCGGCGCCTGTTCGGGTAAGCTGGTACGGGAATTGAAGCCGCAATGCTGGCCTTGTTCTGCATTACAAACCAGCTGTCTAGCCGATTGAGCTAAACCAGCTTTGTCCAATAAGAAAAGGGAGGGGGGGTAAGAGATGGGCTATTTTCTGTTTAGGGTAGGTGGGATTTGTTAGGGATGGAGATCATTTATGCACTATGTTTATATTTGTATTTTTACCATTTCCTATTATAAAATTATAAATACCTTAATAAAATGTTTTTTTTTTAAAAAACAATATAGTACCTTACGCCCACATTCACAGCTAGTTTTCGGTTTACTTAACAGTTGACATGCAATCCAAAGGTATACAATCTACATCATTTTAACACACTTAATGAAAAACTTTAGAATGGAATCAGGTTAGCTGCCACTATTTTGGTTAAAGAATGCAGTAAAGGAGACAAAAAATATATGCTCTTGGCAGACAAAGGCAGCGCGGTGGTTAACGCTGCTGCCTCACAGCGCCAGGGACACGGGTTCAATTCCAACCTCGGGTCACTGTCTGTGTGGACTTTCTCCGCGTGTCTGTGTGGGTTTCCTCCGGGTGCTCCGGTTTCCTCCAACAGTCCAAAGAAGTGCAGGTTAGGTGGATTGGCCATGATAAATTGCCCCTCAAGGGTCCAGGTTGTGGAAATTGGGATTAGGACGGAGTGGGCAGGGGAGTGGACGTGGGTAGAGTTCTCATTCGAAGGGTTGGTGCAGATTCGATGGGCCTCATGGCCTCATTCTGTACTGTAGGGATAATAATTTTTGATTCTATGATTCGAAGCATGATTCAACTAAAAGCAAGGGTCTAAATAGAATTCATGTATGCTGGCTTGACATTTGGAGTAACTAATGCCTTTTTAAAAATAATTCTTCACAGTACGGGTGTCATAGACATCCACTGAGACCCTTGAGAAAGCAATGAGGCACCCTCTTCAAATACACAGTATGCCTACTTATAATGTATCTCCAGGGTATCTGATAATAAGGATTTTCTAAAAGAAGTGAATATGCAGTGTGACTGAAAGAAGTATCTTATGTAGGAAAATTTCTTTTTGAGACAAGCCAAGAAGTGAATTAATTTGGTTAGAAAATAGAAAATTTTTCAACAGTAGTTGGTACTTGAACACAATACTGAACAAACAACTATTGAGTAATTGAGAGGGCAAATTAAGAAAGGTGGAGATAATAGTGCATATTTTTCAGGGAGAAGAACAGCACAGCTCAGGAACAGGCCTTTCGGCCCGCCAAGCCCACGCCGATCATGATGCCTGTCTAAACTAAAACCTTCTGCACTTTCGGGGTCAGTATCCCTCTCATCCCATCCTATTCATGTATTCGTCAAGATGCCTCCTAAACATCGCTATCATATCTGCTTCCACAATGTTCCCTGGCAACACGTTCCAGGCACACACCACCCTCTGTGTAAAATACCTGCCTCGCACATCTCCTCTAAACTTTCCTCCTCCCACCATAAACCTATGCCCCGTAGTAAATGACTTTTCCACCCTGGGAAAAAGCATCTGACCATCCACTCTCTCCATGCCACTCATAATTTTGTAAACCTCTATCAGGTCGCACCTCAACCTCCATCGTTCTCATAGCTAATACCCTTCAGACCAGGCAACATTGTGTTAAACCTCTTCTGTGCCCTCTCCACAGCATCCACATCCTTCTGGTAATGTGGTGACAAGAATTGTACGCGATATTCCAAATGTAACCTAAGGCACAGCTGCAGCATGATTTGCCAGTTTTTATTCTCAATGCCCCAGCCGATGAAGGCAAGCATCCTGTATGCCTTCTCGACTACCTTATCCACTTTCAGTGATCTGTGGACCTGTACCCAACTCTCTCTGCCTGTCAAAACTCCTGAGGGTTCTGCCATTTACTGTATAATTCCCACCTGCATGAGACATTCCAAAATGCATTAACTCACATTTATCCAGATTAAACTCCATCTGCCATTTCTCCACCCAAGTGTCCAACCGATCTACATCCTGCTGTATCTTCTAACAATACTTTTCACTATCCGCAATTCCATCAAACTTTGTGTCGTCTGCAAACGTACGAATCAGACCAGCTACATTTTCCTCCAAAATCATTTGTATATATTACGAACAACAAAGGTCCCAGCACTGATCCCTATGGAACACCACTAGTTAAAGCCTTCCATTCAGAAAAGCACCCTTCCATTGCTGCCCTGTCTCCTATGACCTAGCCAGTTCTGTATCCATCTTGCCAGTTCACCTCTGATCCTGTGTGACTTCACCTTTTATACCTGTCTGTCATGAGGGACCTTGTCAAAGGCTTTACTGAAGTACATGTAGAAAACATCCACCACCATTCCTTCATCAATCATCTTAGTCACTTCCGAAAAAAACTCAAACAAGTTACTGAAACACAAACTCCCCCTCACAAAATCATGCTGCCTATCGTGAATAAGTCCATTTGTTTCTAAATGTGAGTAAATCATGTCCCTAAGAATCTTTTCCAATAATTTCCCTACCACTGGCGTAAGGCTCACCGGCCTATAATTTCCTGGATTATCCTGCTACCCTTCTTAAATGAAGGAAGAACATTGACAATTTTCCAATCCTCTGGGACTTCACATGTAGCCAATGAGGATACAAAGATATTTGTCAAGGCCCCAGAAATTTCCTCCCTCACCTCCCTCAGTATTCTGGGGTAGATCCCATCAGGTCCCAGGAACCTATCTACCTTAATGTTTTTTAAGATACCCAATACCTCCTCCATATTGATATTGAAATGCCCATACTATCTGCACTCTTCGTCGACTCATCAAGTCCTTCTCTTATGAGGGACATATGGGGCTGTTAAGACGGTTTGGGTCTTTCTCAATGTACAAATTAAATTTACAAAAAAGCGAATATTTTATAGTTATTCTGTTGGGGAAGCGGGTTAAATTGGGGGTACTGCCATTCCATTTGACAAGCTCATATTTTAGATACTTAGGTGTTCAGGTGGCACGGGATTGGGGGCGGCTCCAGAAGTCAAATATTATGACTGTAGTGAGTAAGGTTAAGGCGGATTTACAGAGGTAGGACAGTCTCCCTAAGAATCAGTGAAAGTAAATATTTTGCCACGGTTTTTGTTTTTATTCCAGTGCCTGCTGCTGTTTCTACCAAAGGTGTTTTTGTGGGCATATAAGGGAGAGAGAATTCGGAAAAGAATATTACAGAGAGACCAGCAGTCTAGGGGTTTGGCGATGCCGAACCGGATGCATTATTACTGGGCGGTGAACGCAGAGAAGGTGTTGGGTTCGTGCAGGGATCAGGAAGCGGTCTGGGTGATGATGGAGGCTAGGTCGTGTAAGGGGACAGGCTGCGGATGTTAGTGACAGTTCCCCTGCCGCTTGCTTCGAGAAGATTTTCAGGGAAATGGAGGCCATGATGGCAGCCTTTTAAGTACTGGAGAGGGTACTGTCATTGGCGGAGGGAAGCTCTTCTGGAATTTATGGGAGAACTCTGGCGGAGAACACAGCAATGCTGGAGAGAATAAGGCCAAGTGGGAGGAAGAACTTGGGGAGGATCTCATGGGAGTTTTTGTCTCTTGAGAAACTTAAATACACGTTGAGAGGTTCGATTGGGAGGTTTTACTCAGAATGACAGCCATTTCTCATGTATTTCAAGATACCGGTCACAGTCAAAAGCCAAGGGGGTGTTTTTTTGAAGGTTATCTGTTTGGTATTTTTGGACTTATATATTCAAAAAAATGTTCAATAAAAATATTTCAATATAAACAAGTTATCCCAGCTGCCTATAGAATCATCGACTCCCTACGGTGCAGGAGGCCATTCGGCCCATCGAGCCTGCACCAATCATTGGAAAGAGTACCCCACCTAGGCCCACATCCTATCCCTGTAACCCAGCAACCCCATCTAACCTTTTGGACACTAATGGACAATTTAGCATGGCCAATCCATCTAACCTTCACATCTTTGGATGATAAAATGCCTCCCCTCAAAAATATCAGTTTTATTTAATAAATATCTTGCTCTAAAATTATTGCCATGATTTATGTTGTAATAGCTTCAGGCAACAATTTAGACAGAACCAATTTAGCTTTAAATAGGTTGGAAAGCAAACTCCTGAACACTGACAAAAATCATTGGTTAAATTACAGAAAACGTAACTGAACATCAATCAAACTTGTGCATTCAACTGCAAATCATTTTCAACAAGATAATTAACCAGAGGTGCAATCTAATGCAATCAAATTGGTAAGGAATGATGGAAGGAAATAGAATAACATGCATAGAAATAATTGTACCTTCGGTGTTCTTTGCCGGTTTGTAAGCATCATTTTTGACAATCATTTTAATGAGGTTCATGCATTGAACAATGAACCGCTCGAACACCACACCTTCGCCAGCACCTGTAAATACGTAGCTAACGGCAAACTCCAACGACCTCTGAATCAATGAGATGAATGAAAATGGGTGATAGTCCAAGAAGTCCAAAAGCTGCAAGCAACAAAAACAGATCAGTTAAATATTGAATTGCTGGGAAATAGAACAACCATAATAAATTGTTGGCCAGCATGGTAAAAGAAAGCATCAAACATTTGGAGAATTGGCAAAAAAAATTCAGCACAGTAAATATTTCAAATGAGCAAACCAAATGTTATGTCAATGTAATGTTTGATTTATAATCAGGAAACTTATTTCCTCGACAGCAGGCCTCATTTACATGTCATTCAAAAGCTGATGGAATCTTGTAATAAAACAAAAGCATGAAAAAAAGGTAATTCAGTTTATCCCATCAGGAAGGAAGGTGGGTGTTCGCGGTTGGTTGGGTTGTACTATTAATCACTGAGAGACACAAGAGGTTAAACAATGTAATCATTCTAGCTTAAGCATCTGAGCCTAAGTCTCCAACACTGTAATCAGTGTAAGAGACACACGGGGAGAGCCATGGACAGCTCAAATCATCCCGAAAATGTAAACATTTTGGGGAATTGGGAGTGCATGTTTGCTTATCAGGTCTTCCCCAGCATCTCAACACGTGCCAGCAGTGTATGTTCAGTGCATTGCCACATCCAGTAGCGGAAGATCTGGCCAAAAAAATCCCATGGCTCTACTTGAAAAAGGCAACAGGTTCTCTCCTGTATCCAAGTAAACATTTCACCCTCAACCACCAGCACTGGTCATTGCTGTTTCTGGGATCTTGACATGTGGTAAACTATTACTATATTTCCCTACAGAGCATTCGCTGCAATTTAAATTCTGTGAAGCAATATGTAAAATGAAGTTTTTCCTTATTTACCCAATCATAGATTCTACTCAACCTATTTAATCTCACAGATGTTCCACATGAATAACAAAAAACTTTGAAATGACTTGCTTGCACCCACACAATAAATTTCCAGATCTTTCCTTGCCCAATCTTTGCTCCAGCAAAGTTCTGGAATCATGACTATCTTTGGAGAATATAATTCAAATTTGGACATAATTGTTTTCACGTGGACAGAATCGGTTTTTAAAAATCTTTTCATTCTCCTTATTTTCATCAAATAAACAAAACAAAAAAAACAAATACAGTAATAATCCCCCAAGAAACACAGCATCCCCCTCAATATACAGATCAAACATCGACTTGTGCGTTCCAGGTAAAAAAATATACAGTCAATCAGTGCAATCAAAACCCCAACCCCTCCCCTTCCACCCACCCCCTAATGTTTAATGGCAACCAGTTCTCGAAAGCACATAATAAACAGTTCCTATGAATTGTAGACCCTTCCTTCACGTATCTGCCCCCCTGGTCCGCCACCACCTTCTCCATCTGGAACCTCACACTCTTACCCACCAAAACCGCCACCCCCCCCCCGCGCCCTACTGTCGAACCCCAAATGAAATACTTGGCTCACCGAGCCCTTCCTGAGCCTCATCTAGTCTTTCACCTTCAGATGAGTCTCCTGTAGCATGACAACACGGCCTTTAAGCTTTTCAGGTGTGCAAACACCCTCAACCTCTTCACTGGCCCCTCCAAAACCCCTCACGTTCAATGTAACTATCCTGGCCGGGGGTTTCTCTCTCTCTCCTCTCCCCCGCCCCCCCATCCGCCACTGGGCCTGACCCTCCCACTTCTGCCATCGAACCACCCCCCCCTCCTATCCGCCATCATAACTCTGGGCCCTGACCCCTGCCCCCCCCCCCTCCGTCCTATCCATCATCATAACTCTGGGCCCTGTCCACTGAGCCTGGCCCACCCCCTCCCACTGTTGCCATCGAACCCCCCCTTCAAACAAACAAACTTAGTGCAAAAACACAAACCCCAGAAAACCATCATTGCAAAACATCCCAACTCCTACTGTACCCAAATAGACAACTTCACCCCATTTAACAGATATAACAAAATGAAATGAAAAATAGAGCTATGTACAATCTTTCAACCCCCTACTCTCAGTCGAAGACCAATCCTCAGTCCCATTTCTCACTTCTTCTGCCTTCACAAATGCCTCCACCGCTTCCACCATCTCAAAGTAAAAGTCTTTGGAGTTGCAGGTGACCCTCAACTTAGCTGGATACACTACGTCGAACTGCACACTACCGTTATCCAGTGCCATCTTCAGTTGGCCGAAGATTGCCTGCCTCTTCCACGGTTACGTCCTGGTATATACGTATACTAGCTCCAGGCCACTGCACCCCCCCCCCGCTTCTGCTTCTCCCATCTCAGGACCTTGTCCTTCACATGGTACCCATGGAAACAAATAATCACCGTTCTTGGCGGCTCATTCACTTTCGGTTTAGGCCTCAATGACTGATGAGCCCAATCCAATTCGTACCAGGAGGGATCTCCCCCCTACCCCAGCAGCTCCGCCAACATCTTAGCAAAGTACTCAGTTGGCCTCGGGCCCTCCACCCCTTCTGGCCCACGATTCTCAGATTTTGCCGTCTAGTTCTGTTTTCCAGGTCCTCCATCTTCGCTCTCAGACCTTTGTTGGCCTCCACCACCCTCAGCATCTCTTCACCCATCATAAAATAACCCCCTCCATATCCTAGTTATCAGTCAAGTGAACCTTCTCTGAACTGCTACTTATGCATTTATATCCTTGCTTCAAGGAGATCAAAACTGTTACAGTACTCCAGATGTGGTCTCACCTACGCTCTGTACTACTGTAGCAAGGTATCACTACTTTTATGTTCCATTCCTTTTGCAATCAACAACAAGATTCTATTTACATTCGCAATCATTTAAAGTACCAGCAAACATATATTTGAGTCCATTATAATGGATGTAATTAGGGCGGCATGTGGTGCAGTGGTTAGCACTGGGACTGCGGCGTTGAGGACCCAGATTCAAATCCCGGCCTGGGTCACTGTCCGTGTGGAGTTTGCACATTCTCCCCATGTCTGCGTGGGTTTCACCCCATCAACACAAAGATGTGCAGGTTCGGTGGATTGGCCACGCTAAATTGCCCCTTAATTGGATCAAAAAATAATTGGGTACTCTAAATTTATTTATTTTTCAATAAAAAATAAAGGATGTAATTGCAGAGCATTTAGAAATGTGTAATGTAATCAAGCATTGCTTCATGAAGGGGGAATCATGCCTGACAATTTTATTAGAATTCTTTGAGGTGGTGACAAGCAGGATAGATGAAGGGGAACCAGTAGATGTAATATACTTGGATTTCTAAAAAGCGTTCAATAAGGTACAGCACAAAAGGTTAACTTAATACGATGAAAGCCCGTGGTGTAAGGGGTAGTACATTAGCATGGATAGAGGTTTATTCTAATTGATGGAAGACCGAGTTGGAATAAGAGGGGCATGTTCAGTTTGGCAACCTGTAACTAGTGGATGGACACAGAACTGGCTAGGTCAAAGAAGGCAGAGAGATGGATACAGAACTGGCTAGGTCATAGAAGGCAGAGAGTAGCAATGGAAGGGTGTTTTTATGATTGGAGGGCTGTGACTAGTGGTGTTCCACAGGGATCAGTGCTGGGACCTTCGCTGTTCGTAGTATATATAAATGATTTGGAGGAAAATGTAACTGGTCTGATTAGTAAGTTTGCGGATGACACAAAAGTGGCTGGAATTGCGGATAATGATGAGGACTGTCAGAGGATACAGCAGGATTTAGATTGTTTGGAGACTTGGGCAGAGAGATGGCAGATGGAGTTTAATCCTGACAAATGTGAGGTAATGCATTTTGGAAGGTCTAATACAAATAGGGAATATACAGTGAATGGTAGAACCCTCAAGAGTATTGACAGTCAGAGAGATCTAGGTATACAGGTCCACAGGTCACTGAAAGGGGCAATACAGGTGGAGAAGGTAGTCAAGAAGGCATACGGCATGCTTGCCTTCATTGGCCGGTGGCATCGAGTATAAAAATTGGCAAGTCATGTTGCAGCTGTATAGAACTTTAGTTAGGCCACACGGAGTACAGTGTTCAATTCTGGTCGCCACACTACCAGAAGGATGTGGAGGCTTTAGAGAGGGTGCAGAAGATATTTACCAGGTTGTTGCCTGGTACGGAGGGCATTAGCTATGAGGAGAGGTTGAATAAACTTGCTTTCTTCTCACTGGAACAACGGAGGTTGAGGGGCGACCTGATAAGAGGTCTACAAAATTATGAGGGGCATAGACAGGGTTGATAGTGAGAGATTTTTTCCCAGGGTAGAGGGGTCAATTACTAGGGGGCATACGTTTAAGGTGCGAGGGGAAAGGTTTAGAGGAGATGTACGAGGCAAGTTTTTTTTAAACAGAGGGTAGTGGATGCCTGAAACTCGCTGCCGGAGGTGGTGGTGGAAGCAGGGACGATAGTGACGTTTAAGGGGCATCTTGAAAAATACATGAATAGGATGGGAATAGAGGGATACAGACCCTGGAAGTGTAGAAGATTTTAGTTTAGACGGGCAGCAATGTCGGCGCAAGCTTGGAGGGCCGAAGGGCCTGTTCCTGTGCTGTATTTTTCTTTGTTCTTTGTTAGTGGAGTGACAGCGATCAGTGCTGTTTCCACAATTATGTACAATATACACTATTGACTTGGATGAGAGAAGTGAATGCACTATTGCCAAATTTGCAGTGACACAAAATAGATGGGAAGGCAAGTGCAGATCGCTTAGCTCAGTTGCCAAGATGCATGGAGGGTGATGTTGAATGGGGTCGGCAGCATAGATTCACTCCCTGTACCAGTTACTGCAGTGCATGAAGGCCTGCCTCCTTGTCTTGCCCCATTCTTTTTTTTTTTAAATATATATTTATTAAATCTTGCCCCATTCTTGAGCAATAGTGCCCTTCAAGCTATATGTAACTAACTGGCTCTGACTAACGGAGAGTGATGCTTGTGGGTCCTTTATGGATTATGGTTATTTACCTTGCAAGTGGTTATTAAATGGTACAGTATCACAATTTAAAAATGTAGCAGTACACACTTCATTGAGTCCCCCAATATTACAGCCCTGCAATGTACACTGATGTATCCATCATTCTCCACAAAGTACAAAATCCCAAGTTGCATGCAAAGTACCAAATGGCTTCTTCTTATTCCTTTTTTTGTTTCCCAAAGGTGAAACAGACTCTTACTGAAACCAGTTAAACCGTAGCAACACCAATAAATAACAGCTCCACAGATACACAATTACAAACAAGTTCTGATGATGAAAATACATGTGGGGTAGAAGGTCTTTTATACAGAACAAAAATAGTGTAGTCAGAAAAACACAATCATCGCCCGAGTTCACAGATGGAATGCTTAGTATGATCAGCCGCATGGATTCTGTGTACCTGTTAAATTCTACTTGAACCTGTGTTATACTGTCATGTGAGGGTACCTTTAAGAAATGGATGTTTAAGCAATGTACCTTTAAGAAATGCAGTGATGTCAGAGTGTGGGTGGAGCTTGGTTTTAATTCAGCCATTTTGCAGTTTAGTTTCAGTTTAAAAAGAGCTTGGGGTGTGTCTGTGTTTGCAGTGAGCTGGATCTGCTGTGATCTCTGCCATGAAAGACTATCTCTGGATCATTTGGGTGATTTAAACTCATAATAGTAAACCTGATGTGTTTCTGTTTAAAGGTGTTAAGTCTCATGGATGTTGAAAGGAATAACTGAAGGATTATTTAGTGTTGTAATATTGTCGGGGTTATCTTTGAAGTAAGGGGTGTTAAGAGATCCAATGTTTAATTAAGAGGTTAAGTTGAGTTCATGGAATAAACATTGTTTTGTGCTTAAAAACCCACACCTAGGGAACAAGCGTCCATAATTGTAATCCCACACCTAGGGAACAAGCCGTGTGCTCGGAAAAGCAACAATAGCATTAAAGGGGGAGGTTGGTTGAACTCCATGGTACATTTTGGGGTTCTGAAAACACCTCTCCCATAACAATACCCCTTAGAAAAGAGAACAAAAAGGCTTAAAAAATAGCTTGGGTATTCTACCACCATTCTTTCTGTCATGTTCAGAGCAATGGTCTGCATTCACAATTCAGCTCAATTAAGCTGTGCAGAAATATACCAATAGCATCCTTTTGCATCTTACGGAATTAGCTTGTTCTTGTGGAATATAAAGAAGATATTTTTGGCCAAACTTTCCCCCTTCACATTAGGACTTCAATTTACTTAGTTTTAAAAACTGAACTAATGCTTTCTTCACTCTCTTGAAATGGCTTCATTAATTCACAAATTAGATCTCTTTATATCTTTAGGTAAAATATGAGAGTCCTTGCCTCTTAGAAGCTTTCAAATTAATTTTCTTGATTCACTTTTAAATGAGATGAACAAGATTCACAACTTTCAGTTATATCTCAACTGATTAGTAAACCTCAAGCTGTTCCAAATTTCATGGATATTTGACCAGTAACTCATTTTCCAGATTAACATTGTTATACTGTGATGTTCAAAGTGTTCAACGTCTCCTAAAAGTGTTCAAATTGGAACTGTAAATGAATGTACAAAGTGCGTTTTTCCCTCCCAATATAAATGTAGTTCATGTAGTATAACTCTAATTATTCACGCTGCCATTCAAATTCTTGATTATCCACAAAACAGAACGAAAGTCAGGATTTTGATTACAACTATTAAGTTGTAAATTCAGGTTGTCTTTTATGTTCATTTTGCTGCAATTGCTACACCCACTGAATTGCAACTGTTCCAATTGGGTCAAGACTCTCTTCTAACTGTGACTTCGAGTAGGGTCAAGTCAGGTTGGTTGTATCATGATATCCACTTGTGGTGAATTCTTCATTCGGCAGATGACTAAAGTGCCATGGCATTCTGAAGTTGAGGCTTATCGTCAATACTCTCCAATTTTGATTATTCGCTTTCCAACTTTTTTCATCTGTTTGTTTGGAAAAACTGCACCAACTGAAAATGACTGAATTGCATCTGAGGATTGAGATCCTCGACATGATGGAAAGTATTTATCACACAACCAAATTAGAATATGTTCAACCTTCCTGTATTAATTTTATTTTGTAAAACATTTTATTATGGTATTTATAATAATAACAGTAAACAGTACAAATACAAATATAAACATAGTGCATAAACCATCTCCATCCCTAACAAATCCCACCTACCCCAAACAGAAACTCCCCCCTTATCCCCGTCCCCCATTTTCTTATCACCTCTGCTGAGTTAGTTTTCCCCAAAGAAGTCGACAAATGGCTGCCACCTCCGGACGAACCCTAGCATTGGCCCTCTTAAGGGGAACTCAAATTTCTCACGTCTGAGAAACCCGGCCATGTCGCTAACCCAGATCTCTGTTTTCGGGGGCTTCAAGTCCCTCCACGCTAGCAATATCCATCTCCAGGCTACCAAGGAGGCAAAGGCCAAGATGTCAGCCTCTCTCGCCCCCTGGACTCCCGGATCTTCCAACACACCAAAGATTGCCACCTCTGGACTCGGCACCACCCTTGTTTTTCGCACCATGGACATGACCTCCGCAAATCCCTGCCAGAATCCCCTAAGCTTCAGACATGCCCAAAACATATCAACATGGTTTGCTGTCCCATCCGCACACCTGTCCTCTGTCCCAAAAAACTTGCTCATCCGGGCCACCATCATGTGTGCCCGGTGAACGACCTTAAATTGTATCAGGCTGAGCCTGGCACATGATGAGGACATGTTAACTCTGCTCAAAGCATCCGCCCACAGACCCGCCTCTTTCTCCTCCCCCCCAGCTCATCTTCCCATTTGCACTTTAGCTCCTCTATCTGAGTTACCTCCGACTCCATGAGTTCTTTATAGATATCCGAGACCTTCCCCTCTCCCACCCCCGTTCTAGAAACTACCATGTCCTGTATTCCCCTTGGCGGAGGAGCAGAATGGTCGAAACCTGCCTTCGCAAAAAATCCCGTATCTGCAGATATCTAAACCCATTCCCTCTCGGCAATTCAAATTTACCTTCCTGTATTAATGACCATCATAATTGTGTTGCCTCAAATTCTTAAGTCCATGCTCTTGCTAATCTCCACAATGTTTCAAAACTGCGTGGTCGAAGCCAATAAAGCTCAATAAGCACAGAGATGATCACAGGTTAGAATATAAACACTCATAGCTCTTAACTCTGGTATGAGCTGAAAAACTGTTTTCAAAGATCTGGAAGCATTTTCTTGCAGTAGCAGGTCAAGAATAAATGAAATTGCATAAATTCTAATTAAACCGTAGGAAATTACTTCTGATCAGTTGACATTTGGATGGGTGAGAAATACTAATTAACCAAGTAAACAGTGTTCAACCCTCTGCTGTTCCAAATATAATTACTGTTAAGTGACAGACTGATTTACTTTATTTTTTTAAAAAGCTATAGTTGCTCACCACTTTAGTAAAAAGGATAATGGTCTTCTCCAGCTTTTCACTGCACGTGTTCTCCTGATTGACTTGTCTACCTACAAAAAAAAGAGCCAAATAATAAGAGGTAATTCAAAATGCACAAATTATAGAGTTAGCATGATTAAAGGAAAATCGTCACAACCTGTGCACAGACCTCTCCCCCAAAGTGCAGCAGACCCCACATTTCTGAAAGGGTTAGCATGCGTACATGTAAAATCCACCTGAGTCATAAAGAACAAACAGATCGTGATGTGATATAATGCGTGCCATCATTTTGGATCTCCATGTTCAGCCGACAGTCACTTTTAACCAAAACACAACATCGGCAGCATAATTAAACCACACACTCCAACTTTGTCCACGGTCGCGCAATTTAAAACAATCAAACACTTACAGATTAGTTGTTGGTCTATTTCCTATCACTGTTGCTGCAATTCTATACATTTTGTTTCAAAATCTACAAGGAGTCCTTTGGCAGATGCTCATGTACTCATAATAGGTGGCGGCACAGTGGGAGTTTCCTCCCACAGTCCAAAGATGTGCAGGTTAGGTGGATTGGCCATGCTAAATTGCCCTTTAGTGTCCAAAGGTTAGGTGGGGTTACGGGAATGGGGCAGGGGAGTGGACAGTAGGGTGCTCTATTTCAGAGGATCGGTGCAGACTTGATGGGCCAAATGGCCTCTTTCTGTACTGCAGGTATTCTATGATTCTATTCCATGACTTAATTATAAGAATCTTTTAACAATACAAATATAAAATTAACTTATTGTGGCCAGGTTTATTATTCTGCATTAGTTATTACATAGATCTCTGTTAAAATCCCCAGTTACACATGATTGAATAAACATTTCATGGGGTTTCGGAGAGCAATCTGAGAGCATGGAGGGGGAAGATTTTTTTTGATCATGAAAGAAGTTGTTCGGAACACTTGGACATTGTTGCACATTAACAGTCCTTCACCGTGGCCGAGTCAAAATCCCAGAACTCTCTAACAGCACTGTGCGTGTACGTACACCACATGAACTTCAACAAGCTCACAAAGGGTACTCACCATTATCTTCTCAAAGACGATTAGCAATGGGCAACAAATGCTGGCCTAGCCAGAGATCTTCCCAGTCAATGGAAAAAGAACATTTACATCAAGCTTTCTCAGTTGTCCTGCCAACTTGCACCCGCAAAGATATCACCTCATCCCAAAAAGCACTGCCAGTGCTTTATCCACTCTAAGGCCCACAGCTCAGTCACCTTTGGTAGTTTCCAAGCTCCATAACCCGTTGTGCCCTCCATATCAGTTTCAAAGTTGAGCATCAAATATGTTCACTACCTCAGGAAAATTCCTTCATCGCTGTGCCCCTTTTTCCCCTCACACTGATCTATTTCTTGTTCCCATCACCTAGGCACCATTACTAGATGTTTTCTTCTGCCACTATGCTCTATACTAGTGATACATAGCGTAGGTTAGTCAGTGGGCCACTTGAGTGGCCCGCCTTAATCTCAGTGAGCCGCAAGATTGAAATCAGGTTTCTAACCCTGCCTCCATGAATCGGGTTAAATATCATAGAATCGCTACAGAGCAGGAGGCCATTCAGCCCATCACACCCTTGGAAAGAGCACCCTACCAAGGCCCACGTCCTGACCCTTTCCCTGTAACCCAGTAACCCCACCTAACGGTTTGGACACAAAGGGGCAATTTAGCATGGCCAATCCACCTAACCTGTAGATCTTTGGACTGTGGGAGGGAACCTGAGCACCCGGAGAAAACCTATACAGACACGGGGAGAAAGTGCAAACTCCACACAGACAGTAAATTAAATATTTAATACACGCCAAATATTCCATAAACAGTTACAGAAAATACTTAATTATTTATATATTAATAGAGCTATCAACTTCAAATGTAGAATCTGGAGAGACTATGATTTTAAGTATTTCCTCATTATCCAATTGAATTCGAGATAAGTTCCTTTCAGAATCTTTCAACTCTTCTTCCTTTCCACGATTCATCATTACCAATGCTTGAGTTTTGTCATCCCCCCTTTCAAAATACTTCTTGAGCATACTTCTGTGGCATACCTTGTGAGATTTTTCTCCTACATAGTGTTCTTACCAGATAATTCACCTCACTAAGTTTCTTCTAAATATGGTACGGCCTACTAAACCCTGGCGTTTAACAATTCACCCGACACTGGCAACAAAACTAGTACTTTCTTCCCTGTGACAAAACTGCAAATATTTGCTTTCTTATTT
The DNA here is from genome assembly GCF_047496885.1 of Scyliorhinus torazame. NCBI lineage: Eukaryota > Metazoa > Chordata > Chondrichthyes > Carcharhiniformes > Scyliorhinidae > Scyliorhinus > Scyliorhinus torazame. Next base: position 227,198,401 of record NC_092709.1, read on the forward strand.
GTCTCTGATTTCAACCTGCTGCAATGTATTTAAATGCTTTCCCGCCAATTCCTGTGTCCCATTTAGTCTTGCCCTGACATTTGAAACATAGCCCAAGAATGAGGTTTCTGAATTCTTATTCAATAACTACTCCTGAATTAGATTGAGTGGTACTCTTACCTCATGACCATATAACAATTCAAAAGGATTGAATAATTCAGCGTCTCCCAAATGGTAAATAATAAAAATGAAATTCCTTCAGCAATCTTGAGTAATTCTGACTATATGTCTTTACCACTGTTTTCAAAGTCTGATACCATCTCTCTAACGCTCCTCGTGACTCTGGATGGCATGCTAATGAACTAAACAGGTTCATTGCCAGGCTATTCATGATTTCCTTAAACAATCCTGACATGAAATTTGTGCCAATTGTATTTATTTTTGTAAAACATATTGAGTAAATCATTTGGTCAACCTTTTTTGTTGTATTATTTCTAATGGTATGGCTTCCAGAAACCTAGTGGACACATTGACAATTGTCAGCAAGTCTGATTTCCACTTTTTGTCTTAGGAAGGGGTCCTACACAATCGACCAAACCTCTTGTGGAAGGCTGGAACAGAGCGCTTGTTTTATTACATTTGCGGTTTTCCGATCACTTGACATGTGTGACATGTCCGACAAAACATAACTTCATCTTTGTGCAGTCCAGTCAGTAAAACTGCTTCTGTAGCTTAGCCTGGGTTTGTCATATTCCCAAATGCCCCTGTAATGGAATCTCATGAACTATTCACAGAATTTCTTTCCTATACCCAGTGGTATTACAATCTGATGAAGCTCTGCCCATTTCTCATCCACCTGAACATTGAGGTGGTCTCCACATTCTCATTAATATATTATCCTTAAATAATAACGGTCAGGAAGACACTTTGCTTATAATTCTTAATATGCTGTTTGATGTATCTGCTTTATCTACAAATCTCTTTTCTGCTACTCTGAACTAAACACGTCAAACCTCCCTTACCTTCCCACCTTTCATCTGGAACCATTTCACTAAAGGTAGAGTCAACTAATTGTATTTCACTCTCCTTATTCTATTTTCCAGACGCCCTTCCTGTTTCATCTTATGTGCCTCATTATCATACATCAGGAACAACCCTAGGTTCTCAATATGTAACACTGCTGTAGATTGGTTTTCTATAGACTGACCGACTGCAGTAGGCATCACAATCATCTGTTACCCAGCTACATCATTCCCGAAGATTTCACCTGAAAATCCTGTATCCTGGAATGTTGAGCTGCCAATCCTGCCCCTCTCACAACCATGTCTCAGTGACAGCAATGATGTCATACCCCATATTTTAATTTGTGCCCTCAATTCATCGGCCTTGTTCGTCAGACACGTTGCATTAAAATAAATACCATCCAATCTTGCCAAACTCCCTTGTGACTTAACAGGGTGGCGGGTTGCACAAGGGCGGCACGGTAGCACAGTTACTTTACAGCGCCACGGTCCCGGGTTCAATTCCCGGCTTGGGTCACTGTCTGTTCTCCGTGTCTGCGTGGGATTCCTCCGGGGCTCTGGTTTCCTCCCACAAGTCCCGAAAGACGTGCTTGTTAGGTGAACTGGACATTCTGAATTCTCCTCCAGTGTACCCGAACAGGTGCAGGAGGCGGCGACTAGGAGATTTTCACAGTAACTTCATTCCTGACTCACGTGACGTCTCTTCTAATTTTGGTTGTGCATCTATCCCTGCTGATCCTTCTCTCAGGATCTCAGGCAAATTACTACCTTTTGGGTCCTGTTTTTTAATCTGCTTCCTAGCTCCCTGAATTCTGTTTTCAGGACCTCATCCATTTTCTGTCCATGTCATTATTACCAATGTGTACCACAATATCTGTCTGTTTTCCCCTCCACCTAGTATGCACTGCAGACATTCCGTGACATCCTTGACCCTGGCACCTGGAGTCTCTTTTGCAGCCACAGAAACGCCTTATAATTGAATCCCCCACCAACAGAGCATTGACATTCTTCCTCCTCCCCGCTTGTGCAGCAAATCCACCCATTGCGCCATGAAGTTGTCCAGGCTGTTTTCTTACATTTCAAAACCTCTTCCATATGACTCTACTACCAAATCATAAGCACTCATCTTCACTGCATCATATTCCCTGGATATTTCTTCAGACAGAGGGGCATACACTTCACTAGCCCTAGCTGCTAGTCTACTCTGTAAAAGTAAGATCCAGATTCCTTTCGGTCACGTCATCTGTTCAGCTGTTTTCTCAAATGAATTGAAAAATTATTCCATGTCCTTTCCTTCAAATTTTAGAACAGTTTGTACAAACTTAAACATCTGCCCACTGGGGTTCTATCTGGAAGCAAGTCGTTCCCCACCTTCCTCTGGTGTCTCTTTTTTAACCACCAGTATTTTAAGCTGGAATTTTCTGTCCCCCTTCCTTCGCTAACTTCTTCATTTCCAATTTTTTTCCTGTCTTCTTTCTCTCTCTTTGCTCCCCTTTTTTCCTCTTTTTCATATCTTTTCCTTTTCCATTTTTCTTCTATTTCTTTTTCCATCTCTCTTTCTCTTTCTACATCTAATTGTTTTATTTGTAATTGAATTTTGCCGGGCGGCACGGTGGCACAATGGTTAGCACTGCTGCTTCACGGCGCCAAGGACCCGGGTTTGATCCTGGCCCCGGGTCACTGTCTGTTTGGAGTTTGCACATTCTCCCCGTGTCTGCGTAGGTCTCCCCCCACAACCCAAAGATGTGCAGGGTAGGTGAATTAGCCGCGCTAAATTGCCCCTTAATTGGGGAGCAAAATGTCCCAACCATTGGGGATTTCACAGAAAGGTTGCAGAGCTCTTGGTCCTAACACAACTCCAGTGGCTAGGCCTGGCTAATGAAATGTATATGGTCTTTGTGAAATTCATTTTGAATTTGGTCTCTGAAGCTCACAGTGATTGTTAGCATCTCTTCAGAGATAATGAAGCGCAAGTCTCTGAAATACTGTCGTAATAGCTCTTTTATTTAGGATCACAGCCAGACATAGCTCCAGTTGTTTTAACAGGTCACTGTTCAGTTTTTAAAATTTGAATATATTCATTAAAATATCGTGTGAGATTTTAGCTCTGTTACACGATTAGTTTAGGTGGCTAGCGTTAATGGCAGATTTGAGTATGAACAACTGAAGCCGACCCAAATGCAAACAATGATGTCCCTGAAATTAAGATGGCATTATAAGATTGACTACGGGAGACAGGTCAGAGTGAGAAAACAAAGCTATCCTGAAGATTTTGCAAATCAAAAACTGTAAAGTATGTGTATGGGCTGCAAAGACCATGGAAAGTGGAAGATAACACAAGGGTAGGCTATCATTCCATGGTTTCAAGAAAGAATTTGATGCACCATTGGACAGTTTATATTAAGAACTTGTTTAGGATAATTAAGTCCTGTCAATATAACGCACATGTCCACCCTGAAAAGGGGTATTATGGATATTTTATTTTTAAAGGAAGTCATTGAAGTAAGCAGGAGAGAAACTCCAAAGGATGGATCCATACTGATTTCCATCTAACATTCTTGGGCTGTTCATCGGGACTTTGAGAAGAAGCAAGGAACCAAGATGGAAAGGGAACTTTGAGAAGAAGCAAGGAACCAAGAAGAAAAGAGAAAAAGAGAAGACCTGTTTTTGAATATCAGGCGTTCTGACGAACTTGGACCTGCACTTGCTGGCAATTACAGTTGTATCTTTTTGTTGTATAACTTGTGGTTCATATCTGTCTGATATTCTGATTAAATGCAAACATACCCACCATATTGATTGTCATCCATCCTCAATGATTTATAGCAACAAATAGTTTTAAATTACAAATACAACATGTTGTTGCGATACCCTGGGCTAGTGCACGGTCAATTCCAGCCCTACTTAACCCAGTGTCACAACACAAGTGAACTAACCAACAATTCTTTGAAAAATGTCCGAAGTCTTTGCCCCTTGGCTGTCCAATAATTACAGTCACTAGGTTTGCAAATTTAAACACAATTACTTTTTATTTATAATATACACACACACACACACACACACACACACCCCTTCCTTCAAAATAAGCTTTCAGATCAAGGTGTCTGTTTGCACCCTGTAATGGCTTCCTGGTGGATTCATTCATTCATCTATTCAGGGAGGGAGCGAGTATGTGAAAATCATTCCACTCGAGTAGGACCCAATCACCACCTGTTACCATTCAGGATACAGCCTTTTGGCCAATTCATTGGCCACCAGCCGATCAATCGAACCGAGTCCCATCCCATCTCTCGGGTGCCGGGAAGTCTGGGTTCTGCTGTCCAAAGCTAGCAACACCACATGCACTGTTGCAACTTCTTGAATTCCTCATTTGCTCTGCTGCTTGTCTTAAAAATATATGTCCATTAAGCATCCATGCAACAAAAATAATAACGGCAAAAGTAACAAAAGGGGAAATGAACGATTCAAGAGGAAGGACCTTACAATGTCCTCTCTAATACAATGTCCCCCAAACCCACTATAATTCCCAGTAATCCACGTCATATTCAAAACTCTCCACATCATTATTCACTTGATTTTGAACCAATTTATCCACTCTACTTTCACTTTACTGCTTTCTCCCAACACTTGCCACCAAAAGCTGACCACTCCGTCCCTTATCTGAATTGTCTAGCCATCCATTTAGCCTCTTAACCCCAGCCTTTCAAATATTTTATCTGCTTTGTTTAAAAATTATGGGCGCTACTTCTACCACAGTTTGATCCACCACTGCATGTGCTCTCAATATTCTACATAAAATAATTCTCCTAACCACTCTCTTTATTCAACTGGCATATCTTAAAGTGAATACTTTCCACAAAATTTGAATATTGCCATCACAGCCCTGCTTTGTTCGTATGAAAAGAACATCCATTTCCTTAGTCACTCCTCGTATCTAAAGCCTCTCATCCATGGTTTCATTTCAGTTGATTACTTTCTAAATATTCACCAATTTTAATATTTTTTCCAAAACTGGTGCCCAGCTGAGCAATATGGGAACTTTAGCCAGCCCAATAATACTTATTGGTTTGTCATTATTTATCTGCTGTTTCATAAATATATAATCCTATTTATAAAGACTAGGATTCTTTTTAATCCACTTAACTTGTCCTATTTTCAAAAATCTTTTTTTTAAAAAACAATTTTAATGAGGTATTTTTTGGCATTACAAACAACAGTATAAAAGTAGTGTACAAACAACAATAAACATAGTGCAAACACCGACACCCGTCCCTTCAAGACCCGCCTATTTAACCCCCTATTCTATGCGACCATAGCCCCCCCCCCCCCGTCCTCTCCCGCTGACAATTAATTCTCTGCAAAAAGGTCGATGAATGGTTGCCCCCTCCGGGTGAACCCTAACACCGACACTCTCAAGGAGAACTTAATCTTCTCCAGGCCGAGAAAGCTCGCCATGTCGGTTAACCAGGCCTCCGACTTCGGGGGCTTTGAGTCCAACCAAGCTAATAATATCCGTCTCCGGGCTACCAGGGAGGCAAAGGCCAGAACATCTGCTTCTTTCTCCTCCTGGGCTCCCGGATCTTCCGACACCCCAAAAATCCCCACCTCTGGACTGATTGCCACCCTTGTTTTCAATACTCTGGACATGACGTCCGCAAACCCCTGCCAATATCCCCGAAGTTTTGGACACGCCCAGAACATGTGGACATAGTTCGCTGGTCCTCCCGCACATTTTACACACCTGTCCTCTACCCCAAAGAATCTACTCATCCGGGCCACTGTCATATGGGCCCGGTGTACCACCTTGAATTGGATCAAGCTGAGCCTTGCACATGTAGAGGTCGCGTTAACTCTGCTCAATGTGTCCGCCCATAAGCCGTCCTCCATCTCTCCCCCAAGCTCCTCCTCCCACTTATGCTTCAGCTCCTCGGTCTGCCGTCTCCTCCGCCCCCTTTAGTTCTTTGTAGATGTCCGAGACACTCCCCTCCCCCACCCATCCCCTAGACACTACCCTATCCTGGATCCCCCTTAGTGACAGGAGTGGGAAGGATGATACCTGCCTGTGCAGAAAGTCCCGCACCTATAAATATCTGAAGTCGTTCCCTCTTGCCAACCCAAACTTCTCCTCCAGCACCCTCAAGCTAGGGAAGCTCCCTTCCAGGAACAGGTCCCCCATCAATTCCTGCCCTTCACCATGCTAGAAACCCCCCTCATCCAGGCTTCCTGGGGCAAACCGGTGGTTGTCACATATTGGGCACCAAACCGATGCCCCCCTGCTCCAACGTACCTCCTCCACTGACCCCAGATCCTCAAGGCCGCCACCACCACGGGACTGGTGGAATATCTCGGCGGCGGGAACGGCAGAGGTGCCGTTATCAACGCCCCCAAGCTGGTGCCCCTACATGAAGCTGCCTCCATCCGCTCCCAAACTGACCCTGCCACCCACTTCCTTATCATAGCAATATTGGCCGCCCAGTAGTAATTACTGAAGTTTGGCAGGGCAAGCCAGCCCTCCCCCCGATTACTCTCGAGCATCGCCTTCTTCACCCGCGGGGACTTACCCACCAAGACAAAGCCCAAAATGATTTTATTAATCATCTTAAAAAAAGGACCACCGGATGAAAATTGGGAGGCATTGGAATACAAATAAAAATCTCGGTAGGACCGCCATCTTAACCTTCTGCACCCTCCCAGCCAGCGACAGCGGTAGCATCCCATCTCCGAAACTCGCCCCTCATCTGCTCGACCAACCGGGACAAGTTCAACTTGTGTAACCGGCCCCAGTCGCGCGCCACTTGTATCCCTAGGTACCTAAAACTGTCCCCCACTAACCTAAACGGTAGCTCCCCCAGCCGACCCTCCTGACCTCTTGCCTGGACTACAAACATCTCGCTCTTTGTCATGTTCAGTTTATATCCCGAAAACCGGCCAAATTCCCCCAAAGTCACCATGATTTCACCCATCCCTGCCCCTGGATCTGCTAAGGTCATCCGCGTACAGCGAGAACCTATGTTCCACCCCCCCCCCCCCCCCCCCCCCCTCCCAACCAGCCCCTTCCAACTCCTTGAAGCTCTCAGAGCAATTGCCAGCGGCTCTATTGCTAATGCAAACAGCAGTGGGGACAGGGGGTATCCCTGTCTTGTCCCCCGATGCAATCTAAAATAGTCTGAGGTCATCCTCCTCGTCCTTACACTAGCCTCCGGGGCCTGGTACAATAGCCTAACCCAGTCGATAAAGCCCCTACCGAACCCAAATCGTCCCAACACCTCCCATAGATAGTCCCACTCCATCCAGTCGAACGCCTTCTCCGCATCCATGGCCACCACTACCTCAACCTCCCTACTCTCCGTGGGCATCATAATCATGTTGAGCAGCCTTCTTATATTGGCCACCAACTGCCTGCCCTTGACAAACCCGGTTTGATCCTCCATAATCACATCCGGCACACAATCTTCAATCCCGGAGGCCAAAACTTTGGCCAGCCGCTTGGCGCCCACATGAAGCAGTGAGATCGGCCTATAGGACCCACATAGCTCCGGGTTCTTGTCCCGCTTCAATATTAACAAAATAGTGGCCTGTGGCATCGTCGGGGGCAGCACCCCTCTGTCCCTCGCCTCATTGAAAACCTTGACCAACAACGGCCCTAATATCCCCGAGAATATCTTTTAGAATTCCACCGGATACCCCTCTATCCCCGGGGCCTTACCCGACTGCATTGCCTTCAAGCCCTCAAGCTATTTCTTCGACCCTGATTGGGGCCCCCAGCCCATCCACCAGCTCCCTGTCCACCTTGGGAAGGCCAATCCGTCCAAAAAGCGTCTCATCCCCTCGGGCCCCGTGGGGGGTTCCGAGCAATAGAGCCTGCTGTAAAAGTCCCTGAACGCCCTGTTGAGCCCAGCCGAGTCCCCTACCAGATTCCCATCCCCATCTACCACCTTTTCTATTTCCCTGGCCGCCTCCCTCTTCCCAAGCTGCTGTGCCAGCATTCTGCTGGCCTTCTCCCCATGTTCATTAAACGCCCCCCTCGACTTTCTAAGCTGCTCCACTGCCTTGCCTGTGGACAACACCCCGAACTCAGCCTGCAGCCTCCGACGTTCCCTTAACAGCTCCACCCCCGGGGTCGTAGCATACCTCCTCAATCAGTTGGTCCGTCTCTGCCCTATCCGTCCTGTCCCTATGAGCCCGGATCGAAATCAGCCCTCCTCTCATCACTGCCTTCAGCGCCTCCCAGACCACCGCTGTTGAGACTTCCCCCATGTCGTTGACCTGCAGGTAGTTCTGCATGCACTTCCTCACCCTCTCGCACACCGCCTCGTCCGCCAATATGCCCACGTCCAATCTCCATTGTGGGCATTGGAAGCTTGCTTCACTAAGCTGCAGTTCCACCCAATGTGGGGCATGATCCAAAAGAGTGATGGCAGAGTACGCCGTGTTCACCACCCCCGCCAGCAAATACCTACTCAAACTGAAAAAACAAATCCGAGAGCAAACCTTATGCACATGCGAATAAAAAGAAAACTCCCTCTCCGTCAGTTGCCTAAACCTCCATGGGTCCGTCCCCCCATCTGCTCCATGAACCCTATCAGTTCCTTTGCCATTGCTGGCACCCTCCCCGTTTTCGAACACGACCGGTCCAGGCAGGGGTCGATGACCGTATTAAAATCTGCTCCATTTACCAACTTGTGCGAGTCCAGGTCAAGTAAGTACCCTCTTTATGAATTCTACATCGTCCCAGTTTGGCGCGTACACATTAACCAAGACTACCTTCCTCCCCTCCAGCTTCCGCTCACCATGACATAACGGCCCCCCCTCCGTCTGAGACTATACTGCCTGCGTGGAATTGCACTCGCTTATTGATTAAAATCACCACCCCTCTAGTCTTGGTGTCCAGCCCCGAATGAAAGACCTGACTGATCCAACCTTTCCTTAGCCTAAATTGATCCACTACTTTCAGGTGTGTCTCCTGCAACATCACCACATCCGCCTTCAGGGCCCTCAGATGCGCGAACACACGTGCCCTCTTGACCGGCCCATTCAGCCCTCTAACATTGGTGATCAGCCTGGTTGGGGGGCACCGCGCCACCCCCCCTCCCCCCGCCGATCAGCCATCCCCTTTCCTGGGCCCGCCCCCAGCCCATGCGCCGCGCCTTCATCGGCCCGCCTCTTGGCAGCCCCCACCCCCGACCTCCTCTCTGTCCCAAAGTCTAAGTACCTCCCTCGTCAGCAGAGTGACTCCTCCCCCCCCCCTCCTCACACCACCTTGTAACCTAACCCCTGCCATATATTGAACATATACACACCCCCACAGTGCTTCCGTAGACTAGCTCACCCAGCTAGCCTGGGGGCCCTCGCCTCCGGCACCAAGAAGTCTCCCACCTATTGTTCCCTACTCCCCTCTTCCCCCCCCCCCCCCCCCCCGCCCATCTAAACCACTTCCCTCATCAAACCGAGACCGAGCAATCTCCCAATTACCAAAGGAGACAACCCAAAACGAAAAAACCCCAAAGAACCCCCCCAATAGTGCAAATCAAAGTAACAAAAAGTAAAAAGCCCCCACCAGCCATCCCCACCAAAGCACCGAAAACCCATAGAAACCGAATAATTTTTACTTCCCCATCTTCACCCAAACTTAAAAGCAGAAGAAAAATGACAATCAAAACATATACACATCACTCGGAGAAGTTACAACTTAAAACCAAAAAGTTCTCAGTTCTGCGCCAGCCCCTTCTTCTTAGCAAAGTCCATTGTGTCTTCGGGCAACTCAAAATAATGGTGCTGGTCCTCATGCGTAACCCAAAGACGCGGCGGGTAAAGCAGCCCAAATTTCACCTTCTTCTTAAACAGGATCTCCTTCACTTGTTGGAAGCCTGCCCTCCTTCTAGCCACCATCACACTCAGCTCCTGATAGACACGCAATATGCTATTGTCCCACTTGCAGCTCCTGGTACGTTTGGCCCACTGGAGAACACACTCCTTATCCAAAAATCTGTGGAACCGCACCACCATCGCCCTTGGAGGGTCCCCCGGACGTGGCTTCCTCGCCATCGCCCTGTATGCCCTGTCCACCTCCAACGGTCGGGGAAAGGCCCCCTCCCCCAGAAGCTTCTGAAACATACTCACCACCCACGCGCCAGCATCAGCCCCTTCAGGGAGACCGACAATTCTTAAGTTCTGCCGGCGAGCTCTGTTCTCCAGATCTTCCACGTTCTCCAGCAGCCTCGTTTGCTGATCCTTCAGCATCCCCACCTCTAGCTCAACCACCGCTTGGTGCACCTCCTGGTCCGCCAGCACTTTCTCCAATTTCTGAATCGTCCGATCCTGGGCATCCAGCCTGCGCTCCAGCCGATCGATTGACTCCTTTATCGGGTCAAGACAGTCCCATTTCTGTCTGGCAAAGCCCTCTTGGATGACCTGCATCAGCTCCTCCATCGATGGCTGGGCCATCGCAGTAGGGGTCCGAACATCAGTCATGTTGTCTTCAGCTGCCACCCCCACCCAGCCCTTGCTAATCCTTTTATTTCTTCCTTTTCGGTCCATTGGGGTTCTCCGTTCCATATACCACTGTGTGGATCCAGAGCCTAATTGTCTGCGCCTTCAAAGCCAAAACTCAAAACCACGAAAATGTCGGGGGAAAAGGTCCAAAGTCTGGCCAGCGCGGGAACCACCAAACGTGCGACTTGCTCCCTTCATAGCCGGCACCGGAATCCACTATTTTCAAAAATCTGTGTAATTCAATCTCTCTGCTCTGTACTTTGTTCAAATTTATTATTTAATGTATACGCCTTGTCCTTAATTGAAACCATTGAATGGATGACAGTAAAGGGGGAAATCAACACCAGGCACACAATGAAAATAATTATTTGATTTTTGAACATTCTCATTATTGTACATTTCTCTAGTTCAACAATATCACAACTTATTCACAACTTATTCTACTCATTGTTAAAGAGAGAAAACAAATACTATGCCAGTACACTTAAATATTAAGTGCATGACATTAGTAATCCATTAACTCACTGATCCACCACTGACAGATTTGTAACCGGTGGTTATTCAACCTTGAAGTTTTATCGACAGAGAAACAATACTACTCATGCACTCCTTCAAAAATGTACAGATAACCATGCAATTGGGAATTATTTAAATTTTCACCTCCTGCACTCAGTTTAATTATGGCTATATATTTTACAGATGAGAAGCCAACCTGAGCTGCATATCGCACATACTATTCAACCATAGCAAATGTGAATTTCTGCTCACACAGAAATTTTTCGATCATTCTGGAGCATTAAACTTTAACATCTGCAGTGTTTCTTTAACTCTGAAGATGAGCAACCCGCAAGGTAAAGCTTTTATGGTTTAATGCAAACAGCATGTGGTAAAAGGCCAACACTCCAATTTGCATCACAATCCATTAAATAAAAGTAATTTATTTCCATCGTACTTGACAGTTGGAATATCTTCTTAGGGTGAAAATTAATGTGGTCAATTCAGAGACGTTCTAGTGTCTGGTTCTAGTGGTGTGTTACACGGAAGGTATCCAGATTTAAATGAATCATATAATTTAATTAATCCAGTCTAACACATTCCATGATAAATTATGATTACCAAGTTTTTCAGAATACACACAACACTAGAAGAGGCCATCAAGCACGTCAACGTGAACTGAGTCAGGACTGCCAAATTCATCAACCAAATGGTGTAAGAACAAAGACACATGAACAGCTTTGCAGTTTCAGAGGTGTCCAATCTATATTGACACCCAGTACTTATTATTATATTAAAATTCTTGTCCCCGAGTTCAAATCCCTCTATGGTCTTATCTCTCACTATCTCTGTAACCACCTCCAGCCCCCAAAGTTCCAAGACATCTGTGCTCCTCCAATTCTGACCTCAGGGTTAGGGTTCTCAGATTCTTTTTGAAACCTATCACTTGTTTCTATTACACACAGCAATCGATTCAGAAAGACTGAAGAGCTTTAAACTTTTAACCAAGATAAATAATTCATATTAAATGGACTCAAACTGCAGGTTGTACCAATGAGGCACGTCCTTTAGCTAATCATACTCACCCTGCTATAATAATAATAATCTTTACTGTCACAAGTAGGCTTACATTAACACTACAATGAAGTTACTGAGAAAAGTCCCTAGTCACCACATTCCGGCTCCTGTTCGGGTACACTGAGGGAGAATTCAGAATGTCCAAATTACATTAACAGCGCGTCTTTCGAGGCTTTTGGGAGAAAACCGGAGCATCCGGTCCCAGATTAGGTCACTGTCTGTGCAGAGTCTGCACGTTCTCCCTGTGTCTATGGAAACCGATCGATTCTCCTTGCCAACCAACCTGCACTTTGTACAGAATCTGGTTGCCTGTTGACAATTCTGACAACAGAATTTTGCCTCCATCATTCTATCCAGTAAACTATTCCAGTATTCAATCACTCAGAGGGACTTCCTGGTATTAATCTTGAAACTTGCCTTTTGCCAATCCATTTTCCTCTTGTGCTGAAGTAGTAGTTTAACTTGAAATAATTTTCAGGATTCACTTTATAATTTAATTTAGCACAAAATACCATTGCGAATAGTTATTTTCATTTGCCACCATCCGGCACTCAAACCTCGGGGGTTTTTCTGACCTTCCCTCAACTCATTGCCCTCTATCGTAAGGATTCAGTCCTGTTACCTCTCTCCATCCTTTCCAAGATAGAACTAAATATAGTAATAGTAGTCAAGTAGTAGGCATTGATCAGAAACACCACTCATCTCCTATGTGATAAGCAACTTGGCAATATGGCACAACATTTTATTAGCCCTTATTGATTTTGCATTCCAATAACTATGGATGGTTGGTATGGAGTCACTATCCTCCCATAGCTGACTCAACGCCATCAAGTATTTCCGCCATTTTGTTCCTTAATGTAGTTATTTCATCTGCCACTTCTGAATATTGACTTGTCCTTCTCTAGCTCTTCTGAATCTGACACCTAGAGTTTATAAATTCTGTTTCTGAACCCTTTCAGTATGCCTCCAATATCTAATGTTTCCTCTCTTCCAATTCCTTATTCTTTTCTAGGCTTTTCCCTAGCATATCCACTAATTTAAGCCTATGTAGCAAATAGAACTATGAAAGACCTTTTGAAAATCGTGCTGCACTATATCACAGTTATCCAAAGTTCCCTTCTCAATCAGGATCTCTGTCTTTTTTAACTATGTTGGCTTCCTCTTATAAAGGTCCAGGAGAGGAGCCTGGTCCACACCCAGGCAAGGTGCACAAGTCAGGAGCTTAGAGGAAGGTTGGGTCGGGTCCACTCCTGAGCCGGAACTCAGAGTCGGGCCCACAGGCCGAGGTGGTGGGGGGAGGGTTTAGTTATATAGCTGGATCCCTTTAACTGTTGAGGAATCCCTCTGTGTTCAAGGACTTTCTCATGGCAGGAGTCAGTAGACTATATTAAAAAGATTTCCATCATAATCATACTGCTAGGCCTTTGTATCATGATTAATCTCCTTCAAATTTATTTCTGTGCTAATGTTTCTTGTAGCTAATTGAGTCAAGAACAAATGTGTTCAGTGTGATTCAAACTGATTTGCTGAGAAGGGAAGGCTAGCCAAAGTGAACCAAGAATTTCAAATACTTTTTCCCAAAATAAATGACATTTCTAATGCTCTGAATAAGATTCTGAATTCTGAAAAAAATGTAAACATGTATTCAGAAAACATCAAACATACCCATTAAGTTAAATTTATATTAAATTGTATTTGTCTTTTTCAGAAATTAATATCTTGCATAAAAGCTTCTGCTTCACTCAAAACTCAAACCTTTATACGTTTACATTTTGCCTTACACAGGTCTTCAATCAGACACCACAATCAAAGCATGGGCAGAATACCCCATCATGCAACAGCAGGAAGCTGTTGCTGTTAGCATTGTGGCATTCTAAAGTTACTTCAGAAGGCAGGGAACGCAACATAAAATCATTCGTCACATTTGTTCTGCATGTAATTTTTATAAATCAATTATTCACAACTGCACTAAAGCGCCTTGATTCCAAAATGAGTCATAGTATTTTACTTAAAGTCAGAATAAAATGTAATTTTTAGTGAAAGGCCCAACTCCCCTTCATTTTTGGCTCACTACATACAGTTAAGTCTTTCTCTTCTTGAGTGAATGAACAGTTACTATTATGAGTTACAATGTTTTCTTATTTTAAATTTTATAAATTTTCAAGCAACACTAACATAAGTATGAATTAAATGTGTGTAAAGGGATAAATGTTAAAGAATTAGGTACAAAGTCTGGGGAGCAAGAGTTGTTCGATGAAAAACAGTGCGGAGAACGTGGGATGCAAGATAGTGTGCAGAGGAAAGGTCAGTGTACTTGGTGGAGGCATGGATATGTCGGTGAGAAGCAGGAAATGATCATTGCCAGGGTTTTGATTTAATTTGCTCCTATGAACTTGTCAAAAAGATTTATTTTCTTCTATTATTAATGTCTATGAAACCGTGTATTTCATGAGCAGCAGGCGACTGGATTTTGTGCTTTTAGACTGACCTGACTGATGGTTATAAAAGTGGAGGTGAGAGTATATTACACCAATGTTCTTCAAACTTTTTGCCCAGGACCCAATTTTGCCAACTGGCCATCCTTCGGGACCCACACCGACCGACTTATTCAACCCACCATTTCTACTTACCCTTAATGTGACAGGTGAGCTTGCTTGGTACTCATAATGTCACTTGCTTTGTTATTCAATGCTACATTTCTGATAATGGCTCCTGCTGGTGATTTAAGGTCTCACTGCATCCATTGAAAAAAATAGAGGTTTGTCCTGGAATTCGCCAGTCTTTAGTCTTCAAATATCTTGAAGTATTTTTTAATTTAATAATAATAATTGCTTATTGTCACAAATAGGCTTCAATGAAGTTATTGTGAAAAGCCCATAGTAGCCACATTCCGGCGCCTGTTCGGGGATGCCGGTATGGGAATTGAACCCATGCTGCTGGCATTGTTCTGCATTACAAGCCAGCTGTTTAGCGCACTGTGCTGTGTAAAAAAAAATGTTTTCCCTCACATCCTCCTTGCATCTCTTGCCAAAAATCTTAAATCTGTGTCCAAGTTCTTATAGTCCTTTTTTTGATTGCTCTGCAGGGAGCCAGCAGACTTGATCGGCCGAGTAGCCTTCTTCTGTGCCATAGATAATTGTATGACTCTGAACATTAGCCTTTATAAGTTCCACGTTTATAAAAAATCTGTTTTTCTATTCTTACGATCAAAGTGAACAACCTCACAATTCCCCATGATACTCCATATTGGTGCCCACCCCCTTAATCTGTCCATGTGTTTTTGCAGCTTCTCTGTCCCTGCTCATTATTTACATTGCCTATTAACCTTTTGTGTGTCACTAGTGCAAATAATATATAATTTATATGTTATGGAAAGAGAGTCCAAACCTCTATCAGAGATAGAAATAATTCATATGGTTTCCCAGAATCAAGGAAAATTGGAATTAAAAGATAATTAGTTTACATTTCTATGTGGGAACACACCATGTGTGTTATATTGCCATGGAGATTGGTAAAGTTTAGTTTGATTCTTTGTTTTGATTTTATCTCTCTGAATTCAGTTAGGGCATAGCCAAGGGACAAAACTGATTGATGTTTGGAAAAGCAGCTAAGAGATTGTATTGAGCTTTACATCTTCTGTAGCTTGAGAGATAAAGCCAGACCTACACCGGAAGTAGAAAAAATGCTCTATCATCTATAGTGCAGCCTGCAATTGGAAGCTGGTATTCAATAGAAGACAAGGTTCGTAAGGGGACAAACAACTGGAAGATCTGCTTAGTAGGAAGCCAAATGAAATAAATCTACAGTAATCCCCTCAATAAAAAGCAGTTAACCCTTTTGTAGTTGGAGTTCTGGAAGTAATCAGCTTTTTAGTAGTTTGAAACCAGAGCAGCAGCTATTGGAAACCAAGTGTGTTTCTGATGCTTTAAGTGATTGCATGAGTCATGGGGAGGCCCATGCTTGAGCTGTGTAATCTAGAGTTGTGAAACTGTTGGGTCACTTAGCAAAAAGCTAATGGAGGACCTCCATAAAATCTTGCACTTTGATGAATAGTTAGAATTAGAAGTTTTGGGTGGCACGGTAGTACATTGGTTAGCATTGTTGCTTCACAGTTCCAGGGCCCCATGTTTGATTCCCGACTTGGGTCACTGTCTGTGTAGAGTCTGCACGTTCTCCACATGTCTGCATGGGTTTCCCCCGGGTGCTCCGATTTCCTCCCACAGTCCAAAGATGTGCAGGTTAGGTGGATTGGCCATGCTAAATTGCCCTGTGTCCAAAAATGTTCGGTGGGGTTACTGGGATAGGGTGGAGGTGTGGGTTCAAGTAGGGTGCTCTTTCCAAGGGCCGGTGCAGGCTCGATAGGCCGAATGGCCTCCTTCTGCATTGTAAATTCTATGATTCTAGAGTGAATTCTGGACTTTTAATTGGTCCCAGAAAAAGCGAATGAACCTTCAAAGATTTTTTAAGATAAGGAAACTCTTGGCGAGGAACAGAAAATCGAAACGGTCCGAATGCATTCCATAAGTCTTCACAAGCTATAGCGTTGTTACTGTGCTTCCTTTGCTTAATTTTTTTTAATTCAGAGCACCCAATTCTTTTTTTTCCAATTAAGGGGCAATTTAGTAAGACCCAAGCAGACATGGGGAGAATGTACAAATCCACACGGACAATGACCCGGGGCCGGGGTTGAATCTGGGTCCTCAGGGCCATGAGACAGCAGCGCTAACCACTGCGCCGCCCTTAATTTCTTTTCATATAAACAAAAATGTTTGTTTTTGTAAAAAATGTTAAATCTGCGACAGGGTTCTGTCAGTTAATTGCTAAGTGTTCCGATTACTTCTTTAAACATTCACTGTCCCTAACAGGATTGTAACTGGTACCTTATCAAATGCCTTTTGAAAGTCCAGGTATACTACATTTACTGGTTTCCCTTAAAACTACCCTACCACTCACATCTCAAAAAAACTCCACTAGGGCAGCACGGTGGCGCAGTGGTAGCACTGCAGTCTCACAGCGCCGAGGTCCCAGGTTCGATCCCGGCTCTGGGTCACTGTCCGTGTGGAGTTTGCACATTCTCCCCGTGTTTGCGTGGGTTTCACCCCCACAACCCAAAGATGTGCAAGGTAGGTGGATTGAACACGCTAAATTGCCCCTTAATTGGAAAAAATGAATTGGGTACTCTAAATTTATTTTTAAAAACTCCAATAAGTACGTCAAACACATGCCTCATGGCGCTAAGTACCTGGGTTTGATCCCAGCCCCAGGTAACAGTTACAAACTGTCCATGTGGAGTTTGCACATTCTCCCCTTTTCTGCGTGGATCTCACCCCTACAACCCAAAGTCGTGCAGGGTAGGTGGATTGGCCACGCTAAATTGCCCTTTAATTGGAAAAATTTATTTTAAATTTTTTTTAAGTATGTCAAATACTATTTCGGTTTCAAAAAATCATGTTGACTTTGTCTAATCATTTTCCAAGTGCACTGTTAAGACTTTCTTAATAATAGATTCAGCCACTTTCCTGACAATTAATATCACGCTAACTGGCCTAAAGTTCCCTGTTTTCTTCTTTTATGCTTCAACTTGTGTGCGACCAACAGGAACAAGAGGAAAGCCTGGGTTTAGCAGTCTGCAGTTCCATCCCAAACTGATCATATTGACGATTACATATCTTACAGTAAAAGGCTGATTTTTCCTGTTAAATACTTTGTATATAATTTATGCCATTTAAGGTTTTGTTACTCAGAGATATCAATTCTCCCAAAAGCATTTCCATTTCAAGGAATCCTGTTGCAGGGTGGAAACATGAAAATTTAATTCATCAACCACAACAACAGCTTGCAGTTATGTAGCATCTTCACCACAGTAAAACATCTCCAGGTGCATCATGGAAGCATTATCAAACAAAATTCAGCAACAAGATACATAGCAGATATTAGATGAGTGACATTTGTTCCAAGTGTTTGTTAAACAAAGGTAATTTAAAGGGATTTATAATTGTATTGGTAAACATTAGAAATAAGAATAAGTGGGTTTAACTTAATGTTTCGGAGTCTAGAAGGGCAAAACCTACAGCTGGATTCATGCTGGACAAAGCTGTTTGTATTTGTAGGGGTTGGATAAGTTCCAACTGTGTTTCTATTGTGCTTACAGAAGGCTACAGCGTGAAGAATTTAAAAAGGCATAAGCATGTGGATGTTGCTCAGCAACTGGGGCCTTGTACGGTACAGAAGCTTTTAAGTTTTAGTTCAGCTAATTGGATTGCAGTTGGAGATAGGTAGTAAGATAGAAGGCAGCTCTCACAGGTCTGTTAGGGGCAGTGGGGTTGGAAGGCTAGAGAGGGAGCATCTCTCTCAGCTTTGCTAAAAGAAAAGTAATGGTTAAGAAAACAAGTGCAGAGATCCGAAAAGCAGCCAGTTAAGGAAACTGGAGAAATGAAGAGAGGTTTCCAAGAAGTCGGAGGTTAAAGGCACTGGAACAGAGCACTGTTTAGTAAAGACAGACAGAGCTGAGAAGAAGGCTGAGACATCAGAAAAATATCTGAAGGAATTTTCAGGTTTGTGAGATTTTGACAGTTTGTGGAACATGAGTTGAAATAAGTGTGGAAATCGGTGGCTGGATCTCATGGTTTCTGTAAAGGAGTTAAAGCAAAGGAAATCCTAAAAAAACCTGGACTGGATTTTGGAATGCAAACCACTAAGAGAATAAATTATGAAAGAAGATTTTTCAGCATGTTTTTGAGAGTGGAGTTTGGAAACTCTCAAGTTATCATCATCTGAGGGGATTCGGAGGAGAAATCCGCAGAGACTAACTTGGGTTCAGTGCAAAGTGTGTGTATTTGACCACAGTCTCTTGTGTGTTTAAAAGGGGCATTTTGTGTTCAAGAGACTATTATAGCTAAAGATGTACTTTGTAATCCATGTTAGTCTTTAAATCTGTATATATTTGTTAAGATAAGGGGGGAGGAATGAAGTATTGAATAATAATCCAACTTTTCATGTTTAATAAAGGTTCTTTTCTTACTGTTAAAACTAATTAGCAGTCCTGTGACTCTGTCCACCATGTTTTATTTAAAAAAACTAAGCCGGGGCTCTTCTCATCCAGTTATAACATCAATACGGATTGTAACGAGAGCTAGGATTTAAGAATATCTTAAAAGACCAAAATGAGATAGAGAGGGAGTGAGATTTAGGGAGGTAGCAGCAGACACACCCACCAATGCTGAAGCAATTAAAATCAGGGCTGCGCAAAAGGCCAGAATTGCAGAAACCTTGGAGGATTGTAGTCAATTTTCACTCTACATTGCGCTGATGCAGAGCAGCAAGGCTGTGCAGCAACCTAGAAATTGCCCCAGTTGAGTATAAGTTGACACTTTAAGTTTCTGTGCATGCACAGTCACAAAACAATTTAAACAGCCCATACATTTACGTTGATAGGCCACATGCAATTGAAGAAAATGAGGGGAAACACTGGCTGTGAGGCCGGTACCAGTTACAGACATAATGAGGAGCAAGGGTCCATGGAGACATTCGCAAGCAGAGATGAGAATTTAAGATATAAGTTTTTAAGTTTTGCTGGACTGGAAGCCAGCACAGGTCAACATAGGTACTGGGTGAATAGGCCTTGGTGCAAGCTCGGATACAAGCTGTAGAATTTTGAATAAAAGTTCAAGTTCACACAGCATACAAACTACATTGTACAATACAGATGTATCATGCAGCTCTTTGAAGCAACAAACCCTGAGGGGAGATCTGATAAAGCTGTAGAAGATGACGACACACTTAAGATAAGGTATTCAAAGAAAAGCTGTTCCCATTTGCTGATAGTACAAGGACTAGGGGACACAGATTAAAGGTCATGTGCAAAAGATTCAGGGGGACATGAGGAAGAACTCTTTTTATGCACTGAGTGGTAACCACCTAGAACTCACTGCTTATAAGGATGACAGAAGCATAGACAATCAATGATTTCAAAAGGAAATTGGATAGCTGCTTGAAGGAAATAAGCTTGCAGGGCTACGGGGATAGAGTGGAGCAGTAGGACTGACTAAACTGCTCTAACAGAGAGTTGGCTTGAACTCTGTACCAAATTACTTACTTCTGTGCCATTATGACTTGCACTCACAAATGGCCCATCTGAAGACATTAATGTAAAGCTTTAGCCTAAAACAAATGAGGTTTGTCAACAACTGTTGGTCAACAGCTTTAAATTTCCATAAATAATTAAATCAGTATTTCTTGTGCATATCCATTTGAGGGTTCAGCAAACAGCATGAAAAATAAAATTCCATGTAACAAATCTTAAACTTACTGCTATTAGCCATAAATGTACTTACGACATTCCAGAAACTGTTTTAACCTCTCAAAAACTGCGTTCAGAAATTCCTAAATAAAGAAAGAGGAGGGTTTGTTGGGTAAGAGTGACAAGAGTAAACAATTTGAGTACTAATAAATAACAAATGTAACAGGCTAGCAATGACAAACTCAGATCCTATACACATTAGTGAACAGTTTTGAAATATTAATGTTCACTTTCAACAAAGTTTTCAAAACCATATTTATTTGGCAGTCAATAGAAAAGTTCACCAAAGTTCTGAAATGTTTTCAGATTCTATGAAATCTAAATCGATCGATCTTAACAATTCAGAAGTGAAGGGCAATTTTTTAAAATGAAAATTGGTCTGTCTTCTAGATGTACAGACTAAGGGCACAGATTCGGAATTTATTTATTTATCCGAATACCAAGAATCGCTGAATTCCCTGAAGAGCTGACTAACTCGAACTCGTTTCAGTGTTTAGAATTGCGGCCATAATAGTTGCAAAGCATAATGAACATTTTCTCATGCAATCAGGCATCAAAATCAAAAATTAAACTCCTCAATGAGACATATCACACTCATTACAAACCGTGCGTCTATTCCAGAGAACCAAGGAGGCTGCAAGCGGTTATTGATAAGAGTGTGGAATGGGAAAAAAAAGTGGCAAATGAAATTCATGTCAGGAAATGTAAAGTGGTACAGTTTACCTTAAAAAAATGAAATAATTAAACATTAAAAGAGGCAACGTAATGTGGAACAGCAGAGAAACTTGGGGACCCAAGTTCAGGAAGCAATAAAAGCTGCACTTAAAATAAAAGTGACATCTCTGGGTCGCTGTCTGTGTGAAGTTTGCCCATTCTCCCAGTGTTTGCGTGGGTTTCACCCCCACAACCCAAAGATGTGCAGGCTAGGAGGATTGGCCACGCTAAATTGCCCCTTCATTGAAAAAATATGAATTGGGTACTCTAAATTCTTTTTTTTAAACTGACATAAAACGCTAACAGAATACTGGTGAGGCGTGGGCATTTAAAAATGAGATGTGATGATGAATCCATATAAAACATTCACTCGATGAAATTTGTTTACCGCGTACAGTTTTAGGTTCCACCATACATCAAAAAACAGAACACGGAATGAATCACAAGGATATACGAAGGAATACAAGCCCAAAGGAAAGCTTTAAAAATTGAAAACCATTTTTGTCAGGCATGGACAGATTATGGGCTGTTTTGACACTTGAAAATTATGACAGAATGACACAGAATAGTTAGAAACAAAAGTAGCAGAGGCATCAGAAAAGAGGTGAGGTAGATATGAGACAAAGTGCTAGTGATTTGAAAGTGAAAGCGAGAGAAACCTTTGTTTCTTTAGTGTTGCAAGGCCTTGGAATCCAATACTAGGTTCAATCAGCGTCAATTTTGAAGGAAAGTGTTTGAAGGAAAGAGGGAATGTGACATCATGCCGTGGTGTGAGGGTGGCAGTTGGAATTTCTGCTGGTCACTTGTTCCTAATGGATGTTTTCTGCTACTCAGTTTTCGGAATTCAGTTTTAGTGAATTGGCTATTCAATCAGTAACTTAAATATCTTTGGCTAACAGGTTTAAGGAAAATCCCAAAGCCTTTTATTCGTATATAAGGAATCATAGAATTTACAGGGCAGAAGGAGGCCATTCGGCCCATCAATCTGCACCGGCTCTTTTTGAAAGAGCACCCTACCCAGGCCCACACCTCCACCCTATCCCCATAACCCAGTAATCCAACCCAACAAGAGGGACCCAGGAGCAAGAGGGTAACTAGAGAAAGGATTGGCCCACTCAAAGACAAAAGAGGGAATTTATGCGTGGAGTCAGAGGAAATGGGTGAGATTCTTAATGAGTACTTTGCATCGGTATTCACCAAGGAGAGGGACATGATGGATGTTGAGGCTAAGGATGGATGTTTAAATACTCTAGGTCAAGTCGGCATAAGGAAGGGGGAAGTTTTGGGTATTCTAAAAGGCATTAAGGTGGACAAGTCCCCAGGTCCGGATGGGATCTATCCCAGGTTACTGAGGGAAGCGAGGGACGAAATAGCTGGGGCCCTAACAGATATCTTTGCAGCATACTTGAGCACAGGTGACGTCCCGGAGGACTGGAGAATTGCTAATGTTGTCCCTTTGTTTAAGAAGGGTAGCAGGGATAATCCTGGGAATTATAGACCTGTGAGCTTGACGTCAGTGGTAGGCAAACTGTTGGAGAAGATACTGAGGGATAGGATCAAAAATAGACTTATCAGTGATAGGCATCATGGCTTTGTGCAGGGAAGGTCATGTCTTACAAACCTAATAGAATTCTTTGAGGAAGTGACAAAGTTAATTGATGAGGGAAGGGTTGTAGATGTCATATACATGGACATCAGTAAGGCATTTGATAAAGTTTCCCATGGCAGGTTGATGGAAAAAGTGAAGTCGTATGGGGTTCAGGGTGTACTAGCTAGATGGAGAAAGAACTGGCTGGGCAACAGGAGAGAGAGTAGTGGTGGAAGGGAGTGTCTCAAAATGGAGAAAGGTGACTAGTGGTGTTCCGCAGGGATCCGTGCTCGGACCATATACATAAATGATCTGGACGAAGGTATAGGTGGTCTGATTAGCAAGTTTGCAGATGATACTAAGATTGGTGGAGTTGCAGAGAGCGAGGAGGACTGTCAGAGAATACAGCAAAATATAAATAGATTGGAGAGTTGGGCAGAGAAATGGCAGATGGAGTTCAATCCAGGCAAATGCGAGCTGATGCATTTTGGAAGATCTAATTCAAGTGCGGACTATACGGTCAATGGAAGAGTCCTGGGGAAAATTGATGTACAGAGAGATCTGGGAGTTCAGGTCCATTGTCCCCTGAAGGTGGCAACGCAGGTCGATAGAGTGGTCAAGAAGGCATACAGCATGCTTGCCTTCATCGGACAGGGTATTGAGTACAAGAGTCGGCAGGTCATGCTACAGTTACATGGGACTTTGGTTAGGCCACATTTGGAATACAGTTCTGGTCACCACATTACCAGAAGGATGTGAATGCTTTAGAGAGGGTGCAGAGGAGGTTCATAGAACATAGAACAGTACAGCACAGAACAGGCCCTTCGGCCCTCGATGTTGCGCCGAGGGTGGAAAAAGCCACGACTGCTGTTGGTCTGTGGGTCAAAGGCTGTTTTCTCTACCCAATATCGGACTTGGATGATTACTGGGATGATCATCCATTGTCTTTCACCTTTTAAAAATCTTGGGACAACATTCAGTCCAAATTTTGAACATTGCCTCTCACTACAGCTATAGGAATTCTACATGAATGAGTTTCAAATGTCTCAAACTAACTCGTGCAAGGTGAGAGTGTCAAATATCATAAATCTTCACCCAATTTTTCAAAGTATTTTGGAGAGACTACGATGGTCTGCAGAAGAAGGGGGGGGAGAAAAAAAATCACACAACTGGCATTCATGCCTCAGCCTTGAAGTAATGAACGTCTGATGTTCCATACGAATGTTAACAAAATCTGGCACCTAATGTTGCCTGGTATAGAGGGTGCTAGCGATGAAGAAAGGTTGAGTAAATAAGGATTGTTTTCGTTGGAAAGAAGGAGGGTGAGGGGGGACCTGATTAAGGTATACAAAATTATGAGAAGTATGGACAGGGTGGATAGCAACAAGCTTTTTCCGAGAGTGGGATGTCAATTACAAGGGGTCACGATTTCAAGGTGAGAGGGGGAAAGTTTAAGGGAGATGTGCATGGAATGTTTTTTACGCAGAGGGTGGTGGGTGTCTGGAACGCTTTGCCAGCCGAGGAGAGGCGGGCACGATAGCATCATTTAAGATGCATCTAGACAGATATATGAACGGGCGGGGAACAGCGGGAAGTAGATCCTTGGAAAACAGAAGACAGGTTTAGATAAAGGATCTGGATCGGCGCAGGCTGGGAAGGCCGAAGGGCCTGTTCCTGTGCTGTAATTTTCTTTGTTCTTTGTTCTAAATGTCTAATTTGAGCAATATAGTCTTCTGCACTACTGTTGCATGGCACCATGACCATGTTGCACAATTACACACAAATTACAATCGGAGAAGAAATTTGACGCACCATACCAAATTGATTTATGGAATCCAGAGAATCCTTAGTGTAGATGGAGGCCATTTGGTTCATCGAGTTTGCACTGACCCTCCAAAAACACACTCCCCCTAGGCCTCTTCCCCGCATTCCCGCACATTGACCATGGCTAATCCACCTAACCTGCACATCTTTGGGCTGTGGGAAGAAACCAGAGGAAACTGACGGCAGGCACGGGGAGAACGCGCTAACTCCATAGTCACCCAACGCTGAAATAGAACCCGGGTCTCTGGGCAGGCATCAGCGTTAACCACTGTGTCACCCCTATCTCTCATGGTTTACAAGGAGGCAATAAGCTCCGTGTTTCTACATGCTTCAGTGACGTGGACAACCTACAGCAAGCAACTCCCAAGTATTGCAGCAGTATCACAGGCGGTGCCTTAACAAGATCATTCAAATCCGATGACAGGAAAGGAGAACCTCTCCCAATCAAACTTGCCCAGCAACGAGGTGCTCCTCACTCAAAACCAAATCTGCTGTGCAGAACATGCTGTTTGTGTGCCTGACACCAGACTCACGAAGCAATTGTTCCAGTAGGATCTCAAGCATATCAAGATACTTCCAGTAGCAAGTTATCCTCGATCCCAAGGCACACTCCAAGTGCAGTTGATCAGAAAGTTCCACAGGAATAATAGTCCTGGTAGCACTGGCCAACCATGTTCCCAACACTTTCGAGCCACCCTTTCCTTTAAACACTTATCTAGGGACATGGAGTTATCGAGATCGACAGCACAGCAAAGAACCTTCAGACCATCATGTCCATGCTGGTGAAAAACAACCACCTAAGTATTCAAATCCCATTTTCCAGCATTTGTATATACCTTGGCATCACAAGTGCACATCTAAAAGAGTATTGAAAGACAGAGAGATCTAAGAGAACAGGTCCACAGGTAACTGAAAGGGGCAACACAGGTGGAGAAGGTAGTCAAGAAGGCATATGGCATGCTTGCCTTCATTGGCCGGGGCATTGAGTATAAGAATTGGCAAGTCATGTTGCAGCTGTATAGAACCTTAGTTAGGCCACACTTGGAGTATAGTGTTCAATTCTGGGCGCCACACTACCAGAAGGATGTGGAGGCTTTAGAGAGGGTGCAGAAGAGATTTACCAGAATGTTGCCTGGTATGGAGGGCATTAGCTATGAGGAGCAGTTGAATAAACTCGGTTTGTTCTCACTGGAACGACGGAGGTTGAGGGGCGACCTGATAGAGGTCTACAAAATTATGAGGGGCATAGACAGAGTGGATAGTCAGAGGCTTTTCCCCAGGGTAGAAGGGTCAATTACTAGGGGGCATAGGTTTAAGGTGAGAGGGGCAAGGTTTAGAGGAGATGTACGAGGCAACTTTTTTTACACAGAGGGTAGCGGGTGCCTGGAACTCGCTACCGGAGGAGGTGGTGGAAGCAGGGACGATAGTGACATTTAAGGGGCATCTTGACAAATATACGAATAGGATGGGAATAGAGGGATACGGACCCAGGAAGTGTAGAAGATTGTAGTTTAGTCGGGCAGCATGGTTGGCACGGGCTTGGAGGGCCGAAGGGCCTGTTCCTGTGCTGTACATTTCTTTGTTCTTTGTTAAATACTTCTTAAATGTTATGAGGGTCTCTGCCTCCACCACCCTTTCAAGCAGTGAGTTCCAAACTCCCACCATCCTCTGGGTAAAAAGGGTTTTCCTCACATCCCCTCTAAACATCCTGGCCCTCACCTTAAATCGATGGCCGCTGGTCATAGATCCTTCCACCAAGGGGAAAAGTTTCTTCCTATCTACTCTATCTATGCCACTCATGATTTCATACATCACAATCATGTCCCCGCTCAGTCTCCTCTGCTCCAAGGAAAACAACCCCAGTCTATCCAATTTCCTTTCATAACTAAAACTCTCCAGCCCAGGCAACATCCTGCTAAATCTCCTCTGCACCCTTTCCAGCGCTATCACATCCGCCCTGTAATGTAGATTACAGGACTGCACACAATACTCTAGCTGTGACCTAACCAACATTTTATAGTTATAATATAATAACCTCTATTGTTGTCACAAGTAGGCGTATATTAACACTACAATGAAGTTACTGTGAAAATCCCCTAGTTACAGCATGACATCCTTGTTCCTAAAAATGTTATGCCTTGGCTAATAAAGGCAAGTATAACATATGCTTTCTTAACCACTCTACCCACCTACTTTAACAGACCGTGCACAAGCACACCAAGGTCCTCCAATCCTTGGTGCTTCCCAGGGTCCTGTTGTTTATCATGTATTCCCTTGCCTTGTGTGTCCTGCCCAAGAGCATCACACCTCACACTTATCTGGATTGAATTCCATTTGCCGCTGATCAACCCAACTGACCAGCCGTCTATATCCTCCTGTAATCGAAGGCTATCCTCTTCACTATTTACCACCCACCAATTTTCATGTCATCTGCAAACTGACTGATCAATCCTCCTACATTCAAGTCCAAATCATTTATATAAACTTCAACAGCAAGGGCCCCAACACTGATCCCTGCAGGACCCCACTGACGAGAGCTTCCAGTCAGAAAAAAGCCCTTCGATCATCACCCCCTGCTTCCTTCCCACAGCCAATTCTGGGTCCAATTTACCATTTTCCTTGGGCCCCATGGGCTCTTACCTTAGCTATCAGCCTCCCATGTGGAACCTTATCAAACGCCTTGCTGCAGTCCAAGTTGATTACATTAAATGCATTGCCCTCAGCAACACACTTGGTCACCTCTTCGGAAAATTCAATAAAGTTGGTCAGACATGACCTCCCTTTAACAAAACCACGCTGACTGGTCTTGATTAATCCCTGCCTCTCCAAATGTAGATTAATTCAGTCTCTCAGAATTGCTTCCAATAGTTTCCCCACTACTGAGGTTAGACTGACTGGTCCGTAGTTTCCTGATTTATCCCTTCCTCCCTCCTTGAATAATGGTACCATTTTGGCTAGACTTTCTTTTTTGTTTGTTTATAAATTTAGAGCATCCAATTTTTTTTCCCAATTAATCGGCAATTTAGTGTGGCCAATCCATCTAACCTACACATCTTTGGGTTGTGATGGTGAAACCCACGCAAACACGGGGAGAATGTGCAAACTCCACACGGACAGTGACCCAGGGCCGGGATTCGAACCCGGGTCCTCAGTGCCGTAGGCTGCAGTGCTAACCACTGTCCCACATGCCGCCCTACATTGACTATCCTACAGTCCTCCATCACCTCTCCTGTGGCCTGAGAGGAAATAAAAAATAGCCAGCACCCCTGCTATTTCCTCCCTTGCCTCACCCAACAGCCTGGGATACATTTCATTTGGCCCTGGAGACTTGTTTCCTTCAAAGCCTGCCAGACCACTCAGAATCTCTTGTCTATGTTAATCTTTTAAATTTTATTACAGTCCTTCTCCCTGATTTCTATACCCACACCGTCCCCCTCACAAGTGAGCACTAACAAAAATTATTAATTTAGAACCCTCCTATATCCTCCAGCTCCACACACAAATTACCACTGTGGTCCTTAATGGGTCCCACTCTTTCCCTAGTTATACTTTTACCCTTAATGCACTTGCAAAACAACTTAGGATTTCCTTTATTTTATCTGCCAATATCCTTTCATGTCCCTTTTTTGCTCTCCTAATTTCCTTTTTTTTTTTAAAAAAAAAAAGAGTACCCAATTAAGTTTTTCCAATTAAGGGGCAATTTAGCGTGGCCAATTCACCTACCATCACATCTTTGGGTTATGGGGACGAAACCCACGCAAACATGGGGAGAATGTGTAAACTCCACACGGACAGTGACCCAGAGATGGAATCAAACCTGGCACCTCAGCGGCGTAAGGCAGCAAGGCTAACCCACTGCGCAACCGTGCTGCCCTCTAATTTCCTTTTTAAGGTCCCTCTTGCACGTTCTACACACTTCTCGGGCTTCTGCTGTTTTGAACCCTCGATATCTGCCATTAGCCCCCCTTTTTCTCCTGATCCAATGCTGTATATTCCCTGATATCAACGGTTCATAGGAGCTGGTTCAGCACAGTGGGCTAAACAGCTGGCTTGCAATGCAGAACAATGCCAGCAGCGCAATTTCAATTCCCGTATCGGCCTCCCCGAACAGGTGCCGGAATGTGGCGACTAGGGGCTTTCGCAGTAACTTCATTGAAGCCTACTTGTGACAATAAGCGATTATTATTATTATTCATTGAATTTGTTGGTCCCACCCTTTTTCTTGATTGGAACATGTTGGCCCAGCACTCTCCCTATTTCCTTCTTGAATGCACCCCACTGTTGTCACAGATTCATCTAAAAGTATCTGACCTCAGTGCACTCTGGCCAAATCACACCTGATCTTATTAAAATCAGCCATCCCCCTGTTTAGAACTGAGATTTCAGGCCCATCCTTGACTTTTTCCATAATAATCTTAAATCTAATGGGAGTTATGATCACATGTCTGCAAAATGCTCCCCCACTGATAGTTCAACCACTTGACTGGCTTTGTTACCTAAAATTAAGTCCAAGGCCGTCCCCTCTCTTGTAGGATCTTCTACGTTTCTCAGCCATTTCTTTGTTCCCCATTATGAATTGTCGCGTTTCTGACTGTAAGGGGCCTACATTCGTTTTTATTAATCTTTTACTCTTTATAGACCTAGAGAAACTTTTTCAGTCAGCTTTTAGGTTCCCCGCTAGCTTACTTTCATTGTCTATTTTTCCCTTCTTAATCAATCCCTTGTCCACCTTTGCTGGATTTTAAGCTGCTCCCAATCCTCAGGTCTTTGGCTATTTTGTTAATTTGTATGCTTCTTCTTGGAATCTAATACTATCTCTAATTTCCCTTTAATCCATGGTTTGGCCACAGTTCCCTTTCCATTCTTGGGCCAAATAGGAACCAACTAACTTTTGAGTTCACCTATTGGTTCCTTGAATGCCTCCCCATTGCCTGTCCACTGTCCTTCCTTTCAGCAATATTTCCCAGTCCATCATAGCTAACTCATGAGTCATACCATCATAGTTATCTTAACTGAGATTCAGGACCCTGGTCTCAGAATCAACTACCTCACTATTCACCCTGAGAAATAATTCTAGTGTATTATGGTCACTCAACCTCAAAGGTTCTCTCACTAGATTGCCAACTAATCCTTTCTCATTGCACAATACCCAGTTCAAGATGGCCATTTCCATTCCTGGTTCCTCAACATACTGGTCCAGAAAGCCATCCTGTATACACTCCAGAAATTCCTCCTCTATTGTACTGTGTCTAATTTGACTCAGCCATTCTATATGCAGATTAAAGTCACCCATAATCACAGATGTTTCTTTATCACATGTAACTCTGATTTCCTGTCAACATTACCATTACAGCTTGGTCTGTGTACCACCCTCACAAATGGTTTTTTGCCCCTCAGTGTTTCTTAACTCAACACATACAGATTCCATATCATCTCGGCTAATATCTTTCCTCAATATTGTATCAATATCTTCTTTAGTCAACAATGCAACTCCAGCGCCTTTTCCTTTCTGTCTGTCCTTTCCTATCTGCTCTTCTATTTCTCTCAGATTGTTAGGGGGCCTAAAGTGCACTTCCAGCAGTGTTATTGCTCCGTTTTGGTTTTAATTTCTACCCATAAGGTTTCATTTGAAGAGCCTTCTACGATGTTGTCCCTCCTTTCTGCTGTAATTGATTCCCTGATCAAAACTGTGACACCCCTGTCTCTTTTATCTCCTTGCTTATCTTGCCTGAAGATCCTATATCCTGCTGCCAATCCTGCCCCTCTCTCAACCACGTCTCTTAGAATCATAAGAGTTCCTACAGTACAGAAGGAGGCCATTCGGACCATCGAGTCTGCACCGATTCTCTGAAAGAGTACCCTACCTGGGCCTATTCCCCTGCCCCATTCCCGTAACCCCACTTAATGTTTGGACACTAAGGGGAAATTTAGCTTGACCAATCCGAGGAGGTTCACTTGATTGATTCCAGAGATGAGGGGTTTGTCTTATGATGAGAGGTTGAACAATTTAGACCTATACTCTCGAGAGTTTAAAAGAATGAGGGAAGATCAAACTGAGGTATCTGCGTTGATAAAAGGTTTGGATAAAGTAGACGGGAGCAGATGCTTCCTCTTGTGGGGCATCCCAGAACGAGACGTCATAGTCTTAGGATCAGAGGTAGCAAATTTAAAAAGGAGTCGAGGAGAAACTACTTCTCCCAAAGGATTGTGAATCTGTGGAATTTGCTACCCCAGAGTGCTGTGGATGCTGGGACAATGACTAAATTTAAGGAGGAGTTAGACAGATTTTAAATAGGTAATGGGTTGAAGGGTTATGGAGAACGGGCAGGACAGTGGAGTTAAGGTCAGGATGAGATCAGCCATGTCTAATGGCGGAGCAGACTCCATGGCCCAAATGGCCTAATTCTGCTCCTATATCTTATGAACTTATAAAAGAAAGTATTTTTAGTATGAGGGGTGGGACTTCGACTCCACAAGGATTATGTATGCTTTGGTTAAATCTCCCGATGTTGGCATGGATAAATGCATACCCAACAGCTGGACTGATGAGGATGATATTAAATAGGCTTTTCTAGTGTTGATTGTCTCCCCACCTACTTTAGGTTCAGTCTAGCAGATATCTTTAGAAATCAGTCAACTCAGTTAACAAGGGCAGCAAGAAGCCTCGGCAATAAACTACCGCACAACATTACAGACAACTGCACTATAATGGTCTGAGTAATCGAAGAACCGATACAGAAGTTGGTCTGGCATCAGTGCAAAGGAGATATATTAAACTTCAAAGCTCTTTTGGTGAAGACTTAAGTCAAATTCCACGTGGAACAGTAGCAAATGATATAGGCTGACAAGATAATTTGTCAGCGTCCTGAAATAACTCATTTTCGTTTCTCTGCCCTTTACACAAACCATTTTATTT
Organism: Scyliorhinus torazame; assembly: GCF_047496885.1. NCBI lineage: Eukaryota > Metazoa > Chordata > Chondrichthyes > Carcharhiniformes > Scyliorhinidae > Scyliorhinus > Scyliorhinus torazame. The sequence continues at coordinate 227,229,807 of NC_092709.1, forward strand.
TTTAATGCAATTTTATATTCACTTTCCTGAATTTGGAATATGAATGATATTTCTACCATTTCATATCCACATAAGCTGGATAACTAGAGAATCAATGTGAGGATAAAATATGCCTGACCTCAAGTGCAAAATCAGAGACACTTGAATTATGACAATAAGCCACCCAGGTTATGATGTGTTTGTGCTAGAGGAATTGAAAAAATCTGGATCAGGAGGATGGGTGGGGAGCATGGCACTAGGAAATTACATAATAAGAAACATCAGGATCTTAGTTGAACCTAGAAAATGGAAATGAAGATAATATTCAGACAAAGTTGACTGAAAGGGAGGTGATGTGGTGAAACATATTAGGAAAACTACAGAAATGAAAATGAAAATGAAATGAAATGAAAATCGCTTATTGTCACAATGAAGTTACTGTGAAAAGCCCCTAGTCGCCACATTCCAGCGCCTGTTCGGGGAGGCTGGTACGGGAATGCTCCAGTGGGAAGCAGAAATGTACAGTTAAACCACTATGGTTAAACATGTCTGAAATAAAAGATGCAGATCAGCCTAAGATAGTACACTGTGTGAAAAATAGGAAAGCAAGTCATTTAAATAGGTCACCTGAATCAAACTAATACAAATAAACAGCCAAGCGGCCCAAAATCAGAATATGGCCTTTTGTGTCAGGGAATCCAAGCTTGTGTTCACCTCGGGCTCGTATTCATAAATGACCCAACACTGAAAACATGGATACCGTTCTGGGAAACTGCAACCGCAGATTGATTAAGTTCAACTGAGGTTATTCTATATCAGAAACCAAGTAGAAAACATTAAACAAGCTCATTTGAAACAAAATAGCAACTTAGATTTGGAAAGGCTATTCAACAATTCAGATATCACAGGAAACATCTTTAACAGCATTAGTTTAAGCATGTTGATCAAATACATTCCTAAACCAAGACATTTAGAGTAAATAAATGTGGCTTAAAGAGAGCAACATAAATAAGAAAAAACATTTCTAAACATCCTGCAAAGGAATAGGACTCATTGGATGGCACAGGTTCATGTCTAAGGGGCAAAAAAAGAACTAGAAAAAAGCATGCATTACATCAGGGAGAAAGTATTTCCATTATAAAAGAGTGAAGAGGTGAAACCTATTAAAAAATACAAAGTGATTGAAGACATAATGCACAAAGGCCAAAAAACATTCTGAATGTGTTATTTTAAAGTATTCCCAAGGAGAATGTGATGTAGCCAATGACAGTAAATAGAAGTCATGGTTATTGAGCAGAAATGATGAGTGTATTGATTAGAAGTCCCAAAACAATAAATTCTCAAGTTAATTGGCATTTGTCCCAATGCTCAAAAGAGACGACAAGGTATTGACAACTATAAGAGGACTTTTACAAACTGGGTACCAGTAGATTGGAAACATGCTCACACAGTTCCTATGTTCAAAAAGGCAGAGACAGGTAATAAGGAACCCATTTATCTTAGTTCAATCCCATGTAAAATAATGGAATTAACTATCTGGTATAAATTTGAAAACTATCTTTACAATAATAATTTATTTGAAGATTCTGTTACTACTGCCGCTCCTCTCTTCCTCTCCTTTAGTTATAATTGTGGTTCTTGCGTTATGCAGTATGCATTTAGGGTTTCCGGGCATATTCTTTTGTTTTTGCAAGGGTGGGAATGACAAATCTTGCTCTATATGGGTGGCCTGCAATCCGGGAAAAGAAGGCTGGGCTGGATCATTGAATTATGAAATTAAGCCAATTACGATGTTGTTTTCCTGTTCATACTGTGCTCATGCGCGTTCAGCTGTATCTGTTTATTTGCCCCCCCCCCCTTCCTTGCTTTGGGTGCTGTATTATTTTGTAACTTTTGTTGTGTTATTTTGTTAAAAAATTTTAGATCTCAATAAACGTAATTATTTTTTAAAAGACTATGTACAAGTTGAAATCAAATCTGTGAGATTCCAAGCAAATTGTGGGCATGGTTTAAGGAAACTATTTGGCTACAGGGACAAAAACAACTGCCCTTTACTAGAGGAGTTGCCCTGTAATGGGGGCTGATTTTGGGCCCACTATGCTTCTTAATTCAGATTGCTGATTTAGACTCACAAAAAATCTATGCTAAGAGGCCCAATTTGCAGATAGTATGCAACGTTGGTTGAAGTAGAGGAGATAATTCAAAAATTACTTTATAAACTGTCTCAACACAATTAATCGGACAGAACAGCAGATTAAATTTAATATGGGCAAATGAAAAATACCGCACACTGGGAGAAAGATAATCCACACAAAAACTCAAAATGATAGTGCTGAAACAGACAAACTTAAGTTGATTAAAATCAAAGGAGACATATCAGATTTAATGCACAGGACTTGTCCTATTAGAGATAAGAGGTAAAAGTCAATAACATTTTAACTATATAGCCAAGACAGTAAATAGAAGTCATGGTTAGCAGCAAACGAATAATAATCACTATACTGATAGTTGTCCACAGGCTTATTGCAGGTTTCAGAGTGGACATTTGCTATCTTTGTGTGAAACAGAATAACACTATCTAAAGGGAATCTGTGACATCTGTGCCACTCAGGGTGAAGAATCCTCAATGAGATTCAGGGCCAGATTTTCAAAGCAGGTTCAGGAACCTGGATGAATTCCAGATTCCAAGCCCACACTTCAGCTATATTACCCTTATGGAGTTATTTTGAAATTCGAATAGCCTAATTGGCCAGGTGGTGAGCTGAGCACTCAATTAGTAGCACCTAGCACTTCAAGGAAGATGAAGTTGCCTACCTGGTGAAAAGCAGCAAAGACAGGGAACAGCCATGTTCGGGGGTTGCTGCTGCCTTGCCAAAGAGAACACGCAGGTCCTTACAGGGCCAGAAGTGTTGGTGCTAATGCAAGGGTCCATGCAATTTTAGTTCTACACTCCTGTATGCTTCACCTGATGCCGGAGTCTATGTACTTACATTGTGCATTTAATGTTTGCCCTATTGTGCATTTACTTTTCATGTACGGAATAATCTGTTTGAGCTGCACGCAGAACAATACTGTATCTCACACGTGACAATAAACCAATCCAATCCTCCAAAAGCAAATAAAAGTTCCAGCACTTGCACTCACACAACTAGGTCAATGAGAAAACAGTTGGAAAGAAAGACAATTTAACTGTATTGGCCCTACAGCAAATCCAGCAACTGTATAATATTATGTACAAGTTTTTCAGGTTTCCCGAATAAAAATTTAAAAATGGTATTCTCCATCGGACAGGCCTGTCATCGAGCATGCTTTCCATTTCCCATTCTGCCACTCACCCCTGCGGCCATAATTTTGAAATCTCACCCACACTGAATCCCAGCCCCAGTCATTGAGAATCAAGCACAAAATCTAAAGCATGACCTGAAATGAGATTTGAATCGCGTATAGAAAGGAGACCAAGAGAAGCAAAGAAAGATAGGTTTAAGCTAAGTAAGAGACAAAGTGCAAGAAAAATATTTACATTTTCCAATACAAATTAAATTTTGAAGTATTATTCTACAATTTTCAAATTAATTTTTCAATGCCAGAGAAACTGTCAGTAATTATGCCTCGTCAGACTGTTAAAATTTCATTTACACTGGAAGCGATGAGTTCCAGTGTTTTCCTGCCATTGAATTTGCAGGAATTCACTGGTGATATTTCTCCAGGGTTTCATGGTGTCTGTTGTACATTGCCCACGTCTCGGATGCTTACAGAAGGACAGGTAGCACTGCAGCCCTGTAGAACATGAGCTTGGTGCCGGGTTTCAGGTCTTTGCCATTGAATACTCTTTTCCTCAGTTGGCTGAAAGCTATGCTGGCACATTTAGTTTCATGACTGATATCTGCCCTCACTGGGAGGAGGCTTCCATGGTATGAGAAATGATCCATGTTGTTCAATGGTTCACCATGGATCTTGATATTCGGGGGCAATGTTGTGCTGCAGGAGCAGGGTGATAGAGGACATTGACTTCCGGATGTTTAGCCCAAGGCCCATTCTTTCATATATCTCCATGATTGCATCAACAGCATTTTGGGGCTCATCCTCTTGAGTGTGCATACGCAAGTATTGTCAGCATACTGCAGCTCAATGACAAATGGTTAGGGTGTCTTGCTTCTGTACTGGAGGTAGTGACGGTCGAATATTTTCCTGCCCATCTTTTTTAGTAGCTCCACTCTGGCGAGGAGCTTTATGGAAATGGACAGTTGAATGTTGCTGTGCGAAAGACAGAAAAAAGAGCATTGGGGCAATACCACAGCCTTGCTTAACCCCATTTTGTGCTTGTACCGGATCTCTGGAAGATCCGTTGGCAAGGATCATGGCTTACATGCCACTGTGCTGGCAGAGTATGGTGACAAATTTCTGCAGGCAGCCATATTTAAGGAGGGCGTTCCACATTCCCTCCCAAATGATAGAGAGTTGAAGGCCGTTGTAGAGTCAAGGAAGGTCATGGAGACGGTTGTTGCCCTCTGCATTTTTCTTGGACTTGTCTTGCTGTGAAGATCTGGTCCACTGTGCCTTTTGATGGATGAAATCCACATTGTGGCTCCAGTGGGAGCTCTTCAGATACAGGGGAAAGGCAATTGAGGAGGATTTTGGCAATGACCTTCCCTGTTTCGGACAGAAGAGATACCTTTCTACTGTTGCCCCAATCAGCCTTTTTTCACATTTTGAAGATGGTCATGATTGCAGGAGATCTCAGAGATCCCCTGGCATGTTCTCCTCCTTCCAGATGAGGGAGATGACATCATGTATTCACGCCAAAGCAGTACTTCTCCATTGTATTTTAGTGGGGTCTCCGTCTGCACCAGCGGTCTTATTGGTTTTTAGCTGCTGGGTGGTGTGTTCAACCGCATGTTGAGCTGGGATTGTGTTAATACGATGACTGGTGACGTGCTGTGGAATGTGGTCGAGGACACATATCAAGCACCAAGTCTCATTCGAGGAGATCCTCGATAAGCTAGTTCCAACAAGCACGGGCAGTTTCTCTGCCTTTGATAAATGCCAATCCATCTCAACTCTCAGTGGGGTAGGTCCGTGGATGCTTGGGCCGCAAATGGCCTTGACTGCAATGAAGAATCCACGCATGTCGTGGCCGGTTGAGGTATTTCCTACACTCTGTTCTATACATAACAGGATTTTGGTTGTGCCTCGGCTTTCATTTGTCCATGCTTTCTTTCCCTCAAAATTGCTTCAAATTCAGGAGCACCTTGCACTGTCGATTTAGTAGTTCCTAATCGTTCTCAGCAAACCAGTCTTGATGTTTCCAGGAATACCCTTGCAGGTTCTGACTATAATTACAGGCACACGAGGCACTCTGGACATTGTGGTTCCTGTTCATTGAGTATGGCCAGGTTGCTTGTGAGGCTCTGACTGAATAGGACTTTCTTCAAGTCCTTCAACGTTGATTTGCCTGCGTCAGCACTTCTGTGGCCACTGCTGGTTTAGGGCAGGTTGATGGAAATATAAGCCTGAATTAGGCAATGGTTAGTCCAGCAATGGTCAGGTCCTGTCATGGCACAGGTGATGAGAACATCCCTGCGGTCCCTCGTTCAGATCATGACATATTGACATAGGTGCCAATAATAAAATGATAATAATAATAATCGCTTATTGTCACAAGTAGGCTTCAAATGAAGTTACTGTGAAAAGCCCCTAGTCGCCACATTCCGGCGCCTGTTCGGGGAGGCCGGTACGGGAATGACCACAATGAGAGTGTTTCCATGAAGTTTTGTATTTATCTCTCTGACGAAATAGGATATTCCTTATAATCAGACCATGTTCTAACTATTTCATCAGAAGGAGGACTCCGTTGCTGTTAGCTTTTCCTTGCCAATCATGTCTTTCCAGAGTTTTATGTCCTTCCCAACTCTGGCATTTAAATCACTTAGGAGCATCAGCTGGTCCTGCTTTGGGACACAGGACAAGTGATCAAGGCTGAGACGTTCATTGATCCCACAAAGGGGCTTGCTGAGACGGTCAACTAGTGAGTTTTTTATAGTGAAGCCAACTCTGTGGATAGCAGAGATGATTGGAGCTCAGGGGTGCAATTTAATGGGGGAAGAAATAAAAAAAAGAGTCCATTGTGGCCGCCTTAAACGGGGTGTTTCCCGGTGCTTGCAGCACCAAGAACAACTCCACTCTTAAACAGGACTCTGTTCTTTTTTCAGGCCTTGGCGGGGAAGGTCCCACTGAGACCGCACTTACCTTAATTTCTTGCACGCTCAGCTTGCCAGTGCAGGAAGAGATCGGAGCGTCATTTGTAAATAGCGCCCCAATCTCCTGACACCTCAACGCAACCCCCGGACATCCCAGTTTATCGATTAGGGCGTCCTCGAGCATACCCCACCCCCACTCCATCTCCTAAGGGAAGTGCACCCCTGGGCCCGATACTCGGCACGGCCAAATAGCATCAGCAGTGCCAGGGTATCACCCTGTCCAGAGGACGACCACCTGGGGGGCTCCAATTACCTGGGAGAGCCTCCAAGTAGCATTCCCCCTGCTCCACGTTTAGGGAGACTATTGCTAAATGGCGACCGGGCGGGGTCTCCAAGGCAAATGGATTTTATGGACGGGATCCAGATTGTGACGCCTCGCGAGATCCCTTTTGATCTTGTAAGGCATAGCAAGCCGGGCAAATCTCGCAAGAGGCCTCTAGCGAGATTTACTGAGTCGGGCGCTGCGCGGACGTTAGATCGCACCCCAGGTCCGGTGCACGAATAGGGGCTAACACACACAATGTTGCCCTGAACCATCCCCATCCTGGGAACCCAATAACATGGGATTTTCAGCTCAATGAAGTGCGTGACCATATGCAGTTGTGAATGTAACCTGCGACCAGGAACAGACTGAAGCTGAATAACCTGTTAACCAACAGCCAGACACCGGCTCAATAGGAGACCAAATTCCCTCAATCAATGCAGTGGTAGAATCATAGACTAACAGCACAATCAGTGAAGGACCACAACATTCAGATTTCTCTGCTTAACTGCATATTCGGGAAGTTGCTGCCGAATTTATCCCTCAACAATGAGCGCTGGCAGTCTCGTTCTTACTCTCGATGCACAATCCAGGACAATATAACCAAGACCGAAGGAAGACATTCAAGTACTATACGCAGATCAGGGAGGAAATACAAGGATGATCCCTAATTTTAGAGCTATAAGAAAAAGATCAGTGGAATCTGGGCATGTCAGCTGAGGTGCTTTTAAGGGTATACAAAACTGTACATTTCATGAAAAAACTAAATCTGACAATTTATTTCTAATTAAATGGCAAGAACTAGACCAGGGATAGGCAAGTTCAGATGTAATTTAGGGCAGCGTGTTTCAAATTCTCTTTCTCGGGACCCACTTTTGTCAACCAGCTGTCGTTGGTGACCCAAGCCGGCCGACCTCGGCAACCCCACACCGGAAGGCGGGCGGGCCTGTCCGGGGAAGGCGGGCGGGCCTGTCCGGGGAAGGCGGGCGGGCCTGTCCGGGGAAGGCGGGCGGGCCTGTCCGGGGAAGGCGGGCGGGCCTGTCCGGGGAAGGCGGGCGGGCCTGTCCGGGGAAGGCGGGCGGGCCTGTCCGGGGAAGGCGGGCGGGCCTGTCCGGGGAAGGCGGGCGGGCCTGTCCGGGGAAGGCGGGCGGGCCTGTCCGGGGAAGGCGGGCGGGCCTGTCCGGGGAAGGCGGGCGGGCCTGTCCGGGGAAGGCGGGCGGGCCTGTCCGGGGAAGGCGGGCGGGCCTGTCCGGGGAAGGCGGGAGGGCCTGTCCGGGGAAGGCGAGCGGGCCTGACCGGGGAAGGCGGGCGGGCCTGTCCGGGGAAGGCGGGCGGGCCTGTCCGGGGAAGGCGGGCGGGCCTGTCCGGGGAAGGCGGGAGGGCCTGTCCGGGGAAGGCGGGCGGGCCTGTCCGGGGAAGGCGGGCGGGCCTGTCCGGGGAAGGCGGGCGGGCCTGTCCGGGGAAGGCGAGCGGGCCTGACCGGGGAAGGCGGGCGGGCCTGTCCGGGGAAGGCGGGCGGGCCTGACCGGGGAAGGCGGGCGGGCCTGTCCGGGGTAGGCGGGCGGGCGGGCCTGTCCGGGGAAGGCGGGCGGGCCTGTCCGGGGAAGGCGGGCGGGCCTGTCCGGGGAAGGCGGGCGGGCCTGTCCGGGGAAGGCGGGCGGGCCTGTCCGGGGAAGGCGGACGGGCCTGTCCGGGGAAGGCGGGCGGGCCTGTCCGGGGTAGGCGGGCGGGCCTGTCCGGGGTAGGCGGGCGGGCTTCTCCATGGAAGGCGGGCCTCTCCAGGGAAGGCGGGTGGGCTTCTCCATGGAAGGCGGGCCTCTCTAGGGAAGGCGGGAGGGCCTCTCCAGGGAAGGCGGGTGGGCTTCTCCGGGGAAGGTGGGCGGGCCTCTCCGGGGAAGGCGGGCGGGCCTGTCCGGGGAAGGCGGGCGGGACTCTCCACGGAAGGCGGGCGGGTCTCTCCAGGGAAGGCGGGCGGGCCTCTCCAGGGAAGGCGGGCGGGCCTCTCCAGGGAAGGCGGGCGGGCCTCTCCAGGGAAGGCGGGCGGGCCTCTCCAGGGAAGGCGGGCGGGCCTCTCCAGGGAAGGCGGGCGGGCCTCTCCAGGGAAGGCAGGCGGGCCTGTCCGGGGAAGGCGGGAGGGCCTGTCCGGGGAAGGCGGGCGGGCCTGTCCGGGGAAGGCGGGCGGGCCTGTCCGGGGAAGGCGGGCGGGCCTGACCGGGGAAGGCGGGCGGGCCTGTCCGGGGAAGGCGGGCGGGCCTGACCGGGGAAGGCGGGCGGGCCTGACCGGGGAAGGCGGGCGGGCCTGTCCGGGGTAGGCGGGCGGGCGGGCCTGTCCGGGGAAGGCGGGCGGGCCTGTCCGGGGAAGGCGGGCGGGCCTGTCCGGGGAAGGCGGGCGGGCCTGTCCGGGGAAGGCGGGCGGGCCTGTCCGGGGAAGGCGGGCGGGCCTGTCCGGGGAAGGCGGGCGGGCCTGTCCGGGGAAGGCGGACGGGCCTGTCCGGGGAAGGCGGGCGGGCCTGTCCGGGGTAGGCGGGCGGGCCTGTCCGGGGTAGGCGGGCGGGCTTCTCCATGGAAGGCGGGCCTCTCCAGGGAAGGCGGGCGGGCTTCTCCATGGAAGGCGGGCCTCTCCAGGGAAGGCGGGAGGACCTCTCCAGGGAAGGCGGGTGGGCTTCTCCAGGGAAGGTTGGCGGGCCTCTCCGGGGAAGGCGGGCGGGCCTGTCCGGGGAAGGCGGGCGGGACTCTCCACGGAAGGCGGGCGGGTCTCTCCAGGGAAGGCGGGCGGGCCTCTCCAGGGAAGGCGGGCGGGCCTCTCCAGGGAAGGCGGGCGGGCCTCTCCAGGGAAGGCGGGCGGGCCTCTCCAGGGAAGGCGGGCGGGCCTCTCCAGGGAAGGCGGGCGGGCCTCTCCAGGGAAGGCGGGCGGGCCTCTCCAGGGAAGGCAGGCGGGCCTCTCCAGGGAAGGCGGGCGGGCCTCTCCAGGGAAGGCGGGCGGGGCTCTCCAGGGAAGGCGGGCGGGGCTCTCCAGGGAAGGCGGGCGGGTCTCTCCAGGGAAGGCGGGTGGGCCTCTCCAGGGAAGGTGGGCGGGGCTCTCCAGGGAAGGCGGGCGGGCCTCTCCAGGGAAGGCGGATATAACATTATCACAACACTGAAAGGAACATGCATGCAGCAACATAAACATATCTACTTTCAAGACTTTGGAAAACCAATGCAAATAGCTGTGGACCTCCAATATTCTGCTACATTTTGCAAAACATGAGTTTTTCTTAGGTCTGAACTTGACCTTTTTATTATATGCAAAATAAATGAGGCTCACTTCGAATTTCACTTAACATGGTCAGTACAAAGCAAAACAGATTTTCTGCACAAAGAATTCTCAATGTTAGGAGGAAAACATTAACTGAAAACACCTATTTTATGCTTCCTCAATTTGCATAAACAGTTGAATACTATTTACTTACAATCATTTGAATCACATTTTCCCACCTATCATGACATGCTATTAGTAAGCAAAGAAGCAATTTCAATTTAGCTATCACACAAATGTTACTTCTACATCGAAAATTTGCATTTCACATTAAATTCCCATTTTGAAATATTTTATGCCAGTGTAAAAACAAAAACAATGCCACATAACGATTACAAAAGGAACATATATCTGAATTAATTATAGCTTAAAGTAATCTGATCTTCGTGGCTAAATTTTCAACAAGATGCATGTTTTGAATTTTTTACCTAAGGTGCTTTTGATCGCGCTCACAAATACAACTTTTAAAGAAATCTTATGGGGAGGTCTCTAATCTACACAAGACTCAAAGAAAATAAAAAGTATTCTTTTGAGGTGCTTGTCTCTGTAAGACAGCATAGCAGAGGAGTGTCACCTAGCTCCAGGGACCAATGGGACCGAGAGTGCGCAATCATCCCATAGGGTGGAGTCCCCTCCCGGGCAGAATACATCTGGGAGCCATGTAGTTAAGATGTAAAGGCAGGGCAGCGAGGCGAGCGGCCTCTGTACCATTATTCCTTGATATTAATAAACTCTGTTTGTTCACACGAAGAGCCTCCGCCTGATCGCTGGCAGGCTACCACACTGGCGACGAGGATAAAATCGGATGTCAAGGATAATATTAATAATAAATACCGCCAACCTGCGAGTATTCAGTTAAATTGAAGTCTGAAGGAAGGAAAGACTCACCCGAATGCCTGTTTGAACTGATGCAGAGCAAACCGGACTTGACTAGTTCAGTCAGGCATTTGGGAAAATTTAGAAAACAACCCTCAGAAGCAAAAGCTGTGATCCTGAGTTAAGAAAAAAGGAACTGAAGTTAAATGAAGAAGAAAAAAAAAAAAGAAAGGAGAGCACAGGGAGCAGTGCCAAAGGTAAGAGGGGGAAAATGCCCCAAGGAGCTGCAGAACCAGTCCCAAAGGTGAGCCTCTAGGCTCCTGATCTGAACAGAACCTGCAGGGGTGTCCAAGTAGAGCTCCCTGCACTGGTCGACTGCAGGCAGCGAGTGTCTGAAGTTTTTTGGAAGAGAAGACGTCTATCTGTTCGGGGGGGGAGAGAGCATTTAAATACAGCCCTGTGATCTTGAGAGCGCAGGATTCGTTGGTGAAATTGACAAAACAAAAGGCACATTGGGAGAAAATTGACTTTTTTTAGATAGCTGAGAGACTCAGAAGAGAGCTGTGGAAATTGTTGAGAAAGTTTCCCACCTAAAAGAAAATAAGTGAAGCTATTTAGAAGGGGGTCCACAAGGAGGAGCTGCAGGTTTTTGTCAAAACACCAATAGCGCAGGAAAGCACAGGCAGAGAGAGATAAAACAGTAGCCGTGAGCAAAAAATTATTCTTAAAGTGGCAGTGCATTTAAAGTTGTACAACATTAATTCAACAACCACCAGAAGGAACAAAGAACAAGAGAAAACCCCAGATTGAGGGTAACTTTAAAAAGGAGGTCCATAAACAACGGACGACCTCAGAGATGGTAATGAACACCTTGAGAAAGAGGCAACACTGGATCTTAGGGAGGCAGGTCTTCAAGGGAGAGGTAACGTCAGGCTTCAAGTAGGCAGTAAAAGAAAGGGGGGGGGGGGGGAGACGACCAAAGAAGTGGGCAACAGAAGACCTTAAAGGATTAAATGAAGAGCTGCAGGCAACAAGACTCACGTTGCATTCCGTCCCTTTGCATCACATTGAGAAGTTCCTTGGACGTTTTTGCAATAAACAAGCAAATGATAAAGTTGTAATCAGTCAGAAAGTAAGGCATGTTACAGCAGAACGAGAGCCAAGAGGGAAAAGAAAAGAGTTGGGTAAACTTACACAAAAACTGAAGTAGGAAATGAGTTAAAAGTTTGTGGTCATGTTCGAATTGCAAATCAGTCCAACTACATCAAAGTCAATATGCCAACGGTGGAAGAAACAAGAAAATCTATCATGGTCAGTAAGAAACAATACAACATTCACCAGCCAGTGGAAAGGAAACTAAAGTTGGCGGCAGAAGAAAAACAAAATTTGTTGAGACAAAAACCACAAGCAGAACCCAACAGAGCTCATGGAATGGAACTCGAGTAGAGCCAAGGAAATCCCACTGCAATGAGTGAGAGGACTGCTAGTCACAGATTGAAACACATCAAAAATGTGATCCACGTGTTCATACAGGACATCTTGTATCATCTACTAAAAGAGTCATTCAAAGTTCATTAAAAGTAAGATTGATCAATTAAAACAGCATTTGTTTCTGAATCTGAACTCGTTACCTTTCAAACCAAGCTTGAAACATTAGACGGTCAAAATTTGACAGGAAACAACACATTGAGGTTCTTAGAGAATCATTCACTGCTAAAGAACAGAGAGCTGCCAAATTTCAAACAGAGGATATCAAGACTTCCTCATTGGAGAGAAATATTAGGGATTTAGAAGATGAAATTCCAATGCTAAAGGCTAATGGTACTTTGAGTATTGAAGACCGGAAAGAGGATCTTAAGCAGATGGAAGTTTACAAGAGCCATTATCGGGAATACTTTGGAGGTTCTATCGAGGGATTAACTATGTTATGTGGAGAATACTGATGAGTTTGAGAAACGGGCAGTCTGCATAGAGGCTGAAACTGTCCGACATTTGAGGGTGCTGCGAAGGACCTAGCAGTGGACAAGCGCAAAGGAAGAACACAACTATTGTTACCAGTGAGCAATTCAGTAGAGTTGTCTAATAAACATAACAAGAAGGATTAAAGAAATGTTGAACATAGACGTAGATTTTGGTGCAACCACAACAAAACGAACATGGCAATGGTCCGAAATCATGCACAGCACGAGAAGGTAGCAACCATTATCAAATGTTGTTCGAGAGAATGTTGGATCCACATTGAAAGAGACCCGAGGATCGATAAACTGAATGGATTGCAAAAGCAGAGCTAGGGACAAGAGAATGGTGGTCCCTTCCGGCAAGAGAATGTTATTATGGCCAAACGTAAAGCACAGTAATGGAGGAAGAACACTCAGGTATTTATTAACAAAGTACTAAGCTGGCGGAAACTTCAGTTCATTGGGAATTTCCTGCAAAGAGTTGAACGGGCTCAGATCAAACTGCACCTGGTGGTGCCAGTGAGAAAAGCTTCAGGGTGGAGGAGGAAATGGATGTATAGCATAACAAATTCCTCAGGCCCAAGCAGAAGAGTGGTTGATGCAGTTCACGAAGGAAATGGAGATGACATGCCAGAATAAAAACGCTGAAATGGTCACACTGATAGATATGGACAAGAGCTAATATGGTAACATGGTTGATGGGAAAGATGCTACTGGAAATGCTAGAACGAGAAGGGACTTTATCACACAACCGAAGTACCAGAAACAGAGTACACAACCATCACCTTCACAAGTGACAGGCCGAGAACATGAAGGAGCGGTCAAGACATAAGAATGTGCTGTATTGCGTTGACAGTACCGGCATACAATGTAGTGTAAGGTACTTGATAGAGAAAAGCACCAACGGGGGATTGGAGAGTGACACCTTTCACAGAGTAAAGTATGCAGTCCTTGGCAGCGCAAAGTCTAGGACAGAACTCTGAAAGCAGCAAGCCTGTACGGAAGAGCTCTATGGAAGACTATGGGCACGATTCAGCGACCCCCTTAGCAGAGCCGGGCACAACAGGTGAATCTGCGAGGAGTCTTTCCTGCTGATGATCTTCAGCTGCTGAGAAACAGCCCACTGACGTGTCATTCAGCGGACTTTAACTTCAGTCCGCTGAATCATGCCCTATATTTGGAACTGTGCATAGTCGAAGCCTGCTAGTAGAAATTTCATGCTACATGATCAAGCCTCATCATCGAACAATTGTTACATCGATTTACAAGTGTCTAACTTGTGTACATAATGTTTGGGTAGAATTTGCCTTGAGCAGATTAATTTTAAAGACTTATAAAAACATCAAAGGGGGAGGGATGTAGTAGATTGAGGTGCCTGTCTCTTTAAAACAACACAACTGAGGAGTCTCATCTGGCTCCAGGGACCAATGGAAACTGAGGGCAAATGATTACCCCAGAGGGTGGAATCCCCTCCCAGGCAGAATACATCAGGAAGCCATGTAGTAAAGATGTAAAGTGCTGCTCCAGGGCAGCGAGGCGAGTGGCCTCTGGACCATTGTCCGTTCTTATTAATAAACTCTGTTTGTTCTCATGAACAGCTTCCGCCTCATCGCAACCAAGCTACCTCAGCCAGATAGGCAACAAAGATTGGGATGAGAGATAACCAAGTATTTAGAATTGGTTTTGTAAAAATAAATCACTGCTCTGATACAACAATTTGGATCTATCAATTTTAGGAATGAAACTTTATTTTCTCTAGAAAATGAGCTCAATGTACTCTGAAAATTAGGTGAGCTGCTTTTGGAACACACAATAGGATTACTCTAGCTTTCTTTTTCAAACATTCTGTGCATCAACTTGGTCAAAGTGATTTACTGCATAAAAGTAACAACCTAGATTGAATATCTGCTGAGGCAAGGGTGCCGCCAGTGCAAGCACTGGGGAACACTGAGAGGCGGAGGCATCGAATGCAGAATGTAATAGTCCAGTTGCCCGTACATCATCAATCTATATTAGTTTAGTTGTTATTCCATATTGAATGAAGGAGGGTTGGTCAAGTTGCACCTCCTGCAGCAAAAATAAAAATCTTTTGTGGACCAATAATCAATAGTCTTACAAATTCAGCATTACTGGAATAGTTAGCATAGTATTTATCATTAAAATAATCCAGAGTCACGTCAGATTTGAACGTGAAAGAATTAACAACTGGCAGTGAGAGCATTTCTCACCTATCTGAAAGTAGTTTAGGAATAGTCTATAATGTCTCCCGATAAAAAATTTTAATTAATTATAAATCCAGTAAATGTGGATTATTGTAAACACAGAATTGCACTCTACTTCATATCCTATAACCTGCAATGCTCTATGTATAAAGAACTGTTGTTATTAGTTATGAGTTTGCAAAATGCTTCAAGAAATAAAATGTTACCCTGATGTACACTCTGAAGAATGACCTGAACAGTTCATTTGGTTATGTATGCAGGCTCACTAAATAGAAAATGTTCTTTAATAACCAGTGATAGGCACTCCAAATGGCAAAAACAATGCTAGTTGAAAGGAATCCATTCAAAGAAATTATAGTGAAGATTGAAATGGACATTGTCGCACTGGAACAGATAAGTAGATAGGTTTTGGACAAATGGTAACAGAAGATGGCAGATGCATTGCCAAAATTGGAAGAGATAGCCAAAAGTGATTTTGTGAAGGATGTGTTAACAACAAGAAAACACAAGATTATAACAAGGGAAAAAACTCATAAGATGTTACATTTTATCCACTTTCTGGACAATAAATAAAGATCTGTGGAAGAAAATAGAGATCCATTAAATGTGGGTGCAAAGAGGTATGCTAATTATTTCATATACAGACCATAAGACCAATGAAGAGGTATTTGAAATTGAAAGAATGAAAAGAACTCGAAAAACTGAAATCCAGAAAAGAAAATGTCAGTGTTTCAGCTGCAGACACCGTTTCTCTGAGGCAACGTGCAAGACCGCAGAAAAAGGGGTTGTCTAGACATAGTTGAATGACAATATCAGAGTGGTTGCATATGAGCTACAGTGGATGGGTGAGCATACTGCAAGACAGACAAGCGTGTGGCCCATCATTGACAGCAGATTTCCTTTTTAAAAAAAATTAATTTAGAGTATTCAATTTTTTTTCCAATTAAGGGATAATTTAGCGTGGCCAATCCACATACCCTGCACATCTTTTTTGGGTTGTGGGGGTGAGGCCCACGCAAACACGGGGAGAATGTGCAAACTTCACACAGACAGTGACCCAGAGAAGTCACTTTTATTTTAAGTGCAGCTTTTATTGCTTCCTGAACTTGGGTCCCCAGGTTTCTCTGCTGTTTCACATGGGGAGAATGTGCAAACTGCACACAGACAGTGACTCGGGGCCGGGATCCAACCCAGGTCCTCAGTGGTGTGAGGCAGCAGTGCTAACCACTGCTCCGCTGTGCCACCCTGAAAGCAGATTTCCTAATAGGAATGGCTACAAGTAGCAGCAAGTGCCCCGACGAAAGACAAGAAACAGGCACAGTGCTAGACTTCTCCTGGAATACATTTGAGTAATAATTTAAGAAATTAAGTGTACTACACTTTTGTACAGTCAATACATACAGCATTCAACCATTATCGATCAATTCCTTAAAATGTGTTTCTTCTGAAATAGTTAAAACTTAATGCATGGCCTGAGAGGGGAGGATTATAGTTCTCTTCCAGGATTGCAATTTTGAGTCTAAATGCAATACTTGCAAAGCACATTTGCAGTTACATAAAAATCATTGCAGCCTGTGCTTTTGTAGATACACCGTCCTCCCATTAGAAAAGGGTAGCTATGGCAACACATCCATTTAAAGAGAAAGGTCCTTATTTCATTAGTGATAATGCAATTTCACATAAAGCCTTGATTTACGATTTACGACAACAGGGCTGCAAAGTCAATCCCAATTAACAGCATTTTTATTGAATAGCTTAATATTGTCAACTTACATCCACCTGGAATCAGGTTTTGATTGCCTGCCTGAATTCATTCATATTGGACACAAGAATGGGCAGCACAGTGGCACAATGGCTAGCACTGCTGCCTATGGCACTGAGGACCCGGGTTTGAATCCCGGCCCTGAGTCACTGTCTGTGTGGAGTTTGCAAATTCTCCCCGTGTTTGTGTGGGTTTCACCCTCACAACCCAAAGATGTGCAGGGTAGGTGGATTGGCCACACTAAATTACCGCTTAATTGGAAAAAAATAATTGGGTACATAAATTTATTTTAAAAATATTGGACACAAGAGATAGTCACCTCATCAAGGAGGTAACTGCATATTCAAGTCCCAAGCGGCCTATATTCATGTAAAAAGTCTTCTACCAAACAAGATCCACATCTGTAAAATTAGGAAATCAGTCATGTGCTTTCTTTTCCTCCCTACTTTCAGGATCAAATGCATCACAAATGAGGCTTCAGTGCAATGTTACTATATTCATGTTTGCTGTACCAGATCAATCTTCAAGGCCAGGACATATTCTGAACAATTTGCACACGTAACTGTATAGAATAAAATATGCTTTTATCATAGTTATTCAATGATAACCCATCTGCAGTTACTGTAAATGTACCACCTGCATACTTTCCATTCCACAATACCTGTATCTCTCCGTCAAAACTTCAGTCTTAGTTAATTAACTTATTGCAAGGTTAAGCAATAGTTAATTCAAATGCTATCTATACTTTTATCTACATTTCTAAGTTTTTAAGAATCAGTGCAGGAGACATCCATAATTGAAGCATTGCACTTCGGCTACACCACTACCCTCCATTCAGTACCCTCAGAGTAACTGTGTTTACCCAGTGCTTACATAGACACCAACGCAATACTAAGAAAGCTGGCAAAAATAGATAAAAGAACATTAATGTGTGCATATTTCAATGATTGAATATTCTTATCACACCATATCCTTCAGCTGCAGTTGGAGACAGGACCTGAGGGAGTGAGCCTCGCTTTATCCTGCCATAACAAACACTGGACTGTACAGGGACAAACTTCCTAAAGTACAGGTTACAGTACAGATATCCTGAAGCTAAGAGAACAGAGACTAGAGTATTGTTTTGAACAATTAAAGGAAGAATAAACAAGGTGTTTTGAGTTAAAGGGACAATAGCAGTAACTAGATTTAAAGTGGGACAGCAGACTTCAGAGGTAGATGAAACATTGGTGTCATTCAAATACAGTTTGGGAATTGTGTGTTAAAGCAATTGTGTACAGTTTGCATAGCAGTGAAGACAAATAAATTCTAACAGCGTTGGTGTAAAATCTGGATTCGCTGTTAAAAGTAGAGCATAAGCTTTGTTTAAAAGTGCTATTTGGAAAACCTGGTCTGGATTCTGGAATGCCAACCGCTAAGGGAAAGAATTATGATTGTGGGAGAAAATTTTAAAGCGTATTTTTGGAACCCTCATGTGACAATCATCTGGGGGGATTGAGGAGAAAACCAGTGACACTAACTTGGGTTCAGAGCAGAGTGCGTGTATTTAACCACAGGCATTTTGTGTTAATGAGACCATTGTAGATTAAGATGTACTTTGTAATCGATGTTCATCTAACACCAGTGTGTAACTGTTTAGCTAAGATGGGGGTGTGTGGGGGAGAGAGAAGAGAGAGAGAAAGCCCCCTATCGTTATCCAATATTTTCATGTTTTCATGTTGTTTAAACTAATTAGTGGTCTTGTCATTCTGTTCCTCCACATGTTATTTTAAAAACGTTACGGCCTTTTGAGCCAGGGTTCCATTCGGGGATCTTCTCGTCAGTGATAACATAACCTCACACTTTATTGGTCAATCCATGCGGCAAATATATCTTTCCCGGAGGTTTGAAGTTAAACATAAACTAGAAAGAATACAATACTCCAGACAGAGTCTCACCAATATTCTGCACAACTGAAATATCATTTCCTCACCTTTGATTTTCCAGCCCCTTGAGGTAAACACCTACATTTTTTAGTCTTTTGGATTGTATTTTGTTAGCATTTAGTGATGTATGTATACAGTCAACTAAATCTTGCTGCTCCTCCACAGTCTTTAAGAAAATAGTCTACATTTTCTGATTCTGACTCATTACTTCTCTACATTTGACTCATCTGCCACTCTTCAAACATCACATTTGCCCCCAAACGGCATAGTATTCCCCCTAAATTCGGATATTTGGATATACAACACTCAATTCCTTTATCCAAATCAATAATATGGTGAATAGCTAAGCCAGCCACGACAGAAACTCAGGAATATCACTGATCACATCCTGCCATTCAAAGGACACTTTATCATTACTGTGTCTCCTATCTCCCAACCAATCACAACGTGATCTCCAATTTCAGGTGTTCAATATTTTGCTAATAATCTCAGATAGAACCCACTGTGCTAGTGGCCTCATCAATATTTCAATTTGATTAGTCAAACATGATCGAGTCTTCACAATTCATGCTCTTTTTGGTTAATTTAGCCCAAGTGCTCAGTTAATCTGATGATGGATTCCAGTTTGTACCTCACAACTAGTTAATCTGGCAAGTCCAGTTGAGTCCAGCTGTACAATTTTGCTCGGGAATTGTAACCTTTTCACAGTTCATGCATGCGTATTCAACCTGAATGGTACATGAATCCAGGAACATTCACATTATGCATATAATAGCTATCTGAACAAGCAAAGAAATGGCAGAGCTGTACCAATATTGTAACAACACAGCCAGCTCCAAAGGGTAGACAGTTAAAAACAATCCATATATAGGGCTCATTTAATTGCTCAGCATGTAAATATTTTTTTAAAATATTTTAATTCTCCTCCATTTTCATATTTTCTCCCACATTTACGCCCATCAACAATAAACAATAATCAGCAAGATATGTCAATCCCCATAATAACAACAATCCCATCCACCCACCAACCCCCAAACATCAGCCCGCATGTTTACATAAACAAATGACAAAAAGGAATCAGGGATTACCCGTAGTCACCCTTAATCTACACAGCCCCCCCCCCCCCCCCCCCCACCTCCCCCCAAACTAATGTTCGATGTTATCCAGTTCTTGAAAGTGCATAATAAATCGTGCCCATGACTTGTAGAACCCCTCCGAGCTTCCCCTCAGTTCAAACTTAACCTTCTCAAGGGTCAAGTATTCCAACAGGTTCCCCCGCCACATCAGGGCACTGGGTGGAGAGGCTGATCTCCATCCCAGCAGGATCTGCCTTCGGGCGATCAACGAGGCGAAGGCGATGATATCTGCCTCCGCACCCGTTTCCAACCCTGGCTGGTCCGACACCCCGAATATGGCCTCCTGGGGATCCGGGTCCAGTTTCACACGCACCACCTTGGAAATTACCCTAAACACCTCCTTCCAGTACTCCCCTAGCTTTGGACAGGACCAAAACATATGAACGTGATTCGCGGCTCCCTCCCCCCCGCAACGCTCACACACATAGATCATAGAACATAGAACAATACAGCGCAGTACAGGCCCTTCGGCCCACAATGTTGCACCGAAACAAAAGCCATCTAACCTACACTATACCATTATTATCCATATGTTTATCCAATAAACTTTTAAATGCCCTCAATGTTGGCGAGTTCACTACTGTAGCAGGTAGGGCATTCCACGGCCTCACTACTCTTTGCGTAAAGAACCTACCTCTGACCTCTGTCCTATATCTATTACCCCTCAGTTTAAAGTTATGTCCCCTCGTGCCAGCCATTTCCATCCGCGGGAGAAGGCTCTCACTGTCCACCCTATCCAACCCCCTAATCATTTTGTATGCCTCTAATAAGTCTCCTCTTAACCTTCTTCTCTCCAACGAAAACAACCTCAAGTCCATCAGCTTTTCCTCATAAGATTTTCCCTCCATACCAGGCAACATCCTGGTAAATCTCCTCTGCACCCGCTCCAAAGCCTCCACGTCCTTCCTATAATGCGGTGACCAGAACTGTACGCAATACTCCAAATGCGGCCGTACCAGAGTTCTGTACAGCTGCAACATGACCTCCTGACTCCGGAACTCAATCCCTCTACCAATAAAGGCCAACACTCCATAGGCCTTCTTCACCACCCTATCAACCTGGGTGACAACTTTCAGGGATCTATGTACATGGACACCTAGATCCCTCTGCTCATCCACACTTTCAAGAACTTTTCCATTAGCCAAATATTCCACATTCCTGTTATTCCTTCCAAAGTGAATCACCTCACACTTCTCTACATTAAACTCCATTTGCCACCTCTCAGCCCAGCTCTGCAGCTTATCTATATCCCTCTGTAACCTGCTACTTCCTTCCACACTATCGACAACACCACCGACTTTAGTATCGTCTGCAAATTTACTCACCCACCCTTCTGCGCCTTCCTCTAGGACATTGATAAAAATGACAAACAGCAACGGCCCCAGAATAGATCCTTGTGGTACTCCACTTGTGACTGAACTCCATTCTGAACATTTCCCATCAACCACCACCCTCTGTCTTCTTTCAGCTAGCCAATTTCTGATCCACATCTCTAAATCACCCTCAATCCCCAGCCTCCGTATTTTCTGCAATAGCCTACCGTGGGGAACCTTATCAAACGCTTTGCTGAAATCCATATACACATCAACTGCTCTACCCTCGTCTACCTGTTCAGTCACCTTCACAAAGAACTCAATAAGGTTTGTGAGGCATGACCTACCCTTCACAAAGCCATGCTGACTATCCCTGATCATATTATTCCTATCTAGATGATTATAAATCTTGTCTCTTATAATCCCCTCCAAGACTTTACCCACTACAGACGTGAGGCTCACCGGTCTATAGTTGCCGGGGTTGTCTCTGCTCCCCTTTTTGAACAAAGGGACCACATTTGCTATCCTCCAGTCCTCTGGCACTATTCCTGTAGCCAATGATGACATAAAAATCAAAGCCAATGATCCAGCAATCTCTTCCCTGGCCTCCCAGAGAATCCTAGGATAAATCCCATCAGGTCCCAGGGACTTATCTATTTTCAGCCTGTCCAGAATTGCCAACACCTCTTCCCTACGTACCTCAATGCCATCTAATCTATTTACCTGGAGCTCAGCATTCTCCTCCACAACATTATCTTTTTCCTGAGTGAATACATCCTCTACTCCTTCAAAAAATCGGCTCATCCTTGCCCTCGTGAGGTGCGCTCTATATACCACCTTCAGCTGTATCAGCCCCAACCTCGCACATGAGGTGGCTCAGCATGTAAATATAATCTATTTAGAGCAGAAAAGCTCCAGGTGTCAGCCATAATGGCTGTGAAAACAAAACTGGACCCAATGCACTGTACAAGAGTAGATACCTTTTTACACCGCTTTTAACATTCAATGAAAACAGAACAGCTAATGTCACAACCTTTGTTCAACCACTTTAAATATTCACTCCCTCCAGTGGCAGGTGTGCATATATGCTGCATAAAGCTTTCTTCAGCAGCACCTTCACCTAAAAGGACATGGGCAGCAGATACATGGGGACATTGGCTCACTGTCTGTGCTGAGTCTGCACATTCTCCCCATGTCTGCGTGGGTTTCCTCCGGGTGCTCCGGTTTCCTCCCACAGTCCAAAGATGTGCAGGTTAGGTGGATTGGCCATGCTAAATTGCCCTTAGTGTCCAAAAATGTTAGATGGGATTACTGGGTTACGGGGATATGGTGGAGGTGTGACCTTAAGTGGGGTGCTCTTTCCAAGGCTCGAATAGCCTCTTTCTGCATTGTAAATTCTACGATTCTATGACACCTACTTGCAAGTTCCCCTTCAAGTCACACATCATCCTAACTTGGAACTATATTGATGTGGAGATATCGGCGTTGGACTGGGGTGAGCACAGTGAAAAGTCTTACAACACCAGGTTAAAGTCCAACAGGTTTGTTTCGAATCACTAGCTTTCGGAGCACTGCTCCTTCCACAGGTGAATGAAGAGGTGGGTTCCAGAAACATAGATAGACAAAGTCAAAGATGCAATACGATAATTTGAATGCGAGTCTTTGCAGGTAATTAAGTCTACAGGTCCAGACGGAGCAACTGGAGAGAGGGATATTCACAGATTAAAGAGGTGTGAATTGTCTCAAGCCAGGACAGTTGGTAGGATTTCGCAAACCCAGGCCAGATGGTGGGGGGTGAATGTAATGCGACATGAATCCAAGGTCCCGGTTGAGGACGTACGCATGTGTGCGGAACTTGGCTATAAGTTTCTGCTCGGCGATTCTGCGTTGTCGCGCGTCCTGAAGGCCGCCTTGGAGAACGCTTACCCGAAGATCAGAGGCTGAATGCCCTTAACTGCTGAAGTGTTTTCCGATTGGAAGGGAACATTCCTGCCTGGCGATTGTTGCTCGACTTTGTCTGTATATACGTTTCTGGAACCCACCTCTTCACTGGGTCAAAAACCTGGAAATTCTTTCCTACAGCAGATGGATGCACCTACACGATATGCACTGCGGTGATTCAGGAATGCAGCTCACTTCTACCTTCACTATTAGGAATGGGCACAAATACTGATCTTGCTATCGACTCTCAAAACTCATGAACAAATATAGAAGACTTACCATACATCTATGCCAAGAGTATAGCTTTATTCATTCTTGAAATTAGGCGTCACTGGAAACGCTGCCATTTATTGCCCATCCTTTGCCCTTGAGAAGCTGGGAACGAGTTTTAATGAACCATTGCAGTCTGTGTGGTGAAACCATTCCCTCATTCTGTTAGGTGAGGAGTTCCAGGATTTAAATCCAGCGAGGATGAACGGACGGTAATATATTTGAAAGCTGGGGTGGTATATGACTTGAAGGGTAAATTGGAGGAAACGGTATTCTCATGAAGTGGCTGCCCTTGGCAGATGGTATTGTTAGTGAGTTTGGATGGTGTTGTCAAAGACTTGGCCACTTGCTATAATTTAGATCCCTGAGACACAGAAGCGTGAGGGAAGCTACTTCCTACATTAAAACAGGCTTTGGATGATGCATCAACACATTTACAATCAAATTGAAATAATGCTTAAAATACTGAAACACACTTCCGGTTGCGGCTATGCGGAGCTAAGCCGCACGATTCGGCAGCTCCCGCGAACACGGACCTTCGGGCTCAATAGAAGAGCCTCAACGGAACTTCTTTTACAGCCAACCCGTGGGGAAGAGAGGAGAGAGGCCCCCTGCTAACTTGTATGGACCGGACCCGCAGCGAAATGGCCAAAAAAGTGGCATTGGAGCAGCGGGAGGAGAGGGAAAACAAGCAAAATGGTGGCTGCCGGGGACAAAGAGGAGATGCAGGAATTCATCAAGCGCTGCTTCGAGGAGCTGCGTAAGGAGATGGTGGCGCCTATGTTGGCAATAATTGAATGGCTTGGGGCAACCCAGAAAGCCCACGAGGTGAAGATCCAGGAGATCCAGGAAAAAGTGAGTGAGAATGAGGACGAGCTCTTGGGCCGGGCGGTGAGAGTGGAGCGGCACGAGGCGCTACACAAGACGTGGGCGGGAAGACTCGAAGACCTGGAGAACAGGTCGAGGAGAAATAATCTGAGGATCCTGGGTCTCCCAGAAGGAGTGGAGAGGGCCGACGCGCGGCATATGCGGGCACAATGATCGGGGCGCTGATGGGCGCGGAGGCCCCCTCCCCCCCGCCCCGAGGTTGCTGGAGCTGGAAGGGGCGCACCGGGTGCTGGCGAGGAAGCCAAGGGCAAATGAGCCGCCAAGGGCGATGGTGGTGAGATTTCACGGTTTACAGACAGAGAGGGGATCTTGAAATGGGCCAAGAAGGAGCGGAGCAGCAAGTGGGACAATGCAGAGATCAGAATATACCCAGACTGGAGCACGGAGGTCGCTAAGCGGAGAGTGGGTTTCCACCGGGCCAAAGCGGTGCTGCATCGGAAAGGAGTAAAATTTGGAATGTTGCAGCCAGCGCGACTGTGGGTTACACATAATGGCCAACACCACTACTTCGAAACGCCCGAAGAGGCGTGCACCTTTATACTAACTGAAAAGTTGGACTCTAATTGAGGGTTTGTGAGGGTGGGGTGTGTTTGAGGGTTGAAGTATGATGGTTGTTGTATATAGGGGGTCAATCACGCGCAGGGAATGTTATATGGGCTGGGGGAGAGAGACAAGGCCGCGACAGGAGCTGCGCCAGAGGGGGCAGGGCAGGCTTTGGAAAGCGCGGGGTTTTTTTCCCGCGCGCGGGAAGAAAGGCGGGAAGGGGAACGAAGGAACGTATATTGATGGGGAGACTCCCATACGGGGGGGTCAAAGGGATGGCGGGGGAAGCCGGGGACAGCAGGTGTCAGCTGACTTACGGGAGTGATATGGGGGGAGCAAAAAAGCTAGACAGGGATCTAGCGGGGGGGGGGAGGGGAGGGGGGGGGGGAAAGATGGGGGGGAAAAGGGTTGCTGCTGCGCTGGCCGAAAGGGAATGGGACACAGAAGAGGTGTTCGGGACGGAGGTCCGCTGGGGGACTGGAGGGTGAGGGAGACGCGGACACGGGATTGGCCCAGAAAAGGAGATGGCTTGTCGGCGGGGTAAGAGCCCCTCCAATCCGGCTGATAACGTGGAACGTGAGGGGCCTGAAAGGGCCGGTGAAGAGGGCTCGAGTGTTCGCGCACTTGAAGGGACTGAAGGCAGACGCGGCTATGCTCCAAGAGACACACCTGAAGGTGGCGGACCAGGTTAGGTTAAGAAGGGGATGGGTAGGACAGGTATTTCACTCGGGACTGGACGCCAAAAATAGAGGGGTGGCAATTCTGGTGGGAAAGCATGTGTCATTTGAGGCCAAGACTATCGTAGTGGATAATGGAGGGAGATATGTGATGCTGAGTGGTAGGTTGCAAGGGACGTGGGTGGTGTTGGTAAATGTATACTTCCCGAACTGGGATGATGCTGGATTCATGAAGCGCATGTTGGGGCGCATTCCGGACCTGGAGGTAGGAGGACTGATAATGGGAGGGGACTTCAATACAGTGCTGGATCCAGCACTAGACCGCTCCAGATCAAGGACGGGAAAGATGCCGGCGGCGGCCAAGGTGCTCAGGGGGTTTATGGATCAGATGGGGGGGTGGACCCATGGAGGTTTGCAAGACCGCAGGCCAAGGAATTTTCTTTCTTTTCCCACGTGCACAAGGCCTACTCCCGGATAGATTTCTTTGTTCTGGGCAGGGCGCTCATCCCGAGGGTGGAGGGGGTGGAGTATTCGGCCATAGCTGTTTCGGACCATGCCCCTCACTGGGTGGAAATGGGGCTGGGAGAGGAGAGGGACCAACGCCCGCGGTGGCGGCTGGACGTGGGACTGCTGGCAGATGAGGTGGTGTGTGGGAAGGTGAGGGGGTGTATCGAAAGGTACTTGGAGGCCAACGACAACGGGGAGGTGCGAGTGGGGGTGGTATGGGAGGCGTTGAAGGCGGTGATCAGGGGAGAGCTAATCTCCATCAGGGCTCATAGGGAGAAGACAGAGGGCACGGAAAGGGAGAGGTTAGTGGGGGAGATTTTGCGAGTGGACAGGAGATATGCAGAGGCCCCGGAGGAAAGATTACTTGGGGAAAGGCGACGGCTGCAGACGGAGTTTGACCTGTTGACCACGGGGAAGGCGGAGGCACAGTGGAGGAAGGCGCAGGGGGCGACCCACGAGTACGGGAAAAGGCCAGTCGGATGCTGGCACACCAGCTCCATAAGAGGACGGCAGCGAGGGAAATAGGGGGAATCAAAGATGGAGGGGGAGCCATGGTTCAGAGTGCAACGAAAATAAACAAGGTATTCAAGGCCTTCTATGAAGAGCTGTACAGATCCCAGCCCCCCCCCCCCCCCCCCCCCGGGGGGGCGGGGAGAAGACGATTCCTAGACCAACTGCGGTTCCCGAGGGCGGAGGAGCAAGAGGCGGCTGGTTTGGGGGCACCAATCGAGTTGGAGGAGCTGAGTAAGGATTGGATTTGTTTATTGTCACGTGTACCGAGGTACAGTGAAAAGTATTTTTCTGCGAGCAGCTCAACAGATCATTAAGTACATGAGAAGAAAAGGGAATAAAAGAAAATACATAATAGGGCAACACAACATATACAATGCAACTACAAAAGCACTGGCATCGGATGAAGCATACAGGGTGTAGTGTTAATGAAATCAGTCCACAAGAGGGTCATTTAGGAGTCTGGTGACAGTGGGGAAGAAGCTGTTTTTGAGTCTGTTCGTGCGTGTTCTCAGATTTCTGTATCTCCTGCCCAATGGAAGAAGTTGGAAGAGTGAGTAAGCCGGGTAGGAGGGATCTTTGATTATACTGCCCGCTTTCTCCAGGCAGCGGGAGGTGTAGATGGAGTCAGTGGATGGGAGGCAGGTTCGTGTGATGGACTGGCCGGTGTTCACGACTCTCTGAAGTTTCTTGCGGTCCTGGGCCGAGCAGTTGCCATACCAGGCTGTGATGCAGCCTGATAGGATGCTTTCTATGGTGCATCTCTAAAAGTTGGTAAGAGTTAATGTGGACATGCCGAATTTCCTTAGTTTCCTGAGGCAGTACAGGCGCTGTTGTGCTTTCTTGGTGGTAGCGTCGACGTGGGTGGACCAGGACAGATTTTTGGAGATGTGCACTCCTAGGAATTTGAAACTGCTAACCATCTCCACCTCGGCCCCGTTGATGCTGACAGGGGCGTGTACAGTACTTCGCTTCCTGAAGTCAATTACCAGCTCTTTAGTTTTGCTGGCATTGAGGGAGAGATTGTTGTCGCTACACCACTCCACTAGGTTCTCTATCTCCCTCCTGTATTCGGACTCATCGTTATTCGAGATCCGGCCCACTATGGTCGTATCGTCAGCAAACTTGTAGATGGAGTTGGAACCAAGTTTTGCCACGCAGTCGTGTGTGTACAGGGAGTAGAGTAGGGGGCTAAGTACGCAGCCTTGCGAGGCGCCGGTGTTGAGGACTATTGTGGAGGAGGTGTTGTTCATTCTTACTGATTGTGGTCTGTTGGTCAGAAAATCGAGGATCCAGTTGCAGAGTGGGGAGCCAAGTCCTAGGTTTTGGAGCTTTGATATGAGCTTGGCTGGGATTATGGTGTTGAAGGCGGAGCTTTAGTCAATAATTGGAGTCTAATGTAGGAGTCCTCGTTTTCGACATGCTCTAGGGATGAGTGTAGGGCCAGGGAAATGGTGTCTGATGTGGACCGGTTGCAGCGGTATGCGAATTGGGGAGTATGCAGGCGGGGAAGGCCCCGGGGCCGGACGGGTTCCCGGTGGAGTTCTACAGAAAGTATGTGGACCTGTTGGCCCCGCTACTAGTGAGGACCTTTAACGAGGCAAGACAGGAGGGGACCCTGCCCCCGACAATGTCGGAGGCGACAATTTCCTTGATTCTGAAGCGAGACAAGGACCCACTGCAATGTGGATCGTACAGGCCGATTTCGCTCCTCAATGTGGACGCTAAGTTATTGGCAAAAGTGCTGGCCACGAGGATTGAGGACTGTGTCCTGGGGGTGATTCATGAGGACCAGACGGGATTCGTAAAGGGCAGGCAATTAAATACTAATGTGCGGCGGCTCTTAAACGTGATAATGATGACATCGGAGGAGGGAGAGGCGGAGATAGTGGCAGCTATGGACGCGGAAAAGGCCTTTGACCGAGTAGAGTGGGAGTACCTCTGGGAGGTGTTGCATAGGTTTGGGTTCAGGGGAGGGTTTATTAGCTGGGTTAAGCTCCTTTACAGCGCCCTGGTGGCAAGTGTGGTGATGAACCGGCGGAGTTCGGAGTACTTTCGGCTGTACCAAGGAACGAGGCAGGGGTGGCCCCTGTCCCCCCTGTTGTTTGCATTGGCGATCGAACCCTTGGCCATATCACTGAGGGAGTCTAATAAATGGAGGGGGGTGGTCCGCGGAGGAGAAGAGCATCGGGTGTCGCTTTACGTGAATGACCTGCTGCTGTACGTGGCGGACCCAATGGAGGGGATGGTGGAGGACATGCAGACTCTGAGGGAGTTTGGGGAGTTCTCGGGCTATAAGCTCAATGTAGGGAAGAGTGAGCTTTATGTATTACAGGCAGGGGACCAAGAAAGAGGGATAGGGGACCTACCGATGAGGAGGGCGGTGGGGAGTATTCGGTATCTGGGGATCCAGATAGCCAGGAGTTGGGGGGCCCTACACAAATTGAATCTGACGAGGTTGGTGGACCAAATGGAGGTGGACTTCAAAAGATGGGACATGTTGCCGCTCTCGTTGGCGGGTAGAGTGCAGTCGGTCAAAATGGTGGTCCTTCCGAGGTTTTTGTTTGTGTTTCAGTGCCTTCCCATCGTAATCACCAAGGGCTTTTTCAAGAGAGTAGGTAGGAGTATTATGGGGTTTGTGTGGGCGAATAAGACCCCGAGGGTAAGGAGAGGGTTCCTGGAACGCAGTAGGGACCGGGGAGGGCTGGCGCTGCCAAACCTAGGGAGCTACTATTGGGCAGCAAATGTGGCGATGATCCGCAAGTGGGTTATGGAGGGAGAGGGGGCGGCATGGAAGGGGATGGAGATGGCGTCCTGTAAAGGAACGAGCTTGGGGGCGTTGGTGACGGCACCGCTGCCGTTCTCGCCATCAAAGTATACCATGAGCCCGGTGGTGGCGGCAACGTTAAGGATCTGGGGCCAGTGGAGACGGCACAGGGGTGCAGTGGGAGCCTCGGTGTGGTCCCCGATCAGGGGTAACCACCGGTTTGTCCCGGGGAAGATGGACGGGGGCGTTCCAGGTCTGGCATCGGGTGGGGATTAGAAGAATGGGGGACCTGTTCATTGACGGGACATTTGCGAGCCTAGGGGCACTGGAGGAGAAGTTTGAGTTACCCCCGGGAAATGCATTTAGATATGTGCAGGTGAGGGCTTTTGTGAGGCGACAGGTCAGGGAATTCCCGTTGCTCCCGGCACAAGAAATTCAAGACAGGGTGATCTCGGGTGTATGGGTCGGGGAGGGCAAGGTTTCGGCAATACGCCAAGAGATGAAAGAAGAGGGGGAAGCCCTAGCAGAAGAGTTGAAGGGTAAATGGGAGGAAGAGCTGGGGGAGGAGATCGAGGAAGGTTTGTGGGCTGATGCCCTGTGTACGGTTAATTCCTCCTCCTCATGTGCCAGGCTCAGCCTGATACAATTTAAGGTGGTTCACAGAGCGCACTTGATGGGGGCGAGGTTGAGTAGGTTCTTTGGGGTAGAGGACAGATGTGGAAGGTGTTCAGGGAGTCCGGCGAACCATGTCCACATGTTTTGGTCATGCCCGGCACTGGAGGGGTTCTGGAGAGGCGTGGCGGGAACAATATCTCAGGTGGTGAAAGTCCGGGTCAAGCCAAGCTGGGGGCTAGCAATATTTGGAGTAGTGGACAAGCTGGGAGTGCAGGAGGCGAAAGAGGCCGGAATTCTGGCCTTTGCGTCCCTAGTAGCCCGGCGAAGGATCTTGCTATTGTAGAAGGAGGCGAAGCCCCCTAGCCTGCAGGCCTGGATAAACGACATGCCTGGGTTCATAAAGCTGGAGATGATTAAGTTTGCCTTGAGAGGGTCTGCGCAGGGGTTCTACAGGCGGTGGCAACCGTTCCTAGACTATCTCGCGGAGCGTTAGAGGAAGGTCGGTCAGCAGCAGCAGCAATACTTTTCTTCCCTTTTTAGTATTTAGATCACCAATTTATCACAAAAGTAAATATACTCGGTGCTGAATATTAACAGTTAAAGTTAAATGCAGAAAATATCAGGCGAGGATATGAGATTTTTATATTATTTACAGGTATTCTGTCAACCTAAGAGAGAATGTGCCAACATTGTGTGGGCTCAGAAGCAACTCGCCACCCTTCACAGGAATGGTGCAACAGTTAATTGTATTTTGCATTATTAGTCAAAGATTCATCTCCAAATTACTCGTTACTCCGAATCACTCTGCACCAGAATTCCATTATTCATGAGTGAATGCTTTCACATAAACTTAACATTAAGTCATGGCTTTTGTTTTAATAGCTAAACCAAAATGAAGCCTTTCTTCCCCATTTACACAAGTAACAATAATTTATTTCTCACACAGATAATGAGGAAAGTCTGAAATTTAAGTTCATCCCAAGAATTGTGTAAGTGCAAAAGTCATTTGAAACAACTCCAATAAATCAGTGAAACAAAGTTAACATCCAAACAACATGTATTTATATAGCACTTTGAGGTTTGCAAAGCCACCTCATAGGAGCAACTATGAAAGTGTCGGATTGCCACTCTGTGCCCAAGTCCATACACGACATTTCTTCTCAGCCTGTCACGTCCGACTTTCCAACTGTCTCTGAAGCCCAGTGCCAAAGTGTAGGAGAGTCAAATTGAAGGGGGATATGCCTCTTTCTTTTATAGCACTAGCTAATGTAAACCAGTTTAAAAGTGAAATTGACAGACATGGGAGAAGTGGATAGGATTTGGGGATGGGGTAGCGAGTCACACATGGGGTGTCGGACATCGGGAGGAATCGGACAATGCAGCAGGGGAGGGGAGGAGGGTGGTCAGATGTCTTGTCGACAGCGGGAGATGGGGCCTGTCTGGTGAGGGGGTGGGGGAGTCTGGACAGTAGGGCACGAGGATGTCACATTGATTGGAAAGCACATGGCTATTGAGGAATTTGAATAAAAGAATGTAAATCATATAATCAAGGTGTTGCCAGACCAAAAGCTAATGTAGGTCAGGAAAAAGGGACTTGAGAGCAAGCTACATTTTGGCAGCATGATAACACAGTGGTTAGCACGGTTGCTTCACTGCGCCAGGGTCCCAGGTTCGATTCCC
Source organism: Scyliorhinus torazame (assembly GCF_047496885.1). Taxonomy (NCBI): domain Eukaryota; kingdom Metazoa; phylum Chordata; class Chondrichthyes; order Carcharhiniformes; family Scyliorhinidae; genus Scyliorhinus; species Scyliorhinus torazame. The sequence goes on from NC_092709.1 coordinate 227,261,130, forward strand.
GGATTGGGTCACTGTCTGTGCGGAGTCTGCATGTTTTCCCCATGTCTGCATGGGTTCCCTCCAGGTGCTCCGGTTTCCTCCCACAGTCCAAAGATGTGCAGGTTAGGTGGATTGACTATTCTAAATTGCTCTTAGTGTCCAAAAGGTTAGGTGGGGTTATGGGGATAGGGTGGTGTTGTGAGCTTAGGTCGGGTGCTCTTTCCAAGAGCCGGTGCAGATTCGATGGGCCAAATGGCCTCCTTCTGCACTGTAAATTCTATGATTCTATGATTTTGTGTGAGCTCCACTTCACGGACATGAATGGTGGAAGCCCAGTCAGGAGAGCACCCGACTAAGTCAAGTACAGAGGGAACAATAACACTCATGAAGATTTCAGCAGCAGATGAGCTGAAGCAAAGGCGAAGTGATGTTATAGAGATGGAAGTAGGTGATCTTGGTGGCAGAAAGAATATCAAGTGAAATGCTAAATTCAGGGTCAAATACGTTACCAAGGTTGCAAAGAGTCTGGAATAAAAACAAAAAATGCTGGAAGTACTCAGCAAATCAGGCAATAGTCTGCTTCAACCTCAGACAATGGCCAGAAAGAGGGATACACGCAACAGTTAGGGAACAGACATTGTGGCAGGGTTGTGAAGACAATAGCATTGTTCTCAATTATATAACTGAAGGAAATTTCTGCACATATCAAAAAGGATTATAACAATATCCAATCTAGCCATGCATCAAAATAAGCCTACAGTTACCACTGAGGAAATACATCCTGCGGGTAATAATTTTAACATAAGGTGAAGCTGAGCACAAAGCACTCATGAGCTAATAAAAGCTATGATGTGCGCACATCTTTCCATTCGTTACTGCCATTAGGTTCACTGATGTGTAAATAATGTTAAGTAAGGTCTCCATAAAGAATTCATGTTAAAATGTCAATTTTTAAAATCTGTGCAGAAGACGGACTACATTTTTCTAAATCAGCTTCAACAACAGCAGATACAATACTCATTTTGTATCTTTTTATGCAACTAGCTGCTAATTCCTGTGCAAGTCTGAGACCTAAATGTGAAATTCCAAACATGACTATACTCCACAATTAGTGATACCCTCAAGATAGGAGCAATTCATTGCAATTCTGCTGCACATAAAACCATTGATTTGCTCAAATTATGAAGTTTCAAATTTAGGTGACTGCAACATGTATTAAATTTTGAACATAAAATTATATTAATTATACAGCACTTCCTGGGATAAGGAAATGGAACAATCGATCACTTATTTCAAGACAACATTATGAATGGGTGGTGAGCAGTTTGATCATCTCTCATCCGGAAACAAACCCAAATAAAATTACACTGACCAATTTAGTTTTTTATTCAATCAAGGGATTTGAGCACAAACATAGCCTGTACTGCCCATCCCTAATTGCCCTCGAGAAGGTGATAAGTCTTAAACCTTCTTGAACCACTGCTGGTGAGCCTCCCACATTTTATCATCCATAAACTGGAGGTCAACCAAACTTCAGCTGCCCATCCTTAACCACTGCAAATGTTGTTTACCGATCACCCTGTGCTCACCTATCACTCTGTGCTCACTGACCTACATTGGTTCCTGGTTAAATAACAGCTCCATTTTAAAATTTTCATCCTTGTTTTTCATCCTTTGTGGCCCAGCCTCTTCCTACCTCCAGAACCTTTGTGAGCGTCACAACACTCCAAGACAAGTGCACTCCTTAGATTCTGGCTTCTTGAACATTCCCAATCATAATCACTCTACTATTGGTGACCATGCCTTCAGCTGCTATTGTCCTAAGCTCAGGAATTCTCTCCCTAAACCTCTCTATCTTGCTTTTCGTCTTTTAAGATGATCCTTAAAACCTACTTCTTTGTTGGGTTTTTTTGTCATCTGACATAATACCTTCTTCTGTGGCTTGTTATTATTCTCTGCTTTATAATGTTCTCAAAGCACCTTGGACATTTGATTGCTTTAGAGACACCCTATAAATATAAATTGCTGTCGTGTACATGAGACCTTTGAATCACTGTTATGGATTTCTCCAACAGATGGTGGTAGCCACAATCTCCAAACTAATTTTCGGTATGTTTATAAAATTCATATTTTTGCTTCTTTTTGCAAAGTTTGCTGAAGCAAAAATAAAAATTATGTCTTCAGTCAATGCTATTGTTAATGCTAATTTCAATTATGCAGCTGTGTTGAACTTTCCTTGCTGGTCAATAAAGTTCAGCAGCTTTAAAGAATATAGGGATTAGGGCACAGGTCGAGGAAAGGCCTACTACCCAGCACTTTGTAACCAAGTTTGGCACACAAAAGTTCAGTAAAACTATCCCCCGTCCCTAAACTCACACAGACTCGTTCAAGAGAGGAAGGCAATCAAGCCAAAAGTCTCAAATGGCTTTCTCACCAATCTTGGGGAGTCTTGGCTGATTGGGGGTAGAGAGAAAAAGAGAGACCTGGAATGTAGATGCCATCAGCAGGGAGAAATAGGAATACAAAAGCTGCACAATTGTGCTTATGAACGACACTCTCTCAAAGTTAACTGCCAATCACCTGATTTCCGCCAGGTTAGCAGTCATGTTCAGGGATATCCCACCTGCTGCCTTCAGCTCCAAACCAGATTCAGTCTCGGGATTGTCCACAGAATCTAAGCTTTATGACCTTCACATGCCGCATTCAATCCCCCCCTCACCCAGCAGCTCATGCTCTAGGTCCATGTCTGACAAAGTCATCAACACATTGCAGTCGACAAGGCGGCAAACTGCACACAAATCCCCCACTATCAGGATCAACAGCAACTTTGTTCCCTTTCTGTTGTTGCATTTGCAACTTCAGAATTGCACTATGTTCTTTTAAAAATATTTAAAGTGCAATATATTTCATAATACCCTTTTTAAAAAAATCTTTTTATTGGCTTTTCTCATATTTATAAACAGTTGTTACTTATATACATTACATTTTTCTTGCCCACGCTAATTTGCTTTGTTTTACAGAGAGGTTTGTTTTGTCCTTCACTTGACTAACTGTATGTACATTTTGCTGACCTCTGGATCGGTCTATGGTATCCCCCCCGCCGGTTGCGCAGTCCTTTGGTTCTTCTTTTTTTTTTCTTCCCTGGCTTACTCCTCGTTGCTGGCCTCAAACAGGTTTTGGAACAGGCCGACGAACTGCCCCCAGGTATCCAGGAAGCATTCCTCTGACCCTGGGATGGCGCACTTCATCTTCTCCAGGTGGAGAAATTCCGAGAGGTCAGCGAGCCAGTCTGCAGCTTTGGGCGGTGCTGCCGATCGCCAGCCGAGCAGGATTCTCTGGCGTGCGATTAGGGAAGCGAAAGCAAGGGCGTTGGCCCTCTTCCCCATGTGTAGCTCTGGTTGCTCCGATACCCCAAAGATTGCCACTTTTGGGCATGGCTTCACCCTCACCCCCACAACCTTGGACATTGCCTCAGAGAAGGCTGTCCAGAACCCAGCAAGCTTGGGGCAAGCCCAAAACATGTGGGTGTGGTTGGCCGGGCCCCTCTGGCACCGTTCACATATGTCCTCCACCTCCGGGAGAACCTGCTCATTCGGGTTCTGGTCAGGTGCGCTCTAGCACCACTTTAAGCTGCATTAAGCTTAGCCTTGCGCAGGAGGAGGTGGAGTTCACCCTGTTCAGTGCTTCACTCCAGAGTCCCATCCCACCTCTGTCCCCAGTTCGTCCTCCCATTTTTGTCTGTGGTGTTTGGGCTCTATCCAGTAGCTGTCCGTATATTTTCCCACATAGCCACCCCTTCTCGCTGCTTGTGCCTATCAGGTCCTCTAGTAGTGTGCTTTCTGGGCCCCCTGGGTACCCTACTGTCTCTTTGCGGAGGAAGTGCTTTATTTGGAGGTGTCTCCATTCCTGTCCTCTTGATACGTTTCCACTTCCTCGTCAGTTCATCCAGTGTCGCCAGTCTGTGCCCTTCGTAGAAGTCCCCGACAGTCAGTGTGCCCCCGTCCCGCCTCCATCTTTTGAAGCTGGTATCTAGCATGGCTGGGGGGAATCGGAAATTGCCGCAGATGGGGGTCATAAGAGACATTTTGGTTATCCCGGAGTGCTGTCTCAACTGGGTCCACGTTCACAGCGTGGCCGCTACCACTGGGCACGTTGTGTACCTTGTTGAGGCGGATGGGAGTGTTGTTGTGGCCAGGGCCCGCAGGGTTGTTCCTTTACAGGATGCCTCCTCCATTTGTACCCAATCTGTGTCGGGTTCTTGTACCCATTCCCTCACTTTTTCTGCCGTTGCTACCCAGTGATAGTATTGTAGGTTCGGTAGAGCCAGGGCCCCTCTGACTTTCCCTCTTTGCAGTGTCAGTTTGGGAATTCTCGGGTTCTTGCCCCCCCTCCCCACACAAACGCCATGATTAGCCTGTCTATGTTTTGGAAAAAGGCCTTGGAGATGAAGATCGGGATGGATCTAAACAGTAACTTCATTGAAGCCTACTTGTGACAATAAGTGATTATTATTATTGTAGAATGTTGTTCGAGCCCTTGGCCTTTGCTCTATTCAGTGTCTTCAGCCACTTCTTGATATCATGTGGAGTGAACCGAATTAGCTGAAGACTAGCATCTTTGATTTTGGGGACCTCAGGAGGAGAAAGTGATGAATCATTAACTTGGCCTTTCTTGCTGAAAGTAGTTGACTACTTTCAGCCTCATCTTTTCCACCAACACGCTGGGTTTTCCCCATCATTGAGCACAGTGATGTTTGTCCCCTCCAGTCATGTGTTCATACTCTATCTACAACTGGAAGTGGCACAACTGCAGAGCTTTCATTTGATCTGTTAGCCGTGGGAGCACTTCACTATCTTTCGCAAGCTGCTTCCACTGTTGAGCATGCATGTGGCCCTGTTTCGTAGCTTCATCAGAATGGCATTTAATTTTTAGGTATGAGCGATGCTGCTCCTGCACTCCTCAATGAACTAGCATTGGTCCACCTGTGTGATGGTAATAGTAGAGTGAGGAATGTGCCAAACCATGATTGTGGTTAAATAGCTGCTGCTAATGGCCCACAATGCCTCATGACTGTCCAGTTCTGAATGGCTAAATTTGTGTTGAGTCTATCCCATTTAGCATGAAGGTTGTGCCAGTGGCTCAATGGAAAGTATCTTCAGGGTGAAGACAGGGCTTCCTCTTCAGGAAGACTCTTCAATGGTCACTCCTACCAATACTGTCATGGGCAGATGCAACAGATAGATTGGAGGGGGCGAGGTCAAGCAGGTTTCTTAGATTTGATTATTCTCTCACCACCTGTTGCAAGCCCATTATGGCACAAATGTCCCTCAGGGTCTGACTAGTTAGCTCAGCAGTAGTGCACCAAGGCACTCTTGGGGTGGGTACTGAAGGCCCCCAGTCAGAGTGCAGTCTGTGCCCTTGCCACCCTCCAAGCAGTGTTCAATATGGAGGAGTACCGATTCATCAGCTGAGGAAGAGCAATAGATGCGATGTGAATCAGAATGTTTGTTTTTTTAACAATAATCCAGCAGTTTCATGGTCACCATTTCTGCAATTAGTTTTTCACTCCAGGTGTATTAATTAATCAATCTTAAATTTCCCTGGCTGCCCTGGTGGAATTTGAACTCATATCTCCAAAGCATTAGTCCGGCTTTAAGGATTACTAATCCAGTATCATCAGGACACTACCATTCCTGGTGAAAGCAAAGGCATCCACATCAAAGATTAGCCTGCAATTCAATCAATCAGCCAGGTTCACTGAATTAATCATATCATTAAAGCATCTAAAGTTGACCTTTTAACACCTTTTTAATGTGATGTCACATGTTCTACCCACTCAAGGTGTGGATTTGGGAGATTGGGTATGGTGCCCCAATTAATTTCTGCAAGCAAAAGAAAATTTGTGAAAATTACATACCATTACTTCTAAATTCTTGTGAGGTTCCATAAAACCATGCACTGTCAGTTTACGAAGAACTAGAAAGAAAGAATATATACAATGAGGCATACTTAAGTTGCAACATATTTCACAATTATGCTTTTCTCCAATAACTGTCTAAATCTGAACTTCAACAATTACTGTAGGCCCTTAACAATATTGCTACAAGGAACCAGCTGAAAACTTGAAAGGTAAAATTTAGGTTGTACTTTGAACATTCACAGTATGCACATAAATATTGAATAGCTTGTGTGTGTTTGCAACTAATCTGAAGCAAAAAAAAAGGAATATAAACTTCAACTGCGTCTTGTGAACATGCACTGTCTACACCACGTTGAATTTTTTAAAAACACAATCATAAGTGCCAGTCCAGAGTCACAGATAGAAGTTTTGACCAGCAATAATAATCAGACTATTACGTGCAAAGGTTTGCATTTGCAAAATGAATAATTGAATAGGACATGAGCAAAAACTTCAGTTTATGCCCTCAAAAGATTGGCAGAAATGGATACAAACAAAAAGGCCAGAAAGTCAACGGAAGGTCTGAAGAAAAAGGCAAGTTACCGTTTTGGAAGATTATCAGGATTTTTTTTGGACTCAAAATAGCTACAAGCTTAAAAGTCAGCTGATGGAAGATTGGAACGGAATCAACATTTCATAGAAGATTTGACAATCTGATACCTAGGCGAAGCGCCTTAACGGTTCTCTGAGGGTGGTTGATGATTCATTGGGTTAATTAGTGAAATTTGGAGAAGGCAATCCAATTGAGTGGTGACTGGGATTATGCACATTTCTACGAATAACCCTGAAAATTCATGCCACAACACACAGGACAGTCCTGGCTGGGCAGGAAATTTATTTATATTGTGCTTTTATGACAGCAAAACTTCCCTGGGAGCATTATCAAACAAAGTTTGGCACGGAGCCATATCTTGAGATGTTCGGGCAGATGACCAAAAGCTTGGTCAAAGAGGCAGATCTTGAGCAGCATCATAAAGGAGGAGAAAAAAGCAAGCCAAGGGGAGAGATTTATGAGTGAATTTCAGAGCTTAGGACTTAGGCGAATGAAGACACGTCCAATGGAAGAGCAATTAAAATTGGGCATGCTCGAGCGGCCACAAATGGAGAAGTTCAGGCATCTCTAAGGATTAAGGCTGGAGGAGGTTACACAAACCGGGGGGGTTAGGCGCAGTGGGTTAGCCGCGCTGCCTCATGGTGCCGATATCCCAGGTTTGATCCTGGCTCTGGGTCACTGTCCGTGTGGAGTTTGCACATTCTCCCCGTGTTTGCGTGGGTTTCACTCCCACAACCCAAAGATGTGGAGGCTAGGTGGATTAGCCACGCTAAATTATGCCTTAATTGGAAAAAATGAATTGGGTACTCTTTAAAAAAAAAAGGGGGGGTTATGAAAACAACAATGACAACAGGCATTGCTGAACCAGAAGTTAATGATATCTGAGAGTGCAGGGTGGTAGGTGACTGGAACTTCGTTAAAGTTAGGGCACAGGTAGCTAGCAGACTTCTGGGTGACTTCAGGTTTACAAATGGGTGCGTGGTTCTAACTGTTATAGTTGGAGGCTCCTAAACAGTTGATGTTGCCAAATTTACTACTAATTTCTCTGCAATTGGAGTGCCCTCTATGGGGTGAGTGGATGCACCGAGGCTCCACCTTCATAGATTTCTCAGTATCCTGTATTGGACATCCTCCAGCGTTTTGAAGCTTTGCACATTAATATAACAAATTTCCTGAAACAATATGTCATGACTCACTAGAAAAATTGCACAACCGTCCAATACCGAAAGATAAAGACCAGATATATTTGTAATATCTGCCTGCCACTTAATAAAACTTGCTTAAAATTCAAGTCATTTTTTGCTCCATCTCCCAAAGTATATTTTGCAGTGCATTCAAGGACTTAAGTTTATTCTTCTGTCCCCAAAATATTTTTTAATAGGTTAATCCCATGGTGGATTTGTACTTTTTGTTGAAGCAGTCATTGGTTTTGCAGCACCCAGAGTGGTTCAAATATCTGATAACTGGTAACTATGTAAATGGTCATTCACCAAAGTCTCTGCCGAACAGGCCAACCAACCATGATCACAATATCCGTGGTCAGTATCAAAGTGCCTCAAATAGTTCCCACCGTCAAGTGCAAATATTGGTCCCTCCTCCCCTCCAACAAGGCAAATGAAACTTATTCAAATATCATTAATTCAGATCTATTCAGTGTTTTTAGCTGCATGTATTACTGTTATTTCCTCACTATTTGCAGCACAATGTACATTTAGCTGTTGTAATACATTCTGGATTTATAGTTCCAAAGAAGCAGGATGGAAACGGCATGCTGCAGCAGAATTATTCAATAGCAAATTGAGACTGAGCATCCTGGCCAAGATACAGCACACCCATGTACAATGAATCTCAGACCTAGTTACAGCTACCACTGCCTCTACCTTGACTGCACTAACATTGCACCTTGAATGTAAAATAAATGCCCAGAAATTCTTCACAGGTGAAAGGTGTGGAAGGTCGGTGCAGAGAGTCAGTGCAGACTGGATGGGCCGAATGGCCTCATTCTGCATTATAGGGATTCTATAATTAAAGAGGGGTACATGCAGTCAAAAAACAGTACATGGTTGAAGATACAAGGCTGATTAAAGTTTTCGGTGTAAAGTAGGATAATCCAGCACAGATTAAAATACGGATTTTAAATTCTACTCAGTGGGGAAAATAATAGTCAGAGAAGGTTAACAAAGGTTAGCAAAGATTCAGGTGATGCAAGAGGACGTCTTAGCGTGGAAAAGGATCAGCGAGGCAAAGCTATAGACAATTTAGAGTTAATAGAGAGTGTCAGTTCATCCATTTCTCTAATACTATGAAAGGTGCCAGTCAGAAGGCCAACACGGAGATCACCAAAGAAACTCTTGGGAATGGAAGAGATGCAGAGCTTGATGTTGAGCTCAGATTTGAATGAAAAGCTAAGGTAGTATTGTAGTTTAACTCTACCTTAGGGAGCAGCGGAAAGGGAGATGGCGTCTGTGACAAATACACAAAGCTTTCGACATGGTCAAAAATAATGGCTTTGTACTTGTGCTCTACTTGAGGTAATTGTCCACTCATCCACAATGAAGGCAAACAAGTCAAGGCTGGCTACACAGACTGGCTTCAAAGTGAGGATTGAGTGCCAAACGTGACATGGACCCTAACCCGGTTTGTCTGCTAATGTCATCACAAAAGGGAAGTATAAAGATGATAACAGTCAGAATGCCAAAGATGAGGTTTTTGGAAAACTCAGAAGAATTATTATAGGAGCCCAAATGGATTTTGGCAATTTTTAGACGCTTCAATGCAAGCGACAGTCTTCCAAAGAGTGGAGGGTCATGTAGAAGCTGCAAATGCAGAGCAGAGTTTCTTCTTTCAGTTTGCTACACCTATCAGTCATAAATTTTTACTGGAAGTTAATGAGAATGCAGTGCAGCATCCTTTGAATACCATGCACACGTTTCAGCCTAGGTTATGAGCTCAACGCTCTGCAGTGGGGCTTAAATGCCGTATTCAGAAATGGAAATGCTAACACTGAGCCAAATTTTAATTGAAACAAAGGCAAAATACGGCAGATGCTGGAGATATGAAATAAAAAACAGAAAATGTTGTAAACATTTATCAGATCAGGCAGCGTGTGTGAATAGAGAGTTCCAGAGTTAATGTTTCTCTCCCCACAGATGCTGCCTAATCTGATACGTATTTCCTGCATTTTCTGTTTTACCTGCCCAAAGATAAATCCTGCTTCAAATTAATCTAGAACTACTGCGCTGTAATGTTCTATGTTACACTAAAAAAAGTGTATTGAGATGTACAGAAAACTGGCTGGCAGTCAAGAAACAAAGAGTAGGAACAAAGGGGTCTTTTTCCAAATGGCAGGCAATGGCATGGGTACCGCAGGGATTGGTGCTGCCCCAACTATTCACAATAATATATTAATGATTTAAATGAGCGAACAAAATGTAATATCTCCAAATTTGCAAATGAAAAAAAGCTGGGAAGGCGGGTGAGTTGTAAGGAGGATGCAGAGATCCCGCAGTGTGATTTTACAAGTTGAGTGAGTGAGCAAATCGATGGTGATATAATTTTGAAAAACCTGACAATATCCACTTTAGTAGCAAAAACAGGAAGGTAGATTATTATCTGAATGGCCGTGGATTAAATGGGGGGAATGTGCAACGAGACCTGGGTGTCCTTGTACACCAGTTGCTGACGGTACGCATGCAGGTGGAGCAGGTGGTAAAGAAGGCAAATGGTATGTTGGCTTTCATAGTGAGAGGACAGGAGCAGGGATGTCTTGCTGTAATTATATAGGGCCTTGGTGAGGCCACAACTGGAATATTGTGTGAAGTTTTGGTCTCCTTACTGAGGAAGAATATTATTGCTGTAGAGTGCAGAGACTGGTTCCTGGGATGGCAGGACTGACGTACGAGGAAAAATTGAGTCAAGTTAGGATTGTATTTTCTGGAGTTCAGAAGAATGCGGTGGGATCTTGCAGGAACCTATAAAATTCTAACAGGACTAGCCAGGATAGATGAAAGAAGGATGTTCCCGATGGTGGGGGTGCTCAGAACCAGGGGTCACAATTTAAGGATACGGGGTAGACCATTTAGGACAGAGATGAGAAGAAGGTTCTTTAGCCAGAGAGTGGTGAGCCTGTGGAATTCGCTACCACAGAAAGCAGTTGGGGCCAAAACATTGTATGTTTTCAAGAAGCAGTTAGCTTTGATACTTGGGGCAAAGAGGAACAAAGGATATGGGGGGGAAGGTGGGTTCAGGCTATTGAGTTGGATGATCAGCCATGATCATAATGAATGGCAGTGCAGGCTCAAAGGGTCGAATGGCCTCCTCCTGCTCCTATTTTCTATGTTTCGATCAAATGTACACACACAATCTTGAAATTCAAGGTGCTTGCTGTATCAGCTGGTCAGTTCTTTTAAATATTTTTATAAATTCTGTGCTGAGATTGTTATTCAGGTAAATAAGCTTGTGAGTAGTGAACTATTCTGGCACATTCCTTTGATATGAATTTTCACAAACATCGCACTACATGTGACTCCACTATCTTGAAGATCTAGAACAGGTCGTACAATATTGAATGGTCAGTCTAAAGTTTAAAATGACCTGTTTAAATAGTCTGAAAAAATGAGTCTGTGGCAACTTAAAATGAAAGAAAATTATGTAATTCAATTAAAACAAACATCTTATAGTAGCCACGATACAGCCAGAATAATTATGTCACGGGTGTCTATAACAAAAAATACCTTTCAACGAAAGCAAAGTTCTTTCTAGTGAATGGATGGCACCTGTATCCCCTGTACAGATCTGCTGTAAAAAAGTGTCAGTATGATGATTCCACAGAGAACAGGCAAAGCTGTGGATTCCTGTTGCCAACTGCAATAAACATAATAAAATTTTGTGTTACTGTTTATTAACATATCTAGAAGATATTAGACACAACATATTATGGTAGTGCCGACTGCTATTGTTAATGGATTAGTAATCCAGAGACCCAGGGTGATGCTCTAGGGACCTGGGTTCAAAACCCACCATGGCAGATGGTAAAATTTTAATTCAATAAAAATCTGGAATTAATAGTCTAATAACTTTAGGGAAGGAAATCTGCCATCCTTACCTGGTCTACATGTGACATAGGGCCGGTTTAGCGCAGTTGGCTGGACAGCTGGTGCGTGATGCAGAACGAGGCCGACAGCACGGGTTCAATTCCTGTACCGGCTGAGGTTATTGATGAAAGCCCTGCTTCTCAATCTTATCCCTCGTTTGAGGTCTGGTGATCCTCAGGTTAAATCACCACCAGTCAACTCTCCCCCTCAAAATGGAAAGCAGTCTATGGTCATCTAGGACTATGGGGACTTTACTTACTTTTACATACGATTCCTGATCCACAACAATGTGAAGCACTCTTAAAATGCCCTCTAATGGGAAATAAATGCTGGTCCAGCCAGCAACGCCCACATTCCTTGAACAAATCAGATGATCACAAAAAGATTACTGCATATACATCACACTGCATTTGTTGCAATAAAGTTTCCTGTCTAGGTTTAGTTGCTGAGCTGCATACAGGAACTGCTTTGACATCTATATGTACATGTACCAATAGTTCCTCTTTTTAGTCTTCAATTTTTCTTCCCTGCATGCTTTCATTTTATGCTTCCTTTCACAAATAAGCAAGATCTCGAATCTCAACAGTTGCACCATAACACAGAATATCGGAGCAAGGGTGGACCATTTGGCCCTTCGAGCCTGCTCCACATTCAACAAGAATATGGCTGATCTGGCTGCAGTCTTAATTCCACTCATCTGTCTGCCCCCCATAACTCTGGAAGAGAATGCCACCCACCAATGACCATTTGCGAGTAAAAGATTTTCCTAATCTGCCTTAAAAGGGAGCAGTCTTATATTTAAATCATGCCCCCTAGTTTTAGTCTACCCCACAAGAGGAAACATCCTCCAGATATCCACCCTATCAAGTTCCCACATGACCGTATACGTTTCAGTAAGTTCACCTCTCATTCTTACCAACTCCAATGGGTATAGGCCCAACCTTTCTTCACTAGATAAGCCCTTCATCCTTGGAGTCGAGTAAACCTTCTCTGAGTTCTTCTAAAGCAATTATATATTTTATCCAATTAACACGACCAAAACCACACAGGTTCTCCAGATATGGTCTCACCAAGACCCTGTACAGGTGCAGCAAACCTGTCTACTTTTATATGTCATTCCCCTTGCAACAAATTTCAATATACCATTTGCCTTCCTCATCACTTGTTGTACCCTGCATACTAACTTTGTGATTCTGGAGTCTGGCTGAAAAATATATTTTGTCGAAGCTTTTCACATTTCACTGATCAGAATAATTGCAAGTATACCTATGTCAAGGGAAACAACTTTATGAGAAAAGAGTGCTGATTGGTTGGCAAGTAGACTCTAATGGTAGAGGAGTTAGCATGGAAAATGCACCAGTTAATAATGACTGACAATTAACGGCCAAGCATTGTTTGAAATTTTAAATTGGGCAGCTTGACTCTGATTCGTCAAGGCTTTGCCCCGAGGAATGAACCAGTAAATGGCTGTTACTTATTTTGTTTAGTTGAACATGCCCTTTCTATCTGCAAAGAAAGGCCCTGTGCATTAATATATGTAGCTTCCATTACATATAAATGCACCACAGTGACCCCAACTGACAATCTCAACTTGGTTGTCAGTGTAATTTTTAGCACATTAAGGATTAATTAACAAATTTTGTCCAATTGCATAATCACATCTAATGTTGGGCACTGTGTCTTGCAAGCCCATTGCGGACAGCAGAAGGGACATGTCGTTGATACGATCTGCTAGTCTTTCCTAGCATCGCTATTTAAGTAGTACACATCCATTGAAATAGTATACTGCTTTTCTATTCTTCCTGCCAAAGTGAACAAATTTACATTTACATTAGACTCAATATCCAAAATCAAAAATCACCATCAGACTGGTAGATTAACATTATCAATCCATAAATTGTGTCTCAAGCGAAACACTCTGAAGCAAAAACAACAGATTTTGCTGAGGAGAACATTCAGGAACAAATTGTTTACAAAGGTCAAATCCTAATTAAGACTATTGTCTCCTAATGTAGACTGACACAAATATTTGTTCAATGCCCCCATAATTCCCTCATTCCTCATGATAATTTCTCCTATCTCTGCTCTTAAAGAATCAATGTTGACTTTGGCTACTCTCTTCCTCTTTGTAAAATTAGAAAAGCTCTGGTAATCAGTTTTTTATTTTGCTAGCTATTTTAATCTCATGTTATCCTTTTTCTCTCTTTTGATTTTTCTTACATTCTAGTCCAGAATTTTTTCCATTCAGTCAGGAAATAGAGATAAATTAAATAATCTATATTTCTATTTGTGGGCATTATAAATAGGGTAAAGCTTTCAAAAGGGTTAATGACTTCAGTTTGGTTAAGATATCTGGGAGCTGCAGAAAGCAGACTTCCCAAAACAAAATCCAGAAACAATGGAGTTGGGGACAAAAAGAATCTCTCAGGAAGAGAACAAAGAACAAGAAGTTGATCACGGTACTGTTCGGGAGAATTCAAATAAAAATGAGAGCAAGAGCTCGATGTGAGAGACAGTTGCAAGAACCAGATTTAAAGTTGGCTATGTGAGAAGCCAGTCATTTGAGGTAAATCAAAAGTTGAGACATTTTAATACAGCCGATGAAGCAGTGGTGTTCTGCTGGCATTGCTGGGTGCCCGAGAGATTGTGTGCAAGTTTGAATACACGCGGGAATCCTGAAAGGAGAGACAGAAATCCTGGAAGTGGATCCTTTGTGAAAGCATCTGAGGGGTTGTTTGGGAGACGATTCCAAGGTGCAATTTTTCCAGAGTGGTGTTGGAAAACGCTCCAGTGGAAGGCAGAGATCAAGTGAGACCAATTGGTTCAGTAGTTCAGTATGCACAAACGGGGGGGGTCCACATAAATAGTTTTAGGTTGCATCTGGTACGACATGCTGGCAAATGCGCAGCGGATTCCAGCTCTACAGACCCCAGAGGGGAGACAGTGGCATAGTGGCATTGTCACTGGTCTAATAATCCAGAGACCCAGGGTAACTCTCTGGGGACCGGGGTTCGAATCCCACCACGGCAGATGGTGAAATTTGAATTCAATTTTTAAAAATCTGGAATTAGAAGTCTCATGATGACCATGAAACCATTACCGATTGTCGTTAAAAACCCATCTGGTTCACTAATGTCCTTCAGGGAAGGAAATCGGCTATCCTTACCTGGTCTGACCTACATGTGACTCCAGACCCACAGCAATGTGGTTGACTCTTAAATGCCCTCAGGGATGGGCAACAAATGCCGGCCCAGCAAGCGACGCCCACATCCCATGAACGAATAAAGGAAAAAAAGAGTTCCAACACAAGTGAATTAACCAATAATTCAAAAGTTCTGAGATCTTTGGCCCTTGACTGCCCCAGTTATTTACAGGCACCAGATTTGTAAGTGAAACACAACTGTTTATTTAATAAAAAGAGATAAGACATGCAATACTTATAATAGAATAATGGCCAGCTATTCCACACCTCCCCCTTTTACCGTCACACCTTCTACCCAAACACACACAAGACAGACACACACTGAGGAAGGGAAAGGGTAAAATGATGGAGAGTAAAATATAAAATGGAAGATGAGCGTCCTTGCTTTGGATGTTGAAGCTGTTGCAGTTGCAGGCCGTCCTTCTAGGACATAGAGTGATTGAAACCAGCGGTTGGATTGCTGTTGAGGATCTTCTGGCAGGTGCTTTCAATCAGACCCTCCAGGCTGTAGGATTTCCTCTGGGAGTCACTTTCACTTTTTATTAACCTGGGCCCTCCCTCAAAAGAACAGCCTCATATTTGTTTAATACTGATTTGTTTCCAACTCCATCCGAATGACCAACAGCCTGTCTGAGATAAGAGCAGAGTTGTCCATACAAGAGCTCTCAGGGTTTTTTTTAAAACAACTGACTTGGCCTGCAGCTGTTGCTGGACTGGATCTTCCTGCAGTTCAATCTGGCTGTACAGAGAGAAAGGTCTTTACTTTGGAGCTTTAAACAGAGAGGTAAGAAAGAGATCAGGGCTGAGAACCTCCAGCTTCCGAAATTAAAAACCAGATGAAGCCTTCCTGCCTTGGTAGAATATTCCAGAAAGGACAGCACCAATCAGCATAGATTATCAGCTAAGAGACCGGCAATGTAAACAACTCACCAAGATGTATCATCACTGATGTCAGTCCAAACAGCACATTCTGCTGGAAGATCTTTTTTTTACAATTAAAGGTGAAAGTTCATCTTAAAGGCACAGGAATTAATTGTCCATGTACAGGGGTGGCACGGTAGCACAGTGTCTCAGGTTCAATTCCATCTTGGGGCACTGTCTGTGCGGAGTCTACACGTTCTCCCAGTGTCTGCTGGGTTTCCTCCGGGCGCCCCGGTTTCCTCCCACAAGTCCCGAAAGATGTGCTTGTTTGGTGAATTGGACATTCTGAATTCTCCCTCAGTGTACCCGAACAGGCGCTAAAGTGTGGCGACTAGGGAATTTTCACAGTAACTTCATTACAGTGTTAATGTAAGCCTACTTATGACATTAATAAAGATTATTAGAAATTGAGCTAACAGAATAACAGAAATATTAAAAGGAAAAACAAGGGATTAACATACGCATCTGTCACTTGGTTTCAAGAGTGTGGTGTGCCTGATCATATCTTGCTTATGTGGACTGTGTACTTTTCATAGATAGATAGATAGAATTTACAGTGCAGAAGGAGGCCATTCGGCCCATCGAGTCTGCACCGGCTCTTGGAAAGAGCACCCTACCCAAGCCCACACCACCCTATCCCCATAACCCAGTAACCCCACTCAACCAACACTAAGGGCAATTTTGGACACTAAGGGCAATTTAGCATGGCCAATCCACCTAACCTGCACATCTTTGGACTGTGGGAGGAAACCGGAGCACCCGGAGGAAACCCACGCACACACGGGGAGAACGTGCAGACTCCGCACAGACAGTGACCCAGCTGGGAATCGAACCTGGGACCCTGGAGCTGTGAAGCAATTGCGCTAACCGCTATGCTACCGTGCTGCCCTCAGTACTTACTGAGAACATTAGAATCTAAGAATTTTTTTTTAAACTTGCGTAATCCTTACAAATCTGTATACATCTGTAACGGTATTTGTGAGGTGAAGGAGTAGTGGTGTATCACAGTCAATCTTTTCACATTCATTGTTATATTATTTTAGTTAAAGTTAATCGGTATTCCTGCGACTCTGTGCATCCATGTCTCTAAACAAACTCATTAGTAAATTGCAGCATTAGTCTTGAACACATGCCTTGCTCTACAAGGATCATTTTCTTTATGGACACTGCAGCATTTGCTTTAGTGAGCAACAAATGCAATCGAGTTTGAAAAACAAAGCAATTCCAAAAGAATACTGATCTCATATTGAGCAGATTATGGATTCCCACAAGTCAAATCTAAAGACAAGACAGCTATGGAAAATTTTTATATATTTCTTTCTTGGTTCAGACGATCTGGGCGTTGTCGGCTGGGCCAGCATTTATTGCCCATCCCTAATGGCCCTTGGACTAAGTGGCTTGCCAGGCCATTTCAGAGAGCATTTAAGTCACCCCCATTGCTGTGGGTATGGAGTCACATGTCGGCTCGACCAGGCAACGCCAGCAGATTTCCTTCACTCAAGGACAGTAGTAAGTCAGATGGGTTTTTACAACAACTCGACAATGATTTCATGGTCATGATTAGACTTTTCATTCCAGATTTTTAGCGAATTCAAATGTCATCATCTGCCATCGTGGAATTCAAACCCGGCTTCCAGAGCATTATACTGGGTCTCTGGATTACTATTCCAGTGACAATGCCATCAGAAGTATGGTGATTATGGCACTGCACTAATAATTCAGCAGTAATGACAAATTACACCAAGAGAAATTGTGAATATTAATTAAATTAACCTGATAATGTATGGGTTAGCATCAAAAAGGTGGGGTTACGAGGGTAGGGTGGGGGCCTGGGCCTAGGTTGGGTCAACTACTTCCTTCAAAGGCTCGCTGCAGACTCCAAGGGCTGAAGAGCCTCCTTCTGCACTGTCGGGTTCTATGATTCTATGAGTTGTTGTAAATTTCAACTTGTTCATGTCCTGTCATGAACCTGCTGTCTTTAACGGAGTGTGATTTTTAAAAATTCATTCATGGCGTGCTGGCTTCACTGGCTAGACCAACGTTTATTTCCCATCCCTAACTGCCTTGGGAAGGTGGAAGTGAGCTGCTTTCTTGAACCGCTACAGTCCATGTGGTGCAGGTACACCCACAGTGCTGTTAGGGATGGGGTTCCAGGATTTTGACTCCGTGGCAGTAATGGAATGGCAATATTGTTCCAAAGTCAGGATGGTGAGTGGCATTAAAGGAAACTTCCCATTTATCTGCTGTCCACATCTTCCAGATAGTGGTGGTTGTGGGTTTGGAAGGTGTTATCTCAAAAGTCTTGGTGAGTTTCTGCAGTGCAGCTTGTAGATGGTACACACGGCTGCCACTGTGCATTGGGGATGGAGCGAATAAGCGTTTGTGGATGGGGTGTCAATCAAGCGGACTCCTTTGTCCTGAATGGTGTCAAACTTCTTGAGTGTTGTTGGGAGTTGCAATCACCCAGGCAATGGCGAATATTCCGTCACACTCCTGGCTTGTGCCTTCTAGATTGTGAACAGGCTTTGTGGGGGTCTGGAAGTGAGTTACTCATGGCTAGATTCCCAGTCTCTGACCTGTCCTTGTAGCCGTAGTATTTATACAGCTAGTCCAGTTCATTTCCTGCTCAGTGGCAACCTCCAAGATTGGGATAGCGGCGGGTTTGGCTTTGGTGATGCCATTGACTAACAAGGAGCGATGGTTAGATTCTCTCTTGTTGGAGTTGTACATTGTCTGGAACATGCATAGTGCAAATGTTACTTGCCACTTATCAGCTGAAGACTGAATATTGTCCAGCTCTTGCTGCATTTGGACATGGACTGCTTCATTATCCGAGGAGCTACGAATGGTGCTGAACATTGTGTAACCAGCAGAAAACTTCCCCACTTCTGACATTATGATGGATATTAAGGGCAGCACGGTAGCACAAGTGATTAGCACTGTTGCTTCACAGAACCAGGGTCCCAGGTTCAATTCCCTGCTGGGTCACTGTATGCAGAGTCTGCACGTTCTCCCCGTGTCTGCGTGGGTTTCCTCCGGGTGCTCCGGTTTCCTCCCAGAGTCCAAAGACGTGCAGGTTAGGTGGATTGGCGATAATAAATTGCCCTTAGTGACCAAAAAAGGTTAGGAGGGGTTACTGGGTTACGGGGATAGTGTGGAAGTGAAGGCTTAAAATGGGTCGGTGCAGACTCGATGGGCCAAATGGCCTCCTTCTGTACTGTATGCTGGGGCTCCTTGATGCCATACTTGGTCAAATGCGACCTTGGTGTCAAGGGCAGTCACTTTCACCTCACCTCTGGAATTCAACTATTTTTGTCAATGTTTGAATCAAAGCTGTAATGAGGTCACGAGCCGAGTGATCCTGGGTGTGGTCAGCCCAAACTGAGTGTGGTTACTACTAAGCAAGTGCCACTTGATAGCACTGTTGATGATCCCTTACATTGCTTTACTGATGGTCAAGAGTAAATTGATGAGATGGTAATTAGCTGCTTTGGATTCGTCCTGCTCACCTGCATTGCATTATTTATGCCCGTTGCCCTTTCAAATGCCCCAGCGGGATACCCAGTTACAAAAGCAATTGCTAGCGGGGCAATCAGATCTGGGGGAAAATTTAGTTTTGCCAACAGTATCCAGATCTTGAGGAAACATTTAAAGGGCTCATACTTCTACTAGATTACTTCTCCATTCATGGCACGGAATCACATTCTCAGTTAACTTTCATGATAGATTATTCCATACATTTATTACATTTTTAATCATCTATGTTATAAATTTATTTTTCACAATCTAGTTTATGATCTCTGGTGTCTTCCTATATTTTGAGGCATTAACCTGGGTTCAACCCATCTGCAAAATTTGATATTTAATTTAACAGTGATTCCCGTTTTACAATCTAGACTTTAAAGCTTCTGCTTTCCTTACTGTTGCTCTTTTCCTCAAATATAAGGAGACATTTTGTGAAATGGTGACCAAGATGGAACACAATGCTGTAAGCAAAATCTCATCAGTGATTTAGTATAACCACCGTGAACCTGTGTTTTGACTAAACATTTAATTAGCCTAGGCCACAGGATATACAACTTAGATTCTTTTCTGAATTCCCCTGTGCTAACCTAATTTTATTCAATGCATATGTTACATTGTTTTCAATTCGCATATATGTGTGTATATATAAAATATGCATGTATAATATATTTGAAATTTATCTTTTTCTTTTCATTCATTCTTAAGATCTGAATGTTACTGGCAAGGCCAGCATTTAAAACCCTTCCCTAATTGCCTGATATATTCTTGAACAGCTGCACTATAAGCCTATATGTGCAGGCACAGCCACAGTGCTGCTAGGGAGTGAGTCCCAAGTTTTTCATCCAGCGACAATGAAGGAACAGCAATATAGTTCCAAATCAGTATGATGTGTGGCTTGGAGGGGACCTTGTGGCTGTGGTGCTCCTATTGATCTACTGTCCTTTTCCTCTAGGTGAAAGGGGTTATGGGGACACCACGGTGGCACAGTGGTTAGAGCATTGCTGCCTTACGGCGCCGAGGTCCTAGGTTCGATCCTGGCTCTGGGTCACTGACCGTTTGGAGTTTGCACATTCTCCCCGTGTTTGCCTGGGTTTCGCCCCCACAACCCAAAGATATGCAGGGTAGGTCAATTGGCCATGCTAAATTGCCCCTTAATTGGAAAAAGTGAATTGGGTGCATTAAATTTTTTTTTATATATATAAAGAAAGAGGTTATGATTTCAGATGGTGCTTGTCGAAGGAGGCTTGGCAAGTTCCTGCAGTACATATTGTATATGGGCACATATAACTGCCACTCAACATCAGTGTGTATATTTAAGGTTGGGGATACAGTGAGGATCAAGTGTGAGGATCAAGTGAACTCATCCAGGCATGTGGAGAGTATTCCATCACATTCCTGATTTGTGCCTTGTAGAGATCGTGGGCATCCATATTCCAAAGCTATGGAACTCAAAATAAAATGAACGAGAGAAAAAAGTAGATGAACAGAAACAAGCGTGAACATAGTTCATTGTTTAATTTCTATTTTTTTACTACTTGTCCAAGAGAGACTGACCAGACAAACGAGAGCAGTAAATAGCAAGAATTACAAAAAAAAGAGCAGACACACTGTGAGAAAATAAAGGAACTGACTGATGGAAGGAGAGGTAAGCAAGTGATAAGAGGAATTGATAGTCGAGATGGTATGTTGCTTCTCGAAAGTAAAGAAAAGAAACTGATAAAAAAAAGATTGACAAAAGACAACACGCTATCACAACTAGGACCATGGAAAGGAGAAGACAGGATGATTTAGAACTAATCTTCTGGAGTATGAAATATTTACAACAATAATAGAACTGAATGCAGGAAAAGTAGAAAGATGTGATAGATTCCTTTCAGAAATAATAAAGGGGCTTGAAGAGAAGGCAACAAGAAAACTGACTAACTTGTGTTAGATGATGTAATGGAGGATGAGGACCGTAATGGTCCCAATGGAGAAGGCAGCAAATACTGCAAAATATGAAGAGCATGACATCAACCTTAGATGCATGCGTAATCAAAGCTTTGTTAAAGATCTTAGAAAATAGATTGGAAACCTAAGCAAACTGTTTCATCAGCTGTGATCAACTTTTTCAGGAAGAGCTGTGGAACTAGAGAGGTTTTAGAAGTGATGAGTGTAAAGCGAATGAATAAGTATACAGCTGCTTTGTGGTTTATGAAAAAATGTTCAACCAGGTGAAATGGTAAAATCTATTCAAAGTGCTCACGGTAGAATTGGCTGGATAGATTAAAGAATGATTGCAGCTCTGTACATAATATTATAATCAAGACTGTATATCTGAAGTAATCTGGCGCGAGGAGTGACAAGGCTGTCTACTATCACCATTGCTATTTAACATCTATGCAGAAGCTATGATAAAAGAACATCGGTGAAGTCCAGAAAGATGTCAACGAGAAGGCCCACTGTTGAACATTGTAAGATTTCCAGACAACCAGGCCCTAGTGGTTAGCACAGAAGTATACAGATTCTAATGGACAGAATGAATGACGTGGTGAAAGCTTACGGAATGAAAATTAATGTAAAAAAGGCTTACAAAGTTATGAAGATTGGAATAAGTAATAGAGGGAACGATTGGAAAAAGTAATGGAGGTCAAGATAAATGGTCAACAGTAGGAAAAGGTATCACAGCTTTTAAGTACCTGGGAAAAATGTTGTCATGTTGTCAGAAGATAGTTACTGCCAAAAAGAAATCAGAGCCAAAATAGCCATAGTAAAAGAAATGTATTCTCCACACAAAGATTTGCTTAGCATAGGATTTAAAAGAATTGTCAAGACTGCGATTTGGACTGCTTTGCTGTACAGGGTTGAAACATGGCAACATTAAGAAAGTAGACATCTACAGATCAGAAAGTTGTTCAATCTGAAGATGGATCGATGGGATGGTTGCAGAGGTCAGTTGGAGAGAATATAGAGCAAAGAAGAAGGTCTCAGGATAAATAAGGAAGATGAGAGGGATGTAGGCCAAGAGGGAGAAAGAGAATGATGATGGTAGACAATCTGAAACTGCAAATGGTAGGCTCCTACTAGCAACTGAAGAGGAAAACGATTGTGGATTTTTGGAGGCTGAAAGGATGAGGGGGGACTAAACCAGGGACACCTAAAATAAGGAGTTTCGCATTTAAGACAGGTGAGAAGAGATGTTTTCTCTCAGACAGTTGTGAATCTATCAAACTCTCTTCCCCAGAGAGTGGTTGAGGTAGGGTCGATAAATATTTTTAAAACAAAGCTATAGTTCGACTAATAAGGGAGCTGGGGATCATCGGGGGAGGCAGAATGTGGAGTTGAGATCATAATCAGTTCAGCCATGATCTTATTGAATGGTGAAGCAGGTTCAAAGGTCCAAATGGCCTACTACTGTTCCTAACTTATGTTTTTCTGTTGGTGAAAATCATCAAGAACAGTTTACGCAGTTGTACTAGACATACCTTAAAGCATGAGAATCTGCCGAAGAGGAGACTTAACGAAAATTAGAGAGATGTAGACCAGGAGGGAGAAACAGAATGATGATGACAGACCACCTGAAATTGCAAATGAGGCTCCTACAGTAACAGAAGGGGAAAGTGCAAGACCACAAGGCTTGAGAAATTAGCAAAGAGCCTGCCATGCGTCACAGAGATAGAGCACTAGCTTTGGGAAGTCAGAAACAAGTTACTCATTGCAAGATTCTGAGCCTCTAACCAGTTCTTGTAGCCACAGTATTAATCTGGCTGTTCCAGTTACGTTTCTGGTGAATGGTAATCCTTGCACGTCGATGGTGGGGAATTCAGTGCTGTTGATGCCATGAATATCGAGGCATGGTCAGGTTCTCTCCTGCTGCAGATGATCATTGTCTGGTACTCGTTTGATGCAATTACTTACGACTTATTATCCAAGCCTGAATATTGCTCAGCTTTTGCTGCATGCCGGCATAGACTGCTTCACTATCTGACAAATTGCACATGGTACTGAACACAGCACACTGAGTGCACAATGCCACTTCTGACCTTATGCTGGAGGGAAGGTCATTGCTTAAATGTCTACCTAATTGCACAATTGTAAATCCTTTACAGTACCCGATCTCCGTTATTGGTCATTCGCAACGGTCAGAACCTTATACTGATTTTAGCATCACATGCCATTGGAGATAACAGAAGGTCACCTATGTAAGACTGCTGTTCATTGACTACAGCATCGCCTTCAACACCATTATCCCGACAAGACTAATAACCAAACTCCGCAATCTTGGACTTGACCCCTCCCTGTGCAGCTGGATCCTCGACTTCCTCACCGACAGACCGTAATCTGTCGGATAGGCAATAAATAGCAGCTCCTCCACAATAGTCCTCAACACCGGAGCCCTGCAAGGATGTGTGCTCAGTCCATTACTGTACTCCCTATACACACATGACTGTGTGGCAAGATTTAACTCCAACTCAATCTATAAGTTTGCGGATGATACAACTGTGGTGGGCTGTATCTCAAACAACGACGAATCAGACTACAGGAGGGAGATAAATCACTTGGTTGCATGGTGTACCTAAAACAATCTCTCCCTAAATGTTGGAAAGAACAAGGAACTGATCATCGACTTCAGGAAGCGTAGCACGACACACACTCCCGTCTGCATCAATGTCTCCAAAGTGGAGATGGTCGATAGCTTTAAGTTCCTGGGGGTCACCATCCCCGACAGTCTGTCCTGGTCCACTCACATTGATGCAACAGTCAAGAAAGCCCAACAACGTCTCCACTTCCTACGAAAGCGAAAGAAATTTCACATGACTGTATCGACTCTCACAAACTTCTACAGATGTGCAATAGAGAGCATCCTATCTGGCTGCATCACAGCCTGGTATGGCAACTGCTCGGTCAAATATCGCATGAAACTGCAGAGTGCGGTGAACTCAGCCCAACGCATCACACAAGTTTGCCACCCCCACATTGATTCTGTATACACGTCCCGCTGCCTCAGGAAGGCAGACAGCATTGTCAGATACCCCTCCCACCCAAGCATTGCCTTCTTCCAGACCCTTCCATCAGGCAGAAGGTACAGAAGTCTGAAGACCCGCACATTCAGACACAAGAACAGCTTCTTCCCCACAGCTACAAGACTCCTCAACGACTCCCCCTCGGACTGATCTGTTCCCTGTAAGAACACTATTCACTACGCCCTATGCTGCTCTTGCTCATGTATTTGCTTTGTTTGGCCCCTTGTTCCGCACTGTAACCAGTCACTGTTTGTCGATGTACCATTTGTCAAGGTTCACTGTTGATTATTTTTTTGTCTACTATGTACGTACTGTGTACGTTCCCTCGGCCGCAGTAAAAAATATTTTTCACTGTACTTCGGTACATGTGACAATAAATCAAATCAAATCAAAAAATCAAAATCAAACCAAAATACCACCTCAATAGGATGCCATTTGAAATGTTTTCTCTCCCCACACCCTCCCGATCTAAAGGTTGGCATTACAGCTCACAGGAGTACCCTTATTTTTCTTCATACCAGTTGCTTAGTCAATGTCATGTTTAATTCTAGATTCCTGTGACTTTTATTGTGAAATGTCAGCTGAAGACCTTCCATTTCAAATTTTATTAAACGCTTTCTGGAAGCCGAAACTGGATAACATGGAATTCCACTGGTAACCTATTCTACCAACAGCCTCAAAGAAGTGAACTAAGTTTGCCAGACAAGATAATCTTCTGAATCCATGCTTTTTTTATTAAGCTATGCTGAAGGTATTGCCTCCTACATACATTCAGAAAAGACTTCTTCCCTGTTTCAAGTTAAGCAAATAGTCTGCAGTTGTCTGGGTCAGTTTACTCGGCTTGTAAAATATTGGTGCTATGTTTTTCATTTCTAATATTGCACATTCTTATGGTACAACATACAACATTTCATATATGGGACTAATATTTGGTAGAACTTTTCATGATAATTTAAAATATGTATTGTAAACATAAAAAGTGGTAAATCTAGACAGCACAGAGTAAATTCAAGAAAAGAGCAACAAGGCTGTTGCTGATATGAAAATACAAATAGGCCAAATGATGAGGTGGCAGATTACACATCATAATTTATACCGCAAAATGTTATTTCGCTTCTAGTACACCAGACATCAGAAGCATGTACTAGAATATCTCTCAACTGTTTTCTGTGGGCCTTATTAGCTGCACTGGGATCTTAGCAGAACAAAATATCTTCTCACTAAGTTGCACAGGCAACATTTCCCAACATGTCTTAGTAAATTGCTCTGAAGCATAACAATGCATCTTCTTTTCATATAAAGATGCACAACACATGTCATTATGAAAGTTACTTATTTCAATTACAGCATTTTTAAAATTTCATCTTCATCATTGGAGAAAAGCTAATTACTTATTACAACTTGCAAATCAACATATTATTGTAGTCAAGGCCAGAAAAGATATTGAGAAAACAAAGTCATCATCCAGAATAGGTTACGAGTAAATTTGGGGGAGGCAGTGGGGTAGTGCAACTATCACTGTACTAGTAATCCAGAGGCCGAGGCTAATACTCTTGGAACACAGGTCAAAATCCCACCATGGCAGCTGGTAGAATTGATTTAATAAATCTGGAATTAAAAAGCTAGTCTCAGTAATGGTAACCATGTAACCATTGCTTATTGTCGTAAAAACCTATGTGGTATATTAATGTCCTTCGGGGAGGAAATCTGCCGTCCCTACCTCGGCTGGTCTACATGTGACTCCAGCAATGTGGTTGACCTTAAATGCCCTCTGAAATGGCCTCAATGACTCAGTTGTATAAAATTGCTACAAAGTCTGAAAGGAATCAAACTGACGGACCACCTGTCATCGACACAGGATACTAGACCTGTTGACCCCCTGCAACGTCCTCTTTAGTAACATCTGGGGGCTTGTTCCAAAATTAGATCTGCCCCACAGACTAGTCAAACAATAGCCTGACAATGATATTCATTGAAACATACCTCACAGACAACATTCCAGATACCACCATCACCATCCTTGACAATGTCCTGTCCCGCCAGAGGTGGCAGCACAGTAGCATAGAGTCAGGAAGGAGCGAGCCTGGGAGTCCTCAGTGTGACTCTGGACCACACAATGCCTCATGGAATGAAGTCAAACATAGGCAAGGGAACCTCATGCTGATTACTGCATTTCCCCCCAACCTCCTCAGCTGATGAATCTCCACTCCTTCACGTTGAATACCAATTGGAAGATGCAGAGACTGGCAATGGCACAGAATGTACTCTGGATGGCAAAATCAATGTGTGTCACCAAGAATGGTTCAAGAGGCACCACTACTGACTGAGCTTGCCACGTCTTAAAGGACATAGTTGCTAGATTGGGTCGATAGTAGGTAGTGAGGGGACCAACATGGAAGATCCTACCTGACCTTGCCCTTACCAATCTACTTGCCACAGATGCATCTGTCCATGACAATATTGGTAGGTGCCACCATCTCAGCCCAAGCTACTTCTCAAACCAAAATGTTTAATATTCACTTTTTTAAAGACACTGAATCATGCTAGAGTACAGTTCTGCAGATGCCGCAAGTCTCAAAAGGTTTGTGGATTTTTGGAATTCTCTATCCCCAGAGGTGACAAAGCTCTCCCCAGAGTACAACTAAAGGTAATGTCTCCAGCTGTTTATTACAGTCGCCTCGCCATTTCTTTGAACACTCTCGCGTTCATGGCAGTTGTGTGCACAAAGACATTCTGTATGGTGAACAGGGTACAACCACGTGGGCGTCCAAAGCTCCACTACAAGTGCAATATGAACAACCAGAAGGTAGTCGCTGTCAACCGTGAGCCTCTGACTGTTTAGAAAGTCAATGCTGACAGGGCAACAATCTTTTTTGTAATTCATTCACAGGATGAGCGCATCGTTGGTCGGGCCAGCATTTATTGCCCATCCCAAATGATTTTTGAGATCAACATATGTGTCAACATTAGTTAATCAAATGGGTTTTTACAACAATCGACAATGGTTTTGTGGTCATTCGACCAGGCCTCTTTCAGAGGGTTGGTGTAGTCTCGTTGGGCCGAATTGTCTCCTTCTGCACTTAGAGATTTTATCTACAACCATGGTACAGCTATACCACTCAAATAAGTTTATTTAGAGCACAATATAATTTGTTTAAAATCTTTGGCTTATTTTTAGGTTATGCCATGGCAATGTAATCCACCGGAAAAGGGTGGGAATGGTAACACTACATGAGGCACTGGAGCCGCAGGTTGCAGACCCATGAATTAGTCTGACACTTGTACTGAGGGAGTGCTGCATTGTCAAAGACATTGGGATAAGATATTAAACCAAAGGCGTATCCACCCATTTAGACAAATATAAAATATTTACATATATAAAATACAGAACTATTAGAAGGGGAGCAAGGGTTCTTTCCTGCTGTCCTTGCCAACATTTATCCTGCAATCAACACCTCCAGTCAAAACAAGTTAACTGGTCATTTATCACTCTGCTTTTTTTGGCATCGTTCACAAATAAAGCGGTGGCTGCATTTGTCCACAAATAGCTGTGAAACAATTGCCTTGGAAATTCTATGGTTGTGAAAAGTACCATATAAATATAAGTTCTGTTTTTCATACTGTAACAGGCAACTACCTTTCTATTTCTCTTTCAGAACACGATATTCTAATTTTTTTTTTTTAAAGCAATTTATTGCATAATATAGTTCCATTAAATTTCCAACAGATAGGAGAGCCCATTCATCTGTGACATGACACATCAAGCAAAAGGATATTAAAAATATGAAATTCATATCTTTTCTGATAGCAAGTTATGAAATGGACCTATCATATTAGTCTCTAGAGTAGGAAATAACTGAGAAAAGAAATACATCATCTTCCAAGATATATGTTGCCAAAATTAAGTAATTTCTTTAATTGAACTTTTACCAACCATTTCCCAAATAGGACACGAACAAGTATTTATAGGACAATTACTGCACTAAATGTTATGGAGTGATAATCAAGGGTTTTAAATATTGCTTTGCCCCACCTTTTCCACTCATTTTGTAATTGGTAGAGAAACTAGTTTCAGGAAGTTGGTCATTTGTTACCATTCACATTTTGTTTCCTTTTTACTATCAATTTCCTCCTCTTATTTTCTGAATGGTTATGGACAATGCTGGCAAGGCAGCATTTCTCGTTCCTTCTTAGTTGCCCTGAAAAGGTAGTGGTGGCTTATGCTTTGAACTGCAGCACTCCTTGTGGTGATGGTGCCCCCACAGAGATGTTAGCTAGAGAATACCAAACGGCAAAGGAGTAACAATTTGTGTCAAAATCAGGATATTATAACTTCGAGGAAGCCTCAAAGTGTTCCTTGACAGTGCTACTCTTTTCCTTTTTCAATTGTAGTGTTACAGCAAGTTTTAAAGATTGCTGAATTGTATATGTAGACAGTGAAAACTTAACATAGCACAAATTCCATGAGCCAGAGGTGGAGGAATGTATATTGAGTCCAGTAGCAGGAGAAATGAAATGGACTGCTGTTCTGGAGAGTGCCGAGTTTCTTGCGTGCTATTGCGGCCGCAACTGTCCTGTGAGTGACACAATTCCACGGTGATCCTGGCACAGGTGCGAGAGGCACTGAGGAGTTAGTTGAGAAACTTATAGCAGCCTCAACCATGCTCTTGCAGCCAGTGTCAATATGATTAGCCGACTTCAACTCTGGTCAGTAGTGATCCCAAGCCCCATATGCTGATGTTGAGACACTTCATAATCATGATGTGATTAAAGCTCAGGGGAAGGTGGTTTAATCTATTCTTGGTGGAACTGGTCAATGACTATGCTAATGTGGTGCAATGATATCTGGCACTGTATTATCCATGTCCTGCTGTCGTCTGACACTAATCACTTCATTAGCGGACAAGTTGTAAATGGAGAGCAACATTGGAATAATCAGCAAACGGCTCAGTCCCGAATGTAATGAGGTCATCAACGAAGGAGCTGAAGATGGATCAAGGAACTTCTGAAGCAATGTCCAGGGTTTGACTGCCAACAATCATGACCATCTTTGTGTATAATCTAACTAACCACTGGAGCAACTTTCCTTAATTATATATTGACCTCAGTTTTGCTGAAGCTCCTTAAGAGTCATATTCAGCTGAGTCACCTCTCCTCTCATAACTACTCTTGGATTAAGGTTGTGATGCAGTGTACAACCAAACATTTCAGGCAATACTCAAATTGAATCGCAATGAGCAGGTTTTGGGAACTCGATTTGCTTTACAAATACTTTATTTATAATTGGGAAGTTGATAATAATAGTAGTTGGCCAGTTAGATCTGCTCTTTTTTTTGTGGAAAGGACATCCTTCTTAATTGTCATGTAGCTGTAATTATTAAGGCTACTGTGGAACACCTTGGCTATGCAGGGGCTAGTTCTGGTATGAAACTGCAGCCAGGATCTTGTTGGAATCTACATTCTTTGCAGTGTATAGTGCTCCCAGCTGTTTATAATGTAATGTGGAGCGGAGTGAACAGGCTGAACACCACCATGTATGTTGAAGAAAACCTCTGGAAAGGGCCAAAGAGAATAAATGACTGCACTGATATTTACAAATACGTCGGTCTTGCCCCTTTCAAATAGAATGGCAGCGTGGTTGAAGATGAGTATGTTCATGAAGCTTCCTACTCACATGATGATTGATTATAACATCATTGTAAGCAAAAGGGGCACTATCTGTAATCTGTGGAATAGTCAATTTAACACCCAGTTCATTTACCACAATGGCCTTTTCTAGCCCTTATACTGACGCACAATTTAGGCATATTGATATACTGCAGTTTAAGATGAAGGGTGGTCTAATTAAAAGTTTATTGGCGATCTAAGTGAGAGGAATGGACACGTAGAGTTTTAAAAAGTATGTATTCTCAAATAAAGATCATGAGTGAAATGACAGAGGACACTCTCTTCTCTCACTCTCGATCATGAACACACCCACCCATTCTCTCCCCTCCATATTGTACACTGCTCTCCTGAAGATACTACCTGATGCTGGGATAAAACTTCATAATGATCTCTGAACTCCAGTTCAGCACTTTAGTATTCATTTTTTACATGAAAAAAAGACATTTAAACTGTTGATAGGTTTAAAAAAACAAAGCATGAACATGTTGTAGCCCTAATTTGACAAAGTATTTTCCCGTAGGAATCACTGGTTAATGAAAGGAGGTTTTCCCTCTATTCTGCAGACACATTCTATGTGTAACATCCCCAACATCAGCCTTTTATCGAGAAACCAAGATGAAAAGCAAAAAAAAGATGGAAGACTGAAATAGAAGGAAATACAATTTATAGAATAGCGATGAATCAGGTGTAGTTTGAAGATTATACGAGAAAGAAATAATAAGGAATGTAATGAGTTCGAAGAGAGCGAGGGAACGAGCGAGAGCGAGCACGAGAGAGAGAGCGAGCGAGCAAGCGAAAGAGAGAGAGAGAGAGAGAGAGAGAGAGAGAGAGAGCGAGCGTGAGAGAGAGCGAGAGCGACAGCGAGAGCAAAAAAAGAAAATGGAGTGGTGATATCGATGGACTACCAGTCCAGAGGGGGACATAGTCAGATGGTTTTTGACAAAGACCCATACATGAGATTATCCTGTAAAATTAAAGTGTTTGGGATTGAGGATGGTGCATTGAAAACAATAGAAAACTGGTTGGCAGACAGGAAACAGAGTGGCAATGAACAGGTCTTTTTCAAAGTGGCAGGCAGCGACTAGTGGGGTACTGCAAGAATCAGTGCTGAGACCCCAGCTATTCACAATTTTTATCAATGATTTAAATGAGGGAACAAAAAATTATATCTCCAAATTTGCACCCAAAACTGGGTGGGATGATGAGCAGTGAGGAGGATAAGGAGATCCTTCAGTGTGATTTGGACAAGTTGAGTGAGTGGGCAAATTAATGGCAGATACAGTATAGTGTGGATAAATGCGAGGTTATCCACTTTGATAGAGAAAACAGGAAGGCAGATTACCTAAATGACAATAGATTGAGAGACGGGAATGTGCAATAAAACCTGGGTGTCTTTGTACACAGTCTTTGAAAGCAGTACGTAGGTGCAGCAGGTGGTAAAGAAGGCAAATGGTATGTTGGCCTTCATAGCAAAAGGATTCGAGTACAGGAGCAGGGGTGTCTTGCTGCAATTATACAGGGTTTTGGTGAGGCCACACCTGGAATAGCGTGTGCAGATTTGGTCTCCTCACCTGAGGAAGGATGTTCTTGCTCTCGAGGGAGTGCAGAGAAGGTTTACCAGGCGAATTCCTGGGGTGACAAGACTGGCATATGAGGAGAGATAAAGTTTGTTGGGATTATATTTGCTGGAATTTAGAAAAATGAGGGGGGTCTCTCATAGAAACCTATAAAATTCCTATAGCAGGGCAGCACATTGGCACAGTGGTTACCACTCCTGCATCACAGTGCCAGAGAACCAGGTTCAATTCCGACCTTTGATCCGTGTGGAGTTTGCAGGTTCTCCCCGTTCTGCCTCGGTTTCCTCCGGGTGCTCTGGTTTTCTCCCACAATCCAAAAGATGTGCAGGTTAGATGAATTGACTACTCTAACTTGCCCCTCGGTGGCGTTACGGAGATAGGGTGGGGGATAGGGCCTAGGCATGGTGCTCATTCAGAGGGTTGGTGTAGACTCAATGGGCCTACTGCCCTCCTTCTGTACTATAGGGATTCTATGATTCTATGAACAGAAGGACTGCAGCATTTCAAGAAGGCAGCTCACCAGCACCTTCTCGAGGACAATTAGGGATAGGGAATAAATGACGCCCACACGCATGAAAATAAGTTTTTGAAGTATGCAATGAGTCTTGATTGTAGCACAGTGAGGAGCTAGGAAAAGAGACAATATGTGTAACTTGGGTGGAATGAGAGAATGCAAAAATGAAGTTCAGGGTTGGACTGATAAACTGGGGGTGAAAGAAAGAAAGGTTTGAAACTTTGCAAAGAAGAATATTTGTTGAATTATTTCTACCATAAGAAAAGCAGTGGCAGTCATTTCTGAAAGAAGACTGGAACACAGGGTATGTTAGTCTCCTCTAAAGACTATATATAACCTATACATTTACTCCACTCAACATTAAGATCCAACTGCCAGTGCTCCATCAAAATGAAAAACACTGCACCATTCAATGTGAAATATTTTCCTATTTATTATTGTCACCGATGTGTCCTTACATTACAGAAGTAATTCAATAAATCTTTCCCTCTATACCAGGAGAATTACACAACCGTGTAAATATCCAAGAGAGAGATTTTATGCTGCTCTTCAAAAGACTTATCACCAGCACCATAAATACTGGAGACCTGGAGAAAATATGTTTTTCAATATTATTGCTTTGACAGGTCTGTCAGAGAACAGTCATCACAGAATAAGTACACATTTCATGTTGAAGACCAACATTATTTTGTTTTATTCAATGACAACAATGAACAGAAGATTAATGATCCTTCTCAGTTTTGAATACCATCAAAATCATTTTTTATTCAATTAGGAGAAATACCTTAGGTGTTGTATGAGATAACATGCTTATAGTGCTCAAATTATAGTACCCGCATAAACAAGAGTTCAGACTAAAGAAATCATTGTCAAATTCTCTGAGGACAGAAGTGATTCTAACAACTGACACTTGTTATGAACCCTGATGTTCAATGCAAGGGCATCCCAAATCACAGAAGAAAAACTTGAAATGCCGGTTCTTAATAGTTTAATTTTGCAATTTGGAAAAAGTGTGAAAAAAGAGATGGAACACGGTATGGTAACGGGTTCCAAATATTCAAATAACAAAATGTTTGTTAAACTTGAAAACATAAGAAAGGGAACAATAAAGAATATTTACAATTAACTAGAATCATGTTTATCCAGGCAGTATACTTAAATTACACAGCATCTCCCAATCTATTCTAGCCACATCCTTAAACTCCGAGAATACACCCTCCCCAAAACAAATCCCATAGATCTTAACACTTGCTTTTTATAAATTTAGAGTGCCCAATTAATTTTTTCCAATTAAGGGGCAATTTAGTGTGGCCAATCCACCTACCCTGCACATGAAATGAAATGAAATGAAAATCGCTTATTGTCACGAGTAGACTTCAATGAAGTTACTGTGAAAAGCCACATTCCGGCGCCTGTTCGGGGAGGCTGGTACGGGAATTGAACCGTGCTGCTGGCCTGCCTTGGTCTGCTTTAAAAGCCAGCGATTTAGCCCAGTGAGCTAAACCAGCCCCTCTTTGGGTTGTGAGGGAGAAACCCACACAAACACAGGTAAAATGTGCAAACCCCACACGGACAGAGACCCAGAGCAGCGATTGAACCTGGGACCTCAGCGCCATGATGCAACAGCGCTAACCGCTGCACCGCATGCTTCCTAGATTTTAACACTTTTGAGCCAAATCCAGAAAATAATTACCACATTGAACCTATAGGTTTCTTCTGGGAATCCTCCTTCTAAATTAAAAGTAGAATTTCTGGGCTCGAACAGACAGATTCATAGAATCATAGAATCATAGAAGTTTACAGCATGGAAACAGGCCCTTCGGCCCAACCAGTCCATGCCGCCCAGTTTTTACCATTAAGCTAGTCCCAGTTGCCCGCACTTGGCCCATAACCCTCTATACCCATGTAACCATCTAAATGCTTTTTGAAAGACACAATTGTACCCGCCTCTACTACTACCTCTGGCAGCCCATTCCAGACACTCACTACCCTCTGAGTGAAGAAATTGCCCCTCTGGGCCCTTCTGAATCTCTCCCCTCTCACCTTAAACCTATGCCCTCTAGTTTTAGACTCCCCTACCTTTGGGAAAAGATGTTGACTATCTACCTTATCTATGCCCCTCATTATTTTATAGACCTCTATAAGATCACCCCTAAGCCTCCTACGCTCCTGGGAAAAAAGTCCCAGTCTATCCAGCCTCTCCTTATAACTCAAACCATCAAGTCCCGGCAACATCCTAGTAAATCTTTTCTGCACTCTTTCTAGTTTAATAATATCCTTTCTATAATAGGGTGACCAGAACTGCACACAGTATTCCAAGTGTGGCCGTACCAATGTCTTGTACAACTTCTTCTGCTATCTGCCCAACAGCTAGATTCTGAGAAAAAACACCTGTTCGCAAACTGGGCATGACTATTATCTAGCCCACTGGACTGCTAGACTCCGCTTTGCTCAACGATCACTTTGACTCTGCTATTCATCTACTCTGCATTTCACAAGCTGTCAACGCAACTAAATCGCATTGGTTTCATTTTTATCCAATTCTTTATTTTTCATTTCATTCCAACTTCCTAACACACTGTGATAAAAGTAAATTATCACGGATGCTGAAATCTGAAACAAAAAACAAACCTCTGGTTAGGGATTTGACATAGTCATCCCAACTCAAAACATTTGTTCCCTTCTCTCTCCACGAATGCTGTCAGGCCTGCTGGGATTGTCCCGTATTTTCTGTTTTTGTTCACTGTCCCTGACTAACTGCTTTGTACCATTTTTCTCAACTGAATTATGGCAGCCCTTACTGGTACTACCTCACCAGTAATTTATATAGATTTAGTAGTATTTCCGCACAAATAAGCCCATTTATAAGCTCAAGGATCCTACATGCTTTGTTTTAAAAATAAAGTCGCCATTTGTCTGGTCTCGTTTAAGGATTTTTAAGAATCCCTAAATCTCTCTCCTCCTCTACATGGTTTAAAGTTTTATCTTAGTTTATTTAGTGTACTTTCCTTAGTCTCGTACTTAAATTGTCTGACTTCACATTCATTTACGTTAAATTTCAACGAACATCAATCTGCACAAACATTTCCACACTCCAAAAATCTCTTTCATTCCTCTTCAGTCAAACATGCTGTCATGTGAGAGTGCCTTTAAGAAATGGATGTGTAAGCAATGTACCTTTAAGAAAACAGTGACGTCAGAGAGTGGGTGGAGCTCAGCTCAGTTCAGCCATTTTGCATGTTTTTAGTTTCATGGCCATTTTCTGAAGTTCAAACACCCTCGCTTTATCTTTTTCCCTGATCTGTATCTCCCTTTCTTTTTCTTTTGCTCGGGCTATTCTTTCTTTTCGCCTTTCTTCTCTCCTTTTCTTTTTCCTCTCTCTCTTTCTCTTTCTTTTTCCTCTCTCTCTCTTTCTCTTTCTTTTTCCTCTCTCTCACTCTCGTATTCCAGCCGCTTTAATTCTTTCTCATGTTCCATTTGTTTAATTTGCAACTGAATTTTTGCCATTTCCAATGTGTCAAACTCTATCTCAGGCAACTTTAAATGCTGAACCACCGCTATAATTACCTCATTTTTTCGCATTTTGTCAGGTAATGTTAACTGCAATGTTCTCGCCAAATCTACCAGTCTGCTTTTCGTTTCTGTCCGTAAAATACTATGTGTGACATTCTCCACCCCCAAAAACATCTGAGCCTCTGAAAGAGCCATTGTTCACAACACTCTCCCCACTTAAACTAAAATACCACACCGGAAAAGCAACAATCCTTCACTGTCTTTAAGTTCACAAAAGCCAATCCAATAGATAGACTTTTATCCCCCCCGAGCCCCCAATTGTTATGGGCGAGGCGTTTTCAGAACCCCAAAATGTATCATGGAGTTCAACCAACCTCTCCCTTTAATGAATTTGTTGCTTTTCCTAGCACACGGCATTTTCCCGAGGTGTGGGATTACAATTATGGACACGTGGGTTTTTAACCACAAAACACTGTTTATTCCATGAACTCAACTTAACATCTTAAATAAACATTGGATCTCTTAACACCCCTTACTTCAAAGATAACTCAGAAAATATTGCAACAGTAAATAATTCCTTAAAATGTTCCTTCAAACTTCCAAGAGACTTAACATCTTTAAACAAAATCACATCAGGTTAAAGGCTTCACTATTATAAGTTTAAATCACCCAAATGATCCAGAGATAGTCTTTCATGGCAGAGATCACAGCAGATCCAGCTCACTGCAAAAACAGACACACACCCAGCTCTTTTCAAAACTGAAACTAAAAACCTGCAAAATGGCTGAACTGAGCTGAGCTCCACCCACTCTCTGACATCACTGTTTTCTTAAAGGTACATTGCTTGCACATCCATTTCTTAAAGGCACTCTTGCATGATAATGCTCTGTTTTTGTGCTGTCTGCAAATTTTGATTGTATTCTTTGCATTCTATTACCAATCGTTTACAAATATCGGAGACAAAATACTTGCCCTAACAGGACAGCTTTTTTTTGTCCTTCCATGGAACGTGGCATTCTCGGCAAAGCCAGCATTAGTTGCCCATTCCTATTCATCCTTGAACTGATTGGCTTGCTAGGTCATTTCAGTGGGCAGTTAAGAGCCAACCACATTGCGGTGGGTCTGGAGCCACGTGTAGGCCAGACCAGGTAAAGATGGCAGATTTCTTTCCCTAAAGGAAATTAGTGAAACAGGTGGGATTTTAAAACAATTGGGGCAGCACGGTAGCACAAGTGGATAGCACTGTAGCTTCACAGCGCCAGGGTCTCAGGTTCGATTCCCTGCTGGGTCACTGTCTGTGCGGAGTCTGCACGTTCTCCCCGTGTCTGCGTGGGTTTCCTCCCACAGTCCAATAACGTGCAGGTTAGGTGGATTGGCCATGAAAAATTGCCCTTAGTGACCAAAAAGGTTAGGAGGGGTTATTGGGTTACGGGGATAGGGTGGAAGTGAACGCTTAAAGTGGGTCGGTGCAGACCCGAAGGGCCGAATGGCCTCCTTTTGCACTGTATGTTCTATGCAATTGATAGTTTTCTGGTTACCACTGCGGAGACGAGCTTCCAATTGCAGATTTCATGAATTAAATTTAAATTCCACCAGCTGTCATGGTGGGATTTGACCCCATGTCACTAGAGCATTAGCCTGGGCACTGGATTACTCGGCCAGTGACATCATCACTACGCCACCATCTCTACAGTGCTACCTCCCTTGTTCGTATCCCATATCTAAAGACATTCATTAACCACATTTCGCTTAAAATCAAATTCCTATCCACATTGTGGAATTCTGAAATTTTGTCCCAAAATTATTTTGCTGTGCTACCTTCCCTCCTCCCTTTACATGCACCCTATAAATCATCCCTTCAACTATAGGCAGAACTTTATGCCCCCCACCAACCCCCCCCCCGGGCACGGTTTTCCTGCCCTACCGAACTCAATGAACTCAAATCCTCCCTCCACCTGCAAGTGCCAAGGGTTGTTGAAATAAGAACGTTGTAAACACAAGCCTTTATCACTGAACATTTAAAAATACTTACATCTTGAAATAGCTTCTTATCCGCTACCAGCTTTTTGGAAGATAGCGTCTTGGTGACATGATAAAAGGTAAGCAATGCTCGGTGTTGATGGAGGTCATCCTGCGCTTTAACAGATTCCAACAGTGTGGGAATTAGTTCTGGCCAGTGCCGAGGACAATCTAACCTGGCAACCTTCGCAATCAGTACCCCAATTTGGGTTGCGATCTGTAAAGACATAAACCACAAACAGGCTAAATTATTGAACTCAGGAATAGTCCGTAAAAGAAATATAGAACGAAGCATTGATCTTATGCTCAACAAAATCAATATATTGTTTTCAGAAATCAGCTTTCAGATTTACAAGAAAATCTTCGCCTAACTAATTTAAACTAACAAATAATAGATACAGGTTATTAGAAAAATATTTTGCCAAATCATAAATGCATAGGTTCACGAAGTGAACATTCTCATTGGCCTACACTCATTTTTAATTAATGCGGGTTCATCCAAAAGGTAAGGATTATTGAACCAGCAATGTTTGTGTTCTACAAATCTCAAAATCAAATAGATAGAAAATTGCATTCTTGTTCTGAAGAACACGGTGAACTCTGATGAAAAATATGCATCTTAACGAGCATGGTCCAGGTTGTGCTGGAGTTCACCAACTCTTAGAAACCCAGAAATACAGAAGTGACAGCTGGGGCACAAAGTGAAAACTTCAATGCATAACAAGATGCAATTCAGGCGAGCTTGATATCAGGGTTGCATCTCCATGATTGGGTGCACTTGCTAATGTGCAAAGAACAAGAGATTGTGTGTCTTGGTCACAACTTTTCCCAAGAAAACAATTGTCTGGTCCATTTATTATTACTGCCAGGAACTAGGTTTTTTTGGTTACAAATAGACAATGTGAACATGACCTCACAGCTGCTTCAGTTCTGAACTACCAGTGGTTCTCCACAAAACAATACTGAATGAAATGCTCACGTGGTCTATTGCTTGCTAAATATGAAACTAGTTGTTGGAATATGTATATATGCCTGTATGCACATTAACTCAAATACAGAAATATATACACTCAAATATAGTGCAGCTCCCAAGGAATCAGGAAAAAGAACATCTTTTTTCACCCATTGGTATTCTAAGTTCCCATTCTACAACAAGGTATTTCTATTTAAGCACTTTTGTGAATTCATTTATAGAGAGAAGCAAATCCATCAGGCATCAAGGAAATGTCACCAGTTAAGAATTTTGTTGCCCCATTATAGTAATTTCACATTATTTCTTGTTTGGCAGAATGAAGCACTCATTATCAGCATTACTGCTATATTGCCATTTATCACAATTTTCTCCCTTGCTTTCTTCCACTGAAGAGCAAAAAACTGTCGTACACAAATAACAGGTAGAAATCCATGTGAAATTATATCACCAACCTGATTCACTGGTTCATTAAAATTTGCAATGAGCCCTGCACGCAATGAGGACTTTTCTTCTTCTGAGAGAGCACTGTAACAAGTAAAGAAAATATTGATGTTCGTAATGAAGGTTATAACTAGACAAGTAACTGAGAACAATACACCCATGCTATTCATGAAATTGTCCATGCCAAATAAAATCTTCTAAATACAATAAAAATAGCTGATAATAGCAGAGAGTTTAATGGGACAGTGCTTGGTGTATGGCTGTACCACGTGCTGATTTTCAGACAAAACATATCTGCAGTGGAAAATGCTTATAATAGGAATGATAGGATAAAGGGGAGATCAGTGGAAGAGGATGCTAACTAGAAAAGCAAGTTTGATAACAGTTAAAGATGAACAGAGCACAGGAGGGTGCAGTGGCACAGTGGTATTGTCGCTGGACAAGTAATCTAGAGACGCTGTCATGCTCTGGGGACCCTGGTTCGAATCCCGCCATGGCAGGATAATAAAAATCTGGAATTAAAAGTCTAAAGGTGACCATGAAACCATTATCGATTGTCGTAAAACCCATCTGGTTCACTAATGTCCTTTAGGGAAGGAAACCGATCGTCCTCACCTGGTCTGGCCTACATGAGACTCCAGACCCACAGCAATGTGGTTGACTCTTAATTGCTCTCAGGGATGGCCAAATAAATGCCAGCGACGCCTACATTCCATGGATTAATTTTTAAAAACAAGGAGGTTGTAAATTTAACCATAGCATCAAGAAAATGATCTGAAGACAAGTTCAAATCCCACTGTGTCAGCTGATGGAAATTGATTAATTAAAAAATCTGAAATAAAACATTATCAGTGATGATAATGAAGAAGAAAATACCAGCCAGTCATAAAAAGCCAACTGGTTCACTAATGTCCTTCAGGGAAGGAAATCTGATGTCCTTATCTGGTAAAGTTATAAATGTGACTCCAGACCTACAGCAAGGAGACTGAATCTCAACTGCCTCTCTCATTTATCTCAAGGATAAATGGTCGGCACAACATCGTGGGCCGAAGGGCCTGTACTGTGCTGTACTGTTCTATGTTCTATATTGGTTTGGATTGAGGAGCTGTTAATAGAAAACAGAGTAGGGATAAACTGATCATTCTCAGGTTGGCAGGCTGTGGCTAGTAGGGTACCACAATAATCAGTGCTTGGGCTATTCACAATAGATATCATCGTGGGGACCAAATGTAATATTTCCACGTTTGCTGGTGACAGAAAAACATGGTAGGAATGTGAGTTGTGAGGAGGAGGATTCAAGAGGATTTGGACAGGCTAAGTGAGTGGATAAGAACATGGCAGATAGAATACATTGTATCATAGAATTTACAGTGCAGAAAGAGCCCATTCGTCCTATCGAGTCTGCACCAGCCCTTGGAAAGAGCACCCTACCTCAACCCTACCCCCGTAACCCAGCAACCCCACCTAACCTTTTGAACACAAAGGGTAATTTAGCATGGCCAATCCACCTAACCTACACATCTTTGGACTGTAGGAGGAAACCAACGCAGACATGGGGAGAACGTGCAGACTCCACACAGACAGTGACCCAAGGGCTGGTGTCCAATTCACCTAACAGTACGTCTTTCAGGACTTTTGGGAGGAAACCGGAGCACCCATAGGATACCCATGCAGACACAGGGAAAAGGTGCAGACTCCACACAGACAGTGACCCAAGCCGGGAATCGAATCCAGGTCCCTGGCACTGTTAAGAAACAGTGCCGACCACTGTGCTTTATCCCACACTCTACTAACATCATCAAGCCAAGGGATCAATCTTGGTTCACTGAAGAGTACCGGCGAGCATGCCCGGAACAGAACCTGGAAAGCTGCAAAACAGGTCGACATACATGCTAAATAGCAAAAGTAGTCTACAACGGACAGAGCTAAGCAATCTCACAACCAGCATACCAAATCAAAGCTCTGACGTCCTGCCACATCCAGTCATGAATGGTGGTAGACAATTAAATGGAAAAGGCTCCACAGACATTCCTGTCTCACTGACAGTGAAGCCCAGCACATCAGTACACCTCCCAACAAACACCCCCATTCACCCATTGCCATCCACCCCCCACTTTGGCAGTTTTTCACCCACCACCCAAACAAAACAGAAAACAAACACCACCCACCCCCCAGAAACTCAATACTCCTTAAAGATGTCCGTGAACCCCTTCCACCTCAATATGAACCCCTCCTCCGTGCCTCGAATGGCGAACTTGATCTTCTCTAAGTGCAGTCACTCTGCCAAATCACTAACCCATCCCAGACTTCGGCAACTCCCAAGTCCCGCCAGCACAAAATAATCAGTGCCGGCAACGACAATGGCAACACTCCCCAGCTTTTGAAGTTCACCTTCATTCCCTCCACCAGCCACGCCAAGTTCAACTTATGCAACTGGACCCAAATCCATGTCACCTATATCCCAAGGTGGCAGACGTTCGCCGCCACCAACCAAAGTGACAGGTCCCCCAACCTCCTCTCCTGTCCCCATGCATTAATTAGGAAT
Organism: Scyliorhinus torazame; assembly: GCF_047496885.1. Lineage (NCBI taxonomy): Eukaryota > Metazoa > Chordata > Chondrichthyes > Carcharhiniformes > Scyliorhinidae > Scyliorhinus > Scyliorhinus torazame. Next base: position 227,302,614 of record NC_092709.1, read on the forward strand.
ACCTCGCTTTTCCCCACATTAAGCATATACCCCGAAATGTTGCCAAACTCCTCCAAAATCCCCATGATCCTATCAAAGCTCCCGACCTGGTCCGAAATGTACAGCAAAGAAACTCGGTGCTTAATTCCCCCCCCCCCACCCCCCACTTAATACCACTCCACTTCCTCAAATGCCTACGCACCATTGCCAGCGGCTCAATCACCAGGGCAAAGAGAGAGCAGACTACCCTGCCTTGTCCTCCAGTGTAACCCAAATTATACCAAGCTGACCTTGTTTGTCCGAACAGTCGCCTTAGGCACCTTATACAGCAACCAAATCCAATCTTCAAACCCCTGCCCAAACCATCCCAACACCTCGAACATATATGCCCATTCGACCCAGTTGAATGCCTTCTCCGTGACCAGCGACGCAACCATTTCCACTTCTCGGCCCTCCAAGGGCATTATATCATTAAGCAACCTCCGTATGTTTGCCGACAACTACCACCACTTCACAAACCCCATCTGATCCTCGCCGATCACCCCCCCGGCACACAATCCCCTATTCGCGTCACCAGCACCTTTGCGTACAACTTCGCATCAACATTCAACAGTGAGATCGAGCAGGGTGCAATCCTCTGCTCACTCTCTCGATAGCTGCGCCTGAAGCAACTCCACCACCTTCGTCAGGCCTCCTGCCTCTGCTGTTGGAACTTACCATTCAGAAAGTCCACCAGTTACTCAGTAAACCATTACTGTGGGCAATGACACTCCAGCATCTTCCGCCATCTTTTTCTCTGTCGTACCTCGAATAATATCTTGTCAAGGCTGCTGCCTCTTATTCGTTACATTCCTCATCTGGTAAGCCATAAACTGGCCCACCGACAGAGCACTTCCATTTCCCAGTGCTCATGGACCTCACACTAGCAAACGTGTTAAAACTGGTGAAAAAGGGCCAAACAATTCCACCTCGAGCGGGAGCCACCAATTGTGCAAGCACTCACTCCGTGGTCGCCACCTACTTTAGCCAGAAGTGCCGACTGGATGATCCATCAAAACTTCCTTCAAAGATCCCCAGCATTCCAGATACCAGTATTCAGCCAAATCGATTCACTCCATGTGATATCAAGAAATGGCTGAATGCACTGGATACTGCAAGGGGTATGGAATCTGACAACAACCTGGTGCTCCAGAACTAATGGCACCTTTAGCCAAGATGTTCCAGTGCAAATACAGCACCACATTTACCTAATAATTTGAAAAAAAGCAGGGCAAATGCAATCCAGCCAATTATCACTCCATTGCTATTCTCGAATATCAGCACAGAGATGGAAAACTGTGCCAACAAATAACACTGACACAGTTTAATTCATAACATACTCCATTTGGAATGTCAAATCTTCACAAATGTGTTTCAAAGAACATATATTAACCTTCTAAAGTGGATCGTTACAATTTACAAGTTACGGCAACACTTCATGTTACAGGACGAGTCGTCGAGAATGAGCGTGAGCGAAGTCAAACATAAAATGGTCAAAACTGGGTGCCAAGTAAAGGACGATAAATACAGGATTAAATAGACTTAGAAGATGACAGGGCGGCACGGTGGCGCAGTGGTTAGCACTGCTGCCTTACTGCGCTAAGGACCCGGGTACGATCACGGCCCTGGGTCAGTGTCTGTGCGGAGTTTGCACAATCTCCCCTTGTCTGTGTGGGTCTCACCCCCACAACCCAAAAGATGTGCAGGGTAGGTGAATTGACCATGCTAAATTGTCCCTTAATTGGAAAAAAAATGAATTGGGTACTGTACATTTATATATTTTTTTAAACTTAGAAGAGGACAAGAGAAAACTCTTCATGTGGAGAGATGATAAACTGAAATTCAGTCGTAGTTGAGGCAAACTACTTCGATGATTCAGACTAGATTGGATATATGGGTTAAAGAAAGTGTTGAAAGAACGGAGTAACGCTATATGCTCAGAGGGTAAACACCAATGTGGGCTGAATGGATGAAACAGTCCATCCTGTATTCTATTCACCCTTAATGGTGGAGGTAAAGCCTTCAACTCAAGTCTAAAGCTCTGCAATTCCATTCCACTCCATTATTCTCTTCTCTTTGGAAAGATCGTCTCAAAACTCACCCTTTCAACCAAGCTTTCATCATAACCTCCCCATCACCTTTTTCTCATTTGCCAACCAATTTCTTTAGCCTTGTGCAAAGTACATTAGGACTTCATAAGAGTAATATGCCAGTAAATGCAGATTATTTTGAATGCTAAGTATACAAGTACCGATAGAGGCGTATCACTGACATATTAATCTGCTATTAATGAAGGCCCAACTTTCTCAACCTCGCCCCAGCCTGAGGTGATACTCAGGTTAAATCACCACCCGTCAGCTCTCCCTCCCCTCAAAGGGGAAAACAGTCTGAGCTCATCTTGGATTTCGGCTACTTTACGCACTGTGTGAAGTCGAGACATCCTGAGTGAGTGAGACAGCTAGAGTGAGGTTGAAATTTGGTAATTTGGAGCAGTAAGGGTAATTCGGCGCAGAGTGGGTGGAGGTGCTTTTTCCCTATTGTTTTATTTTCTTTGCTCTGGCTTGTAACTGTTAATCTGCAGGGAGAGATCAGGAGTGCATCCCGGGAAGTTAAGTGATACAAATAACCTTTCAAAGTGTGTGTGTGTGTGAAATGAAGTGAAATCACAGTAAAGTTGTGACGTGATTGGCTGGTAGGAAATCTGTTAAATTTGGGGGGAAAATAACATTGAAAAAAAAACTATTTAAAACTTATAAATAAACTAGGTAGAGGGATAACTAAACCGGAGGGCAGAGATTAGTATTTAGCATTTCATTTTACAGTAAAAATCTAGCATCAGGGCCATATAGTTAATTGTAACTCAATTTAACAATAATCCAAGTATTTATTTTCAATTAATTAACTAGTGCTTAAATGTCACTCAGCGGGGTGAAGTGCTCCAACTGTGAGATGTGGCAGATCTGTGACGCTTTCAGCATTCTGGTTGACGACATCTGCAGCAAGTGTAACCAATGGCAGCTCCTCACAGACTGCGTGGTTCGGTTGGAGCTGCAGTTCGATGCACTTAGGAGCATGCAGGTGGCGGAAATCGTCATAGATAGGAGTTGTAGAGATGTGGTCACACCCAAGGTGCAGGGTGGCCGCCAGAAAGGGCAGGCAGTCAATGTAGGAATCCTCTTTGGCTGTCCCCCTCTCTAACATGTATACCGTTTTGGATACTGTTGAAGGGATAGCCTATCAGGGGAAAACAACAGCAATCAGAATAGTGGCACCACAACTGGTTCAGTTGCTGAGCAGGGGGGGGCAAAGTGCAGGAGAGCGATAGTTATAGGGGACTCTACCGTAAGGGAAACAGATAGGTGCTTCTGTGGGCGTGAAAGAGACCCCACGATGGTATGTTGCCTCCCTGGTGCCAGGGTCAAGGATGTCTCTGAACGAACACTGGGGATCCTGAAGGGGAGGGTGAACACCCAGAGGTCGTAGTACACATAGGTACTAATGACATAGGCAAGAAGAGTGATGAGGAGACTTCCGGTGGCGGCTATGAAGGAGTAAGTCGCATATTTGGTGACTCCCGCTCGGGTTGGACTTTTGGACCTTTCCCCCGATTTTCTACCGGACTTGAACTGTAAAACCGAAGACAGAGGCAACTGTGTACTGAATTCCCACATCGATGCATGGAGAGAAGGACCAGAAGTGCTCGTAAAGGCAGAAACAGAAAGACAGAGAAGGCTTGGGCTGAAGCTGCAGTGGGAGACAGCATGGCGGATGACCGGACCTCTGGTTTGTCGACCCAGCAGTCAATGGAGCAGCTGATGCAAGTTATTCAGGAAGGCTTTGCTAAGCAGAAACGAGACTGCTTGGACCCGATAAAAGAGTCAATTGAGCGGCTGGAGCTTAGATTGGATGCCCAAGATTGGGCGATCCAGAAGGTGGAGAAGGCACTGGCTGAGCAGGAGGAACATCAAACTGCGGTGGAGCTGGAGGTAGGGATGCTGAGAGACCAGCAGAAGAAGCTCCTGGAGAAGGTGGAGGACCTAGAGAATAGGTCCCGCCGGAAGAACTTGAGAATCGTTGGCTCCCGGAGGGGTCCGAAGGAGCAGACGCTGGGGCATACATCACAGATATGTTTGAGAAGCTGCTGGGGGATGGGGCATTCTCCCGACCCTTGGAGGTGGACAGGGCTCACAGAGGGCAATGGTGGTGAGATTCCACAGGTTCTTGGATAAGGAGCGCATTCTATGGTGGGCCAAGCAGACACGGAGCTGTAAGTGGGACAATAATATCCTGCGGGTCTTCCAAGACCTGAGTGTGGAGGTGGCCAGGAGAAGAGCAGGCTTGGTGAAGTTCGGACTGTTGTATCCGGCCCGTCTCTGGGTCACGTACGAGGAACAGCATTTTTATTTTGAGTCGCCTGAGGATGCGCTGGACTTCGTGAAAAGGAAAGGACTGGTGGTGGACTGGGAACTTTTGAACTTTGCAGCAGCGTTCGTGTTTTTTTTTCTTTTTGTTTCTCTATTCTTGAAACAAAAGTTTCACGTTTTTCGTTTTGTGGAAGCTGTTTGTAATGCCTTCTGTATTGATTTGGGACCAGTGGCACAGAGAACTGAGTGAGTTAAGGTTTTCATTTGCAGTGCTGGGAGATGGAGGTGTGCTTGTTTAGATTTGGGTGTTTCTCTGTCGGGCAATTGTGTGGGGATTGTTTGATGTTGGAGTAGGTTTGTATGAGCGGGAGTCAGGGTGGTGAGGGAATAATAGTTGGGAGACTATCCGCCGCCAGGGATGGGGGCCACCAAGCTAGCTGGGCAGGCTAGCTCACGGAAGCGCAGTGGGGTGTGTGCATATGTTCGGTTTCTCAAAGGAGTTGGGTTACAGAGTGTTGTTACGGGGGGGGGGGGGGGGGGGAATGACGGAGGGAGTTGGGCCAAGGGACAGAGAGGAGGTTGATGGCGGAGGCTGCCCGGTGGAGGCGTGGAGCATGGGCTGGAAGCGGCCCCAAAAAAGGGGATGGTTGATCGGCGAAGGTGGGGGGCAATGAGCCCCACAACTAGGCTGATCACCTGGAATGTTCGAGGGTTAAATGGGCCGGTCAAGAGGGCACGAATGTTCGCGCATCTTAAGGGACTGAAGGCGGACGTGGTAATGTTGCAGGAGACGCACCTTAGAGTTTCTGACCAGATTAGACTGAGGAAAGGCTGGGTCAGTCAGGTCTTTCACTTGGGACTTGATTCAAAGACTAGAGGGATCGCGATCCTGATCAATAAGCGGCTGGTGTTTGAGGCGGGTAGAATAGTTTCGGATGTGGGACGTCGGTACATTATGGTCAGTGGGAAACTGGAGGGAGTGCAGGTGGTATTAGTAAATGTGTCGGGGCCAAATTGGGATGATGTGGAGTTTATAAAGAGGATGCTTGGGAAGATACCGGACCTGAACTCGCACAGGTTGGTCATGGGAAGGGACATCAACACAGTTATTGACCCTGGATTGGACTGGTCAAGCTCGAAAACGGGCAGGGTGCCAACAATGGCAAAGGAACGGTTATAACCTGCCTGCTTACCATTGGCTGGGGACTAATGACAATCCCACAATCCTGTGGGAGTATGTGCTTCCCCAATGAGGGGGACGGAGAAACCATTAGTAAACTCCAAGTATAAATAAAGCTGGCGAGTTTGGAACCAGCAGGAAGGACTGTGCAGCAGGGGAAGTTGCTGCTGCTGTTATATATATATGTTATTGTAAATAAATGTTATTACTTTGTATCCTTAAAACTCGTGCTGGATTCTTCGTGGCCCTCACAAAAGGAACAAAAAGGGTTCATGGAGCAGATTGGGTGGGGGGGGTGGGGTGGGGGTGGGGGGGGGGGGGGGTGGGGGGGTGGATCCATGGAGATTTGGGCAGCCGAGGGTGACGGAGTCCTCTTCTACTCACACGTGCATAAAGTGTACTCCCGGATGGATTTCTTCATTTTGGGCAGGGCCTTACTGGCAGGGGTGGTGCACTCGGCGATCACAGTCTCAGACCATGCTCCGCACTGGGTTGACCTGCAGGTTAGTAAAGACAGTAACCAGCGCCCACACTGGAGGTTAGATGTGGCACTTTTGGCTGACGAAGGGGTGTGTGAGTGGCTGAGGAAATGTATTCAGAACTACCTGCAGGTCAACAACACGGGGGAAATTTCAGCAGCGGTGGTCTGGGAAACACTGAAGGCGGTGGTCAGAGGGGAGCTGATCTCGATACGGGCCTGTAGGGAGAAGGTGGACAGGGCAGAGACGGACCGACTGGTTAAGGAGATATCACAGATCGATAGGAGGTACGCGGAGACCGCAGAGGGAGGACTTTTAAGGGAACGGCTGAGGCTACAGGCGGAGTTCGGCTTGTTAATCACAGGGAGGGCGGTGGAGCAGCTGAGAAAGGCGAGGGGGGCGATCTATGAGTTTGGAGATAAGGGCAGCAGAATGCTTGCACAGCAACTTAGAAAGAGGGAGGCAGCCAGGGAGATAGTGAAAGTAAATGACGGAGATGGAAACTTGGTTGAAGATTCAGCAGGGGTGAATAAGGCGTTTAGGGATTTCTACAGCAGGCTGTATAGGTCAGAACCCCCTACGGGGCTGGTGGGGATGAGGCACATCTTGGGGTGGGCTGAATTTCCCAAAGGTGGACGGGGAGCTGGTAGAAGGGCTGGGGCCCCCGATCGGGTTGGAAGAGATAGTGGAGGGTCCGAAGGCCATGCAGGCAGGTAAAGCCCCGGGGCCGGGCAGGTACCCAGTGGAGTTTTATAAAAGGTTCTCTGGGATATTGGGGCCGGTGTTGATGAGGATGTTCAATGAGGCAAGGGAAAGAGGGGTGCTGCTCCTGACAATGTCACAGGCCACGATTTCGCTGATTCTGAAGCGGGACAAGAAACCGGAGCTGTGTGGGTCCTACAGGCCGATATCCCTGTTGAATGTGGACGCCAAACTGCTGGCCAATATTTTGTCCTCCAGGATTTAGGATTGTGTTCCGGACGTTATTGGGGAGGACCAGACGGGGTTTGTTAAGGGTAGGCAGTTGGTGGCCAATGAAAGAAGGCTATTAAATGTGATCATGATGCCCCCGGAGGGTAGGGAGGTGGAGGTAGTGATCGCAATGGATGCAGAAAAGGCTTTTGATCGGGTATAAGGGCATTATCTGTGGGAGGTACTGGGACGGTTCAGATTTGGGCGGGGCGTTATTGACTGGGTCAGGTTGCTGTATCAGGCTCCTGTGGCAAGTGTACGGACGAATAGGACAACATCGGACTATTTTAGACTGCACTGGGGGACGAGACAGGGATGCCCCCTCTCCCCACTGTTGTTCGCGCTAGCTATAGAGCCGTTGGCAATTGCTCTGAGAGTCTCAAGGGGGGTGGACTTGGGGGGGGGGGGGAAGCGAGCACAGAGTCTCGCTCTATGCAGGCGACCTGCTTCTGTGTGTATTGGACCCATTAGAGGGGATGGAAGAAATCATGAGGATTCTTGGGGAATTTGGCCGATTTTTGGGGTATAGGCTAAATATGGGAAAAAGTGAGATGTTTGCGGTCCAGGCGAGGGGACAGGAGAGGCGATTGGGAGAGCTGCCGTTTAGATTAGTAGGGGGAGGCTTAAGGTACCTAGGCATTCAAGTGGCGCGGGAATGGGCTGCATAAATTAAATCTGGCTCGGCTTGTCGACCAAATGAAGGACGATTTTCAGAGATGGGACGTGCTCCCGTTGTCACTGACTGGGAGGGTGCAGACGGTGAAAATGACGGCCCTCCCGAGATTCTTGTTTGTATTTCAGTGTCTCCCCATTTTTATTCCGCGGTCCATTTTTAAACAGGTCAGCAAAGTGATCTCTGGCTTTATTTGGGCGGGCAAGACCCGGCGGGTAAGGAAGGTAATGCTTGAGCGGAGACAGGGAGAGGGCAGGCTGGCGCTGCCATATTTTAGTAACTATTACTGGGTGGCGAATATAGCCATGATCAGGAAGTGGGTGGTGGGGAGGGGTCGGTATGGGAGCGTATGGAGGCGGCTTCATGCAAGGGCACCAGTTTGGGGGCGTTGGTAACAGCGCCTCTGCCGTTCCCGCCGGCACAGTACTCCACCAGCCTCGTTGTGGTGGCGGCCCTGAGAGTCTGGGGGCAATGGAGGAGATATGTGGGAGCAGAGGGAGCATCGGTCTGGTCCCCAATCTGTAATAATCATCGGTTTGCCCCGTGAAGTATGAATGGGGGGTTTCGGATATGGCGGAGAACAGGGATTGAGAGGATGGGGGATATGTTTATAGAGGGGAGCTTTCCGAGTACGAGGCGCTGGAGGAGAGGTTTGGGTTGGCTAGGGGAAACAAATTCAGGTATGTGCAGGTGCGGGACTTCCTACGTAGACAGGTGTCAACCTTCCCGCTCCTACCGCTCGGGGTTTTCAGGACAGGGTGGTTTCCAGAGGGTGGGTAGGAGAAGGGAGTGTCTCGGACATTTACAAGGAACTTATAGGGTCGGAGGAGACGCAGACCGAGGAGCTGAAGCGCAAGTGGGAGGAGGAGCTGGGAGGAGAGATAGAGGATGGTCTATGGGCAGACGCGTTGAGTAGAGTCAACACGTCCACAACATGTGCCAGGCTCAGTTTGATACAATCTAAGGTCGTTCACCGGGCTCACATGACAGTGGCCCGGATGAGCAGATTCTTTGGGGTGGAAGACAGGTGTGCAAGTGTGCGGGAGGACCAGCGAACCATGTCCACATGTTTTGTGCATGTCCGAAGCTTAGGGGATTTTGGCAGGGGTTTGCAGATGTCATGTCCACGGTATTAAAAACAAGAGTGGCGCTGAGTCCAGAGGTGGCGATTTTCGGGGTGTCGGAAGACCCAGGAATCCAGGAGGAGAAAGAGGCAGACGTTCTGGCCTTTGCTTCCCTGGTAGCCCGGAGACAGATACGATTAGCTTGGAGGGACTCAAAGCCCCCAATGTCGGAGACCTGGCTATCGGACATGGCTAGCTCTCTCTGTTTGGAGAAAATCAAATTCGCCTTGAGAGGGTCACTGTTAGGGTTCGCCCGGAGGTGGCAACCGTTCATCGGCTTCTTCGCAGAAAATTAATCGTCAGCAGAAGGTGGGGGGGGGGGGGGGGGGGGGAGGTTAGTTTAGCTTAGAGTAGGGGGTTAATAAAGGTGGGACCTGTAAGGGAGAGAGTCGGCTTTTGCACTATGTTTATAGTTTCACGTATATTGTTTATTGTGTTGTTGTTATAATAACAAAAAATACCTCAATAAAATGTTTATTTTAAAAAAAGAAGAGTGATGAGGTCCTGCAGAAGGAGTTCAGGGAGTTCGGCAGTAAGCTAAAAAGCAGGACCCTGTGCCACGTGCCAGTGAGGCTAGAAATAAGAGGATAATGCAGCTAAACACATGGCTAAACTGGTGGTGCAGGAGGGAGGGTTTCAGATTTTTGGACCATTGGGATCTCTTCTGGGGCAGGTGGGACCTGTACAAGAAGGACAGGTTGCATCTAAACTGGAGGGGCACTGATTTCCTGGCTGGGAGGTTTGCTAGATTCACTCGGGAGGATTTGAACTAGTGTGGCAGAGGGGTGGGAACCAGAATGTGAGCTTTGAAGATGTAATAACTGATGGGGAAGGAAAAAGAGAAACAAAATAAAAGAACAACATCACCCTCAGGCAGAGCAAAAACGGTGACAAGTGTGAAAAGGGAGGTGGTCAATGCAGGATTGAGGGTGTTGGACCTAAATGCGCGCAGTATATGGAACAAGGTATATGAATTTAGGAGAAAATGCTGGAAAATCTCAGCAGGTCTGGCAGCATTTGTAAGGAGAGAAAAGAGCTAACGTTTCAAGTCCGATGACTCTTTGTCAAAGTTAACAGGCAGAGAAAGTGGGAAATATTTATACTGTGGAGTGAGAATGAAGGATGAGTCATAGCCACAGAAACCCAGGGAAACCAGGTGCTAATGGCCACAGAAACCAAGGGGAAAGAGTGCTGATGGCAGTCCCCAGAGAGTACAAAAGGTGTGAGAGGCCAAACAGCAGAGAAATGAATATCAGAGGATGAGCTGTAGATGTGGGGGGAGGGGAAGGGGGAAGAAAAGAGGAGAAAGGTTAAGGAAAGGTGGATAAGATTGGGGGGGGGGGGGATTAAATATATGTTAAGAAAGAAAGAAATAGTAAAAGACAGTTAAAATGAAATGGGATGAAAACAAATGGGTCGAGGTGGGGTAGAGCTGATCATCTGAAGTTGTTGAATTCGATGTTGAGACCGGAAGGCTGTAGCGTGCCTAACCGGAAGATGAGATGCTGTTCCTCCAGTTTGCGTTGTGCTTCACTGGAACATTGCAGCAGGCCAAGAACAGACATGTGGGCATGGGAGCAGGGTTTTTTGTTAAAATGGCAAGCAACAGGAAGGTCTGGGGAAACTGAAAGGTCTGAAGGTGGATAAATCATCTGGACCGGATGGACTACACCCCAGGGTTCTAAAAGAGATAGCTCAGAAGACTGTGGAGGCATTGGTGATGATCTTTCAGGAATCACTGGAGGCAGGAAGTGCCCCAGCGGACCGGAAGGTGGCCAATGTAACACCACTGTCTAAGAAGGGAGGGAGGCAGAAGACGGGATATTATAGGCCGGTTAGCCTGACTTTGGTCATTGGTAAGATTTTAGAGTCCATTATTAAGGGTGAGATCGTGGAGTACTTGAAAGTGCATGATAAAATAGGACTGAGTCAGCACGGCCAGGTCAACGGGTGGTCATGTCTGACAAATCTATTAGAGTTCTTTGAGGAAGTAACAAGGAAGGTAGACAAAGGAGAACCAGTGGACGTGATTTATTTAGATTTCCAGAAGGCCTTTAACAAGGTGCCACATAAGAGACTGTTCAGCAAGTTAAGAGCCCATGGTGTTGAAGGTAAGATGCTGGCATGGATAGAGGATTGGCTGACTGGCAGAAGGCAGAGAGTGGGAATAAAGAGGTCTTTTTCAGGAGGGCAGCCGGTGACCAGTGGTACCTCGGGGGTCAGACCCCATTTGGAATACTGTGAGCAATTTTGGGTCCTGTATCTAAGGAAGGACGCGCTGGCCGTGGAAAGGGTCTCGAAGAGTTTCACAAAAATGATCCCTGGAATGAAGAGCTTGTCTTATGAGGAACGGTTGAGGACTCTGGGTCTGTACTCGCTGGAGTTTAGAAGGATGAGGGGGAATCTTATTGAAACTTACAGGATACTGCGAGGCCTGGATAGAGTGGACGTGGAGAGGATGTTTCCACTTGTAGGAAAAACTAGAGGACCACATCTCAGACTAAAGGGACGATACTTTAAAACAGAGATGAGGAGGAATTTCTTCAGCCAGAGGGTGGTCAATCGGTGTAACTCGTTGCCGCAGAAGGCTGTGGAGGCCAAATCACAGTGTCTTTAAGGCAGAGATAGATAGGTTTTTGATCAATAAGGAGATATGGGGATGGGAAAAATATCAGCCATGATTGAATGGCAGAGCAGACTCGATGGGCCGAGTAGCCTAATTCTTCTCCTATGTCTTATGGTCTTTACCTTTACCTTAATCTGCTAATTATTTTATTTTAAAAGTCAAAGCTACTGTGGTTCCCTCTTAATTGAACGGCCAGTGAAGGATCACTGTGCTTGTCAGGTTTAGTGCTTGAGGGCTTTTCTTGTCCAAAAATTGAGCCAATTCCTTTTACCAGATTTTTAACAAATGTCACTAAAGTGAGTGCAGCACGGTGGCACAGTGGTTAGCACTGCTGCCTCACGGCACCGAGTCTCAGGTTCGATCCCGGCTCTGGGTCACTGTCCATGTGGAATTTGCACATTCTCCCCGTGTTTGCATGGGCTTCGCCCCCACAACCCAAAGATGTGCAGGGTAGGTGGATTGACCATGCTAAATTGTCCCTTAATTGAAAAAAATGAATTGGATACTCTAAATTTTTTTTTTTTAATGTCACTGAAGTGAGTGCGCTGAACTGACTTGGTCCTTCAGTTTTCTAGATATGAAATTAAATAATCAAATCAAACAAATAATAAAACATTTTGCAATGAGAATCGGACCATTAAGGTAATCGATCCCAGTTAACGACAGAGAATTGGCAAAAATATTAAATAATCATTTTGTTTCAGTATTTGCCAAGGAGATGGAACAGGTTAACAGGATATTGAATGATGAGAAGAATAATGAGCTACGTGCATTTTTAAATTTAAAAAGGGGGTATATTTAACAAACTCAGAGGATAAAACCCCAATCTGAATTCCATCCAGATATTGTAAAAGAATCTAGGGAAGGGAAAACAAAGGCATTACTATGCATATTTAATAATTTATTCAAAAAGGGTAAAATTCCAGGGAACTGGCAGATAGTTAATATAATTTAGATGGGGGACAGGACCCAGCGGACTTTGTCAAGGGTATGCAGCCCACAGCGAACATCAGGCGGTAGTTGAATGGAACAATGACCCCTGGGGGGGGGGGGTGGAGAAAGAGAACCAGAAATGATCGTCTCCCTGGACGCAGAAAAGGCCTTCGTCAGAGTGGAATGGAACTACCTCCTCGAGGTACTGGGACAGTTTGGGCTAGGAACGGGATTCACTGCCTGGGTGTGGCTCCTGTACAACGCTCCCAAAGCGAGTGTCCGAACTAATACCACGTGCTCTGAATACTTCCAGCTACATCGAGGAACAAGACAGGGCTGCCCCATGTCCCCACTCCTGTTCGCGCTCGCGATCGAATGCCAGGCAATAGCCCTGCGGGATGCGAAAAGCTGGAAGGGAATCCGGAGAGGAGACAGAGAACACAGTTTCACTCTATGCAGATGACCTGCTCCTCTATGTCTCAAAGCCACAGGAGGGACTGAAGGCAATAGTACAAATCCTGAAAGAATTTAGAAATTTTCGGATTACAAACTTAACCTGGGCAAAAGTGAGGCATTCCCAGTGAACCCAAATGGCGGAGGGGCAGAGCTGGAGGGGCTCCCGTTTAACACGGCCCAGAACAAATTCCGTTACCTGGGGATTCAGATAGCCAGAGACTGGACACAGATTCACAAGTGGAACCTGACCAGCCTGGTGGAGGAAGTAAAAAAGGACCTTCTATGGTGAGGCTCACTCCCACTCTCCCTGGCGGGGAGAGTGCAGACGATCAAGATGAACGTACTGCCAAGGTTCCTCTTCTTGATCAGATCCATCCTAATCTTCAGCCCCAAGGCCTTTTTCCAAAATGCAGACAATCTAATCATGGCGTTTATGTGTGGGGGGTAGGAACCCGAGAATTCCCAAACCAACACTGCAAAGAAGGAAAATCAAAGGGGGCTTGGCCTTACCAAACCTACAATACTACCACTGGGCAGCAACAGCAAAAAGAGGGGATGGGTACAAGAACCAGACACAGATTGGATACAAACGGAGGAGGCCTCCTGTGAAGGAACGACTCTCCGGGCCCTGGCTACAGCAGCCCTCCCGTCCTCCTCAATAAGATGCACAACAAGCCCAGTGGTAGCGGCCACGCTGAGAACGTGGACCCAGCTGAGACAACACTTCCGGGTAACCAAAATGTCCCCAATGGCCCCCCATCTGCGTCAATCACAGATTTCCCCCCCAGCCATGCAACATCCCACCTTCAAAAGATGGAGCCGGGATGGGGGCACACTGACAGTCGGGGACTTTTACGTAGGGCACAGGCTTGCGACACTGGACGAAGTGACGAGGAAGTGGAAACTAGAAAAAGGACAGGAAAAAAAGACACCTCCAAATAAAACACTTCCTCCGCAAAGAGACAGTAGGGTACCCCGGGGCCCCAGAAAGCACACTACTGGAGGACCTGATGGGCACAAGCAGCAAGGCGGGGGGACTATGTGGGAAAATATACGGACAGTTACTGGACAGAGCTCAAACACCACTGGACGAGACCAGACAAAAATGGGAGGACGAACTGGGGACAGAGGTAAGGTGGGGACTCTGGAGCGAAGCACTGAGCAGGGCTAACTCCACCTCCTTCTGCGCAAGGCTCAGCCTAACGCAACTCAAAGTGGTGCACAGAGCCACCTGACCAGAACCCGATCAGCAGGTTCTTCCCAGAGGTGGAGGATAAATGTGAACGGTGGCAGAGGGGCCCAGCCAACCACACCACATGTTCTGGGCTTGTCCCAAACTTGCTGGGTTCTGGACAGCCCTCTCCAAGGCAATGTCCAAGGTTGTGGGGCTGAGGGTGAAGCCATGCCCAATAGAGGCAATCTTCAGGGTATCGGAGGAGCCAGAACTATACATGGGTAAGGGGGCTAATGCCCTTGCTTTCGCTTCCCTAAGCGCACGCGGGCAGCTAAATGTATCTGGGGTCAATTAAATTAAAGACAAAATAAACCTCTCTGTACAATGAAGTAAATTAACACGGGTAAGAAAACTGTGATGTCTATGTACAATTGTTTATAAATACGAGAAATGCCAATAAAAAGATTTTTTTTAAAGAGGAGGGACAGAACAAGTTCAAGGTGTTGTAGCGCAATCAGCTTAACAGCAGTGGTCGGAAAAATAATAGAATCCTCCTGAAAAAAGGGAAAAGATCGTCCAGAAATCAAAAATAATAATGAATAGTCAGCATGGATTTCAAAAGGGAAAATCTTGCTTGACCAATCTTTAAGGATTTTTTGAGGTGGTAACAAGAGTGCAGACAATGGTAATGCAGTAGCTACAATCTATCTGGCTTTTCAAAAAGCCTTCAACAAGTTTCTGCAAAATAGAACAATGAATAAGGTCAGAGAATTCCAAATCAGCAGACAAGTGGCAGAATAGATTGTTAGCTGGCTTCAAGGTAAAAAGGGAGTAAAGGGTAGCTAGCGTGGCAGATTGTAAGAAGCGCTGTCCCACAAAGGTCAGGGCTGTTCACAATTTATATTAACAATTTGCACTTTGGGACTATAGAGCCATAGAATCCCTACAGTGCAGGATGCCATCAGCCCATCGAGTTTGCACCGACCCTTCGAATGAGCACTCTGTCCATGCTCACTCAGCCTTATCCCCGTAACCCATAATCTACCCTGCCCATCCCTGAACACAGAGGGGCAATTTATCATGGCAAATCCATCTAACCTGCACATCTTTGAACTGTGGGAGGAAACTGAACACCCGGAGGAAACCCACACAGACACAGGCAGAACACAGACAAGTCACCCAAGGCCAGAATTGAACCCAGGTCCCTGGCACTGTGAGGCAGCAGTGCCATCCAAAATAATGTCTAAATTTGCACAAGACAGAACACATTGTCAGAGATAGTCGATATTGAGGAAGGCTGCAACAAATTGCAGGATGACAGAATAAATTTACAGATTGGGAAAATAATTGGCAAATGGAGGGCAATGCAGATTAATATGAGGTTGCACATATTGGTAGGAAGAACAGGGAAATCACTTGTTAGTTGGTAGGTGAACGTGTAAGAAGGGTAGAGGAACAAAGGGATCTTGGAGTACAACTACCTAAAAGTTATGTTAAACCTATATTGAACCATAGTTAGGCCACACTTAAAAATAGTCTCCATATTATAAAAGGGTATAGGGGCACTGCAGATGGTGCAGGCAGGATTTACATGGATACCAGAAATTCCTGGTTGTAAATATCAGGAAAAGGATTGACAGGCTGGATCACTTCTCTCATGAAATAATGCTGACATGTGACTCACTCGACGTCTTTGAATTTATGAACGATTTTGATGCAGATATAGAGAGCATGTTTCCTCTTGTGGGGAACAGCATAACTAGAGGCTAATAAAAGATAGTCACCAAGAACCCCAAGAGGGAATTCAGGAAGAAAACTGTTAACCCAAAGAGTGGTGAGAACATGGAACTCGCTATCCACAAGAAGTTGTGGAAACAAATGCATTTTAATTCAAAACAAGACATGCATTTAAGGGAGAAGGGAAAAGATGGTTACAAAGGTAGATTTCTTTTGCATATTCATTCATGGGATGTGGGCAACACTGGCTAGGCCATCATTTATTGCCCACCCCTAATTGTCCTTGAGACAGTAGCAGCCTTCATGAATCACTGCAGCCTATGCAATGTTGGTACACCCACAGTCCAGTTAGGAAGGGAGTTCCAAGATTTTGACCCAGCGACAAAGAAGGAGTGGTGATGCATTTCCAAGACATGTGTGGAGGGAAACTTCCAGGTGATGTTGTTTTCATGTGTCTGCTGCCCTTGGAGATGGTAGTTGTCATGTGTTTGAATGGTGCTGTCTCAGGAGTTTTGGTTAGTTGCTGCAGTGTGTCTTGTAGATCAGTGTTTTTCAAACTTTTTGTCCCGAGACTCACTTTTACCAACCGGCTGACCTTCGCAGCCCGCGCCGGCCGACCTTCGCGACACACCATTAATGCCTAACTTTAATGCGCCTGTTTGGTCCTCACGGTCTCACTTGCATTGTCATTCAATGTTATATTTCTGCTCAGGACTTCAGCTGATGATTTAAAAGTTCTCGTTGCATCCTCTGAAAAGAAATCTAAGAGGTTTATCCTTGAACTCGCCATGCTTAGTCTTCAAATGGCTTTGATGTTTTGAGGGTTTTAAACTCTCATTTGCCAGTACTGCATATAACACACATGGGCTTTGCATTCTGATTGGCATTGGCACAATTCACAAAGCCATACCTCAAGAAATTATCTTTATGCTGCTTTGTTCCAGATTTCAGTTTCTTATTAATTGGCTATTCACCAGAGGCCTCGAGCTGTATACAGCTCACACCAGCACTGCTATGTCCTGCCATGTACTCTGCTACGCAGCTTTCTCTAGCAGATTCAGTTGTGAGATCCTGGCCTGTTTGCGTCTCTGACCTTCTCTTCCTTATTACAAAACAATCTTTCTTCAATTTTTCAGTCTTGTTGCTTGCTTGCCAGCAGCTACAAAAGATGAATCTCACCTTGCGATTTCGCACCCAAAGCATGGACATACGTCAAAGCATGACGTCAGTGTTCGTGCCACTCTGCCACTGCTTCTGGCCAGAAGATTCCCATCGTTCATGTTTAAAGACCATTTACAACTGGTACTCTCAACTTAAAAGCCAGTCGCTGCCGTTGGGTGCTTCTCCCATAACCGGAAACGCCGCGACCTTCCGACATGATCCGCTGTCTGAAATGCCCTGTCGTATATGGTACACACTGCTGCCACTGTGTATCGGTGGTGTTGGAGGGAACAAATGTTTGTGGATGGGGTGCCATTCAGGCTGCTTTGCCCTGGATGACGTCAAGCTTCTTGAGTAATGTTGGAATTGCATTCAGGCAAGTGGAGAGCATTGCATGGATGAGAAAAGATGGGCAGAGACTAAAGTGGAGTATAAATCCCTGCACTGACTGCTTGGGCCAAATTTTGTATCTATGCCGTATATCTTCTGCAGGTAATCGATGTATGAATTAAATATAGAGATTTTGAAAATTACTGTTCATTACATATGTCTCCTACTTGACAGTTATATTGGATACTGAACAAGGAGCAAGTATTTTATCTTGGAAAATAGTTCCAAAACCAGACAGTCTAAATATTCAAGTCACACTGATTATTTTCACCTTTGAAAAATGGGATACTTTCACATTAAAAGATCGTTATAATTATTCATACCTCAGACTGCAGTAGAACATTCAGTATTTTCTATAATCTATGCATTCATGCATGCTAATCAACTTGCCAAGGATCAGAGTTTCCAAGCAATACCAAATCCACTGTTCATGTGGTTTTCTCACAATAAAGGAACTCAATAAACAACATTTTTCTACAAAGAAAAAATCTTGATTTGGTACAGAATTGCTGGATTGTGGAATTTATCCAAGTAGTCAGAAAAGAGCAGCAGTTTTTGTAATGTTGGCACAAATTACCATAATGGGATAGCACTCAAAAATAAATTTGTTTGACAATGCAACATTCATCTATTCAATTAACCTTAAGTCTTCACAATGAAAACCTGTAATTTTTTTATTTATGCATTCACAGGATGAATGTGCTGCGGGCAAGGCCAAATTTATTGCCAATTTTTAAGACGCCACGAGATGGTGATGAGCTGTCTTCTAGAATCCGCACAATATTGTTTGGTTAGGCGATCAAGGTTTTTGACCGAGTAGCAATGGAAAAAAGCAGTATACTTAAACATCAGGATGGTGACTCGGAAGAGAAGTTAGAGATGGTGAGGTTTCCATGTATTTGCTACCGTTGCTGTTCTAGAGGAGAGTGGTTGTCAGTTTGGGAGGTGTTGGCAAAGAAGCCTTGGCGAGTTACTGTTGTGCACCAAACTGTTTCTTGAATCAAATTGGCTGAAGACTGGCTTTTGTGCTGATGGGGACCTCAGGAGGGTGGTCAAGAGGGATCATCTACTCAACATTGCTGTGTGAAGATGGTTTTCAACACCTCAGGTGTATCTTTGCACTCACTGCAGTTGCGTCACTGCCATGGAAAATGGAAATGCATATGATGCCGCCACCTCCTCCAACTAGCTATTCAATTATTCATAATTCACAGCGAGATACGGCAAGACTTCAGAGCTTTGATCTGCTGTTAGCAGTGGGAGAACTTAGCTGTCTATCGCATGCTGTTTCTGCTGTTTAGCATGCATGCCACCTTGTATTTTAGCTTTGCCAGGTCGGCACCTCTGTTTTAGGTATGCCTTGTGCTGCTCCTGGCGTATTCTCCTCATCAAACCAGTTTTGACTCGCTGGTTTGATGGTAATGCCAAACCATGAGGTTCCAGATTACGGTTGATTACAATTCTACTGATGATGATGGCTTACAGCCACACATTGATGCTCAGTTCTAGACTGGTAGGTCTGTTTTGAATCAATGCATTTAGCATGATGGTAATGCCGCATAGCACAATAGATGTATCCTCGGTGTGAAGACAAGACTTCCTCTGCACTCCCAGGTTCGATCACGGCGGCAGCACGGTGGTGCAGGAGGTTAAGCCCTGTTGCCTCACGGCACCGAGATCCCAGGTTCGATCCCGGCTCTGAGTCACTGTCCGTGTGGAATTTGCACATTCTCCCCGTGTTTGTGTGGGTTTCGCCCCCACAACCCAAAGATTTGCAGGGTAGGTGGATTGGCCACGCTAAGATGCCCCTTAATTGGAAAAAATGAATTTTTCATAAATTTAGCGTACTAAATTTTTTTTTAGTAACATTTAGTTTACTAAATTTATTAAATGTATTTTAAAAAAAGACTTCCTCTGCACAATGACGTGACAGCAGTCATTCCTACTAATACTGTCATGAACATATGCGCTTGCGACAGGTAGATTTGCTGAGGACAAGGGCAAGAAGGTTTCTTCCTGATGTTCTCATCTTCTACAAGATTAATCTGAAAGTTATGTCCTTCAAGGCTTGGCCAGTTTAGGCAGTTGTGGCATTTCAGGCACTCTTGGTGATGCATACTGCAGTTCACTCACCCAAAGTACATTTAATGCCCTTGTTAAACTGTGCTTCTCCAAAATGGCAAAGCCAGCGGAAAACAAAATGTCAATATTGAAGTCCTGGATAATGCAGCTCAGTGGCTCTCAACATCAAGTTCAAATGTAGCCTAAACAAAAAGATATTTCTATAATGTTGAGTTTTTATGTTAATCTGATAAATGTTTTCAAAAATATCCAGTAGAAGAATCAATCATGGCTCATTAACTCTTCCGGAGACTAACAACCCAGGAGAAATCTTGTTAAGATGGATCAATTGTTCCAACCAAGAGAGGAAAGCTTGATAAAGCAGAGAAAATTATTTATTTATAAAAAGGTAAAATTCAAAATCACAGTACCAAAGTTAGAGATATATTTAATAACCCTGGGATGTAATTATCTGTCAATCACTCTAAACTGACACATTCTCTCAGTGCTATAAAAAAAAACAGTTTTTCCCGCAGATAGTGATGCAAATAGTTAATGCTGTCATCTGAGTGGATTCGCTGTTCTTTGCACACCATTTTCCCCATCTCAATTGCTGTCATTTTGCTAGGGGGGAAAAAATCTAAAGTCAAACCACATTACTTAGTTTTTCTTGTCCGAAGTCTGCCTACTCAAGTATTATTTGAAAGCAGGAAGAATCTTAAAAGGAATAAAAATAACTCCCAACATTGAAAGCAGGCATGAATATTTCCCCAAATTTAGTTCAGCATCCTTGATTCAGAATGTCAGGACAAAAGCAGCCCTGATGTTAAAGCACAACTCAGAAAAAAGTACACTTGATAATTCAATATGTCAGCTTTCACAGTTATATAGATTGCCCATTTAATGCATCATTTCAGGATAAGCAGTAATCCATTTCATGGTAAACACTTCAAAATTGTATGCATTACTTCTCAGGCATTTTGAACTAGTTAGCAGCCAAATCTGCACGAACCACATCCCACAAAATCATAAGCCGGATGACTAGTTTTTGATATGGTGCCGGTTACGGGATGAATGTTGGCCAGACTGAAGGATTCTGCGTGTTTCAATTGTCATGATTGTGGCACTTTTCTTAATATTTGTTTCATATCATTGTACAGCTCCCTGCCAGTTAGAGTGCACGGGTTCATATGAATATGATTTGCACAATTTGTGCTGTCAGCATAAGCCACCGTCACACTGTCCTGAGGTGGTTGGGCACAGATTCATAATTGCTAATTTAATACAGGACAAACGAGTGAATAGACGTGCAGCTCCCCCTAAAGGTTTAAAAATGAGACCATTCACTTGTCAAGAGAGTTGGAATCAGGTGATTTGATCTCATTAAAATACTGAAACTGGGCACCAGAAGTTCCCGAAGAGTTGCTCATGGTGAATCACGTTCTAACTTTCTCTCTCTCATGGAGATATGCCATATGCAAAGCTATTATGTTCCATGATAACTCAATTAAAGATTGAGTTCTTGAAATGTTACCCAGTTTACTGTGGTTATTTTATGCTAGGTTATTAGAAGAATGAGATTCAACTATCACTGAACTCAACGTAAATTTTGTTTTTGCCTTATAACTGTTTCACACTTTTATTCAAATTTCCACAAGTTGTAGATTCTCGGGGCGGCACGTGGCAAGCACTGGGATTACGGCTCGGAGGACCCGGGTTCGAATCCCGGCTCTGGGTCACTGTCCGTGTGGACAGTGGGTCATTCTACCCCTTGTCTGCATGGGTTTCACCCCCACAACCCAAAGATGTGCAGGTTAGGTGGATTGGCCATGCAAAATTGCCAGTTAATTGGAAAAAAAATATCTGGGTACTCTAAATTTTTTTTTTTAAAGATGTAGATTCTCTCCACTCAACCTCTTATCATGGTTAATACTTCACATACAACAATGAACACAGATTGCATCGGATTTACGATCAGGAATAGGTCTGCCAGCCCTCTGATCCTGCTCCGCCATTCAATCAGATCATGGATGATCTGGCTGTGGTCTCAACTTCACTTTCCTTGACCCTCTGTCCATCAAAAATCTAAGTTAGCCACAAATCAAATGAATGGCCCAGCTGCCACTGCTTTCCGGGGAAAGAATTCCACAGATTAACAAGCCTCTAGAGAAAGAAATTCTGATCTCTGGCTTAAAAGAGAGACCGCTTACCTTAAACTGTGTCTCCCCGCAAGAAGAAACATCCGCCTGGTATATACCCTATCAAATCCCCTCAAGATCTTACAGGCTTCAATAAGATTACCTTGCATTCTTTTCAACTCCAGTGGGTATTGTCCCAACCTGTTCAAATTTTCTTCATAAGACAATCCTTTCATCGCAGGAATGTACCGTGAACCTTCTCTAAACAGCATGAATGCAATTATATCATTTCATCAAATAGAGAACACAAAACTGTACACATTATTCTAAATGTGGTCTCACTGAGGCCCTGAACAGCTGCAGCAAAACATCTCTACTTTTATATTCCCTTCCCCTTTCCATAAACACCAATATTCCACATGCCTCCCGAATCACTTGCTCAACCTGCATTTTAACTTTTGTGATTCATGTTCCAGGACATACAGATCCCTCTATACTGAGTTCTTCCTTTCCTTTTAAAGTAGCATACTGTTTTCCTATTCTTCCTGCTAAAGTGGAACATGTTCACATTATCCCACATTATACGCCACCTGTCAAATTATTGCCCATTCACTTATCCTATCTATTCCATTTGCAAGCTCTACTTCCTCTTAACAACTTACTTTCCAAGCTATTGGGGCCATCAGCAACTTTAGTTCATCCATTGTTATAAATTGTAAATAATTGAGGCCCCAGCATTGATAGATGTGGCATTCCACTTATTACAGCTTGCCAACCAGAAAACGATCCACTTCTGGGTATTCTTGGTTTCCTGTTAGCTAACCAATCCTCTAACCATACTAATATGCTATCCCCTATACCATATGCTCTTATCTTGTGTAGTAACTAAAGGATTTGGAATTTAGGTTTTCCTCCATTTTTTGTTCATCAGAACAGAACAGACTGTTAATTCAGCTGAGCTCTATCTTGGATAATACATGCAAACCAGACATTACCGAGACTGGCCCCCTTATCTGCTATGCTCACTCCCAGGAATTATTCATGGCTTCCTGGCAGAAACTTCATTAACTTCTGCCCCAGCAACATTTTCCCTGTTGGTCAGGGAATATAACTCGGGGGGGGCTATAGAAAGTGAGACTCCGCTTACAATACAGAGCTTGTGAGGTTTGCAGGAGACATGTTATCTCAATGGCCTTGCTGAATTAGGCCTTCATTAAAACCAAAACACTATTTGAAGTAACCACTGATTTAGGGCCTGAGATGAGGTTAACGAAGGATCAACAAGGATCACCGGAGTGTCAATTCATCAAGTGATAGGACTGATTCAGCATTTGTTATCAGCATGAGAATCAATCAGTGAAACTCTGTGCACTCGGGAACTGAAGCAAGACCACAGATGTTTAAGGAATAGGCGATCTTTAAAGTTGTATTACTTTCAACTCTGCATGACAACACCTTGTAACAGTACATGGCTGATGTTGCAATGTTTTTATGCATTAAGTGACAATATATATCTAAATACGTAAAGACTAGTGTGGAATGTCAATGTAACCAATGCAATACATTTATATAATGTATTCACTCAGTATAACCTTTATAACTTACTATGGCTACACACTTATATTAAGAATTCACTTTGTGTAACCTTAAACATAAATGATATTGTAATATTTCTAAATGAAGCATTATGAAACATTGTGAAGTGGGAGTCATGACTATATTATCTTTATACTAAAAGTAAATGATCCAGTACAGCTTGAGTAGTGAGATATTATTTGGGGCCCTGTAATAATCCACAGGAGGCAGGGGTTCCGTTACCACACCAGTATTTATCTGCAATAACTTATATACAAGGGCAGCTCCAAACAGTGCTGCTAGCATTCCAGTCAACTTAAGACAGCCTCACAAAGCCTACACAGGTGCTTATATGGGCCCCCTCAATGAGCTATCATTGAGGGAGCTCATACTCCAATTGGCCAACCAATAATGCCAATTAGAGGTCATTACAGGCCCCATGGCCAGATAGCTCATAATGGAAGTTAGGTCTTTGTTCCTGAAATAATCTTTATTAGTGTCACAAGTAGGTTTACATTAAGCCTGCAATGAAGTTACTGTGAAAAGCCACGGGTTGCCACATTCACGGAGGGAGAATTCAGAATGTCCAAATTACCTAACAGCACGTCTTTCAGGACTTGTGGGAGGAAACCAGAGCGCCCGGAAGAAACCACGCAGACACAGGGAGAACGTGCAGACTCCTCACAGATAGTGACCCAAGGCGGGAATCGAACCTGGCGCCCTGGCACTGTGAAGCAACAATGCTAACCACTGTGCTACCGTGCTGTCCGTGTAGGAATTCAAACTGCTGCTATCAAGCCATTACCAGGGAAAAGGAATTGTCAGTCATAAATTCCCCCACCTCCAGGGCGAAGGAGTCTCTGTCTTGCAGAGGTCTAGAAGTGTAACCTCTTATCAATTCGAAAGATCACCAGAGATTCCTCGAACATTTGGGATAATAAAATCACCATGTAAATCTTTTGAGGATCTTGAATAAACATTTGTTGAGAAAATGCCAGGATACATAATAGTGGGAGGAGTAGAGGAGTGGTAAAGACTGTCTAAAAAAGGTATATAACTTGTGCTCTCCTGTCTATAAGGCGCAATGAGTTTGGCTGATTCCTTAATGGGAGGATAAGTCAGACTTTGTCTCCTGGCCATCTTCTTGTGGATCCTCATTAAAAGCCTATGAAAAGAGCCCACCACGTTTGATCCGAGTCTACTTTTCCGAATCTAGCATAACATTCGATATGGCACTTACTAAATACCTTTCGGAATTCCAAGTACACCACACTATAGATTTCCCTTACTGTTCATCAAAAAAAAAAAATCAAATAAATTAGTTAAATACTATTTCCCTTTAAAAGAAAAGCCAAGTTAAGTTTACCTGGTCCCATTATGATGTTCTCCAATTATCTTGCTATTACCTCCTTAATAACAGATTCTAACAATTTCCCATGACAGATGTTAGGTTAACAGGCCTATACTTTCCTGCTTTCTGTCTCCCTGCTTTTTTAAATTAAAGTGTTACATTTGCCAATTCCAAATCCTCAGGAACCCTTGCAGAATCTTAAGGATTTGGGGAGATTATAATCAATGCATTCACTATCTCTGCAGCCACTTCTTTTCAGACCACTTCTTTTAAGACAGGCCATCTGGTCCTGGGGACTTGTCAGTCATAGGTCTACCCAGCACCTTTTACCTTGTGATGGCGATTGTTTTAAGTTCCCAGCTCTATTACGAATATCTAGTTTGTGGTTCATGTTAATATTTTAGAGGGTTTTCTTTCGCTCTGGGAAGGTTAAAGTTTAACTGTTGAAAATGGAATGAATGCATTTAAAGCAGCTTATTACACTTTTGGGGCCATGCTGACTTAAAGGATTAACAACCAGAAAGAAAATATCTGAAAATAGAAAGTGGGCTTACGTAGCTGGAGAACTGGAGATGTGCTGTCTGCACTGCTTGCAAACAAATGCAGTCAAGAGAGATGTTTTATTCTGGGCATTACCCCTAAATTTGTTTGAAAGCATTGCACGAACCCTGAAAGGCTGCATCATCACGAAGATGGGTGAAACTTGAGACAGTTCTCTTCATTTCAAATTATCTGTCTTTGCCAGCAAAGTGGGTTGGTTACATTATGAGCCTAGTGCGGGTAGCAGGTTATGAACACACCATGGAAGCTTTTAGCAGACTCTAGGCAGTTAGGGCTCATGATGACCTGAGAGGGGGCTGAGAAAGTGACAACGGTCACTTTCGGTGCCAGGCAGTTTGAAGCACTGGGAGCCATTTATAGCTTGGTGCAGTGGGAGACTAGACTTCAGGGAAACTCAGGGGCACTGCAACCTAGTGAAGCTATTGGTCTGCACTGGTGTTGCTAATTAGAGTCATGAATGCAGCTTTGTGAATCCTGGGGAATGCAGTCTGAAGAGAAAAGATTGAACTACTGGGAGGGGAGCAGTTGGCAATCTGAGTCGGAATACCTTTTGAGGGAATTCAGAGGCTAGATCTTTAAAAATGAGTTGAAATCCAACATGAGAAGGAGACAAGAGCTTTACTAAGATTTTGTGGCTCTCAGTGGTCACAGAATAATAGTGCAGAAGAGGTCCTTCGGCCCATCGAGTCTGCACCGACGCATGAAATACACCTGATCTGCCCACCTAATCCCATTTGCCAGCACTTGGCCCATAGCCTTGAATGTTACGACGTGCCAACTGCTCATCCAAGTGCTTTTTAAAAGGATGTGAGGCAACCCACCTCTACCGCCCTCCCAGGCAATGCATTCCAGATCGTCACCACCCTCTGGGTAAAAAGGTTTTTCCTCAAATCAGTGATGTCCAGGGGGGTTGCTGAGTAACCAGAGGGATATGTCTTGGTCATTACGATGTGTTTTACCACAGTTTTCCTGTTTGTTCATATTTAGTGTAAGTTAATTCTGAATAATCAGAAACCTATGAATCTCTGCCTAGAACATACTCAATGCCTGAGCCTTCAAAGTCCTCTGGGAAAGAGAATTCCAAAGATTTATCATCCTCTGAAGAAATTCCTCCTTATCCAAGACTACTTGGCCTGCCCTTTATTCTGACACTGTGTTCCCTTGTTCTTTTTTTAAAATTTTCCAAATAAAGGGGCAATTTAGCATAGTCAATCCACCTACCCTGCACATCTTTTAGGTTGTGGGGGTGAGACCCACACAGAAACGGAGAGAATGTGCAAACTCCACACGGACAGTGACCCGGGCCGGGATCGAACCGAGGTCCTCAGCGCTGTGAGGCAGCAGTGCTAACCACTACGAAACCATGTTGCACATGTCCCCCTTGTTGGAGCCCCTTTCCCCACCCCTAGCCCAAGGGAAACATCCTTCCTGCATCTATTCTGTCGAGTCCTATAAGAATTTTGTATCTTCCAATAAACTGTTCTCTCATTCTGAACTCTAGAGAATACAGTCCCAGCCTCCTCAATCTTTCCCATAGTATTCCCAGAATAGTCTGTTGAACTATCCTTGCTCTCTCTCCATGACAAGTATATCCTTCCTTCGGTAGGGAGACCAAAACTGTACACAATACAACAGGTGCCAAGATTCGATACAACTGCAGAAAGGGATTGTTACTCCTGAACTCAAATCCGCTTGTGGTAAAGGCCATTTGTCTTTCTAATTGCTTGCTGCACCTACATGCCAGCTTTCAATGATTTATGAACTTGGACACCCAATGTGTGAAGAGCAGAATAAAGGTCAGCACTGCCTTAGGGCACCACTAGGTGCAGGAAGAGAATCAGAATTATAATACATTCTCGTAGTCTGATGTCATGCTAACAGGTCTGTAACTCCTCGTATTCTCTCTCACTCCTTTTGTAAACAGCGGTGTTACATTTGCAATCTTCCAGAATCTATAGAATTTTGAAAGATGATCACCAATGCATCCACTGTCTCCACAGCCACCTCTTTCAACACTCTGGGATGCAGAACATCAGGTCCAGGGGATTTTTCAACATGAAGTCCCATGTACTACATTTTTTTTTAAGATAATAATTTATTTTAGTTCCTCATTCCCCCTAGTCCCTTGGTTCTCCTGCAAGACCATAAGACATAGGAGCACAATGAGGCCATTCAGCCCATTGAGTCTGCTCCGCCATTCAATCATGGCTAATATTTTTCTCATCTCCATTCTCATGCCTTCTCCCTATAACCCGTGATCCCCTTATTAATCAAGAACCTATCTATCTCTGTCTTAAAGACATTCAGTGATTTGGCTTCCACAGCATTCTGTGTCAAAGAGTTCCACAGATTCACTACCCTCTGGCTAAAGAAATTCCTCCTTATCTCTGTGTAAAGGATTGTCCCTTTTGTCTGAAATTGTGTCTTCTGCTTCTAGTTTTTCTTACAAGTGGAACATCCTCTCCACTTCCACTCTATCCTGGCCTCACAGTATTCTACAAGTTTCAATAAGATCTCCCTGATCCTTCTGAACTCCAACGAGTACAGACCTAGAGTCCTCAACTGTTCCTCATACGACAAGTTCTTCATTCCAGGGATCATTCTTGTGAACCTCCTCTGGGCCCTTTCCAAGACCAGCCCATCCTTCTTTAGATGCGGGGCCCAAAACTGGTCATAATACTCCAAATGGGGTCTGACCAGAGTCTCATACAGACTCAGAAGTACATCCCTGCTCATGTACTTTAGCCCTCGCGACATGAATGCTAACATTGCATTTGCCTTCCTAACTGCCGACTGAACCTGCATGTTAACATTAAGAGAATCTTGATCAAAGACTCCCAAGTCCCTCTGTGCTTCTGATTTCCTAAGCCTTTTCCCATTTAGAAAATAGTCTATGGCTCCATTCCTTCTTCCAAAGTGCATAACCTCACACTTTTACACTATGTATTCCATCTGCCACTTCTTTGCCCACTCTCCTAGCCTGTCCAAGTTCTTCTGAAGCCCCCCTGCTTCCTCAATACTACCTGTCCCTCGACATATCTTTGTATCATCTGCAAACTTAGCAACAGTGCCTTCAGTTCCTTCTTCCAGATCATTAATGTATATCGTGGGGACGGAAATTTTCGGAAATGGGAGGAGAAGGGGATTAAGACACTAAAAGATCTGTTTCCCGGGGCCGGTTTGCAGGATTGAAGGACCTGGGGCTGGAACAGGAGGAAATGTTTTAGATACATGCAGGTTCAAGATTTTGCCAGGAAGGAGATACAGAGCTTCCCAGTGGAGCCGGCCTCCACATTGCTGGAGGAGGTGCTGACGACAGGGGCACTGGGGAAGGGGGTAGTGTCGGCGGTCTACGGGGCTATTTTGGAAGAGGAGAAGGCACCACTGGAAGGGGTCAAAGCAAAGTGGGAGGAAGAGTTGGGAGAGGGTATGGAGGTGGGGTTCTGGTGTGAGGTGCTCCGGAGAGTGAATGCCTCCACCTCGTGTGCAAGGTTGGGGCTGAAACAGCTGAAGGTGGTATATAGAGCACACCTCACAAGGGCGAGAATGAGCTGGCTCTTTGAGGGGGTAGAAGATGTGTGTGAACGTTGCAGGGGGGGGGGTGTGGTTCTACAATTCATGGGCATTATTCATTATGCACTTTCAAAAATTGGATAACATCGAACATTAGTTGGGGGGGGGGGGTGCAAATTTGGGAGAAAATGTGAAAAAGGAGAATAAAAATATATATGTTTTAAAAATTAATGTATATTGTGAAATGTTGTGGTCCCAGCACAGGCCCGAGGCACACCACTAGTCACCAGTTGTCATCCTGAAAAAGACCCCTTTATCCCCACTCACTGCCTTCTGCCAGTCAGACAATCCTCTATCCATGCCAGCATCTTACCTTTAACACCATGGGTTCTTAACTTATTTAAAAGTCTCCTATGCGGCACCTTGTCAAAGGCCTTCTGGAAATCTTTTTTTTTTTGAAAATATATTTATTAAAGTTTTTTAACAAAACAAAACAATTTTTTCCCCTTACAAACAATGAACACCCACCTCCCCCCGTAACAAAATAACGCAAACTCGCCCTGAGCAAGATACATACATGGTAAGATGAAATATTTAGAGCTTTATACACTGGCTCTTGCCCGTTCATGCCAGTTTCCCCCACCCTCCATGTTATCCCCCGCTCGTCCATCCCCTCAAACAATCTCTCGTTACCCCCTTCCCCCCCCCCGGCTTGCTGCTGCTGCTGACCGACCTTCCTATAACTCTCCGCGAGGTAGTCTAGGAACGGTTGCACCGCCTGTAGAATCCTTGCGCAGACCCCCTTGAGGCAAACTTAATCCTTTCCAACTTTATGAACCCAGCCATGTCGTTTGTCCAGGCCTCCACGCTAGGGGGCTTCGCCTCCTTCCACATTAGCAAGATCCTTCGCCGGGCTACTAGGGACGCAAAGGCAAGAATGCCGGCCTCTTTCGCCTCCTGCACTCCCGGCTCGTCCACTACTCCAAATATATATATTTTTAAAATATTTTATTGAAAATTTTTGGTCAACCATCACAGTACATTGTGTATTCTTTACACAATAATACAACAGTATAAATAACAATGACCGGTTTTATAAACAAAGAATAAATAATATATAACAAAAACTAAAACTAAAAGGCAACTGCCTTGTCTCAGATAAACACTCTCCAAAAATATGATTTAACAGTCCAATATACAATTATTTATAGCAACGACCTATACATATTATACATGTATATTAACAACCCTGAGAGTCCTTCAGGTTCCCCCCCCCCTGGGCTGCTGCTGCTGCTGCTGCTGCCTTCTTCTTTTCCATTCTCTCTATCTTTCTGTGAGGTATTCGACGAACGGTTGCCACCGCCTGGTGAACCCTTGAGCCGATCCCCTTAGGACGAACTTAATCCGTTCCAGCTTTATAAACCCTGCCATGTCATTTATCCAGGTCTCCACACCCGGGGGCTTGGCTTCCTTCCACATCAACAGTATCCTGCGCCGGGCTACTAGGGACGCAAAGGCCAAAACATCGGCCTCTCTCGCCTCCTGCACTCCCGGCTCTTGTGCAACCCCAAATATAGCCAACCCCCAGCTTGGTTCGACCTGGACCCCCACTACTTTCGAAAGCACCTTTGTCACCCCCACCCAGAACCCCTGTAGTGCCGGACATGACCAGAACATGTGGGTGTGATTCGCTGGGCTTCTCGAGCATCTCGCACACCTATCCTCTACCCCAAAAAATTTACTGAGCCGTGCTCCAGTCATATGCGCCCTGTGTAACACCTTAAATTGAATCAGGCTTAGCCTGGCACACGAGGACGATGAGTTTACCCTACTTAGGGCATCCGCCCACAGCCCTTCCTCAATCTCCTCCCCCAGCTCTTCTTCCCATTTCCCTTTCAGCTCATCTACCATAATCTCCCCCTCGTCCCTCATTTCCCTATATATATCTGACGCCTTACCGTCCCCCACCCATGTCTTTGAGATCACTCTGTCCTGCACCTCATGCGTCGGGAGCTGCGGGAATTCCCTCACCTGTTGCCTCGCAAAAGTCCTCAGTTGCATATACCGGAATGCATTCCCTTGGGGCAACCCATATTTCTCGGTCAGCGCTCCCAGATTTGCGAACTTCCCATCCACAAACAGATCTTTCAGTTGCGTTACTCCTGCTCTTTGCCATATTCCAAATCCCCCATCCATTCTCCCCGGGGTAAACCTATGGTTATCTCTTATCGGGGACCCCACCAAGGCTCCCGTCTTTCCCCTATGCCGTCTCCACTGTCCCCAAATTTTCAAAGTCGCCACCACCACCGGGCTTGTGGTGTATTTCTTCGGTGAGAACGGCAATGGGGCCGTCACCATAGCTTGAAGGCTAGTCCCCCTACAGGACGCCCTCTCCAATCTCTTCCACGCCGCTCCCTCCTCTTCTCCCATCCACTTACTCACCATTGAGATATTGGCGGCCCAGTAGTACTCACTTAGGCTCGGTAGTGCCAGCCCCCCCCTATCCCTACTACGCTGTAAGAATCCCTTCCTCACTCTCGGGGTCTTCCCGGCCCACACAAAACTCACAATACTCTTTTCGATCCTTTTGAAAAAAGCCTTCGTGATCACCACCGGGAGGCACTGAAACACAAAGAGGAATCTCGGGAGGACTACCATTTTAACCGCCTGCACCCTCCCTGCCAGTGACAGGGATACCACGTCCCATCTCTTGAAGTCCTCCTCCATTTGTTCCACCAATCGCGTTAAATTTAACCTATGCAATGTACCCCAATTCTTGGCTATCTGGATCCCCAAGTAACGAAAGTCCCTTGTTACCTTCCTCAGCGGAAAGTCCTCTATTTCTCTGCTCTGCTCCCCTGGATGCACCACAAACAACTCACTTTTCCCCATGTTCAGTTTATATCCTGAGAATTCTCCAAACTCCCGAAGTGTCCGCATTATCTCTGGCATCCCCTCCGCCGGGTCCGCTACATATAACAAATCATCCGCATACAGAGATACCCGGTGTTCTTCTCCTCCTCTAAGTACTCCCCTCCACGCTATTGCCAGGGGCTCAATCGCCAGTGCAAACAATAATGGGGACAGAGGGCATCCCTGCCTTGTCCCTCTATGGAGCCGAAAGTATGCAGATCCCCGTCCATTCGTGACCACACTCGCCACTGGGGCCCTATACAACAGCTGCACCCATCCAACATACTCATCTCCAAAACCAAATCTCCTCAGCACCTCCCACAGATAATCCCACTCCACTCTATCAAATGCTTTCTCGGCATCCATCGCCACCACTATCTCCGCTTCCCCCTCTGGTGGGGGCATCATCATTACCCCTAGCAGCCTCCGTATATTCGTATTCAGCTGTCTCCCCTTCACAAACCCAGTTTGGTCCTCATGGACCACCCTCGGGACACAATCCTCTATCCTCATTGCCATTACCTTGGCCAGAATCTTAGCGTCTACATTTAGGAGGGAAATAGGTCTATAGGACCCGCATTGCAGTGGGTCCTTTTCCTTCTTTAGGAGAAGCGATATCGTTGCCTCAGACATAGTCGGGGGCACCTGTCCCCTTTCCTTTGCCTCATTAAAGGTCCTCATCAGTAGCGGGGCGAGCAAGTCCACATATTTCCTGTAAAATTCAACTGGGAATCCATCCGGTCCCGGAGCCTTCCCCGCCTGCATGCTAATTCCTTTCACTACTTCCTCTATTTCAATCTGTGCTCCCAGTCCCACCCTTTCCTGCTCCTCCACCTTGGGAAATTCCAGCCGGTCCAGAAAGCCCATCATTCTCTCCCTCCCATCCGGGGGTTGAGCTTCGTATAATTTTTTATAGAATGCCTTGAACACTCCATTCACTCTCTCCGCTCCCCGCTCCATCTCTCCTTCCTCATCCCTCACTCCCCCTATTTCCCTCGCTGCTCCCCTTTTCCTCAATTGGTGGGCCAGCAACCTGCTCGCCTTCTCCCCATATTCGTACTGTACACCCTGTGCCTCCCTCCACTGTGCCTCTGCAGTGCCCGTTGTCAGCAAGTCAAATTCTACGTGTAGCCTTTGCCTTTCCCTGTACAGTCCCTCCTCCGGTGCCTCCGCATATTGCCTGTCCACCCTCAGAAGTTCTTGCAGCAACCGCTCCCGTTCCCTACTTTCCTGCTTTCCTTTGTGTGCCCTTATTGATATCAGCTCCCCTCTAACCACTGCCTTCAGCGCCTCCCAGACCACTCCCACCCGGACCTCCCCATTATCATTGAGTTCCAAGTACTTGTCAATGCACCCCCTCACCCTTAGACACACCCCCTCATCTGCCATTAGTCCCATGTCCATTCTCCAGGGTGGGCGCCCTTCTGTTTCCTCCCCTATCTCCAAGTCCACCCAATGTGGAGCGTGATCCGAAATGGCTATAGCCGTATACTCCGTCCCCCTCACCTTCGGGATCAACGCCCTTCCCAAAACAAAAAAGTCTATTCGCGAATAGACTTTGTGGACATAGGAGAAAAACGAAAACTCCTTACTCCTAGGTCTGCTAAATCTCCACGGGTCTACTCCTCCCATCTGCTCCATAAAATCTTTAAGCACCTTGGCTGCTGCCGGCCTCTTTCCAGTCCTGGACCTCGACCTGTCCAGCCCTGGTTCCAACACCGTATTGAAATCTCCCTCCATTACCAACTTTCCCACCTCTAGGTCCGGGATGCGTCCTAGCATACGCCTCATAAAATTGGCATCATCCCAGTTCGGGGCATATACGTTTACCAAAACCGTCTCCCCCTGTAGTTTGCCACTCGCCATCACGTATCTGCCCCCGCTATCCGCCACTATAGTCTTTGCCTCAAACATTACCCGCTTCCCCACTAATATAGCCACCCCCCTGTTTTTCGCATCTAGCCCCGAATGGAACACCTGCCCCACCCAACCTTTGCGTAGTCTCACTTGGTCTATCAGTTTCAAGTGCGTTTCCTGTAACATAACCACGTCTGCCTTAAGTTTCTTAAGGTGTGCGAGTACCCGTGCCCTCTTTATCGGCCCGTTCAGCCCTCTCACGTTCCACGTGATCAGCCGGGTTGGGGCACTACTCCAAATATTGCTAGCCCCCAGCTTGGCTTGACCCGGACTTTCACCACCTGAGATATTGTTCCCGCCACTCCTCTCCAGAACCCCTCCAGTGCCGGGCATGACCAAAACATATGGACATGGTTCGCCGGACTCCCTGAACACCTTCCACATCTGTCCTCGACCCCAAAGAACCTACTCAACCTTGCCCCCGTCAAGTGCGCTCTGTGAACCACCTTAAATTGTATCAGGCTGAGCCTGGCACATGAGGAGGAATTGACCCTACCCAGGGCATCAGCCCACAAACCTTCCTCGATCTCCTCCCCCACTCCTCCTCCCATTTACCCTTCACCTCTTCTGGTAGCGCTTCCCCCTCTTTCATCTCTTGGTGTATTGCCGAAACCATACACCCGCGATCACCCTGTCTTGAAGTTCCTGTGTCGGGAGCAGCGGGAATTCCCTGACCTGTCGCCTCACGAAAGCCCTCACCTGCATATATCTGAATGCATTTCCCGGGGGTAGCTCAAACTTCTCCTGCAGTGCCCCTAGGCTCGCAAATGTCCCGTCGATGAACAGGTCCCCCATTCTTCTAATCCCCGCCCGGTGCCAGCCCTGGAATCCCCCGTCCATCTTCCCCGGGACAAACCGGTGGCTACCCCTGATCGGGGACCACACCGAGGCTCCCACTGCACCCCTATGCCGTCTCCACTGGCCCCAGATCCTTAACGTTGCAGCCACCACCGGGCTCGTGGTGTACTTTGATGGCGAGAGCGGCAATGGCGCCGTCACCAGCGTCCCCAAGCTCGTTCCTTTGCAGGACGCCATCTCCATCCTCTTCCATGCCGCCCCCTCCCCCTCCATAACCCACTTACGAATCATCGCCACGTTGCTGCCCAGTAGTAGCTCCCTAGGTTTGGCAGCGCCAGCCCTCCTCGGTCCCTACTGCGCTCCAAGTACCCTCTCCTTACCCTCGGGGTTTTGTTCGCCCACACAAACCCCACAATACTCCTACCTACTCCCTTGAAAAAGCCTTTGGGCTTTGGGGAGGCACTGGAACACAAACAAAAACCTCGGAAGGACCACCATTTTTACCGACTGCACTCAACCCGCCAACGAGAGCAGCAACATGTCCCATCTTTTGAAGTCCACCTCCATTTGGTCCGCCAACCTAGTCGGATTCAGTTTGTGTAGGGCCCCCCCAGCTCCTGGCTATCTGGATCCCTAGATACCGAAAACTCCCCTCCGCCCTCCTCAGCGGTAGGTCCCCTATCCCTCTTTCTTGGACCCCTGCCTGTAGTACAAAAAGCTCGCTCTTCCCTACATTGAGCTTATAACCCGAGAACTCCCCAAACTCCCTCAAAGTCTGCATGACCTCCACCATCCCCTCCATTGGGTCCGCCACATACAGCAGCAGGTCGTCCGCGTAAAGCGACACCCGATGCTCTACCCCCCCGCGGACCACTCCCCTCCATTTATTAGACTACCTCAGTGATATGGCCACGGGTTCGATCGCCAATGCAAACAACGGGGGGGACAAAGGGCACCCCTGCCTCGTTCCTTGGTACAGCCGAAAGTACTCCGACCTCCGCCGGTTCGTCACCACACTCGCCACTGGGGCGCTGTAGAGGAGCTTAACCCAGCTAATAAACCCTCCCCCAAACCCAAACCTACGCAACACCTCCCAGAGGTACTCCCACTCAACTCGGTCAAAGGCCTTTTCCGCGTCCATGGCTGCCACTATCTCCGCCTCTCCCTCCTCCGATGTCATCATTATCACGTTTAAGAGCCGCCGCACATTCGTATTTAATTGCCTGCCCTTTACAAATCCCGTCTGGTCCTCATGTATCACCCCCCGGGACACAGTCCTCAATCCTCGTGGCCAGTACTTTTGCCAATAGCTTAGCATCCACATTTAGGAGCAAAATCGGCCTGTACGATCCACATTGCAGTGGGTCCTTGTCTCGCTTCAGGATCAAGGAAATTGTCGCCTCCGACATTGTCGGGGGCAGGGACCCCTCCTCTCCTGCGTCGTTAAAGGTCCTCACTAGCAACGGGGCCAACAGGTCCGCATACTTTCTATAAAACTCCACCGGGAACCCGTCCGGCTCCGGGGCCTTCCCCGCCTGCATGCTCCCCAAACCCTTACTCAGCTCCTCCAACCCGATTGGTGCCCCCAAACCAGCCACCTCTTGGTCCTCCACCCTCGGGAACCGCAGTTGGTCCAGGAATCTTCCCATCCCCTCTTCTCCCCCTGGGGGCTGGGGTCTGTACAGCTCTTCGTAGAAGGCCTTAAATACCTTATTTATTTCCGTTGCACTCTGGACCATAGCTCCCCCACCATCTTTGACTCCCCCTATTTCCCTCTCTGCCGCCCTCTTACGGAGCTGGTGTGCCAGCATCCGACTGGCCTGTTCCCCGTACACGTAGGTCGCCCCCTGCGCCTTCCTCCACTGTGCCTTTGCCTTCCCCGTGGTCAACAGGTCAAACTCCGTCTGGAGCCGTCACCTTTCCCCAAGTAATCTTTCCTCCGGGGCCTCTGCGTATCTCCTGTCCACTCGCAAAATCTCCCCCACTAACCTCTCCCTTTCCATGCCCTCTGTCTTCTCCCTATGAGCCCTGATGGAGATTAGCTCTCCCCTGATCACCAACTTCAACACCTCCCATACCACCCCCACTCGCACCTCCCCATTGTCGTTGGCCTCCAGGTACCTTTCAATACACCCCCTTACCTTAACACACACCACCTCATCTGCCAACAGTCCCACATCCATCCGCCACAACGGGCGTTGGTCCCTCTCCTCTCCCAGCCCCACTTCCACCCAGTGCGGGGCATGGTCCGAAACGGCTATCGCCGAATACTCCGTCCCCTCCACTCTCAGCATGAGCGCCCTGCCCAGCACAAATAAGTCTATCCGGGAGTATGCCTTGTGCACGTGGGAGAAGAAAGAAAATTCCCTGGCCCGCGGTCTTGCGAACCTCCATGGGTCCACTCCCCCCATGTGGTCCATAAACCCCGAGCACCCTGGCTGCCGCCGGCCTCTTTCCCGTCCTTGATCTGGAGTGGTCTAGTGCTGGGTCCAGCCCTGTGTTGAAGTCCCCTCCCATTATCAGTCCTCCTACCTCCAGGTCCGGGATGCGTCCCAACATGTGCTTCATAAATCCAGCATCATCCCAGTTCGGGGCGTATACATTTACCAACACCACCCACGTCCCTTGCAACCTACCACTCACCGTCACGTATCTCCCTCCATTGTCCGCTACGATAGTCATGGCCTCAAATGACACGTTTTCCCACCAGAATTGCCACCCAGTCCCGAGTGAAATACCTGTCCTATCCGTCCCCTTCTTAGCCTAACCTGGTCCGCCACCTTCAGGTGTGTCTCTTGGAGCATAGCCACGTCTGCCTTCAGTCCCTTCAAGTGCGCGAACACTCGAGCCCTCTTCACCGGCCCATTCAGGCCCCTCACGTTCCACGTTATCAGCCGGATTGGAGGGGCTCTCACCCCACATCCACGCCCCGCCGACTAGCCATCTCCTTTTCTGGGCCAATCCCGTGTCCGCGTCTCCCTCACCTCCGTCCCGGCCATCTCTTCTGTGTCCCATTCCCTTTCGTGCAACAGCAACCCTGTTTTCCCCCGCTCCCCCCCTTCCCTCCCCCTTGCTAGACCCCGGTCTAGCTTTTTTGCTTCCCCCATATCACTCCCGTAAGTCAGCTGACGCCTGTTGACCCCGGCTTCCCACGCCATCCCTTTGATCCCCCCCCCCCCACCCCCGTGTGGGAATCTCCCCATCAGTAGATGTTCCTGCGCTCCCCCTCCCATCTTTCTTCCCGCGTGCGGGAGAAAAACCCCGCGCTTTCCAGAGCCTGCCCCGCCCCCCCGACGCAGCTTCTGTTGCGGCCTTGTCTCTCGTCCCCAGCCCATATAACCTTCCCTGCGCGTGCTTACCCCCCTATATACAATCGTCATCTTACTTCAACCCTCAAATACCCCCCACCCTCGCAAACCCTCAATTAGAGTCCAACTTTTCAGTTAATATAGGCGTTTCGAACTTCAGGCGTTTCGAAGTAGTGGCGTTGGCCGTTATATGTGACCCACAGTCGCGCTGGCTGCAACATTCCAAATTTCACCCCTTTCCGGTGCAGCACCGCTTTGGCCCAGTTGAAACCCGCTCTCCGCTTAGCGACCTCCAGTCCAGGTATATTCTAATCTCAGCATTGTCCCACTTGCTGCTCCGCTCCTTCTTGGCCCATGTCAGGACCGTCTCTCTATCTGTGAACCGTTGAAATCTCACCACCATCGCCCTTGGCGGCTAGTTTGCTTTGGGCTTCCGCGCCAGCACCCGGTGCGCCCCTTCCAGCTCCAGCAACCCCGGGGGAGCCTCCGCACCCATCAGCGCCCCGATCATCATGCCCGCATATGCCGCGGCGTCGGCCCCCTCCACTCCTTCTGGGAGACCCAGGATCCTCAAATTGTTTCTCCTCGACCTGTTCTCCAGGTCATCGAGTCTTCCCGCCCACGTCTTGTGTAGCGCCTCGTGCCGCTCCACTTTCACCGCCAGGCCCAAGAGCTCGTCCTCATTCTCACTCACGTTGTCCTGGATCTCCTGGATCTTCACCTCGTGGGCTTTCTGGGTTGCACCAAGTCCTTCAATTAATGCCAGCATCGGCGCCACCATCTCCTTGCCAGCTCCTCGAAGCAGCGCTTAATGTATTCTTGCATCTCTTCTTTGTCCCCGGCCACCGCCATTTTGTTTATTTTACCATTCTTCTCCCGTTGCTCCAGTGCCCTTTTTTTGGCCGTTTCGCTGCGGGTCCGGTCCATACAGGTTAGTGGGGGACCTCTCTCCTCTCTTCCCCACGGGTTGGCTGTGTAAAAAATCCCGTTGGGGCTCTTCTATCGAGCCCGAAAGTCCGTCTTCGCGGGAGCTGCCGATTCGTGCGGCTTAGCTCCGCATAGCCGCAACCGGAAGTGCCTTCTGGAAATCTAAATAGATCACATCCACAGGTTCTCCTTTGTCTAA
This sequence comes from Scyliorhinus torazame, assembly GCF_047496885.1. NCBI lineage: Eukaryota > Metazoa > Chordata > Chondrichthyes > Carcharhiniformes > Scyliorhinidae > Scyliorhinus > Scyliorhinus torazame. Next base: position 227,341,162 of record NC_092709.1, read on the forward strand.
CTTCCTTGTTACCTCCCCAACGAATTCTAACAGTTGTCAGACATGACCTCCCCTTGACGAAGCCTTGATGACTCAGTCCTATTTTATCATTTACTTCCAAGTACTCCGCAATCTCATCTTTAATAATGAACTCTAAAATCTTACACCCATGACTGAAGTCAGGCTAACCGACCTAGAATTTCTTGTCTTTTGCCTCCCTCTCATCTTAAACAGGGGCGTTATATTAGCCATTTTCCAGTCCTCTGGGACCCTCCCTGCCTCCAGTGATTCCTGAAAGATCACCATCAATGCCTCCATAATCTCCTCAGCCAGCTCCTTTAGAATCATGGAGTGTCGTTCATCCAGTCCAGGTGATTTATCTACCTTCAGACCTCTCGGTTTCCCCAGACCTTCTCTTGAGTGATGGCCACTACTTACCTCTGCCCCCTGATTCTCCTGAAGTTCAGGTATCCCACTGGTATCTCCCACCATGAAGACTGATGCAAAGTAACTATTCAGTTCCTCTATCATTTCTTTGTTTCTTATTACTGCTTCTCCAGCCTCATTTTCCAGTTCTTGCCTCTCTCTTACCTTTTATATACTGAAATAAACTCCTGCAATCTTCTTTCATATTACTAGCTAGCGTACACTCATATTTCATCTTCTCCAAACTTTATTGCTTTTTTAGTTGTCCTCTGTTCACTTTTAAAGGCTTACCAATCCTCTGGCTTCCCACTAATCCTTACCAGCTTCCTTGTGTGTTTTTTCTTTTGCTTTTATGCAGCCATGGATGCCTCGTCCTCCCCTTAGCATGTTTCCTCCTCCTTGGGATGAATTTCTGTTGTGCCTCCCGAATAACCCCAAAACTCCTGTCATTGCTATTCCACTGTCTTCCCTGCTAGGCTCCCCTTTCCAATCAACTCTGGCCAGCTCCTCCCTCATGTGTTTTAAGTTACCTTTATTCAACTGGAATACTATTCCATCTGATTCCAGCTTCTCCCTCTCAAACTGCATGGTAATTTCTATATCTTTCTTCATACTTTTTTTCTTCTGCATTTCCAGAGCTCTCTCCCTTTCTCTTTTCCTTTCTCTTTCCCGCATCTGTAACTTCTTAATTTCTATCTGATCTTGCAATTCCCGGATTTCTCAAAATATTGGATCCAGCTAACACCTCTCTTATTTTTAAATGCGTTACGATGCTTTCGATTATCTCAGCATTCTTAGCCTGCTAATTCCATCAATTTCATTTTAGGTACACATTTCAAACTTGCTACAGATACATTGTCCACTTCCAGATCAGATCGAGCTAGACCAAGAGCCATTTTTTTCAGACTTCTTACTTAGTAAACCCCTTTCTACTTGGTCCCGTTTGTTCCTCATTCCCATTGTGTTTAAAAAGTCAAAACAAAACCCTATTCCCAAGGAATTAAGCTTTTTAAGATCCCAGACTCAAACCTTCAATTTCTGTCACAAACCACACGGATGGTACCTGTAAGGTGTGCATAGTTTTGTTTTTGGAATGGTGAGGAGTCAAATGAAATCCTAGTGAGAATTGTTAAGGAATGGGTTAAGAAACATTCCAATTAGATGTCTCATTGATGTTAAGCATCTAATAATTGACACTGATATGTAAAGGGGTTGCAGGTGGCATTTGTTTGTGTGGTGTGGTGATAGAGTTTTATATAAGAGTGTGTTCAAGGAAAATAAAGGTGTTTTGGGAAAGAAGCTGAACTCTTGACTCTTTACTCAACAGCAGCCATAAGGCAACAAGAATAATCAGCCCAGTTGCTGTGTCACAATCATTAAAGAATATTTATTACATTGAAGACAAAACAAGCACAAACTCTACTCTCCGACAGTTACATATATGAATTACTAAATATAATTCCCGTACCGGCCACCCCGAACAGGTGCCGGAATGTGGCGACTGGGGGCTTTTCACAGTAACTCCATTGAAGCCTACTTGTGACAATAAATGATTATTATGTGGACCATATCCATTGTTCCAAAATATATCTACGTTTCTTGAACTCAAGACTTCCCCTTTGCCCCAAACAACATCCAAATTAAATAGAAAACATGGAAACATAGAAAATATAGGAGCAGGGGAAGGCCATTCGGCCCTTCAAGCCCGCTCCACCATTCATTATGATCACAGCAGATCATCCAACAGCCTCATTCAGCTTTCCCCCATATCTTTTGATCCCCTTCACCCGAAGTGCTATATGTAACTGCTTAAGTGAAAAAAAACAGCTTATAGTTATCACATGATACAGGAAGGATACTCAAGTCTGGGAAACATCTTGTCCTGGTCCCGCAACAATAGTTAAACTGTTATTACGAAGGCTTTCTGCAGATCCTTGGGTTGAAGAAGTAAAATTTGGCATCCAGCCTGCTTGGTGGAAACTAGCCTGTCTGCTTCGGAGGCTGTTGGGTGTCAACTGGCCCCCACTTGCTGATGAGGTTCCTGGCAATTATACCTTTACTCCACTTTGATTCGGCCTTCTGTGTATTTGCTTGTCTGCTCCTATCAAATTCCTTGGCTCTCGGCATTAGCATGTGTATACCTCCTTCATCTCCCAATCATCTAGGCAAACTGTTTCTAATAGTAAGATATTAAAACTCACATTCTGATCTCAAATGTCTTCTAATCTCGTTACCGGGAGAGACGCATCTCATCCGGTCTTTTGTCATGGGCTACTGCTGTTGCGAGGTAGATTTCTATCTGCTTTGGGCACATCACACCTATCATGCCTTGTTAAATCTGTGTTACTGCTGGTACTAAGAAAATTATAACAAAGATTTATGTCAGCTTCACTGCTGTTTGTAATTGAAATGTTTATACTTTTTAAAACTGTCAAGAAATGATGATAATCTGAAACTTCCAACGTATTTTTAAAATTATTTTCTTATTTCTACAATATAAAATATAAAATCAGGATGAGGAGAGACAAGTCCAGGTTTGCATTCTTTTCTGGAATCATGAAAAAATTAATAGTTTCATTTATGGCACAGCCAGCCATTCAACCCATTGAGTGCTTGCATGCTCTCTCTGGAACAAAATATTCAACCCCATTCCCCTAGTCTACACTGAGAGCCCTGCAAGTTTATTCAATTTCCCATTTAATTCCTTTTTTGAAATCATTTCTGCTTCCACTATCCTAATGGGCAGTGAATTCCAGGTCATTACCATTTACTGCATTAAAAGTTCTTCATCACATTCCCCTTGAATCACTTGCCCGAAATGATACATCCGCGCCCCCTTAAGTCTTTGTACGATGAGCTAATGGGAACTTTTTCTTTGTCTACCTCATCCAAATCTGCCCTAATCTTGCCCAACCCAATCGAATATCCCATCAATGTTCTTTGCTCCAAGAAAATCAACACCAGTCTCTCCAGCAAAAATTGAAAATGCTGGAAAATCTCAGCAGGCCTGGCAGAATCTGTGGAGAGAGTAAATCGAGTTAACGTTTTGAGTTTGTAATAATATCTGGTATTGACCAGTACTGGGTAAGGAATTGGTGGCAAGGAACTGGTCCTACATTTTGGTAATCTGTTCCTGGCTCTGGTAGCATTGCACAAAGATTGCGAAAGTTTAACTGCAAGGGGAAGATCCTCTAGTCTGCTATGAACTCGGATGTGGACTCAAAACTTTTTCTCTCTACACAGTTGCTGCCATAATGAGTTTTTCCAGCATTTTCTGCTTTTGTTACAAATTCCAGCATTCACAGTGGTTTGTTTTTATACTAGCTTCTCCAAGCTTATCTTGTAGCTAAAATTCCCCACTCCTGGGACCACTCTAGTAAATTTCCTCTGCACTCTCTCTGGGACCTTAACATGATTCCTAAAGTGTGAATCCAAAACTGGATGTGATACTTTAGTTGTGGCCTAACCAGAACTGTATACAGGTTCAGTATTACTTCCCTGATATTGTACTTCATAACTGTTTATAAACCTCAATATCCCATCTGCTTTGTTAACCATTCTCTCAATACGTTCCGCCACCTTCTCTGATCAAAGCACCTGTTCGGATGTCACTTTTTGGGGTAGAAGTAGCTCCCCCAGAGATTTGATCAGATGTTTGTACAGGGGCAACTGGAGAAGGCTGTATCAAAGCCATAATCCATCTCAAGCAAAGAACCAACAACCCCTATTATGTCTATAGACTACAACATTCAGACTTACAAACAAAAAAATTGTTGCTTCAGCTAGTACTGCTTTCTTGCGCATCTGATCCACTGCTCTCCATTTTCCTCCAGTACCTACCACCATTGTCTGCCTTTTGTTGAAGCAGATAGCTGCAAGCAGTTTCATCAATTATTCTGATTACTTATTCAATCGTTTCAGGCCTATAGTGAGGGCAGCACGGTGGCGCAGTGGGTTAGCCCTGCTGCCTCACGGCGCCGAGGTCCTAGGTTCGATTCCGGCTCTGGGTCATTGTCCATGTGGAGTTTGCACATTCTCCCCGTGTTTGCGTGGGTTTCCCCCCACAACCCAAAGATGTGCAGGGTAGGTGGATTGGCCATGCTAAATTGCCCCTTAATTGGAAAAAATGAATTGGGTACTCTAAATATTTTTTTTTAATTTCAGGCCTACAGCAGTTTAGACTGGAGAGCTTTCAACAGATTTTTTTTTTTACTCCAATATGTCAGACTTTCAAGGTCAGCTTAGCTCTCCTAATGTTACCAAATCTGAACAAATGTCTGTAAATGTTACATGCCATCGAACTACACAGAATGACATAGTGGAATGATAAAAGTGGATGGGCAATTAAACATACCATCCTGGCTGAACAAATGGTTGTCAATCAACCTCTAGCTTCCAAATTTCCCCAGTGGTCTTAAGTTAAGTCAGCTGTTTGGGGATGTCAATCGTGATATCTAAAGCACATAACGTTTTTTTTGCAGAACAAAGTTGACCTTGTTTTGTTAATTTTGTACGTCATGAGGAGCAAATTAAAATTTATGCCATCAAGTTAAATCCTCTGTAATGTCCCAAGTTCTAGCAGAAGTTGCACAGTCTGATAGTGTTTACTCTTCTGAAAGCTCGGAGAACAGGAGGGTTTTACAGCAATCCCAGGAAGCTAATTACAAAGGTGTCAGTCAGTTTGACATCTGCTGCAGTGCTAAGCGCAAGAGCAATATCAGTTCAACCACAAAAATGTAACAGAATATTGCGGTAACAAGGCGGCAAGCTTGCTGATCATACCCAGGTCTCCTCTGGAGGTTCGCAACATCACAGATGCCAGTCTTCAGCCAATTCAATTCCCTCCATGTGATATAGGGAAAGGGCAAAAAGCACTGGATTACTGCAAAGGCTGTACACACTGTTAATATTCCAGCAGTAGTGTTGAAGACTTGTGATCCAGAACTAGCTGCACCCTTAGCCAAGTTGTTCCAGTTATGACAATATGGAAAACGACCCAGGCGTGTTCTGTCCACAAAAAGCAGGACACATCCAACCATGCCAATTAAAACCCCATCTGTCTGCTCTGGATCATCAGCAAAGTGATGGTAGCAGCCATCGACAATGCTATCAAGAGGCACTTACTCAACAGCAACCTCGTCACTGACTCTGAGTTTGTGTTCCAGCAGAAACACTGAGCTCTGGCCTCATTACAGCCCTAGTCCAAACATGGACAAGAGAGGTGAACTCCAGAGATGAGGTGAGCCTGACTGGTTGTGGTTGTTGGAGATCAATCAATTCAGTCGCAGGATATCGCTGTATGGGGTCCTAGAGATAGTGTGTCTTGGGCCCAACCATCTTCATCTGCCTCATTAATGGCTTTCACACTATTATAAGGTCAGAGGTGGGAATGTTCAGTAGCATTTACACCTCCTCAGATACTTCAGCAGTCAGCGTCCATATGCAGAACAATACAGGCTCGGGCTGATAAGTATATTTGCGCCTCAAGTGCCAGGCAATGACCATCTCCAACAAGATAGAACATAGAACAATACAGCGCAGTACAGGCCCTTCGGCCCACGATGTTGCACCGAAACAAAAGCCATCTAACCTACACTATACCATTATCATCCATATGTTTATCCAATAAACTTTTAAATGCCCTTAGAGGCAGTGGCATAGTGCTATTGTCGCTGCACTAGTAATCGAGAGACCCAGGGTCATGCTCTGGGGACCCTGGTTGAATTCACAGCTGATAGTGAAATTTGAATTAAAATTCTAATGATGACCATGAAACCATTGTCAATTGTCATAAAAGCCCTTCTGGTTCATAATGTCCTTTAGGGAAGGACATTTGTCGTCCTTAGCTAGCATGGTCCATTGGTGACTCCAGATACAGAGTAATGTGGTTGACTCTTAAATGCCTTCAAGGATGAGCAATAAATGTTGGCCCAGCCAGCAACATCCACATCCCATGAATGAATTTTTTAAAAATAGGGAATCATCTGCTCTTGACATTCAATAGCACTGGAGCTGGAGTGCAGATCCAACACTTCAGAAACTTGAAACCATCCAGGACAAAGCAGCTGGCTTGATTGTGACCCCTATCCACCACCTTCAACATCGATCCCCTCTACCAACGACAAATAGTGGCAGCAGTGACTGCCATCTACAAGATGTACTGCAGGAACACACCAAGGCTCTTCCGACAGCACAGGAAACCTGTACCCTCTACCATCTAAAAGAACAAGTTGATATAGGGAAACATCACCACCTGGAAGTTCCTCTCCAAGCCACTCACCATCCTGACTTGGAAATATATCGCCGTCCCTTCACTGTTGCTAACTCAAAATCCTGGAACTCCCTCCCTAGCACTGTGGGTGTTCCTCCACCACATGGACTGCAATGGTTCAAGGCGGCAACTCACCACCACTTTCTCAAGGGCAATTAGAGATGGGCAATAAATGCTGGCTTAGCCAGTGACACCCACATCCCATGAAATAAGAACAAAGATCTGATTTCTAGTGTTCAATAAATCTGTGGAAAGAAAGACTTAAAAGCATGATGAGATTCCAAATGCAAAACTGAAATACTTACTGTGGAGCAATACGTCGCCAGTATCGGTCGATTCCATTTTTGAAGTACAGCACAGCAAGCCACCGTACATTTATATCTAGTGCATGATTATTGAAGATATTCTGAAAAAAGATAGAAACATAAATTAATTTGATTGAATGGTGTGGTCAGATGTTTAAAAATGAATAAATTAGCTTCAGGTGGAAATTTTACATCTGAACTGTATTCTTCTGCCAGACTCAATTCCCCTTGAACAGATTTTTTAAATCTTTACTTTCTTAGACACTATCACTTTGGGATTTGAATCAAACCAGCTTCCATTGATTAAAAGCAAAATACTGCGGACGTTGAAAACCTGAAATAAAAGCAGAAGATGCTGGAAATACTCACCAGGTCTGGAAGGATTGGCAGAGAGGGAAATACAGAGTTAACTTTTTGAGTCAAAAATGACTCTTCTAGAGTCATATCTGACTCAGAATGTTAACCGTGTTTCTCTCTCCACAGATGCTGCCAGAAATGCTGAGTATTTCCAGCTTTTATTTCAGTTTCCACTGATTACTGTGCTGGCTTTGGGATTAATTTCAGCATTCTTCTCGAAATGAAAACTGAGCCTGCCTTCCTGGTACAGACAATCAAAGTGTAATGAAATAACCGTCACATTGAAAATTCATGCCCTCACTGAAAATAACGACGCTATCGGTAACTTGCACAAAAGTAAAATCCTGTGGATGGGGAAAATAAAAATAAAAACAGGAAACACTTGAAACAATCAACAGGCGAGACAGAATCCAGGGAGACACAGAATCCATGGAGAGAGAAATGAATTGCTGGTCCATGTGGTTAACGGACCAGTAAGCTAGGCACTCGGGCCTCCTACGGGGACAGGTGTTCAGACCTCATCATGGCAGCTGATGTAATTTGTCTCAACAATGGCATCCATGAAACAATCGGGCTAAACTAAAACGCCATCCAGTTCAGTAAGGAAATCTGCCGTTCTTGACAGAATCTAGCCTCCACATTACTCCTGACCCACAGGTAAATGGTTGACAGGAAAATGGTTGACAAAGAACTGTCCTCTGAAGTGGGATAGCAAGCCACTGACTTGTACACCCCCCCCTCCTTTTTGAACACAACCTAAAGATGCACTGAAGGCAGACGGCACAGGATGTACTCCAGGAGAAAGACTTGAGAGTGATGAAGTTCATCACCAAGTGTAATAAGGTTATGAAGAAAATATATTCCCAGTTGTGCAGTAGTTCAAAACTAGGGCCAGAAGCATATTTAGTTATCCTCCCGGGTCTCAGGTGGGACACAAGGCCGCAAACAATGTTCCTCTATTGGGCCTATCTTGTATTATGGCTTGTGCCTCACCCGATGAGCCCGATCTCTTCCAGTTCTGGCACCACAATCCTACGCCAAGTTATTTTTGACCTGTCCCATTTACGTTTCACAGCTAGTGTCCATCTTAGAACAACCTTCAGTTTTCGTTCTTGGGACATCCTGAGCACGTGTCCAAGCCATGTTATCTGACGCTTCTTGATCTTAAGGATAATGCTGCGGTAGGCAGTCTTCTTATACAGGTGCTCATTGGAAATTTTATTGGGCCAGTAGATGTTACAAATCTTACATCGGCAACTGTTATGAAAAGCATTGACCATGCCCACGTCTGCTTCCATTATCCTCCAACATTCAGATCCATACAGCAGGACTGACTGTTGTAGAGTCTGATTTTGGTCTTAAGACTGTATTGTTTGGACTTCCAAGTGGTTCAAAGTCTGTGAAATGCACTGCTAGCTTTATTCAGCTCGGCCTTGATGTCTCTCTTCGCACCATTGTCATTACTGATAAGGCTCCCAAGGTAAGGGAAGTCCTCAACATACTCTAGCACGTCACCATCGATGGTAATTGAAGGTGCAGCTGGTGTTTTGATGCTCGTGACTTGTTGATATGCTGACCAGTCTGTTTCACACACACATGCTCAGTCTGTCAGATTTCTCCTGGAGGTAGGTGTAGAAGATCAGTTGAGGACCTCCAAGTATGAAAAGAAGGTCCACTGAATTCCCCTGGGACAGTCCAAAACATTTACAATAACATGTACAGATAATTTACAGGTCTGATAAGTATAGTAGTCAATGATAAATCCAATAAACAATTCAAGACAAACATTTTTTGAATCCAGAGTGATTAGAATATGGAATTTATAACCACATGAAGCTGTTGAGTCAAATAATGTAGATGAACTTCAGGGGATGCTGGATAAGTGCATGTGGCAGAAAAAAATAGTCATGTGCAGGTAGGATCAAGGATTAGATGAAATAGGATTGATGAGGTTGTGTGGAAAAAGGTTCAAGTGGAGGATAAACAGAGCACAAATCAACTGGGCAAATGGCCTGTTTCTACGCTGTAAATCCTCTACTATTCTGTTGACCAGACATTAGTCCAAATCCTAATTTTGCGTCAGTGGTTCAGGAAATTTTGAATATTCCGCACTCAAAAAGAGACTCCATAAACTGTCTCCATAAATTGGTAATTTTTGTTGCAATGTTTGGTGAAATCTTCCCTTGGACAACGCGGCTGATCAATTTGTTCACAAAACTGTCAAAAAATAGTTAAATTTATTTGAAGTTCTTTGAGATGTCGAAAAAACATGTCTTTATGCTACGCGTGCAAGATCTTCCTTTGCTAAAAGTAATTTCTTGCTGGTTGTCACTGATTTATTTTGTCAGCTATTCTCTGAATATTTTCATTTTCTAAATTTCTCCTTTCTCCAACCTATGTTCAAGGTAGTAATGCATGCTCGGATCTGCAATTTTAGGTTGACACTACAAAATGGCTATTCATCTGTGTGAGGCAAGAAAATCTGGATTGAGAAACTCCTCGACCGTGGTCCGTTTGTCTATAAACCACTGTACTTCAAATGCAATTTATTTTGTCAAGTGTTTCAAGAAGCTTCAACATCAGTCCATGTATAAATCACGAACGAGAGTGACCAAAAACAAAAAGATCTGAAAATTAGTGGCTAAAGATAAAAAGGGTTTTTTCTTTGTGACAAGGAATCATATAATTATAGCACTTATGATCTGCAGTGAAATCCAAAATGCTTCTCGGCCACTTCAGTAGGTGAAGATGTTGGACTTCAAGTGGGTAGAAACATTAGTTTTCCCTTTCTTTCCGTTCTATTAACATCAAGACTGTGGACCAATGCATTTGTATCAAATCAGCAAAGTGACCTCAGCATTTCACTTTCAATGCAATTAGTGCATGTAATTCAGGATGAAGTCCATACGAACAACAGTACATGACCTCGCTGGATTATGCAATCCATGGCTGCCAAGCTTGTGTTTCTTAAGTCCGATCCTAACTCAAAATGGAACCAAAAAAGGAACTGACCCTCCCAGTTTCTAAGGAAATAAAAACTAGAACTGAGATTTGGGAAGATAGCGTTGGCGGATCTACACCATCCTAGGGGCTGGTTTAGCACAGTGGGCTAAACAGCTGACTTGTAATGCAGAACAAGGCAGCAGCGTGGGTTCAATTCCCGTACCGGCCTCCCCGATTAAGTGCCGGAATGTGGCGACTAGGGGCTTTTCACAGTAACTTCACTGAAGCCTACTTGTGACAATAACCGATTATTATTATCCAAACTGTTGTAAGTGGAGTTGAGGACATTCTGCAGACAAATGTGACATTTGTAGTCAAGACCGTGCCTATGGAACTCTGGTTTGTTGTGCGCTGCTATTGAGTTGGGATCAGGTTACATCCCAAGGAGAGGAGCTACAATTCTTCATGAGAAAGATAGAGTTTTGAAGGACTTTATGACTGAGTTTGATGACATACAAGCATTGTGGACTGTCAAGCCAATTCTTGAGATCTCACTTAGTTGTATCTGCCATTTAATGCGCAATTTAAACAGTTTGTAATCAATTGAATTGCCTTTGTTACAAACCCTGATGTTAAATGCAAGGGTATCCCAAAACCCAGAGGGATACCTTGGAACACTGGTTCTTAGGGGTGTTTATTTTCAATTTTGTATACTGTGAGGAAAGATATGCAAACCAGGGAGGAATAGTCCAGTTATTTTCTGATCAATTAATAAAGAATATTTATTAACTTAAAAGAAAAACATGACAAGGAGGACTATAATACAGTACAACAGTACATTTAACACACGGTATTACATGAAGTTACCCCTTGGTTCCTAACCACCGACGTTTCCTGAACCCTAAGATGCCCCTTGTTCCCAAACAACAGCCAATATATAACTCTATGAGCTAAACCCAGCAGATAATTACCACACACAGGTTATTTGTCCACGTTTCAGCAAAGGCATAACCTTCTTGGTTCACGGTTTTGCTTTTAACCAGCTGCCCTTTTAGCAATACTTTATCAGGGGACTGCTGGTGTGGCTGTGATGGTTGCCGCGTTTACTGTGTTCCTTCCTCCAGTAATTGTGCTATGGCTATGGATATATCATTCTTTCCCTTAGATGTTAACCTACCCTGTGGACACGGCTATTGAGCTTTTGAGCGGAAAAGCCAATTCCCTTATCTTTTCACTTTGAAGTTACCTCTTTTATACACTATTTTGTCCCCTCGTCACAGAGGTAAACATTTGCTTTTCTCACTGGTATGCTCCAATTGCATATCAAAACTCCCTTCAGACAGTTGCCCTGTTCAGTTCCTCTTTTTATTTTATCCCAATTTTAATTTCTTAATTTTCCCCAATGCTTAACACCTGTTAATTCATTCTCAACTTATATTGATTCTGGATGTTCACATATCGGTGGTTAGCTAGGATAGTTTTCAGTGTTTCTTTTGTTTGACTCTTGTGTAAAAATTCATCACTCTGGGATCTTGCCTCCATTCTTTTGGTAAACAACGAGGATTTGGGATTTTTTTTATTGAGATCGTAACAAAATTAGGAGCTCTTTATGGCATTTTGAATCCACAGATTCAAACAGGGGGTGATGGGACTTGCTGAAGTTAAGGCTAACAGGATTTCAGGCTGAATTTTACAATTCTCATCAATTGCTAAGATTTGGCTGGAAAGGGGAAATTAATCGCACAGCGATTTGCAACAATTTAAAAACGGTTATATTTATAGCATTAACAGAAAAGGTGAAGTTAGAGTTAAAAGCAGGGGCTAAAAAAAGCAGAAATATAGGCAATCGCATTCATTTGAGATTGGAAGAAAAGGTTGACCCACGTGGAACACAGCTTGAGATAGGGAGAACACGGTTACAGATAAAGCAGCATGAAATAGAAAAATAAAAAACTCAAACTCAAAATAGAAAAGAGAACACAACAGAAATCAGAACATATGGGCTTGAAATTGATCTCCAGCGATAAATTAGCATGGGAAGAAAGCAGTCAGACAGTCTGAACTGGTGAAAGAAAAGCTTTGGTTATGGAATGAGAAGCAAATAGTTGGGATGATGAATCAAGTCTCCCTCCAAGTTTTGTTTTAACAAACAACCTCCACCCAAATTCACTGAAGACGGAGTTAAGAGATATTTTGTCTCATTCGAAAAGATGGCTACAAACTAGAATAGCCAAAGAACAGATGGATTCCTATTTAGCAGAGCGCTTGGTGGGGAAAGTGTATAACCTGCCTGTATACCACTGGCTGGGGACTAATGGCAATCCCACAATCCTGAGGGAGTATGAGCTTCCCCAATAAGGGGAGCGGAGAAATCATTAGCAGAGTCCCTGCATAAATAGGGTAGGCCAGTATGGAACCAGCTAGAGAGGAGTGAACAGCAAGAGAGTGCTGCTGCTGTTATGTTGGAAGTTTTTTTTCTGTTACACCATGCCTCTTTATGAACGTTTGGATGTCTTTGATGCTGCGTTGGAAAGTTGAAACCAGTACGCACAACGGGCAACCAACATCACTGAAAACGAGCGCCAGGTGGTCATTTTGCTCACCGCCTGTGGCCCGCATATGTTTGGGGTGATTAGGAGCCTCACGTACCCAGCTGCGCCAGACACCAAGACGTTTGATGAACTTGTGACCTTAGAGGGGCAACATTTTAACCCAACCTCGTCCACGATAGTCCAGCGTTACCGGTTTAATACCGGGGAGAGGACCCCAGGAGAATCCCTTGCAGAGTTTCTATCCAGGCTACGCAGGATTGAGGAGTACTGTGACTATGGTGAGACCTTGTCAGAAATGTTACGCGACCGTTTGGTTTGTGGTATTAACAAGGCGGCCACCCAGAGAAAGTTGTTAGCCCAGCCAAAACTGACTTTTCAACAGGCCATTCAGATAGTATTGTCCCGAGAGAGCGCAGAACGGGGAGTGCAGGAACTACAGGGAATGGAGGTGCACGCCTTGGGGCGCAACAATTTCTGTCCAAAAGCGTCTCCCCACACCCCTGCCGTACTTTGGGCAGGGTGGCGTCCGTATCGAAGCCCGTGGCCACCGGACGTTCCTCCCTGAAGGGAGCCTTCTCCAGAACCGATGGATGAGGAGCCATGTGAGTGTCGGACTTGTGGGCACCGACCCCGTCGCAGACGGCAGTCCTGGGGGCGCCGTCGTTCCGACCGAAGCTGGGACCAGCTGGGGCCGTACCTCTCATTTGGATGAACCTACGGGGACCACTCCCGAGGATGTGGAGACGGAGGACGACTGCCTGCAGCTGCATTGTGTGGCAGCTCCCCGTGTGGTCCCCATTAAGGTGACAGTATGGGTCAATGGTCACCCGCTTGAGATGGAGTTGGACACTGGCGCAGCGTTTTCCGTGATTGCCCAGAGGATATTTGACCACATCAAGCAGGGTATACAGACCCTTACATTAACCGACTCACAGGCCAGGTTGGCCACCTACACGGGGGAACCACTGGACATTGCAGGAACTACAATGACCCCTGTTGTTTATGGACGCCAGGAAGGGCGTTTCCCACTTATCGTGGTGCGCGGCCACAGGCCCAGCCTGTTGGGTCGGGACTGGTTGCGCCATTTGCAGCTGCAGTGGCAGCACATCCTCCAAGCAGGTTCTGGAAGGTTGACGGAGGTACTAGGACGGTACCCAGATGTATTCCAGCCCGGTTTGGGGAAGATAAAAGGGGCCGTAGCCCGTATCCAGGTCGAATCAGGAGCCACGCCACGCTATTTCCGGGCGCGCTCGGTGCCTCACGCCTTGCTCGAGAAGGTAGAAGGGGAGCTCTCTCGTTTGGAGTCCTTGGGTATTATCAGTCCCATCCGTTTCGCTGACTGGACAGCACCAATTGTACCTGTAATGAAGCCAGATGCCACAGTTCGCTTGTGCGGCGACTATAAACGTACAGTGAATACGGCTTCCCAGCTCGACCGATATCCAATGCCTCGCATAGAAGATCTCTACGCGAAGCTTGCAGGTGAACCCACGTTCACGAAATTAAATACGAGTCATGCCGACCTACAGTTGGAACTGGACCCTGCCTCCCGGCCATATGTAACTATTAATACACACAGGGGCCTGTATGAATATACACGGTTGCCCTTTGGGGTATCCTCTGCCTGCGCTATCTTTCAACGCGTCATGGAGAGGCATCGCTGTCTACTTAGGTGACGTTTTGATTACAGGGACGTCGGGGCAGGAATATTTGGAAAATTTGGAGGCTGTCCTTCGACGCTTCTCAGAGGCTGGAGTCCGTTTACATCGTACAAAGTGCGCCTTTCAGGCAAAGGAAGTGGTCTACCTGGGTTATCGGGTGGACCGCGAACGTTTGCACCCCGTCGCAGAGAAGGTGTGCGCAATTCAACAGGCCCCCGCCCCGACTGACACTTTGCATCTTTGTTCTTTTCTCGGCCTCTAAAACAATTACAGGAAGTTCCTCCCCCATCTGGCAACTACGCTGGCCCCGTTGCACCTTCTGCTAAAGAAGAATCGCTCCTGGTTTGGGGTCAGCCGCAAGAAACCGCTTTCCGGCGGGTAAAACAACAATTGTCGTCGTCTGGGTTACTAACCCACTATGATCCTGGAAAGCCTTTGCTCAACACGTGCGATGCATTCCCATATGGTATTGGGGCCGTCCTGTCGCACAAAATGGAGAACAGTGCGGAGCGGCCGATAGCTTTCGCCTCCCGCACATTGACTGCAGCGGAAAAGAAGTACGCGCAGATCGAGAAGGAGGGCCTGGTGGTGGTCTATGCAGTGAAACACTTCCACCAGTGTGTTTATGGCCACCACTTTACTATCGTGACTGATTATAAGCCTCTGCTGGGACATTTCCGTGAGGATAAGCCAATTCCGCCCATTGCTTCCGCACGGATCCAGCGCTGGGCTTTGTTGATCGCTGCCCACGAGTATTCTCTGGCGCACAAACCAGGCACCCAGATAGTGAATGCCGACGCACTGAGCCAATTGTCTTTGTCGACCGGCCACATGTCGACCCCCGCGGCCGTTGAGGTGACTGCAACCCTAAATTTTATGGACACCTTGCCTGTCACAGCATCACAGATCCGTGAGTGGACCCAGACAGAGCCAGTCCTGTCAAAGGTTCGGCACATTGTCCTGTATGGTGGGCAACATAGACAGCTCCGAGATGCGTTGCGGGCATTTTCCTCCAAGCTGTCAGAATTTAGCGTGGAAGACGGTATCCTCTTGTGGGGGACGCGTGTGGTCGTCCCGGAAAAAGGACAGGGCAGCCGGATGTGACCAATATGAAAATGTTGGCTCGGAGTTATGTCTGGTGGGCAGGCCTCGACGCCGACATTGAGAAAGTGGCCCAAAACTGCTCCATTTGCCAGGAGCATCAGAAGCTTCTGCCGGCCGTGCCCCTACATTACTGGGAATGGCCATGGCGGCCTTGGGCGTGCTTGCATGCGGATTTCGCCAGCCCTTTTCAAGGATCCACGTTCTTTCTATTAATCAATGCCCAATCTAAATGGCTAGAGGTGCATAAGATGGTAGGCACAACGTCCTGTGCAACAATCGAGAAGATGTGTTTGTCTTTCAGTACGCATGGCCTCCCCGAGATGCTCGTCACGGACAACGGCACTCCTTTCACAAGTGAGGCGTTTGCGAGGTTCATGAAGATGAATGGTATACGCCATATCCGCACCGCTCCATACCACCCGGCTTCCAATGGGTTGGCGGAGCGCGCAGTGCAGATATTCAAAAGGGGCCTAAAGAAACAGTCTTCCGGGACTATGGACACTAGACTGGCTCGATTTTTGTTTTCGTATAGGACCACTCCGCATACGGTGACTGGGGTAGCTCTCGCGGAACTCCTAATGGGCCGGAGACTTCGCACCCGCCTTAGCATGGTTTTCCCAGACATTGCCGCAAAAGTACGCTGCACTCAGGAACGGCAGGGCATGGCCTTTCTCGGCATCGGCCGATTCGGCAGTTTGCGCCCGGTGACCCAGTGTTTGTTCGAAATTTTGCTGGTGGCGCCCTGTGGGTCCCTGGTGTTATCGTTCACTGAACGGGCCTTATCTCTTACCAGGTGCAAGCCCAGGGTAGTCTCCAGCGCAAGCATGTAGACCATGTTCTGTCCAAAAGACCGCCTCTTCCAAAGATTCCCTGCCCCCGGAGCTCACTGCTACAGCCGCAGAGGCCTGACACAGTGGAGGGTATTCCTCATGATCTTCCTCTGGCGCCCCTCTCAAAGCCTGCTCAGGTCATTGCAGAACCGCATGGCAATAGGGGCGCTGAGATGATGGAGGTAGTGGACTCCGACTCCGAGATGGAGACACAGGGCGCTTCAGAGGGGGAGTCATCGGTCCCATATGGATGTACAACCATTACACTGCTCATCATGGAAGCTCCGTTCTCCGCCTCATTACACGTCGCCCGATCCAGCGCCTCGTGCAAATGGTGTCTGGCCCGTGGTAAATCGAGTCCGACGCCCTCCTTCGCCAGGGTCTTCGGTGGATTCCTTGGACTTTGGGGGGGGGGGGGGGGGGGATGTTCTAGCCTGCCTGCTTACCACTGGCTGGGGACTAATGGCAATCCCACAATCCTTAGGGAGTATTGTAGCCATCTCAGATGGCCACCTGCAGAGGACCATGGGAATTATGGCCAACCCAGGACTCAGACACACTCAGAGCTTGTGTGTGTATTTGCAACCCAGATAGCTAGATGCGATCGATACCCCCGCTTGTTTGCATTCTAATGGCCCATTTCCCCAGAACAAAAGGACTGTACTCAGGTAACCGATACAGATGCAGACTAACCGGTGCCACTCCCTTTGCTAGGAAAGCCGAAACAGCCACAGTCAATGACCGCTCAGGACACAACCCAGTCATCAAGGCACCCGTCCCGTTATTGGCCAAAATCGAAGGCAGTGATCGAAGCCTGTCGAATTATTGGGTCCAAGGCTAAGGACCGCCCCAAAGAGCGTGAAATCCCAGAGGGATAAAAAGAGACACAGCCATGTGTTCAGTCTCTCTTGGCCGCGGCCTACGCCACCCAAGTGCAGCATTACGACCAGAAGACAAGTTCAAGACCAACGATCGCTACCAGAAGGATGAGCCCAGCAGAAACGAAGCCACCTCTTCTACCCAGCCATGCAAGATCCGAACAAAGGCCTTGTTCATCTGCAAAGAGCCGGTTGCCCTGAAGGTAAGTATAGGTTATTGTAGTTGTTAGGTGTAGTTTAACTTGTAGTGTTTTATGTTGCATGTCGAAGTAATCCTTGTGTATAAATAAACTATCTTTGAACTTGAACTGACTAACTGGTTGTTTGGTCTTTGATCGATATCCGGTAAAACCTTCTGGTGGTATCATTTGATATCTGGCGACTCTGAAAAGCAATATTATCATTAATAACTGGCATATCTAGTTGATTTGGCAACATTATTGGTGCCAATTGGCAACATTATTGGTGGCGCAGGTGGGATAGTATTCCACTCATTAAAAAAGAGCAACATTATTGGCTATATCTGACGGGACCCGACCAAGAAGTGATTTTGTCACTCCGAGAGAACCCACAAAACTTTGCATTAGAAATCCAATTGAGGAAAAGTGAAAGAAACCACAAGTGTAAGGCCGTATCGATCAAATCACCAAGATTCGGAAGTGTGTATTAACTTGCATGCGTACTAACAGGGATATACGGTAAATTCGTTAGATTTTGCGTAAAACTATCAGGAGTATTGTGAACCGGAAAATAGCCAAGGCCATACCCACTGTTCGAATCACCGCCTTATTCCCCCTGTCCCAAATTGACAGTGAGAAAAGAGAACTTAGAAGCAGAGCAAAAGAGAACTTCGAGGTAGGAAAACAGAGATAATAGTAGCAATGGCCACAAAAGGGATGGAACGCCTAATGAACTCGCAGGAAATGAGGTCGCAGCGACCAACAGAGCAGAACAGTGCCCCATATGGGAAGAGGAATTGAGGAAGTATTTGAAGGGGAGAGGATGGCCCCTTTGGTCCGAGTTTTGTTCAAATGATGAGTCAGGTCCAGGAAGCATAGGACAAACCGAGTGGGACAACCTAACCGAGGTACATAAGAAGAATGCAGCGAAAGTTCGAAAGCCGATGGCAATAGTGTCCTGTTTGGCACAGTTGCGAGGCACAGAGCAGGTCGTGAGGACGCTCCGCAGACAGCTAGTTGAGAAAGAGAAGAAGAATGAGGGAAACTATAGTGAATGTGAAAAGATTAATGAGCAACTCCGGGAACAGTTGGCAGCTAAAGATAAAGAGATGGCTGATGTCAAACGGGCACACCAACCTTGTTTAGTTCACCTTAGCAGCTTTCAGACCCAGTACGATAAAGCCGACCAAGTTTCACAGCGTGCAAATTTGGTACGAGATGAGACGGAACAGCAGGTAGCACAGTTAACAGGACAATGCGCAGATTTAAAGGCAGCTTTACGGGCGCTCCATAGCTCCACTACAGAACAAAGACAGAGCACAGTAGATCACGCGAAATGTAGGTGACAAATAGAGAAGTTGCTGTCACTGCTGTCAGTGCAAAACGGATTCAGGGATACCTTTGGACAAGAGTTAGATGAGGAGAATGGCCCCAATTGGCAAGAACTAAATGAAACCGCCCATAGATATGTGGAGAATACCGAAAATCACAATAGAGCCCCCCCAGGCCCCGAAAAGGAAAGCACCTGCACCACCGACTGCACAGGCAGCACCCACCCCCCTGAATCCAGTCACCACACAGCGCAAGTCATCGGATCGGGATGAGCCTGATTTTGTTTACACCACCCCATTAACCATCACCCAATTAAGAGATGCCTGCGCCAAAATTGATCCATTCGAACCCACCGCAGACCCACATAATTTCTTTGAGAGAGTACGACAGCAAACGGTTATGTACGGTCTAGACGAACCAGAGGAAGTTAAGCTTTTGGTCATGAGCCTTGACCCGTCCGTTAGCTCAGCTTTACCAGAACCCCAGGAGGAGGAACCCTACAGGATATAAAACGGCCATTTTAGATGCGATCGGGTACAACAAGGGAGACCCAGTAGAAGGTTTGAACCGTTGTAGGCAAAAGAAGGGAGAGTATCAGATTGCATTTGCAGGTCGCCTTTGGATCCATTTTAAAGCAGTATTTGGCGATTTGAACCGCGCACACTTAGATAACCAAATGGGTCCGTACTTTAGTCTCCCATGCCACAGAACCAGGTCAAAAGGCTTGTGTAAATTACGACCCCGCAGATGCCACACAATGAAGTTTGGGTTTTAAAGCGACTCTCCAGAGCTTGGGAACACTCCCTACATAGGAAGGCAGATCGGGAAAAGGCAGAGGCGAATATGCACCCAGTCAGGACTAATCAGGACTCAGCATGGGTAAATGAGGGCAGATATGAAGACAGCACCCCAGAGCACAGGCACCACGAGGTTGCTATAATTATGGACACACGGGACATTACGCCCGCGAATGCAGGCAAAAACCCCTGAACCAGCAACGGCACCAGCAATCGAACACCCCACCTAGGAACACTGTTAGGCCCGTACATAGCATTAGCGCCAGAACAGATAATGCAGTAATCAACACCACAGATTGACGGTGTTCGGACTCCCCAACTTGGGTCTGCGACACACTCTGGGACAAATCAGGCAGACCAGTAGTCACAGGCACAGTCTGGGGACATCCAGTAGAGTTCCTTTGGGACACAGGAGGGTCCCGCACCACTTTAAACTCCTCCACAATGTTTAAGCACGACAAATGGCCCACCACAGACACCATCACCCTTAGTGGATTTACACAGCCCCCGTAGATATTCAGATAGGAACCATGAGCACCAGACACTCCGTTGTTTTAGTCAACTTGCCCCAAACTGCAGAGCACATTCTAGGAATCGACTTTATGAGCTCCCACAACCTTTCCTTTGACCCCGTGAATAGGTGTGTATGGAAAATGGCCAAAACAGTGAGAGCCCCCGCCACGCTCACAGTAGGGGACTACGAACATAGGATTTTCTCTGTAGGATACTATTGGTTTGATCCGCAAACAATTAGTACAGACCAGACAATTAGAGAGATCCTCAGAAAACATAAGGCATCCTTCGCCCAACACAAACACGATTGTGGGAAGATCCCAGGCATGGTCACAATTTCAGGTTCCGATCCCAAGCCCCAGAAGCAATACGGTTTCCCACAGCAAGCCGAGGGTGAGATCTCAAAAGTCATCAATAGCTTACTAGATCAAGGAGTAATTCGGCCTGTAGCCTCAACAAACAATGCCCCAATTTGGCCCGGAAAGAAACCCGACGGTTCATGGAGATTAACCATTGACTACCAAGAGCTCAACAAGGTCACCCCATTAGCAGCCCCCACCGTGGCCACGAGTCCCGAAACCATGCTCAAGCAGGGAGGACAAGCAAAGTACTTTACAGTGCTGGACATGAGCAATGGCTTCTGGTCCATTCCCTTAGATAAGGCCTGTCAATACAAGTTCACGTTCACATTTCAAGGGTAGCAGTATATGTGGACATGCCTCCCGCAAGGTTTCCACAACTCCCCCTCCATTTTTCACCGACAATTGGCCAACGGTCTTTCCAAATTTTCCTGCCCCGAATGCCTTATTCAGTATGTGGATGACTTACTCCTACAGACGGACACAAAGGAAGAACACGTTAAGCTTCTTTCCGAATTGTTAGGTCTCTCACAATCAATTGGATGCAAGGTTACCCCTAAAAAAGCCCAGATCCTAAAAGAAAAGGTCCTTTATTTAGGCACCATTATCACCCACAGGAAGAAAGAGATTGAACACAAAAGAATTGAGTCAATAGTTAAATTGCCCCTGCCCCACAATATCACTGCACTCTGGTCATTCTTAGGATTAGTTGGATATTGTAGGAAGCATATAGATGGTTTTGCCACAAAAGCAGCCCCACTCTCAGAGCTCTTAAAACAGAACGCCCCATGGTAATGGCTTCCTCAGCACACGGACGCCATCGATGAATTAAAACGCTCCCTAGGCACAGCCCCCGCTTGCAAGTTCCAGACCCACACTCTCCCTACGCCATAGAAGTAGCGACCACCGACCGAACCCTATCAGCAGTACTCCTACAGGAAAGACATGACCGATTAGGACCCGTAGCCTGTGCCTCACGAATTTTGGATCCCGTAGAGCAAGGATTTTCAGCCTGCGAACAGCACTTGGTCGCAGTCTTTTGGGCAGAGCAGTATTTTGCATATATCACAGGCCTTAACCCAGTAACGATTTTAACCGAGCACACCCCAACACAGCTATTGTTAGATGGTAGGTTAAAGGACGGTTCAGTCAGCCGGATTAGAGCAGCTCGCTGGACACTGTTGTTACAAGGAAGGGACATTACAGTTAAACGTACAAAGACCCACACATTTTTAGCAGACAACCTTCAGTATGCAGGAACCCCACGAGTGCCAGATCATTGCAGCCAAACGCCACACAGGACCCTTTATTCCGAAGTCACTACCCACATGAGCAAGCATCAGAACACAGAATCCCCAGACCACGGACAACGCTTTAAAAATTTATGTAGACGGTTCCTCCACCATTGAGAATGGAAAGAGAATAACTGGTTGTGGAATTTATGTGCAAGATGCACAGGGACGCACATTAGAGGAAATATCTTTAAAATTGCCCGGCCACCTAGGATCACAAGCAGCCAAATTAGCAACAAGAGCATATGCAGTGCAGCACCTAGATTCCTTTCCAATCCCCACAGACATACATTCGGACAGTTTATATGTCTGCAATAGTTTGACAGAATTCCTGCCCCTGTAGGAATCTCAAGGATTCGTATCCGCTGATGGTAAACCCTACCCTCAGCCCCATTGTTGAAGCATATCCTTAAGACAGCAAAATACCGCACATATTGCATAATCAAAGTGAGATGCCATCATCGCTCCTCCCCACCCGGTAATGTAAAGGCAGACGCCTTAGCCAAGTCAGGATCACGCCTCGGACACTTTTGGCAACCCCCCGAAAGTGAACCGATACACGAAGTCCAGGTTTCACAGACCAATATCGAAGATTTAGCCCAGACCCAAAAAGCAGACAACACTCTTAAGCAAGTTTTAGTCGGTAACTTCCCAGCCCCTTACGACAAATTCAAGGACTCACTGACGGTAGTTTTGAAAAATGGAATTTATGTGGTCCCCACCCAGGACAGAAACCAGATAATTTACCAGTTTCATGACAGACACGGACATCAGGGGACAGACAATTGCCCATTTAAGACCTTTGTGCTGGTGGCCCGATTTAAAAGCAGACGTCACACATTATGTTGGGAATTGTTTAATCTGTGCACAGAACAATCCTGAAAGGTACTCCAAGAAAGGACAATTGAGACACACCCGACCTGTTAATGGCCCATGGACAAATTTACAGCTAGACTACATTGGTCTCCTCCCCCCCTGCAGAAATGGTTTTAAATATGTATTAGTAGTAATCGATACCTTTACAAAATGGGTAGAAGCATTTCCCTCCCGGATGAACACAGTGAAAGCCACAGCCAAGGTTTTGACCCAACAGATATTTACGCGCTGGGATCTTCCCCACAGCATTGAGTCAGACAAAGGTTCCCATTTCACCGGCAGAGTTATGCAAAATATCCTAACGATTTTTGGAATCAAACAAAAATTTCACATCGCGTATCACCCCCAATCCAGCGGCATTGTTGAACGAATGAATCGCACCTTGAAAGCGACCATTAGAAAAATGGTGCAACAGCTTAACACTACATGGGACACAGTCCTCCCATTCGCCCTTATGTTTATTAAGTACACAGTATCCCGTTCCACAGGTTTCACCCCCCACACTCTCATGACCGGGCGGCCCATGAAAGGAACTGAATATTTATTAGGTCTCGATTTGGCAAGCCCCACAGTCACCGCCCTCACCCATGAAAAAGCAGTCCAACAAGGCACGGAAAATATTAAAGCAGCATAGCTCACTGCAGCTGCCCGACTAGGCGCTAGGAAAGAGCAGAGTAAGACCTGCTTTGATAAAACAGGCCACCCCGTAGAATATACAGTCGGTCAGCAAGTGATGGTTTCCCTGAACAATCCAGTTCATTCCTCTCCCCTAAATTTGCAGGACCCTACTCCATTTGGACAAAGTGAGCCCCTCTGTGTACAAGATAACATACCCCAATGGTAAAACTGGTTGGTTCCACATCAACCAGCTCAAAGTCTCTGGAACACAATGTAGCCACTCCCACCACATCTCCCAGGCAATAGCAGACGATTCTGCCCTGCCCATCGACAACCTAGTCCAACCCTCCCCCAGCCATGACAGCACGTCCACATCCACATCCCCGACCTTGTCTCCCCCCACAAGTACAACCTTCCACCTTGAGCTTGATTCGGACGATAGCGCCAGCCTTCCCGAATTGACCACGATCACTGACCACTGGTACAACCTCCCCGACTCCAGTCACTCCAGCCCCTGGAACCACGACCAGGACATGTTTGGCCCCCAATATCCCCTTCCACAGCCAGAGCCACCGCCACCGCTCGACAACAGTAATTTGCCCTTTGCTTCCACCGCCCCTCACGACAAGCGAACCCCTTTTGTAGATTGGTCAGACATGCCGATTCGGATTCTACGACGGCCCACGTGGCCACGGCACAAAAACGGCATTCACGAGTCTGGCAACCGGGAGATGATGACGATTCCGAGTCTGACTCCCATTACGGTAACCCTTTTACAACGCTTTTCGATACAGAACCCCGAGGTGTCCAGATGATGAGAAAAAGGAGCCGCATAGGAATTACGGTGTCCTATTTACTGATGGAGTCTGCCCGCCTTCTTTCCTTCACGGTTTTAATTAATGTCGGCCTGACACCCAATTTCTTGATACAATCATAGCTACTCTTCCGACCAATTTACTGACCAATGGCCGTTAAAGGAACAATTGTCAGATCTCACGTGTTACAAATTCTTTCCGCTCCTTTAGGTCACCCAGGTAGGGAATAACGGCACTAATCCCCACCCTGCCTTAGGACCCCAAATGCATCTGGTCAGTTAAGCTCGGGTAGTGGAACAATGGCACTGATCACCACCCTATCCGGGGATTCCACCCATTCTTGCCCTGGGCCCACACGCACCTCATGTTCCCGTCACTTCGAGTACTCTGGAATGGTTCTTTACACTTTCCACTGTCTTTGGCAGGTCTTAGTTTTCCCTTCTCTACTCTTATTGCAGTTTAAAGAATGCCCTTTGCCCCAGTCTGTGCACTCAACTCTTTACCTTCCACGACTCCTTGGTCGCTTCCCCACCTGCTATTTACATGTTTGACACACTTGGTTGCCACATGTATGCTGCTATACGCGAACTACTTCTGGACCCTGGGACGAAGAAACTTTATAAAACCGGCCGCCCTAAAATTCGGCTGGTTAAGATAAACCTCAACCTCCCATGGTTGCGATTTAAGAAAGACTGGTCGAAGAAATTGTCAGCCCACTCCAAGCATCGACCACAAGCTGCGAGTCTCTGTACTTTAAAGATTTGCTTGTCTTGTCTCTCCAAAATGGTTATTTCAAAAAAAAAATGAGGGAGTCACATGATGACGATACTAATGGGTAGTTGAAGTTAAGGAGAGAAAGACAAACAAAACGAGATGTTAACCAACGATAATAACAGATATTATGCTTGCACCCCCAGGAATATACGAAGAACGAAAACAGAAGACAAGATGAAGACAGGACTGATGACCTCCATTGCGATCATCGCTGGACTCCTACAACTGCGTGCGTTATAAGCCTCTGTACCCCACACCACACCAGCCCCGAACATGACCACACAAAATGATACCCCTAGCCCGGACACCACACCATACATAGAGATAAACACTGATACCCCCACTTGGTGCGAAAACATTGTTAAATGGTATTCCCTTTCCTACACAGTAGAGGCCCTTCTGGTGATAGCGATAATCTGCAGTGTCATCCAGACACTTAGGCTCCACAAATAGAGCCTCCCGCTCCCCGATATATACACTCCGAGCCCCCTTCTTCGGAATTCACCCAACCCAACAAACAATGTAACCACCGATAAAAATAAAGATTGTACACCTCTGTAACATTGATAAGTTAAGTAGAAATGTAATGCTGCCGTTGGTTTAAAAATTTTGTATTGTACATAAGTTCCTTTTTATATTTGCCAGCAGCATGGGAGTAGCTTAGATAGTGATAGTTAGATATTCCCTTGTGCAAATAAGTTAAATGTGTATTCGTTGAATGTTTTATAGTGACCCCTTAGAGATTATGAATGTATGATGTGTTAATAAAACTTAGGTAAATGCTCCAAAACATAGAACAGAGTAGTGTAGAACCTGTCCTTGACCAAGGACGGATAAGGGATCAACAGTGTGATCCACCACGCTTCGCGTTCAGGATCAAGAAGACGGGATGTAGCCATCTCAGCTGGCAACCTGCAAAGGACCATGGGAATTATGGCCAAGCCAGGACTCAGACACACTCAGAACTTGTGTGTGTATTTGCAATCCAGATAGCTAGACGCGATCAAAACCCCCGCTCGTTTGCATTTTAATGGCCCATTTCCTCAGAACAAAAGGACTATACTCAGGTAACCGATACAGATGCAGACTAACCGGCGCCACTCTCTTTGCTAAGAAAGCCCAAACAGCCACAGTCAATAACCGCTCAGGACACGCCCAGCCATCAAGGCACCCGCCCCGTTATTGGCCAAAATTGAAGGCAGTGATCGAAGCCTGTTGAATTATTGGGTCCAAAGCTAAGGACCACCCCAAAGAGCATGAAATCCCAGAGGGATAAGAAGAGACACACCATGTGTTCAGTCTCTCTTGGCCGCGGCCTATGCCAACCCAAGTGCAGCATTACGACCAGAAGACAAGTTCAAGACCAACGATCGCTACCAGACGGTTGAGCCCAGCAGAAACGAAGCCACTTCTTTTACCCAGCCACGCAAGATCCGAACAAAGGCCTTGTTCATCTGCAAAGAGCCGGTTGCCCTGAAGTTAAGTATGGGTTATTGTAGTTGTTAGGTGCAATTTAACTTGTAGTGTTTTATGTTGCATGTCGAAGTAATACTCGTGTGTAAATAAACTATCTTTGAACTTGAACTGACTAACCGGTTGTTTGGTCTTTGATCAATATCCGGTAAAGCCTTCTGGTGGTATCATTTGATACCTGGCGACTCTGAAAAGCAATATTATCATTAATAACTGCCATATCTAGTTAATTTGGCAACAGTATTGGTGTCGATTGGCAACATTATTGGTTGCGCTGGTGGGATAGTTTTCCACTCATTAAAAAAGAGCAACGTATGAGCTTTCCCAATGAGGGGGGCGGAGAAATCATTAGCAGAGTCCCTGCATAAATAGAGCTGGCCAGTATGGAACCAGCTAGAGTGGAGTGAACAGCAAGAGAGTGCTGCTGCTGCTGCTGTTAGAGAACACAGAACAGTACTTCACAGAACAGGCCCTTCGGCCCTCGATGTTGTGCCGAGCATTGTCTGAAACCAAGATCAAGCTATCCCACTCCCTGTCATTCTGGTGTGCTCCATGTGCCTATCCAATAACCGCTTGAAAGTTCCTAAAGTGTCCGACTCCACTATCACAGCAGGCAGTCCATTCCAAACCCTAACCACTCTCTGAGCAAAGAACCTACCTCGGACATCCCTCCTACATCTCCCACCCTGAATCTTATAGTTATGCCCCCTTGTAACAGCTACATCCACCCTCGGAAATAGTCTCTGAACATCCACTCTATCTATCCCCCTAATTATCTTATAAACCTCTATTAAGTCGCCTCTCATCCTCCTCCACTCCAAAGAGAAAAGCCCTAGCTCCCTCAAACATTCCTCATAAGACCCATCCTGCAAACCAGGCAGCATCCTGGTAAATCTCCTTTGCACCCTTTCCAATGCTTCCACATCCTTCCTATAATGAGGTGAACAGAACTGCACAAATTACTCCAAATGTGGTCTCACCAGGGTCATGTATAGTTGCAGCATAATCCCACGGCTCTTAAACTCAAGCCCCCTGTTAATAAACGCTAACACACTATAAGCCTTCTTCACGGCTCTATCCACTTGAGTGGCAACCTTCAGAGATCTGTGGACATGAACCCCAAGATCTCGCTGTTCCTCCACATTCCTCAGAACCCTGCCGTTGACCCTGTAATCCGCATTCAAATTTTTTCTACCAAAATGAATCACCTCGCACTTGTCAGGGTTAAACTCCATCTGCCATTTTTCGGCCCAGCTCTGCATCCTATCTATGTCTCTTTGCAGCTTACAACAGCCCTCCAATATGTAATTGTAAATAAAGTTATTTCTTTCTATTCTATAAACTCGTGCTGGATTCTTCATGGCCCTCATAAAAGAAAGCAATCGATGTTTATTCAAATCTTTCAAAAGAACAAATCTCAGATTGCAAAACAATTAAAACGGTAATAATTAAGGCTCAAGCTTGTCCCCAAAGTGTATCAACTAAAATTTCATGCATTGAAGACACAATGAAACATTTGCAGAATTTGCCAGGGAGAAGAAATGTTGTTTGACTGGTGGTTTTCATCAAAGAAATTAGAGGAGACTTTTGAGAATGTGAGGGACGTTATAAAAATGGGAGAATTTAGAATAAACATCCCAAAAGCCATTAGGTCAAATCTGGAAACCGCCAAGATTTCTAAAATGAAGGAAGTTGCAGTTCTGGACGATGGGTGCATCCCTTCTATTTCCAGTCAATAGAAGCAATAGTATAGAGGACAAAATAAATATAAAATGAACCAGTAATGCTCTCCAGCAATGCCCACATTCCATACACAAATAATTAATAACAAACTCTTAAAAATTAACATGACCCCAAATGCTCATTATCCCTTCTGGCTCCCCTGTCCTGCTCGCCCTGTGTTTGCCTTGGCACGCCCCCCCCCGACCCACCCACCCAATCTCTCTCTCCATTGTCCAATTCGTCCTCCCTTCCTCCTTCCTTACTTATTGTTTGCTGGTCACAAACAGGTCTTGGAATCGGCTGGTGAATAGCCTCCACGTGTTGTGAAAGTCTTCGTCCGAACCCCAAATGGCTTATTTTATTTTTTCTAATTTGAGAACATCTGCCAAGTTGGACAGGCAGTCTGTGGCCTTGGGTGGCACTGCTGCTCAACAGCAGAGGGGTCTTCGGCGGGCAACAAGCTAGGACGTCTACCCCTCTCCCCAGAAAGAGCTCTGGCTGCTTCAAAACCCTGAAGACTAGCACTAGTGTGCAAGTTGGCCAGACCATCATGAGCAAAAGTTGGCAATAAACAAACTCACAGCAGGCAGTCCATTCTAAAAGGCTTTTGATCCCAACACATAGGACGTGGGATATTTCTGCATTTCCTTTTGGCTACACTTTCAAATGGGTAATGCTGTTTGCTACTCTAATTCAACAAGTAGAAAACGGGCTCCGATTTGCTACAACCTGCCAAGAACCAGGCGCCACTGCTCCACCTTTGCTTTCCTCCCTGTTTCCTGATAAATGATAAAATATTCCGCTCTGTTGCAGTGGATGCATCGGGCCATAGCAGCAGGGTGCAGATCTTTGAATAAAGAAACGTAATAACTTGTTCTGCCCCAGATATTTTCTTGAGACCTGCAACAACGCTGCATCTCAAAATCTTCTCCTCCAAATGCTCTAATTCGCTGAATGGTCTGGGCCATGTGTGAATCCCAGTGGAGCTGGAAGCATGGGTACAGCTTTGAGAAATAATAGGCTTTCAAGATGGTGTGGCCGGTTACTGCTGAACAGAGAATCTTCCCATGCTTGCCAGTTTTTGGTGGGCTGTTCAAAATGACGCTAGCCCAAGTGACCTCGACTGCAGCGTAGATTGACTGGCTGCCTACTTAATCCATTAGGTGGTGTCATGTTTCCAAGTTGGGACTTTGGAAAAACACCGTAGGCTTGCTTGTTTTTTCACAAACTAGGTGGTCACGAGGTACTCGGAGTGGACAAAATTTATTTATTTATTTTTGCTAGACTCAGGAGCCACACGCCAAGACTGGCCGTCTGGAATTGGGTTCAGCGAAGAGACGCTTATAAACGGCACTTCTGACTGAATAACTTAAAAGGGGTTTCTCAGGGCTGGCCTGGAATTTGAACATTTTATCACACTTGCAGGTTGCAAGTACTATTTGTTGAAGCTAGGTTTTTGAGGAAGATACAAATTGCAAATAGTTGGATTCTCATCCAGGATCCTAACACAGGTATGAAGCTGACTCGTGTCCACGTCTTAACCCAACTGTGTTCAGCCCCAGACTGACCCTGGTTCAAGGCCAGGTGTTTTCAAACATCACTGTGCACGCGGTACTGCGCTCAGTCCCACATTAACCCTTTCTGTACCAGAGCCTTCTACTACACTCTAACAAGAAGCCAACTCATATCATATTAAAAGCAGAGATGAAAGCAATCTGGAATAACGTTTAGCAGGTGTTGAGTAAAGCAGCAACTTATGAATGCTAATTGTGATACTTAAGGTAATTCAAGGATTTGAATGTGTAGCTAGAGATAAACTACTTTGGGGTAGTCCAATCAAGGGGGCATAACTTCAAAATCTAAGCTAGGCTGTTTCGGGATAATTTCAGGAAGCACTTTTCCACATGAAGGTGAATAACAAATGGAATTCTTTCCCCCAAAGGGCTTTTGAGCCTAGGTTCAAAAAAATGTTAAAACTGCAATTGATTTTTGTTAGAAAGGCTTTTAAAGGTTACAGAACCACGGCAAGTAAATAGATTTAAGATACAGATTAGCAAGATGTTAATGAGCCTGGCTCACCTTTCATCGGGCTGAATGACCTACTCCATTTCCTTGTGTTGCAAATGAATAGTCAAAAATTAATACAATACTATTGAGAGTAAATGTGATGTTAATTTCCATCTGGAAAGAAAAGCATTATATTAACAGCTAATCAGTCAGTGACTGTTGAGAAGCAAAATAAGGCTGGCAATCACTTCTGAAACTGATGAGATGAACATGCAGTTCTATCAAGTGCCTCTCAAAATAAAATGCACACATCTCTGGCATACAAAGAACGGATTCATTGCAGAATATTTCCATAATCCAATAACTGCTTTTTAGAATGTTTAAAAAGATTTTTAATTTATAGAACTAGATTTGATATCATCCAGAGCTCCACAAGAATGATACAAAAGATAACAAGTGGAATTGCAACATTATAAACTTTTCTGATGGAGCTTTTTTCTATTGGAGACCCAACTGTAATGATAGGTATAATGTCAGTATAGTAAAGGGTTAATATCTGAATCGGTGTGTAAATCAAACAGTAGAGGGCATTACTAATTCACTGTATATAAGACAGCATCTCTATGCATTCTGGGAGAAGCTGAAGAGAACATGGAGAGCATAGTGAAAGTTGAATAGAGAAAAATAGCACAAGGTCAAGTCATAGTGTAGTTTAATAGTTAGATAGAATATTGAATACTGTACTACAGATTCAGTATATTAGTTTATTATCTGTCACTCAGTAGAGTGTGTGAACTTTATTTTAGTTTAGTAGTGTAAAATAAATTAGTTTTGATTCAATCTTCTTATTTGTATATTCTTTGTCAACACTACATGTCAGGCTATCTTGGAGAAAAGGCAAGGAAAATAACACCAACCAACAGAGCACAACAGTTAGCAATCTGCACTGTGTACAATATTAAAAGCATTCTCTCTTCATGC
The DNA here is from genome assembly GCF_047496885.1 of Scyliorhinus torazame. Lineage (NCBI taxonomy): Eukaryota > Metazoa > Chordata > Chondrichthyes > Carcharhiniformes > Scyliorhinidae > Scyliorhinus > Scyliorhinus torazame. The sequence continues at coordinate 227,372,206 of NC_092709.1, forward strand.
CTTTGCTGTTATGGGCCAGGGTTTAGAGAACACCAAAGTATGTCATGGAGTTCACCTGACCTACAACTTAGATAGATTGTGGTTATGAGGGGCACAAGGACCTATTTTTCAGGTGTTATGCAGCAGAGCCTTAAGCACTTTAAATCAAAAACAAAGTTTATTCTATGAAGTCAGTTAGCATTTTATAAACACACACAGGAAGCATTTTAAAAACTACAAACATAAATACCCCACACAGCTACAGTACTCTACATTTAACCCTTAATAACTTCCCTTTACTGTTTCACTCAAGTAACAACATCCATAAATCAGACAATCCCTTTCACCACAAAACAGTAGGTTTGAATTCCTTCCAGAACACAGTTACTTTGAAGTATTCAAGTGATCTGGAGACACCTTTTTAACATGCAGAAAGAGAGACTCCAAGATCCGAGTAATCTCAATACAGCTTCCAATTGTCTAAACTGAAAGTAAAAAACAGAGCCACAAACAGCTTCCAGCTCAAATCAAAAGTAAAAACTAGAGCCACCGCCCAGCTCCACCCACACAATGACTTCACTGCAGCCATTTGAGAAGACAAACAGTTCTGAAAGGGACAGTCCCATGACACTGTCAAATACTTCAACACTTTTCTGGCCCGAGACATAGGGCATAAAAGAATATTATTTATCAATTTATATATTTTCAATGGATGCCTATTTCAACATTTAGCAGGTGAAAAACAAATCCATCACAAAAACAGGTTGCGTAGAACACTAAATTTTATCACTTTGTTTTGTTGTCAATAGCACCTAACTTTCTTTCAATTCGCTGACATATCGGAATCAACATTTTACAATTTCAGAAAAGGGTCTCCTGTTGCCGATCGAAAGGCACTGTGATCACCCACACAGATGCAATTTCTCCCACAAGTACTGTCATCAGAACACACCCATTAGCCCATTCACTGGTGCCATGGTCTGCGCACATGGTGACATTATCATGCTCTGGTAATTGTGTAATTATTATGATTCAAAATTTTGAAAAGAGTGAAATATTTCAGAGATGAATATTTTTGAGAATTCATTTTTATCTACAAGATCTTCTAATAAAATAATATATCTATGAAAGGTTCTTCGGCTCTGGGGTTGCATACTCCTTTGCGATGGATCTGATCCATGTCCACCCACTGCCATTTCACCTCTGTCCTTCCCAATCATCTCTGCCATTGCCTTAGTTCATATGTTTCAAAAAATGTGCATACTTTAGACATGTTTAGTGTTTTATTACTTACGCCAAACATATCTAGATGAGAATCACTGCTCCCATCACCCAATGTTTACCACCCTTTAGTATGTTTCATGGTCAGGAATTGGTTTACCTGTGCTACAGTACACCTAATTTCAGAGTTTATATTGATCACAAAATTATGATCCATCTTTTACACTCTAAGACATCTTCTGTGTCCTTTCATCTCACGATTCCGGTGAGATCCATTTACAGCCTTCCTGAAATGCTAATGTCTATGATCACTTCTCTAACTGATTGATGCAATAAAACAATTCTTTGCCATTTTTACACCATGGAGTTTGACCAGTTACAAAATTTCAACAGTAGGTTGGAGACCCTTCGACACATAACATAGTCTACATGCGCACCCCTGAAGTGCCACTCTATAGAGTCGAACAAGCCATAGACATTCCAATGTGAGTGTCACACGTCATGTCTAATGTCAGGATTGTGCCTCAATCAATGCCAGCCACCACGGAAAATGTCACTGAGGCTTTTAAATTCACAGTCCTGTGCACCCATCACCAATGTGCTTGATGGCCTATTTTGGCTCTCTGTTCAGCAACACTTCCATCAAATAATTTTGACAATTGTTCTCAAATCCTTCCATGGTCTCGCCCCTTCCCATCCCTATAATCTCTAGCACCAACACAATTCTCAGATAAATCTGTACTACACTAACTCTGCATTTTGCGCAAACCAACTTTTAATTGCTCCACAATTGGTGGTGACGCCTTTAGTTGCTGCAATCCAGTGCTCTGGAATTCTCCACTAAAGCTCTCCTTATTTTTTCATGGAATATGAGCAACGCTGGCTAGGCCAGAATTTGTCACCCATCCCTAATTGTCTTAGAGAAGGTTTGGTGAGCCTCCTGCTCGAACCACTGCAGTGCATCAAGTGTGGGTAGACCCAGTGTTGTTAGGGAAGGAATTCCAGGACTTTGACACAGTGACAATGAAGTGATGAGAATATAATTCCAAGCCAGGATGATGGGAGGCTTGGACGAGAATTTACAGAGGTGGCATTCCAACACCCCTGTTGTCCTAGTTTTCTAGGTGGTGGAAGTCGTGGATATGGAAGACATCGTCAATGGAGCCTTGGTGGATTGCTGTCTCTGGAACATACTGCTGCCATGGCGTGCTGCTGCAGGGAGTGATTGTTCAAAATGGTTGATGTCATGTCAATCAAGCGGGCTGTTCGGTCCTGGATGGCATTGAACTTCCTCAGGGTTGTTGGGGATGCACTCAGTCGGACAAGTGGAGCGTGGTCCATCACACTTCTAATCTGTGCCTTGTAGATGTTGGACAGGTTTTGGGGAGTCAGGTTGTGAGTTGCTCATTGCAGAATTCCTAGCCTGGATCCTACTCTAGTCACCACCGTATTTATATCACTGATCCAGTTCAGTTCAGTCATTATCTTCATGTCTCATTTTGATACCAAAGCATGCCATGGCTGTCATTCTGCCAACTGTGGTCCATTTTTCCTGAGATGGCACACAGCCCAATCGTATTCAATTTCATTACACCATGACTTGGGGAGTAGAATGAAGAATAAGGCACATCATTCATTCGCATGTGGTATTTTTCATTGCACTGGCATCATATCCATGCCAGATAACGTTAGGGATCTCTGCAGAGACCAACCACCAAAGAAATTCAAACCTCCAGCTAATCGCTGAAAGAACAAAACAAGATTTTAAGTTTTAATATGTTTACTGCAATAAAAGATGAAAGGCACTATTGACCAAACACAATCTTTGTCGGCAATTTATACTTTAAGGCACAGAAGGGAATACTCTGCTTATTTTGAAGAAAAAAAAACCTCTCCTTCCCCTCCTGAAATGTGTCTTTATCAACAGTTTGGTTTCTGTCAGCTGACCATAGACTCTGTTCCCTGTTATCCTTTTCTTTTCTTTATTCTTTCATGGGATGTGGATGTCGCCGGCAAGGCCAGCATTTGTTGCCATCGAATTGTCTTTGAACTGGGTGGTTTGCTAAGCCACTGCAGAGAGCAGTTAATAGTCAGCCACATTACTGTGGGTTGGAGTCACATGTAGATCAGACCACGTCAGGGTGGCAGATTTCCTTCCCTAAAGGACATTAGTGAACCAGTTGGGTTCTTGCTACAAACAATGGTTTCATGGTCACATTACTGGACTAACTTTATAATCCAGATAAATTCAATGAATTTAAAATCCACTAGATTCCATGGTGGGATTTAAACTAGTGTCCCTCGAGCAGCCTGAGCTTCTGGATTACTAGTCCAGTGACACTACCATTACACCACCGTCTGCCCCATCCATCCTCACAAATGGTCTATGATGATTATACTTGCAATAGAATGAGATTCTTCTCACAATCTAAAGCCAAGAACTCTGCAAGTCTGTTATGAAAATATTTATTTCCCTATTTGGATAATGGCACCCGTTAATCAACAGGAAAAATATGTTGCATTTGATGCCTTTCCAATGAATTGTCCCAAAAGTTGTTTGCATTTTAATGCCCTGTCCAGACATGCTGACTCTCTTCCAGCGTCGTGTGTTGTTCCATGTATATTAACAGAAAAGGAAAAAGATCACCTGAACTTGCAACTCCATTTTGCTTTAAAAGTAAAGTATTCATTTCAAATAAATCTGAGAATCCATGCTGCGTGAGTGTGACATTGTCAAGGATCTATCATTGGGACCCCTCCTATTGCACATCAACATGCTTGCATCAAATTTTCTACTCTCTCATCCGTTGGCCTACCTCTCTCTGAATGTACAGCATTCTACTCTCTCATAGCCAACATTATTTCCACCAGACCGGTTGGCAGCCTTGCGGAGATTGAAGGTAAACTGTCCAACTCCTCTTCCATAGTACTGAGGATTTGTGCTCCAGAGCCAGTTACAGCCCTAGCCACTGTTCCAGTAGACCTACAACACAGGCATCTATCCAACAATATGGAAAATTGGCCAGGTTTGTCCTGTCCACGAAAGCATGACATATCCAACCCAGCCAATTTTCCCCCCATCAGCCTATTCCCAATCATTAAAGTAATAGAAGGTGGCATCAACAATATTATTAAGCAGCACATGAAACAGCAATAACCTGCTCACTGATACTCAAGTTTGCGTTCACCAAGGACCAGTCAGCTCCAAACTACACTACAGGTTTGCTCCAAACATGGACAGAAGATTAAATTCAAGAAGTGAGGTGACAGTAACTGCCCATGGCATAAAGGCAGTATTCGACAGAACGTGGCGCCAATGAGCTCTCACAAAACTGGAGTAAATGGGAATCAGGAGGCGAATTCTTCAACAGTTGAACATGTGCTTAGCACAAAGGAAGATGATTGTGGTTGTTGGATGTCAATCATCTCAGGCCTAGGACATTGCTGCATGAGCTCCTCAGGGTAGTTTTGTAGGCTCAATATATTCAGCTGTTTCATCAATTAACTTCCTCCATCATAATAGCAGAAGTGGGGCTGTTCACTGATAATTGCACATTTGGAACTTCTCAGATACTGACGCAGTGTGTGTCAATATGCAGACCTGAACAACATTCAGGTTTAGGCTAAGTGGCAAGTAACATTCACACCACACTAGTGCCAGGTAGTGACCATCTCCAACAAGAGTGAATCTAACCATATCCTTTTGATATTCATCTGCCAATACCATTGGTGAAAATCCACATCCTGGGGGTTAGCATTGGCCAGAAACTGAACTGGATTAGCCATATAAATACCGTGACTACAAGAGCAGTTTGGAGGTTGGGAATACTGTAGTACGTACCTCTGACTCCCCAAAGCTTGTCCACCATCTACAAGATAGAATACTCTCCACTTGCCCGGATGAGTGCAAATTCAACAACAAGCAAGAGGTTTTGACACCATCCAGGACAAAGCTGCCAGCTTGATTGGCACCCCATACCTCACCTTAAACATTCACTCTTCATCATCTACGCACAGTGGCAGCAGTCAGAACCATATACAACATGGAACTCAGTAACTCACCTAATCTCTTTTGCTAGCACCTTCCAAACCACAACCTCTACCATCTGGAACAGTGTTTTTCAAAATTTCTTCCCCCAGGACCTACTTTTGCCAACAGGCTAACCTTCGCAACACACCGGCCAGTCTCTGCGACCCATGCCGGCCAGCCTTCATGACCCATGCCACGTTTGCTTACCTTTAACACGAAAGAGGAGCCTGCTTGGTCCTCATGATCTCACTCCAATCAGGTTTACAGAAGGAGAGGGTATACGCATATCAGGTGCAGATTTCAGCCAGTTCCTTTATGCCACCTTCAGCTTTGTGATAATGTAAAAGCCACCCTTGCACATGTAAGTTGTTGTGAAGGGCAATAGCAACAAAATGCTTGTTTTACTCAACACTGGACACTCCTGGGGCATGCTTCTCCAGAATGCTGGCAGTCTCATGAGCTTTTGCTGTGTTTTAATATGCTGTCACAGGTCAGGTACAGCAGTGCCATCTTTTCATTTGGAGTCAACGGTACGTTAATAACTCACTCTGGGGTCTAACCTCAAAAGGAATATTTCACTCACCACTTCTCTTTAAATATCTGAAGCTTCTTTCATTGGCCAGTACTTCCCTGCTTATAAGACACATGGGCTTTGCATCCTTATTTGCACTGGCACAATTGACAAAACCAAACCTCAAGAAATCTTCTGATACTGCTTTATTTCAGAGTTAAGTTTCTTCCTTGTAGGCTGTTAACCAGAGGCCCTGGAACTCTGCAGAGGTAACATTAGCGCTGCGCTGTCCTGCTGTGGACTCTCCGAAGCAGCTCTCTCCTGCAGATTCAGTTGGGAGATCCTGGCCAGAAGATACACTGCCTAGTTGTGTCTCTGGTCTTTTTCTGACATGTCAGAAAACAATTCATCTGCAGAGTCCTTTTGCTTGTCAGCAGCTAGAAAATAGAAGCTCTCTACAGTGATTTCAAAAGCATGTACATACTGGGCGCTTGACTTCAAGTGTACGTGAAGGCATGTGACCTGCTCACTGCTGCCACTTCTGGCCAGAAGACTGCATACAGCCTCAGTCTTCTTAATTAAAAGGCAGCAGTGGCCATCATTCTCAATAAATATGCCAGTAGTGGCTATCGGGAACTCCTCCTACAATTGGAACCCCAATTGCTCCACGGCCCTCCCACCACTCGCCTGTGACCCACCCATGGGTGAAAATCCCCGATCGAGAAGGACAAGAGCAGTAGATGCGTGGCAACACAACCACCTGTAAGTTCCCTTCCAAGCCACACACGATATTGAATTGGAACAGTATTGACATTCTTCACTGCTACTGGGTCAAAATCCTAGAACTCCCTTCCTAACTGCACTGTGGGTGTACCTACATCACATGGACTGTATCAGCTCAAGGTGGCTCACCACCATCCCTTCAAAGATAATTAGGGATGGGTGCTCACATCTCACGCGTGAATAAAAAGACTGGAAATATTTTCCTTATAACTGAAACAACAAGAAAATTGGCAAATATTTGTAGGAAATGCTCTTGGGAGTTCCAAGATAGGGGTGAAATATATACTTTGTGAATTTTCTGAACAATATGGTCCAAATATCCCCTTCTGAATTTCATAAATGCTCACGAAACCTGATGCATAAACAAGTATTTACACTATAATTTAATCCTCAGATTAAGCATCGTCTCACAACAGTAGCCTAAATATTCCTTTCAAAAAAAGAGATAAAATTAGAGTATTCAATTGATATTCCAACGCCATATGAGACCTAACTATGTACATATTGAAACTGTTACATAACAGCAAATTTCATGTATATTTTATGAATTTGAGTTGACCGCTCACCATCCCACCAAACATGATTGCAAATCAGACTAATTGCTCGAGTAACTGCCGGTTGCATACCAAGTTTTTACATTTGCTTATCCCATGAACTATACTGGGTGGTGTACCCAGCTGTGAAAGTACAACTCACCAACAAAGCTGAATAGAAACCAGGTTGCGTCTCCCATCGTTTTAATTGCTCCTCAGCTGGCTTCAATATAGTGGTGTCTTGACTCGCAGCCTGGGTCAAAGTCTGCAGGACAACAGTGCTAGCACTATTGATATCCATAGAGAACCTGGCAAATGAATAAGAAGCACTTTCAACATATATGGAGATAACAGTTAACCCTCAGAAATGAGACAAGAATAGCATTTCCTCTCATGATTCAACAGCTTAGCATTGTAGATTAATAGCAGCACGGTAGCATTGTGGATAGTACAATTGCTTCACAGCTCCAGGGTCCCAGGTTTGATTCCGGCTTGGGTCACTCTCTGTGCGGAGTCTGCACATCCTCCCCGTGTGTGCGTGGGTTTCTTCCAGGTGCTCCGGTTTCCTCCCACAGTCCAAAGATGTGCAGGTTAGGTGGACTGGCCATGATAAATTGCCCTTAGTGTCCAAAATGGCCCTTAGTGTTGGGTGGGGTTACTGGGTCATGTGGATAGGGTGGAGGTGTGGACCTTGGGTAGGGTGCTCTTTCCAAGAGCCGGTGCAGACTCGATGGGTCGAATGGCCTCCTTCGGCACTGTAAATTCTATGAAAATTCTATGAAAAGGTACTATGAACACGACTGGAAGAAATCCATATCATCATCCTTACTGTTAAGGTTATCAAAGGATGGCTTCCGGTTGCGGCGATGCCCAGCTAAGCCGCACGTTTCGGCGGCTCCAGCTCAAACGGACCTTCGGGCTCTTTTAAGAGCCCCAACGGGGAATTTTTTCAGGACGAAACCCGGTGTGGGGTGAGTTAACAGGGAGTCCCCCCCCAACTCAAGAGAAAAATATCGGCGGCGGTGGTTACATCGCAAAGAATCCTCGAGGATAGGGACAGGAGGAAAAAAGAAGCAAGATGGCGGCGGAGAAAGCCCAGGCGACATGGGGGCCCGATCAAGACAAATTTTTAAGACGGTGTGTGGAGCTACTTAAGAAGGAGGTGCTGACCCCGATGCTACAGGCAACTGAGGGGCTTAAGGAGGCACAAAAGACCCAGGAGACGGAGCTCCGCGTGGTGGTGCAGAAGGTGACGGATAATGAAGACGAGATCCTGGGCCTGGCGGTCAAAACACAGACGCACGAGGCGCTCCACAAAAAGTGCATTGAAAAGATTGAGGCCCTAGAAAATAGAGCACGAAGGAAGAACCTTCGGATCCTGGGTCTCCCCGAGGGTGTGGAAGGAGCGGACTGCGGGGCTTACGTGAGCACGATGCTAAGCTCGCTGATGGGAGCTGAGGCCCCTTCGGGCCCCTTGGAAGTGGAAGGGGCTCATCGGGTCCCTGCGCGGAGACCAAAGGCGGGAGAACCACCTAGGGCGACAATCGTGCGATTTCATCGCTTCAATGATAGAGAAGTGGTTCTGAGATGGGCCAAAAAGGTACGGAGTAGTAGATGGGAGAATGCGGTGGTACGGGTGTACCAGGATTGGAGTGCGGAGGTGGCGAAAAAGAGGGCGAGTTTTAACCGAGCCAAGGAGGTGCTACACAAGAAGAAGGTGAAGTTCGGGATGCTGCAGCCGACGCGACTATGGGTCACGTACCAGGAGAGACATCACTACTTCGAAACGGCTTAAGAAGCATGGACCTTTATTAAAGACGAGAAATTGGATCGGAACTGAGGGACTGATCTTAGAGGGGAAATGACACTGTCGATGTATATAGGGATGTAAATTGGGAAGGGGGACACACTAAGAAATGTGGGCGCCGGTGGGGGGAAAGAAGAGACATAGGCGGAGGATGAGGAATGGGAGTGGGGTGGTAGAGGGAGCTGCGCCACAACTACAGAGAATATGGGGCCTACTGTCCTTGTTCCCACGCCAGAAAGGTGATGGCGGGAAGATAGGCGCAAGGTAGATGGGAGTTCCCCACACGGGGGGGTCAAGGAGTGAGCGGGAGAAGCCGGGGTCAGTTGAAGTCAGCTGACTTTCGGAAGTAATATGGGGGAGCAATCACGCTAGACGGGGATCTAGCGGGGGTGGGGGGAGATAACTGGGTTGCTGCTGCAGAAGTCAAAGAGGAACTGGTTAAAGAAAAGGTGGTCGGGGCTGGAATGCGCCGCCTGGGGAACGGGTGGGAGCGCGGAATCGGGACCTGGGACTGGCCTAGAGAGGGTGATGGCTAGTCGACACGGGAAGGGGGCAGGTAGCCCCCCAGTGCAGCTGATCACGTGGAACGTGAGAGGCCTAAATGGACCGATTAAAAGGGCCCGAGTGTTCGCACACTTGAAAGGATTGAGGGCAGACGTGGCTATGCTTCAGAAGACGCACCTGAAGGTGGCGGACCAAGTTAGGTTAAGGAAAGGATGGGTGGGACAGGTGTTCCACTCAGGGCTGGATGCAAAGAATAGAGGGGTGGCCATACTGGTGGGGAAACAGGTATCATTCGAAGCTAGGAGCATTGTAGCAGATAGTGGAGGCAGATATGTGATGGTGAGTGGCAGACTGGAGGGAACGGAGGTCGTGTTGGTTAACGTATATGCCCCGAATTGGGATGACGCAGGATTCATGAAGCGGATGCTGGGACGTATCCCGGACCTGGAGGTAGGAAACTTGATAATGGGGGGAGACTGCAACACCGTGCTGGACCCAGGGTTAGATAGATCTAGATCTAGGACCGGAAGAAGGCCGGCAGCGGCCAAGGTGCTTAAGGGGTTTATGGACCAAATGGGGGGAGTGGATCTATGGCGATTTGTTAGACCAAAGGCCAAGGAGTTCTCCTTCTTTTCCCATGTTCACAAGGTCTACTCCCGGATAGATTTTTTTGTTTTGGGAAGGTCATTGATCTTGAGGGTGGAAGAAACTGAGTATTCAGCCATAGCTGTCTGAGATCATGCCACACATTGGGTGGACCTGGAACTAGGAGAGGAGAGGGAGCAGCGTGCACTCTGGCGATTAGATGTGGTATTGTTGGCGGATGAGGGAGTCTGTGGAAGGGTGTGGGGATGTATCGAGAGATACCTGGAGGCCAATGACGGCGGGGAGGTCCGAGTGGGAGTAGTATGGGAAGCACTAAAGGCGGTGGTCAGAGGAGAGCTGATCTCCATCAGGGCCCACAAAGGGAAAACAGAGGCCAAGGAAAGGGAAAGATTACTAGGGGAGATTTTAAGGGTAGATAAAGAATATGCGGAGGCCCCGGAGGAGGGACTATACAGGGAGAGACGACGACTCCAGACGGAGTTCGACCTTCTGACCACTAGGAGGGCAGAGGTGCAGTGGAGGAAGGCACAGGGGATGAGATATGAATATGGGGAAAAGGCTAGTCGCCTGTTGGCCCATCAGCTGCGAAAGAGGACAGCGGCGAGGGAGATAGGGGGAATTAGAGATGAAAAGGGAGCTACGGTGCGGAGAGCAGGGAAGATAAACGAGGTGTTTAAGACCTTTTACGAAAGACTTTATAGGTCCCAACCCCCGGAGGGAAAAGAGGAGATGCGGCAGTTTTTGGACCAATTAAGGTTCCCGAGGGTGGAGGAGCAGGAGGTGAAAGGCCTGGGGGCACCAATTGGGGTGGACGAGGTTACCAAGGGGCTGGGGAACATGCAGGCAGGGAAGGCCCCGGGACCAGATGGGTTCCCGGTGGAATTTTATAGAAAATATGTGGGCTTGCTGGCCCCGCTGTTGGTGAGGATTTTTAACGAGGCCAGGGAAGGGGGGACTCTACCCCCCGACGATGTCGGAGGCGACGATATCGGTAATTTTGAAGCGGGATAAAGATCCGCTGCAGTGCGGGTCCTATAGGCCTATTTCACTACTAAATGTGGACGCCAAATTGCTAGCAAAGGTGCTGGCAACGAGGATAGAGGACTGTGTCCCGGGGGTGGTGCACGAAGACCAGACAGGATTCGTAAAGGGGAGACAACTAAATGTCAACGTGCGACGGCTATTAGGGGTGATAATGATGCCCCCAGCAGAGGGGGAGGCAGAGATAGTGGCGGCAATGGATGCAGAGAAGGCATTTGATAGGGTGGAGTGGGAGTACCTATGGGAGGTGCTGAGGAGGTTCGGGTTCGGAGACGGGTTTGTTAGCTGGGTCAAACTCCTCTATGGGGCCCCAACGGCAAGTGTGGTCACGGGTCGGCAAAGATCGGAGTATTTCCGACTATACAGGGAACAAGACAGGGATGCCCGCTATCTCCATTACTGTTCGCGTTGGCAATTGAACCACTGGCCATGGCGCTGAGAGACTCCAGAAAATGGAGAGGGGTGATTAGAGGGGGAGAGGAACACCGAGTGTCACTCTGCGCGGATGACCTACTGCTGTATGTGACGGACCCAGTGGGGGGGATGACAGAGGTCATGCAGATATTGAGGGAGTTCGGAGATTTCGCGGGATATAGGCTTAACATGGGAAAGAGTGAACTTTTTGTGATACACCCTGGGGACCAGAGTAGAGGGATCCTCACCAACAGCGGGGCCAGCAAGCCCACATATTTTCTATAAAATTCCACCGGGAACCCATCTGGTCCCGGGGCCTTCCCTGCCTGCATGTTCCCCAGCCCCTTGGTAACCTCGTCCACCCCAATTGGTGCCCCCAGGCCTTCCACCTCCTGCTCCTCCACTCTCGGGAACCTTAATGGCCTGCCTTTAAGGAGAGTGGAAAGAAACTTTCAATACCTGGGAATTCAGATAGCCAGGAGCTGGGAAACCTTGCACAGACTTAATCTGACACGACTGGTGGAACAAATGGAAGAGGACTTCAAGAGGTGGGACATGCAGCCACTGTCACTGGCGGGCAGAGTGCAGGCAATTAAGAAGATGGTCCTCCCGAGGTTCCTATTTGTGTTCCAATGTCTCCCTATACTGATCACTAAGGCCTTCTTTAAAAAAATAGACAGGAGCATCACGAGCTTCGTGTGGGCAGGGAAAGTTCCGAGGGTAAGGAGGGGGTTCCTACAACGTAGTAGAGACAGAGGGGGACTGGCGCTGCCGAATTTGGGCGATTACTACTGGGCCGCCAATGTGGCGATGATCCGTAAATGGATGATAGAGGGAGAGGGAGCGGCGTGGAAAAGATTAGAGAGGAAGTCCTGTAAAGGGACGAGTCTAGAAGCGCTGTTGACGGCGCCACTACCGTTCTCACCAAAAACATTTACCGCGAACCCAGTGGTCGCGGCAACATTAAATATCTGGGGGCAATGGAGGCGACAGAGAGGTGTGCTGGGAGCCTTGGTGGGGTCCCCAATTAGGAACAACCATAGGTTTGCCCCAGGGAGGATGGATGGAGGATTCCAGAACTGGCACCAGTTGGGAATTAGGAGGGTGGGAGATTTATTTATAGAAGGGACGTTTGCGAGCTTGGGAGCGCTGGAGGAAAAGTATAAGCTGCCCCGGGGAAATTTCTTTAGGTATATGCAGGTGAGGGCGTTCACAAGGCAACAGGTGAGGGAATTTCCATTGCTCCCGACACAGGGGATCCAGGATAGAATGCTGTCGGGGGTGTGGGTCGGGGAGGGCAAGGTGTCAGAGATATACCGAGAGATGAGAGAAGAGGGGGAGGAGCTAGTGGGCGAACTGAAAGGAAAATGGGAAGAAGAGCTCGGGGAGGAGATAGAGGAAGGTTTGTGGGCTGATGCCCTAAGCAGGGTAAATTCCTCTTCCTCGTGTGCCAGGCTTAGCCTGATTCAATTTAAGGTGCTGCATAGAGCACACATAACGGGAGCAAGGTTGAGCAGGTTCTTCGGGGTGGAGGACAAGTGTGGGAGGTGCGGCGGAAGCCCGGCAAACCACACGCATATGTTTTGGTTGTGCCCGGCACTGGAGGGGTATTGGAGGGGAGTGACGGGAGTGATCTCGAAGGTGGTGAAGGTCCAGGTCAAACCAGGCTGGGGGTTAGCTTTATTTGGAGTTGCGGATGAGCCGGGAGTGCAGGAGGCGAAAGAGGCCGATGTCGTTGCCTTTGCGTCCCTAGTAGCCCGGCGTAGGATTTTACTCATGTGGAAGGAAGCGAAACCCCCCGGACTGGAGGCCTGGATAAACGATATGGCGGGGTTCATAAAACTGGAGCAGATTAAGTTTGCGCTGAGAGGATCGGCTCAAGGGTTCACCAGACGGTGGCAACCGTTCCTCGACTACCTAGCGGAACGTTAGAGGGAAGATAGATGACCAGCAGCAGCAACCCGTGGGGGAGGGGGGGGAAGTTTCATGTTATTTGGTTAGTTTACCATGTTAGTTAGTTACTCATTATTAGATTGTAGTTATCATGTTACTTGTACTGTTAACTTTTCTTTTTGTTTGATGTGTAAGGGGGAAAAATTGTGAATGAAAAACTTCAATAAAATATATTTTTTTAAAAAAGGTTATCAAAGGATTATGTTATAATTATGAACCAGTCCATTACAATCAAATCACCATAACCTGAACACAGTCCATATATATAACACAAGAATTGGAAATGTTCGCTCTTAAAACAAGGTGTGGAGGCAGACTATGGATAATTTTAACTTACAAATTAATTTAAACTATTCAGTGCAGTTGGGTCAAAATGTGATGTAAAGACAATTTGTCAGCTTTGGTTCAGTTGGCAGCACTATCACCTCTGAAGGCTGTGTTCAAGTCACACTCCTGAATCTTGAACACTAAGATCTTCGGTCGAAACTTCAGCGCAGTACTGAAGGAATACTGCACTGTCAACAGTGTCGCCTTTCAGACGAGAGGTTAAACCAAGGTTCCATTGGTTCTCTCAAATGAATGCACATGATCTCATGGTGTTCTTTCAAAGAGGAGTTCTCTCCAGTGTACTGTTCAATATTTATCACTCATCAACATCACAAAGAACAAATTATCTGGTCATTGTTGCTTGAGATTGTTGACTGTCAAATTGTTGCTTGTGAGAGACCTTGCTGTGTGCAGATTGGTCGCCAAGTTTCCGACATTGGGTCAGTGGCCACACTTCAAAAGTAGTACGAATTGGCTATAAAGTGATTTGAGGCATTCAGTGGGTGTGAAAGGCACTCTATAAATGCAAATCTTTCTCATTATTCTATTCCTCACATTTCAGAAATGTGTCTTTATTCATTTTCACAAGAATTCAATCTTTAGAATCCATAAAATAACTATAGTCCAGGAGGCCATTTGACCCATCAAGTCTGCACCGACCCTCCAAAAGAGCACTCAACCTAGGCCTACTCCCCCTGGTCTATCTGCATAGCCCAGCACATTGATCATGGCTAATCCACCTGGTCTGCACATCTTTGGACTGGGGGAAACCCATGCAGACACACATGCAAACTCCACACAGACAGCCACCCAAGGCCGGAATTGAACATGGATCCCTAATGCTGTGAGGCAGCAGTGCTTAATGTGCCACCGTGCCACAATATTTACAGTGCAGAAGGAGGCCATTCAGCCCATCGAGTCTCCATCAGCCCTTAAAAAGAGCAGCCTCCTTAAGCCCACACCTCCACCCTATCCTCGTAACCCCGCCTTTTGGACACCAAGGGGTAATTTAGCATGGCCAATCCACCTAACCTGCACATCTTTGGAATGTGGGAGGAAACCGGAGCACCCGGAGGAAACCCATGCAGACACGGGAGAAAGTGCAAATTCCACACAGTTACCAGAGACCGGAATTGGATCTGGGTCCCTGGAGCTGTGAGGCAAGAGTGTGCCAACCATTGTGCCAACGTGCCACCCTATTTGTTCCATTGTATAATCAAATTTTCCAATGCTACAAATTTGGGTCCGACACTGCTATCTTCTGGGGCCCAATGCTGTTGATCATTCCTTTAAATAGGTTTTTTCCTGGATTTTTATTCAGGTACAGCCCAGTACCTGGTAGTTTGCAAAGAACCCAGGAGTGTAACAATGAAACTTGTGATCCAGGCCTACGTAGAGCACATATGCTCCTTTAATCTCTGCAAAAAGCAAACCAAGTTAACATGAAATGGAATGGCCTTATTGACAATAGAAAAATCAAAGAACACAATCTAACAAAATTAATTTTGTGTAATCACTCATCGTTACAGTTAAACTAATACACCTGCTCATAAGTTCACAAGATATAGTAGCAGAATTAGGCCATTTGGCCCATCGAGTCAGCTCCGCCGTTCGATCATGGCTGATTTCACCCTGAACTTAACTCCACCGTCCTGCCCGTTCTCCATAACCCTTTGACCCATTACCAATTTAAAATGTTTAACTCCTCCTTAAATTTACTCACTGTGGGGAAGCACAGTGGTACAGTGGTTAGCATTGCTGCCTACGGCGCTGAGGACCTGGGTTCAAATCCCGGCCCTGGGTCACTTTCCGTGTGGAGTTTGCACGTTCTCCCCGTGTCTGCGTGGGTTTCACCCCCACAACCCAAAGATGCCCAGGGTAGGTGGATTGGCCACGCTAAATAATTGGGTACTCCAAAACTATTTTGTTTAAATTTACTCACTGCTCAATTGAGGGGGATTCATAAAGGAAGTTGGAATCACTCCGTCCCATCAATAGTATGAAACCCATCTTTCCTTCATACACTTCTGCTGCCTAGTTTCATTTGATATCTGTGCTAATTCTTAAAAAGCCTCCTCGCAAAGAATAACCAGGCATTAGGAAAAATTGGACATTGTTTGAGATTTTTGCAGAACAACTGCTCATCTGCATTTAAAACACATCTCATTTGCCTATGAATAGCCAGCCAAGCACAGGACTATTGTGAGGGAATCTATATTTTTAAGACTGATTTTTCCATTTGAGATATACACAACTGCAAAACAGAAGTTGAACTGCAAATGAAACTGAAAGGAAAGGAGAAAAAGATAAACACAGAAATTAAACTGAACTTCCCCGTCTCTAAGGAGATCAGGAGCAAGCGGAGGTTGGGAAATCAAAACTACAACTTCTTGAAAGCTGCAGAACACAGTTCACTCCAAGCTGGGCAGAAGTAGTTGTTGAGTCAAATGCAGCAGATCAGACAAGCTGAAGGCTCAAGAGGAGGAAGAAGCTAGGGACAGCAGCTGAGTATATGAAAAGGGAATAAGTTGGGCAGTTCTTTCCATTACTTGAAAATAACATTGGTGAATCTACGCCATTCAGACAGAGCTGAGCAGGTTCTGCAGGCATCTGCCACTTGTGAAGACCATGCCCGTGGAGCTTGGGTTGGCTGTTGACAGAGGATCTCCGAGAAGAGGAGCTGAAATTCCTCCTGAGGAGACAGAGTTTGAAGGCTTTTGTGACTGAGTGTGACCACCGGAATTTAAAAAATATATACATTTTTATTGAAAATGTTTCATTTCTATCAAACGTGACATTAACAGCTGGAAAAACAAATATCAAATAGTACAATATCGTGCAAAAGGAAAGAAAAAAAGCACCCAACTGAACTGATAAATCCCACCCATCCAAAGAAAGACCAAAATAACCCACCCAAAATAATAACTAACCTCCACCCCCCAACATCCCCACCTTAACAGCTGATGGTGATTAACTCTTTAAAGTAGGAAATGAATGGCTGCCACCTCCAGTCGAACCCTTCCACTGACCCCCTCACAGCATACTTGACCTTTTCCTTTTATAAAAATTCCATGAGGTCACCAACATTCCTCTGGGAGGAGAGGAAGATCTCCATCCCAGCAGAACTCGCTTCTGGGCTATCAATGGGTCAAAGGCAAGAACATCCACCTTCACCGCAGTCTACAGCCCCAGCGAATCAGAAACTCTGAGAATGACCACCAACGGACAAGGCTCCAGGTCAGTGTTAAGAATCGCTGACATGGTGCTAAAGAAGACGACCCAAAAGCTTACCATCCTTGGACACGACCAGAACAAATGGGTGTGGTTAGCAGACGCACAAGAGCACCGCCCACACTTGTCCTCCACTCCTACAAAAGAACCCACTCATCCTAGAATTACTTAGGGGAGTCCGATGTACCACCTTAAGCTGAATCAGTATGAGCTGCGCGCAGGAGGAAGTGGAGTTCACCCTACGAAGGGTCTCACCCAACATGTTCTCATCTAAAATAGGTCCCAGCTTGCCCTCCTAATTCTCCCTCACCTAGTCCAGCTAGACAGCTTCCATTAACATAATCCGCACATAAATATTTGAAATGATCACCCCCCCACAGACCCCGCCAGCAATAGGATTTTCCCCAGCAGTGGCGGTTGCGGCGCCAAGGGAAACGCAGGGCAGATCGTCCAGACAAAATCACTAATTGAAAGTGGCAGAACAAGTGTGCCCGGGACAATTGAAATTTGACCGAAAGCTCCTCCCAACTAGCAAACCGTCCCTCCATGAACAGATATCCACTAATACTGAACTGTGACGAGGATGCAGGGATCCTACAGCATGATCTGGACAGGTTGGACAAATCAATAACATATGCAGTATAATTTGGATAAGTGTAAGGTTATTCACTTTGGAAGCAAAAACAGGAAGGCAGATTACTACCTGAACGGTTGTAAATTGGGAGAGGGGAGTGTGCAGTGGGACCTGGGTGTCCTTGTGCACCAGTCGCCAAAGGTAAGCATGCAGGTGCAGCAGGCGGTAAAGAAGGATAATGGTATATTGGCCTTCATTGCGAGATGTTTTGTGGGGTTGGTTTAGCACAGTAGGCTAAACAGCTGTCTTGTAATGCAGAACACTGCCAGCAGCGTGGGTTCAATTCCTGTACCGGCCTCCCCGAACAGGCACCGGAATGTGGCGACTAGGGGCTTTTCACAGTAACACTGAAACCCCCGGCTCGCCTCTCGCTGTTTTAAACTGTGAAACTCCCGGCTCGCCTCTCGCTGTTTTAAACACTGAAATTCCCGGCTCTCCTCTCGCTGTTTTAAACACAAACTCCCGGCTCGCCTCTCGCTGTTTTAAACTGTGAAACTCCCGGCTCGCCTCTCGCTGTTTTAAACACTGAAATTCCCGGCTCTCCTCTCGCTGTTTTAAACACAAACTCCCGGCTCTCCTCTCGCTGTTTTGAACACTGAAACTCCCGGCTCTCCTCTCACTGACTTTACTGCTGCTGGCAGTAACTCGGTTTAAAACAGTGAGAGGTGAGTCAGGAGTTTCAGTGTTTAAAACAGCGAGAGGAGAGCCGGGAGTTTCCAGTTTAGACAATGAGAGGAGAGCCGGAAGCAGAGAGGAGCGGACCTGCGCGGAACACTGCTGCAGGTAGGACAGTTGCTTGTCTGTTTGTTTATTTCAAATTGAAAAAAACCCGGCAAAGTGACGTCACCGGAGACTGTGACCTGATTGGCTGAAAAGCAGACTGGGCTAAATTTGAATACTTGTGGAGTTACTAGTTTTTAAATTTGATTTAAATTACTCTTTTTAAGTTGATTTGAATTACTAGTTTTTAAATTTGACTTAAATTACTATATTTAAGTTGATTTGAATTACTATTTTTTAATCTCACTTAAATAACCATTTTGGGTTGATTTAAATTACTATTTTTAAGTTGATTTAAATAACTTTTATAATTTTAATTAAATAACTTTTTAATTTCAATTAAACAATTATTTAATTTGTTGTCAGATCAAGCAACATAAATACTCAGGGATAAAGCTAATTAAATAGTATACAGGAGATTGGATGTAATCCGACACAAAAACATCTTTCGAACGTTTAATTTCAAAAGTTTAATTTAAAGGAATAAATCATGGCAGGACAGCTCCAAGGTGTGGTCTGCTCCTCTTGCTCCATGTGGCAGGCTGGGGACAGTTCCAGTCCCCAGGGTCAGCATGTGTGCAGGAAGTGTCTCCGGTTACAGCTCCTGGAAGCTCGAGTTTCAGAGCTGGAGCGGCGGCTGGAGACACTGTGGAGCATCCGCGAGTCGGAGAGCATCGTGGATAGCACATATAGAGAGGTGGTCACACCGCAGGCTCAGACTCCGCAGTCAGGAAGGGAATGGATGACCACCAGACAGAGCAAGAGAGCGAAGCAGGTAGTGCAGGAATCTCCTGTGGCCTCTCAGGGGAAAACAGCAACAGCCAAACTCGTGGCACCACAGTTGGTTCTGCTGCAGAGGGGAGGGGTGATAAGTGTGACACTGCAATAGTTATAGGGGATTCAATTGTAAGGGGAATAGACAGGCATTTCTGTGGCTGCAAACGAGACTCCAGGATGGTATGTTGTCTCCCTGGTGCTCGAGTCAAGAATGTCTCGGAGCGGGTACAGGACATTCTGGAGGGAGAGGGTGAACAGCTAGTAGTCATTGTACAGATCGGTACAAATGACATAGGTAAAAAAAGGGATGCAGTCCTAAAAGCAGAATACAGGGAGCTAGGAAGGAAGTTAAGAAATCGGACCCCGAAGGTAGTGATCTCAGGATTACTACCGGTACCACGTGCTAGTCAGAGTAGAAATGACAGGATATATAGGATGAATACGTGGCTGAAGGGATGGTATCAGGGGGAGGGTTTCAGATTACTAGGGCATTCGGACCTGTTCTGGGGGGGTGGGACCTGTACAAACTGGACGAGTTACACCTGGGTAGGACTGGAATTGATGTCCATGGGGGGCTATTTGCTAGAGCGGTTGGGGAGTGTTAAAACTCATGTGGTAGGGGGATGGGAACCGATGCAGGAAGTCGGAAGGTAGTAAAACAGGGACAGAAACAAAAGGCAATAAGGGGGAAAGTGTAAGGCAGAAAAGCCATAGTCAAAAATCAAAAAGGGCGACAGTACAAGGTACAGTGACTGAGGGGAGCTCAGTGAATAGGCCCAGTAATATTAAAAGGAATAAAACGGGAAGCAAAAACATTAATGGTAAGCGACGTGGCAGGTTGTTACAGGAAGATATGGGTTCAATTGACAAGGAAAATTAGGAGAAAGTTAAGAGGAAAAATAACTTAGGAGAGGTTACTGATCAAGGTGTTAAGAACATAAGAACTAGGAGCAGGAGTAGGCCATCTGGCCCCTCGAGCCTGCTCCGCCATTCAATGAGACCATGGCTGATCTTTGATCTAAGATTCAAAACAGAGGTATAAAAGCCAACATAAGTGTACCTTACCTGAATGCTCGCAGTATTCAGAATAAGGTAAATGAATTGATGGCGCAAATCATCGTGAATGACTATGATTTAGTGGCCATTACTGAAACATGGTTAAAGGATGGTCACGACCGGGAGTTAAATATTCAAGAGTATAAAACTATACGGAAGGACAGAGTGGATGGTAAGGGAGGTGGTGTAGCTCTATTATTTAAGGATGACATCCGGGCAATAGTAAGGGATGACATCAGTGCTATGGAGGATAAGGTTGAATCCATTTGGGTGGAAATCAGGAATAGTAAGGCGAAAAAAATCACTGATAGGAGTAGTCTCTCGGCCACCAAATAGTAACATTGTGGTGGAGCAGGCAATAAACAAAGAAATAACGGACGCATGTAAAAATGGTACAGCAGTTATCATGGGGGATTTTAATCTACATGTTGATTGGTTCAACCAAGTCGGTGAAGGCAGCCTTGAGGAGGAATTTATAGAATGTATCCACGACAGTTTCCTAGAACAGCATGTAATGGAACCTACGAGGGAACAAGCGGTCCTAGATCTGGTCCTGTGTAATGAGACAGGATTGATTCAGGATCTCATAGTTAGGGATCCTCTCGGAAGGAGCGATCACAATATGGTGGAATTTAAAATACAGATGGATTGTGAGAAGGTAAAATCAAACACTAGTGTTTTGTGCTTAAACAAAGGAGATTACAATTGGAAGAGAGAAGAGCTAGCTAAGGTAGACTGGGAGCAAAGACTTTATGGTGAAACAGTTGAGGAACAGTGGAGAACATGCCAAGTGATTTTTCAGTGCTCAGCAAAGGTTTATACCAACAAAAAGGAAGGACGGTAGAAAGAGGGAAAATCGACCGTGGATATCTAAGGAAATAGGGGAGAGTAACAAATTGAAGGAAAAAGCATACAAAGTGGCAAAGATTAGTGGGAGACTAAAGGACTGGGAAATCTTTAGGGGGCAACAGAAAGCTACTAAAAAAGCTATAAAGAAGAGGAAGATAGATTATGAAAGTAAGCTTGCTCAGAATATAAAAACAGATCGTAAAAGTTTCTACAAATATATAAAACAAAAAAGAGTAGCTAAGGTAAATATTGGTCCTTTAGAGGATGAGAAGGGAGATTTAATAATGGGAGATGAGGAAATGGCTGAGGAACTGAACAGGTTTTTGGGTCGGTCTTCACAATGGAAGACACAAATAACATGCCAGTGACTGATGGAAATGAGGCTATGACAGGTGAGGACCTTGAGATGATTGTGATCACTAAGGATGTAGTGATGGGCAAGCTAATAGGGCTAAAGGTAGACAAGTCTCCTGGCCCTGATGGAATGCATCCCAGAGTACGAAAGGAGATGGCTAGGAAAATTGCAAATACACTAGTTATAATTTACCAAAATTCACTAGACTCTGGGGTGGTCCCGGCCGATTGGAAATTAGCAAACGTGACACCACTGTTTAAAAAAGGAGGTAGGCAGAAAGCGGGTAATTATAGGCCAGTTAGCTTAACTTCGGTAGTAATGAAGATGCTGGAATCTATCAAGGAGGAAATAGCGATGGAAATTGTCCCATTGGGCAGACGCAGCATGGGTTCATAAAGGGCAGGTCAAGCCTAACTAATTTAGTGGAATTTTTTGAGGACATTACCAGTGCGGTAGATAATTTGGGGAGCCAATGGATGTGGTATATCTGGATTTCCAGAAAGCTTTTGACAAAGGGCCACACAAAAGGTTGCTGCATAAGATAAAGATGCATGGCATTAAGGGGAAAGTAGGAGCATGGATAGAGGATTGGTTAATTAATAAAAAGCAAAGAGTGGGGATTAATGGGTGTTTCTCTGGTCAGCAATCGGTAGCTAGTGGTGTCCCTCAGGCATCAATGTTGGGCCCACAATTGTTCACAATTTACATAGATGATTTGGAGTTGGGGACCAAGTGCAATGTGTCCAAGTTTGCAGACGACACTAAGGTGAGTGGTAAAGCAAAAAGTGCAGAGGATACCGGAAGTCTGCAGAGGGATTTGGATAGGTTAAGTGAATGGACTAGGGTCTGGCACATGGAATACAATGCTGACAAATGTGAGGTTATCCATTTTGGTAGGAATAACAGCAAAAGGGATTATTATTTAAATGATAAAATATTAAAACATGCTGCCGTGCAGAGAGACCTGGGTGTGCTAGTGCATGAGTCGCAAAAAGTTGGTTTACAGGTGCAACAGGTGATTAAGAAGGCAAATGGAGTTTTGACCTTCATTGCTAGTGGGATGGAGTTTAAGACTAGGGAGGTTATGCTGCAATTGTATAAGGTGTTATGAGGCCACACCTGGAGTATTGTGTTCAGTTTTGGTCTCCTTACTTGAGAAAGGACATACTGGCGCTGGAGGGTGTGCAGAGGAGACTCACGAGATTAATCCCAGAGCTGAAGGGGTTGGATTACGAGGAGAGGTTGAGTAGACTGGGACTGTACTCGTTGGAATTTAGAAGGATGGGGGGGGGGGGATCTTATAGAAACATAGAAAATTATGAAGTGAATAGATAGGATAGATGCGGGCAGGTCGTTTCCACTGGCGGGTGAAAGCAGAACTAGGGGGCATAGGCTAAAAATAAGGGGAAGTAGATTTAGGACTGAGCTTAGGAGGAACTTCTTCACCCAAAGGGTTGTGAATCTATGGAATTCCTTGCCCAGTGAAGCAGTTGAGGCTCCTTCATTAAATGTTTTTAAGGTAAAGATAGATAGTTTTTTGAAGAATAAAGGGATTAAGGGTTATGGTGTTCGGGCCGGAAAGGGGAGCTGAGTCCACAAAAGATCAGCCATGATCTCATTGACTGGCGGAGCAGGTTCGAGGGGCCAGATGGCCTATTCATGCTCCTTGTTCTTATGAAGCCTACTTGTGACAATAAGCGATTATCATTATTATTATAGAAGCAGAGATGTGTTGCTGCAACTACACAGGGCCTTGGTGAGGCCACACCTGGGGTATTGTGTGCAGTTTTGGTCTCCTTCTCTGAGGAAGGATGGTCTTGCTCTCGAGGGAGTGCAGCAAAGGTTTACCAGACTGATTCCAGGGATGGCGTGACTGTCATATGAGGAGAGATTGACTAGGTTGGGATTGTTCTCGCTGGAGTTCATGAGAATGAGGGGGGATCTCTTAGAGACATATAAAATTCTAACAGGACTAGACAGGGAAGATGCTACCAATGATTGGTGTGTCCAGAACCAGGGGTCACAGTCTGAGGAATCAGGGTAAACCATTTCGGACAGATATAAGGAGACATTTTTCACCCAAGAGTGGTGAGTCTGTGGAATTCATTACCACAGGAAGTAGTTGATGCTAAAACAATGAATATATTCAAGAGGCGGCTAGATATAGCACTTGGGGAGAATAGGATCAAAGGTTATGGAGAGAAAGCAGGATAAGGTTTTCGCGTTGGATGATCAACCACGATCGTGATGAATGGCAGAGCAGGCTCAAAAGGCCAAAGGGCCTTCTCCTGCTCCAATCTTCTATGTATCTATGTACCACAAGGCCCCTTCCTTCCTATGACTTAAACGTCGCATCCAGACTCGAACCCACAAATAAATGGTTGCCGCAGATAGGGGCCAACAACAAAATGGCACTCAGCTTTTAATGCTGCCAAAACTGCATCCATGTCCTTAAAGTAGATATCTCAACCGGGTTTGAGGAATACCTCGCTGGGAAGAACGGGAACGAAGCCGCTACCAAAGTCCTAAACTCAAACCCCTACACAAACTGACCCGCATCTGCCCCTACATAGATTTGATTTGATTTCTTTGATTTATTGTTACATGTACATAGGTAGAAAGAAACTATTGCTCTGCGTACAATCCAGACAGATAGTTCTACACTTGAAAAAACATAGGATATACATAAATACGCATGTAAATACACAGGCATAGGCATCAGGTGAAGCATACGGAGTGAAGTGTTGCAACAGTAGATCAGGATGTGTGAAGAGGTCAGTTCAGTCCATAAGAGGGTCATTCAGGAGTCTGGTAACAGAGGGGAAGAAGCTGTTTTTGAATCTGTTAGTGCGTATTCTCAGACTTTTGTATCTCCTGCCCGATGGAAGAGGTTGGAAGAGTGAGTAAGCAGTGTGGGTGGGGTCTTTTGATTATGCTGCCCCCTTTCCCCAGGTAGTGGGAGGTGTAGATGGAGTCAATGGATAGGAGGCAGGTTTGTGTGATGGACTGGGTTGTGTTCACGACTCTCTGAAGTTTCTTGCGGTCTTGGGCCGAGCAGTTGCCATACCAGGCTGTGATGCAGCCAGATAGGATGCTTTCTATGGTGCATCTGTAAAAGTTGGTAAGAGTCAATGTGGACATTCCGAATTTCCTTCGTTTCCTGAAGAAGTATAGGCGCTGTTCTGCTTTCTAGGTCATAGCATTGATTTGGGTGGACCAGGACAGATTGTTGGTGATGTGCACACCCAGGAATTTGAAGCTGTCAACCATCTCCACCTCAGCACCATTGATGCAAACAGAGTTGTGTACAATATTACGCTTCCTGAAGTCAATAACCAGCTCCTTAGTTTTGCTGATGTCAAGGGAGAAATTGTTGTCATTGCACCGCGCCACTCAATTCTTTACCTCCCTCCTGTACTCTGACTCATCGTTGTCGAGATCCGACTCACTACAGTATGACTCCCCGAAGAATGACTTCCCCAACCACCCCAGCACCTTTTCAATATTGGTCACACAGTAATAAGCCAGCAAAATGGGTAACATCAGACCCCCACCCCCGACTACCCGTTCTCTGAAGGAATACCCCATGAATTCTCGGTGACTTACCCATCCAAATAAGAGGTGATTGACTTGTTAACCTTGGAAAGGCAAGACTTAGGAAAGACAACAGGAAGACGTTGAAACAGAAATATAAACCTTGGGAGAATGTTCATCTTAGCAGTCTGGACTCTGCCCGCCAAGGTCAGCGGAAGGTTATCTCACTTCGCCCTACCTCACCCTACTCAACAAACCTGTATTGTTTAACCTACAGTTTAACCAATCATGGGCCAGTCGGATACCCAAAACCAGAAGCTACCTCTGGCAAGACGAAAAGGTAATATCCACAGATTGGCTCCTCTCCCTTGAGGATTTCCCGGAAAATATTCACTCTTGCCCAGGTTCAATTTATACCCGAAAAGGAGCCAAAGCTCCTCAGTAGCTTCAGTATTTTGTCCATAGAGGAGACTGGATCTGTAACATACAAGAGCAGATCACCAGCATTTACAGATACCCTATGCTGCCTCCCCAACCTCCTTATCCCCTTCCATCACCTCAGCGTTACGGCCAAAGGTTTTGTCACAAGCACAAACTAGAGTGGCGACAAAGGGCACCCCTGCCTTGTATCCCTATTCAATAGGAAATATCCCAAACTCATGGCATTAGTGCACACACAGGCCGTAGGGGGTTTGTACAATAGCCAAACCCATGAGATAAACTTCTGCCCAAAACCAAATCTCCCAAGCACCTCAAAAACGTACACCCACTCCACACTGTTGAACGCTTTCTCAGCATCCATTGATATAATTACCTTCGGTTCAGGGGCTGAAGAGGGGGAAGAGGACCACATTTAGCACACACCGTACATTGGAGGACCACTGCCACCCCTTAACAAAGCCTGTCTCGTCTTCTGCAATTACTTCTTGCACACAGGCCTTCAATCGCAGCGCCAGCACTTTGACCAGTAGCTTGGCATTCCCGTTCAAAAAAGAGATGGGCCTAATGATCCACATTCCATGGGGTCCTTATTTTGTTTCTAAGATGAGGGAGATAAAGACCTGCAAAAGTGTGTCGGGCAATGAAACCGGAGCTAAATAATCATTAACCATATCAACTATCAATGGCACCAAATCGCCCGCGAACGTCTTATAAAATTCAACAGGAACCCATCCAGCCAGTGGCCTTACCTGTTTGCATCAACCTAACTCCTGCCTTCTCTCTCTCCACCGCCGGGCATGGCAACCCATCTATGAACTCTGACATGTCCACCCCATTCCCTGGGGACTCTAACCGATACAGATCCTTGTAAAAAAAACTTTGAACGCCACATTGACCTCCCTCGGAGCAGGGACCAAGCTGCCGCCCAAGTCCCTAATCTGTATGATCTCCCGGGAAGCCTCCTGCTGCCTCAGCTGGTGAGCCAAAAAACAGCCTGCCTTCTCCCTGCACTCAAAAACCACCACCTTCAAGCGCAGCAGTTGGCCCACCGCCTTCCCCATGAACACCTGATCAAACTGCATTTGCATCTGCTTCCTAGTTGCCAGCAACTCCAGTGCAGGGTCCTCAGAATAGCGGCAATCCATCTTCTAGATCGCACCCACCAGTTGCTGCTGTTCCGCCTCACCATCCTATCTAAATGCGCCTTATAGGAAATCATCGCCCCCTCACAACAGGCTTAAGGGCCTTCCTCCCAACGTGGAGGGAGAGACCGAATCGTTCCTGTTAAACCAAATATATTCCTCACTGATCACAGACATGAACTCACAAAACCCTTCTCCGATAATAATGCCAAATCTAACATCCACTGCAAGTGATGAATGGGATCCAACTCCAGCATCAGGTCCACAAAATGTGGAGAATGGGCAGAGATTACTATTGCAAAATATTCCATCCTTTTAACCATTGGGAGCAGAGACCTACCTAGTAAAACTTCATCCTGGAATAGACCTTATGCACATGGGAAAAGAACAATAACTCCTTATCGCTTGGGTGTAGAAATCTCCCCCCCGCCCCCCTCCCATCCCCCCTCCCCCCCGAAAAAAGGCCGGTCCACTTTAGGACCCAGTGCACAATTAAAGTCGCCTCCCAGATAATGCGTATCTGGATCGGAATGGAAGCCAATAGATTCTTAATCAAAGCCAAATCACCTCAGTTGGATGCATAACGATATATCATAATCACCAATGTACCCGCCAGAAACCCACTGACTACCACGTACCTACTATTAGGATCCGCCACAATCCTGGTGACCAACAAGCGACTCGCTTATTAACCAAAATTGCCACACCTCGGGACCTGTCATTAAAGCTCCAAGCGAAACACATGTCCCACCCACCCCCTCCTCGGCCTGGTCCAATCTCTTACCTGTAAATGAGTCTCCTGCAAAAACACCACATCAGCATTTAGATTTCAAAGGTGAGCAAAAACTCTCGACCTCATTCACTGGGCCACCCAACCCCCTTACATTCGAGGTGAGCAGCCAAATTTACGTCTCCCACCACCACCCATCCTGGAATCAGCCATTTCCACCATCAGGAGCTACTCGACAAATATTCACAAAGTACAGGCCAGAGGCTGTCACAAGATGACTACCAACCCCCCCCCCCCCCCCCATCCCATCACTGTCAGCAAACTAACTCCTCGCCCCACCCCCCAAACACTCTGCCCAAATACACAAACTGAAATCAATCCCAAGATCCAAACCTCCTCTCCACTTATCCTAACCCAGAAACTAAGCCCTCCTAAACAGAAGAACAAATGTTATCAACAAATACGAACTTCTATATACACGATACCCCAACACCCTTCCCAAACCACATACATCCAAGATTTTATTCAACTTGCCCCAAGTCCATGCTTTTTAATGAAGATGTCCGCTTATCCGGTTCCTCAAAGGAGTCATCCTTCGACTCATATGTGATCTGCAACCTTGCTGGGTACACCACCCTGAACTGAACTCCTTTCAGCACAGCCTTAACCTGGCTGCCCACTTCCACTCCAGTTCAACCCGCATGTCCTGGTAAATCCTCACGAGATTTTCTTCCCACCTCGAGTCATGGTGTTCTTTGGCCCACTTCAGGGCCCTCTCCTCCCGAAAGCTGTGGAAGCGAATAATGATCGCTCGGGATGGCTTCAGCCAAAGTATCCGATGAGCGCTGTGCAGCTCCGGAGGGGACGCGAGACCATCCTCGCCCATCATCTTCCCAAAAGCCCATGATAGGTATTCCCTGGGATTTAGGCCCGCCACTCCCTCTGGCAACCCCACAAAGGGAGAAATAGCAAAAGCGCTTGTGGTAATTTATCAAAATTCGCTGGACGCTGGGGTGGTTCCGGCAGATGGGAGAACAGCAAATGTGATGTCACTGTGGTTAGCACTGCTGCCTCATGACACCGAGGACCTGGGCTCGAACCGCCCCTGGGTCACTGTCCATGTGGAGTTTGCACATTCTCCCCCTATCTGCATGGGTCTCACCCCCACAACCCAAAGATGCGCAGGGTAGGTAGATTGGCCATGCTAAATTGCCCCTTAATTGGCAAAAAAAAGAATTGGGTCTTCTAAATTTTTTTTTTTATAAAAGGTAGACAAAAGGCAGGTAACTATAGGCCAGTTAGCTTAACTTTTGTGATGGGGAAAATGCTTGAATCTATCATCAAGGAAGAAATAGCGGGGACTTCCGGGTGCGGCGATGACCAGCTAAGTCGCACGTTTCGGCAGCTCCCGGTGGAACGGACTTTTGGGCTCTTAATAGGAGCCCCAACGGCAATTTTAACGGCTAAAAACACTGTGCGGCAAACCAGAAGGGAATTCCCCCTGGACACAGATGGAAAAAGGAGAGGAAGGTGGCCGGATTGCGGAGGATCCTCTAGAGCAGCGGCAAGGAAAGCAAGCACAAAGCAAGATGGCGTCGGAAGGTGGCCGTCTAGTATGGGGCCCTGACCAACAAGAGTTCCTGCGGCGCTGTGTAGAAGAACTTAAAAAGGAGATGAAGAAGGAGCTGCTGGCCCCAATATTACAGGCGATTGAAGGACTAAAGGAGGAACAAAAGACCCAGGAGCAGGAGCTTCGGGTCGTGAAGGCAAAGGCCGCTGATAATGAAGACGAAATACATGGCCTGGTGGTGAAGACAGAGATACACGAGGCACAACACAAAAGGTGTGTGGAAAGGCTGGAGGTGTTGGAGAATAATGGGAGGAGGAAGAATTTAAGGATTCTTGGTCTTCCCGAAGGTGCGGAGGGGGCGGACGTCGGGGCATATGTGAGCACGATGCTTCACTCGTTAATGGGATCGGAGGCCCCGACGGGCCCATTGGAGGTGGAGGGAGCTTATCGAGTTATGACGCGAAGACCGAGGGCTGGAGAAATATCTCGAGCTATAGTGTGAGATTTCTCCGATATAATGACAGAGAGATGGTCCTCAGATGGGTGAAGAAAACTCGGAACAGTAGGTGGGAGAACGCGGTGATCCGCGTATATCAAGATTGGAGTGCGGGGGTGGCGAGAAGGAGGGCGAGTTTCAATCGGGCCAAGGCGGTGCTTCACAAAAGGTCGGTCAAATTTGGAATGCTGCAACCGGCAAGACTGTGGGTCACACACCAAGGGAAGCACCACTACTTTGAGACGGCAGAAGAGGCGTGGACATTTATTGTGGAGGAGCAGCTGGAATAGGCGGGCCAGAAAAAGAACGTTGGGGACAAAGTGGTGGTGTGATTACGTGGGGTGAAGGGGGGGGAAAAAGGGGGAAGGGATGATTTCTCAAATTGTTAATCTTGCGACCCTGTAACTTTTCTCTCTTCCCCATGTCGTGGGGAAGGGGTGGGGGGGGGGGGAAGGATGAGGAATTGTGGGCGCCGGCCATTAGTGGTGGGGCCAAGTGGGAAACGCGGGCTTTGTTCCCGCACTATGGTAATCATGGCGGGAACAGGGAAGCAGGAAGGAGGGGGCCTCGTACAGTGGGGGCCGAGGTCACGGGGGGAAGCCGAGGTCAGCCAGAGTTTGCTGACTTCTGGGAGCAACATGGGGGGTGCAATTACGCTAGAAGAGGATCTAGCGGGGGGGGGGGGGGATTAACTGGGTTGCTGCTGCTGGGGAGAAGGGGGAGCTGGTACGGGGTGGGGTAGTCGAGGCAGGACGGCGCCGTCGGGGGGAGATACGGCTACGTGGGAACCGGGTGAGGAGCTGGATTAAAAAAGGGGATGGCTAGTCGACAAGGGGGGGGTAAAGAGCCCCCCAACCCGGCTGATCACGTGGAATGTGAGAGGGCTGAACGGGCCGATTAAAAGGGCACGGGTACTCGCACACCTAAAGAAATTAAAGGCAGATGTGGTTATGTTGCAGGAGACGCATTTGAAACTGATAGACCAGGTCAGACTACGCAAAGGATGGGTGGGGCAGGTGTTTCATTCGGGGCTAGACGCAAAAAACAGGGGGGTGGCTATACTAGTGGGGAAACAGGTACTGTTTGAGGCAAAGACCATAGTGGCGGGTAGCGGGAGTAGATACGTGATGGTGAGTGGCAGATTGCAAGGGGAGGCGGTGGTTCTAGTGAACGTATATGCCCCAAACTGGGATGATGCCAATTTTATGAGGCGAATGTTGGGACGTATCCCGGACCTAGAGGCGGGAAAGTTGGTAATGGGGGGAGACTTTAATACGGTGCTGGACCCAGGGCTGGACAGATCGAGGTCCAGGACCGGGAGGAGGCCGGCTGCAGCTAGGGTGCTCAAGGACTTTATGGAGCAGATGGGAGGAGTAGACCCCTGGAGATTTAGCAGGCCTAGGAGTAAGGAGTTCTCGTTTTTCTCCTATGTCCATAAAGTATATTCACGGATAGACTTTTTTGTATTGGGAAGGGCGCTGATCCCGAAGGTGACAGGGACGGAGTACACGGCAATAGCTATCTCGGACCACGCTCCACATTGGGTGGACCTGGAGATAGGGGAGGAAAAAGAACAGTACCCGCCCTGGAGAATGGACATGGGACTATTGGCAGATGAGAGGATATGTTTAAGGGTGAGGGGTGTATTGAAAGGTACTTGGAGCTTAACGACAATGGGGAGGTTCAGGTGGGAGTGGTCTGGGAGGCGTTGAAGGCAGTGGTTAGAGGGGAGCTGATATCTATTAGGGCACATAAAGGAAAGCAGGAGGGTAGGGAAAGGGAGCGGTTGCTGAAAGAACTTTTGAGGGTGGACAGACAATATGCGGAGGCACCGGAGGAGGGACTGTACAGGGAAAGGCAAAGGCTACATGTAGAATTTGACTTGTTGACTACGGGTAATGCAGAGGCACAATGGAGGAAGGCACAAGGTGTACAGTATGAATATGGGGAGAAGGCGAGCCCGTTGTTGGCCCACCAACTGGGGAAGAGGGAAGCAGCGAGGGAGATGGGGGGGGTGAGAGGCGAGGAGGGAGAGATGGAGCGGGGAGCGGAGAGTGTAAATGGGGTGTTCAAGGTATTCTACGAAAGATTATATAAAGCTCAGCCCCCGGAAGGGAAGGAGAGAATGATGTGCTTTCTGGATCAGCTGGAATTCCCTAAGGTGGAGGAGCAGGAGAGGGCGGGACTGGGAGCACAGATTGAGATGGAGGAGGTAGTGAAAGGGATTGGGAGCATGCAGGCGGGGAAGGCCCCGGGACCAGACGGATTCCCGGTGGAATTTTATAGGAAGTATGTGGACTTGCTGGCACCGCTTCTGACGAGAACCTTTCATGAGGCTAGGGAAAGGGGGCAGTTGCCCCCGGCTATGTCAGAGGCAAAGATATCGCTCCTCCGAAAGAAGGAAAAAGACCCGCTGCAATGCGGGTCCTATAGGCCCATTTCTCTTTTAAATGTGGATGCTAAGATTCTGGCCAAGGTAATGGCGACGAGGATAGAGGACTGTGTCCCGGGGGTGGTACATGAGGACCAGACTGGGTTTGTGAAGGGGAGACAGCTGAACACGAACATACGGAGATTGCTAGGGGTAATGATGATGCCCCCGCCAGAGGGGGAAGCGGAGATAGTGGTGCCGATGGATGCCGAGAAACCATTTGATAGAGTGGAGTGGGATTATCTGTGGGAGGTGCTGAGGAGATTTGGCTTCGGAGATGGATATATCGGATGGGTACAGCTGCTGTATAGGGCACCGATGGCGAGTGTGGTTACGAATGGACGGGGGTCTGATTATTTCCGGCTTTACAGAGGGACGAGGCAGGGATGTCCCCTGTCTCCGTTATTGTTTGCACTGGCGATTGAGCCCCTGGCCATGGCACTGAGGGGGTTCCAGGAAGTGGAGGGGAGTGTTTAGGGGAGGAGAAGAACACCGGGTATCTCTGTATGCGGATGATTTGTTGTTGTATGTGGCGGACCCGGTGGAGGGGATGCCAGAGATAATGCGGATACTTGGGGAGTTTGTGGATTTTTCGGGGTATAAATTGAACATGGGGAAAAGTGAGTTGTTTGTGGTGCATCCGGGGGAGCAGAGCAGGGAAATAGAGGATTTACCGCTGAGGAAGGTAACAAGAGACTTCCGATACTTGGGGATTCAGATAGCCAAGAATTGGGGAACCTTGCACCGGCTTAATTTAACACGATTGGTGGAACAGATGGAGGAGGACTTCAAGAGATGGGACATGGTGTCCCTGTCACTGGCGGGTAGGGTGCAGGCGGTTAAAATGGTGGTTCTCCCGAGATTCCTCTTTGTGTTTCAGTGCCTCCCAGTGATGATCACGAAGGCTTTTTTTAAGAGAATTGAGAAAAGCATTATGAGTTTTGTGTGGGCCGGGAAGACCCCGAGAGTGAGGAGGGGGTTCTTGCAGCGTAGTAGGGATGGGGGGGGGCGGGGGGGGGGGTTGGCACTACCGAGCCTAATTGATTATTACTGGGCCGCCAATATTTCAATGGTGTGTAAGTGGATGGGAGAAGGGGAGGGAGCGGCATGGAAGAGATTGGAGAGGGCGTCCTGCAAGGGGACCAGTTTACAAGCAATGGTGAAGGCACCGTTGCCGTTTTCACCGAAGAAATTCCCGGTGGTGGTGGCAACATTGAAAATTTGGGGGCAGTGGAGACGGCATGGGGGAAGGACGGGAGCCTCGGTGCGGTCCCCGATAAGAAATAAACATAGGTTTGTTCCGGGAAGAATGGATGGGGGATTTGGAGCATGGCAAAGAGCTGGGGTAGTACAATTGAGAGATCTGTTCGTAGATGGGACGTTTGAGAGTCTGGGAGCGCTGACGGAAAAATATGGGTTGCCCCAAGGGAATGCATTTCGGTATATGCAACTGAGGGCTTTTGCGAGGCAACAGGTGAGGGAATCCCCGCAGCTCCCGACGCAGGAGGTGCAGGATAGAGTGATTTCAGAGACATGGGTGGGGGATGGTAGGGTGTTGGACATATACAGGGAAATGAGGGACGAGGGGGAGATCATGGTAGATGAGCTGAAAGGGAAATGGGAAGAAGAGCTGGGGGAGGAGATTGAGGAGGGGCTGTGGGCTGATGCCCTACGTAGTGTAAACTCGTCGTCCTCGTGTGCCAAGCTAAGCCTGATACAATTCAAGGTTCTACACAGGGCGCATATGACTGGAGCACGGCTCAGTAAATTTTTGGGGGTAGAGGATAGGTGTGGGAGATGCTCGAGAAGCCCAGCGAATCACACCCACATGTTCTGGTCATGTCCAGCATTACAGGGGTTCTGGGTGGGGGTGGCGAAGGTGCTTTCGAAGGTGGTGGGGGTCCGGGTCGAGCCAAGCTGGGGGTTGGCTATATTCGGGGTTGCAGAAGAGCCGGGAGTGCAGGAGGCGAGAGAGGCTGATGTTTTGGCCTTTGCGTCCCTAGTAGCCCGGCACAGGATATTGCTTATGTGGAAGGAAGCCAAACCCCCGGGCGTGGAGACCTAGATAAACGACATGGCAGGGTTTATAAAGTTAGAATGGATCAAGTTCGTATTAAGGGGTTCGGCTCAAGGGTTCACCAGGCGGTGGCAACCGTTCGTCAACTACCTCACAGAACGATAGAGGGAATGAAAAGAAAGAAAGACAACAGCAGCAACCGGGGGGGGGGGGGGGGGGGGGGGGGGGGGGGGGGAGAAGAGAGATCCGGGCGGGCTCTTAGGGATGTCATTGTATATGTATAGACATTTGTTATAGGTAATGTATATGGAACTGTTGGATTGTATTTTTGGAGAGTAACTATTTTTGACAAGGCAGTTGCCATTTAGTTTTGTTTTTGTTTCTGTTTATATATTATTTATTTACTTGTTTAAAACTGGCCACTGTTATTTATAGTGCTTTATTGTTGTTTAAAAGAAAAACCATGTACTGTTATGTTTGGCCAAGAAATCTTGAATAAAATATATATTTTTTTAAAAGGAAGAAATAGCGAGATATCTGGATAGAAATTGTCCCATTCAGCAGATGCCGTATGGGTTCATGAAAGGCAGGTCATGTTTGACTAATTTATTGGAATTCTAAGTACATTACGAGTGCGGTAGACAAATGGGAACCGGTGGATGTGGTGTAGATACAGATTCCCAGGAGGCATTCGACAAGGTGCTACACAAAAAGTTGTTGCATAAAATAAGGGTGCACAGCGTTATGGTTAATGTATTAGCATGGGTAGAGGATTGGATAACTAACAGAAAGCAAAGAGTGGGGCTAAATGGGTGTTTTTCTGGTTGTTGAACAATGGCTAGCGGTGTGCCTCAGGGATCAGTTTTGGGACCGCAATTGTTTACAATTTACATAGATGATTTGGAGTTGGGGACCAGGCATGAGGTGTCAAAGTTCACAGATGACATCCATTTTGGTAGGGATAACAGCAAAATGGATAATTATTTAAATGGCAAAGAAATTGCAGCATGCTGCTGTGCAGAAAGACCTGTATGTCCTTGTGCATGAATTGCAAAAAGTTGGTTTACAGGTGCAGCAGGTAATTAAGGCAAATGGAATTTTGTCCTTCATTGCTAGAGGGATGGAGTTTAAAATCAGGGAGGTTATGTTGCAGCTGTATAGGGTGGTGGTAAGGCCACACGTGGAGTACTGTCTAGTTTCACAGTTTTGGGCTCCTTACTTGAGAAAGTATGGCACTGGAGTGGGTGCAGAGGAGATTCACTAGGTTGATTCCGGAGCGGAGAGGATTGGCCTACAAGGAGAGACTGAGTAAACTGGGACTATACTCATTGGAATTTAGAAGATTGATTGGGGGTGGGGGGAGATTGTTTCCACTGGCGGGTGAAACTAGAACTAAGGGCATAACCGCAAAATAAGGGGGAGCAGATTTAGGACTGAGTTGAGGAAGAACTTCTTCACCCAAAGGGTTGTAATTCTGGAATTCCCGGCCCAGTGAAGCAGTTGAGACGACCGCGTTGAATGTGTTTAAAGCAAGATAGGTAGATTTTTGAACAGTAAAGGAATAAAAGATTAGGGTGAGCGGCTAGTAAGTGGAGCTGAGTCCACAAAAAGATCAGCCATGATCTTATTGAATGGCGGAGCAGGATCGAGGGGCAGATGGCCGACTCCTGCTCCAAGTTCTTATGTTCTTATGACGTCTGAGGTTCTGCCTCCTTGTCTGATTTCTGATCATCGACTTTAGCTTTGAATCTCTTATTCTCATCCT
Organism: Scyliorhinus torazame; assembly: GCF_047496885.1. NCBI lineage: Eukaryota > Metazoa > Chordata > Chondrichthyes > Carcharhiniformes > Scyliorhinidae > Scyliorhinus > Scyliorhinus torazame. The sequence continues at coordinate 227,407,723 of NC_092709.1, forward strand.
AACCCTAACCCAACCAGCACCACCTCAACTTCAACAACACAAGGTGCTCACCTTGCCTTGTCAACGCCTTCTCTTACACACTCTAGCACCTCGCCATGTTTCTTTATTGCCTTGGCGGTCTTCTCACGTTTAATCCGGTCAGGGCCCGACACCTCCTCAATCGATTTCCGTAGACATGCAGGACACCAACTCCCACTGCTTGTCGAAGTGTTTTTCAAGCTATTTTGCTAGCATATCCGAGAGCATATCCGCTGTTATCAGGATGGTTTTCGTCATTAACACTGTCGCCGCTACTTTCTCTGCTGGCGAACTGTACGAATCCTTCAAGTCCGCTAAATAATTACCCTCTGTGGATGTTTTGCTTCCTTTTCCTTTTGGCATGTGTTTGGTGCAGGAACATTGTATTTATTATCAACCCAGAATACTTTCCTGCACAATACTCCGGAAAATCGGCAAAAAGGCCGATAAAGGGCAGCATGGTGGCACAGTGGGTTAGCCCTGCTGCCTCACGACGCCAAGGTGCCAGGTTCGATCACGGCTCTGGGTCACTGTCCGTGTGGAGTTTGCACATTCTCCCCGTGTTGACGTGGGTTTCGCCCCCACAACCCAAAGATATGCAGGCTAGGTGGATTGGCACGCTAAATTGCCCCCTTAATTGGAAAAAAATGAATTGGGTACTCTAAATTTATTTTTCAAAAGGCCGATTAAAAACGGAGATCCATTCGGAGCTACCTAGTGCGCAACCTCCCCTCGCATGACTCTACCAGTAGCCTGATCACTGAAATATGAGTGGATTGCTGAACCAATTAATCAGATCTGCCTTAGTTGCACCTACCATTTAATTTGCAATGTATAGTTTATATTCAAACACAACTCGTCTGTTAATTCATGTTTAACTCGCCTTGGGGCAGGCATCGATTTCACTGTTGCTAAAAAAAGATAAGGATCCGACGGAAGTGTGTGTCGTATAGGCCCACATCACTTCTGAATGTGGACGCAAAGATATTGGCGAAGGTGCTGGCGGGTAGGCTGGAGGAGTGCCTCCCGAAGGTGATAGGTGAAGATCAGACGGGGTTCGTGAGAGGGAGGCAGCTTTCTTCGAACATTAGGAGGGTTTTGAACGTCGTTATGGCACCAGCGGAAGGGAAGGAAACAGAGGTGATTGTGGCATTGGACGCCGAGAAGGCATTTTGATCGGGTAGAATGGGGTACTTGATGGCAGTTCTGGAGCGGTTTGGGATTGGACCAAGATTTGTGAACTGGGTAAAGCTACTGTATAAGGAGCCGAAGGCGAGTGTCGCACAAACAACATCAGCTCGAGATACTTTTCTCTCCACCGTGGGACGAGCAGGGATGTCCTATGTCTCCCCTGCTGTTTGCACTTGCGATTGAACCGTTGGCCATTGAATTAAGAAGTTCGGGAGCATGGAAAGGAATAGTGCGGGGGAGGGGGGATAGAGCATAGGGTGTCCTTATATGCCGACGACTTGCTGTTATATGTGTCGGAACCGAGTGTGTCGATAGGGGGAATATTGGAGCTACTGCGAGTATTTGGGTCTTTTTCGGGGTACAAGCTGAACCTAGACAAGTGAGTATTTTGTGGTGTCTCGGCCAGGGGAGGGGGCAGGGTTAGGGGGTGGGCTGCCATTCCATAGAGCAGGGACTCACTTTAGGTATCTGGGGTGCAGGTTGCCCGGGAGTGGGGAGGCTTCACAGGTACAACATCTCTAGTTTGGTGGGAGAGTGAAAGCCGATCTGGCAAGGTGGGATGGCCTTCCTCTGTCACTGGCGGGTCGGGTACAGGCGGTTAAAATGAATGTGTTGCCACGATTTCTGTTTATTTTTCCAATGCCTGCCGATTTTCCTGCCAAAGGCTTTTTTCAGGGGGATGAGGGAAGGAATACCTCATTCATATTGGGGAGGGAAGGTGGCCAGAGTGAGAAAGGTGCTGCTACAGAGGGGAAGTCAGGCAGGGGGTTTGGGTCTTCCGAACCTGATGTACTACTACTGGGCGACGAATGTGGAGAAGGTGCAGAGCTGGGTCAGAGGGGTTGATTCCTAGTAGGTCAGAATGGAGGAGAGTTTGTGCAGGGAATCGGGACTGAAAGCAACAGCGCCGCTCCCGATAGCTCCGGGGAAATACTCAGGGAGTCCGGTAATATTAACTTCATTGAAAATCTGGAGGCAGTTCCGCCAACACTTCGGGTTGGGGGCAGGGTCAAGTGAAATGCCGATTCGGGGGAACACAGATTTGAGCCAAGGAGGTGGGATGGAAATTCCGGAAAATGGGAAGAGAAGGGGATTAAGACGCTAAAAGATTTGTTTCTTAGGGTCGGTTTGCAGGATTGAAGGAGCTAGAAGCGAAGTATGGGCTGGAGCAGGGGAAATGTTTAGATACATGCAGATTCGAGATTTTGCCAGAAAGGAGATACAGAGCTTCCCAGAGGAACTGGCCTCCACATTGCTGGACGAGGTGCTGACAACAAGGGGACTGGAGAACGGGGGTAGTGTCAGCGGTGTACGGAGCTATTTTGGAAGAGGATAAGGCACCACTGGAAGGGATCAAAGCAAAGTGGGAGGAAGAGTTGGGAGAGGTCATAGAGGATAGGGTCTGGTGTGAGGTGCTCTGGAGTGAATGCCTCCACCTCGTGCGCGAGGTTGGGGCTGATACAGCTGAAGGTGGTATACAGAGCACACCTCGCGAGGATGAGCCGATTCTTTGAAGGAGTAGAAGATGTGTGTGAACGTTGCGGGGGGGTGGGCCCCGCTAACCATGTTCATATGTTTTGGTCCTGTCCAAAGCTAGAGGATTACTGGAAGGAGAATTTTAGGGTAATTTCCAAGGTGTTGCATGTGAAACTGGACCCGGGTCCCCGGGAGGCCATATTCGGGGGTGTCGGACCAGCCTGGGTTGGTAACGGGTGCAGAGGCAGATATCGTAACCTTCGCCTCGTTGATAGCCCGAAGGCGGATCCTGATGGGATGGAGGGCAGCCTCTCCACCCTGTGCCCTGGCGTGACAGGGGAACCTGTTGGAATTCTTGACTCTTGAGAAGGTTAAGTTTGAACTGAGGGGCAGGGACGGAGGAGTTCTACAAGTCATGGGCATTATTCATTATGCACTTTCAAGAACTGAATAACATCGAACATTAGTGGGGGGGGGGGGGGGGCTGTGCGTATTAGGGGGGGGCTGTGCGTATTAAGGGTGACTATGGGTAATCCCGGATTCCTTTTTGTCATTTGTTTATGTAAACATGCGGGCCAATGTTTGGGGGTTGGTGGGAGGATGGGATCGTCGCTATTGTTATGCGGACTGATTATTGTTTATTGTTGGTGGGTGTAAATTTGGAGAGAAAATGTGAAAAAGGAGAATAAAAATATATATTTTTTTTTTAATTATGTTTAACTCATGTTAATTTTGGGTGTTAAAGTATAGGATAGATAGTATTTAATCTTTAGCACAGTGGTTGTCACAGCGTCAGGGTCCCAGAGTCTGCACATTCTCCGTGTCTGCATGGGTTTCCTCCGGGTGCTCCAGTTTCCTCCCAAAAGACCCGAAAGATATGCTTGTTGGGTGAGTTGGACATTCTGAATTCTCCCTAAGTGTACCCCGAACGGGCGCCGTAGTTGCCAGTCTCTTCTTATACTCTCTCTTTACTTCTCTCATACTTTCTTTCACTTCCCCTCTGAAGCATATCTGGCTCTCTACCAGCCCAAATTCTCTATTAACCAGAATGTTTTCTGATTGGAGATGTCAAACTCACCTGCAACAGTTATTAGCAGCTTATCCTCTGGTTTCAGCCTCTCGCTGTTCTCCAGCACCATCTCCCCTTGGCGCCACTCAAGATTTGAGCATGCCCACACCTCTCATGAGACCTCAATGCCCACGTGATCACCTTGGAGCTTTCTATCTGAACGAAAATACAGAACTCACCTTGCATTCCAGTTATTTCATTAACCAGTACCTCCCTTTCCTGGATTATGACCATAGACATAAGACACAGGAGCAGAATTAGGCCCTCGAGCCTGCAAGTTCTATTTTCTGAATGGAAGATGTACAATCTCCCCATTTCAATAAATATTTTCTATAAAACAACAAAGATTGGGCGGTGTAGTGGTTAACACTGCTGCCTCACGCCGCTCAGGACTCGGGTTCGATCCCGGCCCCGGATTCACTGGTCGTGTGGAGTTTGCACATTCTCCCTGTGTCTGGTGGGTTTTCCCACAACCCAAAGATGTGCAGGTTAGGTGGATTGACCGCGCTGAATTGCCCTTAATTGCAAAATAAAGAATTGGGTACTCTATTCATTTTTTAAAAATAAAACAACAGAGATTAATGTTTCCATACCGTGGAAATGTAGCTAACTCAATGCAGGACTCCTCCCCATATGAACAAATCCAGATTCCAGGAATTCAAGTGCATTGTAAATATCGTTGATAACTCTGCTGCTGGATTATGGACATCAAAGTAAAATGAAGAGAACTAGTCTGCAAGTGCTTGTATCAATTATCCAGTTAACAAAGGCGGCTAAGTTACAACCACACAAAGATCACTCCCAAAAACAAGACCCTAAAACCCAATGTTTAAGCACAAAAAAATGCTTACATGTCCACACTGAGACAAACATTCCTCATTTATTTTAAGTTGAGATACATAAATGCTACTGGATCCCTAATTGACAATAGTTTAATGTAGCACCTTTAGGAACAAAAGCAGGTCAGTCAGCCATTGCAATTAGATGATTGTATCCAAGTCCATCTAACCACATCTAACCCTTAATACCCTTGCTTAAAAAAAATCTCAGCTTCGACATGGCCTCAACAGCTATTTGCAGGAAGAGCTCTAAATCCTTGTGTTGAAGAAATGCTTCCTGAATTCACCCGAATAGCCTAGCTCTAAGTTAGAGGTTACATCCTCTTGTTCTGCACTCCCCTATCAGGAGATATACCGCCTCTCTGTCTGTCCTATTTACTCCTTTAATCATCAATTCATTTATCCTTTAATCTTCTGCACACAAGGGAATACAGGTTTTGTTTATGCAACCTGACCTCTTAATTTAATCCTTTCGCTTCAGTATCATTCTGGCGAGCCTGGTCAGCATCTCCTGCAAGGCTAATGTACTCTTCCAGAGGTTGCAGCACCCAGATGGGGTCTAACAAGTGCTCCGTACAGCTCTAAAATAGGTCCCACCAGTTTGTATTTTCAGCTCGCTCACATAAAGCCAACATTCCATGTGACAGTCTCATTATTTCTTGAGTACCTGTCCATTACCACATACGCGGACCCCTAAAATCTTTGATCCTTCAAAATATTTGGATTCTCAACATTTAGAAAATGCTCAGATCTAGCTTCCTTAAGTCCAAAGTGCATGAATTAGAAAAGCACCCAATGGCACTTATTGTTGCTTAGCAAAAGAAACTTGAAATTAGCTCAATTAAAGCTGTTAAAATACATTGATTAAAGAAAGCCACAATACCCAAATCAATAATACATGAGTAACTGAAGTACAAGATTAAATTGTATGTTGCCACCTGAAATATATTGTCTTTAGAAATATACAACAGTAGATGGACAAAACTTGATGACACAGTGACATCTAGTGGAATAGAATGCAAGAATAATAGAAAATACATTAGGTTAGATTAGAAAAGTAATTTCTTCTTCATTTTACTTTTGAATTGTGTGCTTAATCTCCGAGCAGTACCCACTTGCTTTTTGATTCTTCCTGCCAAAGTGGACAAGTTCACATCACATTTTCCCACATTACATTCCATCTGCCAAATTTTTGCCTACTCAGTTAACCTATCTATATCCCTTTGTAGACTCTTGACATCTTCCTCCCCGACCTATTTTGTGTCAGTAAATTTAGCAACCTTACATTCATCCTGCCTTCCAAATCATATACACAGATTGCAATTAGTTGAGATGCCAGCAATGACCTCTGTGGGCACTCCACTAGTTACAGCCTGCCAACCCAAAATGACCCTTCATTATGACTCTCTCTTCCCTGTTAGTTACCCAATCCTTTATTCAAGCTAATATGCTAGTCTACAGCATGAGACTGCAGACTATTAGTCGTAATCTTTGATGTGGCATCTTATCAAATGCCTTTTGGAATTCCAAGTAAACCTACATCTAAAGGTTCCCCTTTATCCACCTTGATTATTACTTCCTCAAATAAATCTAACAAATTAGTCAAACATTATTTCCCTTTCATGGATTACAGCATTGGTTCAAAGATGGACTAAAGCATGAACTAAAGGTGAGAGTGACTTCCCTCGACATCAGGGCAGTATTTGACCTGAGTAAGACATTAAGAGTGGTAGGAAAACTGAAGTCAAATGGAAATACGGGAGGAAATTCTCCAATGGTTGGAGTCATAGCTGGCACAAAAGGGAGGGTGGTTGTGGTTGTTGGAGGTCAATCATCTCAGTCCTGTGACATCACTGCAGGAGTTCCTCAGGGTAGTGTCCTAGGCCCAAACATCTTCAGCTGCTTCAATAACCTTCCCCCCCCATCATAAGGTCAGAGGTGGGGTGTTCACTTTGATTGCACATTGTTCAGTACCATTCCCAAAATCTCAGACACTGAAGCAGCCCATGTCCACATGCAGCAAAAGTCAGAACAATACCAAGGCTTGAACGAATAAGTGACAAATAACATTCGCACACACAAGTGTCAGGCAGTGACCATTTCCAACGCGAGAATTTAACCGTCTCCCCTTGACAGTCAATGGCATTATCATCACTGAATTTCCCCCCCACTACGATCAACATCCATGGGGTTTCCACTGATCAGAAACTGAACTGGACCAGCCATATAAAAATCATGGCGGCAAAAGCAGGTCAAAGCCTAGGAATTGTGCAGTGAGTAGCTCACCTCCTGACTCCCTAAAGCCGTTCACCATCCACAAGGCACAAGTTTTGAGTGTAATGGAATACTCTCCACTTCTCCTGAAACAAGTGCAGTTCCAACAACACTCAAGAGCTCAAGACCATCGAGGGCAAATCCGTCCTCTTGATTTACACCCCATCCACGACCTTAAACATCCCCTTCTTCTACTACCAATGCACATGGCAGCACTGTATTATCGACAATTCATCAAGGCTCCTTCGACAACACCTTCCAAATCCTGGACTTCTACCACCTAGAAGGACAAGTGCAGCAGATGCATGGGGACACCAAGATCCCCTCCAAAGAACTGATACTATATAAATTCTTTCCTGTCACAGGGTCAAATCTTGAAGTCCCTCCCTCGCAGCATTTTAGGTGTCCCTATACCTCATGTACTGCCGCTATTGAAGGCAACAGCTCACCACCAACTTCTCAAGGGCAATTGGGGATGGGCAAAAAAACGCTGGCCGAGCCAGCAACAACCACAACTCGTGAAGTAATTTTAAAAACAGGTTTACTCTGCCTGATTGTATTCTCATTTTCTGAATGTCCTGCTATTACTTCCTTAATAATGGATTCTGGCATTTTTCCGATGACAGATGTCAGGCTAACAACATAGATTTCTTTCCGTCGACGTCCTTTCTTGAATATGTGCGTTGCATTTGCAATTTTCCAATCCTCTGGTAACTTTCCAGTAGCTAGCGTATTTTGGAATAATATAACCAAAAGGTTTGCTGTATCTCATTTTTTACCATCCAAGGATGCAAGTTATGAATTCTAAGGGAATCATCAGCTTTCACGAACAACTTTTTCCTGGACATTTTGCCCAGTGAATGTGATTATTTAAAGATCCATGCACTCTTTTGTCCCTTCATTTCCAAGTATTCTTGGGATTTCTTTCATGTTGAATCACACTGCCCAGCCTCACCGTCCTTTCAATCACACCGCACTGCCTCACTCCCCCTTCCCAAACACACCGCACTGCCTCACCCCCCCCTTCCCAATCACACCGCACTGCTTCACCCCCCCTTCCCAATCACACCGCACTGCCTCACTCCCCCTTCCCAATCACACCGCACTGCCTCTCTCCCCCTTCCAATCACACCGCACTGCCTCACTCCCCCCTTCCCAATCACACCGCACTGCCTCACCCCCCCCTTCCCAATCACACCGCACTGCCTCACTCCCCTTCCCAATCACGCCGCACTGCCTCACTCCCCCTTCCAATCACACCGCACTGCCTCACCCCCCCTTCCCAATCACACCGCACTGCCTCACCCCCCTCCCCAATCACACCGCACTGCCTCACTCCCCCTACCAATCACACCGCACTGCCTCACTCCCCCCTTCCAAATCACACCGCACTGCCTTACCCCCCATTCCCAATCACACCGCACTGCCTCATCCGCCCCCCTTCCCAATCACACCGCACTGCCACACCCCCCCCTTCCCAAACACACCGCACGGCCTCACCCCCACTCCCAATCACACCGCCCTGACTCACTCCTCCCCTTCCCAATCACACCGCACTGCCTCGCCACCCTTCCCAATCACACCGCACTGCCTCATCCCCCCTTCCCAATCACACCGCACTGCCTCACCCCCCATTCCCAATCACACCGCACTGCCTCACTCCCCCTTCCAATCACACCGCACTGCCTCACTCCCCCCTTCCCAATCACACCGCACTGCCTCACCCCCCCTTCCCAATCACACCGCACTGCCTCACTCCCCCCTTCCCAATCACACCGCACTGCTTCACCCCCCTCCTTCCCAATCACACCGCACTGCCTCACCCCCCCTTCCCAATCACACCGCACTGCCTCACTCCCCCCTTCCCAATCACACCGCACGGCTTCACCCCCCTCCTTCCCAATCACACCGCACTGCCTCATCCCCCCTTCCCAATCACACCGCACTGCCTCACTCCCCCTTCCCAATCACACCGCACTGCCTCACCCCCCTTCCCAATCACACCGCACTGCTTCACCCCCCCTTCCCAATCACACCGCACTGCCTCACCCCCCCTTCCCAATCACACCGCACTGCCTCACTCCCCCCTTCCCAATCACACCGCACTGCTTCACCCCCCTCCTTCCCAATCACACCGCACTGCCTCACCCCCCCTTCCCAATCACACCGCACTGCCTCACTCCCCCCTTCCCAATCACACCGCACTGCTTCACCCCCCTCCTTCCCAATCACACCGCACTGCCTCATCCCCCCTTCCCAATCACACCGCACTGCCTCACTCCCCCTTCCCAATCACACCGCACTGCCTCACCCCCCCCTTCCCAATCACACCGCACTGCCTCACCCCCCCTTCCCAATCACAGCGCACTGCCTCACCCCCCCCCTTCCCAAACACCGCACTGCCTCACCCCACCTTCCCAATCACACCGCACTGCTTCACCCCCCCCTTCCCAATCACACCGCACTGCCTCACCCCCCTTTCCCAATCACACCGAACTGCCTCACTCCCCCCTTCCCAATCACACCGCACTGCCTCACCCCCCCCCCATCCCAATCACGCCGCACTGCCTCACTCCCCCTTCCCAATCACACCGCACTGCCTCACGCCCCCTTCCCAATCACACCGCACTGCCTCACCCGCCCCTTCCCAATCACACCGCACTGCCTCACCCGCCCTTCCCAATCACACCGCACTGCCTCACCCCCCCATTCCCAAACACACCGCACTGCCTAACTCCCCCTCCCCAATCACACCGCACTGCCTCACCCCCCCTTCCCAATCACACCGCACTGCCTCACCCCCCCTTCCCAATCACACCGCACTGCCTCACTCCCCTTCCCAATCACGCCGCACTGCCTCACTCCCCCTTCCAATCACACCGCACTGCCTCACCCCCCCTTCCCAATCACACCGCACTGCCTCACCCCCCTCCCCAATCACACCGCACTGCCTCACTCCCCCTTCCAATCACACCGCACTGCCTCACTCCCCCCTTCCAAATCACACCGCACTGCCTTACCCCCCATTCCCAATCACACCGCACTGCCTCATCCGCCCCCCTTCCCAATCACACCGCACTGCCACACCCCCCCTTCCCAAACACACCGCACGGCCTCACCCCCCTTCCCAATCACACCGCACTGCCTCGCCACCCTTCCCAATCACACCGCACTGCCTCATCCCCCCTTCCCAATCACACCGCACTGCCTCACCTCCCATTCCCAATCACACCGCACTGCCTCACTCCCCCTTCCAATCACACCGCACTGCCTCACTCCCCCCTTCCCAATCACACCGCACTGCCTCACCCCCCCTTCCCAATCACACCGCACTGCCTCACTCCCCCCTTCCCAATCACACCGCACTGCTTCACCCCCCTCCTTCCCAATCACACCGCACTGCCTCACCCCCCCCTTCCCAATCACACCGCACTGCCTCACCCCCCCTTCCGAATCACACCGCACTGCCTCACTCCCCCTTCCCAATCACACCGCACTGCCTCACTCCCCCTTCCAATCACACCGCACTGCCTCACTCCCCCTTCCCAATCACACCGCACTGCCTCACCCCCCCTTCCCAATCACACCGCACTGCCTCACTCCCCCCTTCCCAATCACACCGCACTGCTTCACCCCCCTCCTTCCCAATCACACCGCACTGCCTCACCCCCCCTTCCCAATCACACCGCACTGCCTCACTCCCCCTTCCCAATCACACCGCACTGCCTCACCCCCCCCTCCCAATCACACCGCACTGCCTCACCCCCCCTTCCCAATCACAGCGCACTGCCTCACCCCCCCTTCCCAAACACCGCACTGCCTCACACCACCTTCCCAATCACACCGCACTGCTTCACCCCCCCCTTCCCAATCACAACGCACTGCCTCACCCCCCTCTTCCCAATCACACCGAACTGCCTCACCCCCCCCCTTCCCAATCACACCGCACTGCCTCACCCCCCCTTCCCAATCACACCGCACTGCCTCACCCCCACTTCCCAATCACAGCGCACTGCCTCACCCCCCACTTCCCAAACACTCCGCACTGCCTCACTCCCCCTTCCAATCACACCGCACTGCCTCACTCCCCCTTCCCAATCACACCGCACTGCCTCACCCCCCCTTCCCAATCACACCGCACTGCCTCACTCCCCCCTTCCCAATCACACCGCACTGCTTCACCCCCCTCCTTCCCAATCACACCGCACTGCCTCACCCCCCCTTCCCAATCACACCGCACTGCCTCACTCCCCCTTCCCAATCACACCGCACTGCCTCACCCCCCCCTCCCAATCACACCGCACTGCCTCACCCCCCCTTCCCAATCACAGCGCACTGCCTCACCCCCCCTTCCCAAACACCGCACTGCCTCACACCACCTTCCCAATCACACCGCACTGCTTCACCCCCCCTTCCCAATCACAACGCACTGCCTCACCCCCCTCTTCCCAATCACACCGAACTGCCTCACCCCCCCCTTCCCAATCACACCGCACTGCCTCACCCCCCCTTCCCAATCACACCGCACTGCCTCACCCCCACTTCCCAATCACAGCGCACTGCCTCACCCCCCCCTTCCCAAACACTCCGCACTGCCTCACTCCCCCTTCCCAATCACACCGCACTGCCTCACACCCCCTTCCCAATCACACCGCACTGCCTCACCCCCACTTCCCAATCACACCGCACTGCCTCACCCCCCCCTCCCAAACACACCGCACTGCCTCACCCCCCCTTCCCAATCACACCGCACTGCCTCACCCCCCCTTCCCAATCACACCGCACTGCCTCACTCCCCTTCCCAATCACGCCGCACTGCCTCACCCCCCTCCCCAATCACACCGCACTGCCTCACTCCCCCTTCCAATCACACCGCACTGCCTCACTCCCCCCTTCCAAATCACACCGCACTGCCTTACCCCCCATGCCCAATCAAACCGCACTGCCTCATCCGCCCCCCTTCCCAATCACACCGCACTCCCACACCCCCCCCCTTCCCAAACACACCGCACGGCCTCACCCCCCTTCCCAATCACACCGCACTGCCTCACTCCTCCCCTTCCAAATCACACCGCACTGCCTCGCCACCCTTCCCAATCACACCGCACTGCCTCACCCCCCATTCCCAATCACACCGCACTGCCTCACCCCCCCTTCCCAATCACACCTCACTGCCTCACCCCCCCTTCCCAATCACACCGCACTGCCTCACCCCCCCTTCCCAATCACACCGCACTGCCTCACCACCCCTTCCCAATCACACCGCACTGCCTCACTCCCCCCTTCCCAATCACACCGCACTGCCTCACCCCCCCTTCCCAATCACACCGCACTGCCTCAACCCCACTTCCCAATCACACCGCACAGCCTCACCCCCCCCCCTTCCCAATCACACCGCACTGCCTCACTCCCCCCTTCCCAATCACACCGCACTGCCTCAACCACTTCCCAATCACACCGCACTGCCTCACCCCCCCTTCCCAATCACACCGCACTGCCTCACACCCCCTTCCCAATCACACCGCACTGCCTCACCCCCCCTTCCCAATCACACCGCACTGCCTCACCACCCCTTCCCAATCACACCGCACTGCCTCACTCCCCCCTTCCCAATCACACCGCACTGCCTCACCCCCCCTTCCCAATCACACCGCACTGCCTCAACCCCACTTCCCAATCACACCGCACAGCCTCACCCCCCCCCCCTTCCCAATCACACCGCACTGCCTCACTCCCCCCTTCCCAATCACACCGCACTGCCTCAACCACTTCCCAATCACACCGCACTGCCTCACCCCCCCTTCCCAATCACACCGCACTGCCTCACACCCCCTTCCCAATCACACCGCACTGTCTCACCCCCCCTTCCCAATCACACCGCACTGCCTCACTCCCCTTCCCAATCACACCGCACTGCCTCACCCCCCCCCCTTCCCAATCACACCGCACTGCCTCACCCCCCCCTTCCCAAACACTCCGCACTGCCTCACTCCACCTTCCCAATCACACCGCACTGCCTCACCCCCCCTTCCCAATCACACCGCACTGCCTCACCCCCACTTCCCAATCACACCGCACTGCCTCACCCCCCCCCTTCCCAAACACACCGCACTGCCTCACCCCCCCTTCCCAATCACACCGCACTGCCTCACCCCCCCCTTCCCAATCACACCGCACTGCCTCACTCCCCTTCCCAATCACGCCGCACTGCCTCACCCCCCTCCCCAATCACACCGCACTGCCTCACTCCCCCTTCCAATCACACCGCACTGCCTCACTCCCCCCTTCCAAATCACACCGCACTGCCTTACCCCCCATGCCCAATCAAACCGCACTGCCTCATCCGCCCCCCTTCCCAATCACACCGCACTCCCACACCCCCCCCCTTCCCAAACACACCGCACGGCCTCACCCCCCTTCCCAATCACACCGCACTGCCTCACTCCTCCCCTTCCCAATCACACCGCACTGCCTCGCCACCCTTCCCAATCACACCGCACTGCCTCACCCCCCATTCCCAATCACACCGCACTGCCTCACCCCCCCTTCCCAATCACACCTCACTGCCTCACCCCCCCTTCCCAATCACACCGCACTGCCTCACCCCCCCTTCCCAATCACACCGCACTGCCTCACCACCCCTTCCCAATCACACCGCACTGCCTCACTCCCCCCTTCCCAATCACACCGCACTGCCTCACCCCCCCTTCCCAATCACACCGCACTGCCTCAACCCCACTTCCCAATCACACCGCACAGCCTCACCCCCCCCCCTTCCCAATCACACCGCACTGCCTCACTCCCCCCTTCCCAATCACACCGCACTGCCTCAACCACTTCCCAATCACACCGCACTGCCTCACCCCCCCTTCCCAATCACACCGCACTGCCTCACACCCCCTTCCCAATCACACCGCACTGCCTCACCCCCCCTTCCCAATCACACCGCACTGCCTCACCACCCCTTCCCAATCACACCGCACTGCCTCACTCCCCCCTTCCCAATCACACCGCACTGCCTCACCCCCCCTTCCCAATCACACCGCACTGCCTCAACCCCACTTCCCAATCACACCGCACAGCCTCACCCCCCCCCTTCCCAATCACACCGCACTGCCTCACTCCCCCCTTCCCAATCACACCGCACTGCCTCAACCACTTCCCAATCACACCGCACTGCCTCACCCCCCCTTCCCAATCACACCGCACTGCCTCACACCCCCTTCCCAATCACACCGCACTGTCTCACCCCCCCTTCCCAATCACACCGCACTGCCTCACTCCCCTTCCCAATCACACCGCACTGCCTCACCCCCCCCCTTCCCAATCACACCGCACTGCCTCACTCCCCCTTCCAATCACACCGCACTGCCTCACTCCGCCCTTCCCAATCACACCGCACTGCCTCACCCCCCCTTCCCAATCACACCGCACTGCCTCACCCCCCCTTCCCAATCACACCGCACAGCCTCCCCCCCCCTTCCCAATCACACCGCACTGCCTCACTCCCCCCTTCCCAATCACACCGCACTGCCTCAACCACTTCCCAATCACACCGCACTGCCTCACACCCCCTTCCCAATCACACCGCACTGCCTCACTCCCCCTTCCCAATCACACCGCATTGCCTCACCCCCTTCCCAAACACACCGCACGGCCTCACTCCCCTTCCCAATCACAACTCACTGCCGCACTCACCTTCCCAATCACACCGCAAGACCTCACTACCCCCTTCCCAATCACACCGCACGGCCTCTCTCCCCTTCCCAATCACACCGGACGGCCTCACTCCCCTTCCCAATCACACCGCACTGCCCCTTCCCCCCCCCCCTCCCAATCACACCGCACTGCCTCACCCCCCCCTTCCCAATCACACCGCACTGCCTCACCCCCCCCTTCCCAATCACACCGCACTGCCTCACCTCCCCCTTCCCAATCACATCGCACTGCCGCACCCCCTTTCCCAATCACACCGCACTGCCTCACCCCCTTCCCAATCACACCGCACTGCCTCATTCCCCGCCTTCCCAATCACACCGCACTGCCTCACCCCCCCCTTCCCAATCACACCGCACTGCCTCACCCCTCCCTTCCCAATCACACCGCACTGCCTCACGCCCCATTCCCAATCACACCGTACTGCTTCACCCCCCTTCCCAATCACACCGCACTGCCTCACCCCCCTTCCCAATCACACCAAACTGCCTCACCTCCCTTCCCAAACACACCGCACTGCCTCACCCCCCCCCTTCCCAATCACACCGCACTGCCTCCCCCCCCATTCCCAATCATACCGCACTGCCTCACCCCCCTTCCCAAACACACCGCACTGCCTCACTCCCCCCTTCCCAATCATACCGCACTGTCTCACTCCCCCCTTCCCAATCACACCGCACTGCCTCACCCCCCCTTCCCAATCACACCGCACTGCCTCACCCCCTTCCCAATCACACCGCACTGCCTCACCCCCCCTTCCCAATCACACCGCACTGCCTCACCCCCCCTTCCCAATCACACCGCACTGCCTCAACCCCCTTCCCAAACACTCCGCACTGCCTCACCCCCCATTCCCAATCACACCGTACTGCTTCACCCCCCTTCCCAATCACACCGCACTGCCTCACCCCCCTTCCCAATCACAACGAACTGCCTCACCTCCTTTCCCAAACACACCGCACTGCCTCACCCCCCCCCTTCCCAATCACACCGCACTGCCTCACCCCCCATTCCCAATCACACCGCACTGCCTCACCCCCCCTTCCCAAACACACTGCACTGCCTCACCCCGCCCCTTCCCAATCACACCGCACTGCCTCACTCCCCTTCCCAATCACACCGCACTGCCTCACCCCCCCTTCCCAATCACACCGCACTGCCTCACTCCCCCTTCCCAATCACACCGCACTGCCTCACCCCCCCCTTCCCAATCACACCGCACTGCCTCACCCCCCCTTCCCAATCACAGCACACTGCCTCACCCCCCCCCTTCCCAAACACCGCACTGCCTCACCCCACCTTCCCAATCACACCGCACTGCTTCACCCCCCCCTTCCCAATCTCACCGCACTGCCTCACCCCCCCTTCCCAATCACACCGACCGAACTGCCTCACCCCCCCCTTCCCAATCACACCGCACTGCCTCACTCCCCCCTTCCCAATCACACCGCACTGCCTCACCCCCCCCCATCCCAATCACACCACACTGCCTCACCCCCCCCTTCCCAATCACAGCGCACTGCCTCACCCCCCCCCTTCCCAATCACAGCGCACTGCCTCATCCGCCCCCCTTCCCAATCACACCGCACTGCCACACCCCCCCTTCCCAAACACACCGCACGGCCTCACCCACCTTCCCAATCACACCGCACTGCCTCACTCCTCCCCTTCCCAATCACACCGCACTGCCTCGCCACCCTTCCCAATCACACCGCACTGCCTCACCCCCCATTCCCAATCACACCGCACTGCCTCACTCCCCCTTCCAATCACACCGCACTGCCTCACTCCCCCCTTCCCAATCACACCGCACTGCCTTACCCCCCCTTCCCAATCACACCGCACTGCCTCACTCCCCCCTTCCCAATCACACCGCACTGCTTCACCCCCCTCCTTCCCAATCACACCGCACTGCCTCACCCCCCCTTCCCAATCACACCGCACTGCCTCACTCCCCCTTCCCAATCACACCGCACTGCCTCACCCCCCCCTCCCAATCACACCGCACTGCCTCACCCCCCCTTCCCAAACACAGCGCACTGCCTCACCCCCCCCTTCCCAAACACCGCACTGCCTCACCCCACCTTCCCAATCACACCGCACTGCTTCACCCCCCCCTTCCCAATCACACCGCACTGCCTCACTCCCCCCTTCCCAATCACACCGAACTGCCTCACCCCCCCCCTTCCCAATCACACCGCACTGCCTCACTCCCCCCTTCCCAATAACACCGCACTGCCTCACCCACCCCCCATTCCAATCACACCGCACTGCCTCACTCCCCCTTCCCAATCACACCGCACTGCCTCACCCCCCCTTCCCAATCACACCGCACTGCCTCACCCCCCCTTCCCAATCGCACCGCACTGCCTCACCCCCCCCTTCCCAAACACACCGCACTGCCTCACCCCCCCTTCCCAATCACACCGCACTGCCTCACCCCCCCTTCCCAATCACACCGCACTGCCTCACTCCCCTTCCCAATCACGCCGCACTGCCTCACCCCCCTCCCCAATCACACCGCACTGCCTCACTCCCCCTTCCAATCACACCGCACTGCCTCACTCCCCCCTTCCAAATCACACCGCACTGCCTTACCCCCCATTCCCAATCACACCGCACTGCCTCATCCACCCCCCTTCCCAATCACACCGCACTCCCACACCCCCCCCCCTTCCCAAACACACCGCACGGCCTCACCCCCCTTCCCAATCACACCGCACTGCCTCACTCCTCCCCTTCCCAATCACACCGCACTGCCATGCCACCCTTCCCAATCACACCGCACTGCCTCACCCCCCATTCCCAATCACACCGCACTGCCTCACCCCGCCTTCCCAATCACACCTCACTGCCTCACCCCCCTTCCCAATCACACCGCACTGCCTCACCCCCCCTTCCCAATCACACCGCACAGCCTCCCCCCCCTTCCCAATCACACCGCACTGCCTCACTCCCCCCTTCCCAATCACACCGCACTGCCTCAACCACTTCCCAATTACACCGCACTGCCTCACACCCCCTTCCCAATCACACCGCACTGCCTCACACCCCCTTCCCAATCACACCGCACTGCCTCACTCCCCCTTCCCAATCACACCGCATTGCCTCACCCCCTTCCCAAACACACCGCACGGCCTCACTCCCCTTCCCAATCACAACTCACTGCCGCACTCACCTTCCCAATCACACCGCAAGACCTCACTACCCCCTTCCCAATCACACCGCACGGCCTCTCTCCCCTTCCCAATCACACCGGACGGCCTCACTCCCCTTCCCAATCACACCGCACTGCCCCTTCCCCCCCCTCCCAATCACACCGCACTGCCTCACCCCCCCCTTCCCAATCACACCGCACTGCCTCACCCCCCCCTTCCCAATCACACCGCACTGCCTCACCTCCCCCTTCCCAATCACATCGCACTGCCGCACCCCCTTTCCCAATCACACTGCACTGCCTCACCCCCTTCCCAATCACACCGCACTGCCTCATTCCCCGCCTTCCCAATCACACCGCACTGCCTCACCCCCCTTCCCAATCACACCGCACTGCCTCACCCCTCCCTTCCCAATCACACCGCACTGCCTCACTCACCTTCCCAATCACACCGCACTGCCTCACCCCCCCTTCCCAATCACACCGCACTGCCTCACCCCCCCTTCCCAAACACTCCGCACTGCCTCACGCCCCATTCCAAATCACACCGTACTGCTTCACCCCCCTTCCCAATCACACCGCACTGCCTCACCCCCCTTCCCAATCACACCAAACTGCCTCACCTCCCTTCCCAAACACACCGCACTGCCTCACCCCCCCCTTCCCAATCACACCGCACTGCCTCCCCCCCCATTCCCAATCATACCGCACTGCCTCACCCCCCTTCCCAAACACACCGCACTGCCTCACCCCCCCCTTCCCAATCACACCGCACTGCCTCACTCCCCTTCCCAATCATACCGCACTGCCTCACCCCCCTTCCCAATCATACCGCACTGCCTCACTCCCCCCTTCCCAATCATACCGCACTGTCTCACTCCCCCCTTCCCAATCACACCGCACTGCCTCACCCCCCCTTCCCAATCACACCGCACTGCCTCACCCCCCTTCCCAATCACACCGCACTGCCTCACCCCCCCTTCCCAATCACACCGCACTGCCTCACCCCCCCTTCCCAATCACACCGCACTGCCTCACCCCCCCTTCCCAAACACTCCGCACTGCCTCACCCCCCATTCCCAATCACACCGTACTGCTTCACCCCCCTTCCCAATCACACCGCACTGCCTCACCCCCCTTCCCAATCACACCGAACTGCCTCACCTCCTTTCCCAAACACACCGCACTGCCTCACCCCCCCCTTCCCAATCACACCGCACTGCCTCACCCCCCATTCCCAATCACACCGCACTGCCTCACCCCCCCTTCCCAAACACACTGCACTGCCTCAGCCCCCCCCTTCCCAATCACACCGCACTGCCTCACTCCCCTTCCCAATCACACCGCACTGCCTCACTCCCCTTCCCTATCACACCGCACTGCCTCACCTCCCCTTCCCAATCACACCGCACTGCCTCACTCCCCCCTTCCCAATCACACCGCACTGCTTCACCCCCCTCCTTCCCAATCACACCGCACTGCCTCACCCCCCCTTCCCAATCACACCCCACTGCCTCACTCCCCCTTCCCAATCACACCGCACTGCCTCACCCCCCCCTTCCCAATCACACCGCACTGCCTCACCCCCCCTTCCCAATCACAGCACACTGCCTCACCCCCCCTTCCCAAACACCGCACTGCCTCACCCCACCTTCCCAATCACACCGCACTGCTTCACCCCCCCCTTCCCAATCACACCGCACTGCCTCACCCCCCCTTCCCAATCACACCGAACTGCCTCACCCCCCCCTTCCCAATCACACCGCACTGCCTCACTCCCCCCTTCCCAATCACACCGCACTGCCTCACCCCCCCCCATCCCAATCACACCGCACTGCCTCACCCCCCCCTTCCCAATCACAGCGCACTGCCTCACCCCCCCCTTCCCAATCACACCGCACTGCCTCATCCGCCCCCCTTCCCAATCACACCGCACTGCCACGCCCCCCCTTCCCAAACACACCGCACAGCCTCACCCACCTTCCCAATCACACCGCACTGCCTCACTCCTCCCCTTCCCAATCACACCGCACTGCCTCGCCACCCTTCCCAATCACACCGCACTGCCTCACCCCCCATTCCCAATCACACCGCACTGCCTCACTCCCCCTTCCAATCACACCGCACTGCCTCACTCCCCCCTTCCCAATCACACCGCACTGCCTCACCCCCCCTTCCCAATCACACCGCACTGCCTCACTCCCCCCTTCCCAATCACACCGCACTGCTTCACCCCCCTCCTTCCCAATCACACCGCACTGCCTCACCCCCCCTTCCCAATCACACCGCACTGCCTCACCCCCCCTTCCCAATCACACCGCACTGCCTCACCCCCCCTTCCCAATCACACCGCACTGCCTCACTCCCCCTTCCAATCACACCGCGCTGCCTCACTCCCCCCTTCCCAATCACACCGCACTGCCTCACCCCCCCTTCCCAATCACACCGCACTGCCTCACTCCCCCCTTCCCAATCACACCGCACTGCTTCACCCCCTCCTTCCCAATCACACCGCACTGCCTCACCCCCCCTTCCCAATCACACCGCACTGCCTCACTCCCCCTTCCCAATCACACCGCACTGCCTCACCCCCCCTTCCCAATCACACCGCACTGCCTCACCCCCCCTTCCCAATCACAGCGCACTGCCTCACTCCCCCCTTCCCAAACACCGCACTGCCTCACCCCACCTTCCCAATCACACCGCACTGCTTCACCCCCCCTTCCCAATCACACCGCACTGCCTCACCCCCCTTCCCAATCACACCGAACTGCCTCACCCCCCCTTCCCAATCACACCGCACTGCCTCACACCCCCCTTCCCAATCACACCGCACTACCTCACCCCCCCCATCCCAATCACACCGCACTGCCTCACTCCCCCTTCCCAATCACACCGCACTGCCTCACGCCCCCTTCCCAATCACACCGCACTGCCTCACCCCCCCCCTTCCCAATCACACCGCACTGCCTCACCCCCCCTTCCCAATCACACCGCACTGCCTCACCCCCCCCCTTCCCAAACACACCGCACTGCCTCACCCCCCCTTCCTAATCACACCGCACTGCCTCACCCCCCCTTCCCAATCACACCGCACTGCCTCACTCCCCTTCCCAATCACGCCGCACTGCCTCACCCCCCTCCCCAATCACACCGCACTGCCTCACTCCCCCTTCCAATCACACCGCACTGCCTCACTCCCCCCTTCCAAATCACACCGCACTGCCTCACTCCCCCTTCCCAATCACACCGCACTGCCTCATCCGCCCCCCTTCCCAATCACACCGCACTGCCACAGCCCCCCCTTCCCAAACACACCGCACGGCCTCACCCCCCTTCCCAATCACACCGCACTGCCTCACTCCTCCCCTTCCCAATCTCACCGCACTGCCTCGCCACCCTTCCCAATCACACCGCACTGCCTCACCCCCCATTCCCAATCACACCGCACTGCCTCACCCCCCCTTCCCAATCACACCGCACTGCCTCACCCCCCCTTCCCAATCACACCGCACTGCCTCACCCCCCCTTCCCAATCACACCGCACTGCCTCACCACCCCTTCCCAATCACACCGCACTGCCTCACTCCCCCCTTCCCAATCACACCGCACTGCCTCACCCCCCCCTTCCCAATCACACCGCACTGCCTCACCCCCCCTTCCCAATCACACTGCACTGCCTCAACCCCACTTCCCAATCACACCGCACAGCCTAACCCCCTCCCTTCCCAATCACACCGCACTGCCTCACTCCCCCCTTCCCAATCACACCGCACTGCCTCAACCACTTCCCAATCACACCGCACTGCCTCACCCCCCCTTCCCAATCACACCGCACTGCCTCACCCCCCCTTCCCAATCACACCGCACTGCCTCACCCCCCCTTCCCAATCACAACGCACTGCCTCACTCCCCCCTTCCCAATCACACCGCACTGCCTTATCCC
This sequence comes from Scyliorhinus torazame, assembly GCF_047496885.1. Classification (NCBI taxonomy): domain Eukaryota; kingdom Metazoa; phylum Chordata; class Chondrichthyes; order Carcharhiniformes; family Scyliorhinidae; genus Scyliorhinus; species Scyliorhinus torazame. Next base: position 227,429,409 of record NC_092709.1, read on the forward strand.
CACTCCTGAATCACACTGCACTGCCTCTCCCCCACCATCACACCACTCTTTCTCTCCTCCTCCCTCCCACCCCCTTCTTCATCCCCTCCTCCAGGAGATCTGTGGATGAAGAGTATAAAGAATGGACAGTGCTCCACCAGATTGTCGTGCCCCCAGAATACCATCAGGAGATTCTGAATTACCTATGCTATCCCAATGGCTAGATATATGAGGATGTAAAAAATCTTAGCCCACTTCAGTACTTTTACTGGCCTCACCTATAGTGCAAAATAGCCACGTACTGCAAACCCTGCCATTCTTGTCCGGTTTCAGGGGAACCCCAGGCCAGAACTCCCGTTCAATCCCATTCCAGCATTTGGTGAAACCTTTAACCAAATATTGATATGGATGCGGTGCCGCTATCCAAAACCAAGACCACATATGAATATCTCCACACCAGCATGGATTTAGCCACCCGATTCCACAAGATCATTTCCCTCAAGAAAATCACAGCCAAGACCGTGATCAAAGGAGTCGTCTTTTACAGTGCGGCCTGCCAAGAGAAATCCAGTCAGATTAAGAAACCAAATTCATGTCCCAAATGCTCAGGGGGTTGTACCCATTTTAGAAATAACCCAGCTGAAATCCCCGATGCATCACCCTCAGTCCCAAGGGATATCAAACAGTATTAGAACCTACTACTACGAATATCCACATGACTACTATTTGCTACCAGGGACTCCCCGAACGAAACCACTGGCTTCAACCCCTTTCAATCACAATGACATTAATAAGTTCCATCCCACCATCAGATTCACCATGGACTGCTCTCCAGAATCAGTTGCATTCTTGGACACACATCTCCACCAAGGAATGTCACCTCAGCACTTTGCTTTACCACAAGCCCACCGATAACCTCACGATGCTCCACTTCCCCAGCTTCCACCCTAAACACATGAAAGAAGCCATCCGGTATGGACAAGCCCTCCGTATACACAGGATCTGCTCAGACGAGGAGGAGCGTAACAGACATCTACAGATGCTAAAAGACACCCTCATAAGAACAGGATATGGTGCTGGGCTCAGTGGGATGTGGTGCAGGACTAACTGTCCTGGCTTGAGACAATTCACACCTCTTTAATCTGTGATTATCCCTCTCTCCAGTCACTCCCGTCTGGACCTATAAAGACTTAATTACCTGCAAATACTCACATTCAAACTTTAATCTTGCATTATTGACTTTGTCTATATATGTGGTTGTAGACCCACCTCTTCACTCACCTGATGAAGGAGCTGCGCTCTGAAAGCTAGTGATTCGAAACAAACCTGTTGGACTTCAACCTCGTGTTGTAAGACTTCTTACTGTGCCTACCCCAGTCCATCTTCGACATATCCACATCACAATTAATTTATGGGCGTGAGGAGTGGAACACCCTGAAGTAACTAAAAGAAACATTTCTGGAGTCCAAGGAGGACACCTCCATATTAGAGTACATTTCCACCTTCTGGGAACAGCTCTTCAATGCCTGTGCAGTGCCAAAGGGCATGTAAAAACTTAAGAACAAACCATCGGAAAATAGGCAGATGGGCATGTCAAAGCCTGGACTCTCCAACTAGGAGACCAGGTTCTAATAATTCTGCCCCTACCCACTGGCCTTTTCCAAGCCAAGTTCAGTAACCCGTGCTGATAAGAGAAAAAAGCACCAGTTATACCACCTTAACTTGTTCAAGAAATATTATAGCCGAGAGTTCAGTCGAGGTGGGTGTTTGCCAGAAAAAGGAAAAAGAAAAAGGCAGCACGGTAGCATTGTGGATAGCACAATTGCTTCACAGCTCCAGGGTCCCAGGTTCGATTCCCGGCTTGGGTCACTGTCTGTGAGGAGTCTGCACGTTCTCCCCGTGTGTGCGTGGGTTTCCTCCCACAGTCCAAAGATGTGCGGGTTAGGTGGATTGGCCATGATAAATTGCCCTTAGTGTCCAAAATTACCCTTAGTGTTGAGTGGGGTTACTGGGTTATGGGGATAGGGTGGAGGTGTGGGCTTGGGTAGGGTGCTCTTTCCAAGAGCCGGTGCAGATTCGATGGGCCGAATGGCCTCCTTCTGCCCTGTATATTCTATGATTCATATTCTATGATCTCAGGGCAGCCAGGAGGAATCAACAGAGGATGAGTGGTCCCCCAGTTGAATGGCCAGTTGTAAGGTTGGCAAACAGCACACTCTTGGAAGACTTAAATGCCCAGTTACACACCTGGCCAAAGTACAGCAGTAGGATGTGGCTGTGTGTAAAGAAATCCATAGGGACCAGCCAGGGCATATCACCCTAACCGTCATGGAGATGGGAGACACCCCACAATGGAACAAAGCGCCTACCAGCTGAGCTGGCTCAGGTCAGGCAAGAAATGCACTACATGCTACGGATAATGATATAATTGATCCTAGCCACTGGATCAAATGGCTGTGCATTAACTATCAGAAAGTAAATGCAGCAACCCCAGCCGACTCCCACCCAATCCCAGCCTCGAGGATAGAATAGACAACATTTTTCTTGCCTCCGTAAAATAAACCTTTTAAAAGAGTACTGGCAATTCACCATGACCCCCCAGGGCATGAGAAATCTCAGCCTTTGTCACCCCGGATGGCCTATTCCAATGTAATGCCATGCTGCAAAAATGGCCAGCAACCTTTCAGAGGTTGACAAACCAGGTAACAACTGCACTCAGCAATTATGCAGTGTACCTGGCTGACATGATCAGTTACAGCGACACCTGGAGTGACCACCTTAAGACAGTGTTCCAGGGATTGAAAAGGACGAACCTTGTGGTGAACTTGGCAAAAGAACACCAGAAAAGGTACTCCACAGTCAAGAAATAAATCCTAGCTTTTCCTTCTAATTCTCCAGTATTTTGAAATCTGTATTCGTCATGAGCACCAAGAGATCATAGTATACACAGATCACCCTTTCAAATTTCAAGATAAATTTAAAACAACCAGTGCCAGGTTGTTCCATGGCAGTTTTTTCTCGAAGCCCATTAACCTAAAAAATTACCAACATTGCGAGAAGGAACAATGCCATGGTTTGACACCCTAACCAGTGTTCAAACCTTCAGATTGCAGCAGGGAACTGACAATGCACCTGCAAGCTGTGTGTTTGACTTTCAATTGTGAATGAAGGAATACCTCTTCTGAAAAAAGTGAAACAGAATTAATTTCTTCCCAGAAGGCAGAAGGAATGTCATGTCCATAAGACATGAAAGAGATTATAAACTGTTTAAATCAAGCGGACCAAGTCTCTGTGTACTCACCTCAAACTTGCTACATCATCCCCAAATTTGAGGGAATTCTAAACTCCTGCTTTCAGTAAGTTGAATCCATTTGAACTTTAACTCCTACATGAAGGGCCCTCACTGGACTCTGACATTCACGTGAATTAATATCCATGTCTTTGGGGTTTTTTTGTTTGAAGTTAGTCCTACTTGTAAAAAAAAAAAATTTCCCTATCTCCTTGTGTGTGTATGTAGTTGTGAAAATCATTCCCCAGTTTTGAATGTGTGAATAAACAACACTTCAGATTCAACTATAAAGTATGTTGCGGGTCACTTTAAAACTGACTTCACAAACAAGGGGCTTGGGGAAACACGCCACAGCCTATCTCAAATTGAAAACACCTCTGGTTACAGATTGGGGGGGAAAGAAAAATCAAAGGAGCTCAGCTGGCCTCTGTCCCCTGTCTGTAACACAATCTCCAACCAGAGAGTCCAACCATCTTCCCTTGACATTCAACAACATTACCACCCCTGAATCTCAAAGAACCTTTTGCTTGCATGTATCCTTCCATTTACTGTAGATTCCCTTGATTCGTTTGCAGCCCCAAGTGCATCACCTCATACTTCTCTGGGTTGAATTCCATTCCTCACTTTTCTGACCACCACTGATACCTTCCTACAGTTTTCCTCCTTTCACTTATTCAAGGATTTATTCTATTCCCTTTTGAAAGCTATCATTAAATCTGCAACCACCATCTTACCAAGCAAAGCATTTTAAATTCTATTCTGTCGCGTAAAAGTGTTTTTCATGTTACCTCTGCTTTTGTCCCCAATCAAACATCCGTGCACTTCAGCAATCGGAAACAGTTTTACATTATTTGCTCTATCCAAACGCCAAATGACTTAAACACCTTTTTCAAATCTTCAATGAAACTTTTCTGCGCCAAGGAAAATAACTCCAACTTCGCCAGGCTATCCACATCAACTGTAATCGCTCACCACTGGAACCATTCCAGTGAATCCCTCTGTAGTCTTGCCAAAGTCTTCATGCACTCCCTAAAGTATGGTGCTGAGAATTGGACATGATATGCCAGCTGTGAACAAACTAGCATGTTTAATATAAGTTTTTCCTGGTCTCTTCTTCCACCTCTTTTGAAATTTACCCATTAGGTTGTATTGTTTTTCCTCTTTCTTCCGATCAAAATCACATTTTTCTACATTGAGTTTCATCTGTCACGTGTTTATCAATCCCTCAAGATGGCGCCGGAGCGTGGCGCCTCTCTGCGAGCTCTCTCACGCAGATCCTCTTGCTACATCTCTTAAAGCCGTACTAACATTTTACCTTGTGAATTTATGTATGTCCTATGTTTATTTCATATACGGAACAATCTATCTGGATGCAGAACAATACTTTTCATTGTACCCCAGTACACGTGACAATAAATCAAATCAAATCCAATAGGTTATTTATGTTCTCTTGAAGTTTATTACCACCTTTCTCTCAGTTTACTACACTTCTACGTTTTGTGTCAAAGATCAAAGAAAAGTACAGCACAGGAACAGGCCCTTCGGCCCCCCCAAACCTGTGCCGACCATGCTACCTGTCTAACCTAAATTCTTTTACACTCTGGGGCCTGTATCCCTCTATTCCCATCCTATTCACGTGTTTGTCAAGGCGCCCCTGAAACTATCGTCCCTGCTTCCACCACCTCCTCCGGCAGCGAGTTCCAGGCACTCACTACCCTCTGTGTAAAAGAACTTCCCTCACACATCTCCTCTAAACTTTGCCCTCCGTACGTTAAACCTATGTAATTGACTCTTCCACCTGGGAAAAAGCTTCTGACTAAATAAATAAAATAAATAATCTTTATTGTCACAAGTAGGCTTACATTAACACTGCAATAAAGTTACTGTGACAATCCCCTAGTCGCCACATTCCGGCACGTTCAGGTACACTGAGGGAGAATTCCGAATGTCCAAATGACCCAACAGCATGTCTTACAGGACTTGTGGGAGGAAACCCACGGAGGCACAGGGAGAACGGGACCCTGGCACAACAGTGAAGCAACAGTGCCGCCCAGATCATCCACTCTGTCCATGCCCCTCATAATTATGTAGACTTCTATCAGGTCGCCCCACAACCTTCGTCGTTCCAGTGAGAACAAACCAAGTTTATCCAACCTCTCCTCAAAGCTACTGCCCTTCATACCAGGCAACATCCTGGTAAACCTCTTCTGCACCCTCTCCAAAACCTCCACATTCTTCTGGTTTCTGGTAGTGTGGTGACCAGAATTGAACACTATATTCCAAGTGTGGCCTAGGGATCTATACAACTGCAGAATGACTTGTCAATTTTTGTACTCAATGCCCCGTCCGATGAAGGCAAGCATGCTGTATGCCTTCTTGACCACCTGCTCCACCTGCGTTGCCACTTTCAGTGACCTGTGGACTTGTACACCCAGATCTCTCTGCCTGTCAATATTGTTAGGGCTTCCGCCATTTACTGTATATTTCCCACCTGTTGTATTAGACCTTCCAAAATGCATTACCAAATGTCATCTGCAAATTTCAACAGTATGCCTTTGAACCCAAATCCAATTTATTAATATATATCAAAAACAGCAGGGGCCCTAGTACAGGACGAGGGTACTTCGCCCAATACTCCTTTCAGCATGAAATAAAGCCAGTCAACACAACTGTTTTCTATTCCTTCGTAATTTTACATCTGTGCTGCCGTTACCCCGTTTCATCCACTTAGCTTCAATTTTACCGACAAGAAAATGGGGGGGGGGGGGGGGGGGAGAGAGAGAGAGAGAGAGAGAGAGAGAGAGAGAGAGAGAGAGAGAGAGAGAGAGAGAGAGAACGTTGTGAGTTTTCTTGGGAACAGGGTTGACGCTGTCAGGGCGTGGGTATTACTCGGCTGCTTTGACACTCCAGCTGATTTACTTCAAGCTGTGCTCTTCAGCAAACTTTACTTACATCTGTTAGGAATAGCTCTCAGCAAATCCATGTAAAAAAACAGATTTAGTTTAGGTTAATAGTCCAAGCTTCTGTGGTTCTGGTCACCTGGTCCCACCCTTGTAAAGAATCTTACTGCAATCCAGGCAGGCTAAAATGAGCAGCCTGAAGTTTAAACACTGATGTACTGCACATGCACACATATCGGGACTTCCTTGGGATCCTTACGCACAGTGAATTAAGTTGGGTCATTCGCCACTCGGCATATCGGAAGATTAAGGCCAATCACGCAGCATTGTCAATCTTTATAATACCTCCCCTTTATCCATTTTTAATCTCATCTAGTATCCTGGAGCTTGGCGGCCCATGATGGGGATTAATGGGAGCATGAGGCTCAGTGGGGGAGTCTCCTAGGGGATCGAGCGAGCCCCATTGGGGGATCGTTCTGGTTGTTTAAAATACTTACCCTGAAGTTAGAAGTTTCCATTCTTCTAACTTATTCTGAGTAACAGTTGGTGTAACCATAGAACCCCTTTGCAGAAAGAGGCCATTCAGCCCATCGCGTCTGCACCAACATTCTGAAAGAGCACGCTATCTAGCCTCACTCCCCACTCTATCTCCGTAACCCACACATCCTTGGGCACTAAGGGACAATTTCTTTAGCATGGCCAATGCACCTAACCTGCAAATCTTCGGACTGTGGGAGGAAACTGGAGCACCCGGAGGAAACCCACGCAGACACGGAGCAAAAGTGCAAACACCACACAGACAGTCACCCAAGGCCGGAATTAAACCCGCATCCCTAGCGCTGAAAGGCAGCAGTGCTACCCACTGCCACCCTGGTGGAACCATCCAAAGTTTGAGATTTAAATCGTATTTTCGAATGGCTTCCAGGAGCATCTCGACATCGAGGACACCTACATCAGACTCCTATTCATTGACTACAGCTCCGCCTTCAATACCATAATCCCAGCCAAGCTCATATCCAAACTCCAAAACCTAGGACTTGGCTCCTTCCTCTGCAAATGGATCATTGACTTTCTGACCCACAGACCACAATCAGTAAGGATAAACAACAACATCTGCTCCACAATAGTCCTCAACACCGGCGCTCCTCAAGGCTGCATACTTAGCCCTCTGCTACACTCTTTGGACACATGACTGTGTAGCAAAATTCACCTCCAACTCCATCAACAAATTTGCTGATGACACAACCGAGTGGGTTGGATCTCAAACAACGATGAGTCAGAGTACAGAAGGGACATAGAGAACCTAATGGCATGGTGCAACAACAACAAACTTCCCTCAATGTCAGCAAAACTAAGGATCTGGTTATCAATTTCCAGAAGCGAAGTATCGTACACACCCCTGACTGCATCAATGGTGCCAATGTGGAGATGGTTGACAGGTTCAAATTCCTAGGTGTGCAGATCACCAACTATCTGTCCTGGTGCATCCACATTGACCCGACAACCAAGAAAGCACAGCAGCGCTTTTACTTCCTCAGGAAACTAAGCAAATTCGACACGTTAACATTGACTCTCACCAATTTTTACAGATGCACCATAGAAAATATCCTATCTGGCTGCATCACTGCCTGGTATGGCAATGCTCAGCCCAAGACCGTAAGAAACTAGAGTCGTGAACACAGCCCAGTCCATCACACGAACCCGCCTCCAATCCACTGACTCTTTCTGCACCTCCCGCTGCCTTGGGAAAGTGGGCAGCATAATCAAAGAGCCTTCCCACACGGCTCATTCTCTCTTCCAATCTCTTCCATCGGGCAGGATATACAAAAGTCTGAGAACACGCACTAACAGATTCAAAATCAGCTTCTTCCCCGCTGTTACCAGACTCCTGAATTACCCTCTTATGGACTGAACTGATCACTCAACGCATCTTCTCCACTGTTGTTTGCACTATACTCCGTATGAATGAAATGAAAATTGCTTATTGTCACGAGTAGACTTCAATGAAGCTACTGTGAAAAGCCCCTAGTCACCACATTCCGGCGCCTGTTCGGGGAGGCTGGTACGGGAATTGAACCGTGCTGTTGACCTGCCTTGGTCTGCTTTCAAAGCCAGCGATTTAGCCCAGTGTGCTAAACCAGCCCCTATGCTTCACCTATGTTTATGTCTATGCATTTATCGTATGTTCTATGTTTTTTCATGCAGGGAACGATCTGTCTGGATTATAGGCAGAACAATACTTTTCACCGTACCTCGGTACACGTGACAACCAATCGAAATCTCGCCTTTGCCTCTTTGGTGGCTAGGAGGCGAATACAGCTTAACTGGAGGTCTCCCACACTGCCGAGTACTTCCACTTGGTTGGACAATATGATGTCTTTCCTGCACTTGGAGAAAATTAAGTATACCATCAGGTGGTCAGTGGGGAGGTTCTACCCAAGGTGGCAACCATTCATCGCCTTTTTTAAAGATTGAGATACCGTCAGCTGTTCAGGGGTTTCGTTTTTGTTGGGTTAAATTTCATGTTCCAATTTTGATGAACGATTTGTGTATAACTTTTTGACTTTGCACTTTTATATTGCTTGTTTATAATTCCACATCCCTGCTCCATAGCTCAGCCAGTTGAAACACCTGACCCATCTTCCAGGAATTAAATTATTTTACTTCACTAAATTTGACTTTTCCATTGCCCTCACAATGAGAACTTAGAATTTATCTTTTTGAGCAAAATCAAATAATTCACAAATTCTTTTCCTGTTAAAATCAGTCTTGGCAAATTCTGTGTTCATCAGCTGATCAGTCTAACACTCAACTAAGTCCTTTGATAACCCAAAGGACTTCAGGCAACTCAGTCAGTCAATGGAATAATTCATTTAATCACCCAGAACTTTTACCCTCACCTCCAATCTTAATTTTCACTGCAGGGCTTTTTTGACCACCATCTCCTACATAGCCTTTGCAGAATATGTGGCAACAAACCACACTCTGAAAGACGAAGTCCATTTTGTTCATGGGAAGTTTTGTAGAAAGAGAGAGGGGCTGGGGTTTTGGTTGGCTGTAAATGGTTGAAATAAGAGTTGGGGGAGATACGCACGAGCTAGAATCTCAGGAAATGAAAGAGCTATGGATAAATTTATAGGGCAGGAGAAAAGAAGAATTTGCAAAATCATTAAGAAATTTAAGTACACATTTGAGAATTCTAACACTGATTCACCTTAGAGCTAACTTAGGTCAGTGAAGACAGGTAATGGAGGTGAGGGGCTTGGTGTGGGATGGAATATGAGCCAAGTGTTGGATAACCTGGAATTTCTGGCAGGTGAATGATGAGAGGCCAGTGAAGGAGTGTTAAAGTAATTGAGTTCGGACTGGCAAAGTAACATGCAAAGTTTGCAATAGCAAATATTCTGCAAAGGGACAGAGGCTAGCAATATTACACAGATCGAAGACGGTGGTGTTTTTGATGGAGGGAAGTTCAGCAAGGGAGGGAAGCAGCAGTCTGGTTATACCTGAAATAGTAGCTCACATGAGGAATGAATTTGCTTCAAAATTCTACCACATCATCATGTATTATCTACAGTGCAGACACACCGTTATTATAGCGCATCAATTCCAGGGAATGATAGGTTGCGTGACTTAGAGCCATAGAATTTTACAGCACAGAAAGAGGCCCTTCAACCCATCATATCAGTGCTGGCCATCAAACACAAGTCTATTCTAATCCCATTTTCCAGCACTTGGTCCATAGCCTTGTATGCTATGGCATTTCAAATGCTCATCTAAAAGCTTCCTCAATGTAGAGGGTTCTCACCTTTGAGGCAGTTTCAGATTCCCACCCCCTCTGGGTGAAAATATGTTTTTTCAAATTCCCTCGAAATCTGCTTCACAATAAATCTATGTCCCCTGGTATTGACCCCCTCCAGTAAAGGGAAAGGTTTCTTCCCATCTACCCTATGTCCCTCATAATTTTGTACACCACAATGAGGTCCCTCCTCAGCCATCGATGCGCTAAGGAAAACAACCCCAGCCTAACCAGTGTTTTATACAGCTCTGTCATAACCACGCTGGTATTGTATTTTTTTTTAAAGTCGCCATAGTTCCAGATGACCAGAGGCTGCTTTCCCTTTTGAGGGGAAGAGCTGACTGGTGGTGATTTATCCTGAGGATCACCACACCTCAGGCAAGGGGCAAGGTTGAGAAGGTGGGGCCTTTGTGAATAACCTCAGTAGGAATTGAACCCACGCTGTTGGCCTTGCTCTACGTCACAACCGAGCCGTCTAGCCAACTGAGCTAAACAGGCCTTTGTGCCTCGGCTAATAAAGGCAAGTAACCACCTTATCTACTTGTCCTGCTGCCTTCAGGGATCTTTGGACAAGCAACCCTAGGTCTTTCTGGCCCGCTGTACATCCTAGCATCCTACTATTCATTGTGTATTCCTGTGCCTTGTTAGTCCTCCAAAATGCATCATCTCACTTTTCTTATCTTTTAAATAAATTTAGAGTACCCAATTCATTTTTTCCAATTAAGGGGCAATTTAGTGTGGCCAATCCACCTACCCTGCACATCTTTGGGTTGTGGGGTGAAACCCACGCAAACACAGGGAGAATGTGCAAACTCCACACGGACAGTGATCCAGGGCCAGGATTCGAACCCAGGTCCTCAGCGCCGTAGGCAGCAATGCTAACCACTGCGCCATGTGCCACCCCTGGCCTCACTTTTCAAGGTTAAATTCCATTTGCCACTGTTTTGCCCACCTGACCAGCCTGGCTATATCATCCTGCAATCTAAGGCTCTCCTCCTCGTTATTTATCACACCACCAGTTTTTGTGCCATCTGTGAATTTACTGATCATACCCCCAATATTCACATCTAGATCATTAATGTACACGACAAACAGTACGCGACCCAGCACCAATCTCTGTGGTACACCACTGGACACAAACCTCCAGTCACAAAAATAACCTTCACCCATTATTACGTCCTGCCACTGAGCCAATTTTGAATCCATTTTGCCAAATTGCTCTGGATCCCATGGGCTCTTACTTACCTTCTTGATCAGTTTCCCGTGCGGGACCTTGTTAAAAGTCTTACTGAAGTCCATGTAGACTACATCAACTGTACTGCCCTCATCTACACACTTGGTTGGGTCATCAAAAAATTCAGTCAAGTTTGTTAGACATGATCTCCCCTGCCAAAACCATACGCACCATCCTTGATTAATCTTTGTCTCACCAAGTGCAGATTAATTCTGTCCAAAATAATTTTTTCCAATAATTTCCTTACCACTGATGTTAGACTGAATTACCCAGATCCCTTCTTGAATAATGGTACCACAATGGTATCAAATTAGCTGTCCTCAGTCCTTTAGCACTTCACCTGTGACCAGAGCGGATTTGAAAATTTGCAACAAAGTCCCTGAATCTCCTCCCTTGCCTCGTACAGCAGCCTCGGATACATCTCATCTGGGCCTTCGTCCTCCTCATAGTGAACACAGATGCAAAATCCCATTTAAAGTCTCACCTACGTCCTTCGGCTCCAGACAGGTTGCCACGTTGGTCCCTAATCTTTCCCGAGTTGACCTCTTGCACTTAATATACTCATCAAACACCTTGAATCATAGAATCATAGAATTTACAGTGCAGAAGGAGGCCATTCAGCCCATCGAGTCTGCACCGGCTCTTGGAAAGAGCACCCTACCCAAGCCCACACTTCCATCCTATCCCCACAACCCAGGAACCCTACCCAACACTAATGGCAATTTTGGACAATAAGGGCAATTTAGCATGGCCAATCCACCTAACCTGCACATCTTTTGACTGTGGGAGGAAACCGTAACACCCGGAGGAAACCCACATACACATGGGGAGAAAGTGCAGACTCCGCACAGACAGTGACCCAAGCCGAGAATCAAACCTGGGACCCTGGAGCTGTGAAGCAATTGTACCAACCACTATGCTACCGTGCTGCCCTTCTTTCCTTTATTTTGCCTGCTACTGTTTTTCTCAAGCACCCTCTTTGCTCTCCTAATTTATTTTTTAAGTACCCTCTGCACGTTCTACACTTCAAGGGTATCCACTTGTTTTGAGCCCCTGAATCTGCCATAAGACTCCTTTTTTCCCCCCGTATTCAATACTATATAAATCAGCTATTTCTTCTACACTCCCAACTTCATTTTTTTTTGCTTTTGTCAATTGGCTCATCTTTTAGTCTATTTATCTACAAACTTGGTACATCGATAGGGTACGCCCAATGAAGAACTGGTTAGTTTTTAGCAAAGGTGCAAATCTGGATCCTGATCCTGGAAACTTTTTTGAAGGTTCTGTTAACATTGGGAAACAGGGCAAATTGACTTTTTTAAGGATGTTGTGGTTTGTTTTATTTATATTGTTGATTGTTTTAAAATGCTCCGGATTGTCTCAGTTGCTGAAATCGACATGGGTACTGGATCTACATCTGCATCATCATCATCATCAAAAATTAATCAATCAGTTCTTTTTTGTGCCTTCCCCTATCAGTGTACCACATTTCATTGAAATCTGTCCATTAGATTTTGAGATATACGGCTTACAAACAAGGAGGGAGGGGGGGGGGGGAGGGGGGGGGGGGGGGGGTAAACATGACCTCTGCATACCTTCAGTGGCAGTGATAATTAGAGATGGGCAATAAGTGCTAGTTTTGCCATTAGCTCTCCACCCCATGAACAGTTAATTTTTTTAAAGTTATCTTGTGTAACATTTTATTTCAATTCGTTTCATACAATTTTAGATACACCAGCTTTAACAACACATTCTACTTCAGAAGCCTGTACATAGCAGCAAGGAAGTAGCTAGGTGAATCTGGTTAAAGTAATGGCAAAGTGCTTATCCATGTGTGAATGGTACAGCAGCTTAGCTCCATTCAGGTTCACAGTGCCCATTTCAATTTCAAGCCAGGATTCCACCCACACAGGAACCGCAAAAAATATTTACTTAATGTTCCCACTAGTATATTGCCAGAGACCACATGCAAGTTTGCACTGGTCAATTTAATTGTCAATTGTGTTGACACGTATGCATCCCTATCCCATGGGAAGTTAGCTACTATCATCACATTATTAATACTTTACACAATATTTAATTGCTTGTCAGTTGCACTGATTTGTATTGGTACATTTCACAGGTTTTGAATGAAGCGGAGATTTGCCTATTACTAATAAAACAGCTAGAAAATGCAAAACTATTCATTTTGTAGCAAATTCTAGGTGATTGAATTTGAATTTCAACACTAATACAATCATGCAATTTGGCATTTATTAAATCTTATGTAGAATCCAGTTACTATGTATTCACTCAACTCTTACTCAAATCAGTTTATGCAGAGAATAGCGAATCTGCCCTTTCCCATTGCTGCAGAGCAATTCAGAGGCGTCACTTGATCCTTCTCTTGGGTAAGAGTAAAGTTGGAACAGATAGGTGTATTCCTCCTAGTATTGAAGTTAGCTTATGATTGCTCGTGCCCCTCCAACAGTTTAGAGTGATATTCCTACTGCCACTAATACCAGCAAGGCAGAATTGAGCCAAAATTTGTTTTTAAAAAACAACATTCAAGTATTCCTAAAGCTCCAAAATAATCTTTAAAAAGTTAAAATATGCTTTCAGGGCTTTTTAAATAAATTTTAGACTATCCAATTTTTTTTCAATTAAGGGGCAATTTAGCTTGGCCAATCCACCTAACCTGCGCATCTTTGGGTTGTGGGGGTGAAACCCACACAGACAAGGGGAGAATATGTCAACTCCACACAGATAGTGACCCGGGGCCGGGATCGAACCCGGGTCCTCAGCACCATAGGCAGCAGTGCTAACCACTGCGGCACCTTGCCACCCACTTTCAAGGCTAAGTCACTACTGGAGTCATTTATTTTTCAGTATTCAAGCTAATGAACACTCCTTAAGATACAGGGTCACGCTGCTTTGAAATATCCTAAGGAGAGGGCTGATCCTTGGAACAACATGTTACCACTGCCTGCAAAGTACATTTGCTAGGGTAGTGTCCAAGGCCCAACCATCCTCAGCTGCTTCATAAATGACCTTCCCTCCATCATAAGGTCAGAACTGGGGATGTTCGCTGATGATTGCACAATGTTCAACACCGTTTGCAACTCCTCACAATGAAGCAGTCCATGTCCATATTTAACAGGATCAGAACAATATTCAGGCTTGGGCTGATACGTAGCAAGTTACACTCATGTCACACAAGTACCAGGCAATGCTCATCTCTAACAAGAGAGAATCCAACCATCTCCCCTTGACATTCAATGGTATTACTATCGCTGAATCCCCGGTATCAACATCCTGTGGGTGGAATTGACCAGAACCTGAACTGGGCTAGCCATTTAAATACTGTGGCTACAAGGACATGTCAGGGATTGGAAACTATGCAGCAAGTACTCACTTCCCGACTTCCTAAAGTATGCCCACCATCAACAAAACAGTCAGTGTGATGGGATACTCTCTACTTGCCTAGTTGAGCGTAGCTCCAACAGCAGTCAAGTAGATCAACACCATCCAGGACAAAGCAGTCACTTGATTGGCACCCCATCCACCACCTTCAACATTCACTCCTAACTCCATCATTGCCAGTGGCAGCAATGTGTACCATCTATATGATGCACAAAACAACATACCCAAGCTCCTTCAACAGTTCCTTCTGAACTCATGACCTCTACCATTTAGAAGGGCAAGGGCAGCAGATGCATGGGAACGCCACAAGCTGCAAGATCCCCCGGCGCCACACACCATCCTGCTCTGAAAAGGTGTATTTATGATAGATGTCAGGTGAATTATACAGCTGAGAGCCAGGCTGAATATAGAATATAGAAGGGAAAATTAAGAGACTGGCAGCTAACATAAAATTGAGTCTAACTAACTTGGAGTTTTTTCGATGTAGCGGTGAGGGTTGATGAGGGCAATACTGTGATGTGATGTACATGGGCTTCCAAAAGGCATTTAATATGGTACCACGCAACAACAGCCATGTGGGCAAAGTTATAGCACATGGAATAAAAGGGAAAGTAGCAAATTGGCTGAATGATAGGAAACAGTGACTTAATGGATGCTTTTCAGGCTAGAAGAAGGTTGATAGTTGAAGTTCCCCAGTGGTCAGTGTTGAGACTCCTGCTCTGCCTGATACATATTAATGATCTAGACCTTAGTGCACAGGGCACTTGACGTATTGTGAACTGTGAAGAGTATACTGTATAACCTGAAAAGAATATAGACAAGTTGGTGGAATGGGTAGACAACTGGCAGATTAAGTTCAATGCAGAGAATTATGAAGTGATTTATTTGTGTAGGAAAAACATGAGAGACAATATAAAATAAAGGATACCATTGGGGGCAGAAGGACCTGGGTGAAGATCTGTATGTCATTAAAGTTGAGAATGTGGTTTATAAAGTATCCTAGGTTTTATTAATAGGAACATAGAGTACAAGAGCAAGGAGGTTATGTTGAACTTGTGTAAGATACTAGTTCGGCTCCAGCTGGAGTTCAGCTCTGGGCACCGTGCCACAGGAAAGAAGTGAAGGTATGAAGAGGGCACTCAGAAGATTCACGAGAATAGATCCAGGGATGAGAAATTTCAGTTATAAAGATAGATTGGAGAAGTTGGGACTGCTTTCCTCGGTGAAGAGATGTTTGAGAGGAGATATGATAAACGTATTCAAAATCACGAAGGGTCTGCACAGAGTAGACAGAGAGAAACTGTTCCCACTTGTGGAAGGATTGAGAACGAGAGGGTGCAGATTTAATTAATTGGCAAAAGTAAAAGCAACAGGAGAGAAGCTTTTTCACGTAAGAGGGGTTGGGGTTTGAAGTGCACAGTGTGATAGAGGCAGGGTTCAATCAAGACATTGAGAAATAAATTAGACTTAGAATCCCTGCAGTGCAGGAGGAGGCCATTCAGCCCATTGAGTATTCAATTGAGTCTGAAAAAGCACTCCACCCAATTTGCAAATCCCTAGACACTAATGTATTTGTCAGAACTTTCCTGTTATCATTCACCTCGATTCATGACTTAAATCAGATCATGTAGTCACACAAAGGAAACACTAGATGGCATTGTCACAGGATTTACAGTATAATCTCCAAGGGCCTCAAAATTCAAACTGCAATGGCTGAGCATATGAACTCTTGGACATATAACAACATAGCTCTTTATTAGTCATGTCTGCAGAATCATATTTTCAGACAGCTTGCTCTCATTGCTTTCCAAGTGTAGACATTCATCTACGATTGTTTGGTTATTTTGTTTCGGACACCATTCAACTGATACTAGTTAAAAACAGCTTTGATACTCCATGAAAACAATGGCAACTTTTTATTGTTGTTAATACAAACACAATTTAAAAGTTAGGCCTACCAAATTGGCAATGTTAAAAGCATGTTTTCCACATCTGGATAGTGCAAAACCAGGAGCCGATTAGTTATCTGGCATACTATCACCACACTATTCGAGTTGTCAACATCAATTTTAGGTAACGTAACAAATATATTGGACAATGCTGTAGCATTGGTGTTTCATTATGGGGTAAGGATTCAACCCATAATATTCTGACGGGAGGTAAAAGTGCTATTACAGAACTACGACTAATTTTCGCATTCAAACCGGAATGCGTATGGCACCTACACCAAAATTAGGCTACAGATCTTAAACCATAGTTTTGGAAGTGTGGTACTGAAAACAGTCGAGAAGATATACACCCAGGAACAGAAACAGTCTCATGAGACCCTGGCTGGAATCAATACTGGCCATCTGCAAAAGCACTCAAATCAAGGCATAAACCTATTATTGCGATATGGATTTTGTGATTACCCACTCCAAAGACTATGAATATGTAACAAACTTCCAGACACAGGTGATCAACTTTGCAGCAGGACGAAGAACAGACAAAAGAAGCCATCAAACTCATTAATGAGCTGATGGCTGGTCAGACAAGAGCAGTTTCAGAGGACAATGGGTCTTGATTGACCCACCATCGATAAACAGGCGTATCCTGACTTTCCATTAAAGTTAGGGTCTGGCTGGGACTTCCGGTGACGGCGGGCAGGAGGCAGCCGCACAATGGAGGGATCCCGTTCGGGAACGGCATTTTCGGGGCTTTAAGCCCGGTCCCAGGGTCCACAGAGGCGGCAAAAGCAGGGAGGAGGCACAGTGAAGGCACAGTAAAGGAAAATGTCGAGGGTGAGCAAAAAAAAGGCCGTAAAAAAAACAGCTGGAGGTCCGTCAGAGAGTGGAAAGGTCACCGTGGGGTTACCAAGGAAAATGGAGGCTGGAGCACCAGGGGAGGCCGCATTGCTTACAGCTGAAGAAATAACTAAGGTGATGGCTGCGGAATTCGAAAGGCAGTTTACAAAATACATAGAAACAATGAGGAAGGTGATGAGGGAGGTTTGGAGTGTGCTGGTGGAGGAGGCGATTTCCCAGGTGACGGCGGTGGCGAGCGCAGTGGCGGAGGTGCGGGAGCAAGAGGAGGCGCTGAAGGAAGTGGAGGAGACGTTATTGCAGCACGGTGATCAACTTACCTCGATGGGGAAGGAGATGCGGAAGGTGGTGGACATTAACAAGGGTCTGCGAGGACAAATGGAAGACCTGGAAAACAGATCCAAGCGACAGAATTTGAGGACTGTGGGGCTGCACGAAGGAGTTGAAGGACCGAGGCCGACTGAGTATTTTGCCGCGATGCTGGCGAAACTATTGGGGGAGGGGGAGGATCCCTCCCGATATGAACTGGATCTGGCTCATCGGCCGTGGAGGCCTGTACCAAAGGCGAGTGAGCCACCAAGGGTAGTGACTCTGTGCTTCCGTAGGTACAGTGTGAAGGAGAAGGTCCTTTGCTGGGCCAAGCAGAAGCGGGTAGTGCAGTGGGCTGGAGCTGGTATATGTGTATACCAGGACTTTACGGTGGAGCTGGCGAGGAGGCGGGCTGCCTTCAACCGGGTGAAGAGGGCACTGTACATTAGCAAGGTGCAGTGCGGCATTGTATATCCAGCAAAGCTGAGGGTGACTTACAAGCTCAAGGACTTTTATTTTGGAACGGCGGAAGCAGCAGAGGAGTTTGCAAAGGCAGAAGGACTGTGGCAGAACTGAGAAATTAAGAAATGGCCATGTGCCGAAGCAACCTCATGACTGTATTTTCTTCTTTTTTGTATCACTGCGCGCGGGTGTAGAGACTAAAGGAGCCAATGTTGTATATATTTGGACAAGGGAAGTGATGGGACTTTCACTCGAAATGAGGGCTCTTTGGGGTGTAGGTGGATATGCGGGGTTTGTGTGCTAAAAGGGGATTTCTGGGCTTTCCTAGGGCCGGGCAAGGGGGAAAGGGACCTGGGCGGGGGCCTCCACACTGGCCGGATTAAGCCGGCCAGTGAATGGGAGGTGGGGGGAGGGGCTGCGGCCATCGGAGCCTGGCAGAACAGGGTCCGAGGGGTCTAGCCGGGGTGGAAAGTTGGGGGGAAGGAACCGAGGTTGGGGGGAGGAGTTTTACAAGAGGCAGTGGACAGGAGGAGTTGGAGAGGGGCGGGGGTGTTTACAAGTCTTGGGTATCATGTATGGTACTCTTTCAGAGGTTGGATGGCATTGAGTGGTGGGGGGAGGGGGAGGAGTGGACTCTATAGGTTAATGGTAACCATGGGTCGTCTCGGACTCCTTTTTCTTTTTCTCCTTTGTTTTTTGTTTCCATCGTGGGAGGGTTTGTTTTATTGGATGCATATGTTGACAGGTGGGCCATTGTTTGGGGTGGTGGGAGGATGGGATCGTTGTTATTGTTAAGAGGATTGATTTTGTATTTGTTACCATTTACTGTTTGTGGGTGGGGTGTAAATTTTGAAGGAAAATGTGAAAATGGAGAATAAAAAGTTTGTTTTTTTTTAAAGTTAGGGTCTGGCTAGGACAATGGCCGTTGGTGGACGTATACATATGACTTAATCCTAGCTTCCCAGTATAAAGAAAGGAACATTGAACATATCTTCAGCGATAACCTGGGAGTTGCCCAGGCACAACCATCGCAAGAAGGACCCTGGGTTTCGAACCCAGAGAAGGCATCCACATCGAGTGATCGTAGCCTGCCAGCTTCCTTTACTAAGTGTGGGTAAAACCCAAAGCTCAGCTGTGAGTCTGAGTCATATTTTCTTGAGTAATAGAATTGTGAATAAAATTGTGTTCAACTGTGAACCTGTTTTGTCCTTTATCATCTCGCAAATAAGCTCACCTCGGTAAAACTTTTGAGTAAGTAAACTGGTTGAACGTCTCAGAGGTTTTAAAGGTACAACAGAAGGAAATATTTTAGATAAATCAATACACATCCACAACAATTGGAAGCAGCAGAGGTAGCATGGGCACAATTGTAATTTCTTCTTTATCCATCAACAAGCGTGGCCCAGTAGCATCATTACTGACCAAGTCCTGAAGGACATATCTGCCAGAACTGGGCCTTTGGCACAAGGTGAACCAAGAGGAAAAAAACCTACTTGACCTTGCCCTCACCAAACCACCTGCAACAGATGCATCTGTCCGTGAAAATAAATGAAATGAAATGAATGAAATTCACTTAATGTCACAAGTAGGCTTCAAATGAAGTTACTGTGAAAAGCCCCTAGTTGCCACATTCCGGCACCTGTTCGAGGAGGCTGGTACGGGAATTGAACCGTGCTGCTGGCCTGCCTTGGTCTGCTTTAAAAGCCAGCTCTTTAGCCCGGTGCTAAACCAGCTCCTGCAGAATTAGTAGGAAACAGCAGAATTAGTAGGAAACTGCAGAATTACTCACATTGAAGACACACTCCATCCTGTGGGACTACCACTGTGCTAAATGGGATAGATTCCGATCTCACAGCTCAAAACTGGAAGCGCTGTGGACCATCAGCAGCAGCAGAATTGTATTCACCCACAATTTGTAACCTCATGGCCCAACCGATGCCTCACTTCAGCATTACAGTCAAACCAGGTCATTGACCCTGGTACAGCTGCAGTTCAAGAAAGCATACCAGCAGCAGAACCACTGCTTATTTGTGCCTCTAGAGGTCCCTTACTTGTAAGAAAACAATTCATCTTCACGGTCCTCATGTATTGCTTGCCAGCAGCTATAAATGGAAGAAGCTCCAAAAGCTCATACATGCAGGGCGTTTGACATCAAATGTGCGTGCAGGGCACGTGACCGGTTCACTGCTGCCACTTCTGGCCGGAAGACTGTACACAGCCTCATTTGCTGCTTATTTAAAAGGCAGCAGCGGCCAACATTATCAATAAATATGGCGGTATTGGTGATTGGGCGCTTCTCCCGCGATCAGGCCAACTGTGCAAACGCCGTGACGATCGCTCCATGGCCCTCTTGACATCTGTCCGCGATGCACCTGCGGGTTGCAACCCACATTTTGAAAAACCCTGTCTTGGACAATATTTAACCCTCGGCGAACAAAGGTTATCTGGTTGGTTATCACTCCTGTAACATGACAACTTGCCGTGTGCAAATTGGCTGCCTCATTTTCCTAACAATGCTTACACTTCAAAAGTGATACACTGATTGCAAAGTGCTTTGGGATATTCTGTCATCATGAATGGCGCTGAATAAATGCAGATCTTTCTTTCAAAGCAAGTGAGGAGAGTGGTTCAATAAGTGCTCAGTGCAAGATTTGTTAAACAGAATCTTTGCTCAGGATGTAATTGAGGGGAAAACAATTGCATCTTCAGCAAGTTGGAAGTGTGGAAAGATGTTTTGAATTAAATCTTCAAATAGCCAGCATAGGTAAAAAGGACAAATTGTTTCATTTGGGTGAGTTAAATTCTACCATTCTCAAATAAATCAAATCTCTAAACTAATATACAGGTATTGGATAAAAACACCAATGTTATAGGGTGGTGAATTGGACATTGTGAATTCTTCCTCAGTGTACCCGAAGATGGGGAAAGAACTACAGAGAGTGGGCGAGGGAGAAACGAGACAGTAACTCCCGGGGCAGATCCACATGGCGGACGCACTGTTGGCGGCCATGTTGGGTGCCCCCTGGACAAAGGGAAACCCCGGAGCGCAGGGACTCGACCACATGGGGAGAGCAGTGACAGCAGCCATCTTGGACAGCCCCCAAACAAAGTGAAACCCCAGAGTGCAGTGACGCATCCACCAGGTAAATATGGTAAATCCCGCAGGAGCGGGGGACAAAAAACCGTCACCAGGATAGTCACCTGCAACGTCAGGGGACTCAATGGCCCAATGAAAAGATCCAGTCTTCACCCACCTAAGAAACACGAAAGCCAACATAGTCTTCCTCGAAGAGACACACCTGAGAGAACAGGACCAACTGCGGGTAAGGAAGGGCTGAGTGGGACAGACCTACCATTCCTGTTACGGGACGAGGGCCGGGGTGTGGCAATACTGATCAACAAGAGGACGTTGTTTAAGGTGACGAAGACAGTTACGGATCCCGGGGGGGGGGGGGGGGGGGGGGGGGGGGGGAGAGAGGGGGGGAGAGGGGAGGGGGGAGAGGGGGGGAGAGGGGAGGGGGGAGAGGGGGAGAGAGGAGAGAAACGTCATGATCAGCAGGGCCCTAGATGGGGCACCGGTGGTACTTGTTAACTGGTACGCTCCCAACTGGGACGACACAAAATTCATTAAAAAGACCATGGCAGAAATCCCCGCATTAGCGTCACACCGGCTGAGCGTGCCGGGGGGGGGGCTTCAACTGTGTACAGGACCCATTGACTGACAGATCAAACCCCAAAACCGGGAGACCTCAAACATGGCGAAGGAACTCAGTCAGTTTATGGAACAGATGGGGGTAGTGGACCCTTGGAGAGAGAGAGAGAGAGAACAGTGCAAGAGTGGGTAGCCAAACACAGCTGAAGAAAGGGGAGCTGCAGAGAAGGAGGAGAGGGGGGGGGAAGGAGGGGAGGGGGGGGGGAAGGAGGGGAGGGGGGGGGGGAAGGAGGGGAGGGGGGGGGAAGGAGGGGAGGGGGGGGGAAGGAGGGGAGGGGGGGGAAGGAGGGGAGGGGGGGGAAGGAGGGGAGGGGGGGGGGAAGGAGGGGAGGGGGGGGGGAGGAGGGGAGGGGGGGGGGAGGAGGGGAGGGGGGGGGGAGGAGGGGAGGGGGGGGGAAGGAGGGGAGGGGGGGGAAGGAGGGGCGGGGGGGGAAGGAGGGGAGGGGGGGGAAGGAGGGGAGGGGGGGGAAGGAGGGGAGGGGGGGGGGAAGGAGGGGAGGGGGGGAAGGAGGGGAGGGGGGGGGGAAGGAGGGGAGGGGGGGGGGAAGGAGGGGAGGGGGGGGGGAAGGAGGGGAGGGGGGGGGGAAGGAGGGGAGGGGGGGGGGGGAAGGAGGGGAGGGGGGGGGGGAAGGAGGGGAGGGGGGGGGGAAAGGAGGGGAGGGGGGGGGGAAGGAGGGGAGGGGGGGAAAGGAGGGGAGGGGGGGAAAGGAGGGGAGGGGGGGAAAGGAGGGGAGGGGGGGTAGGAGGGGAGGGGGGGGAAGGAGGGGAAGGAGGGGAGGGGGGGGAGAGAGGAGGGGGGGCCAGGGAAGAATAAAGTACAAGGGGCAAAGAATAATAGGGGGGGAGCCAGAGGGGAGGGAACACAAACTGGAAGGAGAGCATGGGAAAGGACAACGACCACAGCAGGGCAACAGAGAGTAAGAAAGTACAGGAGGAAGGAATGACAGACGGCCGAGCCAGAAGCAAACACGCAACAACAGCGAAAACCGACCGGGAGAAGTGACATTAGGGGCGCCGCCCAGGCACCCCACCTACCCAGTTTTGTTTTGCTTGTTCTGGATGTATTTTCTTTTTTTTTTTTAAAACAGAAAAGGGAGAGAAAGGTGGGAGAAAGCCCCCCTCCCCCAGTGACATGTATAATTCAATTGTCTCTTCATTGCTTCTATGTGTGTACACTTCCCCAGTTTTTATTTGCCCACCCCTTGGTTTTTTTTAGTTATGTAGTGTTTTTGTTATCACTTTTTGGTTTCTCCATGTGTACATTTATAAAGATTCCATGTATAAAAAACCCAATACAAAATATTCTTTCAAGAAAACTAATAAATTTGTAAGTAAAAGCATGTTCACTTGTTCTAATCAAACTATGCCCATCCTCGTGAAGTGTTATGACTTTGTTAATAATAGGTTCCAGCTTTTTCAGTCTATCGTTGAGTATTAATTGGGCATAAACAAGTAGATAATCAGTGTAAACAACAAAGGCGTCAAAAAGTTTAAAAGTTAAGTTAAGTCATCAGGCATTGTATACGGCAATGTGCCTCAATGACTACCGTCCGGTGGCCCTGACTTCAGTCGTAATGAAGTGCTTCGAGAGGTTGGTCATGAAGCGCATCACCTCCATACTCCCAGAACGCCTTGATCCACTGCAATTCGCGTACCACCGCAACCGGTCCACAGCAGACACCATTTAACTGGCCCTACACTCAGCCCTAGGGCATCTCGACAACAAGGACTCCTACATCAGACTCCTATTTATTGACTACAGCTCCGCCTTCAATACCATAATCCCAGCCAAGCTCATATCAAAGCTCCAAAACCTCGGACATGGCTCCTCACTCTGCAACTGGATCCTCAACTTTCTGACCCACAGACCACAATCAGTAAGAATAAATAACACCTCCTCCACAATAGTCCTCAATATCGGGGCCCCGCAAGGCTGCATACTTAGCCCCATGCTCTACTTCCTATACACACACGATTGCGTGGCAAAATTTGGTTCCAACTCCATCTACAAGTTTGCTGACGATACAACCATAGTGGGCCGGATCTCGAATAACGACGAGTCAGAATACAGGAGGGAGATAGAGAATCTAGTGGAGTGGTGCAGCGACAACAATCTCTCCCTCAATCCAGCAAAACTAAAGAGCTGGTCATTGACTTCAGGAAGCAAAGTGCTGTACACACCCCTGTCAGCATCAACAGGGCCGAGGTGGAGATGGTTAGCAGTTTCAAATTCTTAGGGGTGCACATCTCCAAAAATCTGTCCTGGTCCACCCATGTCGTCGCTACCACCAAGAAAGCACAACAGTACTTATAGTTCCTCAGGAAACTAAGGAAATTCGGCATGTCCACATCAACTCTTACCAACTTTTACAGATACACCATAGAAAGCATTTTATCTAGCTGCATCACAGCCTGGTATGGCAACTGCTCGGCCCAGGACCGCAAGAAACTTCAGAGAGTCGTGAACACAACCCAGTCCATCACACAGAACTGCTTGCCATCCATTGACTCCATCTACACCTCCCACTACCTGGGGAAAGGGGGCAGCATAATCAAAGACCCCACCCACACTGCTTACTCACTCTTCCAACTTCTTCCATCGGGCAGGAGACACAGAAGTCTGAGAACACGCACAAACAGACTCAAAAACAGCTTCTTCCCTGCTGTTACCAAACTCCTAAACGACCCTCTTATGGACTTACCTCATTAACACCACACCCATGTATGCTTCATCCAATGCATATGTAGTTACATTGTGTACCTTCTGTTGCCCTATTATGTATTTTCTTTTATTTCCTTTTCATTTCATGTACTTAATGGTCTGTTGAGCTGCTCGCAGAAAAATACTTTTCACTGTAAGTCAGTACACGTGACAATAAACAAATCCAATCCAATCCAATCGTAAAAGGTTTTCAAGGAATAGGATTGATACGAATGCCTTAAAAATATATTCAAGGCTATGTAAGCTACCATTGTTTATGAGCCAAAATTCGTTCAAGTGGAGAAATTGATAGACGGGCATAAAGGAGTGAGAAATTCGGGCGTGTTGTAATTATGCGCCTATGTTTCCTTGACATTTCACGCTTTTGCCCTGATTACGTTTGTCATTGCAAACAAGCATATCTTCCAGTAAATTCCACAATGCGTTAGATTTGACCAACTGTGGACTTAACTTCCCGATTCAAGTAATGCCAGACTATTTATTTTCCTAGTGGTTTGAAGAGAAGTCTACATTTATTGAGAAACAAGACTTGGGTGAGTGAGTTATTGGATTTCAGTCATCCCAATGCTCCTGACGCCCACTAGCCCCCCCTGCCGTAGCTTCTCGTGCTCTGCTTTATAAATCGTTTGGACTAAAATCTGCAGCAAGTGTCGGAAGCTGAAAATGCAGCGCCCAGGACAGTGCATGCACTCTGCCATTGGGACGGGAGGCCGGCCCGGCCATACAGAACTCTACCTGCTCTCCAGTGCTCCTCACTCCAATTCAGCCTTAACGTCTCCACGCCTCAACCAGGACCGCGCCATCAAGCAACACTGCACATGCGCACAGCGCTGCACTGGCGCGCTCAATTGCGTCACGGCAGAGGTTGCTGAATGTCGGACTCCCAGAGCACCGCCACCATGCGTCAGATAAATACATCTGCAGCAACACTTGCGGCGAGTTCAGAGTTTGTCCCTCGAGAACTGTGGAAGATATTCCGTAAATTTACTCAGACTTGACATTTCAGTATGTTTAATTTGCACTCACGGTACACCTCCGACGACAGTTAGTTCCTTGTCTGTGTTCTATTTGGTGCATTTTTAGAGGAGCAATAAGGAAGCTTTGGAAATTGAACCAGTCAATTGAGCTTGGCGAGTCACAAAAAATAATTGATGTATTTTCATCTCAGGGTCAAATATGGTGTAATATCAGGAACTGGTTCAGACAGTTAGTTGCTAAGGAGATTAAATAAATAGCTAGGGTAGGGTGACCAACTCCCAGGGAAAAATAAGGAACACTATGGTGTGGGATTCATATACGTGGCAAAATGTGGGTGGGGACTGCCAAGACCGGAGTGAGAAGTCTTCTCTGAGTGTCGGATATTGCCGTGAGGATGTACATATTGTGAATGCGTTAATATGAAAAATCAAGAAAATGGGAGAAAGTCCATCCCAACATACAATCTGCGCACAGGACAACCATCTAAAATACTTCTTCCAAAGAAGAGTCATATTGAACTGAAAGAGAAAATGCTGAAAATCTCAGCAGGTCTGGCAGTATCTGTAGGGAGAGAAAAGAGCTAACGTTTCGAGTCCGATGCAAAGAGTCATGTTGAACTCAAAACATTAGCTGTTTCTTCACAGATGCAGCCAGACCTATAATAATAATCTTTATTGTCACAAGTAGCTTATATTAACACTGTGTGGTGAGCCACGTATGGCTGCATAAGGCTGTTGTATATATGTTCACTATTGTTCTACTGTTCTATTAGTATTGTTATCTCCACTGTTGTATATACTTATTGTTATTGCTGTTCTGTTACTGGTTGTTGCTGTTGTACTGTTGGAATGTGGCTCCGCCCAGCTGTGGAGGTATAAAGCCTGTTGATCTGGGGCAATCTTGCAGTGCAGGAGGACATAGAACATAGAACAATACAGCGCAGTACAGGCCCTTCGGCCCACGATGTTGCACCGAAACAAAAGCCATCTAACCTACACTATGCCATTATCATCCATATGTTTATCCAATAAACTTTTAAATGCCCTCAATGTTGGCGAGTTCACTACTGTAGCAGGTAGGGCATTCCACGGCCTCACTACTCTTTGCGTAAAGAACCTACCTCTGACCTCTGTCCTATATCTATTACCCCTCAGTTTAAAGCTATGTCCCCTCGTGCCAGTCATTTCCATCCGCGGGAGAAGGCTCTCACTGTCCACCCTATCCAACCCCCTGATCATTTTGTATGCCTCTATTAAGTCTCCTCTTAACCTTCTTCTCTCCAACGAAAACAACCTCAAGTCCATCAGCCTTTCCTCATAAGATTTTCCCTCCATACCAGGCAACATCCTGGTAAATCTCCTCTGCACCCGCTCCAAAGCCTCCACGTCCTTCCTATAATGCGGTGACCAGAACTGTACGCAATACTCCAAATGCGGCCGTACCAGAGTTCTGTACAGCTGCAACATGACCTCCTGACTCCGGAACTCAATCCCTCTACCAATAAAGGCCAACACTCCATTGGCCTTCTTCACAACCCTATCAACCTGGGTGGCAACTTTCAGGGATCTATGTACATGGATACCTAGATCCCGCTGCTCATCCACACTTTCAAGAACTTTACCATTAGCCAAATATTCCGCATTCCTGTTATTCCTTCCAAAGTGAATCACCTCACACTTCTCTACATTAAACTCCATTTGCCACCTCTCAGCCCGGCTCTGCAGCTTATCTATATCCCTCTGTAACCTGCTACATCCTTCCACACTATCGACAACACCACCGACTTTAGTATCGTCTGCAAATTTACTCACCCACCCTTCTGCGCCTTCCTCTAGGTCATTGATAAAAATGACAAACAGCAACGGCCCCAGAATAGATCCTTGTGGTACTCCACTTGTGACTGAGCTCCATTCTGAACATTTCCCATCAACCACCACCCTCTGTCTTCTTTCAGCTAGCCAATTTCTGATCCACATCACTAAATCACCCTCAATCCCCAGCCTCCGTATTTTCTGCAATAGCCTACCATGGGGAACCTTATCAAACGCTTTGCTGAAATCCATATACACCACATCAACTGCTCTACCCTCGTCTACCTGTTCAGTCACCTTCTCAAAGAACTCAATAAGGTTTGTGAGGCATGACCTACCCTTCACAAAGCCATGCTGACTATCCCTGATCATATTATTCCTATCTAGATGATTATAAATCTTGTCTCTTATAATCCCCTCCAAGACTTTACCCACTACAGACCTGAGGCTCACCGGTCTATAGTTGCCGGGGTTGTCTCTGCTCCCCTTTTTGAACAAAGGGACCACATTTGCTATCCTCCAGTCCTCTGGCACTATTCCTGTAGCCAATGATGACATAAAAATCAAAGCCAAAGGTCCAGCAATCTCTTCCCTGGCCTCCCAGAGAATCCTAGGATAAATCCCATCAGGTCCCGGGGACTTATCTATTTTCAGCCTGTCCAGAATTGCCAACACCTCTTCCCTACGTACCTCAATGCCATCTAATCTATTAGCCTGGGGCTCAGCATTCTCCTCCACAACATTATCTTTTTCCTGAGTGAATACTGACAAAACATATTCATTTAGTATCTCGCCTATCTCTTCAGACTCCACACACAACTTCCCATCCCTGTCCTTGACTGGTCCTACTCTTTCCCTAGTCATTCGCTTATTCCTGACATACCTATAGAAAGCTTTTGGGTTTTCCTTGATCCTTCCTGCCAAATACTTCTCATGTCCCCTCCTTGCTCGTCTTAGCTCTCTCTTTAGATCCTTCCTCGCTACCTTGTAACTATCCATCGCCCCAACTGAAACTTCACACCTCATCTTCATATAGGCCTCCTTCTTCCTCTTAACAAGAGATTCCACTTCTTTGGTAAACCACGGTTCCCTCGCTCGGCGCCTTCCTCCCTGCCTGACCGGTACATACTTATCAAGAACATGCAGTAGCTGATCCTTGAACAAGCTCCACTTATCCAGTGTGCCCAACACTTGCAGCATACTTCTCCACTTTATCCCCCCAAGTCACGTCTAATGGCATCATAGTTGCCCTTCCCCCAGCTATAACTCTTGCCCTGCGGTGTATACTTATCCCTTTCCATCATTAACGTAAACGTCACCGAATTGTGGTCACTGTCCCCAAAGTGCTCTCCTACCTCCAAATCCAACACCTGGCCTGGTTCATTACCCAAAACCAAATCCAACGTGGCCTCGCCTCTTGTTGGCCTGTCAACAAACTGTGTCAGGAAACCCAGGAGCTACAGGTCGGCACGTATTTAGTTTATTAAAGCATCGGTTCACTGCTTCTCAGCGTCTCGTCTGAATTGATGTCTATCACACTGCAATGAAGTTACTGTGAAAATCCCCTAGTCGCCACATTTGGGTACACAGAGGGAGAATTCAGAATGTCCAATTCACCTAACAGCACGTCTTTTGAGACTTGTGGGAGGAAACTGGAGCACGCGGAAGAAACCCACGTGGACACAGGGAGAAGGTGCAGACTCCGCACAGACAGTGACGCAAGCCGGGAATTGAACCTGGGACCCTGGTGCTGTGAAGCAACAGTGCTAACCACTATGCTACCGTGCCGCCCAGCGAATTATTCCTACTGAGTTGTTCCTGTTTCTAACGAGAGAATTCAACTATCGCCCCATGATATTCTTTACCATCACTAAATTCCCATTATCAACATCAAGGAGGTACCATTGACCAGAAACTGAACTAGACCAGCCATATAAGTACTGTAGCTAGAATAACAGGTAAAGGCTGAGATTTCTGCAGTGAGAACTCAGCTCCCGACTTCCCAACGCATTTCCCCCATTTACAAGGTATAGGTGAGGAGTCTGATTCAATTACCTGGATGGGTGCACTGCCGACAGCTCTCAAGCAGCTCACACAATCCAGGACATCGCAGCCTGCTTGATTAACACCCCATCCACCACCTTAAACATTCATTCCCTCCACCACTGTAGCAACAGTGTATTCTCAACAAAATGCACTGCAACAGCTCACCAAAGTTCTTTCAATACACCTTTCAAATACACAACACACATGGGAACATCATCACCTTTAATGTTCCCCTCCAAGCCCCATATCACCTTGATTGGAAATATATCACAATTTCTTCCCTGTCGCTAGATCAAAAATCTGGAATTCCTTTCCAGGGGTTTAAGTGGATTGTTTAAAGTGGATAAAAGAAGCTGGGAGCTAGCTTTGCATTCCAGAATTATCCCGGAAAAGTCAACAGTTTTTCCAGATGCAAGTGGAGACAGATATAATCATAGCTTTCAAAACTGAATTGAATAACCACCTCAGATACTGTTCCTCTGTTATAAAATATTGAGAATTTTTTGTTTTACAATTTCCAAGGCTTCCTTATTGCTCCCATAAAAATGCATCACTTAGAACAGAGACAAGCAACCAAGTGGTTGTGGAAGGGAAATTAATGAGTTGCCCACTTAGAAGCATGCTGGGAATTTTTGACAATATTTTAGCACTGCTTTTGAACGAAAATAAGTAGGTCAGGTAACTTAAACAAAATGCTGCTTAGTATTTTGGACTCAGCCTTATTATGATAACAAGTTGTTCTTCTGAAGGACTACAAAATGCGTACTCGAGTTGCTTTTAAACCAAGGGCAAAACATTCATATTTCCTCTTGCATATGTTCCCAAGGTTTATCTCTTCAAAATTGTTTATTTCACACTATAAATATAATGGTTTTCAACTGTATAACTCAGAGTACTGTGGAATGGCAATGCAGCTAGACCACGGTCCTCTCCGCAAATATTTGTGTCAAATAAATTTCCTTAATCGAACCACGAAGAATTTGTCTTTATTGGTTCCACGACAGTGGTCATAGGTGTAGCATGAAAACAAATTTAAAATACCGAAATGGCAAGTTCGAGTAAATTTGCACAAAGCATATTTATACATATACACTACAATTCTTGATATTTTACATCAGAGGGATTAAATCTGAGGTGACTATTCAATAACATTCTTGTAAAATATAAATTTTGCCAGGCTAAGGGCAAGGGGAGGGAAAGGGGACTAGCAGAATTGCTCTTGCAGACAGCCGGTCTGGACAAGACAGGCCAGATAACTCCTTCTGTGCTGCAACTATTCTCCTATTCTATTACAGCAGCACTATAGATCTTTGTGTGTTCCAGCCAGATCTTTCAGTGAATGGTGAAACTGGGTGTCTGCCATATACTTTCAAGCACTTGGACTCAAAGGAGTGGAGTTGAGGGCCTTATCTGGGGAAATAGTTCGGGTGAGAAAGTGTAAATTTTTTAACAACATTTTTATTGAACTTTTAACATATATCAAAGGAGAAACAATTACACAGTACAATAGCAAAATATATATCAGGAAAAAGATAAGCAACAACAGTAACATGAACCCCAATAACCATAATGCTGCCCAGAATAATCACCTCCCTCACTAACCTCACCCCTCCCATACCTACCCCTGCCCCACACTAAAAGCTAACAGTGACCAAGTGCAAAATGAATGGCCGCCATCTATGTTGGAACCCAACTTATCGTGACCCTCTTATCGTGAACTTGACCTTCTCAAGGTACAAGAATTCCATTAAATTATCCAGCCATGCTTCGGCACTGAGTAGCATCGCCTGCCTCCAGCTTAGCAGTATCCGTCACCGTGCCAACAGCGGTGCAAATGCCAGAGTATCTGGCCCGTCCCCATCCTCAGCTCTGGTTGGTCCAACACTCCAAATATAGTAACTAACGGGCAGGGCTCTAAGTCAAGATTCAGAATTGCCGATACGGTGCGGAAAAAGGATCTCAAATAGCCCACCAATTTGGGACAGGACCAGAATATGTGCTTATGGTGAGCAGGCCCTCTCGAGCACCGCTCACACTTATCCTCAATTCCCTCAAAAAAATAAACCCATCTTGGCCCTGGTGAGGTGCATCCTAAACACAATCTTTAGTTGTATCAAGCTCAGCCTCGTGCAAGATGATATAGCATTTACCGTACTGTTGTTGAAAACTCACCACTATTCTTAGAAGTCCCCCTATACCAAAAAGGGCCGACATTCTAAATGGTGAACAGGGATTCTCACTCCCTGACTCCGATGCAGGCTTCAGTGGGTGCTATTCAGGTCAAACTATGTTTTCAAGTTATCCCCCGGTATAACCCATACCTTCGCCGAAGATTTCATCTGCCTACCACTTAGTAGCATCGATCCTGGGTCCCGCATTACTAAGTAAGTAAAGAGTACTTTGGAATAACCACTATTTTAGGTTAAAACTTTTAAGTTATTTTATTATATATATTTTTTTCTTTTTAAAAGATGCAACCACTGTCTTTACAGAAAAGTAAAAAGATCTTGCTTCTGGATCCTTCTGGTTGGTTGAAGGGACCTTCAGGCCCAACTTGACAATCAATCTTCTTTTTAAAATCTGGTCTTCTTTACATGTATTCGCTGGTGAGGTCGGTTTCTGTGTCCTATCTTTCCCATGTACTGAGCTGTGAGAGCTGGCTCTGCTGGTTGTCTCTGAGCTGACTCTGCCTACTCTTTAAATTCTAGTCTTCCTTGGATGTTTTAGCTGTCTTAGCTCGGCTGCTTTGTGTTATCTTTCCCATGGCCGAGCTGACTGTAATCTGACTCTGAGCTGCTTGTTCCTTCTCTGCTTTTCCCCTCTCTCCCTCTGAGTTCTGGTTTTGTGTAGTTCCTGCTCTGGTCTCTCGGTTTATATTCTCTTTCCAACAGTTATTAAGTTTTTATGACTTTATTGTAAAGTAATTCTTATTTCACTTTGATTGTAAAAAGTATCTTTGATCTAAACATTCTAATCCAACTAAGTACTCATTTTGACATGACCTCAGCCTCTCAGGTCTCTGATTACATTGTTTCCTTTGTGATGTTCAAAAATGCTTTGGTTTCAAGAGGTGTTACTTTTAATTCCTGTAATTTCTTTAGTTTTATTTTCCAATTGTGTCCTCAGCTCATAATTTTGACTTTGATTTTGGCTTTCTCGTAGACTGATAGTCTCCAGTTTTCTTTAATTTACCTGGTATTGGCAACATTTCACACCTAGAATTGTCACCAAATTCAACTGAACCTCATCCTTTCCTTTCCCGCTGCATACTAAGATAGTTAATTTCAACGAAGGTGTGAGCCATTGTTTTTGGCTTCATTCAAAATCCTGTGTGTTTGCTAAGCCTTCTTGACCAAGGATATCTGCATTTTACAACCCTGCTCTTTGCAGCTGCTGTTAACCCTTTGTGGGATCGTTCCCTGTATCCTCTCATGTTTCTCTCAGACCAGATATTGCCAGACTTCCATGTTTCAAATGACACATCTTTCCATATTTTCAATTACAGTACGAAGGGACTCACTCCACACCTCCTCCTCTAAAATGGGCCCTACCACCCACCTGGCCATCACCACATCCACCCAAACCTGCTCTTCTCCCATAATCCGCCTATAAATCCGTGACATTCTGCCCTCCTCCAACTCTGCACATGAGAGAATCCTTTCCAGCAAGGTGGACGGCAGTGCCTCCGGGAAAGTCGAAAATGTTCGCCTAATGAAGTCCCGCACCTGAAAATATTTGAACCTATCCGATCTCCCAAGCTCTGTTTTCTCCTTCAAGTTCTCACAATTCGCAAACCGCCCTCCACAAATAAATCCCTCACCCTCTCTAGCCCTTTTATCTTTCCATCCCCTGAATGCAGCATCCATCAACAGCTCTGCGTACATCAAGGCAAACCGATCCTCATGTCACAACAAGGCCTCCTCTACCCCTTTTAGCATCTCACCTGTGCCTTCACCGCGTTCGGCGTTCGCACCAATTTTTCATGGATCGAGGCCAAAGCCTCTTCAATAGTGGCTTTGAAAGATTGCTTTATTTCCTAGCCCTGCCATTTGAACTGCCTATCTTCCTGCTTGCCGAACATTTCAAATTCTTGAGCCATTATAGCGGCCAAAGTGTCTAGTGTAATGGGCAAGTGGCAGCCATTTCCCTCCTTCACGTTGCTTCAAAGGGCTTTCCTCCTGAGTCTTTTTTGTGTTAGGCTTTTAAACTGCTGGCTTCATGTTCCTGTCAGTAAGTGTTTCCTTACTACCCTCACCAGAAAAAAACAGAGAAAAGGGACCAATTGCATGATCTTGCCAGGAGCTACTTTCGGTGCATCCCATCTTTACATGATGTCACCCAGAAATCGAGATGAGCGTGCAGTTGAGTATATCAGTAGTGGCTGAAATATTGTGATGAATGAAGAGTCAAAAAGTAGGCAGTTGCAATTGTAAGTGAATTTGTTTCTTTCCAGAGGTGTACACAGAACCAAGTAGGGTTGGGAGAGGTAAGGAAGAAGCGGAAGAAGAGGGATAGAAACGAATGGTTGGGCATGGCCTTATTTGTGATTGACACCTGGAAGCAGTAAGGCCGCATAGCACAGTAAGAACAAGTGAGTGACCATGTATATGGGTAGGGGGGTTTACTTGACAGGAAAGAAGAACATTGAATTCAGGAGAGAGACAGCATAATGAATTGAGATGGAAAGCCACAGTTGTGATATTCCCACTACATTGCAGATCTCGATAGACAAACAGCCTCCAGATGTGTCACATGATTTCTGATGCTTCCACATCTTATTGCAAAATTATATATTTTTTAAAGTATACAGTGCGTGTCTTTTCATGGTCTCTGGCTGAAATAATTTTCAATTGTTCCTTGCAGGAGCAGCATGTCTCCTCAAATGGGCTGTTTCTGTGTTGTAATTTCTGTGTGATACTGTCAATGAAGAAATAACAGTGCAAACAAGCAGGTTATAAGATTAATAAAAAGCAAAATACTGCAGCTTCTGGAAATCTGAAATAACAATAGATAATATTGGAAAAGGTCGGCCAGTTTTGATTGTGAAAATAGAAACATGAATATTTCAAGTGCATAAGAACAGAAGAAATGTCGGGCAAATGGCCCTAGCTAATTGTTTCAATTACTTCATCTAACCAATTACATATATATCAAACAGCAGCTGAAAGTCTTCTCATCAAAGCAGAACACGATGTATTGTTTATGCATATCATTTTCACAAATCCTACATGCCATTAATTTCTACAGCAAAAAAGCTCCTAGGCATTGATTACAGTATAATTCTAGCTTTTCTACACATACAATGGCCTGGATTTTCTCAAATATCGCCACAGGCTGAAGTTGAGCGGGAAAAGCGGCATTAAGCCCGCCGACGGCAATGATAGCGTTTCACGCCATATAGTGCAGCATTTAGTGTCAAATGTTTTCATGTACGGGGTTCACGTCGTATCGTTGGTGGGGTAGCCTCTGATTTCTCGCTGCAATCATTGGGGTGCCACATTTGAAGGCCACCCCAGCGCACAGCAGCCACACTTCGCAGGACGCAATAATGGATGCCTGGAGATGTGCCCCAAGTTTTCAGATGACTCCCTGGAGGGACTGCTCTGTGCTTTGAAGGCCTGCCATGATATTTTTTAAATGCATTTTATTCCAAACGTATTCAAAACTTACAAAACATAAATAATCCGGGGAACACACTCCCCAACTCACAGTTTTACAGTCTGTACAAATGTTTCCCCTTTTTCACCCCGTGCACCCCCCCCCCCCCCCCCCCCGGCGACAATTCCTCAAACATGACATGGCCACGAACAGTCCACACCATGCCTCAAAGCCCTCCGCTGAACCCCTCAGTTCAAAATTAATTTTCTCCAACCAGAGGAAGTTGTATAGATCCCCTAACCAGGCCGCCACCCCCCACCGGAGCCGTGAGGCAGCAGTGTTAACGACTGTGCCACGTTGCTGCCCTGCCATAGTGTACTCTATCCGCACTCAAGACGAAAAGCAGCCAGCAAAGTGATAAACCCAACATGGTCAGCAGCAGTGGTCAGTGCCAATGCCCTGCAGAAGAGCCAATACAACGCTGCCTTGGCTCTGCTCCAATGTTCTTCTGGTAAATCCTAATTCGCTTTCCTTCCCATTCACAATCCTACCGTGCCCTGGTCCACTTCAAGATCTATTCCTTGTCCTGGAACTTATGCAGCCGCACAATCACTGCCTGTGGCGCCTCCCCCGCTCTCGGCTTCTGCCTCAGGGGCCCATGGGCCCGATTCACCTAAAAGGCCTTGTCCAACAACTTCTCCTCCACCAACCTGGCCAGCATCCCCGCGACATAGCTGGTTGCATTTGTTCCCTCCACTCCCTCCGGCAGGACAACAATCCGCAGATTTTTCTGCTTGGACCTATTTTCCTGGTCCTCCACCTTCGCCTGCAGTGACTCACACATATGTCCCAGAATCGCCATCTCTGCCTCCAATGATGGGCAGCACAGTGGGTTAGCTCTGCTGCGTCACGGCACCAAGGTCCCAGTTTCGATCCTGGCTTTGGGTCACTGTCCGTGTGGAGTTTGCACATTCTCCCCGTGTTTGCATGGGGTTTCACCCCCACAACCAAAAGATGTGCAGGCTAGGTGGATTGACCACGCTAAATTGCCCCTAAATTGGAAAAAATGAATTGGGTACTCTAAATTTTTTTTTTTTTTAATCTCTGCCTCCAATGGAACAATAGGTCACTCTGGTCAGACAGGGAGGCAGTGGCATAGTGGTATTGTCGCTGGACTAGTAATCCAGTAGACCCAAGGTAATGCTGGATTCAAATCCCACCAGGGCAGATGGTGGAATTTGAATTCAATTTTTAAAAATCTGAAATTAAAAGTCTAATGACAACCATGAAACCATTGTCAATTGTTGTAAAAACCCATCTGGTTCACTAATGTTTTTTCGGTAAGGAAATCTGCCATCCTTACCTGATCAGGCCTACATGTGACTCCAGACCCACATCAATGTGGTTGACTCTTAAATGCCCTCAGGGATGGTTCACAAATGCTGGCGTGGCCAGTGACGCCCACATCCCTTGAACGAATAAAGAAAAAAAAACATCTCCACCTCCTGGATCATCGTCCTTGCATCTCGAGGCACTTCTCCACCTGTTCCAGGGTCGCGCAAAGAGATACCACTGCCCCCTCAATCACTTTTGACCAGCTGTTCTGCACTTTCATTCATTGCAGCCAAGATTCATCCTTGATAAACTCGTCAACTTCTCCATTTGCAGTTTAGCAACCGATGACGACCCTTCTCTTCTGCCATTCTTATAATTGAAAAGCCACGAGTCTCCTCCAACTATTTAGCCAGGTCTTTCACAATCTTCTGCCGAGTTTGATAACCCGTAAACGTGCCCATTCAGGGGAGAACCTCTCCCCCTACGCGCTACACACCATTTATCCGCTAAAACTATCCAGAACTCGGTTACAAAGGTCTAAAACCAATACCTTGAAGCAGGAGCATCCCTGTGCGCAACCACTCACTCCATGGATGCCATCAATAGGCTTGCGCAAACCATATTAGGAATAACATCAAAGCCATGGAAAAGTTACAGAGAACTGACAAGGCAATGAGACCAGGAGTGAGAGGTTATTGTTTAAGCAGGATGCAGAAGAGGGATGTATTAGAGGTTTCCAAAAAGGTTGAGAAAATTGGTCTGTCATTTAACACTGAAACGGTGCATCTGTAATGTCTTGAATTCAGAGTCATAATAGGGTAGATTTGGGGCGGCACGTGGCACAGTGGAGCATTGCTGCCTACGGCGCTGAGGACCCGGGTTCAAATCCCGGCCCTGGGTCACTGTCCGTGTGGAGTTTGCACATTCTCCCCGTGTCTGCGTGGGTTTTACCCCCACAACCCAAAGATGTGTAGGTTAGGTGGATTGGCCACACCAAATTGCCCCTTAATTGGAAAAAAAGAATAATTGGGTGCTCTAAACTTAAAAAAAATTAAGTAAAATAATAGGGTAGATTTTCTGTGGGGCTTCTTCCAATTGTAACTGTGACAATCAGCCAAAATCCTGGGAAAACAATAGAAATAATTGTTTATCCCACTTTTGCAGGATATTTGTCAAAGTCATGGCTAGATATCAGGAGAACCTACACAGAACTTTATTGCACTTGTCAAAAGATTTCATTAATTTTATGCCAAAGTTATGATAAGTGTTTGGAAAACCCCATCTGCCAATATCTAGATCACTGCCTGATGAATAAAAATGATCTGAAAAGACAGTCCAGGATGACTGAGCTACTGGGTACGTCTAGTTGAGTAAAGAGACTTGGCATAGATTTGTGATGGGCAGGTCATAGAATCATAGAAGTTTACAGCATGGAAACAGGCCCTTCGGCCCAACCAGTCCATGCCGCCCAGTTTTTACCATTAAGCTAGTCCCAGTTGCCTGCACTTGGCCCATAACCCTCTATACCCATCTTACCCATGTAACTATCTAAATGTTTTTTAAAAGACACAATTGTACCCGCCTCTACTACTACCTCTGGCAGCCCATTCCAGACACTCACTACCCTCTGAGTGAAGAAATTGCCCCTCTGGGCCCTTCTGAATCTCTCCCCTCTCACCTTAAACCTATGCCCTCTAGTTTTAGACTCCCCTACCTTTGGGAAAAGATGTTGACTATCTACCTTATCTATGCCCCTCATTATTTTATAGACCTCTATAAGATCACCCCTAAGCCTCCTACGCTCCAAGGAAAAAAGTCCCAGTCTATCCAGCCTCTCCTTATAACTCAAACCATCAAGTCCCGGCAACATCCTAGTAAATCTTTTCTGCACTCTTTCCAGTTTAATAATATCCTTCCTATAATAGGGTGACCAGAACTGCACACAGTATTCCAAGTGTGGCCGTACCAATGTCTTGTACAACTTCAACAAGACGTCCCAACTCCTGTATTCAATGTTCTGACCAATGAAACCAAGCATGCCGAATGCCTTCTTCACCACCCTGTCCACCTGCGACTCCACCTTCAAGGAGCTATGAACCTGTACTCCTAGATCTCTTTGTTCTATAACTCTCCCCAACGCCATACCATTAACTGAGTAGGTCCTGGCCTGATTCGATCTGCCAAAATGCATCACCTCACATTTATCTAAATTAAACTCCATCTGCCATTCGTCGGCCCACTGGCCTAATTGATCAAGATCCCGTTGCAATCCTAGATAACCTTCTTCACTATCCACTGTGCCACCAATCTTGGTGTCACCTGCAAACTTACTAACCATGCCTCCTAAATTCTCATCCAAATCATTAATATAAATCACAAATAACAGTGGACCCAGCACCGATCCCTGAGGCACACCACTGGTCACAGGCCTCCAGTTTGAAAAACAACCCTCTACAACCACCCTCTGCCTTCTGTCGTCCAGCCAATTTTGAATCCAATTGGCAACCTCACCCTGGATCCCGTGAGCTTTAACCTTCTGCAACAACCTACCATGCGGTACCTTGTCAAAGGCTTTGCTAAAGTCCATTTAGACAACGTCTACTGCACTGCCCTCATCTACCTTCTTGGTCACCCCCTCAAAAAACTCAATCATGCCTGACTAATTTTGTTGAACAGTTTCAGGAGTGCACTAGCATAATGGATAGGACAATATTTAGTCAATGTGGACTTCCAGAAGACATCGGCTAAGTTTTTAGAAAATAGATTATTTGGATGAAGAATACAGAATGCGAGATAACCCTGTGACATAGTTTGTAATTCATCAGGAGGTAGGAGACTGTTCATTTCCTGAATGGCAAATGTGACAAATGGTGTTTCCAAGTATCTGTACTGGGGCTTCAGATTTTCACCTTAGAATTAATGATTTGGATGAGTAATAGACAAAGATTGCAGACAACACTAAATTAGGATTAAGATTTAGACTTATTGTCATGTGTACAGAGGTACAGTGAAAGTATTGTTCTGCATACTGTCCAGATCATTCCATATATGGAAAATATAGGACATACGATAAATATACAATATAAATACATAGACATCGGGTAAAGCATACGGACTGTAGTACTACACAATAGAGAAGATGCAAAGAGAGGTCAGTTCAGTGCATAAGAGGATCATTCAGGAGTCTGGTACAGAGGGGAAGAAGCTGTTTTTGAATCTGTTAGTGCGTGTTCTCAGGCTTCTGTATCTTCTGCCCGATGGAAGAGATTTAAAGAGAGAATAACCTGGGTAGGAGGGGTCTTTGATTAGGCTGCCTGCTTTCCCAAGGCAGCAGGAGGTGCAGACAGAGCCAATGAATGGAAGGCGGGTTCTTGTGATGGATTGGGCTGTGTTCACGGCTCTCTATAGTTTCTTACGGTCTTGGGCTGAGCAGTTGCCATACCAGACTGTAATGCAGCCAGATAGGATGCTTTCTATGGTGCATCTGTAAAAACTAGTAAGAGTCAATGTGGACATGCCGAATTTCCTTAGTTTACTGAGGAAGTATAGGTGCTGTTGTGCTTTCATGGTCATAACATCAACGTTGGTGGACCAGGACAGATTGTTGGTGATGTGCACACTTAGGAATTTGAAGTTGTCAACCATCTCCACATCGGCACCATTGATGCAGACAGGGGTGTGTAGATACTTCGCCTCCTGAAGTCAATGATCGATTCCTTAGTTTTGCTGACATTGAGGGAGAGATTGTTGTTGTTGCACCACGCCACTAGATTCTATATCTCCCTCCTGTACTCTGACTCATCGTTGCTTGAGATCCAACCCATTATGGTCGTGTCATCAGCAAAATTGTAGATGGAGTTGGAGACAAATTTTGCCACAGTCATGTGTGTATAGGGAGTATATTAGGGTGCTAATTATGCAGCCTTGCGGGGCCCCAATTTTGAGGGCTATCATGAAGGAAGTGTTGTTGTTTATCCTTACTGATTGTGGTCTATGGGTCAGGAAGTCAAAGATCCAGTTGCAGAGGGGGGAGCCAAATCCTAGATTTTGAAGTTTTGTTATGAGTTGGCTGGGATTATGGTGTTAAAGGTGGCGCTGTGGTCAATGAATAGGAGTCTGATTTAGGAGTCTGATTTAGGAGTCCCTGTTGTCCAGATGCTCCAGGGATGAGTTTACCGGCTATGGAGGTATGCAAATTGCAGTGGATCAAGGCTTCCTGGGAGAATGGAGTTGATATGTCTCATGGCCAACCTGTCAAAGCACCTAATGATAGATGTCAAAGCAACCTGATGGTAGTCGTTGAGGCACGTTGCTTGATTCTTCTTTGGCAACCGATATGATGATGGTCCTCTTGAAGCTGTTGGAAACCTCGGAATGGAGTAGGAAGAGGTTGAAGATGGTCTCGAACACACCCACTAGTTGGTCCACGCAGGATCTGAGTGCATGGCCAGGGACTCCGGAGGATCTGTTGCTTTCCGAGGTTTCACTTTCAAGAAGTCCGATCTGACTTTAGAGGTTGTGACGAAAGTTATGGGTGTGTCCGAATCTGTTGGGGCAGTTGACAACGGTTTCTTGGATTCCTGCTCGAAATGAGCATAGAATGCATTGTGTTCATCGGGGAGGAGGTGTACTGTTGCCATAGATTCTACTTGGCTTTGCTTTTTAGCCTGTTATATTGTTTAAGCTTTGCCACAACCGACGAGAGTCACAGATGAGATGTGAGACACAGTAATAATAATAATAATAACCTTTTATTGTCACAAGTATGAAGTTACTGTGAAAAGCCCCTAGTCGCCACATTCCAGCACCTGTTTGGGTAAGCTGGTACGGGAATTTAACCAACGCTGCTGGCCTTGTTCGGCATCACAAACCAGCTGTCTAGCCCACTGAGCTAAACCAGCCCAGTAAGTTGTATGAATGAGAGCAAAGGAAAATAACAGATTAAGTGAGTGGGTAAAACTATAGCAGATGCAGTTCAATTTGAGGTCATCCACTCTGGATCAGTAAACGATAATTAGAATATTTTGTTAGTTGTGACAGACCAGAGCAGTTGCAGAGCAAAGAGATTTAGGTGTAAATGTATACAAATCAACAACAACACTCATATTTATATGGTGCCTTTAACATAATAAAATGTCGTAAGGTTCTTCACAGGAGCATTAAGAAATAAAATATGACTCTAATCCATGTAATAGAATATTAGATCAGATGACCAAAAGCTTGGTCAAAGAGCTAAGTTCTAAGGAGTGTCTTAAAGGAAGAAAGCATGGTAAGAGATGGAGCTATATAGAAAAGGTACAGACCGAGGCAACTGAAAGTGGGCCACCAATAGTGGAGAAATTAGAATCGGAGTTGTTCAAGAGGCCAGAATTAAAAGAGCACAGATATCTTAGAGGGTGAGAGGAAATGACAGATATAAGAAGAGTAAAGCCATAGAGTGATGTGAAAAAAAGGATAAGAATTTTAAAATCAAGATGTTGCTTCACCTAAAACCAATATAAGTCAGCAAGCACAGAAGTGATAAGTGAACGGGGTTTGCTGCAAGTTAAGATACGGGCAGCAGAGTTCTGGACTACCATAGGTTTATGGAGGATGGAATATGGGTGACCAACCAGGAGTGCATTAGCATAGTCAATTCGAGAGAGAACAAAGAAACTAATAAGTGTTTCAGCAGCAGATGAGCTGAGATTATTATTATTATTAGACATGTACTATTGGTAAGCTTGTACTGAAGTTTACTCAGAATTAAGGGTTTACCATATTAGACAATGTACGGTGAAAGGCAAGAGAAGAAAAAATAAATCTAATTTTCTAAGGATAACCAGTGTATAAGCAGTTTCTTTTGATACTACAATGTTAGAATGCACTGCTGTGTTCAATTATGTTCTCTCTGCTCTGCTAGTAAATTGCTTATTTATGCTTAAGTGGAAAATAGTTGTGAATTACAAATGTTAAAATATAATAGTATTGTAAAAGAATAATGAATCATTTTGTAACATTTGAATTCATCACTACTCTAGTGAACAATGTAAGTTATTTTTAACACCATCTTCTAAGAATAAGTTAAATCATAATCTGAAGACATGTAATTGGATTGTACTACAATGGCCTCTTTATTTAGCATAGCAACAATAACTTTTAATACAAGGAACGGTCCCAAGGCATTTCATAAATAGACATATGGAAAACTGTTGCTTATCCAGGAAGGGAGAAATTGGGGGCTGGGAAAAGTGATTACAAACAAAGAAATTGAATTATGGTTCTTAGGGCTGGAGAGACAGAACAGTTAGGGAGGGATTTGCAAATAGTAATTTAAAGGCAACATGAAAGTTTGGCCATCAACAGTTGGCCAAACGGAGGAGAGAGAATAGACGGGTTAGACTTAGAGGAACAAGATATTGGGGATAGGTATAGGACTGGACATTATAAAATGCAGTTGGGCTTGGATACAGTGTAAGGTATATTTAAGATAGTTTCTATTTTTGGGTACTAGTGTAGCTATGTTATGATTGGGGAGATAGGCATGGTTTTAGACAATTTAGAGTTTATAAAGGTAACAGGATAGAAAGCTTAGATCAGTTGAACAGGGTGTCAAAATTACAAATACTCTGATTCGCCTTAAGAGGGTGCTAAGGAAGCTGGAAGAAATCAAAACAAAGGAGCAATATTTATTT
Organism: Scyliorhinus torazame; assembly: GCF_047496885.1. Taxonomy (NCBI): domain Eukaryota; kingdom Metazoa; phylum Chordata; class Chondrichthyes; order Carcharhiniformes; family Scyliorhinidae; genus Scyliorhinus; species Scyliorhinus torazame. The sequence continues at coordinate 227,472,460 of NC_092709.1, forward strand.
TTTAATTTTTCCAATTCAGCGTGACCAATCCACCTATCCTGCACATCTTTTTTGGGTTGTAGAGATGAGACCCACAGACATGGGGAGAATGTGCAAACTCCATGCGGTCAGTGACCTAGGGCCGGGATCGAACCTGATTATTCGGCCCCGTGAACAGCAGTGCTAACCACTGTGCCGCCCCATAAAACCAGGTAACTATAGGCCGATTAGCCTAACATCAATTGTTGGAAAAAAGCTGGAATCAATTATTAAGGAATTAAAGCAGCACATTTGGAAAATCATGAACTTTCTATTCTCCTTTCAGTTCTGACGAAGAGTCTATGGACTCGAAACATTAACTCTGGCCATGATTCAGATTTTTTTTAAGCAATCAAATTCATGAAGCCAAAACCCATTGTCCCAATAGATAATCAAGGGAAGAGATAACAGAGGCACTATTACACATATTTATTAATTCATTAGAAAATTGACAAAGTACTGGTAGATATCTAACGTGGTATATATGTTTAAGAAAGAAGATAGAACATGTCCACAGACTATAGACCTTAACATCAGTGGTAGAAAATAATGGAATCCCTACTTAGGCAGCACGGCAACACAGGACCGTGGTTAGCACTGTTGCTTCACAGCGCCAGGGTCCCAGGTTCGATTCCCGGTTTGGGTCACTGTCCCTGTGTCTGCGTGGGTTTCCTCCGGGTGCTTCGGTTTCCTCCCACAAATCCCGAAAGACGTGCTGTTACGTAATTTGGGCATTCTGAATTCTCCCTCTGTGTACCCGAACAGGTGCCAGAATGTGGCGAATAGGGGCTTTTCACAGTAACTTCATTGCAGTGTTAACGTAGGTCGACTTGTGACAATACAGATTATTATTAAGATGTACAGATTGGGTGAATTGGCCATGCTAAAATTGTCCCTTAATGTCCAAAAGGTTAGATGGGTTACGGGGGCAGAACAGGGGCAAGGGCCTATGTAGGGTGCTCTTTCGGCGGTTGATGAAGACTTGATGGTCCAAATGGCCTCCTTCTGCACTGTAGGGATTTTATGACTTCTATGCTGGCAGACCTGTTGGAGTTTTTCCAGCATCCTCTGTTCTTGTTGCAGATTCCAACATCCACAGTATTTTGCTTCTTCTTTGGAATGGATAATGGCCACCTCCATCAGTTTTCACAAGTTAAGCTTGGTGAGACTAAGCAGTGTCTAATGTCACCAGGATGTGGAAATGTTGGCATTGGACTGGGGTGGGCACAGTAAGAAGTCTTACAACACCAGGTTAAAATCCAACAGGTTTGTTTGGAATCACTAGCTTTCGGAGCACAGCTCCTTCATCAGGTAAATCACCAGAATTACAATAATCCAAATGGTCGTGGATATTTTGGCCAATGTCAGGCTGCTGTGTGCCCAGGAAAATATTAAGTTTACATTGAATTCAGGTCAAATAGTGCAGGAAGGGAAGGATACTGGGAAAAGGTGAGCACTTGCAGTAGAAGCAAGCAACTTTGACCAACTCTGAGCACAACATGTAGAAATCAATTTTGAAACTGCTTGAGTCAGTGTCCCTGTCCCACCTGCAGGTGGCGGTAAACAGAGCAGTCTCGGCGAAGGTGTTTCCTCTTGTCTCTACCTCTTTATTCGCTGCTCGTCATTCAGAGCGACCGCATATGCTCTGGCACCAAAGTTTGAGACTTAACTGTAATTTAACAACTTCTGCCGATTATACTTTTTCCACACTAATCATGGTCGATGACGAGCAATTGTCGAATCTCTGCTTCCGGAGCTGGCAGTAACAGTTGAGACGCTTCAACCTCGAGCTGGAGGACTACCAGCCCCAGACGCCATTGCGTGCGTGGCACAGGCGCACTGGCTGGCGGGGCTCGGTTTGGGGCGGCACGTGCCGGGAGCGGCCGTTGGGTTTTTAAAGTTAAAATTTCGTGGACGTTCCATCTGAGCGGCTCGCGTTGAAAATGCCCAAAGTCAAAAGCGAGAAGAGATATGGAAGGCGCCAACAGGCCCAGGGGCAAAATCAAGGTGAGGCCCGGTTAGGGCGGACCACGCTGCCGCATTAATAGCAACCTAAAGTGTGGCCGAGTGGGGAGGTGTTTACATCGCAGGATGCTCGCCCCACAGAAGGAGGCCATTTGGCCTATTATGTCCGTGACGGCTCGCTGCTAGAACGAGGCCGTGCATTCCTGATCCTGACCACTTGCTGTATGTTTTCCTTGTGTGTGTTTTTTTGTGTGCCAATTACATCAAATCTGCGCCCTCTGGTTCTGGATCCTTTCACGAGTGGGAATAGTTTCTCCCTATCTACTCTGTCTAGCCTCGTAATTTTGAATACCTCTATCCAATCCCTTAGCTTCCTTGTGCACGAAGAACAGTATCAAATTCTCCAGTCTATCTTCATAACTGAAGTTTTTCATCCCTGGAACCATTCTGGTGAATCTTTCCTACACTACAATGTTTTCACATCTGCAGTACTCGCTGAGCCAGTGTTTTCTAAAGATTCATCACAACTTTTGTTTATACTCTCCTGCTATTTATAAAGCCCTGTATCCTGTTTGCCATAACCACTTTTCCCTGCCACTTTCAATGACTTCTGCACATCTACTCCCAGGTTTTGCGGCTCCTGGAACCCCTCTGGAATTGTACGCTTTATTTTATATTCTTCCATCAAAGAGAAATCACTTCAAGTTTCTTACCATTAACTTTCACCTGCATGCCCACGGGCTGGATTTTTGCAGACCAGGGCTTTCTCCAGGGACCTTTTAAAATTGTGGAGATGACCCCCCCCCCCAACCCCATTTCCGACATCTCATTTTTACCAGCGGGAGCGATTTTGCAACTCTCGCTCACCATCTTGCTATCAATTATCCAGCCCTATATCTTGAAGTCTATCACCATTCTTTTCATGATGTGGAGATGCCGGCGTTGGACTGGAGTCCATTCTTTTCACAGTACTTCCAAGTTTTGAGTCATCTTTAAATTTTAAAGTGTGCTCTCAACAATCACGTCTATTTTGTTTACTTGTAGCAAGAAAAGTAGCTGTCTTCGTACTGATCTTGAGAAATGCAGTTGTATACCTTCCTCCAGTCTGCAAAATATAATATCATCTTTATTGTCACAACATCGTGGGCCGAAGGGCCTGTTCTGTGCTGTATTTTTCTATGTTCTAAGTAGACTTACATTAACACTGCAAAGAAGTTACTGTGAAAAGCCCCTAGTTGCCACATTCCGGTGCCTGTTTGGGTACACCGAGAATTCAGAATGTCCAAATTACCTAACAGCATGTCTTTCGGGAATAGCCATTCATCACTACTGTTTCTTGTCACTTCGCCAACTTTGTACCCATGCTGTCACTATCCCTTTTGTTCCATGTGCTTCCATTTTGCTGACAAGCCTATTTGGTACTTCATCAAACATCTTTTGGAAATCTGCATACACCACAGCAACCATATATGCCCTCACCTCTTAGATTCTCAAAAAGCTTAAGCAAGTTAGTTGAACACAATTTGCCTGTAACAAATTAAAACAGAAAATACTGGAAAAACTCAGCAGGTCAAAACTGGGAATTTAACATTGAAGGATGTTTGACCTTTCGGAAGGACCGGAGGGTAGGTAAAGGTGGTGGGGTAGCACTCTTTAAGAGATTAAATGAGGACAGTTGTGAGAGATGATCTAGACTTGGATGATGATTGCAGAGTCTATTTGGATGGAGACAGAGCAAAGGAAAGAAGACATTGGTAGGTGTAGTGTGCAATGGCAAGCGATGGCCAGGAGGGCAAAGGAAGCGCTACAAGGGCACTCTGAAAGCCTCCCTAAATAAATGTGACATCCCCATCGAAACACCTTAGAATGCACAAACTGGGGAAAAAAGCATCTGCAAGGGCGACAAACACCGCGAGGGTCATATGATGGAGCAAGTTTAAACAGCGGAAGGAGAGCACTGAATCACAAGCATCCCACCCACCCACCTCATGAAACACTACTGGCCAAACCTGTGGTAGAGTCTGCAGATCCAAGATTGGACTGTTCAACCACCTCAAATTCCCACTGCCCCGGAGGTGGAAGCAAGTCATCCTCAATGCTGAGGGACTGCCCAAAAAGTAGGTGTAGTGTCTAAACTCCAAAGCCCTGGTAATGAATGCTGAGGCAGGTTTAATAAATGATCTGAAGAGTAAAAGATCTCTTCGGAAGTAATGATCATAAACTGAATATTAAATTCGATCATGTTAAGAGTGAGAAATTTGGGTCAGAAACAACTGTTTACCTTTAAATGAAAGGAATTACAAGGAAATGAGGATAGAGTTAGCAAAAGGTTCCTTAGACAGCACCTTCGAAACCCATGACCATTACCATCGAAAAGGACAAGAACAGAAGATACTTGGGAACCTCACCACCTAGAGATTCCCCTCCAAGTCACTCACCACCCTGACTTGGAAATATATCGCCGTTCCTTCACTGTCGCTGGGGCACTTCTCTCGAGCTCCCTCCTTAACAGCATAGTGGGTGTACCTGCACCTCCAAGGTTTGCAGCGGTTCAAGAAGGCAACTCACCACCACCTTCTGAAGGGCAACTAGGGATGGACAGTAAATGCTGGCCTAGCCAGCGATGTCCACATCCCATAAAAATGAATCTGTAAGAAAAAAAGTGGACTGGTCAGATAGATGAGCAAGAAAGACAGTAAAAAATCAGTGGCAGACATTTAAGGAGGTATTTGTGACGCAGCAAAAATATATTAATAAGGAGGCAAGATTTTAAGAGGGATAAACCAACCATGGATAACCAAGAAAGTTAAGATGAGTATTAAGTTGAAAGAAAAAGCATATGAGGAGGCAAAAGTCAGTGACAGCCCCAAACAGCTTCTTTAAATATATAAAAAGGAAGAGAGAGGTCAAAGTGAACACAAGGTCCCTTTGAACATGAATCTGGGGGGGATAGTTCTGGGGAACAAGGAAATGGCAGAGGAGTTGAACAGATATTTTGCATTAGTCTTTATGATGGAAGATACTTCAAATATCCTATTAATACTAAAGCATAAAGCGGAGGAAATAAATACCATCACCCGAGAAGTAGTATTAGACAAACTAATCGGGTGAAAGGTAGATAAGTCCCCCAGTCCTGAAAGTTTACACTCGAGGATCCTAAAAGAAGTAGCTACAGAAATAGTGGATGCATGTTTGTAATTTTCCAAAAACCCTTGGATTCTGGAGAAGTACTGGAGGATTGGAAACCTGCCAATGTGACATCCCTACTCAAAAAGGGATGTCTCTAAAAGAGGTAAAAAGATAATTTAAAAAAAAAACATTTTCAATTAAGGGACAATTTAGAATGGCCAATCCACCTACCTTGCACATCTTTGGGTTGTGGGGTGACACCCATGCAGACACGGGGAGAATGTGCAAACTCCACACGGACAGTGATCCAGGGCTGGGATTGAACACAGTCCGCGGTGAGCAGCAGTGCTAACCACTGTGCCACTGTGCTGCTCCAAATAACGGATAACCATAGGCTGATTAGCCGAACATCTATTGTTGGAATTAATTATTAAGGAAGTAATAGCGGCATATTTGGAAAATCCTAATTTAATCAATTAGAATTAGCATAGCTTCGTGAAAGGAAAATCGTGTCTGACTAATTTATTAGAGGTTTTTGAGGCAGTCTCAACCAGAGTCGATAGAGGGGAACCGGTAGATGTGTTGTATTTTGACTTCCAGAAGGAATTCAACATGGTATCTCTCAAAAGGTTAAGTAAGAGCCCATGATGTTGGAAATAGTATATTGGCATGGAAAGAGAATTGGCTAATGTGCAGGAAACGGCATGTGGGGATAAGGGGCTCTTTATCAGGTTTGCGACTTGTGACCAGTGGGGTTCCACAGGGATGTGGAGAGGATGTTTCCACTAGTAGGAAAGACTAGATCCAGAGGGCAGAATCTCAGACTAAAGGGACAATCCTTTAAAACAAATGTGGAGGAATTTCTTAAGCCAGGGGTGGTGAATCTGTGGAACCCTTTGCCACTGAAGGCTGTGGCGGTCAAATCACTGAGTGTCTTTAAGACATAGATAGGTTCTTGATTAATAAAGGAATCAGGGTTTTTTTTAAAAGATCTACTTGGCATAGAACACAGAACATACAGTGCAGAAGGAGGCCATTCGGCCCATCGAGTCTGCACCAACCCACCTAATTCTGCTCCGATGTCTTATGGTCTTATAAGGACTTCAGTGCAGGGATAGATTGGTGAAACTGGGATTGTTCTTCGAGAATATTGAGAGGAAATTTGATTGGTAGAGGTGTTCAAAATCAGGAGGAATTTAGACAAAATAAATAAGGGGAAACTGTACCTCTTGACGGAGGGATCAAGAAGCGGAGGAGACAGATGTAAGGTGAATGGTAAAAGAAGAAATAACGTGCCAAAGCATTAATTTATGCCTTGAGTGGTTAGGATCAGGAGAATGTGATGGGAGCAGATTGAACTGTGGCTTTCAAAGGGGAATTGGATACCACCTGAAGATAAATTTGCAGGGTTTGAGGAAAACACTGGAGAGTGGGATTGGTTGAATTGCTCTTGCAAAGAACCAGTGCCAAAGGGCCGCCTCCAGTGCTGTGAACATTCTATAAATCTCTATCCGGCAATGAACCAATAACATCATCTGGTTTCCTTTGTAAATTATGTTTCGGCGGGACACTGAAGTCACATTGCATCTCTGAAGCTGTAGCAAATTTGATATTGACTCAGCCTCTCCCAACTAAGATCCGAATGTGTACGAAGAATCAAATTGAAATTATGTTACAATAGATAATGGAATGCTAATGTGTAGCTTTATCCTCCACCCCCATGTGCTATAAATGTGAAATTAGAATATTTTAACTTTGTTGTGTTGTAAGTTCAGTTTTGATCCTGTTTTACTTTGGTTTAGGTATGGTGTTCAATACTGGAATTGGCCAGCATATTCTGAAGAATCCTTTAATTGTGAATAGTATCATCGACAAGGTACAGTAAGGTGTAGTACAATATGTTGCTCAATCAGCCTAATTATGTATCGTTTGGCTATCATTTCTATCATTTTGACACCCCAAGGTCCATTAGATGGTTCTTATTGCATTAAAAATGGTTGGTGAGGGTGGTTAGAAATTGGGTTTATTGAAATTTTGAATGTGGTTATCCAATTCATCTGTCACCTGTCACCAGTATTCTTTAATGTCTTGTCTTCATAATTGTAAATATACCTCTGCGTATTATCCATGCAAAGTACTGCTGGTTTTGTTTTTCCTTCCAATCGGAAGTCCATGTTAGAACATGGAACAATCTTTCATTTTGAACATGCATTCCTGGGCCAGTTATATCACTGATCAGATACAGTAAATGTTCCCTGAACCTCAGAAGAACACCTTTAATGCAACAGTGATTTTTTTTGCTTCCCATGCCAGATATCCATTTGGCATCAGTGATTGAGAGGAAGGATTTTTATAGACCATTCTGTCTTACCCTAAGCAAGCACAAGTGTTCAGACGATCCAAACTAATTCGATAGCTAGCAAGAGGAAGTGCTTCTCATCTCATTCATATAGGATAAATTTGAGTCCTAAATGGCAGTGTTTTTTAAAATAAATTTAGAGTACCCAATTATTTTTTTTCCCCAATAAAGGGGCAATTTAGCGTGGTCAATCCACTTAACCTGCACATCTTTGGGTTGTTGGGGTGAAACCCACACAGACACGAGGAGAATGTGCAAACCCCACACAGGCAGTGACCCAGAGCCGGGATTTGAACCCGGGTCCTCAGTGCCGTAGTCCCAGTGCTAACCACTGTGCCACATGCCGCCCCCTAAATTGCAGTGTTTTAATACACTGTACCATGGAGTTCTCTATTTTCCCCCCTCCTCCACCACAAAAATGTAAAACAAAGCCACTGCGTTGTGGCTAAGTAACTAACAGTCCATAAGACATAGGAGAGAATTAGGCCACTCGGCCCATCGAGTCTGCTGTGCCATTCAATCATGGCTGATATTTTTCCCATCCCCATTCTCCTGCCTTCTCCCCAAAACCCCTGATTCCCTTATTAATCAAGAACTTATCTATCTCTGTCTTAAAGACATTCAGTGATTTGGCCTCCACAGCTTTCTGCGGCAAAGAGTTCCATAGATTCACCACCCTCTGGCTGAAGAAATTCCTCCTCATCTCTGTTTTAAAGGATCGTCCCTTTAATCTGAGATTGTGTACTCTGGTTCTAGTTTTTCTTACATGTGGAAACATCCTCTCCACATCCACTTTATCTAGGCCTCGAAGTGTCCTGCAAGTTTCAATAACAACCCCCCTCACCCTTCTAAACTCCAATGAGTATAGACCTCGAGCCCTCAACCATTTCTCATACAACAAACTCTTCATTCCAGGGATCATTCTTGTGAACCTCCTCTGCACCCTTTCCAAAGCACATCCTTCCTTAGATACGGGGACCAGAACTGCTCACAATACTCCAAATGGGGTCTGACCAAAGCCTTATACAGCCTCAGAAGTACATAGAACTGTACAGCACAGTACAGGCCCTTCGGCCCACGATGTTGTGCCGAACTAGTCTGAAACTAAGATCAAATCAATCTACTCCCAATCATTCTAGTGCACTCCATATGCCTATCCAATAATCGCTTGAAAGTTACTAAAGTGTCCGACTCCACTACCATAGCTGGGAGTGCGTTCCACGCCCCAACCACTCTCTGAGTAAAGAACCTACACCTGACATCCCTCCTATACCTTCCACCATGAACCTTATAGTCATGCCCCCTTGTAACAGCTACATCCACTCGAGGAAAAAGTTGCAGAACGTCCACTCTGTTTATCTCTCTCATCGTTTTATACACCTCAATTAAGTCACCTCTTATCCTCCTTCACTCCAATGAGAAAAGCCCTAGCTCCCTCAACCTTTCCTCATAAGACCCACCCACCAATCCAGGCAGCATCCTCGTAAATCTCCTTTGCACCCTTTCCAATGCTTCCACATCCTTCCCATAATGAGGTGCCCAGAACTGCACACACTACTCCAAATGTGGTCTAACCAAGGTCTTGTACAGTTGCAGCATAACCTCACGGCTCTTAAACTCAATCCCCCTGTTAATCAATGGTAACACACTATAGGCTTTCTTCATGGCTCTATCCACTTGGGTGGCAACTTTCAGAGATCTATGGACATGAACTCCGAGATCTCTCTGCTCCTCCACATAGAACATAGAACGATACAGCGCAGGACAGGCCCTTCGGCCCACGATGTTGCACCGACATGGGAAGTCAAAAAACAAAAGCCATCTAACCTACACTATGCCATTATCATCCATATGCTTATCCAATAAACTTTTAAATGCCCTCAATGTTGGCGAGTTCATTACTGTTGCAGGTAGGGCATTCCACGGCCTCACCACTCTGCGTAAAGAACCTACCTCTGACCTCTGTCCTATATCTATTACCCCTCAGTTTAAGGCTATGTCCCCTCGTGCTAGCCATTTCCATCCGCGGGAGAAGGCTCTCACTGTCCACCCTATCTAACCCTCTGATCATTTTGTATGCCTCTATTAAGTCTCCTCTTAACCTTCTTCTCTCTAACAAAAACAACCTCAAGTCTATCAGCCTTTCCTCAAAAGATTTTCCCTCCATACCAGGCAACATCCTGGTAAATCTCCTCTGCACCCGTTCCAAAGCTTCCACGTCCTTCCTATAATGAGGTGACCAGAACTGTACGCAATACTCCAAATGCGGCCGTACCAGAGTTTTGTACAGCTGCAACATGACCTCATGACTCCGGAACTCAATCCCTCTACCAATAAAGGCATTCTTCAGAATATATTCTTCAGAATACAAAATACATTCTTCAGAACCCTGCCATTAACCATGTAATCCGCATTCAAATTTGTCCTACCAAAATGAATCACCTCACACTTATCAGGGTTAAACTCCATCTGCCACTTTTCAGCCCAGCTCTGCATCCTATCAATGTCTCTTTGCAGCCTACAACAGCCCTCCACATTATCCACTACTCCACCAATCTTGGTGTCATCAGCAAATTTACTAACCCAACCTTCAACTCCATCATCCAAGTCATTGATAAAAATCACAAATAGCAGAGGACCCAGCACTGATCCCTGTGGTACGCCACTGGTGACTGGGCTCCAGGATGAAAATTTACCATCTACCACCACCCTATGTCTTCTATGTGATAGCCAGTTACTGATCCAATCGGCCAAATTTCCCTCTATGCCATGCCTCCTTACTTTCTGCATGAGCCGACCATGGGGCACCTTATCAAACGCCTTACTAAAATCCATGTATATGACATCAACTGCTCTACCTTCATATATGTACTTAGTTACCTCCTCAAAGAATACAATCAAACTTGTGAGGCAAGACTTACCCCTCACAAATCCGTGCTGACTATCCTGGATTAAGCTGTATCTTTCCAAATGATCATAAATCCTATCCCTCCGGACCCTTTCCAATAATTTACCGATGACATAAGTAAGACTAATCGGCCTATAATTCCCAGAGTTATACCCATTCCCTTGAACAAGGGGACAACATTCGCTTCTCTCCAGTCTTCTGGCATTATCCGTGTAGACAGTGAGGACATAAAGATCAAAGCCAAAGGCTCTGCAATCTCATCCCTCGCCTCCCAAAGAATCCTAGGATATATCCCATCAGGCCCAGGGGATTTATCTATCCTCAGGCTTCTCAAAATTTCTAACACATCTTCCTTCCGAATATTTGCCTCCTCCAGCCTACCAGCCTGTATCACACTATCCTCCTCAACAACATGGCCCCTCTCCTTTGTGAACACTGAAGAAAAGTATTCATTTAGGGCCTCCTATATCTTCAGACTCCATGCACACATTCCCACTACTGTCCTTGACCGGCCCTAATTTCACCTTGGTCATTCTTTTATTCCTCACTTAAGTGTAAAAAGCCTTGGGGTTTTCCTTGATCCTACCCGCCAAGGACTTCTCATGGCCCCTCCTACCTCTCCTAAGTCCTTTCTTGAGCTCCTTCCTAGCTATCTTGTATCCCTCAAGTGCCCTAACTGAACCTTGTTTTCTCATCCCTACATAAGCCCCCTTCCTCTTGACAAGACGTTCAACCTCTTTTGTAAACCATGGTTCCCTCACTCGACCATTTCCTCCCTGCCTGACAGGGACATGCATATCAAGGACATGCAGTATTTGCTCCTTGAACAAACTCCACATCTCAATTGTGCCTATCCCTGACACTTCCTGTTTCCATCTTATGCTCCCCAATTCTTGCCTAATCACATCGTAATTACCCGTCCTCCAGTTATAAACCTTGCCCTTGCCATATGTTCCTATCCCTCTCCATTACTGTAGTGAAAGTCACCGAATTGTGGTCACTATCTCCAAAGTGCTCTCCCACAACCAAATCTAACACTTGGCCCGGTTCATTACCCAGTACGAAATCCAATGTGGCCCCGCCTCTTGTCGGTCTATCCACATATTGTGGGAGGAAACCCTCCTGCACACACTCGATAAAAACAGCCCCATCCAAACTATTCGAATTATAGTGGTTCCAATCAATATTTGGAAAGTTAAAGTCACCCACGACAACTACCCTGTGACTACCGCACCTGTCCAAAATCTGCATTGCAATCTTTTCCTCCACATCTCTGTTACTGTTTGGGGGGCGAGAAAACTCCGAACAAAGTGACCGCTCCTTTCCTATTTCTAACTTCAGCCCACACTACCTCGGTTGACAGATCCTCCTCAAATTGCCTTTCTGCAGCCATTATACTCTCCTTGATTAACAATGCTACTCCTCCACCTCTTTTACCACCTTCCCTAACCTTACTGAAACATCTAAACTCCGGAACCTCCAACAACCATTCCTGCGCCTGTTCCCTCCACGTCTCCGTAATGGCCACAACATCGTAGTCCCAGGTACCAATCCATGCTTTAAGCTCACCAACCTTATTCCTGATGCTCCTCGCTTGAAGTAGACAAACTTCAAACCACCTTCATGCCTGCAGGTCCACTCTTGTGACCTTGGTACCTTCCTCAGTACTGCACTACCCTCAACTTCGTGACCTCCAGCAATGCTATCTCCTGGACTACCAATCCATTTCCCATCCCCCTGCCAAATTAGTTTAAACTACCCTGAAGAGCTATAGCAAATTTCCCTCCCAGGATATTGGTGGCCCTCTGGTTCAGGTGTAACCGATCTTGTTTGTACAGGTCCCACCTTCCCCAGAATGTGCTCCAATTATCCAAGTAGCTGAAACCCTCCCTCCTACACCATCCCTGTAGCCACGTATTAAACTGCACTCTCCCTGTTCCTCACCTCGCTAGCATGTGGCACTGGCTGCAAACCAGAGTTGACAACACGGTCTGTCCTGGCTCTCAGCTTCCACCCTAGCTCCCTTAATTCCTGTTTTACATCCCCGTCCCTTTTCCTACCTATGTCGTTGGTACCGATGTGTACCACGACTTGTGGCTGCTCCCCCTCCCCCTTAAGGATCCTGAAAACACGATCAGAAACGTCACGGACCTTGGCACCCGGGAGGCAACACACCAACTGTGAGCCTCTATCCCTGCTCTTGTATTCTAGCCCTCTCGACATGAATGCTAACATTGCATTTGCCTTCCTAACTGTTGACTGAACCTGCTCGTTAACCTTAAGAGAATCTTGAACAAGGACTCCCAAGTCCTTCGGACTACCGCCACAAGGACTACCGGCGACACAGTAGCATATTGTATAGCACTGGTGCTTCACAGCTCCAGGGTCCCAGGTTCGATTCCCGGCTTGGGTTACTGTTTGTGTGGAGTCTGCACGTTCTCCCTGAGTCTGCGTGGGTTTCCTCCGGGTGCTCTGGTTTCCTCCCACAAGTCCCGAAAGACGCGCTGTTCGGTAATTTGGACATTCTGAATTCTCCTTCTGTGTACCCGAACAAAAGCCGGAATGTGGCGAATAGGGGCTTTTCACAGTAACATCATTGCAGTGTTAATGTAAACATGCTTGTGACAATAAAGATGATGATTATTAAGTCCTTTTGTGCTTCTGATTTCCTAAGCATTTCCCCATTGGGAAAATAGTCTATCCCTCCATTCCTCCTTCCAAAGTGCATAACCTCACACTTTTACACATTGTGTTCCATCTACCACTTCTTTGCCCACTCTCCTAGCCTGTCCAAGTCCTTCTGCAGCCCCCCTGCTTCCTCAGTACTACCTGTCCCTCTACATATCTTTGTATCATCTGCAAACTTAGCAACAGTGCCTTCAGTTCCTTCTTCCAGATCATTAATGTATATTGTGAAAAGCTGTGGTCCCAGCACAGATCTGTGAATCACAACACTAGTCACCGACTCCCATCCTGAAAAAGATCCATTTATCCCCACTCATAAGCAGTCATAATTAGCCTGTAATTGGTCTCACAACCTATTAACGCCACTTCCTTTAAGGAATATCTGTACAGGTGCCTAAAAAGTGCAGGTTTGGTTAGCAGCTAAATCGTGGAAAGATATTAGAAAGATTGGACAGAGATAGTCCGTGGCGAATCAATGCTTACTATATATTTAATAATGTGGAAGTGACATTATTTCTGACTCTGAATAGTTTTTGTGATAATTTCCTTTTTAAAGTTATCAATTAAAATATCTATATGGCCAATCCTGGGTAACAAATTCTCCAGGGTGTGCATACAATTTCTGATACTTTATTTACAATTGAATTCCTAAAACACACAGTCAGATCACATAAAGTATCTATCAGTTGTATATTCATATATTGCAATATGGAATGAATACATATTTCAATGAGTAATTATTACATTTTTCCCATCAAGGCTGCTATTAGACCAACAGATGTCATTTTGGAAGTTGGACCTGGTACTGGTAACATGACTGTTAAACTTTTGGAAAAGGCTAAAAAGGTAATTGCCAGTTTAAAGTAAAAACAAATATTCTGGCACACAACACGTCGTCACGTTTTTGCAGATTTCTGTTTCGCTTCAATTGCATTCTTCCCACACAATTTTTGAGGACATTGATAATTTATTGCAGCCTCCTATTTTTTAAAATAAATTTAGTGTACCCAATTATTTTTTTCCAATTAAGGGGCAATTTAGTGTGGCCAATCCACCTATCCTGTACATCTTTGGGTTGTGGGGGTGAAATCCACGCTGACACGAGGAGAATGTGGAAACTAAACACGGACAGTGACCCAGGGCCGGAATTCGAACCCGTGTCCTCTGTGCCGTAGGCAGCAATGCTAACCACTGTGCCACCATGCTGCCCTGCAGCCTCATATTTTTGATTTTAAAGATGCTTGTGTTTGTTATAGCTACTTCTCTGAACTCCCTTGAAGCATTTCATACTTTTCAGTTTTCTATTTGTCATGACTAGATTGCTGTAGTTTTCCATATCATGACATCCTTCAGTTCCCCCCCCCGCCGCGCGCGGCTCTATTCACATTTCACTTGTACACAAATCTTTGTGATGAACTCCAATTTCCATTCACTTTTCTGATTGCTTTTTTCATGTGTGCACTAGTTTTTAGTGATATTTGTGCCTGGACACTTGCAATTCCTTTGCTTTTCCACAGCTCCAAGTCTCTTATGAACATATATTTAACTCCTGTATGCATGTGTGTGCGTGTATTTATATAAAAATGTGGTGATCATCAGATGCCCTAGTACAGATTCCTGGAGAAATCACTTGTCAATAGTGCTACTGAAAGAATAAACTGTACCCCTACTCTCTCTATCCTCCTCCCCAAGCAATTGCAGATCTATGTCATGATTAAATCATTAAAGTTATAAGTAAAAGTAAGAAGTAGAAAATCCTGAAAGTCAGCCAACTATTAAATTTTTGCAGCTCTATAAGTGACAAATCAATGACAAAAATGAATTTCCAACGCTGCCTTTTTGAAACTTGCCTATTGGTTTCAGTTGAAAATTAGATGGTGCTGCATGCTACAGTGGAATTAGGTCTTCAATTTGTGGTTGAATCTGAAATGCGAGGCAACTCCTGTCATCCAGTGTAAGGCTGTGCAGTTGTTCATGCAGGACTCAAAATCCTGTTACAACTAAATTGCAACTCTTGTTGGTTTTCAGATCTGTGTTGTCAACCGATAACGATCTATTCAAGCCCAGTAGAAAATTATAAAATCTTTTAAACCAAAATTCTCATGAAAAAACATTTGAATCTAGATAAGAAACAATATAGCGTTATCATAAACAATCAGTGGGCTGCTTAGAAATCTCAACCAGCAAGAAGGATTTAAAAAAAGAATTAGCCAACAATTAGTCGTTACCATCTACCTCTAATTATTCTCTTGAAGTGAAGCATTTGGAACCCCTGCTCACATTGTTTACACTTTTGGTCTGAATCAACTCCTCTGGCTTGCTTCTCCTGAACCCAGAAGCTAATGCACTGGGAGACCTCACTTTTCCATTTAATGCTGCTTACTGGCCCCAATCATCACCTATTTATATTGGAGGTGAGACCACTTTTCACTATAAAAGGTTTTGACATCCAATGGATTTTTTTAAACTTTGGACTGTTTTTTGTGTTATCAGTTTTTCCAAGCTTTCTATGCAGGTTTGGTTTTATACTTAAAGCTCCCTTTTTTTCCTGTAGTATAAAGTGTGATTGTTTGAAATTTGACATTCTTACCTTTGTCCTGATGGGAATGCAAGATCAAAAGCTTCGGCAACGTATCCCTCTTTTTAGTAATATTCAAGCTCTGTACTACCCTCCCAAGCAACTGTTAGTATTGGGTTTTCAGTCTTATTAGTAGCATGTGCTTAATAAACTTTGCTCGATAAGCTGGGGCCATATTCTGTTGGTTTAGAGTATAAAAATAATAATGTGGAATTGTTTCTGCATTCGCATTAGGTAATTGCTTGTGAACTTGATACCAGACTTGTCGCTGAACTGCAGAAGAGAGTTCAGGGAACGTAAGTAATATAAATACTGTTAAGCATTTAACTAAGTTTAATGGACTTAAGACAAAATTGATTGTATAGAAAATAGCTTAAATATGTGTTTTGACCACCTTTTTTGTTGCTGAAATCTTGTGTTTTTGTTTCTGAATACATTTTCTTCAGACCTATGGCAAGTAAACTTCAAATAATGATTGGAGATGTGCTGAAGACAGACTTGCCATTTTTTGATGCATGTGTGGCAAACTTGCCATATCAGGTAAGTTGGCATCACCGTTTAACTTGCCTTATAAGTTGGGTGATTATGTTGGTGTGCAGCATGACCATTAAGATTGAAATAATTTTGATCCTTACCTTAACCAGTGAGGAGCCTCCAGTGTTTGAATAGGGGAAGTGAAAAACATTGAACTGTTTCCTCCTAGAGCTATTTACAGGTACGCTACCGGTTTTCAGTTTGGGCAGTAGGTTTGCCAGTTTGAACAGGATAAACCATTTGCATAGGCGTTTATGAGGCTACACAATGCAAAGTTCATGATTGAAACAGATAACATGTCAATATAACAAAAGGTTAAATAAAGGTCTGAAAGAGAACTTAAATAAGAAAACAAACAGGTGCACAAAACTAGAAAATATGTTTTTTCTGAATAATAAATACCATCATGGGTGGCTTGTTCTGAATGGCTTGGAATTATATGAGCACCTTGGCTAGCTTTTCGCTAAATTTTCTATGGAGATCAAAATGCTGCTTTGGTGAAATCCTTGCACACAGCTGAATCCTACTTCCTGATTGGTAAACTGGGTAACAGTATCTCAAGTGTTGCTGGACAGATACAAGTGCAGGCTTGTCACCAGCTGGGAAACTGGGTCATGTTTTCATATGGGCTGATTTTTACATGTAATATACTGTTAATTGCAAGCACAAAATTATTGATATTGTAGGTGGTGAGTTGTAATTTGAATTATTGGAATGTTATTTGCAGATCTCGTCTCCATTTATTTTTAAACTGCTTCTGCACAGACCATTCTTCAGGTAAGCCTGTCTGAAGATCTTTATTGTCGTAAGTAGGCTTACATTAACACTGCAATGAAGTTACCGTGAAAAGCTCCTAGTCGCCACACTCCGGCGCCTGTCCGAGTACACTGAGGGAGAATTCAGAATGCTCATATCACACAGCACATCTTTTGGGACTTGTAGGAAGAAACCTTGACTCCAGTTTCTATTCCTCCCTCTGTTCCACTGACTCTCACCCGCCGAAGAAGCCACTCCCACACTCGCAGGGCTCAGAGAAAAGATTGAACTGCCAGCTCTATTGTGAAATGAAAAATCAGTCTACTTCTCTGATGTGATGTAGCGTTAAAATAGATGATGTAGAGTTGAAATAAAGGTTGAGCACAACGTTTTCACACTTGGTAACAGTCATAGAATAAATACGAGCGAAAACCACTGAAGCAAGCAACATTAAGAGACCAAGATTTCTGGAGAGGCAGAGGGTTGAGAAGTCTGAGAGTGAACATGATGTGATTATCCCCCCCCAGTGATTTCTGTTGTTATCTATTCAAATGAGGATTCTACTGTATGTGCATCAGCTAGTGTAGTGTTTCCTTGAGTTGGGGAGGGAGCAAAGATGTGTTTTATTGCAAAACGAGTATTGCCGCCATTGAAAAGATAACTAGGTTTATTCTTTATATGTTACCTTCTGCCCTCCTACAGATGTGCAGTATTGATGTTCCAACAAGAATTTGCTCTTCGACTTGTTGCAAAACCAGGGGATAAACTATACTGCAGGCTATCAATCAATACACAGTTATTGGCACGTGTAGATCACCTGATGAAGGTAACACTGAGTTCTCATAAGTAAAATGTGCTTTAGATTTTCTAATAGCTTAAAAGGCATGGGCCATGTGGTATGGAATGAAGTTACAAGACCAGGAAGGATCTGGGTTTGATTCTGAAGTGATAATTGATTTTGGAATTCCTGAACTAACGAGGTTAAAAAATCTGATAGGATTCTCATTCCCGATTCTTAATTGAATTGTTATGATGCAATGGATAGAATGGATTAAAAACTGGCTTCAAGACAGATAGCAGAGAGTAGGGGTAAAGGGTAATTATTCAGACTGGCAGCAGATGGGAAGTGATGTTCCATGGTGATCAGTACTGGAACCATTGCTGTTCACAGTTTACATTTTAGTAAGAAGAATAGGGAGGTCACTCATTACTTAGAAGATGCAAGTCTAAGTGGGGTCGAGGGTTGAAGATCTATAATGCCAGTTTCAATCATGTAATTCATCACACAAATCTATATTCTGTTGCACTGCGGAAACAGTCTTTCACATTTTAAAAAACTTCTTCCTCAACATACCTGGATGCTTATAATATACAGGAAATTCATTGCACTCAACCAGGGCTGGCAGAGCACAAATCAAGGGAAATGCATTTTATAATGTATACCTCTTATTTTAACATCTCCGTATTATTGTCAGGCGTGAGAAGGTGGCTTAATGTGGCTTCGCAAACCTGTGCCTTTTGCCCCATTGTCCCAGTCTTTTTTTAAATTTAGAGTACCCAATTTTTTTTTCCAATTAAGGGGCAATTTAGCATGGCCAATCTACCTAATCTACACATCTTTGGGTTGTGGGGGTGAAACCCACGCAGACATGGGGAGAATGTGCAAACTCCACACGACAGTGACCCAGGGCTGGGATTCAAACCCAGTCTTCAGCGCCACAGTCCCAGTGCTAACCACTAGAACAAAGAACAAAGAAAAGTACAGCACAGGAACAGGCCCTTCGGCCCTCCAAGCCCATGCCGACCACGCTGCCCGTCTAAATTAAAATCATCTTCACTTCCTGGGTCCGTATCCCTCTATTCCCATCCTATTCATGTCTTTGTCAAGATGCCCCTTCAATGTCACTATGGTCTCTGCGTCCACCACCTCCTCCGGCAGCGAGTTCCAGGCACCCACTACCCTCTGTTTAAAAAAAAAAACACAAAAAAAAAAACAACTTGCCTCATACATCTCCTCTAAACCTTGCCCCTCGCACCTTAAACCTATGCCCCCTAGTAATTGACCCCTCTACCCTGGGGAAAAGCCTCTGACGATCCACTCTGTCTATGCCCCTCATAATTTTGTAGACCTCTATCAGGTCGCCCCTCAACCTCCGTCGTTCCAGTGAGAACAAACCGAGTTTATTCACCCGCTACTCATTGCTAATGTCCTCCATACCAGGCAACATCCTGGTAAATCTCTTCTGCACCCTCTCTAAAGCCTCCACATCCTTCTGGTAGGCGATCAGAATTGAACACTATACTCCCAAGTGTGGCCTAACTAAGGTTCTATACAGCTGCAACATGACTTGCCAATTCTTATACTCAATGCCCCGGCCAATGAAGGCAAGCATGCCGTATGCCGCTTTGACTACCTTCTCCCCCTGTATTGCCCCTTTCAGTGACCTGTGGACCTGTACACCTAGATCTCTCTGACTTTCAATACTCTTGAGGGTTCTACCATTCACTGTATATTCCCTACCTGCATTAGACCTTCCAAAATGCATTACCTCACATTTGTCTGGATTAAACTCCATCTGCCATCTCTCCGCCCAAGCCTCCAAACGATCTAAATCCTGCTGTATCCTCTGATAGTCCTCATCGCTATCCGCAATTCCACAAACCTTTGTGTCGTCTGCAAACTTATTAATCAGACCAGTTACATTTTCCTCCAAATCATTTATATATACTACGAAAAGCAAAGGTCCCAGCACTGATCCCTGCGGAACACCACTAGTCACAGCCCTCCAATTATAAAAGCACCCTTCTATTGCTACTCTCTGCCTTCTATGACCTTGCCAGCTCACCCCTGATCCCGTGTGACATCACCTGTGCCACATGCCGCCCCATTGTCCCAGTCTTAAATAAAACGTGATCTATGTCTCAAACATTCCTTTCGACAAAGCATCCCTTGCTCCAACAAAAAAGAAAAGACTGCATTTATATAAAAGTAAAGTGATTTGCACACACAGCAAATGCCCACAGACAGCAATGTGAAATGCCCAGATTATCTGATTTTTTGACGTGTTGATAAATATTGGCCAGGACACAGGTGATAATTCCTCTGTTCTTCTTCAAAATATTGCCATCTGAGAGGTCGGATGCGACACAATTTTTAACAATTCGTCAGAAAGGCCACACCTCCAACTCCGCACTGGGAACCTTGATTTCAACCTTGATTTTTGTGCTCATGTCCTGGGGTGAAACTTGAACCCACAACAACGTTGTGACTCTGGCGAGAATGCTACCAACTGAGCCACTCTGACACGGTCACTCAAATGATGGACTTGAAATCATTCCATTTCCCCCTTTGTATTACTTATTATTTTTATGTATTACCATACATCATTAAAGTTAATGTATTATTAAGGTTTGTGATGTGTCTGTTTTCCATTGGGAGAGGGTGAAGGAGAAGAAGAAAATGGTCAGCATTCTATAACTCTTGTGCAAGCAGTTTCTTAGCACTCATGACACCACACTGCTAAATAATGCAATCATAAATATTCAGTAACTGCATGTTTACTGTTTTAACTTGAGCATTAACCTGTTTATTTTGAACATCTTCAAAATAGACTGATAAATTTGATATGAAGGCAATAAGTTCTGTATCACCTGGGGTCAATTCTAAATTATGATGTTCAACCAAGAAATAAATGCCAGCATTATTAAATTAATTCCGCAAATGACTCACTTTGCCTCTTCAAACGCACCTGACAATTTGTTCGAATCAAATATTTAGCTGCAGATGAAAGTGACATTCTTCAGACTTTTTTTTCGAGTACCCAATTTATTTTTTCCAATTAAGGGGCAATTTAGTGTGGCCAATCCACCTAGTCTGCACATCTTTGGGTTGTGGGGACGAAACCCACGCAAACACGGGGAGAATGGGCAAACATGACATGGACAGTGACCCAGAGCCGGGATCGAACCCGGGACCTCGGCGCCGTGAAGCAGCAGGGCTACCCCACTGCGCCACCGTGCTGCCCTGATATTCTTCAGCGATGATTTCAAAGGTTTCAATTGTCTGACCAATGACAAATCAGACAAACTGGCCCTTTCATCTTTATATAAAAACTTAAACTACTGACTGGAAGCAGCTTAAAGGAGGCTGGCAGTGCAAATGCTTCAAGTGATAAAATCACTCTACTTTGGGGATAAAGGGTAAGTAAAGAGAAGGGTGGAAAACATGCCAGTGCTCCCCCTTGCCAATCCAATAAAGAAATATCCTACAGAGACAGTTCAATAAGATGCCAAATCAAAGAGCACTATGTAAAATAAGGACTTGTGATGTAGGGGTAACACCCCTAGCATGGATAGAGGATTGGTTAGCTAACCAGAAACCAAGTTGGCAACTGAATCTATGGTTGCTAAATTTGCTGATATTACAAAGGTAGGTGGGAAAATACGTTGTGAAAAAGACACAACCTATGTCCCTTTGCAGACTCCTTAAGTGAGTGGGCAACAAAATTGGCAGATGGAGTGTAATGTGGGCAAATGTTAATTGTCCACTTTGGCTGGAACAATAGAAAAGGAGCATATCATTTGGATTGAAGAACTCTGGTACAGATGGATCTGTGTGTCCTGGTACATGACTCAGGAAAAGTTAGTATGCATCTATCGCAAGTGATTATGAAGGCAAATGGAACTCTTGTTTATTAGAAGGGGAATGAAATATAAAAGTAAAGGTGTTTTGTTACAGTTGTACAGGGCTTTGGTGAGATCACAGCTGGAGTACTGTACAGTTTTGGTCTCATTTAAGAAAGGATATAAATGTGTTATACGCAGTTCAGAGATGGTTCACTCAACTGATGCCTGGGATGGAGGGTGACTCTTCTAAGGAAAGGTTGGACAAGTTGGGCCTACATCCATTTATGTTTAGAATAATCAAAGGTAATATTGAAGCATAATATCCTGAGATGACTTGACAGGGTGCATGCTGAAAGGGTGTTTCCCCTTATGGGGGACACAGTTTAAAAATCAGGGTGCCTCATTTAAGATGGAAATGAGAAGAATTTTTTTCTTAGTGGCGTGAATCTTTGGTGTACTCTGTTCTGTAGAGTGGTGGAGGCAGGATCATTTAATAATTTTAAGGCAGGGGTAGATCGATTCTTTTTTTAAAATATAAATTTATAGTACCCAATTTTTTTTTCCAATTAAGAGTAATTTGGTGTGGCCAATCCACCTCCCCTTCACATCTTTTTTTTTTTTCCTTTTTTATAAATTTAGTGTACCCAATTAATTTTTTCCAATTAAGGGGCAATTTAGTGTGGCCAATCCACCTAACCTGCACATCTTTGGGTTATGGGGGCGAAGCCCTCGCAAACACGGGGTGAATGTACAAACTCCGCACGGACAGTGACCCAGAGCCGTGATTGAACCTGGGACCTCAGCGCCGTGAGGCATCAGGGCTAACTCGCTGCGCCACCGTGCTGCCCTCCCCATCACATCTTTGGGTTGTGGAGGTGAGACGCACGTAGACACTGGGATAATGTGCAAACTCAACATGGACAGTGACCCGGGGCCGGGATAGAACCCGGGTACTCGGTGCCGTGAGACAGAAGTGCTCACCACTGCGCCACCATCGCGCCTGTGGGTAGATAGATTCTTGATGAACAAGGGAGTTGCCGGAGGCTGTTGGGGAATGTGGAGTTAAGGCACAATCAGATCAGCCATTTGATGGCAGAGCACAGCCAAATGACCTATTCCTGCTGTTAATTTGTATGTTTGTTTATATATTGTATGCAATGTACAAAGGCAAGGAAACTCTTAAGAGTTTCCATGATAAGTTAATGGAGCTAATTGGCCCACCCATCCAGAAACATTCACTACATTTCCTCTTGGACCTTGATTGGATGACACTTGATTGTCCCTGGCATTGCAAGGTGTGTATTAGTAACGTCAGCTGATCATTGTTCTAAGTATAAAAAGATAGAGGCTTAGAAAGTTTCAAGAATGCTCTTTATATAATCTGAATACACCTTCATCTTTGCTTAGGTTGGAAAAAACAACTTCAGACCACCTCCAAAAGTTGAGTCGAGTGTGGTTAGGATAGAACCAAAGAATCCACCTCCTCCAGTGAACTTTCAGGTGAAAATCAACTTATTTATATTTAAGCCGGGTTGTTCAGCTGACAATCAGGAAGGTTGTCTCCCATTTGTGCTACATTTGGCCAAGATGGATGTAGAGGTACTGCAATTGATGTTGACCCTCCTGAATTCAAGAAGGCAAAATCAGCATGACTTCCAATGCTAGAACTGTACATCGAGTGTATATAGGATTGGACTCTGCTATGATCCTTCCCCCTGACAAATAGATGTCACCATTGTCAAAAGTAAGTGAAAGATAAAATGGCAGACTAAAGGACTTAGATTTTTGAGGCCATGTATGAATAATGATTTACCTTGTACTTCATTGTTCAAGATTGATTGTTCTTGTAAGTCCTTAAGATTTCCTCTTGCTGAATTCTTTGCATTTGTTTTGTTTGTTATCTGCCTCTTTCTGATTTTCTGTTTTATTATCTTGAGCAGAAGTGTAATGGTAGTGCTACAGGATGTATGTGTTACATTTGGACGAAATATATACGGTCAGAGGTGGGGATATTTGCGGATGTTCAGCACCATTCGTGACGACTCCGATAACGAAGCAGTCCATGTCCAAATGCAGCAAGACCTGGACAATATCCAGGCTAGGCTGCCAAGTGGCAAGTTGCATTTGCGCTACACAAGTGGCAGGCACTTACCATCTCCTACAGGGGAGGATCTAACCCCCATCCTTGACATTCAGTGGCATTACCATTGCTGAATCCCCCACAATCAACATCCTGGGGGTCACCATTGATCAGTAACTGAACTGGACTAGCCACATTAATACTGTTACTACCAGGGCAGGACAAATGCTAGGAATCCTATGGCGGGTAACTCACCCACCAAAGTCTACCCACCATCTACAAGGCACAAGTCAGGAGTGTAATGGAATACTCTCTACTTGCCTGGATGAGTGCAGCTCCAACAACACTCTAAGAAGGTCGACACCATCCAGGACAAAGCAGCCTGCTTGATTGCTTCTCCTTCCACAAACATTCAAACCCTCCACCACCGACGAACAGTGGCAGCCAGGTGTACCATCAACAAGATGCACTGCAGTAACTCACCAAGGTTCCTTATACAGCACCTTCCAAACCCACAACCACCACCATCTAGGAGAACAAGAGCAGCAGATACCTGGGAACCCCACCACCTGAAGGTTCCCCTCCCAAGTCACTCGCCACCTGACTTGGAAATATGTCGCCGTTGCTTCACTGTCGCTGGGGCAGCATCCAGGAACTCTCTCCCTAACAGCACAGTGGGTATACCTACACATCACAGACTGCAGCGGTTCAGAAAGGAAACTCACCACCACCTTCTGAAGGGCAACTAGGGATGGGTAATAAATGCTGACCTAACCGGCGATGCCCACATCCCATAAATACATTTTAAAAATAAATTCTGTGCACAAATTTAATAGTAGACAGATTACTTGTTGAATTTATAGTTCAAAGTTTTTTTTTAAACTTCTGCCCATACAAGATTTGGCTGAAGAATTGCTCCCATGTCTCCACCAATATTTTTTGTCCAGTTGATAGTAGTTCTGATTTTTCTTACTCATAATTGACACCTTCCCATGGTAGTATAGTTATTACCAGGAACCCGTTGGGAATTTGGCCTGAACCCAAGTTCTGCTACAATAGTCTGCTGAATACTGCCATAAGCTGTGGCACCCATTTCTGGAACACATTAATTTGCTGGTGTTATACAAGTGATGCAAAGTTTCGTTTGATCCTGAACTTGATTATTAAAAATAAATGGAATTCTCCAAACTGCTATCCCATCTCCAATATTTGGAATTCTGTTCCATAGCTGGAAAGCTATGATAGTTTACATAAATGCATTTAATCGTTTGATAGTACAGAAATTGAGTGTTGCTGGAAGAAAAATCCGTATTGTCAAAGTTTTTGTCTTGTGTTCATCGGGACAATGGCAAGAATATCAATGTCAGGGGAAACAACAACTTTTTACTCAACTCTGAGAAGCGAGTGCTAATTGGTGGGCAAGTGGACTCTGGTAGAGGCATTGCCATAGCAACTGCACCAATTAATGGTGACTGACAGCTAACTGCCAAGCATTGTTTGAAATTTAAATCCGACAGTTATCTCTGATCAGTAAAGGCATTGCGCTGAGGAATGAACCAGAAAATGGCTATCACTTGTTTTGTTTGTTGAAATTTTTTATTTTTATTTCAGAGTACCCAATTCATCTTTTTCCAATTAAGGGTCAATTTAGCATCGCCAATCCACCTACCCTGCACATAGAATCATAGAATTTATAGCGCAGAAGGAGGCCATTCAGCCCATAAAGTCTCCACCGGCCCTTGGAAAGAGCATCCACTTCAGCCCTCCACCCTATCCCGTAACCCAGTAATCCCACCCAACGCTTTTGGACACTAAGGCAACTTATCATGTCCAATCCACCTAACCTGCACATCTTTGGACTGTGGGAGGAAACCGGAGCACCCGGAGGAAACCCATGCAGACACGGAGAGAAGGTGCAGACTCCGTAGAGAGACCCAAGCCGGGAATCGAACCTGGGAAACTAGAGCCAAGAAGCATTTGTGTTAACCACTGTGCTGCCCCTGAGGTAGAAGTGCTAACCACCGTGCTGCCCTCATCACTTGTTTTGTTTAGCTGAAACAGGTGCAATGTGTGTACTGGTTCTTTCTGTCTGCAAAGAACAGGGCTCTGTGTATTAATATATGTAGCTTCCTGTACACACACATGCCACACTAAGAGCCAACTGACAACCATAAAGAGGTTGTCAACGTAATTCTGTCAAACTGAAGAATATTTAGCAAATGTTGTCCAATCACAGAATCACATCTAATGTTAGACACATTTGTTAATCAAGCACTGGCTGAATATGGTCTGTACATTGCGATTGTCCTGATGAGTGCAAGTCGAAAAGGTTTGACAAAATGTATTTTTTTTCCAGCAACATAAATGCAATTTTGATCACTTCTGTAAATTTTCTGATTTTTGTGACAGTTGAAGAATACTTTGAACGTTGGTTCCAAAAGTATGTGCTCAATGTGGAACAGATTTGCTTATATTGGCACACCCTATTCTTAAATCTTCCAACAGGTCTAGCAGCATCTGTGGCGAAAGAGGAACAGGAGTAACATTTTGAGCCAAATAATCGGAAAAGTTCTGAAGAATAGTCATATTTAACTCAATATTAACTCTGTTTCGCTCTCTGTAGGTGCTGCCACGCCTGCCTGAAGATTTCCAGTAGCATCTGTGTTTATTGTAGATTTCCAACATCCACGTTTAACCATCTGTAAATCTTGTTGGTCTTTTCAATATTAGGAATGGGATGGTCTGGTCCGAATAGCATTTGTGAGAAAAAACAAGACTTTAGCTGCAGCTTTTAAGTAAGTACTTCAACACCAGCAATATGTTTGTGGTGAAATTGGTATATTTGCTGCAACAGTACCTCTTTTTAAATCCCAAATCCATGCCATTTCATCTTACCCACTCCATCCTTTTTATGCCATACTCATCCCATTCTTTTCATCCCATCCCTTTTTGGTGTGCCATTCCCCCTATTCCACCCATTGAACCCTCCCACTCCCTATTGGACTTCCCGACCTTCTGTTCTTTTCTCCACCAACTTCCCCCATCGCCACAGACTGTTGGAAGCCTCACGTGCACCACATAGTCCACTCCTCTGCATGCCCCCATGTGCCTCTTGGTGCACCCGCACCTGACCCCACCACCAAATTCACCCAAAAACAAATCTGAACTGTACAGACATTCAAAAGCTGGGAAGGGCAGCACGGTAGCATAGTGGTTAGCACTGTGGCTTCGCAGCTCCAGGGTCCCAGGTTCGATTCCCGGCTGGGTCACTGTCTGTCCGAAGTCTGCACGTTCTCCCCGTGTCTGTGTGGGTTTTCTACGGGGGGCTCCGGTTTCCTCCCACAAGTCCCGAAAGACGTGCTGTTAGGTGAATTGGACATTCTGAATTCTCCCTCTGTGTACCTGAACAGGTGCCGGAATGTGGCGACTCGGGGCTTTTCACAGTAACTTCATTGCAATGTAAGCCAACTTGTGACAATAAAGATTATTATTATTAGAAGAGTCCTCTGGACTCAACATTTTTTTTTTTTTTTTTAAAGGTATTTTATTCCAGACACCTGTACCAACAGCAAAATATAAAATACACGGTCTATAAAATCACTGTTCACAGTTTGTACAATTTTTCCCCTTTTGTCCCAGCCCCTAGCGACAAACAACTCCCCAAATAGCATCATGAACAACCCCCACCGCAACTGTAAGCCCTCCTTTGATCCCCTCAACTCAAACTTAATCTCCTTCAACTAGAGAAAGTCGTATAATTCCCCCAGCCAAGCCGCCACCCCTGGCGGCGTATCCGATCTCCAGTTTAACAGGATCGTTTGCAGGTAATTGGAGAGGTGAAGGCCACAACACCAGCCCCCTTCCCCTTCAGAAGCTCCAGCACTTCATATACTCCCAAAACTGCCACCATAGGATCTGGCTGGACTTCCACCCCTCCATCTTGGATATAGTCCCAAACACCGCCACCCAATAACTCTCCAGCTTCTTGCAACTCCAGAACATACGCATGTGATTCACCGGCACCCGCCCACACTTCTCGCACCCATCGGCCACACCCTGGAAGAACCCATCCTCACCCAAGTCATGTGTACCCTGTGCACCACTGTGAACTGAATCAAGCTGCTTGCACAGGAGGAGATTGAGTTTACCCGCCACGTCACGGTCGCACCACAGCCTCCAACTTATTTCCTTCCTAACTCCTCCCATTTACTCATGATCCTCACCACCTGCACCCTGCTTCCCCAATCACCAGTATATATCTCCAATCCTGCCCTTCCCCCAGCTCATCTGGGAGCTGTAGTTTCTCCAACAGTGTGTATTCTGGCAGCTTGGGGAACGCCCTCCAAAGTCCTGCACCTGCATATATCTAATTTCACTACCCCTCAGCAGTTCAAATTTTTCCCCAGCTCGTCCAGTCCCACAAACTTCCCTAACCCGCTCCACCCCGCCTCCCGCCATTTCCCACACATCCCATCTATCTCCCCGGCTTGAACCTGTGGTTCCCACGTTGGTGTCAGTACCGACACCTTGTCCAACTTAAAATGCCTCCTCAACTGGTTCCACACCTTAACCGTCGATTGCACCACCGGGCTCCCCATATACTTCAGCGGAGCCGTCACCATGGCCCTCAGTCTGGAAACCCTACAGGACTCCTCTTCCATCCTAAACCCCCCCTACGCATTTGCTGCCCAATAATGATTCAGCAGTTTCAGCGCTAACCCCCCTTTCTGTGTCTGCCTCGGCAACAGAGCCCTCTTTACCCGTGGCACCATCCCCAACCATATGAATTCCCAAGTTCAATGCCTCCACCCTCTAGAAGAAGGCCTTGGGGAGAAAGATCAGTGGGTCTGGAAGACAAATTGGAACCTTGGCAGCACATTCATCTTCACCACTTGCACCATCCCTGTCAATGTCAAGTGCAAAGTATCCCATCTCTTAAAATCCCCTATAACCTCCTCCACTAACGCTGTCAAATTCCACCTGTGCATCATGACCCACTCGCACGTCATCTGGATCCCCAAATACCTAAACTCCTCTCTATGTACCTTAAACAGCAATGCCCCCAAATTGGCTTCCCACCCTGCCATATTCACCGAAAACACCTTGCTTATCCCAGCATTCGACTTATGTCCAGAGAAGGCCCCAAACCCCTCTTAACAGTCCCATGATCCTGCCCATACTCTCTAGTGAGTCTGACACACACATGTTGTCCGCGTACGACACCCGGCGCTCCCTGCCCCTCTCACAATCCCTTGCCACTCAACAGACCCCCAAAGGGCCATCGTCAAAGGTTCAATCGCCAATGCAAATAACAGCAGCGACAGCGGACACCCCTGCCTCGTTCCCCTGTGCAATCCAAAACCCGATGAACTAATCTTGTTTGTATGCGTGCTTGCCATTGGGGACACATGGAACAGAAGCACCCATGCCACAAACTTCGTCCCAAACCTTCCAAGAATCTCAAACAAGTACCTCCAATCCACCCAATCAAAGACCTTCTCTGCATCCATAAAAACACTGACCTCTGACGCCTGCCCCCCTGACAGTCATAACTACATTTAACAGCCCCATGATATTACTAGAGAGCTGCCTGCCCTTCACAAAACCCATTTGATCCTCAGAAACTACCCCTGGCACACACCCTACCATCCTCCCCGCAATAGGGGTGCAGTATGGACCTTCAGGTTGGAGTTGCAAACAATGCTAGTGAATGGAGGCGAGGAAGGCACTAGGGTTGGCCAGGTTGGTTGGGGTGGGGGGTGGAAAATGCAACGTGGCAGAGTTGGAGGCTGAGGGGCGCCATCATGGATGTGCCCATTTCAGGGCAGGATCAAGTGAGGCAGAACTGGTGGGAAATGATGGTGGACAGTAGAGGGGAATGGGGGCGTACCTCCATTAAGAGTTGTGACATGGAACGTCCGGGGGCTGAATGGACCGGTCAAGAGGTCCCGGGTTTTGCGCACAGGGATTTGAGAGCGGAGGTGATTTTTCTGCAGTAGACGCATCTTCGGGTGGAGGATCAGGTTAGGTTGAGGAAGGGATGGGTGGGTAAGTATTTCACTCGGGGTTTGATTCGAAACCGAGGGGGTGGCCAATTTGTTGAAAGGAAGACTGGTTTTGTGGGAGCCATGGAAGTGCGAGATGGGGGGGGTGGAGGAGAGTGAGGTATGTCATAGTGAGTGGGGTGCTGGATGGGATGCTGGTGGTGCTGTTTACCATATATGCACCTAACTGGGATGTTGCTGGGTTTGTAAAGGGGTTATTGGGAGCGGCCCCAGACCTGGACCCGTACCAACTGATTAGGAGTGGAGATTTTGATTGTGTAATGGAGCAGAAGGTGGACAGGTCGAGCCCCAAGTCGATGGGAAGAGCGAGGATAATCCCCCCCCCCCCAATCTTTTGTCCTGTTTTTTAGGAGGTGTGATTTGTAAATTTGGATGCTTTCTTTGTAAGGGGTGTGCATGATGGAGTTGGGAGGGTTTATGGAGCGTATGGGGATGGTCGATCTGTGGAGGTTCAGGGTTGCTGTACCTGGTGAGACATTGGGTTACATTTGACGGCTGGGAATATTATTTGGAGACGCCAGAGGAGGCGAATGATTTTATAAAGGACCATAAGCTGGGTGAGTGGGGTGGAGAGGTTAAGTCGGTAAAAGTTGGAAGTTATTGGTGTTGTGTTGCCGAAGGGTGGGAATTTTTGGGGGAGCTGCCTCAAGAACCTGTGGGCACTATCCATCTCTGGGGCCTTGTCCAGCACCTTCCACCACCAGCGTGGCCAACATCCTCTAAACGTACTTAGTGGCACTCGTACCCTCCACACAATCCGCAAGTCTGGACCTGTTCTCCTCAACCTTCGCATGCAGTGACTTGCATAGATCCCCCAGGATCCGATGACTGATCAGACACCACATTTTCCACCTCTTATATCGTCACCCCTTGCACCTCGAGGCACTTCTCCACCCAGTCCAACGACCCTCACCGAGGTGTCACTGACCCTCAATTGCTTTGATCAATCGTCGTGCATCTCCTTTCTTTGCTTGCGAAATTCCTCCTTGATGAAGCTCATCTGCTCCATCTGAGGCTTTCCCAGCAACAGTGACTCTCCCCTCACACCTCACTGCCATTCTCAAAATTGTTGATGTGCCATAGATCTCCTCCAACTCCTTGGCCAGGTGATAGCCAGTAGACATGCCAGTCTTGGGGAGAAACTCTTCTACACCTTCCATATCACTTTTCTTTTTTATTATTACTTTTTCTGAGTTACAAAGCCAGGGCTCAGAGTGTGGACAGGGGCGAACCCCTAATCCAGCTCTTTGCGTGCTCCAAAAAACAATTCAAATTGAATCCAATTCATGGTCCCCACAAGAGAATACCAAATCTGAGCCAAAAGGCAGAGCAGACACTTGATCTTAGCCAAAAGGCCGAAAAGCGATCCACAGCACTTTTCTGGGTGTAAAGTGCCCAAACCAACGCCTTTGAGCCAGAGCTGCCCTGTGCGCGGCCACTCACCCCATGGCCGCCACCGGAAGTCCTATGGGCTCAACATTAACTCTGCTTCTCTCGTGACAGATGCTGTCAGGCCTGCTGCATGATTCGCACATATCTTAAAGTTTAATTGAATGCCATTAATGGAATTTGATGAAAATAAAATTGCTGTTGGCAACTACTTCACTGAAACATTTTTCACTTCCATCAATTTACCATTCTGAAAAAATGCTACAGCTTTTGCACTCTGCTGGCCAGTCAGTGCCTTCCTTTTTCGATTATTAGCTGCATGAGAGAAGATGTAATACGAAAAGCTCTTTAATCCCTTGTAGTTTACACTATTGTAGGCTTCCTCTAAAGACAAATATTTGCACTTATTTAGCTCTCGTGTCTTTCGAATGTCCCAAAGCATCTCACAGAGAATTAATTATTTGGTGCAATTCTGTGAGACAGTGGAAATTGTTCTGTGCATGACATGGTCCCACAATCTGCAATGATGAGTTTTTAAATTGTAGATAGTAACCACCTGCCTAAAACAACTGGTATGTGTTCCAAGATTGTATGCTTTTCTCTTGGACTTCAGACTTGATTCTTAGACAGACTGTAGACATACTCTGGTATCTGCATAACACTTGTATATTAGTACTGCTTGATTACAGAGTAGCCACTTAACTCTTAGGCATGATTCCAACCTCTCTCTTGAGAGTTTAACATGACTAACTAGTCTCAGTGGTACATCATCATCTACTTCGTGGATCAGGATGTCCCATCTGTTAATCCTTTATACCACAATGTGGCAGAGATTAGAATAACCACATCTAGTTGTAAATATAAAACAGAAAATAGGTGCTCCTGTAGGCCATTCGCCCATTGAGCATGACTTATCATCCAACTCATTAATCTGTTCCCCCTTTCCCCCATATCCTTTGATCCCTTTAGCCCCAAGAGCTATATCTCTTTCTTGAAAACATACAATGTTTTTGCCTCAACTGCTTCCTATAGTAGCGAATTCCACAGGCTTACCACTTCAGGGTGAAGAAATGTATCCTATTCTCAGTCCTAAAAGATTTACCCCATATCCTTAGACTAGGACCCCTGGTTCTGGGGACACTCGCCATCCCTCGATTAGATTGCAGTCTGCAACTCACTCCTGGGGATTTGTTCTGTATATAAACCACGCCGTACCCCTCTTAGATTCCACAGTGTAACTCATTCCCAGGTATCTGTTATTTGTGTATAAATCCCGAACCTCTCAATTAGATTGCAGTCTGTAACTCACTCCTGGGGATTTGTTCTGTATATAAACCACGCCGTACCCCTCTTAGATTCCACAGTGTAACTCATTCCCAGGTATCTGTTATTTGTGTATAAATCCCGAACCCCTCAATTAGATTCCAGTCTGTAACTCGCTCCCTGGGTATTTGTTATTCTATTTATAAACCAGTTCGAACCCCTCTATTAGATTCCAATCTATAACTCACTCCTGGGTATCTGTCATTCTATATATAAACCACCCTGAACCTCTTGATTAGATTCCAGACTCTAACTCACTCCTGGGTATCTGTTACTCTATATATAAAACACCCTGAACCCCTCAATTAGATTCCAGTCTGTAAGTCCCTCCGAATACCTGTTATTCTATATAAAAACCCCTCTATTCGATTCCAGTCTGTAACTCACTCCTGGGGATCTGTCATTCTATATATAAACGCCCCAAAAACCTTGGTTGGATTCCAGTCTGTAACTCACTGGCGGGTATCTGTTATTCTCTATATGAACCACACCAAACCCCTCGATTAGATTCCAGCCTGTAACTCACTCCTGGTGATTAAGAGCAGAACTGTGCCACAGTGGTTTGCACTGCTGCCTCGCAGCTCCAGGGACTTGGGTTAAATTCCGGCCACGGGTGACTGTGAAATTAGCACTTTTTCCCCATGTCGCGGTGGGTTTCCTGTAAATTCTACATTATCTGAAGAAGGATGTTCTTGCTACAGAGGGAGTGCAGAGAATGTTTGCCAGACTGATTCCTGGGATGGTGGGGCTGACATATGAGGAGAGCCCTTGGAAAGAGTATCCTACTTAAACCCACACCTTCACCCTATTGCCATAACCCAGTAACCCCACCTAACCTTTTGGACACTTAAGGGGCAATTTAACCTGGTCAGTCCACCTAACCTACACATCCTTGGATTGTGGGAGGAAACCGGAGCATCTGGCAGGGAGGAAACGAGAGCACCTGGCGGAAACGCACGCAGACGCTGGGAGAAAGTACAAACTCTACACAATCATCCAGGGCTGAACAACCCAGGTCCCTGGTGCTGTGAAGCAGCAGTGCTAACCACTATGCCACCTTGCACCTAATCAGCTGTACTAGTACATCCCCAAAGAATTCCATTGGATTTGTAGAGTATGATTTTCCTTTCGTAAATCCATGCTGACTCTTTCCAAATTCACTATTGTTTTCTAAATGCTCTGCTATAAAATCTTTGATAATGGTCTCTAGAATTTTCCTCACTACCGACATAAGACTGACTGGTCTATAAATCCCTGTTTTCTCTACCTCCCTTTTTAAATAGTGGGGTTACATTAGCTACCGTCCAATCTGTATTAACTGTTCCAGAGTCTAGAAGAGAACCTTGCATATTACCCGAGGTGCCTTGTAGATGGATCAAATAATTGGTACACGCAGTACCCGGATATTACAATAAAGTTTTAAAATATCTAATTCATGGTTTAATTGCATAGGTGAACAAATCAATCCACTGACTAATCAGAAAAGTGCAGAGACAAAAACTGCATATTATTGGATGTGTTTTTAAATTTATCTCTGAAGCGGTAAAATAAACTTTTTGCTGAAGTCAAAATAAAGTGTTACACAAACATACTTCACGTTGCATAAAACTATCTTGAGTTTCATTCATAATCTGGCTAACGTTTTCAATTTGCATTTTCTTTATTCTGGCCCACAACATTCTGTTATTGTATGATCTATATGTAACATTATGCTTCAAAATAATTTGGATATTTAGTAAAACAGTGTCTGTCATCTTAAAGTTTGTGCATGTCTTTTTCATAGGTCCATTGCAGTTGAACGGTTGCTAGAAAAAAATTACAGAATACACTGTTCTTTGCATAATATTGTAAGTATAAAAGTTGTATTTTTGATTTAGCACACTAATACTACAACCTTTTTGACTTTTATTTACTCTTGCATAATTTTATATCCTAATTTGTCAATTTACAAACCTCTTTAGTCAGATGACATAGTGAGTTAATAATAGATTCTGGAGACCTAGAACCATAAAGTTACAGCATGGAAGAAGGACATTTAGCCCATCTTGTCCATGCCAGCCTGAGGACACCGAGGTGCCCTTTCTAATCCCACCTCCTGCACCTGGTCCATAGCCCTGTAGCTTACAACACTGAAGATGCAGATTCAGATACATTTT
The DNA here is from genome assembly GCF_047496885.1 of Scyliorhinus torazame. Lineage (NCBI taxonomy): Eukaryota > Metazoa > Chordata > Chondrichthyes > Carcharhiniformes > Scyliorhinidae > Scyliorhinus > Scyliorhinus torazame. The sequence goes on from NC_092709.1 coordinate 227,507,031, forward strand.
AGAAGAGTTTAGGGTCTCTGCCTCCATCACCAAAGCATGCAGCAAATTAAAGACTCCCTCTGCGTAAAGAAAGTTCTTCCATGTGTCTTTGCTACACCTTCTGCCACTTATCTTGAATCTATGCCCCCTGGTTCTAGAGCTCTCCACCAAGGGAAACAATTGTATTTTGTCCACTCAATCTCGTCTCCTCTTCCCCTCACCATTGTTCAATCCAGTTGGTATTGATAGAGGCAAAATTCCTATTTGAAGCTATTATAAGGATAACCCAATTCTTAGTAAGTCATGTACCAAGGGGAAAAAAAACATTATTTAAAACCGAATAATTGATTTCTAGAATACAAAATTGTGTCTTGGACATAAAATACCTTATTTAAAGGTATTTACGTGAAAAGTAACACTAACATATAATGCTTACATTTCAAGAACTGGCTTTAAACATTGAAGTACAACTTATGTTCATGTAACAATCTTTCTTTGTGAATAGCAAATTCCAGAAAACTTCAGCATTACTGAAAAGATCCAGAAAATCCTAAAAGAAACTAGTTTCAATGAAAAACGAGCCCGTGTGATGGACATAGATGATTTCATGAGGTAAAGGAGCATAGCTCAGGAAAATTTCAGGTTGCTTAAGAACATACATGTTTGTTCTATTCTTTTGTTTCCTCATCCCGTAACATTTGTAAACTCTCAACTATGAGGTCCATGAATCACTGATCTACTAGTAATGAGACTAACTTTGCAGAAATTGATTTATTAAGATGAGAACTTTTAGAGCATCTTTATAAAAGCTTCTATAAATATGTAAAAAGGCATAATATGTAAAAGTGCTTGGCTAATACTGATGTGGGTCCATTACAGGCAGTCAGGAGAATTTATCATGGAGAATAGAGAAATGGCAGATAATCTAAATGATTACTTAGTGTCTGTTTTCAAAAAAGAACATACAGGAAATCTCCAAGATGTAGAAATCCAAGGGACCAGGGAGAATGTGGAGTTGAATAAAATTAGAATAAGTAAGAAGGTTGTATTGGAGAAATTAATGAAACTTAAACTTGACAAGTCCCTGATCTTGTGCATCCCAGAGTGTTGAAAGAGATTGCTATAAAGATAGTGGATGCATTGGTGATAATCTTCCAAAATTCAATAGATTCTGTAATTATTCCTGAATATTGGTACATCAGTAGTATGGAAAATTCTAGAATCTATTATAAAGGATGTGATAAATGGACACTTGGCTAATCATTATTTGTGTGGGCATAGTCAACATGGACTTATGAATGGAAAATCATGTTTGACGAACCTGGGAGTTTTTTGAGGGCATTACTGACAAAACTGATAAAAAAAAGAGTTGATGGACATAGTATATTTGGATTTTCTGAAAGCTTTTGGGCGGCATAGTGATTAGCACTGCTGCCTCACAGCTCCAGGGTCCTGGGTTCAATTCCAGCCTCGGGTGACTATCCGTGTGGAGTTTGCATTTTCTCCCTGTGTTTGCGTGGGTTTCTTTACAGTTTCCTCCCACAGTTCAAAGATGTGCAGGTAAGGTGGATTGACCATGCTAAAATTGGCCCTTAGTGTCAAAAAGGTTAGGTGGGGTAACTGGGTTACAGGGATAGGGTGGAGGTGTGGGCTTAGGTGGGGTGCTCTTTCCATGGCCACTGCGCACACGATGGGCCGAATGACTCCTTCTGCACTAGGGATTCTATGATTTTGATAAAATACTCCACAGTACGTGGATTAGCAAAATAAAAGCACATGGGATTGGAGGCAAGCTATTAGCATGGATTAAGGACAGAAAACAGAGTAGGAATATATACATTTTTAATTTAGAGTACCGAATAATCTTTTTCCAATTAAGGGGCAATTTGGCATAGCCAATCCACCTACCCTGCATATCTTTGGGTTGTGGGCGTGAGACCCACGCAGACACTGGGAGAATGTGCAAACTCCACATGGACAGTGACCCGGGGCCGGGATCGAACACGGGTCCTCGGCGCAGTGAGACAGCAGTGCTAACCACTGCGCCACCGTGCCACCCATCACCGAGTAAGAATAAACTGATATTCTCAGGTTGGCAGGCTGTGGCTAGTGGGTACCACAAGGATCAGTACTTGGGCTCCAGCTCACAATATATCAGTGATTTTGGATGTGGGGACCAAATGTAATATTTCCAAGTTTGTGGATGATACAAAGCTGGGAGGGAATGTGTTAGGAAAATGCAAAGCAGCTACAGGAGAATTTGGACAGTGAGTGGGCAAGAACATAGCAGTTGGGCAGCACGGTGGCACAGTGGCTAGCACTGCTGCATACAGCACTAAGGACCCGGGTTCGAATCCCGGCCCTGGGTCACTGTCCGTGTGGAGTTTGCACATTCTCCCCGTGTCTGCGTGGGTTTCACCCCCACAACCCAAAGATGTGCAGGGTAGGTGGATTGGCCACACTAAATTGCCCCTTAATTGGAAAAACAAATTGGGTACACTAAATTTATTTTAAAAAAGAACATGGCAGTTGGAATATAATGTCGAAAAATGTGAGGTAATCCACTTTGGTAGAAGGAACTGATGTGCAGAGTATTTCCTAAATGGTAAGAAAATAGAAAGTGCAGATGTAAAATGGGACCTGGGTGTCCTTGTCCATAAGCCACTGAAAACTAACAGGCTGGTGCAGCAAACTAGATGGAAGGCTAATGGAATGTTAGCTTTTATCGCAAGAGGATTTGAGTATCGGAGTAGAGAAGTCTTGCTTCCAATTGTATAGAAGCTTGGTTAGATTGCCCTGGAATACTGTGCAATTTTGAACCCCTTATCTCAAAGGATATTATTACCATAGAGGGGGTTCAACGACGGTTCACTAGACTTGTTCTCGGAATGGAGGGATTGTCTTGTGAACAGAGATCGGGCAAACGAGGCCTGAATTCTCTAGAGGTTCGAAGAATGAGAAGTGACTGTGCTGCACGGTAGGACAGTGATTAGCACTGTTGCTTCACGGCTCCAGGGCCCCAGGTTCGATTCCTACTTGGGTCACTGTGCAGAGTCTGCACGTTCTCGGTTTCCTCCGGGTGCTCCGGTTTCCTCCCACAAGTCCCGAAAGACATGCTGTTAGGTAATTTGGACATTCTGAATTCTCCCTCCGTGTACTCGAACAGGCGCCGGAATGTGGCGACTAGGGACTTCTCACAGTAACTTCATTGCAGTGTTAATAGCCTACTTGTGACAATAAAGATTAGTAAATTGAAATTATCTGATTGACATTTCCAAAATACGTAACTGCATTTACCCTGTCTATTCCTTTAAGTTTTCCCTTTGTTGGGGAGTATGGAACAAGTGGGAACTATTTCAAATTAAGGGAGAAGCTACATAGGACCGAGATGAGGAGAAATTTCTTTACACAGAAGGTTGTGAATTTTTGGAATTCTCTATTCCAGAGGGCCATGAAAGCTCAGTATGTTTAAGGTAGAGATTGATAGATTTCTGATTAACAATAACATAACGGGTTATGGGGATATGTATGTAAAAGACATTGAAATGTCTGATCAGGGGCGCAAGGTGGCGCAGTGGTTAGCACTGCTGCCTCACGGCGCCGAGGACCCGGGTTTGATTCTCGGCTCGGGTCATTGTCTGTGCAGTCTGCCACAAGTCCCGAAAGATATGCTGTTCAGTGAATTGAACATTCTGAATTCTCCCTCCGTGTACCCGAACAGGCGCCGGAGTGTGACGACCAGGGGTTTTTCCACAGTAACTTCATTGCAGTGTTAATGTAAGCCTACTTGTGACAATAAGAAAGATTATTATTGAATATTCACTATTCATAGTGATTTGGAGAATTCTTCAGAGTTTTAATGAAAAGTTTTAATTTTCTCAGTTTTAATAAAACGTGGAACTGTTGATTTCATAAATTAGGGTGGCACAGTGGTTAGCACTGGTGCCTCTTAGCGCCAGGAACCCGGGTTCGACTCTGGCCTTGGGTGACTGTCTAGGTGGAGATTGCACGCTCTACCAGTGTCTGCGTGGGTTTCCTCCAGGTGCTCCAGTTTTCTCCCACAGTCCAAAGGTGTGGTTCGGTAGAGTGGCCATACTAAATTGCCCCTTAGTGTCCAAAAGGTTAGGTGGGGTTATAGGAATAATGCGCTCTTTCAGAAGGTTGTGCAGACTCGATGGGCCGAATGATTGCCTTCGGTACTATAGAGATTCTATGATTTATACCCACATTCCAAAAACATTTGATTTTGAGCATTCAAATTAAACATTTAGCAATACAGTATTATTTATAGCTTGTAAAGCTTTGTATCGCATCGTAGCACGTATTTTTCCACTGACATCCTTGCCATCCAAAGTTGCGTACACTTTTGTACACTCCTGCCATTCGCCATGCCCTCTATCGGGAAGTTGTTTACCTGCACGAATATTGTTGTCGACTTATCTCAGTTTGCAGCCCCAAAACTTTATTCTTCCAGGATTTGAAATGTTACAAAGAGCATAGAATTTACAGTGCAGAAGGAGGCCATTCGGCCCATCGAGTCTGCACTGGCTCTTGGAAAGAGCACCCTACTTAAGCGCATGCCTCCACCCCTATCCCCGAACCCCACCTCCATCCCCGAACCCCACCTAATCTTTTTGGACACTAAGGGCAATTTAGCGTGGCCAATCCACCTAACCTGCACATCTTTGGACTGGGAGAAAGCCCACACAGACACGGGGAGAACGTGCAGACTCCGCACGTGTTGGAACACTCGCCTTTCCCACCGAGAAGGCATGCATTGGCCAGGGATGTACTGTTGAGGCTGCATAAGGCTCTGGTCAGACCCCATTTGGAGTATTGTGAGCAGTTTTGGGCCCCGTACCTAAGGAAGGATGCGCTGGCCTTGGAAAGGGTGCAGAAGAGGTTCACAAGAATGATGCCTGGAATGAAGAGCTTGTCGTATGAGGAACAGTTGAGGACTCTGGGTCTGTACTCGGAGTTTAGAAGGATCTTATTGAAACTTACAGTATACTGCGTGGCCTGGATAGAGTGGACGTGGAGAGAATGTTTCCACTAGTAGGAAAAACTAGAACCAGAGAGCACAATCTCAGACTAAAGGGACGATCCTTTAAAACAGATATGAAGAGGAATTTCTTCAGCCAGAGGGTGGTGAAACTGCAGAACTCTTTGTCCAGAAGGCTGTGGAGGCCAAATCACTGCATGTCTTTAAGACAGAGATAGATAGTTTCTTGATTTAATAAGGGGATCAGGGAAGGCAGGAGAATGGAGAAAAATGTGAGCCATGATTGAATGGCAGAGCAGACTCGATGGGCCGAGTGGCTTAATTCTGATCCCATATACGGCGACTCTTCACATGCGCAAGTTGGCCGTTTGCGAATTCGTACATTGCGAGAATTCATGAGAATGGATTCCCCACAAGCAGTTAAAAATGTTAATGCTAGCCTACACAAGAAATGAGGCTTCTTTGAAATCAACTTTTAAGTCTCCAGGGAAAACCTTATTAATATTCATCTGTTTATCCTGCAGCTTACTTCATGGTTTCAATTCACAAGGAATCCACTTCTCGTGAAGCATTATATCTGAAGATCAGTTGTAGATGAGATCTGATTGTAAATACAGACAGAAAAGGAATAACTGTTCTACTTGAATAAAATGTAATAAATTACTTTTGTAATATATCCTTTAAAAAATAAATTATGCATTTGTATAGTTGAATTTTGTGTCCTTTACAATTTTGTTGTCCATTACAGGGGTTCACAGACTGGGTTCCGTGACGAGGGGCAAGGTGTGGGGAAGGAAGAGGGCCTGAGGTTTTTTTTTGGGGGGGGGTATAAGGGGACAGAAATCAGGGCCTGAGGGGTATGGGGTCTGCAAGGGGCGGTTGGAGGTAGGGAGCAGGGCCTACTGGGCTAGGTGGGGGGTGGAGGAGTGGAGTCTGCAAGGCATGTGACAAATGGAGGATTTTATGAATATTCGATTATAAACGTTGATGTGTTATGTACTCTGAGATAACACAGGCTGCAACTTGATGCAGCTTTGACCAAAAGATACTCCAGACTTTGAAGTAAGTTCAGTGTGATTTATTGAACCATTAGCACAGTTCTCTGAGTTCGACTCTCCTGCTAATCTTGCTATAGTAACTCAGTCTAACTAACCAATCTGCTCTAAGCCACGTGGTGGGTGTGATGCTTCTGATCTGCCCCTGTCCTTCTCTCAAGTGTCGCCTGTGGAAAGAGAAAGAGCATGTGTGCCCTGTCCTTTTATATGGGTTGTGTAATGCCCCCTTGTGGTAATGCCACCTCTGGGTGTCTTGACTGCTCTTTGGATGTGCCCATTCTAAGTGTTCATTAGCTGTATGTCTGCATGTCATGACATCTCCGGTGCTCCCTCTAGTGTTTACTTAGTTGCAGTGTATTTACATTAACCCCTTGTGTATATACAGTGATGCATATCACCACAAACGTTTGGGCTCTTTTGGAGCCAGGTGAAATTGAACAGAGGATTGTGTTTTCAGTCTGGGCTAATGCACTGTGGTTTGACTGGGGAAAGTCCCCAGGGCATTAATGTGCTTTCACTCTGGAGAGTTAATTTGGTTTTCAGCTTGGGAGATGATGTCATTGCTGGGTGGAGCTATGGGATTCAACGATTTTGAGAAAGCTGAGGAGTTGAAGTCTGATCTGGCAACCCTTGTTTTGACTACAAGGCAGTTTTCTCTCAGCAGGATAGTTTAAAAAAAAAAAGTAATATTTAAAGCAGAGTAGTCTTGTCTCAAGACCAGGAAGTGGAAACAAGCCAGATGAAAGAGTTTTTTAACATCCAGCCAGAGTTTTCAGGGGTTCTAACATGAGTCCATTACACTATGCCATGCTGATTTGAAGATGAATTGAGAGCTGTATGTTTCTTGTTAATTATAAGCTGTTCTTTTTGGGTATGAAGTTGAGTTTAATATTGTAGGGCAGCACGGTGGCTAGCATTGCTGCCTACGGCACTGAGGACCCGGGTTCGAATCCCGGCCCTGGGTCACTGTCCGTGTGGAGTTTGCACATTCTCCCTGTGTCTGCGTGGGTTTCACCAACTCAAAAGACGTGCAGGATAGGTGGATTGGCCACGTTAAGTTGCCTCTTAATTGGGAAAAAAAAGTTTAATATTGTATTCATAATAAAGTTTTGTTTTTAAAAATACCAAATCCCTATTTATTCATGCAATCACTCCTGGAGTGAATCCTTCTTTCCGCAGTCTTACGAAGTAAACTAAAATATTGGGGTTTTGATCTAGCATCCGAGCCTTGTTGAGGTCTGGTCTGGGATCGTAAGAGGGGGAGGGAGTGAAGCCTGGCTCGTGTGTGGTGTGTTGTGGGGATGGGGAGAATCGGAGTAGCCAGGCCTCAGAGGTGAGCTTGTGTGAGAATCTGTCCAATATGAAAATCCAACATTGCAGCAGCGCACCTCCCATTTGAATCAATGGAGCAGCAATACTCCTCCCATAAAAAAGCTAAGACCCAAGTATGTTTTTTTAGAACATTTTTAATTATAGTAAACTCATACATACAAGAAATAAAAAATACTTCTCTAAATTAGGTTTATACTTATTGCGTGAAAACAATTTTTGTGTGGTTTGGCTCTTCAGCACCAAAATAATATTTCTCAGGGGTTCCTTCAGTACTCTTTGGAGGTCAAAAAGTGTTCCGTGGCTGGAAAGGCTTGGGAAACCCTGGCCTATTATATCATTTACCAATTCAATAAGTATACAGTGATGTGGCAGGGAATTGCTTTTTTTTTTAAAGTCCAAGTCTTGGGAGATTTTGCAGTCTCAATGCATTTCTGGTAGATCTATGAGCAATGCATTACCTATTCTCAGCTTCTGGATCTAACTGGTCTTCAGCCTGTTTGTAATGCACTAGAATCATAGAAAAGTTACATCACAAAAGGAGGTCATTTAGCCCATGTCCATACCAGCCTGAGGACACCCAGGTGACCTTTCTAATCCCAACATCCTGCACCCGGTCCATAGCCCTACTGGGTTCATCATCTGAGCTTTGATGGCTGTGTCCTTTTCTGATTTCAACCGGTTTCCATCTCCCCATAAATTTTAGTTTCCAATCTGTTTGTTTTAATTTCCTTCGAAACTGAATGGATCAGTTTCCCTTTACAGTTAGGGTCCATCAAAAGATTTGAAACCATAGATCTATCGCAAAATCTTAAATGTTGACCAAATCACCACTTAATCTTTTAACTTCCAAGGAATACAAAATCAATTTGTTCAGCCTTGGAGCCCCGTTATCAATCTCACAAGTCAAACCTACAGTCTCCCCATGGCTAATATATCCTTAAGATATCGACGAAGTAGAGCTTTGTATAACTGAAGAAAGCCTCCTAAGTCTGTGTTCTATTCTTCCGAGATATAATGGCAAACATTCCATTTGCCTTTTTGGTTACTTTCTGTAAGTTGTGAATAAATACATGCATTAAATTATAGTCCTTGCTCTCCCACCACTCAGCCAATTTCTTAACTAGGCCAATCATTTCCCTCCATTACATGAGCTTCAACTAAGTCTCTGAGGAAGGGCTTCATCAAATGCCTTCTGGAACTCCAGATAAATAGCACCCTAGATATTACCCCTGTCCATTATTTTGTCAGCTCTTGAAAAAAAAATCAGTCATATCTAAAGACAACCGACCCTTTATTGATCTGTGCTTGCGCTGATCAACTACTCGCACAATGTGCATTTGCAGCTTGAAATACTGGATAATGGTTAAACATACAAACACAATGATTCTCCAACCAAGACACACAGGGCACTACGATAACCCCCCCCCAACCAAGGTGCACCAAGACACTGCGATAACTTGACTCAACATGGGCCAGGTATTCTAATTCCTTTTGTATAGTTTGTTGTCTCACTAACTTAATTAGCTAAATCATTGAACATCTTTTTTGCCATATTTAAAAAACACAATGCTGACCAGGTTGTGCTGCATGCTAGTACAGACTGTAATACCCGAGCAATTGCAAATACAGCACATGCGCATTTTATGATCTTATGATGGAGAGATTATTGATTTAGCAGCTGAAAATGGATGAGCCTTTGACACTGTCCTGCAGCACTTCTGCAGTAATGTCCTGGGACTGAGATAATTGACCACCAACAGATTTTTTTCCTGCTTCGTATAACTCCATGCTCACAGACTTCAATTTCATTGGTGCTCCTTTGTATCAAATGTTGTCTTTGTCACGAGCACTCGCAGTTCACCTCGAGTTTTGTTTTGTACTGTTTAGACCAAGGCTGAGAGGAGTTTTGTTTTGTCCTGTTTGGACCAAGGCTGAGAGGTGGTCCTGGTGAGATCCAAACTGATATGTTGGCATGTTCCATTATTTTTCTGATGAATGAGAGTAGATTGACAGGGTGGTCATTGGGAGGACTGGAGTATCCTGCAACCATGTCGTCAAGAACAAAGTGGTCGGCCTGATTCAAGGTTCCTCACGTGGACCCATCAAGCATAACCTGGCGGCTGTCAAAATCCAGTCAGAAATTTGAAGCTTGTTTCCTATTGTGCTGGAGTATGAAAAGCAACTTGTGCTGCTCACTATTTCATGTCAACAAGGTACCAGTACCTACAATCCACCTCAAACCAGTTCTTAAGTTGTTGAAAGGAAACTCCTATCTCTGCTTGAGTTTAAGGTCAAGAATAACCATTCACTATGTTTTGGAATTTGACAATGGTGTGACAGGAAGATCGTAGCATTACACTACTTTGTGGCAAATTGTGCTGCTCACTATTTCACTTTAACAAGGTCCCACCCAATGTAACCATCTGGGATGGCCACTTGCAACCAAGAACAGGGAAGGTCACAAAGCATAGCAGTAAAAATGGACAATGCGAGATTCAGACAGGCTCAGAGCCTGAATGTATATTTGCTCGTGAGGAATCCAGACTGTATTGAAACCCCCACCACACAAAGGACTGATACTTGAGCGACCGATACAACCCCAGACATTTTGGCGCCACACCCTGTACTAGGGAAACGTAAACAACAGGGTCAATGACCGCTTGGGACACGCCCAGCCATCAAGTCACCCGCCCATTTATTGGTTCAAATCGAACATAGTGAGCAGGAATCACCCAATTAGTGGGGTCCAAACTGAAGGACCGCCCAAAAGAGCACGAAAACCCCCAAGGATAAAAAGAGAGTCCACCATGTGTTCGGCCTCTCTTGGACCTGGCGCTCCGGCAACGTCCACTTCCAATTGCAGCACCACCAGAAGCAAGTTCAAGTTCAACGCTCGCTACCAGACAGATGAGCCCAGCTGAGCAGCAGTTACTTCTACAGACCTGATAGCTCTAGAATCGAACAACGGTCACTGTTCCTCTGACCTAAGCCGGGTGCCTGAAGTTAAGTACAGGTTGTCATAGTCGATAGGTGTACTTCAATTAGTAGTGTTTATGTTACATGATTAATTGTGTGTGTAAATAAAGTACCCTTGACCTTGAACTAACTGGTGTTTGGCTCTTTGATCGATAGCCGTTTGAACCTTGTGGTATCATTTGATACCTGGCGACTCTTGAGCAATAGAATATTGATATCCAAAGGAAGGAGGGCAACTTCATTGACTGCCATATTTACAGCAGATAAAAAAGGCAACACCAATACCTACAATCCACCTCAAACCAATTCTCAAACTGTTGAAAGGAAACTCCTAAGTCTGCTTCTGAGTTTAAGGTCAAGAATAACCAGGCAAGGATTTGCTCTGGTATGCTCAGTTTTACTGGTTAAACTCTAGTAAAACATGGATAAATTTGTGGTTTCTTGGGTTAGTTTCTACCCACGTGCTCTGGATTTCACGCGTTTAGATGTGAAACAACATTGACTGACACTTAAAATTGTGCAATTTGTACTGAGGGTATTGAATGTGCACTTTCGATCAGAACTAAGGCTTTCCCTGCCTATGTAGAAAATGCCACTGCTCTATTTGAAGACCTCGGATGCGATTCCCTGACTTCGTTTCGCTTGAGATAAGGCCGGTGAATAGCAGGAGGCCAAAAATGAGAACCACGGCGGGCACCAAATAATTTGCGATCCTACCGGCCTGCCCCCATAGGCAAAAACAGGATCTCGCCGTAGCATAGCAAGAAACCAATTATCAGTACTTGAGCTCTATTTCCATACATTTGACAGGAGCCACCCCATATCTAACAGCTCCAGTGCTTTAGCAGCCTCCCCAGCAAGTGATAATGTAGGCATCGATTAGTACTCCTTTTTAAAAACGTGAACCTGGCAAAGGGTTTCTACAGGGAGCTGAGAAGGTGAGCAGTCATCTTCGCTCACAGGCAATGAGCCCAGAGACACTGGGCTTGCACCCCTGTGCTTGGCAGAGGGGTAGGGTACCCTCAGCTGGGTTGGGAAACCATGAGAGGTGGGGGGGGGAAGAGATACTGCATGCGGCTCCTTTATGCCAACCCTTGGATTGTGTGTACCCTGTCTAGGGCCAACCCTTGTCCCTACTCATCTGCCCCACCGACTGCGGAGGCCTCTGGCCATGATGCTGAAGTCTATTGCTGAATTGGCTATCGTAGTAAGAGCACTTCACACATCCAAGTGGATTTGCATGGGTCGGCAGGCCATGTAGCATGTAGGAGTCATTGCCTAGCATCCAAATCAGACCGCAATGCAGGTGGCAACACCATACACACACACAGCAGCCGAGATCTGAACACCCAGGGAATGGGTCCTGGGGTAGGAGCCACTGTTATTATTATTATTAGGTGCATACTACAGGTCACGGATGAGCTGTTTGCCCAGGCAGACTACATCAACTTTGACAGGATCAAGCCCCACAAGATGTCCAGGCAGCAGGATTCTCTGCCATGACCCGGATGCACCAGGTCCAGGGACGTGTTGCCTTGCACATACCAGGCCAGCTTGGAGTGCCCACCATCAACAGGAAGGGGTTCCACTCCCTAAACATACAGCTTGTGTGTGACCACAACATGCAGGTCATGCACGTATGTACACGCTTCCCAGAGAGTGCACAACAGCTACATCCTGCAGCAGTCAGATATCCCCGGCCTCCTCAAGAACCACCCCAGGGTGGCTGGCTGGCTCTTGGGGATAAGGGGAATCCGTTGTGGACCTGGCTAATGACGCCAGCACGGAGGCAGTAGACCAAGCATGGTGGCGCAGTAGTTATCACGGCGCCGAGGTCCCAGGTTCGATCCCGGCTCTGGGTCACTGTGTCCATGTGGAGTTTGCACATTTTCCCCGTGTTTGTGTGGGTTTCACCCCCACAACCCAAAGATGAGCAGGGCAGGTGGATCGGCCATGCTAAATTGCCCCTTAATTGGAAAAATGAATTGGGTACGCTAAATTAATTTTTTTTAAAGACCAGAGACCGGATACGAGGCCCATGTAGCCACCGAGCTACCACTGAGCGGTGCATCGGACTGCTTAAAATGCCCTTCCGTTGCCTCGACCGCTCTACACCCTCCCAGAAGGTGTACTTTGTAATGGTCTGCTGTGTCCTCCACAACCTGGCAGTAACATGCTGGAGGTGGGAGATGAGGACACTGTGGGCAATGAGGAGGGGTCGGAGACGTGCAGGGGCTGGAGGACGATCCCAGGAGGGAAGCGAAGGACCAATCGGAGGCTGCAGGACAGGCAGCAGCGGCGCGGCCCTCTTACTCGCTTGCTTCATATAGGACATGGCCCAGTCTGTCATCAGAACCTTTCCCTCTCACCATTTCCCACTGTTCCAGGGCATCTTTTACTTCACTCCAGAGTGCTGGGACTGTGTCGGCACTGTCAAAGAACAAACAAAGAACAAAGAAATGTACAGCACAGGAACAGGCCCTTCGGCCCTCCAAGCCCGTGCCGACCATACTGCCCGACTAAACTACAATCTTCTACACTTCCTGGGTCCGTATCCTTCTATTCCCATCCTATTCATATATTTGTCAAGATGCCCCTTAAATGTCCCTGCTTCCACTACCTCCTCCGGTAGTGAGTTCCAGGCACCCACTACCCTCTGCGTAAAAAAACTTGCCTCGTACATCTACTCTAAACCTTGCCCCTCTCACCTTAAACCTATGCCCCCTAGTAATTGACCCCTCTACCCTGGGGAAAAGCCTCTGACTATTCACTCTGTCTATGCCCCTCATAATTTTGTATACCTCTATCAGGTCGCCCCTCAACCTCCTTCAGCGGGTCACTGTCGAGGGCAGTAACCCACAGATAGCTGAGTGCCGGTGCTCCTCCATCTATGACATAGTCTGACCTCTGCCTGTCTGCTGAGTGCTCGCTCACACCCGTCACCTGCATGGGGTGTGCCCGGGGAGGGGGGATGCCTGGAGAAAGGGCCAAGGGTTCGGAGGTCGACCCGCATTGCGATAGAAAGTGACAGAGGCGTTACACTGGTTGTGGTGAAGGTTTTTAATGTTTCACAGGTGTCCAACAATGCGTCACTCTCCCACTGGTGCCGCTCCTCTCTCCCCTCCACCCACACTCCCTGCCTCCCCCAGTGATCCTCGACATGGTTAGTCTTCCTAGTTCTACCGATATGTCTAGGTGTGTCCTGAGGATGCGCAGCAGAGATGGAGGCAGTCAGCTGCTTACCTCATCCTGTGGCCTTCGATGCCCCTGGTGGGCATCCTCTGGGGGCTCTGTAGCCAGAAGGCCCCGACGCACTTTTCGGCAGTGCATGCACAGCTGTGCATGGCGTGGACTGTGCCACGCCTCTGACACCTCCATTAATACTTCACCCTGCCCCGTGTGCTGACTGCAAGACGCGGCGTCTTAAGAGGGCTGGAATTCAGGGGAGCTGATACCCACCATTCCCACTCCTTCAGATGGGTCCGGGTTGGCACCCAACGCTCCATCCTCCCAGTCGGTGCCCATACCGCCCTGGGGTTCACCTTGGGACGGAGGGACAGCTGGTTCGTGCCCTGGCGGCTCCCCGATGTCTGCACCATCGTGTTGACACCCTCAGCGAGGCTCCTCGGTGATTGGGCAATGCCCACCTGTGACTGGGACAAGCTCCGCAGTGCCTCGGCCATTTCCATACAAGAGCGGGACATGTCCTGCAGCTCATCAAGGTCAGCCTGGTTCGGGGGCACATCCCCCAGTGAGTTGGACATACTGCCAAAGCCCACAGCCATGGCCGTCACGGACTGTGCCACGCCTCTGACACCTCCACTAATACTTCTGACATCGGGCACCAGGTTCTTCACTGCAGTTGCCATTCTAATAGTGCTGGCCTCGGTGCCATGTATTGCCGCCGATATCGCCTGCACCCGCAGCCTCTGGGACTCCTACAATCGGCTATGGACCTGCTGGAGTATCGCTGACATTGCCCTCTGAATGTTCTGGCTGCTCCCTAATATTTCCATCAGCTCCTGGATAGCCTGGTCCATAGGCTCAGCATCTTGCTGGGACCCAGCTGGGTCCTGGGAACCAACTGACCTCTGACTGCTGTCTCGCCTGGGGGTTCCTGCCTCCAACTGATATGCAACTGGGTGGTGCTCCCCAGAGGCCTGACCACTAACGTCGCCCGAGGTATGTGTCTGCGCTGGTGGAAGGTGCGGATGACAGCTGTGACGCGTCAATTGTGGCATCCTCGGAGATCTCCGGAGTGGTCTCATGGGAGGCAGGGGATGCAGCCACCCGGGGTGGGCCAGTGTCATCAGTTGGAGCACCTGCGGGAGAATGGACATGTGGTCAGTATGTATGGCATTAACAACTCACGTGTGACAGGTCCTCCGGGTGGGGCTTGGTGGATCCTCACCTCTGCGGCATGTGCAACCTTGGCATTGGTGACCGCTCTGTCCTCAGCCACCCCCGTCACCTCCAGGGTCGTTCCTCGAAGATCGTGAGGATGTCCAGCACCCCTCCGCCAGTCTGGGCCCTCTCCCGGCACCCCCTCTCCCAGAGAGGGCATCGTGAGCCACACACGTGGTTCACAGTGATGGGGGTAGAGGGCACATGCAGGGTTGAGGGGGCGGATTCTCGCGTGGGGGCGGATAGGTCTCAGGGGTGGCCAACTCACGCATGTGGCCGGTGTAGGTCGTTGACCTTCTTGCAGCACTGAAGGCCAGTCCTCTTGGACGCCCTGCTGCCACTTCGTCCCAGACAGCACTGGCTGCCCTCTGACTCATCCTCTGGGACCCTCGGGGAAGACAGGACATCCCTCCCGGCCTCGACCGCATCTTGGAGCCTCCCCAGATCTGCATCTCCAAACCTTGGGGCTGGATATCTCGCTGCCATGGCTGAGAGCTGAGTGGGTTTGGCTGTGCAACTGCTGTTTAAGTGCTGCTTGAACTTGTTGGCGGGGGCTGGCGACCGCGGTCCTGGCGAATCGATTGGTGAGCCTTTGCGTTGTGAAGCCCGTGAGGGCTTGTTAAGTGGAACAATTAACATTGTTTTGCGTTGCCAGGTAGAGCGCCGGGAAGCTCATGGCAGTTCCTGCTCGCTACCACACTTAGAAATCGTTCCGGAGAATCGTGTCCCAGGGATATTTCCTGTTTTGGCAGAAACTCCTTCCTCAACCACCATGACCAAAAACAATTACCTGATAATTTACTGTGTTCAAAATTAGCTGTCACATCTGCTTATGTAACAGCATCTGTCACAGTGCCATCCTTCAGGTGGAAACAGGTTCTTCAACACAAGTTTAGATTTAAACGCTGATGACCAAAAGTAACTGCAAAATCTGGGTTCTTATCCCCAACACATTCAAATTGACAAGCATAAATATTCAGAGGTTTAACATTTAAAAGGTGGACACTTCCAAACATTAATGCTAATGTGCTCAGCTGATCTTCAGACCACGTCAATGATTTACTTGTGGCAGCGCTGTTGATTTTTCTCTTCCCAACCACCATTTTTTTCCCTTTGAATCCACCCAATCAGACCTGGCTGAGCTGTCAGCATGCACGTGTGGACACTATATAACAGGTTAGTCCCAAATCCAGTTCTCAAAATTCACTGCATGTTTTTTCCTCTTTCACACAATGTGGGCTTCACTGGCTAGACCAGCATAAATTGCCCATCCCTAATTGCCCGAAATGCCTCAAGTCCATGTGATGTTGGTACACCTACAGTGCTGTTAGGAAGGCAGTTCCAGGATTTTAACCTGGCAACAGTGAAGGCACAGTCAGGATGGTGTGTAGCTTGGGAGAATAATTTGCAGGCGGTGGTATTCTCATGCATCTGCTGTCCTTGTGCTTCTTGGTAATAGAGATCATAGGTGGGATTCTTCGTTGGCTGACGCCGAAACCGGGAAACGTGATTGGGCTAATAGGTTCCGACACTAAAATCACGGCACGTGCCGATTTGACGGCAAATCGCTATTCCCCATCACCTCAACAGCGGCGTCAATGTGGTCCGGAATGCACATAAAGTAAATACTATTTGCATGTCATTAACAGGCCTGACCCGGTATTCTCTGGGGCCTCCGCGATGCTCCGCCTCCGATGGGCCAGGTCTCCGTCTGCGCGGTTCACTTGTGCTTTTAAAAATCGTGAAATCAGCAGATGTTGAGGAGGTACAGTAAGTGCCCGACATCGCCATAGTTTGCTGACAGTTGTGCCGTTGGCCAGGGGGAGTAGCCGGGGTGGCCAGAAGTGGGCTGTGGGTGGAGACACCATTTTCGCAGCTGAACACACTGCCAACAGCCCACTGTGACCACAGGTCTTACAGGTGTTCCCCCAGGCCACCCCTCTAGGTGCCCTCTGGCCCCAGCCGACCCATCAGCTGTATGGGCACGCTCCAGCACAACCAGTGCCATCTTGTTGGCTGGGATGAGTGTGTGTGGGGATTGCAAAGTACATATGCGGATGCAGCTTGTCAGGCTCCCAAGTGTCAAACACAGACCCGGCGAATCCCGCACCGATTTTCATTGGTATCAATTGTGTTCCACGTGGCGCCAGTCCTAGTCCCTCCACAGTTGCTGAATCGATCCAGTTTTGGTGCCAGTTTTGCTGTCGTGAAAGTCCACGAATTCTGTGTTGACGTCAACACTTGTTTCAGAAACGGAGAATCCCGCCCCATGGATTTGGAAGGTGCTGTCGAAGGAGCCTTGTTGAGTTATTGCAATGCATCTTGTAGATTGTACACAATGCTGCAACTGTGCATTGGTAGTGGAGGGAGTGAATTTTGAAGTTATTGGATGGGTACCAATCAAGTCAACTGCTATGTCCTGGATGGAGTCGACCTTGAGTGTTGCTGGCGCTGTACTTATCCAGGCAAGTGGAGATGATTCCATCACACTCCTGACTTGTGCATTGTAGATGGCGGACAGGCATTGGGGGAGTCAGGATGCGAGTTACTTGCTACAAAATTCCCAGTCTCTAACCTGCTCTTGTAGCCACAGTATTTACGTGGTCGGTGCAGTTCATTTTCTGGTCAACAGTAACTCCCAGGATGTTGACAGCGGGGGATTCAGCGATTATAACAAACTGCAAGAGTATAAAACTCAAATGGTGATCATTACTCCCATTTTATTTTTTTTTTAGAAATAAGAGATTTCCTAGGGTGCTTTTGTTCTTTGATGTCTGCCTTCTGCTAATGACAATACAGATGGTCCACATACTCTGACCAAAAAATACTTTGTGATTGATGTAAGAGTCATAATAGTTAAATCACTGCAAGTTTATCAAGAATAATGAACCAACACTCAATGATAAACAGCGGATACAGTATTGCTACATAGATTATATTCATGTTTAAATTCACAATTGCAATATTCTTTTGAATAGAACATTGTGCTGTATGAGTTACCCAGATATTTCCTGTTTCCATAACATTTATGTATCCAGATCCTGTGGAAATAAATTGTTTTAATGAGGCCATTAGACAACCTAAAAATGAGGAAGCAGCATTCTCTTTTCAGAGGGAATAAAATCGGCTAAGCGACATATGCAGCTACATTAATGGAGGAGAAAAGGCAGAAATATAAATGATAACAACAAAAGTCTCATTAAATTCCTCTTTCAATTCCTAATTCTATGTCAGGAACCCTATTTAAAACTAATAAAATTCTGACTAGAAAATGCCACAACATGATATCTGTAAGAAAAAGCAAAATGAGTGATGCACTGTGCTATTGCTAAGTTAACAAAGGCACTGAGTGTTATAAAACATGTTTAAAACACAAAACTATTTCAAAACCCATGCTTCCATATCTAGCTTATTTTAATTTTTTTTGGTATTTTAGAAAGGGCTACTTAGAAACTTAAAGATCAAAACATCACAAAATGTACCTAAAAGTCAATCTTATACACAGCCCCTCACTATTCCAAACGATTCTGTAACTGAAATGATTTTAATGTAAAATATTATACTTCAAAATATCAATATTACAAGTGGGTGTCTTGAGCTGCCGAGATTAGGGTTCTCAACTGATGTTAAGTAACCATCACTCCTAAATTGAAAACTAATTGAAAATCAAAAAGTGTGAATATATTTTTTTGAATGCCCACAATTTCCAGTTGATTTATCATAATGAACATCATAGTTTATCAAAGCTCTCCAAATATTATATTGTCATCTCTAGTACTAAATCATACCTCATGTGGCTCAAGTTTGAATTATGTGAAGTTCTGATTGCATTAATGAAGACATTAAATACACATTTTACATTAATTGGAAGGATGCTGCGTTAAACTTAACTTTTCACATTCAGAAACATTTTACTGATGCTTGCAGGAGGCAAATTGGCAAAATGAACGAATTGAAATTTTGCATCCTCAGTATACAAATGAGATAAGAACAAGTGGTTGTTACAAATGAGAAATCATTAACTTATACATTTTTGTCTAGCTGGAATTTGTCAGATCATACCAATACAATGGTTGACATTGCTTCAATACTACATTTCAAATACAAAGTTTAAATTAACTTTGAAGAAAATTTTATATTATACATAAGTGATGAGGTCTTAAACATAAAAGTTGCCAGAGGAATAAAAAAAAAAAATCTAGGGACAGCCGGCTAAAGTTTTCCAAAAACCTTGTTTCCCAGTGATGTCTCCACTGCTCACCTGAACAGCGTGAAACATCAACACTGTAAACTATCCCACACACTCATTTGTAAGCTTCAAGTTAACAGTGCTCCAAAACATGTGTTTTAATACATTAGTAATCACCATTTAAATCTATATTTTAATTAATCCTTTTAGTAAAAGTAAACTCTCAAATTAAAACCTTGAAATATGAGAAAACTTTGTAGTTGAATCCTATTCCTTAATTTAGAAATAACCATAACATCTAGTGCGTGTCCTGATGTTGCTTGAAATACAACCCCTCCCAACAGTTCATTTATCTTTAGTTTTAATATTCTTTATAGTTGGTAAAATGGGATGCTATAAAGCACTTTACAGTAATTTTAAATATTTGGTGTACACTGCAAAACAGCTACATTAAAGACTTAATTGATAAATTATATGTATGTGGAATGTCAAGTTGTATTTGTGTACCATCTCAAGACTTTCAAACCAACTGCCATTTTAATTACATTGATGATATGGCACATATTTTGTGAGATAATAGAACTAGACAAAGGATGGCTCAACACACAAATAAAATGGAAAAATACATAGCACAATAAATTAATTCACACTGAAAACAAGGAATGCCTTTTTATTAAGTAACAGCTGTGCCTAATGTTGGGACACCTGCTTTTTTGAGGACTCGTGCTGGTTTGGGGTCATCATCCTCTGGCACAGAGAAAACAGGAAAAGCTCAGTCTGGTCTATGGGGAGTTACTTCACACCACAAATGGGTTGTGCATGCATACAAACACACTTCAAAACTGAACAGCCAGCTATGATAACAAAATGTAACCACATCAATTTAGAAATAAAATAAAAAATACAGAGTATCTAAAAGCATAATCTCCACAGTTATTTTGACACAGTTATTTTTAAAAAAAAGTTGGCATGGATTTCCTTTTCAAAGCTTCTTGGCAAAGCCCAAAAACTTTTTAAATTAAGTACTTCATAAAGTCCTAACCCTGTGAATTTGTGCTGTTGGATTAGAAGCATTTGTTCAGCAGTAATACCATGGGAGTGTGTTCAGAAGAAAAATTATTCAAGTCAAAGAAAGTTTCAACTGATGTAGTTCCAGAAGTTCTTAGCGTTCCAGTGATTGGAGTCTGATGACCACAGCTGACATTAGTAAGGAAGTTTCAGTCATAAAGATTTAGTAAATCAGTTAATCCTTAGCATGTGTCTGTCATTTAAATAGCTCGTGGCCGTTTGGGATTGATCTGCTTACTAGCCTGTTCTTCCTCCTGAAGAGCTGTACGGAAAGCTTTTACTTTATCTGTAAACAGAAGATACAAGTTAGTCATATGCTGCTGGAAAATAAAGATAATTTTCACTTTAGGTGGTGATGGAAGTCTGTGGGAAAAGAAAATAACTACTGCCAGTTTTCCCACAGCTAAAGCGAAAATTACCCCCAATATATACTCAGCAGTGTGCACAGGAGAAAATCAAGTCAATACGATATGATGAATTAGAATAATTATTTGTATTACTCACTGTAGAAGATAGCTTTGTAACAATGAACATTAACAGCTTAAAATGAGTAATAGAAACTGAACCTTTTATAAAATATAAATGAAATCTATTTACTCAAACAATTTTTGCCCATTTCTATGAATCAAGTGTACAAATTATTTAAAGTGTTCTCCAAATTTCAATCTCAATTAATCACTGCTTTAATGAGTTGAGCTACAGGTGAGGATTTAAAAAATAAATATTGTGGGATCTGCCACAGCCAGCATTTATTGTCCATACCCAATTACGCCCAAAGGCAGTAAGCTACCTTCTTGAACCACTGCAGACGATGTGGTAAAGCTATTGCCACAATGCTGTTAAGGGAGAAGTTACAGGAACTTGAGGCTTTGTCAATGAAGGAATGGTAACATACTTTCATAACGGGATGGTGCCATAAAGATGTGCTTATATCAATTTGTGACATTTAATCCACCAGCTGGAAACTTGTAGTTTTAAGAACAGACTTTTAAAAAACAGACTAAAAAAAAGATAACTAGCAATTAGTCAAACAATAGCTTTCCAAATTTGCATTACTATGCTGTCCACATTTCATTTGGATGGAAGTCCTGGGCATGAAGATCCCACCAGAGACAATAAACTCCTGAGGAATGTGAAACACCCCATCTCCTGTGCCATTAATAAGGCATTAAGACAAGTATCTGAGATTCAACTATTGGAGACAGTACATTAAATCTGATCACTTGGGCCATGAGACAACAGCTAAAGTAAACTTTGCAGACGTTGAGCTATCAGACCATCTTTTGGAAAACACGAACAGCAGCCTGATTTGGATCCCCTCTCCCGCTCAGATAGTGGAGAGAGCAAGTCACAGGACCAACACACACCTGTTGTGTGCTAAAAAAGACATTTTGCGAAGAGTTGATGCTGATTAACTGAGGACAAGCAGCTGAAGCTGTTGAGCCTTGCTCTCTCTCCATCCTTCCTAAGTTTCGAACCTGGTTGCTGAATGAAAGCAACCAGAAACCCATTAGAACAGAAATTCTGCTCAGCACCACTGTCTCCATGCGAAAACCAAATTAACAGGCTGCAACTTTAAATCGAAACATCAAGGCCACCAAAGGAGCACCTGACCAGCAGAGTCACCAAGCTAATGACCGTTTATTCCTTTTACTAATGGACTCTAATTTGAACAACTTTCTCACTGTCGCAAATTGGTATGTATTTTATTACATTCTCTAGATCGGTGCAAATACATTAAAGTAAACTTATTTCTTTGTTAAACTCAAGGAACTGTTGTCCGATTGGATCTTTGTGATCACAGCGTGTAAACAGTTAAACATTTACAATTTACATTAAGAAACCCTATTACGATCAAACAAGGAGTGGGAAAAGAGGGGAGCCATTCAACCCCATTTTTAATAATAATAATCTTTACTGTCACAAGTAGGCTTACATTAACACTGCAATGAAGTTACTGTGAAAAGCCCCTAGTCGCCACATTCTGGCGCCTGTTTTGGTACACAGAGGGAGAATTCAGAATGTCCAAATTATCTAACAGCACGTCTTTCGGCTCTTGTGGGAGGAAACCAGAGCACCCGGAGGAATCCCACGCAGACACGGGGAGAATGTGCAAACTCCTCACAGAGAGTGACCCGGGGACGGGATCGAACCAGAGTCCTCAGCGCTGTAGGCAGTAGTGCTAACCACTGCTCCACTGTGTCGCCCTCTTGACAGTTTTTTGACGATTTAGAAGCTACCTTGGAACCAAGCATGTCTGTCACTGGTGCAACCACCATGGAAAGGCTCCGTTAGAAACCCTATAATATCCAGCCATTCCAAGGAATCTCAACTCCTTATGATTCTGTAGAATGGGAAACTGATCAATGACTTCTACTTTAGTTTGCACAGGGAGAACCTTGCCTTGGCCCACAACTTTTCCAAGGTAAATTACAATTGCATTGCCAAACTCACTGTTAATTTAGTTAAGTGTGAGGTTAGCTTTTACCAAACGGTCAAAAAAAACTAATCTGCTGTATGTGCTCTGCCCAATTTGTACTGTGCATAATTACATCATCAAGGTATGCCTCACACCCATGCAATCCAGACAATAATTGATTAATCAAGAAAGGTCGCAGGGGCATTTCTCATACCAAAGATCATAACAGTATACTGAAACAAGCCCTCACTTGTCCGAAAAGATGTGTCTTTTACACACACAATAAGGGAGTCTTGTTAATAGCCTCTTAACGTGTCAAATTTGCAAACCTACTTAGCAGGACCAGCTTGATCAATGTAATCGTCCATCCTTGGAAGAGGATAACAGTCCGCCTTTGTCAAAACATTTACCTTTCGGTAAACGGTGCAAAATCGGTAAGTACATCAAGTTTCAGCACCAGTAAACACTGAGCTCCAATCTGCGGCATGGTTCAATTATGCCATGTTTGAGCATGCCCCGAGATGTTTCCTTTTTCAGGACTCATAGAATCATAGAATTTACAGTGAAGAAGGAGGCCATTCGGCCCATTGAGTCTGCACCGGCTCTTGGAAAGAGCACCCCACCTAAGCCCTATCCCCGTAACCCAACCTAACCTTTTTGGACACCAAGGGCAATTTAGAATGGCCAATCCACCTAACCTGCACATCTTTGGACTGTGGGAGGAAACCGGAGCACCCGGAGGAAACCCATGCAGACACGGGGAGAACGTGCAAACTCCGCACAGACAGTGACTCAAGCCGGAATCGAACCCGAGACCCTGGAGGTGTGAAGCAATTGTGCTACCATGCCGCCCATGGTAGGGATGGTGCTTAACAGTGTGGCAATGCCAACGCCAATAACATGATGCACAAGCTCTGTTCTATTTGGCGCGTCAGAAAATAAAACATTGCATGACCAAAGGATCGCAATCAGTTTGGTTTATTCCCTTTCACCAAGATGTTTCAGTGGAAACTGCAAATCACTTAAAATCTCAGAGTTACATAATCTACCCTCTGGTCCACCTTGAAAAATTATGGAAGAATCTGGCTCCTTCAAGTGTGAGGTGTCTATAACACATGCTAAAGAAATAGACTTCTCCGCTGTAATCTCCCGATCGTCCTACGCTCTCCTACAGTAGCTTGTATATTGACATGACAAAGCCTGCTCCTTTTCCTGCGATCGGGAGTGGCAACAAGATAGTCAACATCACTGATTTTGAGCTCCACAACATATGGCCCACTGTAGCGTGCCTATAAAATGGGAGCCAGGAGTAGGTAACAACACCAGCAGAACTGAAGGTCTCCAGAACTGAAGGTCCAAGTTTTCACTTTACGGTCATACCAGAACCTAATCTTTTCCTGCGAAATTTTCTAACCTAGACCTTTCCACTTTGCATGCTCTACAGAGCCTTAACTGAAACTTACTCACATAAATGTGTAACAAATTGGTAGAAGTGTCATCCGCCAATCACTTCTCTTTCAAATACTTTAAAGGTCCACTAACAGAGTGGCCAAAGACAAACTGGATGGACTGAATCCCAATCATTCCTGGAAATCTCCCTTACAGCAAACATCATGAGATGTACACCTTTTTCAGTCTCGTTCAAACTCACAGCAGTAAGTTCTTAAAATAGATTAAACCACTCCAGTGCCCCTTGTGACTCTGGATGGTACGCACTTGAATGATATGGTTTAATACCAAGCTGCTGCATAATCTGTCTAAAGATTTCAGACATAAAATTAGAACCTTGGTCTGATTGAATAGACTTTGGAAGTCTAAAAAGAGGGAAGAACTTAATTAATGTCATAACCACCACCTGGGCAGTTATTTCCCTCATAGAAATGGCCTCAAGAAACCGGGTGGATGCATACATGACTGTTAATATATATTGGTTTCCAATCTTAGTTCTTGGTTGGGGACCCACACAATCCACAATAACCCTACTAAAAGGTTCATCAAAGGCAGGAATTGACTGCAATGGGGCTACTGGAATCTTTTGATTAGGCTTGCCTGTTACTTGCCAGATATGACCAGACATGCAGTATTCTGCCACATCATGCTTAATCCTGGCCGAAAGAAACTTTTTAAAATTCGCTCATACGTTTTTGTCACTCCCAAATGGCCTGCCATTTTACGTACCACCATGAGCTAGAACCAAAATCGGTTTATCATACACAGAGGGGACCACAATCTGAAAAATCACGTCCCACTCCTCATGAACAGGAACCTCTTATGGCCTCATCAGATAAAAACAAACAGGAACTTTCCCTGTTTCTGTCTCAAAGCATTTTCATAGAAAGTAGACGGGTCTGAATTTTTCTGTTGATGCTCAATCAACTGCTCCTTGGCCTGGAGTACTGATATAACACCAAGTCCTCACCTATGGGACAGGCGAATCAGGATTTCCAGTGAATATCTCACTCAGGTTAACACAGTCACTGAAATCAAATTTCCCTATTTTGATAGAAGCAGTTTCCTCTATCCTCTTAGGGTATCGCATGGGTTACAGTACCAGCAGGAAGCACTTTAGGGTATTTCTCTGTCAATTCATCCGAATGTTCAGGTCATAAGAACTGTTTAGATATTACTGTATTACCACTAGCTAAATCATTTCCTAAAATAAAGGTCACATTATCAACAGGAAGGTCAGGAAGGATCCCAACGACAACATGTCCCGAAACTAACTCCAACCTCAAATCAATTCCATGAAGAGCTACATTCACAAAACCCAACTCAAGCCCCTGAACTAGGACACTAGTTCCTGTAGAGGTCTCCTCAGACAAAGGCAAAATATCTTCCAATATAAAAGGCTGGGCTGCACCAGTATCCCTCAATATAGTAACTGGTTGTGAAACATTCTCACCTTCATGAGACAAAAACACTACCCCTTTCATAATAAAGGGCTCATACTCTTTGAGAACTGGCTGCTCAACTCCAGCATCCAACTCTTCACAAAGTAAATTATCCAGCCCACATGACTACATTTTCACCAGAGCCATCCCTTTGTGAAGGCTGTTTGTTCTTCTGCAGGTCCCGAGACAGTTTATGCTCTATCTTTTTATAACAGAAACATAGAGGTTTCTGTTCAGTTCCCATATCCTTCTCTCCACTAGCAGGTGCTTCCACTGCTTTTCCTTTTTCAACAAAACCAGAAGAAAGCCTAAACTTTTCCAGGCTAGCTGAACTCTTAAACAGGCCTTTTGTCTCATGCTTCACTCTATCATGTGAAGAGTGTTTCTCCAGGAAATTCCCTTTGTGGATTGGCACATACTCACCAGATACCACAGCCCTTTTTGTTCATTTAAATAAGCAACCAAGTCATTAGGTAGACTCCTTTTATAGTCCTCCACAAGCATCATCTCTGTTTTTTAAAGTCAGAATTTATTTCCTGAGAGTCACATCATCTATCAAAGAGAGTTTCTCTCTCTGTGGCAAATTCAACAGATGTTTGACCCCTGCTTGCTATAGTTTCTAAATTGCTGTCTAAACACTTCACCATCAAGTTTGCAAGATCTCAATATAGTTGCTTTAACATCTTCATACTTTGTTCTACAGACGGGAGCTGCACTTCTGTGCCCTCATTAAATTGCTCCGACATTGAATTAGTAATAAACACATCAAGTACAAAAACCATGTTCCTTTAACCCAAACTACTCAAATTTCCTTGTCTTAAAGAGTTTAGCACCTCAAACAGTGAAATAGGACGTTGCAGAAGAGTAAAGCACACAACTGACTGAGTATTAACAGAGTGCAACTGGGATTCAAGTAAGCATTCACAAACAACCACATCAAAGTAATCACTATCAAACAGCACCTGCAGCCTGTTACAGATCAATCCCGGACGAGCCCACAATTTTGTTATGATCCGTGTAGGAGGAGAACATTCAGCCCATCAAGTCCCAATCCCCCATCATATCCCCGTAACCCCATTTAGGGGGAATTTAGCATAGCCAATCCACCTAAATTGCACATCTTTGGACTGAGGGAGGAAATCGGAGCACATGCAGGAAATCCATGCAGACACGGGAAGAATGTGCAAATTCAACACAGTCACTCGAGGTCAAATGCAAC
The DNA here is from genome assembly GCF_047496885.1 of Scyliorhinus torazame. NCBI lineage: Eukaryota > Metazoa > Chordata > Chondrichthyes > Carcharhiniformes > Scyliorhinidae > Scyliorhinus > Scyliorhinus torazame. Next base: position 227,533,565 of record NC_092709.1, read on the forward strand.
TCAGGTGAAAGAGAGACACCCTAAAGGCAGTCAGTGGCAAAAGCTCAAAACAGCACCCCTGCTGCTTCTTTCCACACTCCTCCCTCCTTTTTCTCTGCCTACTCTGGGCAGTTTTATCACAATCTCACTTCAGGTCAAATGTTTGTCACAAGATTCAGTTTTATCACAATCTCACTTCAGGTCAAACGTTTGTCACAAGATTCATTAAACTGATGAGCAATTTAAAAACAAAAATCACTTGCTCGGCTCTATTCTTACTTCCCTATTTTTTGTTAATGATGGCAGCAATACCCCTTTAAATCACAAATCCTTGACCATCTCTCCATCTCTTAATATTCTTACTTCCCAGGTGAGCAGATATCTCGCTTTTAAATACCTCAATTGATTTTGCATTTGTTCTACCACTGCAAGCCATTCCCCATCCTCACAATGCTTCATGTAAAGCATCCTTTCTGCCATTCACCATTTACTGATTTAACTTGAATTCTAAAGTTATGCCCCTCATATTTTAAATTCATATACAACAGGGAAAAATCACTGTCTATCTACTCCATGTCCTCCATTATTTAGAACATCTCAATTAGAAAACCAACTCTCGAAGCTGAAGTGCCTAAATGTCAATATAGTGCTGAAAACCTGTGTGCCAAAACCAACCACACCTCTAACTAAACTGTTCCAGAACAGTTACAACACTGGCAGTGTATGATCCTAAAGTCCGAGAGTCGGTCCAGGCCTCAAGAATTACTTCTCGGTGAGGCTGCTACCAACACCAACTTCCTCCAATTCTGCTCACGATCCAAATCTTGTGATTACAAGGAGACCAAATGTAGATTAGTTAATCGAGTTCCTTGACATCTGTCTCTCAAGTCTTTTGGATTTGGATTTTGTTTGTCACGTGTACCGAGGTGCAGTGAAAAGTATTTTTTGCGAGCAGCCCAACAGACCATTAAGTACATGTAAAGAAAAATAAATTTTAAAAAATACACAATAGGGCAACATAAGGTACACAATGTAACTACAAAACACCGGCATCGGATGAAGCATACATGGTGTAGTGTTAATGAGGTCATTCCATAAGAGGGTCATTTAGGAGTCTGGTGACAGTGGGGAAGAAGCTGTTTTTGAGTCTGTTCGTGCGTGTTCTCAGACTTATGTATCTCCTGCCCGAAGGATGAAGTTGGAAGAGTGAGTAAGCCGGGTGGGAGGGGTCTTTGATTATGCTGCCCGCTTTCCCCAGACAGCGGGAGGTGTAGATGGAGTCAATGGATGGGAAGCAGGTTTGTGTGATGGACTGGGCTGTATTCACGACTCTCTGAGGTTTCTTGCGGTCCTGGGCCGAGCAGTTGCCATACCAGACTGTGATGCAGCCAGATATGCTGGTCCAACACTGATCCAATGTAGTTCAAAACAATGTCAGGAAACTGCCCTCTGGCACTGATATTGACTGTTATGTATTCCCTACAGCCATGGAACTTGCTCCCTTCTTTACATGAAAATGATACCCGAATTTTTGTTTTCAATGTTTGATTATAGTTGCTATCAAAGATACTGCTATTCGTAGACAAATTCGTTTGTATGCCAATTGAATTGGGGTTACATTTCTTTAAACCTACCTCTCAATTCTGTTAGAATTTCAACTTTCTGGTCTAAAATAGCTTCCAGCTGTGTGGAGTATGCATCCACATCATAATCCACTTCTTCAGTCATCTCCAAAAGGACTTTTTCATCTTCTAGCCACCGAATAGATTCCTGTAAAGAAGAAAACCAAACCAAATGTTGATAATGCACAATAAATAGTTATAAAACTTGATTATTAATCTTTAAAGCTTCACTGCAGATATTTAAAACTATTTTTTTTCCTTCAGCCAGTTGGTTTTGTAAGTCTTTAAATAAAATAATTCAAATCATTAAAACAAGTTAAAAGCAATTCAACCTTTTCCATAACATTCCATACCCAAAAAGCATTCAGTATTAAGTGACACAAAGGGTATTAGACAATCGAGCATTAGTGTTGTGGGGGGGGGGGGGGGGGGGGGGGGGGGGGAGCAAATATATTAGCATTGAAAAGTGAGGGGGTAATGGACAGAAATGAGAGATTAGGATCAAACAAGTCATTTTCAGGTTTGTAGGCTGTAACTAGTGGGGTGCCGCAAGGATCACTGCTTAGGCTTCAACTATTTATGGAGCAGAATTTTATTGTTGCCCACGGTGGGTTTGTAAGGGAGAGGGCCACCCTCAAAGAACAAAGAACAATACAGCACAGGTCCTCTAAGCCGGTACCGGTCATGATACCACCAGGCACCCCCAGCAGCCTTCTCACTGAAGCCCTTAAGTGGTCAACATCACTCACCGCCTGGCCTCCATTTTGAGGTTAAGGGGAATAGTTGAGGGGCCTCGGCAGGAAGGGGAAGTGGCACCTCCCTCAAGGGAATGCTTTCAACATCAGGTGCCCACCCCCTGCTCCCTGCAGGTCGGACCCTTCCCCTCTGCACATCATACCCCCAACCCCTTCTTCTGGGCCACAACTCCCCTCCCACCATGAGAACCCCCACACTTACCTGGTCCTGGACTCCAGGATTTAGAATCTGGGGACTGGTTGGAGTCCCAGCCCTGGCCTCTCCTGCCACTGGCACTGTAGAGCTGCCAGCCAATGAGATTGGCCAGCAAAACCTTAGTGGGACGGGATCCAGTCTCCAGACAATTAATGCTCCTGGGATGCGTTACCTGCCGATTCTTCAGATGGTGAGGTGGAAAACTCCACCTTCTGAAAAATCCTAGCCATGGCATACATTTAGGCAAGGTGGCTGAGTGCAATGTATCCAAGTTTGCTGAGGACATAAAGATCGGTGGAAAATAAGCTGTGAAGAGGACACACAGAGGTTGCAAAAGGACAGGTTAAATAAATGCTCTTGAGAAAATAGTGGTGAGGCACCTTCTTGAATTGCCATTAGATTCTTTAGACGGCAATTTCTTATGTTCTTACATTTTACTTCACTATAGGTCCTTCACTAGCCAAAAAATCTTTGCTTTAAATTTGTTGCTGCTCTTGAATTATATTGTTCATTATAGATTTTGTCCATTTTGAATGTGGCAGCGAGTTTTGTATGTGTATAAAATTTTGACTGTTAAAAACAGCCCATGCAATCATCCAATAAATTTGTTTTTGGAAGTATTGACTAGAGATTCTTTCTCCCACTGTGATCTTCTGTTTAACCTGCATTGTTTATGGTACCATGATTAGATACAAATACAATTTGATCCTAATTGAGTTATACTGTAGTAACTCTTACTAGACCCACAAACAAATTTACATTTAATGTGGTATACCTTTAATTCCATAGGTTGTTAGGTTAAACTGATATGTTAAGAGGACGTTAAGGAATTAAATTGTGTCAAGCCAGCAAGCAGAGTGGAAATTTTGGGGCACCAGCAGGTAGAGACAACTGTCCCCCAGCATTAAAGTTGCACGGCAGCAATTGTAGGTCAATGGGAAAGAAAAACCGATGATCTCTTTAAAAATTTACATCATTGTACAAAATTCCTCTAGAGTTATTTCCACAAATGTAATTCTTACCTGGAATATTGCTCTATGATCTTCTACGACCTGTTCTTCCATTTCCACCATTTGAGACACTGCTTCATGGAAAGTGAACAGCTGAGGGGAAACCTCCTCCTCCTTGAAACACAAGTAATAGGCTGAATCAGCCACGAATGTTTTAAAAATGTATTCTTTCAATTAAAAACTGAGAATAAAACTTAAATCCACTTAGGCATAAGCAATGATTTGATATGTCCAATCAACTATAAGCAAGTCAAAAATACAGCTCAAATATATGCACACCACGAACACAATGATGTACACACATTTCTCCTTAGAGATGGGAAGCTTAAAAGAAAGATTTTGATATTCAACATTATGAATGGTTTTGAGAGTACATATAAATAAACTATTCCCAGTCGCCGAAGGATTAGCAACCAGTGAATACAGATTTACAGAAATTGGCAAAAGAACGAAAGGCAACATTTGGAATTCCTTTTACACCGTTGTGATCTGGAATACACTGCCTGATATTTGGTGGAAGCAGTTTGAAGCAGACTCAATACTAAATTTCACATAGGAATTAGATAAATAGTTGAATGGAAAACATTTATCGGGCTAGAAGGAAACATTTATAGGCCTATAAGGAAAGAGTAGGGGAGTGCAACTAATTGAATAGCACTTTGAAAGAGCTTCCATAGATACAACACACCAGAACATAGAACATACAGTGCAGAAGGAGGCCATTCGGCCCATCGAGTCTTAAACCCTCACTTCAACCCTATCCCCTTAACCCAATAACTAAACGGCATCCTTCTGTGCTGTGTGATACTAACCATGATCCTGTAAAGTAAAATCAGTTAGTTCAACAGTAACAGTGCAAACTTACATTGTCTGGGGATGCGGCAAAGAAGGAAGAATTTACAGTATAACATTTCTCCCTTTTACATACAGAAAGGCTTTTCTTCAACCAAATATAAATCAAAATTATTAACAATTCAAGTATTTTGTCTATGTATTGAAGGTGTACAAGATTATTTGAAAGTAGTCTGAATTTGGAGCTCAACAATTTATTATTTTAACCACCTGGGGTTAAGAGGATGGGGTTGGAGTTAATTGTTTCTACTCGCAATTAAGCCAAGAGCACCAAAGTACCTTCTTTTCCTGCCATAAAGGACATTTGTCCATATTTTGAATGCCAATTTTTCTCCCCTTGTAGCCTGTTACAATTCTAACTACCCTGGACTTTGGCTGAGTGAATTATACTTATTAATTTCCTAACAGTAGCCCACAGAAAAATAATGTTTACTGGCGTTCACAAGAAACTCTGACAGGTTCTTGCTCTTGTCCCAAGACAATTTTAAAATATAAAATTATTTCTGAAATGGTGGTGACATCAAATTATGTCTTTGGGTTGGATATATAATTGGTTGAATCCTTGCAGAGAGGGTTAATGATAATGATTCTACATGGACACCTGTTTCAAGAGAACTGCCACATGGATTAATGTTTTAGCCATTGCTGTATTCTCCATTTTCTATATTAATTAACTATATTAAAGAACTACCCCCAAGTTTGTGATGACACAAAGATTTGTGCAAAAGTGAAATCTTTAGATGAAATAAAAAGACAACTCCAGATGAGATAGAGGAAAATTTGGCATTTAGCAGATCATTTTAAATTTAGTGTTATGCACATGGGATTCTGAAGTTAAGTTGTTGAGTGGAAGAGCGACTCGTAGACCAATTATAAATTTCACAACCAGTGCCATGGGACTATACAGCAAAAGTAAGTTGTATATTAAGATGTTTTAGGCTAATAAAATAAAAAATATATTATAGTTTCTTGTACAAGACCTTGCTTAGGCCTGATTTGAAACAATCCACCTCACATGGGCATAATTTGGAGGCCTGAAAAAGGTTCAGATGAAGGTTACTTCATAGCAATCGAATTTAACAATACTCAGTCATGTGATGGGCTTAGAAAGTAAGGTCTTCATATCCCTCTCCTAAAAGTTCTGGTGAGCATTTATTTGCAGAATTGCATTCAAGTACATTTACCAAGGTTCTCTTTGAATCATGAACACTGCCATCCCTGAAAAACATACAGCATTGGTTCTATTGGATGGAGCATTGAGAGTGGGAGAAAAACATCAATTTCAGAAAAATAGCAATCTGATCCAATCCCACTAATTTGTGAGACTCCCTACAATTCTGTATGGTGAGGCCCAATTTAATTTTATGTGTTTAGTACAACCCTACCATAGGGCCATGGGCCATGGTAAGGGCCCAACAAAAACCTAAGCATTCATTTAAAAAAAAAATCTTTGAAACATGAAAAATATCATTTTGATCAGAAAACCTAGATACTCCATCAGATTAAACCCCCCCAAATCCACGTATAATTCTCCAAAGAGCAATTATGAGAAAAGGCAAGTTGCAAATGCTCACTCGGTGTCATAGTTATATTGAAAATTATTACATGAACACCATGGAAACTGGAGTAGCAAGTGTGACAGGTTACAAAACATAATTAAATACATGCAGCTGTTTAAAAGTGACATGTCAAAATCAATTACGTTTTTGAAACAAAATGGATGGTTTTCACTTCCAGTGTGCGACACTTGCAACATTAAAAGCGACCAACAGTTTTAGTGGATTAAAAAGTTGAGCTGTGAATATTACGAGAGTAATCATATATTTCTAATTAAACTATACTTTACTGATAACCTACACAGAAACATTTAGAATTACTAGAACACTTTAGATAGTTCAATAAAATGTTCTGCTTTTAAATTTAAAAACTATTAAAGAAGTGAATAAAACTCACATTTTGTTCACAGAGGAGTTTCAGATCATCTCGCTGAGGAGAGCTTCCAAGTCCCCACTGTGCCTCTAAAGCATCAAGCTGATTTGGTACAAGGATATTGGCCCGCCCGTCTCCTGGACCATTCTGATCCACAATTAACTCTTTGACTCTAGTATTTTTTTGGTGGAGGTGGAAATTAAAGAGAAAGCCTATTATTAATACAGCTTACCTTTTAGGGATAATTTCTCCACCATAAAGATTCCACAGTCGGAATTCTCCATCCGTTCACACTGGTGGGATTCTCCAGCCCCAGGTGCAGTGAATGGAGTTTTGGCAGGCCGCCAATTTCTCCGTTCGCGATGGCAAGGTGAACTCGGATCGGAGAATTCCGGCCTATATTTCAATTTTACTGCCATTTCATACTGAATGAGTAACTTTGTAGTAATGTTCACATAAATTGTCAGATTCAAGTGATAAATTTAGAAAGTGAACAAAAAAGACAGCATATAGTCTCATCTTAAAATATCATTAACACGCTATTAAGCTTGTGCATGCTTTATACTGAAATTAATACTGCAGAACATTATTTATTAAATACCTCAGCTACAATTCCCTTCATTTGTTAAATTAAGGTTCTTAAGATCAGTACTTTCCTCCCGAGGGATTAAGTTTAACTTCCACAAACAAATATTCATTATTTCATGGGAGTGGGAAGGGAAATCATCTCGGAATACTGTTCCAGCAAGACCGTTGCAAAGTGTTCAAATGATCCTCCCCACTTTTAGATGATGATTAACTGGCACTAACCGTTGCACTGCAGACCACATTAGCCCATGCCTCAACCTACCATCTCAGAATCTAGCTCTGACTGAAAAGAGACTCACCCTCTCACTGTTCCAGACTCCTCACCTGCTGAACGCTTCTGGTCCCCCCCCCCCCAAAACCATCTCAGGTCAGACTGGCACCCCCTCATGAATGTGTTATGACAAACACATTCCCTCTAGCTAGGCATCTAGCTGCACTTAATGAATCATGTTGTGGTGCAAAGTTCTGATAGGTGCCAATGAGTTCCACATTGTTTCAAAAGGAAACCAAAAAGGCAAAAATAGTGAAATGGACCGAAAAGACTGTAAGTACAGGGAAGACACACACCCAGCACCATGACCTGATTAAACTCAACTTGTACGGGGACATATGATGAAATGATACCTCAGCCGGGGCAGCACGCAATGGGTTAGCCCTGCAGCCTCACGCCGCCGAGGTCCCAGGTTCGACCCCGGCTTTAGGTCACTGTCCGTGTGGAGTTTGCACATTCTCCCCATGTTTGCGTGGGTTTCGCCCCCACAACCCAAAAGATGTGCAGGCTAGATGGATTGGCCACGCTAAAATGCCCCTTAATTGGAAAAAATGAATTGGGTACTTTAAATTAAAAAAAAAATGATACCTCAGCCAGACTACACTAACTGTAAAGGCCCAAAAGCCCATGCGAATATGACATATTAAAGTGAGGAAGGGATCCAGGAAAGAAAAAATAACCACTAGTGAGTTCAGAGAAGGAAGGTCCAAAATAGAATATAAATGGTCAATCAATAAAGTTCTTCCAAATTTTAGTTCCATGGCTAAACCTCAAAGACAGCAAGTCACTTGTGAACATAGAGTCATAGAGGTCTACAGTATGAAAACAGGCCCTTGACCCAACTTGTTCATGCCGCCCATTTTTACCACCAAGCTAGTCCCAATTGCCTACATTTGGTCCATGTCCCTCTATACCCATATAACTGTCTAAATGCTTTTTAAAAGACAAAATTGTACCTGCCACATATTTTCCACATCCAGAGACAACAATTAGCCAGATTCAAAAAAAATAATTTGCTAAATGAATTACATTCAGAAATGCAGTGCCTCTCTCAGATTAAAGCTGACTTGACTCAGGTGAATAATTTATGAATTAAAATTGGAAAAGCAGTGTTGACTGGAAACAACTCTGGTCAGTGCAATCAATACAAGATAATGTCAACGGCTTTGCACAAAAAAGTTGGCAAAGCAATAGAAATGAAATTCAAAATGAAAGCATAAAAAAGAAACTGTCAACAATAAAACAGGATCAAACTGGTGAAGAATGTTTTTTTCTTGCTGATTATGGGAGAGTGAAAAAAGGATATAATACTAAACAGTAAATGGGATGGGGAAGGTTATGCAGAGCTCCATTTCTTAAGAACAGTACTTTCCTCCAAAGGGATGAAGAAGTTAGTGCTTCTATGTGGAGTTCGAAAGAATAAGTTTCCTGATTATAAATAAGCACCACAGTTGCGTCTTGGACCTCCCAAATAACTGATTCAATCTCTTGCAGGACAAAACTTCCAACAACTCAATGACTAAAAACGAATGCAGATTATTTACAGAATGCCAGCCCAAAAGCTGATGTGGCATAAGTCATGATACTAGCATGATATCACCACAGCAACAAATTGTACATTTAAAAAACATCTGAAATGGTTGCTAAAATTACAATACTAAACATATCAACACGTCATTTACATTTGTTTGCAAATGAAAGAATATTGACAATTTCACCTTCTGCAATGGTGAACATACCGCAAATAAATTATAAACAATAGTGACCAAGGCAACACTCCTATTATCGCAGCTTGAAGTTAGCAACACTAAGTACACCCAACACGAAGTACACACATAAAGGACCAATGCAATAGAACTATCACTGGCCTGCCTGACCAGTAAATATACTGTAATGCTGAAGTTCCCTCTCCAAGATTTTTTAAAACAGTCCTCAAAACAATCAGCAAATATTATCTATAACAGAATAGCAATTTCTGTCAGCTAGTCTAGTGTTTCTGCAGCTTTAATTTTTGAGCTATGCACAAACATGTTATTTTGATAAAGTACAATACTGCTGTCAAAAATTATACTGCAACTGAAAATCTACATATAAATCATGCAAAAATAGATTTGTATTAAAACTCCAACAAATAATGGGGGGGTGGGGGGGGGGGGGGGGAGGGGGATATAAATTATGGGCTGAAAGACATGCAACAGTACTTTGTATGAATCCAGACAATTAAACCAAGGTAGAATTTATAATAAAGTCAGAAAATGCTGAAAATTATTCTGCAGCAGCTGGGGAGAGAAAAAGGTCTTTCATCAGAACTGAAATGCTACCCGTTTCTCTCCCCACAGATGCTGTGAAACCTGCTGAGTATTTCCAGTATGTGGTGTTTTAATTTCAGATTTCCAGCATCCATAGTATTTTGCTTTAGTAGCAGAGTTTGTAATAATTGATGATTTGCATGGTCCAGTATATAAGGAATAGGGGTGGAAGGGAGGCGGCCTCATGTACGAGCACAAGTTTAGGGGCAATGTTAACTCTGCCATTCTCGCCATCCAGGTACTCCACAAGCCCGGTAGTAGTGGCTGCCCTGAGGGTGTAGGGACAGTGGCGGAAGCACATGGGGTTGGAGGGGGCGTCGGTCTGGGCACCAATTTATGGCAACCACCGGTTTGCGCCGGGGGGCTGGATGGGGGATTTCGAGGGTGGCAGCGGGCTGGGATCGAGTGGTTCGGGGATTTGTTTATAGATGGGGGCTGTCAGTGTTTGGAGGAATTGGAGGAGGAGTTTGAGCTGCCCGCTGGGAACGTGTCCCGTTACTTGCAGGTGAGGGACTTTGTGCGGAGGCAGGTTTCGACCTTTCCGCACCAACCTCCCCAGGGCTAACAGGATGCGGTAGTGTTGAAAACGCGAGTGGAGGAGGGGAAGCTATCAGAAATTTCTAAAGAGCTCATGGAGTGGGAGGGAGCCCCGATAGGGGAATGAAGCGAAAGTGGGAGGAAGAGCTCGGTAGGGAGTTGGACGCTGGGTTATGGGAGGACACCCTGAGGCAAGTTAATGCGTCCTCATCGTGTGCCAGGCCTATCCTGATAAAATTTAAGGTGGTCCACAGGGCGCACATGACTGTTGCCTGGATGAGCAGGTTTTTTTGAAGGGATGGAGGATAGGTGGGGATGGTGTGCGGGAGGGCCTGCAAATCATGTCCATACATTTTGGGCATGTCTGAGGTGTAGGAAATTCTGGCAGAGGTTTGCTGATGTCATGTCGGAGGTAGTGAAGGCAAGGGGGTTCCAAGTCCAGAGGTACTGATTTTTGGTGTGTCGGAAAACCCGGAAGTCCAGGAGGAGAGGCCGATGTTTTGGTTTTTGCCTCCCTGGTAGCCCAGAGACGGATCTTGCTGGCGTGGAAGGACTAGGAACCCTCAAAATCTGGGGTATGGGTCAGTGACATGGCTGGGTTTCTCAGGCTGGGGAAGATTAAGTTCGCCCTGAGGGGTTCGATGCTAGGATTTGCCTGGAGGAGGCAGCCGTTTAATAATAATAATCTTTATTGTCACAAGTAGGCTTACATTTACACTGCAATGAAGTTATTATGAACATTCCCTAGTCGCCACATTCCAGCACCTGTTCGGGTACAGGGAAGGAGAATTCAGAATGTCCAAACTACCTAACAGCACGTCTTTTGGAACTTGTGGGAGGAAACCGGAGCACCCGGAGGAAACCCACACAGACACAGGGAGAACATGTGGACTCCGCACAGACAGTGACCCAAACCGGGAATCGAACCTGGGACCCTGGCGTTGTGAAGCAACAGTGCTAGCCACTGTGCTGCCCTTGTCGACTTCTTTGGGAAAGATTAAGCTGTCAGCAGTGTGTGTGGGGGGCGGGGGGAATGATTAGTGGGGAATTGTGTATGTAAGCCAGGTTGGCTGGGTTTGTTTGTTGGTTGGGTGTGTGTTGTTCGCTTTGTTTTTTTTTGATACCTGATGGTTAAAATTATAAAAACATTTTTTTAAAAAAGGAATTGGGGTGGGTGGAAGGAGGAAAAAACATTGATAGAAAGGCGTAGAAGACCTGGTAGGTGAAGGAGGGAAGTCATCATACTCGAGGTAGGTAGGAGAGAGGTCAGAACGGCTCCCACCACCTTGCTGAAAGGGAATGTCCGAAGGACTTATTCCAAATTCCTTTACTCTGCAGTATTAAGCAAATGAGTCAGGAAACAATAGTATAGGTACATTTTGAAAGACAGAACCTCTGTGGAAAAATATGGCATATAATTCTATAAATAATATTTTGGGAGAGAAATTAGACAGGGCAAAGTTCATCCTGAGATTTATATTACATTTCTAGTTCTCTTTTACACAAATTATTTTAGTATTGTATTTTACGTTTACTACATCAATTACGGTCAGGAAATAAATTGTTCACTCATACTATTAAACAATTAAACCTCAAAAGTTATTACAAGTTTGCATCTTCCCCTCAATATTCTCTTGGGTGCAGTGATGTTCACTGCTATAAGATGTTAGAGGATCTTTTGTTATCAGGAACGCAACTATACTGCCCAATATCAAATTATTTTGTTGGGGTTAACAACAGAACGATCCTCATGACCTGAACTGAACAGCCCATCTTATGCATTTGTCTTCATGTGTGTTTCCCCAATCTTTCTGAAGGTGGGCCCAAAAACACTTGGATGAAACAAGACCAGTTGCTTTATTTTGCAGATAGAAACAGAGTGCACAGAACAGATAAATCAATATCACCTTTATGCAGTCACTGAAACCTATGAGAATACCATCTCTAATTAGCAAGTACGCTTATCCTTTTCTGGTCAGCTTTTGGTCTTGATATGAGCAAATTTTCAAGCGCTATACCAGGTTTCTTTGCCAAGCCCCATTGGCTAACTGACTGCCATTAACCTCTCTCTCTCTTGCATGTTTGTGTACCTAATTAATGGGAGGAGTTTCCATCTGACAAATTCCCCAGTCAGTGATTCACCAGTAGGTCTGTCAATATAATTAGCAATGAGGTGGTTAAGGCTCAAGGAAAATATCTCCTGCTATTTTTAGAATGAACCAAGAGAACTAATGATTTTATGGTCTTGGGATGAGACAACTGGGGCGAAATTCTCCGACCCCCCGCCGGGTCGGAGAATCGCCGGGGACTGGCGTGAATCCCGCCCCCGCTGGTTGCCGAATTCTCCGGCACCAGAGGTTCGGCGGGGGCGGGAATCGCGCCGCGCCGGTTGGCGCCCCCCCCCCCCCCCACCCCCCCCGCTCGATTCTCCGGCCCGCATGGGCCGAAGTCCCGCCGCTAAAATGCCTTTCCTGCCAGCGTAAATTAAACCACCTATCTTACCGGCGGGACAAGGCGGCGCGGGCGGGCTCCGGGGTCCTGGGGGGAGCGCGGGGCGATCTGGCCCCGGGGGTGCCCCCACGGTGGCCTGGCCCGCGATCGGGGCCCACCGATCCGCGGGCGGACCTGTGCCGTGGGGGCACTCTTTCCCTTCCGCCTCCGCCACGGTCTCCACCATGGCGGAGGCAGAAGAGACTCCCTCCACTGCGCATGCGCGGGAATGCCGTCAGCTGCCGCTCCCGCGCATGCGCCGCCCGGAGATGTCATTTCCGCGCCAGCTAGCGGGGCACCAAAGGCCTTTTCCGCCAGCTGGCGGGGCGGAAATTAGTCCGGCGCCGACCTAGCCCCTCAAGGTTGGGGCTCGGCCCCCAAAGATGCGGAGCATTCCGCACCTTTGGGGCGGCGCGATGCCCGTCTGATTTGCGCCGTTTTGGGCGCCAGTCGGCGGACATTGCGCCGTTTCCGGAGAATTTCGCCCCTGATCTTCACTGCAGCAGTCTGAAATTGATTTTGAGCCATGTGGCTTTAATGCACAGCAAGGGGACTATTCAACTACATTTGGAAAAATCTGTTGAAATGTTTTAAAAATTATTGGGGGTGACAATGCTTCATGACAATACCCTTCATATTCCAAACACCTGTGTCCAACCAATTTGCTAAGGAAAAAGACTAATTTTCAGAATGTGGACATTATTAGCAAGGATGACATTTATTTGAACCTCAAAGTTTTTTGTTACAATCAAGATTTGCTGATCATTTATAGGTAGTTAAGAGTTCACCACATTGATGTAGTTCTGGAGTCACATATAGGCCAGAACATATAGGGACAGCACGGTAGCACAGTGGCTTCACAGCTCCAGGGTCCCAGGTTCGATTCCCGGCTTGGGTCACTGTGCGGAGTCTACATGTTCTCCCCGTATCTGCGTAGGTTTCGTCTGGGTGCTCTAGTTTCCTCCCACACTCCAAAGATGTGCAGGTTAGATGGATTGGCCATGCTAAAATGCCCTTAAGTGTACAAAAGGGTTGGGTGAGGTTGCTAGGTTATGGAGATAGGGTGGAGGCATGGGCTTGGGTGGGGTGCTCTTTTCAAGGGCCGGTGCAGACTCGATGGGCCGAATGGCCTCCTTCTGCACTGTAAATTCTATGATGAACAAGTAAGGACAGCAGGTGTCCTTCCCTTATTGACATTAGCCAATTAACTGAATTTTTTGTTTTTAAATTTAGAGTACCCAATTATTTTTTTCCAATTAAGTGGCAATTTATTGTGGCCAATCCACCTAACCTGCACATCTTTGGGTTGTGGGGGTGAAACCCACGCAGACACGAGAAGAATGTGCAAACTTCACACAGACAGTAACCCAGGGCTGGGATCGAACCTGGGTCCTCAGTGCCGCTGGCAGCAGTGCTAACCACTGCGCCACGTGCCACCCTCCAACTGAATTATTTAATGATAATCCAACAGCTTCATGGTTGTTTTTAACTTTCATGTTTTTGAATACTAGATTCAAATTTTCAGGCTTTCAGTAATTTACCAAACATGAAAAGTAAAGCCCTGAGCTTGATCAAAAAATTTCAAATATAAATAACTCAAAATTAAAGGAAAAATGCATGAACAATTCTCACATTGCTACAAATAGAACAAGACAGAACTTTATAGCTTCAATATAAATTAGGTAAATAACTTTAAAAGAACCTAGATGTAGGACGCGATCTACCGGCCACGCTGCGGCCAAAAAGCGGCGTGCCGCGGCGCAATGTGGCCGTTGGATAACTGAAGACATCGCTCCCAGGATCCACTTGGCTCCCTACACCGAGCGAGATATAACGCGATCTTGCGAGATCTAACGAGATGTCACGATATGAAAGCTTCTCATTGTGGGTGGGATCACTTTTTCGCAAATCTGCATATTAGAGTGAGACAGCTAACCTCACTCTAAATATGCAGTTCACCGAGGTAAGCAAGACATTGGGATCTATCCCCTTTGCCTTGGACACCTTGGGCGAGTGCTGTTCAGTACTGGCCCCCACAAATGGGGACTAGATGGAACGGCACTGGTGGGGGTCTCCCAGAGGATCGGAGGCCCCCAGGTGCTCGCCCTCTAGGCAGGGTGGCACCCTGCCACTGCTGCTGCCAGCCTAGCACCCAGGCAATTCCAGCCTGGCACTATGACACTGCCAAGGTGTCCAGGTGGTAGTGCCAAGCTGGCATCTTTTTGAGTGGCAGTGACTGGGCCCAGGGGTGCCCTGTGCATGTGAGGTGGGGTGTGGGGGGTGGCTGAGGACCCCCTCAACTAGGCTAGTTGGGGCTTTGGAGGGGTTCGATGATAGCGTGTGTTTCTCAGTGGCTATGGGACACCGTTCCCATTTATTTAAATCGCGTCCTTGATCTTAATTTGTATTATTAAAATGGAAATGGCACATTTGTATTATTAAAATGGAGATGGCACATTTGTTTCATATACATTTTATTTAAAAAATCATACCTGTTTGCATATCTAAGTGTATTTAGTGTGTTCTCACATGAACCCATTCCTGGAGAGATAGTGGCAATCTATAAACATATACAAAGTTTAAAAGGTTGCAGAGAATGCATATACATCAACTCTTGCACAGTTGAAAATTCACCAATCTCCAGTTCAAGATTCAGTATGAAGCTAAAACTAACAAATAAGCTATTCATTTGAATTATTGCAATTTCAAACATAAATTCAGGACCATTCATGTTCAGAATAGATCAGGTTGCATCTGGAGTCAGAAAGTTGAGCGAAAGCAAGAGACATCAATGATTTTATTAAATTTGAAACAAACAAATGTTAAGAATGAAATATTTAAATATATCAATCTATCTATACTGGTTTATATACATCTCTCAACCAACAGATAAAAACTGATTTTCATCACATTTCTGTTTATGCTGTTTAGTACATGCTGTCAACTTTCCTACATTGAATCCATGAAAGGGCTCTAAAGCCCTTTGGAATAACTTTGAAGTTGAGTGGATAGCATTACATTAACTATTACACATGGGATACCGATGTTACAGCAATGTTCTCTCTGGTAGAATAAAAAGAAAAGTGCTTTATACATCAGGCTGCTGCCATTGCCAATCACCACCTGCTGGGAGTTGCACCTGGCACTTGGCTTTCCCCGAATTCTAAATTCTGCCTGACTCAACTCAGTGTGGAGAATGCTAAATTTAAAAAGATACCAGAAAAATAACTTCCAAAAATGAAATGACAACTGAGAGTGGGATTCTCTCATTGCTGTAAGTGGTAAATGCACAGAGCAGTGGGCTACTGACTTCCAGGAAGGCTAATGTTCAATCGCAAGCATATGCAAAGTTAATTGTTGTTAACCAGATGTCGTGGTGGAATAGTACAGCTAGCTTCAGTGCTTTTGAGCTATATTGCCACTCAAGTTATGTTGAGAAACACATGTTGCATTAAGTAACATCAGAATTGTGTTCTACTGCATGCTCTCCATAAAATAATCTTTGGCCCAGTTTCCCAAGTGTAGAATGACCAATTGCACTGGAGGGCTAACAGCTCCTGTAGAATCATACCCCAGATATCACTATTTTCGAGAGTGGTTTGGGGTCGGTGAGATGCAGCAGGGAATAAAGGCAATGAGTTTATCGTAAATAAATAAGAACAATTCCTTGAAGCACACTGTGGGAACCAGCATTTTCTTTTGAATAGGTGATAGATACCAGGAATCTTTCCTTGAAATGTATAACGCCCTACAGTATTACTTACCATACAAGTTCTAGAGTTCTCTCCTATAAAAGAATCTCTTAACACTTGAGTAAGTTTACTTGCTCTGAATGGGGTATGAGGTTTGTTTCGACCTAAGGCTCGGATACATTCCTGCAATTACACAAATGAATATTAAACAGAGAAAAATATTCAAACAAAGTAGATAGCACATTTCCTAGGGCAGGATTTTCTGGCCTTTCCCACTGGCAGGATCTTCTGGTGCCGCCAAAGGCGACTCGCCGCGCGGTGGGTTCCCTGGTCGTGGGATTTTAGTGGGACCGGAATATCATAGATACATAGAAGGTAGGAGCAGTAGGAGTCATTTTGGCCCTTCGAGCCTGCTCCGCCATTCATCGCGATCATGGCTGATCATCCAACTCAATAGCCTAATCCTGCTTTCTCCCCATTCTCCCCTTTGATCCCATTCTCCCCAAGTGCTATATCTAGCCACCTCTTGAATATATTCAAAGTTTTAGCATCAACTACTTCCTGTGGTAATGAATTCCACAGACTCACCACTCTTTGGGTGAAGAAATGTCTCCTTATATCTGTCCGAAATAGTTTACCCTGAATCCTCAGACTGTGACCCCTGGTTCTGGACACACCCATCATTGGTAACATCTTCCCTGCATATACCCTGTCTAGTCCCGTTAAAATTTTATAAGTCTCGATGAGATCCCCCCTCATTCTTCTGAACTCCAGCGGGAACAATCCCAACATAGTCAATCTCTCCTCATATGACAGTCCCGCCATCCCTGGAATCAGTTTGATTAACATTCTTCCTCAGAGACGACCAAAACTGCACACAATACTCCAGGTGTGGCCTCACCAAGGCCCTGTATAATTGCAGCAACACATTCCTGCTTCTATATTCAAAACCTCTCGCAATGAATGCCAACATACCATTAGCCTTCTTTACCGCCTGCTGCACCTGCATGCTTACCTTCAGCGACTGGTGCACAAGGACACCCAGGTCCCGCTGCACACTCCCCTCGCCTAATTTACAACCATTCAGGTAGTAATCTGCCTTCCTGCTTTTGCTTCCAAAGTGAATAACCTCACACTTACCCAAATTATACTGCATCTGCCATTGATTTGCCCACTCGCCCAATCTGTCCAGATCATGCTGTAGGATCCCTGCAGCCTTGTCACAGTTCACTCTCTCACCCAACTTGGTATCATCTGCAAACTTTGAGATGTTACATTTTGTTCCCTCATCCAAATCATTAATATATGTTGTGAGTAGCTGGGGTCCCAGCACCGATCTCTGTGGTACTCCACTAGTTACTGCCTGCCAATTTGAAAAGGACCCATTAATCTCTACTCCTTGTTTCCTCTCTGCCACCCAGTTTTCTATCCACCTCAATACATTTCCCCCAATCCCATGTGCTTTAATTTTGCACAATAATCTCTTATGCGGGACTTTCTCAAATTGCCTTCTGAAAGTCCAAATATACCACATCGACTGGCTTCCCCGTGTCAACTGAGGTACTGGTTACCTCTTCAAAGAATTCCAACAGATTTGTCAAGCATGATTTTCCCTTCATAAATCCATGCTGACTCTGTCTGATCCTGCCACTATTTTCTAAATGTTCCGCTATAAAGTCCTTGATAATGGATTCAATGGAGGGTGAGGGCGGCGCGGGCACGGGACTGGCCTAGAAAAGGAGATGGCTAGTCGGCGGGGGGGGGGGAGCCCCCCCAATCTGGCTGATAACGTGGAATGTGAGGGGCCTGAATGGGCCAGTACAGAGGGCCCGAGTGTTCGTGCACTTAAAGGGACTGAAGGCAGACGTGGTCATGCTCCAGGAGACACACTTGAAGGTGGCGGATCAGGTCAGGTTAAGAAAGGGGTGGGTAGGACAGGTATTCCATTCGGGGCTGGACGCGAAGAACAGAGGGGTGGCAATATTGGTGGGGAAGCGGGTGTCGTTTGAGGCCAAGAATATCGTAGTGGACAACGGTGGGCGATATGTGATGGTGAGCGGTAAGTTGCAGGGGACATGGGTGGTATTGGTAAATGTATACGCCCCGAACTGGGATGATGCCGGATTCATGAAGCGCATGTTGGGGCGCATTCCGGACCTGGAGGTAGGAAGCTTGATAATGGGTGGGGATTTTAATACGGTGTTGGATCCAGCACTGGATCGCTCCAGATCTAGGACCGGAAAGTGGCCGGCGGCAGCCAAGGTGCTTCGGGGATTTATGGATCAGATGGGGGGAGTGGACCCGTGGAGGTTTGCCAGGCCGCAGGCCAGGGAATTTTCTTTTTTCTCCCACGTGCACAAAGCCTACTCCCGGATAGATTTTTTTGTTCTGGGCAGGGCGCTGATCCCGAGAGTGGAGGGAACGGAGTATTCGGCCATAGACATTTCAGATCATGCCCCGCACTGGGTGGAACTGGAGTTGGGAGAGGAGAGGGACCAACGCCCGCTGTGGCGGTTGGATGTGGGACTGCTGGCAGATGAGGTGGTGTGTGGAAGGGTGAGGGGATGTATCGAAAGGTACTTGGAGGTCAACGGCAACGGGGCGGTGCGGTCAGGGGTGGTATGGGAGGCGCTCAAGGCAGTGATCAGGGGAGAGCTAATCTCCATCAGGGCTCACGGGGAGAAGATAGAGGGCATGGAAAGGGAGAGGTTAGTGGGGGAGATTTTAAGAGTGGACAGGAGATATGCAGAGGCCCCTGAGGAGGGATTACTTAGGGAAAGGCGACGTCTCCAGACGAAGTTTGACCTGTTGACCACAGGGAAGGCAGAGGCACAGTGGAGGAAAGCGCAGGGGGCGACCTACGAGTATGGGGAGAAGGCGAGTCGGATGCTGGCACACCAGCTCCGTAAGAGGATGGCAGCGAGGGAGATAGGTGGAGTCAAGGATGGCAGGGGAACTACGGTGCGGAGTGCGGTGAAAGTAAATGAGGCATTTAAGGCCTTTTATGAGGAGCTGTACAGATCTCAGCCCCCTGCGGTGGAAGAGGGGATGAGGCTATTCCTAGACCAAATGAGATTCCCGAGGGTGGAGGAGCAAGAGGTGGCTGGTTTGGGGGCACCAATTGGGTTGGGGGAGCTGAGCGAAGGTTTGGGGAATATGCAGGCAGGGAAGGCCCCGGGACCAGACGGGTTCCCGGTGGAGTTCTACAGGAAGTACATAGACCTGTTGGACCCGCTGCTAGTGAGGACCTTTAATGAGGCAAGGGAGGGAGGGACCCTGCCCCCGACAATGTCGGAGGCGACGATTTCTTTGATCCTAAAGCGGGACAAGGACCCACTGCAATGTGGATCGTACAGGCCGATCTCGCTCCTCAACGTGGATGCTAAGTTGCTGGCAAAAGTGCTGGCTACGAGTATCGAGGACTGTGTCCCGGGGATGATTCACGAGGACCAGACGGGATTTGTAAAGGGCAGGCAACTAAACACCAATGTGCAGCGGCTCTTAAACGTGATAATGATGCCATCGGTGGAGGGAGAGGCGGAGATAGTGGCAGCAATGGACGCGGAGAAGGCCTTTGACCGAGTAGAGTGGGAGTACCTCTGGGAAGTGCTGCGTAGGTTTGGGTTCGGGGGAGGGTTTATTAGCTGGGTCAAGCTCCTTTACAGAGCCCCGGTGGCGAGTGTGGTTACGAATCGGCAGAGGTCGGAGTATTTTCATCTGTACCGTGGGACAAGACAGGGGTGCCCCCTGTCCCCCCTGTTGTTTGCATTAGCAATTGAACCCTTGGCCATATCATTAAGGGAGTCTAGGAAATGGAGGGGGGTGGTCCGAGGGGGAGAGGAGCATCGAGTGTCGCTCTATGCAGATGACCTGTTGTTGTATGTGGCGGATCCAGTGGAGGGGATGGTGGAGGTCATGCAGACTCTAAGGGAGTTTGGGGATTTTTCGGGCGATAAGCTTAATGTAGGGAAGAGTGAGCTTTTTGTAGTACAGGCAGGGGACCAAGAAAGGGGGATAGGCGATCTACCGCTGAGGAGGGCGGAGGGGAGCTTTCAGTACCTGGGGATCCAGATAGCCAGGAGTTGGGGGGCCCTACATAAACTGAATCTGACGAGACTGGTGGAGCAGATGGAGGAGGACTTCAAACGATGGGACATGTTACCGCTCTCGCTAGCGGGTAGAGTGCAGTCGGTCAAAATGGTGGTCCTTCCGAGGTTTCTCTGTGTTTCAGTGCCTTCCCATCGTGATCATCAAGGCCTTTTTTAAGAGGGTAGGCAGGAGCATTATGTGGTTTGTGTGGGCGAATAAGACCCCGAGGGTAAGGAGAGGGTTTTTGGAGCGCAGTAGGGACCGAGGAGGGTTTGCGCTACCGAATTTGGGGAGCTACTACTGGGCAGCAAATGTGGCGATGATCCGTAAGTGGGTGATGGAGGGAGAGGGGGCGGCATGGAAGAGGTTGGAGATGAAGTCCTGCAAAGGAACGAGTCTGGGGGCACTGGTGACGGCACCGCTGCCGCTCTCGCCGTCAAGATACACCACAAGTCCGGTGGTGGCGGCAACGCTAAAGATCTGGGGCCAGTTGAGACGGCACAGGGGTGCAATGGGAGCCTCGGTGTGGTCCCCGATCAGGGGTAACTACCGGTTTGTCCCGGGGAGGATGGGCGGGGGGTTTCAGAGCTGGCATCGGGCGGGGATTAGAAGAATGGGGGACCTGTTCATTGATGGGACGTTTGCGAGCCTAGGGGCACTAGAGCAGAAGTTTGGGATACCCCCGGGAAATGCTTTCAGATACATGCAGGTGAGGGCGTTTGTGAGGCGGCAGGTGAGGGAATTCCCGTTGCACCCGGCACAGGAAATTCAAGACAGGGTGATCTCGGGCGTATGGGTGGGAGAGGGCAAGGTGTCAGCAATATACCAGGAGATGAAAGAGGGGGAGGCGTTGGTAGAGGAGCTGAAGGGTAAATGGGAGGAGGAGCTGTGGGAGGAGATTGAGGAGGGGCTATGGGCTGATGCCCTAGGGAGGGTTAATTCCTCCTCCTCCTCGTGTGCCAGGTTTAGCCTGATACAATTTAAGGTGGTTCACAGAGCGCACATGACGGGGGCGAGGCTGAGTAGGTTCTTTGGGGTAGAGGACAGATGTGGGAGGTGCTCAGGAAGTCCGGCGAACCATGTCCATATGTTTTGGTCATGCCCGACACTGGAGGGGTTCTGGAGGGGAGTGGCGGGAACAATATTTAAGGTGGTGAAAGCCCGGGTCAAGCCAAGCTGGGGGCTAGCAATATTTGGAGCAGTGGATGAGCCGGGAGTGCAGGAGGCGAAAGAGGCCGGCATTCTGGCCTTTGCGTCCCTAGTAGCCCGGCGAAGGATCTTGCTAATGTGGAAGGAGGCGAAGCCCCCCAGCGTGGAGGCCTGGATAAATGACATGGATGGGTTCATTAAGCTGGAGAGGATAAAGTTTGCCTTGAGAGGGTCTGCGCAGGGGTTCTACAGGCGGTGGCAACCGTTCCTAGACTATCTCGCGGAGCGTTAGATGAAGGTCGGTCAGCAGCAGCAACCGGGGGGGGGGGGGGGGGGGGGGGTCTGCCTGGGGGGTATTTGAGCAAGAGAACACATGAAAGATCTGGAAAACTGGCATGGACGTGAGGAATTCAGTGTACAAAGCTCTGTAACATATCGTTTTACCATGTTTATATCTTGCTATGTGCGTTTTCTTTCTATTTTGTTACGGGGGGGGGGGTTTCTTGGTTGTAAGGGTGAAAAATTGTGTTAAAAAACTTCAATAAATATATATTTTTAAAAAAGATAATGGATTCAAGCATTTTCCCCACTACCGATGTTAGGCTTACTGGTCTATAAATCCCTGCTTTCTCTCTACCTCCTTTTTTGAATATCAGTGACGTGAGCTACCCTCCAATCTGCAGGGACAGTTCCAGAGTCTATAGAATCCCGGAAGATGACCACCAATACGTCCACTATTTCCAGAGCCACCTCCTTAAGCACTCTGGGATGCAGATTCTCAGGCCCTGGGGATTTATCCGCCTTCAATCCCATCAATTTCCCTCGCACCATTTCTCTACTAATGTTTTTTTTAAATTTAGAGTACCCAATTCATTTTTCTTTCAAATTAAGGGGACAATTTAGCGTGACCAATCCATCTACCCTGCACATTTCTCTACTAATGTTGATCTCCTTCAGTTCTTCCCTCTCACTATCCCACTGGAGGCAAATCTAAGCCACTTCCACCAGTGGAAACAAGTCACAGCGGGCTGGAAAATCTGGGCCCTGTCTTTTTCAACACTACAATCTAGTCGAGCATAAAATAATTAATGCAAGTAACTTCTTTTCAATATAGTTCGAAACACTGTTGTAAATTGCAATAACTATACACAATTATATTATTTTCCCAGGATTCCCAAGGTTCTCCTACCAAAGTTATAACAGACGAGATCTCATGGAAATGTGCCTTTGATGTAATAAAGAAAATGGCACAGCATAGAATTTTTTAACCATAGAATTTACAGTGCAGAAGGAGGCCATTCAGCCCATCGAGTCTGCACCGGCTCTTGGAAAGAGCACCCTACCCAAGGTCAACACCTCCACCCTATCCCCATAACCCAGCAACCCCACCCAATACTATGGGCAATTTTGGACACTAAGGGCAATTTATCATGGCCAATCCACAGCAGAAAAGAGATACAGTAAAACAAAAAGTGCGGCAACGAGAACCTGGCCTAAATCCTATTTATTTTCTGGGACTACAGGAATAATGCTATTCTTAAAAAGTTTGCCACAATCACACTGACTATTACTTTAACATGACGGGTGGCATGATGGTGCAGTGGTTAGCACTGCTGCCTCACGCGTCAAGGACCCAGGTTCGATCCCGGCCCTGGGTCACTGTCCGTGTGGAGTTTGCACATTCTCCTCATGTCTGCTTGGGTCTCACCCCCACAAACCCAAAGTTGTGCAGTGTAGATTGGCCACGTTAAATTGCCCCTTAATTAGAAAAAAAATGAATTGGGTACTCTAAATTTATACTAAAACATAAAATCTCTTTAACTGGATTAATTTTGCTGAATCTTTGTTTCAGCTTTTCCCTCCTCGCCACTAGTGAATTGGTTCAAAGAATTGTAGTAATCATATTACACAGAAACACTCAAGCCTCTGCTGGCTCCCATGCGCATCTAGACCAATGGTCCTTCTAAACGGTGCATGGGTACAGCTATGGAAGGAACAGAACAGGCTTTGTGCTGTACGAAATACCATATATGAAGGTTGCACAACATTTTTTTTAAAACAGGGAACATTCATCTGGGCCCACTGATTGTTTTGAAGTAACTACTGCTGGCCCAGGTGAGAGGAAAAATGTAGCTTTACGCTTGGCATTAGTACAAGAAGCATGTAACACACTTGTAGCGGTATTTTCTGGCCCTTCCCACCAGCAGGGTCTTCCAGTCCCGCCAAATGCGACCCTTGTAGTGTGTTCCCCGGCAGGGTAGCCAACAAGCAACGCAAATGGTGGCCATGGCAAGCTGCATTTGACACAAGAAAACTGCCTCGCCGAGCCCAGAAAATCCTGGCCTTCATGATGATTCCAAGGTTTGACAACAACAATGCCCTCGTCCAACTGGACGAGCATCATCAAAAATGGTAATTGCATCCTGGTGAGAGTCCCAATAAAGCTTACAATGACTTATAGAGCTTATCCTTGGTTTGGACTGAAAACTGCAACTTTTAAAACTGTTGCTTTGAGTTACCTTGAGTGCTAAAAGGCTCTTGTTAATCTCAGCACCTTCAAGCCGTGTCTGACGATCTGCGCTGGAAGTGTCTGCTCCCCTTTCATTTCCTGCTAGATCGATTAAAGAAAACTTTCCGTGCATTTTCCCTTTTCTGCGAAGAATAATCTGGAACACTGCATGGCTTCTTGAAGAGTGAGCATTTGCAGAAGTCTGGCCAGATGTTCTATAACAAATAAAATGTACAAATATTAAGTTTTAAAAATATTTTCAAAAGAAGTTGTTTTCTTTAAATCAAAGTCAAAATATTTCATATAAATATTAAATTAATAAATAAATTGAAATAAAATTATATTGAAATACAAGAATTTAAGGAAGAAAGAACAGGTGTAGGTCATTTGGCCTTTCAACCCTGCTCTGCCGATCAGCAAGATCATGGCTGATAATCTACCGAAACGAGATTTTTCTGCAATATCCTCATATGCTGCATCTCCCATAGGAACCAAACATCTATCAATTTATCTTGAATATATTGAATAACTGGGCATTCACAGTCCTCTGAGTTAGAGAATTAAAGAAAAATGTGCACATTATGAATAAACTCTCAGTGAACATAGCTAAAATAAATCCGCCTCATAAATGGAGAGATTAATACGATATAAAATTAAAACATTCTAAAAGGATCAAAATTGGAGACTGTCAAACCTGATTGGAATTTTTAGACTTCAAGTGGACAGAAACATTAATTTTCCCTTTGTTGTTTTAATTTATTCATTCACAGGATCTGGATGTCACTGGATAGCCAGCATTTATTGCCTATCCCTAATTGCCTGTGAGAAGGTGGTGGTGAACTGTCTTCTTGAACCACTGCAGTCCATGTGTTTACCTTCTACTGTCAAGAATGTGGATATTTGTGGAAAATCACCAAAGTGACCTCAGCATTTCCGCATTCAACGCAGTTGGTAAATGTAATACAGAAGGAAGTTCATATACTTCAGTTCTTTCTATTAGTCAAAGAAAATGGTTAAAGTTATCAAGTATAAATTGTTTTGAAGGATAGGACCCCCATACATATCACCTAAAACGCCTGGTAATAATTAGCATCAAAGTTATTATTTCAACCATGATGTTTCATCTATATGTTGTACTGCATACTCTGAATGAAAGGGATGATATCCATTTGACTTTGGTCTACAGATGGTCCTAATGGCTTCATTAAAGCTTTGCATGTCATGATCAGCATATCGTTGGATCTCTCCGACATATTTATCTTCCGGAATTGTAATTGGGTGTCAGTCTTGAGCTTTTTGAATGCTGCCTTCTTGACTTGCAACCATGGGTTGTTCTACCAGGTAATGAAGGCTGCATGTTTTTGTTCCAGGTGGTCATATATTGTGGCATAGTTTTGTTGAACTAATCTTGGTGAAAACGATGTTCAGACCCAATGGGTCTGGACACAGGAGTATAGTACAGCTGACTTTATTGGATCCCGCTGTTCTGAAAATTAGATGGATGTGTGAGGTTTTTCCAGATTGGTTATGGGCTGCACTTGAATTCCTCTCTTTGGTTGGGTTAGAACATAAGAACATAAGAACTAGGAGCAGGAGTAGGCCATCTGGCCCCTCGAGCCTGCTCCACCATTCAATGAGATCATGGCTGATCTTTTGTGGACTCAGCTCCACTTTCCGGCCCGAACACCATAACCCTTAATCCCTTTATTCTTCAAAAAACGATCTATCTTGATCTTAAAAACATTTAATGAAGGAGCCTCTACTGCTTCACTGGGCAAGGAATTCCATAGATTCACAACCCTTTGGGTGAAGAAGTTCCTCCTAAACTCAGTCCTAAATCTACTTCCCCTTATTTTGAGGCTATGCCCCCTAGTTCTGTTTTCACCTGCCAGTGGAAACAACCTGCCCGCATCTATCCTATCTATTCCCTTCATAATCTTATATGTTTCTATAAGATCCCCCCTCATCCTTCTAAATTCCAACGAGTACAGTCCCAGTCTACTCAACCTCTCCTCGTAATCCAACCCCTTCAGCTCTGGGATTAACCTAGTGAATCTCCTCTGCACACCCTCCAGTGCCAGTACATCCTTTCTCAAGTAAGGAGACCAAAACTGAACACAATACTCCAGGTGTGGCCTCACTAACACCTTATACAATTGCAGCAGAACCTCCCTAGTCTTAAACTCCATCCCTCTAGCAATGAAGGACAAAATTCCATTTGCCTTCTTAATCACCTGTTGCACCTGTAAACCAACTTTTTGCGACTCATGCACTAGCACACCCAGGTCTCTCTGCACAGCAGCATGTTTTAATATTTTATCATTTAAATAATAATCCCTTTTGCTATTATTCCTACCAAAATGGATAACCTCACATTTGTCAACAGTGTATTCCATCTGCCCGACCCTAGCCCATTCACTTAGCCTATCCAAATCCCTCTGCAGACTTCCAGTATCCTCTGCACTTTTTGCTTTACCACTTATCTTAGTGTCGTCTGCAAACTTGGACACATTGCCCTTGGTCCCCAACTCCAAATCATCTATGTAAATTGCGAACAATTGTGGGCCCAACACTGATCCCCGAGGGACACCACTAGCTACTGATTGCCAACCAGAGAAACACCCATTAATACCCACTCATTGCTTTCTATTAATTAACCAATCCTCTATTCATGCTACTACTTTCCCCTTAATGCCATGCATCTTTATCTTATGCAACAACCTTTTGTGTGGCACCTAGTCAAAGGCTTTCTGGAGATCCAGATATACCACATCCATTGGCTCCCCGTTATCTACCGCACTGTTAATGTCCTCAAAAAATTCCACTAAATTAGTTAGGCACGACCTGCCCTTTATGAACCCACGCTGCGTCTGTCCAATGGGACAATTTCCATCCAGATGCCTCGCTATTTCTTCCTTGATGATAGATTCCAGCATCTTCCCTACTACTGAAGTTAAGCTCACTGGCCTATAATTACCTGCTTTCTGCCTACCTCCTTTTTTAAACAGTGGTGTCACGTTTGCTAATTTCCAATCCGCCGGGACCACCCCAGAGTCTAGTGAATTTTGGTAAATTATCACTAGTGCATTTGCAATTTCCCTAGCCATCTCTTTTAGCACTCTGGGATGCATTCCATCAGGTCCAGGAGACTTGTCTACCTTTAGCCCCATTAGCTTGCCCATCACTACCTCCTTGGTGATAACAATCCTCTCAAGGTCCTCACCTGTCATAGCCTCATTTCCATCAGTCACTGGCATGTTATTTGTGTCTTCCACTGTGAAGACCGACCCAAAAAACCTGTTCAGTTCCTCAGCCATTTCCTCATCTCCCATTATTAAATCTCCCTTCTCATCCTCTAAAGGACCAATATTTACCTTAGCCACTCTTTTTTGTTTTATGTATTTGTAGAAACTTTTACTATCTGTTTTTATATTCTGAGCAAGTTTACTCTCATTATCTATCTTACTCTTCTTTATAGCTTTTTTAGTAGCTTTCTGTTGCCCCCTATAGATTTCCCAGTCCTCTAGTCTCCCACTGATCTTTGCTACTTTGTATGTTTTTTCCTTCAATTTGATACTCTCCCTTATTCCCTTAGATACACAGGGTCGATTTTCCCTCTTTTTACCGTCCTTCCTTTTTGTTGGTATAAACCTTTGCTGAGCACTGTAAAAAATCACTTGGAAGGTTCTCCACTGTTCCTCAACTGTTTCACTATAAAGTCTTTGCTCCCAGTCTACCTTAGCTAGTTCTTCTCTCATCCCATTGTAATCTCCTTTGTTTAAGCACAAAACACTAGTGCTTGATTTTACCTTCTCACCCTCCATCTGTATTTTAAATTCCACCATATTGTGATCGCTCCTTCCGAGAGAATCCCTAACTATGAGATCCTGAATCAATCCTGTCTCATTACACAGGATCAGATCTAGGACCGCTTGTTCCCTCGTAGGTTCCATTACATACTGTTCTAGGAAACTATCGCGGATACATTCTATAAACTCCTCCTCAAGGCTGCCTTGACCGACCTGGTTAAACCACTCAACATGTAGATTAAAATCCCCCATGATAGCTGCTGTACCATTTCTACATGCATCTGTTATTTCTTTGTTTATTGCCTGCCCCACCATAATGTTACTATTTGGTGGCCTATAGATTACTCCTATCAGTGACTTTTTCGCCTTACTATTCCTGATTTGCACCCAAATGGATTCAACCTTATCCTCCATAGCACCGATGTCATCCCTTACTGTTGCCCGGATGTCATCCTTAAATAACAGCTACACCTTACCATCCACACTGTCCTTCCGAAAAGTTTGATACCCTCGGATATTTAACTCCCAGTCGTGACCATCCTTTAACCATGTTTCAGTAATGGCCATTAAATCATAGTCATTCACGATGATTTGCGCCATCAACTCATTTACCTTAGTCCGAATACTACTAGCATTCAGGTAAAGTACACTTATGTTGGCTTTTTTACCTCTGTTCTGAATCTTAACACCTCGATCAGTAACCTCTCCTAAGTTATATTTCCTCTTAACCTTTCTCCTAATTTTCCTTGTCGTCGAACCCATATCTTCCTGTAACAACCTGCCACGTCGCTTACCATTAATGTTTTTACTTCCCGTTTTATTTCTTTTAGTATTCCTGGTCCTATTCACTGAGCTCCCCTCAGTCACTGTACCTTGTACTGTCGCCCTTTTTGATTTTTGACTATGGCTTCTCTGCCTTACACTTTCCCCCTTACTGCCTTTTGTTTCTGTCCCTGTTTTACTACCTTCCAACTTCCTGCATCGGTTCCCATCCCCCTGCCACATTAGTTTAAACTCTCCCCAACAGCTCTAGCAAACACTCCCCCTAGGACATCGGTTCCAGTCCTGCCCAGGTGCAGACCGTCCGGTTTGTACTGGTCCCACCTCCCCCAGAACCGGTTCCAATGTCCCAAGAATTTGAATCCCTCCCTCTTGCACCATCTCTCGAGCCACGTATTCATCCTCTCTATCCTGACATTCCTACTCTGACTAGCTCGTGGCACTGGTAGCAATCCTGAGATTACTACCTTTGAGGTCCTACTTTTTAGTTTAACTCCTAGCTCCCTAAATTCAGCTTGTAGGACCTCGTCCCGTTTTTTACCTATATCGTTGGTGCCTTTGTGCACCACGACAGCTGGCTGTTCACCCTCCCCACCCCCCCCCTCCCAGAATGTCCTTCAGCCGCTCCGAGACACCCTTGACCCTTGCACCAGGGAGGCAACATACCATCCTGGAGTCTCGATTGCGTCCGCAGAACCGGCTGTCTATTCCCCTTACAATTGAGTCCCCTATCACTATAGCCCTGCCATTCTTCTTCCTGCCCAGCTGCGCAGCAGAGCCAGCCACGGTGCCATGAACCTGGCTGCTGCTGACTTCCCCCGGTGAGCCATCTCCCTCAACAGTATCCAAAGCGGTATATCTGTTTTGCAGGGAGATGACCGCAGAGGACACCTGCACTGCCTTCCTACTCTTGCTCTGTCTTTTGGTCACCCATTTACTATCTCCCTCAGTACCTTTCACCTGCGGTGTGACCGACTTGCTAAACGTGCTATCCACGACGTCCTCAGCATCGTGGATGCTCCAAAGTGAGTCCATCCGCAGCTCCAGAGCCGTCAAGCGGTCTAACAGGAGCTGCAACTGGACACACCTCTTGCACGTGAAGGAGCCAGGGACAGTGGACGTGTCCCTGAGCTCCCACATCGCACACGAGGAGCATGACACGGGTCTGAGATCTCCTGCCATGTCTTAAACCTTCGGTTAACTTCAACAATTTCAATTTCCTTCCCCAAATATTTAAATAAATAAATAAACAACGAAGAAAAAAATAAATAAATATACCAATGAAAAGAAACAGAAAAACAGAAACACTACTTACCAGTCACAAAAAGCACTTCCTTCCCACACAGCTTCGAATTCTCACCTCGATTCAAATTCCCAAACTCACTCTTTGCTGTCTCACTCCTGGCTGTCTTCTCTCTGGTTCACTGGGAGAACTCACCAAAAGATTTTGATCTTTTTCCTCTTGATTCTTGCAATGTTTTGTTGTTAAATGGATGTGCATCACCAATTGAGCAAGTATATGGGTACATCCAACGGCCTTCTGTCCCATTGCATGAATAAAAAGCTAAAGATAACATTTAGATCTTTGACCTGAACAATAACGTAATCCAGGAGATGCCAGTGCTTTGCTCCAGGATGTTTCTGTGTGGTTTTGTAGTTATCCTTCTGGCAGAAGGGAGTGTTGTTTTTTTTTCATCAATGATTCCTCTCCAAACATTGGTGTCATGGCCAACCTCGCATTGAATTCTCCCAGAAAGATTACATTTTCTTCTTCTGGGATGGTAGTAAGGACTTCACCAAGGTCAGAATAGAACATTTCTTTAACATCAATGGAGTTGAAGATCAGGACATAAGTGCTGACAGCTGTGGAATATTGATTATAGTTGAGGTGTAGGTGAAGTGTCATGAACTTTTGTTTACAGGATGATGTTTCTCTTCTTAAGCATGACAATTGTAGCCACCTAAAATGGCTGATTCCCTATTAATTTGGCCAAAACCTGATTTAAAATGGCTCACCGAAAAGGCTGATGGGAAAAGCAGCCAACAGGACACAAACGGACAGCTGCAGACAGAATAGCATATTCGGCTCTGGGGAAGTCGGCCCAGATCGATACTCAAGACCATTAGCAGCACATCAACCCAGACATCTGCAGTTTAATCGGCTATCCCGGGAACAATTGCAACATATCAGCAATTGAATGCCGGGCCAGACCTGTCGGCGCCTGCAGTGGCCGAAACAAAGATAGATGAACGACCACCCCCGATCGAGGAATCGCCCCGTTATTGGACGTATCGAACCCAGTGATTGGGAACAAGTCCAATCACTTGGGACTCAGGGTCAAGGGCCGCCCCGAGAGGCGGGAAGCCCCTGGGCCCTATAAAGTAAGGGGCCAAGTTCAGATCGCTCTCTCTCTCCCTTCTTCTCCTGCTCGAGACCTTCGCAAGAACATCAACAAAGAAACAGTAAGTTTGACTCCAGCGATCGCTACCCGATAAAGACTCCTAGCCATCGACCTGTATCAGCCTTTTTGAATCCCGCGGGCCAGATCCGATTCGATAAGCCATTCGTTTCCCTGACCTGGTGGGCCTTTCCTAAAGTTAAGTATTGGCCAATAGTGATAGGTTTCTGTATAGATAGTAGGATTATTGTGTAAGCATTACTTGTTGTACATAATAAATAAACCGTTGATTTCAATTTTACTAAGCGGTGTGCTGAATTATTAATCATAACTCGAGCTTGAACCACGTGGCGGTATCAGAAAGATACCTGGCGACTCGTGAGCAAAGGTGACATAATCAGAGCTAATAAACTAAGGCTAAAAAGAGCAACATAATTACAGGATGATGTTTCTCTTCTTCAGTGTGACAATACCTTCCATCAATGCCAGAAAAAAACATGTTCAGCAACTCCTCAATTATGAATCCACATTGGCAGCTGATACTCTCCAAGTTACCCCCAGCCTCCTGTATACTACATGGATGAATCAGCATCAATGAGAGCTGCAATATCGGCAAGTCGTGATTGCATGCCATCGGAGGTCTTCGAAAGCTGGTGGCTTTTGACCACATCAAGACTCCATGAAGGGGGCAAGTCGGTGACGTAGTGGTAATGTCACTGGACTAGTAATCGAGAGACCCAGGCTAATGCTCGAGAGGGCGTGGGGAGGGGGGGCTGCACAGGTTCAATTTCCACCAGGGCAGCTGATGGAATTTAAATTGAATTAATAAATTTGGAATATAAAGCTAGTCTCAGTAATGGCAACCATGAAACAATCACGATTGTCATAAAAAACCATCTGGTTCACGAATATCCTTTACTGAAGGAATCTGTCATCCTTACCTGGTCTGGCGTACATGTGACTCCAGACACAACATTTGACTCTTAACTGTATTCTGAAATGGCTTAATAATCACTCCGCTCAAAGGAAATTAAGGATGGCCAAAAAATACTGGACCAGCCAGCGACACCCACATCTCATAAAAGAATAAAAACAAAATCCTATAGATTTGGGAGGAAAGAGAACCCCTCCACAAGGAATGTGACAATTCTAACAATTTTCAAGAAGAAAAACTAGAAATATTTGACATACATTCTTCTGAATCACCTACTTCCTGAAATCCTCCCAGAGACACAAGTGTGTTTTTTTAGACCTTACAGAGAAACCTTTGATGTGATCTTTGTTGCCAGAAAAATCCATGAAAAACATAGAGATCAACACCATTGCATTCATTGACCTGATCTAATAATTTGTCTCAATAAATCACAAAGTTCTGGAGATCGTGCTCCAAAATTTGGATGTCCAAGAGACTTCAGCACAATCCTGCGATTACTTCATAACGAGATCTGAAACAGTCACCATCAAAATCTGGATCAGTATCAAACAAGCCTGTAGGGTAGTAAATAGTATGGTGACAATCCGCCTGGCACTGGCTACTCCTCATCAAAAGGTCAGCTGCCCTCAGCTTTGAGTATTAAATTCGTCTCGATGGCAAATTCATCAGTTGCCTCCGTACCAAAACTAAACAGATCACCATAGACATGTGGCATAAAGCTCATGGCTGACTACAGTGTCATTGCCCATTCCATACCCGATTTGCAAGGCGCTCTTGAGCTCTTCAATTCTGTATACCAAGGCTAAATGCATTTCAACCCCCACCTGGTCAGCCAAATATTTCACCTCCCATACATGTTGAAGGAGACATTCTGAAATATATTGAACACTTCCCATACCTTGGCAGAGCTATCTCTCTCAAAAGGACACCATTGAAGAGGAGTTGCAACACCAGCCTTCCAAACTACGGCAGTTAGTGTTTTGATAACGAAGACCTGCGCAAGTCAACAAATGTCCTAGTGTAAAAGCATTTGACGTTACCACATTCCTTGGTTGCAACGATACCTGGACAATGTTATCAGCAATACATGAGCGCTGGAGAGATTCCTCAACAAAGCCTCTGCTGCATCCTCCTGATTCAATGGGAGAACTGTTGAACAAATGTTCATGTCCTTGAAGCCACCTCCACAAGCATTTAGGAAAATCTCCTGAAAGATTAAGGATGATGGACTGGACACTGTCCGAATGGCTGAAAAGCATCTCCTCACCAGGTCCTGTTTTCCAAACACTCAAATGGCTAATATTCTGGGAAAGACAAAGTCACTTTGAAGCTTTCCTTGAATTGCAGCAGAATTGACATGAATGCCTGGGAGGAGCTTGCTACCAATTGTTCAGAACAGCACCAACTTGTTCATCAAGATGCATCACACTAAGTCACATCTTAACAATGAGGCGGAGCAGCGACAGGGAAAGAAAGAAAATGGAGCATCTCTGCACTATGGATCGCACCATCATTTGAGACGACCACCCCATGTGCCCAAAGACCTGTGGGTCAAGAATTGGCCTGTTCAGTCACAAGAACACCCAAGGCTGAACCACACGACCCAGAATAGACATCATACTCAAATAAAGAGACAGTTACAGTCGGTTGCACACTGTGGAAGGAGCATTTTCTTCCCCCGCCACCCTCCTCCTATACTCTACATTGGTCTGAAGTTGCACCATTTTTCAAATTAGGAGAGATCCTCCAGGTTATAGGCAGCATTTCTTGTTGGAGCACAATTATAGAGTCTCCATTTGAAAGCAAGAATAATGGCATTATAGAAATACTTTTATGTTAAATACAGAATAAATTTTAGAAATGTCAGACAGATATATCACACAAACAATGCTTTCCAAGACAGACCTACCTGCAACTATTGCCAGCTTCAATTAGTTTCAAGACATCTTCTGTGCACTTAACGTCACGTTCAGAAAGTCCAACCACCTGAACTTGTTGCTTTCCATCCTCTAGCACCCTTAACTTAGTTTTTCTGTTCAGCAAGTCAAATACCTGAATAATAAAGTACACTACAATTAAGTTTTTTGCTGCACAGGGAAACAATTAAAAATTGAAATAATCAATTTTACTAAAATAATTCAAACCCAAGACATTAGAGTGGTAAGAAGAGCAGTTCACTTCTTAATATAGATAGGATAGATTTTTTAAGATATGAAGTAAAGGTCTGTAGACAGGTGTGTTCAACGTGTAATTAAGTAGTCATGAAAGGAAATATTATCTATGTTGTAAGGGGCACCTTCATTCTTTGAACATAGGCAATAGAAATCCATTGATGGGTCCACCAGAAAAGGTTTGATTCAAAAACAGGGAAAAACACAAGGGACAACTGTCCCTTTAAGAAGCTTTAGCACTCGGACTTCCGGTGGCGGCTATGAAGGAGTAGGTCGCACATTTGGTGGTTCTCACTCGGGTCGGAAATTTGGACCTTTTCCCCGATTTTTTGTCGGATCTGAAGTGGAAAATTGATGTTGGAGACAACTGTGACGAGGAATCCTACATCAGTGCATGGAGAAGCGGACCAGGAGTGCTCGCAAAGGAAGAAATAGGCGAACGGAGAAGGCTTGGGCTGAGGCTGCAATGGGAGAAAGCATGGCGGAGGACCGGAGTTCTGGCTTGACGACTTAGCGGTCGACGGAGGCAGTTGATGCAGTTTATACAGGAGGGCTTCGCCAAGCAGAAACAGGACGGCTTGGACCCGATTAAGGAGTTGATTGCGCGATTGGAACTCAGACTGGATGCTCAAGATTGGGCGATCCAGAAAGTGGAGAAGGCACTGACTGAGCAGGAGGAGCACCAAGTGCAGTGGGGTTGGAGGTGGGAATGTTGAGAGACCAACAGAAAAGGCTCCAGGAGAAGGTGGAGGATCTAGAGAACAGGTCCCGCCGGCAGAACCTGAGAATCGTGGGTCTCCCGGAGGGATCCGAAGGAACGGACGGAGGGGCATACATAGAGGCTATGTTTGAGAAGCTACTGGGGGAGGGAACATTCTCCCGTCCCTTGGAGGTGGACAGGGCACACAAAGCGCTAGCGAGGAAGCCGCAATGGTGGTGAGATTCCACAGGTACCTAGATAAGGAGTGCATTCTACGGTGGGCCAGGCAGACACGGAGCTGCAAATGGGAGAACAGCGTCCTGCGTATATATCAGGATCTGAGCGCGGACGTGGCCAGAAGAAGAGCAGGGTTCAACCAGATAAAATCGACCCTTTTTAAGAAGAAGGTAAAGTTTGGACTACTGTACCTGGCCCATCTTAGGGTTACGCATGAAAAGCAACATTTCTACTTCAAGTCGCCCGAGGAAGTGATGGACTTCGCGAGAAGGAAAGGGCTGGTAGTGGACTGAGGTGTTTGGACTGAACTTTGTTGCAGTGCTCATTGCTTTTTTTTCTCTTCTCTTCAGTTATTTTATTTTATTTCATTTTAAAAGTTTTGTCTTTGGATGTTACTTGTAATGCCTTTTGTATTGAGTTGGGGTCTGCGGACAAGCTGCTTGAGTTAAAATTTGCATTTGCACTGATGCGGATGGAGGTGTGACTGTTAGATGTTTGATCTTCTTTTTGATTTTCTGTGTGTTTCTTTTGGGCAATTGGGTTGGAATTCTTTACGTTTGCATATGTGTGTCCGAGCGGGGGGGGTGGGGGGGAGGATCAATAGGTGGGAAAATGTCTGGCGCCATGGGCGGGGGCCACCAAGCTAGCTGGGCGGGCTAGCTCACGGAAGGGCAGTGGGGGGTGAGCAGATGATATGCTTGTTGGAGGGGGCTGTGTGCATAGTGCTGTTACTGGGGGGGGGGGGGGGGGGGGGGGGGGGGGAATGTTCTGCTGACGGGGGAGGGACTTTTGCTGTGGGACAATAGGGAGGTCGGGGGCTGCCGGGGGGGCGGGCCTGCGGATGCGTGGGGCACGGGCTAGAGACTGGCCCAAGAAAGAGCTGATCACATGGAATGTAAGAGGGCTAAATAGGCCGGTTAAGAGGGCACGCGTGTTCGCGCATTTGGGGGACTGAAGGCAGACGTGGCAATGTTGCAGGAGACGCACCTTAGAATAACTGACCAGGTCAGACTAAGGAAGGGATGGATCGGACAGGTTTTCCACTCGGGGCTGGACTCTAAAGACTAGAGGGGCCGCGATCCTGATTAATAAGAGAGTCATTCGAAGCGGGAAGAATACTTGCGGACGTGGGGGGGGGGGGGGGGTCAGTACAAAATAGTCAGTGGAAAGCTGGAGGGGCTGCGGTGATACTCGTGAATGTGTACGCACCGAATTGGGATGATGTGGGGCAGCACGGTAGCACAAGTGGATAGCACTGTGGCTTCACAGCGCCAAGGTCCCAGGTTTGATTCCTTGCTGAGTCACTGTCTGTGCAGAGTCTGCACATTCTCCCAGTGTCTGCGTGGGTTTCCTCCGGGTGCTCCGGTTTCCTCCCACAGTCCAAAGACGTGCAAGATAGGTGGATTGGCCATGCTAAATTGCCCTTAGTGTCCAAAAAGGTTAGGAAGGGTTATTGGGTTACGGGGATATGGTGGAAGTGGGGGCTTAATGTGGGTCGGTGCAGACTCGATGGGTAGAATGGCCTCTTTCTGCACTGAATGATCCATGTGGAGTTCATAAGGAGGATGTTGGGGAAGATCCTGGACCTGGATTTGCATAAGCATGTTATGGGGGGAGGAGGAGGAGGACTTCAACACAGTCATTAACCCAGGGCTAGACCGAGCTAGCTCAAGGACAGGCAGGGTGCCAGCAATGGCAAAGGAGCTAAAGGGGTTTATGGAGCAGATGGTGGGGGTGGACCCATGGAGATTTGGAAGGCCGAGAGTGAAGGCGTTTTCCTTCTATTCGTACGTGCATAAAATGTACTCCTGGATTGACTTTTTTTATCCTGAACAGGGCTTTACTGACGGGGGGTTAGTGGACACTGAGTACTCAGCGATTGCGATCTCGGATCCCCGCACTGGGTTGACCTGCAGGTGAGCAAGGAGAGTAGCCAGCACCCGCACTGGAGGCTGGACGTAGGACTTTTAGCTGATGAGGTGCGTGGGCGGCTGATGAAATGTATCCTGAACTATCTGGAAGTCAACGACACGGGGGAAGTTTCGGCTGCAGTGGTCTGGGATGCCCTGATGGCGGTGGTTAGAGGGGAGCTGATCTCGATACGGGCCCACAGGGAGAAGGCAGACAGAGCAGAGACGGATCGACTGATAAAGGAAATACTGCAGGTCGACAGGTGGTATGTGGAGACCCCAGAGGCAGAGCTTCTAAGGGAACAACGGAGGCTGCAGGTGGAGTTCGGCTTGTTAACTACAGGGAAGGCGGTAGAGCAGCTGAGGAAGGCGAGGGCGATCTATGAATATGGAGAGAAGGCCAAAAGAATGCTTGCCCAGCAGCTTAGGAAGTGGGAGGCGGCCAGGGTGGTTGGGAAAGTAAGGGACAGAGATGGGAACCTGGTTGGAGATTCAGCTGGGGTCAATAAGGCGTACTAGGAATTCTACAGCAGGCTGTATGAGTCGGAACCCCCAGTTGGGCCGGAGGGGAAGAGGCAATTCTTAGGGGGTCTGAATTTCCCAAAGGTTGATGAAGACTTGGTAGAAGGCCCCGATCGGGTTGGAAGAGAGCAGATGTTCTGAAGGCCATGCAGTCAGGTAAAGCCCCGGGACTAGATGGGTACCCTGTGGAGTTTTACAAAATGTTCTCTGGGATGCTGGGGTCACTGTTGATGAGGACATTTAATGAGGCAAGGGAGAGAGGGGGGTTTCCCCCGAAGATGTCACAGGCCACTATCTCATTGATCCTGAAGCGGGATAAGGACCCGGAGTTATGCGGGTCCGACAAGACCGATCTCCCTACTAAATGTAGACGCCAAATTGTTGGCTAAGATCTTGTCCTCAAGGATTGAGGACTGCGTCCCGGACGTGATTTGGGGAGGACCAGATAGGATTTATTAAGGGGAGGCAGTTGGCGGCCAATGCAAGGCTATTGAATGTTATCATGATGCCCCCAGAGGGTAGGGACGTAGAGGTAGTGGTCGCAATGGAAGCAGAGAAGGCATTTGACCGGGTGGAATGGGATTATCTGTGGGAGGTACTGGGGCGGTTTGGATTTGGGCGGGGCTTCATTGACTGGGTCAGACTGCTATATCAGGCGCCCATG
The DNA here is from genome assembly GCF_047496885.1 of Scyliorhinus torazame. Lineage (NCBI taxonomy): Eukaryota > Metazoa > Chordata > Chondrichthyes > Carcharhiniformes > Scyliorhinidae > Scyliorhinus > Scyliorhinus torazame. The sequence goes on from NC_092709.1 coordinate 227,571,668, forward strand.
GCAAGTGTTCGGACGAACAGGCTGACATCGAGCTATTTTAGGCTGCACCGGGGAATGAGGGAGGGATGCCCCTTCTCCCCGCTGTTGTTCGCACTGGCCATAGAACCGCTGGCAATTGCGTTGAGATCCTCAAAGGGCTGGAAGGGACTGGTCCGGGGGTGGGGGGGGGGGGGGGGGGGCGGGGGGTTGGAACACAGAGTCTCGCTATACGCGGACGATCTGCTCTTATGTGTCGGACCCATTGGAAGGGATGGAAGCAATCATGGGGATTCTGGCCGGTTTTCGGGTTATAAATTGAACATGGGGATAAGCGAGATGTTCGCGATCCAGGCAAGGGGGCAGGAGAGGCGATTGGGGGAGCTGCCGTTTAGAGTGGTGGGGGAAGCTTTCGGTACCTAGGCATCCAGGTGGCGCGGGAATGGGAACGGCTGCTCAAGCTTAATCTGGCCCGACTTGTAGACCAAATGAAGGAGGATTTTCGGAGGTGGGATGTGTTCCCGCTGTCACTGGCTGGGAGGGTACAGACAGTGAAAATGACGGTTCTCCCGAGATTCCTGTTTGTGTTTCAGTGTCTCCCCATCTTTATTCCTCGGTCCTTTTTTAAACGGGTTAACAAGGTGATCTCGGGCTTTGTATTGGCAGGTAAGACCCCGCGAGTTAAAAAGGGGGCATTGGAGCGCAGCCGGGGGGAGGGCGGGCTGGCACTCCCGAACTTTAGTAATTATTACTGGGCGGCGAATATAGCCATGATTAGGAAGTGGTTGGGGGGGGGGGGGGGGGGGGTCGGTGTGGGAGCGAGTAGAGGCGGCATCTTGTAAGGGCACTAGTTTGGGGGCGTTGGTAACGGCGCCTCTGCCTCTGCCATTCCCGCCGGCACGCTACTCCACCAGCCCCATGGTGGTCGCGCCCTGAGAGTCTGGGGTCAATGGAGGAGACATGTGGGAGCAGAGGGAGCATCGGTCTGGTCCCCAATTTGCAATAATCACTGGTTTGCCCCAAGGAGGTTAGATGGAGGGTTCCGGAGGTGGCAGAGAGCAGGGATCGAGAGGATGGGCGATATGTTTATTGAAGAGAGCTTTTCCAGTTTGAGGGAACTGGAGGTGAAATTTGAACTGATGGGAGGGAATGAATTTAGGTACCTGCAGGCGCGAGACTTCCTACGCAGGCAAGGGGGATACAGGATAGGGTAGTTTCCAGAGTGTGGGTGGGAGAAGGGAGGGTTTCGGACATTTATATGGAGCTTATAGGTCAGAGGAAACACAGACCGAGGAGCTGAGACATAAATGGGAAGAGGAGTTAGGTGGAGAGTTAGAGGGCGGTCTCTGGGCGGATGCGTTGAGTAGGGTCAACGCGTCCGCAACATGTGCCAGTTCATCTGCCCGATGCAGTTCAAGGTCGTTCACCAGGTTCACATGACAGTGGCCCGGATAAGCAGGTTCTTTGGCGTGGAAAACAGGTGCGCAAGGTGTGCGGGTGGACCAGCGAACCATGTCCACATGTTCTGGACATGCCCGAAACTTAGGGGATTCTGGCAGGGGTTTGCGGACGTCATGTCCAAAGTATTGAAAACAAGGGTGGCGCAGAGTCCAGAGGTGGCGATTTCTGGAGTGTCGGATGACCCGGAAATCCAGGAGGAGAAAGAGGCAGACGATCTGGCCTTTGCTTCCCTGGTAGCCCGGCGACAGATATTATTGGCTTGGAGGGACTCAAAGCCCCAGAAGTCAGACATCTGGCTAACTGACACGGCTAGCTTTCTCTGTCTGGAGAAAATTAAGTTCTCCCCGAGAGGGTCAATGTTTGGGTTCGTCCGGAGGTGGCAGCCATTCATCGACTTCTTTAGGGATAATTATCCGTCAGCAGAAGGGGAGGGGGGGGGGGAAAAAGAGAGACAGTTTAGTGTAGAGTAGGAGGCTAGAAAAGTTGGGACCTGTGAGAGAGGAAGGCGGCTTTTGCACGATGTTTATATTTGTATGTACACTGTTTCTTCTGTTACTGTTATAAAACCATAAATACCTCAATAAAATGTTTATTAAAAGAAAGAAGCTTTAGCACTCGCAACCCTTATTACCATTCCTGCATAATCGGGATTTTAACTCTCAGAACACCACTTTCATTTGGCCTTTTAAAAATTCTTTCATGGGATGCAATGGTCACTCATTTCCAATTATTCTCAAGAAGGTGGTTTGAGCAATAGCCAATGCAATTAGGTTAGTATGCATAAAAACGTCAATATATTCTAAATCAATATAGCCTGGCATTGGTTCACATTTCTAAAGCACTTACATTATTTTGTGTACTGTATTGTATTTTGCCACTGTGAGCTTCATCTGGCTGAAGAAATTAAATAAATGTTTCTCAAATGGAACTAGTGTGTCATCCACAAGAGGCATTTGAATGTTAAATTCAAAATAAACTGGGGCATAAACATCACCCCTAGTTTCAAATTTCTTTACTTTTCTCTGGATTTCTAAAGGCCAGAGATCAAAGGAATCCATAAGCAGCTCTTGTATTTTAAAGTGAAATTGAGCCAAAATGATGGTTCATATCAACACAGTAAGAAATGAAAAAGCTGGAGACATTAATATATATACATTTTAAATTCATTACAATGTCCGGTAATGTCCAATATCTTTGCTCTGTAAATGCTGAATATAACTTTTTTTGATGCTTTATTAAGCTAGTTTAAATGTAATACTCTGGTCAATCAAGGCTATACAAATTTGCATGCACAATTTATTGTATAGAAATTATCAGAACAAGGCTGCCAAGATAAAGTGAATGGTGAATGTTTCAGGGTATAAGTGGTGCACTGTATGGAGCACTGTTAAGCAATGCGAACAAATAAACAAGATGAAAGGAAATTAGTTGCATTTATATAGTACTTATGATATCTTTTAGAATGTCCTAAAGTGTTTGTGCACAATTAATTACTTTAAAGTGCTGCTGTATATGTAAATAAGTAGTGATTTTCCTCAGGGCAGGTCCTCTACTCATTTCTCCACACCTCTTCATTTTTTCCCCAAGAGCAAGTCCTATTTTCAATTTCAATGAACAATGAGCAATATGACTAGGGAAAAGAGCATATGAGGTAGTTTCCCATTGCCTTCAAGAATACTTAAAGAAAGCACAAGTTCAACTTCCTGTGGTGCGATGCGAGGTGGCTCTCGCTAGTAACCAGACCTTAGTAGCCTTTTCCCTGCCGCCATGGGTCCTTAACTTGCCGGGAAAAAATCTGTAAAATAATCAAGTAGAATTTCCTCATCGCTGCAAAGCCGGAAAAGAATCAGGCCAAAGTTCGACAGCAGACTCTAATGCCTCCCAAGGATCAATTGGGGTTAAGATGGTGGTGACAGCTTCTTCTCCATCCACTCCACTAATGCTAGGGGCGAGGGATCTCTAATAACCTCTGTTTAACAGGTTGGGCAGTAGGACACCGACCAGAGAGGAACCCGATAGAGATCGATGAGGAAACTTATATATCGCATTGTAAATGAAAGTGGGAAATTTGCATACCGTATTGTAAATAAAACAAAGTTTCTTTCTTTTACTTGGTGAGGACTCCCTGTGCCCTTATTAAACTGGCGACGAGGCGTAAACTGGTTTGCTGTCGTGCTGCGACCTACTCAGCTGAGTCACCTCCCGATTTTCTGGACCCAGGTTGGAGTTACTTAATTCGCCATGCCTCTGTTTGGGCGGTTAGATGTATTTGACGCCGGTGTTCAAGACTCGAGCCAATATGCAGAAAGGATACGTTATTTCCTCCAGGCTAATAACATTGCGGAGACGAGCAGCAGATGGTCATACTGTTGACGGCCTGCAGAGTGCACTCATTCGGGGTGATCTGGAGTCTCACGTACCCAACGGCGGTAGGTACGCAATCATTTAACCAACTCGTGGCACTTGTGGTGCAACACTTTTAACCCAACCTCGTCAGTGATCATTCAAAGATATTGGTTTAATATGGCGGAGATGGCCCGTCACCGAGTTTGTATCACGGCTGCGGAAGATAGCCTACTTTTGCGAGTATGGAACTGCTTTACCGATTTGGTCTGCAATCGTTAATCTGCAGTATCAATAATATGGAAACACAAAAAAAAGCTTTTGGCCGAAATCGCCAACCTTTGAGCAGGCACTGTGGATCATGTTGTCCTGAGAAAGCACGGAACACGCCGTCCAAGAGATACAAGGTTTGGAAGCCCCTCACATGGTATCCCCGCAGCCTGAACTAACTGCCGCAGCGATTCCAGCCTTTGGCGAAGAGCCGGCCGCCGCAACGTGTGGCATCCTTGAAAGCGATTCCGGTTTGTGTGCGACATGTGGGCGCCGGTCTAAGTGCGCTCGCAGGCAGGACAGTCATCGCTCCAGGTGCCCTGGTCGAGATAGGCATCAAGGGCAGCACAGTGGTGCAGTGGTTAGCACTGCTGCCTCATGGCGTCGAGGTCCCAGGTTCGATCCCGGCTCTAGGTCACTGTCCGTGTGGAGTTTGCACATTCTCCCCGTGTTTGCGTGGGTTTCGCTCCCACAATCCAAAGATGTGCAGGCTAGGTGGATGGGCCTCGCTATATTGCCCTTTAATTGGAAAAAATGAATTGGGTACTCTAAAATGAAAAAGAAAACATCCGGAGATAGGCATCTGATCTAGGACCAGGCCTTCCATCTGGATGACCCAGAAGATGCCTAGGATGAGATATAGCTGAACTATTTGGCAGCGCCCAATGTGGCCCTTCTTCGTGTTCCGATACAGGTGGATGGCCAAATGCTCCAAATGTAATTAGATACGGGAGCTGCCAGGTCTATAGTGGCATAGATCCCTTTTGATCTTATAAAATTAAGTGTACATACTTTGGCTGACACGGCGGCTCGTTTGGTTACTTTTTGGGGGAACTTTGTGAATATTGTGGGGTCCACCCTTACTCGGTAGTTTATGGGTGCCAGTCAGTTCGCCTTCTCCTCATTGTTGTGCAAGGAAGCGGCCGTAGCCTGTTGGGCCGCGACTGGCTACATCAGTTGCAATTGGATTGGCAATATATCATCTAAGTGGGATCTGGTGGTCTGTGTGCGATATTGAGCAAGTTCCCCAAGGTTTTCAAGCCTGGCTTGGGCCCAATAAAAGGGGCCTTGGTCAAGATCCAGATGCCCATCCCTGATATTTTCGTGCCCGTCGGGTTCTATACTCTTTAGTGTAGAAAGTAGCGACCGAACTACATCATCCGGCCTGTGCGCTTTGTCAATCAGGCGGCGGCGGCCCCCGTCATGAAGCCGGAGAAGACAGTCCGCCTCTGCGGAGACTATAAACATGGCTTTGAGGTTGGATAGTTATCGTTTACCCCGCATCGAGGATTTGTATGCAAAATTGCCAGGTGGATGTAGGTTTACAAAAGTGGACATGAGCAACACGTATCTACATCTGGGGCTCCCAAATCACCTGTCAATTTGCACAAGGGACTCAATGAGTACACCCTGCTCCTGTTCAGAGTATCCTCGGTGTGTAGTCTTCCAGCGCGTCATGGACAATATCGTGCGAGGATTGCCACGCGTTGCGGTTTACCACCAACCAAGAACATTTGCAGAACCTCGAGGCAGTGTTGAAGCAATTTTCAGAAGTGCGTGTTTCATGTGAACGACATGGTATATTTGGGGTATGAGGTGGACTGTGACGGGCTGCACCGGTCACTGAAAAAGTGAGAGTCACCGAGAAGGCCCCTGCGCGCAAGACACCACAGAACTTTGCTCTTTTCTTGACTAGTAAATTACTATGGCCGATTTATTACGAATTTGACAACCATGGTTCCTTCACTTGCTCCTCAAGATGCACCAGACTTACAGATGGAGTAAGGCCCAAGGTGGGGCATTTTAAGGTGAAGCAGCCATTGACCGCTTTGGGGGTGCTGACGCATTTCAACCATCAAAACCATTAAACGTTACATGCATTATATGTTATGCTGGCTGCAGTTGAGCAGAAATGCACCCATATAGAAAAAGGTCTGGCTGTGGTATTTGGTGTAAAGCGGGTTCATCAGTACGTATCTGGCTGTCATTCCTTTATCGTCACGGACCACAAGTTGTTGCTGGGCCTCTTCCATGAAGACAAGGGGATTCCGCCAATCTCGTCTGCGAGGATTCAGTGCTGGGTCCTGTTATTGGCTGCCTTGAATACTCGAGCACCGCCCAGGGACCCAGATTGCGCACGTTGATGTGTTGAGCAGTCTTCCCCTGCAGACCGAATCCACAAAGTCCCCTACAGTGGACAAATTGGCCGCTGCCCTAAATTGTATGGACTTCTTGCCCGTCACTGCATAGGGTATTCGTAACTGGATGCAAACTGACCCTGTACTAGCCAATATGTGGCACCTGGTGCTATACAATGGGCAGCATCAACAGCTATCAGGGAGTTGAAGGCTTTCTCCTCACAAAGTTCTCAGAGCTGACCGTGGAAGACGATATCCTCTTGTGGGGCACCAGAGTTCTTGTTCCGGTGAAGGATCAGGTGATCGCATTGAAGGACCTTCACCACGGGCAACCCTGGAGTGTCCAAAATGAAAACGTTGGCGAGAAGTTATGTCTGTGGGAGGGTTTGGACACATATCAAGACGTTGGCACAATAGTGCTCCATCTGGCAAGAGCACCAGAAACTCCCCGCGGTGGCACTCCTACACCCTTGGGAGTGGCCGGGGCGCAATTGGGCTCGGGTACATGCCAGTTTTGCCGGTCCCTTCATGGTTCAATGTTTCTCGTTCTGGTGGACGCCCACTCAAAGCGGCTGGAGGTCCACAAAATGGTGACGATCACCTCCTGGGCAACCATCGAATGATTGCGCATATATTTTTCCACCCAAAGAAACTCTGAGGTGCTCGTAGCCGAAAACAGGGCCGCTTTCACAAGCAAAGTATTTGCCGCTTTTGTGAAAAGCAACGGGATTCGTCATGTCTGCACTGCCCCATACCATCTGGCATCGAATAATTCGGCAGAGAACAGCGTGCAGATTGTGAAAGGAAGCTCAAGAAACAGACCTCGGGCTTGATGGACAGCAGACTGGCTCGATTTTTATTCTCATACAGGACCACGCTGCACGCAGTCACTGGGGTGGCCCCCACTGAGATTTCAATGGGATGTAGGCCTTGTACAAGACTGTTTGATTCTGTGCAAAGATGCCCCGTAACCAAGATTTACAATGGCATTGCCAAGCTCGACATCAACATGGGCGGCACACGGTAGCACACTGCTTAGCACTGTTGCTTCACAGCGCCAGGGTCCCAGGTGCAATTCCCGGCTTGAATCACTGGATTTCCTCCGGGTGCTTCGGTTTCCTCCCACAAATCCCGAAAGACGTGCTGTTAGGTAATTTGGATATTCTGAATTCTCCCTCCGTGTACCCGAACAGGCCTCCGGAATGTGGGGACGAGGGGATTTTCACAGTAACTTCATTGCAGTGTTAATGTAAGCCAACTTGTGACATTAATAAAGATGATTATTATAACCTCTTCGACACTTCACATCTGACGACACGGTGTTCGTAACTTTAACGGCGGTGTTCGTTGTCTCTCTTGGATTGCCATCCATCAAACAGGAGCAGTCTCTTGCCAAGTTCGGGTCTGGGGGCAACTGATGAGAAGGCATTTAGATCACATTTATTCATGGCGTTGTACCATCATGAGGGTCGTTGAAAGATAGCTGTCCTGGATCCACCAGCTGCATTGCCGAACCAGCCTGCTGCCTGACGATGTATCTTCCAATTCTGAAATGGAGACGCAAATCTCAGAAGGCTTGCACACTGACTGAAGATCGGCCACCATGACGTTGCTGCCGCCCACTACGTTCACCAGCGAGGTATACGGCAATTGATCCGCCGCATCAACTACATGGCAACTTGCCGGAGCCAAAGAGGGTCCGATGTCCTCCACCTGCTCCTCCTCATCGGTCGTCAAGTTGGTCTTTGGACTTTGTGTGTGGGGGGAGGGGGGAGGAGGGAATGTAATATCCCGCATGGGACGGGAATGATTATCTTCCCCATGGCCCCTGCAGAGTACGAGCTCCCCCACTAGAGGTGGGGGATCTTGATTAACCTGTGTATAACAGGTCGGTGAGTAAGGCACCAACCAGCGAGAAACCCAGTAGGGATCTACCGGCAGTGTATATATTGGAAATAAAACTACCTTTCTTGATTTTACTCGGTGTGGATTCCCCACGTCCTTATTAAAGTTGGCCGACAAAAGATTTTGCGACCACCTGGCCACCTCTATTGACGACTACATTAAACGAATTGGGTCCGACTCCATCTTCCCTTCCTCTTAAAGCCATCCTCAGGGGGGAAATAATTTCATATGGAGCACATGTGCTAAAGATGAAGAAATTAAAACAAAAGAGGCCGATGGACTCCATTTTAGAGGTAGATTTTTTTTTTTTTAATTTGTTTATGGGACGTGGGCATGGGAGGCTCTGCCAGTATTTAATGCCCAACCTAATTGCCCTTGAGGGGGCAGTTAAGAGTCAACCGCATTGATGTGGGTCTGGAATCACATAGGCCAGACTAGGTAAGGATGGCAGATTTCCTACCCTAAAGGACATTAGTGAACCAGATGGGTGTTTACGACAATCGACAATGGTTTCATGGTCATCATTAGACTTTTAATTCCAGATTTTTATTGAATTCAAATTTCACCATCTGTGGTGGCGGGATTTGAACCTGGGACATCAGAGTACTCTCGGTCTCTGGATTACTAATCGAGTGACAATACCACTATGCCATCGCCTCCCCAAATCATCAGTCCTCACTGGATTCCACTCCGGAATTATATTCAAGCAGGCAAACGTTGCAAATCCAGTTTGAGTTACTGACCACCAATAAGGCCAGATGCTTGCTACAGTGTTCATGGGGTACCTTCTACGAATATGGGGAGAAAGCCAGTAGTCTTTTAGCACACCAACTTAAAGATCAATCGTCTCCCATTACAGTTACCTGCATAAATCTAAACCTCCCGCAGACAAGAAGCTCACGGTTGATTTTCTGGACAGCCTGCCCATCCCACCTGTCAAAACAGTCGAGTCGCGAGTTGGATTCCCAGTTGCACCCTGATGACATTTTAAAATGCGTTAATCTCATACAGGCTAGTAAGCCCTCAGGCCTGGATGGCTTTCCGATTTGAGTTTTAAGACATTTTCGGAACAACTTACACCTTTGCTGTTAGAAATGTTTAATGACTCCCACTAGCCTCCAACCCTATCTCAAACCTCTATTTCCTTGTTCCTTAAGAAGACAAGGACCTGAATGCTTCCCTTTCCTGTCCAAACCTTTTTTTAAATTAAGGTCAATAAATTGATATCCGCCTTTATCTGGGTGGGCAAGAATCCCAGAATCGGCAGCGTTCCACGCCAGAGAGAAGAACAGACTGGGGACTTGGCCCTCCAAAATGTATTGTTTTATTACTGGGCCGCCATATGTAAAAACTCTTATTGTGGATCAGCAGTCCCGATTCAATCTGTGACCAAATGGAGACTCGCTCTTGCAATATGTCCACTCTGTAAAATTTAACCATAATTACCCTTTTTTCCCACTAGACTTTCCTCGAACCCGGTGGTAGTCTCGTCTCATTCAGTTCCAACAACATTTTTAACTACTTTCCTTGTTTTCACTGGCCCCCATCTGTAACAACTGCTTTTTCTTACCTTCAGGGCTGGGCTCAACCTTTAACTCGTGAAAATTGAATGGACTCCAGCACTTTGGCAATCTGTATATGGTGGGGAGGTTTGCCAGCTTTAGAGAATTATCAGACAAGTATCAGCTACCCCAAACCTAGTCTTTTTCGCTATTTTCAGGTTCGAAATTTCACCCTTATGGCCTTCCCTTCCTTTCCTCTGGCTCCACCTTCCACCTTACTGGAGAGGATTCTATCTTCGGCTCAGCCAGGCAGGGGGTCTATCTCAGACCTATATGACCACATTCTCTCATTCAAACCCTCCCCACTGAATGGGGTGAAGGCAAAATAGGAGAGTGAACAGGGCCTTACACGTACTAGCGAGGTTTGGAGAGAAGTCTTATACACGGTCAACTCCAAGTCCTGTACCCGTTTGAGCCTAATTCAGTTCAAAGTGCTACATAGGACACACCTGACCAAGGCAAGGATGATCAGGTTTTTCCCAAATGTTGAGAACAGATGTAACCGCTGTTTGCTTGCTTCCATAGATCACACACATATGTTTTAGTCCTGCCCAAGACTCTCAAGCTTCTGGGCTTCCTTTGTTAAAGTACCCAATTCTTTCCCCCCCCCCCCAGTTAAGGGCAATTTGCATAGCCAATCCTCCTACTCTGCAAATCTTTGGGTTGTGGGGTGAGACCCACGCGGTCACAAGGAGAATGTGCAAACTCCACACGGACAGCGAATCCAGGTCCTCGGCGCCGTGTTGCCCTTTTGGGCTTCTTTTTTTAAACATCATGTCTGGTATTCTTCTTTTTTAACATCCTGTCCAGTATTCTCCGATTGGAATTACAGCCATATGGTGGCCATATTTGGGGTTTTGGATTCTCCGGCAGTTCACTCTGGAGTAGTGGAGGAACTTATCGCCTTTGCCTCATTGATAGTCCAGAGGCCGATACTGCTCGGTTGGAGGTCTCCCGCTCCACCCAGTGCCTCTGGATGGTTAGGGGACTCAACGTCCTTTCTGCATTTGGAGAAAATTACATTTACCATTGGGTCTCTGTTGAAATATTTTACCTGACATCGCAACTGTTTATCTCCTTTTTCAAAGATCTACACACCATCAGCAGATAAGGTATTTCGGGTATAGAGTTTAGTTATTTGCCTTTTCCTATATTTGCAATAATTCTTGTTCTGCACTGGTTTTGCATTGTTTATTGCTTCTTTTGTTGTGTTATTTGTTATTTATTTTTTTTAAAGTGAAAAATCTAACAAAAGTATATTTAATAAAAAGGAAAGCAGAAGCCTGCTGCCTGAAGGATCCTCCAAGTGTAAGCAGCAGTTGTCCCACAAGGTTGAAGCTCTTCTGCCATCACCACTGAAAATGCATTGATTCCAGCAATGGCCGTGGCTGATAACCCTGAGCATGAGACCCTTGACAGGGCCTGGGATAACTTGCAATAGAACAGGAACAATCATCTCCTTAACCTTGTAAACAAATACATGTTCATATTTTGCACACAGTGATGAGATCAATGATTGGGTAATCTAGTTTTTGTAGTTGAGCAGAGAACCTCGACCAAGGCAAAGCTCCTTGATCTTCATGTATAGCCATGGGATCTTCAAAGGCCAACCCAGAAGGTGACAGGACATAGCTTTAGTTACGCTAGTAGTGCAGTGCTCAGAGTTTGTCAGTACTTCAGTGCAATACAGTGTACATGCCTATATAATGGCATGTAAATGCAATTTCAGATACAAATGCCAAATTGACAAAGTGCAAGAATTTGTAATAATTATTCTTGGTAGCCAGTCAGTAGTTGGGCCACTAAAAATTAAAATGTTAGTTGGGTCCAAGTGAAAGATCCAGGTCGACAGTTGAAACTGATGGTCGTCCCATATATCGCAAGATTAATGATCTGGATTTTATGATAATAATGATAGCAAATTGTGCATATTCTCCTCTGAGACAGAAATGTCTGGATTCCTCACATGTGCAGAAAAGTGCAGAAACAGTTCCCGTCAACAATTCTATGCTTTCCCATTGGGTGTGCTACTGAAGTCCCCTCACCTCAAAACAAGTTGTCAGTTCAGTGATTTGTAATCAATTATAGCCTAAGATACCAGTAGTGTCATCATAAAATCTCACAAAGTTCTACATTTTTAAAGGAGTGTCTGGATTTTCAAACTATTCAACTAAGTTCATAATTACTACTGCAAAATCTTTCTGGTCTTGGAAAAACGAATTTTATCATTTGTAGAATGTCAAATTTCGTCATTGATAAAAAAAATGTAAACATTTTAAAAATAGTAATTTTTTACATTATATTTCAATTTCCACCATAACCCGATGTGTATGAACCAATTATTCAAATCACGGTCTTTAAAATTTAATTAAAAACAAAGGATACTAATTGCATTTTACTTTCTGGTTAATGTGATTGTCCATCCTGCTTGATGACATTTCTGTTGATGACTACCTGAAGGTACCCTTGATTTTAGTGCTCAATTCAAACTAATGCCAGGAAAGAGGAAATCCATTCTTTGAAGGTAACTAGATCTTCCTGGCAACTTCCTTCAAAGTCAGTAGGAACCATTTCTTTTTTCAAAGATTAATTTTAATAACATCTATACAGGTTGGAATTGACAGAATAAACAGTATGGTTTGTCAAATAAAGCAATGTAATTAACATTATGTTTAAAGTGACTATTTCCATTGATTGTGCCTGCAAAATCCAGGTTGATAAAGAGTTTTCTATTTCAAAGTTAAATTAGGCCGGTTATGGCTCCCAGAATCACCAGCACCTTTTGTTTTTGAATCTGATGAATAAGTTTGGAGATCAGGGAAACACAAGGTCTAATATTCATTTGCAGGAAAAGGGCTGATGATGTTTCAGACAGTTGGGACAGAAATTAGCAGGGGCCTGTAAAATTCACTGGTCGACCTTTCCATCGCCTACCCCCCACCTGTCAGAAATTTTACAGAGACAGGCAAGGCCTCAGGCAACCCACCCACTCACCTTCACCCTAATTGAGCCCCTTAGCGAATTATTTGAGGCCAGTGGGAGATGATCAGGGATAGAAGGGTAGGAATGAAGTTGTGAAAGTTAATCTGCTTGAGCCTGGGCGGGAAGGGGGGGGGGGTGCACTCCATCACTGGCCCCCCTCTCCTCATCAGGGCACCCCTTGAAGGTCTGCTTCACCACCATCCCCACCTCCCCAAAGCCTTTTCAACACTATATGCATTCTGTCCCATATTAAGTCCCATCATCTTATCACCTGTCATTATTGGCTCACTATTCCCCAATACTTCCAAGTTTTAAATCACTTAAAGATCTTTCCATGATATTGCTCCACTTTAGCTCTGCATCTCAGACTCCAGCCTGACACATCCCACAATTTATTTTAACCCATTACCAGCACCTGAGTTCTCAGCTGCTTGTGCTCTCCTTAACACATTCTTCTCCTTTAAATATCTCAAAATCCATCTCTTTGACCCATCCTCTATTTGCGCGTTATCAGCTTGATGACCATTTCCGCACACCAATTTCTTGAGTGTCCTGGGGTATTTTTAAATGGCAGAAAGGCCCTTTAAATGGAGTGTTTTATTGTTAAAGTACAGTCAATACAAAAAAAAACATTCTATTGACTTTTTAAAATACTAACCAAAATGTCTATTATGATGAACTTTCACTTACAGATGAAGTTTGAACTGCAACAAAGAGCTTCCCTGCTTTAAAATGGGAACACATATTCATCCCTTAGTTATCAAATATAATGGAAATGTTTTTATTTAAAGATAAATAAATGTCTCACTTACCTTACCACTGTAAATTTCAAAAAATGTTGCAAACACTTGGAGTTCTATTTTTCTGTAATTTGGCTTCTTTAACATTAGAAACACATCCCTAGCTGCAACAAAGTTGACAAAAAATTGAAATGTACAGGAAACAAAAATTACCCCACAATATCAGAACAAAGCTGCTTTTATAAAATATATATTTTTAAAAGTCAGTTATGAAAGTACTCACCTGCTAGTGCATAGATTCCTTTAGAACAATCCTGATTTTTCCCCGTAAAGTCACCACCCATAGTCTGAAATGTCAAGTCAGAGAAATTTCACACTACCTTCTCTTTATAGCAATAATTTCCCATGTCCGACATCATTCTGGCGACTCTATACAATCAATGATTTTAATGTCTTTCTATAATTGGATTTCCAAAATTTCATGTTTCTACTGCAGCCTCATCAATATTTTACAAATGTATTACTTAGCTTCCACTAAATGTCTGTATGATCATAGCATCTTGAGGTTTAGATTAGCTATGAAAAAGGACAAGTAGCAATCTAAAATAAAAATACTTAATTGGTGGGCTAATTTCAGTGGGGTGATAACAGACCTGGCCTAGGTGAATATAAAACTGTAATGCAATAATGGGCTGCCTTTATAAAGGAGATGGAGATTCAGAGGGGAAGTGAGAATGGCAAAGAGTGTATGAGAAGACACTTGCAGCCAACATAAAAGGGAATCCAAAAGTTTTTCATCAGCATTTAAAAGACTAGTAAGAGGAGAGGTGAGCCGATTAGGGACCAAACAGGAATGCTACGCATGGAGGCGGGACATGTCTACTTTGCAGCTGTTTTTACAAAGGAAGGTGCCGTAAAAATAGTTAAAGAGGTAGTTGAGACACAGGATGGGCTAAAAATTGATAAAGAGGAAGCATTAAAAAGACTGGCTGTGCTAAAAGTCGACATGTAACTATGACCAGAAGGGATATATCTGAGAACACAGAGGGAAGAAAAGGAGGGATTTTCAGAGACACTTGTCATAATCTTCCATTCCTCTGTACCTAGAGGTGGTGCCCGAGGACTGGAAAATTGGAACATTGCAGTCTTTTCCCAAAATGTGTACAAGGATAAGCCCAGTAACTACAGACCAGTCAGTTTTATCTTCGTGGTGGGGAAGCTTCTAGAATTGATATCCTGGGATAAAACTGTTACTTGGAGAAGTGTGGATTAATTAATGAAAGCCAACATACAGTTGTTAAATGCAAACTGATTTAGGCCAATTTGATTGAGCTTTTTGATGATGTTAGAGTGGGCCAAGGGCACCTGCAACGTATGGATATTGTGTGTAAAAAAAATGTATGATGTTAACAAAATGGAGTATCACAACTAAAGTAAGAAGCATCATGGGTTTAGCTGACTTGACCACATTCTATAACATTCAGTAATCAGAGACACAGACAATGAGCTGCTTAACAGGGCCTCTCTCATCAGTGGCACAGTCAGCTGCATGGAAAGTCACTGCTAATTGAATTACTGACTTGAGACAGAACTGAGATAAGGGGGATCCTAGGCCTGGTTGTGGATTGTACAGACCCAAGGACAGTTGATAAGAGTTATGGGAAACAGCCTGAAGCTCCTAGCTGAGCATGCTCTGATCATGCCGCACCATCATGCCCAGTTACCAATTTCATTGAATCAATATGTAATGTATGTAATCGATACGATTGGATTGTGTCCAGCCAGGATGGGCTGAGTAACTGTATAAGAATTTATTTATTTTGTGTTCAGTGCCTGGTGAGCCCAGCAACTTGCTCCCTGCTGGTGTAAATCAACAAATCACAATTACTGTGTACAGTTTTGGCCTCCTTACTTGAGAAAGAATGTACTGGCACTGGAGGGTGTGCAGTGGAGATTCACTAGGTTGGTTCCGGAGTTCAGAGGATTAGTTTATGAGGAGAGACTAAGTAGACTGGGACTATACCCTGGATAAAAGCAAATTATTGCAGATGCTGGAATCTGAAACCAAAGAGAAAATGCTGGAAAATCTCAGCAGGTCTGGCAGCATCTGTAGGGAGAGAAAAGAGCTAACGTTTCGAGTTCAGATGAGTCTTTTCTCTCCCTACTGATGCTGCCAGACCGGCTGAGATTTTCCAGCATTTTCTCTTTGAATGAGTGGGGAATCTTATAGAAACATTTAAAATTATGAAGGGAATAGATAGGATAGAAGCAGGGAAATTGTTTCCACTGGCGGTTGAAACTAGAACTAGGAGGCATAGCCTCAAAATAAGGGGGGGCAGATTTAGGACCGAGTTGAGGAGGAACATCTTCACCCAAAGGGTCGTGAATTTGTGGAATTCCTTGCCCAGTGAAGCAGTTGAGGCTACTTCGTAAGGCAAAGATAGATAGATTTATGAACAATAAAGGAATAAAAGGTGAGCGGGCTGGTAAGTGGAGCCGAGTCCACAAAAAGATCAGCCATGATCTTACTGAATGGTGGAGCAGGCTCGAGGGGCCAGATGGCCAACTCCTGCTCCTAGTTCTTATGTTCTAACAACGAGGTAACAGTTGAATAGGCTAATGTGGTTAATGTAGTGTACATAGACTTGCAAAACACATTTGATAAAGCTCAACATAATAAGCTTGCCAGCAAAGTTGAAACCCATGGAATAAAAGGAATAGTGGCTGTATGGGTACAAAGTTTTGAAAATAAAAATCTTTTTATTGGCATTTTCAAAATTATATATATTGCCATTCATTTTCATTTATTGGACAGGACAAAAAGGCTTCTTCTTAGGTTTCTCTATTTACAGTCTATCACCGTCTGACTCAGCGTACAATCCTCCCTCCCCCCACCCCTCCTCTCCCTAACCCCCCACCCCCCGCCCAGCCCCCCTGCTGTTTTTATAAATGTTTTAAAATACAGTCTTGTACAAGTTATGGATACAGGTATATGCAAAACACATAGGCTCTCGGAAATATACCCGGACAGGAGGGGTCCTTCCTCCCCTCTTTTCTATTTTTTTCTTTTTACCGATCACAAACATTGCTCATTTCCCCTTCCCGTTTTTCCTTGCGTTCTCTCATTGTGCTGTGGTTGCTGCCACTGTTGTCTTCCCCTGTGCCCTTCCCCCCACCTTTTTATTCTCTTATCTGCTCCCCCTTCTGTCTCCCATTTTTTGTTCTCCACCCCCCCCCTTCTTCTCTTCCCACCTCCATTCTTCACTGCTGCGCTCCATTCTTTCTTGCTGCGTTTTGCTACCTCACCTTGTTCCCCCACCCCGGGTCCTCCCTCGCTTTCCTCTTTCTGTCTTGTCCTGGCTATTTCTCCCTGGCTACTGATTTATTTATGTATTGGCCACAAACAGGTCTCGGAACAGTCGGGTAAATAGCTCCCATGTTTTGTGGAAGCCCTCTTCCGACCCAAGAATGGCGAATTTGATTTTCTCCATTTGGAGAAATTCCGATAGGTCGGACAGCCAGTCTACAGCTTTAAGTGGTGCTGCTGATCGCCAGCCGAGCAGGATTCTATGGCAGGCACCCATCCTCCTCCCCATGAAAAGATCTGGCTGGTATGATTGTCATAATATACACCAGTATATCATGGTGCAGACACACACACACACTGATAGACACACAGCAAGACCAATCAACACACACAACACCGCAGCCAATCACCAGTTAGAGCACACTCACTATATAGACAGAGGGCATCAGAGTTCCCGCTCATTCGGGATGCAGCTTCTCAGAAGGACAGAGCTCACAGCTTACAGCACAGATCGTCACATGTGCTGAGTGCATCGACTGGTTAGGACAGGCATAGGTCTTTAGTTTAATCTAACATAGTGTTAACCCACAGTGAAAGTATGTTCAACGGTTTCTAACTTAATAAAATAATGTTGTACTATTTTAAGTGTTGGTGGCCTGTATGTGTTCCACGGATCCAGAGCACCCAACACAACAATGATAACCCGAAAACCGCCACTTTCGGGCATGGCTCCACCTTCATCCCCACCACTTTGGACATTGCCTTGAAGAAGGCTGTCCAGTACCCAGCATGTCTGGGGCAAGACCAGAACATGAGGGCATGGTTGGCCAGGCCTCCTTGGCACCGTTCACATCTATCCTCCACCTCCGGTAAGAACCTGCTCATTCGGGTTCTGGTCAAGTGGGCTCTATGTACCACTTTTAGTTGCGTTAGGTTGAGCCTCGCGCATGTGGAGGTAGAGTTGACCCTGTGCAGTGCTTCGCTCCAGAATCCCACCCTATTTTGAACCCCAAGTCTGTATGGATACAAAGTTGGCTGAGTCATATGAAGCAGAGAATTGTTCCAATGATAAAGAATTTCAGATATGTAGAGAGATTGGAGAATCTGGTATTGTTCTCCTCAGAGCAGAGAAGGTTGAGAGGAGATGTGATGCAGGTGTTCAAAATCATAAGGCATCGCCGGAGAGTAGATAAGAGAAGCATTCTCATTGATGGAAGGGTCGGAAACCAGATGACACAGATTTGAAGTGAATGGTAAAAGAACCAACAATACCATTTTTCTTTTTAATGCACCGAGTGGTTAGGATCTGAAATGCACTGCCTAAGAATGTGGTGGAGGCAGATTCAATTATGGCTTTCAAAGGGGAATTGGATAACCACCTAAAAGAAAACACTTGCAGTAGAAAGAGTGGGAAATGGGTCTGTGTTGCTCTTGCAAAGAGCTGCTTTTGACACAATGGGCTGAATGGCCTCTTTCTATGCTGTAAATATTCTATGATTCTGTGATAAGGCTCAAAATGTGATTGGCTACTTAATATTTTGCAATATTGCAAACTCCCTGCACACTTATTTTCATCAGATTAAATATTTAGACCCTAAGGTTTCATGCACAGTCTTCAGTATCTTTCCATTCAGCATACAGTACCATTCTTAAGATTTTCGCTTTAAAATGCATGATATTACACTTCTAATAATAATCACTTATTGTCACAAGTAGGTTTCAATGAAGTTACTGTGAAAAGTCCTGAGTCGCCACATTCTGGCGCCTGTTCGGGGAGGCCGGTATGGGAATTGAACCCGCGCTGCTGGCCTTGTTCTGCATTACAAGCCAGCTATTTAGCCCACTGTGCTAAACCTGCCCCTGGTCTCCAAACTGAACTGCATCATCTTTAAAACATTATTCCCTTAGGATATGGCCACTACTGGCAAGGCTATAGTCACAGCCCCGAGAATAAGGGTTTTGTCTCTGAACTGCTGATGTCCTTGTGGTAATGCATTTATAGTCCAAGACTATTAATGCATTGAATAATCTAACCAGTGTCTTGCCGCTCTGGTGCTCCAACATAAGCACTTGCAATAAAGTACAAACTGATAAGTTTGTCCACTTGTGGAAAATTGAGTGAATATTTAAAGACTATAGTCACGGATCGCTATTCTGAAGTTTACTTGATTACCGTTAGAGGGGAAGGAAAGTTATTTTCCAGGACATCACTTTAAGGCAATTAAAGAAATGGATAATTAACAATGAATATGGTTTGCAGAGGAAACTAGAGTTGCAAAATATAGCATTGTAGCCACAGTTTCTGTCTTTTCATTACATTACCTTGGTGATTAAAAGCTGATTTGCTTAAAGAATCTGGAAGCTATCCATTTCACCACATCAGCCAACTGGCTCGAATAACACCAGATGGCCCATAAAAGACTAAAACAATTAGCAGTCAGTTGATAGCTGGATTTGGATCTAACACTCAGCTGGATAGTGCTGACACTTGAGGGTAGTCCCTACAACTTCAGAAGCACATACAAACATATGAATTAAGAGGACTAGGCCACACGGTCCCTCAAGCCTGCTCTGCCATTTAGTAGGATCATGGCTGATCTGTTTTTAACCTCAACTCCTCATTCCCACCTACCCCCAAGAACATTTCACCCACTTGCGCATCAAGAATCTACCTACCTTTGTCTTAAAAATATTCACACTACTGCCACCACCACCAGCTACAGACGTTCAAAGATGCCCTCGTACGAACGGGATATGGCACTCGACTCATCGATCAACAGTTCCAACGCGCCACAGCGAAAAACCGCACCGACCTCCTCAGAAGACAAACATGGGACACAACCGACAGAATACCCTTCGTCGTCCAGTACTTCCCCGGAGCGGAGAAACTACGTCATCTTCTTCACAGCCTTCAACAAGTCATTGATGACGATGAACATCTTGCCAAGGTCATCCCCACACCCCCACTACTTGCCTTCAAACAACCGCGCAACCTCAAACGAACCATTGTTTGCAGCAAACTATCCAGTCTTCAGAACAGTGACCACGACACCACACAACCCTGCCATGGCAATCTCTGCAAGACGTGCCAGATCATCGACATGGATACCACTATTACACGTGAGAACACCACCCACCAGGTACGCGGTACATACTCGTGCGACTCGGCCAACGTTGTCTACCTCATACGCTGCAGGAAAGGATGTCCCGAAGCGTGGTACATTGGCGAGGCCATGCAGACGCTGCGACAACGAATGAACGGACATCGCGCAACAATCACCAGGCAGGAATGTTCCCTTCCAGTCGGGGAACACTTCAGCAGTCAAGGGCATTCAGCCTCTGATCTCCGGGTAAGCGTTCTCCAAGGCGGCCTTCAGGACGCGCGACAACGCAGAATCGCCGAGCAAAAACTTATAGCCAAGTTCCACACACTGAGTGCGGCCTCAACCGGGACCTGGGATTCATGTCGCATTACATTCATCCCCCACCATCTGGCCTGCGAAATCCTACCAACTGTCCTGGCTTGATACAATTCACACCTCTTTCACCTGGGGTTACCCCATCTCTGGATCTGTAAAGATTTAATCACCTGCTAATGATCGCATTCCAAGCATTGTTTGGCATCTTGGAATTTGTCTATGTATGTGTTTCTGGAACATACCTCTTCATTCACCTGAGGAAGGAGCAGCGCTCCGAAAGCTAGTGACATCGAAACAAACCTGTTGGACTTTAACCTGGTGTTGTAAGACTTCGTACTGTGCTCACCCCAGTCCAACGCCGGCATCTCCACATCATGACCACCTTTTGAGGAAGAGAGTTCCAAAGAGACACAACCCTAATAGAAAAGATTTCTCCTCATTTCGATTTTAAATGGAGACCCCCTTATTTTTAAACAGTGACCACTAGTTCTAGATTCTCCCACGAGGAGCAACATCCTCTCCACATTCAACCTGTAAAGAGCGTTCAGGGTCTTCTATGTTTTACTCAAGTCACCTCTTACAAAACTCCAGCAGATACAAACCTAGCCTGTCCAACCTTTGCTCATAAGATAACCCTCCTATTCCAGGTATTAATCTAGTAAACCTTTTCTGAACTGCTTCCAAAGCATTTACATCCTTCCTTAAATATGGAGATCAATGCTGTGTACACAATACTCCAGATGTGGTCTCATCAATGCCCTGTATAACTGAAGTATCACCTCTCTGCTTTTGTATTCTTCGGTCATTAATAACAGAAGTCTCAGCTAGCAGTTAGATATTACCCATCAGTTACTATTGATAAACGTGTTGTGAAGTTGCTAGTCTTGAGTATTTTTCCTACCACTTTTCCAATGTCTCGAAGAGCACATTGGACTCATGACGTATCTAGCAAGCTAAATGTGGTAACAAAAAGATGCTACACTGCCAGTTACACAGCATATAAAAGGTACAATGCTATTTGTAAGGAACAGGAATCCAATGCCTAGCAGGAAATACTAGGGTAAAAATGCAACAGTGAGTTCAATGGATTTATAAGATTTTTCAGTCGACTTCCGGTGGCATCTGCGAGAGGAGCGGCCGCGTTTAGAAGAAGCTCCCACCGGTCCGTGATATCGCGGTCTTTTTCGGGGGTTCCCCGCAAATTTTTTGGCAAAGAATAAATCTCTCCGGGGTCGGCCCTGCCTCCCTCGCCCGGGGATAGCATTAAAGCTCCGTTTCACGGAGCGGGAGGGTTGAAAGGGCGGGAGGGGAGAGACTGGTCCCGGTGGGTTCGGCTGCACGTGGAGGAGGAGCGGGAATCAAGACTTATTCCCCAAGGAGCATCCTGAAAGCCGAAGGGCTCAAAGAGCACGGAGAGGAAAGGAGAATTTTTTCCCCCCTGTTTTTTCTCTCTCCTGAAAACTTGAAGGTAGCAGCGGGGGCGGACGCCGAGGCTGCAGGACCGAAGCCAAGGCCGATGTAGGTGAGATGTCCCACATCGGATGGTTCCCGCCTAGAATGTGGTAAGAAGACTGAAGCCCGGTCCCAGGAAAATTCTGGAGGTATACCAAAGAAACGAAGAGAAAGAAGTTTTAAAGAAATTTGAGATTGAAGAAGGAAGGAAGAGTGAGAAAAAGGAAAAATAATAAGCAGTTAAAGGAAAAGCAGCGTTGAGGAAGGGAGGAAACGCGGGCTCGCCGTTGAATGAGAAGACGAGCAAAAGTGCTGACAAGATGGCAGAGGCCGGACCGCATGGTGGGGCCGCACTACTTACAGTGGAGAAGATGACCGAGGTGATGGTGGTGGAGCTAGAAAAGCAGTTTGCGAGGCACATGGAGGCTTTGAGGAAGGAGATGGCAGTCACATTGAAGTCATTGGTGGAGGAGGCAATCGACCCGGTGAGAGTAGCTGTGGCAAAGACATCGGCCGAGGTGAGAGAGCTGGGCGAGAAGATGAAGGAAATGGAGAAGGCCGCGTCGCAGCACAGCGACCAGCTCACCTCGATGGGAGGACGTGCTGCGGAGGGCAGTGGAGGTCAACAGAGGGCTCCGAGAACTAAAAAGAAAGTGGGAAGAAGAATTAGGGGAGGAGATAGAGGAGGGTATGTGGGCTGATGCCCTAAGCAGGGTAAATTCCTCATCCTCATGCGCCAGGCTTAGCCTGATTCAATTTAAGGTGCTACATAGAGCACACATAACGGGGGCAAGATGGAGCAGGTTCTTTGGAGTGGAGGACAAATGTGGGAGGTGTGGCGGGAGCCCGGCAAACCACGCACATATGTTTTGGGCGTGCCCGGCACTGGAAGGGTATTGGAAGGGAGTGACGGGAGTGATTTCGCAGGTGGTGAAGGCCCGGGTCAAACCAGGCTGGGGGTTAGCTCTATTTGGAGTTGCGGAAGAGCCGGGAGTGCAGGAGGCGAAAGAGGCCGATGTCGTGGCCTTTGCGTCCCTCGTAGCCCGGCGCAGGATCCTACTCATGTGGAAGGAGGCAAAACCCCCCGGACTGGAGGCCTGGGTAAACGATATGGCGGGGTTTATTAAACTGGAGCAGATAAAGTTTGCCCTGAGAGGATCGGCTCAAGGGTTCACCAGGCGGTGGCAGCCATTTCTCGACTACCTAGGGGAACATTAGAGGGAAGACAGATGACCAACAGCAGCAACCCAGGGGGGGGGGGGGCGGGGGGGAGGCTTAGTTGAGTATAGGTCAATAGAGTACGAGGTTTTGTTACTTGTATATTATTATTATTATTGTTGTTAAAAAGTTAAAACATTTCGGTTTTGTTATTGTTATCGTTTCGCTTGTTTTGTAAGCGGGAAAAATGTTGCTCAGGGAAAAAAAATTTCAATAAAATATATTTTTTAAAAAATACAGAGGGCTCCGAGCAAAGCTTGAGGACTTGGAGAACCGCTTGAGGCGGCAC
Source organism: Scyliorhinus torazame (assembly GCF_047496885.1). Lineage (NCBI taxonomy): Eukaryota > Metazoa > Chordata > Chondrichthyes > Carcharhiniformes > Scyliorhinidae > Scyliorhinus > Scyliorhinus torazame. Next base: position 227,594,730 of record NC_092709.1, read on the forward strand.
AATCTAAGAATTGTGGGCTTGCCCGAAGGGATAGAGGATCCAAGACCAACAGAGTATTTCGCGAAGATGTTGGAGGAGCTGATGGGGGTGGGTGACGACACCTCTCAGTACGAACTGGACCGAGCTCATCGGTCGTTAAGGCCGAAGCCCAAAGTGAATGAGCCGCCAAGAGCAGTAATCATCTGTTTCCATAAGTACTGCATGAAGGAGAAGGTGTTAAGCTGGGCGAAGCAGAAGGGCGAGGTGCAGTGGGATGGACTTGACGGTGGAATTGGCAAAAAGACGAGCGGCGTTCGGGCGAGTGAAGGCGGCACTGTCCAAGGGGGTGCGATCTGGTATGGTATACCCGGCGAAGCTGAGGGTGACGTACAGTGCCAAAGACTTTTATTTCGAGACAGCGGAGGCGGCTAAGGCGTTCGTGAGGGCAGAAGGCTTGGGACAGACGTGAGGAGCGGAGCTGGAAGAGAGACTGTGGACTGTGATTGGGGAGCTGGAAAATGTATAAATGCTATAACTTTCTTTTTACTGACCAGTATTGTAATTTACTTCTCTGCACATTGTTACAGAGTTAAAGTTATTAGTTGGGTTGATTGGCATTCTGTGTTGCGACGGTTATATCTTAGTTTAGTGAATTGTATGGGTTGGATTGTTGTTTTTGTTTTTTCTTTCTCTGGGACTGTGTGGGAGGGGACGGTATAGCGTGGCGGGGGGAGCCACCCGCGCTAGCTAACTAAAGTCGGCTAGTGAACGGAGGTGAGGTGAGACGAGGGCTGCGGAAATTGGAGCCTGGTTGGCAGGTTTTGATGGGCCTACGAGGCGAGCGAGGGGGGGGGGGGGGATTGATGCTGGGAGATGTTTTTTCGAGAGGAAATGTAGGGGAGGGTTCGATGTTTTTTTAAAAAATATATATTTTATTGAAATTTTTTTTCCGAGCAACATTTTTCCTGCTTACAAAACAAACGAAACGATAACAATAACAAAACAGAAATTTTTAACTTTTTAACAATAATAATAATAATACACAAGTAACAAAACCTCATACTCTATTGACCTATACTCAACTAAACCTCCTCCCCCCCCTCCCCCCTGGGTTGCTGCTGCTGGTCATCTGTCTTCCCTCTAACGTTCCCCTAGGTAGTCGAGAAATGGCTGCCACCGCCTGGTGAACCCTTGAGCCGATCCTCTCAGGGCAAACTTTATCTGCTCCAGTTTAATAAACCCCGCCATATCGTTTACCCAGGCGTCCAGTCCGGGGGGTTTCACCTCCTTCCACATGAGTAGGATCCTGCGCCGGGCTAAGAGGGACGCAAAGGCCACGACATCGGCCTCTTTCGCCTCCTGCACTCCCGGCTCTTCCGCAACTCCAAATAGAGCTAACCCCCAGCCTGGTTTGACCCGGGCCTTTACCACCTGCGAAATCACTCCCGTCACTCCCTTCCAGTGCCGGGCACGCCCAAAACATATGTGCGTGGTTTGCCGGGCTCCCGCCACACCTCCCACATTTGTCCTCCACTCCAAAGAACCTGCTCAATCTTGCCCCCGTTATGTGTGCTCTATGTAGCACCTTAAATTGAATCAGGCTAAGCTTGGCGCATGAGGAAGAGGAATTTACCCTGCTTAGGGCATCAGCCCACAGACCCTCCTCTATCTCCTCCCCTAATTCTTCTTCCCACTTTCTTTTTAGTTCGCCCACCGACTCCTCCCCCTCTTCCCTCATCTCTCTATAAATCTCTGACACCTTGCCCTCTCCGACCCACACCCCTGAAAGCACCCTGTCCTGTATCCCCTGTGTCGGGAGCCGCGGGAATTTCCTCACCTGTTGTCTAGTAAACGCCCTCACCTGCATATATCTCAAGAAATTCCCCCGGGGTAATTTATACTTTTCCTCCAGTGCTCCCAAGCTCGCAAAAGTCCCATCTATGAATAAATCTCCCACCTTCCTAATTCCCAACTGGTACCAGCTCTGAAATCCTCCATCCATTCTTCCTGGGGCGAACCTATGGTTGTTCCTGATAGGGGACCCCACCAGGGCTCCCCGCACCCCTCTCTGTCGCCTCCACTGTCCCCAGATATTCAGTGTTGCCGCCACCACCAGGTTCGTGGTGTACTTTTTCGGTGAAAGCGGTAGCGGCGCCGTCACCAGCGCCTCTAGACTCGTCCCTTTACAGGACCTTCTCTCCAGCCTTTTCCACGCCGCTCCCTCACCCTCCATCATCCATCTACGTATCATTGCCACATTGGCGGCCCAATAATAATCTCCCAAGTTCGGTAATGCCAGTCCTCCTTTGTCCCTACTGCGCTGAAGGAACCCCCTCCTTGCTCTCGGAACTTTCCCTGCCCACACAAAGCTCGTAATGCTCCTATCTATTTTATTAAAAAAGGTCCTGGTGATTAAAATAGGGAGACATTGAAATACAAATAAGAACCTCGGGAGGACCATCATCTTAATTGCTTGCACCCTGCCCGCCAGCGATAAAGGCTGCATGTCCCATCTCTTGAAGTCCTCCTCCATTCGTTCTACCAGCCGTGTCAGGTTAAGTCTGTGCAAGGTTCCCCAGCTCCTAGCGATCTGAATCCCCAAGTATCGGAAGTTTCTTTCCACTTTCCTTAGCGTTAAGCCTTCTATCTCTCTACTCTGGTCCCCTGGATGTATCACATATAATTCACTCTTCCCCATGTTTAACCTATACCCCGAAAATTCCCCGAACCTCCTCAAAATTCGCATAACCTCTATCATCCCCCCCGCTGGGTCCGACACGTATAACAATAGGTCATCCGCGTATAACGAGACTCGGTGTTCTTCTCCCCCTCTAGTCACCCCTCTCCATTTCCTGGAGTCTCTCAACGCCATGGCTAGAGGTTCAATTGCCAATGCAAACAACAATGGAGACAGCGGGCATCCCTGTCTTGTTCCCCTATATAATCGGAAATACTCCGATCTATGTCGACCTGTAACTACGCTTGCCGTTGGTGCCCCATAAAGTAGTCTAACCCAGCGAATAAACCCGTTCCCAAACCCAAACCTCCTTAACACTTCCCATAAATACTCCCACTCCACCCTATCAAATGCCTTCTCTGCGTCCATTGCCACCACTATCTCTGCCTCCCCCTCCACTGAGGGCATCATTATCACCCCTAATAGTCGTCGCACGTTAACATTCAATTGTCTCCCTTTTACGAACCCTGTCTGGTCTTCGTGCACCACCCCCGGGACACAGTCCTCTATCCTCGATGCCAGCACCTTTGCTAGCAATTTGGCGTCCACGTTCAATAGTGAAATAGGTCTATAGGACCCACACTGCATCGGATCTTTGTCCCTCTTCAAAATTAGCGATATCGTCGCCTCCGACATCGTCGGGGGTAGAGTCCCCCCTTCCCTGGTCTCATTGAACGTCCTCGCCAACAACGGGGCCAACAAGTCCACATATTTTCTGTAGAATTCCACCGGGAACCCGTCCGGCCCCGGGGCCTTCCCTGCTTGCATGCTTCCCAGTCCCTTAATAACCTCGCCCACCTCAATCGGCGCCCCCAGGCCTGCCACCGCCTGCTCCTCCACCTTCAGGAACCTCAATTGGTCCAGGAACTGCCGCATCCCCTCCTCTCCCTCTGGGGGCTGAGACCTATACAGTTCCTCATAAAAGGTCTTAAACACCTCATTTATCTTTCCTGCCCTTCGCACAGTGTCTCCCCTTTCATCCCTAATTCCTCCTATCTCCCTCGCTGCTGCCCTCTTTCGCAGTTGGTGCGCCAACAGGCGACTGGCCTTTTCCCCATATTCATACCTCCTCCCCTGTGCCTTCCTCCACAGTACCTCCGCCTTTCTGGTGGTCAGAAGGTCAAACTCGGTCTGGAGTAGTCTCCTCTCCCTGTACAATCTCTCCTCCGGGGTCTCTGCAAATTCCCTGTCCACCCTTAAAATCTCCCCCAGTAATCTATCCCTTTCCTTGGCCTCTGTTTTCCTTTTGTGGGCCCCAATAGAAATCAGCTCTCCTCTGACCACCGCTTTTAGTGCTTCCCAGACCACTCCCACAGGGACCACGCCGTCGTCATTGACCTCCAGGTATCTCTCAATACACCCCCTCACTCTTGCACACACTCCCTCATCCGCCATCAGTCCCACATCTAATCGCCAGAGTGTTCTCTGCTCCCTGTCCTCTCCTACTTCCAGGTCCACCCAATGTGGGGCATGGTCCGAAACGGCTATGGCTGAGTATTCAGCTTCTTCCACCCTAGAGATCAACGACCTTCCTAAAACAAAAGAATCTATCCGGGAGTACACTTTATGGACGTGGGAGAAGAAGGAATACTCCCTAGCCCTGGGTCTAAGAAATCGCCATGGATCCACTCCCCCCATTTGGTCTATAAACCCCTTAAGTACCTTAGCCGCTGCCGGCCTTCTTCCAGTCCTTGAGCTGGATCTATCTAGCCCCGGGTCCAGCACCGTATTGAAGTCCCCTCCTAAAATCAAATTTCCTGCCTCCAGGTCCGGAATACGCCCCAGCATCCGTCTCATGAACCCCGCATCGTCCCAATTTGGGGCATACACATTAACCAACACAACCTCCATTCCCTCCAGCCTACCACTCACCATTACATATCTACCTCCACTATCTGCTACGATGTTCTTTACTTCAAATGCTACCCGTTTCCCCACCAAAATGGCCACCCCTCTGTTCTTTGCGTCCAGTCCTGAGTGGAACACCTGTCCCACCCATCCTTTCCTTAGCCTAACTTGGTCCGCCACCTTTAGGTGTGTCTCTTGGAGCATAACCACGTCTGCCCTTAGTCCTTTCAAATGCGCGAGCACTCGGGCCCTTTTTATCGGTCCATTCAGGCCTCTCACGTTCCACATGATCAGCCTCACTGGGGGGCTACCTGCCCCCCTCCCGTGTTGACTAGCCATTACCTTCTCTAGGCCAGTCCCATATCCCGCCTCCGCGCTCCCGCTCGCTCCCCCAGCGTCGCATTCCGCCCCCGACCCCCCACTCTTTAGCCATTTCCTTTTGGATTTCCGCAGCAGCAACCCAATTGTCCCCTCCCCCCTCCGCTAGATCCCTATCTAGCTTGATTGCTCCCCCCATATCACTTCTGTAAGTCAGCTGACTTCAACTGACCCCGGCTACTCCTGCTCGCTCCTCGACCCCCCCCCCCCGGTGTGAGGGAACTCCCATCCGCCTTGCGCCTGTTTTCCCGCCTTATTCTTTCTGGCGCAGGAACATCCCTTTACCTGACCCGCCTCTTATGGCGCAGCTCCCTTTCCCCTCCCCCTCTCCTTCCCCATTCTCCGACTATGTCCCGCCTTTCCCCCCTCACCGGCGCCCACATTTCCCCATTGTCCCCCCCCTTCCCCGTTTACTTCTCGATTAACTTTCACCATCACATTAACAAAAAGAATAATAACAACAATAACAGTTCCCTGCAGCATCAGTCCCTCAGTTCCGGTCCAGTTTCTCTTCATTGATGAAGGACCATGCTTCCTCCGCCGTCTCGAAATAATAGTGTCTCTCCTGATGCGTGACCCATAGTCTTGCCGGCTGCAGCATCCCAAACTTCACCTTCCTTTTGAGCAAAACCTCTTTGGCTCGGTTGAAGCTCGCCCTCCTTCTCGCCACCTCCGCACTCCAATCCTGGTAGATCCTTACCACAGCATTCTCCCATCTGCTACTCCGCACCTTTTTAGCCCATCTCAGGACCTCTTCTCTGTCCTTAAGGCGGTAGAATCGCACGATTATCGCCCTCGGTGGTTCTCCCGCTTTTGGTCTTCTCGCCGGGATCCAATTTGCCCACTCCACCTCCATGGGGCCCGCAGGGGCCTCAGCACCCATCAGTGAACTCAGCATCTTACTTGCGTACGCTCCACAGTCCACTCCTTCCACACCCTCCGGGAGACCTAGTATCCTAAGGTTCTTCCTTCGCGCTCCATTTTCAAGGGCCTCAATCCTGTCAGCACACTTTTTATGAAGTGCCTCGTGCGTCTGAGTCTTAACCGCCAGGCCCAGGACCTCGTCCTCAATACCTGACACCTTCTGCTCCACCACGCGAAGCTCAGTCTCCTGGGTCTTTAAAGTCTCCTTAAGCCCCTCAATTGCCTGTAACATCGGGGTCATTACCTCCTTCTTCAGCAGATCCACGCACCGTCTCACAACCTCGTCCTGCTCAGGCCCCCATGTCGCCTGCGATTTCTCCGCCGCCATTTTGTTCTCCACTCCCTCTGACCTTGTGGCTGAAGATTCTTCGGGCTGCAGCCGCAGCCGCCGGTTTTTCCCTCCGTCGTTCGGGGGGACTCCCTTCCCACGCACCGGGTTTTTCGGTGAAAGAGCCCGAAGTTCCGTCGGAGCTGGAGCCGCCGAAACGTGCGGCTAGCTCATCCCTGCCGCAACCGGAAGTCGAGGGTTCGATGTTAATAATGGATAGGGACGGGTCAGGCTTATGGGCAGGGCCCGTGGTATGATGATGGTGGATAAAAAGGGTGGGGGTGAGAGATCCCCCCAGTTAGGATAGTCGCGTGGAACGTGAGGGGGTTAGGAGGTCTGGTCAAGATGTCAAGGGTGCTTGCACATCTTAAACGTTTGAAAGCAGATGTAGCAATGCTGCAAGAGAATCACTTGAGAGTGAAGGACCAGGTGAGACTTAAAAAGGGCTGGGTTAGTCAGGTGTTTCATTCTGGACTTGACGGAAGGGCTCGAGGGGTAGCAGTAATGGTCAGCAAAAGAATACGCTTCCAGATGGAGAAGGTGGTGGCAGATCAGGGGGGTAGATGTGTGATTGTGACAGGGGCGCTGGAGGGGAGGTTAGTGGCGCTGTTAAGTGTATATGGCCCCAATTGGAACGATGTGGGATTCGCAAAGAAGGTGTTTGGGGCCAACCCCGACTTGGACACACACAAACTGATAGTGGGGGGGGGGGACTGGAACTTGGTGCAGGAGCCAAGGTTGGACAGGTCACGGCCGCGCTCACTGGTCCCATCAGGGGGGGGCGAAGGCGTTAGCTGGGCTAATGGTGGAAATGGGAGGGGTGGACCCATGAAGGTTTCTGCACCCAAGGGAGTGGGAGTACTCGTTTTTCTCAGCAGTCCATAAGGTATATTCGCGGATCGACTTTTTCGTGGTGGGGAAGGCTTTGTTGGCGGGGGTTAAGGGGTCGGAATACGCGGCAATTGCAGTGTCAGATCATGCTCCGCATTGGGTGGATATGGTACTGGAGAAGGGCGTAGCACAGAGGCCGGGGTGGAAATTAGATGTGGTACTTTTGGGGGATCAAATATTCTGTGACAAAATTGAAAAGGTAATTAAGGAATATGTAGGTTTCAACTGTACGGGTGAGGTGTCGAAGGCGGTCGTCTGGGAGGCTCGGGGAGGTGATCTCGTTTAAGGCCAGGGTGGACAGAGAGGAGAGGTTGGAGTGGCAGAGGTTAATAGAATCATAGAATTTACAGTGCAGAAGGAGGCCATTCGGCCCATCGAGTCTACACCGGCTCTTGGAAAGAGCACCCTACCCAAGGTCTACACCTCCACCCTATCCCCATAACCCAGTAGCCCCACCCAACACTAAGGGCAATTTTGGACACTTTGGGCAATTTAGCATGGCCAATCCACCTAACCCACACATCTTTGGACTGTGGGAGGAAACCGGAGCACACACGGGGAGGATGTGCAGACTCCGCACAGACAGTGACCCAAGCCGGAATCGAACCTGAGACCCTGGAGCTGTGAAGCATTTGTGCTATCCACAATGCTACCGTGCTGCCAGTTAGATGATAGATGAGATGTTGGAGATAGATAGGAGTTATGCAGAGGATGGGGACCCAGCAAAGATGGAAAAGAGGAAGGAACTACAGGCGAGCTTTGACCGACTATCTACCAGGAAGGCAGAGCGCCAACTGAGACGAGCAAGGGGTGCAGTTTACGAACATGGAGATAAGGCTGTTAGCAGGTCAGCTCCGGAGGGAAGCAGCGGCAAGGGGAATTGTGCAGGTGAGGGATAGGGCAGGGAAGTTGGTGGTGGCGCCGGATCTGATTAACAAGGTTTTGAGGAATTTTATGAGAGGTTGTACAGGTCAGAGCCACTGGGGGAGATCGTGAGATGCAGGAATTTCTAGATGGGTTGGTGTACCCGTGGTTTGGGGCGGGGGACAGGGCTACATTAGAAGGAGCGATAGTGGAGCAGGAGATAAAGGATGCGATTGGGAGGATGCAGTCGGGGAAGGTGGCAGGGCCGGATAGGTTTCCAGTGGAATATTATAAAAAATTCAAGGACAAGCTGGCACCCCTGATGGTGGGGATGTTTGAAGAGGCAATAGGGAAGGGGATGTTGCCACAAACCTTGGGGCAAGCATCGATTTCCCTGTTGCTAAAAAAAGATAAGGATCCGACGGAGTGTGGGTAGTATAGGCCCATATCACTTCTGAATGTGGACGCAAAAGTATTGGCGAAGGTACTGGCGGGTAGGCTGGAGGAGCGCCTCCCGAAGGTGATAGGTGAAGATCAGACGGGGTTCGTGAAAGGGAGGCAGCTCATTTCAAACATTAGAAGGGTATTGAACATCGTTATGGCACCGGCAGAGGGGAATGAAACAGAGGTGGTTGTGGCATTGGACGCCGAGAAGGCGTTCAACTGGGTAGAATGGGGGTACTTGATGGCAGTTCTGGAGCGGTTTGGGATTGAACCAAGATTTGTGAACTGGGTAAAGCTACTATATAAGGAGCCGAGGGCGAGTGTCCGCACAAACAACATCAGCTCGAGATACTTTTCTCTCCACCGTGGGACTAGGCAGGGATGTCCTATGTCCCCCCTGCTGTTTGCACTCGCGATTGAGCCGTTGGCCATCGCATTAAGAAGTTCGGGGGTATGGAAAGGAATAGTGCGGGGGGGGGGGGGGGGATAGAGCATAGGGTGTCCTTATATGCCGATGACTTGCTGTTATACGTGTCGGAACCGAGTGTGTCGACAGGGGGAATATTGAAGCTGCTTCGAGTGTTTGGGTCTTTCTCGGGGTACAAGCTGAATCTAGACAAGAGTGAGTATTTTGTGGTATCTCGGCCGGGTGTGGGGGCAGGAGTGGGGGGGGGCTGCCATTCCGTAGGGCAGGGACTCACTTTAGGTACCTGGGGGTGCAGGTAGCCCGGGAGTTGGGGGGGGGGGGGGGGGGTCCGCAGGTACAACATTTCTAGTTTGGTGGGGAGAGTGAAAGCTGATCTGGCAAGGTGGGATGGTCTCCCTCTGTCACTGGCGGGTCGGGTACAGGCGATTAAAATGAACGTGTTGCCACGATTTCTGTTATTTTTCAATGCCTGCCGATTTTGCTGCCAAAGGCTTTTTTCAGAGAGATTGAGGGAAGGATTACGTCGTTCATATGCGGAGGGAAGGTGGCCAGGGTCAGAAAGGTGCTACTACAGAGGGGAAGGCAGGCAGGGGGTTTGGGTCTTCCGAACCTGATGTATTACTACTGGGCGGCGAATGTGGAGAAGTTGCGGAGCTGGGTAAGAGGGGTTGATTCCCAGTGGGTCAGAATGGAGGAGAGTTTGTGCAGGGGGTCGCGATTGAAAGAACTAGCAACAGCGCCGCTCCCGATAGCCCCGGAGAAGTACTCAGGGAATCCGGTAATAATAACTTCATTGAGAATTTGGAGGCAATTTCGCCAACACTTCAGGTTGGGGGCAGGGTCAAGGGAAATGCCGATTCGGGGGAACCACAGATTTGAGCCAGGGAGGTGGGATGGAAATTTTCGGAAATGGGAGGAGAAGGAGATTAAGACACTGAAAGATTTGTTTCTTAGGGGTCGGTTTGCAGGATTGAAGGAGCTGGAAGCGAAGTATGGGCTGGAGCAGGGGGAAATGTTTAGATACATGCAGGTTTGAGATTTTGCCAGAAAGGAGATACAGAACTTCTGGGAGCCGGCCTCCACATTGCTGGAGGAGGTGCTGACGACAGGGGGACTGGAGAAGGGAGTAGTGTCAGCAAAGTGGGAGGAAGAGTTGGGAGGGGATATGGAGTGGGGGTTCTGGAGTGAGGTGCTCCGGAGAGTGAATGTCTCCACCTCGTGCACGAGGTTGGGGCTGATACAGCTGAAGGTGGTATACAGAGCACACCTCACGAGGGCGAGGATGAGCCGATTCTTTGAAGGAGTAGAAGATGTGTGTGAACGTTGTGGGGGGGCCCCGCTAATCACGTTCATATGTTTTGGTCCTGTCCAAAGCTAGAGGATTACTGGAAGGCGGTTTTTAGGGTAATTTCTAAAGTGATGCACGTGAAACTGGACCCGGGCCCCCGGGAGGTCATATCCGGGGTGTCGGACCAACCAGGGTTGGAAACGGGTGCGGAGGCAGATGTTGTAGCCTTCGCCTCGTTGATTGCCTGAAGCCGAGTCCTAATGGGTTGGAGGGCATCTGGCGTGGCAGGGGAATCTGTTGGAATTCTTGACTCTTGAGAAGGTTAAGTTCGAACTGAGGGGAAGGATGGAGGGGTTCTACAATTCATGGGCATTATGCACTTTCAAAAACTGGATAACATAGAACATTAGTTGGGGGGGTGGGTGGGAGGGTTGGAGGGGGCGATGGGTGTTAATGGTGGCCATGGGTGATTCCGGATTCCTTTCTGTCAGTTATTTATGTGAACATGTGGGCGAATGTTTTTGGTTTGGTGGGAGGATGGGATCATTGTTATTGATATGGGGATTGACATATTTGTTATTGATTATTGTTTATTACTGATTATTGTTTACTGTTGGTGGGTGTAAATTTGGGAGAAAATGCGAAAAAGGAGGAGAATAAAGAAATATTTTTTAAAAATAAGATTTTTCAGTCAGTGTCAATCAGGAAAAATAACTGACAACATGCTGAAACTCACATTTCACTTCATTCGTCAGCTGGTATGAAAATTGAATATGACATTGGCTAGATACTTCATGGAGGCAATAACAAGTGGAAATCTTGATAGAAATTTCTATATAAATTGTAACATTTTGACAATTTTACTAATTTTTAATGTTTGCCGTTGGTCTGTAACATCTTTGGATTTTATTCTTTAACCAGTTGTTAAAAGGTTTAAAAGGTTCAGTTTGAATTTTTGCTAATGAGACAATGGGCAATCAAGGCAGTTGGGATATTTTGCAGCTGTTGTTTGTGAGAAATGTTACGATCCCAGTTGATGTTATAACTGGACGGGAAGATCCCAGGATGGAATCCTGGCTCAAAAGATGTAACTTTTACTTTTCTTTTATAAAACGTGTAGGAACAGAGTCACAGGACCTCTAATCAGTTTTAACAAGAAAAATCATTTATTAAACATGAAAAAATTGGATTATAATACAATATTCCTTTATCCCCCTCCCCTCTTAACAAATACACACAAATGTTAAGATTAACATGGATTACAAAGTATATTTTAGCTACAATGGTCTCAATCAAACACAAAATGGCTGTGGTAAGACACCCTCCTCTCTGAACGTCAAGTGAAGGTTTGTGGCTGTCACATCAGAAACCCACCAGATGATGATCACATGAGAGTTTACAAACTCCACTCCCCAAAACACACTTTAAAATCTCCTCCCCAATAATGCTTTCCTTTAGTGGTTTGCATTCTGAAATCCAGGTTTTACATATTACACTTTTTAAAAAAAGCTTCTGCTCTACTTCTAGCAGTGCAACCAATCCAGGATTTTACACCAACCCCTTTTCAGATTTCTGTGTCTTGACTGCTGTGCAAATTGTCCACATTTGCTTAACTCTCCACTCCCAGACGATATTAGAATGAAATCAAATACATCATCTACCTCTGAAGTCTGCTGTATCACTTTAAATCTAGTTACTACAATTATCAAATACTTTTGTCTCTGTTCTCTTAACTTCAGCCATCTTAAAACTTCAGCCATCTTAAATATTCTTCCTGTCCCAATTCCCTGGTTAATAATAATAATCTTTATTGTCACAAGTAGTCATACTGCATTAACACTGCAATGAAGTTACAGTGAAAAGCCTCTAGTCGCCACACTCCCTCTGTTTGGGTACACAAGAGGGAGAATTCAGAACGATTAATTCAACTAATAAGCACGTCTTTCGGGACTTGTGGGAGGAAACCGGAGTGCCCGAGGAAACCCATGCAGACATGGGGAGAACGTGCAGACTCCACACAGACAGTGACCCAAGCCGGGAATTGAACCTGGGACCCTGGCGCTGTGAAGCAACAGTGCTAACCACTGTGCTACCGTGCCGCCCAATCTGGACTGTAACTTGTACTTTAGGAAGCCGGTCACTTTGCAACTCCCATCCTCTCTAGTCTTTCTTCAGGCAGAGCTGTTCACTCCCTGAGATCCTGCGTCGAATGGCTTTGGCTTCCAGTTAAAATTAAGAACAAAGGAAGACGGCATCCTGTTGCTAAGCAATATTTCTGCTCCCATTCTTTACTCTTCATGCAGTAGCCCTCTCGGCGAACAGTGAAACACAGTTGGAACTTAACCAACCCCATCACATACAAACATCTTTGTCCAGCATGAATTTTACTAGAAGTTTTACCTTTCCAGGCACAGAAACATTAAATTAAACCTACTTAAAACTATACTTTCTTTCTAATGTTTACCAATACACACAAAAATCCCTTAAAACTACCTTTTGTTTTCCTTACAGAAACTGTGCAACTGTTCTATTGTCCACATACAATTAGATGTGTTTTAAAAAAAAAAATCAACATTGAAGGATGGTTAAAAGCAGTTTGAACAAGACTTCCGGTGGTGTCTATGAAGGAGTAAGTCGCACATTTGGTGGTCCCGCTTGGGTCGGACTTTTGGACCTTTTCCCCCGATTTTGTACCGGACTTGATTTGGAAAATCGATGATAGAGGCAATTGTGTACTGGATTCCCACATCGGTGCATGGAGAGGCGGACTAGAAGTGCTCGCAAACGCAGAAACAGACGGACAGAGAAGGCTTGGGGTGAAGCTGCAGTGGGAGCAAGCATGGCGGAGGACCGGAGCTCTGGCTTGTCGACCCAGCGGTCAACGGAGCAGCTGAGGCAAGTTATCCAGGAGGGCTTCGCCAAACAGAAGCTTGGACCCGATTGAAGAGTCAATTGCACTGCTGGAGCTTCGACTGGATGCCCAAGATCAGGCTATCCAGAAAGTAGAGAAGGCGCTGGCTGACCAGGAGGAACATCAAACTGTGGTGGAGATGGAAGCGGGGCTACTGAGAGACCAGCAGAAAAGGCTCCTGGAGAAGGTGGAGGACCTAGAGAATAGGTCCCACCAGCAGAACTTGAGAATCATTGGGCTCCCGGAGGGGTCTGAAGGAGCGGACGCTGGGGCATACATAGCGGGCATGTTTGAGAAGCAGCTGGGTGAGGGGACATTCTTCCAACCCTTGGAGGTGGACAGGGTTCACAGAGCGCTCGCGAGGAAGCCGCGAATGGGAGAGCTGAGTGAGTTAAAGTTTACATTTGCACTGTTGGGGGATGGAGGTGTGTTTGTTAAATGCTGGATCTTTTGTTTGTTTTTTCTTTTTGTCGGGCAATTGTGTTGGGATCGTCTTTCATTTGAATATGTGTGTATGAGCAGGGGGGGGGGGAAGGGTGAGGAGGGAACAATAGGTGGGAGAAAGTCTGGCGGCAGGGGCCACCAAGCTTGCTCCAGTGGGCTAGCTCACAGAAGTGCAGTGGGAGGTGAGCAGATGTTAGGCTTATCGAAGGGGTCGATTTACTTTGTGCTGTTACTAGGGGGGGGGAATGTTCTGCTGACGAGGGAGGGACTTATGCTAAGGGACAGAGAGGAGGCTGCCTGGGTGCGGGCCGGTGGAGGCATGGGGCGCGGGCTGGAGACTGGCCCAAGAAAGGGGGTTGCTGAAAGGGGGGGGGGCGATGAATCCCCAACTAGGCTGATCACCTGGAATGTACGAGGGCTAAATGAGCCGGTCAAAAGGGCATGCGTGTTCGCGCATTTGAGAGGACTGGAGGCGGACGTGGTAATGCTACAGGGAGAAGCACCTTAGAGTAGCTGACCAGATTAGATTAAGGAAGGGATGGGTCGGACAGGTTTTTCACTCGGGACTGGACTCGAAGACTAAAGGGGTTGCGATCCTGATCAACAAGCGAGTGGTGTTTGAGGCGGGAAAAATAGTTTCGGATGTGGGAGGCCGGTACATTATGGTCAGTGGGAAATTGGAGGGGGTGCAGGTGGTACTAGTAAATGTGAATGCACCAAATTGGGACGATGTGGAGTTTATAAAGAGGATGAAGGTAGCTGGGTGACGTTTAAGAGGGGGAAGAAGCAGTCAGTGCAGGGATCCCCTGCGGTTGTTCCCCTCAATAACAGGTATACAGTTTTGGATACTGTTGGGGGGAGGACCTACTAGAGGTAAGCCACGGTGACCAGGTCTCTGGCACGGAGTCTGTCCCTGTGGCTCAGAAGGGAAGGGGAGAGAGCAGGAGAGCATTAGTTATTGGAGACTCTATAGTTAGTGGTCCAGATAGGCGGTTCTGTGGGAACGATAGAGGCTCACGGTTGGTGTATTGCCTTCCGGGTGCCAAGGACCGTGACGTCTCTGATCGTGTTTTCAGGATCCTTAAGGGGGAAGGGGAGCAACCACAAGTCGTGGTACACATCGACATAGGTAGGAAAAGGGACGGGGATGTGTAACAGGAATTCAGGGAGCTAGGGTGGAAGTTGAGAGCCAGGACAGACCGTGTTGTCATCTCTGGTTTGCTGCCAATGCCACATGCTAGCGAGGTGAGGAACAGGGAGAGTGCAGTTTAATACGTGGCTACAGGGATGGTGTAGGAGGGAGGGTTCCAGTTACTTGGATAATTGGAGCACATTCTTGGGAAGGTGGGACCTGTACAAACAGGACGGGTTACACCTGAACCAGAGGGACACCAATATCCTGGGAGGGAAATTTGCTACAGCTCTTCGGGGGAGTTTAAACTAATTTGGCAGGTGGATGGGAAACTGATTTAAAGTCCAGGAGATAGCGTTGCTGGAGTTCAGGAAGTTGAGGGTAGTGCAGTACTGAGGAAGGTACCAAGGTCACAAGAGTGGACCTGCAGGCATGAAGGTGGTTTGAAGTGTGTCTACTTTTAAAAAAAAATGTTTATTAAGAATTTTTAAACAAAATTTTCAACCAAACAAACAGAACCCCCCCCACCCCGTAACAAAAAGAAAAGAAAGCTCACATAGCAAGACATAAACATGGCAATTCAATATGATACAGAACTTTGTACATTGGATTCCTCCCGTACATATCAGTTTTCCGGATCATTTATGTATTTTCTTGCTCAGATACCCCCCAGAAAAAAAACCCTTCCCCGTCCCTCCCTCTCCCCCCACCCCCCCCCACCAAGAAAGATATCCCCCCCTCACCCCCCCGGGTTGCTGCTGCTGCTGACCGAACTCCATCTAACGCTCCGCGAGATAGTCTAGGAACGGTTGCCACCGCCTGTAGAACCCCTGCGCAGACCCTCTCAAGGCAAACTTTATCCTCTCCAACTTGATAAACCCTGCCATGTCATTTATCCAGGCTTCCACACTGGGGGGCTTCGCATCTTTCCACACTAACAAGATCCTCCGCCGGGCTACCAGGGACGCAAAGGCCAGAATGCCAGCCTCTTTCGCCTCCTGCACTCCCGGCTCGTCCGCTACTCCAAATAATGCTAGCCCCCAACTTGGCTTGACCTGGACTTTCACCACCTTGGATATAGTTCTCGCAACTCCCCTCCAGAACCCATCCAGTGCCGGGCACGACCAAAACATATGGGCATGGTTCGCCGGGCTTCCTGAGCACCTCCCACATCTGTCCTCCACCCCAAAGAACCTGCTCAGCCTCCTCCCCGTCATATGCGCTCTGTGAACAACCTTAAATTGTATCAGGCTAAGCCTGGCACACGAGGAAGAGGAATTAACCCTACTTAGGGCGTCAGCCCACATACCCCTCAATCTCCTCCCCCAGCTCCTATTCCCATTTACCCTTCAGCTCCTCTACCAAAGCCTCCCCCTCTTCTTTCATCTCCTGGTATATCGCCGACACCTTGCCCTCTCCGACCCATACGCCCAAAATCACCCTGTCTTGAAACCCCTGTGCCGGGTGCAGCAGGAATTCCCTCACCTGCCGCCTCACAAACGCCCTCACTTGCATGTACCTGAAAGCATTTCCCGGGGGTAGTCCAAACTTCTCCTCCAGCGCCCCTAAGCTTGCAAACGTCCCATCGATGAACAGTCCCCCATTCTTCTAATCCCTGCCCGATGCCAGCTCTGAAACCCCCCGTCCATCCTTCCTGGGACAAACCGATGGTTATCTCTGATCGGGGACCACACTGAGGCTCCCATCGCACCCCTGTGCCATCTCCACTGCCCCCAGATCTTTAGCGTCACCGCCACCACCGGACTCGTGGTGTACCTTGTTGGCGAGAGCGGCAGCGGTGCCGTCACCAGCGCCCCCAGGCTCGTTCCTTTGCAGGACGCCATCTCCAACCTCTTCCATGCCGCCCCCTCTCCCTCCATCACCCACTTACGGATCATCGCCACGTTGGCTACCCAGTAGTAGCCACCCGGATTCGGCAACGCCAGCCCTCCTCAATCTCTACTACGGTCCAGGAACCCCCTCCTTACCCTCGGGGTCTTACTCGCCCACACAAAACCCATAATGCCTACCCTCTTAAAAAAGGCCTTGGTGATCACAGTTGGAAAGCATTGGAATACAAAAAGAAACCTCGGGAGGACCACCATTTTAATCGACTGTACCCTGCCCGCTAGCGAGAGTGGCAACATGTCCCACCGTTTAAAGTCCTCCTCCATCTGCTCCACCAGCCGCGTCAAATTAAGTTTGTGCAGGGTCCCCCAGCTCCTAGCTACCTGGATCCCCAAGTATCGAAAGCTCCTTTCCGCCCTCCTCAACGGTAGGTCATCTATCCCTCTTCCCCCGAATGCACCACAAAGAGCTCACTCTTCCCTACATTGAGCTTGTAGCCCGAGAAGACCCCAAACACCCTTAGGATCTGCATGGCCTCCACCATCCCCTCCACTGGGTCCGCCACATACAGCAACAGGTCGTCTGCGTACAGCGACACTCGATGCTCCTCTCCCCCTCGAACCACCCCCCTCCATTTCCTGGACTCCCTTAATGCCATGGCCAAAGGTTCAATTGCTAATGCAAACAGGGGGACATGGGGCACCCCTGCCTCATCCCTCGATACAGCCGAAAATACTCCGACCTCCGCCGATTCGTAACCACGCTCGCCACCGGGGCTCTATATAGGAGCTTAACCCAACTGATAAACCCCTCCCCAAACCCAAACCTCCGCAACACTTCCCAGAGATACTCACACTCTACTCGGTCAAAGGCCTTCTCCGCGTCCATAGCTGCCACTATCTCCGCCTCTCCCTCCACCGATGGCATCATTATCACATTTAGGAGCCTCCGCACATTGGTATTTAACTGCCTGCCCTTTACAAATCCCGCCTGGTCCTCGTGAGTCACCCCCGGGACACAGTCCGCAATCCTCGTAGCCAACATTTTTGCCAGCAACTTAGCATCTACGTTGAGGAGCGAGATCGGCCTATACGACCCGCATTGCAGTGGGTCCTTATCCCGCTTCAGGATCAAAGAGATCATCGCCTCCGACATTGTCGGGGGCAGGGTCCCCCCCTCCCTTGCCTCATTGAAGGTCCTTACCAGCAACGGGGCTAACAGGTCTACATACTTCCTATAGAACTCCACCGGGAACCCATCTGGTCCTGGGGCCTTCCCTGCCTGCATGCTCCCCAGTCCTTTAACCAGCTCCTCCACCCCAATTGGCGCCCCCAAACCAGCCACCTCCTGCTCCTCCACCCTCGGGAACCTCAGCTGGTCCAAGAATCGTCGCATCCCCTCTTTTCTCCCTGGGGGCTGGGACCTATACAGCTCCTCGTAGAAGGCCTTGAATGCCTCATTCACTTTCACCACACTCTGCACCGTAGTTCCTTTCCATCCTTGACTCCACCTATTTCCCTCGCTGCCATCTTCTTACGGAGCTGATGTGCCAGCATCCGGCTCGCCTTCTCCCCATACTTATACATCGCCCCCTGTGCCTTCCCCCACTGTGCCTCTGCCTTCCCTGTGGTCAAGAGGTCGAACTCCGTCTGGAGACTTTGTCTCTCCCTGAGTAGTCCCTCATCAGGGGCCTCTGCATATCCCCTGGGACAGCATAGGGGCAGCACGGTAGCCTTGTGGATAGCACAATTGCTTCACAGCTTCAGGGTCCCAGGTTCGATTCTGGCTTGAGTCACTGTCTGTGCGGAGTCTGCACATCCTCCCCGTGTGTGCGTGGGTTTCCTCCGGGTGCTCCGGTTTCCTCCCACAGTCCAAAGATGTGCGGGTTAGGTGGATTGGCCATGATAAATTGCCTTTAGTGTCCAAAATTGCCCGTGGGATTACTGGGTTATGGGGATAGGGTGGCGGTGTTGACCTTGGGTAGGGTGCTCTTTCCAAGAACCGGTGCAGACTCGATGGGCTGAATGGCCTCCTTCTGCTCTGTAAATTCTATGATATCCCCTGTCCACTCTTAAGATCTCCCCCGCTAACCTCTCCCTTTCCCTGCCCTCTCTCTTCTCCCTATGAGCCCTGATGGAGATTAACTCTCCCCTGACCACCGCCTTCAGCGCCTCCCATACTACTCCCACCTGCACCTCCCCGTTGTCGTTGGCCTCCAGATACCTTTTGATGCACTTCCGCACACTTCCTCGTCCGCCAGCAGTCCCACATCCAAACGCCACAGTGGGCGTTGGTCCCTCTCCTCCCCCAGCTCCAGTTCCACCCAGTGCGGGGCGTGGTCTGAAATGGCTATGGCCGAATACTCCATTCCCACCACTTTCGGGATCAATGCCCTGCCCAGAACAAAAAAATCTATCCGGGAGTAGGCCTTGTGTACATGGGAGAAAAAAGAAAATTCTCTGGCCAAAGGCCTGGCAAATCTCCACGGATCTACTCCCCCCATCTGATCCATAAACCCCCTGAGCACCTTGGCCGCAGCCGGCCTCTTTCCGATCCTAGATCTGGAGCGATCCAGTGGTGGGTCCAACACAGTGTTGAAATCCCCACCCATTATCAAGCTTCCTACCTCCAAGTCCGGAATACGCCCCAACATCCGTTTCATGAATCCAGCATCGTCCCAATTTGGAGCGTATACATTTACCAATACCACCCCCGTCCCCTGCAACCCACCGCTCACCATCACATATCGGCCCCCATTGTCCGCTACTATGTTCTTGACCTCAAACGACACCCGCTTCCCCACCAGTATTGCCACCCCTCTATTCTTCGCATCCAGCCTGAATGGACCACCTGTCCTACCCATCCGTTCCTTAACCTGACCTGATCTGCCACCTTCAGATGCGTCTCCTGAAGCATGGCCATGTCTGCCTTCAGCCCCTTTAAGTGCGCGAACACTCGGGCCCTCTTAACCGGCCCATTTAAGCCTCTCACATTCCATGTGATCAGCCGATTGGGGGGCTAACCCCCGCCGACTAGCCACCTCCTATCTTAGGCCAGTCCCGTGCCCGCGTCTCCCGCACCCTCCAGTCCCCCAGATGGGGGACCCCCGCCCCGACCACCTCTTCCATTTTCAGTTCCCCCTCGGCCAATGCAGCAGCAACCCCATTGTCCCCCCCCCTCTTCCCTGCCCCCCTCCGAATCTAGCTCTTTTGCTCCCCCATAATACTTCCATAAGTCAGCTGACTCCTGCTTCCCCCGCCTTCCCGTTGACCTCCCCCGGTGTGGAAATCCCTCCTCCTCCTTATGCTCCTCCACCCCCCCCCCTCCCTAACGCGGGAAAAAGCCCGCGCTTTCCTGAGCCAGCCCCGCCCCGTGGCGCAGCTCCTGTTGCGGCCTTATCCCAATTCCTCCACCCAGAGTCTCACCTCCCTCCAGCACCGACGCCCACATTCCTCACTGTCCCCCCCATCAAGAACTCTTCCCCCATCTCCATCCATCGTCACCCGTGAAACATTCTTTACCCATATTTACAACCCTGTATACAGTCAACATCTCCCCCACATCCACAGTCCCTCAGTTCGAGTCCAATTTTTCCGTTTGGATAAAGGTCCAAGCCTCTTCTGGCGTTTCAAAATAGTGGTGTCGGTCCTGATAAGTGACCCACAGTCGCGCTGGCTGCAGCATTCCGAATCTCACCCTTTTTTTAATGCACCACCGCCTTGGCCCGGTTGAAGCCAGCTCTCCTCTTTGCCGCCTCCGCGCTCCAGTCCTGGTAGACTCGGATCACCGCATTCTCCCATCTGCTGCTCCGCTCCTTCTTGGCCCATCTCAGGACACTCTCTCTGTCCACGAAGCGATGGAACCTCACCACTATCGCCCTTGGCGGCTCGCCAGCCTTGGGTCTCCTTGCCAGGACCCGGTGAGCCCCTTCTAGCTCCAGGGGGCTCGGATAGGCCTCCACACCCATCAGCGAATGGAGCATTGTGCATTGGAGCATTCTTCCTCCTTGACCTGTTCTCCAGGACATCGAGTCTCTCGGACCACCTCTTGTGCAGCGCCTCGTGCGCCTCCATCTTCACCGCCAGGCCCAAGATCTCATCCTCGTTCTCATTAGTGTTGTCCTTCACCTCTTGGAGCTTTACCACCTGGGCCTTCTGGGTCTCCTTCAACCTCTCGATCGCCATCAGCATTGGCGCCAGCACCTCCTTTTTAAGCTCCTCCACGCAGTGCCTGAGGAACCCCTGCTGGTCCAGCCCCCATACTGCTCAATCTCCGACCTCCGCCATCTTGATTTTTCCCCCTCGTTTCTGCCGCTGCTCCAAAGCCTCTTTTTCCGCCGCTCCACTGCTAATCCCCTCCATACGACGGAAGGAACACCTTCCCACACGGGATTTAGTCTAAACAAATTTCCGTTGGGGCTCCTCCAGAGAGCCCAAAAGTCCGTTATAGCGGGAGCTGCCGAAATGTGCGGCTTAGCTCCGCATCGCCGCAACCGGAAGTCAAGTGTGTCTACTTCAATGCGAGGAGCATCAGGAATAAGGTTGGTGAGCTTGAAGCATGGATTGGTACCTGGGACTACGATGTTGTGGCCACTACAGAGACGTGGGTAGAGCAGGGGCAGGAATGGTTGTTGGAGTTTCCGGGGTTTAGATGTTTCAGTAAGATTAGGGAAGGTGGTAAAAGAGGTGGAGGAGTAGCATTGTTAATCAAGGATAGTATAATGGCTGCAGAAAGGCAGATTGAGGAGGATCTGTCTACTGACGTAGTGTGGGCTGAAGTTAGAAATAGGAACGGAGCGGTCACTTTGTTAGGAGTTTTCTATAGGCCCCCAAACAGTAACAGAGATGTGGAGGAAAAGATTGCAATGCAGATTTTGGATAGGTGCGGTAGTCACAGGGTAGTTGTCATGGGTGACTTTAACTTTCCAAATATTGATTGGAACCACTATAATTCAAATAGTTTGGGTGGGGCTGTTTTTATCGAGTGTGTGCAGGAGGGTTTCCTCACATATGTGGTTAGACCGACAAGGTTAGATTTGGTTGTGGGAGAGCACTTTGGAGATAGTGACCACAATTCAGTGACTTTCACTATAGCAATGGAGAGGGATAGGAACATACGGCAGGGCAAAGTTTATAACTGGGGGAAGGGTAATTACGGTGCGATTAGGCAGGAATTGGGGAGCATAAGATGAAACAGGAAGTGTCAGGGATAGGCACAATTGAGATGTGGAGCTTGTTCAAGGAGCAAATACTGCATGTCCTTGATATGCATGTCCCTGTCAGGCAGGGAGGAAATGGTCGAGTGGGGGAACCATGGTTTACAAAAGAGGTTGAATGTCTTGTCAAGAGGAAGAAGGGGGCTTATGTAAAGATGAGAAAACAAGGTTCAGTTAGGGCACTTGAGGGATAGAAGATAGCTAGGAAGGAGCTCAAGAAAGGGCTTAGGAGAGCGAGGAGGGGGCATGAGAAGTACTTGGCGGGTAGGGTGTCAGGAATAAAAGAATGACCAAGGTGAAGTTAGGGCCGGTCAAGGACAGTAGTGGGAACGTGTGCATGAAGTCTGAAGATATAGGAGAGGCCCTAAATGAATACTTTTCTTCAGTGTTCACAAAAGAGAGGGGCCATGTTGTTGAGGAGGATAGTGCGATACAGGCTGGAGGAGGTAGATATTCGGAAGGAAGATGTGTTAGAACTTTTGAGAAGCCTGGGGATAGATAAGTCCCCTGGGCCTGATGGGATATATCCTTGGATTCTTTGGGAGGCGAGGGATGAGATTGCAGAGCCTTTGGCTTTGATCTTTCATAGAATCATAGAATTTACAGTGCAGAAGGAGGCCATTCGGCCCATCCAGTCTGCACCGACTCTTGGAAAGAGCACCCTACCCAAGGTCAACACCACCACCCTATCCCCATAACCCAGTAATCCCACCCAACACAAAGGGCAATTTTGGACACTAATGGCAATTTATCATGGCCAATCCACCTAACCTGCACATCTTTGGACTGTGGGAGGAAACTGGAGCACCCGGAGGAAACCCACGTACACACGGGGAGGATGTGCAGACTCCGCACAGACAGTGACCCAAGCCGGAATCGAACCTGGGACCCTGGAGCTGTGAAGCAATTGTGCTATCCACAATGCTACCGTGCTGCCTTTGCTGATACCGTGCTGATCTTTATGTCCTCACTGTCTATAGTAATAGTGCCAAAAGACTGGAGAGAGGCGAATGTTGTTCCCTTGTTCAAGAAAGGGAATCGGTATAACCCTGGGAATTATAGGCCGGTTAGTCTCACTTCAGACATAGGTAAATTATTGGAAAGGGTCCGGAGGGATAGGATTTATGATCATTTGGAAAGATACAGCTTAATCCAGGATAGTCAGCACGGATTTGTGAGGGGTAAGTCTTGCCTCACAAGTTTGATTGTATTCTTTGAGGAGGTAACTAAGTACATAGATGAAGGTAGAGCAGTTGATGTCGTATACATGGATTTTAGTAAGGCTTTTGATAAGGTGCCCCATGGTCGGCTCTTGCAGAAAGTAAGGAGGCATAGCATAGAGGGAAATTTGGCCGATTATATCAGTAACTGGCTATCACATAGAGAACAGAGGGTGGTGGTAGATGGTAAATTTTCATCCTGGAGCCCAGTCACCAGTGGTGTACCACAGGGATCAGTGCTGGGTCCTCTGCTATTTGTGATTTTTATCAATGACTTGGATGATGGAGTTGAAGGTTGGGTTAGTAAATTTGCTGATGACACCAAGATTGGTGGAGTAGTGGATAATGTGGAGGGCTGTTGTAGGCTGCAAAGAGACATTGATAGGATGCAGAGCTGGGCTGAAAAGTGGCAGATGGAGTTTAACCCTGATAAGTGTGAGGTGATTAATTTTGGTAGGAGAAATTTGAATGTGGATTACAGGGTTAAAGGCAGGGTTCTGAAGAATGTGGAGGAGCAAAGAGATCTCGGAGTTCATGTCCATACATCTCTGAAAGTTGCCACCCAAGTGGATAGAGCCGTGAAGAAAGCCTATTGTGTGTTAGCATTTATTAACAGGGGGATTGAGTTTAAGAGGCGTCAGGTTATGCTGCAACTGTACAAGACCTTGGTTAGACCACATTTGGAGTATTGTGTGCAGTTCTGGTCACCTCATTATAGGAAGGATGTGGAAGCATTGGAAGGGTGCAAAGGAAATTTACCAGGATGCTGCCTGGATTGGAGGGTAGGTCTTATGAGGAAAGGTTGAGGGAGCTAGGGCTTTTCTCATTGGAGCGAAGGAGGATGAGAGGTGACTTAATTGAGGTGTATAAGATGATGAGAGGGATAAATAGAGTGGATGTTCAGCGACTTTTTCCTCGAGTGGATATAGCTGTTACAAGGGGGCATAACTATAAGGTTCATGGTGGAAGATATAAGAGGGATGTCAGAGGTAGGTTTTTTACTCCGAGAGTGGTTGGGGCGTGGAACGCACTCCCAGCTATGTTCGTGGAGTCAGACACTTTAGGAACTTTCAAGCGGTTATTGGATAGGCATAAGGAGTGCACTAGAATGATTGGGAGTAGGTTGATTTGATCTTAGTTTCAGACTAGTTCGGCACAACATCGTGGGCCGAAGGGCCTGTACTGTGCTGTACAGTTCTATGCTGGGGAAAATACCGAACTTGGATTTGCATAAGTTGGTCATGGGAGGAGACTGCAACACAGTTATTGACCCTGGTTTACACCGGTCTAAACCAAAGGGGGGGGTGGGGTGGACCCATGGAGATTTGGGCACTGAGAGTGAAGGAGTTCTCCTTCTACTCTCATGTACATAAAGTATACTCCTGGATTGATTTTTTCATTTTGAGCAGGGCTCTACTGAGAGGCGTGGTGGACGCGGGGTACTCGGCGATTACAATCTCAGACCATGCGCCGCACTGGGTTGACCTACAGGTTAGTAAAGACAGCAACCAGCGCCCGCATTAGAGGTTAGAAGTGGGACCTGTAGCTGACGAAGGGGTATGCGGGCGGCTGAGGAAATGTATTCAGAACTACCTGGAAGTCAACGACACGGGGGAAGTTTCGGCAGCGGTGGTCTGGGAGGCATTGAAGGCAGTGGTTAGAGGGGAGTTGATATCGATACAGGCCCTCAGGGAGAAGGCAGACAGGGCAGAGACAGACCGATTGTAAAGGAGATATTACAGGTCGACAGGAGGTCAGCGGAGATCCCAGAGGCAGGGCTTTTAAGAGAACAGCGGAGGCTACAGGCGGAGTTCAGCTTATTAATCACAAGGAGGGCGGTAGAGCAGCTGAGAAAGACGAGAGGGGCAATTTATGAGCATGGAGAGAAGGCACGCAGAATGCTCGCACAGCAGCTTAGAAAGAGGGAGGCAGCCAGGGAGATAGGGAAAGTAAAGGATGGGGACAGGAGCCTGGTTGGAGACTCAGCAGGTGCGAATAAGGCGTTCAAGGAGTTTTATAGTAGGCTGTACAGGTCGGAACCGCCAGCTGGGCTGGAGGGGATGAGGCACTTCCTAGGGGGGCTGAATTTCCCGAAGGTGGACGGGGAGCTGGTAGAAGGGCTGGGGGCTCCGATCGGAATGGAAGAGATAGCGGAGGGTCTGAGGGCCATGCAGCAGGGTAAAGCCCCGGGGCCGGACGGGTACCCAGTGGGGTTCTATAAAAGGTTCTCTGGGATATTGGGGCCGCTGTTGATGAGGACATTCAATGAGGCAAGGGAGTGTGGGGTGCTTCCCCCGACGGTGTCACAGGCCACGATTTTGCTGATCCTGAAGCGGGACAAGGACCCGGAGCTACGTGGGTCCTACAGGCTGATATCCCTCTTGTATGTGGACGCCAAATTGCTGGCTAAATGTTTGTCCTCTAGGATTGAGGACTGTGTGCCGGACGTTATTGAGGAGGACCAGACGGGGTTTGTTAAGGGAAGGCAGTTGGTGGCCAATGTAAGAAGGTTGTTAAACGTGATCATGATGCCCCCGGAAGGTAGGGAGGTGGAGGTAGTGGTCGCAATGGACGCAGGGAAGGTTTTTGATCGAGTAGAATGGGAATATCTGTGGGAGGTACTGGGATGGTTCAGTTTTGGGCCGAGCTTTATTGACTGGGTCAGGTTGCTGTATCAGGCTCCTGTGGCAAGTGTACGGACGAATAGGACAACATCAGACTACTTTAGGCTGCACCGGGAGACGAGACAGGGATGCCCCCTCTCCCCACTGTTGTTCGTGTTAGCCATAAAGCCGCTGGCAATTGCACTGAGCGCTTCAAGGGGCTGGTCCCGGGGGGGGGGTGGATAAAGAGTCTCGCTGTACGCAGACAACCTGCTCCTGGATGTATCGGACCCAGCAGAGGGGATGGAAGAAATCATGAGGATTTGGGGGGAATTTGGCCGGTTTTCGGGGTATAAACTAAATATGAGGAAAATGAAAATGAAAATCGCTTATTGTCATAAGTAGGCTTCAATGAAGTTACTGTGAAAAGCCCCTAGTCGCCACATTCCGGTGCCTGTTCGGGGGAGGCTGTTATGGGAATTGAACCATGCTGCTGGCCTGCCTTGGTCTGCTTTCAAAGCCAGCGATTTAGCCATGTGCTAAACAGCGTGAGATGTTTGCGGTCCAGGCAAGGGGACAGGAGAGGCAACTGGGTGAACTGCCGTTTAGAGTAGTAGGGGGAAGCTTTCGGTAACTCGGCATCCAAGTGGCGCGGGAATGGGAACGGCTGCACAAACTAAATCTGACCAAATGAAGGACGATTTTTGGAGGTGGGGCGCGCTCCCATTGTCATTAACTGGGAGGGACCAGGCGGTGAAGATGACGGTCCTCCCGAGATTCCGGTTTGTTTTTCAGTGTCTCCCCATCTTTATTCCACAGTCGTTTTTTAAACGGGTCAACAAAGTGATCACTGGCTTTGTATGGGCGGACAAGACCCCGCGAGTAAAAAAGGGGATGCTTGAGCGGAGTGTGGGTGGGAGAAGGGAAGGTCTCCGACATCTACAGGGAACTCATGGGGTCAGAGGGGATGCAGACGGAGGAGCTGAAGCACAAGTGGGAAGAGGAATTGGGCGGAGAGATAGAGGAAGGTCTCTGGGCGGACGCGCTGAGTAGAGTCAACAACATGTGCCAGGCTTAGCCTGGTACAGTTTAAGTTTGTTCACCAGGTTCACAAGACAGTGGCCCGGATGAGCAGGTTCTTTGGCGTAGAAGATAGGTGTGCAAGGTGTGCGAGAGGACCAGCGAACCATGTCCACATGTTCTGAACATGCCCAAAGTTTAGGAGATTTTGGCAGGGGTTTGCGGATGTCATGTCCATGGTGTTGAAAACAAGGATGGCACCGAGTCCAGAGGTGGCGATTTACGGGGTGTCGAAAGATCGGGGAATCCAGGAGAAGAGGCAGACGTTCTGGCCTTTGCTTCCCTGGCAGCCCGCAGATGGATATTATTAGCTTGGAGGGACTCAAAGCCCCTGAAGTCGGAGACCTGGCTATCTGACATGGCTAGCTTTCTCTGTTTGGAGAAAATCAAGTTTGCCTTGAGAGGGTCAACGTTAGGGTCCGCCCGAAGGTGGCAACTGTTCGTCGACTTCTTTTTTGTAAAATTAATCGTCAGCAGAAGGTGGGGGTGGGGGGTAGCTTAGTTTAGTTAATAAAGGTGGGACTATGTATATAAATTCATGTACATTGTTTATTTTGTTGTTGTTAAACCAAAAATACCTCAATAAAATGTTTATTAAAAAAAAAAAGCAGTTTGAACTTTGGATGGCTTTATCTTTGAAGCAAAACCCATGCATTGATTTAATTGTTTAGCTATATTTGCAGATAGAACATCTGGATTAGAGGAAACATTTTCTTTCTGGTTTAACATTATGAATTGCTTTTAACATTTGTTCTTCACGGTTTTAGCATCTCCAGGGCTGGAGTTAAAATATGTTGACAGTAGGATGTAACTTGGTTTATGACTGCTGTATCTAAAGGAAACATTCTATTTGTTCACAATGAGATGTAAACTCTGGGGAACCCAAGGGAAGAACACTTGTCTTTAATCTATATCACTCTAGTTACAGAAGTGGGGTAACACAAGTTGACTTGTTCCTCCAGACAATGGAAGAGGTGAATTTGGACTATTTCCCAATATGGGATCCTGCAATAATGAGAAACGGGGATAAAATATGGAAAATGTTAATCTTTGTTTGCACAGTGTTATCAAGGCTTCAGGGGTATGACTCTTCTGGAAACAGTTCAATGTCACTTCAAGGACAAAGACGAGAAAGAATATCACCTGTGCCAGCAAAGCTCAAGGACTCCTAGGAGCCTGAGGGATGAGGGACTTCATGTTGCCTTCATGCTTCATTTAAGTATATATACTAGCTTGCTTCATAAATTCTGCTTGATTCATATATTCTAGTTATTCGTACCTTGTTAGGTCAAGCACAACTGAGGACCCTAGTGTTCGAAATTAAGAATTCGGAATGTATAACTTTTAATTAGAAGGATTTTACACCCCAAAATCCTAAAATCTTACAAAATCTTTTGAAAATCCATTACTGCCAGAGATCAAGTAAAATGATTTCATATTTAGATGCCTAAATCAAGTATTAACCATGCTTCTCTCACTTGAGATTATCTCTGGAATCTAATTAAACCTAATTTGCTGATGAATCAAGAGATATTAGAACTTGATTGTAAAGAAAATACTTACATGTGTTTTTCCACTTCCAGTCTGACCATATGCAAAGCAAGTTGCCATTCCTCTGTCAAATATTGTCTCCACCAGAGGTCTAGCTGTAAACCTGAAGACCAAAAATAAAATTTAAAAGCATGCATTCAAGAATCCCTCTCTGTTATTTATATTTGAAAAATATGCATCTTACCTCCCAGAGTTGATTTACAATTTCTGGTTAACATGCAGGTACTTCAGCTGTTTTGTTGTCCCTTCACCTTTACCCCAAACTTTCCTATGTTTTCCTCAGAAATATAGGAACGGGAGTGGGCCTCAAGCCTGCTCTGCCATTCAGTTAGACCATGCTTGATTTACATCTTAATTACATTTAATCACTTTGATCCATATCCCT
This sequence comes from Scyliorhinus torazame, assembly GCF_047496885.1. Classification (NCBI taxonomy): domain Eukaryota; kingdom Metazoa; phylum Chordata; class Chondrichthyes; order Carcharhiniformes; family Scyliorhinidae; genus Scyliorhinus; species Scyliorhinus torazame. The sequence goes on from NC_092709.1 coordinate 227,623,227, forward strand.
CAATAGCTTTGCTGACCTAAAATCTATCAATCTCAGCACTGAAATTTTCAACTGACCTAGCCAGCCCCTACAGATTTTTCATAGAATCATAGAATGATTACAGCTTAGGAGGTGGCATTCAGGCCATTGTCAGCTCTGCAACAGCATTTCACCTCGTCTCATCTTTTTCCTCATAGCTTCCACAAAATTTATCTTCAGATAAATATCAAATTATCTTTTGTAAGCTGGTGCTGAGGTAGAGCTGGATACCATTAGCGTACTTGTGTCAAAAGTCACACCGTGTTTTCAGATGACGTTGCTGAGGGGCAGCATGTAGCTGAGAAATAGGAAAGGGCTAAGGATAGATCCTTGAGGATGCCATAGCTAATGGTGCAGGAGTAGGAAATGAAATGAAAATCGCTTATTATTACAAGTAGGCTTCAAATGAAGTTACTGTGAAAAGCCCCTTCCCAAAGGGAAACCATTGCAGGTGATAGTCTGGATACAATTAGACAGATAAGGAATCGGAGCTGTGTAGTCTCACCTAGATGGAGTGGCAGTGGAGGAGGGTGGTGTGGTCAACCGTGTAAAAAGCTGAAGACAGATCTAGAGAGATATGGAGGGGTTGTTTATATTTGTTACAGCTACTTAGGATGCTACTTGTGAAAAGAACAGTTTTGGGAGCACAACAGGGGTAAAAATCCGGGGTGATTGGAGATTCAAACATGGAATTTGGGCACCAATTTGGGAGGTAACAACATGTTCAAGGAATTCAGAGGAATGGGAATTTGGAGATGCGGCTGTAGTTCACCGAGATGAATGCATCAATGGTTGATGGTGCTTTGAAGAGAAGGGTGGTGACAGATTTAAAGAACAGACTTTAACAATGTCAGCTAACATTGGGAGGAGGAATGGAAGTTGAGGGCCAGCAGTTAACTAGCAATTAGATTGTGCAAGCAGGAAGTGGGTCTTGGACAAAACAACACCCTTATCAAAATGAACCACAGCTTACTTAGCTATGTTACATTTATTCACCCGCTCTAAAAGACTATTTATGATTCCCCATGTTTAAGCCACATTAAGGGGAAGTGATGGCATAATGGTATTGTCACAGGACTAGCAATCCAGAGACCCAGGATTATTCCCGGAGGACCTGGGTTTGAATGCCACCATGCCAGATGGTGAAATTTGAATTCAATAAAAAAAATTAAACCATTGTTGATTGTTGTAAAAACCCATCTGGTTCATTAATGTCCTTTAGGGAAGGAAATCTGCCGTCCTTATCTGTCTGGCCTACACGCAACTCCAGAACCACAGAAATGTGGTTGACACTTCAAAGTCTTCACCGAGCATGCCATTCGGTTCAAGGGCAATTAGTGATGGGCAATAAGTGCTGGCCCAAACAGCGACCCCACATCCAATGAAAGAACTTTTAAAAATTAGTCATAGTCCTTGATCTCATTTTTTGAATTCACAAAACATCTTTGGTTCAGGGTTCTTATTTAATGGCTTACACTTAAAAACAATTTTTTTCTGCCGCTCCACTCAGTGGATCGAGTATTCTAATTCCACAGAAGAAAGTGGAATGATGGTTACCGCAATGCATCTTATTTCCTTCCTGAACCCTGATTTTCATTTCAATGTTTTTTTTTACTAATTACATGTTTTGGGGAACATGCATTGATCACCTGGATGGGTGCAGCAGCAGCATCACTTGAATTTCAACACATTTCGAGAAAGTTCACTTTCTTTCAAATTGTCATGTTTAGAGGGTGTTGTTCTACTGCACAAACTTGCAGATATATTTCTTGTGCTGGTGATGTTGCCACAACAGTATTACGTAAGCAATTCCAGGATATTGGCCCAGCCCAAACAAAGAACAATATATGGATAGTGCCTGACAGGGGAAAATTATGTGATGGTATTCCCACATGATTTCTACTCTTCTGGTTCTTTGATGGAAGAAATTGAAGGCGTTGTTGACTAACCTTATGGAGTTGCTGCAGGGCATCTTGTAGATTATGCACATTGCAGCTACAGTCCTCCAGTCATGGGGTCATTGGATAGAGGCCGCTAAGAGTGCTGATAAGTGAACTTTCTTGAAATATGTTGAAATTCAAGTGATGCTGTGCTGCACCCATCCTGGCAAGCAATGCACATTTCTTTATATGCTTGATTTGTAGATGGTGGAAAAACTTTTGAGGTGTTAGCCTGTAAAACACAGAGTACCCAGCCTCTGTTCTGCTAGTCACAGTATTATATGTTTCCAGTTTAGACTGAATAAATGGTGACCCCACAGAAATATTGATGTGGGAATTCAATTGAATGGCAATGCCATTGAAGGTCATCTCTCCTTTATTTGAGATGGTCATAACCTGTCACCAAAGGCCTGAATACTACCCAGTTCCTGCAATATGTTGGCAAGAACTGCTTTATAAAATAAATAATCTTTATTGTCACAAGTAGGCTTACATTAACACTGCAATGAAGTTACTGTGAAAAGCCCCAAGTCGCCACATTCCGGCGCCTGTCCGGGTACACAGAGGGAGAATTCCGAATTCTCAGCTGGTACGGGAATTGAACCCGCGCTGCTGGCCTTGTTCTGCGTCACAAACCAGCTGTCTAGCCACTGAGCTAAACCAGCTCTTATCATCAGAAGTTGTGAATGGAGTTGAACACTGACTCCTGACCTTAATGAGAAAGGAAAAGTAATTGAGGAAGCTGTTGAAAATGATTACTCTCACCTCTTCCCTGGTGTTCAGATCATGTCTAAGTTTCAATCTTGTTGATGAGTGGAGTCAAGTGATTTGGTAAAACCCAAATTCAGCACTGGACAGATTATTGGAGAACAGATATTGCTTGACAAGGCGTTGATAATTCCTGCCATTATTGGCAATTAGACGGTGGCTGACAAGACATTAATTAGCAGGGGTGAATTTGCCCAGTTTTGTGAAACTAGGTCATAACTAGGCAATATTTCACATTTGTTTCTTAGCTGTTAATGTTATAGCTATACTAGAAATGACTGACTAGGGAAGTATCTTCTCTGGTGTACATCATTGCAAACATGGGCAGCACAGTGCCTCAATGGTTGGCCCTGCTGCCTCACGGCGCCGAGGACCGGAGTTCGATCACAGCCCCGGGTTACTGTCTGTTTGGAGTTTGCACATTCTCCCAGTGTCTGCGGAGTCTCACCCCCACAACTCTAAGATGTGCAGGGTAGGTCGATTGGCCACGCTAAAATTGCCACTTAATTGGAAAAGAAATTGGGCACACGAAATTAAAAAATTATAGACAGAATGATGAGAAGGTTCATAGTCCTTACTGATTTTTTTACAAATTTACTTCAATACTTTGATAGGCTGATGGGAAACCAAGAAAGCCACTGGAAAGTATGAAAAATATGACTTGAATGGCTGCCTTGGTGGCAACTTTGATTATATTTGACATTGTGGTTTGAAAGATACTGGGCTGGATTCTCTGATCCTGAGGCTAAGTGTTGACGCCGTCGGAAACGCCGTCGCATTTCATGACGGCGTCAACACCGCCCCAGGATCAGCAACTCTGGCCCCTACAGGGGGCTAGCAGGGCGCTGGAGCGGTTCACGCCACTCCAGCTGACCCAGCCGTGGAATGGGCGCTGGGGGATGTGCGCATTTGCAGTGGGTCCGGCGTGAACCCGCGCATGCGCAGTCCCACCGGTGCGATTTCCGCACATGCGCGGTGTCTCCCTTGTCCGCGCCGGCCCCGACCCAGCATGGCGCAGGAGCACAGGCGCCGGCGCGGAAGAAAGGAGGCCTGCCCGCCAATCGGTGGATCCCGATCGCGGGCCAGGCCACATCGGAGGCCCCCCCCCCTCCGGTCGAACCCCCCGTTTCCCCCCCCACAGACTGCCCCTGGACTCTTCAACGCCGAGGCCCCGCAGGCTCAGAGAAGGTTAGAACGGCGCCGGCGGGACTCTTTTTTTTTTTTACGGCTGCTTGGCCCATCCGGGCCGGAGAATTGCAGGGGGACCGCACCAACCACGCCGGCTCCAATGGCGCCGATTCGGTGGGCATGGCGCGATTCACGCAGCCCGCCGGAGATTCTCCGACCTGGCGCGGGATCGGAGAATCCCGCCAAATATCTTGTGATTGACAGGTTTTATTTTAATAAAACATTAGAGATAATCATTAAAAAATATACTTCTGTGTAACAAGATGGGCAGATAGTAGATACAAAATTTTAGCATTGCCCAAGGGAGAAATATTTATGCCAAACACGCATTAGCAGTCCCCCTGGGTCGTCCACTCCGGATTGCTTCCACGTTTTTAACTATTTTCTTTCCCCTTTTCTCCCAGCCTCTCCTTCCTGGGTTTTTCTCTGTTCTGATTTTGCAATTACTTTTGAAAAATACATTTTACATTATTTCAAGTCAGTAAACATTGCTAATAGTCATTAAAAGGCTTTTTAAAATACCTGGTGTGCAAGATACTTTGGTGTAAAACTGCCCAAACAGCAACCTTGCTGTTCTCATAGTCAGTGCATTTCTGATTGACCATAAAAGTAACACTAAGTAGTAGGCCCATCTTTCATCAACAACTATAACTTTTACACCCGGTGAAATTGATAGTCTAAGGGAGCCTCAACAAAAATAGCAGGCATCAGAAGAATACAAGAACTGCAAAATAGGTTATGTCCCTATGTACTGGACTCTCACCAGAGAAAATAGTTTCTCTCAATGCATTCCTTTTATTACCTTAAACACTTCAACTAAATCACCCCTTCATCTTCTGTATTCAAGGGACTAAAAACCTAGTCTAAGTAACCTGCCCTTAACCTTTTCTGCCCCATCATGGACTTGAATGGTCAGTGATGTGTCTGACTCATTGTGTAACATAAAGATGTAAATATGATTGTCTCAATGCAAAACCTAAGCCAGCTAAAATTTGCATGTCCAATTTGCTGATTATGATGCAGAATGAAAGAAAGGTGATTAAAAAGGGAAATAAAATAATGAAGAAATAATAAAGATGGGGTGAGTGGGAGGAAAAATGAAGATGCAAACATAAAGGGAATTGGATATATGCTTGAAAGGAAAATTTGCAAGGATATGGGGAAAGTACAAGGGAGCAAGACTAATTAGATAGAACCTTCAAAGGGCTGACGCAATGGCTCAAATGGTGTACTTTTGTATTTATCATTCAGTGAACATCGCATCAAATACATTGCAAACGAAGTACAAGTCATGTGGACCATGTAGGTAAGGTAATAGGAGGGCTTCCAGTGACTGTGAAATTAAAGAAGTTATTTGCCACCATTGTGGCAGAAATGAGAGAAAAACAAAACAAATCCCAGGGCACAACAGCAGACTTTGGATTCAGTGTTCTTTTAAAACGATAAGTTTCAATGATTCAATGACACCAAAGCAGCGATACTTTGAAGTAAATCTTTCCAAAAGTATTTGAAGCTTTAACAAAAGAAAATATACTTACCTGCACTAACTTTCAACAGTTAAATCATCCTAGAGATCAATTCACGGAATTTCAGCTCAGTTTAGCTCAAGAGCATATTATTGCTTGATCATTTGCATTAACATAATCAACACCCATTTTCAAGTTTGTCAGTTAATAGGCAATGTTCCTTAAAAATAATAAATGTTGCTTACCTGTAAACCATTTCATTAGTAGCAGTTTCATCAAAGGCATAGTCAAAACGAAAAGTTTGGTTTTCTAAGTACTTTGTTAAATCCACTTTTTGTTTCGGTTCATGAACCATTACAACATCCTTACTGGGAATTGTGAGTACATCAAGATCTCGGATTGCATTTTCTGAAAGAGATTAATGCAAGGAGTTATTCTTCACTTCGCATGCTGCCGTGTTGGTTGAACAAATCTCTCTTCATTGGACAGGAATTTTCTTCCCAAAACAATGTTGAATCAGCTTCTTAAAACAGTTATTTATCATGAGGAATCATTCTGCATGTCTGATCACAATCACATTTTCTAAAAAGCGATCGGGTTTTGCGTAGTGCCAATGAAAGCTTCAGCACAGAGGTCAACCAGAAATAACTGAGTTCCTAGTGGCCCGAGGTTAAAAGTCCCGAGTTGAGCCCCATCAGCAGTATTACAAAAGCATCTGTCACCAGCCCCATCGAAGGGAATAAATGCAGGAGACTTTGATTCTAAGAACAATATCTTCCATTGAGTTGATTGTACAACTTGGCATAGATCTTGAGTCATGAGCCTAAACATAAGTAAAGTTACAGGTTCTGCAACTGCAGATTGTATATAAACAGTAACATTACCAAGGAGGAGCACACCGATAGGTATGAATCTAGAAATCAAGGACAGGATTCTGTGGGAATCGGCGGGGCGGGCAACTCCGGCGCCGAGGAGTGGCGTGAGCCATTCCGGCGGCCGCCCCAAAGGTGAGGAACTCTCCGCACCTTCAGGGCTAGGCCAGCACCGGAGTGGTTTGCGCCACGGGCCAGGACACAGTGGGGGCACCTCCCGGGACCAGATCCCCCGCGTCCCCCCCCCTCACCGAGGACCCCGGAGGCCGCCCGCACAGCCAGGTCCCGCCGGCAAATACCTGGTGTAATATACGCCGGCGGGACTGGCCGAAAAAGGGCGGCCACTAGGCCCACCGCGGGCCGGAGAATCGCCAGGGGGGGGGGCGCTGACAGCGGCCGCCGACTGGCGCGGCGCGACTCCCGCCCCCCGCCAAATCCCCGGCGCAGGAGAATTCGGCAGCCGGCGGGGACGGGATTCACGCCGCCCCCCGGCGATTCTCCGACCCAGCGGGGTGTCAAGAGAATCCCGCCCCAAATCTCTGGAATCTTCTAAACATGTTCAATCGGTTATGTGAAAGTAAGCATCACTGACATTTATTATTGACTACCAATGTTACAGAAAACTGCCTGATCCTGAATACCATCTTGAATTTCTCCATTTTTGGGCAAGTTACAAAGATAAGATCAGGAATAGGCAAGTAGTTTTAGTGAAAATGCAGCATAGCAAGTTACAAATACTGTAACTGATCTCCAAAAACAGGAGATAATTGATTTAATCTGCCAGTAGAAATACTAACTCCTGGTATTTCAGATTAAAATGAAAACTGGTCTTAAAAAATGATTATTTCACTAGTTTTTTAAAAACTCATTTACAAGATGTGGATGTCGCTGGCTTGGCCAGCATTTATTGCCCACTCCTTCAGATGGTGGTGGTGAGCTGCCTTCCTGAATGGCTGCAGTCCCTCAGGTACACCCACAGTGCTGTTAGGGAGGGACTTCCAGGATGGTGCCCCAGTGACAGTGAAGGAACAGTGATATATTTCCATGTCAGGATGGTGAGTGACTTGGAAGGGACCCTCCAGGTGGCAGTGTTTCCAGGTATCTGCTACTCTTCTCCTTCTGGATGGTAGTGGTCGTGGGTTTAGAAGATGTTGCCTAAGGAGGCTTGGTGAGGTACTGCAATGCACCTTGTGCAAATGTGAGGTAATGCATTTTGGAAGGGCTAATGCAGGTAGGGAATATACAGTGAATGGTAGAACCCTCAAGAGTATTGAAAGTCAAAGAGATCTAGGAGTACAGGTCCACAGATCTCTGAAAGGGGCTACACAGGTGGAGAAGGTAGTCAAGAAGGCATACGGCATGCTTGCCTTCATTGGCCGGGGCATTGAGTATAAGAATTGGCAAGTCATGTTGCAGCTGTATAGAACCTTAGTTAGGCCACACTTGGAGTATAGTGTTCAATTCTGGTCGCCACACTACCAGAAGGATGTGGAGGCTTTAGAGAGGGTGCAGAAGAGATTTACCAGAATGTTGCCTGGTATGGAGGGCATAAGCTATGAGGAGCGATTGAATAAACTCGGTTTGTTCTCACTGGAACGAAGGAGGTTGAGGGGCGACCTGATAGAGGTATACAAAATTATGAGGGGCATAGACAGAGTGGATAGTCAGAGGCTTTTCCCCAGGGTAGAGGGGTCAATTACTAGGGGGCATAGGTTTAAGGTGAGAGGGGCAAAGTTTAGAGTAGATGTACGAGGCAAGTTTTTTACGCAGAGGGTAGTGGGTGCCTGGAACTCACTACCGGAGGAGGTAGTGGAGGCAGGGACGATAGGGACATTTAAGGGGCATCTTGACAAATATATGAATAGGATGGGAATAGAAGGATACGGACCCAGGAAGTGTAGAAGATTGTAGTTTAGTCGGGCAGTATGGTCGGCACGGGCTTGGAGGGCCGAAGGGCCTGTTCCTGTGCTGTACATTTCTTTGTTCTTTGTTCTTTTGTTTTGTAGATGGTACACACGGCTGCCACTGTTCATTGGTGGTGGAGGGATTGAATGTTTGCGGAAGGGGTAACAATCAAACGGGTTGCAGGATGGTTTTGAGCTTCTTGAGTGTTGTTGGAGCTGCACTCATCCAGACAAGTGAAGAGTATCCCATTACACTCCTGACTTGTGCCTTGTAGACGATGGACAGGCTGGGTGGGTGGGGGGAGCGCACAGTTTTTATATGGCTAGTCCAGTTACATTTTTGATTAATGGTACATAACCCCCAGGATGTTAATAGTGGGCGATTCAGCGATGGTAATGTCACTGAATGCCAAAGGATTATGGTTAGATACTCTCTTGTAGGATATGGCCATTGCCTGGCACTTGTGTGGTGCGAATGTAACTTGCCACGTAGAATCTTAGAATTTACAGTGCAGAAGGAGGCCATTCGGCCCATTGATTCTGCACCGGCCCTTGGAAAGAGTACCCTACTTAAGCCCACACCTCCACCCTATCCCTGTGACACAGTAACTCCACCTAAGCTTTTTTGGGGGGAGACACTGAGGGCAATTTAGATGGTCAATCCATTTAACCTGCACATCTGTGCGCTGTGGGAGGAAACCGGAGCACTTGGAGGAGACCCACGCAGGCACGGGGAAAACATGCAGACTCCGCACAGACAGTGACCCAAGTCGGGAATCGAACCTGGGACCCTGGAGCTGTGAAGCAACACTGCTATCACTGTGCTACCGTGCCGCCCAAGCCTGGATATGGTCAGCCCAAACCTGGATATTGTTCAAGTCTTGCTCCATTCGGACATGGACTACTTCATTATCTGAGGAGTCGTGAATGGTGCTGCATATTGAAAATGAATGAAAATCGCTTATTGTCACAAGTAGGCTTCAAATGAAGTTACTGTGAAAAGCCCCTAGTCGCCACATTCCGGCGCCTGTTCGGGGCGGCTGTTACGGGAATTGAACCCGCGCTGCTGGCCTTATTGTGCAATCATCTGCGAACTTCCCCACTTCTGACCTTATGATGGAAGGGTTCATGGAGCAGCTGAAGATGGTTGGGCCTCGGACACTACCCTGAGGATCTCCTGCCGTGATGTCCTGGAGCTGAGATGATTGACCTCCAACCACCACAACCATCTTACTTTGTGCCAACCAGCAGAGGGTTTTCTTGAACTACTGCAGAGTTTTTAAATGTGCTATCACAGGTTAGGTGCAGCAGCGTAGTCTTCTCATTTGGAGTCAGCTGTAAGTTAATAATTGACTCTGAGGTCTCACCTCAAAAGAATTTTTCACCCAGCATTTCTTTCAAAATCTGAAACTTCTCCTCGCATTTACCAGTACTTCCCTGCATATAACACAGATGGGCTTTGCATTCTTATTTGCATTGGCAAAATTGACAATATCATACCTCAAGAAATCAACTTTTTACTGCTTTGTTCCTGTGTTAAGTATTTTCCTGTTAACCAGAGGCCCTGGAGCAGTGTACAGAGCTAACAGTAGCACTGCTCTGTCCTGCCCTGAACTGCTCAGGAGGTCTGTCCAGCAGATTCAGATGTGAGATCCTGGCCAATATGTGCACTGCCTGTGTTTGTCTCTGGCCGTCTCTTACTTGTAAGAAAATGATTCATCATCATAGTCTTCTTGCCTCTCTTGCCAGCGACTAGGAAATGGAAGTAGCGCTCCAACACGATTTGGTGCCAAAAACACATATATAGAGGGCGCTTGACGTCAAGTGTATGTGCAGGACGCGTGACCTGCTCACTGCTGCCGCTTCTGACCAGAAGACTGCACACAGCCTCATTTCCTTCTCATTTAAAATGCGTCAGCAGTCGCCATTCTCAATAAAAATGATTCTCCCGCGACCAGGACCACCACGGGAATGCTAACACACAATAGGCTTTCTTCACGGTTCTATCCACTTGGGTGGCAACTTTCAGAGATGTATGGACATGAACTCCGAGATCTCCCTGCTCCTCCACATTCTTCAGAACCCTATCGTTAACCATGTAATCCACATTTAAATTTGTCCTACCAAAATGAATCACCTCACACTTATCAGAGTTAAACTCCATCTGCCACTTTTCAGCCCAGCTCTGCATCTCTGAATAAAAAGATAAAGAAAACATGTAGAACAATGACAAAAAAGTAGTATAAAAAGGGGGACAAGGGGAGAAAATGCCTGGGAAGCTACAAAAGACATTACAGGGCTGGTTTAGCACAGTGGGTTAAATAGCTGGCTTGCAATGTAGAACAATGCCAGAAGTGCGGTTTCAAGTCCCATACCGGCCTCCACAAACAGGTGGCGGAATGTGGAGACTAGGGGCTTTTCACAGTAACTACACTGAAGCCGACTTGTGACAATAAGAGATTATTATTATTACATAAATGGTGTCTAGCATTTCAAAAAAAGGGCAGCATGGTAGCATAGTGGTTAGCACAGTTGCTTCACAGCTCCAGCATCCCAGGTTCGATTCCCAGCTTGGGTCACTGTCTGTATGTAGTCTGCACATTCTCCCCGTGTCTGCATGGGTTTCCTCCGGGTGCTCCGGTTTTCTCCCACAGTCCAAAGATGTGCAGGTTAGGTGGATTGGCCATGCTAAATTGCCCATAGTGTCCAAAAGGTTTAGGTGGGGTTACTGGGTTTCGGGGATGGGGATGGGAATGAGGTGTGGGGCTTGGGTAGGGTGCTCTTTCCAAGGGCCGGTGCAGACTCGATAGGCTGAATGGCCTCCTTCTGCACTGTAAATTCTATGAAAAACTTCAGAAAAAGAAAATCATGCTTGAGAACTGAAGGTTGATCGACCATCTAAAACGTCAACTATTTTTCTCTTCAAAGATGCTGCCTGGGTTGATGGGTATCTCCAGCATTTTGCTTTTTATTTCAGATTTCTAGCTGGTCAGCAGCCGTCGAGCACTGAGTGGAGCAGGTGAGGGGCAACTCAACCAGAACTGCGGGCTAGCCAGCAACACCGGGTGAGGTGGCAGGCGAAAGCCGTGAGCCATGGTGAGCCAACTGATCAGCTGGGTGCAGGCCAGCCAGCAACAGCGAGGTGCCGAATCAAGCATGAGGAGATAATGAGCATGGCAGGAGCTGCCTTGAAGATCCAAGGCGAGGGTCATTTGTGAGAAAACAAAATCACTAGCATTTTGAAAATAATCAGGTCTTTTATGAACTGCTTTACTTAACAAAAAGGATATTCTTAAGGTAATCACCTTTTTGAAAAAGCATTGACACCAAGGTGGTATTTTCCCCATGTGACTCCACTTGTTAATCAGCCCTGCAGTGAATGCCGACAGACTAATGGTGGGATTAACCATTTAAAAAAATAAAATGTAGAAATTAACAAATTCCTAAAAGTGTAAGCATGGGGCAGCACGCTTGTGCAGTGGTTAGCACTGCTGCCTCACGGCGCCAAGTACCCTGGTTCGATCCCGGTCTTGGGTCACTGTCTGTGTGGATTTGCACGTTCTCCCAGTGTCTGTGTAGGTCTCACTCCCACAACTCAAAGATGCTCATGTATTTGCTTTGTTTGGCCACTTGTTCCGCACTGTAACCAATCACTGTTTGTCGATATACCATTTGTCAATGTTCTCTGTTGATTATTCTTTTTGTCCACTATGTAAGTACTGTATACGTTCCCTCGGCTGCAGAAAAATACTTTTCACTGTACTTCGGTACATGTGAAAATAAATCAAATCAAAATGTGCAGATGGATTGGACACGCTAAATTGCCCCTTAATTGGAATTTTAAAAGAAAAGTATAGCACATTGTTATTTTGTATAGTGTATTTTCAGGGCTCGAGCCTTAGGGTTCTGTGGGCAAGAGTGGGTGGGGTCATAAGGGGCGTGACATCATGTGTTTGTGTGTGTGGGGGGGGGAGGTGGCGAAATGAAGGTGAGCCCGGGGCCCCACAAAGTATAAATCCATTTCTGCATTTCAGTGAGGTGCATTTGGACGGTTTACGATGTTGAAAAGGGCTATAGAAATGCAAATAGATATCATTAACAGCCAAAATATTTTCCAAATAAAGTACCTCAAGGTGAGCATATCCACAATTTTTCCTTGGGAATGTGTCAATATAGAGACATAGCTAATTCCGAGGGAGAAGTCATGCTCAGTTTCAATTATTGCCCGAGAATTAAAAGTCATCTCTGCTCAGTCAATAACAAGGTGGTGATCAGGAGTCCCAAAGCAAAGAGACCATCGTTTTGTACAGGAATGTTTGATAGAAAATTAAATATCAGACAATAATATAATGCAAAAAAGTCTAGAACAAACAATTTGAAAGTGAGAGAGAAAATCCTCTTGTGGGCATTTTTGGAAAACATTCCGCTGATGCTGATGAAACTTTCAGCAATGTCATACCAACATATCCATGAAATTTCACACCACTATGACATACTTCCAGATTGACCCATTTCCAAAATTACAATAAACTGGATATTTGGAATAAAACATGGCTCCTTTCAAAAATTGCCTTTTTTCTACCTACTACTTCTCACTTTCCTGCTACCTTGTTAGTTCCTGTCTGCTACCTGATGAAATTCTGCCTGCCTCCTGGTTCCTTAATGCCTGTTGCCTCCAGTTTCGTCTTAATGCTCTGAAGGGCACAGTTTCTGGAAGAGGGAATGTGAGCATATAGTTTTTATATCACTTGCATTAGCAACTACAGAACTACAAATAATCACTACAAGATTTAAGATCTAAAATACCAGTTATTACAATAGACGTATGCAATATTTATTTCACAGTAAAGAACAGCACGGAATTAGATGCAACTTGCGACATAAGTCAGTAATTAGTTGGGAGGCAGATAGGGATAAAGACAACATTCTCAGTTAGGCAGGATGTGACAAGTAGAATGCCCAGGGATCTATTCTGGGGCCTCAACTTCTCAATTATTTCCAATGCAATACCATGGTTAAGTAGAAGTGATATATATGGTACAGGCCAGGCACTAATACATAGAGTCATAGAATTTACAGTGCAGAAGGAGGCCATTCGGCCCATCAAGTCTACACCGGCTCTTGGAAAGAGCACCCTACCTAAGCCCACACCTCCACCCTATCCCAACAAACCAGTAACCCCACCCAACCTCTTTGGACACCAAGGGTAATTTAGCACGGCCAATCCACCTAACTTGCACATCTTTGGACTGGGGAGGAAACCGGAGCACCCAGAGGAAAACCACGCAGACACGGGGAGAACGTGCAGACTCTGCACAGACAGTGACACAAGCCGGGAATCGAACCTGGGGCCCTGGAGCTGTGGAGCAACTGTGCTAACCACTGTGCTACCATGCCGCCCTACTGTGGTACTGTGCTGCCCGTGCTGAAATACGGCAGGTAACGGTGCAAAGGCAGCACAACAAAATAAAAAAACATCTGAAAGGTGTGAGTTAAAGATTGGCTTCAAGTTCCACTTATGAATGCTAGGAGTCCTGGAATAAAATGGGAGAACTAGAGTTATTTGCTGGAGAGGAAGGCCACAACATCGTTGGTATTTGAGACTTGGTTCAACAACAGCACAGGTTGGCAAACAAAGGGATACTTTGCAGACATAGAAAAAAATTAACTGGTAGTGATTACCTTTATGTGAAATAAAATGTGATAAAAGAGACAGACCTATCTAATCAAGTGCAGAATTTATGCGGGCAAGAGGCACACAGGGATGAAAACTTAGTGAACAGCTGCTATAGATTGCCACGCCAACGGCAAGCAATTACAATTACATCAATCAAATAAGCAGGGATCTTTAAAATCAGTTAACAGATTTTTAGGGGGCAGTGAATACCAGCTGATAGTAAAAACTAATTCCCACTCATTTTAAATATATTTTGTCTTGCAAAATTAGTTGCAGAGAATAAAAAGAAGAAGCAAATGCTGTGCAACCTTTTTTTTTTTAAACAAAGGAAAAATGGACCTGGGTCATTTTAAGCCCTGCAATTAGGGCTACTCTTCTTATTTAAATACAGCACCAAACATTAGGCTTCATTCCAACTTTAGGTATAAGGACAAGTACACCGAGATAATTACCCCACCGATAGCAGAAGACTAAAGACCATCAAACTTTGATTAAAGTAACATATCAAGATGCAATTGTGCGTGAATGATAAACATAGGTACAGGAGGGGTGAAAATATGTAAAAGCTGCCTGGTAATCAGTGACCTTGTAGAGCAAGGTATACGCACTTACAAATGCAGACAAATTTTAAGAGATTTTGCAGGTGGGTTAATAATGCTTACGGTCAGGATATCTTACATCTTCAGGAACCAGAGCTGAAGAATACAAATCAGCAGCAGCATTGTTACAATTGGAGACATACAGAGTACAGCTAAAGAAAGCAGAACCATCTGTGTTAAGATTAGCTATAAAACAAATGAGAGATCGCATTAACAGACATCAGATACCAAAACTGCAAAATGTAAAATGTCCCAGAAAAACATTCTCCAAACCAGAGGCCGGTCTGGAAAAAGACGTAGGTTCCTGGCCATTTGCTCACAAGTGGATAGCCATGAGAATCAGAAGTCAAATACTTGCATGATTGTGAGCTGTTTAGCTGGAGCTAGACTTGTACGTACTGAGGCAAAGTTAGAAATTATACTGAAGGGAACAAATAAAAACAGCTCCATGATAACAACATGGTGAGAAATAATACAAGGGCCTTAAAGCCAATTTATTAGAATTGTGTCAAAACCGAGGTGGAGAATACAAAGTAATCTTCTCAGGTATACGTCCAGCATTTGATAGAGGAGGGTGATGTCACCAAAAGTGAATGAGTGGCTGGCTGGCAGTATGGGACAAAGAAAACGATCCCGGACCTCTCAAAGCGTTTTGCAGCCAATTCAATACTTCTGAAGTGTAGTCACCGTTGTAATGTAGGAAACATGACAAGTCAATTTGTGCACAGCTAGTTCCCACAAATAACAATGTGTTAGTAACCGGATAAGATAGAGACAGATAGATTCTTGACAAGAGGTTAGGTGGGAACGTGGAGTTGAGGGCACAATCAGATTTGCCATGATCTTATTGGAATGGTGCAGCAGGTGCATTTGGCAGAATGACCTACGTCTGCTCCTAATTTGTATATTAATCTGTTCTGATTAAGGAATAAACATTGTCCAGGACACTGTGGTTACTAATTTCCGTGCTCATTTTTGAAACAAGGCAGAGAATTTTTACATTTACCTCAGGGGCAGACGAGAATATCAGCGTTGATTTTTGTTTTAAAGTCCAAAAGTGAACTTGGAACCTTGTAAATTAGAGGCGAGAGGGCCACCAACTGAGTCACAGCAGACACATAGAACATAGTAACACAAAATACATCTTTCAGTCCAGTGAGCTAGTGGGCAAAAAGAAAAGTTGCAGTCCCATGGAGAATACAAATTAGTACTAGTGTTACTACAGGAGACAAATACATAGTAAAGGGTTAGGAAACAAAACTATCTGTGTTAATATTGGTTCAAAAACAGAGATTATATGATCAGATTGCAGATAATACTCAAGGAAAAATAAAAGTTGATTCTGTGAGAGATAGAAAATTACAACACAAACTAATCGTTTTAGCATTAGAAATGTACAACGTACAAATTATGAGCAGGAGGAGGCCACTCACCCCTTTGAGCCTGCTCTGCCATTCAATAAGATCATGGCCGAGCTGTTGAAACCTCCACCCCTCATTCCTGCTTAACCCCCGATAACATTTCATCCTCTCCTTCTACTATAAAAATATTCAAAGATTCTGCTTCTACCGCCTTTTAATAAATAATCTGAACAACAAGGACCAATGCAGGAATCATTGTCATTTATAATTTACATTTATGATCTGGACTGTGGAATCAAAAGTACTCGTTCTGAACTTGAGGATAACACCCAACACCAGGGGCTGGTTTAGTACAGTGGGCTAAACAGCTGGCTTGTAATGCAGAATAAGGCCAGCAGCACGGTTCAATTCCCGTACCGGCCTCCCAGAACAGGTGCTGGAATGTGGCGACTAGGGGCATTTCACAGTAACTTCATTGAAGCCTACTTGTGGCAATAAGCGATTATTCTTATTAGTTTTGGGAAGAGGACAGGATGATGGCGGGAGATAGTCAATAATAATAATCTTTGGGGCGGCATGTGGCGCAGTGATTAGCACTGGGACTACGGCGCTGAGGACCCGGGTTTCACCCCCACAACCCAAAGATGTTGCTGGTTAGGTGGATTGGCCATGCTAAATTGGCCCTTAATTGGAAAGAAAAATAATTGGGTACTCTAAATTTATTTTAAAATATAATAATCTTTATTGTCACAAGTAGGCTTTCATTAACACAGCAATGAAGTTACCGTGAAAAGCCCCTAGTCGCCACATTCCAGCGCTTGTTTGGGTACACGGATGGAGAATGCAAAATGTCCACATTACCACGTCTTTCGAGACTTGTGGGAGGAAACCGGAGAACCTGGAGGAAACCCACGCAGACACGGGGAGAATGTGCAGACTCCACACAGACAGCGACCCAAATCGGGAATCGAACCTGCGACCCCGGTGCTGTGAAGCAACAATGCTGACCACTACCATGCCGCCCACCTACCGCGCCGCCCACTGAGGAGAATACTGAGAACAGCAACAAATTAGAGGATGGTACACATAAACTAGCAGAACAAGCAAATAATTGGCAAATGAAGTTCAGCATAGATAAATGGGATGCAGTACATCTTGGTAGGAAGCAAAGGGAGGTCACTTATTGGAAGGTACAAGTTAAGATCAGGTAGAGGGTCAAGGGGATCGGAGTACAATTACACCAATCGCAAAAATTTGCAACACAGGTTAGAAAGTTAGCACAAAAAAGGCAAACCAAGAACTTGATTTTACTTCCAGAAGAATAGAATTGAGTACTAGGGAAGCTACGCTATCATTCTTTAAAAAAAAATAGATTTAGAGTACCCAATTCATTTTATTTTCCAATTAAGGAGCAATTTAGTGTGGCAAATCCACCTACCCTGCACATCTTTGGATGCGGGTGCAAAACCCACGCAAACATGGGGAGAATGTGCAAAACTCCACACGGACAGTGACTCAGAGCTGGGATCGAATCTGGGACCTTGGCACCGTGAGGCAGTGCACCCTCACCTGCGGCTTTCCCAGCTGCATGGGATGGCTTCAACAGGAAGTCCCATTGACAGCGGCGGGAGCAGAGAATCTCGCCGCCAGCGAATGGACTGACGCCTCCCACCGCTGAGCAATATGCAGCTGGAAGACCGGAGAATCCCACTCAGGGATCTTAAACATAAATGTACTGATTCTTATATACAATGGAAGAAGTGAATCAAAACAGATGCAGCTGTTTGTTATCAGTGACTGCAATTTATAAGGAATAGATGGAGAAATCTAAAAAGGTGGTAACAGAAGTGAAAACATGATCTTGGAATGCAGTAAAATGTCAACTTTCAAAACTTATGCAGGTGTCTCACAGAAGTCTCGTGATACAATTTACTATCGTACAAAATAATGGCCGTGATTCTCCGGCCCCGCACACTCGAGCACAAATCATTTTAGGATCAGAGAATCGCTGGGGATGGACCACAGCATGGTTACAGCGGCAAGAACCCCTTTCAGGATGTCCCCAGCAGTTGTCTGGAGATCAGGGCAACCTTTAAAAAAGGCAGCCCGATCTCAGAAAGCCGGCCTTGCCGGTGAGCTTAGGCCCAACTCCCAAAATAAATTCCAAGTGTGGGTGAATTGCGAAATGAGTTGCACTTAACTGCCCAGCGGGCATCTCACTGGTTTCCCCGCTGGGGACAACATTTAGAAATTTTTTGGGTGAATTGTGCACCATATCTTAGAATCCCTGCAGTGCAGGAGACCATTCGGCCCATCGAGTCTGCACCAACCCTCTGAAAGAGCACTCTATCTAGGCCCACTCCCCCACCATAATCCCGTAACCCCAGCCAACCTTTGGATACTAAGGAGCAACCTAGAATGGATAATCCCCCTAACCTGCACAGCACGGTAGCATAGTGGGGCACAGCACGGTAGCATAGTGGTTAGCACAGTTGTTTCACAGCTCCAGGGTCCCAGTTTGGATTCCTGGCTTGGGTCACTGTCTGTGTGGAATCTGCGCGTTCTCCTCGTGTCTGCATGGGTTTCCTCCGGGTGCTCCGGTTTCCTCCCACAGTCCAAAGATGTGCAGGTTAGGTGGATTGGCCATGATAAATTGCCCTTAGTGTCCAAAAAGTTCAGGTGGGGCTACTGGGTTACGGGGATGAAGGGGGATAGGGTGGAGGTGGGGCTTAAGTAGGGTGCTCTTTCCAAGGTCCGGTGCAGACTCGGTGGGCTGAATGGCCTCCTTCTGCACTGTAAATTCTATGACTGTGAAAGGAAACCAGAGACTCCCGGAGAAAACTCACGCAGACACAGGAAAATGTGCGAACTCCACACAATCACCCAAGGTCGGAATCAAATCCGTGTCCGTTTTTAAATGGCGTCCCAATCTCGCGACCCCCCCGAACAAATAAAAAACTGTTAACCAACAGTGTGAGCAAAGCATTTGTATTACAGGTAGAGTTATGGGCCAGGGTTTTGTAACTCCAAAGTATATTATGAAGTCCATCTGACCTACAACCTTTATTTTGTATTTGGCTAGGATGAGCACAAGAGCCTTTCCTTCAGGTGTGATTTAACAGTCTTCCTAGACACTTTAATCAAAACAAGCTTTATTCTAAGAACTTAGTTAACATTTATAGAAACACAGTGAGAATTTGTATCAATTACAAACATAAAGACACCACCCAGCTACAATAAGCTATGAAAAATACTTAATGAATTCCCCCTTATCTGTTCCAATACAAAAACAAAAACCCCTTTTCAAGGGCGTGGCCCAGCACTCTGCATTCTCACTTGAATAAGACTGGCTTTTCTTGAGATTCTGACCCTGTCTCACCAGCAGGTTTAAACCTTTCTGGAAAGCAAACTATATATTTTAAGTTACCAAAGCAGGTCAATGGGTTTTTTACTGGAACAGATATTTAAAATGAAAATAGAGAGACAGGCCAAAACACTTATTTTCTCTGTCTGTAGTCCACAGCAGTCAAAACTGAAAGCAAAAGTAAAAGCCCTCATATAGCCACAGCTCAGTTCCACCCACAAAACGACATCACTGAAGCCATGTGATAAGACAAAAACCTTTCTTAAAGGGACACTCCCATGACAGTAGATAGAGGGCCATGGAAAGACAGCAGGGCAATGGATA
The DNA here is from genome assembly GCF_047496885.1 of Scyliorhinus torazame. Taxonomy (NCBI): domain Eukaryota; kingdom Metazoa; phylum Chordata; class Chondrichthyes; order Carcharhiniformes; family Scyliorhinidae; genus Scyliorhinus; species Scyliorhinus torazame. The sequence continues at coordinate 227,642,708 of NC_092709.1, forward strand.
ATTTTATATTGCCCAAGTAAAGAACCAGAACAGACATAATGAGATTAGTAGCCTTCTTCTATATTGTAAACCTTTATGGTTCTGTGGATTTTCAGATATTCATCCAAAGAGTTAGAGCACAAATCCCAGAACATGATAACGTTTGTGTAAGGCACTGTTCAGGGCCACACCTGGAGAACTGTAAGTTTTGTTGTCATACTGCATGACAAATAACCAGGCATTGGAAAAAGAGAGGTCACCAAAGCAAAGATTATCTAAAGGCATTTGAGCTACTATGAGAGCTTCACGGGCATAAAAATGGTTATTCTTGAGAAGGCTTGGAGATAATATTCAAGATTGAAAGGAATTTACAGATTGAAACCCACCAACCTTTCCACAAATTACAAAATCTGATGGCATGCTCAGAAGCTCAAGAGATAATGTGTAAACAGTTGTTACCGCAAAACCTTAAGCAGGGAATTATGAATGCGTGGCATCGTAAAGGTTTGACTGACAGGTGTACCCATTGAAGATTTGTGCCTGATTGGAAAGAAGGCAGGATAATTAACTCCAGTGAGCAACCGGGATTGTAAGTTTCAATGTGTGTGTCGTTCATGAGACAGTCTGAAGCCATTGTGCATAAAAGTCTAGTCAATAGCCAATAGTGATTTGGAAAGTAAGCAACTGCATTTTGGAGAACAGTCTTCTATTGCGGTTTAGTGCAGGCGATGCATCTTTGCTGTTTATGACACGTAACGGAAGAAGTTTCTCCTGACTACCATTTTACATTTGACTAGTATTCTTTTAAAAGCGTTATATTCAATAAATGTTGCTAATTAACAGCCCGAACCAGTATGAAAGAAACAATCACCAAAATCAAGAAGTTAATGTAATGGTGTGTGATATGTGAGTAATAAAAGATTTTATTCCCAGACCGTGGGTCTAGCCACACCCTATTCCAAGCTTCACTCATTATTGCCCATTTACAGCACATTCTTGGGAGGAATGGGAGAGTGGGGGAGTAGCTCAGTATTGTAGCGATAAGGCGATGATTGTGTTAAAATGACTGATTGCAGGCATGATGGGAAGTTTTGGTAAACTTGAAGTGAAGCCGTTAACCTATTTAAAGGACAGTTTGCAATGCACTGATCAAAAGTTTACAGGGAAGTTTTGGTAAATTTGAAATGAGACCGTTAACCTATTTAAAGGACAGTTTGCAATGCACTGATCGAAAGTTTACAGAATACACCTGTGACCACAATGTCTGAATATTGAGGAACAATGTCTGGAATATGAACCTGTGGTTAGAAGAAAGACATTTAACTGTTAACAAAAAAAGTTTTTTAAAAAAAATCAAGCATTGAAGATTTTGTTTTTAGCGACAACCTAGGAACAACCGGCGCGAATGCAGTGAGCCCGAGTAAAGGCTCAGAGAATAGAAGAGACCTCCGCGAAGAATTTGGCCAATTCAGTTCAAAGCTACTTATGTCTGAAGCCGAGAGTCGAGACAAATTGTGATAGAATAAGATTTGAATACATGATGTATTTGATGCAAGTTTAGTGAATAAACAGCGTTGAATTATAAGTTCAGTGTAGATACGTTTGTTTGATATGCAACTGTTTGACCTCTTGTGAAGATACAGAGCCAGAAATGGTCAACAGTATAGAAACGGACCAGTGGCACATCAACTCAAGAAAACAGCGAAAACTCTAAAACTTGAAGTGTTATTAGTTAAAGTGATCAGTTGCATGTACTACAAAGTCTTGTGTTAAAGGATACTTTAATTAGAGATCAATAAGAGTATGGATAAAATAATGGGATCGATTTGCAGATTAAAGATAACTAAAAATGATATACCTTTCTTGTTTAGTGGTCGTTTTCTTACACAAACACATATTCTTTGTTCATCGATCTAAAAGGAAAACAAAGTTTCAGTTGCAGCACCAGCTGTTCTAATCATGCATTCAAATAACTTCTCTTAGATTCATTACAGTGCAGAAGGAGACCATTCGGTCCATCAAGTCTGCACCAACCCTCCGAAAGAACTCTACCTAGGCCAATTTGCCAGCTTACCCTACCTATCCCCTTAATCTAACCTGTACATCATTGGACACTAAGGGGATATTTAGCATGACCAATCCACCTAACCTGCACATCTTTAGGCTGTGGGAGGAAACCAGAGCACCCGGATGAAACCCACGCAAACATGGGGAGAAAGTGCAAACTCCACACAGTCACCCAAGGCCGGAATTGAACCTGTGCCCCTGGCACTGTGAGGCAGCAGTGCTAACCACTATGCCACCCATTACATTGATGCCACACAAGTACCAGGTGCACCTAAACCACATGGACTTCAGCAGTTCAAGGCAGCCGCTCAAACCACCTTCGCAAGCAATAATTAGGAATGGGAAACAAATGTTGGCCTAGCCAGTGACATCCACATCCCAAGTGAATAAGAAAAATGCTTCCAGGCCAGCAAATCAAACTTGCAGACCTAAACAGTATGGTCACTTAGAACCACTTTGACGACTTCCGGGTGCGGCGATGACCAGCTGAGTCGCACGTTTCGGCAGCTCCCGGTGGAACGGACTTTTGGGCTCTTAATAAGAGCCCCAACGGCAATTTTAACGGCTAAAAGTACTGTGCGGTGAACCAGAAGGGAATCCCCCCTGGATACGGATGAAAAAAGGAGAGGAAGGTGGCCGGATTGCGGTGGATCCTTTAGAGCAGCGGCAAGGAAGGCAAGCAAAAACCAAGATGGCGTCGGAAGGTGGCAGTTTAATATGGGGCCCTGAACAACAAGAGTTTTTGAAACGCTGCGTGGAAGAACTCAAAAAGGAAATGAAGAAGGAGCTGTTGGCCCCGATATTACAGGCGATCGAAGGGCTAAAGGAGGAGCAAAAGACCCAGGAGCGGGAGCTTCGGGTCGTGAAGGCAAAGGCTGCCGAGAATGAGGATGACATACAGGGCCTGGTGGTGAAGACGGAGATGCACAAGGCACACCATAAACGATGTGTGGAAAGGCTGGAGGCGCTGGAGAACAACGCGAGGAGGAACAACCTAAGGATTCTTGGTCTTCCTGAAGGTGCGGAGGGAGCGGACGTCGGGGCATATGTGAGCACAATGCTGCACTCGTTAATGGGAGCGGAGGCCCCGGCGGGTCCGCTGGAGGTGGAGGGAGCATACCGAGTGATGGCGCGAGGACCGAGAGCAGGAGAAATTCCTAGAGCCATAGTGGTGAGATTCCTCCGTTTTAAGGACAAAGAGATGGTCCTTAGATGGGCAAAGAAAACTCAGAGCAGTAAGTGGGAGAACGCGGTGATCCGTGTATACCAAGACTGGAGTGCGGAGGTGGCGAGAAGGAGGGCGAGCTTTAATCGGGCCAAGGCGGTGCTTCACAAAAAGAAGATAAAATTCGGAATGCTGTAACCGGCAAGACTGTGGGTCACATATCAAGGGAGGCACCACTACTTTGAGGCGGCGGATGAGGCGTGGACTTTTATCGTGGAAGAAAAATTGGAATGAGCGGGTTATTAAAAAAAAAAAAGAACGTTTGAAACAAAGTGGTGGGGCGAGTATGGGGGGCGAAGAGGGGGGTAAAAAGGGGGAAAGAGGAGTTTTATGTTATTAATCCTGCGATGTGGTAACTTTTCTCTCTTCCACAGGAGGTGGTGGGGGGAGGAAAGGAGGTGGAGGAGATGGGGCGTTGGCCATTGGGGGCGGGGCCAAGGGGGAAGCGCGGGCTCGGTTCCCGCGCTATGATAATCATGGCGTGAATAGGGAAGCAGGAAGGAGGGGGCGTCGCACGGTGCGAGCCGAGGTCACGGGGGGAAGCCGAGGTCGGCCAGAGTTTGCTGACTTCTGGGAGCAACATGGGGGGTGTAACTACGCTAGTGGGGGATCTAGCGGGGGGGTGGGAGGGGGGAACTATTGGGCTGCTGCAGGGGAGAGGGGGGAGCTGGTATGGGGTGGGATGGGCGGGGGGGTACCGCCTGGGGGGGACACAGCTGCGTGGGAACCGGGTGAGGAGCTGGAAAAAGGGGATGGCTAATCGACAAGGGGGGGGGGGGGGGTAAAAAGCCCCCCAACCCGGCTGATCACGTGGAACGTGAGAGGGCTCAACGGGCCGATAAAGAGGGCATGGGTACCCGCACACCTTAAGAAACTTAAGGCAGACGTGGTTATGTTACAGGAAACGCACTTGAAACTGATAGACCAGGTGAGACTACGCAAAGGTTGGGTGGGGCAGGTGTTCCATTCGGGGCTAGATGCGAAAAACAGGGGGGTGGCTATATTAGTGGGGAAGCGGGTAATGTTTGAGGCAAAGACTATAGTGGCGGATAGCGGGGGCAGATACGTGATGGTGAGTGGCAAACTACAGGGGGAGACGGTGGTTTTGGTAAACGTATATGCCCCGAACTGGGATGATGCCAATTTTATGAGGCGTATGCTAGGACGCATCCCGGACCTCGAGGTGGGAAAGTTGGTAATGGGGGAGATTTCAATACGGTGTTGGAACCAGGGCTGGACAGGTCGAGGTCCAGGACTGGAAGGAGGCCGGCAGCAGCCAAGGTGCTTAAAGATTTTATGGAGCAGATGGGAGGAGTAGACCCGTGGAGATTTAGCAGACCTAGGAGTAAGGAGTTTTCATTTTTCTCCTATGTCCACAAAGTGGCATAGTGTAGGTTAGATGGCTTTTGTTTCGGTGCAACATCGTGGGCCGAAGAGCCTGTACTGCGCTGTATTGTTCTATGTTCTATGTTCTAAAGTCTATTCGCGAATAGACTTTTTTGTTTTGGGAAGGGCGTTGATCCCGAAGGTGAGGGGAACGGAGTATACGGCTATAGCCATTTCGGATCACGCTCCACATTGGGTGGACTTGGAGATAGGGGAGGAAACAGAAGGGCGCCCACCCTGGAGAATGGACATGGGACTAATGGCAGATGAGGGGGTGTGTCTAAGGGTGAGGGGGTGCATTGAAAAGTACTTGGAACTCAATGATAATGGGGAGGTCCAGGTGGGAGTGGTCTGGGAGGCGCTGAAGGCAGTGGTTAGAGGGGAGCTGATATCAATAAGGGCACATAAAGGAAAGCAGGAGAGTAGGGAACGGGAGCGGTTGCTGCAAGAACTTCTGAGGGTGGACAGGCAATATGCGGAGGCACCGGAGGAGGGACTGTACAGGGAAAGTCAAAGGCTACACGTAGAATTTGACTTGCTGACAACGGGTACTGCAGAGGCACAGTGGAGGAAGGCACAGGGTGTACAGTACGAATATGGGGAGAAGGCGAGCAGGTTGCTGGCCCACCAACTGAGGAAAAGGGGAGCAGCGAGGGAAATAGGGGGAGTGAGGGATGAGGAAGGAGAGATGGAGCGGGGAGCGGAGAGAGTGAATGGAGTGTTCAAGGCATTTTATAAAAAATTATACGAAGCTCAACCCCTGGATGGGAGGGAGAGAATGATGGGCTTTCTGGGCCGGCTGGAATTTCCCAAGGCGGAGGAGCAGGAAAGGGTGGGACTGGGAGCACAGATTGAAACAGAGGAAGTAGTGAAAGGAATTAGGAGCATGCAGGCGGGGAAGGCTCCGGGACCGGATGGATTCCCAGTTGAATTTTACAGGAAATATGTGGACTTGCTCGCCCCGCTACTGATGAGGACCTTTAATGAGGCAAAGGAAAGGGGACAGCTGCCCCCGACTATGTCTGAGGCAACGATATCGCTTCTCCTAAAGAAGGAAAAGGACCCGCTGCAATGCGGGTCCTATAGACCTATTTCCCTCCTAAATGTAGGTGCTAAGATTCTGGCCAAGGTAATGGCAATGAGGATAGAGGATTGTGTCCCGAGGTTGGTCCATGAGGACCAAACTGGGTTTATGAAGGGGAGACAGCTGAATACGAATATACGGAGGCTGCTAGGGGTAATGATGATGCCCCTACCAGAGGGGGAAGCGGAGATAGTGGTGGCGATGGATGCCGAGAAAGCATTTGATAGAGTGGAGTGGGACTATCTGTGGGAGGTGCTGAGGAGATTTGGTTTTGGAGATGAGTATGTTGGATGGGTGCAGCTGTTGTATAGGGCCCCAGTGGCGAGTGTGGTCACGAATGGACGGGGATCTGCATACTTTCGGCTCCATAGAGGGACAAGGCAGGGATGCCCTCTGTCCCCATTATTGTTTGCACTGGCGATTGAGCCCCTGGCAATAGCATTGAGGGGTTCCAAGAAGTGGAGGGGAGTACTTAGAGGAGGAGAAGAACACCGGGTATCTCTGTATGCGGATGATTTGTTGTTATATGTAGCGGACCCGGCGGAGGGGATGCCAGAGATAATGCGGACACTTCGGGAGTTTGGAGAATTCTCAGGATATAAACTGAACATGGGGAAAAGTGAGTTGTTTGTGGTGCATTCAGGGGAGCAGAGCAGAGAAATAGAGGACTTTCCGCTGAGGAAGGTAACAAGGGACTTTCGTTACTTGGGGATCCAGATAGCCAAGAATTGGGGTACATTGCATAGGTTAAATTTAACGCGATTGGTGGAACAAATGGAGGAGGACATCAAGAGATGGGACATGGTATCCCTGTCACTGGCAGGGAGGGTGCAGGCGGTTAAAATGGTAGTCCTCCCGAGATTCCTCTTTGTGTTTCAGTGCCTCCCGGTGGTGATCACGAAGGCTTTTTTCAAAAGGATCGAAAAGAGCATCATGAGTTTTGTGTGGGCCGGGAAGACCCAGAGAGTGAGGAAGGGATTCTTACAGCGTAGTAGGGATAGGGGGGGCTGGCACTACCGAGCCTAAGTGAGTACTACTGGGCCGCCAATATCTCAATGGTGAGTAAGTGGATGGGAGAAGAGGAGGGAGCGGCGTGGAAGAGATTGGAGAGGGCGTCCTGTAGGGGGACTAGCCTACAAGCTATGGTGACGGCCCCATTGCCGTTCTCACCGAAGAAATACACCACAAGCCCGGTGGTGGTGGCGACTTTGAAAATTTGGGGACAGTGGAGACGGCATAGGGGAAAGACGGGAGCCTTGGTGGGGTCCCCGATAAGAAATAACCATAGGTTTGCCCCGGGGAGAATGGATGGGGGGTTTGGAATATGGCAAAGAGCAGGAGTAATGCAACTGAAAGATCTGTTTGTGGATGGGAAGTTCGCAAGGCTGGGAGCGCTGACCGAGAAATATGGGTTGCCCCAAGGGAATGCATTCCGGTATATGCAACTGAGGGCTTTTGCGAGGCAACAGGTGAGGGAATTCCCGCAGCTCCCGACACAAGAGGTGCAGGACAGAGTCATCTCAAAGAAATGGGTGGGGGATGGTAAGGTGTCGGATATATATAGGGAAATGAGGGACGAGGGGGAGATTATGGTAGATGAGCTGAAAGGGAAATGGGAAGAAGAGCTGGGGGAGGAGATTGAGGAGGGGCTGTGGGCGGATGCCCTAAGTAGAGTAAACTCATCGTCCTCGTGTGCCAGGCTAAACCTGATTCAATTTAGGTGTTACACAGGGCGCATATGACTGGAGCACGGCTCAGTAAATTTTTTGGGGTAGAGGATAGGTGTGCGAGATGCTCGAGAAGCCCAGCGAATCACACCCACAATTTCTGGTCATGTCCGGCACTACAGGGGTTTTGGGTGGGGGTGACAAAGGTGCTTTCGAAGGTAGTGGGGGTCCAGGTCGAACCAAGCTGGGGGTTGGCTATATTTGGGGTTGCACAAGAGCCGGGAGTACAGGAGGCGAGAAAGGGGGGGGGGGGGGGGAACCTGAAGGATTCTCAGGGTTGTTAATATACATGTATAATATGTATAGGTCGTTGCTATAAATAATTGTATATTGGACTGTTAAATCATATTTTTGGAGCGTGTTTATCTGAGACAAGGCAGTTGCCATTTAGTTTTAGTTTTTGTTATATATTATTTATTCTTTGTTTATAAAACAGGTCATTGTTATTTATACGGTTATATTATTGTGTAAAGGATACACAATGTACTGTGATGGTTGACCAAATTTCAATAAAATATTTTTTTAAAAAAAGAACCACTTTGACACAAAATCTTCAGAAGGCTGACTGGCACATAGTGTGTAACTGTGGCTGCTTCCTGTAATGCTACGTAAAATTATTGCAAAGCTACAGAAAATGGACGTAGGGTGAGAAACTAACAAAAATAGGCACACTGTATTTTTTAAAAAATAATGTGACTCTTCTGTCTCACATGAGTTGGATTGCCTCACAATCACATGTTTCATAATCATATGATTAATGATCACAAATGGACTGTATGAAAGTATAAATTGAAGCAAATAGTCAGAAATACAAATTTTACTCCGAAGTACCAACATGCCTCTGCAAAACTCAAAGACTTTTCTTCACATTAAAAAAATATATTAACACTGAAAGTTACTAAGCGATTTGTTAAAACTGCACAATAATCATAGAAAGATGTAAAAATGTGACCATTACTTTTATATCTAAAAAGCATAGACTACTCTCATGATATTGTGAAACTTTAAAAATAAAATGCACCTACAAATTACTTTAAATAATATTTAATCATTTAAAATTGAACAAAACAAACTTTTCACAGCCTTTTACACTGGTAATCTACTTGCTTAAACTTTTAACTTACAGGATCAGCAGCTGTAAGGGGTCGATAGTCAAGACTTGATCTAAATTCTCTTATCATGCACATAATTTCCCAGTTTGGATTTGTAGAATCAACATCCTGTTATATTAAACATACAATTATTGAAGTAATAACAATAACAAGATTACATGAAGTAAAAGACAACAATTTACATGTAACACTGGTTTTCCAAATCATGTGCTTCAACACATGAATAATAATAGATAACACTTTCTGGAAAACCATTTGCAAAAAGGGGACTCAATAAACTATTTAAGGTTTTGGAGTGACAAATTATTGTCTCACAGGTCAGTTACATCCCAATACTTCTTAACATTGCCTGCTGTGAAAGGAGCTAAAGCTGATGAGAAAATGCTGCATCGAATGGGAAAGTTGCAGAATTAGAGTCGCAAGAATAAACCGTGGGGGAAACAAAAAACTTGAGGGTATTAATATTTAATCTCATTTCATCCTCTAAGCAGAAAATCATCGGTTTGATTTTACGGGTACCAAATGTCTTATAGTATTTTACCCAAATTACCATTCTTTGTAGGTTCCTACTCAGCATTTTTTGGCATTCGGTAATAGCCTTTAGAAAATCAGAGGAAATTATGCGCTCAAAACATTTTCATCCAAATATTAGACTATCGAGGTGGGGCTTTGGCATTTTCCTCCTGTTCTACATCAGGGACAAGGGTAATCATAATATCCTAATGCTACCCAGTCTTGATCAGTTAACTCAGGAAGAAGTCCTGAGATTAAACCTGGACTTTTCTTGGTTATTATAGCGCTGAGTCACTTTCATCATTAAGAAAGACATTATATAATATGACTTTTTAAAAAATAAATTTAGATACGCAATTAATTTTTCCCAATTAAGGGGCAATTTAGTGTGGTCAATCCACCTACCCTCCACATATTTGGGTTGTGAGGGTGAAACCCACGCAAACTCGGGGAGAACAGGGAGAATGTGCAAACTCCACACGGACAGTGACCCAAAGCCGGGATCGAACCTAGGACCTCAGCGCCGTGAGGCAGCAGTGCCAAACATTGCGCCGCGTGTTGCCCTATAATTTGACTTTATCAAGTTAATAATAATAGAAATTCTGAACATGCACATCACATGAAGCTTGCTAATTCCTAACCACTTTTCTGTTTATTTTATTTGCTAAGAACCCTGATGTTAAATGCGGGGTATCTCAAAATCCTGAAGGTTATCTTGCTTGGAACATTGGTTCTTAGTGGTGTATATTTTCAATTTGGTATACTGCGAGAAAAGATGTGCAAACCAGGGAGGAATAGTCCAGTCATTTTGTCATCAATTAATAAAGCATATTTATTAACTTAAAAGAAAAAACATTCAACAAGAAGGACTATAACACAATACAACACTTAATCACACTGATACACAGTATTACATGGCACAGTATTACATGAAGTTACCCATGGTTACCAACTGCCTACGTTTCCTGAACTGTAAGACGCCATTTGTTCCCATACAAGATCCAATATTATATAACTATGAGCTATAACTATGAGCTGAATCCTGCAGATAATTACCGCACATAGGTTATTTGGCCACATTTTGGAAAACCATCTTCAGTTTCAGCGAAGGCGAAATCTTCTCAATTCAAGTTTTGGATCTTAACCAGATGCCCATTTAACAATAACTTGCTATGGGGAAGGGAAACTATTTCTGCAGCTGAGTGTGGCTGTGATGATAGCTCCACTGTGACTTTCTCCAGTTACTGTGCAATGAATATATCATTTTTCCTCTTTGATGTTAGCCACCTTGTAGATTCGGCTTTTAGTATTGAAGTTACCTCTTCTATACCCAATTTGTTTTCCCTCGTCACATAAGTGAACATTTGCTTTTCTCACTGACATGCTAACTTGCATGTTAAAATCCCTTTAGACAGCTGCCGTTATTAACTCACTTTTTTACTTTATCCCAATTTCATTTTTTAAATCTTAATTTCCCCCAATTCCTAACATACTAGGATCTAATATGGCAGTAAAAATTTCTGCAAACAGTTCAGAAGAGAAGAAATTCCAAGTGATTGCATGAACAACCCAGCTTCTTTTAGCATCTGAACATAATCTATCAAGTGTTGCAAATTACCTGTTAGATAAGTAAATAATGGCAAAGAATAAACAAGTAAAAAAGTAAAGTCTACCAGTGTTGAAACTCAGGGTATGGGTGAAAAAAGAAAACATTTTGTGCAATAAATAATTGCAAACCTGAGCTCTTTTTTCTCTCATCTCTTGTTGCTGTATTCGCCTCTTTTCACGTTTTTCCTGGAGTTTTTCAACTTCTTTCACACAATTTGATTTTCTGCGTGCTGAAAGATTAATGTATCAGAACAGTTCATATGTATTTTGTCAGTCAGGTGAAAAAACTGGCTAAGTAACAGTTATTTTAGAAGCACTGTAAGCACGTGCAATTTTGACTCTAAACACTAAGAAATTGCATGACTAATGATGAAAATAGATACCTATGGTTTCACATATGTTTTGATACAACAAAAAATGTATCTAACTTGTCCAAACCAAATAGATTTTTCAAGCTTCTAATTACAATCACAAAGACCTTAAAATTCTGTGCTGTAATCTACAAGTTCACACTAATTACAGAGTCCCAGTTATTCATTCTCTTGTAGGAATGTCATCACACAAGAACACAATACCAATTGGAAGTGCGAGCATGGCAAGTGTCTCAAAAACTAGGAGGGGTGAAAAAAATTAATCAATGCACATCTAAGGCAGAAGGACAGAATGTGGGATACACATTTTTCGCCAATACAGAATAAGCAAAAAACTATTAGCTACCTCAGGACATTCTTTTATAGCCTGCCTATGTTATGCATTGACCAGAAGGAACAGGGATAGATTGCGTGGATAAAAATCTAAAAATAACAAATTTAAAGTTGTTGCTGTAGATTCAGGGTTATAAACAGTTACAAGCTATAAACTAGTCCGTATTTGGCCAGTGTACACTGTAGATGCACATTGCTGGCATTCAGGGATTTTCCTGAAATTGCTATCATTATCAGGGATTTTGAATTTGTTTATTTGGTTGGATTTTATGATAAGAATAACAGTGACGCCAACATTGCTCAATATTATAAATTGGGTTGCAACTTCTGGGTCTGAAAATGTCCAGTTAAAAGCGCAAATCCAAAAGATGCTGTCAGAAATACTTCGATCTCCACAGGGTGCATTGCTGCAGTCCTCAACTGATAAAGACTCCGCATTTAAATGAATGCATCTGTGTGAACTTGGAGTACCTGCCCATTAGTTCTACACTAAAATTGCTGTAAAAAGGTTTGAGCAAGTACATTCAGAAATAACAAGCTTTTAGGGCAGCATGGTGGCGTAGTGGGTAGCACTGCTGCCTCACGGCACCGAGGTCCCAGGTTCGGTCCCGGCTCTGGGTCACTGTCCGTGTGGAGTTTGCACATTCTCCCCGTGTTTGCGTAGGTTTCGCCCCCACAACCCAAAGATGTGCAGGGTAGGTGGATTGGCCATGCTAAATTGCCCCTTAACTGGAAAAAAATGAATTCGGTACTCTAAATTTTTTTTTTAAATAATAAGCTTTTAAACAGTGTGAAAAATACCAATTACTGAACAGCCTCTGGTCCAAAGTATGTAATTTTAGAAATGTTGAGTCTCATTCCCTGTGGTGGCACGGTGGCACAGTAGTTACCACTGCTACCTCACAGCTCGGACACAGATTCAATTCCAGCCTTGGGTGTCTGTGCGGAGTCTGCACATTCTCCCTGTGTCTGCGTGGGTTTGCTCTGGGTGCTCCGGTTTCCTCCCACAGTCCAAAGATGTGCAGGTTAGATGGATTGGCCCTTCGTGTCCAAAAGGTTAGATGGGGTTACAGGGATAGGTTGGAGGCGTGGGCTTAAGTAGGATGCTCTTTCCAAGGGCTGGTGCAGAGCTGATGGGCCGAATGGCCTCCTTCTGCACTGTAAACTTTATGATTCTATGTTTTATGAGAAGATAAATAGCATTCAGGATTTAGAAATTAAAATTAGAACTTAAAATAAATTATCTGCCAGCCATTTTTAATTCATCTACCTTCCCCAATCTTTAACTTTGCTTTCTGTATACCATTTAAATCAAATTTATATTTCCCACTTTATATTCTACATGTCTCAGTGAGGATTTGTCAATTTGATTGGAAGAAACTTGTCCTTTTTATCTACTGTGGAGGGTGATGTGCTGGAATAGATGACGGATCCCAGCCCACCTGACACACCCATTGCCTGACACCCCCGCACCCCCGTTTCTCTGGCTAGCCCGCTCCAGCCCACCCCTCAAACGGAGCACCGAGGCAGGTTGTAACAGTGGTAACAGATGTTTAATGTGTTAATGTGAACAAATATTTACAGATTTGTGTCCTAGCCATAACTAAACCATACCAACTTAACTAGTGTCTAACTTTCTGGCCTTAAGGACCTTAACGTTACAGCTTGGTGGTTCCCCAGACGGTACAGCAGGAGTGGAGGCAGCATGCTATGATTCCTGCCCTGCGACCTGGGTCCCTGTTGGCAGCCGCCTTCTGGGGCGACTAGGCCTGAATGGGCCCAGCGGCTGCTCGGGTGTCCCGGGTGACATGGAGTCGCTCTGCTCTGCCCGCTGGTGCAAGTGGAGCTATCTCGAAGCTCCCCTGTCACCTGGCGCTGCCAGTCCTGGTGGCCTGCTCTAGTCTCGACAAGGGCCCGCACGCTCGCGGCCATGGAGCACACAGAGTGGACCATCTCCGTCTGGGACTGTGCCACATCACCCATTGACTGTGGCATCACCTTCAGGGTTTGTGTCACATCAGCCGGTGACTGCGCCATCTCCCTCTGGGACTGGTCCACATCCCACTGTGTCTGTGCCATGTCAGTCAGCACCTGGGCAATGCCGCCTGTGAGGGCCACAAAGAATCCAGCACGAGTTTGTAGAGTCAAACAAAAAGTAACTTTATTTACAACAATATGTACACATCAGCAGTAGTCCACCACTGCTTCCTTCTCTAGCCGGTACCACACTGGCCAGTTCTATTTATACAGATGTAACTACTAATAATTGCCCCACACCCCCTCATTGGGGGAGCTCATATGGGATAACCAATAGTCCTCAGCCAATAAGATTCAGGCAGGTGATAACAGCCAATGTTCCCAGCCATGGCCTGCTGTGACTGGGCTGAGCGGCGTTGCAATGTCCAGGTGGCTCTGGCACATGGTTGCCTGTGAGATGGCAACCCTGTCCTGGGCCTTGGCCACCTCGGCCAGCACCTGCACAGAATGCCCCAGGCCTTGGACATGCTGATCCATAGCCGAAACCAATGCCTCCACCGCGGATGCCACCTATGTAGTGTTCGCCTGGGTGGCACGCATTGTCGGCACCACCTCCTGCTGCTGCACGCGGTTGCCGATAACCCCTCATAACGTCCCTGGCTCTGTGGCTGCATCTCCACTACAAATGGGACTGTCCATTCCAGAAGCCAGAAACATGTCTGGACGGCAGCTAGTCCCAAGGGTCGGCCTGCCCTCCGATCGTCCACCCCCTCACGTGGCGGTCTGCAAGTTGGATTAAAACAACGCTGTTTCAAGTCTCCTCTCCCCAGCATACTCCTGGCAAATGTCCAAGCGATCGGAAACAAGCTGGACGAGCTTAATGCTAGACTTACCTCTCAGAGGGAAGCAAGACACTGCTGTGTGCTCTTTTTCACGGATACATAGCTCACCCCTGCCTTACCAGACTGCGCAATACAATCTGACGAATTCTCAATATACCAGGTGGCCTGCATGGCGTCATCGGGCAAAGCGATGGGTGGAGGGGTTTGCCTCCTCATCAATTCTTCCTGGTGCTCTGAATTGGCAACCTTGGCGAACTACGGCTCCCCTGACCTGGAATACCTGACTGCAAAGTACTGCCGTACTACTTTCCATGGTAGTTCAATTCAGCCATGATCAGAGCGGCTGCATCCCACCACAGGCTGAAGTGAAGAAGACGCTTGATGAATTGTACACCGCTTTCAATAACAATGAAACAGAACACCTTGAGGAGGTGTTCATTGTGGTCGGCGAGTTCAACCACGCCAACCTCAAGAGTGTACTGCCAAAATTCCACCAACACATCTCCTGTCCCACCAGGGGCGCCAACACTCTCGACCAATGTTACACAAAATCAACGGCGATCTATCCCCTGACTGCACTTCGGAAATCGGACCATAAGACGGTGCTCTTTCTCCCGGCATACAAACAAACACTTAAGTGGGAGAAGCCGGTTAAGAAGGTCGTGCAGTGCTGGTCAGAGGCAACAGAACAGGCAACAGAAGAGACTGGTCCATATTTAAGAATTCAGCAGCCAACCTAAACGAGTATGCTACCACTGTCACAGACTTTATCAGCAAGTGTGTAGAAGACTGGGTGCCAAAGAAAGTAGTACTTACATTTCCCAACCGGGAGATTGACCCCTACTGAAGGCCAGGTCTGAGGCGTTCAAGACAGGCGACCCTGACCATTACAGGAAATCCAGGAACGACCTCCGCAAAGTCATCAGGGATGCCAAGACACAATATCAGACTAAGCTAGAATCACAGACCAATCACACAGACTCTCGTCGGTTGTGGCAAGGCTTAAACAACGTAACGGGTTACAAAGCAAAGCAGAGTGGAATTTCCGGCAGCAGTGCACTCCTCCCCGATGAACTCAATGCATTCTATGCTCAGTTCGAGCAGGAAACCATCAAACCGTTGTCAACTGCCCCAGCAGCCTCAGACACACCCGTACCTACTGTCACAGCATCCAAAGTCAGATAGGCCTTCTTGAAAGTGAACCCTTGGAAAGCGGCGGGTGCTGACGGGGTCCCTGGCACTCAGATCCTGCGCGGACCGGCTGGCAGGTATGTTCGCAGACATCTTCAACCGCTCCCTACTCCGTTCAGAGCTTCCCACCTGCTTCAAGACAACCACCATCACATCAAAGCCAAAGAAGAACCAGGCAACGTGCCTCAACGACTATAGTCTAGTGGTCTTGACATTGATCATTATGAAGTACTTCGAGAGGTTTGTCATGAGACACATCAACTCCATACGCCCAGAAGGCCTTGATCCACTGCAATTCGCATATGCCACAACCGGTCCACAGCGGACACCATCTCCCTGGCCCTACACTCATCCCTGGAGCATCTCGACAACAGGGACTCCTACGTCAGACTCCTATTCATTGTCTACAGCTCTGCCTTCAACACCATAATCCCAGCCAAGCTCATATCAAAGCTCCAAAACCTAGGACTTGGCTCCCCCCTCTGTAACAGGATCATCGACTTTCTGACCCATAGACCACAATCAGTAAAGATAAACAACAACACCTCCTCCACGATAGTCCTCAATACCGGGCCCAACAAGGCTGCGTACTTAGCCCCCTACTATATTCCCTATACACACACACACACGACTGTGTGGCAAAATTTGGCTCCAACTTCATCTACAAGTTTGCTGATGACACGACCGTTTTGGGTTGGATCTCGAATAACGATGAGTCAGAATTCAGGAGGGAGATAGAGAACCTAGTGGAGTTGTGTAATGACAATAATCTCTCCTTCAGTGTCAGCAAAACTAAAGAGGTCATGGACTTCAGGAAGCAAAGTATCGTACATACCCTTGTCTCCAGGTGGAGATGGTTGACAGCTTCAAATTTCCTAGGTATGCATATCACCAGCCATCTGTCCTGGTCCACCCACCTCGACGCTACGACCAAGAAAGCACAACTCCGCCTATACTTTCTTAGGAAACTAAGGAAATTCAGCATGTCTACATTGACCCTTAACAACATTTACAGATGCTCCACTGAAAGCATCCTATCTGGCTGTATCACAGTCTGGTATGGCAAATGCTCGGCCCAAGACCGTAAGAAACTACAGAGAGTTGTGAACACGGCCCAGTCCATTATGCGAACCCACCTCCCATCCATTGGCTCGGTCTACACCTCCTACTGCCTTGGAAAGCGGGCAGCATAATCAAAGAATCCTCCCACCCGGCTTACTCACTCTTCCAACTTTTTCTATCGGGCAGGAGATACAAAAGTCTGAGAACACTCACGAACAGATTCAAAAGCAGCTTCTTCCCACCAGACTCCTGAATGGCCCTTTTATGGACTGATCTGATCTCTTCACACATCTTCATCTTCTCTACTGAGTAGTACTACACTCCTGTATGCTTCACCCGATGCATGTGTCTATGTAGTTACATTGTGTATTTATGAATGCCCTATTTTTTTTCATGTATGGAATGATCTGTCTGGACTGTACGCAGAACAATACTTTTCATTCCACACATGACAATAAACAAATCCAATCCAATCCAAGCAGGCTTCACCATTCTTTTGACACTTCTAGGCCAGAGAGCCCAGCGTAGGCAGCTTTGCAGAGACACCCTGTGGCCAAAACATGAATGAAATGAAATGAAAATGAATGAAATGAAATGAATGAATGAATGAAATGAAATGAAAATCGCTTGTCACAAGTAGGCTTCAAATGAAGTTACTGTGGAAAGCCCCTAGTCGCCACATTCCGGCGCCTGTTCGGGGAGGCTGGTACGGGAATCGAACCGTGCTGCTGGCCTGCCTTGGTCTGCTTTAAAAGCCAGCAATTTAGCCCAGTGTGCTAAACCAGCCCCATGTAACCGCATGCACGCTAACCAGTCATTTTTAAAAATAGCAACTATTATGTTACCAAAGTTAATTGGTCTATTGCTGATGTGACCTAAAAGTCGGTATTGTAATCTTGAAAAAGTGCTGTAAACAACTGATACAAGATGCATTTTAAAATTAAATTACATCACCTTTGATTTTAGTCGACTGCCTGTGGCATTGCATATTGTAAGTCAGACTATGATAGTCTTAACTATCTTGATTACAATTGGTATTTCTCTCTTTATTGCTCCTCTTCCCTGAACTCTTTTTTTCTTCTCATCTTCAGTTCCCTTGTTGTTACTTTTTGGTGGGCAGTCAGGTATGGAAAGGATCTACTACCCAAAGAAGTATTAATAAATTTGACGGTTGTGGACAAAATGCAGCCTTCTGTAGGTTCCTTCTGAGTACATGTCTAACCCATTCATTCCATTAATGTCCAGTACCCTTTCACCTTTTCCTTTCACTATTCCTTTCTACAGTCACTGCACTCCCATTGCTACCCACTTTCCTGCTTACCCTTAATCTGCCATCAATTGCCCCGTCCAACCAAAAAGTAGTCTCTCAAACAATGCTTCCTTCTTTCTACTCATTTGCCCTCAAAGACTTTATTTGCTTTCAAAGTTCAATCAGCATTTTGTAATGTCGTGTTAGAATGAGAAAATACACTGCTTATCTTTGTTTCATAGTTATTATGAAATTAGAACATGTTTCTTGTGTCAGCCATTAGTATTGACATGTTTCATCAAAATTCAACTGCTATTTATTTTCTCACCCTGGTTTTCAAATCCTTTCATGATCTCACCCCTTCCCATATCCTAGGTCCTCCAGCCCTACAAGACAATTCATTGCTTAAGTTCATCAATCATTTTTTTTCCCCCTCAATTCTAGTTAAACGTTTTACAGAAATATCATTTACAGAGGATAAATAAAATAAAAGTTAAGAAAGCACTTGAGGATGGTTGGAGCCCAGTTGCAAGACTGAACAGAGTAGTGTGCCACACGGATCAATCAGTGCTGAAGCCTCGACTTATTACAACTTATATAAATGACTTGGATGAAGGGACTGAAGGCATGGTTGCTAAATATCCTGACGACACAAAGATAAATATAAAAATAAATTGTGAAGAGGACGGAAGGAGACTGCAAAGGGATATAGCTAGGTAAGGGAGTGTTTGAATGGGCAAAAATCTGGTAAATGGAGTATAATGTGGAAAAATATGAAATTGCTCATTTTGGCAGGAAGAATAAAAAACTTATCATCTAAATGGTGAGAGATTGGGTCTGGGTGTCCTAGTGCATGAATAACAAAAGTTTAGCATACAAGTAATAATAATAATCTTTATTGTCACAAGGAGGCTTACATTAACACTGCAAGTAATTAGAAAAGCTAATAGAATGTTATTGTTTATTTTGAGGGGAATCGATTACAAAAGTAGGGAGGTTATGCTTCATTGTACAGGACATCAATTAGACCATATCTGGAACACGGTGTACAGTATTGGTCTCCTTATTTAAAGAAAGACATAAATGAGTAAAAGCAGTTTAGAAAAGGTTTACTATACTCATACCAGGAATGGCCAAGTTGTCTTATGAGAAAAGGTTGGAGAGGTTAGGTTGTATCCACAAGTTTAAAAGAGTAAGAGGCGACTTGATCAAAACCTTTAAGATCCTGAGGGGTACTAACAGGGTGGATGAGAAGAGGATGTTTCCTCTTATCAGAGAATCGAGAACTGGGGGTCACCATTTAAAAATAAGGGGTCACTCATTTAAGATACAGGAGGAGGGGAACATTTTTCTCTCAGAAGGTCGTGAGCCTTTGGAATTCTCTTCCTCAAAAGACAGTGGAATCAGAGTCTGAATATTTTTAAGGCAGAGCTAGATAGATTCTTGATTAACAAGGGGGTGGAGTGCATTGGGGGTAGGTAGGAATGTGGGGTTGAGGTTAAAATCCGATCAGCTGTGATCTTATTGAATGGTGGAGAGGCTTGAGGTACCGAGTGACCTACTCCTGCTCCTAATTTGTATGTTTCTGTGAAGAATGGAAAATATATAGAAATAAGAACAGTGAGTGTTACTTGAAAGTAACAGCACTGTTGTTCAATTATCCTCCACCCTATAGCCTGCTTCACCTTCGTTTGACTCTTGACCTTGGTGTCCTGCAGAATTTCACACCAGCTAGTGTATTTCATACAAGACACAATCATATTGTACTTACCTGGTGGTGCAAAATCTTTTTTTCCAGGCTGGGCTGGTGAGATATCAGAAGCACTGCCATTCTGATGAGTAGCTAAAGAATGCTCTGGAAGCTGACTTGGTCTTGATCGGGTTGATGCAACTGAGAGAATAGAAACACAATTAATTGCAGTTCGACAAATTTTCTCAACACATTAAATAAACCACACAATTAGTACAAAATAACTGTAAAACCTTCCAAGCTCAAGCTGAAACAACGCAAACTACGTCCTAATTATTCTGAACAAGACCTCGGTAAAGAAAAAAGGCACCCACAGTACTTTGTAATTGTAGTCACTGTTGTATCCAACTAGTTAAAACCTGGAAATATCAGCATAGTACACTTATTTATATTGATATTTCTTCACTGGCAGTATCGATATTGGACCAATGGTTGGTCTGATGTAGCTGTAGGTCGTTTTTGGGAAGGAAGTGTTGAGGTACAGACAAGGATGAATATTAACTCCATTTTTGTGTGCAATCCAAGTACATATTTGCGCAAATTCATATCAATTTGCTGCCAAACTATTCTTTTTTTAATCCATTCCTGGGATGTGGGCATCACTGGCTAGGCTAGCATTTATTTCCCTTCCCGAATTACCCTCGAGAAGATGGTGGTAAGCTGCCTTAATAATAATCTTTATTAGTGTCACAAGTAGGCTTACATTAATACTGCAATTAGGTTGCTATGAAAAGCCCCTGGTCGCCACATTCCGGCGCCTGTTCGGGTACACAAAGGGAGAATTCAGAATGTCCAATTCACCTAACAGCACATCTTTTTTTCCAGGCTGGGCTGGTGAGATATCAGAAGCACTGCCATTCTGATGAGTAGCTAAAGAATGGAGGAAACCGGAACACCCGGAGGAAACCCACGCAGACACAGGGAGAACGTACAGACTCCGCACAAACAGTGACCCAAGCTGGAAATCGAACCTGGGACCTTGACGCTGGTGCTACCCACTGTGCTACCGTGCTGCCCCAAATTTAAGCAATTCTTAAATTGCTGCTGTCTATATTCCACAGTGCTGCTAGGGGAGAGTTCCAGGAATTTGACACAGGTACAGGTGAATGAAGGGCGATATATTTCCAAGTCAAAGTGGTGCATGACTGGGTGGCAAATTCCAGGTGGTGCTATTCCTGTTAATCTGCTGCCCTTATCCTTCCACATGTTAAGAGTTTGTGGGTTTGGAAGGTGCTGTCTAAGGAGCCTTGGTGAGTTGTAGAAATGCATTTTGTAGGTGGTACACATGGCTGCCACTGTGTGTTGATGGTGGAGGGAGTGAGTGTTTGTGGATGATTTGCTAATCAAACAAACTGCTTTGCCCTGTATGGTGTCAAGCTTCTGGAGTGCTGTTGGAGCCGCACTCATCCAGGCAAGTGGAGAGTATTCAATCACACTCCTGACTTGTATCTTGCGGGATGGTGGATAAGCTTTGGGGAGTGAGGAGGTGAATTACTTGCCGCAGGATTCCTAGTCTTTGACATGCTGTTGTAGCCACTGTATTTATATGGCCAGTCAAGTTCAGTTTCTTGTCAATGATAACCCAAGGATGTTGAGGGGGGGATCAGTGACAGTAGTGCCATTGAATGTCATGGAGCAATGGGTTAGATTCTCTTTTGGTGGAGATGGTCATTGCCTGGTACTTGTGTGGTGCAAATGTTACTTGTATACAGACACATGTAGGGCACCCGTAGGGCAGCACGGTATCACAAGTGGATAGCACTGTGGCTTCACAGCGCCAGGGTCCCAGGTTCGAATCCCCACTGGGTCACTGTGCGGAGTCTGCACGTTCTCCTCGTGTCAGCGTGGGTTTCCTCCAGGTGCTCCGGTTTCCTCCCACAGTCCAAAGATGTGCAGGTTAGGTGGATTAGCCATGATAAATTGCCCTGAGTGACCAAAAAGGTTAGGAGGGGCTATTGGGTTATGGGAATAGGGTGGAATTGAGGGCTTAAGTGGGTCGGTGCAGACTTAATGGGCCGAATGGCCTCCTTCTGTACTGTATGTTCTATGTACATGGGATCACCATCAACTGGAAGTTACCCTCCATGCCACTCACCATCCTGACTTGTAAGTATATTGCCCTTACTTCACTGTCGCGGAGTCAAAATGCTTGAATGTCCCCCTAACAACACTCCAGTGTGTGCCTACACCACATGGACTGCAGTGGTTCAAAATATAGCTCACCACCACTTTCGCAAGGGCAACTAGAGATGGGCAATAAATGCTAACCGAGCCAGCAATGCCCACATCTGGTAAATGAATAAACAAATGCATTTTCAACATATACATACATTAAAATAAAATTCTTGTTTCACTGTTGTTGTCTTCATTTAAGTCTCATGAGGCTTTTGTCATGTAATGGGGAAATATTTACAACATAATAAACTTGGGTTTACTGAATTTCAGGATTTAAAAACCTGGACATTAAACAATAAACAAGTTGGACACATTTGGTTTGAAGCAATATATTCATTTCTGAAAAAGAAATCTGGTTTAGTTAGTAATTTCAGATGGATTAAAGTACATAACACTTGTAACAGCTTTGACAAAGCAGAATGATAAAGGGATTGAACTTCAGCATTATCTGCAGCCTCAATACCTTCTTCCCAAAGAACCTCCTTCAGCTACATCAAGTTAAATATTGTTACAATGTTGATACAGCCAGTGGAGAGAAGATCAAGTGCAAGGAAGTATAATATGCTAATATTTCCAGATTTCAATTCATAGCAACCTGAATTTTGGAGTTCAGCGTTTAAGGGATTTAATCCCAAGATCAAAAACTTTAAATATGATGCAAAAGGTGTACAATTCAGGTAGTTAACAAGAATTTGATCCAGTAACATATTCCTTGAAGAAATCTACAGACCTAATAACAAGTTAGTTACTCAACTTAATTAAGCAAGCATTGATACTACCTGGTCAAAGTCACTAACCACATATATTATTCGACTGTGGACTGTGGCGGGCTATCCCTATTTGACTTCTCCAACAAGTCTGACACAGGTCAACTGCACCTCTTCATGTATGAGTCAATCCTTCCCAGTTACAACAGAGCCAACATCTCCCGTCTCTATTCAGTAATGTGCCAATATCTTAAGCCTTCATTATTTGCTCCCCATCTACACACTGGTTCTCAGCATTATCCATAGGTTCATGGTGTGATGATGTAAAAATTGTTATATATATTTTACATTTGTGGCAGTAATGTTATTAATAAACCTGGTTTAAAATACATACAGGCAATGTTTACTAAAGCTATAATTAAGAAATCATAAAAGGTGAGGTAAATATTGATTTTAACCATTTACTTGTTTAGAGAGATGGCTAATGGAACGTTGTTTATATTTTGGATGGTTCCCTGGGGTATAGATAATTTGAGAGATTGTATTTAGTCCTAGCTAAGCAGGTTGTGTAACATAGTGGGATACAGAAGATGTGAATTAATGGGAGGACCAGGTTTGTCTGTAGTTAGGCAGCCTGATATAGAATTTAAGTTGAACAGCAGTTTTGCCAAATGCTTGTTAGGTTGAGCAGAAGTGTACTGGATCTGTTCTTCAAAGGAACTCTCTGTACAGCTATTCAAGTAACCCGTTTTGTTAACTTTACTTATAAATGGTATTTGAACTGTTTTGGGTTGCTTAATTGGAATTAGTGGCAGGTATAGGTAGGAAGTGTTTTTTCCTTGTGTTTAAGACCTGTTTAACTGTTAATTGTAAATCTATTCCTTTGATGTTAAAGTGGTTAATTCTGTGTTTAAATTAAAGTTTGTTTTTACGTAAAAGATACCTATTGGTCAGAATCTTTATTCCTGGGGTGAAGTAGCACGGTAGCACAGTGGTTAGCACTGTTGCGACAGCGCCAGGGTCACGGGTTTGATTCCTGGCTTGGGTCGCTGTCATTGCGGAGTCTGCACGATCTCCCTGTGCGTGGGTTTCCTCCGGGTGCTCCAGTTTCCTCCCACAAAAGGAACAAGTCCACTCCCACCATTTGCAGCCGAATCAGTCGATTCTCAATCATTTCCAAAGTGATGGATGGACGGTATCGTTGAGAGTGCTCAGCAAAGTCCGGTTGCGGTGATGCCGAGCTAGCCGCACGTTTTGGCGGCTCCAGCTCCGACGGACCT
Organism: Scyliorhinus torazame; assembly: GCF_047496885.1. Taxonomy (NCBI): domain Eukaryota; kingdom Metazoa; phylum Chordata; class Chondrichthyes; order Carcharhiniformes; family Scyliorhinidae; genus Scyliorhinus; species Scyliorhinus torazame. The sequence goes on from NC_092709.1 coordinate 227,666,346, forward strand.
TCGGGCTCTTTTAAGAGCCCCAACGGGGAATGTTTTGTCGACCTAGCCCGGTGTGGGGTGTGGGAGAAGGGAGTCCCCCCCAAACGAAGGAGGAAAAAACCGGCAGCGGCGGCTGCAGCCCGAGGAATTATCGACCAAAAGGTCAGAGGGAGAGAAGTTCAAGATGGCGGCGGAGTAAGCGCAGGCGACATGGGGGCCTGAGCAGGATGAAATCGTGAGACGGTGCGTGGAGCTGCTGAAGAGGGAGGTGCTGACCCCGATGCTACAGGCAATTGAGGGGCTCAAGGAGACATTAAAGACCCAGGAGACAGAGCTTCGCGTGGTGGAGCAGAAGGTGACAGATATTGAGGACGAGATCCTGGGCCTGGCGGTTAAGACTCAGACGCACGAGGCACTTCATAAAAAGTGCACTGAAAGGACCGAGGCCCTAGAAAACGGAACGCGAAGGAAGAATCTTCGGATACTTGGTCTCCCTGAGGGTGTGGAAGGAGTGGACTGTGGAGCGTACGCAAGTACGATGCTGAGCTCAGTGATGGGTGCTGAGGCCCCTACGGGCCCCATGGAGGTGGAGTGGGCAAATCGGATTCTGTCGAGAAGACCAAAAGCGGGAGAACCACCGAGGGCGATAATCGTGCGAATTTACCGCCTTAAGGACAGAGGAGAGGTCCTGAGATGGGCTAAAAAGGTGCGGAGTAGCAGATGGGAGAACGCTGTGGTACGGATATACCAGGATTGGAGTGCGGAGGTGTCGAGAAGGAGGGCGAGCTTCAACCGAGCCAAAGAGGTGTTGCATAAAAGGAAGGTGAAGTTTGGGATGCTGCAGCCGGCAAGACTATGGGTCACGTATCAGGAGAGACACCATTATTTCGAGACGGCGGAGGAAGCATGGTCCTTCATCAAAGAAGAGAAATCGGATGGGGACTGAGGGTCTGATGCTGCAGGAAATGTTGTTATTGATTTTGTTAATGTTATGGGTAAAGTTAATTGAGAAGCAAACTGGGAAGGGGGGAGACATTGGGGAAATGTGGGCGCCGGTGATGGGGGAAAGACGGGACACAGTCGGAGAATGGGGAAGGGGAGGGGGAGGGGAAAGGGAGCTGCGCCATAAGAGGCGGGTCAGGTAAACGGATGTTCCCGCGCCAGAAAGAATAAGGCGGGAAGACAGGCGCAAGGCGGATGGGAGTTCCCCCACACGGGGGGGGGGGGGGGGGGGGGAGTCGAGGAGTGAGCAGGAGCAGCCGGGGTCAGTTGAAGTCAGCTGACTTACGGAAGTGACATGGGGGGAGCAATCAAGCTAGATAGGGATCTAGCGGGGGTGGGGGGGGGGGAGACAACTGGGTTGCTGCTGCGGAAATCCAAAAGGAAATGGCTAAAGAGTGGGTGGGCGGGGATGGTGTGCGACGCTGGGGGAGCGAGCGGGAGCACGGAGGCGGGATATGGGACTGGCCTAGAGAAGGTAATGGCTAGTCGACACGGGAGGGGGGCAGGTAGCCCCCTAGTGAGGCAGATCACGTGGAACGTGAGAGGCCTGAACGGACCGATAAAAAGGGCCCGAGTGCTCGCGCATTTGAAAGGACGTGGTTATGCCCCAAGAGACGCACCTAAAGGTGGCGGACCAAGTTAGGCTAAGGAAAGGATGGGTGGAACAGGTGTTCCACTCAGGACTGGACGCAAAGAACAGAGGGGTGGCCATTTTGGTGGGGAAACGGGTAGCATTTGAAGCAAAGAACATCGTAGCAGATAGCGGAGGTAGATATGTAATGGTGAGTGGTAGGCTGGAGGGAATGGAGGTCGTGTTGGTTAATGTGTATGCCCCAAATTGGGACGATGACGGATTTATGAGACGGATGCTGGGGCGTATACCGGACCTGGAGGTAGGAAACTTGATTCTAGGAGGGGACTTTAATACGGTGCTAGACCCGGGGCTAGATAGATCCAGCTCAAGGACCGGAAGGAGGCCGGCAGCGGCCAAGGTACTTAAGGGGTTTATGGACCAAATGGGGGGAGTGGATCCACGGCGATTTCTTAGACCTAGGGCTAGGGAGTTTTCCTTCTTCTCCCACGTCCATAAAGTGTACTCCCGGATAGATTTTTTTGTTTTGGGAAGGTCGCTGATCTCTAGGGTGGAAGAAGCTGAGTACTCAGCCATAGCGGTTTCGGATCATGCCCCACATTGGGTGGACCTGGAATTAGGAGAGGGCAGGGAGCAGAGAACACTCTGGCGATTAGATGTGGGACTGATGGCAGATGAGGGTGTGTGTGCAAGAGTGCGGGGGTGTATTGAGAGATACCTGGAGGTCAATGACGACGGCGAGGTCCCTGTGGGAGTGGTTTGGGAAGCACTAAAAGCGGTGGTCAGAGGAGAGCTGATCTCTATTGGGGCCCACAAAAGGAAAACAGAGGCCAAGGAAAGGGAAAGATTACTGGGGGAGATTTTAAGGGTGGACAGGGAATTTGCAGAGATCCCGGAGGAGGAATTGTACAGGGAGAGGAGACGACTCCAGACGGAGTTTGACCTTCTGACCACCAGAAAGGCGGAGGTACTGTGGAGGAAGGCACAGGGGAGGAGGTATGAATATGGGGAAAAGGCTAGTCGCCTGTTGGCTCATCAATTGCAAAAGAGGGCAGCAGCGAGGGAGATAGGAGGAATTAGAGACGAAAGGGGAGACACGGTGCGAAGGGCAGGAAAGATAAATGAGGTGTTCAAGACCTTTTATGAGGAAATGTATAGGTCTCAACCCCCAGAGGGAGAGGAGGGGATGCGGCAGTTCCTGGACCAATTGAGGTTCCCGAAAGTGGAGGAGCAGGAGGTGGTAGTCCTGGGGACAAAGATCCGTTGCAGTGCAGGTCCTATAGACCTATTTCACTATTGAACGTGGACGCCAAATTACTGGCAAAGGTACTGGCATCGAGGATAGAGGACTGTGTCCCGGGGGTGGTGCATGAAGACCAGACAGGGTTCGTAAAAGGGAGACAACTGAATGTTAACGTGCAACGACTATTAGGGGTGATAATGATGCCCCCAGTGGAGGGGGAGGCAGAGATAGTGGCGGCAATGGACGCAGAGAAGGCATTTGATAGGGTGGAGTGGGAGTATTTATGGGAAGTGTTAAGGAGGTTTGGGTTTGGGAACGGGTTTATTAGCTGGGTTAGACTTCTTTATGGGGCTCCAACGGCAAGCGTAGTTACAGGTCGACATAGATCGGAGTATTTCCGACTATATAGGGGAACAAGACAGGGATGCCCGCTGTCTCCATTGTTGTTCGCGTTGGCAATTGAACCTCTGGCCATGGCGTTGAGAGACTCCAGGAAATGGAGAGGGGTGATTAGAGGGGGAGAAGAACACCGAGTCTCGTTATACGCGGATGACCTATTGTTATACGTGTCGGACCCAGCGGGGGGGGATGATAGAGGTTATGCGAATTTTGAGGGGGTTCGGGGAATTCTCGGGGTATAGGCTAAACATGGGGAAGAGTGAATTATTTGTGATATATCCAGGGGACCAGAATAGAGAGATAGAAGGCTTGCCGCTAAGGAAAGTGGAACGAAACTTCCGATACCTGGGGATTCAGATCGCTAGGAGCTGGGGAACCTTGCACAGACTTAATCTGACACGGCTGGTAGAACAAATGGAGGAGGACTTTAAGAGTTGGGGCATGCAGCCTTTATCGCTGGCGGGCAGGGTGCAAGCAATTAAGATGATGGTCCTCCCGAGGTTCTTATTTGTATTTCAATGTCTCCCTATATTAATCACCAAGACCTTCTTTAATAAAATAGACAGGAGCATCACGAGCTTCGTGTGGGCAGGGAAAGTCCCGAGAGTAAGGAGGGGGTTCCTTCAGCGTAGTAGGGACAGAGGAGGATTGGCACTACCGAACTTGGGCGATTACTATTGGGCCGCCAATGTGGCAATGATACGTAGATGGATGATGGAGGGTGAGGGAGCGGCGTGGAAAAGACTGGAGAGAAAGTCCTGTAAAGGGACGAGTTTAGAGGCGCTGGTGACGGCGCCGCTACCGTTCTCACCGAAAAAGTTTACCACGAACCCGGTGGTGGCGGCAACACTGAATATCTGGGGACAGTGGAGGCGACAGAGAGGGGTGCAGGGAGCCCTGGTGGGGTCCCCTATCAGGAACAACCATAGGTTCGCCCCAGGAAGAATGGATGGAGGATTTCAGAGCTGGTACCAGTTGGGAATTAGGAGGGTGGGAGATTTATTCATAGATGGGACTTTTGCGAGCTTGGGAGCATTGGAGGAAAAGTATAAGTTGCCCCGGGGAAATTTCTTGAGATATATGCAGGTGAGGGCGTTTACCAGACAACAGGTGAGGGAATTTCCGTTGCTCCCGACACAGGGGATACAGGACAGGGTGCTTTCAGGGGTGTGGGTCGGAGAGGGCAAGGTGTCAGAGATTTATTGAGAGGTGAGGGAAGAGGGGGAGGAGTCGGTGGGCGAACTAAAAGGAAAGTGGGAAGAAGAATTAGGGGAGGAGATAGAGGAGGGTATGTGGGCTGATGCCCTAAGCAGGGTGAATTCCTCTTCCTCATGCGCCAGGCTTAGCCTGATTCAATTTAAGGTGCTACATAGAGCACACATAACGGGAGCAAGATTGAGCAGGTTCTTTGGAGTGGAGGACAAATGTGGGAGGTGTGGCGGGAGCCCGGCAAACCACGCACATATGTTTTGGGCGTGCCCGGCATCGGAAGGGTATTGGAAGGGAGTGACGGGAGTGATTTCGCAGGTGGTGAAGACCCGGGTCAAACCAGGCTGGGGGTTAGCTCTATTTGGAGTTGCGGAAGAGCCGGGAGTGCAGGAGGCGAAAGTGGCCGACGTTGTGGCCTTTGCGCCCCTAGTAGCCCGGCGTAGGATCCTATTCATGTGGAAGGAAGCGAAACCCCCCGGACTGGAGGCCTGGGTAAACGATATGGCGGGGTTCATTAAACTGGAGCAGATAAAGCTTGCCCTGAGAGGATCGGCTCAAGGGTTCACCAGGCGGTGGCAGCCATTTCTCGACTACCTAGGGGAACGTTAGAGGGAAGACAGATGACCAGCAGCAGCAACCCAGGGGGAGGGGGGTTTAGTTTAGTTTAGGTCAATAGATAAGGGGGTTTTGTTACTTGTGTATTGTTAAAAATGTCTGCATTGTTACTGTTGCGTTTGTTTTGTAAGAGGAAAAATTGTTGTTTGGGGAAAAAAAATTTCAATAAAATATATTTTTAAAAAAAAAGAGAGTGCTCAGCAAAAACATGCTCACTGATACTCAGTTTGGATTCCACCAGCCCCACTCGGCTTCAGACCTCACTGCAGCCTTGGTCCAAAAATGAAAAAAAGAGCAGAATTCCAGAAGTGAGCTAAGATTGATTGCTCTTAACATCAAGCAGCATTTGACCATGTGTAACATCAAGGACCCCCAGCAAAATGTAGTCAATGAGGGAAAACACTTCACTAGTTAAGAGCCATATCTAGCACAAATCCATTCCCAGTTCTCCAGTTGAGATTTACCTCTCCTTGCCACACCATGTCGAAAATTCCAGTGTCCTCCGACAAGCATTCCACTCTGCCAGAGTTTTCCCAGGTATGACTGCCACCAGTAAGGCACACTTCAACAAATTCTCCTCTCCCTCATTTCACAATAGTTGTAACAATCCACAATCCAGAGATTCTTATGTCCAACTCCTTTAAACAGTCTAATTGGCTCTGAAAAAAACCGTTCCCTTTCTTAATGAGCTTTAGGATTTGGATTTGTCACACGTAATGAGATACAGTGGAAAGTATTGTTCTACATACAGTCCAGACAGATGTTCCATACATGAAAAATAGGACATACGACACTTCTGCCTCCCATCATTTCCTACAGAACAGCAAGACCTGTTCCTGGGAGAAATCCAGTTCTTTTTCTGCTGGTGTCTCCACAAAAGCTGTCCTTTACTCGGTGAGACACTGTGACAGGTGCTAAAACTGGCAGCCTGCACCTCAATGGGTTTCTATTGGAGTGTCTCTCCCAGTGGCAACTTGAAATCACATAGGCATTTCCCCAAACTGAGACGTTTATCATGAATTCACAATCTCCTTTTTCAGAACTTTTTGTTTCACTTTAAGTTAACGGGAACATTTTAAAACAATCATCTTGTAACATTCAGTGTTCATGACAATATCATAATACTATCTACATTTGCACAATGGAAAATGCACCATTATCCCAGTTTAAAATTACCTCGGTTATCTTTGGCAGGAGTTTCATTCTTAGCAGCTGCAGTTCGGCGATTCTTTAAAAGAAAGCATAGACGCTGTCACAGTTTTAGAAGTTAAAGACAAAAGAATGCAGCTCAGGCTACCAAGCATACTGTTTCTAACAAGTAAATGGCAGTAGTAGCTTATTTAACAACAGAACTGATAGTAATGAAATATTACACAAGAGACACAGATGGTATGGAAGACAGAAAAATGATCAGACATGGTTCTTGAAATTTCAAAAGATTGTTGGAAGCCCACATTAGTGTGCTTCAAGGAATGGTTTGGAACTTAGTAAGAAGTCTTACAACACCAAGTTAAAGTCCAACAGCTTTGTTTCAAATCACTATCCAACAAACCTGTTGGACTTTAACTTGGTGTTGTAGGACTTCTTACTGTGCTCATCCCAGTTCAACACATGAGCAGGGTGAGGTTGACAAAGATAGGACAGAGGAGGACTTGCGAAGGTGCTACGGATGAGAATGATGGTGAAAGGCTAAAGGGATCGAGTTTTGTAAGTAAGAGCTATTCAGAGAATCACAGACTTGTTACAGTGGAGAAGGATGCCATTCAGCCCATTGTTCTCTGGAATAATTTCTAAGTGTGGTAGCGAGCGGGAATTGCACGAGCTTCCCGGTGCTCGGCTCAGTGAGGCCGGCAACGCAATTGAACGTTAATTGGTCAACTTAACGAGGCCTCACGGGCTTCTTGCCGCAAATGAAGGCTCGCTATACTTGATTAGCCGGCACTATGCTCGGCAGCCCCCTGCTAACAAGGTCGAGCAGCACTTAAGCTGCACTTGCTCAGCCAACCCCAGCCAGCTCGCAGCAATGGCACCGAGGAGACCGACCCCAAGATTCAGGGATGCTGACCTGGGGAGGCTGCTAAACGCCATGGAGGCCAGGAGGGGCGTCCTGTTCCCCAAAGGGTCCTGGAGAGTCAGCCACAAGGCAGCCAATGAGCTGGCGGCAGCTAGGAGCTCGGGGAGTGTGGCCAGGAGGACAGGCCTCCAGTGCAGGAAGGTCAACAACCTACCCCAGCAGCACGAGTGAGTAGACAGCCCCCCCGCTCCCCCCAAAGGAAGCATCTACCCCCCAACTCCCCATGCAGTCCCCAACCCTTCCCCCACCCCTACCCCATCAACCCTCCCTCCCTATGCTCCCATCATAGTGAACCACGCGATTGCTGAACAATGCCCTCTCTGTCTCCTCAGGAAAAGCTCTCCTATAATCGTCAGGAGAGTGCCGAGACTGGCGGAGGGGTGCCAGACTTGAAAATCCTCACCGCCTTTGAGGAACGTGCCCTGGAGGTGTAGGGTGGCCGAGGACAAATCGGTCACCTATGCAAAGGTTGGCAGATGCCGCAGATGTGAGGAACCACCAGGGTCCACCCGGACGACCTGTCAAACATGAGTTGTAATTGCCTTACTGACTGACCCATCCCTCCCACTGACCACATGTCCATTCTCCCGCAGGTCCACCAGCCAACGGCGCCAGCCCATACTGGGCGGCACCCTCTCCTGACTCTGAGGAGAACACCTTGGAAGAGAGCTCCGTGGACGCAACCGTTATAGTCACGGCACAGCTGTCATCCTCACCCTCCACCAGCGCAGGTACACACACCTTGGTGGGAAATGTTAGCGAACAGACTTCTGGGGCACAATCTGGTGAGTACCCCACTGCTGCTGATACACATTCGGTGGAGGCAGGATCCCTCAGGCGAGACAGCAGTCGGAGGTCTGCTGGATCCCAGGACCCAGCTGACCCCCGCCTGATGCTGAGCCTGTGGTACAGAGATACTCGGAGCTGATTGAGACAATACAGTGCAGGCGGAACATTCAGGGGGAGATGTCAGCGTCACTCCAGCAGATCCATAGCCGATTGGAGGAGCCCTGGAGGCTACGGGCGCAGATGTCGCCGGCAATGCGAGAGTGAGGCCAACACTGCTAGGATGGTGACCGCAGTGGAAAGCCTGGTGCACAATGTCGGCACCATCAGTGAAAGTGTCCAAGGTGTCGCGCAGTCGGTGAAGGCCATGGCTGAGGGTCTCGGCAGAATGCTCAACTCGCTGGGGGATGTCACCCACTACCAGGCCTACCTTGATGAGGTTCTTTGGGACATGTCCCGCTCTCAGGTGGGAATGGCTGAGGCGCTGCGGAGCTTGTCCCAGTCGCAGGTGGGCATTGCCGAGGCGCTGCAGGGCATGGCCCAATCACTGAGGAGCATCGCTGAGGGCGTCAACACAATGACGCGGACCATGGGGAACTGGTAGGGCTGGCAGAGCAGGGGCAGCCGGGGCTGAAACCAGTTGTCCCTCCATCCCAAGGAGTAATAGAATAAATAACAGTAAATAACTAGAGAAGACCAATTTAATGTAACCGACCAAAGAGCCAGAGGCAAAATGAGGATTTTCAAAAATAAATTGGAGCAGAGAGGTACGATGATTGAAAATATGCTACCTGGACTTCCGGTTGCGGCAGGGATGAGCTAGCCGCACGTTTCGGCGGCTCCAGCTCCGACGGAACTTCGGGCTCTTTTAAGAGCCCCAACAGGGACTTTGACGGCCGAAAAACCCGGTGCGAGGCGCGAGGGAAGGGATTCCCCCCAAACGACGGAGGGAAAAACCGGCGGCGGCGGCTGCAGCCCGAAGAATCTGCAACCAGAAGGTCAGAGGGAGTGGAACAAAATGGCGGCGGAGAAACCACAGGTGACATGGGGGCCTGAGCAGGACGAGGTGGTGAGACGGTGCGTGGACCTGCTGAAGAAGGAGGTAATGACCCCGTTGTTACAGGCAATTGAGGGGCTTAAGGAGACTTTAAAGACCCAGGAGACGGAACTTCGCGTGGTGGAGCAGAAGGTGTCAGGTATTGAGGACGAGGTCCTGGGCCTGGCGGTCAAGACTCAGACGCACGAGGCACTTCATAAAAAGTGTGCTGACAGGATTGAGGCCCTTGAAAATGGAGCGCGAAGGAAGAACCTCAGGATACTAGGTCTCCCGGAGGGTGTGGAAGGAGTGGACTGTGGAGCGTACGCAAGTAAGATGCTGAGCTCACTGATGGGTGCTGAGGCCCCTGCGGGCCCCATGGAGGTGGAGTGGGCAAATCGGATCCCGGCGAGAAGACCAAAAGTGGGAGAACCACCGAGGGCGATAATCGTGCGATTCTACCGCCTTAAGGACAGAGAAGAGATCCTGAGATGGGCTAAAAAGGCGCAGAGTAGCAGATGGGAGAATGCGGTGGTAAGGATCTACCAGGATTGGAGTGCGGAGGTGGCGAGAAGGAGGGCGAGCTTCAACCGAGCCAAAGAGGTTTTGCACAAAAGGAAGGTGAAGTTTGGGATGCTGCAGCCGGCAAGACTATGGGTCACGCATCAGGAGAGACACTATTATTTCGAGACGGCGGAGGAAGCATGGTCCTTCATCAATGAAGAGAAACTGGACAGGAACTGAGGGACTGATGCAGGGAACTGTTATTGTTGTTATTATTGTTTTTGTTAATGGGATGGTGAAAGTTAATCGAGAAGTAAACGGGGAAGGGGGGGGACACTGGGGAAATGTGGGCGCCGGTGAGGGGGGAGAGGCGGGACATAGTCGGAGAATGGGGAAGGAGAGGGGGAGGGGAAAGGGAGCTGCGCCATAAGAGGCGGGTCAGGTAAAGGGATGTTCCCGCGCCAGAAAGAATAAGGCGGGAAAACAGGCGCAAGGCGGATGGGAGTTCCCTCACACCGGGGGGGGTCGAGGAGCGAGCAGGATTAGCCGGGGTCAGTTGAAGTCAGCTGACTTACGGAAGTGATATGGGGGGAGCAATCAAGCTAGATAGGGATCTCGCGGAGGGGGGGGGGGGATGACAACTGGGTTGCTGCTGCGGAAATCCAAAAGGAAATGGCTAAAGAGAGGGTGGTCGGGGGCGGAATGCGACGCTGGGGGAGCGAGCGGGAGCGCGGAGGCGGGATATGGGACTGGCCTAGAGAAGGTAATGGCTAGTCAACACGGGAGGGGGGCAGGTAGCCCCCCAGTGAGGCTGATCACGTGGAACGTGAGAGGCCTGAATGGACCGATAAAAAGGGCCCGAGCGCTCGCGCATTTGAAAGGACTAAGGGCAGACGTGGTTATGCTCCAAGAGACGCACCTAAAGGTGGCGGACCAAGTTAGGCTAAGGAAAGGATGGGTGGGACAGGTGTTCCACTCAGGACTGGACGCAAAGAACAGAGGGGTGGCCATTTTGGTGGGGAAACAGGTAGCATTTGAAGCAAAGACCATCGTAGCAGATAGTGGAGGTAGATATGTAATGGTGAGTGGTAGGCTGGAGGGAATGGAGGTCGTGTTGGCTAATGTGTATGCCCCAAATTGGGACGATGCGGGGTTCATGAGACGGAGGCTGGGGCGTATTCCGGACCTGGAGGCAGGAAATTTGATTTTAGGAGGGGACTTCAATACGGTGCTGGACCCGGGGCTAGATAGATCCAGCTCAAGGACTGGAAGAAGGCCGGCAGCGGCCAAGGTACTTAAGGGGTTTATGGACCAAATGGGGGGAGTGGATCCATGGCGATTTCTTAGACCCAGGGCTAGGGAGTATTCCTTCTTCTCCCACGTCCATAAAGTGTACTCCCGGATAGATTTTTTTGTTTTCGGAAGGTCGTTGATCTCTAGGGTGGAAGAAGCTGAATACTCAGCCATAGCAGTTTCGGATCATGCCCCACATTGGTTGGACCTGGAAGTAGGAGAGGACAGGGAGCAGAGAACACTCTGGCGATTAGATGTGGGACCGATGACGGATGAGGGTGTGTGTGCAAGAGTGCGGGGGTGTATTGAGAGATACCTGGAGGTCAATGACGACGGCGAGGTCCCTGTGGGAGTGGTCTGGGAAGCACTAAAAGCGGTGGTCAGAGGAGAGGTGATTTCTATTGGGGCCCACAAAAGGAAAACAGAGGCCAAGGAAAGGGATAGATTACTGGGGGAGATTTTAAGGGTGGACAGGGAATTTGCAGAGACCCCGGAGGAGGAGCTGTACAGGGAGAGGAGACGACTCCAGACCGAGTTTGACCTTCTGACCACCAGAAAGGCGGAGGTACTGTGGAGGAAGGCACAGGGGAGGAGGTATGAATATGGGGAAAAGGCTAGTCGCCTGTTGGCGCACCAACTGCGAAAGAGGGCAGCAGCGAGGGAGATAGGAGGAGTTAGGGATGAAAGGGGAGACACTGTGCGAAGGGCAGGAAACATAAATGAGGTGTTTAAGACCTTTTATGAAGAACTGTATAGGTCTCAGCCCCCAGAGGGAGAGGAGGGGATGCGGCAGTTCCTGGACCAGTTGAGGTTCCCGAAAGTGGAGGAGCAGGCGGTGGCAGGCCTGGGGGTGCCGATTGAGGTGGACGAGGTTATTAAGGGACTGGGAAGCATGCAAGCAGGGAAGGCCCCGGGGCCGTACGGGTTCCCGGTGGAATTCTACAGAAAATATGTGGACTTGTTGGCCCCGTTGTTGGCGAGGACGTTCAATGAGGCCAGGGAAGGGGGGACACTACCCCCGCCAATGTCAGAGGCGACGATATCGCTAATTTTGAAGAGGGACAAAGATCCGATGCAGTGTGGGTCCTATAGACCTATTTCACTATTGAACGTGGACGCCAAACTGCTAGCAAAGGTGCTGGCATCGAGGATAAAGGACTGTGTCCCAGGGGTGGTGCACGAAGACCAGACAGGGTTCGTAAAAGGGAGACAATTGAATGTTAACGTGCGACGGCTATTAGGGGTGATAATGATGCCCTCAGTGGAGGGGGACGCAGAGAAGGCATTTGATAGGGTGGAGTGGGAGTATTTATGGGAAGTGTTAAGGAGGTTTGGGTTTGGGAATGGATTTATTCACTGGGTTAGACTACTTTATGGGGCACCAACGGCAAGCGTAGTTACAGGTCGACATAGATCGGAGTATTTCCGATTATATAGGGGAACAAGACAGGGATGCCCACTGTCTCCATTGTTGTTTGCGCTGGCAATTGAACCTCTGGCCATGGCGCTGAGAGACTCCAGGAAATGGAGAGGGGTGACTAGAGGGGGAGAAGATCACCGAGTCTCGTTATACGCGGATGACCTATTGCTATACGTGTCGGACCCAGCGGGGGGATGATAGAGGTTATGCGAATCTTGAGGAGGTTCGGGGAATTTTCGGGGTATAGGTTAAACATGGGGAAGAGTGAATTATATGTGATACATCCAGGGGACCAGAGTAGAGAGATAGAAGGCTTACCGCTAAGGAAAGTGGAAAGAAACTTCCGATACTTGGGGATTCAGATCGCTAGGAGCTGGGGAACCTTGCACAGACTTAATCTGACACGGCTGGTAGAACAAATGGAGGAGGACTTTAAGAGGTGGGACATGCAGCCTTTATCGCTGGCGGGCAGGGTGCAAGCAATTAAGATGATGGTCCTCCCGAGGTTCTTATTTGTATTTCAATGTCTCCCTATTTTAATCACCAGGACCTTTTTTAATAAAATAGATAGGAGCATTACGAGCTTTGTGTGGGCAGGGAAAGTTCCGAGAGCAAGGAGGGGGTTCCTTCAGCGCAGTAGGGACAAAGGAGGACTGGCATTACCGAACTTGGGAGATTATTATTGGGCCGCCAATGTGGCAATGATACGTAGATGGATGATGGAGGGTGAGGGAGCGGCGTGGAAAAGGCTGGAGAGAAGGTCCTGTAAAGGGACGAGTCTAGAGGCGCTGGTGATGGCGCCGCTACCGTTCCCACCGAAAAAGTACACCACGAACCCAGTGGTGGCGGCAACACTGAACATATGGGGACAGTGGAGGCGACAGAGAGGGGTGCGGGGAGCCCTGGTGGGGTCCCCTATCAGGAACAACCATAGGTTCGCCCCAGGAAGAATGGGTGGAGGATTTCAGAGCTGGTACCAGTTGGGAATTAGGAAGGTGGGAGATTTATTCATAGATGGGACTTTTGCGAGCTTGGGTGCACTGGAGGAAAAGTATAAGTTACCCCGGGGGAATTTCTTGAGATATATGCAGGTGAGGGCGTTTACTAGACAACAGGTGAGGGAATTTCCGCGGCTCCCGACACAGGGGATACAGGACAGGTTGCTTGCAGGGGTGTGGGTCGGAGAGGGCAAGGTGTCAGAGATTTATAGAGAGATGAGGGAAGAGGGGGAGGAGTCGGTGGGCGAACTAAAAAGAAAGTGGGAAGAAGAATTAGGGGAGGAGATTGAGGAGGGTATGTGGGCTGATGCCCTAAGCAGGGTAAATTCCTCTTCCTCATGCGCCAGGCTTAGCCTGATTCAATTTAAGATGCTACATAGAGCACACATAACGGGGGCAAGATTGAGCAGGTTCTTTGGAGTGGAGGACAAATGTGGGAGGTGTGGCGGGAGCCCGGCAAACCACGCACATATGTTTTGGGCGTGCCCGGCACTGGAAGGGTATTGGAAGGGAGTGATTTCGCAGGTGGTGAAGGCCCGGGTCAAACCAGGCTGGGGGTTAGCTCTATTTGGAGTTGCGGAAGAGCCGGGAGTGCAGGAGGCGAAAGAGGCCGATGTCGTGGCCTTTGCGTCCCTCGTAGCCCGGCGCAGGATCCTACTCATGTGGAAGGAGGCGAAACCCCCCGGACTGGAGGCCTGGGTAAACGATATGGCGGGGTTTATTAAACTGGAGCAGATAAACTTTGCCCTGAGAGGATCGGCTCAAGGGTTCACCAGGCGGTGGCAGCCATTTCTCGACTACCTAGGGGAACGTTAGAGGGAAGACAGATGACCAGCAGCAGCAACCCGGGGGGGGGGGGAGGAGGCTTAGTTGAGTATAGGTCAATAGAGTACGAGGTTTTGTTACTTGTATATTATTATTATTATTATTATTATTATCATTATTATTGTTAAAAAGTTAAAAAATGTCTGTTTTGTTATTGTTATCGTTTCGCTTGTTTTGTAAGCGGGAAAAATGTTGCTCAGGGAAAAAAAATTTCAATAAAATATATTTAAAAAAAAAAAAAATATGCTCCCTGAAAGAACAGATTTAATAACTGTCAAAGGGGATTGGTTTAAAACTTGGAGGGGAAAATTAAGATGGACTATGGGAAAAGTGATGGAGGGAGTGGGCCTAACTAAGTAGCTTTCAAAGAGATAGAACAGTCACAACGGGCTGCTCCTGTGCTATATCTTTGCTTCAAATAGGGAATTACTTTGTTATGCACATGAACACAATTGGAGTCTCCAGCTGTTGTGCAAACAAAACTATCCATTTGGTCTTCACTGATGCTGGCAAGAACCCTGATGCCATAACTGCTCCTGGCAGCAAGCCTAGGAGTCCACAAGGTATAGAAAACTAAAGAAGAAATCTAGCAGAAATATTGTACCGTGATATGAAACACTGCAGACATCTCTCAATTGTGAGTAAATTGAATGTGCAAGGGCATTTGAACACAATGCTATGGCACTGCACTTGTAACAGACAGCAAACAGAAGGGGGGCATTTTCCAAACTGGATCTAACACAAAAAAGTATTCAACCGCTACTCCAGTGAGGGAGAGAAAAGAACTTCAATCAGCAATTACACATTAAGGAAGGAGAAAGTCATAGGAGCGTCTTCTCAAAGTCAATATGGATATCATATTTTTCTACACTGATATCCTAAGTATACTCCTGAGGTACATTGGAGGTGAAGTTAAGATAAACTACAAATATCTGAATATTGTTGAGGAATTAACAGACCTTTACTATCTTGTTAGTTTTGATAGAAGGTGTTGGAGGTGGTGGTGTTTCCGGACTTGGCTCAATTTCTTCATCAGGTGCAAGGTCTAGGTTTAGTGCAAAAACGCTTTCAAGGTCAATCTAGGAATTGGGAAAAATATACACATTTTAGATGCAATAAATCTTGAGTTATACAGCTTTTTTAGCGTTTAAAATATTATATGACGCACATCCCCTCCCCCCCAGCCCAACCAGCCAGCTTTTTGTCCAGGAAGCGCAACCAGAATGTGTTCAGGTTGGGCTGAGCGGAAATTCCCATCAGTTTTTGTAATCTGCTGACACTCCATAGGTAGGCTTACATAAAGAACACAAATAATAAATGATGGCCGACTGGTGCTCATGGAATTGTACTTTTTAAAAAAAACTTCTTTTTATAAATTTAGAGTACCCAATTCATTATTTTTCCAATTAAGGGGTAATTTAGCATGGCCAATCCACCTACCCTGCACATCTTTGGGTTGTGGGGGCGAATCCCACGCAAACACGGGGAGAATGTGCAAACTCCACACAGACAGTGACCCAGGGCCGAGATCGAATCTGGGACCTTGGCGCCATGAGGCAACAATGCTAACCACTGCGCTACCGTGCTCCCATGGAATTGTACTTTTTAAAAAAATATATTTTATTCAAATTTTTTCGGCCAAACAAAACAATACAAAGGTTTTCCTTTTTACAACAATAAAACAATATAAATAACCGTGACCGTTTTAACAAATAAATAAATAATATATAAACTAAATGGCAGCTGCCATAACAAAAATAATAACTCTCCAGAGATAAAATCAAACAATCCAATATACATAACCAAGTACAAATATCTATACAAAAACACCCCTGAGGACCCAACCGAGGCCCCCCCCCCCTCCCCCCTGGGTTGCTGCTGCTGCCTTCCCATTTCCTTTATCGTTCTGCGAGGTAGTCAATGAACGGTTGCCACCGCCTGGTGAACCCTTGAGCCGAACCCCTTAGTGGAAACTTTATCCGTTCTAGTTTTATAAACCCTGCCATGTCATTTATCCAGGTCTCCACGCCCGGGGGGTTTGGCTTCCTTCCACATAAGCAATATCCTTCGCCGGGCTACTAGGGACGTAAAGGCCAAAGTCATCAGCCTCTTTCGCCTCCTGCACTCCCGGCTCTTCTGCAACCCCGAATATAGCCAACCCCCAGCCTGGCTCGACCCGGACCCCCACCACCTTCAAAAGCACCTTTGCCACCCCCACCCAGAACCCCTGCAGTGCCGGGCATGATCAAAACATGTGGGTGTGGTTTGCTGGGCTTCTCGAGCATCTCCCACACCCATCCTCTACCCCGAAAAATTTACTGAGCCTTGCTCCGGTCATATGCGCCCTGTGCAAAACCTTGAATTGTATCAGGCTTAGCCTGGCGCACGAGGACGACGAGTTTACCCTACGTAGGGCATCAGCCCACAGCCCCTCCTCAATCTCTTCCCCCAGCTCTTCCTCCCATTTCCCCTTCAGCTCATCCACCATGATCACCCCCTCGTCCCTCATTTCCCTGTATATATCCGACACCCTACCATCCCCCACCCATGTCCCTGAGATCACTCTATCTTGAATCTCCTGCGTCGGGAGCTGCGGGAATTCCCTCACCTGTTGCCTCGCAAGTGCCCTCAGTTGCATGTACCGAAATGCATTCCCTTGGGGCAACCCATATTTTTCCATCAGCGCTCCCAGACTCGCAAACGTCCCGTCTACGAACAGATCCCTCAGTTGCACAACCCCAGCTCTCTGCCATGCTCCGAATCCCCCATCTATTCTCCCCGGGACAAACCTATGATTATTTCTTATCGGGGACCGCAACGAGGCTCCCGTCCTTCCCCTATGTCGTCTCCACTGCCCCCAAATTTTTAGCGTTGCCACCACCACTGGACTTGTGGTGTATTTCTTCGGGGAGAACGGCAACGGCGCCGTCACCAGTGCTTGTAGGCTGGTTCCTTTGCAGGACACCCTCTCCAATCTCTTCCACGCCGCTCCCTCCCCTTCTCCCATCCACTTACACACCATTGAGATATTGGCGGCCTAATAGTATTCACTTAGGCTCGGTAGTGTCAGCCCCCCCCTCTCCCTGCTACGCTGCAAGAACCCCCTCCTCACTCTCGGGGTCTTCCCGGCCCACACAAAACTCATGACACTTTTCTCAATTTTCTTGAAAAAAGCCTTCGTGACCATCACCGGAAGGCACTGAAACAAAAAAAGGAATCTCGGGAGGACTACCATTTTGACCGCCTGCACCCTACCCACCAGTGACAGGGGCACCATGTCCCATCTCTTAAAATCCTCCTCCATCTGTTCCACCAATCTTGTTAAATTAAGCCTATGTAAGGTTCCCCAACTCCTGGCTATCTGAATCCCTAAGTACCGGAAATCTCTTGTTACCTTCCTCAGCGGTAAATCATCTATTCCCCTGCTCTGCTCCCCCGGATGCACCACAAACAACTCACTCTTCCCCATATTCAATTTGTACCCCGAAAATTCCCCAAACCCCCTGAATGTCTGCATTATCTCAGGCATCCCCTCCACTGGGTCCGCAACATACAGCAATAAGTCATCTGCATACAGAGATACCCGGTGTTCTTCTCCTCCCCGGAGTACTCCCCTCCACTTCCTGGAGCCCCTCAGTGCTATGGCCAGGGGCTCAATCGCCAATGCAAACAGTAACGGAGACAGGGGACACCCCTGCCTCGTCCCTCTATGAAGACGGAAGTAGTCAGACCTCTGTCTGTTCGTGACCACACTCGCCACCGGGGCCCTATACAGCAGCTGTACCCATCCAATAAACCCTTCTCCAAAACCAAATCTCCTCAGCACCTCCCACAGATAATCCCACTCCACTCTGTCGAATGCTTTCTCGGCGTCCATCGCCACCACTATCTCCGCCTCCCCCTCTGGTGGGGGCATCATCATTACCCCTAGCAACCTCCGTATGTTCGTGTTCAGCTGTCTCCCCTTAACGAACCCAGTTTGATCCTCGTGGACCACCCCCGGGACACAGTCCTCTATCCTCGTCGCCATCACCTTGGCCAGGAGCTTAGCATCTACATTTAAAAGGGAAATGGGCTGTAGGACCCACACTGCAGCGGGTCTTTTTCCTTCTTCAAAAGGAGCGATATCGTCGCCTCCGACATAGTCGGGGGCAACTGCCCCCTTTCCCCGGCCTCATTAAAGGTTCTCGTCAAAAGCAGGGCCAGTAGGTCCATATATTTCCTATAAAATTCCACCGGGAATCCGTCCAGTCCCGGGGCCTTCCCCGCCTGCATGCTCCCAATCCCTTTTACCACCTCCTCCATCTCAATCTGTGCTCCCAGTCCCGCCCTCTCCTGCTCCTCCACCTTTGGGAATTCCAGCTGATCCCGGAAACACCTCATTCCCTCCTTCCCTTCCGGGAGCTGAGCCTTATATAACCTCTCATAGAATGCCTTGAACACCCCGTTCACTCTCTCCGCTCCCCGTTCCATCTCTCCCTCCTCATCTCTCACCCCACCTATCTCCCTCTCTGCTCCCCTCTTCCTCAATTGGTGAGCCAGTAGCCGACTCGCCTTCTCTCCATACTCATACTGTACACCCTGTGCCCTCCTCCACTGTGCCTCTGCCTTACCCGTGGTCAGCAGGTCAAATTCCAAATGTAACCTTTGTCTTTCCCTGTACAGTCCCTCCTCCGATGCTTCTGCATATTGCCTGTCCACCCTCAAAAGTTCTTTCAACAATCGCTCCCTTTCTTTACCCTCTTGCTTCCCTTTATGTGCCCTTATGGATATCAGTTCCCCTCTGACCACCGCCTTCAACGCCTCCCAGACCACTCCCACCTGAACCTCTCCATTGTCATTAAGCTCCAAGTACCTTTCAATACACCCCCTCACCCTTAAACATACCCCCTCATCCGCCAATAAGCCCATATCCAGTCTCCAGAGTGGGTACTGTTCTTTTTCCTCTCCTACCTCCAGGTCTACCCAATGTGGAGCGTGGTCCGAAATGGCTATGGCCGTATATTCCGTATATTCATGACTAATACCACTATCCTCCTATAGTTCCTCAGTTCAGCATGTGGGAAAATCATCACCTGAATCCATCCATTCTTATCTAACCAATCATAGCTAACCAATCATATCTAGAGAATCACCTGAAGTGCCTTTGCTTCCCGCACCCACACCCATTTTCCTCTGGAGTCCCAAAGTAATTTATCCTTGGCCCTCACGTCTATTTCTCACCGATATGTTACCCACCACCCCCCAACCCCCAACCCCCTAACGTCATCCAGAAACAAATCAGGTTCCGCCTGTACCTGAAGTGAAACACAACTCTACCTCGCCACCCTCTCTCATTTCCTCCACTGCCTCCGATATGTCAGAATAAGAAGAAACCTCTTGCAATTAAACATTAAGACGACAGAAACTAATGTCCCCAGTGCCCATCACGTACTCCATTCCCTATCCAGACTCTAACCCTGGTCTCAGTCTGCTTTGCTTCAAATATGATCCATTTTGTCCACAAGTAATTGGGACCTCAGTTTAGCATGTCATCCAAAAGACTGATAATGCAGCATTCCTTCAACACTGTTAAGTGTTAGTCCAGATTGTGTACGCTGGTGTCCTAGTGGGGCCTCTGATTCAGAGACGAACAGAGTGTAAGCTGACATGTAGAACAAATAGTTCCATAGGAAGGTGAGCAAATTGGACCAAATTGACTCACTCATTTGTTTTGTGAGGAGTGATATTATTTTTAATCCATAAAATTTACTGGTGGGGTTTATTAGGGACACAGTGGGTGATATATGCTTAGAAGCCCAGGGCAAAGCTTGAATACTTGATGAGTACTTTGTATCAATATTTAACAAGGAAGAGGAAGCTGACAAAATATTGGGTGGAAGTTGAGATGCTAGAGCTAATGGATGGGGTGAAAACTGATAGGCAGAATGCACTGGTAAGTTTAGCTGTAAGTAGTGTGGATAAGTTGCCTGATTCCAATTGCTTACATCTCAGGTTGCGAAGGAAAGTGGGCGTTGAGATAGCAGAAGGGTTTCCCATAATTTTCTAATCTTTCTTAGATGCCAGAGAATATGAAAAGTGGCAAATGTGGCACCCTTAAGTCGAAGGAGAAGCTAGTCAGTTTGGCTTGGTTTTAGAAACCATTAATCAAGGAATGACTTAGCAGGCACTTTCTTAGCATTTAAAGGGCAATTTAGCATGGTTAGTTCACCTACCCTGCACATCTTTTTGGGTTGTGGGGGTGAGACCCACGCATACACGGAGAGAATGTGCAAACTCCACAATGTCAGTGACCCGGGGCCGGGATCGAACATGGGTCCTCAGCGCCGTGAGGCAGCAGTGCTAACCACTGCATGACAGTGCTGCCCCAGCAGGCAGTTTCTAATTGAATTTTTGATGAAATAACAGAAGTATCATGCTCAGTATAATCATGAAAATATTGGTTATTACAGACTGTAAGATCATACTTTGTGAAAGTGACCATAAAATCTGTTAAGGCAGTTGCAACTTAACATGTAACTGGGAGTATTTACACTGTGGACAACATTTGATTGTGTGGCCAATATTTAGTTCAACATGGACCTGAATGAGGGTATTTCACAGATACCGGTGAAGTTTAAACATCTCACTGATAAATGATGAACCAATGTTTCTGATAAATGATGAACCAATGTTTCAGTCATATCCAGTAGAGGTGGCAGAAGAGGATTCTGGGAGAAGCCAACTGTCAATCAATTGAAGCCTCAACAGGGTGATTTCTGAGGAATTTTAACCTGGTGTGCGAGTCATCCCAGCTCACCTCAGCTGTATATAAGGCCGTAGGTTAAGCAAGCGCATGACAGAGAGCAAGTGCACGACCAACAGCCGGAGTGAGACTTCAGCCAGAGTGAGGGTATTGAGAATTTGGAGCTGAGAGGGAATTCAGTGCTGAGGGGAAAGAGGTACTCATCATATTAATAATAATCTTTATTATTGTCACAAGTAGGCTTACATTAACACTGCAATGAAGTTACTGTGAAAATCTCCTAGTCACCACACTCCGTCGCTGTTCGGGTACACTGAGGGAGAATTCAAAATGTCCACTTCACCTAACAGCACGCCTTCGGGGTCTTGTGGGATGAAACTGGAGCATCCGGAGGAAACCCAATCAGACATGGGGAGAACATGCAAACTCCGCACTGACAGTGACTCAAGCCGGGAATCGAACCTGGGACCCTGGAGCTGTGAAGCAACAGTGCTAACCACTGTGCTACCGTGCCGCCCTCATCGGAAGGATGGAGAGGCAGACTCGAGGGCAAGTGAGAGGTAGAAGGAAATCAAAATGTGATGTCACAGCCAGCAGGTAAGCGATAAGTTGGTGACTGGTAAGTAAGTAGTTTTTATTTTCTGTTTTCTTTGACATTGTAGTTGTTGTTGTAAGTTAACTTAAGGGTTAAGTCATGGAAGGAGCTTACAGACCCGTGTCATGCTCCTCTTGTGTGATGTGGGAATTCAGGACACTTACGGTGTACCTGGCTCCTTCACGTGCAAGAAGTATGTTCAACTGCTGCTGCTGTTAGACCATGTGACAGCTCTGGAGCTGCGGATGGATTCACTTTGGAGCAGCCACAATGTTGAGGAAGTCGTGGATAGCACGTTCAATGAGTTGGTCACAACGCAGTTAAAAATTACTGAGGGAGATAGGAAATGGGTGACCACAGACAGAGGAAGAGTAAGAAGGCAGTGCAGGGGTTCCCTGCGGTCATCTCTCTACAAAACAGATATATCATTTTGGAAACTGTTGGGGGAGATGGCTCACCAGGGGAAGGTGGCAGCAGCCAGGTTCATGGCACTGTGGCTGGCTCTGCTGCACAGAAGGGCAGGAAAAGAGCAGCAGGGCTATAGTGAAAGGGGACTCGATGGCAAGGGGAATAGCCAGGCATTTCTGCGGATACAAACGAGACTCCAGGATGGTATGTTGCCTCCCTGGTGCAAGGGTCAAGGATGAAGGACATTCTGGAGGGAGGGAGGGGGGGGGGGGGGGGGGAAAGAGAGAGAGAGAGAGAGGAGGAGGGTGAACAGCAGGAGGGTGAACAAACAGCCAGCTGTCCTGGTGCATATAGGCACGAATGATATAGTCTCTTCCTGGTCTCAAAGCCACCTCACTGCATGGTCCCCATATCCCTTTAACCCATTTTAAATTTAAAAAAAAAAAAATCAGAAATATGTCTCCCTCTTGAAACTATTAATGATTCGGACTCCACTGTACTATGTGGCACAAGCTCCACAAATTCATCACCCTCTGTAAGTAGCGGTGCCTCCTCAGCCCAGTTTTAAATCTACCGCCTCTCAACCTTTCTCTGTGACCTCTTGTTCTAGATTACCCCACAATGGGGAACATTTGGAAGAACGGGACTGATCAGATTGCTCTTCAGATAGCTGGCATGGAGGTGATGGGTCAAATGGTCAACGTTGGTGACATTTGACTCTAAGATTCTCATTAAATGAGAACTGTACATTGCTATTCTTGTTCAAAAAGGCAAAGCAGCTATTTTACATTATTTTAAAATACAGCAGAGTATAAATAAATACAGAGCATTTAGCACAATAACACATCCTGTTAATTAAAAAATACTCCATTCAAGTATTAATGATAGGTGGTAATTTTGCATGAAACTTTAAAGTTACAAGGCCGGCTCCATCTTTAAAGGGTGCCCTGAATAGAAATGACCTTAAACTCCACCCCCACTTCCCTCCCCCTCATTGTCACGGTAAGCCCCCACCCCGACTCACCGGCCACTGCCCTGTCTATGCCAAGTCTCATGGCTCCCACTCATACACATAACGGGAACCCTCCGCAATTGGGCCCAATCCTGGCAATGCCCAGGCAGGCCCCCCCTCCCCAAACATCTTGTCGGATGTTTGAATATTCAGTAAGAGGTGGGGGAGGGGGTTCATGCAGCATGTAGGCGCTTTGATAATATGCAAGTCCATTAAACTGTTTTTAAATGAGGTTCCCACCATTTGTGGGCAAGAACCTCACTACACCACCGACGAGGGGCGGGGAAAATCAGAAACTAGATCATCTCAGCGAGACTCTAGTTTCCTGACGAGGTTATGTACTCTTGCCACAATTCTCATTGACAGCCAACGTGAGATCAAAATCACCTCCTATATCTTTATAATAGAAATTGAAGAGTCACTGACATCCAGAATACAGCAGTGCATTCAGTCAAGAAGATTCTCTAGTATTGACTGGCAATCACCAATTTAACAGCTAGGGTGTGAGTTCCTGTAATATTGATACCTCAGAAGCACTGCTTGTATGAAACATCCGAACTAAAATGCAGTGGGACAAAATGATCTCAATAAATAAGATAACTTTATTAAAATGTATTTTCAATAAGCTTTCAAATATTACTCATTGCAGCATATTGAAATCTCTGGTCAAATTTACATTGGGGAAATGTACCTCTTTTCCTTTTGTATCTCCATTTTCAATCCATTCTACGGTAGCACTTTCGTTATCCTCATTTAATGATGTCACCATAGCCTGATGTATCCGTCCTGGAAAATGGAAAGTTGCAGTCAAAATATTATTAACTACTGTATGAAACCCCAGATACAAATTTACAATATAAAAAAAGTGTAGTTAAATGTACTTTAGCTATTGAAACACTAGCTCTCGTAGAGAATTTTAAAAAATTGATACACGGGATGTGGCATCGCTGGGTATGAGAGAATTTATCCCCCTAATTGCCCTCGAGAAGGTGGTGGTGAGCTGCCTTCTTGAACTGCTGCAGTCCAATGAGGTGTAGGTACACCCAGAGTGCTGTTAGGAAGTGAGTTCCAGGATTTTGATCCAGTGGTATTCAAAGAACGTCCATATATTTCCAAGTTAGGGTGGTGAGTGGCTTGGAGGCGAACCACCAGGTGCTGGTGGTCCTATCTGTCTGCTAACCTTGTCCTTCAAGATCAGTGGTGGGTAACCTGCGGCCCGGGGACCACATGCAGCTATGAGACACTTTGTTGATTGTTGTCCATGCGCAGCTGATTGGGAGAGTACAGTCAGGTAAGCATTTACTACTTCTATCGCTTATACTTTGTGCGGTCTTTATTTCGTGGTTTATAGTTTGAAAAGGACAATATTCTGTACAACGAGGACCAGAGAAGAAGAGCCCTAGTATAATTTTAGATTTGATTTTAGGTACCTTCCGTTTAACGTAAAGAGGTAAATCTTGCCAGGCGAGCTCAAAGCCATAGTGTGCCCTATGTGGGAAGCCGGGTAACATTTCCAGTGCCCAAGGTCAGCATGTGTGCAGGGAGTGTCTCCAGCTGCAGCTCCTGGAATCCCAGGTTTTGGAGCTGGAGCGGCCACTGGGGACACTGTGGAGCATCCGCGAGGCAGAGCTTATTGTGGATAGCATGTATAAAGTATAAAGAGGTGGTCATATCGCAGGCAGGAAGAGAATGGGTGACCACCAGGCAGAGTAAGAGGATTAGGCAGGCGGTGCAGGAACCTCCTGTGACCATTCCCTTGGGCGGCACAATAGCACAGTGGTTAGCACTGTTACTTCACAGTGCCAGGGTCCCAGGTTCAATTCACGCTTATGTCTGCACGTTCTCCCCATGTCTGCGTGTGTTTTCCTCCGGGTGCTCTGGTTTCCTCCCACAAGTCCCGAATGAGTGCTTGTTAGGTGAATTGGACATTCTGAATTCTCCTACAAACAGCATAAAAAGGGATAAGGCCCTAAAAGCAGAATATGGGGAGTTATGAACGAAGTTGAAAAGTAGGACCTCAAAGGCACTGGTCTCAGGATTACTACCAGTTCCACGTGCTCATCAAAGCAAACATAGTAGGATATATCGGATGAATAAATGGCTCAAAATATTGTGCAAGGGGGGGGCTTCAGATTTTTGGGACATTGGGGCTGGCTCTGGGGGAGGCGAGACCAGTACATACTGGATGGGTTGCACCTGGGCAGGACCAGGACTGACGTCCTAGGAGAGTATTTGCTAGGGTGGTTGGGGAGGGTTGAAACTAAAATGGCAGGGGGAGAGAAAGGATAAGAACAAAAGACAAGAAGGGGAATAAGAAGTGATAGGCAGAGAAATCAAGGGCCGGAATCAAACAGGGCCACAGTGAAAAATAAAGTGACAAGGAATGTTACAAAGACAAGCCTCAAGGCTTTATGCTTCAATGCGTGGAGCATTTGCAATAAAGTGGATGAATTAATCACACAAATAGATACAAACGGGTATGATATCATAGGGATTATGGAAACATGGCTGCGGCAGTGACCAGAAATGGGAACAGACATCCAGGGGCATTCAGTAATAATAATAATCTGTAGAATTCATGAAGAGAATGTTTGCAGCCATAACGAATTTGGATACGCACCAGTTAATACTGGGGATGGGGTCGGGGGGACTTGAATACGGTGTTGTACCCGAAGGTGGGTTGGTCTAAGCCTCTGTTCTTGACCCCCTCGGGTGCAGCGTGCATATTGGCCGGGTTTATGAAGGAGATGGGAGGGGCAGACCCGTGGAAGTTCTTGCATCCGAGGGAAAGGGAGTACTTGTTTTTCTCACCGGTACACAACGTGTATTCAAGAATAGATTTTGTGATGTGAAAAGCGCTGTTGGCAGGAGTGAGGCAGACACAGTATTCGGCGATTGTTATCTCGGACCACGTTCCAACATTGGGTTGACATGGTCCTAGAGAAAGGGCCGGCACAGAGGCCGGTCTGGAGGCTAGATGTGGAATTGTTGGTTGACCCAAATCTTTGCACTAAAATGGGCACAGTAATTGAGGATTCTGAAGGGTTTAACAGGATGGGGGAGGTGTCACCGTTGGTGGTTTGGGAAGCTTTGAAAGCGGTAGCGAGGGGTGAGGATTCTTCGTTCAAGGCGCAAGTGGATAGGGAGGCAAGAGGAGCGGAAATGGTTGATAGAGGAAATTTTGGAGATGGATGGAAGCAAGGGGGAAGAATCTGTTTTTGAATCTGTTTGTGCGTGCTGTCAGACTTTTGTATGTCCTGTGCAATGGAAGAAGTTGGAAGAGTGAGTAAGCCGAGTGGGAGGGGTCTTTATGCTGCCTGCTTTCCCAAGGCAGCAGGGGGTGTAGACAGAATCAATAGAAGGGAGATGGGTTTGTGTGATGGACTGGATAGGACAGGGGAGATGGTGGTTGCATCGGGGCAGGTGAATAAAGTTTCTGAGGTGTTTTACAAGGTGGTGTGTAAGTCGGAGCCTCCGGAAGATGAGTCAAACATGAGGGAGTTTCTGAGACAGTTGGGAGTGCCCCGTAGTGGGAGAGGAGGAAAGGGCAGGGCTGGAGGAGCCCAAAAGGGTGGAGGAAGTGCGGGTAGCGATAGGGAAGATGCAGACAGACAGGGAAGGCGCAGGCAGGGAAGGCGCAGGCAGGGAAGGCGCAGGCAGGGAAGGCACAGGCAGGGAAGGCGCAGGCAGGGAAGGCGCAGGCAGGGAAGGCGCAGGCAGGGAAGGCGCAGGCAGGGAAGGCGCAGGCAGGGAAGGCGCAGGCAGGGAAGGCGCAGGCAGGGAAGGCGCAGGCAGGGAAGGCGCAGGCAGGGAAGGCGCAGGCAGGGAAGGCGCAGGCAGGGAAGGCGCAGGCAGGGAAGGCGCAGGCAGGGAAGGCGCAGACAGGGAAGGCGCAGACAGGGAAGGCGCAGACAGGGAAGGCGCAGGTGCCGGATGGTTTCCAAGTGGTGTTTTAGAAGTTCTTGGATAGGTTGGCACCACTGTTGGTGGAGATATTTTAGGATGCAGTGGCGAAGGGGGTACTGCCGGAGATGATGGGACACGCACCCATCATTTTGCTGCTAATAAAGGACAAGGACGCCACTTCCGGTGGCGGCCATGGTGTGAGTGGTTGCACATTTGGCAGCTCCAGCTTGTGGATGTTTTGTTGATCCTGTTCCCCAATTAACAGACGGATGTTTTAATGGAAAACGGTGCAGGAGTGGTGGCGGAAGACTATACTCCACCAGTGGATGGATTCATGGACCAGAAGTGGTTTTAGACGAAAGGAGCTGTTGGAGCAAGAAACTTTTCCTGCGACACAAGGAAAGATGGCGGAGAGCAAGGTTTCACCCCTACCATCTCAATGGTCGATGGAGCAGCTGGTGGACTTCTTGAATGAGAAGTTCAGCTAGCAGAGGAAAGAGGCTCTGGAGGACCTGGCGAAGTCAGTAGACCCAGATTGATTGTGTGGAGCTGAAGTTAGAGACCCAAAGTCAGGTAAATCAGAAGGTGGAAGAGCATGAGGAGAAGCTCACTTGGTTGGTGGCTATAATTAGGATGTTAAAGGATACCCAGAAGCAGCTCAAAGAGAAAGTGGAGGATCTGGAGAACCGCTCCCAGAGGCAGAACGTAAGGATTGTGGGGTTGTTGGAGGCATTGAGGGAGCAGACACTGGCTCTTATGTAGCTAAAATGCTGGAGACGTTGCTGGGGGACGGAGCCTTCGACCAGCGCCTGGAGGATCGGGTGCATAGGGCGCTGATGAGGAAGCCGCTGGCGAGCGAGCCGCCGAGAATAATGGCAGTGAGGTTACACCGATTCCTGGATAAGGAAAGGATTTGAGCTGGTCAGGCAGACGAGGAAATGTACCTGGGAGGGCAACGAGTGAGAGTTTGGATGATGGATCAATGATGAGAGTTTGGCTGATGATGGATCAATGAGAGTTTGGCTCAAGATGGATTGGAACTTTATGGGAAAAAAAAATGTTAGATAAAGCTTTGTGTGAAGAAATGTCAAGACAGGCTCTTTTGGTAGCAAGCTGTATCACTGTTTTTGTACCAGACAAATTGCAGTAACGGGCTTGGGGAGGGTTGCGCTGTGCTTGAAAATAATCATAATTAAGATAAAAGGCACAGATGAAATGCGAGGGAGCTGCCCTCAGAAATGAACCAAAAACTGTATAAGAACTGCTGTTAGATGTATTGACTTTGGCTTGCTGTTGTAACTCTCAAGAGATACAGTGGTCTTAGCCCCGGCCGAGAAATAAACACATGTTAAAGTAACGAGGTGTTCGACTGATCATTTAATCCGGACTGGCTGCAAAAGAATCCTCATTTGGTGTCGGAAGTGGGATTTCAAGGAGCCTCCCTGGAACCTGACGGCGTAACAGACTGATCGCATTCGGACGCTGAGGAGGGAATTGGCCACCAAACGCGAGTACCCTTGTTACCACTTTGGTTTCCCCCTCTGCTGTCCCGAGTGTGGCCAAGCCCTGCTGTCGGTTTCGGTGGAGACTCTGACGAAATCAAAGCAGTCCAGCGAACCCGTTAGGAAGAAGGGTTGAAAGGGTTGGGAGTCCCTGGGAGGTTAAAATCCTTCCTAAAGTCCCGGGTTGGAAACCGTGGGAGGTTAGAGTCCTCCCTAAACAGTCCGGGTTGGAGTCCCTGGGAGGTTAAAATCCTCCCTAAAGTCCCGGGTTGGAGTCCCTGGGAGGTTAAAGTCCTCCCTAAAGTCCCGGGTTGGAAACCTTGGGAGGTTAGAGTCCTCCCTAAACAGTCCAGGTTGGAGTCCCTGGGAGGTTAAAATCCTTCCTAAAGTCCCGGGTTGGAAACCTTGGGAGGTTAGAGTCCTCCTTAAATCTCTGGGTAAATGAGTGATGATGATCCTTAGGGTTGCCTAATACCTTCGCGATAAAAGGTGGTTTTCGATAAATAAGTATATCAACCGGTGTCCAGACTTGTTCGACACTTCTGGTTGATTAAATTGAATATTACAGAGAACGGATAACTCTGTCTAAATTATATATTATAAAATTTAAATGGTGGTGCGGATAACACCCAAAGGAAACATAATAAACAGGGCTTGACCGTTGCGTGCCCTGTCGGAACACTCGAACAATTTCTTAAATCTGCTAGTTCTGTCTTTAATTCTCTGAGTCTGTCTGTCTGTTAGTTCTGTCTTTGATCCCCCAAGTCTGTCAGTCTGTTTAAATCAGTCCTCTCTCTCTTTTCATGTTTCATTTCCAGACTTTGACCATCTAAAAGTCATTTTCGAACAATTTGATTTAGCCTTTTGATTGGGCAACGGGGCAGGATAATCCCGTTTAAATTCAAGATTGAATAAACGATTTAGGATCACTACCAAAATTAAGTAGGTAACCACAGGGATCATCTGAGGATAGGAGACAATGGGTAGTACTTTAGATAGCACCTCTGATAGTGGAAGCGCGCTTCAAACTCTTTGTGAACAGTATCCGGAACATTCTCAGCAGCTGCGGCAGTTATCGGGAGAATTGCATAAGAAATTGGGAAAGGGGAAATGGCCCCTAGGAGGATCAAAAAATTTGTCTATGGTTATAAAGGCACAGCAGATTATTTGGCAACATAACCGTAGCTCCACGGCTAAGAAATTGATTGAGTTATGGCGGGAGTACTGCCAAAAATTTAAAAGATACATCTTTATTGGCTAATTGGCAGGCTAACGCTTTAAAATTGGGTATTGAATTAACAGAAGGGGGAATTGTTAAGACTGCGGAGGTTTTGAAAAAAGGAATGTGCCCACCATAGAAAAAGACCTACGTCTGTAAAACCCCCATTTCTAAATCAGGACCGTATGGTCAAATGGCCGGCCTAGTCTTGACCGAGGGAGGCGATGAGGATGACCCTGAAAATTGGCAATATAGGGGACGACCGACCGTTACACCGCCACAACGACCGCCTCCACCTTACATTCCCAGGGTTCTGATTGTAGTTTAAATTGTTCTAAAACAAATGATGTTTCAGACAAAAAACTCTTTATTCCTCTGGTGTGACCATGTTAGAAATTACATTAAAGATGTGTACATTCAAGCCCTTTATCCACCGCTCCCAACGCCACTATCACCACCTCAACCGTCGCAAGGAGGTCCAGCGACTCGCACTCGTTCTAAAACCCATGCTAATCAATTCCCACAGATGAATCATTAGTTAGTCCCAGGAAAAGAGGGGGCACTAGAGGTGGATTTCCCTGATTACCCAGACGATGATCAACCGCAGTGTCAGTTTCCCGTCCGGCAAGTTCCCAATATAGCATACAACCCTGCCAACCCCCGGGGCCCAACAACCAGGCATTTCAAAATAATTATGATAATTAATAAATTAATCAAATTTGATACCACTGATTAAGTATTAATAAATTATACAATATAATACAGTCAAACAGTTGATTGATCAGTAACATTTCAATAATAGTATTTCAGCTCAAATTCATCGATTGGGGATACAGTTGGAAGATAAATTGGGGTGGATCAAGTTTTTGATTTCTTTTTGGATATGTAATGCCAAATCTTTAACTTCTTTAGAGTTATTGGGAATGAAAGTGCAACATTCTGCAATTTGACATCTTCTGGATTATACACAAAAGCTTGTTGAAAGGGTTAATTTTCTTGCAGAGACAAAAAGGGGAGTATAGCTTGGAATGATGCCATTCGCATCTCCAAATTAAAAAAAAATAATAATTGTCACTCAAATGGTTTGGGAGTAAAAGTTGGATTGCTGCCAAATTCCCGTTATCAAATGTCCTTGAACGATCTGTTCTTTTTAATTAGAGTTGTTTTGGTTTTTGTAAAACCAGCTTCCATTGTTTGAAGTTTAAATTTCCAGGCTAATTCTAAACATTTATTTTAAAATATCAAACACCATAACTTATTAAACATATAGGTTTTCTGTAGATGAATTTGTCGATTCTATTAAAGAAGGCACTACTAGCAAGATATGTTGATTTCTTAAAATTAATAAAGCAATATTCAGAATAATGACAGTTCTCTTAAATTGACAGTTCTTGATCTCCAGCATGTCTTTTTCGCCCTCCCCTTGCACCCGGATTCACAGTATCTCTTTGCCTTTACATATCTAAATCAACAATACACATGGACTAGGTTGCCTCAAGGATTTATACATTCGCCTACTCTTTTCTCCCGCTGTCTCCAACAACAATTACAGCCCCTGGAATTAAAAGCGGGATCCACCCTCGTACAGTATGTTGACGATTTACTGATCGCAAGCCCGTCAGAACAAAGTTGTCAAGAAGATACGGCTCAATTATTAAATTACCTTTCAATTTTCGGATACGTTGTGTCACCCGCCAAAGTAGTAGTAGCCCAACCAACAGTCACGGTGTCTGGGTATCCTTTTATCCGCCGATGCACGGGCGCTATCACCAAGTCGAGTTCAGCCCATTTATTAATGCCCTGAACCCACAACGGCTAAGGGTTTCCGTAAATGGCTCGGGATGGTTAATTATTGTCGGCAATGGATTCCGAATATCGCCCTAGATACCCGGCTATTGACCCTATACACCAATAACGCTGGAGAGTTCCAGTTAAGTACGGAAGCCAAAGAGGCCTTCCATCGGCTAAAAGACACCTTAATGAGGGCGCCAGCACTAGGACGCCCCCTTTATTATCGACCTTTCCAACTTTATTGTACTGTTTTAGCCGGTTGTGCCACCGCGGTACTTACCCAGAAATATGGGGATCGCCACCGTCCTATAGCTTATTACTCGTCTAAACTTGATCCAGTTGCACTCGGCTATCCTGGATGTACTCAGATTTTAGCCTCTATTTACAACAATCTCCAGTCAGCGGCTAATCTCACTCTTCAGCAGGATATTGTTATTTATAGTTCACATTCAGTCACGGCCCTGCTCGGTCAACTTCAGACTCAGCACCTAACTATGGCACATCAAAATAAATATGAGATTTATCTCCTCAATAACCCAAAACTTCAGTTCCTGCACTGCACTACTATTAACCCCGCTAGTTTCCTTTCCGACCCGCCTAACGCCACTGAGTCCCCGACTCAGGACTGTCTTTCTCTCCTACAAGACGATGCGTCATTACGCGATGATCTCACTGATTCACCAATACCAAATGCTGATCTAGACCTATTCACCGATGGTAGTTCATCCATCGGTGAAAGGGGGGATAGATTATCATGGTATGCAATTGTTAACCAAAAAGGAGAAACACTTGAAGCAGCAGCATTCAAAACTCCCTTTTCCGCCCAACAAGCTGAACTTTTTGCACTTATTCGAGCCTGTGTATTAGGGAAAGATAAAATTGTAAATATCTACACTGATTCCCGATATGCCTTTGGGGGTCACACACGACTTTGGTCAATTATGGAAGAACAGGGGATCTCTTACATCTGCAGGCACTCAGATATCCCACAAACAGTTAGTTACACAATTACTACAGGCTTTAATGCTCCCTAAACAAATAGCCGTAATAAAGTGCGCTGCCCATACGACACGCAAAACACTGGTGAACGCGGGTAATCGGCGGGCGGACCACCAAGCCAAAGAGGCTTCTCGCTTAAAAGACATGGTGGTACCAAAAATGATGAGCCAGACTAAGAGCTCCAAGGGTCAGTCTCCCTCTGAAAAGCCAATGCCGACCATCACTGACGTCATTCAGTTACAGGAGGACGCTCCTGCTGTGTAAAAAGACTATGGGATGAATTGGGATGTTGTTTATGATCCTGTAAATAAATTGTGGGTCACCCCGGCAGGGCAGACTTGTATGCCCGATGCATTGGCAGCCTGGGTTACCGAATGTGTTCACTTTGCAACTCATTGTGGTGCGTGCGCGAGCTACGGGTGATGTATTGCTCAAAACCGAGACTGCAGGATATAGCGCAAAATATTAGCAGCCGTTGCCTAGTATGTCAGCAGTATAATCCTGGTAAAGCAATACCCTGTGAAATGGGTAAAACCCCGCTACCAGAAGGTCCCTTTGAGACACTCCAGATGGATTACATTGAGATGGAAAGATGCCAATGTTACAAACATGTATTGGTTATTGTTGATGTATTTAGCCAATGGATAGAAGCTTACCCCACTGTAGATAACAAAGCTTCCACGGTAGTAAAAGTTTTAATGCGAGAAATTGATCCTAGATTTGGGATTCCATATCGATTAAGCTCTGATAACGGACCTCATTTTGTGGGACAGATCAATGAGGAATTTTGCACTCAGCTGGGAATAAAACAACAATTACACTGCGCATACCGACCCCAAGCAGCGGGAATGGTAGAAAGGGCTAATCAGACATTAAAAACTAAACTGGCAAAACTACAGGCAGAGACTGGAGCCACTTAGCTCAAATTATTCCCTATTGCCCTCTTCCAAATACATGCAACCCCAGCTGGAAAGACACGACTGAGTCCCGCCGAAATTTTATACGGAAGACCCTTGCGTACTCCTTGGGATCAAGGGAAACATAAGGAAGTACAGTTTCACCATATGACTACTGAAATGGCCAACTATGTGATAGCCTTGACTAAAGTACTAAAAGGCCTCCATTCACGGGTACGAGTTGCTTATGAGGAGATACCTCCCTTGTCCAGTTCTGTCACTATTAATCCGGGGGAGTATGTTCTGATTCGTAATTGGGTTAGGAAAGGATTAGAACCCCGATGGGAAGGACCACACCAGGTCCTACTTACTACTCCCACTGCTGTACAACTAAAAGGCAGAAATGCCTGGATCCACATCCACCATTGTAAGGTTGTGAAAATGCAATAGAGAATAACCCTCTGTTTCGTGCCCTAGGTAATAACTTCAGCATCATTTAAAGGATGAAGGCCGTGCTTATTATTGTAACCCTGCTGGGACTTTTGGATACGGGAGGAGAGGCCAAGTGAAGAACCTGTGGCCCCAAGGGAAGACGGACTCATCACCTCTGTCGAGGAGACACCTTACAGGGTACCAGTCAAGGCCCAGAAGAAGGACCTTGGAACGCGACCCCTGCGGACGGATGTTCGGCCTACGTACAACGATGCAATCGGACCATACTCATCAGTGGAGTGACTAAGGGCAACCTACCTGTCATCAGGTCAACTATAAATGCGACTATAGCTGCAGAAAGAAAAAAAAAAGACTTTACCCTTGGGATGCGTTGACCAAGGGAGGGTAAGGCTGCGGGAAAAAAAAGGGAATTACATGTAAACACGTATCTGTATATGTCATATGTGTACGCAAAGGATATGAATGTTTCTGGTTGCTGGGTATGTACACATATCCCAACCCATGCTAAGGGAGGGATCCCCCTCAGACCTGTTCCCCTTAACCTGTCAGAAACAGTAGAATGGCATATTTACCAGGATGGTACTCGTCAATCCCCCAGGACTATAAGAATTGCATCTATGGTAAGACACCCAGACGGCGGGGCAGCTTCTAGTTTATCGTTTCTCCCCATATCCCCAAGACCTTGGAAAGAGGGGGGCTATCCAATGAACACCTTTGAGATGTGGTACCAACCAAGTTATAACAAATCCCACCAGCCTCCGTTTCTTACCCTCACTAATACCACCAACATGGGAAGACCACTGGGAATAATATGTTTGGTAAGGAATGTGGTTAAAGGGATATTTGTAGGTGCGAGTCAATGCGAGCACAGATTTGTCGTGGCCAACATATCCGAGGTCTATCCCGTATATATGTCTCCTCAGTTTTATGGGTGTACACTGGACGTCCCGTACGCAAATGGGACAGGTACCTTCAAGTACTCCCTGATGGCCCAAGGGTTTGATGTGGACAAACTCACTTCATACAATGGGACGTATTTTATTTGTGGCCACAAAGCATATCCCTGGCTGCCAGAGAATTGGACGGGATCCTGTTATCTGGGGTATGTAGTCCCCTTTATACACCACCTCACCAATTTAGGCGACCATTACCAAATGATGAAGCGACAAAAGAGAGCAATAACCAAAACGCAACGATACTTTGGGATCCTGCTTCCCCCTATCGGGGTAGCTCTTGCAATAAACGAAATAAGGAAGATAGCAAAAATCCTGGAAGAGGTAGCAAATGACACCACTGAAGCATTGACTGAGATAAATAATGAAATGGTGGCAATAAGAACCGTAGCCCTACAAAACCGAATGGCCCTCGATTATCTCCTTACAAACAAAGGTGGGACTTGTACCGTGATCGGTTCGGAATGTTGCACCTACATCCCCGATAGTTCGGAGAACAACATCCATCTCGTGGATCATATCCGCAAAGAGGTTAAGAAACTGCATGAAATATCAAGAGATGGGTGGCTAGATTGGTTGTTTGCCGGATCATGGGGGTCTTACCTAGTGCATGGATTGATAATCCTGGTAGTTGTAATACTTGTAATAATTATGTTTAGCTTCCTAATGAAATGCTTGTGTAAAAGTGTCAGTGCAGCAGTAATTTCTCAACAGTTAATGCAGCAACATGAAGTGCGCCTTGAAGAGTTAATGAATGTGAAAGAAAGTGCAGAGGAATATGAGGAAATGATAGAGGTGCAAATAGAATGGGAGAGACTGAGACGACTGACTATGGATTAGAAGTTATCATGAAATGATAAAAGGGGGGAAATGAGAGTTTGGATGATGGATCAATGATGAGAGTTTGGCTGATGATGGATCAATGAGAGTTTGGCTCAACGTGGATTGGAACTTTATGGGAAAAACAAAATGTTAGATAAAGCTTTGTGTGAAGAAATGTCAAGACAGGTTCTTTTGGTAGCAAGCTGTATCACTGTTTTTGTACCAGACAAATTGCAGTAACGGCCTTGGGAAGGGTTGCGCTGTGCTTGAAAATAATCATAATTAAGATAAAAGGCACAGATGAAATGCGAGGGAGCTGCCCGCAGAAATGAACCAAAAACTGTATAAGAACTGCTGTTCGATGTATTGACTTTGGCTTGCTGTTGTAACTCTCAAGAGATACAGTGGTCTTAGCCCCGGCCGAGAAATAAACATATGTTAAAGTAACGAGGTGTTCGAATGATCATTTCATCCGGACTGGCTGCAAAAGAATCCTCACGAGTTCCAGGTATATCAGGACCTGGGTGCAGAACTGGCCAAGAGGAGAGCGGGTATCAACCTAGTAAAGTCTGCTCTCTTTAAGAAGCGGGTGAAGTTCGGGATGCTGTCCCAGCCCACCTCTGGGCGACCCACAATGGCCGCTAGTATTACTTTACTACACCGGAAGAGGCGATACAGTTTGGTGGAGACAATAGGCTAGCAGGAGAAGGAGGACATTGCGGTTTGGAGGAGTTGTTTGGGGAAGTTGGTTCTCTCTGGCCCCCTTGCCGGGGAGTTTGATGTTTTTCTCCCTGTTTATTGGCTGATATTGTTGTAATTTTCTTGTCTCTGCGGGTTGGGGGGGCTCGGGGAAGAACCCCCTTTGTTTTTTTCTCCCCTTACTCAAGGTTATTTGATGGGACACTGGAGGGTCATGCTGGGTGAGTACACCATTTTGTTTTCTTCTCTGGATGTTATTTTACTTTCTTCTCGTTCTTTTTTGTTGTTATTGCTGTTTGCACCATGGGTGTCTGAGCGGGAGGGAGAGAGAGAGAGAGAGACAGTGAGTGAGTGTCGGGAGACCTGGAAGTCCAGGGGGCGAGAGCAGCTGACGTCTTGGTTTTTGCCTCCTTGGTAGCCCAGAGATGGATCTTGTTGGAATGGAAGGACTCAAGAGTGCCGAAACAGGGGGTTTGGGTGAGCGACCTTGCGGGAATTCTCAGATTGGAAAAGATCAAGTTCGCCTTGAGAGGGACTGTGGAGGGGTTTGCCCGGAGATGGAAGCCGTTCATCGACTACTTCAGGTGTTGCCGGTTCGTTGGAGAGGTACCTCCCAAAGGTGATTGGGGAGGAGCAGATGGGGTTTGTCGTCTCATGTGCGGAGCCTGTTGAATGTGGTGCTCTCTTCGATGGAAAGGAAGGAGGTGGAGATGGTGACATTGGAGGCGTTTGACCACGTGGAGTGGAGCTATTTGTTTGTGGTATTGGAGAGGTTTGGGATGGGCCTACATTTGTGGCATGATTGAGGTCATTGTACAAGGACCCGAGAGCGAGTGTGC
This sequence comes from Scyliorhinus torazame, assembly GCF_047496885.1. NCBI lineage: Eukaryota > Metazoa > Chordata > Chondrichthyes > Carcharhiniformes > Scyliorhinidae > Scyliorhinus > Scyliorhinus torazame. The sequence goes on from NC_092709.1 coordinate 227,703,160, forward strand.
GTACAAATGAGATGAACTCCGGGTACTTTCCTTTGCATAGGGGAACGAAGCCGGGGTGCCCTATGTCCCCCCTCTGTCTGCACTGGCAATTGAGCCCTTGGCCATAATGCTGAGGTGCTCGGAAAAATGGAAGGGGATAACCAGGAGGGGGTGTATGAACATAGGGTGCCCCTAAATGCGGATGATTTGCTCCTGTATATTTGCACCCAGGTGATACAATGGGGTTGCTTCAAAGGTTCAGGATTTTTTCAGGGTACAAGCTAAATTTGGGGAAAAGTGAGTGTTTTGTACGGTCTCCACAGGGGTGAGAGGGTTGACATGTCGGGTGGCGCCAACCCACGTTAGTTATTTGGGAGTGCAGGTGGCATGGGACTGGGCTCAGCTCCGCAAGCTGAACTTTACAAGTTTTAAAAAATATATATATTTTATTGAAAATTTTTCGATCACAATTTTTTCCCCTTACACATCAAACATAACAAAAAAGAAAATTTAACAGTGAACAAATGGCTAATCAACATGGTAAACTAATCATTTAACATAAACTAAAACTTACCCCCACCCCACCCCCCCCCCCCGGGTTGCTGCTGCTGGTCATCTGTCTTCCCTCTAACGTTCCCCTAGGTAGTTGAGGAATGGCTGCCACCGCCTGGTGAACCCTTGAGCCGATCCTCCCAGCGCAAACTTCATCTGCTCCAGTTTTATGAAACCCGCCATATCGTTTATCCAGGCCTCCAGTCCGGGGGGTTTCGTTTCCTTCCACATGAGTAAAATCCTACGCCGGGCTACTAGGGACGCAAAGGCCAGAACGTCGGCCTCTTTCGCCTCCTGCACTCCCGGCTCATCCGCAACTCCAAATAGAGCTAGCCCCCAGCCTGGTTTGACCCGGACCTTCACCACCTTCGAGATCACTCCCGTCACTCCCTTCCAATACCCCTCCAGTGCCGGGCACGACCAAAACATATGTGGTTTGCCGGGCTTCCGCCGCACCTCCCACACTTGTCCTCCACTCCAAAGAACCTGCTCAATCTTTCTCCCGTTATGTGTGCTCTATGTAGCACCTTGAATTGAATCAGGCTAAGTCTGGCGCACGAGGAAGAGGAATTTACCCTGCTTAGGGCATCAGCCCACATACCCTCCTCTATCTCCTCCCCTAGCTCTTCTTCCCACTTTCCTTTTAACTCGCCCACCAGCTCCTCCCCCTCTTCCCTCATCTCTCGGTATATCTCTGACACCTTGCCCTCCCCGACCCACACCCCCGAAAGCACTCTGTCCTGGATCCCCTGTGCCGGGAGCAGCGGAAATTCCCTCACCTGTTGTCTTGTGAACGCCCTCACCTGCATATATCTAAGGAAGTTTCCCCGGGGCAACTTATACTTTTCCTCCAATGCTCCCAAGCTCGCAAACGTCCCATCTATAAATAAATCTCCCACCCTCCTAATTCCCAACTGGTGCCAGCTCTGAAATCCTCCATCCATCCTTCCTGGGGCAAACCTGTGGTTGTTCAGGTTTGTACCTGATTGGGGACCCCACCAGGGCTCCCCGCGCACCTCTCTGTCGCCTCCATTGTCCCCAAATATTCAATGTTGCTGCCACCACTGGGTTCGTGGTAAACTTTTTTGGTGAGAGCGGTAGCGGCGCCGTCACCAGCGCCTCTAGGCTCGTCCCTTTACAGGACTTTCTCTCCAGTCTTTTCCACGCCGCTCCCTCTCCCTCCATCATCCATTTACGAATCATCGCCACATTGGCGGCCCAATAGCAGTCGTCCAAATTCGGTAGCGCCAATCCTCCCCTGTCTCTGCTACGTTGTAGGAACCCCCTCCTTACCCTCGGGACTTTCCCTGCCCACACGAAGCTCGTGATGCTCCTGTCTATTTTTTTTAAAAAAGGTCTTAGTGATTAGTATAGGGAGACATTGAAATACAAATAAGGGACTTCCGGGTGCGGCGATGACCAGCTGAGTCGCACGTTTCGGCAGCTCCCGGTGGAACGGACTTTTGGGCTCTTAATAAGAGCCCCAACGGCAATTAACGGCTAAAAGCACTGTGCGGTAAACCAGAAGGGAATCCCCCCTGGATACGGATGGAAAAAGGAGAGGAAAGTGGCCGGATTGCGGTGGATCCTTTAGAGCAGCGGCAAGGAAGGCAAGCAAAAACCAAGATGGCGTTGGAAGGTGGCAGTTTAATATGGGGCCCTGAACAACACGAGTTTTTGAAACGCTGCGTGGAAGAGCTTAAAAAGGAGATGAAGAAGGAGCTGTTGGCCCCGATATTACAGGCGATCGAAGGGCTAAAGGATGAGCAAAAGACCCAGGAGCGGGAGCTTCGGGTCGTGAAGGCAAAGGCTGCCGAGAACGAGGACGATATACAGGGCCTGGTGGTGAAGACGGAGATGCACGAGGCATACCATAAACGATGTGTGGAAAGATTGGAGGTGCTGGAGAATAACGCGAGGAGGAATAATTTAAGGATTCTTGGTCTTCCTGAATGTGTAGAAGGAGCAGACGTCGGGGCATATGTGAGCACGATGCTGCACTCGTTAATGGGAGCGGAGGCCCCGGCGGGTCCGCTGGAGGTGGAGGGAGCATACCGAGTGATGGCGCGAGGACCGAGAGCAGGAGAAATTCATAAAGCCATAGTGGTGAGATTCCTCCGTTTTAAGGACAAAGAGATGGTCCTTAGATGGGCAAAGAAAACTCGGAGCAGTAGGTGGGAGAACGCGGTGATCCGCGTATATCAAGACTGGAGTGCGGAGGTGGCGAGAAGGAGGGCGAGCTTTAATCGGGCCAAGGCGGTGCTTCACAAAAAGAAGATAAAATTTGGAATGCTACAACCGGCAAGACTGTGGGTCACATATCAAGGGAGGCACCACTACTTTGAGACGGCGGATGAGGCGTGGACTTTTATTGTGGAAGAAAAACTGGAATAAGCGGGTTACTAAAAAAGAACGTTTGAAACAAAGTGGTGGGGCGAGTATGGGGGGTGAAGAGGGGTGGAAAGATGAGTCTTATGTTATTAATCCTGCGATGCGGTAACTTTTCTCTCTTCCACAGGTTGTGGTGGAGGGAGGAAGGGAGGTGGAGGAGATGGGGCGTTGGCTTTGGGGGGGCGGGGCCAAAAGGGAAGCCCGGGCTTTGTTCCCGCGCTATGATAATCATGGCGGGAATAGGGAAGCAGGAAGGAGGGGGCGTTGCACGGTGCGAGCCGAGGTCACGGGGGGAAGCCGAGGTCGGCCAGAGTTTGCTGACTTCTGGGAGCAACATGGGGGGTGTAACTACGCTAGTGGGAGATGGGAGGGGGGAGTTACTGGGTTGCTGCTGCTGGGGAGAGGGGGGAGCCGGAATGGGGTGGGGTGGGCGGGGGGGCGCCGCCTGGGGAGGACACAGCTGCGTGGGAACCAGGTGAGGAACTGGAAGAAGGGGATGGCTAATCGACAAGGGGGGGGTAAAAAGCCCCCTAACCCGGTTGACCACGTGGAATGTGAGAGGGCTGAACGGGCCGATAAAGAGGGCACAAGTACTCACACACCTTAAGAAACTTAAGGCAGACGTGGTTATGTTACAAGAGACGCACTTGAAACTTATAGACCAGGTTAGACTACGCAAAGGATGGGTGGGGCAGGTGTTTCATTTGGGGCTAGATGTGAAAAACAGGGGGGTGGCAATACTAGTGGGGAAGCGGGTTATGTTTGAGGCAAAGACCATAGTGGCGGATAGCGGGGGCAGATACGTGATGGTGAGTGGCAAATTACAGGGGGAGGCGGTGGTCTTGGTAAACGTATATGCCCCGAACTGGGAAGATGCCAATTTTATGAGGCGCATGCTAGGACACATCCCGGACCTAGAGGTGGGAAAGTTAGTAATGGGGGGAGATTTTAATACGGTGCTGGAGCCAGGGCTGGACAGGTCGAGATCCAGGACTGGAAGGAGGCCGGCTGTAGCCAAGGTGCTTAAAGATTTTATGGAGCTGATGGGAGGAGTAGACCCGTGGAGATTTAGCAGACCTAGGAGTAAGGAGATTTCGTTTTTCTCCCATGTCCACAAAGTTTATTCGCGAATAGACTTTTTTGTCTTGGGAAGGGCGTTGATCCCGAAGGTGAGGGGGACGGAGTATACGGCTATAGCCATTTCGGATCACGCTCCACATTGGGTAGACTTGGAGATAGGGGAGGAAACAGAAGGGCGTCCACCCTGGAGAATGGACATGGGACTAATGGCAGATGAAGGAATGTGTCTAAGGGTGAGGGGGTGCATTGAAAAATACTTGGAACTCAATGATAACGGGGAGGTTCAGGTGGGAGTGGTCTGGGAGGCGCTGAAGGCAGTGGTTAGAGGGGAGCTGATATCAATAAGGGCACATAAAGGAAAGCAGGAGAGTAGGGAACGGGAGCGGTTGCTGCAAGAACTTCCAAGGGTGGACAGGCAATATGCGGAGGCACCGGAGGAGGGACTGTACAGGGAAAGGGAAAGGTTACACGTAGAATTTGACTTGCTGACAACGGGTACTGCAGAAGCACAGTGGAGGAAGGCACAGGGTGTACAGTATGAGTATGGGGAGAAGGCGAGCAGGTTGCTGGCCCATCAATTGAGGAAAAGGGGAGCAGCGAGGGAAATAGGGGGAGTGAGGGATGAGGAAGGAGAGATAGAGCGGGGAGCGGAGAGAGTGAATGGAGTGTTCAAGGCATTTTACGAAAGATTATACGAAGCTCGGCCCCCGGATGGGATGGAGAGAATGATGTGCTTCCTGGACCGGCTGGAATTTCCTAAGGTGGAGGAGCAGGAGAGGGTGGGACTGGGAGCACAGATCGAGATAGAGGAAGTAGTGAAAGGAATTAGGAGTATGCAGGCGGGGAAGGCTCCGGGACCGGATGGATTTCCAGTCGAATTTTATAGGAAATATGTGGACTTGCTTGCCCCGATACTGATGAGAACCTTTAATGAGGCGAAGGAAAGGGGACAGCTGCCCCCGACTATGTCGGAGGCAACGATAACGCTTCTCCTAAAGAAGGAAAAAGACCCGCTGCAATGCGGGTTCTATAGACCTATTTCCCTCCTAAATGTAGACGCCAAGATTCTGGCCAAGGTAATGGCAATGAGGATAGAGGATTGTGTCCCGGGGGTAGTCCATGAGGACCAAACTGGGTTTGTGAAAGGGAGACAGCTGAATACGAATATACGGAGGCTGCTAGGGGTAATGATGATGCCCCCACCAGAGGGGGAAGCGGAGATAGTGATGGCGATGGATGCCGAGAAAGCATTTGATAGAGTGGAGTGGGATTATTTGTGGGAGGTGTTGAGGAGATTTGGCTTTGGAGATGAGTATATTAGATGGGTACAGCTGCTGTATAGGGCCCCGATGGCGAGCGTGGTCACGAATGGACGGGGGTCTGCGTATTTTCGACTCCATAGAGGGACGAGGCAGGGATGTCCTCTGTCCCCGTTATTGTTTGCACTGGCGATTGAGCCCCTGGCAATAGCATTGAAGGGTTCCAGGAAGTGGAGGGGAGTACTCAGGGGAGGAGAGGAACACCGGGTATCTCTTTACGCGGACGATTTATTGGTGTATGTGGCGGACCCGGCGGAGGGGATGCCAGAGATAACGCGGATACTTGGGGAGTTTGGAGAATTTTCAGGATATAAGCTGAACATGGGGAAAAGTGAGCTGTTTGTGGTGCATCCAGGGGAGCAGAGCAGAGAAAGAGGACTTACCGCTGAGGAACGTAACAAGGGACTTTCGCTACTTGGGGATCCAGATAGCCAAGAATTGGGGTACATTGCATAGGTTAAACTTAACGCGGTTGGTGGAACAGATGGAGGAGGACTTCAAGAGATGGGACATGGTATCCCTGTCACTGGCAGGGAGGGTACAAGCGGTTAAAATGGTGGTCCTCCCGAGATTCCTCTTTGTGTTTCAGTGCCTCCCGGTGGTGATCACGAAGGCTTTTTTCAAAAGGATTGAGAAGAGTATCATGAGTTTTGTGTGGGCCGGGAAGACCCCGAGAGTGAGGAAGGGATTTTTGCAGCGTAGTAGGGATAGGGGGGGGGCTGGCGCTACCGAGCCGGAGTGAGTACTACTGGGCCACCAACATCTCAAATGGTATGTAAGTGGATGGGAGAAGAGGAGGGAGCGGCGTGGAAGAGATTGGAGAAGGCGTCCTGTAGGGGGACTTGCCTACAAGCCATGGTGACGGCGCCGTTGCCGTTCTCCCCGAAGAAATACACCATAAGCCCGGTGGTGGTGGCTACTCTGAAAATTTGGGGGCAATGGAGACGGCATAGGGGAAAGACGGGAGCCTCGGTGTGGTCCCCGATAAGAAATAATCATAGGTTTGCTCCGGGGAGAATGGATGGGGGATTTGGAACATGGCAAAGAGCAGGAGTAACACAATTGAGAGATCTGTTTGTAGATGGGACGTTTGCAAGTCTGGGAGCGCTGGCCGAAAAATATGGGTTGCCCCAAGGGAATGCATTCCGGTATATGCAACGGAGGGCTTTTGCGAGGCAACAGGTGAGGGAATTCCCGCAGCTCCCGACGCAGGAGGTGCAGGACAGGGTGATCTCAAAGACATGGGTGGGGGACGGTAAGGTATCAGACATATATAGGGAAATGCGGGACGAGGGGGAGATTATGGTAGATGAGCTGAAAGGGAAATGGGAAGAAGAGCTGGGGGAGGAGATTGAGGAGGGGCTGTGGGCTAATGCCCTAAGTAGGGTAAACTCATCGTCCTCGTGTGCCAGGCTAAGCCTGATACAATTTAAGGTGTTACACAGGGCGCATATGACTGGAGCACGGCTCAGTAATTTTTTTGGAGTAGAGGATAGATGTGCGAGATGCTCGAGAAGCCCAGCGAATCACACCCACATGTTCTGGTCATGTCCGGCACTACAGGGGTTTTGGGTGGGGGTGACAAAGGTGCTTTCGAAGGTGGTGGGGGTCCAGGTCGAACCAAGCTGGGGGTTGGCTATATTCGGGGTTGCAGAAGAGCCGGGAGTGCAGGAGGCGAAAGAGGCTGATGTTTTGGCCTTTGCGTCCCTAGTAGCCCGGCGCAGGATACTGTTGATGTGGAAGGAAGCCAAGCCCCCGGGTGTGGAGACCTGGATAAATGACATGGCAGGGTTTATAAAGCTGGAACGGATTAAGTTTGTCCTAAGGGGATCGGCTCAAGGGTTCACCAGGCGGTGGCCACCGTTCGTCGAATACCTCACAGAAAGATAGAGGGAATGGAAAAGAAGAAGACAGCAGCAGCAACCCAGGGGGGGGGGGGGGGGGGGGGGGGGGAGAGAGAACCAGAGGGATTCTCAGGGATGTTAATATATAAGTATATAAGTATAATATGTATAGGTTCTTGTTATAGATAATTGTATATTGGACGGTTAAAACATATTTTGGAGAATATTTATCTGAGACAAGGCAGTTGCCATTTAGTTTTGTTTTTGTTTCTATATTATTTATTTCTTGTTTATAAAACTGGCCATTGTTATTTATATTGTTATATTACTGTGTAAAGGATACACAATGTACTGTGATGGTTGGCCAAAAATTTTCAATAAAATATATTTAAAAAAAAGAAATACAAATAAGAACCTCGGGAGGACCATCATCTTAATTGCCTGCACTCTGCCCGCCAACGACAGAGGCTGCATGTCCCACCTCTTGAAGTCCTCCTCCATTTGTTCTACCAATCGTGTCAGATTAAGTCTGTGTAAGGTTCCCCAGCTCCTAGCGATCTGAATCCCCAGGTATCGGAAGTTTCTTTCCACTTTCCTTAGAGGCAGGCCTTCTATCTCTCTACTCTGGTCCCCAGGGTGTATCACGAATAGTTCACTCTTCCCCATGTTAAGCCTATATCCCGAGAAATCTCCAAACTCCCTCAATATCTGCATGACCTCTGTCATCCCCCCCCACTGGGTCCGTCACATACAACAGTAGGTCATCTGCGTATAGCGACACTCGGTGTTCTTCTCCCCCTCTAAACACCCCTCTCCATTTCCTGGAGTCTCTCAACGCCATGGCCAGAGGTTCAATTGCCAACGCGAACAACAATGGAGATATCGGGCATCCCTGTCTTGTTCCCCTATATAGTCGGAAATACTCCGATCTTTGCCGACCCGTGACCACACTTGCCGTTGGGGCCCCATAAAGGAGTTTGACCCAGCTAATAAACCCATTCCCGAACCCAAACCTCCTTAGCACCTCCCATAAGTACTCCCACTCCACCCTACCAAATGCCTTCTCTGCATCCATTGCCGCCACTATCTCTGCCTCCCCCTCCACTGGGGGCATCATTATCACCCCTAGTAGTCGTCGCACGTTGACATTCAGTTGTCTCCCCTTTACGAACCCTGTCTGGTCTTCGTGCACCACCCCCGGGACACAGTCCTCTATCCTCGATGCCAGTACCTTTGCCAGCAATTTGGCGTCCACATTCAATAATGAAATAGGTCTATAGGACCCGCACTGCAACGGATCTTTATCCCGCTTCAGAATTAGCGATATCGTCGCCTCCGACATTGTCGGGGGTAAAGTCCGTCCTTCCCTGGCCTCATTAAACGTCCTCACCAACAGCGGGGCCAACAAGTCCACGTACTTTCTATAAAATTCCACCGGGAACCCGTCTGGTCCCGGAGCCTTCCCTGCTTGCATATTCCCCAGCCCCTTAATAACCTCGTCCACCCCAATCGGTGCCCCCAGGCCTTCCACCTCCTGTTCCTCCACCCTCGGGAACCTCAATTGATCCAGGAACTGCCGCATCCCCTCCTCTCCCTCCGGGGGTTGGGACCTATACAGTCCTTCATAAAAGGTCTTGAACACCTCGTTTATCTTCCCTGCTCTCCGCACCGTAGCTCCCCTCGTCTCTAATTCCCCCTATCTCCCTCGCCGCTGTCCTCTTTCGCAGCTGATGGGCCAGCAGGTGACTAGCCTTTTCCCCATATTCATACCTCCTCCCCTGTGCCTTCCTCCACAGCACCTCCGCCCTTCTGGTGGTCAAAAGGTCGAACTCCGTCTGGAGTCGTCTTCTCTCCCTGTACAGTCCCTCCTCCGGGGTCTCCGCAAATTCCCTGTCCACCCTTAAAATCTCCCCCAGTAATCTTTCCCTTTCCTTGGCCTCGGTTTTCCCTTTGTGGGCCCTAATGGAGATCAGCTCTCCTCTGACCACCGCTTTTAGTGCTTCCCATGCCACTCCCACTCGGAGCTCCCCGTCGTCATTGGCCTCCAGGTACCTCTCAATACATCCCCGCACTCTTCCACACACTCCCTCATCCGCCATCAATCCCACATCCAATCGCCAGAGTGCTCGCTGCTCCCTTTCCTCTCCTAGTTCCAGGTCCACCCAGTGTGGGGCATGGTCCGAAACCGCAATGGCTGAATACTCAGCTTCTTCCACCCTTGAGATCAACGACCTTCCCAGAACAAAAAAATCTATCCGGGAGTACACTTTATGGACATGGGAGAAGGAGAACTCCCTGGCCCTCGGTCTAAGAAATCGCCATGGATCCACTCCCCCCATTTGATCCATAAATCCCTTGAGCACCTTGGCCGCTGCCGGCCTTCTTCCGGTCTTCGATCTGGATCTATCTAACCCTGGGTCCAGCACGGTGTTGAAGTCCCCTCCCAATATCAAGTTTCCTACCTCCAAGTCCGGATACGACCCAACATCCGTCTCATAAATCCCGCATCGTCCCAATTCGGGGCATATACATTAACCAGCACGACCTCAATTCCCTCCAGCCTGCCACTCACCATTACATATCTACCTCCGCTATCTGCTACAATGCTCCTTGCTTCAAATGCTACCCGTTTCCCCACCAATATGGCCACCCCTCTATTCTTTGCATCTAGTCCTGAGTGGAACACCTGTCCCACCCATCCTTTCCTTAACCTAACTTGGTCCGCCACCTTCAGGTGCGTCTCCTGGAGCATAGCCACGTCTGCCCTTAGTCCTTTCAAGTGCGCGAGCACTCGAGCCCTTTTAATCGGTCCATTCAGGCCTCTCACGTTCCACGTGATCAGCCTCACTAGGGGGCTACCTGCCCCCTTCCCGTGTCGACTAGCCATCACCTTCTCTAGGCCAGTCCCGTATCCCGCCTCCGCGCTCCCACTCGCTCCCCAGGCGTCGCATTCCATCCCCGTCCACCCACTCTTTAGCCATTTCCTCTTTGATTTCCGCAGCAGCAACCCAGTTATCCCCCCCCTCCGCTAGATCCCCTTCTAGCGTGATTGCTCCCCCATATTACTTCCGCAAGTCAGCTGACTTCAACTGACCCCGGCTACTCCTGCTCCCTCCTTGACCCCCCCCGTGTGGGGAACTCCCACCTGCCTTGCGCCTGTCTTCCCTCCATTATCTTTCTGGCGCGGGAACATCCCTTTATCTGACCCGCCTCTTGTGGCGCAGCTCCCTTTCCCCTCCCACTCCCATTCCTCATTCTCCGCCTATATCCCTTCTTTCCCCCCTCACCGGCGCCCACATGTTTTTAGTGTCTCCCCCCTTCCCAATTTACTTCTCTATTTACATCGACAATAACATTCCCTACAGTATCAGTCCCTCAGTTCCGATCCAATTTCTCCTTTTTAATAAAGGTCCATGCTTCTTCCGCCGTTTCGAAATAGTGATGTCTCTCCTGGTACGTGACCCATAGTCGTGCTGGCTGCAGCATCGCAAACTTCACCTTTTTGTGTAACACCTCCTTGGCTCGGTTAAAACTCGCCCTCCTTCTCGCCACCTCCGCACTCCAATCCTGGTACACCCGCACCACTGCATTCTCCCATCTGCTACTCCGTACTTTTTTAGCCCATCTCAGGACCTCTTCTCTATCTTTAAGGCGGTGAAATCGCACGATTGTCGCCCTAGGTGGTTCTCCCGCTTTTGGTCTTCTCGCCGGGATCCGATGTGCCCCCTCCACCTCTAAGGGGCCCGCAGGGGCCTCAGCTCCCATCAACGAGCTTAGCATCGTGCTTACATAAGCCCCGCAATCCGCTCCTTCCACTCCCTCAGGGAGACCCAGTATCCGAAGGTTCTTCCTTCGCGCTCTGTTTTCTAGGGCCTCAATCCTTTCAATGCACTTTTTGTGGAGCGCCTCGTGCGTCTGTGTTTTGACCGCCAGGCCCAGGATCTCGTCCTCATTATCCGTCACCTTCTGCTCCACCACGCGGAGCTCTGTCTCCTGGGTCCTTTGTGCCTCCTTGAGCCCCTCAATTGCCTGTAGCATCGGGGTCAGCACCTCCCTCTTTAGTAGCTCCACACACCGTCTCAAGAATTCATCTTGCTCGGGGCCCCCATGCCGCCTGGGCTTTCTCCGCCGCCATCTTGTGTCTTCTCCCTTTCTGTCCCTATCGTCGAGGATTCCTCGCGCTTCAGCCGCCGCCGCCGCCGATATTTTCCTCTTTCGTTGGGGGGGGGGGGGGGAAAGAGAACTCCCTATTCACTCACCCCACACCGGGTTTCGTCGCGCGAAAATTTCCCGTTGGGGCTCTTAAAAGAGCCCGAAGGTCCGTTGGAGCTGGAGCCGCCGAAACGTGCGGCTTAGCTAGTCATCGCCGCAACCGGAAGTCTCAGAACTTTACAAGTTTAGTCAGCAGGGTTAAGGAGGATTTGCTGGGGAGGGATAGACTCCCCCTTTCGTTGACTGGCCGGGTACAGGTGGTCAAAATGAATATTTTACCACGGTTCTTAGTCTTGTTCCAGTGTCTGCTGGTCTATCTATCAAAGTAATTTTTTAAATTGGGTCGAGAGGTGGATTTCATCATTTGTTTGGGCAGGTAAAGTGACAAGGATTTGGAGGACGGTGCTCCAGAGAGGGCGACAGTCGAGAGGTTTGGCCCTTATTATTATTGGGCAGCGAACACAGAGAAGGTCCGGGTTTGGAGTAGGGAGATGGAGACTCTATGGGTGAAGTTGGAGGCTGGTTTCTGTAAGGGGTTGGGGTTGCGGGCACTGGCGCCGCTCCCATTTACACTAGGGAGGTATGCAGGTAGCCCGGTGGTGGCCACTTAAAAATTTGGAGGCAGTTTCGGTCGCACTTTAAATTGGGGGCAGGGTCAAAGATGATGCCGATCCTAGGGAACCGTGGGTTCGAGCCTGGGAGGATGGACGCAAGGTTTCGGGGTTGGGGGGAACGAGGACTGGCGGAAGTATAGGCTTTGATTTTAGAAGTTCGATTTGCGATCTTGGGAGGATTTGGAGACGAAGTATAGGGTCCCTATGTAGGGATACAGCATCTAGTTACCAAAATTCATTACTGTCCAACATATTCTTCAACAGTTCCAAATTAAGCACTATTTTGAAGATCTTGCAACAGTATATAAGCTCCACCACAAACTGACCCACTAAAATCTATCCTCTATACCTGAAGAATTCTCATAAACTCTGCAAATATTAAGAACAGTAAACCAATAGACAGACAGAAAGCATTCAACTATTTAAAACAATGCAAAACAAAGGATTTCTGCAGAGAAATGAAGCATTTCACCCCAACTCTCAAGGCTCAATTCAAAGCACAAGATCAAGAACATGATGTTTTTTTTAAGTATATTTATTGAAGTTTTATATAATAATATAACAAGCAATAAATCAACGAAGATGCAAGGCCACAAAGTAAAGAAAAAGTACAAATAAATCCCTCATATAAAAACAAACTAAACTTAAACACTATAGCTAAACCCCCTAACAGCTGATGGTATCTAGATCGTTTAAAAAAAGAAAATAAAAGGTTGCCATCTCAGGTAGAACTATCCACCGATGGTAATATACTGATGGTATATTTAATTTTTTCGAAGTGCAGGAATTTCATTAAATCACCCAGCCAGGCAGAAGCACTGGGTGGGATTTGAGACCTCCAGCTAAGCAATATTCACCTCCGGGCTACCAATGAGGCAAAGGCGACAATGTTTGCCAGTCCCCAGAAAGAAACGCTGATGAGTCTGAGACTCCAAATATGGCTACCAATGGACATGGCTCTACAACTACCTGAAGAATTTCCGATATATAGTGTTGGAAAAGGAAACCCAGAAGCTGGCAAGTTTGGGGCAAGACGAAAACGTGTGTGTGGTTAGCTGAAGCAAGCGAACAACGTCCTTCACGTTTTGGAAAACCCCCATTCATCCTTGCCTTGTCAACTGCGTCTTGTGTGACACCTTGAACTGAAGAGGACATGGAGTTGACCCTGTAGAGGGTCATCCTCCAAGCCTCATTAGTAAGCACAGGACTCAGCTTCCTCTCCCATCTTGCCCTCACGCATCCAATGGGGCAGGATCCAACGAGAGAATATAGCCATAGAGATGGCTGAGCTAAGGATAAAACCTTCTTCAGCGAGGAGGGCGGGGCCAAAGGAAAGGAAGGAAAGTCACAAATCCATACATAACTAAAGAGGCTAGAATCTGGCAACTGAAGTTTGTCAGCCAGCTCCCTAAAACTGGCAAATCTCCCCTCTACAAATGGGTACCCGAAATCCTCAAGACCCTTTGCCTTCCAAGATTTAAATGAAGGGTCCAAACAAGAAGACAAGAAGAGATGATTGTTACAAATAGGAGCTGAAGAAGACGGGGAAAGAGTTTAAAGTGCTGCCGAAACGGTTTCCAAATCCTAAGCAAGGAGACCACCACCGGATTTGAGGAAAATCTAGCAGGAGAGAAGGGCAGTGGTGCAGTAATCATGGCATGAAGAGTAGAGGTAGTGCACGAGCGAGCCTCCATTCTGTCCCAATTGGAATCGGGGTCACTAATCCATAGCAAAACATTTTTGGTTGTTAGCAGCCCAGTAATAAAACAAAAAATTTGAGAGAGCCAAGCCTGCCGTCCACCTGTCTCCTTGGAGCAGAATGTTGCGGACTCTGGGGCTCTTAATCGCCCAAATAAAAGCAGAAATCAATTTGGTAACCTTAATAAAAAAAGGATTTGGGCAAAAAACATTGGAAGAAAAACCTGGGAAGTAAATTAATTTTGATCGTTTGGATCCTACACGCCAGAGACAGAGGGAAGTTGTTCCATCTCTGTAGATCCGCACTGACACTATTAATCAGGCTTGAGTAGTTTAATTTATGAAGTGAGGCCCAATTGTGGGTCACTTGGACCCCTAAATAACGAAAACTCGGATTGGACAGGTAATGAGCAAAACTGAGCTCTTCTACTGGGCACGAAGGGGGGGGGTTTCACCAGAAGACATTCACCTAAATTCAATTTGTAGAGGAGGAGTCAAATGTATTAAGTGTCTTCATCATGCTATCTATGGAGGGAGTCAGGAAAAAAACAAGTATAATTGGGTACTCCAAATTTATTTTTTTATAAATCTTTACAAATCTGGTGGCTGTAATTATTGGGTAGCCAAGGGCCAAAGACTTATTGGTTAATTCACTTGTGTTGTGACTCCTGGTCAAATGGGGCTAGAATCGACCACACACGAACCCAGTGTTGTAACAGTGTTTATAAATGAGATGAGTGGTATGAACTGCTCTTGGTAGGGTCCCTGTTCCCCTTAAGGAGCAAGAAAATAGAGGCTTGAGTGAAGGTCGGGGGCAATGAACCCCGAGACAGTGAGTCATTGAACATATTAAATATTAAGGGCATGAGCTGTTCAGAGAATTATTTGTAAAACTGGACCGGGAAGCCATCATGCCCGGGCCGGGGTCTTATCAGATTGCATCAGCCCAATACATTTTAAAATCTCGTCCGGGCCGAATGAGGAATCCAACTCACAGCTCTTGCCCACCTCAACAGTTGGGGTGTGCAAACCATCCAAAAGATCAGCCATGATTGATTTATCTGCAGAGGGCTCTGACTTATACATATCGCAGTAATAAAGCTGTGTTGATCTGCAGAGGGGCAGATACAAAATTGCCACCTTTATTGCATATCCTAGGGATCTCTTGCGAGGCTGCTTGCCATTTGAGTTGATGAGCCAGAAGGCGACTGCCTTCTCCCCATGCTCATAAAACGTATCCCTGGAGCACTGTACCTGATGCACAACCTTGCCAGTGGACACCAGCTTGAACTGGGTCTGTAATTTTTTTCCTGTGTCTATAACTCCGGAGTAGGGTCAAGCGAGTAATGGTAGTCCACCAGTCTTTTCTGCTCCAACTTGGTCATCTTCAGCATATACACCCCATAAGAAATATATCCCCCCCTAATGACAGCCTTAAGAGCCTCCCAAAATGTGGAGGGAGAGATTGAGTCCAACTTGTTTAGTTAATCTTCTATGTAGGTTGACAAACACTCACAAAATTTATTGTCTGCCAGCAGAGTAGTGTCTAGTCTTCAGGGTGGGCGAAGGGCAGGGCCAGGCTTCAACAGTAGATCGACAAAATATGGGCCGTGGTTGTAGATAACAACCACCGTGTACTCAGCTGCAACCAACGAAGGTAGGAGAGCCCTACCAAAAATTTTAAAAAGTCATTGCAGGAATATTCATGATGAACAGGTGAAAAAAAAAGAAAAATCCTAATTATTCGGGTGCAAAAAGTGCCAGGGATCCATCCTCACCATCTGCGTCATAAAAGAGGACAACGCCCTGGCCATCACAGATAGGACAAGAGATTTAGGTTTGGAACAATCCAAATTTTCAGGTGCAAGTCAAAGTTGGGGAGAGAGTTTGAGTTCATGCCATCCCAGTTAGGGGCCTAAACGTTAACCATGACTACCAGAGTGTTCACAAGGGAGTCACATACAATAATATAATGACCATTGGGGTCGGCTATAATCTGAGAGGAGAACAGAACTCTCTTATTAATTAAAATTGCTGTTCCCTCAGCCCTGCCATTAAAACTAGAGTGAAAAACCTGCCCGACCCAACCCTTACATAACCTGGTCCGGTCCTTGACACGCAAGTGAGTTTCCTGCTAGAAAATAAAATCTCAGTTTAGGCTCTTAAAGTGGGCGAATGCTAAGGTTCATAACATGGAGCGTATGGGGGCTGAACGGGCTGGTGAAGAGGTCTCGGGTCTTTGCACACTTGAGGAGTTTGCAGGCGGGGGTGGTCTTTCTGCAAGAGACTCACCTCTGGGTGAAGGATCAGGTTAGGTTGAGAAAGGGATAGTTGGGTCAGGTATTTCACTTGGGATTCGATTCAAAGTCGTGGGGGGGTTGGCCATCCTGCCGAGTTGTGGGGATTGTACCAGGCTAAGGACATGCAGAATCCGGGGGTGAGATACATAATGGTGAGTGGGGTGCTGGAGGGGATGTCAGTGGTGCTAGTGAATGTTTATGCACCGAATTGGGACGACGTGGGGTTTGTGAAGGGATTGCTGAGAGCGATTCCAGACCTGGACACGCATCAGTTGATTATAGGGGGTAATTTTAATTGCGTACTGAAGCAGAGGGTGAATAGGCAGAGCCCCAAGTCAACGGGAAGGTTGAGGATGGCGAAGGAGCTGGGAGGGTTTATGGAAAGGGTGGGAATGGTGGATCCGTGAAGGTTTAGGAACCAGGGGGAGAGGGAGTACTCCTTCTCGCACGTGTACAAGGTATCCTCCACAATTGATTTTTTTGTGGTGCGCCAAGAGGTGCTGGTGGGGGTGGAGTATGTGGAAATCGTGAATTCTGACCATGCACCACATTGGCTGGAGGTTAGACTTAGTTTGAGGCAGGAGCGGAGACCAGGATAGAGGTTAGACTTGGGGCCTTTAGCTGACAAGGGATTCTGTGAGAAGATGCAGCCAGTGATCGAGGACTATGTGGAGCCACATTTTGGAGTCATTGAAGGCGGTCGTTCGGGGGGGGGGGGAAGAGATTATCTTGTTCAAGGCACACATAGCTAGGAGGAGGGAGGAGTATGGATGGTTATTGGATAAGATAGTCGAGGTGGACAGGAAATAGTCGAAGGCCCCCACCAAAGAGGGACTGGCGAAGAGAAAGAAGTTGTAGGGGCAATTCGACAGGTTGACAACAGGGAAGACTGTTGGGCAGCTAGAGGGCGCAGTATGAATATGGAGAGAAGGCGAGCCGCATGCTAGCCCATCAACTACGGAAGCAGGTCGTCTCTAGAGAAAACTTGAGAGTATGGACAGGGAAGGGGGAGGTAGTGTCGGAGCCTGGGAAGATAAATGAGGCGTTCAGCAAGTATTTTGAGAAGTTGTATAGGGCCAATCCGGGTGGGGAGGAAGGGAACATGGGCGGTTTTAGTACGGGCTGGGATTCCCACAGCTGGATGAGGTGAGGAGGCAGGCACTGGAGGAGCCCTTAGAGTTGAGAAGTGATGCCTCGCATAAAAGGGATGAAGTCAGGAAAGGCCCCGGGGCTGGATAGTTACCCGGCGGAGTGGGTTCTCCCTTTGTGGCACCAAATAAAGAGAGCAAAATGATCGGCTTTCCAGCAGGAGCCACCTCATGCACGTCCTCCTCTACCATCAAAGTCCCGAACATGGTGTTAAAACACAACTCTGCAATGACATCGTTAAAAGCAGCTTTTCTGACAAAAAGCGTCTGTTTTTCAGGATTTGGGAATACATTGCATAAGGGTCTGAAGAAGTGTGAACTTCTGACTCCTAAAAAGTCATGCAACTGTTCAAAACCACTTTCAAAAAACAATATTAAATACCAATTATCAGTGAAAACAACAAGTGTTATGTTCTTTTCCAACTTCTGAAGATTTCTGTGGCAAATGTATTACCCAAATGGAAACACTTAACTTTCAGTTGCTGACATTTCCCCATTAGATTTCTGACCACAGTAGCTTAATGTACTTATATTCTCATCCAAGCTCTCTGCCTTTCACCTGGGCTGTGAATGCTGAACTCACAATCAAAAAATATATATACTTTTTAAAATAAATTTAGAGTACCCAATTTATTTTTTCCAATTAAGGGGCACTTTATTGTGGCCAATCCACCTAGGCTGCACATCTTTTGGGTTGTGGGGGCAAAACCCACGCAAACATGGGGAGAATGTGCAAACTCCACAGACAGTGACCCGGAGACGGGATCGAACCTGGGACCTCGGTGCCGTGAGGCAACAGGGCTAACCCACTTCACCACTGTGCTGCCCTACAATCAAAGAAATTAACCGTTTTCAAGAAAACTAGCAAATAAGCTGCAGTCGAACCAAGAGTTCTGGAGTGAATACCAATGAAGAACAGTTTTGTTGCTTCAGAGAAAAGGCTGAAAATATTAAATTTTTTACAAATGTAATTTTTTACAAATGTAATTTGAATGTATTGTAGAAGTAGTAACAATTGGTTAGAGAAAATATACAGTTTTCCTAAATGATTAGATCAAGAAACTGGTTGCCGATTGTGATTGAGAAAGAAATAGAAAATATAGGTGTTTGTATTAGTATTTATTTCTTTGTAGGGTTTAAAGAAATTGAATTTGTAAATTGTTGAACTGTAGCAGTTTTTTCAATGCTTCAAAACAGATTGATAAATAACCGTTTATAGAGTCCTAATGTATCAGCTTTGCACAGTCACACAAATAGTGATTTAATGGAAAATAAATATTGGTGCCATGTTCGGACAACTACTTTTCTCACTTAACCATCCTGCTCCACATTTTAACCGAAAGCCCAAAATGAAGTTTCAGCAGTTTCCGGGTAATCAAATATTTAGTCACGAAAAGTCGACTACATTTTACAGAGTTCTCTGCTGGCAGACAAATGGCAGCACAGCATTTTCAATTTACTTCACAAACTTTTTCACTGATATTTTATGTAGGTGTTGGTCCTTAAACCTGTGAACATACCCATACCTGAATCCTAACAAAAAGCCTCAATTTTTGTCTGTGACCCAGAAACTCCAGATTAAACACAACCAACACACCACATTAGCTGGGATGTGAATGAACCAAATCTTCGTCAGAAAATGTGGGGAGCTGAAACCAGAGGAAAATCAGACAAAAAGTAAATCAAGTAACAGTACTCAATTTAATTATTTATTTTAGTGTCCAAATCTATCAATGGCAAAACTGGCACAAACAAAAGGTCCTGAACATATTTGATAAAAACATTGTACTTTCCAAACAATTCACAATATAAAACATGGCCAATTTCCCCACTCTAAATCACCAAAGAAACCTGATGTGACATTTTAGTAACCTCTTTACATATTATGCTGCATATCCTAGTGGTGAAACAAAGATTTATGTTTTGTGATTTTTCACACAATAAGCATCCAACCTCAGCTATGTAATCAAGCAGCAGTAAAAAGTCACCCTATAAATCCAGAAAGAAAGCTAGATTAGCAGAATACTATCCAAACAATAATGAACTACGCAGGGAAAGGCAGCTTTTTTTGGATGGTAATTCTTAATTTGAATAATACCCACACCTCTAGAGCTTTCCCAATTGATCATGCAATAAGGAACGCTGCACAAAGAATAGCTAAAGCATTCCAGTAAACTCTTCCTGAACAAGCACATAGTGGCTATATGTACAAATTACTTTGTTGCCCAGTTACCAGCCTTCCTTCCTAATTGGAAGAAAAAAAATTATGAAGCTCAAACACTACAGGGATCAAGGCTGGCATTAAGTGGTTTATATTAAAGTAATTGTTTATGTAGTATAGACCAATTTTCTTAGCAACAAGGAAAGACAAGAGACCAGGAAATACTCATGAATAAATAAAAATAAATAAATCTTGAGCCATTATAAAATATAGTAAGAAGTTTTACAACACCAGGTTAAAGTCCAACAGGTTTGTTTCGATGTCACTAGCTTTCGGAGCGCTCCGAAACATCGAAACAAACCTGTTGAACTTTAACCTGGTGTTGTAAAACTTCTTACTGTGCTCACCCCAGTCCAACGCCGGCATCTCCACATCATTATAAAGTATGGTTAGTATGGAATCTCACTGAATCACAATAAAGCTGAGGGCTACCTTAGCCATAAAGCATTTGAAGTCAAAGGTCAAGAAAATGGCAAGAGAAACACTTGCCAAGAAGTGAAAGACCAGGGAAAGAGCAAAGCGGCCTACCTTAAAGTCTTTAAAAAGTCCATATTAAAGGAGGTGGCAAATGAAATTCTCAAATTGTATAAAAAATAACAGCATGGTGGTTTTTAACATTCACATCTGCACGAATAATAACCCTATTCCATATGCTGCTCTCTTCCTATATTTGTTTGCTCCCTTTTTCTCCCCACTTACCTAACCTAGATTTTAAGCAATTTAAAGGAATTGTTAAATATTTCATTTTATTTTCATGTACTAATGATCTGTTTGAGTTTCTCGCAGAAAAATACTTTTCACTGTACCTCGGTACACGTGACAATAAACAAATCCAATCCAATCCAATCCAGGAATTCGGCAAAGGAGCTGGAAACCAGTAAATGTGGAACGGTGTAGAAGAACTGTGTAGGTGGATGAGCTTGGTATCAACAGTAGATAAAATAATGGAGCATCTTGAAGGGGATAGTTCATGGGATAGAACACAAACTTCTAAAGTTTATACACTGTCCTCATCTTGAGTATTATGCACTGCAGGACAACGTTGATAAATAGGGCTATCCACCTGTGTGCAGAAGGTGGGCTAAATTATTAGAAATTCTACCATACCAAAAAAGACTTGGGCAAATCAATCTGATATCTCAGATTTACGTATACTGCACCCCAAAATATTATTTCTGAAATAAATCTATTCAACTGTAATTTAAATGAATCAACAGGTGCACCCTCTGGTTTAACGGTTCCGGCAAGATGACACAGCTCATTATGGTCTATATTATCTAGTCCCATTGGAATCCCCCAAACTGAAATGATCACCTCTGAACACCTCTTTTTCCAATGTGAACATTCCCATTTACTTAATCATTCATTGCAATCGAATCTTTATGACTCATTAATTTTTTTTTCCTGCATGAAGTACTCTGCATTTCTTTCCATTGAATTTCACTTGCCCTGCTCAATTCCCAAGTACATTCTACAAATGTAGCCAATGTATTTGTGACTCCTTGCTCCAGGTGCTTTTTGAAGATATCAAAACAAAGTATGGAAAACATGAGATGATCTCATTGAGGTACAGGTCTGAAAGGGAATAAATTGAACATCTCTTGGATCAAGTTAATATTAACATGTCTTCTGAACCAAGTGGACACAGATTCATTCTAAGAGAAGAAAACGCTTTACTTTTTCCACAGACTGCCAAGGAAGTCGATGATCTCTATTCTTGTATAGTCTCAGGTAAAGAAGGATTTCAAGGAAGAGTAAAACCATTTAGGAACATCTTGTGATGTGTAACCACAGTCTCCTGCAGCCTGCTCGATTGTTTAATAGAATTGTAAGTGAATGCATGAAGTTGCGTTGAATAACTTACAGGATGGGATGAACATGAAAATGGCTTTTCTTTTCATAATCATGAAGTGCAAAATATTTGTTTGTGGGTATAATTGGGCATTAAACAGATTAAATTATAATAAAGAAGCTCACACTTTAAATAATTTGTGAGTCAAAATAGCATTTTCCTCAGTATTCAATTAGAGAATGCCTGGCTCATCTATAACAAAATGTCAAAGGAAAATGGATAAATATTTGAAAACAACTGAAACAAAATGAGGAAACAGCAGGTGAATAGACCAGATTTCCCTGTACAACAAAAATACTGTGAATGCTGGAAATGGAAAATAAAAACAGGAAATATTCAGCATTTGTGGGGAGAGAGACAGAGAACACCCTCAACCACTTCCACTGGCTTCCTAACATATGTTAAAAATCCTCATCTTCAAAACCCTCCATGGGTTTTTACCCCATCACATTGCATATTCCAACCTTATATCCCAACCCATGCCTTTTTTTCACAATCTGCATAGAGACATATTTCTTTTGTTTAAAATTATTCAAACTTAGTTAATAATTGAAAGGATAACGCAAGATTTCATGTTTTAAGATTTTTAAGTACTACTGACTAAATACAGTGGGCTGGATTCTCTGCCGGCGGGGTGAAATAGAAATGTGGTGTGGCGGGGCGGAGAATCCAGCCCAATATCTTTATAGGCAATTTGAACTTTAATCCACAGAACAGAGCTTTCCTTTTTCACCTTTTGCACAAATTTGGAAAACAAAACACTTCACAGATATAGTTTACTAGTCCAAAATTATTTAGCTCCTGAGGGCTTAACTTCAGGTCTTTTGCTTTCTCAGCCTGGTAACTTTTACTCAGAACTGGTTTTCACAATGAAGCTTTTTCCATCTCAAGACTCTTCCTCTCATGTAAGCAAAGTGGATCTTAAGCTTTGTTTGAACCTCTTATGAATTTGGTCTTTCCAATCCAAATTCAAGTTCCCATACACATTCCCTGTGTGGTGACCCATAGAGAATTTCAGCCTCTCACTGCTCTCGTTCTCCCAGACCCTGGCACGTTAAACTGTGATATTTTGTGATACGGGGATGCCCGTCACCCGATATCACAATGGCTTCTTCTGCAAACGTCCCCTCTCAAACGCCAAGGTGAATCGCACGGGCCTTGTAGCTAGGTAGAAATTCTGATTAGCTCATCTTTAGACCTATTCTTTATACCCCAACTCTATTCTACAGTGGAATCAATGGACAGTTTAAAGCACGGCTGCGGACAACCTGATTTTTAATACCTTCCTGGGAATCTTGGAGACTAGCTGTCTGACCACTGTAGAGACAGACGATGCAACAATTTCCGCCTAATGGGAGTAGTAGTAAAACAGTTTGGACCTTTCTTAAATCTTTAACAGCTCCATCATCCAGGCCGGATGACAGGCCAATTGTAACATCTTTTGTAAACTAATTTTGACCATTTGTGTATCTTTCGTTTCTATGAGAAAGATAAAGTAGGTCATGCACCCATTAAGCATGTGCTGCCAATCAATAAGATTATGGTTCATTACTGCTCTCTATTTTGCTTTCCAGTTAGATCCACATAACACTCTTCTTCCCTAGAGTCCAAAAATCCCTGAATCTTGAATCTTGTTAGATTTAAGTTGGATATGTTTGGGTGGAATGCAAAGTAAAAAGGGTTCTACTTTAATGTAGGTTTTGTTTGTGAACCTGGTGCCGGGATGTCTGGATAAACACCTGACTAAAGGCAAGGTCTTTTGAGTTTATTACATGTATATGCATACACATACATTTTAATGAGGTTTTACAATCCTTGAAGATAAAAGATAAACATTTAGTGATTGTGGGGAGGAAAAAGTAGAAAGAAATGTCGCTTTGCCTAGCAACAGTGGTTTAGGGCCATAGACACAGCAAAGACATGAAAGGGAGCACGGTGTGTCACAGTGTCATGTGAGAGTACCTTCAAGAAATAGGTGTTTATAAATGGGTGTGTATATAAATATCTGCAGTGAGAGTATTGTCGGTGGGGTATAGAAAGGAGGTGTTACGGGTTGCACATGAGGTACCAGTGGGAGGTCATTTGGGAATAAGGAAAACTCAAGCTAAAATACATAAACATTTTTATTGGCCTGGACTACATAAAGATGTAGTTAAATGTTGTCAATCATATCACACATGTCAAGTGATAGGGAAACTTCAAGCAGTGATAAAACCAGCACCCTTTATACCCATTCCAGCATTTGAGGAACCTTTTACAAGGGTCCTAATTGATTGCGTAGGACCGCTTCCTAAAACGAAAAGTGGGAATCAATATCTTTTGACGATAATTAATGTGTTTACTAGGTTTCCAGAGGCCATTCCAGAAGGCCATTACAGCTAAAAAGATTGTGGAGGAGTTACTTAAATTCTTTACCAGATATGGACTACTCACAGAAATACAATCGGATCAAGGATCAAATTTTACCTCAAGTCGGATGCTGGGGCGTATACCGGACCTGGAGGTAGGAAACTTGATTCTAGGAGGGAACTTTAATACGGTGCTAGACCCGGGGCTAGATAGATCCAGCTCAAGGACCGGAAGGAGGCCAGCAGCGGCCAAGGTACTTAAGGGGTTTATGGACCAAATGGGGGGAGTGGATCCATGGCGATTTCTTAGACCTAGGGCAAGAGAGTTTTCCTTCTTCTCCCATGTCCATAAAGTGTACTCCCGGATAGATTTTTTTGTTTTGGGAAGGTCGTTGATCTCTAGGGTGGAAGAAGCTGAGTACTCAGCCATAGCGGTTTCGGATCATGCCCCACATTGGGTGGACCTGGAATCAGGAGAGGGCAGGGAGCAGAGAACACTCTGGCGATTAGATGTGGGACTGATGGCGGATGAGGGTGTGTGTGCAAGAGTGCGGGGGTGTATTGAGAGATACCTGGAGGTCAATGACGACGGCGAGGTCCCCGTGGGAGTGGTTTGGGAAGCACTAAAAGCGGTGGTCAGAGGAGAGCTGATCTCTATTGGGGCCCACAAAAGGAAAACAGAGGCCAAGGAAAGGGAAAGATTACTGGGGGAGATATGGCGCGGTTCATTAAACTGGAGCAGATAAAGTTTGCCCTGAGAGGATCGGCTCAAGGGTTCACCAGGCGGTGGAAGAGTGAATTATTTGTGATACATCCAGGGGACCAGAATAGAGAGATAGAAGGCTTGCAAGTGAGGAAAGTGGAAAGAAACTTCCGATACCTGGGGATTCAGATCGCTAGGAGCTGGGGAACCTTGCACAGACTTAATCTGACACGGCTGGTAGAACAAATGGAGGAGGACTTCAAGAGGTGGGACATGCAGCCTCTATCGCTGGCGGGCAGGGTGCAAGCAATTAAGATGATGGTCCTCCCGAGGTTCTTATTTGTATTTCAATGTCTCCCTATATTAATCACCAAGACCTTCTTTAATAAAATAGACAGGAGCATCACGAGCTTCGTGTGGGCAGGGAAAGTCCCGAGAGTAAGGGGGGGTTCCTTCAGCGTAGTAGGGACAGAGGAGGATTGGCACTACCGAACTTGGGCGATTACTATTGGGCCGCTAATGTGGCAATGATACGTAGATGGATGATGGAGGGTGAGGGAGCGGCGTGGAAAAGACTGGAGAGAAAGTCCTGTAAAGGGACGAGTTTAGAGGCGCTGGTGACGGCGCCGCTACCGTTCTCACCTAAAAAGTTTACCACGAACCCGGTGGTGGCGGCAACACTGAATATCTGGGGACAGTGGAGGTGACAGAGAGGGGTGCGGGGAGCCCTGGTGGGGTCCCCTATCAGGAACAACCATAGGTTTGCCCCAGGAAGAATGGGTGGAGGATTTCAGAGCTGGTACCAGTTGGGAATTAGGAGGGTGGGAGATTTATTTATAGATGGGACTTTTGCGAGCTTGGGAGCATTGGAGGAAAAGTATAAGTTGCCCCGGGGAAATGTCTTGAGATATATGCAGGTGAGGGCGTTTACTAGACAACAGGTGAGGGAATTTCCGTTGCTCCCGACACAGGGGATACAGGACGGGGTGCTTTCAGGGGTGTGGGTCGGAGAGGGCAAGGTGTCAGAGATTTATCGAGAGATGAGGGAAGAGGGGGAGGAGTCGGTGGGCGAACTAAAAGGAAAGTGGGAAGAAGAATTAGGGGAGGAGATAGAGGAGGGTATGTGGGCTGATGCCCTAAGCAGGGTGAATTCCTCTTCCTCATGCGCCAGGCTTAGCCTGATTTAATTTAAGGTGCTACATAGAGCACACATAACGGGAGCAAGATTGAGCAGGTTCTTTGGAGTGGAAGACAAATGTGGGAGGTGTGGCGGGAGCCCGGCAAACCACGCACATATGTTTTGGGCGTGCCCGGCACTGGAAGGGTATTGGAAGGGAGTGACGGGAGTGATTTCGCAGGTGGTGAAGGCCCGGGTCAAACCAGGCTGGGGGTTAGCTCTATTTGGAGTTGCGGAAGAGCCGGGAGTGCAGGAGGCGAAAGAGGCCGACGTTGTGGTCTTTGCGTCCCTAGTAGCCTGGCGTAGGATCCTACTCATGTGGAAGGAGGCGAACCCCCCCGGACTGGAGGCCTGGGTAAACGATATGGCGGGGTTCATTAAACTGGAGCAGATAAAGTTTGCCCTGAGAGGATCGGCTCAAGGGTTCACCAGGCGGTGGCAGCCATTTCTCGACTACCTAGGGGAACGTTAGAGGGAAGACAGATGACCAGCAGCAGCAACCCAGGGGGAGGGGGGAGGGGGGTTTAGTTTAGTTTAGGTCAATAGATAAGGGGGTTTTGTTACTTGTGTATTGTTAAAAATTTCTGTATTGTTACTGTTGCGTTTGTTTTGTAAGAGGAAAAATTGTTGCTTGGGAAAAAAAATTTCAATAAAATATATTTTTTTTAAATAATTTTTTTTTACCTCAAGGTTATTCAAAGAACTTATGGATAGCTCAGGAATAAAACAATTTATATCAACTGCGTACCATCCAGAATCGCAGGGAGCGTTAGAAACGTGGCATCAGACATGAAAGACATTGTTGACGGTTTATTGTCACGATTATCCAGCGGATTGGGATAAAGGAATTCCATTCGTACTGTTTGCAATTAGGGATGCGCCTAATGAGTCACCAAATTCAGTCCTTTTGAACTAATTTTTGGTCATGACGTAAGAGGACCACTTAAATTGATTAAGGAAAAATTGGTGAGTGAGAAATCGAAAATTACATTATTGGATTACGTGTCAAATTTTAGGGAATGATTCAACAGAGCAGGTGAATTGGCTAGACAACATTTAAAAGTTGCTCAAAACGTGATGAACGGGTAGCGGACAAGAAATCCAAAGTTCGTAGTTTTGCCAGTGGAGATAAAGTTTTAGTATTGTTACCAGTCGTAGGTGAACCTTTAAAAACAAGGTTTTGTGGACTGCATCAGATTGAAAAGAAATTAAGTGAGGTGAATGATGTGGTAAAAACACCAGATAGAAGGAAGACTCACCGAGTGTGTCATGTGAATATGTTTAAAAGGTACTTTGAAAGGGAAGGAGAGAAAAAGGAGGTTTTAATGATTCTAACTCAAAGTGACGAACCAAATCCAGATGACTGTGAATTTGACATAGCTCAAATTAAATTGGAAAACGAGGATATTCTTAAAAATTGGCATAAACTGTTGAGTTACCTTCCAGAGGTAAAACGGACTAACCTGAGAGAGTTATTGATAGCACATGGGCAAGTCTGTGGAGATAAATTGGGAAGTACTAAAACAGCTCTACATGATGTAGATGTGGGAAATGCTGTTCCAATCAAACAACATCCCTACAGACTTAACCCTTGAAAATTGGCACATGTTAACAAAGAGATTGAGAGTATGCTTAAAAATGGCATAATTGAAGTGGGTTGCAGCCAATGGAGCTCACCCATAGTGATGGTACCAAAACCAGACGGTACCCAATGGTTGTGTGTGGACTACAGAAAGGTTAATGCAGTTACAAGAACGGACTCTTATCCTATCCCACGTTTGGAGGATTGCATTGAGAAAGTGGGATAATCAGCTTTTATTTCCAAACTGGATTTACTTAAAGGTTACTGGCAGGTACCTTTATCCGAAAGGGCAAAGGAGATTTCAGCTTTTGTGACTCCAGATGGTATATACCAATTCAAAGTTATACCATTTGGCATGAAAAACGCACCAGCCACATTTCAACAGTTAACTAACAAAGTCGTTTCAGGATTACCCAATTGTGCGGTATACATCGATGATCTGGTAATTTTCAGCCAGACATGGAAAGAACATTTAAAACATCTGATGGAGTTATTTGATTGACTTCAGGAGGCAGGTCTGGTGATAAACCTAGCCAAAAGTGAATTTGGAAAAGCCCAAGTCACTTTCCTTGGCCATAAAATCAGACAGGGTCGAATGGTCACACGGGATGTGAAACCAACAGTTATTGAGGCATTTCCGATACCCTCAAGACAAAGGGAAATAATGCGATTTCTTGGCATGAGTGGATTTGATCGAACATTTGTGAAAAAGTTTTGTAGCATGATTGCTCCACTGATAGACTTGCTGAAGAAACGTCGAAAATTTCAATGGACTGCAGACTTTCAACAGGCATTTGACTGCCTGAAAGCTGTGATAACCAATACACCTGTATTGGAGAATTGCAAGGGACTCTGTGATCAGATTGAACTAAAGTATCTGACTTTAAAGAGAAATGCCTAGGCATAGAGAAATGGATGGATCGTGCAGAGACCTACTTGTTCAGACTGTCAATTGAGAAGGATTTCAGTTGGAGCAACGGAAAAAAATGGACTATATCATTATACCTGTTTGCGTGTTGTTTTTTGAAACTAAAAATTATATTTACTGTGTGCATTTCTTAAAGGATAGTGAAAAGGTGAAAAATGAAACCATCTTTTTTTTCTTGGGGGGAGGCGTCATGTGAGAGTACCTTTAAGAAATGAGTGTTTATAAATGGGTGTGTATATAAATATCTGTTGTGAGAGTACCTTTATGAAATGGGTGTTTATTACTGCAGTGATGTCAGAGAGTGGGTGGAGCTGGGCTGTCTGTCAGCTTTTTACTTTCATTTTTGAGCATGCTGCAGGGTGTGTTTTAGTTTCGTTTTCAGTGTTGGAGCTGAAGCCAGACCAAGCAGGTGTACTGCTGTTCTCTCTGCCATCAAAAGACTATCTCTTGATCATTTGGTGAATTCAGAATTATAAATATTCTCAGTAGTGATTGTAAACCTAATGTGCTTCTGTTAAAAGGTGTTTCTTTTGTCTGGATGTTTTTTGGGAAGTTATTAAGCATTACTTAGTGTTGTATTCTTTGGGGGGTTGTATTTGTATTAATGGTTGCTAAGGTGTTCACTGTATGTTTTAAAAAAGGTTAACTTGAGTTCATAGAATAAACATTGTTTTGCTTTAAAAAATACTTTTCCATTTCTGCTGTACCACACCAGTAGAGTGGGCCGTGTGCTCCCCATACCACAATCAATTAAAAGTTGTGGGTCAGGTGAACTCCATACTACACTTTGGAGTTCTCTAAACCCTGGCCCATAACACACAGATTAAGACAGGGATTTTCAGATGAGAATAAAACATTATAAGGCTTCTGGGGAAGTAGTTGTAGAACTCAGTAATGTTATTAGTTTAGCAGAGTTGCTACTGGGTGAATAAGTTTAGAGTGCAGTTTTTGTTTGGGTATCTCGGGGAGAGTTACAGGTTGGGTGAAAAGATTGAGGAACTCAGGAACTCACTGGAAGAAAACGGTTTGCAACTGTGCCAGTCCCAAGCGACAAGCCGTTTTGTGTCAAGCTTGTGGTAACACTTCATTGGTTTGTGTGTCTGTAAAAATATTGCTGAGGTAAAGGAAATTTTTGTATTTGAAGTGTATTCTCGAGTTTGCATCGAGATCTTTCCAATCATTTTGCCTGGTGCAATACAATTCATATTCATTCTTCTTGTTTAATAAGTATTTCATTCTGTGTGTTAAAAAGTTCATCAGCAGACTCCTGTGAATTTTTTCAGTAACTTTCTTCCATAACTTCTGCGAAGTTATCAAGCCAGTTTTCACTCAGGGATGTGGCTTGTCCAGTATTATCAGCTGGGATTGTAACAACATACTCAACGACTGACCAACCACAGCCCTCTGAGATAGAGAAATCCAAATATTTGCAACTCTCCAAGTGAAGAAATTACTGCTTTCAGTCTTAAATTATTTCCCTATATCCTGAGACTATGCTTTTTTGTTCTAGACAGTCCAGCCATGATAAAATAGCCATTCAACATCTACCTTAATAAGCCCTAGAAAGAACATTATGTATTTCAATAAGATCACCTCATTCTTTTAAATTTCAGACAGTATGCTCAGTTTCTCCTCAGAGGATAATCATTTTTTAAATTAAATATTTTTATTATTTGCAAGCTTTTATAATAACAATAACAAACGGCTACCACCTCCAGGTGAACCCTACCATTGACCGTCTTATGGCAAACTTTATTTTCTCAAGACTGAGAACCCAGCCATGTCACTAACCCAGGTCTCTGCACTCGGGGACTTCGAGTCCCTCCACATTAATAAGATCCGTCTCCGGGCTACCAGGGAGGCAAATGCCAAGATGTTGGCCTCTTTCACCCCCTGAACTCCCGGCTCTTCCGACACTCCAAAGATCGCCACCTCCGGACTCGGCACCACCCGTGTTTTGAGTACCGTGGACATGGCCTTAGCGAAACCCTGCCAAAACCCTCTAAGTTTCGGGCATGCCCAAAACATGCGGACATGATTTGCTGGGCTTCCCGCGCACCTCGTACACCTGTCCTTTAGCCCAAAAAACCTGCTCATCTGGGCCACCGTCATGTGTGCCCGATGCACTACCTTGAATTGTATCAGGCTAAGCCTGGCACATGTTGAGGATGTGTTAATCCTGCTTAGGGCATCCACCCACAGACCACCTCTTTTCTCTCCTCCTAGCTCGTCTTCCCACTTGCCCTTAAGCTCCTCCACCGGAGTTTCCTCCGATTCCAAAAGTTCCTGGTAAACATCTGATATCTTCCCCTCTCCCACCCAGGTACTGGAGACTACTCGGTCTTGTATCCCCCATGGCGGCAGCAGCAGGAAGGCCGGAACCTGCCTTCTCAAGAAGTCTCGCACCTGCAGATACCTAAACACATTCCCTGCTGGCAATTCAAATTTATCCTCCAAGGCTTTCAAGCTGGGGGAGTTCCCGTCTATAAATAGATCCCCCATCCTCCTAACTCCTGCCCTTTGCCATCTCCGGAACCCACCATCCAACCTACCCAGTACAAATCGATGATTATTATAAATCGGGGTCCAAACCGATGCTCCCTCCACTCTCTTAAATCTCTTCCACTGCCCCCAGATTCTCAGAGCCGCCACCACCACCGGACTTGTGGAGTATCAGGCCGGTGAGAATGGGAGAGGTATCATTATCAGTGCTCCCAAACTTGTGTCTTTACATGATGCCGCCTCCATCCGCTCGCACACAGACCCCTCCCCCACTACCCACTTCCTAATCATGGCTATATTAGCCACCCAGTAATAATTGCAAAAGTTCGGCAGCGCCAACCCACCCTCCCCCAGACTGCGTTCCAGTAACGCTTTCTTCACTCGCTGGGTTTTACCCGGCCACACAAAGCCCAAAATAACCTTATTCACCCGCTTGAAAAAGGCCCTCAGGATGAAGATGGGGAGGCACTGAAAGACAAACAGAAATCTGGGGAGGACCGTCATTTTCACAGTCTGTACCCTCCCCGCCATTGATAGCAGGAGCATGTCCCATCTCTTAAAGTCCTCTTTCATTTGTTCTACCAGCCGGGATAAGTTTAACTTGTGCAGTGCCTCCCATTCCCGGGCCAGCCAGATTCCCAGATATCGAAAGCTCCTTCCTACCATTCTAAATGGAAGCTCTCCCAGTCTCTTCTCCTGCTCTCTTGTCTGGTTCGCGAGCATCTCGCTTTTCCCCATGTTCCATTTATACCCCGAATAATTACCAATTTCCCCGAGGATCCGCACAACTTCCCTCATCCCCTCCAACGGGTCTGAAATATACAAGAGCAGCTCATCTGCGTAAAGCGAGACCCGGTACTCCACCGCGCGCCCCCCCCCCCCCAAACCCCAGCCCCCCCCCCCCCCAAACCCCAGCCCCCGCCCCCCCCCCCCCATCCCCAGCCCTTTCCAGTTCCTAGAGGCTCTTAACGCCATGGCCAACGTCTCCGTGGCCAAAGCAAACAGTAGCGGGGAGAGAGGGCAACCTTGCACTCGTCCCTCAGTGTAGTTTGTGTGCACACTCGCTACTGGTGCCTGATAGAACAACCGCACCCAGTCAATGAAGCCCTCACCAAACCCAAACCTTCCATGCACGTCCCACAGGTAATCCCACTACACCCGATCAAAAGCCTTCTCCACATCCATCGCTACCATCACCTCCACCTCCCCTCCTTCTGAGGGCATCATAATAACATTTAAAAGCCTTTGAACATTGGCCGTGAGTTGCCTGCCCTTTATAAATCTCGTCTGGTCTTACCCTATCACTCCCGGGACATAATCCTCTATCCTTGTGGCCAGTATCTTAGCCAGCAGTTTGGCGCCTACATTAAGTAGAGAAATTGGCCTGTATGACCTGCATTGCTCCAGATCCTTTGCCTGTTTCAGGATCAATGAAATAGAGGCCTGCGACATTGTTGGGGGGAGGACTCCCTTGTCTTTTGCTTCATTAAATGTCCTCACCAGCAGTGGGCTCAATATCTCTGAAAACTTCTTATAGAATTCCATCGGGTAGCCATCCGGCCCCAGGGCCTTGCCCGACTGCATGCCCTCCAGCCCCTCAATTATTTCCTCAATTTCAATTGGGGCTCCCAGCCCTTCCACCAGATCCTCATCCACCCTCGCGAACCTCAACTGACCCAAATACCGCCTCATCCCCTCCACACCAGCCGGGCGTTCCGACTCATATAATTTGCTGTAAAAGTCCTTAAACACCTCATTCACCCCCACTGGGTCAAGGACCGTATTCCCACCTCTACTCTTTACTCTCCCTATCTCCCTGGACGCCTCCCTTTTTCTGAGCTGGTGCACTAACATTCTGCTTGCCTTTTCCCCATAAATCGACCCCCTTGCCTTTCTCAGCTGTTCCACCGCTTTCCCTGTAGTCAACAGCCCAAACTCCACCTGTAAGCTCCACCACTCCCTCAGTAGCCCCGCGTCCGGGGCCTCCGAGTAGCTCCTGTCCACCTGGAGTATCTCCTCAACTAACCTATCCCTCTCAGCCCATTCCGCCTTTTCTCTGTGGGCCCATATCGAGATTAATTCCCCTCTGACCACTGCCTTCAAAGCTTCCCAAACCTTTGCTGCAGAAGACCTCCCCCGTATCATTAGTTTCCAGGTAGTTTTAGATGGACTTGTTCACCCACTCACAGATTGCTTCGTCCGCTAACAGCCCCACATCCAGCCTCCATAGCGGCATTGTCCTCTCTCCAAACTAACCCGTAGATCCACCCAATGTGGGGCATGATCTGACACTGCGATTGCCGAGTACTCAGTATCCACCACCTTCGGTATTAGAGCCCTGCTCAGAACAAAAAAGCCGATGCGAGAATATACTTTGTGGACATGGGAGAAAAAAGAAAACTCCTTCGCCCTTGGCCGTGCAAACCTCCATGGGTCTTGTAGCCAGTTAAAATGGCTAACTCCCGATTAGAATGGCCAAACCCCGATTTAAAATGGCAAACGGAAGAGGCTGATGGGAAAATCAGCCAACAGGACTCAAACAGGCAGCTACAGGTAAAACTGTGTATTCGCCTCTGGGGAGGCCAGACAGAATCGATACCTGCAGCCATCAGCATAACAACACACCAGCCATCTGAATATTAAGAAGCAATCCCCGGGAACAATGTGCAACAAATTAGACACACAAAGCCAACCCAGACTTTTCGGCGCCAGCAGGAGCCTACACAAAGAGAGGTGAATGACCACCCCAAAACCGCCCATCGATCAAGGAATCGCTCCAGCATTGGAGAATATTGAACCAAGTGATTGGGACGAAGTCCAATCACTTGGAACCAGGTACAGAGTCCGCCCCGAAAGGCGGGAGGCCCCTGGAGACTACAAGTAAAGAGTCCAAGTTCAAATCGACCCTTCTTCACCCCTTCTTCTCCTCTCTCCATCCTTCCGCACCCTTCGAGACCCTTCAGCAACAGCCGCTAAAATCGTAAGTCTTACTTCAACGCTCGTTACGAGATAGGCGCTCCTGGCTATCGACCTGTACCAGCTTTGAATCCCGCAGGCTCAGAACCCATACGAAAGGCCATTCGTTTCCCTGACCTGGTGGGCCATTTCCAAAGTTAAGTATTGGCCTGTTAGTTGTAGGAAGTAGCTTAGAAGTAGAATTAATGTATAAGTATTGATTACTGCATATAATAAATGTGCGTTGATTTAACTCTTACTAAGCGGTGTGTTGGATTATTGATCATTACTCGGACTTGAACCACGTGGCGGTATCAGAAAGATGCCTGGCGACTCAAGAGCAAAGGTGATAGAACAAGAGCAATTAAACTAAGGCTAAAACAAGCAACATTTTGGCGACTCTGGTGGGACCCGATCTAGAAGTGGAAAACCACTCCGGGAGAACCCAAGAATTTGAATTAGAAACCCAATTGGAAACAGAAAACCACAAGTGTTCAAGCAGTTCTGATCAATAGTCATAATTCGGAAGTGTGTGTATGCATGCGTGACTAACAGGGCTATAAGGTAAAACTGATAGATATTTGTTGCGTCAAAACTGTCGGAAGTTTGTATTTTCGGAAAGTAGCGAAAGCCGTACCCGTATATACAACACCGCCTTAGCCCCCTGTTCCAAATTTAGAAGAAGCAATCGGATAGGAAAGATGGCAATGCAGGCAATGCAGCGCCTCATGAACCCTGAGGAATTTGCGGTCGCAGCAACCAGCAGCAGTAGTGTCCCATTTGGGAAGAAGAAATCCGGAAATATCTCAAAGGGAAAGGATGGCCCCTTTGGAATGATTTCTGTGATAACGAGGAATCAGGTCCCGGGAGTATATGACATACTTGGTGGGAGAACCAGAGCGAGATCCATAAAAAGAGCTTAGTGAAAGCTCGCAAGCCGATGGCAATCGTGTCCTGTTTGGCACAATTGCGAGGCACAGAGGAGGTCGTTAAGACGCTCCGCAAAGAAGCTGAGGGCATACATCGGATGAGTAAGGTCGATGTAAGCGAAGTTGAAAGAGAGAATATGGAATTGAGGAGGAAATTGGCAGCAAATGATGGAGAGGTGGATGACGCCAAACAGGCTCACCAGTCTTGTCTGGCGCATTTAAGCAGTTTGCAGTCGCAATATGAAAAGGCCTATCAGGACACGCAACGTGCAGTCCTGGTAAGAGAAGAGACAGGAAAACAGGTAGAAACATTACAGAAACAGTGTAGTGATCTCAAGGCAGCATTAAGAGCACTCCATGCTGCCACCACAGAACAAAGACAAAGCACCTTAGATCACGCAAAGTGCCGGAAGCAGATTGCAGAGCTGCAATCACTGCTTTCTGTTCAGAAAGGTTTTCAGGAAACCTTTGGGGAAAAGTTAGACCAGGAAGACGGCCCTGATTGGGAAGAGTTACACGAAACAGCGCAGAGATATGTTCAGGGAACATGTGCGCAGGGAAAGCCCCAAAAGAGAAAAGCACCCCAACACCCCACACAGCAGATAGTTCAAGTTCCAATGAACCCTGTGACCACCCACCGCACAGCCACATCGGACGATGCGGAATTTCTATATTCCACCCCCTTTACAGTGACCCAATTACGGGACGCGTGCGAGAAGATCACACCGTTCCTCCCCGCCTCAGACCCCCACCATTTCTTTGCCACAGTTAGACATCAGGCGAACATGTACGGCCTGGACGAGAGAGAGCATGTAAAGCTCATGGTTTTAAGTTTAGATCCGTCGGTAGCAGCAGCCCTTCCCGACCCACAGAACATAGGAGGAGGCACCCTTGCAGAAATGCATACCGCGATCCTGGATGCGATCGGGCATAACCGGGGTGACCCCGTAGATGGCCTCAATAAATGTAGGCAGAAGAAATCTGAGCACCCCACAGCGTTCGCTGGACGCCTGTGGATTTACTTTGCAGCAGTCTTTGGAGACGTATGTCCCATTTGTCCCCAGACAACATGGCCAAATGGACCCGCACCCTTATCTCCCATGCCACAGATGCAGGACAGAAAGCCTGTACGAGTTATGATCCCTCAATGGAGGCCCATAACGAGAAGTGGGTAGTGAAAAGATTGTCCCGCATTTGGGAGCAATCTGTTCAGAGCAAACCCACCGTTAAGAATAGCGAGGAAAAGCAGGCCGCCGCAGATATGCAGGCAGTAAAAACACACCACAACCCCGCATGGGTAAATCAGGGAAAGAACAGCCCCCCCACCCAAGTCACAAGAGTGTTACAACTGCGGACAGTTGGGACATTTCGCAAAAGAGTGCAATGCCGCTAAAAAGCCACAGAGAGCCCAGCAGACGGGCACTCTGATTAAGAAAAAGACAGAGCCCATTCATAGCGTTAGCGCCCGTTCGGATCAGACGAACTTGACCGGAATGGACTGGCGGTGTACGGGCTCCCCCAGTTGGGTCTGCGATACCCTTTGGGATAGATCAGGACGACCAGTAGTTGCAGCAAAAATTCGGGGACAGCCTATCGAATTTCCCTGGGACACAGGAGGGTCCCGCACCACCATAAATTCCTCCACCCTATTTCAAAAGGACACGTGGCCCACTACAGCCACTATCACCCTTAGCGGCTTGACAGGCCACCCACAGCAGGGACACCTCACAGCCCCTGTACCCATTCAAATCAGAACCATCACCACCAAACACCCCGTGGTTTTAGTTGACCTGCCGCACACAGCAGAACACGGGGCAGCACGGTAGCCTTGTGGATAGCACAATTGCTTCACAGCTCCAGGGTCCCAGGTTCGATTCCGGCTTGGGTCACTGTCTGTGCGGAGTCTGCACATCCTCCCCGTGTGTGCGTGGGTTTCCTCCGGGTGCTCCGGTTTCCTCCCACAGTCCAAAGATGTGCAGGTTAGGTGGATTGGCCATGATAAATTGCCCTTAGTGTCCAAAATTGCCCTTAGTGTTGGGTGGGGTTACTGGGTTATGGGGATAGGGTGGCGTTGTTGACCTTGGGTAGGGTGCTCTTTCCAAGAGCCGGTGCAGACTCGATGGGCCGAATGGCCTCCTTCTGCACTGTAAATTCTATGTAACACATTCTGGGAATTGATTTCATGAATTCCCACAACCTATCATTCGATCCAGTCAACCAGTGTGTCTGGAAGATGGCGAAATCCGCTAGAGCCCCCGCAACGCTCAACATAGGCGAATATATGAACAGAATTAGCGCCGTAGGCGAATTTTGGTTCAACCCGACCACGCTTAGTACGGACAAGCAGGTTAGGGCAGTTCTGCAAAAGAACAGGGCAGCATTCGCGACCCACAAGCACGACTGTGGACGGATGACTGGCTCCGTACAAATAACAGGACCTGACCCTAGACCCCAGAAACAGTACGGATTTCCCCAAGAGGCAGAGGGAGAAATCTCAAAAGTAATAGAGAGCTTATTAGAGCAGGGCAAACTTAGATCAGTAGCCTCCACTAATAATGCCCCGATTTGGCCAGTGAGAAAGCCCGATGGATCATGGCGACTGACCATTGATTATCGGGAATTCAACAAAGTCACCCCCGCAGCAGCCGCCACAGTAGCAACAAGTTCCGAGACCATGCTCAAGCAGGGACTCAATTCCCGCTACTTCACGGTTTTGGACATCAGTAACGGATTCTGGTCCATTCCATTGGCAAAGGCGTGCCAGTACAAATTTGCCTTCACCTTTAAAGCACAGCAGTACATGTGGACATGCCTGCCACAAGGATTCCACAACTCCCCCTCCATTTTCCACCGACAGCTGGCAAACGGTTTAGCAAAATTCGCTCGCCCAGAATGTCTGGTACAGTATGTAGACGACCTACTACTGCAGACAGACACCAAGGAACAGCACATTGAGCTTCTGTCCGAACTCCTGGAACTATTACATTCAATTGGTTGTAAAGTCAACCCCAAAAAGGCCCAGATTTTGGAAGAAAAAGTGATATATTATATTTGGGAACAATTATCACGCACGGTAAACGCGAGATTGAGCATAAAAGGATTGACTTGATTACTAAATTGCCCCTTCCCCAACACGTTTCAGCCCTCCGGTCGTTTTTAGGACTGGTTGGCTACTGCCGAAACCACATTGACGGTTTCGCCAGCAAGGCAGCGCCCCTCTCAGACCTCATAAAGAAAGGAGCCCCCTGAGAATGGCTTCCGCAGCATACGGATGCTGTGGATTCTTTAAAACAGGCACTCATAGCAGCCCCCGCACTACAAGTTCCAGACCCGCTTTCCCCTTACGCCATAGAGGTAGCGACCACAGACCGCACCCTTTCAGCCGTGCTCCTCCAGGAACGGCACGACCAGTTAAGACCCGTAGCATACGCCTCCCAACTTTTAGATGCTGTGGAGCAGGGATTTTCAGCCTGTGAGAGGCACCTGCTCGCAGTTTTCTGGGCAGTCCAGTACTTTTCATATATTACCGGACTGAACCCCATCACAATTCTGACCGAACACACCCCCACCCAACTTTTACTGGACGGACGACTCAAGGACGGTACAGTAAGCCAAATAAGAGCAGCCAGATGGACCCTTCTCTTGCAGGGAGGGGACATCACTGTGAAAAGGACAAAGACACACATCTACTGAGCCGACAATTTACAGTACCCCGGAACCCCCCATGAATGTGAGATTATCTCTCCATACCACAACACAGGCCCATTTATCGCTAAAACACCCCCCAGAAAGATAGGAAATTCAACTCAGAGCCCCCCGCACACGGACACGTGTGAGCCCATTAAGATTTATGCAGATGGATCTGCCACAGTCTTGGATGGGAAGCGCATAACAGGTTGCAGGATCTATGTCGAGGACGCGCAGGGACGCGCCCTCGAGGAAATATCGTTGAAACTACCCGGACACTTAGGCGCGCAGGCAGCAGAGCTTGCGGCCATTGCATATATAGTTGAACACCCAGATTCCTTCCCCAGCCCAGCAGACATATACTCGGACAGCCTCTATGTCTGTAACAGCCTCACGGAATTTCTGCCCCTGTGGGAAGCAAGAGGATTTGTTTCCGCAGACGGAAAAATCCCTCCCCTCAGCCCCATTGTTCCGTCATATTTTAGAAAAAGCCCAGAACAGGACTTTTGGGATCATCAAAGTCCGCAGCCACCATCGTTCCTCCCCCCCTGGAAATGCAAAAGCCGACGCACTGGCTAAGGCAGGTTCCAGACATGGGTATTTTTGGAAACCCCCCGAAAGCTCGCCAGTGAGTGCAGTTCAGGTCTCGCAGACAAAGATCGAGGATCTAGTAGAGGCCCAGAGGCAGGACAGCAATCTCACGTAGATTGTAAAAGGGAAGTATCCAGCATCCTACGAGAGGTTTAGAAATACACTGACCACACATGAGGGTGTGGTATTAAAGGACACAATTTATGTGGTTCCTGAACAGGACAGGAACCAATTGATTTGTTTGTTCCATGACGGTCATGGACATCAGGGAATCAATCCCACTACAGCCCATCTCAAACAGCTTTGTTGGTGGCCAAATTTAAAGGAAGATGTAAGCCATTACATAGAAAATTGTCATATCTGTGCGCAGAATAACCCTGACAGATATGCCAAAAAGGCCCAACTCAGCCACACCCGACCCGTTAATGGCCCCTGGACTAACCTCCAGATCGATTTTATAGGACCATTGCCCCCTTGTAGGAATGGCTATGAATATGTACTTGTGGTCATTGACACATTTACAAAATGGGTGGAAGCATTTCCAGCCCGCACCAACACTGCAAAAACCACAGCCAAGATTCTGACCCACCACATCTTTACAAGATGGGGACTCCCCCGCAGCATTGAATACGACCAAGGTTCCCATTTTACGGGACGGGTCATGCAGAACGTCCTCACGATATTTGGCATCACCCAAAAATTCCACATAGCATACCACCCACAGTCGAGTGGTATCGTGGAGCGCATGAATCGGACGCTAAAAACCACCCTCAGAAAAATGGTCCAGCAGAACAACACCATTTGGGACTCAGTCCTCCCTTTTGCACTGATGTTTTTGCGTAACACTATTTCTACATCCACAGGTTACACCCCACACACTCTCATGACCGGACGCCCCATGAAAGGCACAGAATACTTGTTAGGTTTAGACCTGACCAGCCCCGAAGTAACGGCCCTCACACACGAGAAAGCCGTCGAGCAATTAGTTGCAAATGTTAAAACGGCTCAGTTAGCAGCTGCAGTAAAATTGAGCACCAGAAAGAAACAGAGCAAGGCTTGTTTCGACAAGACAGTGCATGCGACTGAGTACGATATCGGACAGCAAGTGATGCTTTCTGCATATAACCCCAGCACATTCCTGTGACCTAAATACTCGGGTCCGTATTCCATTGCGGATAAAGTAAGCCCTTCCGTTTACAAAATAAAGTACCCCAATGGTAAGACTGCGGGGTATCATATAAACCAGCTGAAGGCTTATGGAACACAGTCGGACCATGCACACCACGTCATGCTTGACGCAGCACACCACACCCCGCCCACAGCCAACGTAACCCTACCAACCCCCACCACGTCCAGCCCAGCCACGGACTCGACCTCGACTCCACCCCCAAAATATACACTCCGCCCCGGAACGCCCACAGACTGCAGCAGCAGAGACAGCGACTGTGACCCGGACGATAGCCACAGCACGCCTCCCTACTATCCCCATGCACCAGGACCCACACCCAGCGACTCCGACTTCGATCCAAGTGATCCCTTCCTGATCACTTTCCTCCACCACCGAACACCGAACCACACTGACGACCCCGATTTTGTCCCCACACAACTAGACACCAATTATTGGCACTGTGACAACTCATACCGACTCGTCCGCAACGACGAGAGCAACCCCAACTCACACCATGCAGCCCTAACCCACTCCAGAGTTTGGCACCCGGGAGAAGAGGACGACCTTGGGTCTGACTCCCAAACCGCCAACCCCTTTGCGACCCTGTTCGCAACCGAGAACTGAGGTGTCCAGATGATGTGTTAAAGGAACCGCTTGCGAGAAGTGTTGTCCTTTCTGATGGAACCTGCAGAATGTTTTATGTTGTTTGTAAGTTTGTTACATGTTGTATGTCCGACAGGAGAATAATTTTCTCACTGCCACACGCCTATTCGGCCGAAACCTCTGAGGACTTGCCTTCAGAGACCCACCGTTACCAGACGCTTGTTCAGAGGATCTAGCTTTTCGGCTGATACTTGTTCGGGTACCAGACGCCCGATCGTAACAGCCCTTCTGGTTCGAAGGCCAGAACCACTACGGCAGCCCCACCACGATGACTACATTTTTGCCCGCTCTTGTCGGTTGCTCAGGCAGTGGAGAAATGGCTTTAGACCCGCCCTGCCTGGGAACCCCCCTCTGGTCAATTACACTCGGGTAGGAGAGACACGGCATTGGTAGCCATCCTACCCGGGGACTCCATCCAAATCTTACCCGTCGCGGCCCATACGCACCTCATTTTGGCATTTTTCAGTTTAAAAAGTTTTGTTTTGTTCAGGTAACCGTTAGGTTGCCGGCCATCTGCTATTTACATCCTGGAACATTTGGATGCTAAATCAGCACTTGTTCATCATTGGGAAGTGTGACTTCTCCTAAAATTTGTGGGTTTTTTAAAACAAAAATGAGGGAGTCACACATTGTGACCAATTATAAAGGGAATAATTGGCACCAAAGGACAGACACACTAGCGTACAAGATATTAAACAAAGATAGTTACAGACACTGTGCTTGTTTCTACAGAACTCCAGAAGCTCCAGGACCAGAGAAAACGAAGAAAGAAAAGGAAAGAGAAGAGCCATGAGGACTTCCTTCATATGGATCAGCATAATGTTAATGGACTTTTGGTTGCACGTGACCGCGAACCCCATGACTTCAAGACCCCCAGCCGTTAATGTTTCACTTTCCTGCAGTACCCAGAGCCCAGTCACCAGCGACACTGCATCTTCTTGGTGTGCCAGGTTCATAACCTGGTACTCCCTGTCCTATGTGATCGAAACACTACTGGCGTTGGCGATACTCTGCTGCATCGTGCAGACTACGCGTCTACGGAAACGGAGGAGAGCCTACCGCGCTCGAACCCCGGTATATAGGATCAGATCCCCTATGTTCGGTTACGACCAGACCCCCGACCCCCGCGATCAATTAAAAATAATAAAGTGCATTCACTTGTGTTTATTGTTGTTGTAAATAAAGAGACGTAAAAAACTTTTTCATGAGCAAAAATTGTATGATCCTGAGCTTGACTGCCAAGCCAGGAAAGACTGTATGAAATGCTATGATTTTGTTGTATGATTGAGGAAGGTAGGATAATGGAATGTTTAAGCGAGTGTAGCATATTAAGGATAAGTTAGAGGTTCCAAGTTTATTGTTTTGTAATGCATGTCCCTGTCTGATATAGCGCCCTTAGAATTGTTAGTTAAATTTTTTGTGCATAGCTATGGTCAGTGCAGAGGCCATGAAGGAAGTGTCCCCCTCCAGGTCAGGGAATGGAAAGTAACATAATGATGTGATCCTTCACGCTTCGCGTTAGGATCACAAGGAGGGTATAAAGCCAGTTAAAATGGCTAACTCCCGATTAGAATGGCCAAACCCCGATTTAAAATGGCAAACGGAAGAGGCTAATGGGAAAATCAGCCAACAGGACTCAAACAGGCAGCTGCAGGTAAAACTGTGTATTCGCCTCTGGGGAGGCCAGACAGAATCGATACCTGCAGCCATCAGCATAACACACCAGCCATCTGAATATTAAGTAGCAATCCCCAGGAACAATGTGCAACAAATTAGACACACAAAGCCAACCCAGACTTTTCGGCGCCAGCAGGAGCCTACACAAAGAGAGGTGACTGACCACCCCAAAACCGCCCATCGATCAAGGAATCGCTCCAGCATTGGAGAATATCGAACCAAGTGATTGGGACGAAGTCCAATCACTTGGAACCAGGTATATGGTCCGCCCCGAAAGGTGGGAAGCCCCTGGGGACTATGAGTATAGAGTCCAAGTTAAAATCGACACCCTTCTTCACCCCTTCTTCTCCTCTCTCCATCCTTCCGCACCCTTCGAGACCCTTCTGCTGACCTTCTGCAACAGCCGCTAAAATCGTACATCTTACTTCAACGCTCGCTACGTGATAGGCGCTCCTGGCTATCGACCTGTACCAGCTTTGAATCCCGCAGGCTCAGAACCCATATGAAAGGCCATTCGTTTCCCTGACCTGGTGGGCCATTTCCAAAGTTAAGTATTGGCCTGTTAGTTGTAGGAAGTAGCTTAGAAGTAGAATTAATGTATAAGTATTGATTACTGTATATAATAAATGTGCGGTGATTTAACTCTTACTAAGCGGTGTGTTGGATTATTGATCA
The DNA here is from genome assembly GCF_047496885.1 of Scyliorhinus torazame. Classification (NCBI taxonomy): domain Eukaryota; kingdom Metazoa; phylum Chordata; class Chondrichthyes; order Carcharhiniformes; family Scyliorhinidae; genus Scyliorhinus; species Scyliorhinus torazame. Next base: position 227,745,955 of record NC_092709.1, read on the forward strand.
TTACTCGGACTTGAACCACATGGCGGTATCAGAAAGATACCTGGCGACTCGAGCAAAGGTGATAGAACAAGATCAATTAAACTAAGGCTACAACGAGCAACAGTCTAATCCCCCCATAAACCCCTTCAATTCCTTTGCCGCGTCTGACACACTCCTGTCCTGGAATTTGACCGGTCCAATTCCGGATCAATGACTGTGTTAAAATCTCCCCCCGTGATCAAGTTATGTGACTCTAAGTCTGAGATCTTACCTAACACCCGCCTCAAATTCCACATCGTCCCAATTCGGAACATATACGTTCACGAGTACCACCCGCACCCCCTCCAGCTTCCCACTCACCATTATGTACCTACCCCCGTCTCTGACACGATTCTTCCTGCCTCGAATGCCACTCGTTTATTGATCAAGATCGCTACCCCCCTGGTCTTTGATTCCAGGCCTGAGTGGAATACTTGGCCAACCCACCCCTTTCTCAATCAAGTCTGGTCTATAGCCTTTAGAACATAGAACATTACAGCGCAGTACAGGCCCTTCGGCCCTCGATGTTGCGCCGACCTGTGAAACCACTGTAAAGCTCATCTGCACTATTCCCTTATCGTCCATATGTCTATCCAATGACCATTTGAATGCCCTTAGTGTTGGCGAGTCCACTACTGTTGCAGGCAGGGCATTCCACGCCCTTACTACTCTCTGAGTAAAGAACCTACCTCTGACATCTGTCTTATATCTATCTCCCCTCAATTTAAAGCTATGTCCCCTCGGGCTAGACATCACCATCCGAGGAAGAAGGCTCTCACTGTCCACCCTATCCAATCCTCTGATCATCTTGTATGCCCAAGTCACCTCTTAACCTTCTTCTCTCTAATGAAAACAGCCTCAGGTCCCTCAGCCTTTCCTCATAAGATCTTCCCTCCATACCAGTCAACATTATGGTAAATCTACTCTGCACCCTTTCCAATGCTTCCACATCCTTCCTATAATGCGGCGACCAGAATTGCACGCAATACTTCAAATGCGGCCGCACCAGAGTTTTGTACAGCTGCAACATGACCTCATGGCTCCTAAACTCAATCCCTCTACCAATAAAAGCTAACACACCGTACGCCTTCTTAACAACCCTCTCAACCTGGGTGGCAACTTTCAGGGATCTATGTACATGGACACCGAGATCTCTCTGCTCATCCACACTGCCAAGAATCTTACCATTAGCCCAGTACTCTGTCTTCCTGTTATTCCTTCCAAAATGAATCACCTCACACTTTTCTGCATTAAACTCCATTTGCCACCTCTCAGCCCAGCGCTGCAGCTTATCTATGTCCCTCTGTACCTTGTAACATCCGTCCGCACTGTCCACAACTCCACCAGCTTTAGTGTCATCTGCAAATTTACTCGCCCATCCTTCTACGCCCTCCTCCAGGTCATTTATAAAAATGACAAACAGCAGTAGCCCCAAAACAGATCCTTGTGGTACACCACTAGTAACTGGACTCCAGTCTGAACATTTCCCATCAACTACCACCCTTTGTCTTCTTCCAGCTAGCCAATTTCTGATCCAAACTGCTAAACCTCCCTGAATCCCATGCCTCCGTATTTTCTGCAGTAGCCTACCGTGGGGAACCTTATCAAACACTTTACTGAAATCCATATACACATCAACTGCTTTACCCTCATCCACCTATTTGGTCACCTTCTCAAAGAACTCAATAAGGCACGACCTACCCTTCACAAAACCGTGTTGACTATCTCTAATCAAATTATTCCTTTCCAGATGATTATACATCCGATCTCTTATAAACCTTTCCACGATTTTGCCCACAACAGAAATAAGGCTCACTGGTCTATAGTTACCGGGGTTGTCTCTACTCCCCTTCTTGAACAAGGGGACAACATTTGTTATCCTCCAGTCTTCTGGCACTATTCCTGTAGACAAAGATGACTTAAAGATTAAAGCCAAAGGCTCAGCAATCTCCTCCCTAGCTTCCCAGAGAATCCTGGGATAAATCCCATCCGGCCCTGGGGACTTATCTATTTTCACACTTTCCAGAATTGCTAACACTTCCTCTTTATGAACCTCAAGCCCTTCTAGTCTAGTAGCCGGAATCTCAGTATTCTCCTCGACAACATAGTCGTTTTCCTGTGTGAATACGGACGAAAAATATTCATTTAGCACCTCTCCTGTATCCTCGGACTTCAAGCACAACTTCCCACTACTGTCCTTGACTGGCCCTAATCTTCCCCTAGTCATTCGTTTATTCCTGACATATCTATAGAAAGCTTTAGGGTTATCCTTGATCCTACCTGCCAAAGACTTCTCATGTCCCCTCCTGGCTCTTCTTAGCTCTCTCTTTAGGTCCTTCCTAGCTAACTTGTAACTCTCGAGCGCCCTAACTGAATCTTCACGCCTCATCTTTACATAAGCCTCCTTCTTCCTCTTGACAAGTGTTTTGACTGCTTTAGTAAACCACGGTTCCCTTGCTCGACCACTTCCTCCCTGCCTGACAGATACATACTTATCAAGGATACGCAGTAGCTGTTCCTTGAACAAGCTCCACATTTCCATTGTGCCCATCCCCTGCAGTTTTCCGCTCCATCCGATGCATCCTAAGTCTTGCCTCATCGCATCATAATTGCCTTTCCCCCAGATATAACTCTTGCCCTGCGGTATATACCTATCCCTTTCCATCACGAAAGTAAACGTAATCGAATTGTGGTCACTATCACCAAAGTGCTCACCTACCTCCAAATCTAACACCTGTCCTGGTTCATTACCCAGTACCAAATCCAATATGGCCTCGCCTCTCGTTGGCCTATCTACATACTGTGTCAGGAAACCCTCCTGCACACATTGGACAAAAACGGGCCCATCTAAAGTACTCGAACTATAGCGTTTCCAGTCAATATTTGTAAAGTTAAAGTCCCCCATAACAACTATCCTGTTGCTTTCGCTCCTGTCCAGAATCATCTTTGCAATCCTTTACTCTACAAATGTACCACCATTGCCCTCGGCGGCTCGTTTGCTCGGAGCTTCTTCGCAAGGGATCTGTGCGCTCTATCCACTTTCAGGGGCTGAGGCATTCCATCAACTTCACCAGCATGTTCGTCATAGGTCCTCGCATCCGATCCCATACTGCCTTCAGGGAGGCCGACGATTCTCAGGTTCTGCCTCCTGGACCTGTTCTCCAGGTCCTCCAGCTTCTCCTGCATTCTTTTCTGGCGGTCATTCATCATCTCTACCTTGGTCTCCAACACGGTTAGGTATTCCTCATGCTCGGATACCTTTTTCTCCACCTCCTGGATCGCACGTCCGTGGGTTTCTTGATTCTGCACAGCCTGATCAATCGAAGCCTTGATCGGGTCCAGCGTGTCCTTCTTAAGCTTGGCGAAGCAATCTTCAAAAAACTTCACCAGCTGCTCCGTCGACCAGTGCCGTCTCTCCGGGGCCCTGCTTCTCCGCCAAGCTTTCCCGCGTTGCCAGCTCTGCTCGCGTCTTCCTGGTAGAACTTTGTCTTCTCACACAGTCACTTCTAGTCCAATTCTCCATACACTGGAGGGGGATTTCTCCTCACTGTCTCACTCTTCACCGGTTTATCCAATAAATTCCAGGGAAAAACAGGAGAAAAAGGTCCAAATGTCCGTCACAGGCGGGAGCTATCAAATGTGCGACCTACTCCTCCATGGCCGCCACCGGAAGTCTCAGAGGATAATCATGACAACCCAGGAATAAATCTAGTGAACCTTTGATGCACCACTGTCAAACGGAGTATAACTGTCCTTAAATAAAGAGATAAAAACTATGTATAGTGCTCCAGGTGTGGTCTCAACAAAGCTCTGTACAATTATATCAAAACGTCCTTACTCTTATACTCCAATCCCTTTGCAATAAAAGGCCATAATTTCCTTTGCCTTTTTAAATGCTGCATGCAGCCGGTATGATTCTTGTACATTAAAAATGGACACATTTGAAAGTTTCTCACCATTTAAAATTCTGATTTTCCAATCTTCTTACGAAAGCTTATAACCTCAAACTTCCCCATCAAATACTCCATCTGCCACCTTTTTTACCACACTCATTTAACTGTCCATATCCATTTGCACTCTCCTTTTGTCCTCTGCACAGCTTACGGTTCTATCTACCATTATATTATCAGCAGAAGTAGAGATATTATTCTTAGCTCCTTCCAAGCCATTAGTGTAGATTGTAAATAATGGTGGTTCACTGACCCTGGCAGCACCCCAATAACAATTGCTAACTTGAAAATACTATGTTTATCCCTGCTCTCATACTGTTAAACAATTCTCTATCTATGCAAATATATTACTCCTAAACTAATGAGCTCTATTCTTGCGCAATATCCATTTATGTAGTACTTTGTTAAATGCCTTCTTGAAATTAAAATATACATCCTCTTGGGGCAGCACGGTGGCACAGTGTTTAGCACTGCTGCCTACCGTGCTGAGAACCCGAGTTCGATCCCAGCCCCAGGTCACTGTCGGTGTGGTTTGCGCATTCTCCCCATGTCTGTGTGGGTTTCACCCCCACAATCCAAAGATGTGTAAGGTAGGTGGATTGGGCACATTAAATTGCCCATTAATTGGAAAAAAAATAATTGGGTCCTCTGGTTCATTTGCCCTGCTGGTTACATCTTAAAAATCCCAAGATTCGTCAAACACTCATTTCCTTTCATAAAACCACAAAGGCCTTATTAGCACCTTAATAATCACTTTGTACATCAGAACTTGAATATTGCTGAAAAAAAAAGAAACAGAGGGTGCTCTTTCCAAGAGCCGGTGCAGACCCGATGGGCCGAATGGCCTCCTTCTGCACTGTAAATTCTATGAATTCTATGATATTGCTCCAGCTGCTGTTCATTAGGATAAAATCAGGGCAGCCAAATTTCAAACAAATCACAACAATTTATACCACAATAGGAAAGGGATGCTGACTGAATGGCAAGTTAGGGTAGGCTGTGGCATAGTGACAATGTCAATGGACTAATAAATTCAGTGGTCTGGGAAAGCAGGTTCAAATCCCAAGGCACTTGGTGGAATTCAAATTGAATTAATAGCTAGTCTCGGTGATCATGAAACCATTGTCGATTGTGGCAAAAAAAAAATCATTTAGTTCACGAATGTCTTTTGGGGCTGGAATCTGCCATCCTTACCTGGTATGGCCTGCAGGTGACTCCAGACCCACAGCAATATTGATTCTTAACTGCCCTCGGAAATGGCCTAGCAAGCCACTCAGTTGTATTGAACCAATAAAAAATCAACAAAGAAGAATCATCTGGCAATGACTTTGGCATATTAAACCCTGTCAACCCAGCAAAGTACTTCATAGTGACATCTAGGGGCTTGGATTAGTCAAGCCCAACATTAGTCATACCCACCGAACCATATCTTATAATATTCCTGACAAAATAATCACCTTCCATGGTCATGTTCTAACCAACCAGCAGGATGGACCTACCAGAAGTGGCAGCACAGTCAGGAAGAAGTTGCCCTGGGAGTCCTCAACATTGCCTGTGGACCCCATGACGTCTCATAACATCAAGTCAAACATGGAAACTTCCTACTGATTACCACCTGCTGCCCTCCCTCAGCTGATGAATCAGCATTCCACCATCTTGAACATCGTGTGGAGGAAGCACCTAGGGTGCCAAGGGCACAAGAATATACTCCAGGTAGGGAACTTCAATGGTCATCTCCAGGAGTGACTCTGACTGTGCACTGAACGACATAGCGGTTAGACCGGGTCTGTGGCAGGTGGCGAGGGAACCAATACGAGGAAAAATCCTACTTAACCTCCTCCTTCCCTGACCAGTCTACCTGTCACAGATGTATCTGTCCATGACAGTATTGATAGGAGTAACCACCCACAAGTTCTTGTGGAGACAAAGCCCTGTATTCGCACGGAGGATACCCATCATCATGTTGTGTGGCATGACAACTGTACTAAACGGGATAGATTTTGAACAGATCTAGCACCTCAAAACTGGGCATCCATGAAGGGCCATGGGTCATCAGAAACATATTTTAATAATTACAATCTGTAATCTCATGGTTCTGCATATCATCCACTTTATCAATAAGTTGGGGGAAATCAACCTTGGTCCAATAAAAAGTATGTAGGAGGGCATATCTGGAGCAGCACCAGATATACTTAAAAATAAGATGTCAACTTGGTGAAACTGCAAGACAGGGCTACTTCCATGTCAAACAGCAGACGTAGTAAGCAACAGATAGAGCCAAGCGATCGATCCAAGCTTTGTAGTCCTGCCAGTTTCAGTCATCAATGGTTTTCACCTTCAGGGATCACTCACTAACGAGTAGGATTTCCCACTTAAACTCCATGTCACTTATCACGGGTTATGGGAGTCCTTGCGTGGCTGATCAGCACAATCCTAGAGCCGCATCTCCAACCACACACTTGGCAGGTGTTTCCGGGAGGTGGGATTGGTCCTTGGACTCGAGATCAGGTTCCTCCAAGTAGGTCTCTGCTGAGTTAGTTTCTCCTAGGTGTTGACGATGGTGTTTCATTTCTTGAAGTAAGCCTTCAAAGGGTCTTTGAAGTGCTTCCTTTTTCCTCCTCTTGTTCAGGAGCCTTCCTTGAGCTGGGCGAAGAAGATTTGCTTTGGCAGTCGGGACTCTGGCATCCTAAGCACCTGGCTGGACCAGCTGAATTGGTTTTAGATAATCATGGTCTTGATGCTGGCGCTCTTGGTTCCTTCTGGTTTAGCTCAGTGGGCTAGACAGCTGGTTTGTGATGCAGAACAAGGCCAGCAGCGTAGGTTCAATTCCCATACCAGCTGAGAATTCTGAATTCTCCGTGTACCTGAACAGGAGCCAGAGTGTGGCGACTAGGGGCTTTTCACAGTAACTTCATTATAATGTTAATGTAAGCCTACTTGTGACAATAAAGGTTATTTATTTATTTTACATGTCAGTACGCCGGTCCTACCAGCTGATGCAGGGAATCAGTGTTGATGGTACCTCTTTAGAGCCTTGAGATGGCTTCTGTATGCATTTCAAGTTTCTGAGCCATACAAAAGAATTGGGAGGACAACTGCCTTGTACATCAGGATCTTAGCATCAGCACGGATGTCGTGGTCATCGAACATTCTCATCCAAAGGTGGTGCTTGCGGATTGGATACAATGTTGGATCTCCTCATTATGAGGGGTGACTCCTAGGTGGGGAAATGTTCCACGTTTGGGAGAGTTTCTCAGTTGATCTTGATGGAGGGAGTGACCAGATCTTGCCTTGGGGCGAGTTGGTAAAAGACTTGAATATCAAGGTTGAGGCTGAGACTGATTCTTCAGTATGCTTCCGTGACAGTGTCAAGCATGGCTTGCAGATTCTTTTCCAAGTGGAGATGCACCACATACTGAAGTTCCACAAGCGATGTCAGTGTCATTGAGGTCAAAATGTTTTCTGTCGATCCTGTAGACCATGTCCATTCCACTGGGAAGCTCGTTCTTGACACGGTCGAAGATGGTGGCGATGAAGATTGGAGAAATGGGTGGGGGCGATTGACTCGGCTCATCTCGATAACGAAGGTTTGTCATATTTCCATTGGTGAAGACTATTACCAACATCTTGTCGTGGAGGAGTCCGAGGACGTTAATGAATTTCTCTGGACAGCTCGTGTTTGACTGGGTTTTTCATAGCACTTCCCGATTTACTGAGTCAAAAGCCTTGGTCAGATTGATGAAGGCTATATAGAGTGGTTGATAGTGCTCCAGGCATTTAATTGAAGTCGTTGAGCAGTGAAAATCATGTCTATTGGTCCACGGTTTGGTCGGAAGCCACACTGGCTTTCCAGAAAGGTTTCTTCAGAGACTGGGAGAAGGCGGCTCGCGAGGATGTGGGCGATGGAGTGTAGGGAGATTCCTCGGTTGTTCCTACGGTCTGTTTCGTCTCCTTTCTTGAACATGGTGGCGATGACGACATCCCCAAGGTCGGCAGGGATTTCTTCTCTGTCCCAGATTTTCAGGAGGAGCTGATGGAGATGACGGGTGTTCTCTCCTCCTTCAAGTTTGAAACTCTCTGCTGTAATCCCGTCCAATCCTGCAGCTTTCCTATCCTTCATGTATTTAATAGCGGCTTCGACTTCATCTACGTTTGGTGGGGATCTAAGATCATCTTTGATTGGGAGTTGGGGGATTTCCTCAAAAACATCCTCATCTATGGCTGTAATACAGTTTAGGAGTTCTATGAAGTGCACTCTCCATCAAAGGCTGTTGCTTCCTCGGTCTCTCAAAACAATTCCATCTTTACTCCACACCGGTTTGAGGCAGAGGGCGTTGAATCCTTATATAGCTTTGGTGGCACTGGAAAAGCCCCAGGTGTTGTGCTTGTCGGCGAGAAGTTGCAGCTCCTTAGCTTTCTCATTCAACCATTAGTTCTCGATTTCCCTAGTTCTTTGTACCTCCGCCTTTGCTGATGATAAGCTCTTCTCTTTGTTTGCTGGTTATGTAGCTTTGCAAGGCGCGGAGAGCTTTTCAATTCTTGTCAATGAGGTATTGGATGGTGTGGTCGTTCTCATCAAACCAGTCTTGGTGTTTCCTGGTCTTGTAGCCAATGGTTTCTTCACAGCTCGAGATGATGGCTGCCTTCAGTTCTTTCCAGTTTTCTTCCACTCCCAATACATCATTGGCATGTTTTGGGGATTTTGGTGAAGGCATTGTTGGAAGTTTGCTTGCATGCTTGGCTGTTGAAACTGCTTAACGCTGATCTTTTTTCCAAGCCATTTCTTCATCTTAATCTGCTTCTGATGGAAATTTATGGATATGGAGGAGATGAGCCGGTGGTCTGTACAGCAGTCACCTGCATTGGTCATCAATTTGGTGGGGAGGCCATTCTTTTGGTCTCAGGATTGGACGATAACATAGTTGATCATTTCCAGTGCTTTGATTGTAGATGTCTCCAGGAAGTCTTAAACTTGTCTTTTTGGTGGAACAATGTGTTGGTGATGACAAGTTGGTTTTACGCGCATTTGGTGAGCAGAATCCCATTGGAGTCCCAACTCCTTCCTTTCCAATGGTGTCCTTCCACAGTTGGGAGTCCTTTCCAACTCTCGACATTGAAAGTCCTCAAGGAGGATGATCTTGTCTTCCTCAGGAATGCTGGAGAGCACGGTGCCTGGGGTGGAATAGAAACCTTCTTTGGACTCATCATTGGCATCAAGGGTTGGGGAAAAAGCACTCACGACTATTTCCTGCTGGCTCTTGACAAGTTGTAGATGTCATGGGACATTCGATGATGCCGACAGAGAGCTCAGATAGTTGATTGAAGAGTTTGTCCTGGATGGGGAATACAATTCAATGCGTCCTGGAATGCTCCTTGGGTTTTCCTCTTCTGAAGGTGCAACCACTGCCTTATTCCTTCAGCTGCCCTTCGCCTGCTCTTTGGGTCTCTAGCAGGGCAATGACGCCAATGCTAAAGTGCCAGAGTTCATGGGCAACAAGGGCAGTTACCTGTCTCGATCGATGGTTTGCTCATTATCCATGGGGTTTCTTACATTCCAGGTTCCATACATGGGCAAAAGAGGTCAACTCAAGAAGTGAGGGCATTTCCCCAAGACGGCATTTGACTTGGTGTGACAGCAAGGAGCCCCAGCGAAACTGGAACAAATGGGAATCGGGGGAAAGATTCTCCATTGGTTGGAGTACCACCTAGCACAAAGGAAGATAGTTGCGGTTCTTGGGAGGTCAAATCATCTCAGTCCAGGACATTGCTGCAAAGAGTTCTTCAGTGCATGGTCCATCACAGTTGCTACATCAATTACCTTCCTTCCTTCGCAAGGTTAGAAGTGGGGATGTTTAGCACTATTCGTGACTCCTCAGATACTTGAAGTAGTCATGACCATATACAGCAAGACCTGAACAACATTCAAGCTTGGGCTAATAAGTGGCAAGTAACATTCATGCCACACAAGAAAACTTCCAAGAGAGTCTAACTATTGCCCCATTACATTCAATGGCTTTCCCACCACTGAGTTCCACACTGGGTGTTTACCATCAACCAGAAACTGAAATGGACCTGCTATAGAAATACTGTGGATATAAGAGCAAGTCACAGTTTGAGAATTCTGTGGCGAGTAATTCACCTCCTGACTCCCCAAAGTCTGTTCATCATGTATAAGGCACAAGTCATGAGTGTGATGGAATACTTAACTGGAAAGTGCAGCTCCAACAACACTCTAGAAGCTTAACGCCATCTAGGACAAAGCAGCCTGGTTGATCCACCATCTTCTCACTTCCTTCACCACTGACGCACAGCGGCAGCAGTCATGTATACCATCTACAAGATGCAGTACTGCAAATCATCACGGCTTTTTAGATAGCATCTTCCAAACCCACAACCTCTACTACCTACAAGGTCAACATGGAAACACCTCTACCTGCAAGTTCGCCTCCAAGCCACATGCCATCCTGACTTAGAACTATATCGCCATTCTTTCACTGCCGCTGGATCAAAATCCTTTAGCTCCCTTCCTAACAGCTCTGTGTATACCTACACCATATGTCCTGCAGCAGTTCAAGGTAATTACGGATAGACTAGCGCTAGCCAATGACGGCCAAATCCTACGAAAGAATAAAGTCAACTCATTGTTGCTTTCTCCATGGCAACACCTCAGACAAAGAAATATAGGCTGTGCATGCTTCAGGTCAATTAAAAGTAAGTGCAAGGTCAGAACATATTCCTTTTGTTTGCAAAGAAAAGGTCCCTGCATAGGAATGTAAGCGCCTTCTTGCAGGCTTAAATTTATTTAAATTTAGAGTACCCAATTCATTTTTTCCAATTATGGGGCAATTTAGCGTGGCCAATCCACCTAGCCTACGCATCTTTGGGTTGTGGGGGCGAAACCCACGCAAACACGGGGAGAATGTGCAAACTCCACACGGACAGTGACCCAGAGCCGGGATCGAACCTGGAACCTCGGCGGCATGAAGCAGCAGGGCTAACCCACTGCACCACCGTGCTGCCCTCTTGCAGGCTTAAATGAGTCATAAGACATAGAAACAGAATTAGGCCACTCGGCCTATCGAGTCTGCTCCGCCATTCAATCATGGCTGATATTTTTCTCATCCTCATTCTCCCCATAACCCCTGATCCCCTTATTAATCAAGAACCTATCTATCTCCATCTTAAAGACACTCAGTGATTTGGCCTCCACAGCCTTCTGCAGCAAAGAGTTCCACAGATTCACCACCCTCTGGCTGAAGAAATTCCTCCTCATCTCTGTTTTAAAGGATCGTCCCTTTAAGTCTGAGATTTTGTCCCCTGGTTCTAGTTTTTCCTACAAGTGGAAACATCCTCCCAACGCCCACTCTATCCAGGCCTCGCAGTATCCTGTGAGTTTCAATAAGATCCCCCCTCATCCTTCTAAACTCGAACGAGTGCAGGCCCAGAGTCCTCAACCGTTCCTCAAACAAGCTGTTCATTCCAGGGATCATTCTTGTGAACCTCCTCTGGACCCTTCCCGAGGCCAGCACATGTTTCCTTAGACACGGGGCCCAAAACTGTTCATAATACTCCTAATGGGGTATGACCACAGCCTTTTACAGCCTCAGAAGTACATCCCTAGTCTTGTATTCTAGCCCTCTTGACATGAATGCTAACATTGCATTTGCCTTCCTAACTGCTGACTGAACCTGCACGTTACGTGAGCAAGTACTCCCAAGTCCCTTTGTGCTTCTGATTTCCTAAGCATTTCCCCATTTTGAAAATAGTCTATGCCTAAATTCCTCCTCCCAAACTGCATAACCTCACACTTTTCCACATTGTATTTCATCTGCCACTTCATTGCCCACTCTCCTAGCCTGTCCAAATCCTTCTGCAGCCCCCTTGCTTCCTCAATACTACCTGTCCCTCTACAGATCTTTGTATCACCTGCAAACTTAACAGTGCCTACAGTTCCTTCTTCCAGATCATTAATGTATATTGTGAAAAGCTGTGGTTCCAGCACCGACCCCTGAGGCACACCACTAGTCACTGGCTGCCATCCTGAAAAAGACCCCTTTATCCCCACTCTCTGCCTTCTGCCTGTCAGCCAATCCTCAATCCATACCAGGATCTACCCTTAACACCAAGGGTTCTTAACTTATTTAACAATCCCCTATGCGGCACCTTGTCAAAGGCCTTCTGGAAATCTAAATAAATCATGTCCACTGGTTCTCCTTTGTCTAACTTCCTTGTTACCTCCTCAACGAACTCTTAACAGATTTGTCAGACATGACCTTCCTTTGACAAAGCAGTGCTGACTCAGTCCTATTTTATCATGTACTTGCAAGTACTCCGCGATGTCATCTTTAATAACGGACTCTAAAATCTTACCAATGACCGAAGTCAGGCTAACCAGCCTATAATTTCTCGTCTTCTGCCTCCCATCTTCTTAAACAGTGGTATTACATTATGAGCTCAACAGATTATCTTAAATTGGTTGCTAGTGTTGCTATTATCAGGGCAGCATAGTGGCGCAGTGGTTAGCATTGCTGCCTCACGGCGCCGAGGTCCCAGGTTCGTTCCGGCTCTGGGTCACTGTCCGTGTGGAGTTTGCACAGGTTTCGCCCCCACAACCCAAAGATGTGCACAGTAGGTGGATTGGCCACTCTAAATTGCCCCTAAATTGGAAAAAATCATTGGGTACTCAAAAAAAAAATTTAAAGTGTTGCTATTAGCATCAGCAAGTGCTGCCAGATCATTAAATCTAATAGCAGACGTTTTGTTTTGGATTTTGCAATGTGGCCTGGTTGAATACGGTCTGTGCTCTACCCATTATGAATAGCCGGAGGAACATGTTGCTTGATTCAATCAGCCAATCACTGGAATGTACGGCCTAAGCGCCAAGCATCACACCTGACGCATAACATCGCTCACTTGTGTGGTAAGTCGAATTTTTGACATGAAGACAACATCCTATTAAGGGAAAATACCATTTGAGTCACAAACAGAATGCATCAAAGCTATCGTGCATATCAATGGCTTTTCTGATTCGATAATTGTTTGCTGTGTGTTGTGCGAACTCTCCATTGAATGCCACTTTCGGTCCCGAAAAGTACCCAGTCTACCTCAAATCCAGGAAGGCAAAATGAACAATAGATCAAGCAAGCTGTTTGACACTATGCAGTGAGTGCCTTGTAACGGGGAAAGAAAAAGACCAACTCTTCTGTTATTCCATCCTGTTCTGCTGTCCTTGTCCAACCCATCCATCTAAATTTTAATGAACGGTCATCAACCTGAAATTCTGTTCCTCTCTCCACAGATGGTGCCCAATCTGAATATTTCCAGCATTTTCTATTTGAAAATTAGATGTTAGTCGTGGCTCAGTGGTTGCACGCAGAGTTGAGACAGAAGCTTGTGGGCTCAAGCCCAGAAATCTAGGCCATTACTCCGGTGCAGTTTGGAATTGCAATATTTTGGATGAGAAGATAAGCTACAGCCCCCTCTACCCTTTCATGCAATTGGAAAAGATCCCAGGGCATTATTTCCAAGAGCAGTGCAATTCTCCTTGTTGGCCTGCGCAATGTGTCCTGCACCAAACAACTGATCATTATCACAGTGCTATTTGTAGGAACTTGCTGTGTGCATAGTGGCTATCATTCAAATTACACTGCACAGTGCCTTTTACTTCAAAAGCACTTCATCAGCTGTAAAGCACTTTAGGATGTCCCGAGGTCATGTAAGGCCTTTGGCTAATTTGTATTTTCATAGCACATTCACAGAAACAATGTGATTGTGCCCAACTGAACCATTTTTGTGATGTTGATCAGCACAGGGCAGCATGGTAGCATAGTGATTAGCACAGTTGCTTCGCAGCTCCAGGGTCCCAGGTTCGATTCCCGGCTGGGTCACTGTCTGTGCGGAGTCTGCACGTTCCCCCAGTGTCTGCGTGGGTTTCCTCCGGGTGCTCCGGTTTCCTCCCACAGTCCAAATGTGCACGGGTTAGGTGGATTGGCCATGCTAAATTGTCCTTAGTGTCCAAAAAGGGTAACTGGGGGTTACTGGGATAGGGTAGATACGTGGGCTTGAGTAAGGTGCTCTTTGTAAGGGCCGGTGCAGACTCGATGGGCCGAATGGCCTCCTTCTTCACTGTAAATTCTATGATTCTATGATTGAGGAATAAATATTAGTCAGTCTACGGAGGATAATTTCCTAGTTCTACCAAAAAGGACCATAGGTCCACCCGAGTGGGCAGGGTCTGAGTTTAAAGTCCAATCCAACAGACTGCACCCCTGGCAGTGCAGCACTAAAGTGTTAGACTACATTTTTGTGCTCAAGTTCTAGAACGGGACTTGAACACACAATCTTCTGACTTACAGGTGAGTGTGCTACCACCTGAGCCACACATAAAGATGAAAGAAAACAAATTAAGCTTTACTGGACGATTGTACACACAGCATTGACTGTGGGAGCGGTTTGCTGTTTGCACACACAGCATTGACTGTGGGAGCTGTGTGCTGATTGTACACACAGCATTGACTGTGGGAGCGGTGTGCTGATTGTACACACAGCATTGACTGTGGGAGCGGTGTGCTGATTGTACACACAGCATTGACTGTGGGAGCGGTGTGCTGATTGTACACACAGCATTGACTGTGGGAGCGGTGTGCTGATTGTGCACACAGCATTGACTGTGGGAGCGGTGTGCTGATTGTACACACAGCATTGACTGTGGGAGCGGTGTGCTGATTGTGCACACAGCATTGACTGTGGGAGCGGTGTGCTGATTGTGTACACAGCATTGACTGTGGGAGTTGTGTGCTGATTGTACACACAGCATTGACTGTGGGAGCGGTGTGCTGATTGTACACACAGCATTGACTGTGGGAGCGGTGTGCTGATTGTACACACAGCATTGACTGTGGGAGCGGTGTGCTGATTGTGCACACAGCATTGACTGTGGGAGCGGTGTGCTGATTGTGTACACAGCATTGACTGTGGGAGCTGTGTGCTGATTGTACACACCGCATTGACTGTGGGAGCTGTGTGCTGATTGTACACACCGCATTGACTGTGGGAGCGGTGTGCTGATTGTACACACAGCATTGACTGTGGGAGCGGTGTGCTGATTGTGCACACCGCATTGACTGTGGGAGTTGTGTGCTGATTGTACACACAGCATTGACTGTGGGAGCGGTATGCTCCCTCTGCGTCCAATAACACACAGCATTGACTGATGGGAGCTGTGTGCTCCCTCTGCGTCCAATTAAAACGTAAATATCTATTTTGATTTCACCATTTGAAGTTGGTATATATGAATGTTTAAGCACTTTTGAACTCGTATAAAATATTCAGCGTGTATTGGATGCATTCATAGAAGCAGAGAAAATAAGAGCAAGGGGAGGTCATTCGGCCCTTTGAGCCAGCTCCACCATTCATTATCCAACGCAATAGCCTAATCCGGCCTCCTGTCCATATCCTTTGACCCCCATTCGCCCCAAGTGTTCTATCGAACTGCTTCTTGAAAACATAGTGTTTTGGCCTCACCTGCTTCCTGTGTTAGAGAATTCCACAGGCTCACCGCTCTCTGAGTAAAGGAATTTCTCCTCATCTCAGTCCTAAATGGTCTATCCCATAGCCTCAGACATTGACCCCTGGTTCCAGACATCCCCACCATCGGTGACATCCTTCTTGCATCTACTCTATCTAGTCCTGTTACAATTTTATAGGTTTCTATGAGATTCTCCCTCATTCTTCTGAACTCCAGTGAATACAATCCAAACCAACTCAATCTCTCCTCATACATCCGTCCTGCCAAACTTTGTTGCACTCCCTATAGAGCAAAAACATCCTTCCTCAGATAAGGAAACCAAAACTACACATAATATTCCAGATGTGGCCATACCAGGGTCATGTATAATTGCAGCAAGACCACGCTGCTCCTGTACTCGAATCCTCTCACTAGGAATGTCAACATACCATTTGGCTTCTTTATCACCTGCTATTCCTACGTGCTTACCTTCAGCAACTGGTGTACGAGGACACCCAGGTCTCATTGCAATCCACCTCTCCTAATTTATGGCCATTCAAATAGTCTGCCTCCCATTTTTGCTCCCAAAGTGGATAACCTCATATCTGCCATTCATTTACTCACTCATTCAACTTGTCCAAATCACACTGAAGGATATCTGCATCCTCCTCACATCTTACCTTCCCACAGGGTCATGGTTAGTGAACATGCCCAATTTTAATCCTGTGGCCCAAAGAGATGACAGAGGGCTACTCATGTGGTCCACTCACCAGGCTAGGTTGCCTATCACAGTTCTAGAACCTTAGGAACTTATGACAGCCCATTTAGCCTAGCTTGCCTGTATTGGCTCTTAGAAAAAACAATTGTGCACATCCCTGCTTTTTGTCCGTAACCCTCACCCTATCTTTTCAGGTAAAGAATTCCAGATTTCAATAACTGGAGTGAAGCATCTTTCCTTTTGATCATTCTACAATCCATAACCTCAAGTTATTGACCCACTCGCCAGGGGGAACATTTGGAACATTCCTCCCCTCTCCCTCCTCCTTCCCCCCCCCCCGCCCCCCGTCCCGTCCCCATCCCCCCGTCTACTCTTTGAAATATTGAAAACACATCCCAACCTTTTCTGTTCAAAGGAGAACATTCCTAACTTTTTTAACCTCCCTTCATAACTGAATTACCTCACTCTTGGTCACATTCAGGTAAATCTCCATTTTCCTTCTGCTGCCTCTGCATCCAATATAACTTCTCACATTAGTCCTCTCAAAGTGCATCACTTCCCACTTTGCCACATAGAACTCAATACATCTGCTCTTTTCACCATATTGTCTTGGTTATCTATCCTCGTCATTATCTAATATCTTGCCAAATTTGGTATTAACTGCAAATTTTATAATGCTTAGTACCCAGAACCTCTATTTATAAACTTTCAACCACCTTATCAGCTTTCCCTGCCAATTGGTGACATGGACACAAAAGTGTCTCTTTGTTTATCTTTTCTTTTCAGAATCATGCCATTTATAGAATCCCTACAGTGCCATTCAGCCCATCGAGTCTGCACAATCTTTTGAAAGAGCACCCTACCTTGGCCCAATTCCCCTGCCCTATCCCTGCAACCCCACCTAGCCTCTGGACCTTAGGGGCAATTCAATCCACTTAACCTGCACATTTTTGGACTGTGGGAGGAAACCAGAGCAAACCCACACAGACATGGGGAGAATGTACAAACTCCACACAGTCACCCGAGGTTGGTATTGAACCCGGGTCCCTGGCACTGTGAGGCAGCAGTGCTACCCACTGCGCCGCCCACTCATATGAAGAGCCATTCATTTTTTAAAAATAAATTTAGAGTACCCAATTATTTTTTTTTCCAATTAAGGGGCAATTTAGCGTGGCCAATCCACCTAACCTGCACATCTTTGGGTTGTGGGGGTGAAACCCACACAAACATGGGGAGAATGTGCAAACTCCACACGACAGTGACCCAGGGCCGGGATTCAGTACCGTAGGCAGCAGTGCTAACCACTACAAAGAACAAAGAAAAGTACAGTACAGGAACAGGCCCTTCGGCCCTCCAAGCCCAAGCCGACCATGCTGCTCGTCGAAACTAAAATCTTCTACACTTCCTGGGTCCGTATCCCTCTATTCCCTTACTACGCTACGTGCCGCCCGATGAAGAGCCATTCATAATGTAACTTCTCACATTAGTCCTCTCAAAGTGCATCACTTCCCACTTTGCCATATAGAACTCAATACATCTGCTCTTTTCACCATATTGTCTTGGTTATCTATCCTCGTCATTATCTAATATCTTGCCAAATTTGGTATTAACTGCAAATTTTATAATGCTGCTCCCGACATAAGAAACACTCGAGTCTAGATCATAAATTAAAATTGTAAAGGCTAATAGGCCAAAAACTAATCCCCTCCCAATATGAAAACATCCTTTGTTTCTGGTCATTATGCCAATTTTGTATCTACGCCACTCTTGCCTTAATTTAGTTGAATGCCTTCTAAAAGTTTATATATGTAACATTCAGTGCACTACCGTGATAAACCTTCTCTGATACCTCAACAAATTCAATCAAGTTAGTTAGGCACAATTTGCCTCTAACTAATCCATGTTGACTCTCCTTAATTAACCCATGCCTTGCCAAATGAAAATGTTGCCCTTGATAATGGATTCCAATAACTTCCCCACCTCTGATGTCAGGCTGGCAGGCCTGTTGTTTCCTGGTTTTACCCTTTCCCCAATCTTGAATAGTAGTATAACATTAGAAATCCTTCGGTCCTCTAGTCCTACTTCTGAATCCAATGTGTAGTGAAAGATTGCGACCAATGCATTTGCTATTCCTACCTTTGCTTCTTTCAACATCCTAGAATGCATTCTCTTCGTACCAAATGACTTCCAAATTTCAGCAATGCTAATCTTAGCTGGTACATCTTCTATTATACTGCCCATAACTTCCCTCTCCTCTTAGTGTAACCTTGACAACACTCATTTTCTTGAGATACAATGTACTCATTTAATGCTATTCGCCATATTCTCCGTCTCTACATGAAAATTTCCTTTGGGAATAGGCCCAAAGCTTTCCCTAACATTAAGCAATTAACACTGGCAAAATAGTGAAAACCACCTTAGATTACTTAGATGTTCCAATTGTAGGGCAGCATGAGAAACGATGAGATAAGTTCAGAGACAAAAGTAGTTAAATGGTAATTAAAATTATTTGCCTGGGGTGCCCTGGTCAGAATACAGATCCTAGTTGAATGCAGTTACCCCATCCTCCATGTGGTTTCATAACTGGAAGATCTGCAATTGGCATGATCTTTTCAGCCCCTCTCTTAAGACAATGGCTTGCACCACGGTGGTTAACTGGCGAGCATTGTCTAATGGGTCTCAAGAGCTTTACCCCGGCATGTCTCTGCATTTGCAACGGAGGAAGACAGTGAACCGAGAAGGAGCACAATTCACTGAACTAAGGATATTGAACCGATCTCACCAAGCTTTTGACCAGACGCCAGTGAATTGTTCACCTTCTCGGTCCACTGTCTTCCTCCGTAGCAAATGCAGAGACATGCCGGGGTAGAGCTCCTGAGACCCATTAAATGATGCTTGTCAGTTAACCACCGTGGTGCAAGCCACTGTCTCACGAGACAGAAAGCTGCCACAAGTCCTATTTGCTCCATCAGGCTACTTTTGTTAGCGGTCTATTTAAGCTGCGAGAGAAAATTAGCTGCCTTCCAACGCTGCTTACTGTGATCTCCTCTTTCCGTGATAACACAATGGGTAAAATCAGATATGATTGGGCAACATTGGAACCCTTTAGAGATCTGGAGTGGGCTGAAACAGGGTTGTGTCCTGGCACCAACACTCATAATCTTCTCTTTGATGCTGTAATATGCCAGTTACCTTCAGAGGATGTCTACTTACATGCCAGAACTGTGGAAAGCTGTTCAGCCTTGCTCACCCGAGATCTAAGACAAAGGGGCACCAAGTCCTCATCAGAGTTGTTCTACACTGATAATGCCGCACTACATTCCATAACGAGGAATACCTTCAGCAGCAAATGGACAGACTCTCTCACACTTGTGGAGAATTTGGTTTTACTATCAGCATCAGGAAGACAAATAACATGGTCCAAGATGTTACTATGTGGTCATCTATCAGCATTGACAATGTACGCTGGGGGGGAATTGGGTTGGTGATAGCTTCGCATATTTAGATTCCACTATCACCACATGTCACTAGCAATCGGTCACTTGATGCTGAAATCAACACATGTCACTATTGTGCCAAAGCTGAATAAGTGCAACAACTTCACACTGCGTATCTTCCAAGGTTGTATCCTAAACACACTCCTCTACAGTGGTGAAACAAGGACAACGAAAAGTGAACAGTTTGCACCTTCGCTATCTCAAACATATTCTTGGCATCTCCTGGCAGTTATCTTGGTCACCAATTCTGATGCTCTGGAGTTTGTTAATTCCATCAGCATATATCTTAAAGATCTTAAAGTAAGGGAGCACTTAGGAGGCAGTGATCATAATATGGTCGAATTCAATCTCCAATTTGAAAGAAAGAAGGTAGAATCAGATGTAAAGGTGTTACAGTTAAATAAAGGTAACTACAGGGGCATGAGGGAGGAACTGACGAAAATCGACTGGGAGCAGACCCTAGTGGGAAAGACAGTAGAACAGCAATGGCAGGAGTTTCTGGGAGTAATTGAGGACACAGTACAGAGGTTCATCCCAAAGAAAAGAAAGGTTATCAGAGGGGGGATTAGGCAGCCATGGCTGACAAAGGAAGTTAGGGAATGCATCAAAGCAAAAGAGAAAGCCTATAATGTGGCAAAGAGTAGTGGGAAGTCAGAAGATTGGGAAGGCTACAAAAACAAACAGAGGATAACAAAGAGAGAGATAAGGAAAGAGAGGGTCAAATTTGAAGGTAGGCTAGCCAGTAACATTAGGAATGATAGTAAAAGTTTCTTTAAATACATTAAAAACAAACGGGAGGCAAAAGTTGACATTGGGCCGCTCCAAAGTGACGCTGGTAATTTTGTGATGGGAGACAAGGAAATAGCTGAGGAACTGAATAAGTACTTTGCGTCAGTCTTCACAGTCTTCACAGTAGAAGACATGAGTAATATCCCAACAATTCCGGAGAGTCAGGGGACAGAGTTGAATATGGTAGCCATCACAAAGGAGAAAGTGCTAGAGAAACTAAGAGGTCTAAAAATTGACAAATCTCCGGGCCCAGATGGGCTACATCCTAGAGTTCTAAAGGAGATAGCTGAAGAAATAGTGGAGGCGTTGGTGATGAAGTTTCAACAGTCACTGGAGTCAGGGAAAGTACCAGAGGATTGGAAAATCGCTGTTGTAACCCCCCTGTTCAAGAAGGGAACAAGGAAAAAGATGGAAAATTATAGGCCAATTAGCCTAACCTCGGTTGTTGGCAAGATTCTAGAATCCATTGTTAAGGATGAGATTTCTAAATTCTTGGAAGTGCAGGGTCGGATTAGGACAAGTCAGCATGGATTTAGTAAGGGGAGGTCGTGCCTTCTCTTTATATATTAACGATCTAGATGACAGGACTGAGGGCATTCTGGCTAAGTTTGCCGATGATACGAAGATAGGTGGAGGGGCAGGTAGTATGGAGGAGGTGGGGAGGCTTCAGAAAGATTTAGACAGTTTAGGAGAGTGGTCCAAGAAATGGCTGATGAAATTCAACGTGGGCAAGTGCGAGGTCTTGCACTTTGGAAAAAAGAATAGAGGCGTGGACTATTTTCTAAACGGTGACAAAATTCATAATGCTGAAGTGCAAAGGGACTTGGGAGTCCTAGTCCAGGATTCTCTAAAGGTAAACTTGCAGGTTGAGTCCGTAATTAAGAAAGCAAATGCAATGTTGTCATTCATCTCAAGAGGCTTGGAATATAAAAGCAGGGATGTACTTCTGAAGCTTTATAAAGCATTAGTTAGGCCCCATTTAGGATACTGTGAGCAATTTTGGGCCCCACACCTCAGGAAGGACATACTGGCACTGGAGCGGGTCCAGCGGAGATTCACACGGATGATCCCAGGAATGGTAGGCCTAACATACGATGAACGTCTGAGGATCCTGGGATTATATTCATTGGAGTTTAGGAGGTTGAGGGGAGATCTAATAGAAACTTACAAGATAATGAATGGCTTAGATAGGGTGGATGTAGGGAAGTTGTTTCCATTAGCAGGGGAGACTAGGACCCAGGGGCACAGCCTTAGAATAAAAGGGAGTCACTTTAGAACAGAGATGAGGAGAAATGTCTTCAGCCAGAGAGTGGTGGGTCTGTGGAATTCATTGCCACAGAGGGCGGTGGAGGCCGGGATGTTGAGTGTCTTTAAGACAGAAGTTGATAAATTCTTGATTTCTCGAGGAATTAAGGGCTATGGAGAGAGAGCGGGTAAATGGAGTTGAAATCAGCCATGATTGAATGGTGGAGTGGACTCGATGGGCCGAATGGCCTTACTTCCACTCCTATGTCTTATGGTCTTATATTAATTGCTAAGCCAATAATCTGTGTGTTGGCCAGCCACATTCATCAGATGGATGACACGCTAGGTAGCAGTGACACAGTGGTAAGCACCGCTGCCTCACAGCACCAGGGATCCGGGTTGAACTTTGGCCCTGGGTGACTGAAATTTGCATGTTCTCCCAGTGTCTGCGTGGATTTTCTCTCGGTGCTCTGGTTTCCTCCCACAGTCCAAAGATGTGCAAGTTAGGTGGGGTTACAGTGAGAAGGTGGAGAGTGGGTCTAGGTAGGGTGCTGTTTGAGAGGGTTGGTGCAGACTTGATAGCCCGAATGGCCTCCTTATGCACTGTAGGGATTTTATCAATACCGCATACCCAAAGCCTTCGGTATGGTAAACTGGCCACTGGGATCATGACTTCCTGGGCATCCATATTTCTGCTACAAGGACACCTGCGAGCAAGCTATAAAGATAGCAAGCAGACACTGACAACTGGGCGGCAGTTGCTGACAGCTGAGATTTCTGGAGGCTGATTATTTGGAAGGATACTGGGCAAGCAGAAACAAATAGTTCAGCTGGTCGAGAAGAGGGCACAGAGAAAACAGAAGCCAGCAAACCATGCACCTTTTCAGCCCAGTTCCCAAGTAGGGCTCCATGGCACAATCACCAACTCATGAGACAGAATGCTGCCACCCAGAAAAGTTATTTGTTTTGAGAGATCACTTTTGTTAGCAAAAACACACCAGAGCAAGTATCAGCCAAGGCTCAATGTACACATTCTTACCTCGGATTTTTTCAGTTGTGGGTTCAAGACCCACTCCAATCATTTTACACAATCTAATCTGAAACTTCATTAGCACTTCTCTCAGGTGCTGTCCTTTGGATGAGATGTTTAAACATGTGGAGATACATGGCACAATGAACTGGGTTCTCTCAATGTCTTTACCAATATTTTCCTTCAACCGACAATGAAACAGATGATCTCATCCTGATCTTATTGCTGTGCATAGGACCTTGCTGTGTGCCAACTGACTGCCATATTTCCTACATAACAGTAGTTAACAGAAAATACTGGACAATCGCAGCAGGTCTGGTAGCACCTGTGGAGAGAGGAGGGAGCTAACGATTCGAGTCTGGATTACTCTTTGTCAAAGCTTACACTGAGTTACTTCACTGGCTGGTTTGGAATGTCTTCAGGCAGAGAAAGGTGTTGTATCTGTGCAAATTCTTTCTTCTGAACCCAGTATCTTTATCACAATTGGACAATTCGGCTACCCAGATAAAGGATAGATTTAGGGATGCAAATTTAAAGAGTGACAAATGGGTCATCCTAACAGAAACGCTTCTTCAGAAGCCAAATATTCCTTTCCAGCAGCCACACGCCCCAATTGAGAATCAGCACCAGGCCCTTATCCTGCCAAATAATGCAACCAGAGGCTCGATGCGCACGCGCACTCTGCAGCAGCGCCGCGGTAACGCGCATGAACACCCAACACCCATCCCTCCGCCTCACAAACATCTCATTCGAAGAAAACTGTCGGCCAAGGCCGTCTTCAACGACTAGTTTTTTTTTTTAATGGCCCCATTTCTCCCATTAATAAATGTAATCCGGCGTTCGCAAAGAGCACGCAACCTCCCCCCCCCCCCCCCCCCGGTCTCTCCATCCAGCTCGCGCGCGGGCGCTCGCGCCCAACGGCTTCTCCCCGGCCAGCGCGCGCGCTCTGCCAGGGCGTGATGGTGGGAGCAGCAAACACCGGCCGCCGAAACACCAGGCAACATCGCCGACACCGTCTCCGAGACAACCAAACAACTATACCTTTGGTAAACATGTGTCAACCCAAGTTTCTCCTTCCCCGTCCGTCCCCCCGTCCCCCTCCATCAACCCAGAATATTTTCAGATACCACCCCCCCCCCCCCCCCCTCATACCGCAGAGGCGGCCGTTGCTAATGTTTTTTGAACCGTCTCCTAAACAATGATCCTGAAAAGAGGCGGTCAAAAAAATACTAACCATCGCTCCGTTTGATTTCGACATAAATCCCGATTTGGACTTTCCCAAAATTGACAGCCATAGTTTATCCGCTACCATTCGTCGCACGGTTGGTAGAAATATATTTAATCGTAGATTTTCTTTCTTTCCCCTTCAAGTTTACCGACACTTCCTCGTTATTCGCTCTCCACAGTTACCGGGCAGTCAGAGACAAGAGCAACGCCAGCACTACTGCGCATGCCCAGTCACCTCCCCTCAACCAGCGCCTCATCAGTATAAAGACAAAGTGGTTCCTTCTCCTCCATCTTCTGATTTAATGCTCACCGACAATAAAAATAGCCCGACTCGAATTCAGTTCCCGTTCCATTTAAAGAAACGGTGGGGCAAGCTCTTTTTTAAAAAAAAAATACTGTGACTGCTCGGCAATAAAGCACATTTTCTGTAGGGTCAAGAGGGAAGCTCCAATGTCAGGAGACATAAGGATTGCACAAAGGAAGATGAAGATGTTAGTGGTTGCTGCAGGTCCATCAACCCCAGGGCATTGTTTCAGGAGTTCCTCAAATCAGCACCCTACGTTCAATAGGAAACTAGATGATAAGGTGAATCGCAAAAAGTCAGTATGCAAGGCACAGCAAGTAATTAGTGAGGTAATTTGAATGTTGGCCTTCAAATGAGATGGAGTATACAGTAGGGTGAAGTCTTACAACTGCTGTATAGGATATTTCTAAAACCATAACTACAATTGGTTACGGTGGGATACATTTGCATTGGAAGCAGTTCAGAAGTTCACTGGGCTAATTCCAGGGATGAAGAATTTGCCTTATGAGGAAAAGTGGAGAAAGTTGGGCCTCTTCTATTCATTGAAGTTTAAAAGGATGAGAAGTGATCTTATTGAAACATAATATTCTGAGGAGGTTTAACAGGGTAGATGCTGAGATGTTGTTTCCCCTTGTGGGGAATCTAAAAATATGGAGCAATATTTAAAAATAAGGGATCTCATATTTAAGATGAGAATTTCTTAGAGTATTAAGTTTTTTGGAAATCTACCCAGACAGCAGTGGAGGCTGGGTCATTGGATATATTCAAGACTGAATTGGATAGATTTTTGAACTACCCAAGTGATTCAATGTAAAGCGGAGTTAAGGCCACAATCATCAGCCATGATCATATTGATGGACCAGACTCGAGGAGCCAAATGACCTACTCTGATTTCTTATGAAGAGGCAGAAAGGATTAGAAGGATATGCTAATAAGATTAGATGAAATAGAATCATAGAATGGTAACAGCAGAGAATGAGGCAGTTTGGCCCTCGGCCATACTGGCTCTCCGCAAGAACAACTCACCTATTCCCCTACCCTTCCCATAACGTTGCAATTTTTTCCACTTCGGGTAATTATGCAATTCCCTTTTGAAGGTCTTGATTGAATCTACCTGCACCACATTCCCAGAAGGAGCATTGCAGATCTGAACCACACACTGTGCAAAACAGTTTCCCTCATGTCACTGTTCCTTCTTTTGTTAATCACCCTAAATCAGTGTCTCCTGGATCTCGACCTTTCCACCTGTGGGAACAGTTTTCCCTATCTACTTCGTCCAGTCTATTCATAATTTTGAAACCTTTCAAATCTCCCATTGATTTTCTCCAAGGTGTACAGCACAATTTCTCCAAGCTTTGCACGACGATAAAGTTTTCATCTCTGGAACCATTTTTGTGAATCTTTTCTCCACCTTCTCAAATGCCTTCACATCCTTCCCAAACTGTGGTTCGCAAAATTGGACATAGTATTCCTGAGACGGACAAATGTAACTTGGTGACTCAAGTTGAGGCTGAACCTGGGTTTTATATAGACTTATCATAACTTGCTTGCTTTTGCATTCTATAATACCTATTTCTACAGGCCAGAATCCTATATGCTTCATTCACCACTTTCTCAAACTGCCCTGACACCCTCAGTAGCTTGTGCAAATATACCCCAGATGCCTCTACTCCGACACCTCTTTTAGAATTGTACCCTTTATATTGTTTGTCCATGTTCATCCTACCAAAATGAATCAATTCACATAACTCCGCACGAAATTCCATCTGGGGAGGCCTGCTGAGAGTCACATCATTGCCTTTCCAGCCAACCCCCTGCACTCCTCTTCCTGCAACCCCCTACACACAGCCCCCTCCTTCCCCCAAAATTCCTAACTGTGGCCTGGATTGCTCTGTAATTCTGGGACTCTGATGCCTGTCCTTCCAGCAACAGTCACAGCCTTCCCAGTGGTGCTGCTAAGTATAACAGCTGCCGTCCTCTGATAGGCCTGCAGCTCTCGGGAGGTGAAATTTCTGCTCCTGGGGTCTTGATTCCCGGAGAAAGCCTACTGCCAGGCTTGCACTGCCTAACTGGCTTGTTGTCTGGCAGGCCTCCAAAAAAAGAAACAGTGCGGGTCTCTCACCAGCTCGACATCCAACAGGCGAGAAACCATCCACTCTATCTATCCCCCTCATCATCTTATAAACCTCTATTAAGTCGCCTCTCATCCTCCTCCGCTCCAAAGAGAAACACCCTAGCTCCCTCAACCTTTCCTCATAAGACCTATCCTGCAAACCAGGCAGCATCCTGGTAAATCTCCTTTGCACCCTTTCCAATGTTTCTCACTATAGGAAAGATGTGGAAACACGCACAGACAGTGACCCAAGCCGGAATCGAACCTGGGACCCTGGAGCTGTGAAGCAATTGTGCTACCCACAATGCTACCGTGCTTCCCCCTGGTGTGCACATGGAGCACACCAGAATGACAGGGGGTGGATTAGCTTGATCTTGGTTTCGGACAATGCTCGGCACAACATCGAGGGCCGAAGGGCCTGTTCTGTGCTGTACTGTTCTATGTTCAACACGATTCCGCCCCATGTTGCTATTTCGTTTGAAGTATTCTGATACAGTCCAAAAGACCAGGCCTATTGAAAAGGAAGAGGGATTATAATAAAGGATGACATAAACAGTAGTGAAAAAGGATCTTGGCTCAAAGGTCTTGTAGAAAAAGTATGGGTGGAGATAAGGAATAAGGAGCAGAAAAGGGGCACAGTGGTAAAAATTTACAGACCCCCCTTAGAGCAGCTATTCTATTTGGAAAAAGTATTAATAACAAAGAAAATACAATAATGGTGGACTTCAATCTTAATAAAGATTGGACAAATCAAATTGGCAAAGGTAGTCTGGAGGACAAGTTCAGAGATAATTTCCTGAAACAATATATGATGGACCCAACAAAAATAAGGCTCTTTTAGATCTTATACCATGCAATGAGATCGGGTTAATTGGTGATCTTATAGTAAAGGATCCAATGGGCAAAGTTATCATAATGTGATTGTTGACATTGATTTTGGTGCGTTCCTGGTCCTGATTCGATTTTAATTGGGTATTGTAACGAATTCTATTCTAATAAAAATTATTCTGCATGCCCACTATTTCCTGTCACATCTTACAAGCATACCCTCCATCAGCACAGGCATGCTCACATTGGTGGATCCTCATGCGTGATTAGATAGGTTAATGAGCATGGTACTAGTGTGCAGGAAAAGATGAGCGAGGCAGAGGCATTTGTGGGCAGTATCCATCGGAGGACAGGTACAGCTGTGCTCAGCTGGGTGCAGATGCAGGGCCTTGGGAGTCACAAGAGAGGAAGCTCGAGTGGACCAGCAGCAAGAGATGTGTTCACACATGTCACAGTTCCATGAAGCAGGGCCATGGAATGAGTCTATCCAGCTCATGGGTGCCACAGTGGCTCAGAGCCTTGAACGCATGATCTTCTCTATTGAGAGAGTGACCAACATCATGTTGAGTCATATGTTGCTCTGAGTGGAGGTAGAAGTAGGGTTGCCAACTGTAACCAGACATAATCAGTGGAAGTGACATCACAGAATCCCATGGCCTGGCGCATGCGACCAGGTGAGCCCATCCAGTCCAAAATCCCAGGCACTGGCAGAGGGCTTTCTTTGATACCCATAAATGAACAAAAGTACTCTTTGTTACTATTCTTGTTTAGAATTGGCTTATTCAGGTACTGCTGCGCCGCTGTAACCCTGATCAGGTGGTGGCCCTTTAAATCATCCTTTGCTGAATTCTGACCCCACCCTGGCTCAGACCCTGGTCACTTCGCTTGCCCCCACCCATACTCCTATACATACACACACCAGGCATTGCCAAGGAGCTGCCTCACATTTTGCACTCTGTCAGGCAGCATCTCTGGCCTGCCCTCCCCTGATGGTTACATCAGCAGACTCAGCATTGTAACATTTGCTGCTCCTGGTTGCAACATTGCAGCAAATGGAACCCGAGTTTGGATAGAGCCAGTCACCTGCATGCACTCTATCTGTGGCCTCACACTCTGCGCCTGCTTCCTGCAGAAACACTGATTCCCCCACCCACTTACACCGCATTCACCTCAAAGCCATGGGCAGCAGCTTAGCAGCACTCTGAACTTCTTACTGAACAAACAAGCAGCCAGAGAATTGACGGTCGCTATTCCATTAAGTGTACTCTTTCCTACAAGACAAAACAGACAGTGGCATTTATGAGCACACTCCATGTGCACATCGTACCAATTTGCAAAATGTAAATGTATTTCCTTAAAATAACATTTTAGAATTTCCTGGATTGCTTTCAATAGCCACTGGGCGATTAAAGAAAAAATTAAGTTAGAGTACCCAATTCTATTTTTCCCAATTAAGGGGCAATTTAGGTGGCCAATCCACCTACGCTGGACATCTTTGGGTTTTGGGGGCGAAACCCACGCAGACAGGGGGAGAATGTACAACTCCACATGGACAGTGACCCGGAGCCAGGATCGAACCCAGGTCCTCAGAGCTGAGAGGCAGCAGTGCTAACCACTGTGCCACCGTGCCGCCCTTGCCACTGGGAGATTGATGTTGATTTCAGGAGACTCCAGCCATTCCAGGTGGGTTGGCAACCCAATGCAGGACTAGTATACTGAAGTGCACAAAATGCATATCGCACTGTTGCATTAACTGATCAGTCATGTGAACTACAATGCTTTAATAACAGGAAGGCAGGAAAAGAGGGAAGCAAGTGTCCTCAAAAAGGACAATGAATCCTCTGGATGTACATGCATCATTCTTTGGGACTAAGAGTGTATCCATGGGGGGGTGGCACAGTGGCTAGCACTGCTGCCTCATGGTGCTGAGAACCGGGTTCTCGATCCGGGTCACTGTCTGTATGGAGTTTGCACATTCTCCCCGTATCTTTCCGGGTCTCAGCCCCACAAAAAGATATGCAAGGTGGATGGAGTGGCCATGCTAAATTGCCCCTTAATTGGAAAAAAGGAATTGGGTACTTAAAATTTTTTTTTTTTTTAAGTGTATCTCATCCAGGCTGCTTATTCAAGGGAACGTTCTCACATGAGAAGAGTAGTTTCAGAACATCCACCTGGGTTAGAAATACTTAGCTGAAGTGTGCCTGGATCAGATGATCCCTGATATCGATGCTATCCAGATGAGACCCTTGATGCCTGTGCTGGGTTTGGTCACAGTCATGTGGAGCCTAGACACCTCTTTGTATATTCTTCCTCCTCTTCCACATTCTGCTCCTTCTCTTCCTCTGATGAGCTGTGCCATTCCAGAGTCTCACCTTCAAGGTCCACACCTCCCTTGAGCACCATGTCTTGGAGGCACAGCAGACCACCACAATGTACAAGATCCTTGCAGGAATGTACTGCAGGGTGCCACCCGATAGTCCAGGCATCAAAATTGCATCACTAAAAACCCAGTAGACTGTTCGATGATGGTTCTGGTGACAGATAGCTTTGGTTGTAGCGCTTCTATGGCACCATCTCAGGGTCTTGTAA
Organism: Scyliorhinus torazame; assembly: GCF_047496885.1. NCBI lineage: Eukaryota > Metazoa > Chordata > Chondrichthyes > Carcharhiniformes > Scyliorhinidae > Scyliorhinus > Scyliorhinus torazame. Next base: position 227,775,769 of record NC_092709.1, read on the forward strand.
AGGAGCGAGTAGCCATCTCATCAAGGGATAACCCCTGTCTCATCCAGGGAATTTGGAGTTGAACAAAGAGCTCTGGCACCTCAGATTCCGTGAGGGTGAAGCCCATCAGAGACCCTCTCAAGGCGAACTTTATTCGCGCTAGGCTGAGGAACCCCGCCATGTCGCTAACCCAGGTCTCCACACTCGGGGGTTTCGAGTCCCTCCATATTAACAGAATCCGTCTCCGGGCTACCAGGAAGGCAAAGGCCAGTACCTCGGCCTCTTTCGCTTCCTGCACTCCCGGACCCTCCGCCACCACAATTATCGCTACCGCTGGGTTCGCCTTAACCCGAGCATCCAAAACCCTAGACATCACCCTTGCAAACCCCTGCCAGAATCCTTTAAGCACCGGGCATGCCCAAAACATATGGGCATGATTCGCCGGATTCCCCGCACACCTCGGGCACCTGTCCTCCACCCCAAAAAACCTACTCATTCTTGCTGCTGTTATATGTGCCCGATGCACCACCTTAAACTGGATTAATCCGAGCTTGGCACATGATGAGGAGGAGTTCACCCTGCCCAGGGCATCAGCCTACAGGCCCTCATCCAGCTCCTCGCCCAGCTCGTTCTCCCACTTATCCTTCAACTCACCCACTGAGGCTTCCTCTACCTCCTGCAGCTCCTGATATATATCCGACACCTTCCCCTCTCCTACCCAGACGCCAGACACCACCCTATCCTGGATCCTATGTGGGGGCAGCCGCGGGAATGTCCCCACCTGTTTTCCAAGGATGTCCCAACCTGAAGGTATCTGAACGCATTCCCCGGGGGCAGGCCGAACCTCTCCTCCAGTGCCTGCATGCTGGGGAAGACCCCGTCTATAAACAGGTCCCCCATCCTCCTAATACCTGCCCTGTACCAGCCTTGGTACCCCCCATCCAACCTACCCGGAGCAAATCTGTGGTTATTCCGTATCGGGGTCCACACAGAGGCCCCCTCCTCTCCCCTGTGTCTCCTCCACTGCCCCCAGATCCTCAGTGTCGCCGTCACCACTGGACTAGTGGTGTATCGCGCCGGCGAGAACGGCACCGGAGCCGTAACAAGTGCCCCTAGACTGGTGCCTCTACACGACGCCGCCCCCTCCTCCATCATCCATTTCCTGATCATGGCCACATTGACCGCCCAGTAATAACTGCAGAAGTTCGGCAGAGCCAGTCCCCCCCCCCCCCCGCCGCTATGCTCCAAGAATCCCCCCCACCTGGCTACGCTCCAAGAATACCCTTTTGACTTGCGGGGTTTTATTCACCCACACAAATCCCGTAACAATCCTATTCACCCGCTTAAAGAAGGACTTGGGGATGAAAATGGGGAGGCATTGAAATACAAAGAGGAACATGGGGAGAACCGTCATCTTCACAGTCTGCACCCGTCCCGCCAAGGAAAGCGGGAGCATATCCCACCTTTTAAACTCTTCCTCCATCTGCTCCACTAGCCGGGTTAAGTTGAGCCTGTGCAGGGCATCCCAGTTCCTGGCCACTTGTATCCCCAAGTACCGAAAGCTCCTCTCCACTATCCTGAGCGGGAGCTCCCTCAGTCTCTCCTCCTGGCCCCTACCGTGGACCACGAACAGCTCACTCTTCCCCACGTTCAACTTATACCCCAAGAACCTCCCGAAGTCCCCCAGGATCCGCATGGCCTCCCCCATCCCCTCCAATGGGTCCGAAATATACAACAGCAGGTCATCCGCGTAGACGGAGACCTGGTGCTCCTCCCCTCCGCGCCCAAGCCCCCTCCAATCCCCCGAAGTCCTGAGCGCAATGACCAACGGCTCAATTGCCAGGGTAAATAGTAACGGGGACAGGGGACACCCCTGTCTCGTTCCCCGGTGCAGCCTGAAATATTCCGACCTTAGCCGGTTTGTGGACACACTCGCTACAGGGGCCTGATACAGCAGCATGACCCACCCTATAAATCCCTCCCCAAATCCAAACCTGCCTAGCGCCTCCCACAGATACTCCCACTCCACCCTGTCAAAGGCCTTCTCCGCATCCACCGTAGCCACCACCTCCACCTCCTCCCCCCTTCCGAGGGCATCATGATAATATTCAGAAGCCTCCTCACGTTTGTGTTCAGCTGCCTTCCCTTCACAAAACCCGCCTGGTCCTCCCCAATCACTCCCGGGACACAGTCCTCTATTCTGGTGGCCAGAACTTTTGCCAACAGCTTGGCATCCACGTTCAGGAGCGATATCGGCCTGTAGGACCCACACTGAAGCGGATCCTTCTCCTTCTTCAGGATAAGCGAGATCAATGCCTGCGACATTGTCGGAGGGAGGGTCCCTTTCTCCTTTGCCTCATTGAAGGTTCTCATCAGGAGCGGGCTCAGCAGGTCCGAGAACTTCTTATAAAATTCTACGGGGAAGCCATCCGGGCCCGGGGCCTTGCCCATCTGCATGCCTGCCAGCCCCCTGACTACCTCCTCCAACTCAATCGGGGCCCCCAGTCCCTCCACCCGCTCTGCTTCCACCCTTGGGAACCTCAACCATGAACCGCCTCATCCCTTCCCCCTCCCCGGGGGGTTCCGACTCGTATAACCTCCCGTAGAACTCCCTGAAGACTTCATTAACCCTCTCTGGGCTCAGCACCATGTTGCCTTCCCTATCCCGCACTCCCCCAATCTCTCTGGCCGCCTCCCTCCTGCGTAGCTGGTGCGCCAGCATCCTACTCGCCTTCTCCCCATACTCATACACTGCTCCCTTCGCTTTCCTCAGCTGCGCCTCCGCCTTCCCCGTGGACAGCAAGTCAAACTCCGCCTGTAATTTCCGGCGCTCGTTCAACAGACCCCCCTCTGGGGCCTCCGCGTACCTCCTATCTACCCTGAGTATCTCTCCCACCAGTCTCTCCCTCTCCACCCTCCCCTTCTCTCTATGGGACCTAATGGAGATTAACTCTCCCCTAATGACCACCTTCAGAACCTCCCAAACCGCTGCCACCGTCACCTCTCCTGTGTCATTCGCTCCCACATAGTTCTCAATACTCCTCCTTATCTGCCCGCCCATCTCTTTGTCCGCCAGCAGCCCCACATCCAGTCGCCAGACAGGGCGCTGACCCCGTTCCGCCCCCAGTCGCAGGTCCACCCAGTGCGGGGCACGGCCCGAGACCGCAAAGGCCGAGTATTCAACCCTTTCCACCCTCGGGATTAACGCCCTACTCAACACGAAGAAGTCTATTCGCGAATAGACTTTATGGATATGTGAGAAAAAGGAAAACTCCTTCGTCCTTGGCCGCGTAAACCTCCAGGGGGCCACTCCCCCCATCTGGCCCATAAACTCCCACAAGGCCCTGGCCGCCGCCGGCCTCTTTCCCGTTCTGGACTTGGAACGGTCCAAGCTCGGATCCAAGACCATATTAAAGTCCCCTCCCATTATCAGGTGACTTATCTCCAAGTCCGGGATCCTACCCAACACGCGCCTCATAAAGTCCGCATCGTCCCAGTTCGGGGCATATACATTCACTAACACCACCCGGGCCCCCTGGGGCAGCTTGCCACTCACCATTAAATACCTGCCCCCCTTGTCCACCACGATGCTCCCCGTCTCAAACGCCACTCGTTTACTGACCAAAATGGCCACCCCTCTGGTCTTGGAGTCTAACCCCGAGTGAAACACCTGTCCCACCCATCCTTTCCTCAGCCTCGTCTGGTCCGCGAGCTTTAAGTGCGTCTCTTGCAACATGGCCACGTCCGCCTTCAACCCCTTCAAATGCGAGAACACGCGGGACCGCTTGATCGGCCCATTCAGGCCCCTCACGTTCCACGTGATCAGCCTGGTCGGGGGGTTAACCACCCCCCCATCCCGCTGACTAGCCATCTCCCTTTTTCGGCCAGCCGCGTACCCCGCCTCCCTCCTCCAGCTCTCCCCCCGGCGGCCCCCCCCCGCCCAACTCTCCATCCATACCCCTCACATGGCTCCCCTTCAGTCAGCAAATCAGCGCCCCTTCCCCCCCACCCCCTGCCAAACATCCGCTTAGCTCTGGTTTCCCCCCCATTGTGCTTCCGTGAGTCAGCTCACCCATGCTGACCCCGGCCGCTCCCGCCTCTATATACCAACCCTTAACTTGTTGCCTCCTTCGGGTCCCGCCCCCACCGCCAATCCCCCCCCCCCCCCCCCCCCGCAGGGTAGAGGGGCAAGCGCCATCTGGGACCTCCCTGTGTGCCGGACAGCCCGTCCCGGGCGTTTCCTGCCCCCTAGCACCGAACACCTGGAAAACAAAACACTTGGAAAACAAGCAGAACAAACAACAAAACCCCCAACCAAACTAGGGCAGACATGCCCATAAACTTATGCTTTACCCGCCGTCCTCCCCTCGGTCCCTCCCCACCCGCACATTTCACCCCCATACAACAGTCCCTTAGTTGAGGTCAAGCTTCTCCTGCCTGATGAATGACCACGCCTCGTCTGGGGTATCAAAATAGTGGTGCCTGTCCTGGTATGTTACCCACAGTCTCGCCGGGTGCAGGAGCTCAAACTTCACCCCTTTACCGTGGAGGACCGCCTTCGCCCGGTTAAAACCCGCACGCCTCCTCGCCAGCTCAGCTCCCAGGTTCTGGTAAATTCGGATCTCGCCATTCTCCCACTTACTGCTCCGCTCTTTCTTCGCCCACCACTGGACTCGCTCCCGGTCTGCCAAGAGCTGAAACCGTATCACCATCGCCCTCGGTGGGCCGTTTACCCTCGGCTTTCTGGCGGGAACCCTGTGCGCCCCATCCAGCTCCACGGGCCGCGGGAAGTCCCCCGCGCCCATCAGCGTCCCCAGCATTGTGGCCACGTACGTGCTCGCGTCCGCCCCCTCCGCTCCTTCGGGAAGGCCCAGGATCCGCAGATTGTGGCTCCGAGACCTGCACTCAAGGTCATCCAGCCTCTCCTGCCATCTCTTATGGAGCGCCTCATGCGCCTCCCCTTTCACCGCCAGGCCCAGGATCTCATCCTCGTTCTCCGCCACCTTCCTCTTCACCTCCTTGATCTCCTTCTCATGCGCCTTCTGGATCCTTTCCATGAAGCAGTTTTTAAGGAGCTCCTGCTGTTCTCTGGCCCACTGGGCCCACACCTCCCGATCTTCTCCGGCCGCCATTTTGTCCTCCCGGACCTTCCCGACCTTCTTCCCCGGGTTCGCGTGTCTGCCTCCTCCGCACCTCCTGGTCCTCTCCATGCACCGGGGGGGGGGGGGGCTCTCCCACGTCCGTTCTCACGCTGGTCCCTCCTGTCAATTGCCGCTGCTGCTCCTTTTAGCATCCCGAAACACCGGCCCTGGAGGGAGCTGCCGTTCGCGTGACCTAGCAGGTCATGGCCGCTACCGGAAGTCCCCAAACTGACTTTCAACAACCCCTTTCTGAGCTTATTAACTACAAGTTAACATTCCCAAATTGAATGGGTTTCCGGAGCTTGCCTCTCCCACCTTGAGATAACTCGCCAGTGGCAGGAACAGTGACAGGAAACTGGCACACCGGCTGCTGCCTGTATTGTTAATGCTCAATAACAGGAAGACAGAGTACTGGGCTAATGGTAAGATTCTTGGCAGTGTGGTTGAGCAGAGAGATCTCGGTGTCCATGTACAGAGATCCCAGAAAGTTGCCACCCAGGTTGAGAGGGTTGTTAAGAAGGCGTACGGTGTGTTAGCTTTTATTGGTAGAGGGATTGAGTTTTGGAGCCATGAGGTCATGTTGCAGCTGTAAAAAACTCTGGTGCGGCCACATTTGGAGTATTGCGTGCAATTCTGGTCGCCGCATTATAGGAAGGATGTGGAAGCATTGGAAAGGGTGCAGAGGAGATTTACCAGAATGTTGCCTGGTATGGAGGGAAGATCTTATGAGGAAAGGCTGAGGGACTTGAGGCTGTTTTCGTTAGAGAGAAGAAGGTTAAGAGGTGACTTAATTGAGGCATACAAGATGATCAGAGGATTGGATAGGGTGGACAGTGAGAGCCTTTTTCCTCGGATGGTGATGTCTAGCACGAGGGGACATAGCTTTAAATTGAGGGGAGATAGATATAAGAGAGATGTCAGAGGTAGGTTCTTTACTCAGGGAGTAGTAAGGGCGTGGAATGCCCTGCCTACAACAGTAGTGCACTCGCCAACACTAAGGTCATTCAAATGGTCATTGGATAGACATATGGACGATAAGGGAATAGTGTAAATGGGCTTTAGAGTCGTTTCACAGGCCGGCGCAACATCGAGGGCCGAAGGGCCTGTACTGCGCTGTAACGTTCTATGTTCTATGTCTACATTCTCACCCCCGTATACATCCGACTAGTTACATCATTTTTTTAAATGACAGATTTGTCAAGCACAATTTCCCTTTCAAAATCCATGTCGCCTCAGCTTAATTATGTTGTGACTTTCCAAGTGTCCTGTTACCACATCCCTAATAATGCATACTATCAGTTTACCTACTATTGGTGTTAGGCTAACTGACATATGGTTACCCGTTTTCTGTCTTCCTTCTTTATACTTAGTGGCTTTATCATAGAATTTCTACAGTGCAGAAGGAGGCCATTCGACCCATCGAGTGCACCAACCTTCTGAAAGAGCACCCTACACAAGCCCAATTCCTCCGCCCTATCCCTGTAACCCCACCTAGCACCAATTTAGCATAGCCAATCCACCTAACCTGCACATCTTTGGACTGTGGGAGGAAACCGGAGCACCCGGAGGAAACCCACGCACACACGGGGAGGATGTGCAGACTCCGCACAGACAGTGACCCAAGCTGGAATCGAACCTAGGACCCTGGAGCTGTGAAGCAATTGTGCTATCCACAATGCTACCGTGCTGCCCCTCTGTGAAACAAGGTTATCAAAGAGATGTTCTCGTTAATCGCTAAGACCACTCCTAGCCCTCTACCATTTTCTCTTTCTTTCTTGCAGAATTTATAATCATAGAACATAGAACAATACAGCGCAGTACAGGCCCTTCGGCCCACGATGTTGCACCGAAACAAAAGCCATCTAACCTACACTATGCCATTATCATCCATATGTTTATCCAATAAACTTTTAAATGCCCTCAATGTTGGCGAGTTCACTACTATAGCAGGTAGGGCATTCCACGGCCTCACTACTCTTTGCGTAAAGAACCTACCTCTGTCCTATATCTATTACCCCTCAGTTTAAAGTTATGTCCCCTCGTGCCAGCCATATCCATCCGCGGGAGAAGGCTCTCACTGTCCACCCTATCCAACCCCCTGATCATTTTGTATGCCTCTATTAAGTCTCCTCTTAACCTTCTTCTCTCCAACGAAAACAACCTCAAGTCCATCAGCCTTTCCTCATAAGATTTTCCCTCCATACCAGGCAACATCCTGGTAAATCTCCTCTGCACCCGCTCCAAAGCCTCCACGTCCTTCCTATAATGCGGTGACCAGAACTGTACGCAATACTCCAAATGCGGCCTTACCAGAGTTCTGTACAGCTGCAACATGACCTCCCGACTCCGGAACTCAATCCCTCTACCAATAAAGGCCAACACTCCATAGGCCTTCTTCACAACCCTATCAACCTGGGTGGCAACTTTCAGGGATCTATGTACATGGACACCTAGATCCCTCTGTTCATCCACACTTTCAAGAACTTTACCATTAGCCAAATATTCCGCATTCCTGTTATTCCTTCCAAAGTGAATCACCTCACACTTCTCTACATTAAACTCCATTTGCCACCTCTCAGCCCAGCTCTGCAGCTTATCTATATCCCTCTGTAACCTGCTACATCCTTCCACACTATCGACAACACCACCGACTTTAGTATCGTCTGCAAATTTACTCACCCACCCTTCTGCGCCTTCCTCTAGGTCATTGATAAAAATGACAAACAGCAACGGCCCCAGAACAGATCCTTGTGGTACTCCACTTGTGACTGTACTCCATTCTGAACATTTCCCATCAACCACCACCCTCTGTCTTCTTTCAGCTAGCCAATTTCTGATCCACATCTCTAAATCACCCTCAATCCCCAGCCTCCGTATTTTTTGCAATAGCCTACCGTGGGGAACCTTATCAAATCTGTGGCAGTAATATTATTAAAAGCCCTGGTTTAAAATACAAAAAGCCAATGTGTCTACTAAAGCTGTAATTAAAGAGTCATAAAAGGTGAGGTGATCATTCATTCCAACCACTCACTTGGTTACCGATAAACCCACCGACTATCCCTGGGCCCGCCTCGATCCCACTCCCAGGATCGTCGCCAGACAGGTTCCTCTCGAGCTCCTCCCGGGACACTGGGCCAGAAGCAGGTGGCCACGCAGACCCTTGCTCTGCCCCCGACACCGGGACACTGGAAAGGTCTGGAAACACCTCCGGGATCGTGACATAGGCGCCCGGTGTAGTTGGTTGCGATGGGGGAGCTTTCTCTGCCACCACAAACCAATGATCCGAAGATCATGGAGCTGCCTGCCGGCGTTGAGAAAATAAATAAATCCGGAGTGCAAAATTGCATGGGGCAGAACAAACTCTCTGGGGTCCCATCGACATCTAGCCCGAAGGGTCCTCCTCGGGGGGCTGTGACAGCTCAGGGGTACTGGTGGGTCCTTTTCTTTTGGTTTTCTTTTTCCGGGGGCTGGGCGTAATGCCGATGGGGATGGAGCGGGGCATCATCCACTCCTCACCAGGGTGGGGGGTAGTGATGGCCATCTCCCCTCCGTCCTTGGAGTGATGCCTTTTGCGGAGAGGGGTATCACGTGTTGCACCACCCTCCACTCCCGCGACATGTTGCCCTCGGGGTTATGGTCGGGACAAGGATAGAGCATCCTCCAGCTCAGGGTCACCCGCTTTACCGGCGTCATCTTTGAGGGCCCGCGCATTATTAACGGGGGCGCATCGCCCGATGACAATATGTCGACGGGCTGGAGATCTCTCTGGGTGACGGCAGGGCGAGGTGTGACCATGACACCCCCGGCCCACGGGGTCAGGTGTAGCGCTGGCTGACATCTGTTTAGTTTCCTGCTTGGCCTTCCAGCCGGGCGGACACGCCCTCACCCCATCCACGCTAGCAGCCATGATGGGGACACAGTTGTAGGTGTAACGGAGGGAGAGGGTGTGGCGCTGCCAGCTGTGGCTGCTTTGCTGGCTGCAGTGGCTGTGGCATTGGGACAGTTGCGTCTAATGTGCCCCACCGCCTTACATGCATGGCACTGCCCGCCATGCGCAGACTAGAAGATTGTAACGGTCTGCCCTCAATGGGGGACCTCAAAGCTCCTTCCAAAACCTCCTCCCGGGCCAGGCGAATAAAAGCCTGGCGCTGGAAGGAGTAGAGATGCTTCAGGGGGACGTCCTTGAGGTCAAGTGTAAGTGGTGCCACTTCAGACTTACCTTCTCACAGAGCTCCTCCTCCCCCACTTCCATCTACTGGGGGAGTTTAAGGTGGGACATTAGACAAGATGATTCGTTTGGCGGTGGCCTCCAACAGGTCCACCATCTTGTGGGTCCCGCCCACCGTGAGTCCCTTTTCCAGGACCAGGTGGACTGCTCGCTCTGCCCGGAGGAAAAACACGACCATCCCGTACACCTGGGATTCGGCCACAATGGCCACAGTGTACGGCTATTGCGCGTACACGCCTTGATGGATATAGAGGGGTGGGTTTAACACTTGTCTCCTAGCTGCCTGGTGAGCAGCCGGAAGTGCGACAGGGCCGCAGGAGTGGTGGGGGTCTTGGAAGCCGCCATCCCCACGTAGGTGGCCTTGGAGGGCCCCGCCTCTGGTGTAGATGGGGACGCAAGCAGGGCAATTGCTACACTCACCCCGATGTGGTCTCCGCCATGACAATATGTAAAGGGGGAGGGGGGGGGGGGCGAGGTGGCAGATGTACTTCCCTCGCTGAGAAAGGTGAGTGGAGGAGCGGGGGAATGGGAAAAGGGAGAGAGGAATGTAGATGGAACAGGAGGGGGAAGGGGCACAGGATGGTGGGGTACCATGAGTGGGCTGGTACCAGTGGAACAGAAACTCCTGTGCGGTTGGAGGATAGAGAATTGGAGGATAGAGAACCAAACTCTTCAGCCTGGAGGGCCCAGCAAACGCAGTCCAGACCAACCTCCAAGTCCCGTTCACACCCAGGGACACGCACACTGATGGAAAGAGAAGGCACATTGAAGCCCCCCTCTTTACCGAAAAGCAGTTGTTGGGTAGGAGGAGCCAGGCAGAGTCTTCAGCCCAGGAGGGACCCAGAGAAATAAAGTCACCACCTTCCTCTCCCCGTGGTGTTGCTCGAGTCCAAGCCCTCCTGTCTCACTCTCTTTCTGCATGCAGGGAATCCTCAAGTCTGCAGGCCCGAGGTCTCTGTAGATTGTAATTGGTAGTCCCAGCCGCTGCCTCATACCTTAGTGTTGCAATCAGCAGGCACTTGTGAACAATCAAGCAGTTCGCAATTCCAGTCCCAGACCAAGTCCAGTCCCAGGGCCTCACCTGCAAACTCACCCCTCTCCTTCCCTTTTCCTTTTCTTTTTCCTTCCTCTCCCCTAAGCAGCAATCGCAGAAAAGGAAGGTAATCAGCAAGCAAACAAACTCTCGGCTATAGCAACATCCAGAAATTGGCAACCACCAGCAGGAGCTCTCACAACTAACAAGGCCAATTCCTTGTTAGCAGTATCTTCAGCTGTGCTGAGGCTGCTCACAGCCAAAGTGAGTTGAAGTGACCTTCAGATATAACCAAGAACAGGGCTCTGTTCCGAACGCATTTTGTAGGACAGACAGGCAGCAGCTGTAGTTGCCCCTGTTATGGACATACACAATATTGGAGGATGGCTTGTAGGCCCCACAGATGCCAAGCCCCTCACCCCCTCCCAGCCCAGAGGCGACCCCTGACCTATAACGACCAGCCCCCTGACCAGGCCCATACCCCCCTGAGCACTGGGGCAGAAGCTCCAGTGCCCCTGGGCTGCATGTTGGGGAATGGAAATGGCTACTCACCTCCTCAGCTCACCTCAGCAGCCATTGCCCCAGCTTCCTGTTTTTAAAAAAGGAGTGCTAAATGGCGCCCACATGACCTCTCTCTAGGGAGCCAGATCTGCTCCGGGCGCAACATGGCCATTATATTGCACCCATAGTTTTAAGTGGATTTAATTAATATTTCTGTGCCTGGAAGGGTAAAACCTATAGTTAGATTAATGCTGGACAAAGGTTTTTGTATGTGTGGGGGTTTGTTAAGTTCCACTTGTGTTTCTATTGTCCTTAGAGAGGGCTATGGCATGAAGAATAAATAAAAGGTGTTTATTTAGGTGTTGCGTACGTAGGTGTTACTTAGCAATCGGGGCCTTGTAAGGTAGAGAAGCTTTTAAGTTTTAAGTTTGCTAATTTGATTGCAGTTTGGACATAAGTAGTGAGAGGGAAGGCAGCTCTCACAGCGCTGTGAGAAGTTGTTTAGCAGGCTCGAGATGGATCATCTCTCTCAGCTTTGTTAGAATAAAAGCCATACCATGGAGTAATGGTTAAGAAAACAAGTGTAGAAACCTAAAGAGCAGTTAGTTAAGGAAACAAGAGAAATTAAGAGAAGTTTCCAAGACTTCAGAGGTAAAACAGAGCACTGTTCAGTAAAGACAACAAGCTGAGAAGAAGGCTGAGATGCCAGTAAGATATCTGAAGTGATTTTCAGGTTTTTGCGATTTCACTACAGCCTGTGGAATGTGAGTTGATTTAACAATGGAAATCGGTGGTTGGAGCTCAGAGTTTGTGCAAAAGTGATTGAGATAAAATAAATCCTAAAGGGGTTGGTGTAAAATCCTGGACAGGATTCACTGTTAGAAGTGGAGCGGAAGCTTTGTTTGACGGTGTCATTCGGAAAACCTGGCCTGGATTTTGAAATGCAAGCTGCGTAGGGAAAGCATACTTATGAGAGATTTAAAAGTGCGTACTTGGGAATGGAGTTTGGAAACTCACGTGACAATCATCTGGGGAGATTCTGTTGTGAAATCCAGAAACATTCACTTGGGATTCAGAGTAGAGAGTCTTTTACCCACAGCCACCTTGTGTGCTTAAAAGGGACTTTGTGTTAATGAGACCAGTGTAGATTTAGATGTACTTTGTAATCCATGTTAATCCTAAAATGTGTGTAATTGTTACGCTAAGGGGCAAAGTAAAGGCGTATTTTATCATAATGAGATGTTTTCATGTATAATGAATGTTTTTGTCTTGCTGTTAAAACCAATTAGCATTCCAGTGACTGTTCCTCCACATTTTATAAAAAGTAATAAAAGTTACAATCATTTGAACCACGGTTCCACTCTGGGATCAGGGTTCCACTCTGGGATCGTCCCGTCCAGTTATAACATCAACTAGAATCGTGACAATGTGAAACCCAATTCTGCATTTTTCAACTTTACAACAGTGACTGAATCTCAACAAGTAATTTATTGACAATGAAAGGATTTGGACATATAGAGGTCATGAAAGGTGCCATATTAGAGCAATTTCCTCTTCATTAGACAGGATGTAGAAGACAGTATGCTTCCATTCAAGATATGATGGGATATGAGGCCCATATGGAGTTAGGCCACAGATCAGCCATGATCTCATTGAATGGTGGTATAGGAGAGGTGGTGGCACCATGGCTGGCTCTGCTGCACAGGAGGGCAGGAATACGAATGGCAGGGCTATTGTGATAAGGGACACAATCGTAAGGGGAATAGACAGGCGGTTCTGTGGACGCAATCGAGACTCCAGGATGGTATGTTGCCTCCCTGCTGCAAGGTTCAAGGATGTCTCGGAGCAGCTGCAGGACATTCTGGGGGGGGGAGAGTGAACAGCCAGCTGTCGTGGTGCAGATAGGCACCAACGATATAGGTACAAAATGGGATGAGGTGCGACAAGCTGAATGGAAGGAGTTAGGAGTTAAACTAAAAAGTAGGACCTCAAAGGTAATAATCTCAGGATTGCTACCAATGCCACAAGCTAGTCAGAGTAGGAATGTCAGGGTAGATAGGATGAATGCGTGGCTCGCGAGATGGTGCAAGAGGGAGGGATTCAAATTCCTGGGGCATTGGAACCGGTTCTGGGGGAGATGGGACCAGTACAAACCGGGCAGTCTGCACCTGGGCAGTACTGGAACCAATGTGTTTGCTAGTGCTGTTGGGGAGGGTTTCAACTGATGTGGCAGGGGGATGGGAACCAATGCAGGAAGTCGGAGGGAAGTAAAACGGGGCCATAAACAAAAAGCAGCAAGGAGGAAAGTGTAAGGCAGAGAAACCATAGTCAAAAATCAAAAAGGGCCACAGTACAGGGTACTGTGACTGAAGAGAGTGTGAAAAGGGAGGTGGTCGATGCAGGATTGAGAGTGTTGTACCTAAATGCACGTAGTATACGGAACAAGGTAAATGAGCTTGTTGCGCACATTGAAATTGGCCGGTACGATGTGGGCATCACAGAGACGTGGCTGCAAGGGAATAAGGCTGGGATCTAAATATCCAAGGATATATGTCCTATTGAAAGGACAGGCAGATGGGCAAAGGGGGCGGGGTTGCATTGTTAGTAAGGAATGAAGTTAAATCGATAGCAAGGAGCGATATAGGATCAGAAGGCATAGAATCTCTGTGGGTAGAGTTGAGGAATCACAAAGGTAAAAATACCCTGATGGGAGTTATCTACAAGCCCCCTAGCAGTAGTCAGGATGTGGGGCAGTAAATATCAGGATATAGAAGATATCAGCATGTAAAAAAGGCAATATTACAATAATCATGGGGGACTTCAATATGCAGGTGGACTGGGAAAATCAGGTTGGTAGTGGATCCCAAGATAAGGAATTTGTGGAATGTCTAAGAGATGGTTTTTTGGAACAGCTTGTGACAGAGCCTACTAGGGAACAGGCAATTCTGGATTTGGTGATGTGTAATGAGGCAGACTTGATTAGGGAACTTAAAAGTGAAGGAATCCTTAGGGAGCAGTGACCACAGTATGATAGAACTTACCCTGCAGTTTGAGGGGAGAAGCTGTAATCAGATGTAACGGTATTGCAATTAAATAAGGGTAACTACAAAAGCATGAGGGAGGAGCTGGCCAGAGTTGATTGGAAAAGGAGCCAAGCAGGGAAGACAGTGGAACAGCAATGGCAGGAGTTTTGGGGGGTTATTAGGGAGGCACAACAGAAATTCATCCCAAGGAGGAGGAAACATGCTAAGGGGAGGATAAGGCATCCATGGCTGACGAGGGATGTCAAGAACAGCATAAAAGCCAAAGAAAAAGCATACAAAGTGGCGAGGATTAGTGGGAAGCCAGAGGATTGTGAAGCCTTTAAAAGCGAGCAGAGGACAACTAAAAAAGCAATAAGGGGTGAGGAGATGAAGTATGAGTGCTCGATAGCTAGTAATATAAAGGAAGATAGGAAGAGTTTTTTTCAATATATAAAAGGTAAGAGAGAGGCAAAAAAGACATTGCACCACTGGAAAATGTGGCTGGAGAAGTAATAATAGGAAACAAAGAAATGGAAGACGAACTGAATAGTTACTTTGCATCAGTCTTCATGGTGGAAGACACCAGTGGGATGCCAGAGCTCCAGGAGAATCAGGGGGCAGAGGTGCGTGCAGTGACCATTACTCAGGAGAAAGTTCTGGTGAAATTGAAAGGTCTGAAGGTGGATAAGTCACCTGGACAGTATGGACTACACCCCAGGGTCCTAAAAGAGGTAGCTCAGGAGATTGTGGAGGCATTGGTGATGATCTTTCAGGAATCACTGGAGGCAGGAAGGTTCCCAGAGGACTGGAAAGTGGCTAATGTAACACCACTGTTTAAGAAGGAAGGGAGGCAGAAGACGGGAAATTATCGGCCGGTTAGCGTGACTTTGGTCATTGGTAAGATTTTAGAGTCTGTTATTAAAGATGAGATCGCGAAGTACTTGGAAGTGCATGGTAAAATAGGACTGAGTCAGCACGGCTTTGTCAAAGGGAGGTTGTGTCTGACAAATCTGTTAGAGTTCTTTGAGGAGGTAACAAAGAAGTTAGACAAAGGAGAACCAGTGGACGTGATTTATGTAGATTTCCAGAAGGCCTTTGACAAGCTGCCGCATAGGTGACTGTTAAATAAGTTAAAAGCCCATGGTGTTAAGGATATGATCCTGGCATGGATAAAGGATTGGCTGACTGGCAGAAGGCAGAAAGTGGAGATAAAGGGGTCTTTTTCCAGATGGCAACAGGTGACTAGTGGTGTGCCTCAGGGGTCTGTACTGGGACCACAACTTTTCACAATATACATTAATGATCTGGCAGAAGGAACTGAAGGCACTGTTGCTAAATTTGCAGATGACACAAAGATCTGTAGAGGGACAGGTAGTATTGAGGAAGCAAGGGAGCTGCAGAAGGATTTGGACGAGCTAGGAGAGTGGGCAATGAAGTGGCAAATGAAATACAATGTGGAAAAGTGTGAGGTTATGCACTTTGGAAGGAGGAATTTAGGCATAGACTATTTTCAAAATGGGGAAATACTTAGGAAATCAGAAGCACAAAGGGACTTGGGAGTCCTTGTGCACGATTCTCTTAAAGTTAATGTGCAGGTTCAGTCGGCAGTTAAGAAGGCAAATGCAATGTTAGCATTCATGTCAAGAGGGCTAGAATACAAGACCAGGGATGTACTTCTGCGGCTCTGGTCAGACCCCATTTGGAGTATTGTGAGCAGTTTTGGGCCCCGTATCTAAGGAAGGATGTGCTGGCCTTGGAAAGGGTCCAGAGGAGGTTCACAAGAATGAGCCCTGGAATGAAGAACTTGTCGTATGAGGAATGGTTGAGGACTCTGGGTCTGTACTCGTTGGAGTTTAGAAGGATGAGGGGGGATCTTTTTGAAACTTACAGGATACTACGAGGCCTGGATAGAGTGGACGTGGAGTGGATGTTTCCACTTGTAGGAAAAACTAGAACCAGAGGACACCACCTCAGACTAAAGGGATGATCTTTTAAAACAGAAATGAGGAGGAATTTCTTCAGCCAGAGGGTGGTGAACCTGTGGAACTCTTTCCCGCAGAAGGCTGTGGAGGCCAAATCACGGAGTGTCTTTAAGACAGAAATAGATAGGTTCTTGATTAATAAGGGGATCAGGGGTTATGGGGAGAAGGCAGGAGAATGGGGATGAGAAAATACCAGCCATGATTGAATGGCGGAGCAGACCCGATGGACCGAGTGGCCTATTTCTTATGGTGTCATGGTGGCATAATGGTATTGGCGCTAAACTAATAATCCAGACACACAGGATAATGATCTGTGGACCCGGGTTAGAATCCCACCATGGCAGGTGATGGAATTAACTCAATAAAATATCTGGAATTAATAGTCTGAAAGACCATGAAACCATTGTCGATTGTCGGAAAAACCCATCTTGTTCACTAATGTCCTTTAGGGAAGGAAATCTGCCGTCCTTTCCTGCTGTGGCCTACGTGTGGTTCCAGACCCGTAGCAATGTGGTGTCTCTTAACTGCCCCCTCAAGGGCAATTAGGGATGGGCAATAAATGCTGGCACATTTACCAATAAAAAAAAGGTTCAAGGGAATGAATGGCCAATTCCTGTTCCTATATTGATTGCTAATATTGTTACATAACACCAGCATTAAAATAGTAAAATCTCTAAAGTTGCATGAAAATGAACATTTTACATGTACAGAGAATAAAGAGCATATTATTAAACGGTCCAAATGACATATGCCATAAGCACCAACGCCAAGTTGGTAATTTCATCTGAACAGAAAGAGTGCATTACCATCACTTAGTTATGTGTTTTTGCTAGTGGTTGTCAGTCTACTGAGAAGTCCCACCCAAATATTTCCTGGGGGGAAAGAAAACCAAACAGACAGTGCCCAGCCCAGATGCTTTTATCAGAGTGCTAATTACCTTGATTTTCTAGTTATATTCGTAAACTAGCTTCATTAAAAACCACTTATAAGATTTTCTTGGGCTAACAAAATTTCATTTAGAGCTGCTCAGTACTTTTGTATCTTTAGCCTCACACTTATTTGAATTCCTTTCTTTTCATTATGTCCTCATATACAATGCTTTGTGTATCAATCTTTTGCCCTTAATATACTTATAAAACTCTTTGGGATTTCCCTTTATTTTGCCTACCAGTGTTTTTTCATGTCCCCACTTCACTCCCCTAATTTACTTTTTAAGTACCTCCCTGCACTTTCTACACTCCCCTGGGACTTCAATTGTTTTGAGTCCCCTATACCTGCCATAAGCTTACCTTTTTCCTTATCCAATCCTATATATCCCTTGACATCCAGGCTTCGCTGGACTTGCTGGTCCCACCATTTACCTTTGCGGGAACATGTTGGCTTTGTACTCTATTTCCTTTTTCTTTAAATTTAGAGTACCCAATTCATTTTTTCCAATTAAGGGGCAATTTAGCGTGGCCAATCCACCTAGCCTGCACATCTGGGTTGTGGGGGCAAAACCCACGCAAACACGGGGAGAATATGCAAACTCCACATGGACAGTGACCCAGAGCCGGGATCAAACCTGGGACCTCGGCGTCATGAGACTGCAGTGCTACCACTGCGCCACCGTTCTGCCCTACTCTATTTCCTTTTTGAATGACTCCCATTATTCTAATATGGATCTTCCTATAAGTAGCTGCTCCCAGTCCGCTTTGGCCAGATCCTGTCTTATCTTATTAAAATCGCCCCCCCCCCCCCCCCCCCCCCCCCCCCCCCCCAATTCAGAACCTTTATTTCCGGACCACCTATTCGCGCTTGAGTAGAACTCCTTGGGTAGAACTCCTCGTACCCTCATTTGTACTTTTCTGGGTGGAAGACCTTTCCTAACTAGCTCACCCTGCTTATCTTTCTAATGGTCATTGGAATGGTTTGGAAAGGATTTGCCTGAGTTCCAGTTCTGTGGCTGAGGTCTCAGGTCGGTTAGCTCAGTTGGCTGGATGGCGGGTGCATGATGTGGATTGACACCATCAGCATGGGTTTAATTACCCTACTGCCTGAGGTTATTCATCAAAGCCTCGCCTTCTCAACCTTACTCCTTACCTGAGGTATGGTGACCCTCCGATTAAATCACCATCAGTCAGTTAACTCTCAAAGGGGAGAGCAGCCCTCTGGGACTGCAGTGATATTTACATAGCTAAATGTACCACGGTTGTCAGAATTCTCTGCTCCTCCAAGTGTATCCTTAGGATGGAGGGTAAACATATTTAAATTCCTCCAGGGTATCAAGTTACGTAATCCCTGATAAGTGCCTGGTATTTTAAAGAACGGACCCACCAGTTGAAAACAAATTGCTTCAGCCATTTGAGCTCAATGGAGGTCTACATGAGTTTCATAAGAGTGTACAGGAATTGCAGGTTTTATGCCTCTGGGACTAACTCATGAACACTAAGAATGGCAATCTTGGTCTGTCCATAATTAGTGAATGTCAGGAGTTAACTTGGAGTAGACCTTCAAGCTGCACTTGAATTAAGAAAGTCCAGCTATCTGATGGCCATTTCTCAAAAGTGGTGAAAAAGGATTACACTTCATTCTTTTCAAATTTGATAATGGATCTAGTGTACTTAACCTCGGAAATGGATTCTGGGATAGGGGAATAGGTGTTGTTTCTGGGTAGAGAGAGGTTTTCCCTCGCAGCTGTAGCCACGTAAAATGGCTGCTTCCCGATTAATTTGGCCAAAACCCGATTTAAAATGGCTAACCGGAAAGGCTACTGGGAAAAGCAGGAAACACAACACAAACGGACAGCTGCAAGCAGAATATCATATTCGGCTCTGGGGAAGTTGGCCCAGATCGATACTCAGGGCTATTAACAGCCCATCAACCCAGACATTTGCAGTTATACTCAGGACTCTTAACAGCCCATCCACCCAGACATCTGCAGTTTAATCGGCTATCCCCGGGAACAATTGCAACATATTAGCAATTGAATACCGGGCCAGACCTGTCGGCGCCTGCAGTGGCCGAAACAAAGGCAGGTGAACGACCACCCCCCGATCGGGGAATCGCCTCGCAAATGGACGTATCGAACCATGTGATTGGGAACACGTCCAATCACTTGGGACTCAGGGTCAAGGGCCGCCCCGGGAGGCGGGAAGCCCCTAGGCCCTATAAAGTGAGGGGCCAAGTTCAGATCTCTCTCTCTCTCCCTTCTTCACCTGCTCGAGACCTTCGCAAGAACAGCAACCGGCAACCGTAAGTTTGAATCCAGCGATCGCTATCCGATAAAGACTCCTAGCCATCGACTTGTATCAGCCTTTTGAATCCCGCGGGCCAGAGGAAGTTGCCCCAGAAGGATGCGGCTATAGGTAGTGTGGCACATCAGACAGAAACTTTCCCTTCATAGGGCATGGCCCTACATGTGGCCAAGCTGGACAAACTCCCACAAAGCTTTCAGAGTTTTCCCCTTTCATGAACAGTGTCCCCGTATCTATCGCATATTGTGAGCAAGTCCTTTGTACTGCTCCGGGTCATCAGGGGCACGATTCTCCCAGCCCCGTGCCGGAGAATCGTCACAGCCACGCCACTCCGACGCCGGCGCGCGATTCTCCGAGGCGCGGAGAATCGTCGGCATTTGCGCCGGCGCGTTTGGCACGGCGCTGGTCACAGGCCGCTGTTCGCGGCCAGGCCGACGATTCTCTGGCCCGGATGGGCCGAGCGGCCGCGCGGAAACGGCAGAGTCCCGCCGGCGCCGTTCACCCCCTGGTCGCTGCTGGCGGGAACGCTGCCGAAGGGTCGGGGGCGGCCTGTGGAGAGGGGGAGGGGGCTCCGTCCCCGGGGGTGGGGGGGGCCTCCGATGGGGTCTGGCCCGCTATCGGGGCCCACCAATCGGCTGGCCGGCCTCTCCCCCCCCCCCCCCCCCCCCACCGTACCTACTTTGTTGCGCGGCCGGCCCCTGAACCCCCACGCCATGTTGCGTTGGGGCCGGCGCGCTGAAGAGGTCCCCTGCACTTGCGTGGCTTGGCGCGGCCCAACTGAGCATGCGCATGTTGGCGTGGGGCCCATTTGGCACCGGGAAGGGAGGCTGGAGTGGCGTGAACCGCTCCAGCGCCGTGCTGAATCGGTTGTCCCCACACCCGTTTTGCGCCGGCGTGAAACGCGACGGCGCAAACACTTAATCTCCATTTCTGAGAATCGCGCCCTGGGGCTACTCAGTTCTTAATGTTCGAGGGAAGCATAAGCCTACTCCTCCAAGTCCTTCCTGAAAGCCAAGGCACTGACCAGTGGAGTGGGTGATCTGTCCTTCTCCATTACGTCTACCTACATTGAGAACTATTCTCAGGTCCTGTAATGGTAGGAATTGACCCGAGCTACAGATTTCCTCCTTGGAATCGATTTGGCTGGTAATAAATTCTTTAATTAGCAAAAGAAGAGGAGGTGTGCAGGGAGCTGGAGAATGTTCAGAGGCACTGAAGGATAAATTAGAATGTGTAACAATTGAGATTGCTAAGATAGAGCTGCTTGAATTTGACAAGGGAAATGTTAGGCAGTAGAGTTAACAGAGGTAAAGGGGCACAGTGGTTAGCAATGCTGCCTCACGGTGCCGAGAACCTGGGTTCAATCCCGGCACTGGGTCATTGTCCGTGTGGAATTTGCACATTCTCCCGGTGTCTGCATGGATCTCACCCCCACAACCCAAAGATGTGCAGGGTAGGTGGATTAGCCACGCTAAATTGCCCCTCAGTTGTATAAAAAAGAATTGGATACTCTAAAATTTTTTTTTTAAACAGAGATGAAGGAAGGACCAGTAGAATTTAAAACAGATCCAAAGAATGACCCAGAAATTGGATTGTCAGAATCTTTCTTGCCAGAATTAAACAGGGACCTGAAAGTCCAAGAGCAAGAAAAGAGACAATTGGGAGATATTGATAGTTGACAAGCCTGAGAGAAGGCAAATTGTTAAAACAGGAAAGTTAAAGATTGAATAATTATCTGAATCATGGCTTGCAGAAACCTTCTTTCCAGATTTAAGTTCCCAAACTGACAATCAAATAGTGAGACGCCACAAGAGAGTACAGCAGGTGCTGAACATCCCCTTTGGGGCAGAAGTGTTCTAGGGGACATGGAACAAGTTAGGAGAGCATCCCTACCCAAGCCAAAGGAACAAGCTCGGGACTTGTGGAACGAAATTGGAACACCCGGAGGAAACCCACGCAGACATGGGGAGAACGTGCAGACTCTGCACAGATAGTGAGACAAGCCGGGAATCGAATCTGGGTCCCTGGCGCTATGAAGCAACAGTGCTAACCAATGTGCTACTGAGACTTCCGGTGGTGGCCATGTTGTGACTGGTCACACACAGGGCGGCTGCTGCTTAAAGGCACAAAAAAAAGCTTTTACCCATCAAAGCAAAGTGGGAGGAGGAGTTGGGAGATGGTGTTGACCTCATCTTCATCCCCGGGTGGGAGCGAGGGGAGGACGGATCGTCCTGGAGCGGGGGCTGTGGTCGGGTGCGCTGGGGGGGAGGGAGGGTGGCGCCGAGGCCGGGGGGGGGCGGTATGGGGACGCAGTTGGCGCCAGATCCCTGAGGGAGACTGTGTCTTGGCGGCCGTCGGGGTACGCTACGTAGGCGTACTGTAGGTTCGCGTGAAGTAGCTGTACCCTCTCAACCAACAGGTCCGCCTTGTGGAGCCGCATGTGCTTGCGGAGGAGAATGGGTCCTGGAGCTGCC
Organism: Scyliorhinus torazame; assembly: GCF_047496885.1. Taxonomy (NCBI): domain Eukaryota; kingdom Metazoa; phylum Chordata; class Chondrichthyes; order Carcharhiniformes; family Scyliorhinidae; genus Scyliorhinus; species Scyliorhinus torazame. The sequence goes on from NC_092709.1 coordinate 227,797,366, forward strand.
AGCCACATTGGGAGCGAAACCCCGGAGGTGGACTTCCTGGGGAAGGCAAAGAGAGGTTCATGGGGAGTTTTGTTAGTCGCAGTGCAAAGGAGTGACCGAATGGAGTGCAGGGCGTCGGGGAGGACCTACTGCCAGCGGGAGGCCGGAAGATTTCTGGACCGTAGGCCCAACTGGACGGCCATCCAGACTGTCCCATTCTCCCGCTCCACCTGCCCGGTTCCCTGGGGGTTGTAGCTGGTCGTCCTGCTCGAGGCAATGCCCCTGCTGAGCAGGTACTGACGCAGCTCCTCGCTCATAAATGAGGACCCTTGATTGCTGTGGACGTAGGTGGGGAAACCGAACAGAGCGAAGATGGCGTTGAGGGCTTTGATGACTGTGGCAGATGTCATATCGGGGCATGGGACGACGAAGGGGAATCTGGAATATTCGTCGACCACGTTAAGAAAGTACGTGTTTTGGCCGGTGGAGGGGAGGGGCCCTTTGAAATCCAAGCTGAGGTGTTCAAAGGGGCGGGAGGCCTTCACCAGGTGCGCTCAGTCTGGCCAGTAGAAGTGCGGTTTGCACTCTGCACAGACCTGGCAGTCTCTGGTGATAGCCCTGACTTCCTCGATGGAGTAGGGCAGATTGCAGGCCTTTATGAAGTGATAAAAACCGGTGACCCCTGGGTGACAGAGATCGTCGTGCAGGGTCCGGAGTCGGTCCACTTGTGCGCTGGCACATGTACCTCGGGATAGGGCATCGGGGGGGCCTGTGAGCTTACCGGGGTGATACAAAATCTCGTAATTGTAGGTGGAGAGCTCGATCCTCCACCTCAAGATCTTATCATTTTTGATGTTACCCCGCTGTGTGTTGTTGAACATGAAGGCAACCGACCGTCAGTGAGGAGAGTGAATCTCCTGCCGGCCAGGTAATGCCTCCAATGCCGCACAGTTTCTACTATGGCCTGGGCCTCCTTCTCGACGGAGTAGTGCGAATTTCGGACGCATGAAGGGTGCGGGAAAAGAATGCCACGGGCCTGCCTGCCTGGTGGAGAGTGGTGGCCAGCGATGTCTGATGCATCGTTCTCGACTTGGAAGGGGAGCATCTCGTCGACCGCGTGCATCGCAGCCTTGGCGATGTCGGCCTTGATATGGTCGAAGGTCTGGTGAGCCTCGGCCATCAGTGGGAAAACGGTCGAGTGGATGAGTGGGCAGGCCTTGTCCGCATATTTAGGGACCCAGTGGGCGTAGTACGAGAAGAACCTAGGAATCGTCTGAGGGCAGTGGGGAAGGGGTGTTCCATGAGGAGGCGCATGCGATCGGGGTCGGGCCCTAGGACACCGTTTTGAACCACATAGCCGAGGATGGCTAATCGGTTTGTGCTGAACACGCACTTCTCCTTGTTGTAGGTTAGGTTGAGGAGTTTGGCGGTGTGGAGGAATTTGGAAAGTTAGCATCATGGTCCTGCTGGTCGTGGCCGCAGATGGTGACGTTATCTAGGTACGGGAAGGTGGCCCGCAGACCGTACCGGTCAACCATTCGGTCCATCTCCCATTGGAAGACCGAGACCCTGTTAGTGACGCCAAAGGTAACCCTGATGAAGTGGTAAAGGTGGTCGTCTGCTTCAAATGCGGTGAAAGGGCGGTCCTCCTTGCGAACGGGAGCTGGTGGTAGGCAGATTTCAGGTCCACTGTCGCGAAGACCTGGTACTGTGCAATCTAATTGACCATATCAGATATGCGTAGGAGGGGGTATGCGTCGAGCTGCTTGTACAGATTGATGGTCTGACTGTAGTCAACGACCATCCTGTTTTTCTCCCCAGTTTTCACAACTACCATTTGGACTCTCCAGGGGCCTTGATGATGCCTTCCCGCAGCAGCTGCTGGACCTCAGACCTGAAGAAGGTCCTGGCCTGGGCGCTGTACCGTCTGCTCCTGGTGGCAATGGGTTTGCAATCCGAAGTGAGGTTTGCAAATAGAGAAGGCGAGTCGACCTTAAGGGTCGTGAGACCGCAGACAGTGAGGGGTGGTAGGGGCCCGCCAAATTTCAGGATTAGGCTCTGGAGGTTGCACTGGAAGTCCAGGCCAAGTAGCAAGGCAGCGCAGAGGTTGAGGAGGACGTAGAGCCGGAAGCCACTGAACTCTACGCCCTGGATGGTGAGGATGGAGGTGCAGTACCCCTGGATCGCCACGGAGTGGGATCCGGAGGCCAGGGAGATTTTTTGGTTAATGGGGTGTACCACGAGGGAGCAGCGCCTGACCGTATCGAGGTGGATGAAGCTCTCAGTGCTCCCGGAGTCCAGAAGGCAAGATGTCGCTTGCCCGTCGAGCTTTACTGTCGTCGACGCGGTCGCGAGGTTGTGCGGTCGGGACTGGTCGATCGTGATGGAGGCGAGATGTGGCTGGTCGGCAGCGGTTGCAGGCGATGAGCGGCCCGATGAGGTTCCCGACGAGCAGGAGTCCTGAGGCGGGGAAGATGGCGGCGCCATGGGTCGCACGTGTCCTGAGGCAGGCAAGATGGCGGCGCCCACGGGTCGCACGTGTTGTGAGGCGAGCAAGATGGCAGCGCCCACGGGCCGCACGTGGTCTGAGGCGAGGAAGATGGCGGCGCCAAGGGTCACGTGGGGGGTGCAGGGACAATAGCGGCGATCGAGCGGGCCTGGCACACAGTAGCGAAATGGCCTTTCTTCCCGCAGGCCGGGCAGCGCTGCCGGGGGTGTTTTGACTGTCCGCAGAAGTAGCACCTGGGTCCCCCGGGATTGGTTGGCTGCCGCGCGGCGCAGGCCTGGGGTTGGCTGGGGGCAGTCGCTTGTGGGGTCCACGATGCTGGCGGGGTCCACCATGCCCAGGAGGGGTGTGCCGTGCGGTCGGGGGCATACGCCTGTACATTGCGTGAGGCAACTGTGAGGGAGATCGCTAGTTTCTTGGTCACCGCGAGGTCGAGGGTAGCCCCTTCTAAGAGTCGCTGGCGGATGTAAGCTGACCCTATGCCCGTAACGAACGCTTCTCTAATTAGAAGTTTAGAATATTCAACGGACGAAACGGCCTGGCAATCGCAGTCCCTTGCCAGGGCGTGCAGGGCACGCCAGGTGTCTTCCACAGACTCACCGGGGAGTTGATGCCGCGTGGACAGGCGGTGCCTGCCGTAGATTTTGTTGGTCTGCTGAGCGTAGTTCTCCTTCAGTAGCGCCATGGCCTCAGCGTAGGTAGGCGCGTGTAGAGGATCTGGAGCTTCTGTGCCTCTGAGGGTGGTTCTGTCGCAGATACGATGTATGCTTCGAAGCAAGTTCGTCAAAGTGCGAAGGCCGACTTGGCGTTGTCTGCTTGAGGGTGCAGCTGCAGGCGATCACGCTTGAGGCGGAGATCCATCGTTATAAAATGTCTGCGTTATAAATTGATGCACTATCAATTATGACAAGACGAGAGTAGAGTGTAATCGAGGCTTTATTACGCAGAGATGTGTAGCCTCCCGCAGCTGCTGCCGAAATGGCTGCAGCTCGGAGAGCCCACACATTTATACTCCGCCTACTGGGCGGAGCTAGCAGGCAGGGATCTACCCCCGTACCTGTAGAACAGGGGCCTTACCGTAATACACCTCATATGCAGTACATACAATACAACAGTTGTGACTACTACAGGGGGGATGCCATTTACGGTAGCGAGGGATAGGTTTAGGTATTTGGGGATTCAGATAGCGAGGGAAGGGATATTAAGAGGTGCGATACACTGCACGTAACGTTGGCGGGGAGGGTCCAAGTGGTGAAAATGAATATTCTGCCGAGGCTCTTGTTTACCTTTCAGGCTCTCCCAATCTTTATACCAAAAGCCTTTTTTCGGAAAGTGGTCACGATCATTTTGGACTTTGTATCGGCGGGGAAGGTGCCGAGGGTGGGGAGGACCCTGCTACAGAGACAGAGGCAGCAGGGGGGGTTGGCATTGCCAAACTTGCTTCATTGTTATTGGGCGGCGAATGTGGACAAGGTGTGGCAGTGGTGGGAAGGAGAAGGGGTAGAGTGGGTAAGGATGGAGGAGGAATCTTGTAAGGGGTCGGAGGTAGAGGGAAGTAGGGCTGGTCAACGTGAGGGATCTGTATTTGGAGGGAGGATTCGCCAGTCTGGAGGAGCTAAGGGAGAAAGTAGTGCTGCCGAGGGGGAGTGAGTTCAGGTATCTGCAGGTTAGGGACTTTGCGTGAAAGGTCTGGAGGGGGTTCCCTAGGTTGCCAGGATACACCCTGCTGGAGCGACTGCTGCTTCTGGATGTGGAAGGGGAGGGAAAAATTGGTTTCCAAGTGGCTGGGGGTCAGGGAGATGAGCGGGTGGTGAAGATCAAGGAGAAATGGGAAGCAGAGTTGGGAATGGAGATCAATTGGGGAGTATGGAGTGAGGCACTGCATAGGGAAAACGGGACCTCCTCTCGTGCAAGGATGAGCCTGATACAGTTTAAGGTGGTGCACAGGATGCATATGATTCGGGCGAGAATGAGTGGGTTCTTTCAGGCAGAACAGTGTGAGAGGTGTGGGCAGGGGCCAGCGAATCACACGCACATGTTTTGGGGTTGCAAAAAATTGGGAAGATTCTGGGCAAGGGTGTTCGCAGTCTAGCCAAGATAGTGGAGGAGAAGGTGGACCCGGACCCTTTGGTGGCGATATTTGGGGTTTCAGAGAAGCCGGAGCTCATGGAGAGGAGGAAGGCTGATGCCGTGGCCTTCGCCTCTCTGATTGCATGGCGGTGAATTTTACTGGACTGGCAGTCGGCATCGCCACCGGGGGCAGCGCTTGGTTGGGTGATTTGTACGACTTCCTGTGGTTAGAGAAGATGAAGTATGAGTTAAGGGGCTCAGCAGGAGGGGGTGGGGGTGAAAAAGGGGCAAAATCTGTGCAGACTGTATTGTTGATTGTTGGGAAGTATGTTTTCCGGGGTGTTTATTCGCTGTAACCTGGGGCGAAATTCTCCGTTATCGGCGCAAAGTCTGCCGATCGGCGCAAAAAACGGCGCAAATCCGACTTGCGTCACGTCGGAAAAATGGGTCGAAAGTCTCCGGCCCGAAATGGGCTAGCAGCGACGTAACGGGATCCGCGCTTGCGCACGTGGTTGACACCGTGCAGCGGCGTCCCCCTCCCCCATATCTCCCCCTCCCCCATATCCCCAAGTGAATCCAGCCCTAACCTTAACCTCTGCAATGCACGCGCAACCGATGGCGTGCATTCATATACCTGCCTAACAGTGTTGCCTTTTACCCCTGCCACCACCCCCCCCCCCACCCCCACAGGAGAAGCGCGCACACAACAATAGGGAGCATGTGAGGACTGGAGGAGGCCCCGCTGATGAGAGGCCACTGACCAAACTCGAGGAAAGGGCCCTGGAACTGGCTGGCGGACCTGACGACCGGGAGGTTGCTGATGCAGAGGTCGGGGGCGTACTAGCAAGTGAGCCACCGACAGCCCGTCCCCATATCCCCCCTCCCCCATAGCACCTGATCACTGCCTGCGTGTCTAACCATAAGAACAAACAAGAAATGTACAGCACAGGAACAGGCCCTTCGGCCCTCCAAGCCAGTGCCGACCATGCTGCCCGACTAAACTACAATCTTCTACACTTCCTGGGTCCGTATCCTTCTATTCCCATCCTATTCATGTATTTGTCAAGATGCCCCTTAAATGTCCCTATCGTCGAGACTTCCGGGTGCGGCGATGACCAGCTGAGTCGCACGTTTCGGCAGCTCCCTGTGAAACGGACTTTTGGGCTCTTGATAGGAGCCCCAACGGCAATTTTAACGGCTGAAAACACCGTGCGGTAAACCAGAAGGGTGTTCCCCCTGGACACGGATGGAAAAAGGAGAGGAAAGTGGCCGGATTGCAGCGGATCCTTTGGAACAACGGCAAGGAAGGCAAGCAGAAACCAAGATGGCGTCGGAAGGTGGCAGTTTCATATGGGGCCCTGAACAACAAGAGTTTTTGAAACGCTGCGTGGAGGAGATAAAAAAGGAAATGAAGAAAGAGTTGTTGGCCCCGATATTACAGGCGATTGAAGGGCTGAAAGAGGAACAAAAGACCCAGGAGCAGGAGCTTCGGGTCGTGAAGGCGAAAGCAGCAGAGAATGAAAACGACATACAGGGCCTGGTGGTGAAGTCGGAGATACAGGAGGCACACCAGAAACGATCTGTGGAGAGGTTGGAGGCACTGGAAAATAACGCAAGGAGGAACAACTTGAGGATTCTTGGCCTTCCTGAAGGTGTGGAGGGGGCGGACGTCGGGGCATATGTGAGCACGATGCTGCACTCGTTAATGGGAGTGGAGGCCCCGACGGGTCCGTTGGAGGTGGAGGGAGCATACCGAGTTATGGTGCGAGGACCGAGAGCAGGAGAAGCTCCCAGAGCCATAGTGGTGAGATTTCTCCATTTTAAGGATAGAGAAATGGTCCTTAGATGGGCGAAGAAAACTCGGTGTAGTAAATGGGAGAACGCGGTGATCCGCGTCTATCAAGATTGGAGTGCGGAGGTGGCGAGAAGGAGGGCGAGCTTTAATCGGGCCAAAGCGGTACTTAACAAAAAAAAGATAAAGTTTGGAATGCTGCAACCGGCAAGACTGTGGGTCACATATCAAGGGAGGCACCACTACTTTGAGACGGCGGATGAAGCGTGGACTTTTATTGTAGAAGAAAAATTGGAATGATTGGACTACGAAAATGAACGTTTGGACAAAGTGGTGGGACGAGTGGGGGGGGGGGCGAAGAGGGATTGTATGATTAATCCTGCGGTATGGTAACTTTTCTTTCTCCCACAGGTGGTGATGGGGGGAGGTGGGGAGGGAGAGGAGATGGGGCGTTGGCCATGGGAGGCGGGGCCGAGGGAGAGGCGCGGGCTTGGTTCCCGCGCTATGATAATTATGGCGGGAATAGAGAAGCAGGAAGGAGGGGGCGCCGCACGGGGCGAGCCGTGATCACGGGGGGAAGCCGAGGTCAGCCAGTTTGCTGACTTCTGGGAGCAACATGGGGGGAGTAATTACGCTAGCGGGGGGTCTAGCGGGGGGGCGGGGGGAGGGGGGAATTACTGGGTTGCTGCTGCTGGGGAAAGGGGGGAGTGGGTGCGGGAAAGGATGGGCGGGGGGGCACCGTCTGGGAGAAATACAGCTGCGTGGGAACTGGGCGAGAAGCTGGAAAAAGATGATGGCTAACCGGCAAGGGGGGGGGGTGGGAAGCCCCCCAACTCGGCTGATCACGTGGAACGTGAGGGGGCTTAACGGGCCGATAAAGAGGGCACGAGTACTCGCACACCTTAAGAAACTTAAAGCAGATGTGGTCATGTTACAGGAAACGCACCTGAAACTGATAGATCAGGTTAGGTTGCGCAAAGGATGGGTAGGGCAGGTGTTCCATTCGGGGCTGGATGCGAAAAACAGGGGGGTGGCTATATTAGTGGGGAAGCGGGTAATGTTCGAGGCAAAGACTATAGTGGCGGATAACGGGGGCAGATACGTGATGGTGAGTGGCAAATTACAGGGAGAGATGGTGGTGTTGGTAAACGTGTATGCCCCGAATTGGGACGATGCCAATTTTATGAGGCGAGTGCTAGGACGCATCCCAGACCTAGAGACCGGAAAGCTGATAATGGGGGGAGACTTTAACACGGTGTTGGAACCAAGGCTGGATAGGTCGAAGTCCAGGACTGGTAGGAGGCCGGCAGCAGCCAAGGTGCTTAAGGATTTTATGGAGCAGATGGGAGGGGTGGACCCGTGGAGATTCAGTAGACCTAGGAGTAAGGAGTTCTCGTTTTTCTCCTATGTCCATAAAGTCTATTCACGCATAGACTTTTTTGTGTTGGGTAGGGCATTGATCCCGAGGGTGAGGGGAACGGAATATACGGCTATAGCCATTTCGGATCATGCCCCACACTGGGTAGACTTGGAGATAGGGGAGGAAACAAGAGGGCGTCCACCCTGGAGAATGGATATGGGACTAATGGCGGATGAGGGGGTGTGCTTAAGGGTGAGGGGATGCATTGAAAAGTACTTGGAACTCAATGACAATGGGGAGGTTCAGGTGGGAGTGGTCTGGGAGGCGTTGAAGGCGGTGGTTAGGGGGGAGCTGATATCAATAAGGACACATAAAGGGAAGCAGGAGAGTAAGGAACGGGAGCGGTTGTTGCAAGAACTTTTGAGGGTGGACAGACAGTATGCGGAAGCACCGGAGGAGGGACTGTATAGGGAAAGGCAAAGGCTGCATGTGGAATTTGACTTGCTGACCACAGGCACTGCAGAGGCACAATGGAGGAAGGCGCAGGGTGTACAGTATGAATATGGAGAGAAGGCGAGCAGATTGCTGGCACACCAATTGAGGAAAAGGGGAGCAGCGAGGGAAATAGGGGGGGTGAGAGACGAAGACGGAGAGACGGAGCGGGGAGCGGAGAGAGTGAATGAAGTGTTTAAGACATTTTATAAAAAATTGTATGAAGCTCAACCCCCGGATGGGAGGGAGAGAATGATGGAGTTTTTGGATCGGCTGGAAATTCCCAAGGTGGAAGAGCAGGAAAGGATGGGTTTGGGAGCACAGATCACGGTAGAAGAAGTGGTGAAAGGAATTAGGAACATGCAGACGGGAAAGGCCCCGGGACCGGACGGATTCCCAGTTGAATTTTACAGAAAATATTTGGACTTGCTCGCCCTGCTACTGACGAGGACCTTCAACGAGGCAAAGGAAAGGGGACAACTGCCCCCGACTATGTCAGAAGCAACGATATCGCTTCTTTTAAAGAAGGAAAAGGATCCGCTACAATGCGGGTCCTACAGACCAATCTCCCTCCTCAATGTAGATGCCAAGGTCTTGGCCAAGGTAATGGCAATGAGAATAGAGGAATGTGTCCCGGGGGTGGTTCATGAGGACCAAACTGGGTTTGTGAAGGGGAGACAGCTGAACACGAACATACGGAGGTTGTTAGGGGTAATGATGATGGCCCCACCAGAGGGTGAAACGGAGATAGTAGTGGCGATGGATGCCGAGAAAGCATTTGATAGAGTGGAGTGGGATTATCTGTGGGAGGTGTTGAGGAGATTTGGGTTCGGAGAGGGGTATGTTAGATGGGTGCAGATAGGGCCCCAGTGGCGAGTGTGGTCACGAATGGACGGGGATCGGCATATTTTCGGCTCCATAGAGGGACAAGGCAGGGATGTCCTCTGTCCCCATTACTGTTTGCACTGGCGATTGAGCCCCTGGCGATAGCGCTGAGAGGTTCCAAGGGATGGAGGGGAATACTTAGGGGAGGAGAAGAACACCGGGTATCTTTATATGCGGATGATCTGCTACTATATGTGGCGGATCCAGCGGAGGGGATGCCAGAAATAATGCGGATACTTGGGGAGTTTGGGGATTTTTCAGGGTATAAATTGAACATGGGAAAGAGTGAGCTGTTTGTGGTGCATCCAGGGGAGCAGAGTAGAGAAATAGAAGACCTACCGTTGAGGAAGGTAACAAGAGACTTTCGTTACCTGGGGATCCAGATAGCTAAGAATTGGGGCACATTGCACAGGCTAAATTTGACGCGGTTGGTGGAACAGATGGAGGAAGATTTCAAGAGATGGGATATGGTAGCATTGTCAATGGCAGGGAGGGTGCAGGCAGTTAAGATGGTGGTCCTCCCGAGATTCCTTTTTGTGTTTCAGTGTCTCCCGGTGGTGATCACGAAGGCTTTTTTCAAAAGGATAGAAAAGAGTATCATGGGTTTTGTTTGGGCCGGGAAGACTCCGAGTGTGAGGAAGGGATTCTTACAGCGTAGTAGGGATAGGGGGGGGCTGGCACTACCGAGCCTAAGTGAGTATTATTGGGCCGCTAATATTTCAATGGTGAGTAAGTGGATGGGAGAGGAGGAAGGAGCGGCGTGGAAGAGATTAGAGAGGGCGTCCTGTAGGGGGACCAGCCTGCAGGCTATGGTGACAGCCCCATTGCCGTTCTCACCAAGGAACTATACCACGAGTCCGGTGGTGGTAGCTACACTGAAGATTTGGGGACAGTGGAGACGACATAGGGGAAAGACCGGAGCACTGGGGGGGTCCCCGATAAGAAACAACCATAGGTTTGCCCCGGGGGAAATGGATGGGGGATATGGAATGTGGCAAAGAGCAGGTATAACGCAATTGAAAGATCTATTTGTGGATGGGAAGTTTGCGAGTCTGGGAGCGCTGACCGAGAAATATGGGTTGCCCCAAGGGAATGCATTCAGGTACATGCAATTGAGGGCTTTTGCGAGGCAGCAGGTGAGGGAATTCCCGCAGCTCCCGACACAAGAGGTGCAGGACAGAGTCATCTCAAAGAAATGGGTGGGGACGGTAAGGTGTCGGATATATATAGGGAAATGAGAGACGAAGGGGAGACTATGATGGACGAACTAAAAGGGAAATGGGAAGAAGAGCTAGGGGAGGAGATTGAGGAGGGGATGTGGGCAGATGCCCTAAACAGGGTAAACTCGTCGTCCTCGTGCGCCAGGCTAAGCCTGATTCAGTTTAAGGTATTACACAGGGCACATATGACTGGAACACGGCTCAGTAAATTTTTTGGGGTGGAGGATAGGTGTGCGAGGTGCTCGAGAAGCCCAGCGAATCATACCCATATGTTTTGGTCATGCCCGGCACTACAGGGGTTTTGGATGGGGGTGACAAAGGTGCTTTCGAAAGTAGTAGGAGTCCGGGTCGAACCAGGCTGGGGGTTGGCTATATTTGGGGTTGCACAAGAGCCGGGAGTGCAGGAGGCGAAAGAGGCCGATGTTTTGGCCTTTGCGTCCCTAGTAGCCCGGCGCAGAATATTGCTAATGTGGAAAGAAGCCAAGCCCCCGGGGGTGGAGACCTGGATAAATGATATGGCGGGGTTCATAAAGTTAGAGCGGATTAAGTTCGTCCTAAGGGGGTCGGCTCAAGGGTTTACTAGGCGGTGGCAACCGTTCGTCGAATATCTTGCGGAAAGATAGATAGGGGAGAACAAAGAAGGCAGCAGCAGCGGCCCAGGACTTGGGGGGGGGGGGGGGTGTGGCCTGAGACAAGGCAGTTGCCAATTAGGGCTAGTTTTTATTTTTTGTTATTTAATATTTATTTATTTGTTGTTGTTTTTGTTTAAATTTAAAAAAGGTCATTATTATCTGTATTGTTACAATGTTGTGTAAAGGATGCACAATGTACTGTGTTGGTTGACCAAAAATTTTCAATAAAATATTATTTAAAAAAAAAAAAATGTCCCTATCGTCCCTGCTTCCACCACCTCCTCCGGTAGCGAGTTCCAGGCACCCACTACCCTCTGCGTAAAAAACTTGCCTCGTACATCTACTCTAAACCTTGCCCCTCTCACCTTAAACCTATGCCCCCTAGTAATTGACCCCTCTACCCTGGGGGAAAGCCTCTGACTATCCACCCTGTCTATGCCCCTCATAATTTTGTATACCTCTATCAGGTCTCCCCTCAACCTCCTTCGTTCCAGTGAGAACAAACCGAGTTTATTCAACCGCTCCTCATAGCTAATGCCCTCCATACCAGGCAACATTCTGGTAAATCTCTTCTGCACCCTCTCTAAAGCCTCCACATCCTTCTGGTAGTGTGGCGACCAGAATTGAACACTATACTCCAAGTGTGGCCTAACTAAGGTTTTATACAGCTGCAACATGACTTGCCAATTCTTATACTCAATGCCCAGGCCAATGAAGGCAAGCATGCCGTATGCCTTCTTGACTACCTTCTCCACCTGTGTTGCCCCTTTCAATGACCTGTGGACCTGTACTCCTAGATCTCTTTGACTTTCAATACTCTTGAGGGTTCTACCATTCACTGTATATTCCCTACCTGCAATAGACCTTCCAAAATGCATTACCTCACATTTGTCCGGATTAAACTCCATCTGCCATCTCTCCGCCCAAGTCTCCACACAATCTAAATCCTGCTGTAGCCTCCGACAGTCCTCATCGCTATCCGCAATTCCACCAACCTTTGTGTCGTCTGCAAACTTACTAATCAGACCAGTTACATTTTCCTCCAAATCATTTATATATACTACAAAGAGCAAAGGTCCCAGCACTGATCCCTGTGGAACACCACTGGTCACAGCCCTCCAATTAGAAAAGCATCCCTCTCGACTTCTGGGTGCGGCGATGACCAGCTGAGTCGCACGTTTCGGCAGCTCCCTGTGAAACGGACTTTTGGGCTCTTGATAGGAGCCCCAACGGCAATTTTGACGGCTAAAAACACTGTGCGGTAAACCAGAAGGGAATCCCCCCTGGATACGGATGAAAAAAGGAGGAGAGAGTGGCCAGATTGCAGTGGATCCTTTAGAACAGCGGCAAGGAAGGCAAGCAAAAACCAAGATGGCGTCGGAAGGTGGCAGTTTAACATGGGGCCCTGAACAACAAGAGTTCTTGAAATGCTGTGTGGAAGAGATCAAAAAGGAAATGAAGAAAGAGCTGTTGGCCCCGATACTACAGGCGATTGAAGGGCTAAAGGAGGAACAAAAGACCCAGGAGCGGGAACTTCGGGTCGTGAAGGCAAAGGCAGCCGAGAATGAGGACGATATACAGGGCCTGGTGGTGAAGACGGAGACGCAGGAGGCACATCAGAAACGATGTGTGGAAAGGTTGGAGGCACTGGAAAACAACGCAAGGAGGAACAACCTGAGGATTCTTGGTCTTCCTGAAGGTGTGGAGGGAGCGGACGTCGGGGCATATGTGAGCACGATGCTGCACTCGTTAATGGGAGCGGAGGCCCCGGCGGGTCCGTTGGAGGTGGAGGGAGCATACCGAGTGATGGCGCGAGGACCGAGAGCAGGGGAAATTCCCGGAGCCATAGTGGTGAGATTCCTCCGTTTTAAGAATAGAGAAATGGTCCTTAGATGGGCGAAGAAAACTCGGAGCAGTAAATGGGAGAACGCGGTGATCCGCGTTTATCAAGACTGGAGTGCGGAGGTGGCGAGAAGGAGGGCGAGCTTTAATCGGGCCAAGGCGGTGCTTCATAAAAAGAAGATAAAATTTGGAATGCTGCAACCGGCAAGACTGTGGGTCACATATCGAGGGAGGCACCACTACTTTGAGACGGCGGATGAAGCGTGGACTTTTATTGTGGAAGAAAAACTGGAATGAGCGGGTTATTAAAAAGAACGTTTGAACAAAGTGGTGGGGCGAATGTGGGGGGCAAAGAGGGGTTTTATGTACTAATCCTGCGATGTGGTAACTTTTCTCTCTCCCACAGGTGGTGATGGGGGGAGGAGGGGAGGTGGAGGAGATGGGGCGTTGGCCATTGGGGGCGGGGCCAAGGGAGAAGCGCGGGCTTGGTTCCCGCGCTATGATAATCATGGCGGGAATAGAGAAGCAGGAAGGAGGGGGCGTCGCACGGTGCGAGCCGAGGTCACGCGGGGAAGCCGAGGTCAGCCAGAGTTTGCTGACTTCTGGGAGCAACATGGGGGGAGTAATTACGCTAGCGGGGGATCTAGCGGGGGGGGGGTGGGAGGGGGGAATTACTGGGTTGCTGCTGCTGGGGAGAGGGGGGAGCTGGTATGGGAGAGGATGGGCGGGGGGGCACCGCCTGGGGGAGGTACAGCTGCGTGGGAACCGGGTGAGGAGCTGGAAAAAGGTGATGGCTAATCGACAAGGGGGGGGTGGTAGGAAGCCCCCCAACTCGGCTGATCACGTGGAACGTGAGAGGGCTGAACGGGCCGATAAAGAGGGCACGGGTACTCGCACACCTTAAGGCAGATGTGGTTATGTTACAGGAAACGCACCTGAAACTGATAGACCAGGTTAGGCTACGCAAAGGATGGGTGGGGCAGGTGTTCCATTCGGGGCTAGATGCGAAAAACAGGGGGGTGGCTATATTAGTGGGGAAGCGGGTAATGTTCGAGGCAAAGACTATAGTGGCGGATAACGGGGGCAGATACGTGATGGTGAGTGGCAAACTACAGGGGGAGACGGTGGTTTTGGTAAACGTATATGCCCCGAACTGGGATGATGCCAATTTTATGAGGCGGATGCTAGGACGCATTCCGGACCTAGAGATGGGAAAGCTGATAATGGGGGGAGATTTTAATACGGTGTTGGAACCAGGGCTGGATAGGTCGAAGTCCAGGACTGGAAGGAGGCCGGCAGCAGCCAAGGTACTTAAAGATTTTATGGAGCAGATGGGAGGTGTAGACCCGTGGAGATTTAGCAGACCTAGGAGTAAGGAGTTCTCGTTTTTCTCCTATGTCCATAAAGTCTACTCGCGAATAGACTTTTTTGTGCTGGGTAGGGCATTGATCCCGAAGGTGAGGGGAACGGAGTATACGGCTATAGCCATTTCGGATCACTGGGTGGACTTGGAGATAGGGGAGGAAACAGGAGGGCGCCCACCCTGGAGAATGGACATGGGACTAATGGCAGATGAGGGGGTGTGTCTAAGGGTGAGGGGGTGCATTGAAAAGTACTTGGAACTCAATGATAATGGGGAGGTCCAGGTGGGAGTGGTCTGGGAGGCGTTGAAGGCGGTGGTTAGAGGGGAGCTGATATCAATAAGGGCACATAAAGGGAAGCAGGAGAGTAAGGAACGGGAGCGGTTGCTGCAAGAACTTTTGAGGGTGGACTGACAATATGCGGAAGCACCGGAGGAGGGACTGTACAGGGAAAGGCAAAGGCTACATGTAGAATTTGACTTGCTGACTACAGGCACTGCAGAGGCACAATGGAGGAAGGCACAGGGTGTACAGTACAAATATGGGGAGAAGGCGAGCAGGTTGCTGGCACACCAATTGAGGAAAAGGGGAGCAGCGAGGGAAATAGGGGGAGTGAGGGATGAGGAAGGAGAGATGGAGCGGGGAGCGGAGAGAGTGAATGGAGTGTTCAAGACATTTTATAAAAAATTATATGAAGCTCAACCCCCGGATGGGAGGGAGAGAATGATGGGCTTCTTGGATCAGCTGGAATTTCCCAAGGTGGAAGAGCAGGAAAGGGTGGGACTGGGAGCACAGATCGAGGTAGAAGAAGTGGTGAAAGGAATTAGGAGCATGCAGGCGGGAAAGGCCCCGGGACCGGATGGATTCCAGTCGAATTCTATAGAAAATATGTGGACTTACTCGCCCCGGTACTGACGAGGACCTTTAATGAGGCAAAGGAAAGGGGACAACTGCCCCCGACAATGTCTGAAGCAACGATATCGCTTCTCTTAAAGAAGGAAAAGGACCCGCTACAATGCGGGTCCTATAGACCTATTTCCCTCCTAAATGTAGATGCCAAGGTCCTGGCCAAGGTAATGGCAATGAGAATAGAGGAATGTGTCCCGGGGGTGGTCCACGAGGACCAAACTGGTTTTGTGAAGGGGAGACAGCTGAACACGAATATACGGAGGTTGTTAGGGGTAATGATGATGGCCCCACCAGAGGGAGAAACGGAGATAGTAGTGGCGATGGATGCCGAGAAAGCATTTGATAGAGTGGAGTGGGATTATTTGTGGGAGGTGTTGAGGAGATTTGGTTTTGGAGAGGGGTATGTTAGATGGGTGCAGCTGTTGTATAGGGCCCCAGTGGCGAGCGTGGTCACGAATGGACGGGGATCTGCATATTTTCGGCTCCATAGAGGGACAAGGCAGGGATGCCCTCTGTCCCCATTATTGTTTGCACTGGCGATTGAGCCCCTGGCGATTGCGTTGAGGGGTTCCAAGAAGTGGAGGGGAGTACTTAGGGGAGGAGAAGAGCACCGGGTATCTTTGTATGCGGACGATTTGCTACTATACGTGGCGGACCCGGCGGAGGGGATGCCAGAAATAATGCGGATACTTGGGGAGTTTGGGGATTTTTCAGGGTATAAATTGAACATGGGGAAAAGTGAGTTGTTTGTGGTGCATCCAGGGGAGCAGAGTAGAGAAATAGAGGACCTACCGTTGAGGAAGGTAACAAGGGACTTTCGTTACCTGGGGATCCAGATAGCTAAGAATTGGGGCACATTGCATAGGTTAAATTTAACGCGGTTGGTGGAACAGATGGAGGAGGATTTCAAGAGATGGGATATGGTATCCCTGTCAATGGCAGGGAGGGTGCAGGCGGTTAAGATGGTGGTCCTCCCGAGATTCCTCTTTGTGTTTCAGTGCCTCCCGGTGGTGATCACGAAGGCTTTTTTAAAAAGGATTGAAAAGAGCATCATGGGTTTTGTGTGGGCCGGGAAGACCCCGAGAGTGAGGAAGGGATTCTTACAGAGTAGCAGGGATAGGGGGGGGCTGGCACTACCGAGCCTAAGTGAGTATTATTGGGCCGCTAATATTTCAATGGTGAGTAAGTGGATGGGAGAGGAGGAGGGAGCGGCGTGGAAGAGATTAGAGAGGGCGTCCTGTAGGGGGACTAGCCTACAGGCTATGGTGACAGCCCCATTGCCGTTCTCACCGAGGAACTACACCACAAGCCCGGTGGTGGTGGCTACACTGAAGATTTGGGGACAGTGGAGACGGCATAGGGGAAAGACTGGAGCCTTGGGGGGGGTCCCCGATAAGAAACAACCATAGGTTTGCCCCGGGGGGAATGGATGGGGGATATGGAATGTGGCAAAGAGCAGGAATAACGCAACTGAAAGATCTGTTTGTGGATGGGAAGTTCGCGAGTCTGGGAGCGCTGACCGAGAAATATGGGTTGCCCCAAGGGAATGCATTCAGGTATATGCAACTGAGGGCTTTTGCGAGGCAACAGGCGAGGGAATTCCCGCAGCTCCCGACACAAGAGGTGCAGGACAGAGTGATCTCAAAGACATGGGTGGGGGATGGTAAGGTTCAGATATATATAGGGAAATGAGGGACGAAGGGGAGACTATGGTAGATGAACTAAAAGGGAAATGGGAAGAAGAGCTGGGGGAGGAGATCGAGGAGGGGCTGTGGGCAGATGCCCTAAGCAGGGTAAACTCGTCGTCCTCGTGTGCCAGGCTAAGCCTGATTCAGTTTAAGGTATTACACAGGGCACATATGACTGGAGCACGGCTCAGTAAATTTTTTGGGGTGGAGGATAGGTGTGCGAGGTGCTCGGGAAGCCCAGCGAATCATACCCATATGTTTTGGTCATGCCCGGCACTACAGGGGTTTTGGATGGGGGTGACAAAGGTGCTTTCAAAAGTAGTAGGAGTCCGGGTCGAACCAAGCTGGGGGTTGCACAAGAGCCGGGAGTGCAGGAGGCGAGAGAGGCCGATGTTTTGGCCTTTGCGTCCCTAGTAGCCCGGCGCAGGATATTGCTAATGTGGAAAGAAGCCAAGCCCCCGGGGGTGGAGACCTGGATAAATGACATGGCGGGGTTTATAAAGCTAGAGCGGATTAAGTTCGTCCTAAGGGGGTCGGCTCAAGGGTTCACCAGGCGGTGGCAACCGTTCGTCGAATACCTCGCAGAAAGATAGACGGAATGGGAAAAAGAAGGCAGCAGCAGCAGCCCAGGATCGGGGGGGGGGGGGGGGGGGGAGGGAGGGGTGGGGGGGGGGAGGGGAGGAGGAACCAGAAGGACTCTCAGGGTTGTTAATATATACTGTATAGTATGTATAGGTCGTTGCTACAGATAATTATATATTGGACTGTTAAATTATATTTTTGGAGAGTGTTACTTGTGACAAGGCAGTTGCCAATTAGGGCTAGTTTTCATTTTTGTTATTTATTATTTATTCATTTTTTGTTTATAAAATAGGTCATTGTTATTTGTGTTGTTAT
The DNA here is from genome assembly GCF_047496885.1 of Scyliorhinus torazame. Classification (NCBI taxonomy): domain Eukaryota; kingdom Metazoa; phylum Chordata; class Chondrichthyes; order Carcharhiniformes; family Scyliorhinidae; genus Scyliorhinus; species Scyliorhinus torazame. The sequence goes on from NC_092709.1 coordinate 227,814,999, forward strand.
AATATTGTGTAAAGGATGCACAATGTACTGTGTTGGTTGACCAAAAATTTTCAATAAAATATTTAATAAAAAAAAAGAAAAGCATCCCTCCATTGATACTCTCTGCCTTCTATGGCCTAGCCAGTTTTGTATCCACCTTGCCAGCTCACCCCTGATCCTGTGTGACTTCACCTTTTGTATTAGTCTACCATGAGGGACCTTGTCAAAGGCCTTACTGAAGTCCATATAGACAACATCCACTGCCCTACCTGCATCAATCATCTTAGTGACCTCCTCGAAAAACTCTATCAAGTTAGTGAGACACGACCTCCCCTTCACAAAACCGTGCTGCCTCTCACTAATACGTCCATTTGCTTCCAAATGGGAGTAGATCCTGTCTCGAAGAATTCTCTCCAGTAATTTCCCTACCACTGAAGTAAGGCTCACCGGCCTGTAGTTCCCGGGATTATCCTTGCTACCCTTCTTAAACAGAGGAACAACATTGGCTATTCTCCAGTCCTCCGGGACATCCCCTGAAGACAGCGAGGATCCAAAGATTTCTGTCAAGGCCTCAGCAATTTCCTCTCCAGCCTCCTTCAGTATTCTGGGGTAGATCCCATCAGGCCCTGGGGACTTATCTACCTTAATATTTTTTAAGACACCCAACACCTCGTCTTTTTGGATCTCAATGTGACCCAGGCTATCTACACCCCCTTCTCCAGACTCAACATCTACCAATTCCTTCTCTTTGGTGAATACTGATGCAAAGTATTCATTTAGTACCTCGCCCATTTCCTCTGGCTCCACACATAGATTCCCTTGCCTATCCTTCAGTGGGCCAACCCTTTCCCTGGCTACCCTCTTGCTTTTTATGTACGTGTAAAAAGCCTTGGGATTTTCCTTAACCCTATTTGCCAATGACTTTTCGTGACCCCTTCTAGCCCTCCTGACTCCTCGCTTAAGTTCCTTCCTACTTTCCTTATATTCCACGCAGGCTTCGTCTGTTCCCAGCCTTTTAGCCCTGACAAATGCCTCCTTTTTCTTTTTGACGAGGCCTACAATATCACTCGTCATCCAAGGTTCCCGAAAATTGCCGTATTTATCCTTCTTCCTCACAGGAACATGCCGGTCCTGTATTCCTTTCAACTGCCACTTGAAAGCCTCCCACATGTCAGATGTTGATTTGCCCTCAAACATCCGCCCCCAATCTATGTTCTTCAGTTCCCGCCTAATATTGTTATAATTAGCCTTCCCCCAATTTAGCACATTCATCCTCGGACCACTCTTATCCTTGTCTACCAGTACTTTAAAACTTACTGAATTGTGGTCACTGTTACCGAAATGCTCCCCTACTGAAACATCAACCACCTGGCCGGGCTCATTCCCCAATACCAGGTCCAGTACCGCCCCTTCCCTAGTTGGACTGTCTACATATTGTTTTAAGAAGCCCTCCTGGATGCTCCTTACAAACTCCGCCCCGTCTAAGCCCCTGGCACTAAGTGAGTCCCAGTCAATATTGGGGAAGTTGAAGTCTCCCATCACCACAACCCTGTTGTTTTTACTCTTTTCCAAAATCTGTCTACCTATCTGCTCCTCTATCTCCCGCTGGCTGTTGGGAGGCCTGTAGTATACCCCCAACATTGTGACTGCACCCTTCTTATTCCTGATCTCTACCCATATAGCCTCACTGCCCTCTGAGGTGTCCTCTCGCAGTATAGCTGTGATATTCTCCCGAACAAGTAGCGCAACTCCGCCTCCCTTTTACATCCCCCTCTATCCCGCCTGAAACATCTAAATCCTGGAACGTTTAGCTGCCAATCCTGCCCTTCCCTCAACCAGGTCTCTGTAATGGCAACAACATCATAGTTCCAAGTACTAATCCAAGCTCTAAGTTCATCTGCCTTACCCGTAATACTCCTTGCATTAAAACATATGCACTTCAGGCCACCAGACCCGCTGTGTTCAGCAACTTCTCCCTGTCTGCTCTGCCTCAGAGCCACACTGTCCCTATTCCCTAGTTCTCCCTCAATGCTCTCACCTTCTGACCTATTGCTCCCGTGCCCACCCCCCTGCCATACTAGTTTAAACCCTCCCGTGTGGCACTAGCAAACCTCGCGGCCAGGATATTTATGCCTCTCCGGTTTAGATGCAACCCGTCCTTCTTATACAGGTCACACCTGCCCCGGAAGAGCTCCCAGTGGTCCAGATAATGGAAACCCTCCCTCCTACACCAGCTGTTTAGCCACGTGTTTAGCTGCTCTATCTTCCTATTTCTAGCCTCACTGGCACGTGGCACAGGGAGTAATCCCGAGATTACAACCCTCGAGGTCCTGTCTTTTAACTTTCTGCCTAGCTCCCTGAACTCCTGCTGCAGGACCTCATGCCCCTTCCTGCCTATGTCGTTAGTACCAATATGTACAACGACCTCTGCCTGTTTGCCCTCCCCCTTCAGGATGCCCTCTACCCGTTCGGAGACATCCTGGACCCTGGCACCAGGGAGGCAACATACCATCCTGGAGTCTCTTTCACGTCCACAGAAGCGCCTATCTGTGCCCCTGACTATAGAGTCCTCTATTACTATTACTCTTCTGCGCTTTGACCCTCCCTTCTGAACATCAGAGCCAGCCGTGGTGCCACTGCTCTGGCTGCTGCTGTTTTCCCCTGATAGGCTATCCCCCCCGACAGTATCCAAAGGGTATATCTGTTCGAGAGGGGGACAACCACAGGGGATTCCTGCACTGACTGCCTGCCCTTTCTGGTGGTCACCCATTTCTCTGCCTGCACCTTGGGTGTGACCACATTTACATAACTGCGATCTATGACGCTTTCCGCCACCTGTATGCTCCTAAGTGCATCCAATTGCTGCTCCAACCGAACCATGCGTTCTGTGAGGAGCTCCAGTTGGGTGCACTTTCTGCAGATGAAGCCATCCGGGACGCTGGAAGCCTCCCGGACCTGCCACATCTCACAGTCAGAGCACAGCACCCCTCTAACTGACATTGCGTCAATTAATTAAAATTAAAATTAAATTTTTTTTTTTTATTTAATATTTTTTTAAAATTTCAAAGTTACTGTTAACTATCTGTTTCCTAGCACTAGATTTCTAATAGAAATGCGAAAGCTAAATATAGTACTCTCCGATCTCTGGCTTAGATATCCCTCTAAATTATAATTAAGTTATTATGTTTACTTAGTTACCAATGTTCAAATTTTTTTTAAATTTAGTGTAGAATCCCAACCAGCCACTCAGGCCACAGCTTTTCTGTGATGTCACTTCAGTTTCCTCCCGACACACACAATTTGAAAAAGGTATAAAAGTAAAAATGAGTAAAAATCACTTACTTACCTTCTTACCTTCTGAGTGTCTTAGATGTTCTCAGGTTCTCTCGCTGACAGAGACTGCTTCTCCACCTCCGAACCTTGACCTGCACAATGCTAATAATATAATAATAATATAATATGGCACTTACCTCACACCAATGGGTCTTATTATTAGGTTAGAGGAGGAGGGTGGGTGGGAGACACTACACGTGTCGTGTCTCGGGTTTCCTCTCCACCAGAATTTATTGGTTGGGGGGGGGGCCTTCCCAGAAGTCCACGGGGCGAACTTCCGGTTCCCGCCTTATATAAAAAAAACAGAAAAGAAGAACAGACACGGGACCAGGTAAGGGTTTTTAAAGTCACTACTCACCTCCCAGAAGGCCCCTGCGCACCGCTGCCGCCGAAATCCAAAGGGCTGCTCCTGCAAAGGTAAGGGTTTTTAAAGTCACTACTCACCTCCCAGAAGGCCCCTGCGCACCGCTGGAGGGCGCCCCCAGAGAGGTCCAGGCACCTGAAACGCATCTTCAGCACGCCAAAGCACCTCTCTATCACTCCCCTTGTCGCTACATGGGCATCATTGTAGCGGTTCTCTGCCTCATTGCGTGGACTCCGTATAGGCGTCATCAGCCACGATCGCAATGGGTAGCCCCTGTCGCCCAGCAACCAGCCCCTCAGCCGGGGATGGCATCCCTCGTACATGCTGGGGATGGATGACCGCGACAACACGTATGAGTCGTGTACACTGCCTGGGTAACGAGCGCAGACTTGCAGGATCATCATGCGGTGGTCGCAGACCACCTGTACGCTCATCGAATAGGTCCCCTTCCTATTGGTGAACACGGCCCTGTTATCTGCAGGTGGCCGCACGGCGACGTGCATCCCATCAATCGCGCCCTGGACCATGGGGAACCCGGCCACGGCAGAGAAGCCCACGGCCCGGGCATCTTGGCTGGCCCGGTCCACAGGAAAGCGGATGTAGCGGTGCGCCATGGCATATAGGGCATCTGTCACTGCCCCGATGCACCGATGTCTGCGATATGCCGGACAGGTCCCCACTCGGTGCCTGGAATGACCCCGTTGCATAAAGGTTCAGGGCCACCGTAACCTTGACGGACACGGGGAGAGGGTGTCCCCCGCCAGTGCCACGCGGTGACAGTTGTGCCAGCAGGTGGCAGATGTGTGCCACGGTTTCCCGCCTCATCCGGAGTCTCCTGCATTCCCGGACCGTGAGGTCCTGGTATGACTGCCGGGGCCGGTACACACGGGGCGCCCTCGGGTGCCTCCGTTGCCGTGGGGCCGCGACGTCCTCCTCCCCCTCCTTGTCCTGTCGGTCAGGTGTCCCTCCAGCCTGGGCGGCTGCCGCCTGCCCCTCTGCGGCAGCCTGCGCCGCCTCTCTAGCACGCTCCTCCTCCTCATCCAGGGCAACATGGACATTAGCGGCTGCCGCCACGGCGGCGAACATCGCTGGATGATCGGAAAACATGACGGCCTGGTTTGGGGGGGGGGGGGGGGGGAAACGACGACATGTCATCATTGCCCATACCCCCTCCTTCCCCCAGCCAGGTGGCATGGACCGCATGGGTCCAACTGTTGGAGGCTGGCACTTGGCCAGGTGGACCAACTCACTTGCCCTCGCACCCCCCCCTCCCCGACACGGACCCCCCCAACCTCCTCCCCGGCACGGACACCCCCCCCAACCTCCTCCCCTGCACGAACCCCCCCAAACCCCTCCCCGGCACGGACCCCCCCCCCAACCTCCTCCCCGGCACGGACCCCCCCCCAACCTCCTCCCCGGCACAGACCCCAACCTCCTCCCCGGCACGGATCCCCCCCAACCTCCTCCCCGGCACGGACCCCAATCTCCTCCCCGGCACGGACCCCCCCCCAGCCTCCTCCCCGGCACGGACCCCAACCTCCTCCCTGGCACGGACCCCCCCATCCCCCTCCCCGGCACGGACCCCCCACAACCTCCTCCCCGGCACGGATCCCCCCAACCTCCTCCCCGGCACGGACCCCCCCCCAACCTCCTCCCCGGCACGGACCCCAACCTCCTCCCCGCACGGATCCCCCTCCCCGGCACGGACCCCCCCCCCCAACCTCCTCCCCGGCACGGACCCCCCCAACCTCTTCCCCGGCACTGACCCCCCATCCCCCTCCCCGGCACGGACCCCCCATCCCCCTCCCCGGCACGGACCCCCCCCAACCTCCTCCCCGGCACAGACCCCAACCTCCTCCCCGGCACGGACCCCCCCCAACCTCCTCCCCAGCACGGACCCCAACCTCCTCCCCGGCACGGACCCCCCCCATCCCCCTCCCCGGCACGGACCCCACCCAACCTCCTCCCCGGCACGGACCCCCCCAACCTCCTCCCCGGCACGGACCCCAACCTCCTCCCCGGCACGGACCCCCCACCCCCCTCCCCGGCACGGACCCCCCACCCCCCTCCCCGGCACGGACCCCCCATCCCCCTCCCCGGCACGGACCACCCCCAAACCTCCTCCCCCGGCACGGACCCCCAATCCCGCTCCCCGGCACGGACCCCCCCATCCCCCTCCCCGGCACGGACCCCCCCCAACCTCCTACCCGGCACGGACCCCCCATCCCCCTCCCCGGCACGGACTCCCCCCAACCTCCTCCCCGGCACGGACCCCCCATCCCCCTCCCCGGCACGGACCCCCCCAACCTCCTCCCCGGCACGGACCCTCCTCCAGGCACTCCCCCGGAGCCCAGCCCACTCTAACCCCCCCCCCCCCCCCCCGCCGCACACACACACACACAACCCGAGACACACCTCTCCCCACACATTCAGACTGCGGCCACGCCATCGCCTGCCCAGAGCCAACCCCCCAGGCCGTCACTCACCTCCACGCTGGTCGGCGTGAACCTGGAGCACAGGGTCACGCCGATGAAAAGGAGGTTTGATTTACGTCAACGTGAATGGTCATCACGCCGACGGGACTTCGGCCCATCCGGAAGGGAGAATATCGGCAGGCCGAAAATCGGCTGCCTTGCGCAGACCCGTGCCATTCTCTGAAGTCAGCGGCGCCATTAACGGCCCGCCGACTTTTCTCCCTTCGGAGACTTCGGCAACCGGCGGGGGCGGGATTCACGGCGGCCAACGGCCATTCTCCGACCCTCTGGGGGGTCGGAGAATGACGCCCCTGTTTTGATACATATTTGTAATAAAATACATTTAAAAAAAACAATGTGCTACCATGAAATGTGGACCAGGGTAGTTCCCAATTAGACCAAAAAGTCGAAGAGCAACAGGAGAGTATGGCAGGAGATGAACAACAATCTTTCCACACGACATGGAACAGCTTATATCCCGAAATACAGGAATGAGGATGAATACATAGGTGAAACCCACATTCGACCCCCTAATATGTGACAGACCAAAAGAGAAATTCTAATTGATTGGACTCCATATGCCCCTACCTTAATGCAGAACCAGAAAGCAGCCTGACAGGGCTGCCCACTCCATTTAAAACAACCCAGATGTGGGAGAAACCCCTTCCAGAAGCCAACCGTTCTATCATCCCGGTCCAGACAAACTGGCCCAGGGTCGGAAGAAGATTAACATCATGTTACAGTACCCACGCGTGGAGCGTGGAAGCAGTAATTGGGACAGTCCAGTTGTGCACAAGCTGGAATCATCGCAGGAGGCCAAAATCAAATTACAGTCCACCAATCTCCTGTAAATCATCTTGACAATAAGTTACAAAGATGACAGGGAAGAGTTCAACTTGACAAAAGCACCTTACAATGCTGCCAACTAGCACATTTTTTCTGTATTTTATATTTTGTATTTCGTACGAAAATCTGCTTAAATACAGCAATACAATTTGTCGCGTGGAAATACGGAATCTACAGGAGCCCTTGGTCAAATCCCACACACCGCACTGAACATGAGTAATTTAAGCGAGAGTTTTTAGGGGGGGGGGGGAAGAAAAAAAAATTCAGAGGGTGCTCCCTGTAAAAGGCTGGCTGGATTTATGGTGGGGTGGGGGGGGGGGGGGGGGTTGGAAGAAGAGCTGATTGACAAGTGAATGCATTCCTCCCGGAACATTTCGCTACTCGGCGGTCTCAGTAATGGCTGGTTTCCTTGGTGACGCCTGCTGCTGGAAAACGGAAGGTCCACCCTGCGGCCCTGCCCCCTCTTATTCCCCCCCCCCCCCCATATACAGAGCATGTATATGATCCTACGCGCAGTCTGACATCAAGGTGCCAGTACAACCCTTTATTGGGGTAAAAAAAATCACGTCGAGGGTCAACTACACAATCACACATGTAGAATATTTACATCACCAAAGGCCTTACAGTATTGGAAATTGTATGGTGTGATATGATGCAATTTTAAAATGTTTGGTATTTGTTAGGGAAGTAGCCTTTGGTTCTATTGTGCTCTCTGGGAATCAGGAACCCATCCTTAATCGTTTAAAAACACAAAAATGTGTAACCTAAACCCTGCTGCATGTGCTCTGTGCAGTATTATAGAATAAGTTTTCGAGTGCTTTCCATTATCTATCATTTCCAGCTGTTTCTGTTTTGACTTAGTCAAGTGGGGAGGAAGCTAGCCACAGCAGGACTGTTTGTATAGAAGTTACCAATAGGCCTCAATTCAAGCCTGTTAGTCTCTTGTACTGACGACGTAGTTAAGTTGGAAGAAAAACCCATGGAAATGTTGAGTAACGATCATGACTTTGTTATCTGGTGCGAAATCTAGAAAACAGACTTTCAAGAAGAACTATACATCAAGATGGTCCTTTATTGTACAATTGAGAAAGGATGAATACACTGCATGATGTAACATCTGCTCATCGGATTTCAGCATCACTCACAGAGGAGCAAATGACATACAGGCACATATACGATCCAAGAAACATCATGCTATGGCACAAGTTTCGAGAATGTACCCGAGACATCAAACCTTTCATGCAGCAGAAAGACTACTCAGTTATAAGAGCAGGAACTTTGATGATGCATTTCCTGATTGAGCACATGGTGGCGTTTCCTGCCGCCAATCATTTGACTTGTGAAAATGATGTTTCCGGACAGTTAGATTGCTTCTAAGTTTGCTTCACGCCGGACCAAGACATCAGCAATTGCCAAGACTCTAGGCCAAGTGACGAAAGGTGACACCCATGAGAAAAATCAGGCATTGTCCATTGTGCGGAGGAACAACTGTACCTTACCTGTGTTCGATTCTTTGACACAGATGTGAACAGGGTGATCAGTGTGCTACTTGAAATAGTGATAACGAAAGAGAGATCAAGCGGCAAAAACATTTCCCAACTTCTGCACAACGTTCTTAAGGAACATAACATTCCTTGGAAAAATGTGATGATGATACTTCAGCTCAAGTCAGTTGTCATTTTTTCCAGTGGACTTACTTGTCTATTACTGCCTTGAGAAGTCTAACAAGCGCCAGAAGGAGATCAAGGAAATACAAACATTGTGCAATCTAGAAAATCACAGAATATTCAAACATGTCTGCATGAGATGGTTGTCCTTGGAAAGAGCACTAGATAGATCTGTGGAACAATGGTCTGCGTTGCAAGAGTGCTTCTCCCAAGAATCAAAATCTGAGAAAGGAAAAAGAAAGAATGAAGATAATTTGAGAATGAAGGTGTCGGGCAGCACGGTAGCACTGTGGCTTCACAGCGCCAGGGTCCCAGGTTCGATTCCCGTCTTGGGTCACTGTGTAGAGTCTGCACATTCTCCACGTGTCCGCGTGGGTTCCTCCGGTTGCTCCGATTTCCTCCCACAAGTCCCGAAAGACGTACTGTTAGGTGAATTGGACATTCTGAATTCTCCCTCAGTGTACCTGAACAGACACTGGAGTGTGGGACTAGGGGATTTTCACAGTAACTTCATTGCAGTGTTAATGTAAGCCTACTTGTGACACTAATAAAGATTATTATTATGATGAAAAGAGACGCACAGCGACTGAAGGGTGACACTTCTGGGAAGGCTTCTACCAGGCCTCCAGCTGCAGAGACCATCACCAAGGAGACCGCTCAACCTCCACACACACAAGGTAGTGTTACATGTAGCACACCATCTACAACAGGAACATTGTTTGCAGGAACAAAAACCAGCATTCATGTTGTGAAAACAAAGAGTGGTTGCCTGGTTTCAGCTGCTGTCAGGAAACAGGCCCCTGCAACGGTGAGACCCGAAAAGACCAGTGCAGGATTTGTTCAGGAAATTGCTGTTCTTGTGCATGGCAGCAAGAATTACAATAGTAATTCACAGCTTTGACAAAGGGTTATCTGGTCTCGAAATGTGAGCTCTTTTCTCTCCTTACAGATGCTGCCAGACCTGCAGAGATTTTCCAGCATTTTCTCTTTTGGTTTCATACCTGGACTGTCCAGGTTCATTTCAAAAGGGGACCAAGGGACGTCATTCGCATTTTAAAAGCTCTCTCTTCTATCAAAGTTAGAGAGTCTGCCTACACAATAGCTTTCTGACACCAGACTCGTAATATGGATGGTAATTCAACAGCAAACGACTGGGACATTTACAATCCTGAAATCAATGCCATTCCAGACAATGGATAAACATTCCTTTTGGAAGTGTTTGTGGAGAAAGAAGGACATATGTCTCGAGTGACAATTTTGAAATCTTTTTTTATAAATGTTTTTCATTGGGTTTTTGAACAAAGTATATTTACCGTTATGTACACAGAATAAGATATGTATATATATAGAAGAGAAGGGCACACACAAACATACCAAGAAAAAAAAAGTAATAATAAAAATGTTTTAAAAAATAAAATAACTGGTAAGGTATTATGCACCAGCTCAACAGCAGCAACGCAGTACAACTGGCAATATTATTTACAACACATAAGTAGGCATCTATTTGTGGGGGGGGGGGGTGAGACTGGGGAGATAGATATACATTTGGGTGCCGGAGAAACAATCACAGAGGGCAATACTCAAATAGTTCTAGTGTTGGGTGTTGCCAATCCCAGACGGATTTCGCTCCCGATGTCGTCTAGCGTTCACTTCCGCTTCAGACAATTTTGAAATCTATATATGCCTTTGAGAATTGAGAAATCCACAGATTGCTGTTTTAACATCAATTGGAAAGGACTCCATCCACCCAGCTGAACAAGCAGTCGGTTACCATTTCTCAGCTCCTCTAAGACTGTCTCTGCTGGAAGATTTCCAACCATCACCTGCAGAACTAACCCAGTCTCTGTATCTACTATATCGCCAGTATCCACACCAACTACAAAGTGAAACCTATGACTCCTGTCTTCAGCCAGTGGACCTTATGATCCTACATGAAAGAATTCCTCATTGGACACTTTTTCTTTTGAATATAGGAGCAGGAGATCCATTTAGCCCTTCAAGCCTGCTCTGCTATTCAATATGATCATGGCTGATCATCTATATCCACACCATTCTCCCACACTCTCATTGTACCATTTGACACTAGAGTCTAGAAATGTATCCATTTCCTTCTTAAACATATTTAGTGCCTTGGCCTCCACAGTCTTCTGCAGTAGAGTTTTGTGAGGGCCACGAAGAATCCAGCACAAGTTTCAAGGATACAAAGAAATAACATTTATTTACAATAACATGTATATATATATATATATATATATATAAATATATATATATATATATATATAAAACAGCAGCAGCAACTTTGCTTGCTGCTTACTCCTTCCTGCTGGTTCCAAACTGGCCAGCTTTATTTATACAGGGAGTCTGCTAATGATTTCTCCGCCCCCCTCATTGGGGAAGCTCATACTCCCACAGGATTGTCGGATTGTCATTAGTCCCCAGCCAATGGTAAGCAGGCAGGTTATAACATCCCTCCCCCCCAAAGTCCAAGGAATCCACCGAAGACCCTGGCGAAGGAGAGCTTCGGACTCGTTTTGCCGCAGGCCAGACACCATTTGCACGAGGCGCTGGATCGGGCGGCGTGTAACGAGACGGAGACCGGCGCTTCCGTGATGAACGGCGTAACGGTTGTACATCCACGGCCAGTGGGCCCGAGGATTCCCCCTCTGATGCGTCCTGTGTCTCCATCTCAGAGTCAGAGTCTGCTGCCTCTGTCATCTCGGCGTCTCTATCACCACGCGGTTCTGTAACGACCTGCGCAGGCTTTGAGTGAGGCACCAGAGGAAGATTGTGAGGACTACTTTCCATTGTCTCTGGTCTCCGGGGGCGGGGAATCTTTGGAAGGGCTAGTCTTCTGGACCGAACGTGGTCTACATGTTAGCGCTGGAGACGACCCTGGGCTTGCACCTGGTAAGATATGGGGCCCGTTTGGCGAAAGTTATGCCAGGGACCACTGGGCACCATGGGCAAAATTGCGAACGAACACTGGGTCACCGGGCGCAAACTGCCGAATCGGCCGATGCCGAGGAAAACCCTGTCCCTGCCTTTCTTGTGTGCGGCGTACTTTTGCGCCAATGTCCGTGAAAACCATACTAAGGCGGGTGCGAAGTCTCCGGCCCATTAGGAGTTCTGCAGGAGCTACCCCAGCCACCACATGGGGGGTGGTCCGATACGAAAACAAATAGCGAGCCAGTCTCGTGTCCATTGACCCGGAAGACTGCTTGTTTAGGCCTCATTTGAATGTCTGCACTGCGTGCTCCGCCAACCCATTTGAAGACGGGTGGTAAGGGGCAGTGCGGATATGGCGTATGCCGTTCATCTTCATGAACCTCGCAAACTCCTCACTGGTGAATGGAGTGCGTTATCCGTGACCAGCACCTCGGGGAGGCCATGCGTACTAAAAGACAAACGCATTTTCTCAATTGTTGCGCAGGACATTGTGCCTAGCATCTTATGCACCTCTAGCCATTTAGACTGGGCGTCGATTAATAAAGGAACATGGATCCTTGAAAAGGGCCGGCGAAATCCGCATGCAAGCGCGCCCACGGCCGCCCTGGCCATTCCCAGTGATGTTTCTGATGCTTCTGACAAATGGAGCAGTTTTGGGACACCTTCTCAATGTCGGCGTCGAGGCCTGGCCACCAAACATAACTGCGGGCCAACATTTTCATTTTGGTCACACCTGGATGCCCATTGTGCAAATCTCTTAGTATCAGCTCCTGTCCTTTTTCCAGGACAATCACAAGCATCCCCCACAAGAGGATGCTGTCTTCCACGCTAAATTCTGACAGCTTGGAGGAAAATGCCCGCAACTCGCCTGGGAGCTGTCTATGTTGCCCACCATACAGGACTATGTGTCGAACCTTTGACAGGACTGGCTCCACTCATGGATCTGTGATGTCGTGACAGGCAAGGTGTCCATGAAATTTAGGGTTGCAACCCATGGGGGTCGTCATGGGGCCGGTCGATAAAGGCAATCGGCTCAGTGAGTCGGCATTCGCTATCTGCGTTCCTGGTTTGTGCTCCAGAGAATACTCGTATGCAGCGAGCAACAAAGCCCAGCGCTGGATCCGTGCGGAAGCAATGGGCAATATTGGCTTATCCTCTCTGAAAAGTCCCATCGGAGGCTTATGATCAGTCACGATAAGTGAAGTGGCGGCCATACACGTACTGGTGGAAACGTTTCACCGCAAAGACCACTGCCAGGCCCTCCTTCTCGATCTGCGCGTACTTTTTTTCCGCTGCAGTCAATGTGCGGGAGGTGAAAGCTATCGGCCGCTTGGCCCCGTTCTCCATCTTGTGGGACAGGACGCCCCCAATACCATACGGGGATGCATCACATGTGACAAGCAAAGGCTTTCCAGGATCATAGTGGGTTAGTAACCCAGACAACGACAATTGTTGTTTTACCCGTCGGAAAGTGGTTTCTTGCGGCTGACCCCAAATCCAGGTGTGATTTTTCTTTAGCAGAAGATGCAACGGGGCCAACGTAGTTGCCAGATTGGGGAGGAACTTCCTGTAATAGTTTACGAGGCCGAGAAAAGAACGAAGATGCGAAGTGTCAGTCGGGGCGGGGGCCTGTTGAATCGCGCGCACCTTCTCTGCGAAGGGGTGCAAACCTTCGCGGTCCACCCGATAACCCAGGTAGACTACTTCCTTCGCCTGAAAGACGCACTTTGTGCAATGTAAACGGACTCCAGCCTTCAAAAAGCATCTAAGGACAGCCTCCAGATTTTCCAAATGTTCCTGCTCCGACGTCCCTGTGATCAAAACGTCATCTAAGTAGAAAGCGACGCGCGGTAAACCTCTCAAAATGCCCTCCGTAACGCGTTGAAAAATAGCGCAGGCAGAGGATACTCCAAAGGGCAAACATGTATATTCATGCAGGCCCCGGTGTGTATTAATCGTTACATATGGTCGGGAGGCAGGGTCCAGCTCCAAATGTAGATAGGCGTGACTCATATCTAATTTTGTGAATGAGAGTCCACCTGCAAGCTTCGCATAGAGATCCTCTATGCGAGGCATTGGATATCGGTCGAGTCGGGAAGCCGTATTCACTGTAAGTTTATAGTCGCGCACAAGCGAACTGTGGCATCTGGCTTCATTACAGGTACAATTGGTGCTGCCCAGACAGCGAAACGGACGGGCCTGATAATACCCAAAGTTTCCAAATGAGTGAGCTCCCCTTCTACCTTCTCGAGCAAGGCGGAAGACACCGGGCACGCCCGGAAATCGCGGCGTGGTTCCTGGTTCGACTTGGATACGGGCTACGGTCCCTTTTATTTTCCCCAAACCGGGCTGGAATACATCTGGGTATCGTCCTAGCACCTCAGTCAACCCTCCAGAAACTGTTTGGAGGATGTGCTGCCACTGCAAGCGCAAATGGTGCAACCAGTCCCGACCCAATAGGCTGGGCCCATGGCCGCGCACCACGATAAGTAGGAAACGCCCCTCCTGGCGTCCATAAACAACAGGGGTCATCGTAGTTCCTGCAATGTCCAATGGTTCCCCCGTGTAGCTGGCCAACCTGGCCTGTGTGTCGGTTAATGTAAGGGTCTGTATACCCTGCTTGATGCAGTCGAATGTCCTCTGGGCGATCACGGAGACCGCTGTGCCAGTGTCCAACTCCATCTCAACCGGGTGACCATTGACCCGTACTGTCACCTTAATGGGGGCCGCACGTTGAGCTGCCACCCAATGCAGCTGCAGGCAGTCGTCTTCCATCTCCACGTCCTCAGGAGTAGTCGCCGCAGGTTCATCCACATGGAAGGTACGGCCCCTGGGCTGGTCCCAGTTTCGGTCGGAATGATGGCGCATCTTGCACCCTCAGGACCGGTGTCCGCGACGGGGTCGGCGCCTACAAGTCTGACACGGACATGGCTCCTCATCCATTGGTTCTGGAAAAGGCTCCCTTCGGGGAGGAATGTCCGACGGCCACTGGCATCGGTCCGGACGTCGCCTCGCCCAAGGTACCGCAGGGCTGCGGGGGGACGTTTTCGGATGGAAGGGGTTGCGCCCCAAGGCATGCACTTCCATTCCCTGTAGCTCCAGCACTCCTCGTTCTTCGCTCTCTCGGGACAATTCTATTTGAATGGCCTGTTGAAAAGTCAATGTTGGTTCAGCTAACAACTTTCTCTGGGTGGCCTCATTGTTAATACCGCAAACCAAACGGTCGTGTAACATTTCTGACAAGGTCTCACCAAAGTCACAGTACTCTGCAATCCTGCGTAGTCTGGATAGAAAGTCGGCAAGGGATTCTCCTAGGGTCCTCTCAGCGGTATTAAACCGGTAACGTTGGACTATCGTAGACGGGGTTGGGTTAAAATGCTGCCCCACTAAATTCACAAGTTCATCAAACGTTTTGGTGTCCGGCGCAGCTGGGTATATAAGGCTCCTAATCACCCCAAACGTATGCAAGCCGCAGGCGGTGAGCAATATTACCACCTCGCGCTCGTTTTCGGTGATATTGTTTGTCCGGAAATAGTAACGCATCCGTTGTGCGTACTGATTCCAGCTTTCCAGCGCAGCATCAAAAACATCCAAATGTCCGTACAGAGGCATGGTGTAATAGAAAACAACTTCCAACCTGTATCCAACAAAAATCCAGGGAGGTGGCTTCAGCAGTGTAGACAGCTATTCACTTTAACCCTCGGCGGCAGTTTTGTGAGGGCCATGAATAATCCAGCACAAGTTTCAAGGATACAAAGAAATAACATTTATTTACAATAACATACATATATATATATACAGCAGCAGCAACTTCGCTTGCTGCTTACTCCTTCCTGCTGGTTCCAAACTGGCCAGCTTTATTTATACAGGGAGTCTGTGGATAGCACAATTGCTTCACAGCTCCAGAGTCCCAAGTTCGATTCCGGCTTGGGTCACTGACTGTGCGGAGTCTGCACATCCTCCCCGTGTGTGCGTGGGTTTCCTCCGGGTGCTCCGGTTTCCTCCCACAGTCCAAAGATGTGCAGGTTAGGTGGATTGGCCATGATAAATTGCCCTTAGTGTTCAAAATTGTCCTTAGTGTAGGGTGGGGTTACTGGGTTATGGGGATCGGGTGGAGGTGTTGACCTTGGGTAGGGTGCTCTTTCCAAGAGCCGGTGCAGACTCGATGGGCCGAATGGCCTCCTTCTGCACTGTAAATTCTATATTAATGATTTCTCCGCCCCCCTCATTGGGGAAGCTCATACTCCCACAGGATTGTGGGATTGTCATTAGTCCCCAGCCAATGGTAAGCAGGCAGGTTATAACATAGAGAATTCCGCAGGTTCGCCACCCTCTGAGTGAAGACGTTTTTCTGACTTTTGGACTCTGAAAATCATGAGAATGAATATTCTTTTCTGTGGTTCTCATACTGTAAAACTCATTTTTCTGTCCCCCTCCTTTACTGTGAGTAAGTGCATGGGCAGCACGGTAGCATTGTGGATAACACAATTGCTTCACAGCTCCAGGGTCCCAGGTTCGATTCCGGCTTGGGTCACTGTCTGTGCGGAGTCTGCACATCCTCCCCGTGTGTGCGTGGGTTTCCTCCGGGTGCTCCGGTTTCCTCCCACAGTCTAAAGATGTGCAGGTTAGGTGGATTGGCCATGATAAATTGCCCTTAGTGTCCAAAATTGCCCTTAATGTTGGGTGGGGTTACTGGGTTATGGGGATAGGGTGGAGGTGTTGACCTTGGGTAGGGTGCTCTTTCCAAGAGCCGGTGCAGACTCAATGGGCCGAATGGCCTCCTTCTGCACTGTAAATTCTATGATATGTTGTATGTGTCTGTGTGCGTGCAGTTGCGAACATTCCTCCCACTGTGGGTTATTAGGTAATCGGATCATACAAACCGAGGGTTTCGGTAGCATGGTAGCACGGTGATTAGCACTGTTGCTTCACAGTGCCAGGGTCCCGGGTTCGATTCCCGCTTGGGTCACTGTCTGTGTGGAATCTGCACATTGTCCCTGTGTCTGCATGGGTTTCCTCCGGGTGCTCTAATTTTCTCCCACAAAATCCCGAAAGACGTGCTTCTTAGGTGAATTGGACATCCTGAAGTCTCCCTCAGTGTACCTGAACAGGCGCCGGAGTGTGGCGACGAGGGGCTCTTCACAGTAACTTCATTGCAGTGTTAATGTAAGCCTACTTGTGACACTAATAAAGATTATTACATGCCACTGCTTACTTTAGAATTAATTGAAACACTTTGTGCTTATGGACAGGTGGTGAGAGGAAATCAGTGCAATTTGCCTATCGCTCTTCTGTCTGTAATGCTTTGTTTGCAGAGAATGGATCCTTGCAAATGAATGATGTTGCTGCTAGCAAACGTAAATCTACCAAAGTCAACTTGCCAACTATTCAGCACCCTTGTCTCCCTGCTGTAATATAAATTGTTTGTGATTGTTTGGCATTTAGCATTCTTGCATTTGTCTTTTGGCAATACACTTCCCTCTTCAGCAAAATTCAAGCTCTATACTATCAAGTAACAGTTTGTATACCATTTAACAGTTTGAATCTATGTTGCTTTGTTCTACTCTCACTATTGAAATTAAAGTATTTCTTCAGGTTAACTTTATCAGTAGTTCTCACCATCTTATATACTTCTATTATTTTTCAGATAACCTATTTCTACAGCAACTTGTTTTTCTATACTCCCTTTTTGTACAGAAGATTGTCCCAAGATGCTTCACAGATGCAATATTAGACAACAATGGATGTTGAAGATATCAGGAAAGTTGTCAAAGCTTGGTCAGGGACGTTGGTTTTATGGAGCGAATGAAAGTGGGATTTAGGAGGGCAGAGGGAGCCAGGGAAGGGGCACATTGTCCGTGGCCCAAATTGCTCTTCCATTCCTGCTGATGTCGA
Source organism: Scyliorhinus torazame (assembly GCF_047496885.1). Taxonomy (NCBI): domain Eukaryota; kingdom Metazoa; phylum Chordata; class Chondrichthyes; order Carcharhiniformes; family Scyliorhinidae; genus Scyliorhinus; species Scyliorhinus torazame. The sequence goes on from NC_092709.1 coordinate 227,832,503, forward strand.
ATCTTTGCCACTGATTTCCAGCAGGTGGGGGGGGGGGGGGGGGGGGGGGGGGTACACAATGGGAAACCCCATGGACAACGGCAGGCCAGAAGATCACCCGCCACCGGCCAATGTCTGGTCGCCTCTGCTGCAGCAAAACACGCCATGTGGTGAGCGTGGAAAATTCCGTTCATAGAATACATGGGGTCAGAAGCACAGCTTTAGATTGAAATGGATGCAGAGACTGCAAACAATTTATTTCAACCTAAGAATATGGGCAGATGGAGGATGGAATTGGTGGCGAGACTATGAAGTTTGTGATCATAGTGTCAGTCCTCACAAAATTTAGCTAGAGGAAATTGTGATTTATCCATGACTGGCTATTGAACAAGCAGTCTGGCAACACAGAGCTATTGGAGGGATTAAGAGACAGGATGGAGAATTTGAACAAGGTGCCATCAGTGCATATGGAAGCTCACCCCATGCCAATGAATGATGTCACCAAGGAGCAGTATGTAGATGAGCAAGAGAAGGGATCAAGGACTGTTGGGTGTGACATTGTGCTAGTGGGAAAAGAAGCCGTTGGTGGAGATGCTGTGGCGACGATAAGAAAGATAAGAACGGAATCAAGTGAGGGAAATTCCATTGAGCTGCAAAAAGGCACTTGTACAAGGTTGTGTGGTTAAGCATATCACTTTCTATAGAAAGATTGAGGAAGATCAGGAGGCATAATGCAGCTAGCATCAATAATGATGACCATGAAACTGCCAGATTGTTGTAAAAACCTATCTATTTCACTAATGTCATTTCAGAAAGGAAATATGCCATCCTTACCTAGTCTGCTCTGTAGGTGACACCAGATCCATACAATATAGTTGACTCTAAGCTGTCCTCTGAAATGGCCCCTGTATTTAAACCTCACCACTATTCTTAGAATTCTTAGGTTTCCCCTTTACGGAACAAGGGTCAAGAGATTCTAAATGGTGGACAGGGATTCACACTCCCCGACTCCTATGCAGACTTATTAACGGGTGCTATTCAGGTCAAACTAGTGTTTCAAGTTATTCCCCGGGATAACCCGTATCTTCATAGAAGAATTTTATCTACTTACCACCTAGTAGCCTCGATCCTGGGTCCTGTGTTGCTAGATAAGTAAAGTAGACTTTTGTAATAAACCACTGTTTCAGGTTTAAACTTTAAGCTTTTTTTTTCTTTTAAAAGATAAAATCACTGTCTTTGCAGAAAAATAAAAAGATCTTGCTTCTGGATTCTCCTGGTTGGTTGATCAGACCTTCCTGGGCCTCCTCGACAATCTCTCTCCTTTATCTGTTGGTCTCTTCCCGGTTGTTCTACGGTTCTGCTCGGCTTTCGTCTTCTGTCTGTCCCATGTACCGAAATCACCCTGCAGGCTGAGAGTGAGTGCCTGTCTGGGGGCGATCTAGGATATATATCACCTTTAAAACAGCTTTGCTGATTACATGACATTATTCTAAAGTATTTTCTTCTGCTCCTGATCGCAATACTTTTCCTGTCCATGTGATTCCACATCAAGTCCTCATAATATCATGAGAGGGCCTTCGTGTAAACCTGACCTTGGTCTGCCAGCTTACTGGAAGGGAGGTTTCCTTGTTAATTATTCTGGGGCATTCCAGTCTTTCATTCCCTTATCTTTTGGAAGTATTGTATTTTCTTGTATTCTTAAATGTTTCAAATTATTCAAAATTAAGATTCTGATAATTCCAATCAAACTGCTTGCTAAACTAATTAACTTCTATTAAAGGGTATAAAACTCATCCTCTTTATTTAACTTAAAACTTAATTTTTTATAAGAATTTCTTGAACTAAAGATATTAAGTTGCAGCATGAACTGCTTCCTTATCTCAAGGCCTGTGTGATAATGGCTGTCTGCTTTCTAAAGAACCTTTGTCTGCAGTTAACCCTTCGAGAGCCTTTTGCTATTTCATTTTAGCATTTCATTACATTTACTTTTATGGGATCTTTTCTGTTACTTTGCTTTTTCTCCTGTTTCTTGGGTTTTTTTTCCATCAGACCTTCATGTTTCAAATGTCACCTTTGCATTTTTCTCAACACCCCAGAAAGCCATTTAGTTGTATTTAACAAGGTAGTTCACTACCACCTTCTCAATGACAATTAAAGATGGACAATCAACGCTGGTCTTAACCGACGGTGCTCACATCTGGTGAATTAAATTTTAAAAAGTTATGCTAAATCTTTATAAAACATAGGTTCAGCCACTGTTGTAGTATTGTGTTAAATTTTGTGAACCACACTTTAGAAAGGAGGTGAGGGCTTTAGTGAGGTTACAGAAAAGATTTACTCAAATGATACCAGGAATGATAGACTTCAGTTATATAGAGAGAGTAGAGAAGTTACGGTTGCTCTCCTTGGAGCATAGAAGGTTAGGGGGGAATTTTACAGAAGCCTTCAAAATCTTGAACAATTGTGATAGAATGTGTGATGAACGGTTACTGCCTTATCATCATGTAAGGTGATGTCCCCTTTAAGACCAGGCTTGGAACCCTGGGGACTCCGCCTCTGGCTCCGCCCATCTGGGAGCCATACATAAAGGCCTGCCTCATGGTCTGTATAGCAGTCAGCTCTCGTCCAAATCTGTAGCATAGTTATTAGCCTAATAAAGCCTTCTTTACAGTTTAATCTCTAAGCATCATTATTGAGGGTACCTCAGAATGAATGGGAAGCTTGGTGGTTTCAAGAGCCGATTAAAAATGTTAAAGTCTCCAGGCAATGGTGTGGTCTGTGCTGTAGGACTTTGTACTGCTTTTAAAGATTCTGCACAAATGACTTGCTCTCAGTCATGAAAACAGTAGTTTGCATTTTCCTTATGCCATGCATGACAGGAAGAATGAGCAGAAATGACAGAGCAGGACAAGCTGCTGAAAGAGAGAAGAGAAGGAGGGGAGGAGAAAGATTCTCAACAGGAGGCTGTATTCGGGGTTTTCCGGGAGCAAAAGTACCTTAGCGAAGAACAGTGTGTCAGACATCTCTTGCTTCAGTAAGGATATTCTCATTGAAATCTGCCATCTGTTGCAAGAAAAACTGCAGTTTCAGAGCAGGGCATGGGCAGTGGCTGTGAATGTAATGGTGGTCACGAACATTTATTCATCTGGCTCTTTCCTGAATTGTGCAGGCAATATCTCCCTGTTTGCTATTCACTGTTAACGTAAGTGAGGTCACCAAGGTTCTGTATTCCAAGAGAGCTGACTACATTTCATTCTTTCTTGCCAGAGAGAAGCATGTGAAATGCACACTCTGTTTCATGAGAATTGCAGGATTCCCCATGGCACACAATGCCATTTACTGCACGCTTTGTGCACATGGAACTCTGAGATCTACGCAATCAAACGGGATTCCACTCACTCAGTATCCACCTGCTGTGTAACCACAAACAGTGGCAGGAATGTTTCAGTCCCATCAGCAGCAGGAGGCTTGGCCGGCAGGGGAACTTATTTTGGCACAAGGCCAAAATTTAGTTTCCTGATGGTGGAAAGAACTTTAGATATTCTGTTCTCGGGATTTTAAAGGTGGAACCTTGTTCGTTGGGAAGTCCTTTTGTATGTATTAACCTGTCATGTCTGCTCATTAAAAGGCCACCTCCAAATAATTAAATTTCTCCTCCAAATTAAGTTTCCTGCTTGTCAGAAATTAGAACGTTTACTTTTATATAAATGGCGTGCACCTGGTGAGCTTGACTAGTTCCAGGACTTTGAGGTGAGTAGGCGCTGCTTTGACATTCTTGGGGATTGCTCACAAATTTTGATTCATATCAGGTGCCGGTAGGACAAGCTACCCAAAGGCTGGGTGTAGGAGAGGGTGAAGGGCAGAAGCTGGCATCGAGTGGAAGGATGGAGCGGAAGCTGGATAGTGGAGGTAGCCGAAGAGGGCAAGGGGGATGGGGTGGAAGGGTGGAGCAGTGGCTGGATAGGGGAGGGAGGCAAAGGTTAGCAGGAAGGGAGACTGTCCTGGGAGATAAGAGATGGTACAGGATGAGGAGAGAGTCTGCCCAGGGAAGGAAGAGACGGTCCAGACGGTCCGTTTCATTTCATTTTCAGGTGTGGTGCTGGTGTTCATTCTGTGCCATTTGCCATTGGCTGCTGTTAGAGGCAGGGATGAAGGGAGGTTTGGAGGTGGATGCCTTCAAGGGACTTGACTGGCGGACAATAGCAAACTCCTAACTTCAAACCTCCATCCTCCCGGGTGAATGAATGGGCATGCTCATGAGGCTAGTCTCTCTATCGTGCCAATGTACTGGTCTCTCCATAGAGGCTTGAGGATGGTGGAGGCAAGCTGAATATTGTCACGTGGAGTTTCCCTGCACATGTCTGTCATCTCTCTAGTCAAAGAGCAGTGTCTCCATGACAAGTCATGTATGAACAGGAAGATCGCCCATTATTGGCCCTCCTGGATGTCCTTCAACTGTAAGATGTGGGGCGGGGATGCCAAGCACACGGCTTAACAATATCTTGGTGGCTCTTAGATGGAGACAAACCTGTAAAGAATATTCTCATTACATTTATTACTTTAATTCATTCACAGATCCACAGAAGCCTAGATGATGCAGACTCCAGGCAAGCCTGCTTTTCGACTGGCTCACATCCAATTAGGAGGAGGAGGAGGGCCCGTTGTGGGTTGGCACAGGGTCAAGTGGAGCAACAGCCTGAGCAGCAAGAGGTAGTGGGGCTTCAAGAAGATCAGGACTCTAGCAAACAGGATCCACAGCAATGGTGGTCATTGACTTGACTGCAGCTATATCGTTCACCTGAACTATTCATTCACCTGAGGAAGGAGCAGTGCCAAGAAAGCTGGTGTTTGAAACAAACCTGTTGGACTTTAACCTGGTGTTGCAAGACTTCTTACTGTGTTCACCCCAGTCCAACGCCGGCATCTTCACATCATGGCTATATCGTAGGCAGTGAAGCTATTTATAGATGAGTGAAATACAGTGCCGGAGACATCCTGTAGTAACTGAACAGTTTCCATTCTTTGAACATGCAGCTGATGTGTGATCCAGATGGCAAATCCTACATTTTTACTCTAGTTTCCCACACGCCTACATTTTGACCCACTCTTAGGTGCCACAGGTTTATGAAGGATTGCAGGGCTGGCTTCTTGGGGACAAGGGATACCCCAGAAGACCTGGCTAATGATGCCGTCCAACGAGTGCTGTTGAGGAGAGTTATAATGCTGCACACGCCTCTACCAGGTCCATAATTGAATAGATGATAGGTCTCCTAAAGATAAGGTTTAGCTGTTTGGACCACTCAGTCGAGGCTGTTCAATACTCACCGCAGAGAATGTGCCAGATCATTGTTTGCTGTGCCCTGCACAACCATGGCTGAGGGAAACATGGAGGACTGAGATGTCTCCACCAACAACGAGGATGATGAAAGGTATGGATCTGGCAAGGAACGGTATGGGGGCTCGTTATGGGCGGCACGGTAGCACAGTGGTTAGCACTGGTGCTTCACAGCACCAGGGTCCCAGGTTCGATTCTTGGCTTGGAACACTATCCGTGCAGAGTCTGCACGTTCTCCCCGTGATTGTTTGGGTTTCATCCGGGTGCTCCGGTTTCCTCCCACAAGTCCCGAAAGACATGCTGTTAGGTAATTTGGCCATTCTGAATTCTCCCTCTGTAAAACCGAGCAGGCGCCGAAATGTGGCGACCAAGATATTTTCACAGTAACTTCATTGCAGTATTAATGTAAACCTACTTGTGACAATAAAGATTATTATTATATTATAGGTGCTAAATTAAAAGGCAGAACCCCAAAGGTAATAATCTCTGGATTATCGCTTGAGGCACAGGCCAATTGGCAGACAGTAAATAAGATTAAAGAGTTAAATGTGTGATTTCAAGATTACAAAGAACAAGGAAAAGTACAGCACAGGAACAGGCCCTTCGGCCATCCAAGCCCGTGCCGACCTTGTTGCCCTACTAAACTACATACTTCTACACTTCCTGGGTCCGTATCCCTCTATTCCCATTCTATTCATGTATTTGTCAAGGTGCCCCTTAAATGTCACTATCGTTCCTGCTTCCACCACCTCCTCTGGCAGCGAATTCCAGGCACCCTCTCTAAAGCCTCCACATCCTTCTGGTAGTGTGGCGGCCAGAATTGAACACGATACTCCAAGTGTGGCCTAACTAAGGTTCTATACAGCTGCAACATGACTTGCCGATTCTTATACTCTGTGCCACGGCCAATGAAGGCAAGCATGCCGTATGCCTTCTTGACTACCTTCTCCACCTGTGTTGCCCCTTTGAGTGACCTGTGTACCTGTACACCTAGATCTCTCTGACTTTCAATATTCTGACCTATCGCTCCGGTACCCACCCCCCTGCCATACTAGTTTAAACCCTCCCGTGTGACACTAGCAAACCCCGCGGCCAGGATGTTTATGCCTCTTCAGTTTAGATGCAACCCGTCCTTCTTATGCAGGTCACACCTGCCCCGGAAGAGCGCCCAGTGGTCCAGATAACGGAAACCCTCCCTCCTACACCAGCTGTTTAGCCACGTGCTTAGCTGCTCTATCTTCTTATTTCTAGCCTCACTGGCACGTGGCACAGGGAGTAATCCCGAGATTACAGCCCTTGAGATCCTGTCTTTTAACTTTCTGCCTAGCTCCCTGAACTCCTTCTGCAGGACCTCATGCCCCTTCCTGCCTATGTCATTAGTACCAACATGTACAACGACCTCTGCCTGTTTGAGCTCCCCCTTCAGGATGCCCGCTACCCGTTCGGAGAAATCCTGGACCCTGGCACCAGGGAGGCAACATACCATCCTGGAGTCTCTTTCACGTCCACAGAAGCGCCTATCTGTGCCCCTGACTATTGAGTCGCCTATGACTACTGCTCTTCTGCGCTTTGACCCTCCCTTCTGAACATCAGAGCCAGCCGTGGTGTCACTGCTCTAGCTGCTTCTATTTTCCCCTGATAGGCTATCCCCCCCCGACAGTATCCAAAGTGGTATACCTGTTCGAGAGGGGGACAACCACAGGGGATTCCTGCACATGACTGCCTGCCCTTTCTGGTGGTCACCCATTTCTCTGCCTGCACCTTGGGTGTGACCACATTTATATAACTGCTATCTATGATGCTTTCCGCCACCTGCATGCTCCTAAGTGCATCCAACTGCTGCTCCAACCGAACCATGCGGTCTGTGAGGAGCTCCAGTTGGGTACACTTTCTGCAGATGAAGCCAACTGGGATGCTGGAAGCCTCCCGGACCTGCCATATCGCACAGTCAGAGCACTGGACCCCACTAATTGACATTGCTTCAATTAATTAGTAAATTAAATTAAAAAGTTTTTAAAAAGTTACTGTTAACTATCTGTTTCCTAGCACTAGATTTCTACTATAAATGTGAAAGCTAAATAGAGTACTATCCGATCTCTGGCTTAGATACCCCTCTAAATTATAATTAAGTTAAACGTAATTATGTTTAATTAGTTTAACAATGCTTAATTAATTAAATTTAGTGTAGCTTCCCAACCAGCCAATCAGGTCACAGCTTTACTGTGATGTCAGTTCAGTCCGTCCCGTCCCCCCCACACACAATTTGAAACGGTAATAAAAATAAATAAAAATCACTTACATTTCCAGGTTCTCAGATGCTCTCTGGTTCTCTCCCTGCAGATTAAAAGTTACAGGCCAGAAGAAAGAGAGAGAACAAAACAGTAGGGAAAAAGCACCTTCTCCCACTCTGCACCGAATTACCTCTGCACCAAATTACAAAGTTCCAAATTCCCACTCTGGATGCGTCTCACTCCGGCTGTGTCTCCTCCACTTGGGCAAAGCTTGGTAAGGGAGCAATGGGTTTCAATTCATGCTGGGGCCAGTGTTCTGATCAGTCCTATAACTAGGACAGTCAAGAGGGCTTTAAACTAAATAGTGGGGTGAGGGAAAATGTAATTAACTAAAGAGGGAGGCGAAGGTAAGGGAAATGGGGTTGAAAGTTTGTCAGGAAGGGACTGAAATGAAAAGATTAAATGAAAATCGCTTATTGTCACAAGTAGGCTTCAAATGAAGTTACTGTGAAAAGCCCCTAGTCGTCACATTCCGGCACCTGTTCGGGGAGGCTGTTACGGGAATTGAACCGTGCTGCTGGCCTGCCTTGGTCTGCTTTCAAAGCCAGCGATTTAGCCCTGTGCTAAACAGCCCCTAACAGCCCCTGAGCAGACAAACATGATAATGTGCCAGCAATCACTGCTCCTCTGCTCCTATGCAGCTGCTGAACCCTCCCCAGTAAGTGACTTAAAAGCAGGATGTCCTGTAACTGATAGAAGACTGAGATTATGAAGTGGCTGGCACATATTCAGTGCACATGTTCCACCTGCTGGTGAGTACTGCAACTCAAATTCTTGTCCGATAACACTGTGCAAATGTACACTTCGACTACCTCATATACCCATGAGTGTCAGGGCAGTAAGTAAACGGTGCCATCTATTCTGACGGAATTCAGCAGATCATTCATCCACTTCCTGCACAGCTAGCTGTTTCTTTGCTGGGTCCCAGGAATGCTAATCTCCACTGCAAACTCCACCCAGGTCACTGTGGTCAGGCAGGAGGGCCTCCAACTGTCTTCCGTGGATGGCCTGGTGGAGAATCTCGAGGGAGGCTTTGCTCAACTGTGAGGCAGCACATTGTCTTGTCTGGGATATTGTGGATGACTAATCTGGAGCTCCTGGTCTGAAGTGAATGAATGATACCTTTTAACTATGGTGAACGGAGTTTTGACCTCATGAGGTAATGACGGAGACAGTGACTTCCTGCCCGCCCCCGCCATGGGAATCACCATTCTCCTCATGAATATCAAAGGAATGAGCTGACAAGCACAAGGTTACGTGTTCAGCCATCCTGACCCACAGCAGAAATCACTCCAACTTCCCCTTCTGCCACTGAACTTCAACTCTGGAATGGAAGATTCAGACCAGTGCACCATGCAGGCCAATGGCCAGTATCCTGGCCATAGTCATGATGCCTTTGTCCACTGTGCTATCTGCTTTTGAGCCACCATGACAAACCAGGGGTAGACACTAGATTTTGGGCAACCAATGAAAACTAAAACTCCAGTGCATTATGCACATGAGGAGCACCATATCATTGTGGTATTATCAGGTATTGCAGTACCCGAGAGGCTGAAGACCATTGGTTAAACCTAGGAGTTTACCATTGGCTGTTTGGTATGTAGCTCCGCCCTTATGGGCAGCACAGTAGCATTGTGGATAGCACAATTGCTTCACAGCTCCAGGGTCCCAGGTTCGATTCCGGCTTGGGTCACTGTCTGTGCGGAGTCTGCACATCCTCCCCGTGTGTGCGTGGGTTTCCTCCGGGTGCTCCGGTTTCCTCCCACAGTCCAAAGATGTGCAGGTTAGGTGGATTGGCCATGATAAATTGCCCTTAGTGTCCAAAATTGCCCTTAGTGTTGGGTGGGTTTACTGGGTTATGGGGATAGGGTGGAGGTGTTGACCTTGGGTAGGATGCTCTTTCCAAGAGCCGGTGCAGACTCGATGGGTCGAATGGTCTCCTTCTGCACTGTAAATTCTATGATAATCTATGATAATCTATTTTTTTAAAAAAATATATTTTATTGAAGTTTTTCATTCACAATTTTTTTCCCCTTACACATCAAACATAAAGAAAAGTTAACAGTACAAGTAACATGATAACTGCAATCTAATAAAGAGTAACTAACTAACATGGTAAACTAACCAAATAACATAAAATGAAACTCCCCCCCCCCCCCCCCCCCTCCCTCCCTTCCCCCCCCCTTCCGGGTTGCTGCTGCTGGTCATCTATCTTCCCTCGAACGTTCCGCTAGGTAGTCGAGGAACAGTTGCCACCGTCTGGTGAACCCTTGAGCCGATCCTCTCAGCGCAAACTTAATCTGCTCCAGTTTTATGAACCCCACCATATCGTTTATCCAGGCCTCCAGTCCAGGGGGGTTCGCTTCCTTCCACATGAGTAAAATCCTACGTCGGGCTACTAGGGACGCAAAGGCCACGACATCGGCCTCTTTCGCCTGCTGCACTCCCGGCTCATCCGCAACTCCAAATAAAGCTAACCCCCAGGCTGGTTTGACCTGGACCTTCACCACCTTCGAGATCACTCCCGTCACTCCCCTCCAATACCCCTCCAGTGCTGGGCACAACCAAAACATATGCGTGTGGTTTGCCGGGCTTCCGCCGCACCTCCCTCACTTGTCCTCCACTCCGAAGAACCTGCTCAACCTTGCTCCCGTTATGTGTGCTCTATGCAGCACCTTAAATTGAATCAGGCTGAGCCTGGCACGCGAGGAAGAGGAATTTACCCTGCTTAGGGCATCAGCCCACAGACCCTCCTCTATCTCCTCCCCGAGCTCTTCTTCCCATTTTCCTTTCAGTTCGCCCACCAGCTCCTCCCCCTCTTCCCTCATCTCTCGGTATATCTCTGACACCTTGCCCTCCCCGACCCACACCCCCGAGAGCATTCTATCCTGGATCCCCTGTGTCGGGAGCAATGGAAATTCCCTCACCTGTTGTCTTGTGAACGCCCTCACCTGCATATACCTAAAGACATTTCCCCGGGGCAGCTTATACTTTTCCTCCAGCGCTCCCAGGCTCGCAAACGTCCCGTCTATAAATAAATCTCCCACCCTCCTAATTCCCAACTGGTGCCAGCTCTGGAATCCTCCATCCATCCTCCCTGGGGCAAACCTATGGTTGTTCCTAATTGGGGACCCCACCAAGGCTCCCAGCACACCTCTCTGTCGCCTCCATTGCCCCCAGATATTTAATGTTGCCGCCACCACTGGGTTTGTGGTAAATTTTTTTGGTGAGAACGGTAGTGGCGCCGTCACCAGCGCCTCTAGACTCGTCCCTTTACAGGACTTTCTCTCTAATCTTTTCCACGCCGCTCCCTCTCCCTCTATCATCCATTTACGGATCATCGCCACATTGGCGGCCCAGTAGTAGTTGCCCAAATTCGGCAGCGCCAGTCCCCCTCTGTCTCTACTACGTTGTAAGAACCCCCTCCTTACCCTCGGGACTTTCCCTGCCCACACGAAGCTCGTGATGCTCCTGTCTATTTTTTTAAAGAAGGCCTTAGTGATCAGTATAGGGAGACATTGGAATACAAATAGGAACCTCGGGAGGACCATCATCTTAATTGCCTGTACTCTGCCCGCCAGTGACAGTGGCTGCATGTCCCACCTCTTGAAGTCCTCTTCCATTTGTTCCACCAGTCGTGTCAGATTAAGTCTGTGCAAGGTTCCCCAGCTCCTGGCTATCTGAATCCCCAGGTATCAAAAGTTTCTTTCCACTCTCCTTAAAGGCAGGCCATCTATCCCTCTACTCTGGTCCCCAGGGTGTATCACAAAAAGTTCACTCTTTCCCATGTTAAGCCTATATCCCGAGAAATCTCCGAACTCCCTCAATATCCGCATGACCTCTGTTATCCCCCCCACTGGGTCCGTCACATACAGCAGTAGGTCATCCGCGTAGAGTGACACTCGGTGTTCCTCTCCCCGTCTAATCACCCCTCTCCATTTCCTGGAGCCTCTCAGCGCCAAGGCCAGTGGTTCAATTGCCAACGCGAACAGTAATGGAGATAGCGGGCATCCCTGTCTTGTCCCCCTGTATAGTCGGAAATAATCCGATCTTTGCCGACCCATGCCCACACTTGCCGTTGGGGCCCCATAGAGGAGTTTGACCCAGCTAACAAACCCATCCCCGAACCCGAACCTCCTCAGCACCTCCCATAGATACTCCCACTCCACCCTATCAAATGCCTTCTCTGCATCCATTGCCGCCACTATCTCTGCCTCCCCCTCTGCTGGGGGCATCATTATCACCCCTAATAGCCGTCGCACGTTGACATTTAATTGTCTCCCCTTTACGAATCCCGCCTGGTCTTCGTGCACCACCCCCGGGACACAGTCCTCTATCCTCATTGGTAGCACCTTTGCTAGCAATTTGGCGTCCACATTTAGTAGTGAAATAGGCCTATAGGACCCGCACTGCAGCGGATCTTTATCCCGCTTCAAAATTACCAATATCGTCGCCTCTGACATTGTCGGGGGTAGAGTCCCCCCTTCCCTGGCCTCGTTAAAAGTCCTCACCAACAGCGGGGCCAGCAAGTCCACATATTTTCTATAAGATTCCACCGGGAACCCATCTGGTCCCGGGGCCTTCCCTGCCTGCATGTTCCCCAGCCCCTTGGTAACCTCGTCCACCCCAATTGGTGCCCCCAGGCCTTCCACCTCCTGCTCCTCCACCCTCGGGAACCTTAATTGGTCCAAAAACTGCCGCATCTCCTCTTTTCCCTCCGGGGGTTGGGACCTATAAAGTCTTTCGTAAAAGGACTTAAACACCTCGTTTATCTTCCCTGCTCTCCGCACCGTAGCTCCCTTTTCATCTCTAATTCCCCCTATCTCCCTCGCCGCTGTCCTCTTTCGCAGCTGATGGGCCAACGGGCGACTAGCCTTTTCCCCATACTCATATCTCATCCCCTGTGCCTTCCTCCACAGCACCTCCGCCCTCCTAGTGGTCAGAAAGTCGAACTCCGCCTGGAGTCGTCGTCTCGCCCTGTATAGTCCCTCCTCCGGGGCCTCCGCATATTCTTTATCCACCCTTAAAATCTCCCCCAGTAATCTTTCCCTTTCCTTGGCCTCTGTTTTCCCTTTGTGGGCCCTGATGGAGATCAGCTCTCCTCTGACCACCGCCTTTAGTGCTTCCCATACCACTCCCACTCGGACCTCCCCATCGTCATTGGCCTCCAGGTATCTCTCGATACATCCCGCACCCTTCCACAGACTCCCTCATCCGCCAACAATCCCACATCTAATCGCCAGAGTGCACGCTGCTCCCTCTCTTCTCCTAGTTCCAGGTCCACCCAATGTGGGGCATGATCCGAGATAGCTATGGCTGAATACTCAGTTTCTTCCACCCTCGAGATCAACGACCTTCCCAACACAAAAAAATTTATCCGGGAGTACACTTTGTGAACATGGGAGAAGAAGGAGAACTCCTTGACCTTCGGTCTAACAAATCACCATGGATCCACTCCCTCCATTTGGTCCATAAACCCCATAAGCACCTTGGCCGCTGCCGGCCTTCTTCCGGTCCTAGATCTAGATCTATCTAACCCTGGGTCCAGCACGGTGTTGAATTCTCCCCCCATTATCAAGTTTCCTACCTCCAGGTCCGGGATACGTCCCAGCATCCGCTTCATGAATCCCGCATCATCCCAATTCGGGGCATATACGTTAACCAACACAACCTCCTTTCCCTCCAGTCTGCCACTCATCATCACATATCTGCCTCCACTATCTGCTACAATGCCCCTAGCTTCGAATGATACCCGTTTCCCCACCAGTATGGCCACCCCTCTATTCTTTGCATCCAGCCCTGAATGGAACACCTGTCCCACCCATCCTTTCCTTAACCTAACTTGGTCCGCCACCTTCAGGTGCGTCTCCTGAAGCATTGCCACGTCTGCCCTCAGTCCTTTCAAGTGCGCGAACACTCGGGCCCTTTTAATCGGTCCATTTAGGCCTCTCACGTTCCACGTGATCAGCCGCACTGGGGGGCTACCTGCCCCCTTCCCGTGTTTTTTTTTTTTTTTTTTTTTTTTTTTTTTTTTTTATAAATGTTTTATTGAAATTTTTTTCCCAAACAACAATTTTTCCCCTCTTACAAAGCAAACGCAACAATAACAATACAGAAATTTTAAACAATACACAAGTAACAAAACCCCTTTATCTTTGACCTAAACTAAACCCCCCCTCCCCCCCACCCCTCCCCCTGGGTTGCTGCTGCTGGTCATCTGTCTTCCCTCTAACGTTCCCCTAGGTAGTCGAGAAATGGCTGCCACCGCCTGGTGAACCCTTGAGCCGATCCTCTCAGGGCAAACTTTATCTGCTCCAGTTTAATGAACCCCGCCATATCATTTACCCAGGCCTCCAGTCCGGGGGGTTTCGCCTCCTTCCACACGAGTAGGATCCTGCGCCGGGCTACTAGGGACGCAAAGGCCACAACGTCGGCCTCTTTCGCCTCCTGCACTCCCGGCTCTTCCGCAACTCCAAATAGAGCTAACCCCCAGCCTGGTTTGACCCGGGCCTTCACCACCCGCGAAATCACTCCCGTCACTCCCTTCCAATACCCTTCCAGTGCCGGGCATGCCCAAAACATATGTGCGTGGTTTGCCGGGCTCCCGCCACACCTCCCACATTTGTCCTCCACTCCAAAGAACCTGCTCAATCTTGCTCCCGTTATGTGTGCTCTATGTAGCACCTTAAATTGAATCAGGCTAAGCCTGGCGCATGAGGAAGAGGAATTTACCCTGCTTAGGGCATCAGCCCACATACCCTCCTCTATCTCCTCCCCTAGTTCTTCTTCCCACTTTCCTTTTAGTTCGCCCACCGACTCCTCCCCCTCTTCCCTCATCTCTCGGTAAATCTCTGACACCTTGCCCTCTCCGACCCACACCCCTGAAAGCACCCTGTCCTGTATCCCCTGTGTCGGGAGCAATGGAAATTCCCTCACCTGTTGTCTAGTAAATGCCCTCACCTGCATATATCTCAAGAAATTTCCCCGGGGCAACTTATACTTTTCCTCCAATGCTCCCAAGCTCGCAAAAGTCCCATCTATAAATAAATCTCCCACCCTCCTAATTCCCAACTGGAACCAGCTCTGAAATCCTCCATCCATTCTTCCTGGGGCGAACCTATGGTTGTTCCTGATTGGGGACCCCACCAGGGCTCCCCGCACCCCTCTCTGTCGCCTCCACTGTCCCCAGATATTCAATGTTGCCGCCACCACCGGGTTTGTGGTAAACTTTTTAGGTGAGATCGGTAGCGGCGCCGTCACCAGCGCCTCTAAACTCGTCCCTTTACAGGACTTTCTCTCCAGTCTTTCCCACGCCGCTCCCTCACCCTCCATCATCCATTTACGTATCATTGCCACATTGGCGGCCCAATAGTAATCGCCCAAGTTCGGTAGTGCCAATCCTCCTCTGTCCCTACTACGCTGAAGGAACCCCCTCCTTACTCTCGGAACTTTCCCTGCCCACACGAAGCTCGTGATGCTCCTGTCTATTTTATTAAAAAAGGTCTTAGTGATTAGTATAGGGAGACATTGAAATACAAATAAGAACCTCGGGAGGACCATCATCTTAATTGCTTGCACCCTGCCCGCCAGCGATAGAGGCTGCATGTCCCACCTCTTGAAGTCCTCCTCCATTTGTTCTACCAACCGTGTCAGATTAAGTCTGTGCAAGGTTCCCCAGCTCCTAGCGATCTGAATCCCCAGGTATTGGAAGTTTCTTTCCACTTTCCTTAGAGGCAAGCCTTCTATCTCTCTACTCTGGTCCCCTGGATGTATCACAAATAATTCACTCTTTCCCATGTTTAGCCTATACCCCGAGAAATCCCCGAACCCCCTCAAAATTCGCATAACCTCTATCATTCCCCCCGCTGGGTCCGACACGTATAACAATAGGTCATCCGCATATAACGAGACTCGGTGTTCTTCTCCCCCTCTAATCACCCCTCTCCATTTCCTGGAGTCTCTCAACGCCATGGCCAGAGGTTCAATTGCCAACGCGAACAACAATGGAGACAGCGGGCATCCCTGTCTTGTTCCCCTATATAGTCGGAAATACTCCGATCTATGTCGACCTGTAACTACGCTTGCCGTTGGAGCCCCATAAAGAAGTCTAACCCAGCTAATAAACCCGTTCCCAAACCCAAACCTCCTTAACACTTCCCATAAATACTCCCACTCCACCCTATCAAATGCCTTCTCTGCGTCCATTGCCGCCACTATCTCTGCCTCCCCCTCCACTGGGGGCATCATTATCACCCCTAATAGTCGTCGCACGTTAACATTCAGTTGTCTCCCTTTTACGAACCCTGTCTGATCTTCGTGCACCACCCCCGGGACACAGTCCTCTATCCTCGATGCCAGTACCTTTGCCAACAATTTGGCGTCCACGTTCAACAATGAAATGGGTCTATAGGACCCGCACTGCAACGGATCTTTATCCCTCTTCAAAATTAACGATATCGTCGCCTCCGACATCGTCGGGGGTAGAGTCCCCCCTTTCCTGGCCTCATTGAACGTCCTCACCATCAACGGGGCCAACAAGTCCACATATTTTCTGTAATACTCCACCGGGAACCCGTCTGGTCCTGGGGCCTTCCCTGCTTGCATGCTTCCCAGTCCCTTAATAACCTCGTCCACCCCAATCGGTGCCCCCAGGCCTACCACCCCCCGCTCCTCCACTTTCGGGAACCTCAATTGGTCCAGGAACTGCCGCATCCCCTCCTCTCCCTCTGGGGGTTGAGACCTATACAGTTCCTCATAGAAGGTCTTGAACACCTCATTTATCTTTCCTGCCCTTCGCACCGTGTCTCCCCTTTCGTCTCTAATTCCTCCTATTTCCCTCGCTGCTGCCCTCTTTCGCAATTGATGAGCCAACAGGCGACTCGCCTTTTCCCCATATTCATACCTCCTCCCCTGTGCCTTCCTCCACAGTACCTCCGCCTTTCTGGTGGTCAGAAGGTCAAATTCCGTCTGGAGTCGTCTCCTCTCCCTGTACAATTCCTCCTCCGGGGTCTCTGCAAATTCCCTATCCACCCTTAAAATCTCCCCCAGTAATCTTTCCCTTTCCTTGGCCTCTGTTTTCCTTTTGTGGGCCCCAATGGAGATCAGCTCTCCTCTGACCACCGCTTTTAGTGCTTCCCATACCACTCCCACAGGGACCTCGCCATCGTCATTGACCTCCAGGTATCTCTCAATACACCCCCGCACTCTTGCACACACTCCCTCATCCGCCATCAGTCCCACATCTAATCGCCAGAGTGTTCTCTGCTCCCTTTCCTCTCCTAATTCCAGGTCCACCCAATGTGGGGCATGATCCGAAACCGCTATGGCTGAGTACTCAGCTTCTTCCACCCTAGAGATCAACGACCTTCCCAAAACAAAAAAATCTATCCGGGAGTACACTTTATGGACATGGGAGAAGAAGGAATACTCCCTAGCCCTAGGTCTAAGAAATCGCCATGGATCCACTCCCCCCATTTGGTCCATAAACCCCTTAAGTACCTTGGCCGCTGCCGGCCTTCTTCCGGTCCTTGAGCTGGATCTATCTAGCCCCGGGTCCAGCACCGTATTAAAGTCCCCTCCTAAAATCAAGTTTCCTACCTCCAGGTCCGGTATACGCCCCAGCATCCGTCTCATAAATCCCGCATCGTCCCAGTTTGGGGCATACACGTTAACCAACACGACCTCCATTCCCTCCAGCCTGCCACTCACCATTACATATCTACCTCCGCTATCTGCTACAATGTTCTTTGCTTCAAATGCGACCTGTTTCCCCACCAAAATGGCCACCCCTCTATTCTTTGCGTCCAGTCCTGAGTGGAACACCTGTCCCACCCATCCTTTCCTTAGCCTAACTTGGTCCGCCACCTTTAGGTGCGTCTCTTGGAGCATAACCACGTCTGCCCTTAGTCCTTTCAAATGCGCGAGCACTCGGGCCCTTTTTATCGGTCCGTTCAGGCCTCTCACGTTCCACGTGATCAGCCTCACTAGGGGGCTACCTGCCCCCCTCCCGTGTCGACTAGCCATTACCTTCTCTAGGCCAGTCCCATATCCCGCCTCCGCGCTCCCGCTCGCTCCCCCAGCGTCGCACACCATCCCCGCCCACCCACTCTTTAGCCATTTCCTTTTGGATTTCCGCAGCAGCAACCCAGTTGTCCCCCCCCCCCCCCTTCTCCCTCCCTCCTCCCCTCCCCGCTAGATCTCTTTCTAGCTTGATTGCTCCCCCCATATTACTTCCGTAAGTCAGCTGACTTCAACTGACCCCGGCTACTCCTGCTCACTCCTCGACCTCCCCATGTGGGGAACTCCCATCCGCCTTGCGCCTGTCTTCCCGCCTTATTCTTTCTGGTGCGGGAACATCCCTTTACCTGACCCGCCTCTTATGGCGCAGCTCCCTTTCCCCTCCCCCTCCCCTTCCCCATTCTCCAACTATGTCCCGTCTTTCCCCCCTCACCGGCGCCCACATTTCCCCAATGTCTCCCCCCTTCCCTGTTTACTTCTCAATTAACTTCCACTGTAACATTATCAATAACATTTCCTGCAGCATCAGTCCCTCAGTTCCGATCCAATTTCTCTTCTTTGATGAAGGTCCATGCTTCCTCCGCCGTCTCGAAATAATGGTGTCTCTCCTGATACGTGACCCATAGTCTTGCCGGCTGCAGCATCCCGAACTTCACCTTCCTTTTATGCAACACCTCTTTGGCTCGGTTGAAGCTCGCCCTCCTTCTCGCCACCTCCGCACTCCAATCCTGGTATACCCGTACCACTGCATTCTCCCATCTGCTACTCCGCACCTTTTTAGCCCATCTCAGGACCTCTTCTCTATCCTTAAGGCGGTAAAATCGCACGATTATCGCCCTGGGTGGTTCTCCCGCTTTTGGTCTTCTCGCCGGAATCCGATTTGCCCACTCCACCTCCAAGGGGCCCGTAGGGGCCTCAGCACCCATCAGTGAGCTCAGCATCGTACTTGCGTACGCTCCACAGTCCACTCCTTCCACACCCTCAGGGAGACCCAGTATCCGAAGGTTCTTCCTTCGCGCTCCATTTTCTAGGGCTTCGATCCTTTCAGTACACTTTTTATGAAGTGCCTCGTGCGTCTGTGTCTTAACCGCCAGGCCCAGGATCTCGTTCTCAATATCTGTCACCTTCTGCTCCACCACACGGAGCTCTGTCTCCTGGGTCTTTAATGTCTCCTTGAGCCCCTCAATTGCCTGTAGCAACGGGGTCAGCACCTCCCTCTTCAGCAGCTCCACGCACCGTCTCACAATTTCATGCTCAGGCCCCCATGTCGCCTGCGCTTTCTCCGCCGCCATCTTGTACTTCTCTCTTTCTGACCCTTTGGTCGACGATTCCTCGCGCTGCAGCCGCCGCCGCCGGTTTTTTCCTCCTTCGTTTGGGGGGGACTCCCTTCTCACACGCCCCACACCGGGTTGCGTCGTCGAAAAATTCCCCGTTGAGGCTCTTAAAAGAGCCCGAAGGCCCGTCGGAGCTGGAGCCGCCGAAGCGTGCGGCTAGCTAGGCATCACCGCAACCGGAAGTCCCTTCAGTGGCCTTGATGAGGTCTTTTCACAGTTGTTCCCTCTGCTGCTAGAATTCACCTTTGATACAGGCCCTCAGGTCAGCTTGCAGCTTTAAGCTTGCCCTTCCCCCGCCTGCATGCTGGAAGGGGCCCTGTTTATCCTGTAGTTGCAGCCAAATCTTTCACTGTTTCTGCGTGTGTCTGGCAACCAAGAGACATACCCTTCCTGGGGGACACTGTCGGGGGAATATTGCCGCCTTCTTCCCACACCGGGAAATGTCAAACAAATGCCGTGGGGGCCCTGTAAAAGAGCCCAAAAGTCCGTTCCAAGCAGGAGCTGCCGAATATGCGACCTAGCTCTGCATAGCCGCACCCGGAAGTCTCCCCCTTCCCGTGTTGACTAGCCATCACCCTCTCTAGGCCAGTCCCACGTCCCGATTCCGCGCTCCCACCCGTTCCCCAGGTGGCGCATTCCAGCCCCGACCACCCTTTCTTTAACCAGTTCCTCTTTGATTTCTGCAGCAGCAACCCAATTATCCTCCCCCCCACTAGATCCCCATCTAGCGTGATTGCTCCCCCCATATTACTTCCGAAAGTCAGCTGACTTCAACTGACCCCGGCTTCTCCCGCTCACTCCTTGACCCCCCCATGTGGGGAACTCCCATCTACCTTGCGCCTATCTTCCCGCCATCACCTTTCTGGCGCGGGAACAAGGACAGTAGGCCCCATATTCTCTGTAGTTGTCCCGCCCCTTGTGGCGCAGCTCCCTCTACCGCCCCACTCCCATTCCTCATCCCCCGCCTATGTCTCTTCTTTCCCCCCACCGACGCCCACATTTCTTAGTGTCCCCCCCTTCCCAATTTACATCCCTATATACATTGACAGTGTCATTTCCCCTCTAAGATCAGTCCCTCAGTTCCGATCCAGTTTCTCGTCTTTAATAAAGGTCCATGCTTCTTCCGCCGCTTCGAAGTAGTGATGTCTCTCCTGGTACGTGACCCATAGTCGCGCCGGCTGCAGCATCCCGAACTTCACCTTCTTCTTGTGTAGCACCTCCTTGGCTCGATTAAAACTCGCCCTCCTTCTCGCCACCTCCGCACTCCAATCCTGGTACACCCATACCACCGCATTCTCCCATCTACTACTCCGTACCTTTTTGGCCCATCTCAGAACCACTTCTCTATCATTGAAGCGATGAAATCGCACGATTGTTGCCCTAGGTGGTTCTCCCACCTTTGGTCTCCTCGCAGGGACCCGATGAGCCCCTTCCACTTCCAAGGGGCCCGAAGGGGCCTTAGCTCCCATCAACGAGCTTAGCATCGTGCTCACGTAAGCCCCGCAGTCTGCTCCTTCCACTCCCTCGGGGAGACCCAGGATCCGAAGGTTCTTCCTTCGTGCTCTATTTTCTAGGGCCTCAATCCTTTCAATGCACTTTTTGTGGAGCACCTCGTGCGTCTGTGTTTTGACCGCCAGGCCCAGGATCTCGTCTTCATTATCTGTCACCTTCTGCTCCACCACGCGGAGCTCCGTCTCCTGGGTCCTTTGTGCCTCCTTAAGCCCCTCAATTGCCTGTAGCATCGGGGTCAGCACCTCCTTATTAAGTAGCTCCACACACCGTCTTAAGAATTCGTCTTGATCGGGCCCCCATGTCGCCTGGGCTTTCTCCGCCGCCACCTTGCTTCTTTTTTCCTCCTGTCCCTATCCTCGAGGATTCTTCGCGATGTAGCCACCGCCGCCGATATTTTCCTCTTTCGTTGGGGGGGACTCCTTGTTAACTCACCCCACACCGGGTTTCGTCCGAGAAAATTTTCCCGTTGGGGCTCTTAAAAGAGCCCGAAGGTCCGTTTGAGCTGGAGCCGCCGAAACGTGCGGCTTAGCTGGGCATCGCCGCAACCGGAAGTGCATCTATGATAATCTATGACAGGCGGGGTATAAGAACCGGTGACGTCCCAGCAGCCCTCATTCTGTACCAAAGCTGCTGGGGAACAGTTCTAGTCTATTAAAGCCTTCAGTTATGTTACTACCTCGTCTTTAATTGTAATTGATTGTGCATCAATTTAATAGACTGCACTTAAGCTGAAGGATGGATCTCCGAATCAAGCCGGAGTGTCTACAACTCAGCCCCCACGCGGAGAACTCGGCGGCAATATTTAAGCACTGGCTGGCGTGTTTTAAAGGCTACCTCAAGACGGCCGGAGGCACCCCCTCAGGAGAACAGAAACTGTATCTCCTGCACTCAAGGGTAAGCCCTGGGATCTATATCCTCATCAAGGAGGCGGAGGACTTTGATGCTGTGATCGAACTGTTAAAAGGACATTATATCTGCCCTGTAAATCAGGTCTACGCACGTCACCTGCTTGCAACTAGATGGCAAAGCCCCGGGGAATCATTGGAGGAGTTCTACCGTGCGCTACTGGTGCTGGGCAGAAACTGTGGCTGCCCGCAAGTTTCGGGGAGCGAGCACACGGAACTCCTGATCCGGGATGCCTTCGTAGCAGGTATGAGCTCCTCAGAGATCCGCCAAAGACTATTAGAAAAAGACACCCTGGGACCTAGAGAGGCACGGGCCCTGGCAGGGTCCATGGATGTTGCCTCCAGAAACGCGCAGTCCTATGCGCCCGATCGTGCGGTGGCCCCCTGGGCTGCGTGGCATCCCGCAGCGGCAGCCCCTCAGACCTTCCCCGTGTCCCTGCAGGCCTGCGCTGTAAGATGGCCCGCTAACTCCGTCGGGCCCTGCTGTTTCTTCTGCGGGCAGGCGAAGCACCCCCGCCAGCGCTGCCCGGCCCGCACCTCCACCTGCAAAGGGTGTGGCAAGAAGGGTCATTTTGTGGGGGTCTGCCAGGCTCGAGCCGTGGCTGCGGTCTCCAACGACTCCGGACCGCCGCGGCAACCTTCCCTTCGGGCCCCAGGCAGCCAGCACTCACCGCCACCCCCCTATCCTCGGGCCAGGTGCGACCCACGGGCTCGGCCATCTTTCCCCAGGACACCACGCTGGACGGATGGGCGCCGCTATATTGTCCATCCTCGCCGCCATTTTGTCCATCCCCGACCACCATGTGCGACCCATGGGAGAAGCCATCTTGGATAGGGCCCCAGGCCCCCAGCGCAGCCGACTACACGCTGCCCGATCAAAACCCGCAACTACTTCATCTGGCCTCGGTGACTCTGGACCAAAACCGACCTCGGACACTAGCAACAGCAACGACGACGATCTTCATCAATGGCCACGAGACGTCCTGCTTGATCGACTCTGGGAGCACGGAAAGCTTTATACACCCCGACACGGTAAGGCGCTGTTCACTTGTTGCCCATCCTGTAAACCAAAGAATTTCCCTGGCCTCCGGGTCACACTCGGTGGAGATAAAGGGGTTCTGCCTAGCAAACCTCACTGTCCAAGGCAGGAAATTCAACAAGTTCCGCCTTTATGTCCTGCCGCACCTCTGCGCGGCTACACTCCTGGGGTTGGACTTCCAATATAACTTGCAAAGCCTGACCTTCAAATCCGGCGGCCATATACTCCCCCTTACTGTCTGCGGCCTCGCGACCCTTAAGGTCGACCCGCCTTCCCTGTTTGCGAACCTCACCCCGGATTACAAACCCGTCGCCACCAGGAGCAGACGGTACAGTGCCCAGGACCAGACCTTCATCAGGTCAGAGGTCCAAAGGCTACTGAGGGAAGGGGTCATTGAAGCTAGCAACAGTCCCTGGAGAGCTCAAGTAGTGGTGGTAAAGACCAGGGAGAAACATAGGATGGTCATTGACTACAGCCAGACCATCAACAGGTTTACGCAGCTGGATGCGCACCCTCTCCCCCGCATATCCGACCTGGTAAACAGGATCGCGCAATACAAGGTCCTCTCCGGGTGGATCTCAAGTCCGCCTAACATCAGCTACCCCTCCGTACTAGTGACTGCAAATACACTGCCTTCGAAGCAGATGGGCGGCTCTATCAATTTTTAAGGGTTCCCTTTCGTGTCACTAATGGGGTCTCGCTCTTCCAACGCGAGATGGACCGAATGGTTGACCAGTACGGTTTACGGGCAACGTTCCCGTATCTTGATAACGTCACCACCTGCGGCCATGACCAGCAGGACCACGACACCAACCTCCGAAAATTCTTCCAGACCGTGAAAATCCTTAACTTAACGTATAATAAGGATAAATGCGTGTTTAGCACCGACCGCCTAGCCATCCTTAGCTACGTAGTGCGAAATGGACTTATAGGCCCCGACCCTGAACGCATGCGCCCCCTTATGGAGTTCCCCCTCCCTCACTGCCGCAAGGCCCTGAAGCGCTGCCTCGGTTTTTTCAGTTATTACGCCCAGTGGATCCCTAACTACGCAGACAAAGCCCGACCCCTAATCCAGTCCACAACATTCCCCCTGTCGACAGAGGCCTGCCAGGCCTTCAGCCGCATCAAAGCAGACATTGCAAAGGCCACGATGCGCGCCATCGACGAGTCCCTCCCCTTCCAGGTCGAGAGCAATGCGTCCGACGTAGCTCTGGCCGCCACCCTCAACCAAGCGGACAGACCCGTGGCCTTCTTCTCCCGTACCCTCCATGCTTCCTAAATTCGCCATTCCTCGGTCGAAAAATAGGCACGAGCCATAGTAGAAGCTGTGCGACATTGGAGGCATTACCTGGCCGGCAGGAGATTCACTCTCCTCACTGACCAACGGTCGGTGGCGTTCATGTTCGATAATGCACAGCGGGGCAAGATAAAAAACGACAAGATCTTGCGGTGGAGGGTAGAACTCTCCACCTACAACTACGAGATCTTGTATCGTCCCGGGAAGCTAAATGAGCCCCCTGATGCCCTGTCCCACGGCACATGTGCCACCGCACAAGTAGACCGCCTCCAAGCCCTCCACGAGGACCTCTGCCACATGGGGGTCACTCGTTTTTTCCACTTCATTAAGACCCGCAACCTGCCCTACTCCATCGAGGAGGTCGGGACAGTCACCAGGGACTGCCAAATCTGCGTGGAGTGCAAACCGCACTTCTACCGGCCAGAGAGGGCGCACCTGATAAAGGCTTCCCGTCCCTTTGAGCGCCTCAGCATGGACTTCAAAGACCCCCTCCCCTCCACCGACCGCAACACGTACTTCCTGAACGTGATTGACGAGTACTCCCGGTTCCCATTCGCCATCCCCTGCCCAGACATGACCGCAACCACCGTCATCAAGGCCCTCCAGGGTATCTTTACATTGTTTGGTTTCCCCATGTACATACACAGTGATAGGGGGTCCTCCTTTATGAGCGACGAACTGCGTCAATTCCTGCTCAACAGGAGCATTGCCCCAGGCAGGACGACCAGCTACAACCCCCGGGGAAATGGGCAGGTGGAGAGGGAGAACGGAACGGTCTGGAAGGCCATTCTACTGGCCCTGCGATCCAGGAATCTTCCAGTCTCCCGCTGGCAAGAAGTCCTCCCGGAGGCCCTCCACGCCATCCGGTCTCTGCTCTGTACAACTACCAACCAGACACCTCATGAACGTCTCCTCGTCTTCCCTAGGAAGTCCTCCTCCGGGACCTCGCTCCCAACCTGGCTAGCAACACCCGGACCCATCCTGCTTCGGAAGCACGTGCGGGGGCACAAGTCGAACCCATTGGTCGAGAGGGTCCACCTGCTGCACGCTAACCCCCTGACGCCTACGTGGCGTTCCCTGACGGCAGGCAAGATACGGTCTCCCTTCGGGACCTGGCGCTCGCCGGAACCCCACGCGCACCCGAACCATTACCCCCCCCTCCACAGCACCTCACAGGAGGGTCAATCCTCCCGCCGCTCCTGTCTCGGCCCTCCCACCCACCGATGCCCCCTACAGGCGCCCCCCTGTCGTGTCAACCGTTTGCCCCACCAGCGCCGCCTAGGGGTGACGAAGCTGCCATGGAGGCCGAAGCCTTGCTCCTAGAGTCGCAGACATCCGGACCCCCACCAGGATCACCACCGAAGCCCAGATGATCCAGGAGGATGACCAGGCCACCCGACCGACTGATTGCTTCACTGTAACTGTAACTGTAAATGAACACCAAATGTATATATCTTCCACGCTTGTAAATATTCTCGACAACCCTGTAAGGAGGTATCACGGTACCTCCATATCATGTTAGAGGCAATTGTAACCACTGGCCACCACCCCCATCGGACTTTTTTTTAACGGGGTGAATGTGGTATTATCAGGTATTGCAGTACCCGAGAGGCTGAAGGCCATTGGTTAAACCTAGGAGTTTACCATTGGCTGTTTGGTATGTAGCTCCGCCCTGACAGGCGGGGTATAAGAACCGGTGCCATCCCAGCAGCCCTCATTCTGCACCGAAGCTGCTGGGGAACAGTTC
Organism: Scyliorhinus torazame; assembly: GCF_047496885.1. NCBI lineage: Eukaryota > Metazoa > Chordata > Chondrichthyes > Carcharhiniformes > Scyliorhinidae > Scyliorhinus > Scyliorhinus torazame. Next base: position 227,857,959 of record NC_092709.1, read on the forward strand.
TAGTCTATTAAAGCCTTCAGTTATGTTACTACCTCGTCTTTAATCGTAATTGATCGTGCATCAATCATGAAAGCTGTACCACACACAAAATATGAATCAGCTTTGATGGCTCCAGAGGAGCCCTGCTGCACTCAGCAGGTTGCTTGTCAATATTGACAGTGGTCAGTTACATGCTGCACTTCACCATTATGAAAGCATAGACCCTCCTGAGCGCATATTTAACACACCACAGCTAGTTAAATGGCTACGGGGCAGCTGTCAGGAGTGAGGGTGTATTCCCCACAAACGTTTTCAGTGGTAGGACAGAAACCCCACCATCTAAAAAATTCTTCCCATGGTATCTTTAATAACAGTGAAGGGAGTCAGACGAGTAACATAAAGAAAACATTTATTTATTAAATGTCCTGTTTATAAAGGGGCCCGGTTAGACTTCACTGGGTCCTCTCTCTCACTGTTGGTCGGTTCCTATCTGGCCAACCTTATAAACACATGGTAATGGTCCTGTATTTAGCATACTCCTCGAACCACACGGGGAGAACCATCATCCCAGCCCTGTGTGTTCCGTGCAGATTATTATACACCTCCCCTCCAAAGTCCAAAGACCTCCATAGGGAACGATTAGGATGATGCAGTCGTGCAGCACGGTGGCGCAGTGGTTAGCATAGCTGCCTCACGGTGCCGAGGTCCCAGGTTCGATCCCGGCTCTGGGTCACTGTCCGTGTGGAGTTTGCACATTCTCCCCGTGTTTGTGTGGGTTTCGTCCCCACAACCCAAAGATGTGCAGGGTAGGTGGATTGGCCACGCTAAATTGTCCCTTAATTGGAAAAATAAATGAATTGGGTACTCTAAAAAATTTTTTTAAAAGAAAGGATGATGAAGTCGAGGAGCAGAAAAAGAAGAAGAAGTTAAAACATTGACGATGAGGAAGACTCAGAAAAAACCGACAGGGCCCTAGGGACAGAGGGTGACGCAGACGCTTTGGCCTTGGCAGGTCGTTGACTAGCAGTGGCACTGGATCAGCCGGAGTATAATCAGCTGGAGAACACCCTTGCGGCTGGAGCGCCTGGTTTGAGAACCCTCCGAAGGTGGTTGTACAATAACATCTGAGTCAGAGACTCCAGAGGTCTGTGTCTCCGTTTTAAAAAAAAATGTATTTCATTCCAAACATATTCAAAAGTACAAAGACATAAAGCAAAAAACATTACCCACACCCCACAGTTCAGTTTGTGCAATCTTTCCCCTTTTCACCCCCTCCGTGCCCCCCCACCCCTCCCGCGACAAACAATTACTCAAACATTATCATGAACAGTCCCCACTCTCTGTCCGTGAACCGGTGGAACCTCACCACCATCGCCCTTGGCGGCTCATTTGCCTGGGGCTTCTTCGCCAGCACCCGATGGTGCCCCGTCCAACTCCAGCGGCCTCGAAGGGGCCTTCATGCCCATCATCGCCTCGAGCATCGTGCTCGCGTATGCCTCGGCATCAGCCCCCTCCACTCTCTCAGGGAGACCCAGGATTCGCAGATTCTTTCTCCTCGACCTGTTCTCCAGGTCTTCGAGTCTTCCCGCCCACCTCTTGTGTAGCACCTCGTTCTGCTCCACTCTCACCGCCAGGTCCACGAGCTCGTCCTCGTTCTGACTGACTCTTTTCTGTACCTCCTGGATCTTAGCTTCATGGGCCTTCTGGGTGATCCCGAGTCCTTCAATTGCCGAAAGCATAGGCGCCAACAGCTCCTTGCGCATCTCCTCGCGCTGCTCCTCGAAGCAGCGCTTGATGAACTCCTGCAGCTCCCCTTTGTCCCTGGCCGCCGCCATTTTGTTTTCTTTCCCTCGCTTCTCCCGTTGCTCCAGTGCCGCTCCTTTGGCCGTTACACTTCTGGTCCGTTTCATAGAAGTTGGAGGGGGACCTCTCTCTTCCCAGTCCCCACCATGCATCAAAGCCTGACCCCACAGCTCGAACTTGATCTTTTCCAGCCGGAGGAAATCGTACAGGTCCCCCAGCCAGGCCGCTACCCCTGGGGGCGTTGTCGACCGCCATTCCAACAGAAAGTTTCGCCAAGCAACAAGAGAGTCGAAGACCACAACATCAGCCCCCCTCCCCTCCATCAGCTCCGGCATTTCCAATACCCTTAAAATCACCACCATTGGGTTCAGCCTGGCCTCTACCCCCACAATCTTTGATAACGTCCCAAACACTCCCTCCCAATATCTCTCCAACTTCTCACAGCCCTAGAACATATGCGTGTGCTTTGCTGGCTGATGCACTATCAATTACGACGAGACAAGAGTAGAGTGTAATCGAGGCTTTATTACGCATAAATGTGTAGTCTCCTGCCGCTGCTGCGGAAATGGCTGCAGCTCGGAGAGCCTACACATTTATACACCGCCTATTGGGCGGAGCCAACAGGCAGGAATCTACCCCCGTACCTGTGGTACAGGAGCCTTACCATAATACCCCTCACATGCGGTATATACAATACAACAGTGGTGACTACCACATTCACCCCCCTGTTAAAAAAGAGTCCAGCGGGGGTAGTGGAAAACATTCAGGTGTTTAACATTTTAAGGAAAGTTCACAAATTCAGACGATCGGGCGCCTTGATCCGTCGTTGCGAGCGCCGCATTTCTGGTGGCGATTCCGGCGTCGGAAATGTTACACAGGCTGGGGGAGAGAGACAAGGCCGCGACAGGAGCTGCGCCAGAGGGGGCGGAGCGGGCTTTGGAAAGCGCGGGGTGTTTTCCCGCGCGCGGAAAGAAAGGCGGGAAGGGGAAACGAAGGAATGCATATGGATTGGGAGACTCCCACGCGGGGAGGTCAATGGGACGGCGGGGGAAGCCGGGGTCAGCAAGCGTCAGCTGACTTACGGGAGTGACATGGGGGGACCAAAGAAGCTAGACAGGGGTCTAGCGGGGGGGGGGGGGGCGGGCGGAGGGGAGGGGGAGGGGAGGGGAGGGGGGGCAGGGGAAAAAGGGTTGCTGCTGCACTGGCCGAAAGGGAATGGGACACAGAAGAGGTGGTCGGGACGGGGGTCCCCCCTCTGGGGGACTGGAGGGTGAGGGAGGCGTGGACACGGGACTGGCCCAGAAAAGGAGATGGCTAGTCGGCGGGGCGTGGGGGGGGGGTGAGAGCCCTTCCAATCCGTCTGATAACGTGGAATGTGAGGGGCCTGAATGGGCCGGTGAAGAGGGCTTGAGTGTTCGCGCACTTAAAGGGACTGAAGGCGGACATGGCCATGCTCCAAGAGACACACTTGAAGGTGGCGGACCAGATCAGGCTAAGAAAGGGATGGGTAGGACAGGTATTCCACTCGGGACTGGACGCGAATAATAGAGGGATGGCAATATTGGTGGGAAAGCTGGTGTCATTTGAGGCCAAGACTATTGTAGCGGACAATGGAGGGCGATATGTAATGGTGAGCGGTAGGCTGCAAGGGATGTGGGTGGTGTTGGTAAACGTATACGCCCCGAACTGGGATGATGCAGGATTCATGAAGCGCATGTTGGGGCGCATTCCGGACCTGGAGATAGGAGGCCTGATAATGGGAGGGGACTTCAATATAGTGTTGAATCCAGCACTGGACCGCTCCAAATCAAGGACTGGAAAGAGGCCGGCGGCGGCCAAGGTACTTAGGGGGTTTATGGATCAGATGGGGGGAGTGGACCCATGGAGGTTTGCAAGGCCGCAGGCCAGGGAATTTTCTTTCTTCTCCCATGTACACAAAGCCTATCCCGGATAGATTTCTTTGTTCTGGGTAGGGCGCTCATCCCGAGGGTGGAGGGGACGGAGTATTCGGCTATAGCCGTTTCGGATCATGCCCCGCACTGGGTGGAACTGGAGCTGGGAGAGGAGAGGGACCAACGCCCGTTGTGGCGGCTGGATGTGGGACTGCTGGCGGATGAGGTGGTGTGTGGGAAGGTGAGGGGGTGTATCGAAAGGTACTTGGAGGCCAACGACAACGGGGAGGTGCGGGTGGGGGCGGTATGGGAGGCATTGAAGGCGGTGATCAGGGGAGAGCTAATTTCCATTAGGGCTCATAGGGAGAAGACAGAGGGTATGGAAAGGGAGAGGTTAGTGGGGAAGATTTTGAAGTGGACAGGAGATACGCAGAGGCCCCGGAGGAAAGATTACTTGGGGAAAGACGACGGCTCCAGACGGAGTTTGACCTGTTGACCACAGGGAAGGCGGAGGCACAGTGGAGGAAAGCGCAGGGGGCGACCTACGAGTATGGGGAAAAGGCTAGTCGGATGCTGGCACACCAGCTCCGTAAGAGGATGGCAGCGAGGGAAATAGGGGGAGTCAAAGATGAAGGGGAGCCACGGTTCGGAGTGCGACGAAAATAAACGAGGTATTCAAGGCCTTTTATGAAGAGCTGTACAGATCCCAGCCCCCAGCGGGGGAAGAGGGGATGAGACGATTCCTAGATCAGCTGAGATTCCCGAGGGTGGAGGAGCAAGAGGTGGCTGGTTTGGGGGCACCAATTGGGTTGGAGGAGCTGAGCAAGGGTTTGGGGAGCATGCAGGCGGGGAAGGCCCCGGGACCAGACGGATTCCCGGTGGAGTTCTACAGGAAGTATGCAGACCTGTTGGCCTCGCTACTGGTGAGGACCTTTAATGAGGCAAGAGAGGAGGGGACCCTGCACCCGACAATGTCGGAAGCGACAATTTATTTGATCCTAAAGCGGGACAAGGACCCACTGCAATGTGGATCGTACAGGCCGATCTCACTCCTCAATGTGGATGCAAAGTTGCTGGCAAAAGTGCTGGCCACGAGGATCGAGGACTGTGTCCCGGGGGTAATCCACGAGGACCTGACGGGATTTGTAAAGGGCAGGCAACTAAACACCAATGTGCGGCGGCTCTTAAACGTGATAATGATGCCATCGGAGGAGGGAGAGGCGGAGATAGTGGCAGCTATGGACGCGGAGAAGGCCTTTGACTGAGTAGAGTGGGAGTACCTCTGGGAGGTGCTGCGTAGGTTTGGGTTCGGGGTAGGGTTTATCAATTGGGTTAAGCTCCTTTACAGAGCCCCGATGGCGAGTGTAGTGACGAACCGGCGGAGGTCGGAGTACTTTCGACTGTACCGAGGGACGAGGCAGTGGTGCCCCCTGTCCCCCCTGTTGTTCGCATTGGCGATCGAACCATTGGCCATGTCATTGAGGCAGTCTAAAAATAGAGGGGGGTGGTCCGAGAGGGAGAAGAGCATCGGGTGTCGCTATATGCGAATGACCTGTTGCTGTACGTGGCGGATCCAATGGAGGGGATGGTGGAGGTCATGCAGACTCTAAGGGAGTTTGGGGAGTTTTCGGGCTATAAGCGCAATGTAGGGAAGAGTGAGCTCTTTGTATTACAGAGGGGGGACCAAGAAAGAGGGATAGGGTACCTACCGCTGAGGAGGGCGGAGGGGAGCTTTCGGTATCTGGGGATCCAGATAGCCAGGAGTTGGGGCACCCTACATAAATTGAATCTGACGAGGTTGGTGGAGCAAATGGAGGAGGATTTCAAAAGATGGGACATGTTACCGCTCTCGCTGGCGGGTAGAGTGCAGTCGGTCAAAATGGTGGTCCTTCCGAGGTTTCTGTTTGTGTTTCAGTGCCTTCCCATCGTGATCACTAAGGCCTTTTTTAAGAGAGTAGGCAGTAGCATTATGGGGTTTGTGTTGGCGAATAAGACCCCGAGAGTAAGGAGAGGGTTCCTGGAACGCAGTAGGGACCGAGGAGGGTTGGCGCTGCTACTACTGGGCAGCAAATGTGGCGATGATCCGCAAGTGGGTTATGGAGGGAGAGGGGGCGGCATGGAAGAGGATGGAGATGGCGTCCTGTAAAGGAACAAGCCTGGGGGCGTGGTGACGGCACCGCTGCCGCTCTCGCCGACAAATGAGCCCGGTGGTGGCGGCAACGCTAAGGATCTGGGGCCAGTGGAGACGGCACCGGGGTGCAATGGGAGCATCGGTGTGGTCCCCGATCAGGGGTAACCACCGGTTTGTCCCGGGGAAGATGGACGGGGGGTTCCAGAGCTGGCATCGGGCGGGGATTGGAAGAATGGGGTACCTGTTCATCGACGGGACGTTTGCGAGCCTAGGGGCACTGGAGGAGAAGTTCGAGTTACCCCCGGGAAATGCCTTTAGATATATGCAGGTGAGGGCTTTTGTGAGGCGACAGGTGAGGGAATTCCCTTTGCTCCCGGCACAAGAAGTTCAAGATAGGGTGATCTCGGGTGTATGGGTCGGGGAGGGCAAGGTGTCGGAAATACACCAGGAGTTGAAAGAAGAGGGGGAAGCGCTTCTAGAAGAGTTGAAGGGTAAATGGGAGGAGGAGCTGGGGGAGGAGATCGAGGAAGGTCTGTGGGCTGATGCCCTAGGTAGGGTTAATTCCTCCTCCTCGTGTGCCAGGCTCAGCCTGATACAATTTAAGGTGGTCCACAGAGCGCACATGACGGGGGCGAGGTTGAGTAGGTTCTTTGGGGTAGAGGACAGATGTGGAAGGTGCTCAGGAAGCCCGGCAAACCATGTCCATATGTTTTGGTCATGCCCGGCACTGGAGGGATTCTGGAGAGGAGTGGTGGGAGCAATATCTCAGGTGGTGAAAGTCAGGGTCAAGCCAAGCTGGGGGCTAGCAATATTTGGAGTAGTGGACGAACCGGGAGTGCAGGAGGCGAAAGAGTCCAGCATTCTGGCCTTTGCGTCCCTAGTAGCCTGGCGAAGGATCTTGCTAATGTGGAAGGAGGCGAAGCCCCCCAGCCTGGAGGCCTGGATAAATGATATGGCTGGGTTCATAAAGTTGGAGAGGATTAAGTTCGCCTTGAGAGGGTCTGCGCAGGGGTTCTACAGGCGGTGGCAACCGTTCCTGGACTATCTCGCGGAGCGTTAGAGGAAGGTCGGTCAGCAGCAGCAACCTTGGTGGGGGGTGGAGGGGACGTCCTGGGAGGGGGGGGGGAGGGGAGGGGAAAGGAAAGGGGGGACTGCCTGGGAGGGTGGATGAGCAAGGGTTGGGGAAACTGGCATGTACGGCTGAGGGCCAGTGTACAAAGCTGTGTAAATATATCATTTTGCCATGTATATATCTTGCTCTGTGCGATTTCTCGTTTTTTTTTTGTTACGAGGGGGAGGGGGTTATTGTTTGTAAGGGAGAAAAATTGTGTTAAAAAACTTTAATAAATATATTTTTAAAAAAACAATGCGGCCACCCAGAGAAAGTTGTTAGCTGAGCCAACATTGACTTTTCAACAGGCCATTCATATAGTATTGTCCCGAGAGAGCGCAGAACGGGGAGTGTAGGAGCTACAGGGAATGGAAGTGCACGCTTTGGTGCGCAACCCATTCCGTCAGAAAGCGTCCCCCCGCACCCCTGTGGTACCTTGGGCGAGGCGACATCCGGATTGACGAAAGTGGCCGTCGGACATTCCTCCCCGAAGGGAGCCTTCTCCAGAACCAATGGATGAGGAGTCAGATTTGTGGGCGCCGACCCCGTCGCGGACGCCGGTCCTGGGGGTGCTAGAGGCGCCATTGTTCCGACAAACTGGGGCCAGCCCAGGGGCCGAACCTTCCGTTTGGATGAACCTGCGGCGACTACTCCCGAGGACGTGGAGACGGAGGACGACTGCCTGCAGCTGCATTGTGTGGCAGCTCCCTGTGTGGCCCCCATTAAGGTGACAGTACAGGTCACTGGTCACCTGCTTGCGATGGAGCTGGGCACTGGCGCAGCAGTCTCCGTGATCGCCCAGAGGACATTCGACCGCATCAAGCAGGGTATACAGACCATTACATTAACCGACACAAAGGCCAGGTTGGCCACCTATATGGGGGAACCATTGGACAGTGCAGGAACTATGATGACCCCTGTTGTTTATGGACGCCAGGAGGAGCGTTTCCCACTTATCGTGGTGCGCGGCCACGGGCCCAGCCTGTTGGGTCGGGACTGGTTGCGCCATTTGCGGCTGCAGTGGCAGCACATCCTCCAAACAGATTCTGGAAGGTTGACTGAGTTGCTAGGACGATACCCAGATGTATTCCAGCCTGGTTTGGGGAAAATAAAAGGGGCCGTAGCCCGTATCCAAGTCGAACCAGGAGCCACGCCGCGCAATTTCCGGGCGCACCCGGTGCCTTACGCCTTGCTCGAGAAGGTAGAAGGGGAGCTCACCCATTTGGAGACTTTGGGTATTATCAGTCCCGTCCGTTTCGCTGACTGGGCAGCACCAATTGCACTTGTAAGGAAGCCAGATGCCATAGTCTGCTTGTGTGGTGACTATAAACTTACAGTGAATATGGCTTCCCGGCTCGACCAATATCCAATGCCTCGCACAGAGGATCTCTACGCGAAGCTTGCAGGCGGACTCTCGTTCACAAAATTTGATATGAGTCACGCCTACCTACAGTTGGAGCTGGACCCTGTCCTGGCCATATGTAACAATTAATACACACCAGGGCCTGTATGAATATACACGGTTGTCCTTTGGGGTATCCTCTGCCTGCGTTATTTTTCAACGTGTCATGGAGGGCATTTTGAGAGGTTTACCGCGTGTCGCTGCCTACTTAGACAACGTTTTGATTACAGGGATGTCGGAGCAGGAACATTTGGAAAATTTGGAGGCTGTCCTTAGACGCTTTTCTGAGGCTGGAGTCTGTTTACGTTGCACAAAGTGCATTTTTCAGTTGAAGGAAGTAGTCTACCTGGGTTATCGGGTGGGCCGCGAAGGTTTGCACCCCGTCGCAGAGAAGGTGCGCGCAATTCAACAGGTCCCCGCCCTGACTGACACTTCGCACCTTCGTTCTTTTCTCGGCCTCGCAAACTACTACGGGAAGTTCCTCCCCAATCTGGCAGCTACGCTGGCCCGATTGCATCTTCTGCTAAAGAAGAATCACGCTGTGTTTGGGGTTAGCCGCAAGAAACTGCTTTCCGGCGGGTAAAACAACAATTGTCGTCATCTGGGTTACTAACCCACTATGATCCTGGAAAGCCTTTGCTCATCACGTGTGATGCATCCCCGTATGGTATTGGGGCCGTCCTGTCTCACAAGATGGAGAACGGGGCAGAGTGGCCAATAGCTTTCGCCTCCCGCACATTGACTGCAGCGGAAAAGAAGTATGCGCAGATCGAGAAGGAGGGCCTGGCGGTGGTCTTTGCGGTGAAACGCTTCCACCCAGTACGTGTATGGCCGCCACTTCACTTTCATGACTGATCACAAGCCTCTGCTGGGACTTTTCCGAGAGGATAAGCCAATACCGCCCATTGCTTCTGCACGGATCCAGCGCTGGGCTTTGGTGCTCACTGCCTACGAGTATTCTCTGGAGCACAAACCAGGAACCCAGATAGGGAATGCCAACGCAATGAGCCGATTGCCTTTATCGACCGGCCCCATGTCGACCCCCACGACCGGTGAGGTGGTTGCAACCTGAAATTTTATGAACACCTTGCCTGTCACGGCATCACAGAGCCGTGAGTGGACCCAGACGGAGCTAGTCCTGTCAAAGGTTCGGCACATAGTCCTGTATGTTGGGCAGCGGGCATTTTCCTCCAAGCTGTCAGAATTTAGCGTGGAAGACGGTATTGTTTTGTGGGGGACACGTGTGATTGTCCCGGAAAAAGAGCCAGAGCTAATACTAAGAGACTTGCACAATGGGCATCCAGGTGTGACCAAAATGAAAATGTTGGCCCGGAGTTATGTCTGGTGGCCAGGCCTCGACACCGACATTGAGAAGGTGGCCCAAAACTGCTCCAATTGCCAGGAGCATCAGAAGTTTCCGCTGGCTGATGTAGGCTTCCCCTACATCACTGGGAATGGCCAGGGTGGCCTTGGGCATGTTTGCATGCGGATTTCGCCGGCCCTTTTCAAGGATCCATGTTCCTTCTATTAATCGATGCCCAGCCTAAATGGTTAGAGATGCATAAGATGGTAGGCACAACGTCCTGCGCAACAATCGAGAAGATGTGTTTGTCTTTCAGTACACATGGCCTCCCCGAGGTGCTGGTCACGGACAATGGCACACCGTTCACAAGTGAGGAGTTTGCGAAGTTCATGAAGATGAACGGCATATGCCATATCCGCACCGCCCCATACCACCCGGCTTCAAATGGGTTGGGGGAGTGCGCAGTGCAGACATTCAAACAAAGCCGAAAGAAGCAGTCTTCCGGGTCAATGGACACGAGACTGACTCGTTTTTGTTTTCATATAGGACCACCCCACATGTGGTGACAGGGGTAGCTCCAGCGGAACTCCTAATGGGCCGGAGACTTCGCACCCGCCTTAGCATGGTTTTCCCGGATATTGGCGCAAAAGTACGCCACACATAAGAACGGCAGGGACATGGTTTTTCTCGGCACCGGCCGATTCGTCAGTTTGCGCCCAGTGACCCAGTGTTTGTTTGGAATTTTGCTGTTGGTGCCCAGTGGGTCCCTGGCGTACTCTTTCGCCAACGGGCCCTATCTCTTACCAGGTGTAAGCCCAGGGGCATCTCCAGTGCAAGCACGTAGACCACGTTCGGTCCAGAAGACCATCCCTTCCAAAGATTTCCCGCCCCCGGAGCTCATTTTTACAGCCACAGAGACCAGGTACAGTGGAAAGTATTCCTCACAATCTTCCTCTGGTGCCGCACTCAAAGCCTGCGCAGGTTGTTGCAGATAGAGACAGATATCTCGGAGATAGAGACGCCGAGATGACGGAGGCAGCGGACTCCGACTCCGAGATGGAGACACAGGACGCCTCAGGGGGAATCCTCAGGCCCACGGGCCGTGGATGTACAACCGTTACGCCGTTCATCATGGAAGCGCCGTTCTCCATCTCGTTATAACCTGCCTGCTTACCATTGGTTGGGGACTAATGGCAATCCCACAATCCTGTGGGAGTATGAGCTTCCTGATGCACTATCAATTACGACGAGACGAAAGTAGAGAATAATCAAGGCTTTATTAAGCAGACATGTGTAGCCTCCTGCAGCTGCTGCCAGAAATGGGAGCAGCTCGGTGTGCACACACATTTATACTCCGCCTACTGGGTGGAGCCAGCAGGCAGGGATCTACCCCCGTACCTGTAGTACAGGAGCCTTACCGTATTACCTCTAATACAACTATTATACAAACAGTGGTGACCACCACATTCACCCCCTGTTTAAAAAAAAGTCCAGCGGGGACAAATTTACAGGTTAGTGAGAATTTAAAGTTTACAGTCTGGTGAAAATTTACAAATTCAGCCGGTGTTGCTAACTTTTGGTTGGTTCAATTGGCTCTGTTTTATAACCTTTGCTCTCGAGTCGCCAGGTATCTTTATGATACCGCCACGAGGTTCAAGTCCAAGTAATGATCAATAACTCAATACACCGATTAGTAAGATTCAAATCAAAGCACATTTATTATACACAGTAATCGCTACGCATGCACAAATTCTACGTCTAAGCTACTTCTAGTTCCAGCAGGCCTATACTTAGCTTCGGACTGGCCCACCAGGTCAGGGGAACAAATGGCCTTTTGTTCGGGTTCTGAGTCTGCGGGATTCGAAGTTGGTACGGATTGGTAGCTAGGAGCGCCTATCTCGTAGCAAGCGTTGACTTAAGACTTACTGGATCTCGGCGGCAGTTGAACCGGTCACGGTCAAGGTTGGTTCGCGTTGCTGGGTGACCCGGTTTAGGAAGAACGATTTGAACTTGGGGGCTTAACTTTATAGTCCCCAGGGGCTTCCCGCCTTTTGGGGGGGACCCTGTACCTGGTTCCAAGTGATTGGACTTCGTTCCAATCGCTTGGTTCGATTTCTCCAATACTGGAGCGGTTCCCTGATCGATGGGCGGTCTTGAGGTGTCCGCTAACCTCTTTTGTGTTGGCTCCTGCTGGCGCCGGGGAGTCTGGCTTAGCTTTGTTTGTCCCAAATGTTGCGATTGTTCCCGAGGATCGCTTATTAGTATGTAGATGGCTGCTACATTATTATGCAGATGGCTGCTTGTATCGATGCTGTCTGGGCTTTTGCAGAGTGTAATACACAGTAAACTTGCACCTGCTGGTTTCTGCCTGTGCTGGCTGAATTTCCCTGCAGCCTTTGCTGTTCTCCATTTTACATCGGGAGTTGGCCAACCCAGGTGGCTACACTGGTTGGGTGCCTTGATCCTCCGCTGTGAGCGCCTCGGTACCGGTGGTGATGCAGGCGCCGACTTGGTCGCCTGTGACTCTGGGAGCGTGTTGTCCTCATCTTCATCCCCAGGTGGAACCAGTGGGAGGACGGATCGTCCTGGGGCGGGGGCTGTAGTGAGGTGTGCTGGGGGAGGGTGGGTGGCGCCGGGACAATCGGAGGGGGGGGGTGTCGGGTGGTGTTGGGCCTTGGGTGGGGATCCAGCTGGTGCCAGGTCCCTGAGGGAGACTGTGTCCTGACGACCGTCGGGGTATGCCACATCGGCGTACTGCGGGTTTACATGCAGTAGTTGTACCCTTTCGACCAACGGGTCCGCCTTGTGGATCCGAACGTGTTTGCGGAGGAGGACGGGTCCTGGAGCTGCCAGCCACGCTGGGAGCGAAACCCCGGAGGTGGACCTCCTAGGGAAGGCAAGGAGATGTTCATGGGGGGTTCCATTAGTCGCAGTGCAGAGTAGCGATCGGATGGAGTGGAGCGCGTCGGGGAGGACCTCCTGCCAGTGGGAGACCGGGAACTTTTTAGACCGCAGGGCCAGCAGGACGGCCTTCCAGACCGTCCCATTCTCCCTCTCCACCTGCCCGTTTCCCCGGGGGTTATAGCTGGTCGTCCTGCTCAAGGCAATGCCCTTGCTGAGCAGGAACTGACGCAGCTCATCACTCATAAAGGAGGATCCCCGGTCGCTGTGAACGTAAGCGGTGAAACCGAACAGGGCGAAGATGCTGCTGAGTGCTTTAATGACCGTGATATGGCGAAGGGGAATCGGGAGTATTCATCGACCACGTTCAGGAAGTACGTGTTTCGGTCGGTGGAGGGGAGGGGCCCTTTGAAGTCCATGCTGAGGCGTTCAAATGGGCGGGAGGCCTTTACCAGGTGCGCTCGGTCTGGCCAGTAGAAGTGCGGTTTGCACTCCGCGCAGACCTGGCAGTCTCTGGTGACAGCCTTGACCGCCGTAATGGAGTCGGGCAGGTTGCGGGCCTTTATGAAGTGAAAGAACCGGGTGATCCCGGGGTGACAGAGACCATCGTGTAGGGCCCGGAGTCGGTCCACTTGTATGTTGGCACATGTACCTCGAGATAGGCACCAGGGGGCTCGTTGAGCTTCCCGTGGCGATACAAAATCTCGTAATTGTAGGTGGAGATTTTATCATTTTTGATCTTGCCCCGCTGTGTAGCAGCTGCAGGAGGCCACACATATCTGCTTAATAAATTGATGCACTATCAATTACGACGAGACGAGAGTAGAGAGTAATCGAGGCTTTATTAAGCAGAGATGTGCGGCCTCCTGCAGCTGCTACCAGAAATGGAAGCAGCTCGGTGTGCACACACATTTATACTCCGCCTACTGGGCAGAGCCAGCAGGCAGGGATCTACCCCTGTACCTGTAGTACAGGAGCCTTACCGCATTACCTCTAATACAACTATTATACAAACAGTGGTGACTACCACACTTACCCAATGAGGGGGGCGGAGAAATCATTAGCAAATTCCCTGCATAAATAAAGCTGGCCAGTTTGGAACCGGCAGAGAGTGAGCAGCAAAGGAGTTGCTGCTGCTGTTGTGTATATATATATATATGTTATAAATAAATGTTATCTCTTTCTATTCTTCAACTTGTGCTGGATTCTTCGTGACCCTCACAAAAGGTAGAAACATTTATTTATGACCCTCTGCCTTAAAAACATTCTCCTGATCTTTCTCTTGTTCTGGTAATGACCTTAGATTCCTGTCCCCAATGGTTGTTGACTGATCAACCACTGGAAGTAATGTTTTTCTATATTCCCTGTCGGAACTCTCCTGTCAGGTTTCCTTTTCACCATGTCTGTTGCAGTGTTTCTAGTCTATGTTCCAGAGATTTACGATGCTATACTTATAATGTGACACCCTCTTGTTGACTGATGATCAGATTAACTCTGCAACCATTGCAAAAGTAAATTTAAGTTTTTATTTGTGATTTCACATTAAGTAACTTTAACTTTTACAAATATAACATGATAAGAAGAGAAACCTTCAAATATTGCCAGTATTTAGAATTTCTTGAAACAATAATTACATTATTTGGAATCATTATCAAAATGTAACTATAAATTCTTCAAACCATCAAAATCTTACTTCTTTCAGCATTAACATTAAATCCAAGATTGCAGGCAAGCAGTAAGAATATGATATTTATGAAATTATCCAGTTAGCCATCATGAAATCGAAAGAAATGTTGTACATTATGGACCTATTATTGAACAAAATGTATTTCTGCACCCTCCACAAGTACCTAAAGTCACCTGACTCCGTGCCGTAGATTCTTAAAAAATGTTTTTTTATTCAGGCGGTTGCATAAACAAACAGCAAGCGAAACAAATGAAAGCAGATGTAAAATTATACAATGTAATAAATAACCAACACCCACTCCACCCCCCGCCTTACCCCCTCCTCCCGTCCTGCCTTCCCCATTTTAACCACCTTAACTCTCCCTCTTCCTCGGTTGACACCTCAATCCTGCTTAAAGAAGTCAATGAATGGCTTTCACCTCTGAACGAATCCATCCACCGATCCCTTCAGGACGAACTTGACCTTTTCCAGCCTCAGGAATTCCGCCAGGGCACTCACCCACACTCCCGTTTTTGGCAGCTCTGAGTCCCTCCACCAAAGTAAAATCGTCTCCCGGCTATCAGGGAGGCAAAGGCCAAAACATCAGCCTTTCTCACCCCCTGGACTCCTGGGCCTTCTGACACCTCAAATATCGCTACGTCTGGACTCAGGGCCACATTCACCCCCGACACCTCGGACATCACATCTGCAAACCCCTGCCAGAACCCCTTTGCCGTAGTTTCTATGATTCTATCGGCAAATGGGGTTAGCTTAGATGGGCTTTTTGGTTGGCATGGACCAATTTGGGCTGAAGGGCCTGTCTCCATGCCGTAGATTCAATGATTCTTTGATTCTATGAAGTGTTCTCAATGGAAGATCAACACCTCTCAAAATATAGCCACTAAGCGTGTTTTTTAAATATTTCTTTTAAAGTATTATACACAAGTGGAATTATATTGCTTAATTTTTAAAATTCTGGATTTGGTATTCATATTTGTAGTGAAATGACAGTAGGATTAGTAAGGCTAGTCTGATCAAAAACAGGTGTCTGATGACAGGAAGATATCAGTGACAGTGTTTGCAGGAACTGGTGTTTTTTGAGAACAGAGCTAAAATGTACATGTGATGCCCTCTAATGCCTTTAATAAGACATTTTCTCAAATATAAAAAGTATTTAAGTACTTATGTTGTGCACCCTGGATGTCTACAGATGATCTCAATCCAATACTCTACACCAGGTTTCTGCCCACCACATTGGATGGTTAAGTGTCCATTTTACAAATGTAAGATGTGTGCTGAATCAACAAATTTCTATATCACTAATTTATTGAAATTTTACTAAATACACATGCGTTCCTACAATTTTCAGAAATGTTGGCTCTGTTTTGAATACAGCTGTATTTATTCAGCTGTGTACATTGTGTCTCTGTGAAACTACCAAGCCAATAATCAAAAAGATGTGGCAAGATCCCAGGATTTTGCTGACTTAGTCAAGTATAGCAGAAAGCCTCAATGTCACCTATTATTTAGCCAAAGTCCTTGCTCTTGGCCTTTATCCAGTAATATTTGCCAGAAGTCCATATGTGCTGGAGTTAGATGAGAATAATGTCAGGCTTGACTACATAGATCCATAATCAGATTTTTGCTGCGAGCACTGTCCAAGCTTATATAAAAAGAAGGATTATTTTACAGCAGTCTATCTGCTTTCATGGTAATATTACTGGTGTTAGTTCACAAATTTTCGAGATTTATCAATCCAATTTTGCAAATAGTTATGGTGGAATTTGAGCTGACAACTTCTTAGTTGGTAGTCTGGCACAATAACCATTACATTACCAGATCAGTATCTACAATTTATAACCACACCCTTACATGAGTCATTATTTATAGGAGAGGACATAGGTGGAAGAAACCAGTGAGGAAAATTCTGTTCAATAATCGAGAAACGCAACATTTCTATTCTTACCAATCAACAACTGTTAAAAAGCGATTCAAACATCCACTTATTAGTTGGAATGATGATATAGCAAGATTTCATGTTTTATAACTTTTACTGTAACAAAAACTAAGAAAACACTACTGATGAAACACAGTAGTCAACTTATACATTAAATTACAGAAAGGCACATTCTCATCCTTATCACACATCACTCTCTATAGAATTACAGTCCTTATAGCAAACAATTCACAGTTGCTGCCAGCTTTCAATGGGCTATTTCAGTTTCACTTTCCCAGCTGAATAACTTCTTATGCCAGAACTGACTTTTACCGTGAGGGTTATACGGCATATTTTTTCTTTTTAATTTTTCCAATTAAGGAGCAATTTAGCGTGGCCAATCCACCTACCTTGCACAACTTTGGGTTGTGGGGGTGAGACCCACGCAGACACAGGGAGAATGTCCAAACTCAACACAGACAGTGACCTAGTTCCAGGATCAAACCCGGGTCCGCAGTGCCGTGAAGCAGCAGTACAACCCATTGCGCCAACGTGCCGCCCATCCTGCAAATTTCTTTTTTAAAAAATATTTTTAGTAAGGCATTTATAAATATATACATAAAACACAATCGAAAACCAAGAAAAAGAGAACATACAGGAAATCACACAGCCAATAAATAACACTCCGCCCTCCTTGCCATTCTCCACCCACCCTGCCTCTCCCCTTTTTACCCCCTATAAACCCCCCACCCCCCACTGCTGACATCTTAACTGTCTTTGAAGAAGTCAATAAATGGCTTCCATCTCTGGACAAAACCCCCCACAGACCCTCTCAAGGCTAACTTAATCTTTTCCAGCTTCAGGAATTCTGTGAGGCCGCTTACCCACACCTCTGGTTTTGGAGGCCCCAAGGCTACCAGGAAGACAAAGGCCAAGACAAAAAGAACAAAGAACGATACAGCACAGGAACAGGCCCTTTGGCCCTCCAAGTGTGTACCGGTCATGTCTCCAATCTATCTATGTCCTCTGTATCCTCTGACAATCCTCAACACTATCTGCCACTCCACCAACCTTGGTGTTATCTGCAAACTTATGAATCAGACAAGCTACATTTTCCTCCAAATCATTTATGTATACTACAGACAACAGAGGCCCAGCACCGATCCCTGTGGAACACCACTAGTCACAGAAAAGCACCCTTCTACTGCTACCCTCTGTCGAGAGGGCTAGAATACAGGAGCAGGGATGTGCTTCTGAGGCTGTATAATGTTCTGGTCAGGCCCCATTTGGAGTGTTGTGAGCTGCTTTGGGCCCCCTATCTAAGGAAGGATGTGCTGGCATTGGAAACCTCCAGAGGAGGTTCACAAGAATGATCTCTGGAATGAAGAGGTTGAGGACTCTGGGTCTGTACTCATTGGAGTTTAAAAGGACGAGGGGAAACTTATTGAAACTTACAGGATACTGCGAGGCCTGGATAGAGTGGACGTGGAGGGATGTTTCCACTTGTCGGAAAAACTAGAACCAGAGGACACAATCTCAGACTAAAGGGACGATCCTTTAAAACAGAGATGAGGAATTTCTTCAGCCAGAGGGTGGTGAATCTGTGGAACTCTTTGCCGCAGAAGGTTGTGGAGGCCAAATCACTGAGTGTCTATAAGACAGGGATAGATGGGTTCTTGATTAATAAGGGGATCAGGGGTTATGGGAAGAAGGCAGGAGAATGGGGATGAGAAAAATATCAGTCATGATTGAATGATGGAGCAGACTCGATGGGCCGAGTGGCCTAATTCTGCTCTTATGTCTTATGGTCTTATGGCCATCTGTGACCGAGCCAGTTCTGTATCCATCTTGCCACATCACCTCTGATCCCATGTGACTTCACCTTTTGTAACAGTTTGCCATGAGGCACCTTGTTAAAGGCTTTACTGAAGCCCATGTAGACAACATCCACCGCCCTCCACTCATCAATCATCTTTTGTTACCTCCTCAAAAAAACCCGATCAAGTTAGTGAGGCATGATGTCCCCTTCACAAAACCGTGCTGTCGATCGCTAATAAGTCCATTCGTTTCCAAATGGGTATAAATCCTGACGCTAAGAATTCTCACCAATAATATACCTACTACCGACGTGAGGCTCACCAGCCTATAGTTTCCTGGATTATCCCTGCTATCTTTCTGAAACAGTGGTACCACATTAGCTATTCTCCAGTCGCCTGGGATCTCACCTGTAGCCAATGAGGATACAAAGATCTCAGTCAACTTCACAGAAATTTCCGCCCTTGCTTCCCTCAGTAATCTGGGGTAAATCCCATCTGGCCCAGGAGACTTATCTTCCTTAATATCTTTTAAAACACCCAAGACCTCCTCTTTTTTGATGTCAGCATGACCCAGACTATCCACACACCCTACCCAAGAATCATCTTCCACAAAGTTCTTTTCTTTGGTAAACACTGATGCAAAGTACTAATTTCATACATCACCCATTTCTCTGGCTCAACACATTGTCTTTAAGTGCTCCAATCCTTTCCCTGGCCATCCTCTTGCTTTTTACATATGAATAAAAAGCCTTGGGATTCACCTTAATCCTACTTGCCAAGGACTTTTCATGACCCCTCCTAGCCCTCCTAATTTCCCGCTTCAGTACCTTCCTACTTTCTTTATACTCCTTAAGGGTTTTGACTGTCCCCACCCTTAAAGACCGTACAAAATAATATTTTTTCTTTTTGACGTGGTTCACAATATCCCTCGATATCCAAGGCTCCCTAAACTTCCCATACTTATCCTTCATTCTCCCAGGGATGTGACTTCCTTGAATCCTAATCAATTTGAATACCGTGCCAGGGCGGCATGGTAGCACAGTGGTTAGCACTGTGGCTTCACAGCTCCAGGGTCCCAGGTTCGATTCCTGGCTTGGGTCACTGTCTGTGCGGAGTCTGCACGTTCTCCCCGTGTCTGCGTGGGTTTCCTCCGGGTGCTCCGGTTTCCTCCCACAGTCCAAAGACGTGCAGGTTAGGTGGATTGGCCATGCTAAATTGCCCTTAGTGTCCAAAAAGGTTCAGAGGGGTTATTGGGTTATGGGGATAGGGTGGAAGTGAGGGCTTAAGTGGGTCGGTGCAGACTCGATGGGCTGAATGGCCTCCTTCTGCACTGTATGTTCTATGTTCTATGTTCTAATTGTCGCTTGAAAGACTCCCACATGTCCGATGTTGATTTACCCTCCAACAGCCACACCCAATCTAAATTCTTCAATATCTGTCCAATGTTATTGTAATTTGCCTTTCCCCAGTTTAGCACCTTAGGGATGAGGGGGTTACCCTCATCCCTATCCAAAAGTACCCTAAAACGTACGGAATTGTGGTCATTACTTCCAAAATGTTCCCCGACTGAAACCTCGACCACCTGTCCAGGCTCATTCCCCAATACCAGGTCCAGTATTGCCCCTTTCCTGGTTGGGCTATCGACATATTGCATCAAGAAGCCTTCCTGGATACATCTTACAAACTTTGCCCCATACAAGTCCGCAGCAGTAAGTGAGTGCCAGTCAATTTCGGGGAAGTTAAAATCCCCGACCACAACAACCTGTTATTTTTGCACCTATTCAAAATCTTTCTACCTATCTGCGCCTCTATCTCTTGCTGGCAGTTGGGGGGTCTGTAATAAACCCCCAACATTGTGATTGCCCCCTTCCTGTTCCTGAGCTCTACCCAGATTGTCTCATTGTATGAGCCCTCCGAGGTATCCTCCCGCAGTACGACTATAATATTTTCCTCAACCAGTAATGCTACTTACTCACCCCTTTTACATCCCTCTCTATCTCTCCTGAAGCATCTATATCTTCCAATGTTCAGCTGCCAATACTGCTCTTCCTTTAACCACGTTTCTGTGATAGCCACAACATCATAGTTCCAAGTACTAATCAGTGCTCTATATTCATCTGCCTTATCTGCTATACTTCTGGCGTTGAAACAAATACACTTCAGACCACTGCATTTCAGCAGACAGGGTGAAGTTGTTGTTCTCTTATTTTTGTTCTCTATTTCCCCTTCAGTTATTACATCTTCTAAGCTAACAGTCTAGTTCCCACCCCCCCTACCATACTAGTTTAAATCCTCCCGAATGACTCTAGCAAACCTCCCAGCCAGGGTATTGGTGCCCCTCCAGCTTTGGTGCAACCCGTCCTTCTTGAACAGGTCCCAACTGCCCCAGAAGAGAACCCAATGGTCCAGAAATCTGAAACCCTCCCTCCTACACCACCAGTTTAGCCACCGACGTCGGCCTCTCTCGACTCCCGGACCTTCCGACATTCCGAAAATCGTTATTTCTGGACTTGGGATGACCTTCACCCTGCTTTCTCTCTACCTCCTTTTTTGAATATCGGAGTGACGTGAGCTACCCTCCAATCTGCAGGGACAGTTCCAGGGTCTATAGAATCCCGGAAGATGACCACCAATGCATCCACTATTTCCAGAGCCACATCCTTAAGTACCCTGGGATGCAGATTCTCAGGCCCTGGGGATTTTTCCACCTTCAATCCCATCAATTTTCCCAGCACCACTTCTCTACTAATTTTGATCTCCCTCAGTTCTTCCCTCTCACTAAACCTTTCATTCTCCAGCATTTCTGGTACCTGATTTGTGTCCTCTTTTTTGTGATGACAGAACCAAAGTACGTGTTCAATTGCTCAACCATTTCTTTGTCCTTTATTACGCATTCCCCTGTTTCTGTCTGTAGGGGGCCTACATTTCTCTTTACCAATCTCTTTCTCTTCACATGTCTATAGAAACTCTTAGTGTCAGTCGTTATGGTCCCTGCAACCTTCCTTTCGTACTGTACTTTCCCCTTCTTAATCAAGCCCTTCGTCCTTCTTTGATGAATTCTAAACTGCTTCCAATCCTCAGACCTATTATTTTTCTTGGCCAATCTGTATGCTTCTTCCTTGGATCGGATACTATTTCTAATTTCCTTTGTAATCCATGGATTGACCCTCTTACCCCCTTTGCTTTTGTGCCAGACAGGAATGAATAGTTGCTGTAGTTCCCCTATGCGTTCCTTGAATGTTTCCCATTGTCTATCCACTGTCATCCCTTTAAGTAACTCTCCCCAATCTATCAAGGCCAACTCACCACCTCTGCACCTTTTTTCCTCCAAAATATCCATCTGGAAACCGGGGAAAAGGACCACAAAAAAAATCGCCTCAAGCGTGATTTGTTATGCTCTAGGTGTAGCATAAGCGGCTTCCTTGTGGTGCACTTGACAAAGGAAGGTTCAGACATGGAGATAACTTCAACACGTTTATTAAATTATTTACACTTCTATTACTCGGGTTCGACACTACTGCTAATCCTACTAGAGCTACCCAGACTGACTAACCAGTTTGCTACAATCCACGTGGTGGGAGTGATATTGAATCAACCCTGTGTCTGCACTCACTGACTGTCTCCACTGGAAAGAGGCAGATCATGTGTGTGGTGTCCTTTATATATGGGTTGGTGTAATGCCCTCCTGTGGTCGTGTCACCTCTGTGTGTATCGTGAATGTCCATTGGTCGTGTCCTATCTAACTGATCTATTGGTTGAGCGTGTGTGTGTGATGTCTCTGGTGCCCCCTCTAGTGTCTAGCTAGCCTACATGTATTTACATTAACCCCCCGTGTACCCACAGTGATGCACATCACCACATCCCCCCTTTTTTATATGTTACATATTTTCTGTATACTTCAAGAAAATTGAACAAAATACAGGTAGATAAGTTAATGTATATACAACTCATGGGAACAGTGATTAAACAATAAGTCCAACTCATTTGTGTGAGTCCAAAAATCATCAATCATCATGGTCAAATGTCTCTCTTGGTTATGAACGCCATCAACGTCCCTGTGCCACAGGAACCAAGAAGTGGTCAAATCACTTTGCTGTCTGATTTGGAGACCCTTTCATTTTGGTGGTGTTGTCGGATGGCATCTTGTAGCTGATAAGGTGTTGACATTGAAGAGGTACCATCAACAGTATCATTCGAGGTCATGGATGTGCCGTATGTTGAAGTTGGATGAGACTGTACATACTGGTTCTGGCCACATGCTGTGCAGGAAGGGTGATCCTGCTGAGAACCATTGGGGCTTGTCGAAGTGGAAACAGAATTGCTGCTCACATAAATACCTGGTGATGGTGTGAAACTAGAACCATGCATCTGATAGGAATATGCCTTCTGGCCAGGCTGGGGTGCAGCAAATCCTGGGCTGTAACTAAGGCATCCAGTCTGTAGTGCAGATTGCGCTTGCGGTAGTCCTCCTTCGGTCTTGATTCCATTAGTGGGCAATCCATAGTGCTGGTCTGTTTGAGAATATGCTGCATAGACTGCTGGCTGCTGCATGCCTGAATCCTGGGTTTGTCCAGCATGAGCTGTCATTGGCCGCACTGCTGGTGTGGAAACAATGTGTGGATATAGCTGTGATGAATATTGGTGTATTCCTCTTGGACTGTAGCCGCTGCTTGTTATTACTGACCCAGTGTAATTGTTAAGTGATCCATCGCCAGTAATTGTGACATCTACTGTCACCCTGAGCGTACCATCACTGAGGTTGTGGCACTCCCTATCTGGAGTAAAGTCCGGCTTACGTGAATCAGACTCGGCGTTTGATTGCTCCCCATCTGGAGTCTGGTCTGTTTTAACTGAGTCAGTATTGGTTTGTCGATGCTCCCCGTCTGGAGTCTGAGCAGGTTCACTGGAGTCAGCTGAGATTGGCTGAAGCTGCACGTCTGGAGTCGGAACATGCAGGAATGCATTGACTTGTGGAGAGGTTCGAGCGAATGAGGGTGGACGTATTGTGGTGTCACCGGAGTTACCAGTGGTCTCACAGTGATCGTCGAGTGCCCCTGTACACACTAGCTGAGGTCTGTCACTTTGCAC
Organism: Scyliorhinus torazame; assembly: GCF_047496885.1. Lineage (NCBI taxonomy): Eukaryota > Metazoa > Chordata > Chondrichthyes > Carcharhiniformes > Scyliorhinidae > Scyliorhinus > Scyliorhinus torazame. The sequence continues at coordinate 227,880,988 of NC_092709.1, forward strand.
ATCTTGCAGGGGAAGTGGGATGCTGTCCTCACTCATCTCACATACCGTGGGGAGAGACTCAGTAGCTGCTTGTTGTTCACTTAGGTTGGGTAAATTGTCAGAGTCTTCATCTGGTGGTGCAAACAATGTGAGTGGACTGTCATTGTCTTGCTGTTGTCCTTCATTTGGGCTTGGACTGTCATTTTCGCTTTGTTCTTCACTGTAGCATGATAGACCGTCATGGTCGCCCTGCTGTATACTGGAGCATGGTACACTGTCATAGTCTTCTTGCTGTTTACTTGAGCATGGCAGACTTGCATCACCTGCCGCTAGTTGGTCAGAGGCGATTGCTAGATCCTCATGGTCTTGTTCCTGCAAGGACTGCGTGTCGGAGTCTTGCGTTGCTTCCATCGTGGAGGCTGTCCACGAGCTCGCTGTGGAGGCTTGTGACACTGGAGTCACTTCTTGTTCATGCAAGGACTGCGATGTGGAGTCTTGCATGTCTTCTTTTGTAGAGTCGGGAACCCTGAGCGGTGCGTGGACCACGCTCTGTGTGGCAGCAGGCCGCTCTCTGTGGGCTTGTACCGCTCTCTGTCTCTTGGTGTCAGGCCGCAGCATAATCCTGCACTCACGAGTCGGGATGTCGTATATGCTGGGCTGAAGATTTGCATGCGCAAATCACTGTTCCTGTACCGGGGGCCGTTTTCGTGATTGCGCATGCGCGGCGTCTCGCGCATGCACAACCGGACCTTCCCGTTTTGTGCGCTTCTTGCGCAACTGCAGTCCCTTTAGAAAGATGGCCGCCGATCAAAATTGTTCTCTGCTCCTGGATCTCAGCCTCGTGGTGAGTACTGGCGCTTCTCTTACCTTTTCTTGTTGGTTGGAGTGTGTTTTCCTCAAGAATTTGCCAAATTTGTCCAGGACTGCCTGGAAGTCGCTCCTGTTTTGCCCTTTGGAGAACTTGAATTTTTAAAAGATTTCTTCTGCTCTGGCACCGGCGATGGTGAGCAGAAGCTCTCTCTTTTCAGCATCGGCCACGTCTTGTAGGTCGGCTGCTACAATGAAGATTTCAAACTTTTGCTGGAATGCCCGCCAGTTTTCGCAGAGATCACCGTGGCACTGGAGCTGCTGCGGAACCCGAATCTCGAACATCTTGCCTGGGTATCGTTGCTGGTTGTCACTGTACGCTGAGGTATGGCTATATGGATTGAAACAGTTCACTGCTGGTACCATGTCGTGTTATGCTCTAGGTGTAGCATAAGCGGCTTCCTTGTGGTGCACTTGACAAAGGAAGGTTCAGACATGGAGATAACTTCAACACGTTTATTAAACTGTTTACACTTCTATTACTCGGGTTCGACACTACTGGTAATCCTACTATAGCTACCCAGACTGACTAACCAGTGTGCTACAATCCACGTGGTGGGAGTGATATTGAATCAACCCTGTGTCTGCACTCACTGATTCTCCACTGGAAAGAGGCAGATCATGTGTGTGGTGTCCTTTACATATGGGTTGGTGTAATGCCCTCCTGTGGTCGTGTCACCTCTGTGTGTATCGTGAATGTCCATTGGTCGTGTCCTATCTAACTGATCTATTGGTTGAGTGTGTGTGTGTGTGATGTCTCTGGTGCCCCCTCTAGTGTCTAGCTAGCCTACATGTATTTACATTAACCCCGCGTGTACCCACAGTGATGCACATCACCACAGAGCGGGAGCTGCCAAATGGGCGACCACTCATACCATGGCCGCCACCAAAAGTCCCCATACTGCATATTTCTGCCTGTTAGCACACACGAGGCAAATCTTCCAGCCTTGATCTTCAATCTGCGCGTGAGATCCCATCTGTATTCTTTGTGGTGAACAAGAGGGTCAACATTTTCTCTATTTCAGGAATGTTGCCCACGTCTCCTGCTCTCTGTTTCTCAGATGGTTTCAGACCACACCAAACAAACTCTTGCCTGTTTCTGATATTCATACATTTGTAGGGAAGCCTGTAATCTGATCTCATAAATGATTTGCACTGCTTTCTTCCGCATGACAACATGAAACGCATTGGACGTAATCGTACCATATTTTTTCAAAGTGTCAGGGTCTGACTTAAAACTGGCGTGTAGCTATCCAGCTGCACAGCCCAGTTCTCACTCCAGATATTGAGCCTCTTTTAAAAATATATATTTGGAGCACCCAATAATTGTTTTCCAATTGAGGGGCAATTAAGCGTGGCTAACCACCTAACCTGCACAACTTTGGGTTGTGGGGGTGAAACCCATGCAGACACAGGGAGAATGTGCAAACACCACATGGACAGTGACCTGGGGATGCGATTGAACTCGTGTCCTCAGCGCTATAGGCAGCAGTGCTAACCACGGTGCCACCGTGCCACCTGGAGATTCTTTAAAGAAAAAAAATGAGTAAGTGTGGTTTGCGCCTTCACACTGGTGGGACAGGGGTTAATAGATCCGGCACCTGGCTCCACAGAGACTGGGCGCCATCTTTAATAATAATAATGCGCAGGTCAAAAAGACAGCCTGAGTGAGTGAGACACATCCAGAGTGGGGAATTTGGAACTTGGTAATTTGGTGCAGTGAGGGAATTCGGTGCAGAGTGGGAGAAAGTGCTTTTCCCTACTGTTTTGTTCTCTCTCTTTCTTCTGGCCGTTAATTTTTAATCAGCAGGGAGAGAACCTGAGAGCATCTGAGACCCTCAGAAGGTAAGTGATTTTTACTCATTTTTACTTTTATTACCTTTTCAAATTGAGTGTGTGTGGGGGTGGGGGAGGGGGGGGGCGGGGGGGGGGGTTGGGGGAAACTGAAGTGACATTCACAGAAAAGTTGTGACCTGATTGGCTGGTTGGGAATCTACACTAAATTAAAACAATTAAGCATTGGTAAACTAATTCAACATAATTACTTAATTATAATTTAGAGGGGTATCTAAGCCAGAGATCGGAGAGTACTCTATTTAGCTTTCACATTTATAGTAGAAATCTAGTGCTAGGAAACATAGTTAACAGTAACTTTTTAAAAAAAGTTTTAAATTTAATTTACTAATTAATTGACGCAATGTCAGTTAGAGGGGTGCAGTGCTCTGACTGTGAGATGTGGCAGATCCGGGAGGCTTCCAGCGTCCCGGATGGCTTAATCTGCAAAAAGTGAACCCAACTGGAGCTCCTCACAGACCGCATGGTTCGGTTGGAGCAGCACTTGGTTGCACTTAGGAGTATGCAGGTGGCTGAAAGCGTCATAGATAGCAGTTATATAAATGGGGTCACACCCAAGGTGCAGGCAGAGAAATGGGTGACCACCAGAAAGGGCAGGCAGTCAGTGCAGGAATCCCCTATGGTTGTCCCCCTCTCGAATAGGTATACCCCTTTGGATACTGTCAGGGGGGATAGCCTATCAGGGGAAAACAGCAGCAGCCAGAGCAGTGGCACCACGGCTGGCTCTGATGTTCAGCAGCGAGGGTCAAAGCACAGAAGAGCAATAGTCATAGGGGACTCTATAGTCAGGGGCACAGATAGGCGCTTCTGTGGACGTGAAAGAGACTCCAGGATGATATGTTGCCTCCCTGGTGCCAGGGTCCAGCATGTCTCCGAACGGGTAGAGGGCATCCTGAAGGGGGAGGGCAATCAGGCAGACGACGTTGTACATATTGGTACTAACGACATAGGCAGGAAGGGGCATGAGGTCCTGCAGCAGGAGTTCAGGGAGCTAGGCAGAAAGTTAAAAGACAGGTAGGTATTACCTATATAAGAAGGACTGGAGAGTAAACTGGAGAGGCATAAATATCCTGGCCGCGATGTTTGCTAGTGTCACACGGGAGGGTTTAAACTAGTATGGCAGTGGGGTGGGCATGGGAGCAATAGGTCAGAAGGTGAGAGCATTGAGGGAGACCTAGGGAATAGGGACAGTATGGCTCTGACGCAGAGCAGACAGGGTGAAGTTGCTGAACACAGCGGGTCTGGTGGCCTGAAGTGCATATGTTTTAATGCAAGAAGTATTACGGGTAAGGCAGATGAACTTTGAGCTTGGATTAGTACTTGGAACTATGATGTTGTTGCCATTACAGAGCCCTGGTTGAGGGAAGGGCAGGATTGGCAGCTAAACGTTCCAGGATTTAGATGTTTCAGGCGGGATAGAGGGGGATATAAAAGGAGTGGCGGAGTTGCGCTACTGGTTAGGGAGAATATCACAGCTGTACTGCGGGAGGACACTTCAGAGGGCAGTGAGGCTATATGGGTAGAGATCAGGAATAAGAAGGGTGCAGTCACAATGTTGAGGGTTTCCTACAGGCCTCCCAACAGCCAGTGGGAGATAGAGGAGCAGATAGGTAGACAGATTTTGGAAAAGAGTAAAAACAACAGGGTTGTGGTGATGGGAGACTTCAACTTCCCCAATATTGACTGGGACTCACTTAGTTCCAGGGGCTTAGACGGGGCAGAGTTTGTAAGGAGCATCCAGGAGGGCTTCTTAAAACAATATGTAGACAGTCCAACTAGGGAAGGGGCTGTACTGGACCTGGTATTGGGGAATGACCACTTTTCAGTAAGTTTTAAAGTACTGGTGGACACGGATAAGAGTGGTCCTAGGGTGAATGTGCTAAATTGGGGGAAGGCTAATTATAACAATATTAGGCGGGAACTGAAGAACCTAGATTGGGGGCGGATGTTTGAGGGTAAATCAACATCTGGCATGTGGGAGGCTTTCAAGTGTCAGTTGAAAGGAATTCAGGACCGGCATGCTCCTGTGAGGAAGAAGGATAAATACGGCAATTTTCGGGAACCTTGGATAACGAGAGATATTGTAGGCCTCGTCAAAAAGAAAAAGGAGGCATTTGTCAAGGCTAAAATGCTGGGAACAGACGAAGCCTGTGTGGAATATAAGGAAAGTAGGAAGGAACTTAAGCAAGGAGTCAGGGGGCTTGAAGGGGTCACGAAAGGTCATTGGCAAATAGGGTTAAGGAAAATCCCAAGGCTTTTTACACGTACATAAAAAGCAAGAGGGTAGCCAGGGAAAGTGTTGGCTCACTGAAGGACAGGCAAGGGAATCTATGTGTGGAGCCAGAGGAAATGGGCGAGGTACTAAATGAATACTTTGCATCAGTATTCACCAAAGAGAAGGAATTGGTAGATGTTGAGTCTGGAGAAGGGTGTGTAGATAGCCTGGGTCACATTGAGATCCAAAAAGACGAGGTGTTGGGCGTCTTGAAAAATATTAAGGTAGATAAGTCCCTAGGGCCGTATGGGATCTACCCCAGAATACTGAAGGAGGCTAGAGAGGAAATTGCTGAGGCCTTGACAGAAATCTTTGGATCCTCAATGTCTTCAGGTGATGTCCTGGAGGACTGGAGAATAGCTAATGTTGTTCCTCTGTTTAAGAAGGGTAGCAAGGATAATCCAAGGAACTGCAGGCCGGTGAGCCTTACGTCAGTGGTAGGGAAATTACTGGAGAGAATTCTTCGAGACAGGATCTACTCCCATTTGGAAGCAAATGGACGTATTGGTGAGAGGCAGCATGGATTTGTGAAGGGGAGGTCGTGTCTCACTAACTTGATAGAGTTTTTCGAGGAGGTCACAAAGATGATTGATGCAGGTAGGGCAGTGGATATTGTCTATATGGACTTCAGTAAAGCCTTTGACAAGGTCGCTCATGGTAGACTAGTACAAAAGGTGAAGTCACACGGGATCAGGTCTGAGCTGGCAAGGTGGATACAGAACTGGCTAGGTCATAGAAGGCAGAGAGTAGCAATGGAAGGATGCTTTTCTAATTGGAGGGCTGTGACTAGTAGTGTTCCACAGGGATCAGTGCTGGGACCTTTGCTGTTTGTAGTACATATAAATGATTTGGAAGAAAATGTAACTGGTCTGATTAGTAAGTTTGCAGACGACACAAAGGTTGGTGGGATTTCGGAAAGCGATGAGGACTGTCAGAGGATACAGCAGGATTTAGATTGTTTGGAGACTTGTGCGGAGAGATGGCAGATGGAGTTTAATCCGGACAAATGTGAGGTAATGCATTTTGGAAGGTCTAATGCTGTAGGGAATATACAGTGAATGGTAGAACCCTCAAGAGTATTGAAAGTCAGAGAGATCTAGGTGTACAGGTCCACAGGTCACTGAAAGGGGCAACACAGGTGGAGAAGGTAGTCAAGAAGGCATACGGCATGCTTGCCTTCTTTGGCCGGGGCATTGAGTATAAGAATTGGCAAGTCATGTTGCAGCTGTATGGAACCTTAGTTTGGCCACATTTGGACTACAGTGTTCAATTCTGGTCGCCACATTACCAGAAGGATGTGGAGGCTTTAGAGAGGGTGCAGAAGAGATTTACCAGAATGTTGCCTGGTATGGAGGGCATTAGCTATGAGGAGCGGTTGGATAAACTCGGTTTGTTCCCACTGGAACGACGGAGGTTGAGGGACGACCTGATAGAGATCTACAAAATTATGAGGGGCATAGACAGAGTGGATAGTCAGAGGCTTTTCCCCAGGGTAGAGGGATCAATTTCTTGGGGGCATAGGTTTAAGGTGCGAGGGGCAAGGTTTAGAGTAGATGTACGAGGCAAATTTTTTACACAGAGAGTAGTGGGTGCCTGGAACTCGCTACCGGAGGAGGTGGTGGAAGCAGGGACGATAGTGATGTTTAAGGGTGCATCTTGACTAATACATGAATAGGATGGGAATAGAGGGATACGGACCCAGGAAGTGTAGAAGATTGTAGTTTAGTCGGGCAGCATGGTCGGCATGGGCTTGGAGGGCCGAAGGGCCTGTTCCTGTGCTGTACTTTTCTTTGTTCTTTGTCACAAGTAGGCTTCAATGAAGTTACTGTGAAAAGCCCCTAATCGCCACATTCCGCGCCTGTTTGGGGATGCCGAAACAGGAAGCCGGTACACCTTTAAAGGGCGCCCCGAGCAGAACTGAAGTGTAACTCCTCCCCACTCTCCACGGAGAGTAGATGTACAAGGCAAATTTTTTACACAGAGGGTAGTGGGTGCCTGGAACTCGCTACCGGAGGAGGTATCGGAGGCTCCCCCCACAACTCCCGCTGACCATCATTTAGGGCTCCCCAACCCCTGGATAATCATCGGCGTCTTCAACCCCCACCTTTATGGTAGTGTTGCCGGTGTTCTCCCCCTCAATACCTGCTCCCCCCTAGAAGTTCCACCCTCACTGCCTGCTGAACCCCCACCCACCATACCAGACATAAATGGAAAACCCTCTGTAGCCATCTAAGATGGCCACCTGCAAAGGACCATGGGAATTATGGCCAACCCAGGACTCAGACAGATACAGAGCCTATGTATATTTGAAACACAGGTAACCAAGCCTGATCAAAACCCCTGCTCGTTTGCATTTCAATGGTCCATTTTCCCAGGACAATGGAACTCCAATCAAGAAACCGGTACAGCCACAGACTGATCGGCGCCACTCCCTTTACTCAGAAAGCCCAACTGCCAAGGTCAATGACGGTTAAGGAACCGCCCAGCTACCAAGGCACCCGCCCCTTTATTGACCAAAATTGAAGACAGTGATAAGAGCCCTGTCGAACTATTGGGTCCAAGGTTAAGGACCATCCCAAAGAGCGTGAAATCCCAGAGGGATAAAAGAGAGCACAGACATGTGTTCTGTCTCTTTTGGATGTGGCCTGTGCCATCCAACTGTAGCAGGAACAGCCAGCCACGTTCAAGACCAACGATCGCGACCTGACGGTTGAGCCCAGCGGAGACAGAGCCACTTTCTTCGAACCAGCCGAGTGAAATCCAGATAAAGAACAACAAAGAACAAAGAAATGTACAGCACAGGAACAGGCCCTTCGGCCCTCTATGCCCGTGCCGACCGTGTTGCCCGACTAAACTACAATCTTCTACACGTCCTGGGTCCGTATCCCTCTATTCCCATCCTATTCATGTATTTGTCAAGATGCCCCTTAAATGTCACTATCGTCCCTGCTTCCACCACCTCCTCCGGTATCGAGTTCCAGGCACCCACTACCCTCTGCATAAAAAACCTGCCTCGTACATCTATTCTAAACCTTGCCCCTCTCACCTTAAACCTATGCCCCCTAGTAATTGACCCCTCTACCCTGGGGAAAAGCCTCTGACTATCCACTCTGTCTATGCCCCTTATAATTTTGTGGACCTCTATCAGCTCGCCCCTCAACCTCCTTCGTTCCAGTGAGAACAAACCGAGTTTATTCAACCGCTCCTCATAGCTAATGCCCTCCATACCAGGTAACATTCTGGTAAATCTCTTCTGCACCCTCTCTAAAGCCTCCACATCCTTCTGGTAGTGTGGCGGCCAGAATTGAACACTATACTCCAAGTGTGGCCTAACTAAGGTTCTAGACAGCTGCAACATGACTTGCCAATTCTTATACTCAATGCCCCGGCCAATGAAGGCAAGCATGCCGTATGCCTTCTTCACTACCTTCTCCACCTGTGTTGCCCCTTTCAGTGACCTGTGGACCTGTACTCCTAGATCTCTTTGACTTTCAATACTCTTGAGGGTTCTACCATTCACTGTATATTCCCTACCTGCATTAGACCGTCCAAGATGCATTACCTCACATTTGTCCGGATTAAACTCCATCTGCCATCTCTCTGCCCAAGTCTCCAAACAATCTAAATCCTGCTATATCCTCTGACAGTCCTCATCGCTATCCACAACTCCACCAACCTTTGTGTCGTCTGCAAACTTACTAATCAGACCAGTTACATTTTCCTCTAAATCATTTATATACACTACAAACAGCAAATTTACCAGCACTGATCCCTGTGGAACACCACTGGTCACAGCCCTCCAATTAGAAAAGCATCCTTCCATTGCTACTCTCTGCCTTCTCTGACCTAGCCAGTTCTGTATCCACCTTGCCAGCTCAGCCCTGATCCCGTGTGACTTCACCTTTTGTACTAGTCTACCATGAGGGACCTTGTCAAAGGCCTTACTGAAGTCCATATAGACAAGATCCACTGCCCTACCTGCATCAATCATCTTACTGACCTCCTCGAAAAACTCTATCAAGTTAGTGAGACACGACCTCCCCTTCACAAAACCATGCTGCCTCTCACTAATACGTCCATTTGCTTCCAAATGGGGGTAGATCCTGTCTCGAAGAATTCTCTCCAGTAATTTCCCTACCACTGAAGTAAGGCTCACCGGCCTGTAGTTCCCTGGATTATCCTTGATACCCTTCTTAAACAGAGGAACAACATTGGGTATTCTCCAGTCCTCCGGGACATCCCCTGAAGACAGTGAGGATCCAAAGATTTCTGTCAGCAATCTCAGCAATTTCCTCTCCAGCCTCCTTCAGTATTCTGGGGTAGATCCCATCAGGCCCTGGGGACTTATCTACCTTAATATTTTTTAAGACACCCAACACCTCGTCTTTTTGGATCTCAATGTGACCCAGGCTATCTACACACCCTTCTCCAGACTCAACATCTACCAATTTCTTCTCTTTGGTGAATACTGATGCAAAGTATTCACTTAGTACCTCGCCCATTTCCTCTGGCTCCACACATAGATTCCCTTGCCTATCCTTCAGTGGGCCAACCCTTTCCCTGGCTACCCTCTTGCTTTTTATGTACGTGTAAAAAGCCTTGGGATTTTCCTTAACCCTATTTGCCAATGACTTTTCGTGACCCCTTCTAGCCCTCCTGACTCCTTGCTTAAGTTCCTTCCTACTTTCCTTATATTCCACGCAGGCTTCGTCTGTTCCCAGCCTTTTAGCCCTGACAAATGCCTCCTTTTTCTTTTTGACGAGGCCTACAATATCTCTCGTTATCCAAGGTTCCCGAAAATTGACGTTTTTATCCTTCTTCCTCACAGGAACATGCCGGACCTGAATTCCTTTCAACTGACACTTGAAAGCCTCCCACATGTCAGATGTTGATTTGCCCTCAAACATCCGCCCACAATCTATGTTCTTCAGTTCCCGCCTAATATTGTTATAATTAGCCTTCCCCCAATTTAGCACATTCATCCTAGGACCACTCTTATCCTTGTCCTCCAGTACTTTAAAACTTACTGAATTGTGGTCACTGTTACCGAAATGCTCCCCTACTGAAAAATCTACCACCTGGCCGGGCTCATTCCCCAATACCAGCTCCAGTACTGCCCCTTCCCTAGTTGGACTGTCTACATATTGTTTTAAGAAGCCCTCCTGGATGCTCCTTACAAACTCCGCCCCGTCAAAGCCCCTGGCACTGAGTGAGTCCCAGTCAATATTGGGGAAGTTGAAGTCTCCCATCACCACAACCCTGTTGTTTTTACTCTTTTCCAAAATCTGTCTACCTATCTGCTCCTCTATCTCCCACTGGCTGTTGGGAGGCCTGTAGTAAACCCCCAACATTGTGACTGCACCCTTCTTATTCCTGATCTCTACCCATATAGCCTCACTGCCCTCTGAGGTGTCCTCCCGCAGTACAGCTGTGATATTCTCCCGAACCAGTAGTGCAACTCCGCCTCCCCTTTTACATCCCCCTCTATCCCGCCTGAAACATCTAAATCCTGGAACGTTTAACTGCCAATCCTGCCCTTCCCTCAACCAGGTCTCTGTAATGGCAACAACATCATAGTTCCAAGTACTAATCCAAGCTCTAAGTTCATCTGCCTTACCCGTAATACTTCTTGCATTAAAACATATGCACTTCAGGCCACCAGATCCGCTGCGTTCAACAACTTCTCCTTGTCTGCTCTGCCTCAGAGCCCCACTGTCCCTATTCCCTAGTTCTCCCTCAATGCTCTCACCTTCTGACCTATTGCTCCCATGCCCACCCCACTGCCATACAAGTTTAAACCCTCCCGTGTGACACTAGCAAACCTCGCGGCCAGGATATTTATGCCTCTCCGGTTTGGATGCAACCCGTCCTTCTTATATAGGTCACACCTGCCCCGGAAGAGCTCCCAGTGGTCCAGATAACGGATACCCTCCCTCCTACACCAGCTGTTTAGCCACGTGTTTAGCTGCTCTATCTTCCTATTTCTAGCCTCACTGGCACGTGGCACAGGGAGTAATCCCGAGCTCACAACCCTAGAGGTCCTGTCTTTTAACTTTCTGCCTAGCTCCCTGAACTCCTGCTGCAGGACCTCATGCCCCTTCCTACCTATGTCGTTAGTACCAATATGTACAACGACCTCTGCCTGTTTGCCCTCCCCCCCTTCAGGATGCCCTCTACCCGTTCGGAGACATCCTGGACCCTGGCACCAGGGAGGCAACATACCATCCTGGAGTCTCTTTCACGTCCACAGAAGCGCCTATCTGTGCCCCTGACTATAGAGTCCCCTATTACTATTGCTCGTCTATGCTTTGACCCTCCCTTCTGAACATCAGAGCCAGCCGTGGTGCCACTGCTCTGGCTGCTGCTGTTTTCCCCTGATAGGCTATCCCCCCCGACAGTATCCAAAGGGGTATACCTGTTCGAGAGGGGGACAACCACAGGGGATTCCTGCACTGACTACCTGCCCTTTCTGGTGGTCACCCATTTCTCTGCCTGCACCTTGGGTGTGACCCCATTTATATAACTGCGATATATGACGCTTTCCGCCACCTGCATGCTCCTAGGTGCATCCAATTGCTGCTCCAACCGAACCATGCGGTCTGTGAGGAGCTCCAGTTGGGTGCACTTTCTGCAGATGAAGCCATCCGGGACGCTGGAAGCCTCCCGGACCTGCCACATCTCACAGTCAGAGCACTACACCCCTCTAACTGACATTGCATCAATTAATTAAAATTAAAAGTTAAAAAATTTAAAACAAAATATTTGTTTACATTTTTTTAAAGTTACTGTTAACTATCTGTTTCCTAGCACTAGATTTCTAGTATAAATACGAAAGCTAAATATAGTACTCTCCGATCTCTGGCTTAGATACCCCTCTAAATTATAATTAAGTAATTATGTTTAATTAGTTACCAATGCTTAATTTTTTAAATTTAGTGTAGATTTCCAACCAGCCACTCAGGTCACAGCTTTTCTGTGATAATATAAGAACATAAGAACTAGGAGCAGGAGTAGGCCATCTGGCCCCTCGTGCCTGCTCCACATTCAATGAGATCATGGCTGATCTTTTGTGGACTCAGCTCCACTTTCCGGCCCGAACACCATAACCCTTAATCCCTTTATTCTTGAAAAAAGTATTTATCTTTATCTCAAAAACATTTAATGAAGGAGCCTCTACTGCTTCACTGGGCAAGGAATTCCATAGATTCACAACCCTTTGGGTGAAGAAGTCCCTCCTAAACTCAGTCCTAAATCTACTTCCCTTTATTTTGAGGCTATGCCCCCTAGTTCTGCTTTCACCCGCCAGTGGAAACAATCTGCCCGCATCTATCCTATCTATTCCCTTCATAATCTTATATGTTTCTATAAGATCCCCCCTCATCCTTCTATATTCCAACGAGTACAGTCCCAGTCTACTCAGCCTCTCCTCGTAATCCAACCCCTTCAGCTCTGGGATTAACCTAGTGAATCTCCTCTGCACACCCTCCAGTGCCAGTACGTCCTTTCTCAAGTAAGGAGACCAAAACTGAACACAATACTCCAGGTGTGGCCTCACTAACACCTTATACAATTGCAGCATAACCTCCCTAGTCTTAAACTCCATCCCTCTAGCAATGAAGGACAAAATTCCATTTTCCATGTCACTTCAGTTTCCCCCCGACACACACACAATTTGAATAAGTTATAAAAGTAAAAATTAGTTAAAATCACTTACTTACCTTCTTACCTTCTGAGGGTCTTAGATGTTCTCAGGTTCTCTCCCTGACAGAGACTGCTCCTCCTCCTCCGAACGGCTCCCGAAACTAGGCCGCGATCTTTTAAAATCTCCGCTCTGACTCGCAGCTCCTGCGCTTTTAAAATCTCCGCGCTTTTTTCAATTTCCCGGCTCACTCAGCTAATATAAATTTTCAATGTCCCGGCTCACTCAGCTCCCGCGCTGTTTTCATTGTCCCGGCTCACTCTACTCTCGCGCTGTTTTCAATGTCCCGGCTCACTCACCTCTCGCGCTGTTTTCAATGTCCCGGCTCACTCACCTCTCGCGCTGTTTTCAATGTCCTGGCTCACTCACCTCTCGCGCTGTTTTCAATGTCCCGGCTCACTCAGCTCCCACGCTGTTTTCAATTTCCCGGCTGACTCACCACTCGCGCTGTTTTCAATGTCCCGGCTCACTCTCCTCTCGCGCTGTTTTCAATGTCCCGGCTCACTCACCTCTAGCACTGTTTTCAATGTCCCGGCTCACTCAGCTCCCACGCTGTTTTCAATTTCCCGGCTGACTCACCACTCGCGCTGTTTTCAATGTCCCGGCTCACTCTCCTCTCGCGCTGTTTTCAATGTCCCGGCTCACTCACCTCTCGCGCTGTTTCCAATTTCCCGGCTCACTCAGCTCCCGCGCTGTTTTCAATGTCCCGGCTCACTCACCACTCGCGCTGTTTTCAATGTCCCGGCTCACTCAGCTCCTGCGCTGTTTTCAATGTCCCGGCTCATTCACCTCTCGCGCTATTTTCAAAGGCCTTATCCATTTGCACAGAGCCGGTCGCCCTGAAGTTAAGTATAGGTTTATCGTAGCTGTTAGGTGTAGTTTAACTCACAGTAGATATTGTTTTGCATGTCGTGGTAACTCTTGTGTATGTAAATAAACTATCTTTTGAACTAACTAACTGGTTGTGTGGTCATTTGATTGATATAAGGGAAGGCTTGTGGTTTACCAACATCATTAATATTAGCAACAGTATTGGCGCTGCTGTTGGGATCGAAAACGAGCAACATTATTGGCGACCCAGATGGGACTCGATTAGAAGTGACTTTGTCACTCCGAGAGAACCCACAAACTTTGAATCCAATTGTGAGAAAGAACCACAAGTGCAAGTCCCATATCGACCAAATAACCAAATTTTGGAAGTGTGTACTAACCCGCATGCATACCTAACAGGAAGAGTAAGGTAAACTCGTTAGAATTGTGTACAACTATCGAGGGATTGTGAGCCGGAAAATAGCTTAGGCCATACCCGCTGTTCATATCTCCGCCTTATTCTCCTGTCCCAAATTTAAAGTAGTGAAAGAGATATTAAAAGTAGAGAAAGAGATAAGAGAAGTAATGGCCACTAAAGCAATGGAACGATTGATGAATCCACAGGAACCCGAGGTCGCAACGACCAACAGGGCAGAGCAATGCCCCATACGGGAGGAAGAGTTAAGGAAATACTTAAAGGGGAAAGGATGGCCCCTTTGGTCGAATTTTTGTGCTAGTGATGAGTCAGGTCCAGGAAAGATAGGACAAATTTGGTGGGAGAACCTAAGCGAGGTCCACAAGAAAAATGTAGGGAAAGTCAGAAAGCCGATGGCAATAGTGTCCTGTTTGGCACAGTTGCGAGGCACAGAGGAGGTCATGAACTGCTCCGTAGGCAGTTAATTAAGAAGGAAGAAAAGAACGAGGGAAACAGTAACGAAAGTGAGAAGATAATTGAGCAACTCCGGGAACAGTTAGCAGCTAAGGATAAGGAAATGGCCAATGTAAAACGTGCACATCAATCTTGTCTAGTTCAACTTAGTAGCTTCCACATCCAGTACTATAAAGCCTACCAAGATACACAGCGCACAGTCCCGGTAAGAGAGGAAACAGAACAACAGGTCGCCCAACTAACTAGCAAATGCGCAGATCTAAAAGCAGCTTTGAGAGCTCTCCACAGCTCCATTAAGGAACAGAGGCAGAGTACCGTTGACCATGCGAAATGCCGACAGAAGATAGAAAAGTTACAGTCGCTACTCTCAGTACAGAATGGCTTCAGGTACACTTTCGGGCAGGATTTAGATGAGGAAGATGCTCCCGATTGGCAAGAGTTAAACGAAAGCACCCAAAGTTATGTAGAGGACACGGGAAATCAAAATCGAGCACCCCACACCCCAAAAAGAAAAGCACCCGCACCACCGACTGCACAGGCAGCACACCCCCCCACTCACAATTCGGCCCCATGAATCCGGTTACCACACAACGCAAGTCATCGGATCAGGATGAGCCTGATATCGTTTACACCACCCCACTATCCATAACCCAATTAAGAAAGCTTGCATAAAATTTATTCCATTCCAGCCCACCGCAGACCCACACAGCTTCTTTGAGGAGGTGCGCCAACAAAAAGTTAGGTACGGCCTAGACGAGAGAGAGGAAGTAAAGCTAATAGTTATGAGCCTTAGCCAGTCCGTAAGATCAGCTTTGTCCGAACCCCAAAATGTAGCTGGAGGAACCCTCCAGGAAATGAAAATAGCCATATTAGATACCATCGGGTATAATAAAGGAGATCTAATCGAGGGTTTAAATCACTGCAGGCAAAATAAGGGAGAGCATCCGACCGCGTTTGCTGGTCGCCTATGGATTCATTTCATGGCAGTCTACAGACAATTGAACCGCGCACACCTAAATGAGCAGGACACCACTAAATGGTCCCGCACCTTAGTCTCGCATGCCACAGAAGCAGGTCAAAAGGCTTGTGTAAACTACGACCCTGCAGACCACACACACAATGAAGTTTGGGTACTTAAATGACTTTCTAGAGCATGGGAACAAACCCTACACTGACAGACAGATCAGGACGATATAGAAGCAAAAATGCACCCAGTTAGGACTAGCCAGGACCCAGCATGGATAAACAAGGGTAGACACGAGGGACAGCACCCCAGAGCACAGGCACTACGAGGTTGTTACAATTGTGGCCACATAGGACATTACACCCGCGACTGCTGACAAACCCCCCTGAACCAGCACCGATACCAACAATTAAACCCCCACCGAGGAACAATGTTAGGTCTATGCATAGTGTTAGTGCCTGTTCAGACGATTTAGGCTTTAATTCCACAGATTGACGATGTTTGGACTCCCCAACTTGGGTCTGTGACACGCTGGAACAAATCAGGCAGACCAGTAGTTACAGGCACAGTCCGGGGACATGTAGTCGATTTTCTTTGGGACACAGGAGGATCCCACACTACTTTGAACTCCTCCACCATGTTTCAACGTGACAAATGGCCCACCACAGACATCATCACCCTGAGTGGATTCAGCGGCCACATACAGCAAGGATACATCTAGGTAATATTAGCACCAGACACACCGTCGTTTTAGTTGACTTACCCCAAACAGCAGAGCACATTTTAGGCATTGATTTTATGAGCTCCCATAACCTTTCGTTTGACCCAGTAAACAAATGTGTATGGTGAATGGCCAAAACAGCTAGGGCTCACGTTACACTCACAGTAGGTGATTATGAAAACAGGATTTGCTCAGTAGGAGCCTATTGGTTTAATCCGCAAACAATTAGTGCAGACCAGACGATTAGAGAGGTCCTCATAAACACAAAGCTTCGTTCGCACAACGCAAATACGATTGTGGGAAGATCCCAGGTACGGTAAGGATTTCAGGTCCCGATCCAAAGCCGCAAAAACAATACCGTTTCCCACAGCAAGCCGAGGGTGAGATTTCGAAGGTTATTAACAGTTTGTTAGACCAAGGAGTTATTCGACCCATAGATTCCACAAATAATGCGCCAATTTGGTCTGTAAAAAAGCCCGACTTTCATCGGCTACCGAGAACTTAACAAGGTGAACCCTTTAGCAGCCCCCACCATTGCCACGAGTCCCGAGACCATGCTCAAACAGGGAGTACAGGCAAAATATTTACTAGTGCTGGACATCAGCAATGGCTTTTGGTCCATCCCGTTAGACAAGGCCTGCCAGTATTAGTTTGTGTTTATGTTTTAAGGGCAGCAGTACAAGTGGACATGCCTCCCACAAGGATTCCATAACTCCCCCTCCATTTTCCACCGACAATTGGCCAACGGACTTTCTAAATTGTCCCGACCCGAATGCCTCATACAATATGTAGACGGTCTGTTCCTGCAAACGCACACAAAAGAGGAACACGTAGAGCTCTTATCGGAATTACTAAGCCTACTGCAATCAATCGGATGTAAGGTAAACCCCCAAAAGGCCCAGATTTTAAAGGAAAAGGTTCTTTATTTAGGCACCATCATCACCCACGGGAAGAGAGAAATTAAGCAAAAACGGATCGAGTCAATCGTTAAATTGCCCCTGCCCCAAAATGTCACTGCACTCCGGTCATTCCTAGGTTTGGTAGGATATTGCAGAAATCATATAGATGGTTTTGCCACTAAAGCAGCCCCACTCTTAGAGCTCCTTAAAAAGAACGCCCCATGGTAATGGCTTCCACAGCACACAGGCACCATTGCTGATTTAAAACGCACCCTAGGCACATCCCCCACTTTACAAGTTCCAGACCCAGACTTGCCCTATGCCATAGAAGTAGCAACCACTGACCGAACCCTATCAGCAGTGCTCCTGCAAGAACGACACGATCACTTAGGACCCGTAGCCTATGCCTCAAAAGTGTTAGACCCCGTAGAGCAAGGACTCTCAGCCTATGATCGGCACTTGCTGGCAGTCTTTTTGGCAGGACAGTACTATGCGTACATTACAGGCCTTAACCCAGTCACGATCGTGACCGAGCATACCCCCACGCAACTATTACTAGACGGTAGATTAAAGGACGGTTCAGTCAGCCAAATCAGAGCAGCTCGCTGGACACTACTGTCACAAGGCAGGGATATTACGGTTAAACGCACCAAGACCCCCACATTTCTGGCCGATAATCTTCAATATGCAGGGACCCCACATGAGTGCCAGATCATAGCAGCCCAACACCACACAGGGCCTTTATCCCAAAGTCACTACACCCACGAGCAGGCAGCAAGACACTGAATTCCCAAACCACAGGGAATGCTTAAAAAAATTATGTAGACGGTTCCTCCACAATCGAAAGTGGAGTTAGAATAACTTGTTGTGGAATTTACGTGGAAGACGCGCAGGGACACCCACTGAAGAGACCTCTTTAAAACTGCCCGGCCACCTAAGTTCACAAGCAGCAGAACCCGCAGCCATAGCCTATGTAGTTCAGCACCCCGACTCTTTTCCAACCCCTGCAGACATACACTCGGACAGCCTGTATGTGTGCAATAGCTCAACAGAATTCCTGCCCCTGTGGGAATCTCGAGGTTTTGTTTCAGCCGATGGAAAACCCCTACCCTCTGCCCCGTTGTTAAAGCACATTCTCAAGAGAGCCTCAGATCGCACGTATAGTATCATTAAAGTAAGAAGCCATCATCGCTCGTCCCCACCCGGTAATGTAAAGGCAGACGCCTTAGCCAAAGCAGGATCACGCCATGGTCACTTCTGGCAGCCATCCAAATCGAACCGATACACTCAGTCCAGGTTTCCCAGACCAATATTGAGGATCTATCTCAAGCGCAAAAGTGTCAAGACGACACCCTCAAACAGATTTTAGACGGCACCTTCCCAGCCCCCTATGATAAATGGAAGGACGCACTGACTACAGGATGGCATAGTTTTAAAAAACAGAATTTATGTGGTCCCCACCCAGGACAGAAACCAGCTCATTTACCAATTTCATGACGGACAGGGCCATCAGGGGATACACGGAGTCACAAGTTGGGTCTTCATGTGAAGGAATAGGCCCATTCTCGGTCCACAGATCATTGGGCACCTGGGGCAGGATGTCCCATGAGGTAGTGGAATCTCCAGGGGATAGACAATACCATTGTCCATTTAAGATCTTTGTGTTGGTGGCCCGATTTAAAAAGCGATGTAACCCATTATGTCGCGAATTGCCTTATCTGTGCTCAAAATAATCCTGAACGTTACTCAAAGAAAGGACAATTACGTCACACCCGACCTGTTAATGGCCCTTTGGCAAATTTGCAACTCGATTACATTGGCCCCCTTCCCCCTTGCAGAAATGGTTTCAAGTACGTACTAGTTGGAATTGACACCTTTACTAAATGGTAGAAGCATTTACCTCACGGACAAACACAACAAAGGCAACCGCTAAGATTTTGACCCAACAGATATTCACACGCTGAGTTAGACCAAGGTTCCCACTTCACCGGCAGAGTCATGCAAAATGTTAGAACAATTTTTGGGATCAGACAGAAATTCCATATAGCATATCACCCCCAATCCAGTGGCATTGTCGAGAGAATGAGTCAAACTTTAAAAGCGACCATTAGGAAGATGGTGCAACAGAATAATACTACGTGGGGCACAGTCCTCCCATTTGCTCTCATGTTTATTCGGAACACCATTTCCAGTTCAACAGGTTACACCCCCCACACTCTCATGACCGGACGGCCCATGAAGGGTATTGAATGTTTATTAGGCCTCGATTTGGCAAGCCCTACAGTAACCGCCCTCACCCACGAAAAAGCAGTCCAACAGGTTACAGATACCATTAAAGCGACACAACTCGTTGCAGCTGTCCGATTAGGCGCTAGAAGGAAGCAGAGTAAAGCCTGCTTTGACAAAACCGCCCACCCCGTAGAGTACACAGTCGGTTAGCAAGTAATGGTTTCACTTTACAACCCCAGTTCTTTCCTCTCCCCCAAATTTGCAGGACCCTACTCCATTTCCGACAAAGTGAGCCCCTCCGTGTACAAGATAACGTACCCCAACGGGAAAACTGGTTGGTTCCACATCAACCAACTCAAAGTCTATTGATCCCAATGAACCACACCCACCACATCTCTCTGGCAATAGGAGACGATTCCGCCCTGCCCATCGACAACCTAGTCCGACCCCTATGCCAACCCTCCCCGGCCATGCCAGCATGTATCCCACAGACCCAAACTTGTCTCCGCCCACAGGTACAGACTTTCACCTTGAACTTGACTCAGACGACAGCGAGAGCCTCCCGGATTTGATTACTATCCCTGAACACTGGCGCGATCTCTCTGCCCCCAGTCACCCCAGCCCCCGGAACCACGACTTAGATATCTTTGACCCTCTATATGCCCTCCCCCAGCCACTGCCACAGCCACCGCCCGAACACAGTAACTTGCCCTCCTCTCCCACCGCCCCTACGCCTCATGACAAACAAGCCCCTCTTTGGCACCGCGACAACTCTTGCAGACTAGTAAGGCACAACGATTCGGATTATCCGACGGCCACGCGGCCAAGGCGCAGAAACGGCAGACTCGAGTCTAGCAACCGGGAGATAGTGATGATTCAGATATTGACTCCCGTTTCGGTCATGCTTTTACAACACAATTTGGTACAGAACCCTGAGGTGTCCAGATGATGAGAAAGAGACACTGCCTATTAAGGTGTCCAAGTTCTGATGGAGCCTGCCCGCCTTTTTCCTTCTTCTTTTTTCTACTACATGGTTTTAATTCATGTCGTCCGACACAAAATTACTCTTCTGATTCGAGGGTACCATGCCCTATGACAGTTAAAGGCACAAGTTTGTCGGAAAACAGATCACTGTTCTCCCAGTCTTTATGACAAGTTTCCACACGACTACAAACTCCTACCGACCACTCAGGTCACCCAGGTAGGGAGTAAGGGCACTGGTCCCCGCCCTACCTGAGGACCCCAAATGCATCTGGTCAGTTAAGCCCGGGTATTGGAGTAACAGCACTAACTCCCGCCCTACCTGGGGATTCCACCCATTCTTATCCTGCAGCAGCCCACATGCACCTCATATTCCCGTCACTTCACACGCTCTGGAATGGTTCTCTAAACTCTGCACTGTCTTTGGCAGGCCTTAGTTTCACCTTCTCTGTTCTCCCTTTGGTTGTGGTATAAAGAATGCATTTTGCCACGTTCTGTACGCTCACCCCTTCTTTCCTTTACATTCCACGACCCCTTGGTCTCTCTCCACCTGCTATTTACACATATGACACAATTGGTTGCTATACACGCTGCTACATGCGAACTACCTCTGAACCCTAGGACGAAACTCTATAAAACTGGCCGACCTGAAATTCGGCTGGTTAAGATAAGCCTCAACCACCACTGGTTGCAAGTAAAGAAAAGACGTGTCGGAGAAATTGTCCGCCCACTTCCCGCATCGACCACAAGCTGTGAGAGTCTCTGTACTTTAAAACTTTGCATTTCTTGTCTCTCCAAAATGGTATTTCAAAAAAAAAATGAGGGAGTCACACATGGTGACAATCATAATGGGTAATTGGAGTAAGGAGAGAAAGACTAATAAAACAAGATATTAACCGAAGATAATAACAGATACTATGCTTGCACCCCCAGGATTACACGGAAAACAGAAAACACAGGATGAAGCAAGGACTGCGTTTGGATCATCGCTGGACTTCTGCAACTGAGCGCGCAACACACGTTTATTACAAACCCCACACCAGCCCCGAACACTACCACACAACAGGCCACCACCAGCCCGGACACTACACCACATATAAAGATAGACATCGAAACCCCCACTTGATGCGAAAACATTGCCAAATGGAACCCCCTTTCATACATAGTAGAGGCCCTTCTAGTAATTGCAATAATCTGCAGTGTCATTCAGACACTTTGACTCCGTAAATGGCAAGCCAAAGCCTCCCGCTCCCCGATATATACAGTCCGATCCCCCTTCTTTGGAATTAAACAAAATTAAATTCATGTACTCATCACTGCTAAGAATAAACCATGTCCCTCTTTAACATTATTAGGATTAAGGAGAAATGTGATGCTGCTGTTTTAAATTTTGTACTGTATAAAAGTTCTTTGATATTCACCAGCAGCATGAGAGTGGCTTAGATAGCGTTAGCTAGAGATCGGACGGATGAGCCCAGCAGAGACAGAGCCACTTTCTTCGAACCAGCCGAGTGAAATCCAGATAAAGACCTTATCCATTTGCACAGTGCCGGTCGCCCTGAAGTTAAGTATAGGTTATCGTAGCTAATAGGTGTCGTTTAACTCGTAGTAGATATTGTGTTTGCATGTCGAGGTAACTCTTGTGTATGTAAATAAACCATCTTTTGAACTAACTAACTGGTTGTGTGGTCATTTGATCGATATAAGGGAAGGCTTGTGGTTCACCAACATCATTAATATTAGCAACAGTATTGGTGACGCTGTCGGGATCGAAAACGAGCAACACCTCACCCATAGGGTTCCCACAAGGGCCCGCCCCGGCACTGTCCCCTGGTACCCTGGCAGTGTCAAGTGGCAGTGGAAGGAGGCAATGTCAGGGCATTGCCCGGGCATGTCACTCCCCCCCGGGGGCTATACTTACCTTTGAGCCCCGGACGGATCCCCTTGAATGAATCCCATTTTTAAAAATCTGTTGTAAACCTCACCGGCATGACGACATGGTGGGGAGTTATGAATATTTAGTGGGGGGCATCATGGGGCAGAGAGGCCCATTAATAATATTAAAATTTATTATAATCCATTGGGTGTGAACCTCGTGAAGTCGCCAACAAGGGGTTGGGAAAATCGGGAAACCATTCCCTCTGATGGCAATCCCGGGCTGAAAATCACCCCCATCAGCCTTTTGTCTAGGTAGAAATGCTAACTGGCTACCTGGGATTCCAACTCCTTTCACCTTAGATGGAAATGGATAGTTTATAGCACAGCTGCTTACAACCCCATATCTATAACACCTTTCTGGGATTTTGTGAGACCGGTGTCTACTCATGGTCAGAGACTGTCAGTCTCCAAGCGTAAATGTCTTGCATCTTCTCAGCAAAATCATCTGAATTCTTTTTTGATCTCTAACAATCAAACCGCACAGGTTTACTGTCAGGCAGACTGCAGAACAGGTCATAAGGCCACCTTCATTTTTACCTTAAATTAAAGCTACAGTCCCAAATTATAATAACCTTAAACCTCATAGTTATAATCACAATGAATAGTCATTAATCTGACACGTAACTCCAATAAATTATTCTAAGTGAGTTCTTACAGGTTTAGTTTCCATAGGTTACAAAAAATACTTTGATGAGATAGGTTTCTAACTTCACATTCCTGGTGTAGGGGCTTGCCCACTGAGAGTGTGCCATGGAAAGGCTGTTGTGCCAGTCATCTGAACAATTAGGTCAGCAAATTGCATGCAGCATGCATTAAAACCTTGGTGGGTGCTGCAGGTCCTGTGCTTCTTGGTAGTAAATGTCACAGTGGAAAGAAATCTTATTGAAGCAATCTTGATGAGTAACTGCAGTTCTTTCTGTAGATTAAGTATATCACTGCCAAGGCATCCAGCTGGTAATGGTGATGGATATTTATACTGATCACAGGGGCATCAATTAAATAATCTATTCTGTCGAAGATGGCATTAAACCTCTTGTTGTTGTTGTGGCTGCATCTTTCCAGTCAGGCGGCCATCATGCTCCAGGATTGAGACTTGGATTTGGTGGATTGGATTTCATGTCTTAGGAGGTTTGCCACTCATCAGAGAGTACCTGACCTCTGCCTTGCTCTTGTAGCCTTGGGAGATAATTTTGATTTTGGCGAACACCATAAAACAGGTAAATTGGATCAGTTGCCTGTTACACATCTTCCATTTCCATTTTCCAACATTTTCTATTTTAATTTAAAATGACTGAATAATTGGTTTGATTTGTACTATTCCAAGGGGATCTTTCTTTTGCTGGATGAAATTCAGCAAAGTAACTATATCAGAAAAAATTAATTTATCAAAAATCTTGCTCATTACTGCGAGTGTTAAGTGCACGCATCTTTCCTCTTGGTTCCTTTCTCATTGCTGATTTCATCATAGTGATTATCGATGCTGAATTTTAAATGGTGAATTATTACAAAAGCTTTCTTTTTTTAAAACAAATTTAGAGTACCCCATTATTTATTTTTCCAATTGAGGGGTAATTTAGCGTGGCCAATCCACCTACCCTGCACATCTTGGGTTGTGGGGTGAGACCCACGCAGACACGGGGAGAATGTGCAAACTCCACACGGACAGTGACCAGGGACCGGGATCGAACCTGAGACCTCGGTGCCGTGAAGCAGCAGTGCTAACCACTTCATAACATGTGGCTAAAACTTCATAACATGTGGCATGGAATTAAAAATGTCACAAAGGAATAATGGGGTGGTATTTTCTGTTCCCATCAGCAGCAGAACTTGTGGCAGGTAGGGGCGCAAAATTTGGCAGGATAACAAAGTCAGTTTCCCGCTGATGCAAAATTAGTTTGGAATTTTGTTCTCCTGACTTTGGTGGTGAGTTAAAGGTGGATCAGGTTTCCTACTAATCCATGTTGGGAACCATATTTGCATTTATTTGCATGGCATGGATGCTAATTAAAAGGCCAACTCACTGGAATTACATTCATCTCCATATTAAGTGCCCCCCCCCCCCCCCCCCCCCCAGTGGACAATTAGAATTGTCTGTTTTCCTACTCTATATAAGTGCCTCCCACTTGGCTTCACTTCAAGATGTGTAGTAACTTTCACCTACCATTTAGAGCGTTGCTGTGAGATTTCAGGTGTTTGCATCAGAAGCTATGCCAAGGTTGGGCACGGGAAGCAATACTATCAGGGAGGGGGAAAATGGAGGCAGGGCTGGGGGATTGGAACATGGGAGCAAAGGTGGAAGGTGGAAGACAGAGGGAGGAGTGGGGAGATGGTGGAAATACCGGATGGATGGGGGAAGATAGAGGCAGGATGAGAGAGTGCCAAGGGATAAAGTGAAGTAGTGAAAGGCTGTCCTGGAGCAAGAATTATAAGACTGTAAAATGAGGAGTCAGAGGCAGTCCTGGGGCTGAGGCCACACTTTTGGGGGCATATTGAAGAGACTGTCCGGGGTCTGTGTGGGCCACTTTAGAATGCATTGCATGGCATATATGTCTTGGTCCCAGTCTTGGGCGGGGAAGCCATCTCTGGGTAGCGGTGGTTGTGCTCATCATGGTGTGCATTGCGTGGTCAGTCACCTAAGGAACTTGGGCCAGGGATTAGAAGCATTGTACTGTGAGGCAGATTGCACGGTCACAGTAAGGGGAGGCATCTGCATCCTGTAAGTCGGTAGCTGAAAAGTCATGGGAGGATATTGGATGGTCTCATGGGTTGGGGGCGGGGAGAGAAAGTCAGGGTGCACGTGGCCTCGAGAAGGGGAGGGGGTTAGGTTGACAAAGGGTAGGGAGACATCAATATTAAAGTGTTCAGGAGGGGGCAGAGGAGAGGCATGTCAATGTGGACAGTGATGGGATCAAGGGTAACAGGCGGAGGCTGCATAGTGATAGAAGAAAGGGAAATTAAGAGGCATTAAGGATGGAGGAGGATGGGAGGGACTTGGTGGTAGATAGGGTGAGGTTGGAAATTGGTCTACATGAAGGTTAGCAGCACCAGTTTTGAGTCCACCTTGGAATGGCACAGTTTGAAAATCAAGCTGGAAAGAAAATCGATCAAGAAGAGGTCTCAGGGCATGTGGAAGGATTTCTGCATAGCAAATCTTGGCCGGTTTAAGGGGCAATCATTAACTGTCTTGCTGAAACCATGGAGAGCATGGCTCAGCTCAATGCTCGACTTGAGCGTATCATGCACAATG
This sequence comes from Scyliorhinus torazame, assembly GCF_047496885.1. Classification (NCBI taxonomy): domain Eukaryota; kingdom Metazoa; phylum Chordata; class Chondrichthyes; order Carcharhiniformes; family Scyliorhinidae; genus Scyliorhinus; species Scyliorhinus torazame. Next base: position 227,906,340 of record NC_092709.1, read on the forward strand.
AATTAGCTTGGCTCAGATTAATGATGCACATTAAGAATCCATTAAGTGTTGCGATTCCAGCTGATGTTGCTACCGGACAAGGAAGAACTGTAGAATCTTGGAGTGCTTGTCCGTAGATCCCCAAAGGCGGCAGGACAGGTTAATAGGGTAATTAAGAAGGCATATGGGACACTTGCCTTTATCAGTGATGGCATAGTTTATAAGAGAAGAGATGTTGGGCGAGCACATTCAGCCAAAACACAAAGCAATCAAACATCACTCAAGTTACTTATGGGGCCTCAGCCAAGGTTGCACTAAGTCCCGTTTCCTGCACTGAGGAGCCCCGCTCATCAAAACACCTCAGTGTAGTAGTGCTCGATCTCCCGACGTGACCCCCATACCCCACCCAAACTCACTGTAAGGGGGTCTGTGCCCCACCCTCACACACCCACGCAGGGCACCCCCTTGCCTGATTGCTGCAGTGCAAAAAATGCCAGCTTGGCACCTTGGCAGTGCCAGCCTGGAACCCTTGCAGTGTCCTGCCAGCTGGCAGTGCTACCTGGGCACCTTGGCAGTACCAGGCTGGCACTGAGGTGGCAGTGCCAGGGTGCCCACGTGGCATCAGCAGTGCCAGGTACCACCCTATCTAGAGGGCATGCGCCTAAGGACCACCAAATCCCTGAGAGACCCCCAGGAGTGCCATCTGGCCCCTTTTGTGGAGACCAGTCCTGAACACCACTTGCCCGCGCTCTGCAACACAAAGGGGATAGATCCCAATGCCTTGGTTATCTCAGGGAACTGCATATTAGAGTGAGGCTAGCTGTCTCACTCTAATATGCAGATTTACCAAAAAGTGATCCTGCCCACAATGGGCATTGCGATATCTCGCAAGATCGCGTTAGATCCCACGAGGCGTGGCTAGCCAGGTAGATCTGGGAGCAGAGTCTCCCGTCATTTACCAGCCACATTGCACCCGGCGCACTGCATTTCGGGCACAGCGTGGCTGGTAGATTGTGCCCGTTACGTTGAAACTGTGCAAAACCTCTGGATAGGTCGTGACAGGAGTACTGTGTGCAGTTCTGGTCACCTCACTATAGGAATGATGTGATTGCACTGGAGAGGGTGCACTGGAGATGAAAAAATGAAAATTGCTTATTGTCACAAGTAGGCTTCAAATGAAGATACTGTGAAAATATCCTTGCTGCCACATTCCAGCGCCTCTTCCGGGAGGCTGGTTCAGGAATTGAACCGTGCTGCTGGCCTGCCTTGGTTTGCTTTCAAAGCCAGCGATTTAGCCCTGTGCTAAAGATTCACCAGGATAGTGCTTGGGATGGAGCATTTGAGCTATGAAGAGAGGCTAGGTATGCTCAGGTTGTTTGCTTTAGAGCAGAGAAGGGGGACCTGATTGAGCTGTATAAGATTATGAGGGGTATGGACAGGGTGGATAGGAAGCAGCTGTACCCCTTATTTGAAGGGCCACTAACGAGGGTGCATAATGTTAAGGTGAGGAGCAGGGGTTTTAGAGGGGCTATAAGGAATTGTTTTTCACCCAGGAGGTGGTGCGAGTCTGGAATGCACTGCTTGGGAGAGTGGTAAAGGCGGGAAACCTCACAACTTTTAAAACGTACATGGATGAGCACTTGAAATGTGATAACATTCAAGGCTATGGTCCATGTGCTGGGAAGTGGGATTAGTATAGATTTACTGAAGTTTTGTTGGTGCATACTCGATGGGCTGAAGGGCCTCTCCTGTATTTTAAGATTCTATAAGTCAGGTCCCAGGATGGAACTCGGCTGGATACATCCTTGGCGGGATTCTCCGTTCCAGAGACTAAGTGTTGACGCTGGGGCAGGATTCGTGGACTTACTACGACAGCAAAACTGGCGCCGCACCTGGACCGATTCAGCAACCATTAAGGGGACCAAGTGGTACACGACCGATTCCAATGAAAAACGGTGTCTGATTTGCGGGGTCCGTGATTGACAATCAGGAGGCTGACAAGCTGCAGCTGCATATACACACTGCACTCCCCACACACATTTATCCCAACCAACAAGGTGGCACTGATTGTGCTGGAGCGCGCCCATCCTGTTAATGGATCAGCTGGGCCAGAGGGCATCCAGGGGGGGGGTTTGCTGGGGGAGACACACATACAACTGTTGGAACTAAGTTCACAGTGGGCAGTCGGCGGCATGTGCAGCTGCATGGCTGCCTTGCAGGCTGCGACAATGGTGTTCCATGCCCGTCCACCTCGACCCCACAGCCCTACTCCTGGCCACCCCCCACTACTCCCACAGCCCTGGCAGAATACCCCTGGCCAGCGGCACACCTGTCAGCACACTATAGCGATGTTGGACACTTTCTGTATCCCCTCTCTCCCCCTCAGCAGCCACGGAGCCTGTTTCCTGATTTTTTAAAGCACAAGTGAACCTCGCCGTTGGGAACTCCCCTCCAATGGAGGTGGAGCATTGCGGAGGCCCCGGACAATACCAAGTCAGGCCCGCTAATGATATGCAAATGGCGTTTACTGTTCGTGCGGAGTGGAGCGCATCATCGCCGCTGTCGAGGCATCAGAGAATTGCGATTTGGCGTGAACCCTGCGTTCGCCACGATTTTGGCATCAAAACAGATTCTCTGCCCAATTGCCTTTCCCGATTTCACCGTCGGCCAACGGAGAATCACGCCCCCTAACTTTTATTTTTTGTTTATATGTGGAAAGCGGCCACTGAACAGAGTCTCAGGAATCAGCTGATGAACTTTTAGCAAACAAATAAAACATTTATTAAACAATAAACGATGAACTATTTTACAATACTCCTTCAACGTGACTATACCTTTACAGTCATATACAGATTTATAAGAATAACACAAGTTGCAAAATTCATCTTCTTGTCTAATGTTCACAGTAAGTACACAGTCATGTAAACCAATAGGCCACCTGCGGTCACATAGACCCATTCTGAAACCGAGTCGCAGATACCATCCAAAACAACTTCTATGGATTTCTAATTAATCCCCCCCAGAGGTTTGTCACACTATCAGACCCCACCCCACTAGTGTGACATTGTGAGACATGCATGCAGCATTTTATTTTACTAAGTGATGGAAAATATAGAGAGGAAAGCTGGCTAGCTGAACACCGTTTTTTTTGCCTGGTCCAGCACTTAGAAACAAAAATGGAAAATTTCACCGATGTATAAATTGCTTCAGCCATGAATATGGGGCTCACGCCTGAACCCTGGCTTGGATCCTCTCTATGCTTAAATGTTCCCTCATAAAATGGGTTGTATGGGTTGCAGGAAAATAACTTACTTTGCTGCAGGTGTTCATAGAAGGGTCAACAGTACAGGTCAATAGCTGACTGTCTTGGTTCACATGAAAAATGGACATTTATTGAAAGTACTACTCTCGGAACAGCTACGGGCCCAGCCTCTCGCTCCTCTGCAGGGTGCTGGTCATGGCCACATGTAGGAGCACGTTCATGTCGCTGCTGCTTCTCAATCGCTATGAGTAGAATAGTCCACTCAGCTGGCTCCATGATTGTCCAAAATCACACACTGAAAAGAAGAGAACACCAAAGTGATTGCTGAGGATTCCTGACAGAACCCTGACCCTCAGCCCTCCACACCTCTGGGACATCCACCCATGTGCTTCCCCCTTAGTTAATGACTTTCCAATAAGCCTCACACCCTCTCCTCTCACAATATAGCCACTTCCTCACAGTTGTTCCTTTCAACTCTCAACACTTGGGGAGACGGTAAGTTAGTGGTAATGTTACTGGACTAGTAATCCTGAGACTTGGACTAATGGGACATGGGTTCAAATCCCACCATGGCAGCTTGTGGAATTTAAGGGGCAGCACGGTGGCTGAGTGGTTAACACTCTGCCTCACAGCGCCAGGGTCGATTCAACCTTGTGTAACTGTCTGTGTGGAGTTTGTACATTCTCCCTGTGTCTGTGTGGGTTTCCTCCTTGTGCTTCAGTTTCTTCCCACAGACCAAAGATGTGTAGGTTAGATGGATAGGCCATGCAAAATTGCCCCTTAGGGTGGAGTGCAGGAGTAGGGTGGGGGATTGGGCCTAGGTAGGGTGGTCTTTCGAAGGGTCGGTGCAGATTCGATGGGCCAAACGCCATCCTTCTGCACTGTAGGGATTCTATGATTCTATACCTGATATACTTGGAAATATGTCCAGGTACGATTCAGTGTTTTCAGCAGAACAGGAGGTAAGCTGGAAGAAAAAAGTTGACATGCTTCAAAATAGGTCAAATTCTATTTGTAAAAAAATAGTATTTGTTCAATAAAACCAGATATATTAAGTAACTTTAATAAAGGAATATGAATAGACTATTAGCAACTGGTGTAAAGAACATAACAGAAAGCTGTACCTTCTAACATTATTCATTGTAATTGTTATCAAGTCAGTGATCTATAATGCAATTATAGCTCCATTAGCTAATGTTATACTGAGATGCTGAATGTGTACATCAGACCTTGACTTTTAGTGTTGTTGTAAATCCATGCATCATTACTGTGGCCCAAAATCTACGGAATGATCAAAATAATTATAAAACCTATTAAGCAAGTTGAAGGTCATCACAAGGCATATTTAATGATGCTGTAAATGCTAAAACACATGTTAGCACACAACCTGTAAATAAAATGGAAAGTGGTAATACCCAAATGAAACATGTTGGAAAACTTATTTCCAAATTATTTTTAATTTATGTAGCAGATTATGTTAAAATTTGGCATATTGGTAGACAATTAATAACTTTCTAATTCTTGCAGTATTAGATTAATTATCCATTCGCAGTATCTTCCTCCCGGTTTTCTTTGCACATCTGAAGATGCATGAGGCAGACGAAGTACATGCTTACATCTGTTTCAGAAGCTAGCTTTTCCTGGAACAGGAGGCTATGCTATCAGATAGGTTGAGGGGTACCATCCACTTCAATCATGACTGACCGGGAGACTCTCCCTCTCCTACCACCTGCAACAGGTATATTGGAAGAACTTACAGGTTAATTATCAACTTGTTTGGCCACATTATGAATGAACCTCTGTGGCCATCAAGCCCTGGAGTGAGACCTGAACCTGTAATTTCTGGCTTAGAGATAGGGACACTACCCACTATGTAACAAGACGTCCTATTAGCAATATCACTAAGTAGAGACTAATATACATCTAGGACAAATATAAAGATAATATGATGTGCTGTAAATTACTTGGTGTTTTGGTATAATTTTAGAAGAACAACGTGCAAATTCTGTCATGGTTTCAAAATGTTATGCCCCAGACTTCCACAAGATCTTAGTAGTTGAAGACCATGTATAACTGCAATTGCTGGATGTAATTTATTTTTAAAAATGTAATCCGTATTTTCCAGAACTCAATGATTTTTGTACCTGTGGTTCTTTTCAATAGAAATTCTCTATCTCTGTGCTGATTTTTTAAACTTTCATAGAGGTGGAGTCCTGAGAGAGAAGAGAAGGGTGCTCATTACTGCTTCATGGGCACCTTTTCCAGACTACTACTCAGCAGTTTGGAATAAAAGGGATTTTCACAAATGATTATTCTATTCACATGACCTCTCCTCCCATAATGAGTTCAGAAGGTATTTGCAAAACTGATTTTTGAACAGTGTTTTTTCTTTCTGAGGCTGCGTGATTAGATTCTGTGACATCCCAGCCATTAACTCCTGAATATCCATTGTCCAGCTTAATGTGTCAGGACGAACAACTTTCTGTGTACTTATAGTCCTGGCGGCTTTCTGGCTCTTTTTGCCATGTAGCCTTATAGAAATGCAAATGTGAGGTCCAGTGCAGTTTTAGTAAATCTTTTGAAGTAGTTCTTGCCATCAGCAGGTGGAAGTTTCATAGAAGGATGTTGTGGCATGTTTGAATTGTAATTCACATGAGAACTTTCCAGAAACTGGTTAACTTGCAATACCAGTCATCAGGTGACTTTTGGAAGCCATCTTAAGTTAGTGTCTTCTTGCTTTTAAGACGTCATTTTTAAACAGTTCAATAAATGTTTGATCAGTCGGTGATATTACAGATTGATATCACGCATGTACAAATCACAACATCATGAAAATATCAAGACACAGCTGAGTGCACTGGATATATCAAAGTTTATGGGCCCTGACAACAACACGGTTGTAGTCCTGAAGATTTATTCTCCCAAACTAGATGCCTTTCCAGCTAAGCTTTTCTGCTACTGCTTCTAACTGACAATGTAGGAAATTACCCAGCAATGTCCTGCCACAAAAAGAACAAATAAAATCTGTTCAATTACTGCCCATCTGTTTACTCTCAATCAACAGCAAAGTAATCAAAAATGTCTTTGACAGCACTGACAAGCGGCACTTACGCAATAAAAACCTGCTCATTGATGCTCTGTCAGGGTTCCGGCAGGGCCACCCAGCTCTTGACCTCATTACAGCCTTGGTTCAAACATGGATAAAAGAGCAGAGCTCCAGAAGTGAGGTGGAAGTTACTGCTCTTGACAGCAAGACAGTATTTAACTGAGTGTTGCATTAAGGAACCCTTGCAAAATTCAATGGGAATCTGAAGGAAAAGTCTCCACTGGTTGAAGCCTAGCACAAAAAAGCTGGTTGTGATTGGTAAAAGCCAAATCTGAACCCCAGGACATCAGTTCAGGAGTTCCTCAGAGTTACATCCGAGGACCAACCATCTTCAGCTGCTTTATCAGAAGTGAGAGTGTTGTTGATAATTTCACAAATGTTCAATTCCATTCACAACTCCTCAGATGATGAAGAAATCCATGCCTATATGCAACAAGACAGGGGCAATATTCAGACTTCGGTTGATAAATGACAAGTAACATTCGCACCAAATGTCAAGGTAATGACCAGAGAAGCATAAAACATAGAAAATAGGCTCAGGAGGAGGCCATTTAGCCCTGCAAGCTTGTTCCACCATTCATTATGATCATGACTGATCATCCAACTCAATAGCCTGATCTGTCTTTCCCCCATTATCTTTGATACCCTTCACCCCAAGTGCATATCTAACTGCTTCTTGACTGTAGTGATCTGTACATCTGTACATACATCTGCACATTGTTGCTCGTTTTAGCCTTAGTTTAATTGCTCTTGGTCTATCACCTTTGCTCTTGAGTCGCCAGGCATCTTTCTGATACCGCCATGTGGTTCAAGTCCGAGTAATGATCAATAATCCAACACACCGCTTAGTAAGAGTTAAATCAATGCACATTTATTATATACAGCAATCAATACCTATACATTAATTCTACTTCTAAGCTACTTCCTACAACTAACAGGCCAATACTTAACTTTGGAAATGGCCCACCAGGTCAGGGAAACAAATGGCCATTCGTATGGGTTCTGAGCCTGCGAGATTCAAAGCTGATGCAGGTCGATAGCCAGGAGTGCCTATCTCGTAGCGAGCGTTGGAGTAAGACTTACTGTTTCTTGCGGCTGTTGTAGAGGGTCAGCAGAAGGGTCTCGAACGGTGCGGAGAGGAGAAGAAGGGTCGATTTGAACTTGGCCCCTATTCTTATAGTCCCCAGGGGCTTCCCGCCTCTCGGGGCGGACCTTGTACCTGGTTCCAAGTGATTGGACTTGGTCCCAATCACTTGGTTCGATATTCTCCAATGCTGGAGCGATTCCTTGATCGAGGGGTGGTCATTCACCTCTCTTTGTGTAAGCTCCTGCTGGCGCCGAAAAGTCTGGGTTGGCTTTGCGTTTCTAATTTGTAGCATATTGTTCCCGGGATTGCTACTTACTATGCAGATGGCTGGTGTGTTGTTGTGTTGATGGCTGCAGGTATCGATTCTGTCTGGCCTCCCCAGAGGCGAATACACAGTTTTGCCTGCAGCTGTCTGTTTGAGTCCTGTTGGCTGATTTTCCCATCAGCCTCTTCCGTTCGCCATTTTAAATCGGGGTTTGGCCATTCTAATCGGGAGTTAGCCATTTTAAGCGGCTACAACATACACCAGGGACTGCAGACAGATGTAACAACCGCAGCATCACTAGAGGGCAGCATCAGAGACGGGTATAAAGGGTCCAGCCCAAGGTAGGATCCACCTCTTTCAGAAGCACAGAGCTAGGGAGCAGCAGCAGCAGACAGAGGCAACTCAGCATAGGTAGCTTACCTCAGCTTCACTGGTCATACCTCTTGACTGTATTACATCTAGTTAAGCTCTGGAAACAGAACAAACCTACTGAATAAAGTATTTGTGTTTCCTGGAAGTCTACAATCTTTATTCAGACTTAGAGAATAATATATTGACCACCCCCAACAAGATAAATTCTACCCATCTCCCCTTGATATTCAATGGAATTACCATCACTGAATCGCCCACTATTAACATTGTGGGGGTTACCATTGACCAGAATCTTAACTGAGCCAGCCATTTAAATACTGAGCAGGTCAGAGATGGTTACATTCAGATGAACGGTCATTCATCTAAAACATTACCTGTATATCTCGTCACAGATGTTGCCCCACCTGCTGAGTTGTTTACAGCAGTTTCTGTTTTTATTATGGATTTGTAGCACCTGCAGTTTATTGCTTTTGCTCATTTAGAAAATTATGTTAGAAGTCATAGATGGAAAAGATTTAAAATATAAACTGTGCAGAAATAGCATTGTAGGGACTTTCATGTATTTCCTTTCTCTGATCAAATACTAGAGTGGGTCTTCTCAAGGCGGGTAACATCTGAATGCTTATTATACTCCAGGCAGAATCTGTGGGGGATTTAGTGGGCGAGGTGGTTTTTGAAAGGGCAGCCCAGAGACACATGGAAGCACAAGCTCACATCAGGTGAATTTGAATTTTTCCTACTGTGATGATTGTCCCTTTAAGGGCAACACAACAGAGTCTGGACTGTGCGACCAATCAGGACTCAGAGTGTGGAATCACCCCATGGTGAGAGAGCCTCCTAGGCAAAAAGACATTTTGGGAGTTACTACAGCTGTTGTACAATTCTTATTAATAAATACCTTCTGGGGGACTTCCGGTGGCGACATGTAGGTAGCGGTCGCACATTGGGAGGCTCCTGCTAGATCGGCCAATGAGAGGCGAGGCCATATTTGATTTGGTACTGGGTAATGAACCAGGACAAGTGTTAGATTTGGAGGTAGGTGAGCACTTTGGTGATAGTGACCACAATTCGATTATGTTTACTTTAGTGATGGAAAGGGATAGGTATATACCGCAGGGCAAGAGTTATATCTGGGGGAAAGGCAATTATGATGCGATGAGGCATTGGATGGAGAAGAAAACTGCAGGGGATGGACACAATGGAAATATGGAGCTTGTTCAAGGAACAGCTACTGCGTGTCCTTGATAAGTATGTACCTGTCAGGCAGGGAGGATGTGGTCGAGCGAGGGAACCGTGGTTTACTAAAGCAGTTGAAACACTTGTCAAGAGGAAGAAGGAGGCTTATGTAAAGATGAGACGTGAAGGTTCAGTTAGGGCGCTCAAGAGTTACAAGTTAGATAGGAAGGACCTAAAGAGAGAGCTAAGAAGAGCCAGGAGGGGACATGAGAAGTCTTTGGCAGGTAGGATCAAGGATAACCCTAAAGCTTTCTATAGATATGTCAGGAATAAAAGAATGACTAGGTTAAGAGTAGGGCCAGTCAAGGACAGTAGTGGGAAGTTGTGCGTGGAGTCCGAGGACATAGGAGAGGTGCTAAATGAATATTTTTCATCAGTATTCACACAGGAGAAGGACAATGTTGTTGAGGAGAATACTGAGATACAGGCTACTAGACTAGAAGTGCTTGAGGTTCATAAGGAGGAGGTGTTGGCAATTCTGGAAAGTGTGAAAATAGATAAGTCCCCTGGGCCGGATGGGATTTATTCCATGATTCTCTGTGAAGCTAGGGAGGAGATTGCTGAGCCTTTGGCTTTGATCTTTAAGTCATTTATGTCTACAGGAATAATGCCAGAAGACTGGAGGATAACAAATGTTGTCCCCTTGTTCAAGAAGGGGAGTAGAGACAACCCCAGTAACTATAGACCAGTGAGCCTTACTTCTGTTGTGGGCAAAGTCTTGGAAAGGTTTATAAGAGATAGGATGCATAATCATCTGGAAAGGAATAATTTGATTAGAGATAGTCAACACGGTTTTGTGAAGGGTAGGCCATGCCTCACAAACCTTATTGAGTTCTTTGAGAAGGTGACCAAACAGGTGGATGAGGGTCAAGCAGTTGATGTGGTGTATATGGATTTCAGTAAAGCATTTGATAAGGTTCCCCACGGTAGGCTATTGCAGAAAATACGGAGGTATGGGATTCAGGGTGATTTAGCAGTTTGGATCAGAAATTGGCTAGCTGGAAGAAGACAAAGGGTGGTGGTTGATGGGAAATGTTCAGACTGGAGTCCAGTTACTAGTGGTGTACCACAAGGATCTGTTTTGGGGCCACTGCTGTTTGTCATTTTTATAAATGACCTGGAGGAGGGCGTAGTAGGATGGGTGAGTACATTTGCAGTTGACACTAAAGTCGGTGGAGTTGTGGACAGTGCGGAAGAATGTTACAAGTTACAGAGGGGCATAGATAAGCTGCAGAGCTGGGCTGAGAGGTGGCAAATGGAGTTTAATGCAGAAAAGTGTGAGGTGATTCATTTTGGAAGGAATAACAGGAAGGCAGAGTACTGGGCTAATGGTATGATTCTTGGTAGTGTGGATGAACAGAGAGATCTCGGTGTCCATGTACATAGATCCCTGAAAGTTGCCACCCAGGTTGAGAAGGTTGAGAATGGACCTACCTCGTATTAAGTTGATTTTTTCTCTACACCTTGCTATAACTGTAACATTATATTCTGCAGTCTCTCCTTCCTTCCCTATGTACGGTATGCATTGCACAGCATTCAAGAAACAATACTTTCACTGTATATTAATACATGCGACAATAATCAATCAAATCAAATACCCCAACCCCCTTCTGTAATTCTCCAGGTAAATGGGAAGCCTCTTAAGGTGGAACTGGAAACATTATGATGGGCGAGCATACATTTCAGTACCTAGGAAAGTGGGTCCAACCGCTGAACTTAAAGAGCACTTTGGCCAAATTGAAGACTTTTTTATGAGAAACAATAACAATAAAAGGCACCACACCGATACCTGTAAGCTATGGGCAACAGCTTACCCAACCACTGGTGATAATAATGGGGTTGAAGGACCAAGCCTTCTTGGCCACGATTGGCTTAAAGAAATCAAGTTGAATTGGACTGAGATTCTTCAAGTACGGGAAGGAGGACTGCCCGAACTAATAAGAAAATTTGAGAGCATCTTCAGTGATGAATTAGGAAAAATCAAAGGCCTGCAAACTAAGATTTATGTGGACTCAGAGGCAACTCCCCGATTCGTTAGGGCAAGACTGGTATCATACGCTTTACAAGAGAAAGTGGATACTGAGTTAAACAGGTTGGAAGAACTAGGCATTATCCAGCTAGTTCAGTTCTCAGAATTGGTAGCACCTGTAGTCCCGTATTGAAATCGGCCTAGACCATCTGCATTTGCTATGATTATAAACTAACAGCTAATCAGGCCGCCAGGCTGGGTAAATTTCTAATCCCAAGAATTGAAGACCTAAATGCAAACCTGGCAGGAGGTCAATCTTATACAAAGCTCGATATGAGTCACGTCTATCAGCAATAGATTATGTTTCCCGAGGTTATGTCATGATAAACACACACAAAGGCCTATTCCAGTGTACATGCCTGCCTTTTAGCATGTCTTCAGCATGTGCAATATTACAAAGATCTATGGGAAGTCTACTATAGGGGCTACCGCGGATTGTAGTATACCTTGATGATGTCCGGTCACCCTATTATAGGAAGGATATTGTTAAACTAGAAAAAGTGCAGAAGAGATTTACCAGGATGCTACCAGGACTTGATGGTCTGAACTATAAGGAGAGGCTGGATAGGCTGTGACTTTTTTCCCTGGAGCGTAGGAGGCTTAGGGGTGATCTTATAGAGGTCTATAAAATAATGAGGGGCATAGATAAGGTAGATAGACAACATCTTTTCCCAAAGTAGAGGAGTCTAGAACTAGAGGGCATAGGTTTAAGGTGAGAGGGGAGAGATACAAAAGAGACCAGAGGGGAAATTTCTTCACACAGAGGGTGGTGAGCATCTGGAACGAGCTGCCAGAGGCAGTGGTAGAGGCGGGTACAATTTTTTCCTTTAAAAAACAGTTTGACTGTTACATGGGCAGGGTGGGTATAGAGGGATATGGGCCAAATGCAGGCAAGTAGGACTAGCTTAGTGATAGAAACTGAGCGGCATGGACAAGCTGGGCCAAAGGGCCTGTTTCCATGCTGTGAACATCTATGACTCTATGACTCTATGTCCTTATTACTGGATTGACAGAGGCCGAGCAGCTAGCAAACTTAGAGGAGATGTTAAAGAGATTTCAGGAAGTTGGAGTTCACCTCAAGAAAGAGAAGTGCACAATTCAAGCCACGGAGGTGACCTTTCTGGGATCCCATGTAGATGCACAAGGATTACACCCTGTGGAAGTCAAAGTCACAGCGATAAAGGAGGCAACTCAAATCATTTTTGGGGTTGTTAAACTATTATGAATATTTTTTTAACCAAACTTACTGACAATATTAGTCCCCTTGCATGTTCTGCTAAAGAAGTGCCATTGTTGGTCTTGTAAGGTTCCCTAAAAGGAATCTTTCAATAGAGTAAAGCAATTGCTATTTTCCTCAGTACGCTTCAACACATAAATAAAACTAATATTGACTTGCGACGCCTCTCCATATGGTGCTGGTGTGGTGTTGTCCCATGGGATCGACAACGGCTCTGAAAGGCCGATAGGGTATGTATCAAGTATCCTCTCAGAGGCTGAAAAGGACTCTCATGAATCGAGAAGGAAGGACAATCAATAATCTTTGGCGTCAAGAAATTCCACTAGTACTTATGAGGCAGACACTTGACCATCGTTTTGGACCACAAATCGCTCTTGGGTCTCTTCAAACAGAACAATGCTATCCTGCCAATTGCTTTTGCAAGAATTCAATGATGTGTGTTAACTCTGACTGCCTATTTTGCCCTGTGCAGTGCTTCGATCCAGATCCTTCCCTATCTCTATGCCTAACTGTCCCTCCCACTTCTCCCGTGTCTTGTCCAGTAGTAACTGCATCTCCTCTAGTAGCTGTCCGTACATATCCGTGCAGTTACCGTCCCCTAGCTCGCCCGCGTTCAGAAATCTATCCAAGAGGGAATGTCCTGGTAGCTAGGGGAATGTTGCTGTTTCCATTCGGAGGAAGATCCTCATTTTTATGTATCATAGCTCATTCCCTTTTGGGAGCTAGAGTTTATCTGCGAGTTCCCCCAGGTCGCTACTCTGCCGTCTTGTATAAGTCCCCGACTGTCAGTACCCCTTCATCATGTCTCCACCTTTTAAAAGATGCATCCATAGTCACGGGGAGAACTTATGGTTCTTGCAGATAGGGGCCATGGTGGACATTGCGGTCAGACGGAAGTGGTGCCTCAGGTCCATGTTCTCAGTGTGGCCAATACCACTGGGTTTCTTGAGTATCTGACTTAGGGAATGGGAGTGTGGCCGTGGCCAGTGCTCGGAGGGATGTCCCTGACAGGAATTCTCCATTTTAACACATTCTGCTCCCAGCTCCTTGACTCATCTCCGTACTCTTTCTACGAAAGCTACCCAATAGTAGAATAGGTTCAGGAAGGCCAGGTGCTCCACGTTCCTCCTTTGCAGTACATTCTTATTGATCCTTGGGTTCTCCCTACTCACCCAAAAACACACAAACACCATGATTAGTTTGTCTATCTTAGTGAAGAAGGCGTTGGGATGAAGATCAGGATGGATTTGAGCAGGAAGAGGAACCTAGACAATACGTTCATTTTGATCATCTGCACTCTCCCTGTCAGGAAGAGCAGGTGCGAGTACCACCTCCGCAGATCTCTCTTTACCTCCTCCACTAGCCTCGCCATGTTCCACTGATGGATCCGTGTCCAGTCGTGGGTTATTTGGATCCCCAGGTTTCGGAATTTGGTTTGGACAGCTTGAACTGCAACTTCCCCAGCTCTGATCCTCCCCTCCCTGCAGGTTCATGGGTAAGATTTTGCTCTTGCTCAGGTTAAGAAGGCTCCAAACTCCCTTAGGAGTTACATTATGCCTTCCATGCTGGCTAGGAGGCTCGAGACATAGAGGAGCAGGTCATCCACAAAGAGTAAGATTCTGTGCTCCCTGTCTCCTCTCTTGATGCTTCACAACCCCTTTGCTGATCTGAGAGCGATGGCCAGTGGCTTAATTGGCAGGGCGAATAGCAGCAGGAATAACAAGCATGCCTCGTGCCTCTATGCAGCAGCCGGAAGTATTCAGATATAGTGGTGTTTGTCCTTACGCTTGCCATGGGAGCACTGTACAGTAGTTTAACTCACGAGGTGAACCATGGCCCAAATCTAAACCATTCGAGTAATTCCACGAGGTACCCCCATTCGACTTTGTCAAAGGCCTTCTCTGCGAGCTGGAAGACAAATGTGAACGGTGCCAGGGAGGCCCGGCCAACCACGCCCACATGTTCTGGTCTTCGCCCAGACTTGCCGGGTACTGGACAGCCTTCTTCGAGGCCATACCCAATGTTGTGGGAGTGAGGGTGGAGCCATGCCCGCTAGTGACAGTCTTTGGGGTAATGGATGCGCCAGAGCTCTTTATGGGGAGAGGGGCAGATGCCCTAGCCTTTGCCTCCCTTATCACCCGCCAAAGACTCCAGCTCCGCTGGAGATCAGCAAGGCCGCAGACTGGCTGTCTGACTTGGCAGAGTTCCTGAAATTGGAAAAAATGGGGATCAGAGAAAGGCTTCCACAGCACGTGGAGGCTATACACCAGCCTGTTCGAAGACCTGTTCATGGCCAGCAACCAATAAGTAAGGGGGAGGAGGGGGGAAGGAAGGAGGACCGAATCGGACAATGGAGGGAGAGATGAAAGGGTGAGGGGAAAAGTGGCCGGTGAGAGGATAGGGAGAGGGGTGGCAGGAGCAGGGGGGGGGGGGGGGGGGCGAAGGCCCCGAGACAAAGATAGGGCAAGCAGGGCATGAGAGCCAGAAGGGACAAAGGGCCAGGGCACACATGTGGGTGGCCATAGCGACCGCAGCAGCAAAGCTGAACACGCACAGCCAATGCCCCCCCCCCCCGGTGTTTTAGTGATGCGGGCAGCAGGGACATAAATAAGACAGTGTAGGGCAGCACGGTGGCGCAGTGGGTTAGCCCTGCAGCCTCACGGCGCCGAGGTCCCAGGTTCGATCCCGGCTCTGGGTCACTGTCCGTGTGGAGTTTGCACATTCTCCTCGTGTTTGCATGGGTTTCGCCCCCACAATCCAAAGATGTGCAGGCTAAGTGGATTGGCCATGCTAAATTGTCCCTTAATTGGAAAAAATGAATTGGGTATTCCAAATTTCTAAAAATTAATAAATTAATAAATTAATAAGACAGTGCCGTTGTGGCAACCAATTTCCGGGGGCTCAAAAACTGTGGACCCCAGACCTGTACATAGGTTCCTTTTCCTGAATGTAAAAAGATTTGTTTGTCCTTCATTATTTCCTTTTGTATACCCATTTTGCAAATTCCCATTTTTTCTTTTTTTTCATCTTCTTTTTCTTTTTTATTGTTGTCTTATCCATAGCAAATGTTACTGCAAATAAT
The DNA here is from genome assembly GCF_047496885.1 of Scyliorhinus torazame. NCBI lineage: Eukaryota > Metazoa > Chordata > Chondrichthyes > Carcharhiniformes > Scyliorhinidae > Scyliorhinus > Scyliorhinus torazame. The sequence goes on from NC_092709.1 coordinate 227,921,995, forward strand.
TGTCAAATCAATAATATATCTTTAAAAAAATAAAATAAGAAACACTGTCCATCTTTGAATATACTTTCAAGCACCGACTTGGAACACACATAATGAATGCGGATGCTTTTAGCTGCCTATCCTTGCAAGAAAATATCACATGTACCCCAGTACCACAAGAAATCATTGTGCCAGTAAATTCTTTAGACACATTGCCAGTTTCAGCGAAGCAGTTCAGGAGATGGACTAATCGAGATCCACTTCTGTCCAAAGTGAGAGACAAAATACTTAGAGGATGGGTAAATGGAGCCAGTTTCCGAGGAAATGAAACCATTCTTTACCGCAAGAATGAATTGAGTTTTAGGATAGTATTATACTCTGAGGAGCAAGAGTCGCCTTTCCTGTACCAGGCACAGAGCTGCTCCTAACTGAATTACAGAGACATCAAGCTGGCATCTCTAAGATGAATATGCATGCCAGGAGTTATGTGTGGTGGCATGGTATTGATGCAGATATTAAAAAGGAGGATACGGGGGAGGATGAGGATGGGCAGGGCATGGGGCCTGGGCAGGCACAGGAGGCCGTATAATGTATGCCCCAGGGTCAACGCGCATGGGACGCTCTGATCGCTTCCAGGTTCCCTGACTAGGGGGAGAGGGGGGACTGGCCATAGGCACAGACACTGCATCCTACCCCCACACACCATCCCCTAACCGCCTGCAACCCCCTCTGTGATACATACCTGCTGCACAATGGGGTACGGGCCCTGTGCTGGCAGTAACAACTGGTGTGGTCCATGGCATGGAGGATGATGACAACCCGCTCTGGGATGAGCTCTGGTGCTCCGCATCATTCGACAACGTCTGACTCTTCCCACGGTAGCACTTTCCACATCCACCTGGGAGATCCCTGCATGTGAGCTGGCCATTCCTTCAGATGGTCCCATCGAATCCCTGGGGTGATGGTGGTACGGACGGTGTGTGGAGTGGTGGGGATGGTGGGATGGTGGTGGGACACCAGAGCGGTGAGTGCTGGCTGAACTGCGGTCTCTGAGCCAAGCCGACCCCCAACATATGCCCATTCTCCCCCCAACCTGTGCCCCCCCCCAACCCCCCACCCCTGCGGCTAGCCCAGGTCAGTCCACCCCTCACACCTTTCTGACAGAGCACTAAGGCAGGTTGTATCATTGTGCACAGGTGTTTAATGTGAAAACATATACACAGATATGTGCCCCAGGTCCCATCACCTGCACCCGTGCCAATTTAACTGGTGTCTAATTTTCTGGCCTAATGGGTCCTAATGTTATGTCTAGGTGGAGCCCCAGACAGTACATCAGGAGTTGAGGCGGCCTGATGCGATTCTCACCCTGGATCTGGGTGGTGTGAGGATGGTGTGGGGTTGAGGGTGGTATGGGGGTGTTTGGGTGGGTGACACACATGTCACGGGAAACCGCAACCCAGCGGGGTTTCACTTCCTCACCCGATCTCCACCCCGGCAGCTGCCTTTTCCTCGGGCCCGCTGACCATGCCCAGGGCTGCTGCTCTGCCATGGTTAGGGGCCGCAGGTCCTGCGGTCCCCCTCCAATCTACTCCCGGTGGTCATGGGCAGCCTTCTCCTGGGGGCGGTAGGGGGAGGGGGAACAGAAAATGCTCAGTGTTCGACAGTCCGATGCACACAGCCCAAGGGATGGGTAGCTGATGGCTACAGTGGCCAGGACACCCGGCCATGGTGGCCGGTATGGGTATCGGCTTGTGGTGCAGAGTGGGGGTTTGGCCGCTCTCCGGATGAGGGGAGGTAGGGTTACGGATGTGTGGGGCGGGGGTTGGTGTCATGGGCACACTGCTGCCTACTCACCCTGGCCGCACTGAGGAGGTTGTGCGGTTTATAGAACATAGAACATAGAACATAGAACATGGAACAGTACAGCCCCTTCAGCCCACGATGTTGTGCCGACCATTTATCCTAATCTAAGGTCAACCTAACCTACACCCCTTCAATTTACTGCTGTCCATGTGCTGTCCAAGAGTCGCTTAAATGTCCCTAATGACTCTGACTCAACCACCTCTGCTGGCAGTGCATTCCATACACCCACCACTCTCTGTGTAAAGAACCTACCTCTGACATCTCCCCTATACCTTCCTCCAATCACCTTAAAACTATGTCCCCTCGTGACAGCCATTTCCGCCCTGGGGAAAAGTCTCTGGCTATCCACTCTATCCATGCCTCTCATCACCTTGTACACCTCTATCAAGTCACCTCTCTGCCTTCTTCGTTCCAGTGAGAAAAGCCCTAGTTCCCTCAATCTTTCTTCATAAGACATGCATGCCCTCCAGTCCAGGCAGAATCCTGGTAAATCTCCTCTGTACCCTCTCCAAAAGCATCCACATCCTTCCGATAATGAGGCGACCAGAACTGGACACAATATTCCAAGTGTGGTCTAACTAGGCTTTTATAAAGCTGCAGCAAAACCTCGCGGCTCTTAAACTCAATCCCCCGTTAATGAAAGCCAACACACCATACGCCTTCTTAACAACCCTATCAACCTGGGTGGCAACTTTGAGGGATCTATGTACGTGGACCCCAAGATCCCTCTGTTCCTCCACACTTCCAAGAATCCTGCCTTTAAACCTGTATTCAGCATTCAAATTCGACCTTCCAAAATGAATCACTTCACATTTATCTAAGTTGAACTCCATCTGCCACTTCTCAGCCCAGCTCTGCATCCTGTCAATGTCCTGTTGTAACCTGCAACAACCCTCAACACTATCTACAACTTCCCCAACCTTTGTGTCATTGGCAAACTTACTAACCCACCCTTCACCTTCCTCACCCAAGTCATATATAAAAACCACAAAGAGCAGAGGTCCCAGAACAGATCCCTGCGGGACACCACTGGTCACCGATCTCCAGGTGGAATGCTTTCCATCCACTACCACTTGCTGTCTTCTTTCGGCCAGCCAATTCTGTATCCAGACAGCCAAATATCCCTGTATCCCATGCCCCCTAACTTTCTGAATGAGCCTACCATGGGGAACCTTATCAAATGCCTTACTGAAATCCATATACACCACATCCACTGCCCGACCTTCATCAATGTGTCTCATCACATCCTCAAAGAATTCAATGAGGCTTGTGAGGCATGACCTGCCCCTCACGAAGCCATGCTGACTATCTTTAATCAAACTATGTTTTTCTAAATAATCATAAATCCTATCTCTCAGAATCCTTTCCAATATTCTGCTCACCACAGACGTAAGACTGATGGGCCTGTAATTCCCAGGGATTTCCCTATTCCCTTTCTTGAACATGGGGGGAACAACATTCGCCTCCCTCCAATCATCCGGTACTACTCCAGTGGAGAGTGAGGACGCAAAGATCATCGCCAACGGCGCAGCAATCTCTTCCCTCGCTTCCCGTAGTAACCTTGGGTATATCCCGTCAGGCCCAGGGGACTTATCTATCCTGATGCTTTTCAAAATTTCCAGCACATCCTCCTTCTTAATATCAACTTGTTCAAGTCTATTAACCTGGTTCACACTGTTCTCATGAGCAACAAGGTCCCTCTCTCTAGTGAATACTGAAGCAACATATTCATTTAGGGCCTCCCCATCTCTTCAAACTCTAGGCACAAGCTCCCTCCACTATCCCTGATTGGCCCTACTCTCACTCTGATCATCCTCTTATTTCTCACATAAGTGTAGAATGCCTTGGGGTTTTCCCTAATCCTTTCCTGCCAGGGCTTTTTCATGCCCCCTTCAAGCTCTACTAAGTCCATTTTTGAGTTCCTTCCTGGCTACCTTGTAACCCTCTAGAGCCGTGCCAGATCTTTGCTTCCTCAACCTTATGTAAGCTTCCTTCTTCCTCTTGACTAGAAGCTCCACTTCTCTTGTCATCCAAGGCTCCTTCACCTTACCATTCCTTCCTCGTCTCAGTGGGACAAAACTATCCAGCACTCACAGCAAGTGCTCCTTAAGTGTTTCTTCCGGCTCTGCTGGCCAGTCTGGATGGTGTTGCTCATGGCGCTTACTGCCTTTTCCACTTGTGCCCAGGCATGACGAACGGCGGCAGCTGGCAGCCTCCTTCCTGGGCTGACGTCCAGGAGTGTCTCAAGCTCAGTGTCTGTGTATCTCAAAGCCGCTCTCCATGCTGCCATCTTGTTGGCTGGGATGGTGTGTGTGGGGAGTGATGTGTGTATGTGCAGCTGCAGCTTGTCAGCCTCCTGAGTGTCGATCGCAAATCCGGCGAATCCGGCACCGTTTCTTATTGAGATTGATTATGTTCCATGTGGTGCCGGTGCTAGCCCCTTAACAGTCGCTGAATCAGTCCAGGTGTGGCGCCAGTTTTGCTGTCGTGGAAGCCCACGAATCCTGCCCTTGTGTCAACACCTAGTCTGAGGAATGGAGAATTCTATCGCTGGTCACTGTTAGCTGTAAGGGGGGGGGTGCTCTATTGGGGAGGGATGTGGTTATAATTGTGGGGTGGGGGTGTTGGTTTGTTTTTTGCCTGATGTGGTTTGTTGAGGTTGTTGGTACATGTTTTGTTGTTTGACTGTTATTTTTGTATAAAATGTGAAAAACGTAATAAAAATACAAAAAAAACATTTGGGTGGCTATCTTTATTATCTACCTTTAAAGTTGCAGTTAGGAAGATCAGGACAGGAACAGAGTGGCTAAGCCCCCCCATTCCCTTTTACCCTTGCCAATTTTTGCCCGGTGGGAAGGTGGCGGTAAAACTTATTTTTACATAATTATGCAAACATTCCTTATGTTCTGTTTCCTTATTATAACCACTGACACCATTGTGAGAGCAGTTCTACCCTGATTATTTATTAAATGTAACTGATTTGCTGTGACATATTTTGACTGTCCTGCACTTAATGGAGCAGCAGCTGTATCCTGGTCAAACTAAGGGTTTGTGTTTGGAAGCTAACGGGAAGTTCAGATTTGGTCTTCGAAAATAAAAATTAGGTCAACTAGTTGAAGAAAACAATCAGCAGTATTCATGTTTGTTACTCTTATTCTTAATTATTAGTTTAATGTTTCAGAAATGAACATAATAACAGATGCTATTCCTGAACCATATTGAGTCTTCAAATCTGAAAATAGGAATTAAACCGTCTACTGTGTCAACATGGTTAAGTACATGCTGTTTGCGAGTGGCATTTTTTTTACAGGGCTCAATATTCTGGAAATTGCCTATATATATAATTTACACTTGTTATGCTATGATAATATTTTGCAAGTTTTGTCCGACATCAAATATGCTCATTGATGGAACATTCAAACAAACACATTCTCTGAATTAAAGCCCTGTTGCATGTCAAAGTCAGAACTGATTCTCCGCTCTATCACATTTTCCGATTCTGGTGTTAGCCAACGGAGAATCCTGCTCCAGATCCTTCAAATGCAATATATACGGCCGCCATCTACAGTAGAACACATCAATCGCTCGCCTCACCGTGAACTTAACCTTCTTGAGGTGCAAAAATCCCATCAAGTCAGCCAGCCATGCTGCGGCCTGGCGGTGCCGCCTGCCTCCAACTCAGCTGGATCCGCCACCGAGCCAGCAATGAGGCAAACGGCAAAACATCCGCATCACACCGTACTCAATTCCGATTGGTCTGACACTCCAAATATCGCTCCTAATGGGCAGGGCTCTAAATCCACAATTAGAATTGCCAATATGGTATTAAAAAAAGGCCTTCAACAACCCACCAACTTGGTGCAGTACCAGAACATGTGCACATGGTTTGAAGTCCCCCTCGAGCACTGCTCACACCTATCCTCAACCACCTCAAAAAAATGACTCATTCTGGCCTTGGTGAGATGCGCCCTGAACACCACATTGAGCTGTATCAAAATTAGCCTTGTGCAGGATTATGTAGCACTCACCCTGCGGAGAGACTCACTCCACACCTCCTCCTCCAAAATGGCACGCAGCTCCTCCTTTCACCTGGTCCACACCCCCTCCACAAAGACCTGCTTTTACCCCATGACCTGTCCATATATCCCGGATGTGCTGCCCTCCTCCAACCCTCTGCAAGAAACAATCCTACCCAGCAAAGTGGATGGCGGTGCCACCGGGAATGTTGAGAAAGCTCGCCGGACCCAATCACCCACCTGAAAGCACCTGACTATATCTATCCCACAAAGGCCTGCCCTCTCCCTCAGATCCTCCCAATCAGCAAACTGACCGTCCAAAAAGAATTCCTTTACTAACTTCTGGTTGCGGCTATGCAGACCTAAGTCGCACGTTCAGCAGCTCCCGCTACAAACGGACGTTTGGGCTCTTTTTAGAGCCCGTAACGGCGCTTGCTCGACGTTTCCCGGTGTGGGAAGGAGATAGCAACATTCCCCCGATAGTGTATGGCTTGGACCAGGAGTGGGGCGATCAAAAAAGTGTCAGTGAAGCAAAAGAAGGTGCGAGGGAGGAAGACCAAGATGGCAGCAGGTGGAGACCAGGCAGCGTGGATGCAGTGGGCGCAGGAGCAGCAGGAGTTTCTTCAGCGCTGCTTCAGGGAGCTGAAAGCGGATCTGCTGGAGCTGATGAAGGCATCAATCGATAAGCTGCTGGAGACCCAGACGGCCCAAGGGGCGGCGATCCGGGAGGTCCGGCAATAGGTCTCTGAGAATGAAGGTGAGATCCTAGGCCTAGCGGTGAAGGTGGAGGCGCACGAGGCACTCCATAAAAAATGGCAGGAGAGGTTCGAGAAGATGGAGAACCGGTCGAGGCGGAAGAATCTGCGGATCCTGGGCCTCCCGGAGGGATTGGAGGGGTCGGACATGGGGGCCTACGTAGTCACCATGCTGAATTCGCTGATGGGAGCGGGGTCCTTCCAGGGGACCCTGGAGCTGGAAGGGGCCCACCGAGTGCTGGCGAGGAGGCTCAAGCCCAACGAGCCGCCGCGGGCGGTGCTGGTGCGGTTCCACCGGTTTGCTGATCGGGAGTGCGTGCTAAGGTGGGCCAAGAAGGAGCGGAGCAGCAGGTGGGAGAACGCGGAGGTCTGGATCTACCAAGATTGGAGCGCGGAGGTGGCGAAGAAGAGGGCCAGGTACAATCGGGCGAAGGCGGTGCTGCACAGGAGGGGGGTGAGGTTCGGCATGCTGCAGCCAGCGCGTCTGTGTGTCACCTATAAGGACCGACATCATTATTTTGAGTCCCCGATGTGGCGTGGGCCTTTGTCCAGGCCAAAAAATTGGACTCAGACTGAGGGTCAGGGGCGGGGAGCCGCAGTGAAGGGATGGTTGGGGATTGTTGTGTTGTATTTTGAGGGGGGGTTCTTTGTTCAGTGTTGGTTCTTGGTTTTTCGGGGGTTGGTTGGGCACTGTTTCGGTTGGGTCCGCCGGGTGGGCTCATAGAGGGGTGTACGTAAATGGCTTGGGGGGTTGATGGCCGGCAGGGGGGATGGGGCCCCCCAGGGGTGGGGGGGGGGGGTGGGTGTGAGGCCTGAGTTGGGGGCAAGGGGACCGGGCCTGAAAAGGGAGCTGCGCCAGAGGAGGCGTGGCCGGGCGAGTGGAAAGCGCGGTATTTTCCCGCGCTAAGGGCTGAAGGGAGCGGGGCCGGAGCTGGGTCGCGGGCTTTTTCCCGCGCTGGGAGTGGAAGGGGGAGGGGGAGAGCCTGCTGGTGGGCAATGGGGGGGCGAGGGGAAGTTCCACACTGGGAGGGGTCGAGGGAGTGGCGGGAGTGGCCGGTGTCAGCAGGAGTCGGCTGACTCGATAGTGACATTTAAGGGGCATCTTGACAAATACATTAATAGGATGGGAATAGAGGGATACGGACCCAGGAAGTGTAGAAGATTGTAGTTTAGTCGGGCAGCATGGTCGGCACGGGCTTGGAGGGCCGAAGGGCCTGTTCCTGTGCTGTACATTTCTTTGTTCTTTGTGTGACTTACGGGAGTGCAATGGGGGGAGCAATGCAGCTAGGAGGGGACCTAGCTGGGGAGGAAGGGTGGGGGGGGGAAACCGGGTTGCTGCTGGAATGGCCAAGGGGGAGCTGGAGACGGTAGGGGAGGTCAGGGCGGGGGTCTGCCGCTGTGGGGAACGGGCTGTGCAGGGGGCGCGGGCACGTGGCTGGCCTAGGAGGGGATATGGCTAGTCGGCGGGGGAGGGGGGCGGGCAGCCCCCTGATCCGGCTGATAACCTGGAACGTAAGGGGACTGAACGGGCCGGTCAAATGGGCCCGGGTGTTCACGCACCTGAAGGGGCTGAAGGCAGATGTGGCCATGCTTCAGGATACGCACCTGAGGGTGGCGGATCAGGTAAGGTTGAGAAAGGGGTGGGTAGGCCAGGTGTTTCATTCGGGGTTGGATGCAAAAAATCGGGGGGTGGCGATCTTGGTGCGGACGAGAGTGTCGTTCGAGGCGTCGAGCATCGTGGCAGACAAAGGCAGTAGGTAAGTGATGGTAAGTGGCAAGCTGCAGGGGGAGCGGGCGGTGTTGGTCAATGTATATGCCCCGAATTGGGACGATGCGGGGTTCATGCGGCGTATGCTGGGCCGGATTCCGGACCTGGAGACAGGAGGCCTGATAATGGGGGGGGGGATTTCAATACAGTGCTGGACAATCGCTCCAGGTCTAGGACGGGTAGGAGGCTGGCGGCGGCCAAGGTGCTGAGGGGGTTCATGGACCAGATGGGAGGGGTGGATCCATGGAGGTTTGCGAGGCCGGGGACCAGGGAATTCTCATTCTTCTCCCATGTCCACAAGGCCTATCCCCGGATTGACTTCTTTGCTATGAGTAGGGCGCTGATTCCGAGAGTGGAAGATACTGAGTACTTGGTGATAGCCATTTCCGATCACGCTCCGCATTGGGTAGACCTCGAGTTGGGGGAGGAGAGGGACCAGCACCCGCTGTGGCACCTAGAGGTGGGGTTGCTGGCGGACGAGGAGGTGAGCGGGTGGGTCCGAGAGTGCATAGAGAGGTACCTGGAGGCTAATTACAATGGGGAGGTCCAAGTGGGGGTGGTCTGGGAGGCGCTGAAGGCGGTGGTCAGAGGAGAGCTGATCTCCATTAGGGCCCATAAGGAGAGGAGGGAAAAGAGAGAGAAGGAGAGGCTGGTGGGGGAAGTGGTGAGGGTGGACAGGAGGTACGCGGAGGTCCCGGAGGATGGATTGCTTAGAGAGCGGCGCAGCCTCCAGGCCGAATTCGATCTGTTGACCACCAGGAAGGCGGAGGCGCAGTGGAGGAAGGCGCAGGGGGCGGTATATGAATATGGAGAAAAGGCGAGCCGGATGCTGGCGCACCAGCTTCGGAAGCGAGAGGCAGCTAGGGAGATCGGGGGAGTTAAGGATGGGGGAGGGAGCATGGTGCGAAGTGCGGTGGGTATCAATGGGGTCTTCATGGACTTCTACGAGGAACTGTACCGGTCTGAGCCCCCACTGGAAGAGGGAGGGATGAGTCGGTTGGGGTTCCCGAGGGTGGAGGAGGGGCAGGTGACGGGGCTGGGGGCATTGGTTGGGTTGAAGGAGTTGGTCAAAGGGATAGGGAACATGCAGGTGGGGAAGGCACCGGGGCTGGATGGGTTCCCGGTCGAATTTTATAAGAAGTATGCGGACCTGCTGGGCCCTCTGTTGGTAAGGACCTTGAATGAGGCAAGGGAAGGAGGGGCTTTGCCCCCGACGATGTCTCGGGCGCTGATCTCCTTGATCCTGAAGCGGGACAAGGATCCCCTACGATGTGGATCAAACAGGCCGATCTCATTCCTAAATGTAGATGCAAAGTTGTTGGCGAAGATTTTAGCCACGAGGATAGAGGTCTGTGTGCCGCAGGTCATACACGAGGATCAGAGGGGTTTCGTGAAAGGGAGACTGCTGAATACGAATGTACGGAGGCTCTTGAATGTTATAATGATGCCGGCGGTGGAAGGGGAGGCGGAGATAGTGGCGGCGATGGATGTGGAGAAGGCCTTTGATAGGGTAGAGTGGGGGTACTTGTGGGAGGTGCTGAAAAGGTTCGGGTTTGGGGACGGGTTTGTCAGGTGGGTTAAGTTGCTGTATGAGGCCCCGGTGGCTAGTGTGGCCATGAACAGAAGGAGGTCAGAGTATTTTTGGTTACACCGGGGGACGAGGCAGGGTGTCCCCTGTCCCCCCTGCTCTTTGCGCTGGCGATTGAGCCCCTGGCCATGGCATTGAGGGAGTCGAGGAATTGGAGGGGGCTGGTGCGGGGTGGGGAGGAACATCAGGTGTCGCTCTATGCGGACGATTTGTTGTTATATGTGGCGGACCCGGTGGGGGGAATGCCGGAGGTGATGAGGATTCTCAGGGAGTTTGAGGATTTTGCCGGGTATAAGCTCAATATGGGGAAGAGCGAGTTGTTCGTTGTTCACCCGGGGGACCAGGAGAGGGGGATTGGTGAGCTCCCACTAAAAAGGGCGGAGAGGAGTTTCAGGTACCTGGGGGTCCAGGTGGCTAGGAGTTGGGGGGCCTTGCATAAGTTTAATTTCACGAGACTGGTGGAGCAAATGGAGGAAGGGTTTAAGAGATGGGACGTGCTGCCACTCTCCCTGGCGGGTAGAGTGCAGTCAGTTAAAATGACGGTGCTCCCGAGATTTTTGTTCCTGTTCCAGTGCCTCCCCATCCTGGTCCCTAGGGCCTTCTTCAGGCGGGTTAACAGGAGCGTTATGGGGTTTGTGTGGGCGCAGAAGACCCTGAGGGTGAGAAGGGTGTTCCTGGAGCGGTGCAGGGATAGGGGGGGGTTGGCACTGCCTAACCTCTATGGGTCGCCAACGTGGCGATGGTGCGTAAGTGGGTGATGGAAGGGGAGGGGGCAGCATGGAAGAGGCTGGAGATAGTATCCTGTGTGGACACGGGCCTGGAGGCGCTGGTGACGGCGCCGCTGCCGCTTCCTCCAGTGAGGTATACCACGAGCCCGGTGGGGGCAGCTACCCTCAATTTCTGGGGGAAATGGAGACGTCACGGGGGGGAGGTGGGGGCCTCGGTGTGGTCCCTGATACGGGGGAACCACCGGTTTGTCCCGGGGAGGATGGATGGACGGTTTCTGAGCTGGCACAGGGCAGGTATTAGAAGGATGGGGGACCTGTTTGTGGACGGGAAGTTCGCGAGCCTGGGTGAGCTGGAGGAGAAGTTTGGGTTCCCCGGGGAACACCTTCAGATATATGCAGGTAAGGGCGTTTGTTCGGCGGCAGGTGGTGGAGTTCCCACGGTTGTCGCCACGTGGGGTCCAGGACAGGGTGCTGTCGGGGGTGTGGGTTGGAGAGGGGAGGGTCTCGGCAACGTATCAGGTTATGCAGGAGGAAGAGGCGGCCTCGGTGGAGGAGCTAAAGGGTAAGTGGGAGGAGGAGTTGGGTGAGGAGATTGACGAGGGGACGTGGACGGATGCCCTGGGGAGAGTGAACTCTTCCTCCTCTTGCACGAGGCTCAGCCTCATACAATTTAAGGTGCTGCATAGGGCTCACATGACCGGGGCAAGGATAAGCCGGTTCTTTAGGTGTGAGGACAGGTGTGTGAGGTGCTCAGGGAGCCCAGCAAACCACACCCACATGTTCTGGGCGTGCCCAGCGCTGGAGGACTTTTGGAAGGGTGTAGCGAGGACGGTGTCGAGGGTGATAGGTTCCAGTGTCAAGCCGGGCTGGGGGCTCGCAATATTTGGGGTGGCAGAGGAGCTGGGAGTGCAGGAGGCGAAAGAGGCCGGTATTCTGGCATTTGTGTCCCTGGTCGCCCGGCGAAGGATTCTTCTTCAGTGGAAGGATGCGAGGCCCCCAAGTGTGGAAACCTGAATCAACGATATGGCAGGGTTCATTAAATTGGAGAGGGTGAAATTTGCCTTAAGGGGATCGGTACAAGGGTTCTTCAGGCGGTGGCAACCGTTCCTAGACTTCCTGGCAGAGCGTTAGAAGATGGTCAGCAGCAGCAACCCGGGGGATGGGGGGGGGGCTCAGGAGGGTTGGTTCTTTTTTCTTGAGTGGGCGTGTATATTTGCTTTTGTGTTGATGATGGCTGTTAATTTAATATTTGTGTATACGGGGGGTGGAGGGGGGGGGTTCTTCTTTTCTTTCTGTTGTTGATATTTTGTGAAAATTTGATTTAAAATTATTTTTTTTAAAAAGAATTCCTTTACCCCCCCCCCCCCCCCCACTTATCTTTCCAACCCCCAAATGTATCATCAAATTTCCCTGGCTGAAACAAATAGTTCCCACAGATAGGGGACCACCTTGACACGCTGCCCCCCCATCACACCAGCTTGAAATGCTGGCGGATCTGCCGCCATATCTTTAACGTGGAGATGACAACCGGGTGTGACGAATACTTCGCTGTAGCGAGTGGCAGAGTAGCCGTTGCCACCGTCTGCCGATGAGACCCCTTACGTGACCCGATTCCATCTGTACCCAGACAGCATCCTAGTCCCCGAACCAACCAAACGCCTTCTTCGCAATGTCCGCCCAGTAGTAAACAACAGGTTCGGCTGCGACAACACCCTCGCCTGCCTCTCCCTCTGAATCCAAGGCGGCTGTTCTGCCAAATAAACCCCATTATATGCTGCTCCAGCCCCTGGAAAAATGTTTTAGGTAGGAAGACCAGAAGACACAGAAACATCTTAGCAAGATGTTCATCTTAATCGTCTGTACCCAGCCTGCCAGAGACAATGGAAGGCTGTCCTACCTCTGCAAATCTACCCTCACCCAACGCGCCAAACTAGTGAGGTTCAGCTCGCAAAGCCTTGCCCAGTCCCAAGCCACTTGGACCCTTGATAGTGAAAGCTAGTCGCAGCACAACAAAAAGGCAGCCCTCTCATCTCAGCTCAACCCCCCAGGGGACCAACCACAAAATACTCACTCTTTCCAACATTCAACTGAGACCCCAAAAAAAGAACCTGATCTCTCCAATATCTCCATAATATCACCCATCACTGTCCCTGGGTCCCTTAAATACAACAAAAGATCATCGGTGTACAAAGACACCCTGTGCTCTACTCCAGGCATTTTCAAAGTGGGGGTCACGACCCACGGTGGGTCATGGGCGGGTGTCGGGAGGGTCGCGGAGCCATCCATTGTGGTGTTCCTGATCGTGGGAATTCAGGCGCAACTGCCACACCAGTTGGCTTTTAAAAATGCCGGCTGCGAGCGGCTTTAAAAATGATGGCCATGACCGGCTTTTAAAATGCGGGTGCGCTGCGTATGCATGCCCGCTCATCCGTGCGCATGCCCAGAGCCCAGAGAGAAACACCGCCTCCTCCTGACATCAGCACACTGACCCAGGAGAAGATTTTTAAAAAAAATTAATTCAGTCTTCCTTCATCTGTCTTGAATATGCTCCATGGCTGAGCCTGCAGAACTCTCTTTGATAGTGAATTTTAGAGATTAAAAAGATTCACAATACTTTGAGTAAAGTAATTCCTGCTCATCTATGTCTACAATTATCGCATTGTAATTTGCAGACTATATCCCCAGACTGTAAACCACCCATCTGAGGAAAACTTAGATTCTGCATCTGCTCTGTAGAGTCCTGAGAGAATAATGCCTGTTTCAATGAGGTCATTTCTCAATCTTCGCTACTCTAGACTATAGAATACAAGCCCAGACTCACCTCTCGCATTAAAGGTGAGAGAAAATGGTGGGTCGCGAATGTTGCCCGGCATGGGCCGCGAAGATCGCCCGGCATGGGTCGCAAAGGTCGCCCGGCGTGGGTCGTGAAGGTCGCCCGGCGTGGGTCGTGAAGGTCGCCTGGTGTGGGTCATGATGGATGGGCGGTTGGTAAAAATGTGCCCCGGGCAAAATAGTTTGAAAAACACTGCTCTACTCCCCCTCCCACCCCCGATCCACTTGCACCCACCCAAATGTTACATGGTCAGTAGATCTCAGAAAGAGGTTTTGTGTCTTATATGGCTGAACATTAAATGTTTATTAATAACACATAGCTATGTACTTACACCCATGCTATGAGTTAACTCCATGCTTATTTCTACACAGGTCTCTGTCCAGTCCAGAACTGACTTTAGTTTCAGGCCACGTGTCTCTTTACATCACATTGTAGGCGACACTGTTTCCTAGTCCCACATTAACCCCTGCTGTGCCAGATTGCCTGAGTGGTTTGAAATGGTCTGGAGCACAGCAAGGCTGCATCCTCTCTCTTATTCTACTAATCGTCAGCACTGACTGGTTCATGTGTCAAACAACACCAGATCACCCCAGGAGAACTCAGTGGACCCTCTTTTTCTACTTGGAGGACATTGACTTTGCTAATGATGTTGCTGCCATCTCTTCAAGATACGCCCACCTCCAGGAGAAATCTGACACACTCAGCATGTATGCGAAACAGACTGGTAAGCATATCAACATGCAGAAGACGCAAGTCATGAGCATAAACAAACAGCTGCACCTTCAATTACCATCGATGGTGAAGTGCTAGAATATGTCAAGGACTTCCCTTACCTCGGGAGCTTTATCAGAATAACAATGGTGCAAAGAAAGACATCAAGGCTGAGCTGAATAAAGGTAGCAGTGCATTTAGCAGACTTCGAACCACCTGGAAGTCCAAATAGAGCAGCCATTTAAAAAAAAAAAATGTTATATGTTTTTATTAAGAATTTTTCAATAACAATATTTTCCACCTTACAAACAAACCCCCTCCCTCCCCTGTAACAAGGAAAAGGAAAGAGAACTCCCGTGGCAAGACATGAACATGGCAAGTCAATAAGATACAAAACTTTGTACAGTGGATTCTTCCCGTACATGTCAGTTTCCAGATCCTTCATGTGTTTTCTTGCTCAAATGCCCCTCAGAGAAACCCCCCTTCCCCCCCCCTCCCTCCCTCCCCTCCACCCCCAAACGATGTCCCTTCCTCCCCCCCCAGGTTGCTATTGCTGCTGTCCGACCTTCATCTAACGCTCCGCGAGATGGTCGAGGAACGGTTGCCACCGCCTGTAGAACCCCTGTGCAGACCCTCTCAAGGCAAACTTTATCCTTTCCAGCTTGATAAACCCTGCCATGTCGTTTATCCAGGCCTCCACGCTGGGGGGCTTCGCCTCCTTCCACATTAGCAACATCCTTCACCGGGCTACTAGGGACGCAAAGGCCAGAATGCCGGCCTCTTTCACCTCCTGCACTCCTGGCTCGTCCACTACTCCAAATATTGCTAGCCCCCAGCTTGGCTTGACCCGGGCATTCATCACCTTAGATATTGTTCCCGCAACTCCCCTCCAGAACCCCTCCAGTGCCGGACATGACCAAAACATATGGACATGGTTCGCCGGACTTCGTGAGCACCTCCCACATCTGTCCTCCACCCCAAAGAAACTGCTCAACCTCGCCCCCATCATATGCGCTCTATGAACCACCTTAAATTGTATCAGGCTGAGCCTGGCACACGAGGAAGAGGAATTAACCCTACTTAGGCCGTCAGCCCATAGCCCCTCCTCAATCTCCTCCCCCAGCTCCTCTTCCCATTTACCCTTCAGCTCCTCTACCAAAGCCTCCCCCTCTTCTTTCATCTCCTGGTATATCGCCGACACTTTGCCCTCCCCGACCCATACGCCCAAAGTCACCCTATCTTGAATCCCCTGTGCCGGGAGTAGCGGAAATTCCCTCACCTGCTGCCTCACAAACGCCCTCACTTGCATGTACCTGAAAGCGTTTCCCGGGGGTAGCCCAAACATCTCCTCCAGCGCCCCTAAGCTCGCAAACGTCCTGTCAATGAACAGGTCCCCCATTCTTCTAATCCCTACACGATGCCAGGTCTGAAATCCTCCGTCCATCCTTCCTGGGACAAACCGATGGTTGTCTCTGATCGGGGACCACACAAAGGCTCCCGTCGCACCCCTGTGCCATCTTCACTGCCCCCAGACCTTTAGCGTTGCTGCCACCACCGGGCTCGTGGTATACTTTGTCGGCGAGAGCGGCAGCGGTGCCATCACCAGCGCCCTCAGGCTTGTTCCTTTGCAGGACGCCATCTCCAACCTCTTCCACGCCGCCCCCTCTCCCTCCATCACCCACTTACGGATCATTGCCACGTTGGCTGCCCAATAATAACCAGCCAAATTCGGCAACGCCAACCCTCCTATATCTCTGCTCCGCTCCAAGAACCCCTTCCTTACCCTCGGGGTCTTGCTTGCCCACACAAATCCCGTAATGCTCCTGCTTACCCTCTTAAAAAAGGCCTTAGTGATCACAATTGGGAGGCATTGGAATACAAAAAGAAATCTCGGGAGGACCACCATTTTAACCGACTGTACCCTAGCCGCCGGCGAGAGTTGCAACATGTCCCACCTTTTAAAATCCTCCTCCATCTGTTCAACCAACCGTGACAAATTAAGTTTGTGCAGTGCCCCCCAGCTCCTAGCTACCTGAATCCCCGAGTATCGAAAGCTCCTTTCCACCCTCCTCAACGGTAGGTCATCTATCCCTCTTCCCTGATCCCCCGGATGCACCACAAAGAGCTCACTCTTTCCCACATTGAGCTTATAGCCCGAAAAGTCTCCAAACTCCCGTAGGATCTGCATTACCTCAACCATCCCCTCCACTGGATCCGTCACATACAGCAACAGGTCGTCTGCGTACAGCGACACTCGATGTTCCTCTCCCCCTCGAACCACCCTCTTCCATTTCCATTCCCTGACAAATAGTGCAGTCATAAGACCAAAATCAGACTCTACAACAGAGATAGACGGACCAGCGATGTCATACTCTGGTGGATGTGGACTCCCTCTCCATTTTGCATCTGCTCTTGGGGCAGCTGACAACTGTCTCCTCACTAATTGGGGGTATGACTCAAGCTCCTCAACCAGATCGACATCAGGAGTCACCGGAAGGTCGGCCATGGTCCTGGGTAATGGGTCTGCAATCATTTGATGTTTTTCTTGAACATACATCATCTCATATGCGAATGTCGTGAGATACAAAAGGGATCTCTGAATTCTGAGGGGACATCTTTGCAAGTTTCTTCTTGCCAAACAGTGAGACCAGTGGTTTATGATCTGTTTCAATGGTGACTTTGAGGCTGATAATGTAGTCAGAGGACTTCTTGCAAGCATCTTGTGAGAGCATCTATTTTGATAATTGCCGTACCTCTGTGCCTGATAGTCTTCGAGATGTGTAATGTATTTTAAATAATATTTTTATTGAAATCTTTTTAATTTGAACAAAATAAAATAATAAAATAAACAATAAACTAAAACTCCTCTTAACAACCGATGGTAACTAATTCTTTAAAAGACGAAGTGAATAGCTGCCATCTTAGGAAGAACCCTTCAACCGACCCCAAATAAAAGAGGACACTAATTTGTTAACTCTAACAAAAATGGATTCAGGGATAAAAGTGGGGAGACACTGAAAAATAATGTAAAACCTCGGGAGGACATTCATTTTAATAATCTGAACCCTGCCTGTTGTGTTATGTAATTTGGAAAAACACAAGCTGCCACTTGATGCAGTTTTGAGTAAAAGATGCTCCAGACTTTGAAGTGAGTTCAATGTATTTTATTGAACTATTAGCACAGTTCTCAATGAGTTTGACTCTCTGCTAATCTAAATGTAGTAACTCAGTCTAACTGAACCAGCCTTGCTCTAAGCCACGTGCTGGGGTGTGATGCTGAGGATACACCCTGTCTCACTCTGTAGATGTTGGTCTGTGGAAAGAGGCGGGGTGTGAGTGCCTCATCCCTTTTATAGTGAAATACCACCCCTGAGTGTCCTGACTGCTCATTGGTCGAGTCCTATTCTTTGTGTTCATTAGCTGCATGTTTGCATATCATGACATCTCCCCAATATTTTATGTTTTGTTGGCGTATGTGAATGTATTTACATGTGAATGAATCTGTCTAATGTGACTGACGGAGGACAACAGAACAGAGCAAACAAAACAAACGTTCACAAGTCCAGTCTCTGAGGCTTGCGTCTGATTCTGGTCGACTGCCGGAGGGGTGGCGGAGGGGACGACGGCGCCTTGACAGGCGGGATGGAAGCCTGACTGGTGGCCTCGTGGTGCGAGGTATCAGGAGGTGGCAATTCAACATATGGAAATGGAGGAGAAAGTGATTGATTCCTTTGCACGATGGAGCCATCAGCCATGCGTACAACATAAGAGCGGGGCGCGGCCTGTTGAACAACGACAGCCGGGGCGGACCACCTACCATCCGGTATCTGGATCCTGACAGTGTCTGCCGGGGATAGCATGGGCATGGGCATCATAGCCCTGCTTTCGACGGTCTCTGAGCTGCTGCATCTTCTGCAGCACCGGGAGGTGATCCAGGTTGGGCAGGTGTATGGCTGGAAGAATCGTCCGCAGGTCCCTGCTCATCAGGAGTTGAGCCGGCGACGTGCCAGTGGACAATGGAGTCGCCCTGTACGCGAGCAGTGCAAGGTTTCTGTCGGAAGCAGAGTCCGCGGCCTTGCAGATAAGCCCTTTCTCGACTTTTCCATTGGACTGCGGATAGTGCGGATTGGAGGTGACATGCTGGAGATTGTATGACCTGGCAAACGTGGACCATTCTCGACTGTTAAAGCACGGGCCATTGTCGCTCATGACGGTGATTGGGATGCCATGCCTTGAGAACGTCTCCTTACAGGCTTTGATGATGGTCCGGGAGGTGAGGTCTGGAAGCTCCAGCACCTCAGGGTAATTCGAGAAATAGTCGATGATCAATACGTAGTCGCGACCATTCGCATGAAAGAGGCCGATGCCAACCTTGGACCACGGAGAGGTCACTATGTCATGCTGTTGGAGCGTCTCCTTGCTCTGCGCTGGCTGGAACTGCTGACAGGCAGCACAGTTCAGGACCGTGTTCGGGATGTCCTGGCTGATGCCGGGCCAGTAGACAGCTTGCCAGGCTCTGCGTCTGCACTTCTCGATGCCCAGGTGTCCCTCATGAATCTGGCACAGCACCAAACTCTGGAGACTGAGCGGAATGACAATCCTGTCCAGCTTGTGGAGGATACAATCAATCACCATCAGGTCGTCCTTCACATTGTAAAATTGTGGGCACTGCCCTTTCTGCCAGCCATTGGTGAGGTTGTGGATGACGGGCTGCAAGAGGGGATGATGAGACAGCCAAGATCCTTGGCTGTCTCATCACGGATGAGAACTACCTTCTCATCTGTCACCAGGAGAGTGCTAGCACACAGCTGCACCTGCGATTCGATGTGCTGGATGATCTCCAGCAGCTCACTGGGCGTGGTGATGGAGCGGGACAATGCATCAGCGATGATGAGCTCCTTGCCAGGTGTGTACACCAAGTTGAAGTCATACCTCCTATGTTTAAGCAGGATTCTCTGCAACCGAGACGTCATGTCGTTCAGGTCCTTGTGGATGATGTGGACCAGAGGCCTATGATCCGTCTAGACAGTGAATGTCGGCAGGCCGTAGACATAATCATGAAATTTGAGAATGCCGGTGAGAAGACCCAAGCACGCCTTCTCAATCTGTGCATATCTGGTTTCAGTGGGCGTCATCATCCTTGATGCGTAGGCTACTGGTGCCCAGGATGATGTGTCATCTCGTTGCAGCAACACCGCCCCGATGCCATCCTGACTCGCATCTGTGGATACCTTTGCCTCCCGGTCCGGGTCGAAGAATGCCAGGACTGGTGCAGTGGTGAGTTTGGCTTTTAGCTCCAGCCACTCTGCCTGGTGTGCCGCCTTCCACTCAAAGGCAGTTGACTTTTTCACCAGGTTGCGTAGGGCCGTGGTGTGCATGGCCATGTTTGGAATGAACTTGCCCAGAAAGTTGACCATACCCAGGAAGCGCAGCACCGCCTTTTTATTCTCAGGGACCTTCATCGCCTCGAAGGCCTTGATTTTCTCTGTGTCCGGGCGCACACCATGCAGTGAGATCTGCTCGCCTAGGAACTTGAGCGTCGATGTGCCAAAACAACATTTGGACCTGTTTAACTTTATGCCATTGGCATGTACATGGCGGAATACCTTCTGGAGATGGGACACATGTTCTTCAGGGGTCGTGGACCACATGATGATGTCATCCACGTGCACATGAACCCCTTCAATGCCTTCCATCATCTGCTCCATGATGCGATGGAATATCTCTGATGCCGAGATGATGCCAAATAGCATGCGATTGTAGCAGTACCTGCCAAAAGGCATGTTGAAGGTGCAGAGCCTTCTGCTGGACTCTTCCAGCTGGATTTGCCAAAACCCTGTGATGCATGCAATTTGGTGAAGAAGCGCGCGTGCGCCATCTCACTCGTGTGTTCCTCCCACTTCGGGATGGGGTAGTGTTCCCGCATGATATTCTTATTGAGATCCTTAGAATCAATGCAGATGCGCAGGTCCCCCAAAGGCTTCTTTACGCACACCATCGAGCTGACCCAGTCAGTCGGTTCGGTGACCTTGGATATGATGCCTTTTTGCTGATGATCCTTGAGCGGTGCCTTCAGGCGCTCTCTCAGTGGAGCAGGGACTCGTCGTGGTGCGTGGACCACTGGGTTGGCATCAGGCTGTAGCAGAATCTTGTATTGATACGGCAACGTGCCAATCCCGTCGAACACATCTGGATACTGGGGGAGGATGTCGTTGATGCCGGCCTGAAGATCCACATGGGCGGATGTCGTGGTGTAAACCCTTTGAATGAGATTCAGTTGCTTGCAGGCGTGCGCACCTAGTAGGGATGCCTTGTCCGGCTTAACAATTTCAAAGCGTAACCGTGCTTGTGTGTGTCAGTTGGATACGTGCAGATGGCAGGATCCCAGTGCCGTGATGGCATTCCTGCTGTAATCCAGGAGCTTGCAGGCAGCTGGAAGGACCGTGGGGGGCTTCTTAATACATCTTAAGTCTGCCTGTGAGAGGAGGTTGGCAGAGGCACCTGTGTCCAGCTTGAACTGGATGGGGCAGTGGTTGACCTTCATCACTGCTCACCATTCGTCCTCGGAATCCACAGCTAGGATCGATTGGACTTGCGATGTGTCTGATGTGGCATATTCACATGTTGTAATAATGCCCCCACGGTCGGCATTATCCAGGCATTCAGCATCTGGATCTGTTGCACTGCCGTGGTCAGAATCCTATAGGCATTGTTGCACACACCGGTTGCACCATCGTTTGAATTGTGAGCTCCTGACTGGTGGTGCAGATCTGCACAGGGCTGCATAGTGGCCTGGCTTCCCGCAGTTTAAACAGCGTCTGCCTCTTGCAGGGCAGTATTTCTTTAAATGGGTGGTGCCACAGTTCGAACACGTCATGACGTTGGCGTCCTGACGCTCCGTGCGTCATTGCACATGCGCAGTGCGGTTCTCATACGTTTAGACCTGCGCAGTGCGGGTTTCGGCCGCTCCGTTAACCCGTTCGCATTGTGCATGCGTCGCGCCCTGGGAAGAGCTAGTTTATCATTTTCTGCCATATTGTACTGGGAATAGCGATTTTTAGCGTGCTCATGCACTGTGCATGTTTCAATCGCGACTGGCAGGATCATATGCTTGATCTTCAGTAACTGCTCTCTCAGAGGATCAGAGTGAACTCCAAAAATGATTTGGCCTCTGATCATGGAGTCAGTGAAGTTGCAGGATTGCGCTAGCAGTCTAAGGTTAGTTAAATATGAGTTGAAGGATTCGTCTTTACCTTGCTGCTTGAATATGTAGCGCTCAAAGATTTTGTTGGTGTCCACCTCACAGTGGCTGTCAAACTTGTCCAGGATGGTCTGAAACTTTGTCTTGTCCTGGTCTTCGGCGGAGTGAAGGGAGTTGAATATTTCCAAGGCGTGATCACCCGCTGTGGTGAGGAAAAGAGCTATCTTCCGTGCATCAGACGCACCATTGAGGTCTGATGCTTCGACGTAAAGCTGAAATTTCTGCTTGAGTGTCCGCCAGTTGGCACTGAGATTGCCGGAGGTCCTGAGCTGGTGAGGAGCCTGAATCTTCTCCATGGTGCAGGGATACATTTGCTGGTCACCATGGATTGAGGTAAGCCACCTTAATTTAGTAGTCCCCTGGTATCATGTTGTATTAGGTACACTGGTCTAACACTGGCTGCAACTGGATGCAGCTTAGATCAGAAAGATGCTCCAGACCTTGAAGTTAGTTCAATCAGATTTATTGAACTAATAGCACAGTTAGCATAGTTCTCTGTGAGTTCGACTCTCTGCTAACTTAAGTGTGGTTACTCTGTCTGACTGAGCCAGACTAGCTCTTAGCCATGAGGTGGAGGTGTGAGATTGCAACAACACCCTTGACTGACTCTCTAGATGTTCATCAATGGAAAGATGCGGAGTGTGAGTGCCTTGTGTCTTTTATAGTCAGATCCCACCCCTGAGTGTCCTGCCTGCTTATTGGTCATGTCCTGTTCTCTGTGTCCATTAGCTGCTTGTCTGCATATCATTATGTGTGTGTCTGCATATCATGACAGAACCCTGGGACGAGGAGTCATTGAACATATCCAATATCAACGGGATCAACTAACCTGCAAACGTCTGGCAAAACTCAATGAGCAGTCCGCCAGGGCTGGGAGCTTTACCCGTCTACATTAACCCAATGCATTTCACAATTTCCTGAGTGTCCAATGGGGATTCCAACTTCTCCTGCTTCTTCCAATGGGAAGGATAACCTGTCTAAAATCTCTGCCATGGCCAAACTCTCCCCTGGGGGCTCCGATCTATAGAGATCCCGATAGAATGCTTCAAAAGCTGTGTTGACTTTAGGACGGTCACCAAACCGCCACCCGAGTCCCTTATCTGCACAATGTCCCAGGAAGCAGTCTGCCACCTCGGCTGATGAGCTATAAGGTGACTGGCCTTCTCTCAGTGTTTATAAAATGACCCCCTCAACCATCGCAGCTGGTCCACCGCCTCACCTGTTGATAGTAATTCAAATTGTGTCTGCAGTATTTTAGTGTTCGCAAGTAACTCCGGGCTAGGGGTAGGCGAGTACTGATGGACCACCTCGAGGATGGAGTCCACCAGCCTCTGCCACTCCACCCTCGCAGTCCTTTCCATGTGTGCTTTGGAGGAGATTATCTCCCCCCTGGTGACCACTTTAAGGGCTTCCCACAACGTAGAAGGTGAGATAGACATGCTTTTGTTAAATTTAATATATTCCCCAATGGCAGAGGTCATGCTTTCACAAAACCTTTTGTTCACTAACAACGCCGTATCCAATCTCCATGCCGGGCGTTGGAAGGAACCTAACTCTAGGATCAAATCGACTAAATGTGGAGCATGGTCCAAAATCACAATCACCGAATACTCCGCTCTCTTCACCCAGGGGAGGAGAGATCGACCCACCACAAAAAAGTCAAGAGAGTAAGCCTGATAGACATGGGAGAAAAAAAGTCTTTATTCCTCGGGTTCACCTTGATTGCCAGAAATCTGCCCCCCACCCCCCTTCCCCATCTGCTCCATAAAAGCACATGCCTTCGCCACACCTGATGGAGCCAACAATTTGGGCCTTGATCGATCCACCCATGGATGTAGTCACCCACCAAGATTAGCTGATGTGAGTCAAAATCAGGGTTGGAGGCAAGCAACCTGTTAATAAAACCCGTATCATCCCAATTTGGCGCGTAGGCATTGAACAGGACCACTGAGTTTCCCGCCAAGGATCCACCAACAATCACATGCCTACCTTTAGGATCTATCCCCCCCACCCCCAAACCCCAGACATACCGTCGAAGGCCGAGTGAAATACTTGACTAACTTGACTCACCCACCCATTCTGCAACCTAGTCTGGTCCCTTACCCGCAAATGAGTCTCCTGCAGAAACACCACATCAGCATTCAAATTTTTAAGGTGGGCAAATACCCTTGGCCTTTTCATTGGGCCATTCACCCCTCTTACATTCCAGGTGACCAACCAAATTGGGGCTTCCCACCTCCCCTCAAACCAGAGTCAGCCATTTCCACCAAGAGATTTTATCCAACAACTGCTTAGAGTACAGACACCTGGCCCACCCAAGATTGCCGCCAAGCCCACCAGCAAGGCAAAATAAAGACAATTCAGCAGTCACTGTAAGCAATCTATCCCTGCTCCCCACCCCCTTCCCCCACCTCCCCGCCCTCAAACAAAACCACACCCAAATGTACATACACTGTAGCCACCTGGGTTGGCCACTTCCCAACTTAAAATGGAGGTCCGCAAAGACTACAGGGAAATTCAGCCAACACAGGCAAAAACTAGCAAGTGCAGAAATCCTGTGTATTAGAACTTGCAAAAGCCCAGACAGCACTGAAACCAGCAGTCATCTGCATATTAATGAGCGATCCCCGGGAACAATCGAAACATGTAACGTGAATAAGGCCAAGCCAGACTCCTCGGCGCCAGCAGGAGCCAAGACGAAGGAAGGCCAACGGACACTCGGGGACCGCCCAGCGATCTGGGAACAGCTCCAGTATTGGAGCAATCGATCCAAGTGATCGGAACGCAGTCCAATCACTTGGAACCAGATACGGGATCCGCCCCGAAGGGGCGTGAAGCCCCTGGGGACTATAAAATAGAGTCCCCAAGTTCAATTCTTCCTTCTTGGCAGGGTCACTCAGCAACTCGAATCAACCCTTGAGAGTGAACTGTCTAAGCTGCCGCATCAACCAAGTAAGTCTCCAGTCAATGCTATACCACGCTCCTAGCTACCAGTCCATACCAGCTTTTGAATCCTGCAGACTCAGATCAAACGAAAGGCCATTTGTTCCCCTGACCTGGTGGGCCAGTTCTGAAGCTGAGTATAGGCCTTTTAGTGATAGAGAATAGTCTAGAAAGTAGAGTTTATGCATGAGTAGTGATTTACTGTGTATAATAAATGTGTTTTGATTTGAATCTTACTAATTGGTGTGTTGAGTTATTGATCAGTACTTGAACTTGAACCTCGTGGCAGTATCATAAAGATACCTGGCGACTCTAGAGCAAAGGTTATAGAAACAGAGCAAATTCAGCAAAGACCCAACAGGCAACGAATTAAGAGCCAACCAAAGTTAGCAACAATAGATAACAGTAAGGTAAACAAAAAACCCCTAAATCATACTTCTACTAACCATAACCCCAAACAGAATGGAAACACTAAGCTTATTATCCAAATCTAAATTAATAAAATGAGCTGCAGCTACCACTGCTCCTCTCCTATTAACTAGCTAACTCTTCATCTAGCAGGGCGGCCCCCGCCCAGGGTGAAGAAAAATACTGCCAAAAAAACAGTTGTACAAAACCCCTTAAAATAACGTACTCTAACAGGGAGCCACATATTTCCCATAACAATTAAAGCACAAAGAACAAAACCTCATACAACATTCAGCCTCCCACCCAAATCCAACATTCAAAACTATCATCCTAGCCAAGAGCAAAGAAATGCGAATATGCGTAAAGAACCCCAACAACTCCTCACATCCACATACCCACCCCCAACATCTAAATGTCTCAATCAACTCACACCCAGCCCATGTGTTTTTACAAAAGGCTCCGCGTCCTCCGGTGCATCGACAAAAAGTATTTAGACTCAAACGTCATTCTGAACCATGCAGGGTACACCATCACAGATCGAACTCCACTTTATACAGGGTGGCCTTAACCTTGTTAAATGCCACCTGCTTTCTTGCCAGCACTACACCAATGTCTTGATAAATCCCGGTGGCGTAGCCTTCCCATTTATAGTCACAATGCTCCTTCGCCCACCTCAGGACCCGTTCTTTTTCCTGAAAGCTGAGGAACTTCACAATAACAGCTTGTCGTGGTTTGTTGGGACGGGGCTTCTGCCGGAGTGTCTGGTGGGCTTGATCCACCATCTTTCCAGCCATTTTCAAAAAGTATTCTGTGGGAGCTTGGCCTTCCATTCCCTCTGGCAACCTCACTATTCTGATATTCTGCCTCCTGGAACGATTCTCCAAATCATCCACTCTGACCTTCAGTGCTTTATTCAGACCAACCATCAGGGACATCTCAGCTCCAAGAGAGGCAATCTGGTCCCTATGCCTTGAGAGAGACACCTCAACACCCTTTATCACAACACCATGTGCTTTTACCATTTTGTTGGTCTTCTCCAATGCCGACCGAATGGTAGCCAGGGCCTCTTCCATCAGCCTGCGGAGGTCCACGGACACTACCCGCTTATGTTGGAACCTGTGACGGGGGCAGTCCCAGGGGCAGGGCCTCGTGGGAGCCCTGTAGTGGGGGGATTGATACATGTTGGGAGGAGGGGGGAGCGCGACATTGCGCGGGGGAGATTCCAGAGAGGATTGCCGAGGAGGCTTGGGGTTTCCCGGCGATGAATGTTGGGAAGGGGGGTGGATTGCCAGTGATTAATATTGTGCGGGGAGGGGAGGGGTGGGAGGGGAGGGGAGCCCCATGACCTTCAGGAGGTGGGCTGGGGACCATTAAGCTGACGTGCTGGTCGGGGCTCCCTTTAAATATGGCTGCCTAATCTCTTTGGAGTCGGTTCCTGGTTCTATGAGGCCCTGCCAGAGTGACAGTGTAAACCATGCCCACTCACTTTTTTTGCAAAGAGGCTCATGATTCCATAAGAAAACAGGTCTGTGCAATTGGAAAGTTACATGCCAGTTTTCTGTCTGATGTTCGCTGATGATTGCGATGCCTCAGATACTGAAGCAGTCCATGTCTAAATGCAGCATGACCTGGACAATGTCCAGACTTGGGCTGACAAGTGACAAGTAACAATCGCACCAAACAAGTGGCAAGCAAAGACCACCTCCAATAAGACAGAATCTAACCATCAACCCTTGACATTGAATAGCATTAGCATTGCTGCATCTCCCAATATCAACATCCAGGGTTACCACAAACACAGAAACTGAACTGAACTAGCCATATACATACTGTTACTATAAGAACAGGCCAGAGGCTGGGAATCCCACAGCGAGTAACTCACCTCAAGACTCCCCAAACCCTGTTCACCATTTACAAGACACAAGTCATACGTGTAATGGAATACTCTCCACTTGCCTGGATGAGTCAACTCCAACAACACTCAATAAGATCAACACCATCAAGGACAAAGCTTCCCGCTTGATTGGTACCCCTTCCACAAACATTCACTCCATCCACCACTGATGAACAGTGGCCATCGACCACTGTGGCCAGTAGCCATGTGGAACATCTACATGATGCACTGCAAGAACTCGCCACGGCTCCTTAGGCAGCACCTTAAGCAATAACCACTATCATCTAGACGGACAAGGGCAGCAGATACATGGGAACATCACCACCTGGAGATTCCCCTCCAAGTCACTCACCACCCTGACTTGGAAATATATTTCCGTCCCTTCATTGTTGTTTGGTCAAAAACCTGAAACCCCCCTCCCTAACAGCACTGTGGGTGTATCTACACCAGAGGGACTTCAACAGTTCAAGACGGTAATGCACCACCAACATCTCAAGGGCAATTAGAGATGGGCAATAAATGTTGGTCTAGCCAGCGATGTCCACATCCCAGAAATGTATTTAAAAATGGATTGTGGTTTCTCATTCTGGAATGAGAATATCATTGTCAATGGACATTTAACAAATGCTAAATTAGTTTCAGGTACCAGTATGATAGTCCTGTTACACAAGGAACTATGGACGAAGGCGGATCCTCTTAGGGTGGAGATCCACCTCTCCACCCTGTGCCCTGGCGTGGTGGAGGGATCTGCTGGAATTCGTAATGCTTGAAAAGGTCAAATTTGAACTGAGGGGAAGGATGGAGAGGTTCTACAATTCATGGGCGTTATTCATTATGCACTTTTGAGAATTGGAGCACATTGAACATTAGGGGGGTTGGGGGCTGGGATGGTTGGGGGGAGGGGGGCTGTATGTGTTAATGGTGACTATGGGTGATTCCTGATTCCTTTTTGTCATTTGTTTATGTTAACATGCGGGCTAATGTCTGGGGTTAGGTGGGAGGATGGGATCGTTGTTATTGATATGGGGATTGACATTACATTCGTTACTGATTATTGTTTATTGTTGGGTGTAAATCTGGGAGAAAATGTGAAAAAGGAGGAGAATAAAAAAATATTTAAAAAAAAGACAGGGAACTATGGCTCAAAGACTGTGTTGTGTTATTCACCCTGGGGTAACACGGACTGCAACAGGATACAGGTGAACGGTAAAGCATACACCAAACCTAGGCGTTGGTTCAATACGATTCATTGAACTTCTGAAACAATGCACACAGCTGGTTGTGGGTTGACACTCTACTACTCTAAGTGTACTAACTCTAACTTACTAGACCAGGCTAGCTCTGATCCACGTGTAGAAGGTGCTGACTGGTATATACACCCTGACTGTCACTGCAGTTGTCACCAGTGTAAAGAGGCGGAGTGCTGATGCCTCATGTGTTTTATAGTTGGAAGCCCCCCCTCTGGTGTTCTGTCTGGTGATTTGTTGTGTTCTGTCCTGTATGTTGATGGCTAACCTGGGTGTCTGTCACTGCCTGTTTTTACCTCATGATGTGCATGGGTTCATATTATGACAGACTGCTGGCTTCAAACGTCAGACACTCCACTTTTCAGCGCAGGGGGAATCTAACTTCCAATCCCAAACTTCCAATTGGGTAGTGAGAATGTTGCAATAATGCTAACACAGTAATAGCAATAATGTGGTGACAACATGAGACTGATAACAATGTAAGACATGAAGCAATACATGAATAGGATGGGAATAGAGGGATACGGACCCCGGAAGTGTAGAAGATCTTAGTTTAGATGGGCAGCATGGTCGGCGCAGGCTTGGAGGGCCGAAGGGCCTGTTCCTGTGCTGTACTTTTCTTTGTTCTTTGTAATCATTGGCATTATTCTGGAGCTATGAGATATGGCAGAAACCAAATCTTTGAGCTGAGTACATCATCCGTAACCAGCCTTTCTCTCTTCTACGAAGGGATGCCTGTGTCATCTTGGAAATCCTCCAGACAGCAGAGGATGTCAAGACAACCACTGTTGTTAGCCAACCAAACTGCATGGTCCCGAATACTCAAACACTAAAGAGTATTCAGACTCAGACTTCAGCTTTGAACTCTACTCTCTTTGCAGAGCAGGTTTCTCATTGTAGATCCCAGAAAACCCCCAGTAGTCAGACCAGCCTACTGTCCACGAGATAACCATAATATTTCCTGTGGAAGAGTGATCAGCAGTCCAAGAGGTCTCTACCTCCAACTATGACAGTGGTAGAGTTGGTCAACCACCATGTACTCACTGCTGCCTCCAGCCAGCGTGTCGCGACCACAAGGGATGCTGGAACATGTTGCCGTCTCTTACCATTGACAACAAAAAAGAGGTGAACATAAGACTAGACCTTCTTCTCTTCACAGGAATGCTCTTCCTCAACCATGGAGGGAATTGAGATGACCTACATATGGAAAGAAGAAAGGAAAGAAGCGAGATGGAGGTGAGTATAATGTTCTTCCGTTCCATGAGCAACGATTTTGAGTAGCAGCAATCATTGACCAACACGATAGCCGAACCGACCAACTGTGTTTCAACACAAAGGAATGGAAGAAAAGAACGAAAGCATACCAGGCGCCAGTCTAACCTCCAAGCCAACAGGAAGAACCAAAACCAACAGAGCCTGACACTCCAGTGACACAACGGTGAATGAGATATGGAAGGCCCCCAGACTGCCTGAACCTGTAAATTTAAGGACTTGAAGTGGGGAGATTGGGTAATGAGAATGTTGCAATAATGCTAACACAGTAATAGCAATAATGTGGTGTCAACATGAGACTGATAACAATGTAAGACATGAAGCAAACTAATGTAACTCCATATACGTTTGATAAAGACTTGTGGGGAGGTGTAGTCTAAGGGTCCTAAAGGTGTAGTCTGTGGTACATAAAGGGCTAACTTGGGACTGAGTACAGTACCACTCACACGGTGATGGAAGAAGGCACATGACCTAGTGAAGAAGAGGTAAAGAAATTAGTGGTAAATAAGCTACAAAATAATAACCAAAACATTAATGAGATATGAAAGCTAACTAAATGAGTTAAATTAATTGCAGCTGTGTACAAGTATTAGACTTGACTAAAAAACTACTAACACAGTGCGAGGAGGAGCAGAAATCCAGGGTTCAGAAAGGGAACAAGGACACTGCAGGAGTCAGGAGATTAGGAACTGTGAGAATTGAAACAGCATGCAACCCACGGTGCCATAACAATGGACCTGAGATATAAGGTCAGTTGAGCAAGATAAGCACCAAACACAGGGACGAATTGAAGAAAGAACAGGTGGACTGGCCACTACCCTGAAAGCAGTTAACACGGCCTCAAAAGATTAGGGACAAATGTGTCACTGCGGTTGGAGAAAGAGAACAAGTGAGTCACAATGGTTAATGTCTAAAACTGATTGATAAGAACAGCAAGCTTTTTGAAATGTATATAAGCCATGCGATGTTCGTGCATAATGTGAGTTACCTTGAGACTGCCTCACGGTTTCACCCCACACGTGTTGGTACAAGTTTGAATAAACATCTTGATGTCGACTCTGATCGAATCTGAGTCCTTGTAGCTGAGCCATAATTAACAGGGCAGATGCCCCACGTGAAAGCCAGCTAATACAAATTCTCCCCCAACACCTAGACGCAGGGCTCAGTGTGGATTGAGCAGAGACTGGTAAAGACTGAAGCATGGAGATAGCTTCCAGCCTGTACTCTTTACTGTACATATATAAAAGATAATAAATTAACCAACTGAAGACGGCAAACCATTGGCCGGCGGCAGGACCTTCCAGTCACAAAGAGGTCAATATGCTTTTGTATGGTTCGCCGCCCCACCACTGGGGAACCTGCTGTGAGAGATCAACTTTGACAGAAATAAAAGATCCCAATTGTGGCAGGGGCCAGAAATTCTCACCCTAAGAAGACTTCTTTAAGAGACACCATCTGCAACCATTGCCCTCCCACCGAATAGATTAATGCATTTTCTGTGCAAGGACACTGCTTAAGGAAACTCTGCCAGATGTCCACACATCTCCTATTGCTGCTCCAGTTGGGTAAGCAAGGCTAGAGCTGCTCCCTGTTCTCTGATGGGACCTGCTCACAGCTACCTCTGCTTCCATCTCCAGCTCACATGTAACATGATGCTCACCTTGTGGCACGTTCTAAAATCTTACATCTTTGTTTCTGAATGGAAGTAGCTTAGTAAGTTAAATTACCGAACTTTAGAGGGTATAAATTACAGTTGTCAATAATAGCGGATAAACACGTAACACATTTGTACAACATTAGTTTGTCAACTATTTTAAAGAGATGTTAGCTCATTTAAAACAAATGCATTAATACCTGCAGTGTATTAGTAGATGAATATCAAATGAACACTGAGCATTTGTATGCTAATATCACCCTTAACAATTCTTACGAAAAAATGAATTAGGAGCAGGAGTGAGCCACTCAGCCCTTTGAGCCTGCTCCACCATCCAATAAGATCACGACTCATCTGATTGTAAGCTCAACTCCACATTCCTGCCTACCCCAATACACTTCACCCCCTTGTATATCACAAATCTATCTAGCTCTGCCTTAAAAATTATTCAAACACTCTGCTTCCACTGCCTTTTTAGGAAGAGAGTTCCAAAGACTTATGTCTCCGAGAGAAAGGATTTATCTTCATCTCTGTCTTAAATGAGTGACCCCTAGTTCTAGATTCTCCCTCAAGAGTAAATGTCCCCTCCACATCCATCCTGTCAAACTCCTCAGGATCTTAAAGATTTCAATCAAGTATTTTCTTACTCTTATAAACTACCATGAATACAAACCTAACCTGTCCAACCTTTCGTCACAAGACAACCTGCCCATTCCTGGTAGTAGTCTAGAACACCTTCTCTGAACTGCTTATAAACATTTACAACTTTCCTTAAATAAGGAGACCAATACTCCACACAGTGCTCCAGATGTGATCACACCAGTGTCCCGTACAACTGAAGCATAACCTCCCTACTTTCATAATCAATTTCCCACACAATAAACAATAACATTCGATTAGCTTTCCTAATTACTTGCTGTACCTGCATACTAGCCTTTTGTGATTCATACACTAGGACACCCAGATCCCTCTGCACCTCAGAGCTCTTCAATCGCTCACCATTTAGACAATAAGCATTTTAATTTTTTCTGCCAAAATGTACCATTTCAGATTTTCCCACATTGTGCTCCATTTGCTAGATTTCTGTCCACTTACTTAACCTACCTATGTCCCTTTTAGATTCCTTGGGTGGGATTCTCCAATCCCGCGACAGAGTGTCCATGCCGTCGTAAATGCCGTCGCGTTTTACGACGGCGTGAATGGGCAGCTCCCAGGACTAATTCTGGCCCCTACAGGGGGCCAGCACGGCGCTGGAGCGGTTCGCGCCGGTGCCAATGCGCGCATGCGCAGTGGCCTCGTTCAACGTGCCGGCCCCGACGCAACATGGCGCATGGCTACAGGGGCCGGCGCGTAGGAAAGTAGGCCCCAGCCACAGAGGCCGGCTCGCCGATCGGTGGGCCCCGTTCGCGGGCCAGGCCACATCAGAGGCCCCCACGGGCTCGGACCCCCCCCCGCAGGCCACCACCCGACCCTTCAACGCCGAGGTCCCACCGGCCCAGAGCAGGTTAGAATTGCGCCGGTGGGACTCGGTTCTTTTCTTACGGCTGCTCGGCCTATCCGGGCCGGAGAATCGGTGGGCCGGCCGCGTAGAGCGGCCCACGACCAGCGCCGCGCCAACCACGCCGGCGCCAATTCTCCGCTCTGTGGAGAATTGCCTGCCGGTGGCGGGGCGGCGGGACCCGTTCGCAGGGATTCTCCGGCCCGGCCCTGGGCTGGGAGAATCCCGCCCCTTGCGTCTTCTTCACAATTTACTTTCCTACCTATCTTTGCGTCGTCTGCTTGTTTTGCAATAACCCTGTGTGGGACTCATCCAGCTGGGGATGATTGTTCCCTAGTGCTGATTGGGTTGTGAGTTAACCAGCACTGGCATAACAGGTCAGCTGCTGTAGCATCTGACAGAAAGGAGTGAGGGCCCAGAGATGTGTAACTGGACCCTGTGTAAATACTGCAGTTATGCTGAATAAATTTCTTTCTTATGAACATTTTGGACTCCTCTTTGCTGTTTACTTCAGATACCTTGGCCCCTTCGACCAAACTATTTATATAAACTGTAAAAGGCTGGGGCCCCAGCACTGATCCCTCTGGCACACCACTTGTTTCTCCTGCTAACCAGAAAAAGAACCATTTATGACACATCACTGATTCCGGTTAGCCAGCCAATCTTCTATCCATGCCATTTTGTTACCTCTTACATCATGACCTTTTATATTCTGCGATAACTGTTGATGTGGCACCTTATCAAATACCTTCTGGAAAGTACAGAACATCCACTGGTTCACTTTGATCCACAGCACATGTGACTCCTGTGTTTAGGCGTTTTATTGTTTTGTACACAAACAACACAATGACTTGCATTTATATAGTGCCTTTAAAGAATAAAAGCTTGGTCAAGGAGATATGTTTTAACACAACAAAC
Source organism: Scyliorhinus torazame (assembly GCF_047496885.1). NCBI lineage: Eukaryota > Metazoa > Chordata > Chondrichthyes > Carcharhiniformes > Scyliorhinidae > Scyliorhinus > Scyliorhinus torazame. Next base: position 227,955,331 of record NC_092709.1, read on the forward strand.
AAATGGAGGGTACAGAACAAGCAATTTAAAATATTCCTACATTTAAAAGTTAAGAAGCAAATAGGTAATGTATTTTGGTAGTCTAACAGAGAGGGGAAATATTTTTTAAAAATTCTGAGTACCCAATTATATTTTCCAATTAAAGGGCAATTTAGCATGGCCAATCCAGCTACCGTGCACAGCTTTGGGTTGTGGAGGTGAGACCCACACAGACACGGGGAGAATGTGCAAACTCCCACACGGACAGTGACCCGGGGCCAGGATCGAACGCGGGTCCTTGGTGCAGTAAGGCAGCAGTGCTAACCACTGCGCCACCATAGAGGGGAAAAATACAGTAAATGGAAACACTCTTAGGAATCTAGAAAGTCAGAGCGATCTGGGCGAAAAGGTCCACATATCTTTGAAAGTGGCAACACAACTGGACAAGGTAGTCAAGAAAGTATACGGAACACTTGCCTCCATTGGATAGGCACAGTAAGAAGTCTTACAACACCAGGTTAAAGTCCAACAGGTTTGTTTTGAATCATTAGCTTTCGGAGCACAGCTCCTTCCTCAGGCGAATGGGCTTTTCTTTGAAATGTCTTAATGATGAGGCAGAGCAACTGCAGAGAAGGAAAGAAAAGGAAGCAAATCCTGTACTCCAATCTCACTATCTCGTGGTATGTCCTGCCCCATGTACCCAAAGATCTGTGGGTCGAAAATCAGCTTGGTCAGTCACATGAAGACCCATGACAGAAACCCGGGAAACTGAGTGGACATCATCCTCAAAACCAGGGACAGCCGATTACAACAATCTGCAGAGTTGGTGGCAATAATGGAAAAGAAGAATTAACAAGTGTCTCCTTCTTGATTGTTTCCTGTATCACTTACTGGAATTGCCTGTATGCAGGCTTAGGACAAGGACAGGTTTGGGATCTTCACTTATGTTCTCCATTACAGAGATGTTTTCAGTACTTACCCTTATTCATGTGTGAGAATGAATAATTGTCACTGATAAGATACTGCAGGGGCAACAATTACCTGCATCGCTATACCTTTGGGAGAGGTTGAATATCTGAGATAAAAATAACATGCTTACTAGCAGTGACAATGTCAGAAATTGATTTTATTTCTTCAGTAGAATAGTGAGAAAGGACCATTTGTTAGTCCAATTTTACTCATTATAACAGATTTGTGTATATTTTACAATTATGGGATATATTTAAGCCTGTGTAAACCAAATATTAAGCTGCAGTTACCCAACCTTAAATGTGGTGAGGAGGCATTAGGGGTTGATTACCTCAGTTGATTAGATGGTTGGAGTACAGTTCAGGATCATGACAACAATATGAATTCAATCCCTGTACTGGCTGAGGTCATTCTTTGGGTCTGCCTCCTTGCCTTGCCCTACAATGATGTGGAGATGCCGGCGTTGGACTGGGGTGAGCACAGTACGAAGTCTTACAACACCAGGTTAAAGTCCAACAGGTTTGTTTCGATGTCACTAGCTTTCGGAGCGCTGCTCCTTCCTCAGGTGAATGGAGCAGCGCTCCGAAAGCTAGTGACATCGAAACAAACCTGTTGCCCTACAATGACAGTGAAGATACTACTGTCATGTGAGAGTCCCTTTAAGAAAAGTGTGTTTTATCAAATGGCTTCAGTGATGTCATTGTGTGGGTGGAGCTGGAATGTGATTCTGCTTTTTACTTTCATTTTGAGCTGGAAGCTCTTTTTGGCTCTGTGTTTTAGTTTTGCTTTCAGTTGGTGAGCTGCATTCAAACCAAGCAGATGTATACTGGTCTCTCTCTGTATGTTAACCAAAGTGTTTAGATCACTTGATAATTTAAAAGTGATAACAGTTCTCTATAGAGAATTCAAACCTACGTTCTTTGTTAAAAAGTGTTTTGGCTTATGTATGTTATTAGGAAAGTTACTAAGGGTTACCTATAGAGTACTGTATCTTTTGGGGTGGGGTTCAGTGTTGGTAGTTGGTAAGATGTTTACAGTGGGTTTATAAAATGTTAACTGGATTCATAGAATAAACATTGTTTTGTTTTAAAAAATAATTTAGATCTCAGTTGCACCACACCTGTAAAGTGGGCCCTTGTGCTCCCCATAACCAAAGTCTATTAAAAGTTGTGGGTCAGGTGAACTCCATGATATACTTTGGTTTTCCCTAAACCCTGGTCCATGTCACTGCATAGAGGGAGAATGGGGAATTAGAGAATCTGGCCCATCGGATAAAATAATGATTCCGTATATGATCACAATGTACCCTATTTAACAGTGAAAGTCAGTCTCAGTCAGGTGCAGTTTGTGTGGTCATGCACTGACATTTCATATAGGACATTAACCCAAAGACAGAAATCCACAGTGTGAGTGCAGTACTGAATATACTGAGAGAAAACCAAGCTGTAGAAAGTTCAGTGTCTTCACAACAGAGGGTGCAATAAGACTTTTTCACAGTGACGTTTCTTTAGCTCTCATTTACACATTTGGAGGATGTGTGAAATTGCAATCTTAACACATGTGTGATGGAACAGAGCCTAACACTGTATATTTTTCTAAAAATATGTTTTCATTGCTATTTCATAATTTTAAACTTGAACTGGGGTAATTGAAATAGTTTGACATTAATAGCTTTGAAGTAGGCAAATGTAGTAATACGCATTAATGGCTTTAAAATATAGTTATTGAGTCCTTTCTCAGCATGCTGGTGTGGGAAAGTAACAACCAGAAACTGAATGACCTTCACAGAATGGGTAAGCAGAAGTGTGATAAGAAGCACAGACTTCAACCTTCAGTTAGTTAAATAACAGCTGCAGCCAGTATAATGCTGCTTCTGAGATTTAGAGTGTAAGGGTGATAACCAAAATATATAAATATGTTACACAGCCTTGGTATCAGGTTTCTGTAGGAACAGGACTATGAATGTTTCTGAATAAAGTTTCAGTTACTGCACATTACAGACTTGAGTGGTTTCAATCTTTTATCACAACAACCTCGATCTTTTGGCTGAACAAAGACTATAATGTGGCTGACCCCTCTATCTGTGAGTTATTGCCTGTGAGTCACCAGAACAAAAGAAGCCACTTGCAGTTTTGGAAATATTACATCTTGTTATTTCTGAGGAGCTACTAACAGACCACCTGGGGACCCCACAGCCCAACTTCAAAGGGAGATACACAAAGGCGATTTGTATTTAACAAACCAGACCTATCAGCAGTCAGTGAGTCTCTGGAGACATTTACTTCCCAAACACCAGACCTTCAACAAACATCATCTCTTTCAATCCATAATGGCTGAGATGTTATCAGCATGGAACACAATGTCAATTTTCAGACACTGGATAAATGTCCTTTGTTGAAGGTATTGTGGAGCGGTGTGGTCACATGACAGAAAACTCTGGTTTGTTGAACAACCTAATATTGCCTTCCTGAGCTGCAAGTCAGTCTATTGCTTTGATAATTGACCAGCAGGCCACATGGAAGGAGTTTGTCCAGGGTGGACAACTCCTGGGCATTCTGCATCATCACCTACAAAAAACAATTTCTCTCTCTGTGCTTATTTCATCTTGTGAAGTCAACACCACTGGAAAAGTGACTTTTACATCACTGGTTTTCAGTCCGCCAACTTCTGTGAAGGAATTCCTCAAGGCGCTTTGATTCTGGACCTCATGTGAACCAATTTTTATTTCTCTGCTGTCTCTGCACTGTAAAACCTTTTTTTCTCTATCCCTCTCTTTACTGTATGCGCATGAACAAGGACGTGGATGCTTTGGAGAGGGCACAGAAACGGTTTACTCGGATCTTGCCTGGTATGGAGGGCATTAGCTATGAGGAGAGGTTAGATAAACCCGATCTGTTCTCACTGAAACGACAGAGGTTGAGAGGTGACCTGATAGAGGTCTACAAGATTATGAGTTGCATGAACAGAGTGGATAGTCAGATGCTTTTTCCAAGGGTAGGAGAGTCAAGTACTAGGGGACATAGGTTTAACATGCGTGGGGAAAAGTTTAGAACAGATGTGCGAGACAGGTTTTTTACACAGAGGGTGGGCAGCACAGTAGCACTGTGGTTAACACTGTTGCTTCATAGCTCCAGGGTCCCAGGTTTGATTCCTGGCTTGGGTCAATGTTTGTGTGGAGTCTACACGTTCTCCCTGTTTCTGCGTGGGTTTCCTCTGGGTGCTCTGGTTTCTTCCCACATGTCCCGAAAGACATGCTGTTAGGTAATTTGGACATTCTTAATTCTCCCTCTGTGTACCCGAACAGGCGGTGGAATGTGGCGACTAGGGGCTTTTCACAGTAACTTCATTGCAGTGTTAATAGCCTACTTGTGACAATAAAGATTATTATTATTAAATATATGGAACACGCAGCCTGGGGAGGTGGTGGGAGCAGCTATGATTGTGGAATTTAAGGGGCATCAGGTACCCTGGTCGGTGCAGGCTTGGAGGACCAAAGGGCCTGTTCCTTGTTCTTTGTTCTTTGTTGCAGACCTTCATTTTCACAGCTTTTGAATGTGCAATAAACTAGCCTTTTGAGTTCATCCGACCTCCAGTTTGCTGTGGGGTCAATGGTTGGAATGGAATTGAACCTTGGATGACGAGTGATATTGTAGGCCTCCTCAAAAAGAAAAAGGAGGCATTTGTCAGGGCTAAAAGGCTGGGAACAGACGAAGCCTGTGTGGCATATAAGGAAAGTAGGAAGGAACTTAAGCAAGGAGTCAGGAGGGCTAGAAGGGGTCATGAAAAGTCATTGGCAAATAGGGTTAAGGAAAATCCCAAGGCTTTTTACACGTACATAAAAAGCAAGAGGGTAGCCAGGGAAAGGGTTGGCCCACTGAAGGATAGGCAAGGGAATCTATGTGTGGAGCCAGAGGAAATGGGCGAGGTACTAAATGAATACTTTGCATCAGTATTCACCAAAGAGAAGGAATTGGTAGATGTTGAGTCTGGAGAAGGGGGTGTAGATAGCCTGGGTCACATTGTGATCCAAAAAGACGAGGTGTTGGGTGTCTTAAAAAATATTAAGGTAGATAAGTCCCCAGGACCGGATGGGATCTACCCCAGAATACTGAAGGAGGCTGGAGAGGAAATTGCTGAGGCCTTGACAGAAATCTTTGGATCCTCGCTGTCTTCAGGGGATGTCCCGGAGGACTGGAGAATAGCCAATGTTGTTCCTCTGTTTAAGAAGGGTAGCAAGGATAATCCCGGGAACTACAGGCCGGTGAGCCTTACTTCAGTGGTAGGGAAATTACTGGAGAGAATTCTTCGAGACAGGATCTACTCCCATTTGGAAGCAAATGGACGTATTAGTGAGAGGCAGCACGGTTTTGTGAAGGGAAGGTCGTGTCTCACTAACTTGATAGAGTTTTTCGAGGAGGTCACTAAGATGATTGATGCAGGTAGGGCAGTAGATGTTGTCTATATGGACTTCAGTAAGGCCTTTGACAAGGTCCCTCATGGTAGACTAGTACAAAAGGTGAAGTCACACGGGATCAGGGGTGAACTGGCAAGGTGGATACAGAACTGGCTAGGCCATAGAAGGCAGAGGGTAGCAATGGAGGGATGCTTTTCTCATTGGAGGGCTGTGACCAGTGGTGTTCCACAGGGATCAGTGCTGGGACCTTTGCTCTTTGTAGTATATATAAATGATTTGGAGGAAAATGTAACTGGTCTGATTAGTAAGTTTGCAGACGACACAAAGGTTGGTGGAATTGCGGATAGCGATGAGGACTGTCTGAGGATACAGCAGGATTTAGATTGTCTGGAGACTTGGGCGGAGAGATGGCAGATGGAGTTTAATCCGGACAAATGTGAGGTAATGCATTTTGGAAGGGCTAATGCAGGTAGGGAATATACAGTGAATGGTAGAACCCTCAAGAGTATTGAAAGTCAAAGAGATCTAGGAGTACAGGTCCACAGGTCATTGAAAGGGGCAACACAGGTGGAGAAGGTAGTCAAGAAGGCATACGGCATGCTTGCCTTCATTGGCCGGGGCATTGAGTATAAGAATTGGCAAGTCATGTTGCAGCTGTATAGAACCTTAGTTAGGCCACACTTGGAGTATAGTGTTCAATTCTGGTCGCCACACTACCAGAAGGATGTGGAGGCTTTAGAGAGGGTGCAGAAGAGATTTACCAGAATGTTGCCTGGTATGGAGGGCATAAGCTATGAGGAGCGATTGAATAAACTTGGTTTGTTCTCACTGGAACGAAGGAGGTTGAGGGGCAACCTGATAGAGGTATACAAAATTATGAGGGGCATAGACAGAGTGGATAGTCAGAGGCTTTTCCCCAGGGTAGAGGGGTCAATTACTAGGGGGCATAGGTTTAAGGTGAGAGGGGCAAAGTTTAGAGTAGATGTACGAGGCAAGTTTTTTACGCAGAGGGTAGTGGGTGCCTGGAACTCACTACCGGAGGAGGTAGTGGAAGCAGGGACGATAGGGACATTTAAGGGGCATCTTGACAAATATATGAATAGGATGGGAATAGAAGGATACGGACCCAGGAAGTGTAGAAGATTGTAGTTTAGTCGGGCAGTATGGTCGGCACTGGCTTGGAGGGCCGAAGGGCCTGTTCCTGTGCTGTACATTTCTTTGTTCTTTGTTCTTTGTTCTTTGGATCACAGAGGGTTTGGGAAATACGCCATCACTTATTCAAAAGGAAACAAATATACATATATTTCTGTTTACCAACGGGTGGGAGAGAAAAAATGAGTTGGACCGCACTGCTGTTTTTACAGATCTCCTGCCCATCACATATGCTGAAAGGAATTAATTTGCTAGGCTAATCATTGATTCTTTGTTTCTTTCATAAACAGTCTAAAATTTAGTACTATTTAATTGTCCCATACAGGATATGTACTAGTAAAATCTGCATATCTGTGTATATGTAAAGTGTTAACATACATAAGTAACAGCTAGATAACTACTAGATGGCAGCACTAGATATGGGTATAGAAGTTAAACTCAGAGAGAGTTCCTGCCTCTTTGTGTTAGGAGTGACTAGTGAACAGAGGTAGAGAGAGATAGCTTAGCATGCAGGTGCAGTTAATCATTATTATATATATTTAGTCTTGTTAATTTGGATGGATTTGTTTATTATCACGTGTACCGAGGTACAGTGAAAAGTATTTTTCTGCGAGCAGCTCAACAGATCATTAAGTACATGGGAAGAAAAGGGAATAAAAGAAAATACATAACAGGGCAACACAAGGTATACAATGTAACTACATAAGCACCGGCATCGGATGAAGCATACAGGGTGTAGTGTTAATGAGGTCAGTCCATAAGAGGGTCATTTAGGAGTCTGGTAATAGCGGGAAAGAAGCTGTTTTTGAGTCTGTTCGTGCGTGTTCTCAGACTTCTGTATCTCCTGCCCGATGGAAGAAGTTGGAAGAGTGAGTAAGCCGGGTGGGAGGGGTCTTTGATTATACTGCCCGCTTTCCCCAGGCAGCGGGAGGTGTAAATGGAGTCAATGAATGGGAGGCAGTTTCGTGTGATGGACTGGACGGTGTTCACGACTCTCTGAAGTTTCTTGCGGTCCTGGGCCGAGCAGTTGCCATACCAGGCTGTGATGCAGCCAGATGGGATGCTTTCTATGGTGCACCTGTAAAAGTTGGTAAGGGTTAATGTGGACATGCCAAATTTCTTTAGTTTCCTGAGGAAGTATAGGCGCTGTTGTGCTTTCTTGGTGGTAACGTTGACGTGGGTGGACCAGGACAGATCTTTGGAGATGTGCACCCCTAGGAATTTGAAACTGCTAACCATCTCCACCTCGGCTCCGTTGATGCTGACAGGGGTGTGTATAGTACTTTGCTTCCTGAAGTCAATGACCAGCTCTTTAGTTTTGCTGGCATTGAGGGAGAGATCGTTGTTGCTGCACAACTCCACTAGAACAAAGAAAGAACAAAGAAAAATTACAGCACAGGAACAGGCCCTTCGGCCCTCCAAGCCTGCGCCGATCCAGATCCTCTATCTAAAACTGTCGCCTAATTTCTAAGGATCTGTATCCCTCTGCTCCCTGCCCATTCATGTATCTGTCTAGATACATCTTAAATGACGCTATCGTGCCCGCCTCTACCACCTCCGCCGGCAATGCGTTCCAGGCACCCGCCACCCTCTGCGTAAAGAACTTTCCATGAGTATCTCCCTTAAACTTTTCCCCTCTCACCTTGAACTCGTGACCCCTAGTAATTGAGTCCCCCACTCTGGGAAAAAGCTTCTTGCTATCTACCCTGTCTATACCTCTCATGATTTTGTAGACCTCAATGAGGTCCCCCCTCAACCTCCGTCTTTCTAATGAAAATAATCCTAACCTACTCAACCTCTCTTCATAGCTAGCGCCCTCCATACCAGGCAACATCCTGGTGAACCTCCTCTGCACCTTCTCCAAAGCATCCACATCCCTTTGGTAATGTGGCGACCAGAACTGTACGCAGTATTCCAAATGTGGCCAAACCAAAGTCTTATACAACTGTAAAAGGACCTGCCAAATCTTATACTCAATACCAATTCCGATGAAGGAAAGCATGCCGTATGCCTTCTTGACCACTCTATTGGCTTGCGCAGCCACCTTCAGGGTACAATGGACCTGAACACCCAGATCTCTCTGGACATCAATTTTCCCCAGGGTTTTTTCATTTACCGTGTAGTTCACTCTTGAATTGGATCTTCCAAAATGCATCGCCTCGCATTTGCCCGGATTGAACTCCATCTGCATTTCTCCGCCCAACTCTCCAATCTATCTACATTCTGTTGTATTCTCTGACAGTACCCTTCACTATCTGCTACTCCACCAATCATAGTGTCATCTGCAAACTTGCTAATCAGACCACCTATACCTTCCTCCAGATCATTTATGTATATCACAAACAACAGTGGTCCCAGCACGGATCCCTGTGGAACACCACTGGTCACAGTTATCCATTTTGAGAAACTCCCTTCCACTACTACTCTCTGTCTCCTGTTGCCCAGCCAGTTCTTTATCCATCCAACTAGTACACCCTGGACCCCATGAGACTTCACTTTCTCCATCAGCCTACCATGGGGAACCTTATCAAATGCCTTACTGAAGTTCATGTATATGACATCTACAGCCCTTCCCTCATCAATCAACTTTGTCCCTTCCTCAAAGAATTCTATTAAGTTGGTAAGACATGACCTTCCCTGCACAAAACCATGTTGCCTATCACTGATAAGCCCATTTTCTTCCAAATGGGAATAGATCCTATCCCTCAGTATCTTCTCCAGCAGCTTCCCTACTACTGACGTCAGGCTCACCGGTCTATAATTCCCTGGATTATCCCTGCTCCCCTTCTTAAACAATGGAAGTGCAGGGTCAGATTAGGACAAGTCAGCATGGATTTAGTAAGGGGAGGTCGTGCCTGACAAACCTGTTAGAGTTCTTTGAAGAGATAACAAATAGGTTAGACCAAGGAGAGCCAATGGATGTTATCTATCTTGACTTCCAAAAGGCCTTTGATAAGGTGCCTCACGGGAGACTGCTGAGTAAAATAAGGGCCCATGGTATTCGAGGCAAGGTACTAACATGGATTGACGATTGGCTGTCAGGCAGAAGGCAGAGAGTTGGGATAAAAGGTTCTTTTTCGGAATGGCAACCGGTGACGAGTGGTGTCCCGCAGGGTTCAGTGTTGGGGCCACAGCTGTTCTTTTTATATATTAACGATCTAGGTGACGGGACTGGGGGCATTCTGGCTAAGTTTGCCGATGATACAAAGATAGGTGGAGGGGCAGGTAGTATGGAGGAGGTGGGGAGGCTGCAGAAAGATTTAGGCAGTTTAGGAGAGTGGTCCAAGAAATGGCTGATGAAATTCAACGTGGGCAAGTGCGAGGTCTTGCACTTTGGAAAAAAGAATAGAGGCATAGACTATTTTCTAAACGGTGACAAAATTCATAATGCTGAAGTGCAAAGAGACTTGGGAGTCCTAGTCCAGGATTCTCTAAAGGTAAACTTGCAGGTTGAGTCCGTAATTAAGAAAGCAAATGCAATGTTGTCATTCATCTCAAGAGGCTTGGAATATAAAAGCAGGGATGTACTTCTGAAGCTTTATAAAGCATTAGTTAGGCCCCATTTAGAATACTGTGAGCAATTTTGGGCCCCACACCTCAGGAAGGACATACTGGCACTGGAGCGGGTCCAGCGGAGATTCACACGGATGATCCCAGGAATGGTAAGCCTAACATACGATGAACGTCTGAGGATCCTGGGATTATATTCATTGGAGTTTAGGAGGTTGAGGGGAGATCTAATAGAAACTTACAAGATAATGAATGGCTTAGATAGGGTGGATGTAGGGAAGTTGTTTCCATTAGCAGGGGAGACTAGGACCCGGGGGCACAGCCTTAGAATAAAAGGGGGTCACTTTAGAACAGAGATGAGGAGAAATTTCTTCAGCCAGAGAGTGGTGGGTCTGTGGAATTCATTGCCACAGAGGGCGGTGGAGGCCGGGACGTTGAGTGTCTTTAAGACAGAAGTTGATAAATTCTTGATTTCTCGAGGAATTAAGGGCTATGGAGAGAGAGCGGGTAAATGGAGTTGAAATCAGCAATGATTGAATGGCGGAGTGGACTCGATGGGCCGAATGGCCTTACTTCCGCTCCTATGTCTTATGGTCTTATGGTCTTAACATCTATCCCTAACCTCAACATCCGTCATGTCCCTCTCCTCGGTGAATACCGATGCAAAGTACTCGTTAAGAATCTCACCCATTTTCTCTGATTGCCTCCTTTGTCCTTGAGTGGGCCAACCCTTTCTCTCGTTACCCCCTTGCACCTTATATATGAATAAAAGGCTTTGGGATTTTACTTAACCCTGTTGCTAAAAATATTTCATGACCCCTTTTAGCCCTCTTGATTTCTCGTTTCAGATTGGTCCTACATTCCCGATATTCGTCCAAAGCTTTGTCTGTCTTCAGTCGCCTAGACTTTATGTATGCTTGTTTTTTCCTCTTAGCTGGTCTCACAATTTCACCTGTCATCCATGGTTCCCTAATCTTGCCATTTCTATCCCTCACTTTCACAGGGACATGACTGTCCTGCACTCTAATCAATCTCTCTTTAAAAGCCTCCCACATATCAAATGTGGATTTACCTTCAATCAGCTGCCCCCAATCCACATTCCCCAGCTCCTGCCGAATTTTGGTATAGTTGGCCTTCCCCCAATTAAGCACTATTCCTTTAGGACCACTCTCGTCTTTGTCCCTGAGTATTTTAAAACTTACGGAATTGTGATCACTATTCCCAAAGTAATCCCCGACTGGAACGTCAACCACCTGGCCGGTCTCATTCCCCAACACCAGGTCCAGTATGGCCCCTTCCCAAGTTGGACTATTTACATACTGCTCTAGAAAGCCCTCCTGGATACGCCTTACAAGTTCTGCTCCATCTAGACCTCTGACACTAAGTGTATCCCAGTCAATGTTGGGAAAATTAAAATCTCCTATCACCACCAGCCTGTTGCTCCTACATCTTTCCATAATCTGTTTACATATTTGTACCTCTATCTCATGCTCGCTGTTGGGAAGTCTGTAGCGTCATAATATACACATCAGTATATGATGGTGCAGAGACACACACTGACTGACACACTGCAAGACCAATCAACACACACAACACAGCAGCCAATCACCAGTTAGCCCACGGTCACTATAAAGACAGCGGGCACTGGTTTTCCCGCTGATTCGGGATGCAGCCTCTGAGACAGACAGAGCCCGCAGTCAGAAGCACAAACATCCACCATGTGCTAGCAGTATAGGCTGGTCAGGTTAGGCATAGGTCTTCAGTCAATCTAACACAGTGTCGACCACAGTGCAAGTATGTTTAACAGCTCTTAGTTAAATAAAATAGAGTTGTACTATTACAAGTGTTGGTAGCCTGTCTATGTTACTGCTCAGGTAAACACAGTCTCCACAGATCCAGAGTACCCAACACATCATGGTACCACTATGTGATGTTCGAGTTTAATAGACCTACCTTCAAGTGATCTGCCTTCGACCAGCAATCAGCCATCCGGTAGTATGGACAGCGTCCGCCCTCCCCCGCCGCTCCGCATCACCGGCAGTCTTGGTGCGAACTGGAAAATCTTTAAACAACGATTCCAGCTATACCTCGAAGCTACAGACCTGGAAGCTGCTTCAGACGCCCGGAAAATTGCTCTCTTCATTTTCACGGCCAGGGATCATGCCATCCATATCTTCAACTCTCTCACTTTCGCTGAAGGTGAAGACAAGTCCAAGCTCAAGACAGTCCTGCTCAAATTCGACAGTCACTGTGACATCGAGGTAAATGAAAGTTTTGAGCGCTATGTCTTTCAATAGAGTCTGCAGGGTAAGGATGAACCTTTTTTATCTTTCCTCACCCACCTTCGCATCCTCGCGCAGTCCTGCAATTACGGCTCCACCACCGACTCGATGATCCGTGACCAGATTGTTTTCGGTGTGCAATCGGACCCCCTACGCCAGCAGCACCTCAAGGTTAAACAGCTCACCCAGAGACTTCCAGTGGCATGGACGAGCAGGGCGGCAGCAGCAACAGGAGCTCCCGCCGGTGACCGCAATTCGCGGCGATTTCAGGGAAATCCCCGAGTCTTCACGCACCCCCCGACCATCGTCGGCCTCACGAGCAGCCAGCAGGGCCAGTTTAAAAACTGGCGAAGAACCCTGCGCGGGTGTCGGGCAGCGGGGGCTGAGGCGCTGGGCCCGGCGCGGCGTCGAGGTCAGAGCAGCGGGGGTGGAGCTATGAGGAGGCCGAGGCGGCAGGCCCGAGACCAGGGCACCATGTAGGGAGGGTGCTCCACGTTGGATGGCTCCCACCTAGGAGGAAGAAAGAATGCTGAAGCCTGGTCCCAGGAGAGATCTGGGTGAATGCAGAGGAGAAAGAAAGAAGGTTTAAGGAAGTTTGGTAAAAGTTTTTTTTTCTCTCCCCCTTTTTTTTCCAAAAAATAATAAGTCAGATTGAAGAAGGACAGAAGGGTGAAGGGGGAGAGAGGAGAAAAGAAAGAAGATAAAAAACAATAAGCCGCTAAAGGATGCGAAGAGCAGCGTCGAAGAAAGGAGGAAACGCGGGTTCGCCGCCGAAGGAGAAGACGAGCAAAAGTGTTGACAGGATGGCGGAAGCCGAACTGCAAGGCGGGGCCGCACTACTTACGGTGGAGAAGATGACCGAGGTGATGGCGGTGGAGCTGGAAAAACAGGCACATGGAGGCCTTGAGGAAGGAGACGACAGTCGTGTTGAAGTCATTGGTGGAGGAGGCAATCGGCCTGATGAGGGTGGAGGTGGCAAAGGCATCGGCCGAGGTGAGAGAGCAGGGCGAGAAGATGAAGGGGGTGGAGGAGGCCGTGTCATGACACAGCGACCAGGTCACCTCGATGGGGGACGAGCTGCGGAGAGTGGTGGAGGTTAACAGAGGACTTCGAGCAAAGCTGGAAGACTTGGAAAACCGCTCAAGGCGGCACAATTTGAGAATTGTGGGCTTGCCCGAAGGGACAGATACCCCAAGGCCAACGCAATATTTTGCAAAGAAGTTGGTGGAGCTGATGGGGGAGGGTGAGAGCCCTCATCGGTCATTAAGGCCAAAGCCCAAAGTGAACGAGCCGCCAAGGGCAGTAATTATCTGCTTCCGTAAATTTTGCATGAAGGAGAAAGTATTAAGCTGGGCGAAGCAGGAGCGTGAGGTGCTGTGGGATGGTACTGCGGTTCGGATCTACCAGGACTTGACGGTGGAGTTGGCAAAAAGACGAGCGGCGTTTGGGCGAGTGAAGGCGGCTTTGTACAAGAAGGGGGTGCGATTTGGTGTGGTGTACCCGGCGAAGTTGAGAATAACATATAACGCCAAAGACTTTTATTTTGAGACAGCGGAGGTGGCTGAGGCGTTCGTGAGGGCAGAAGGCTTGGGACAGATGTGAAGAGCGGAACTGGAAGAGAGACTCTGGACTGTGTTTGAGCGGCTGGAAAATGTATAAATGTTACAACTTTCTTTTTACTGATTTGTATTGAAATCTACTTCTCTTTGCATTGTTACAGACTTCAAGTTAATGGCGTTCTGTGTTGCGACGGTTAAATGATATGAAATGAAAATCGCTTATTGTCACAAGTAGGCTTCAAATGAAGTTACTGTGAAAAGCCCCTAGTCGCCACATTCCGGCGCCTGTTCGGGGAGGCTGTTACGGGAATTGAACCGTGCTGCTGGCCTGCTTTGGTCTGCTTTCAAAGCCAGCGATTTAGCCCTGTGCTAAACATACCCTGCATGCTAATGAATTGTAGGCGTTGGATTGTTGGGTTTGTTTTGGTGTTTCTTTCTCTGGGACTGGGTGGAAGGGGGGCGAGAGGTCTTGGCGGGGGGAGCTACCCACACTAGCTAACTAAAGTCAGTTAGTGAACGGAGGTGAGGTGAGAGGAGAGCTGTGGACGTTGGGGCCTGGATAGCAGGCTTCAATGGGCCTACGAGGCGAGCAAGAGGGGGGGAAGGGATGGATGTTGGGGGATGTTTTTGGAGGGGGGGTTCTTGGGAGGGGGGGAAGGGGTTCGATGTTAACAATGGACAGGGGCAGGTCAGGCTTATGGGGCAGGGCCTGGTGGTATGGAGATGGTGGATAAGTAAGGTGGGGGGGGGGGTCAGAGACCCCCAGTAAGGATAGTCACGTGGAACGTGAGAGGGCTAGTAGGTCTGGTCAAGAGGTCAAGGGTGCTTGCACATCTTAAACGTTTGAAAGCCGATGTAGCAATGCTGCAGGAGACTCACTTGAGGATGAAGGACCAGGTGAGACTTAAAAAGGGCTGGGTTAGCCAAGTGTTTCACTCCGGATTTGATGGAAGGGCTCGAGGGGTAGCGATGCTGGTCAGCAAAAGGGTACGCTTCCAGATGGAGAAAGTGGTGGCAGATCAGGGGGGTAGATATGTGATTGTGACAGGGGCATTGGAGGGGAGATTAGTGGCGCTGTTAAGTGTATACGGTCCCAATTGGGATGATGTGGGATTCGCGAGGAAGGTGTTTGGGGCTATTCCCGACTTGGACACGCATGAGCTGATTGTGGGGGGGGACTGGAACTTGGTGCAGGAGCCAAGGTTGGACAGATCACGGCCGCGCTCGCTGGCCTCATCAGGGTGGCGAAGGCGCTGGCTGGGCTAATGGTGAAAACGGGAGGGGTGGACCCTTGGCGGTTCCTGCACCCAAGGGAACGGGAGTACTCATTTTTCTCAGTGGTCCATAAGGTATACTCGCGATCAACTTTTTTATGGTGGGGAAGGCTTTGCTGGCTGGAGTCAAGGGGTCGGAATACTCTGCAATTGCAGTGTCAGATCACGCTCCACATTGGGTGGATATGGTGCTGGAGAAGGGGGCAGTGCAGAGACCGGGGTGGAAACTGGATGTGGGGCTTTTGGGGAACCAAGTGTTCTGTGAGAAAATTGAAAAGGTAATTAAGGAATATGTAGGTTTCAATTGTACGGGTGAGGTGTCGAAGGCAGTCGTCTGGGAGGCTCTAAAGGTGGTGGTGAGGGGTGAGGTAATTTTGTTTAAGGCCAGGGTGGACAAAGAGGAGAGGTTGGAGCGGCAGAGGGTAATAGATGAGATGTTGGAGGTAGATAGGAGGTATGCAGAGGATGGGGACCCGGCGAAGCTACAGGAACTACAGGCAAGCTTCGACCGACTGTCCACCAGGAAGGCGGAGCGCCAACTGAGACGAGCAAGGGGTGCAGTTTATGAACATGGAGATAAGGCTCCATGGTATGTTAGCAGGTCAGCTCCGGAGGGAGGCAGCAGCAAGGGAAATTCTTCAGGTGAGGGATAGGGCAGGGAAGTTGGTGGTGGCTCCAGTGCTGATTAACAAGGTTTTTGAGGAGTTTTATGAGAGGTTGTACAAGCCAGAGCCACTCGGGGGATACCGTGAGATGCAGGAATTTCTAGATGGGTTGGAGTACCCGAGGCTAGGGGAGGGGGACAGGGCTACATTAGAAGGAGCAATAGTGGAGCAGGAGATAAAGGATGCGATTGGAAGTATGCAGTCGGGTAAGGTGGCAGGGCCGGATGGATTTCCGGTGGAATATTATTAAAAATTCAAGGATAGGTTGGCACCCCTGATGGTGAGGATGTTTGAAGAGGCGATAGGGAAGGGGGTGTTTCCGCAAACCTTGGGGCACGCATCGATTTCACTGTTACTAAAAAAAGATAAGGATCCGACGGAGTGTGGGTCGTATCGGCCCATATCACTTCTAAATGTGGACGCAAAAGTATTGGCGAAGGTACTGGCGGGTAGGCTGGAGGAGTGCCTCCGAAGGTGATAGGTGAAGATCCGACGGGGTTCGTGAGAGGGAGGCAGCTCTTTTCGAACATTAGGAGGGTTTTGAACGTCGTTATGGCACCAGCGGAAGGGAAGGAAACAGAGGTGGTTGTGGCATTGGACACCGAGAAGGCGTTTGACCGGGTAGAATGGGGGTACTTGATGGCAGTTCTGGAGCGGTTTGGGATTGAACCAAGATTTGTGAATTGGATAAAGCTATTATATAAGGAGCCGAGGGCGAGTGTCCGCACAAACAACATCAGCTCGAGATACTTTTCTCTCCACCGTGGGACGAGACAGGGATGTCCTATGTCCCCCCTGATGTTTGCACTTGTGATTGAGCCGTTGGCCATCGCATTGGGAAGTTCGGGGGTATGGAAAGGAATAGTGCGGGGGGGAGGGGGGATAGAGCATAGGGTGTCCTTCTATGCCGACGAATTGCTGCTGTATGTGTCGGAACCGAGTGTGTCGATAGGGGGAATATTGGAGCTACTGCGGGTATTTGGGTCTTTCTCGGGGTACAAGTTGAACCTGGACAAGAGTGAGTATTTTGTGGTGTCTCGGCCAGGGGTGGGGGCAGGGGTGGGGGGACTGCCATTCCGTAGGGCAGGGACTCACTTTAGGTACCTGGGGGTGCAGGTAGCCCGGGAGTTGGGGGGGGTGGGGTCCGCAGGTACAACATCACTAGTTTGGTGGGGAGAGTGAAAGCTGATCTGGCAAGGTGGGATGGCCTTCCTCTGTCACTGGCGGGTCGGGTACAGGCGGTTAAAATGAATGTGTTGCCGCGATTCCTGTTTATTTTTCAATGCCTACCGATTTTCCTGCCAAAGTCTTTTTTCAGGGAGATTGAAGGAAGGATTACCTCATTCATATGGGGAGGGAAGGTGGCCAGAGTGAGAAAGGTGCTGCTACAGAGGGGAAGGCAGGCAGGGGGTTTGGGTCTCCCGAATCTGTTGTACTACTACTGGGCGGCGAACGTGGAGAAAGTGCGGAGCTGGTTCAGAGGGGTTGTTTCCCAGTGGGTCAGAATGGAGGAGAGTTTGTGCAGGGGGTCGGGGCTGAAGGCACTAGCACCAGCGCCGCTCCCGATAGCTCCGGGGAAATATTCAGGGAGTCCGGTAATAATAGCTTCATTGAAAATCTGGAAGCAGTTTCGGCAACACTTCAGGTTGGGGGTCGGGTCAAGGGAAATGCCGATTCGGGGGAACCACAGATTTGAGCCAGGGAGGTGGGATGGAAGTTTTCGGAAATGGGAAGAGAGGGGGATTAAGACGCTAAAAGATTTGTTTCTTCGGGGTCGGTTTGCAGGATTGAGGGAGTTGGAAGCGAAGTATGGGCGAGAGCAGGGAAACGTGTTTAGGTACATGCAGGTTCTGAATTTTGCCAGGAAGGAGATCCAGAGCTTCCCAGAGGAACTGGCCTCCACATTGCTGGAGGAGGTGTTGACGACAAGGGGACTGGAGAAGGGGGCAGTGTCAGCGGTGTACGGAGCTATTTTGGAAGAGGATAAGGCACCACTGGAAGGGATCAAAGCAAATTGGGAGGAAGAGCTGGGAGAGGTTATAGAGGAGGGGGTCTGGTGTGAGGTGCTCCAGAGAGTGAATTCCTCCACCTCATGTGCGAGGTTGGGGCTGATACAGCTGAAAGTGGTATATAGAGCGCACCTCACGAGGGCGAGGACCAGCCGATTTTTTGAAGGAGTAGAGGATGTGTGTGAGCGTTGTGGGGGAGGGGCCCGCTAATCACGTTCATATGTTTTGGTCCTGTCCAAAGCTAGGGGAGTACTGGAAGGAGGTGTTTAGGGTAATTTCCAAGGTGGTGTGTGTGAAACTGGACCCGGATCCCCGGGAGGCCATATTCGGGGTGTCGGACCAGCCAGGGTTGGAAACGGGAGCGGAGGCAGATATCATAGCCTTCGCCTCGTTGATCGCCCAAAGGCGGATCCTGCTGGGATGAAGAGCAGTCTCTCGACCCAGTGCCCTGGCGTGGCGGGGGGACCTGTTGGAATACTTGACCCATGAGAAGGTTAAGTTTGAACTGAGGGGAAGCTCGGAGGGGTTCTACAAGTCATGGGCACTATTTATTATGCACTTTCAAGAACTGGATAACATCGAACATTAGTTGAGGGGGGGGAGGATTGGGGGGGAGGGGGGCTGTGTAGATTGAGGGTGACTATGGGTAATCCCTGATTCCTTTTTGTCATTTGTTTATGTAAACATGTGGGCTGATGTTTGGGGGTTGGCGGGCGGATGGGATCGTTGTTATTGTTATGGGGATTGACATATCTTGCTGATTATTGTTTATTGTTGATGGATGTAAATGCAGGAGAAAATGTGAAAAAGGAGGAGAATAAAAATATATATTTATTTTTTAAGAGATAGCCATCGAGACCTGCGTTCTGCATGAGCACGCCACTAACCTATACTCGCACATTCAAGTGGCTGAAATGGCGCTGCAAGGTCTCCACGAGGCAGAGCGGGTGCAAGCCATTAAACAACTCCAAGGCCTAAGCCTGGGTGAGGGCAGCCATTTTGCGCGCTTTCCGCATGCGCACACTGACCGAGGGAACGGTGAGGCCGAAGGCACATGCGCGGTGGCATACCGAACGTTCTGACTTCACAACGCGCGGCAACTGTGGCTCCGCCCACTTAAAGCGGCAATGTCCTGCAAAATCCCGACGCTGTCTCCAATGTGGCAAGCTTGGCCACTATGCAGACCTATGCAGGTCTGCTCAACCTACTACCTCTCGTCGCTCCAACCAGCCATGCAGCGATGTCCGAACCATCCAGCCACCGGTCACCGATTCCGAATCCGACTTGATTCCGGACCTTGACACCGAGGACCCTAAAGCACCATTTTGGGTGGGCATCATCACCAAACACAAGATGCTCCAGAAGACAAAAGCCAAGTCTCTCCCAATATTCAGCATTGATCCAGACGACGAGTGGTGTGCCACCCTCACGGTCAACCGATCCCGCATCCGATTCCGCCTGGACACCGGCGCTTCAGCCAACCTCATTACGCGGTCTGATCTCGAAAGCCTCCATGTCAAGCCTACCATCCTGCCATCCGCCTGCCAGCTTCTGGACAATAATGGTAATGCCATTGCTGCCAGTGGCTCTGGCCAGCTTGAAGTGTCGCACCGGTCATTAAAGGCTAACCTGCCATTTGAAATAGTGGGATCCACCAAAGCCTCCCTGCTTGGTGCTCAGGCGTGCAAACCTCTAAACCTTGTCCAAAAGATTCACTCCCTGTTACCCGCTGACGCTTTTGCATCTCAGGACGCTGACTTTCGGCCACAGCTGAACGCCATCATCACCCGATACCACGGTGTATTCGAGGGCATGGGCACACTCCCATACACTTATAAAATCTTGTTAAAACAAAATGTCACGCCTGTGGTGCACGCACCTCGCAGGGTACCAGCACCCCTCAAGGACCGCCTCAAGCAGCAGCTGCAGGACCTCCAGGACCAGGGCGTAATTTCAAAAGTTACAGAACCGACTGACTGGGTCAGCTATATGGTGTGCATGAAAAAACCATCCGGCGAATTAATCATATGTATTGATCCCAAGGACCTTAACCGCAATATTATGAGAGAAGACTATCCCATTCCAAAGCGCGAAGAACTCACCTGCGAGATGGCTTGCGCCAAATTTTTTACCAAGCTCGACGCATCAAGGGGTTCTGGCAGATCCAACTCGACGCATCCAGTAGGAAGCTCTGCACCTTTAACACCCCATTTGGCTGGAATTGCTACAACCGGATGCCGTTTGGCATCATCTCTGCATCGGAAGTGTTCCACAGAATAATGGGGCAGATGATGGAAGGTATCGAAGGGCTTCGCGTATATGTGGACGACATCATCGTCTGGTCTACCACCCCGCAGGAGCACACTGATCACCTCCAACGCATCTTCCGACGAATCTATGAGCATGGCCTCCGACTCAACAGGGCCAAATGCTCCTTTGGTCAAACAGAACTTAAATTCCTCGGAGACCACATTTCACAGTTTGGCGTGCAGCCGGATGCTGACAAGGTATCTGCCATTAAGGCCATGAAGACGCCGGAGGACAAGAAGGCGGTCCTCCGCTTCCTGGGCATGGTCAATTTCCTGGGGAAATTCATCCCTAACCTTGCCTCCCACACCATGGCTCTCAGGAACCTGGTTAAGAAGACGACCGAGTTCCAAACTCTTCCCGCCCATGAATAAGAATGGCGGGAACTCAGGGCGAAGCTGACCAAGGCCCCGGTGTTGGCATTTTTCGATCCGGCCAAAGAAACAAAGATCTCCACGGATGCCAGTCAGTCCGGCATTGGAGCAGTGCTCCTTCAACGTGACGACGCCTCCTCATCGGCTCCTGTCGCATACGCGTCACGTACAATGACGCCCACTGAACAGCGCTACGCGCAAATTGAAAAAGAGTGCCTGAGTCGTCAAATTCCATGACTATGTCTATGGACTCCCAAAGTTTACAGTTGAGACAGACCACAGGCCACTGGTCAATATCATTCAAAAAGACCTTAACGACATGACGCCGCGCCTGCAGCGCATTCTCCTTAAACCCAGGCGGTACGACTTTGAACTCGTCTATACCCCGGTCAAGGAGCTCACCGTCGCCGATGCACTCTCCTGATCTGTCACCAAACCCTACGACCCAGCGGGCTTCGTATGCCAAATTGATGCTCAGGTGGCATTCGCCGCATCCAATCGACTCATCCAGATACGTCGCGAGACGGCCAACGATCCTCTGCTCCAACGTGTTATGCGCCACCTGACAGATGGGTGGCTCAAGGGCCAATGCCCTCAATTCTATAACATTAAAGATGACCTGGCGGTGGTAGATGGAATTCTATTAAAGCTGGACAGGATCGTCATTCCGCACAGCATGCGGAACCTCGTCCTTGAGCAGCTCCATGAGGGCCATCTGGGAGTGGAGAAATGCCGCCGATGGGCCTGTGAGGCAGTGTACTGGCCTGGAATCAACGAGGACATTGCCAACGCCGTTCTTAACTGCCCAACATACCAGCGTTTCCAGCCTGCTCAGCCAAGGGAGACCTTGCAACCCCATGAGTTGGTCACGTTCCCCTGGACCAAAGTGGGCATCGACCTGTTCCATGCACTTGGCTGGGACTATGTCCTCATAGTGGACTATTTCTCAAACTACCTGGAGGTAGTTAGGCGACACGACCTCACCTCAACTGCGGTCAACCTTCGCTCGCCATGGCATCCCGCTCACAGTCATGTCCGACAATGGCCCGTGTTTTGCCAGTCAGGAGTGGTCCAATTTTGCCAAACGATACAACTTCGCACATGTCACGTCCAGTCCCCATTACCCCCAATCCAATGGCAAAGCTGAAAAGGGGGTGCACATTGTCAAACGACTCCTGTGCAAGGCGGCCGATATAGGATCCGATTTTTACCTCGCCCTGCTTGCTTACAGATCAGCTCCATTGTCCACCGGCCTGTCACCGGCTCAATTGTTGATGAACCGCATGCTGCGGACGACGGTGCCGGCCATTCATGTCCCGGACTTCGACAACCTTCCGGTCCTTCGTCGAATGCAGTTGTCTCGGGCCCAACACAAATCGGCGTATGACGCCCGCGCCACGGATCTCCCTGCTCTGGCTCCTGATGACGAGGTCCGTGTCTAACTTCCCGATGGTGGTTGGTCCGCCACCGCTGTGGTGCTCAGACAAGTGCCCCCCAGGTCATTATTGGTTCATCTACAAGACGGCTCTCTTCTTCGTCGAAATACGCGGGCACTACGATTCCTTCCTCGCTCGCCACCAGATCATCATGTCCTGCCTCGCCGTCATGACGAACCCGTCACGGACTTTGCAGAGCTCCCTTTCGCTCTGCCACCCTCTGAGTCTGACACAGTCCCGCCCATTCCAGAACAGGCGGCCCCTGACCCACCCTTGAGGCGGTCAACCAGAATTCGTCGCCCACCTCAGAGTCTGAATTTATGAACTGCCTGAATTCATGGCCTCTTTGAACTCATGAACTGATTGTTTTGTTACCCTGTTTGATTAACTCACTGGTTTGTACATACTGTTGTTCTAGTTATATTTTGTGTTACATACTGTCCATACTGCACTAGACACCTTCCAATGCAAATATCTTAGAGTTTCTGTACATAGTCCTGTAAATATGCTCGCATGAGCCACACATAGTGAGGAACATTCGTATACTACATTATTTATTGCCACGAACACACATTTCTTTTTAGAAAAGAGGGGATGTCATAATATACACATCAGTATATGATGGTGCAGAGATACACACTGACTGACACACTGCAAGACCAAACAACACACACAACACAGCAGCCAATCACCAGTTAGGGCACGGTCACTATAAAGACAGAGGGCACTAGTTTTCCCGCTGATTCGGGATGCTACCTCTGAGAGAGACAGAGCCCGCAGTCAGTAGCACAAACATCCACCATGTGCTAGCAGTATAGGCTGGTCAGGTTAGGCATAGGTCTTCAGTCAGTCTAACACAGTGTCGACCCACAGTGCAAGTATGTTTAACAGCTCTTAGTTAAATAAAATAGAGTTGTACTATTACAAGTGTTGGTAGCCTGTCTATGTTACAGCTAAGGTAAACGCAGTCTCCACAGATCCAGAGTACCCAATACATCATGTGGTACAGCCCCAACATTGTTACCGCACCCTTCCTATTTCTGAGCTCTGCCCATATCGCCTCACTGCTCGAGTTCTAGGTTCACTAGGTTCTCTATCTCCCTCCTGTATTCTGACCCGTCGTTATTCGAGATCGAGATCCAGCCCACTATGGTCGTATCGTTAGCAAACTTGTAGATGGAGTTGGAACCAAATTTTGCCATGCAGTCGTGTGTGTACAGGGAGTAGAGTAGGGGGCTAAGTACGCAGCCTTGCGGGGCCCCGGTATTGAGGACTATTGTGGAGGAGGTGTTGTTGTTCATTCTTACTGATTGTGGTCTGTTGGTCAGAAAATCAAGGGTCCAGTTGCAGAGTGGGGAGCCAAGTCCTAGGTTTTGGAGCTTTGATATGAGCTTGGCTGGGATTATGGTGTTGAAGATGGAGCTGTAGTCAATAAATAGGAGTCTGATGTAGGAGTCCTTGTTGTCGAGATGCTCTAGGGATGAGTGTAGGGCCAGGGAAATGGTGTCTGCTGTGGACCGGTTGCGACGGTATGCGAATTGCAGTGGATCAAGGTGTTCTGGGAGTATGGAGGTGATGCGCTTCATGATCAACCTCTCAAAGCACTTCATTATGACTGAAGTCAGGGCCACCGGACGGTAGTCATTGAGGCACGTTGCCTGGTTCTTCTTTGGCACCGGTATAATGGTGGTCTTCTTGAAGCAGTTGTGGACCTCGGAGTGGAGTAGGGACAGGTTAAAGATGTCCGCGAACACCTCTGCCAGCTGGTCCGGGCAGGCTCTGAGTGCACGACCAGGGATTCCGTCTGGGCCCGTCGTCTTCCGAGGTTTAACTTTCAGGAAGGCCAATCTGACTTCGGAAGCTGTGATGGTGGGTATGGGTGAATTATGGGCTGCTGGGGCACTCGCCAGCGGATTGTTGGTTACCTGCTCGAACCGAGCATAGAATGCATGGAGTTCATCGGGGAGGAATGCACTGCTGCCGGAGATACTGCTCGGCTTCACTTTGTAGCCCGTTATGCTGTTTCGGCCTTGCCACAATCGCCGAGAGTCTGTCTGTGGCTCTAGCTTGGTTTGATATTCTCTCTTGGCATCTCAGATGGCTTTGCGGAGGTCATACCTGGATTTCTTGTGTAGGTCAGGGTCGTCTGACTTGAACGCCTCTGATCTGTCCTTCAGTAGGGAGTCAATCTCGCGATTGAGGCATAGTTTCCGGTTGGGGAACGTACGTACTGCTTTCTTTGGCACGCAGTCGTCTACACATTTGCTGATGAAGTCTGTGACGGTGGTGGCATACTCATTTAAGTTGGTCGCTGAGTTCTTAAATATGGACCAGTACACTGTCTCTAAGCAGTCACGTAAGAGCTCTTCTGTTTCCTCGGACCAGCACTGCACAACCTTCTTAGCTGGATTCTCCCGCTTTAGTTTTTGCTTGTATGCTGGGAGAAGGAGCACCGTCTTATGGTCTGATTTCCCAAAGTGCGGTCGGGGGGTGGAACGGTAGGCGCCCTTGATTTTTGGTAAGTCTCAGTTTAATCTACAGTTTAGTTATTAAAGAGTGAACAAACTCAAAGTTATTTCATTATCGTTACTCAATAAACAGTATTTGCTTTATTAGAAGACTTCGAGTATGACTGAACATCACGCATATGACCATTCTGGCAGAAAGCAAATGAGTAACAAGACTAACATGAGTAACACACCGTAATATAACAAAATCAATGGTTTTTTAAAGAGTATTAAACTAGTAAATGAAAATTCATCTGTTATAAAAATTCTTTAAGGTTGTGTTAAGCTAGTACGGTCAAGGTACATATATTAAAAATGATATTCATAATTAAGGGTTATTAAGGTTTTATATTAATAGTTCTTGAAAGGTGATTTAACTTGCCATTACATTGAAGAGGCCAGTAAGACCAGGTGCTGCAAGAGGATTATTTACATTCATCAAGCTAGCTCAAGTGAGAAATGGTAATCGACCACTATGGTGGCACAATGGAAATCTATATTGTACCGTGCTTGTCGGATGTGCGAGATTCTGGAAATGACAAGTGCCCAAAACAACCACAGATGTCCAATTCATCTACAGGTTTTTTAAAACTTAATTTAAGGGGTGTGGGCGTCGCTGGCTAGGCCAGCATTTAATGCCCATCCCGAGTTGCCCTTCAGAAGGTGGTGGTGAGTTCCCTTCTTGAACTGCTGCTGTCTTTGAGGTGTAGGTACACCCATTGTGCTGTTAGGGAAGGAGTTTCAGGATGTTGCCCAGTGACAGTGAAGGAACGGCGCTATATTTCCAAGTTAGGGTGGTGAGTGACTTGGAGGGAACCTCCAGGTGGTGGGGTTATCAGGTATCTGCTGCTTTTGTCCTTCTAGATGGTGGTGGTCATGGGTTTGGAAGGTGCTATCTGAGGAACCTTGGTGAGTTACTGCAGAGCATCTTGTAGATGGTACACACGGCTGCCACTGTTCGTCGTTGGTGCAGGGTTTGAATGTTTGTGGAAAGTGAAGCAATCAAGTGGGCTGCTTTATCCTTGGATGGCATTGAGCTTCTTGAGTGTTGTTGGAGCTGCATTCATCCAGGCAAGTGCAGAGTATTCCATTACACTCCTTGTGCCTTGTAGATAGTAGACAGGCTTTGGGGGGTCAGGTGGCGAGTTACTCGCCGTAGGATTCCTAGCCTTTGACTCCCTGGTAGCCACAGTATTTATATGGCTAGTCCAGTTCAGTTTGTGATCAATGGTAATCCCAGGATGTTGATTGTGGGGGATTCAGCAATGGTAATGCCATTGAATGTCAAGGGGTGTTGGTTAGATCCCCTCTTGTAGGAGATGGTCGTTGCCTGGCATTTGAGTGGTGTGAATGTAACTTGCCAATTGTCAGCCCAAGCCTGGATATTATTCAGGTCTTGCTGCATTTGGACATGGGCTGCTTCATTATCTGAGGGGTCGCAAATGGTGCTGAACATTGTGCAGTCACCCACAAACATCCCCACTTCCGACCTTATGATGGAAGGGAGGTCATTGATGAAACAGCTGAAGATGATTGGGCCTAGGACACTACCCTGAGGAACTCCTGCAGTGATGTCCTAGAACTGAGATGATTGATCTCCAACCACAGCAAACATCGTCTTTTGCATGACTCCAACCATTGGAGAGTTTTCCCTCTGATTCCCATTTATTCCAGTTTAGCTAGAGCTGCTTGATGCCATACTCGGTCAAATGCTGCCTTGATGTCAAGGGCAGTCACTCTCACCTCACCTCTGGCATTCAGCTCTTTTGTCCATGTTTGAACCAAGTCTGTAATGAAGTCAGAAACTGAGTGATCCTGGCGGAACCCAAACTGAGCATCCGTGAGCAGGTTATTGCTGAGTTAGTGCTGCTTGATAGCTCTGTTGATGACTCCTTCCATCACTTTGCTGATGATAGGGTGGTAATTTGGCTGGGTTGGACTTGTCCTGTTTCTCGTGTACAGGACACACCTGGGCAATCTTCCACATTGCCGGGTAGATGCTGGAGTTGTAGCTGTACTGGAACAGCTTGGCTAGGGATGCGGCAGGTTCTGGAGCACAAGTCTTCAGTATTATTGCCGGAATATTATCAGGGTCCGTGGCCTTTGCAGTATCCAGTGCCTTCAGCCATTTCCTGATATCACACGGAGTGAATTGCATTGGCTGAAGACTGACATCTGTGATGTGGGGACCTCCGGAGGAGACCGAGATGGATCATCCACTCGGCACTTCTGGCTGAAGATTGTTGCGACTGCCTCAGCCTTGTCTTTTGTACTTATGTACTGGGCTCCTCCATCATTGAGGATGGGGATATTTGTGGAGCCTCCTCCTCCAGTGAGTTGTTTAATTGTCCACCACCATTCACGGCTGGATGTGGCAGGACTGCAGAGCTTAGATCTGATGCGTTGGTTGTGGAATCACTTAGCTCTGTCTATTACTTGCTGCTTGTGCTGTTGGGTACTCAAGTAATCCTGTGTTGTAGCTTCACCAGGTTGACACCTCATTTTTCAGTATGCCTGCTCCTGGTTTTCTCTCCTGCACTCTTCTTTGAACCAGGGTTGATCCCCTGGCTGGGTGTTAATGGTAGAGTGGGGGATATGCCGGGCCATGAGGTTGCAGATTGTGGTTGAGAACAATTCTGCTGCTGCTGATGGCCCACAGCACCTCATGGATGGCCAGTCTTGAGTTGATACATCTGTTTGAAGTCTATCCCATTTAGCACGGTGGTAGTACCATAGAACACGATGAAGGGTATCCACAATGTGAAGATGGGACTTTGTCTCCACAAGGACTGTGCGGTGGTCACTTCTATCGATATGTCATGGACAGATGCATTTGCAGCAGGCAGATTGGTGAGGATGAGGTCAAGTATGTTTTTCCCTCTTGATGTTTCCCTCACACCTGCTGCAGTCCCAGTCTAGCAGCTATGTCCTTTAGGATCCGCCCAGCTGGGTCTGTGGTGGTACTACTGATGCACGATCAATTGCACAAAGACTAGAGGTGGATACAACTGAGGCTTAATTGCTCTAAGATGTGTGGCCTCCCACAGCAGCTGGCAAAATGGCTGCTGAATGGAGGACGCGCATATTTATACTCCGCCTACTGGGCAGAGCCAGCAGGCAGGGACGACCGGCAAACCCGTAGTACAGGTCCTACCTTACATCACCTAATATAGGTGCAACAGTGGTTTACCACATTCACCCCCTGTTAAAATTGAGACCTGCGGGGGTGGTGGAGAACTATATACAGCAATGAATCTATATTTACAGTATTTGAGCAGAAAAAAAAAAGTCTTTTGAAATCCGGCGGACCAGTTGGAGGTTTAACCGGTCCGGTGCCTTGATGTTCCGCTGGGAGCGGCGTAGTGGTGGCGGCGATGTTGATGCTGGCCTGATGTTCGGTGACTCCGGGAGTGTGCCGATATCCTCTTCATCCCCGAGCGTGAGCAGGGGAAGGATGGATGGTCCTGGTGGGGTTAATGCTGGGAGCGCTGGGGGAGGGGAGGGTGGCACCGGGCCAGAGAGGTGTGTGTGTGGGGAACCTGCTGGTGCCAGGTCCCTGAGGGAGACAGTATCCTGGCGGCTGTCGGGGTACGCCACGTAGGCATACTGGGGGTTTGCATGGAGCAATTGCACCCTCTCCACCAATGGGTCCGCCTTGTGGAGTCGGACGTGCCTACAGAGCAGGACTGGTCCTGGAGCCGCGAGCCAAGTCGGGAGCGACACCCCGGATGTGGACTTCCTGGGGAAGGCAAAAAGACGTTTATGGGGTGTGTTGTTGGTGGCGGTGCACAGCAGTGACCGAATGGAGTGGAGTGCATCAGGGAGGACCTCCTGCCAGCGAGAGGCTGGGAGGTTCCTGGACCGTAGGGCCAGTTGGACGGCCCTCCATACCGTCCCGTTCTCCCTCTCTACCTGGCCTTTTCCCCGGGAGTTATAGTTGGTCGTCCTGCTGGAGGCGATACCCCTGCTGAGCAGGAACTGACGCAGCTCATCGCTCATGAATGAGGATCCCCTGTCACTGTGGAGGTAGGCGGGGAAAACGAACAGAGCGAAGATAGTGTTTAGGGCTTTGATGAAGGTGACAGATATCGAGGCATGGGATGGCGAAGGGGAATCTGGAGTACTCGTCAACCACACTGAGACTATACGTGTTTTGGTCGGTGGAGGGGAGGGGCCCTTTGAAATCCACGCTGAGGCGTTCAAAGGGGCGGGAGGCCTTCACCAGGCGTGCACGGTCCGGCTGGTAGAAGTGCGGCTTGCACTCTGCACAGACCTGGCAGTCCCTGGTGATTGTCTGTACTTACTCGACAGAGTAGGGCAGATTGCGAGCTTTGACAAAATGGTACAACCGTGTGACTCCTGGGTGCAGGGCCCGGAGTCGGTCTACTTGTGCGCTGTCACATGTACCTCGGGATAGGGCATCTGGGGGCCCGTTGAGTTTGCCGGGGCGATACAAAATCTCGTAGTTATTGGTGGAGAGCTCGATCCTCCACCTCAAGATTTTATCGTTTTTGATCTTGCCCCGCTGTGTGTTATTGAACATGAAGGCTACCGACCGTTGGTCAGTGAGGAGGGTGAATCACCTGCCGGCCAGGTAATGCCTCCAATGCCGCACAGCCTCAACAATAGCTTGGGCCTCTTTTTTGACGGATGAGTGCCGAATTTCTGAGGCATGAAGTGTGCAGGAGAAGAATGCCACGGGTCTGCCTGCCTGATTGAGGGTGGCGGCTAGGGCGATGTCCGATGCGTCGCTCTCTACTTGAAAGGGCAGTGTCTCATCTACTGCGTGCATCGCGGCCTTGGTGATATCAGTTCTGATACGGGCGAAGGCCTGTTGTGCCTCGGCCGCCAGGGGAAAGTGTGTGGACTGTATGAGTGGGTGGGCCTTATCCGCATAGTTTGGGACCCACTGGGCGTAGTATGAGAAGAACCCCAGGCAGCGTTAGAGGGCCTTGGGACAGTGGGGAAGGGAGAGCTCCATGAGGGGGCTCATGCGGTCGGGATCGGGCCCCAGAACTCCGTTCTGGGCCACATAGCCAAGTATGGCTAAGCGGGTCGTGCTAAACACGCACTTCTTCTTATTGTAGGTGAGGTTCAGGAGAGTGGCGATGTGGAGAAATTTGGCAAGGTTGGCATCGTGGTCCTGCTGGTCATGGCCGCAGATGGTGATGTTGTCTAGGTACGGGAAGGTGGCCCGCAAAGCGTACCGGTCGACCATTTGGTCCATCTCCCTTACGAAGACCAAGACCCTGTTAGTGCTGCCGAAGGGAACCCTGAGGAAGTGGTAGAGAATGACCGTCCGCCTTGAAAGCAGTGTATGGACGGTCCGATTTATGAATGGGGAGCTGGTGGTAGGCGGATTTGAGGTCTACCATTGAGAAGACCCGGTACTGTGCAATATGATTGACCATATCAGACATGCGTGTGAGGGGGTACGCATCGAGCTGCTTGTACCGATTGATGATCTGGCTGTAGTCCACGACCATTCTGTGTTTCTCCCCAGTTTTAACAATGACCACTTGGGCTCTCCAGGGGCTGTTGCTTGTCTCGATGATGCCTTCCTGAAGCAGCCGCCTCACCTTGGACCTGATGAAGGTCCTGTCCTGGGTGCTGTACCATCTGCTGCTGGTGGCGACGGGTTTGCAATCCGGGGTTAGATTTGCGAATATAGAAGGCGGATCGATCTTTAGGGTCGCGAGGCCGCACACAGTGAGGAGTGGCAGGGGCCCGCCGAATTTGAGGGTTAGGCTCTGGAGGTTGCACTGGAAGTCCAGGCCCTGTAGTAGGGCAGCGCAGAGGTTAGGGAGGATGTAGAGGCAGAAGCTGCTGAATTCTATGACCTGGACCGTGGGTGTGACCGTACAATACCCCTGGATCATGACAGAATGGGATCCAGAGGCCAGGGAGATTCTTTGGTTGGCGGGGTGTACCGCGAGGGAGCAGCGCCTTACCGTATCCGGGTGTATGAAGCTTTCGGCGCTCCCGGAGTCCAGCAGGCAAGAGGTCACATGGCCGTTGATTTTCACACTGGTCGATGCGGTAGCCAGGTTGTGCGGACGAGACTGGTCGATCGTCACTGAGGCGAGTCGTGGTCGGTCATCGCTGCCGTCGGATGATGGGGAGCCTGGGGGCCCAGGTCCAGGAATGCTGTTGGTGTCCATGCCCCATGGGGGAGACAAGATGGCGGCGCCTAAAGATCCTGCGGGGGACAAAATGGCGGCGCCCATGGGCCGCACGTTGCGGGGGTTGGACAAGATGGCTGCGCCCATGGGCTGCACATGGACTGAGGGGGAGAAGATGGTGGCGCCCACTGGCCGCACGTGGTCCGTGGGGGTGAAGAGAGCGGCGCCCATTGTGTGTAGGCTAGGGGGGTGGGGGGCGATAGCGGCGACTGCGCGGGCCTGGCACACCGCGGCGAAGTGCCCCTTTTTGCCGCAAGCCTTGCAAAGGGCCGCGCGGGCCGGGCAGCGTTGGCGAGGGAGTTTCTGCTGGCTGCAGAAGTAACATCGGGGACCCCCAGGGTGCGTGGGCTGGTGCGTGGCGCAGGCGTACTGGCTGGGTAAGGCCCCCGCTGGGTCCACGATGCATAGGAGGGGTGGGCTGCGCGGCTAGGGGGTAGGCCTGACTGTTGCGCGAGGCGACCATCATAGAGAGCGCTAGCTTCTTTGTCTCAGCTAGATCGAGCGTGGCCCCTTCTAACAGTCTTTGGCGTATGAGGTCCGACCCAATCCCCGTAACGAACGCGTCCCGCATAAGGAGGTTTGAATGTTCCGTGGCCGTAACGGCCTGACAGGCACAGTCCCGGACGAGTGGGATTAGGGCCCGCCTGAAGTCTTCTATGGACTCACCAGGGAGTTGAGAGCGAGTGGTGAGTACGTGCCTGATGAAGAGCGTGTTCGTCTTCTGTGCGTAGTTTTCTTTGAGGAGCGCCATAGCGTCGGTGTAGTTCGGGGCGTCCTGGATCAGCAGAAACACGCTGGAGCTCAACCTTGAGTACAGGATCTGTATCTTCTAAGCTTCCGGAACAGGGCTTGGCGCCGAGTTGATGTACGCCTCGAAGCAAGCCAGCCAGTGATTAAAGTCCTTTTTGGCGTCGCTTGATTGCGGATCCAGCTGCAGGCGATCTGGCTTGATACGGAGGTCCATCTTTTAGAAAATCTTAGAGCAATAAATTGAGGCACGATCAATTGAACAAAGACTAGAGTTGGATACAACTGAGGCTTTATTGCTCTAAGATGTGTGGCCTCCCACTGCAGCTGGCGAAATGGCTGCTGAATGGAGGACACACATATTTATACTCCGCCTACTGGGAGGAGCCAGCAGGCAGGGACTACCGGCGAACCTGTAGTACAGGTCCTTCCTTACATCACCTAATATAGGTGCAACAGTTGTTTACCACAACTACCAAGCCACTCTTGGTGATGGACTTGGTCCCCCACCCAGAGTATATTCTGTGCCCTCGTCACCCTCAGTGCTTCCTCCAAGTGGTCTTCAACATGGAGGAGTGCTGATTCATCAGCTGATGGTGGCCGGTACGTGGTAATCAGTAGAAGGTTTCCTTACCCATATTTAACCTGAAGCCATGAGACTTCATAGGGTCCAGAGTCGATGTTGAGGACTCCCAGGGCAACTCCCTCCCGGCTGTGTACCACTGTGCCGCCACCTCTGCTTGGTCTGTCCTGCCGGTGATAGTGATGTCTGGGACATTGTCTGAAAGGTATGATTCTGTGAGTAAGACTGTGGGCGGCAAGGTAGCACAGTCGATAGCACTGTCTCTTCACATTTCCAGGGTCCCAGGTTTGATTCCTGGCTTGGGTCACTGTATGTGCGGAGTCTGCACGTTCTCCCCGTGTCTGCGTGGGTTTCCTCCGGTTTCCACCCACAGTTCAAAGATGTGCAGGTTTGGTGGATTGGCCATGATAAATTGCCCTGAGTGCCCAAAGGGTTTAGGTAGGGTTCCTGGGTTACAGGTGTGGGCTTAAGTTGGGTGCTCTTTCCAAGGGCCGGTGCAGACTCGATTGGCCAAATGGCCTCCTTCTGCGTTATGAATTCTATGGCAGGCTGTTGCTTAACTTGTCAGTGAGACAGCTCTCCCAACTTGGTCTCAAGCCCCTAGATGTTAGTAAGGAGGACTTTGCAGGGTCGGCAGGGCTGGGTTTGCCGTAGTCATTTCCAGTGCCTGGTTCAATGCCGGGTGTTCTGTCCAGTTTCATTCCTTCTTTGTGTTTTCGTAGCAGTTAAATACAACTGAGTGGCTTGCTAGGCCATTTCAGAGGGCATTTAAGAGTCAACAACATTGCTGTGGGCCTGGAGTCACATGTAGGCCAGACCAAGTAAGGACGCCAAATTTCCTTCCCTAAAGGACATTAGTGAACCAGATGGGTTTTTACGACAATCGATAATGGTTTGTTTCATGGTCATCATGAGACGTTTAATTCCAGATATTTTATTGTGTTTAAATTCCATCACCTGCCATGGTGGGATTTGAACCTGGGTCCTCAGATCAATATCTCTGGATTACTAGACCAGTTGCAATGCGACTATGCCACCGCCTCGTCAGTAAAAGACACTGGGGGAATATTTTGATGATATACATTACTGTGCTTGGTCCCATTAAGGCAGATAGCATGCAAACTTCATGTTGCCTGCTCATCAATGCAATTGTAGCATACAGCCCAACTTGTAACATGCTGTTGATTGGCTGAACACTCAGGAGATGATCCAGGTGTGTGCGTGACACATGGCAGCTTAAAGACCACCTGCCCCTTTTAAAGGGAAGGTGCACTCAGGCTACAGAGGAACAATCTTGAAAGGGATTTATTGGAAGGAAGAAAACTGAAAAGGAAGCAACAGGTCAGAGAGAAGGACCTCAGTTTTTCAAATGCGTTTGGTGCCACAGTCCAGGAAATCAAGAGGAGGAGAGATGCCATGTTTCCATAGGGAACCGGAAGGCCCTTAAGGTGCATCTTGTGAAGGGAATGAGAACATGGTGAGGGAGGTGAATTCTGCCCCCAAACAGCAGTACTAGAAACGGCTCAATGACCTTACACAAGTGGTCGGGGTCAGTGAATGGATCTTCAAATGACACTTCTTGCCAATCACGCCACCAACCTCTTACGCTGTTCAATGTACCACATTTCCATCACTCATCCATTGGTAATACAAGACAATAAGACCATAAGATGTAGGAACAGAAATAGGCCATTCAGCCCATCGAGTCTGCTCTGCCATTCAATGAGATCATGACTGATCTGATATGGTAATCCTCAACTCCATTTTCCTACCTTACCCCCATAACCCTTTCATATAGACCCCATAACCCTTGATTCCCTTACTGATTAAAAGTCTGTCTATCCCAGCCTCAAACTAACTTAACAGCTTAAACTAACACTTAATGGGCGGCACGGTAGCACAGTGGTTAGTACTGTTGCTGCACAGCTCCAGGGTCCCAGGTTCGATTCCCGGCTTGGGTTACTGTCTGTGTGGAGTTTGCACTTTCTCTCTGTTTCTGCGTGGGTTTCATCCGGGTGCTCTGGTTTCCTCCCACAGTCTAAAGATGTGCAGGTTAGGTGGATCAGCCATGGTACATTGCCTTCCTGTCCAAAAAGGTTAGTTGGGGTTATTGGGTTTTGGGGATAGGGTGGAAGTGTGGGCTTAGGTAGGATGCCTTATGGACTACCTTAAATTGAATGAGACTCAGCCTGGCACACGAGGAGGACCTGTTCACCCTCCTCAAGGCTTCCTACCATAACCCAGTCTCCAGGTCTCCCCCCAGCTCCTCCTTCCACTTTCGCTTAACTACTCCTATCGGGGCACCCTCCCAGTCCATCAATTCCTTACATATCTCTGACACCTTGCCCTCCCAAACCCCTACTTTCGACAGCACCTTGTCCTGCAACTCCGGGTGCGGCAGATCAGGGAAGGACATGCTTTCTCAGCTGTAAATACCTGAACCGATTTCCCCTGGGCAACTCATACTCCTCCACCACTCCTTCCAAACTTGGGAAGCTGCCCTCCACGAACAAATCTCCAAACCTCTCAATCACCGCCCGCCACCAACCCTGAAAACCCCCATCCAGTTCCCCCGGAGCGAACCTGTGTTTCCCGCAGATTGGGGCCCATATCGAGGCCCCCTCAGGCCACTGTTCCCACACCCTCAGGGCCGCCACTACCGCCGGGCTTGTGGAGTACCTTGCTGGCGAGAACGACAGAGGAGCCATCAACAGCGCTCCCAGACTAGTCCCCTTACAAGAGGCTGCCTCCATCTGCTCCCAAACCAACCCCTCCCCCGCTACCCACTTCTTTACCATTGGCGCCCAGTAATAATTCATTAAATTTAGCAAGGCCAACCCTTGACCCCCCCCTTGCGAGACCTCCGCATCATCACCCCCAACAGAGACTTCCGTCAGTCAATCCACCTAACCTCTTTGGACAGCGGGAGGAAACTGGAGTGCCCGGACAAATCTCCCACAGACACGGGGAGAATGTGCAAACTTTACACAGTCACCCAAGGCTGGAATTAAACCTGTGTCCTGGGGGCTGTGAGGCTGCAGTGATAACCATTCAACATATGAACATATGAAATAGGAGCACAAGTAGGCCATTCAGCTGCTCAAGTCTGCTCCGCCATTCAATAAGATTATGGCTGATGTGTTTGTGTTTCGAATTCCACATTCCCATCTACCCTGGATAACCTTTGATTGCCTTGCCTAACAAGAATCTTTCTATCTCCGCCTTACAGATATTTGCCTCCAACACTTTCTAAGGCATAAAGTTCCAAAGTTGCACAACCCTCTGAGAGAAATTTTTTTTTCCTCCTCTATCCTAAAAGCACGCTGCCTAATTTTATAGACAGTGCTCCCTAGTTTTGGACTCACCCATAAGAGGGAACATCCTTCCCACATCCACGTTGTCAAGACCATTCAGGATCATATATACTTCAACCAAATCATCCCTCTCTCTTCTAAACTCAAGTGGAAACAAGTTCAGTCTGTTAAACCTTTACTCAGAAGACAATACAGTCATTCCAGCTACTAATCTAGTAAACCTCCTCTGAACCACCTCTAATGCAGTTACATCCTTCATTGAGAAAACTTACTTTTATGTTCAATTCCTCTCATAATAAAGGATGGCATTCCATTAGCTTTCTTAATCACTTTCTGTCCCTGCATACTAACTTTTTGTAGCTCATGTACTAGAACACCCAGATCCCTCTGCACCTCGGAATTCTGCAGCCGTTCTCCATTTAAATAATACTCTGTCTTTTTATTCTTTCTGCCAAAGTGAACAACTTCATAATTTCCCACATTTTCCTTCCTCTGCCACAGTTTTGCCCACTCACTCAACCCATCTACATCCATCTGCAATCCCCTTATGCCTCTTCACAACACACTTTCCTACCTATCTTTAATATTTTCATGACTGTCTGCTTCTGTCAAGACATTGCTTGTTTTATTTAAACTCCTGGAAGGCCTTTCACTTGCTTGTCAATAACACCCTGACATAGAAGAGATCCCAAATTGCAATAGCCTGGAAAAAGGTGAGTATAGATGACCTTATAGGGGTATATAAGACTGCAAATTGTATGAAGTGGGTAGACTCTTCAAGGGATTTGGGGTGTGGGTTAAATGTGCAGAAATGTCATGTGAGAGTACCTTTAAGAAATGGGTGTTTATAAATGGGTGTGTATATAAATATCTGTAGTGAGAGTACCTTTAAGAAATGGGTGTTTATTACTGCAGTGATGTCAGAGAGTGGGTGGAGCTGGGCTGCCTGTCAGCTTTTTACTTTCGTTTTAGGCTGTTTGCTGCAGGGTGTGTTTTAGTTTCGTTTTCAGAGCTGGATAGCTGCAGTCACAGCCAGAAGGTGTATGAATCTCTCTCTGTAATCTAAAGACTGTAAATCGATCCTTTGGTGATTTAAAACTAATAACTGCTCGCAGTAGTGTCTTTAACCTGATGTGCTTCTGTTTAAAGGTTTTTTAAAAAGTCTTCTGGGTGTTAAAAGGACAGCTTACGGATTACTTAGTGTTCTATTCTTTGGAGGTTGTATTTGAATTAATGGCTGCTAAGATGGTCATTGTTTGTTTTAAAAAGGCTAACTTGAATTCATAGAATAAACATTGTTTTGCTTAAAAAAATACGTTTCCATTTCTGCTGTTCCACACCTGTAGAGTGGGCCGTGTGCTCCCCATATCACAATCTATTAAAAGTTTGGGTCACGTGAACTCCATGTACACTTTGTGGTTCTCTAAACCCTGGCCCATAACATAAACTATGAAGTTTTCAGGACAGGTTGAGAAAGTGGTTAATAGGGCATATAGGTTCATGGGCTTTACATATAGGGTCATATAATACAAAGGCATGGAGGTTATGATGAACTTTTGTAGAACACTGCCTCGGCCTCAGCTGGGGTGTTGTGTCCAATTCTGGGCACCACATTTTTGGAAGGATGTGAAGGAATTAAAGGAGGTGCAGAAAAGCAAGCTTCTTTGGCCACCCTGCCATTTGTTTCTCAGGGCCGGGAAACAGCACGCCATTGGCTGGAGGCAGGATTCTTTGCTCCCACTGCTGTCAAAGGGATTTCCCATTGAAGCCACCCCACGCCGCCAGGAAACCGACGGATGGGGGTATGCTGCCAGCGGGACCACCAAATCCCTCCGCAGCAAACAGCTGGAGATGTCTGGCCTCCAGTCTGTACTTCTAGAACTCCATATAAATTGCATTGACTTCCCTCTCTCTTGCAGATTCACATCTACTCACAGCCTCCATTATAACGTTAGTGCAGTAAAACCAGTCTCCAACAGAATAAGATTTACAAACCACCAGCCCAACCAAAATGTTTTTTTAAGCTTCCAGGATTGCATAATTGCTTCAGCAAGCAGCTGCTGGATTGGTAAAACAAAGAGCCCCAAACAGGTAAAATTCTTGCTTCCCCTGGTTTCCTGGAGAATGGGGCATATCAATTTGCATAAACACCCTCTAAGAGCCTGTTGGGATCTTACAGGTAGTCTGTTGTGTGATTGAATCTGAAGTCCTTCCAACAGCCGCACTGTTTAATAACAGACCACCAATTGGGAGTGCTTCAGGAAGGCGGCTCAGCACTGCCACCTCAGGAGCAATTGGGGTATGAGTAATACATGCTGGTCTAGCCAGCATCGCCCATATCCCATGGAAGAGTTTTAAAAAAAATCTTACAAAGTGTTTTCTTTAATCGATTGTAATTAATCCTGTTAGAATAATTTTGTCGTTCTGTGTGAACTTTATTTTTGGGCAGCACAGTAGCACAGTGGCTAGCACTATGGCTTCACAGCACCAGGGTCACAGGTTCGATTCCCAGCTTGGGTCACTGTCTGTGCGGAGTCTGCACGCTCTCCCCGTGTCTGCGTGGGTTTCCTCCGGGTGCTCTGGTGTCCTTCCACAAGTCCTGAAAGATGTCTCCCTCTGTGCACCGGAACAGGCGACTAGGGACTTTTCACAGTAACTTCATTGCAGTGTTAATGTATGCCCACTTGTGACAATAAAGATTAGAATAGAAAAAGCTAGTTTAGAACGAACGGAAAATAAAATTCAGCTTTATTGTGGCATTTTATTTCATAAGAGCCTTGTGGAATTCTAAATAACTTGGTGTTTGTTCTCGTTTCCTTTAATAAAACCTCTTCGTTCTTCAAGGAACAAACGAATAAACAAAAGGCGGTGGCGAACAGGTCAACTTTGGACTCCATATAAACCCACGCACCCGAACTGGAGACGAAGCTGCGAGCGAGAAAAAAGGAGAACCTCCAGCGGTATCACCACTTCCTGGCGCAGGAGGACTTGCCAGGAACTCTGACGGCAACCTAACAGCATGGAACTTTGCAGCTATTATTCCCTGTTTGCTTCCATTTATTTGACACTAACGTGCATCAAGAGCAGTGCGCCTAAACCTCAAACCAGTCTGAGGTGGAGAGACGAGAAACAGATCCGGATGGAGGCGATCAAGGAAACAGTTGTGCAGCAACTGGGACTGGGAGGACCCCCTGTCTCAGGAATGAACATTTCTG
This sequence comes from Scyliorhinus torazame, assembly GCF_047496885.1. Lineage (NCBI taxonomy): Eukaryota > Metazoa > Chordata > Chondrichthyes > Carcharhiniformes > Scyliorhinidae > Scyliorhinus > Scyliorhinus torazame. The sequence goes on from NC_092709.1 coordinate 227,993,809, forward strand.
GATCAGAGGAGGAGAAAATGTATAAACTTTACCTCCAGCGTGTGAGGCAATTGGATCAAAATATTAGCTCGACGAACAAGAATGTTGTCAGACTAAGTTCTGTCAACATGTTTATTCAGAAGGGTAAGAGCGCATATTGTGTATTATAAACGTGGCATTTTCAGTAATGCATGTGGAGTCGTATCAATTTAGCCACACACTAGATCACCTCACGTTGTAAAAATCCACCGACAGAACATCTTTTTTTGTTAGGAGTGAACGTTTCGACTGCGCTGGAAGCAGGCAGGGTGGTTTTTCAAATGCGTTTGGGTTTTGAAGAATTACATTTGAGAAAATGAATGTTGATAAGTTTAATTTCAGCAAGCCCCCTGAAAAAATTGATGAGTTATGGAAGCCAGTTCTCCAACTTCCCTCTGCTAACAGTCAAACACCGGGATGGTGATAGCCCTGAAGTAAAGGCATAGTGACTTGGACATTGGGACGGCGGGTCCCTTTTCTATTCCAGTAGACAATGGCATTGTGCGAAGGAATAAATAGAGCCATCGCAATGCAACCTACAGTCAGGAATTTACCACAGGCTTCGGGACACTGATGGCCAGGAAGAATTGGGTTTCCTGAGCCCGCACTTCACGGCAGTGAGAATAACTCAGTTACCTTATATATAGGATATAGGCTATATGGCACGGAAACAGGCCACTTGCCCCATATAATAATAATCTTTATTGTCGCAATAGGCTTACATTAACACTGCAATGAAGTTGCTGTGAAAAGCCCCTAGTTGCCACATTCCTGCCTGTTCGAGTACACAGAGGGAGAATTCAGAATGTCCAAATTACCTAACCTTGGTATGGGAAATGTGGGAGGAAACCGGAGCACCCGGAGGAAACTCCCGCAGACAGAGGGCGAACGTGCAGATTCCGCACAGTGACCCAAGCCGGGAATCGAACCTGGGACCCTGGCGCTGCGAAGCAACAGTGCTAACCACTGTGCGACCGTGCCACCCTTTTTATGCCATTGTTTATGTCCAACTCAAACCCCCCACCTTCCCTACAAGAGGCAATATTCTCTCTGCACTCTATCGAAACCTTTCATAATTTAAAAAACTTCAATTAGGTCACCATTAAGCCTGTTTTTCAAAAGAGACCCAGCCCGACAATCCTTTCCTGATATCTATACCTGCATTTCTGTTATCATCCTAGTAAATCTTCTCTGCACACTCTCCAGTGTTTTTATACTCTTTGTAGAATACGTAGACTATTTTTAAGTGTCGTCTAACTGTGCTTCAATACAGGTTTGGCATAACTTCCTTACTTTCAATTCTATTTCTGTAGAAATAAAGCCTTGTGCTTTGTTTGCTAACCTGTGGCACAACTTTTAGTGACTGGTGTATGAGTACTTTGAGATTCTATTTTTCCCTCTACCCCACCTAGACTTGCACCTTGCAAGTAATAAGTCACCTCCCTATTCTTCCTACCGAAATATGCTACCTCATATTAATCTGCATTGAACTTCATTTGCCATTTATTTGCCTATTGTGCAAGTTCATTAATCATAGAAGTCATAGGTTATCATCATAGGTTATCATAGAATTTACAGTGCAGAAGGAGGCCATTCGGCCCATCGAGTCTGCACCGGCTCTTGGAAAGAGCACCCTACCCAAGGTCAACACCTCCACCTATTCCCATAACCCAGTAACCCCTCCCAACACTAAGGGCAATTTTGGACACTAAGGGCAATTTTGGACACTAAGGGCAATTTAGCATGGCCAATCCACCTAACCCACACATCTTTGGACTGTGGGAGGAAACCGGAGCACCCGGAGGAAACCCACGCACACACGGGGAGGATGTGCAGACTCCACACAGACAGTGACCCAAGCCGGAATCGAACCTGGGACCCTGGAGCTGTGAAGCATTTGTGCTAACCACCATGCTACCGTGCTGCCCATTAATGTTCTCCTGTAGCTTGCTGCAGTCCTCCTCAATATCGACTATCCCACCAAATTGGTGTCATACACACATTTAGAACTTGTGCTTTTGACTCCAAAGTCCAAATTGTTAATGTAAATTGTGAAGAGCAGTGGTTCCAGCACTAATCCTTGTGGAATGCTATTTCCCACCTTCTGCCCTCTGAATAACTACCCTTTACTCCAATTCTCTGCTTTCTGTCTTGAAGTCAACTACCAATCTATTCTACTACTTATCCCCTTACTGTACATTCTCTAACTGTATTTAGTAGTCTTTTATGGGGAACATTATTGAAGGCTTTTTGGATATCCAGATAAATTACACCTCGTGAATTACCATTATCTACTCGCTTCAAAAATTCAGTAAGGTGGTCAAGCAAGATTTTTCCTTTTGAAATCCATGCTTACTATTCACTATATTTCTCATTTCTAAATATTCTTCTTTAGTTATGGATTCCATTATTTCTAAAATACATGGGCACAATCCATACGGACCAGCGACTTTGACCCCTTTGAGTTTGTTACATCCTTTTGAAATTAAAAAAAATCCACTTATCGTATTACTCATCACATCAAACAATGTTATATCTACCTGTCTATATCCCTGGTAAATACCAAAGCAAAATAATTAATTAATATTTCTGCTATCTGTCTGTCATTACCTATGGTATTCTCCTGTCTATCCCTTAATGGTCCAATTTCCATCACAGCCTTCCTTTTCTTACTGATGTGCCTGCAAAAATATTTTACTATTTTGTTTTATGTTCCTTGATAATTTAATTTCGTAGTTGCTCTTTCCCTTCCATTTAAAAAAAATCTCTTAATCTCTTCATATTTTATCTTATGATGAACTTCTCTGCTGTCAATGTACTTAATGTATGCCTCTCTCCTAACCATTAATTGTTGCCATATGTCTTTAGTCATCCATGGAGTCCACTAGTGTTCAGTTTGTTCTTTCCTTTACATGGAACATATTTTCCCTGCAGCCTGTTGAATACCAGTTTAAAATGTTCCCATAGTTGGTGTTTTTTCAATATTGTTGCCCAATTTATGTCCCCAAGTTCAATTTTTAGCCCCACAAAATCAGCTTTTCTCCCATCTATTAACTTAGTTTTTGTCCTACTAATGTCCTTCTCTATCTTCAGCTTAAAGCATATTTTAGTATGGTCACTATTGCTTAGATGTTCCCCTACTTTTACTTCTTTTACCTGCACTGTTTCATTGCTCATTAATAGATCCCGTGTTGGATATTTTACATATTGGTTTTGAAAGGAGTCCAGTACGCATTGGTGATCTCCCCTGCATCACACATAACAGGGTCTCCAATTGGGCGCCCCAGAGAGCCCGTCCCGGCATTAGGTTGTCACAGGCTGGAAATGACCTGGTATGGGTTTGCACAGGTAGGCAGTGCCAGGTTAGCCAACCTGGCAGTGCCACCCTGTGCCAGGGGACAGTGGCAGGGCACTGCCCAGGCCTTTCCCCTTCCCCCAGGGGCTATACTTACTGTGGCACCTCGGTGGGATCTTCTTGACTGTTTCTAGACCTCTCAGATGTGAACCTTGCCAGTGTGACATCATGTTGGCAAGGTTTCAACATTCTGTCACGGTCGGAATCATGTGGCGGAGAGACACTTTAATAGTTCAGACATTTATTCAGATATATTTAAATGAGGTTCCTGTTAAGTCACCAGTAAGGAGGCATGGAAAATTGGGAAATGCGATCTTGCCAGCAAAAATCGCGTTTCCCAACTCTCGTGATAATTTGCGTCCATGTCGCTGTTCTCGCTGACGGCTAACACAGGTGCAAAATCGCCCCTTATGTGTGTAACAATATACAGTCACAATGCTTTAAAATGTCTTATCCATGTTTACAGCTCTTTGCCTCCAGTTCTTTCTACAACTTTGTTTGCTTTTCTCCGTGTCCACACTCTGGCTTAACCAATCAAGCATAATGAGCACCAGTCATAGGATCCCTACAGTCAGGAAGAGGCCATTCGGCCCATTGAGCCTGTAATACCCTCTGAAAGATCACCCTATCCAATAGTCCCTTAACCTTTTTTTTCATTTCATTTCATTTTTTTTCCATTCACCTAACCTGCACATCCCTGGACACTAAGGGTGGAACAACCTCGCAGTATCTACTCTGTCAAATCCTGTCAGATACTTACAATAAATGGCACCATGCCGTTTGCCTTCTTAGCTGCTTGGTATCTCTGGATGATACGTTTTTGTGTTGTTTGTGTGTGTACACCAATCTCTCTGAACACCAATATTGAGAAGCTGCTTGCCCTTTAAAAATATTTTTTTTTTTACTATTCTTACTACCAAGGTGAATTACCTGACACTTCCCCACATTATACTTAATGTTGCACACTCACTTGCCCTGTCTCGATCTCTTTGCAACCTCTTTGTGTCTTCCTTACAGTTTACATTCCATCTCATTTTGTATCATTAGCAAACGTCAATAACTTATTCTTGGTTTCTTCATCTAATTCATTAATAAAGATTAGAAATAGCTGAAGCCCCAGCATTGATCCTTATGTCACACCACTAGTTACTGCCTGCCAGCTTAAAAATGCCCCGTTTACCCGACACTCTGCTTCCTGCCAATTAACCAATCCTCCGTCCATATTAATACATTTCCCCAACTCTATCAACCCTTAATTTGTGTATCAATCTTTTATTTGACACCTTATTGAATGCCTAATGGAAGTCCAAGTATTTTGTATCTGTGAGCTCCCCTTTATTTACCAAACTAGTTACATTCTCAAAAAAACCCTAACAAATTTGTCAAACGTCACATCCCTTTCATAAAACCATATTGATTCTGTTCAATCATATTATTGGCTGGACCTTATAGGCCACCTGTGAGCATCAAGACTATGGGGTGGACTAGTAAAATAGGGCCATGTGTCATCGATGGCATGTCTGCAACCAGGCCATCCACCCCACTGTGATTCAACAATGGGCAGGATGGGCTGCCTGCCCATGGCTCACCTGAGGCCCTTAAGTGGGTAATTAATGCTGGTTTCTAAAGCTCTCTCAACTCTTAAGTATACTGAAATTCTTCATTGTGTTATATGTCTCTTCTATTAATCTAATATGATTCTTGCCTTCTCTTGTAAGCCAAAGATAGATCTCTCTCGCTGAGTTTTAGTTTTTTTCATTAAATGTATTTTTGTTGACCAACTTGATTCATTTCTTTAAATGTTTTCCACTTTTCATTTATCACCATACCTTTTGGGTATTTGCCCAATCAACCTCAGCCAGCATTTCCTTCATATCTATAATTTGCATTGTTTATGTGTAAGATTCTTTTTTAAAAATAAATTTAGAGTACCCAATTATTTGTTTCCAATTTAAGGGGCAATTTAGTATGGCCAATTCACCTAACTGCACATCTTTTAGGTTGTGGGGGTGAAGCCCACACAGATATATGGAGAAAGCCAGATGAGATCTAACGAAATCCATCAAAGATGCCAAAAGACAGTACCGGACCAAGCTCGAGTCCCAGGCTAGCCACACGGACCCCCGCCGACTATGGCAAGGTCTGCAAGACCTAATGGGCTACAAGATGAAGCAGTGTTCTTCAAACTTTTTTCCGGGGACCTATTTTTACCAACCGGCCAACCTTCAGAACCCAACCCGGCCGACCTTTGCGACCCACACTGGCCGACCTTCGCGACCCACGCCGGCCAACCTGCGCGACCCACCATTTTCTCTTACCTTGTTTGCTGATGACAAAAATGGAGGAAATGGTTTTGGGTCCCTTTGGCCCTCGTACACGCTCCTCCAATGGAACCTGTTGGATGAAGGTGAAGCCTTCCGGTGTCGCAAAGTATCTAGTCTCCATCTGTCCAAAATTTCTGCATTTTTTTCCAGTAAAATTTTATCAAATAAAACCCCCCGACCTTGTAAAAAAAAGTGAATAAAACAAATTAAAAATTAAATGACTAAAATAAATGAATAAAGCCCCCCAGAACTTGTAAAACAAAAAGCTGCGACCGTTTAAAAACAATGTGGCCGCACTGCGCATGCGTGCCTGATCGTTGGCGCGCATGCACATAGTTTTGCGCATGCGCGCTGATGATCTGGCACGTATGCGCAGTGCGGCCACATTTTTTTACACGTTCGTGGCCATTTTGAAGGCCGCTTGCTGCCAAGCATTATTAACAGCTGCCTGCTGCGGCTGTTGCGCGCAGATTTGCACGATCAGGAGCGCCGCGACGGATGGCTCCGCAACCACCCTGACACCCGTCCGCGACCCACCCGCGGTTTGCGCCCCCGAGTTTGACAATGCCTGAGATGAAGGCATGTAAAATCAACGGCTCCAATGCACCCCTCCCTGATGAGCTCAACCCATTCTAAGCGCGCTTTGGACAAGAGGTCAGCGAGAGTAAGCCCTCCACCCCAGAAGCCTTGGATGAACTTGTATCTGAGACCACCATTGCAGATGTCAGAGCAGCCTTCTCGAAGGTCAACCCAGGGAAAGCCACTGGCCCGGATGGGGTACCCGGACGGCCACTCAGGTCTTGCGTGGATCAGCTGGCGGGGGTATTCGCAGACATCTTCAACCTCTCTTTACAACAACCTGAGGTCCCTATCTGCTTCAAGAAGATGACCTTCATCCCTGTACCAAAAAAAAGCCAAGCAGCGTGTCTTAATGACTATCGTCCAGTGGCTCTGACATCCACCATCATGAAGTGCTTCGAAAGGTTAGTCATGGCACGAATCTACTCCAGCCTCCCGGATTGCCTTGATCCACTACAGTTCGCCTACCGCTGCAACAGGTCCACAGCAGACGCCATCACCATGGCCTGCACGCTACCCTGGAACACCTAGATAACAAAGACACCTATGTCAGACTCCTATTTATCGACTACAGCTCAGCCTTCAACACCATTATTCCTACGAAATTCATATCCAAACTCCGTGGCCATGGCCTCGGCTCCTCCCTCTGCGACTGGATCCTGAACTTTCTAACCCACAGGCCACAATCAGTGAGGATAGGCAATAACACCTCCTCCACGGTCATCCTCAACACCGGTGCCCCACAAGGCTGTGTCATCAGCCCCCTACTATACTGCTTATACACCTATGACTGTGTGGCCAAATTCCCCTCCAACCCGATTTTCAAATTTGCTGATGACACCACCGTAGTGGGTCGGATTTCAAACAATGTCGAGACAGAGTACAGGAATGAGATAGAGAATCTGGTGAACTGGTGCAACGACAATAATCTCTCCCTCAATGTCAACAAAACGAAGGAGATTGTCACTGTCTTCAGGAAGCGTAGTGGAGAACATGCCCCTGTCTACATCAATGGGAACAAAGTAGAAAGCGTCAAGAGCTTCAAGTTTTTAGGTGTTCAGATCACCAACAACCTGACCTGGTCCCCTCATGCCGACACTATAGTTAAGAAAGCCCACCACCGACTCTACTTTCTCAGAAGACTAAGGAAATTTGGCATGTCACCTACAACTCTCACCAACTTCTACAGATGCACCATAGAAAGCATTCTTTCTGGTTGTACCACAGCTTGGTATGGATACTGCTCTGCCCAAAACTGCAGGAAACTACAAAAGGACGTGAATGTAGCCCAATCCATCACGCAAACCAGCCTCCCATACATTGACTCTATCTATAATTCCCGCTGCCTCAGAAAGGCAGCCAGCATAATTAAGGACCCCATGCACCCCGGACATACTCTCTTCCACCTTCTTCAGGAAAAAGATACCAAAGTTTGAGGTCACGTACCAACCGACTCAAGAACAGCTTCTTCCCTACTGCCATCAGACTTTTGAATGGACCCACCTCGTATTAAGTTGATCTTTTCTCTACACCTTGCTATAACTGTAACATTATATTCTGCAGTCTCTCCTTCCTTCCCTACGCACGGTATGCATTGTTTGTACAGCATGCAAGAAACAATACTTTTCATTGCATACTAATACATGTGACAATAATAAATCAAATCAAATCAAATGTGCAAACTCCACACGGACAGTGACCCAGGGCCGGGATCGAACCCGGGACCTCAGCGCCGTAGGCAGCAGTGCTAACCACTGTACCACCGTGCCGCCAAGGTGTAAGATTCTTGTCGGGACTTGTGTATGTCGCTCTCAAATTGATGCCTCCATCTGGAATTTGGAGAGCAAATGTGTTTTTTGTGTAGCCTGGCTGGCATTCACCTTCCACCCAAAAAGTAGAGATATAGGAGGATATAACATTGTGCGGTTGTTGTTGTGAATAGTTGGTACCTGTAATAGCAATTTGGCAATTCCAGTGTAATTTTGCAAAGTAGCTTAGCAAATAAGGGGCAAAATTCTCCCCCAACGGCGCGATGTCCGCCTACTGGCGCCCAAAACGGCGCCAATCAGACGGGCATCGCGCCGCCCCAAAGGTGCGGAATGCTCCGCATCTTTGGGGGCCGAGCCCCAACATTGAGGGGCTAGGCCAGCGCCGGAGGGATTTCCGCCCCGCCAGCTGGCGGAAACGGCCTTTGTTGCCCCGCCAGCTGGCGCGGAAATGACATATCGGGGCGGCGCATGCGCGGGAGCGTCAGCGGCCGCTGACAGTTTCCCGCGCATGCGCAGTGGAGGGAGTCTCTTCCGCCTCCGCCATGGTGGAGACCGTGGCGGAGGCGGAAGGGAAAGAGTGCCCCCACGGCACACGCCCGCCCGCGGATCGGTGGGCCCCGATCGCGGGCCAGGCCACCGTGGGGGCACCCCCCGGGGCCAGATTGCCCCGCGCCCCCCCCAGGACCCCGGAGCCCGCCAACGCTGCCTTGTCCCGCCGGTAAATAGGTACTTTAATTTACGCCGGCGGGACAGGCAATTTATCGGCGGGGCTTCGGCCCATCCGGGCCGGAGAATCGAGCAGGGGGGCCCGCCAACCAGCGCGGCGCGATTCCCGCCCCCGCCCAATCTCCGGTACCGGAGACTTCGGCAAGCGGCGGGGGCGGGATTCACGGCAGCCCCTGCCGATTCTCCGACCCGGCGGGGGGTCGGAGAATGACGCCCAAGGTCTTTATTGATATGGGTGTCTCCATCTCAGTTTATTGCAATGTAGAGAGTCACTTCTAGTTTATGTTCTAAAAAAAGTCTCCTTTAAAAAGCTCAGCTTCGTTTTCAAGCCAGTGGAATAAAAATCATTATGAAATGAAAATGAAATAAAAATCGCTTATTGTCACAAGTAGGCTTCAAATGAAGTTACTGTGAAAAGTCCCTAGTCACCACATTCCGGCGCCTGTTCGGGGAGGCTGGTACAGGAATTGAACCGTGCTGCTGGCCTGTCTTGGTCTGCTTTAAAAGCCAGCGATTTAGCCCAGTGTGCTAAACCAGCCCCTATTTGGCATTATTTGGCATAAATCATGTTTTCGTGACAGCAGTTTCAAATTCCATTTAGCACTGCACCCAATTTGCCAATAGTGAGCTTGAAGATAGAAAGTGTCTACCAGTATTTGAACTTCCTCCCTCTCTCTCTCTCTCCAACCCACCTTGCAAGCTTGAAACCCTGTTTGCTGAATGTGACCATTCAAGAATGTCCCTGCTGCAGACAGAGACTTCTGAAAATAATTCAGCCCAGTACTACCATCTCTAGCGGAACAACCAAATCGGCCGTCTACACCTTTTGTAATGGGAAGCAACAGGACCACCAAGGGAAAAGCCCAAGACCACTGCATTGAGCCTGAATCCAGTATAGCCACCAAACTGGACATTTCTGTTATTCCACAGGACTCGAAGCTGACAAATCTATCTTTCCCCACTCTGTAGTACATTGGTGTGTTTGTGTGTGAACTCCGAGTGTGTGTGTGAAAGTCGGACCATATTTTATTTTAACTTTGATCGGTTTAAGCGCTAACCTTTTCCTTTGTTAAATTCAAGAACAACCTGTCAGATTGGTTATTTTCTGATCACAGTGTGTGAACAGTTAAATTCTCAATGCACTCAATGAACCTCAAATAAATGTGCCAGAAAGTAGTTATATTCTTCTCCAAAAATAAGGCGCGTGCACATTGTGTCCTCCACAACTTCATTTATCTAAACGTCCATGGTTTAGTTGTTTCCTAAAGACAATAGGGTAAGATATATGTCTATAACCTTACACTAGCTAAGACTGAACTTTCCAATATTGATAACAATTTAAAATTAGCACCTCATCTTTAAAAATTTTATAACTTCCAGGATCAGAAATCACAAAATTCCAATGTTGTCCTGTCCTGCGTATTTACTTAATACTGTCTGCTTTCTGTTCACTCCATCCAGCCGCACTCCATCTGTTAATGAAGCCAATTTTCTGGGGCCTTGAGCTATTGGAGTTTCTGAGGCTGCACAATGTTTAAAAGGTTGGATGAAAATGAAAATGTTTCAGACTGGATCCAGCTGCAAACATCTGTTATTAAAAGCATTAAGAAAGTTGGTGGATCGGTTGCCAGTAATTGCGCCATGATTAAACTAAACCATGCCAAAGGAGGACCCTGTAAAAATAGTAAAACAAACTCCGGATATTTACGACTATACAGGTACGAGACAGAGATGCCCACTGTCTCCAATATTGTTTGCGCTAACGATTGAACCATTGGCCATTGAGCTTAGATCGTCAGGGGAATGGAAAGGTATTGAGGGAAGGGGGGGGGTGAGGAACATAGTGTTCTTTTACGCAGGCAATTTGTTTTTAAAAATATATTTTTTTATTCAAAGCATTTTACTTATATACACAATATCGGAAGACCAAAACATCAACCTGGACCAACAACCACAAATCCCGAAACTCTCCCGATGCCAACACCCTATCACGTCCCACCTTCCCAATTTTAATCCCTTTATCCCCCCCCCCCCCTTGAGGCCCCCCTACCCCTCAATCCTCCTTGAAGAAATCAATGAACAGTTTCCACCTCCGGGTGAACCCGTCTACTGACCCCCGCAAAGCAAACGTGAGCTTCTCCAACCGCAGGAATTCTGCCAGGTCGCTCACCCACCCCCCCCCGCCTTCGGTGGCTCGGAGTCCCGCCAGCACAACAGAAGCCGTCTCCGGGCTATCAGGGAGGCAAGGGCCAATACAGCGGCGTCTCCCCCACCTGGACTCTCAGCTATTCCGATACACCAAATATCGCTACCTCCGGACCCGGGGCCACCCCCACACCCAGAACCTCAGACATGACATCCGAGAACCCCTGCCAAAATAACATGCCAGTTGATGTACGTTTCTGACACATACCTCTCATAGGAACGGGAGAAATTATGGAACTGTTGAAAACATTTGGATCTTTTTCAGGGTCCAGATTGAATATGAGCAAGAGCAAGACCTTCCTGGTAAATCTCCTGGGAAGAGGAGAGATCTGTGGAAGCTGCCTTCAAACTGGCTAAGATGCAGTTTAGTTATTTAGGGATTCAGGTGGCACAAGATTGGACACTGTTACATAAGCTGAACTTGATCAGTCTGGTGGAAGAGATGAAGGGGGACTTGAAGAGGTGGAATGCTCTTCCACTAACCTTGGCGGGTAGAGTATGTATAGTCAAAATGAATGTTTTACCGATGTTTCTACTCGTGGTCCAGTCTTCCGATCTTCCTCCCTAAATCATTTTTCACTAGGGTTGATAGATTAATCTCCGCCTTTGTCGAGGCGGGAAAGACTCGCACAATTAGAAGAGCCTTCTTGTAGAGAGGGCAATAATGAATTGGTGCTACCAAACCTGAAGCTCCATTACTGGGCGGCAAACATTGGGAAAGTGTGAAGGAAGAGCCGGGTGCGGGTTGCAGTCAGATGGAGGAGGCCTTTTGTGTAGGGTCGTGTTTAAGGGCGTTGGCTACATTCCCTTTTTCGTTCTCCCTGGCCAGACTCTCAACGAGCCCGGTGGTAATGACATCTTAAAAAATTTGGAACCAGTTTAACCAACATTTTGGACTGGCGGACATGTCTTTACTGTCACCAATCTGTGATAATCATCGTCAGGGCTGGATGCAATATGCAAGATATGGAGGAGAAGAGGGGTTGAAAGGTTCAGGGACTTATTTGTGGAAGATAGGTTTGTGGGTCTAGAGGAGATGGAGGAGAAATTTCAACTCCAAAGGGCGAGTGCATTCAGGTATTTGCAGGTGAGGAACTTTATTCAGAAAGAATTGTCCTCTGTACCCCAGTTGCAAAGCCCCACAGTGATAGATAGGATGCTATCCCGGGATGCGATGGGATGAGGGAAGATGTCTGATATATAATAATAATCTTTATTTTCACAAGTAGGCTTACATTAACACTGCAATGAAGTTACTGTGAAAAGCCCCTAGACGCCATATTCCGGCACCTGTTCGGGTACACAGCAGGAGAATTCAGAATGTCCAAATTACCTAACAGCACATCTTTCGGGACTTGTGGGTGGAAACCGGAGCACCCGGAGGAAACCCACGCAGACACAAGGAGACGTGCAGACTCCGCACAGACTGTGACCCAATCCGGGAATCGAACCTGGGACCCTGATGCTGTGAATGTTTGCTATGAGTGTTTGCTGGAGATGGGGAAACCATCACTAGAAGAGGTGAAGTGGGAATTTGAGCTGGGCCTTGGACTAGAGGAAGGGGTGTGGAATGAGATCCTACATAGGGTGAACTTTACCTCCTCCTGCGTTAGATTGAGCTGATACAGTTTAAAGTAGTATATAAGTGCACTTAACTGAGACGTGCATGAATGGGTTGTTCCCTGGGGTGGAGGACAAGTGTGAGCATTGTTCAGGGGGGCTACTGAATCACTCACACATGTTCTGCTCCTGACCCAAGCTAGTTGGCTTCTGGGTCTCATTTTTTGAGATCATGACGGAGATCGTTGGTGTCAATCTAGAGCCATGTCTGCTGCCGGCCATCTTTGGGGCATTAGACTCCCCAGAGTTCCTTAAAGGGGGGGGGAAGGCTGGCGTCTTGGCTTTTGCCTCCTTGGTGGTCCAGAGGCGAGTCTTGCTTGGATGGAGGCATGGTTGAGTGACCTGGTAGAATTCCTGCGATTGGAAAAGATTAAAAATAGCCTGAGAGGGTCGGAAGAAATGTTCTATTCCAGGTGAATGCCATACATCACTTTCTTGAAGGACCTATTCATGACAGAAGTTAGGGGAATGGAGTAGAAGGGTTAAGGGAGGGGTAAGGGAGGCAGGATAGTTGGACTGAGGAGCGATAGGGGATTTAGGGTTTTTGCTGTTACTTTGTTAAAATAAAAATGATAAACTGTTTGTACCATAGTTGCTATAATGGCAGAAGGCAAGCATGCGCCTTCTCTATGGGAGTTATGAAGATGGCAACAGATAAAATTGAATGTTAACAAAGGTATTGGAATTGCGAACATGCATTACTTATATGATGGTCTTTGGCACATGAAGACGTACAGATAACATAAAAATCAGCAATGTGAGATATCTGCTAGAAGGAGAAAATGGACAGACCTAGCAAAAGACAGGCAGATGTAGCAGTGTTGGATTTTATGAGTTGTATTTTTTGTTTTGCGTAAAACCAACATTTTGAGGTGGGATTTACCTCTCCCTATTTAAACATGTCCAAATTACAAAAGGACTTGTAACCACATCAAAATATGCAGCAAAAGTAAATTGCTAACAACTTGACTTAAAATCAAGTGTCACAATGTAAATGCCTTTAGTGTGTCCAATGGGCCTGTACGAACATAGTTGCATAGTTAATTTCAAAATATGTTCATTAAATTAATATCCAAGATTTTTTTAAAAATAACCAGCCATGTTTGAAGTTCTGATATCTAAGTTATTGGATAGGATTGGATTTGTTTATTGTCACGTGTCCGGAGGTACAGTGAAAAGTATTTTTCTGCGAGCAGCTCAAACAGATCATTTAGTACATGAAAAGAAAATATATAATAGGGCAACACAAGATAAACAATATAGATACATAGACACCGGAATCGGGTGAAGCATACAGGAGTGTAATATTAATCAGGTCAGTCCATAAGAGGGTCGTTTAGGAGTCTGGTAACAGCGTGGAAGAATCTTTTAAAATCTGTTTGTGAGTGTTCTCAGACTTTTGTATCTCCTTTCCGATGGAAGAAATTGGATGAGTGAGTAAGCCGGGTGGGAGGGGTCTTTGATTATGCTGCCCACTTTCTCAAGGCATCGGGAGGTGTAGATAGAGTCAACGGATGGGAGGCGGGCTCGTGAGATGGGCTGGACTGTGTTCATGACTCTGCAGTTTCTTGCGGTCTTGGGCTGAGCAGGTGCCATACCAGGCTGCGATGCAGCCCGATAGGATGCTTTCTATGGTGCGTCTGTAAACGCTGGTAAGAGTCAGTGTGGACATGCCGAATCTCCTTAGTTTCCTGAGGAAGTAAAGGCGCTGTTGTGCTTTTTTGGTGGTAGCATCAACGTGCGTGGACCAGGTCAGATTTTTGGTAATGTGCACACCTAGGAATTTGAAGCTGTCAACCATCTCCACCTCGGCCCCGTTGATGCAGACAGGGGTGTATACAGTACTTTGCTTCCTGAAGTCTATGACCAGCTCCTTAGTTTTGCTGGCATTGAGGGAGAGATTGTTGTTGTTACACCACTGCAGTAGGTTCTCTATCTCCCTCCTGTATTCCAACTCGTTGTTGTTCAAGATCCGGCCCACGAAGGTCGTGTCGTCAATAAACCTGTAGATGGAGTTGGAACCAAATTTTGCCACGCAGTCGTGTGCTTGGTGTGTGTGCTTGGAGTGAACAGAAAGTGCATTTGAGCTGTTTCTACATTGTATATAATTCGAGCAGCGCACTAGTGAAATTCCACAGACACTAAAAGCCATTTCCATGAGAGGGAAAATATGGCAATAAATCAGTTGGGAGACATCTGACTAATTTTGTTTTAAACTTGGATGGTATAAGAATACTGTGTAGTGAATGATCTCCTCATAGTCTTAGGTTTGTTTTCTTCTCTAATTCTGGAAAGCCATGATTGTCTCTTCCAGGCAAATTATCACGGTGATTTACATACTTATAAATCATGACTACAATAGGTAATTAAATTATTGCTTAGGCATACAGATTTGTTTTATGACATTTTTATTACATAATGTCTGAGTGCATTTATATTTGTGGGGACACAAAATAAAATAAACCATTTTCAGAACAGCTTCATAGTGCTGGATTTCCAACCAGGTAAGTAGAGTTTAAACCAATTCTCGACTGATGTTCACACTATCTCCAGGCTGTTTAACCACGGACACTCAAAATAGGAAGTGGGAAAGAGAATGAGGAAGTGTATATTTTGATGAATGCACAAACAATAGGCTTTTATAACAGTCAAAAAATATCTGTTGCTAAAAGTCTGGCTACGGATTATTACCAGTGGGCGCAATTAAGCCGAGCTGGATGCAATGGATGAATCCTGCGAGAGCCCCAAATCAGGTTCCGCGCTGGGCACCGGGGTCCACCATGAGTCACCCGACTTGCTCCGCTTGGCGCAATCTCGATAATGAGATTTAAATGAGCCATTAGGCGCATTTAAATACCCAGACGCCATATGCACCTCGTTCCTGGGAGTCAATGGCCGCGCACGTGAGACCTTGCCAGGGTGCCATTTAATACTGGTTTCCACAAATGTGGACCAGGCTTGATGGCATCTCGGTGGGTACCGTAGGTCATTAGTGCCTTCCGGGTCATTGGGGACAGGGTAGGGTAGTGCCTGGGCACCTTTGCACTGTCAGGGTGCCAGGCTGGCAGTGTCAAGGTGCCTGGGTCCCAGGTTGGCTCTGCCAGGGGTTGGGTCCTGGGGGGCCTTGCCCATGAGGTGTGGGGGTTAAAGGGGGTTCAAGGGGCCCAAAAAGTTTTGGGGATCCTGAAAGCAGGACGGAGCCTGAAAGGGGGGAGTGTAGAGTTCAGGGCTGCCATTCAAACTGCCACCCCGATCTGCGAAGAGCCGGTCCTGCTGGAGAGCTCAGAAAATCTGCCTAAGTGTGGCCTCGACAGGGAGAAACTCCCCGAGGCTCAAAAAGGGCAAAGTGCTGGTGAATAGCAAGGTAAATCTCGGTGTTGCAGCCGTTGAGAAACTCACTGCCAAATGCAGACCCAGAATTGTTTCCACAGAATCACGTCCATTATATTTAAAAGGGGAAAGCAATTAAAAAAAGAAAAAAAAGAATAAATAATTTAATTACTGCCAGCATCAGAAGTCACCTGATTCCCATGCTGTTTTGGCCTGAAAATCTATCTGACGCTATCTCTTTGTCAGCAGCATAAACTGCTGCTTTGACCACAACCTAACCCACTTACTCGGACTGGAGGACTGAATGTAAAATATGGTGACTGAAGTGAATATGCAAGTTAAAAGATTGATAAAGGTAATAATAGTAAATTAAATATGAGCACACTTTCTGGTTTTGGTTTATCCTTCAGCTAATTTTATTGTTTATTTATTTAAAAAAGCTGAATTATCTTTAGAGACTTTTTTCTGCTACTGTTTGCAAACAGAAGTCCATATCAGGGCAAATAATGGAAGTTTATTCACCTCACTAGACCAGCTGTATTTATTTCAAACACACAATTTGATTCAACTGCAAATGATAGTGTGTCACTTTAGAGCCATTGCATTCCTACAGTGCAGAAGGAGTCCTTTTGGCTCGAGTCTACACCGACCCCCTGAAAGAAAACCGTACCTAGGCCTGCTCCTCAGCCCTATCCCCGTAACCCCATAACCCACCTACCTGCACATCTTTGGAGACTAATGGTCAATCCACCTAACCTGCACATCTTTGGACTGTGAGAGGAAACTGGAGCTCTCGGAGGAAATCCACATAGACATAGGGAGAAAGTGCAAACTCCACACAGTTACCTAAGGCTGGAATTGTACCTGGGTCCCTGGCGCTGTGGGGATGCAATGCTAACCATTGTGCCACAGTGCTTTGCAGGAATCTCTGAAACATGATCAGAACATGCAAATTATCATATAATAAAGATTGCAAAATGCAAGGCGACTTCTGGTGGTGGTATTGGAGTGAGTGCTCGCAAATTTGGTGGCTTCGGTTCAAGGTGGATGCTGTTGGTCTTTCCCCGTCCGAAGAGTGTAGTATTTGAGGGCAAAAGGTGCAGGAGTGCCCAGGGAAGGTAAT
Organism: Scyliorhinus torazame; assembly: GCF_047496885.1. Taxonomy (NCBI): domain Eukaryota; kingdom Metazoa; phylum Chordata; class Chondrichthyes; order Carcharhiniformes; family Scyliorhinidae; genus Scyliorhinus; species Scyliorhinus torazame. Next base: position 228,010,858 of record NC_092709.1, read on the forward strand.
ACTCCTCTGGTGCGGCTGGTGCATGGATCAGCAGATGAGGAGTACCATGAGAAAGAAAGAGCTGTTGGAGTAGGAGAGTTTTTGTGTTTTCTGATATTTTGTATATGTGTATATGTGAAAATGCCTTGAATAAAAATATTTTTAAAGATTGCAAAATGCACTTTAATTGTCTTCATGTTAACAAATAAACTCAGATTTCTGTGTTTTTCGATGATGAGGGCTTTATTTGTTTTGTCAGTTTAGGTCAAATATTGGAAAGTTAAACTGACATTCAAACTCAGATTGTTCATAACTGTCATTTGACACCACCAGATTAGATTACGTAAGACATAAATTAATCACTCGTGGTAATTTCAACAAGGGATACAAGTTAATCATTTCTGAAGCAGATTATTTCAGTGCTGTGTGGGTTACATTTGTTTTTGATTGATGATATTCCTTCAATTGGGTGAATGTATATAATGGTATTACTGTAGATTTATCGAGAATCGCGGGCTTTTTAGCGGGAATTTTCCTGAATCAGCCCTTGGAGGGTAAAGACCGTCTACTTTCGTCTACTTTCCTGATCTTGACTCATTTTCTTGGGTTAGGGTCCTTTACGTTTTCCGGGAGGGTTCCCAACAAAATCTGAGCAAGAGGGAGTTCACAACCACCAACTTAGAAAATTCAGGCAATACTACAGCAGAGCTACTCCAATACATTAAAACACCAGAAGAACGTTGAGGTTTGGAAATTGATTTTTTAAAAATGTCTGGAACAGGGAAATGGATCAGGGAATTGGACTCAGTTGGCACAACCTCCACCACCACCACACTGTCACAGCAGAAGCTATGTAGGATGCAGTAAGCAAGTCACTAAGTTTATTTTGATGATACCTCCCTTTCTTTCAACCTCTTCCGCTGAGAAGGGCAAGAGGAGCAATCTCATGGGAACATCATCTTCAAGTTATATTTCAAGTCAATAAAAACAAAGAACAAAGAAAAGTACAGCACAGGAACAGGCCCTTCGGCCCTCCAAGCCTGCGCTGACCATGCTGCCCATCTAAACTAAAATCTTCTACACTTCCAGGGTCCGTATTCCTCTATTCCCAACCTATTCGTGTATTTGTCAAGACGCCCCTTAAACGTCACTATCGTCCCTGCTTCCACCACCTCCTCCGGCAGCGAGTTCCAGGCACCCACTACCCTCTGTGTAAAAAAACTTGCCTCGTACATCTACTCTAAACCTTGCCCCTTGCACCTTAAACCTATGCCCCCTAGTAATTGACCCCTCTACCCTGGGAAAAAGACTCTGACTATTCACTCTGTCTATGCCCTTCATAATTTTGTAGACCTCTATCAGGTCGCCCCTCAACCTCCGTCGTTCCAGTGAGAACAAACCGAGTTTATTCAACCTCTCCTCATAGCTAATGCCCTCCATACCAGGCAACATCCTGGTAAATCTCTTCTGTACCCTCTCTAAAGCCTCCATATCCTTCTGGTTGTGCGGTGACCAGAATTGAACACTATACTCCCAAGTGTGGCCTAACTAAGGTTCTATACAGCTGCGACATGACTTGCCAATTTTTACACTCAATGCCCCGGCCAATGAAGGCAAGCATACGTATGCCTTCTTGACTATCTTCTCCACCTATGTTGTCCCTTTCAGTGACCTGTGGACCTGTACGCCTAGATCTCTCTGACTGTCAATACTCTTGAGGGTTCTACCATTCACTGTATATTCCCTACCTGTATTAGACCTTCCAAAATGTATTACCTCACATTTGTCCGGATTAAACTCCATCTGCCATCTCTCAAGTCTCCAAATGATCTAAATCCTGCTGTATCCTCTGACAGTCCTCATCACTGTCTGCAATTCCACCAACCTTTGTGTCGTCTGCAAACTTACTAATCAAACCAGTTACATTTTCCTCCAAATCATTTATATATACTACGAATAGCAAAGGTCCCAGCACTGATCCCTGCGAAACACTACTAGTCACAGCCCTCCAATCAGAAAAGCACCCTTCCATTGCTACTCTCTGCCTTCTATGACCTAGCCAGTTCTGCATCCATCTCAGACACCATTTGGGACTTAAATATATATCACTGGGTCAGTAAAAATTCCTTACCATTCTGGAAGAACCATTACCATATCGACTGCTGAAATTCACAGAATGGTCCCATGATCACCTTCTCAGAGTAGGACCTGTCCTGTGGATTGCAGGAGGTGTTTTGTTTGTTTTTTAATCCAAGTTTTGTTGCTGCTGGTCATTGACCAGTTTATAATAAGCTTCGGGTTCAGTAGCTGTGCTTTGAGTGCGGTGTGCAGGTGGTCAGTGATTTTCTTCAATTTACCTTGGAGGCTTATAGTTTTACTCTTACAGTTTTTCACTTGCGTGTGGATACTGGGACAGCCTGATTCCTTTAGTATTCTTGTGTCAACTGGCCATAAAGGAAATATGAAGATTTCCCCAGTGCTACTTAAATGGTTCTGTCGCACTTCACTAAGAGTGCATTTTTCATTGAGAATCCCTTGTCTTTGGGGGAAGCTAATTCACATTTATCCAATAAGGGAAGCAGGAAGATACTGAGAGCATTTCTGATTGATTGAAGTGCTGAGAAGACAGTTGGAGCAAGCAGCTGTAGCAGGCAAAGCCCGAAGCCTGGGATGCAGTGCTGAAAAAAGTTTAATGCCCTCACATGAATTGTCAAGGTCAGTGAATGCATGCTCACACGCCAAATCTTAGCAACTGCTCCACTCACTTCATGCACCATTTCAATCACCATATGTCCTTCAGACAGCTACCAACAATCTCTATCAACAGTGACTCGTTCCTCTCACCCGCGTACTTTACCTCTCCCTCAGAAACTAAACGCTGTTGGAAGGCACATTCCTACATCTCATAGCTTGGACATACTGCCAGCTATTCAACTGTGGCAGGCCCATCACCCAAACACACTGCGTCAGACTCACTAACACACTTCCATCACTTTTACAGGACAGGGTGGCCCATAATAGGCAGCAGCAGCTAACTGACTGCAGGTATGGCTGTATGACTTTATCCCAATGGAAGAGATGGTGCTGGAAGTAATTGGAGCAGCCTTCAATGGTGCCATGGCCAGCAGTGCGTTGAATTCATGGAGGATGACGGTATGTTCGTGTCTGCGGATGTGCAAAGGCATACACACTTTAAAAGATGTCCTGCACCAGGTGTATACCTAGAGGAAACCAACACATTCCCCACACAGGCCAGCCTGCGATGATTGGCGAGAGATGACGGGGTCAGGACCGTGAGATCTGGAAGTCCCTAGCTTTCGACCAGCACATAGACAGTGGAGTTTGATTCAGTTGTCTCGCTCGTGGAAGAGGAGAGCATTTGGAAGCTTTCTTCACGACTGAGCAGCCCTCTTCAGGATCCACTCTGCACATCCGCCACATGGAAAATGCTAGAAAAGGTGCCCTAAAAATAGTCTGTTCCGTCCCCACATCCAGCGGCCCATCTACCTGTTCAATTCAGTTTTAGCAACTGGAACCTAGGCACCCTCATGGATAATGAGAAAACAATCGAATGGAATGGAGAACTGCCCCTGTTTCAAGTGAACTCAGACACTTCAACATTGACATCGCCACCCTGCAAGAGACCTGAAAAGCAGGTGAAGGACAGCTGAGGGCAGATGGCAGTGGTTACACCTTCTTCTGGAGAGGAAAACCCAAGGATCAGCCAGGATGCATGGAACTGGATTTGTCATCAAGAACAAATTTGTCAACCGAATCTCAGTTCCCTGTCGGCATCAACAAGCACCTCATGGCCCTCCATCTACAACTTGCCAGGAACCAGCAGGCAATGGTCATCAGTGCCTACGTTCCAACCTTAATGCCAATGATGAGTCCAAAGAAGGCTTCTACTCCACCTTGGACACCATGCTCTCCAGCATTCCGAAGGAAGATAAGATCATCCTCCTTGGGGACTTCAACGCCAGTGTTGAAAAGGTTTCCCAACTGTGGAAGGAAACCATCGGAAAGGAAGGAGTTGGGAATTGCACCTCCAATGAGGTTCTCCTGCTCACTGAATGTACGGAACAGCAGCTTGTCATCACTAACACACATTTCTGCTAAAAAGACAAGGTCAACGTCTCCTGGAGACATCCACTATCAAAGCACTGGCACATGATTGAGTTTGTCATCAACCAATCCTGAGACCAAAAGGCTGCCCTCATCACCAAAGCGATGACCAGTGCAGGTGACTATTGGTCAGACCACTGACTCATCCACTCCTCCATGTCCATCAAACGCCACCAGAAGCAGTAGAAGGTGAAGAAACAGCTCAGAAACAAAAATCAGTGTTGAGTGCCTTCAAGATCCAAGCATGCTCATGAACATCCAACAATCACTTCACCAAAATCTCCAAAGTGTCCATTGTAATGGAGTGGTGGAAAACTGGAAAGAACTGAAGGCAGCCATCATCCCAAGCTGTGAAGAAACCATCAGCTACAAGACCAGGAAACATCCAAGACTGGTTCGATGAGAACGACCACACCATCCAAGAACATTTCGAGAAGAATTGAAAAGCTCTCTGCAACTGGCAAAATGACATAAAAAAGAGGAGAGCTCATCAAGCAGCCAAGGTGGAGGTATAAAGAAGAACTAGGGAAATCAAGAACCAATGCTGGACTGAGAAAGCTAAGGAGCTGCAACACCTCATTGACAGGCACGACACCCGGAGCTTTTTCAGTGCCACCAAGGCCATATATGGACCCAACACCTTAGGACTCAAACCAGTGCAGAGTAAGGACAGAACCCCAGACACAGATGGAGAGAGCACTTCAAAGAACTTCAAAACCGTGAAACAATCATAGATGAGGACATGTTTGTGAAATCCCCCAACTCCCAATCAAAGATGATCTTGGCCTCCCACCAAGCGAAGTCAAGCCGCCATTAATTACATCAATGGAAAAGCAGAAGTGGACGAGATTCCAGTGGAGATTTTTAAACTTGGAGGAGAAGAGATCACCCATCATCTCCATCAGCTGTTCCTGGAAATCTGGGACAGAAAAGAAATTCCTGCCGACCTCAGGGATGCTGTCATCACATCATCTTCAAGGAAGGAGACAAAGCGGACTGTGGGAATTACCAAAGAATCTCCCTACTCCGCATCGCGCTCATTGCGCGAATCCTCACTCATCGCCTTCTCTCAGTCTCTGAAGAAATTCTTCCAGAAAGCCAGTGTGGCTTCTGACCAAATTGTGGAACAGCAGATATGATTTGCTCAGCAACTTCAAGAAAAATCCAGGAGCATCATCAACCACTCTATCTGGCCTTCATCGATCGAACCATGGCTTTCGACTCAATTAGGAAGTGCTATGGAAGACCCTGTCAAAGGCCGGCAGTCCAGAGAAATTCATCAATATCGTCCAAACCCATGGCGTTTGTGTGTGTGTGTGTGTGGGGGGGGGGGGGGGGGGTAAAAACCCGAGAATTCCCAAACCGACACTGCAAAGAGGAAAAGTCAGAGGGGGCCTGGCTCTACCAAACCTACAATACTACCACTGGGCAGCAACGGCAGAAACAGTGAAGGGATGGGTACAAGAACCCGACTCAGATTGGGTACAAATGGGAGGAGGCATCCTGTAAAGGAACAACCATCCGGGCCCTGGCTACAGCAGCATTCCCATCCTCCTCAGTGAGGTACACAACGAGCCCAGTGGTAGCGTCCACGCTGAGAATGTGGGCCCAGTTGAGACAGCACTTCGGGATAACCAAAATGTCCCCCATGGCTCCCATCTACGGCAATCACAGATTCCCCCCAGCCATGCTAGATACCACCTTCAAACGATGGAGGCGGGACGGGGGCACACTGACGGTCGGGGACTTCTACGTAGGGCGCAAACTGGCGACACTGGAGGAACTGACGAGGAAGTGGAAACTAACAAAAGGACAGGAATTGAGACACCTCCAAATAAAGCACTTCCTCCACAAAGAGACTGTAGGGTACCCCGGGGCCCCAGAAAGCACACTACTAGAGGACCTGATAGGCACAAGCAGCGAGAAGGGGGGCTATGTGGGAAATATACGGACAGCTACTGGACAGAGCTCGAACACCACTGGACGGGACCAGACAAAAATGGGAGGACGAACTGGGGACAGAGGTAGGATGGGGACTCTGGAGCGAAGCACTGAGCAGGGTGAACTCCACCTCCTCTTGCGCAAGGCTAAGCCTAATGCAGCTTAAAGTGGTGCACAGAGCACATCTGACCAGAACCCGAATGAGCAGGTTCTCCCGGAGGTGGAGGACAAATGTGAACAGTGCCAGAGGGGCCCAGCCAACCACACTCACATGTTTTGGGCTTGCCCCAAGCTTACTGGGTTGTGGACAGCCTTCTCCGAGGCAATGTCCAAGGTTGTGGGGGTGAGTGTGAAGCCAGGACCAACAGTGGCAATCTTCAGGGTATGGAGCAGCCAGAGCTACACATGGGGAAGGGGGCCAACGCCCTTGCTTCCGCTTCCCTAATCGCACGCCAGAGAATCCTGCTCAGCTGGCGATCAGCAGCACTACCCAAGCGTGCAGACTGACTCGCTGACCTCTCGGAAGGGGGGATGTCATAGACCGATCCAGAGGGCAACAAAATGTACGTACAGTTAGTTAAATGAAGGACAAAACAAACCTCTCCATAAAATAAAGCAAATTAGCACTGGCAAGAAAATTGTAATGTATATAAGCAACAACTGTTTATAAATATGAGAAATGCCAATAAAAAGATTTTCAAAAAAAAACCATCGTCCAAATCCTCCACAAGATGTTGGCGACAGTCCTCCCCAATGGAAATGAGAGAGTCAAACAGGAAATTGTGATCGTCCCCAGCCTTTTCTCCATCTTCATCGCCACCACCCTTTACTTTGTCAAGAATGAGCTTCCCAGTGGAGTGGACATCTACAGCAGGGACGGAAATATTTTCAACCTCAACTGGTTGAAATCCAAGAAACAAACGATATTGACATCGCTCGTGGAACTTCAGTCTGTGGATTACACCTCCATGTCCATTCCCCCAGAAGAGAATCTCCAAGCCATGCTTGACACATTCTCAGAAACATACCAAAGAACCTGTCCAGCCTCAACCTCAAGAAGACTCAAGAAAACCCGCCACAGGACAAGATCTGGTTTCTTCCTCCATCAAGATAAATGGAGAAACGCGACCAAACGTGGAACGTTTCCCATACTTGGGGAGCCTCGCTCATTGAAGGCTCACATTGATGTGGCGATCCAACATCATATCCAATCTGCGAGCACCTCTTTTGGATGCCTAAAGACGAGGAAGGAGCAGCGCTCCGAAAGCTAGTGACATCGAAACACACCTGTTGGACTTTAACCTGGTGTTGTAAGACTTCGTACTGTAAAGACGAGAGTCTTTGGTGACTGCAACATCTGCTAACACCAAGATCCGTGTATACAAGGCAGTTGGCCCCTCAACTCTTCTATATGGCTCAGAAGCTTGGACTATGTACAGACGACATGTCAAGGCCCTGGAGAGGTACCATCAATGCTGCCTGAGATGGATTCACTGCATCAGCTGGGAGGACAGGCGTACTAATATTAGCATCCTTAAAGGAGCCAAGAGCACCAGCATCGAGACCATGATCATCAAAAACCATCTCCCTCGACCGGCCAGGTGCTTAGGATGTCAGAGTTTGACAGCCAAAGCAAATCTTGTTCGCCCAGCTCAAGGAAGGTTTCGAACAAGAGGAGGAAAAAGGAAGCGCTTCAAAGACACACTGAAGGCTTAACTCAAGAAATGCAACATAGATGTAAATGTCTGAGAGACCATTGTTCAGAAGCGACCTACTTGGAGGAACCTCCTGATTGAAGGGTCAGAATTCTTCGAGGACACTCGACAGCAAGAGGTGTCCCAAAAAATGAGCTTGAGAAAGGATGACAGTAAACTAGAGTCCAAGGATCGATCCCACCTCCCGGAAACAGCTGCCAAAGGTGCAGTCGAAGACGTGGCTCTAAGATTGGGCTCATCAGCCATGCAAGAACCCACAGAACCCATGACCAGTAACTCAAAGTTTCTTAGGTGGACAATCATACTCGTTAGGGAGTGATCATTGAAGAAGAAGATGACACAAGAAGTGCTACCTGACTAACAATTGGAATGGAAGGCTAAAGGCTTGAGGGAGAAAAGACTGAGGAGCAAGAAATACAGTCACTGGATTGGACACTTGTCGTCAATAACTCAGATATGTGCACCCACGTGAACTTCAGGCGGTCACACAGAAGCGTGGAAATGTTGGGCATGAGTGGCATGGACAGAATGGATAGTCAGATGCTTTTTCCCAGGGTAGAAAAGTCAATTACAAAGGGACATAGGTTTAAGGTGCAAGGGGGAACATATAGAGGAGATGTGCGAGGCTTGTTTTTATACACAGAGGGTGGTAAGTGCCTGGAGCGCATTGCTGGGGGAGGTGGTGAAAGCAGATACGATCGTGGTATTTACGAGACATTTCGACGAATACTGAATTGGATGGGAACAGAGGGATACGGACCCCAGAAGTACAGAAGATTTTAGTTTAAATAGGCATCATGATCGGTGCAGGTTTGGAGGGCTGAAGGTCCTGTTCCTGAGCTGTACTGTTCTTTGTTCTCTTTGTTCTTTATGAGTGACCTGCAACTAGGGATTCATCAGCAAGGTGTAGAATGGATAGGCTCTTGAAATTGAGGGTGCTCTTGCATCACAAAAGTGAGTGCACTGCAAAAGTACTTAATTCTCTGCAAAATGTTTTGGACATCCCCAGGAATTTTTTTTTTTAGAAATATTTTTATTCAAATTTTTACATATTTTCAACAAACCCTTACGAAAAAAGAAAAACAAAGAACACATAAATAAACATCTTACAACTACATCACGAATTTCCCCAATATACAAATCCCCCATTAAGCAATAATAAACACAGTAGAAAACCCAAAGTACCCCCCCCCCCCTGGGTTGCTGCTGCTGCAGACCACCTCCTAACGCCCCACTAGAAAGTCTAGGAACGGTTGCCACCGCCTGAAGAGCCCTTGCACAGACCCTCTCAAGCAAATTTTACCCTCTCCAATTTAATGAACCCTGCCATGTCGCTGATCCAGGCTTCCACGCTCGGGGGCCTCGCATCTTTCCACTGTAGCAGAATCCTCCACTGGGCTACCAGGGAAGCAAAGGCCAGAATACCGGCCTCTTTCGCCTCCTGCACTCCCGGCTCGTCCAATACCCCAAATAGTGCTAACCTCCAGCTCGGTTTAACCTGGGTGTTCACCTTAGACATCGTCCTCACAATACCCCTCCAGAACCCATCCAGCGCCGGGCATGCCCAGAACATGTGGGTGTGATTTGCTGGGCTCCCCGAGCACCTCCCACACCTGTCTTCCACCCCAAAGAACCTGCTCAGCCTCGCCCCTGTCATATGCGCTCTGTGAAGAACCTTAAATTGTATCAAGCTAAGCCTGGAGCAAGAGCAGGAAGAATTAACCCTACCCAGGGCGTCCGCCCATGTACCCTCGTCTATCTCCTCCCCAAGCTCCTCCTCCCATTTACCCTTTAGTTCTTCCACCGAGGTCTCCTCCTCCTCCTGCATTTCCTGGTAGATCGCCGAGACCCTGCCCTCTCCAACCCACACCCCCGAGAGCACCCTATCCTGGATCCTGAGTGCTGGAAGCAGCGGGAACCCCCTCACCTGCCGTCTTACAAACGCCCTTACCTGCATGTACCTGAAGGCATTTCCGGGGGGAAGCCCAAATTTTTTCTCCAGCGCCACAAGGTTCACAAACGTCCCATCTAAAAACCGGTTCCCCAGCCTTCTAATTCCTGCCCTGTGCCAGCTCAGGAACCCTCCATCCACTCTCCCCGGGACGAACCGATGGATTCTACCGGATCGGGGACCAAACCGAAGCCTCTACCTCACCCCTGTGACGCCTCCACTGCCCCCAAATTTTCAAAGTCGCCGCCACCACCGGACTCGTGGTGTACCTAGTCAGCGGGAGCGGCAGCGGTGCTGTCACCAGTGCTCCCAGACTCGTGCCCACACAGGACGCCATCTCCAGCCTCTTCCACGCCGCCCCCTCCACCTCCATTACCCACTTGCGTATCATCGCACATTGGCAGCCCAGTGATACCCACACAGATTAGGTAACACTAACCCTCCTCTGTCCCTACTCCGCTCCAGAAACACCCTTCTCACTCTCGGGGTCTTTTTCACCCACACGAATCCCATGATGCTCCTACTGACCCGTTTAAAAAAGGCCTAGGGATCAGGATGGGGAGGCACTGGAATATAAAAAGGAAGCGCGGGAGCACTGTCATCTTCACCGACTGTACCCGCCAAGGAGAGTGGCAGCGTATCCCACCTTTTAAACTCCTCCTCCATCTGCTCCACCAGCCTCGTCAAGTTGAGCTTGTGTAGAGCCCCCCAGCTCCTGGCCACCTGGATCCCCAGATACCGAAAACTCCTTTCCGCCTCTTCAGTGGAAGCTTGTCTATCCTTCCCTGGTCCCCTGGGTGTACCATGAAGAGCTCACTCTTCCCCACGTTGGGCTTATACCCGGAAAAGTCCCCAAACACCCTGAGGATCTTCATCACCTCCGGCATCCCCCCCACTGGGTCCGCCACATACAGTAACAGGTCATCGGCATACAACAAAACCCGATATTCCCCCCCCCGCCCCCGGACCAGCCCCATCCAGTTCCTGGACTCCCTTAGAGCCATAGCCAAAGGCACAATTGCTAATGCAAATAGCAAGGGGATAAGGGACACCCCTGCCTCGTCCCCCGGTACAGCCGAAAGTATTCCGACCTCCTCCGATTCGTAGCCACACTCGCCACCGGGGCTTCGTAAAGTAGCCTAATCCAACTAATGAACCCCTCCCCAAACCCAAACCTCCTCAACATTTCCCAGAGATACCCCCACTCCACCCTATTGAAGGCCTTCTCCGCGTCCATCGCCGCCACTATCTCCGCCTCCCCCTCCACTGTAGGCATCATGATTACATCAAGGAGCCTCCGCACATTGGTATTCAGCTGCCTTCCCTTAACAAAACCCGTCTGGTCCTCGTGAATCACCCCCGGGACACAGTTCCCAATTCTGGTAGCCAACACCTTCGCTAACAGCTTCGCGTCCACGTTGAGGAGAGAGATTGTCCTATACGACCCACACTGTAATGGGTCCTTGTCCTGCTTCAAGATCAGCGAGATCAGTGCCCTGGACATGGTCGGGGGTAGGGCCCCCCCTCCCTCGCCTCATTGAGAGTCCTCACTAATAGAGGGCCCAGCAGGTCCATGTACTTCCGGTAAGATTCCACCGGGAACCCATCTGGCCCCGGTGCCTTCCCCGCCTGCATACTCCGCAGCCCCTTAGTCAGCTCCTCCAGCCCTACCGTTGCCCCAAGCTCAGCCACATGCTCCTCCTCCACCCTCGGGAACCTCAGTCGATCCAAAAATAGACACATCCCCCCCTCCTCCGTCGGGGGCTCAGACCTATACAGCCCCTCATAAAAGTCTCTAAATACCCCACTTATTCCCATCGCACTCCGCACCGTGTTCCCCCCTTTATCCCTAACTCCCCCAATCTCCCTCGCTGCCTCCCGCTTCCGAAGCTGGTGTGCCAACATCCGGCTAGCCTTCTCCCCGTATTCATACACCGCCCCTTGCACTTTCCTCCACTGCACCTCTGCCTTCTTGGTGGTCAACAGGTCAAACTCGGCCTGGAGGCTTCATCGCTCCTTGAGTAGTCCCTCCTCGGGGACTCTGCATACCTCCTATCCACCCTTAAAATCTCCCCCACCAATCTCTCCCTCTGTCTCCTCTCCTTCTTCTCCTTGTGGGCCCTAGTGGAGATTAGCTCTCCCCTAATCACTGCCTTCAGCGCCTCCCAGACCACCCCCACCTGCACCTACCCATTATCGTTAGCCTCTAGATAGCTTTCAATACACCCCCGGATCCGCCCGCTCACCTCCTCATCCGCCAGCAAGCCCACATCCAGGCGCCACAGCGGCGCTGGTCCCTCTCCTCCCCTAGCTCCAGCTCCATCCAATGTGGGGCATGGTCTGAGATGGCTACGGCCGAATACTCCGTGCCCTCCACCCTCGGAATTAGTGCCCTGCTCATAACGAAGAAGTGTATCCGGGAGTAGGCTTTATGGACGTGGGAAAAAAAAGAAAATTCCCTGGCCCCCGTCCTGACAAACCCCCATGGGTCCACTCCTCCCATCTGGTCCATAGACCCCCTCAGCACCTTGGCCGCTGCCGGCCTCTTACCCGTCCTGGACCTGGAGCGATCCAATGTTGGATCCAGTACCATGTTGAAGTCCCCCCCCCATTATCAAGCTCCCTGCCTCCGGAATCCGGCCCAACATGCGGCGCATAAATCCGGCATCGTCCCAATTCGTGGCATATACATTCACTAATACCACCCACACCCCCTGCAGCTTGCCACTCACCATCACCTACCTCCTGAAACGACACCCGATTCCCCACCAAAATCGCTACCCCTCGATTCTTTGCGTCCAACCCCGAGTGGAAAACTCGGTACCCCCCCTAGCTGCGTTGCTCCCCCCATACCACTCCCGTAAGTCAGCTGACTCCTGCTGACCCCGGCCACTTCCGCCACTCCATTGACCCCCCAGTGTGGTAGTCTCTCCCCCCCCGCCGCATCCATCAGCGGGCGCTCCTCTCCAACACCGCCCTTCTCCCCCCGGCCCTGCCCCCTTCCTTCCCTAGCGCGGGAAAAAGCCTGCGCTTTCCATCAGACCAGCCCCGCCCTCTCTCGCGCATCTCCCTTTTGCGGCCTAATCCCAGCTCCCCACCTTGGGCCTCCCGTCTCCCCTCCCCCCAACGGGGCCCCGTCCTTCCAACTACCGATGCCCACACTCTCACGAAACCCCTCCTTCAAACCAATTCACCCTACCCCACCCAGCACCCAAGGAAACAATGCAGAACAGACCAGAACATCCCCCAATATCGCACAAAGTACAGTAACCACAGTAGCCCCTCGCGACCTCCCCTTACAACCGACCCTCAGTCCGTGTCCAACTGTTCGGCCTGAATAAAGGTCCACGCCTCCTTCGGCATCTCAAAGTAAATGTCGGTCCTTAAACATGACCCACAGTCGCGCCGGCTGCATTATCCCAAATTTCACCCCCTTCCAATGCAGAACCGCCTTAGCCCGATTGTACCCGGCCCTCTTCTTGGCCACCTCCGCGCTCCAGTCCTGGTATATACGGACCTCTGCATTCTCCCACCTGCTGCTCCGCTCCTTTTTTGCCCATCTTAGGACACACTCCCTGTCCACCAAGCGGTGGAACCGCACCAATACCGCCCGCAGCGACTCGTTAGACTTGGGCCTCCTCACCAGGACTCGGTGGGCCCCATCCAGCTCCAGGGGCCTCGGGAAAGCACCCGCGCCTATCAACGTGTTCAGCATCGTGACCACATATGCTCCAGCATCTGACCCCTCCACTCCCTCCGGGAGACCCAGTATCCGCAGATTCTTCCTCCTCGACCGATTCTCCATGTCCTCGAACTTCTCCTGCCATTTCTTATGCCGCGTCTCATGCGCCTCCACCTTCACCGCCAGGCCCAATATCTCATCCTCATTCTCCGAGGCCTTCTGCCGCACCTCCCGGATCGCCACCCCTTGGGCCTTCTGGGTCTCGAACAGCTTGTCGATCGGAGCCTTCATCGGCTCCAGCAGCTCTGCTTTCAATTCCGTGAAGCAGCGCTTGAGAAACTCCTGCTGCTCTTGCGCCCACTGCGCCCACGCTGCCTGGTCTCCACTCGCCGCCATCTTGGCTTTCCTCCCTCGCACTTTTCGCTGCACCAGAATTACTTTTTTCACTGCTCCACTCCTGGTCCAATCCATACAGTGCCGGGGAAATCGTACTGTCACCTTCCCACACTGGGAACCGTAGAACAAATGCCGCTGGGTCCCCTCAAAAGAGCCCAAAAGTCCGTTTCTGGTGGGAGTTGCCGAACGTGCGACTTAGCTCAGCATAGCAGCAACCGGAAGTCCATCCCCAGGAATTTTCAACGGGCCGTGGGGCTGCTACCCAGTGGGAGCGGCCTTTGAAAATTGCAGTGTGGGTGGTTGTATTAGAATCCCAATCCCTCTGGTAAAGCTTCATATTTCCAAAGGGCTGGCAGAGGGGTTGGGAGTGTGGGGCGGGATAAGGAGGGTGTGGGAAATGCACTCACTGATAATTAACAGCCTCTTAAGCTCATTAACGAGCTCAGTAAGAGGCCCATCTGTTTGAGTTTGGAACTTAAAATATGTTCCCAGCGAGGTCAAACAGACATGTTGTGCTGCAGGGACTTGGTGGTTTTCAATTCCTCGGAGTTGAAATCTGAGGAGTCACCTGGTGATGGCCTGAGTGCTGCACTCAAACCTTGTCATCCATGGTCGCTTTCACCCTCGCCTTCCGAGGAGCTGTCTGCTCAACTCAGCAAGCCAGCGGTGGCCTTAACATGAGCTGCTGCCTGTCTTTTCCATTGGTGCCAAGTAAACAGCTCCCACCTGCTGGAGGTGCCCACACCTGTAATTGGGTGCCCAGCTCACCCCCTGACTAATTAGGCCATTTTAAAATTTAAAAATAGCATTGCAATAGCAACTCAGCTCGGGTGCGGGCCAGGATATGGAACTCATTGAAATGTTGCGTTCCTGATGCCGCATGAAGATCTAGCCCCTGTGGTTGCGGAAGCACTATATAAATTCAAGTCTTTTCTTTTTTGATTTGACATGTTGGTTGGAGGAGTGCTGGGACAGCGGACTAGCACAGCATAAATGAACCATGACTGCAGCTAGGATAGCAGGCATTTACAAGTATGATATGGCAAGCATGGTTGCATACCAACTGCATACTCAGCAATTGCATTTCTGGTTCCACTCACCAATGCTGTAAATGGCATCCTGTCTCAAGAGGAAGACTATCATGGCCACGCTACATGTGTGCTCCTCTTGCTTTTCCATTCAGACAGAAGACAATGAAGTCCCCTCACTTGGCATATGGACCTCTGTCACCTCAAGGTGCAGTAACAGACAGTAAGTTATGAGATGTTTCTTCTGTCACTTTGGTCACCTTTGCAGACACTGGAAGCAATGTCCTCACCCTGTACTGAGGCTGCAGAGCTGCCTCCAAGACATGGCACAGTTCTGTGATCATCTCTTTGGTGAAGCACAGCCACCATATGCTTTGTTCCTGACTTAGGTGCAAGTGGGAAAAATGGTCACTAAAGACCCTCGGCGCATGAGTCCTCGTACTGACAACACTTCTCCCTCTCCTTCCCCCTCTTCTTCTTTGCCGTTTCTGCTGCATCTCATTCTAATGTTGCAGCCCAGGGAAGACCACTAATACTATAATCTGCTACTACGGTGTGCTTTTTTTTAACGATACAATTTGTAATTGTACTTTTTCTGGTTGGATAGATTTAAATAAAAACTGGAACCCCAAGACAATGGAGACTGCCCAGGCAGCTGTAATGCACAGCTTGTATCCAGAAAGTGGGATGGAAAGAAAAGTCACTTAACCCCTCAGCACGTTTGAAAGACTCCATCTCCTGTTGGCTTTACAATTTTGTAATGAAAGTTAAATATACCTTAACACTGAGAGCAGAAGTTGGGAACTTTAACTCCTAATGGGCCTCAGAGGTTTGTACATGTGCAGATGGGGTACAAGCTGCACATGTGCAGATCGGCTTTTTTAGGTTCTTTGGGTCCAGGACACCCGTGCAAGAAGGAAAACAGCATCTATACCCGGGTCAGTCAGGTAACTGGGAGCGAAGCTCCATGGAAGACCATTATCCCAGGCAGGGGACAGGGATAGGGGGCAGGGGGGAGATAGATCTGGAACTGAAGCCATTCTAGTACTGAAACTCAAGCCATTTGTCCTCTCTGTCTCTCTTGGCAGTATTTTGCCTGGATTTGTAAAGAAACCATCCAGGGAAGAGAATTATACTGCAAACCAATATCTTTTGGGATGAAAATGTGGAAATCTGCTCCATATAACTACACCCATGATGACAATTGAACAAAACAGCTGCAACATAGAATCACTGTATTGAGGACAGCCAAAAATCAACTAACAATATACTCCTTTGTGTTTTATCTCTTTCATGATCTGTAAAAGATCCTTAAGCCTATCCTCTTATTCTGCCATCTGTGTAGGTGTGTGTGCCCAGGTGGATGTGTGTGACGTATGAATGGTGGTTGCAATTTGCCTAGTCTTTTTTTCATTTGGGAAATAGTCTCAATAAACTTATGTTGGGCAGCACAGTGGCTCAGTAGTTAGCACTCCTGCCTCATAGCGCCAAAGTTCCGGGTTCAATCCCGGCCCTGGGTCACTGTCCGCGTGGAGTTTGCACATTCTCCCATGTTTGCGTGGGTTTCGCTCCCACAACGAAAAGATGTGCAGGGTAGGTGGATTGGCCACGCTGAATTGCCCCTTAATTGGAAAAAAATAATTAGGTATTCTAAATTTAAAAAAAACATTATTTTGCTCTCCATTTAAATTAAAAAGTGTCTGACCAAATCTTTACAATCTGAAAGCATAAATAGTGGGATTCCTGCAGCATTGGCAAAGCATATCCTCTCTAAATTCACCCCAAAAAACCTCTGCTACAGTCAAACCTATTATGGGAGGTGGGGATGCGGTGTGGGGGGCTGGGAGAGTGTGGTGTGGGGGATCAGGGGTGCGGTCTGGGAGGTTGGGGGTGGTTGCAGTGTAGGGGGTTGGAGGTGGAGCCATGAAGTGCTGCGGGGCAAACTGATGAGATTGGAGTGGGACTTGAATGGGCGGCAGATTCATCAATCCTGACAGCACTAGGAAAGTGTCAGAGGCAGCTACTGGGATTGCTGCTGAAGAGAGGAGCCCAAGGTGTAGGATCCCCAAGAGGATCTAGGATATCACAAGGTTCAGTAACTGTTCACAATCTATAATTAACGATTTGGATGTAAAGACATGTAATCTTTCTAGATTTGCTGATGACACAAAGCTAGGTGGGAATGTGAGATGTGAGGAGGATGCAAGGAGGCTTCAAGGGGACTTGGGCGGGCTAAGTGAATGGGTAAGAACATGGCAGATGGAGTATTATGTACATAGTGTGAAGTTATTGTGGTAAACCACTGTTAGCGTATTATATGTATTGTGGTAAACTGTTACTGTACTACATGTATTGTGGAAAACCACTGCCTGATGGCTCTGCCTCCCCTCGGGCTCGGTATAAAGGTGGCTGACCTCCGGCTCTGCCCCAGTTCAGGATCAGTGGCCAGGAGGCTTTCTGTTTAGCTTATTAAAGCCACAGTTTTGTTCACTACTCGTCTTGTGTTAATTGATGGCACATCAACTTAATAAGCTAAGCTTTTAAGATGAATTCATCACTCAAGCCTGATCGCCTGGAGCTGGATCCACAAGCAGCCGACGCCACTGCGACATTTGAGCACTGGCTAAGCTGCATTGAAGCTTACCTCGGATCGTCCACCAACAACGTCACCGACCTCCAAAAGCTTCAATAGGTGAGCCCGCAAGTTTTCCTTCTAATCAGAGACGGAATGTATACGGAGGCGATAATGCTGCTGAAGGGACAGTACGTAAAGGTAGTAAACGAGGTGTACACCAGGCACCTCCTTGCCACGAGGCGACAACGCCCCGGAGAAGCACAAGCTGAATTCCTGCGTGCCTTGCGGGTACTCGGCCGGAACTGTGCCTGCCTGGCGGTATCGGCTGTCCAACACACGGAGCTGCTGATCAGGGACGCCTATGTCGCGGGCATTAAATCCAATTACATCCACCAGGGCTTGCTAGAAGGGGGTATATTCGGCCTCCCAGAGGCAGTGCAGCTCTCAAACCCACTGGAAGTGGCTTTCCAGAACATGGAGGCCTACACCTCCGACCACGCGGCACTCTCGTGGACGTCATGGGCGCCGCCATCACCCGACTCAAGTGCGGCGCAAGCCTGTGCCGTGCAGCAGCCCTCCAATGCCGGAAGCCCAAAATGCTACTTTTGTGCCCAGGGTAAGCACCCCAGACAACGCTGCCCTGCACGGAACAGGATTTGCAACGGGTGTGGGAGGAAGGGCCACTTAGCCAAAGTCGGCCAGGCCCGGTCTGTCCCTAAAGTTCCTAGACCAAGCAGCGCTGCCTGTTGTCTGTCGGGACCGCCCCCATCTGCCGCGCCACCTGCCATGTGTGACCAGTGTGGGCTGCCACCTTCGCTGCCAGATTTGATTCCACCCGCCACGCTCGACCCATGGGCGTTGATGTGCCATCAATTAACACAAGACGAGTAGTGAACAAAACTGTGGCTTTAATAAGGTAAACAGAAAGCCTCCTGGCCACTGATCCCTAACTGGGGTAGGGCCGGAGGTCAGCCACCTTTATACCGAGCCCGAGGGGAGGCGGAGCCATCAGGCAGTGGTTTACAACAATGCATGTAGTACAGTAACAGTTTACCACAATACATTATAATACACTAACAGTGGTTTACCACATTCACCCCCTGTTAAAAAAAAGAGTCCAGCGGGGGTGAAGTGGACTTAAAGGTCGAGTCTGTCGGGGGCTTTGACCTTCCGTCATGATTGCCTCAGTCCCGGCTGTGGTGTGGGCACCGGTGTCGAGACCTGTGCGTCCGGGAGCATGTTGTCTTCTTTTTCGCCTAGTAGTTGAGTCGGTGGAGGGGGGTGTGGTGTCGGAGCGGGGGTGGCGGTAATGGTCGCCAGTGGGCCTGCGGGCGCCAAATCTCAAAGTAGCCGGGTAGTGGTGGAGGCAGACGGTGTAGGGTCGGGGGTGGTGGTGATGGTCGCTGGGGAACCTGCAGGTGCCAAATCCGGGAGGGAGACTGTGTCCTGCTGCCCGTCATGATGTGCCATGTAGGTATATTGTGGGATGGCATGGAGGAGCAGGATCTTCTCGATGAGGGTTTCCGATTTATGACTCCTCACATGCTTCCGGAGGAGGACAGGCCTTGGGACTGTCATCCAGGACGGGAGCGAGACCCCTAAGGTGGACTTCTTAGGGAAGGCAAACATACGTTCGTGAGGGGTCTCATTGGTGACAGTGCACAGGAGCGACCGGATGGAGTGGAGCGCAGTGGGAAGGACCTCCTGCCAGCGGGATACTGGGAGACCTCTAGACCGTAGGGCCAGAAGGACGGCCTTCCAGACCGTCGCGTTCTCCCTCTGCACCTGTCCGTTTCCCTGGGGGTTGTAGCTGGTCGTCCTGCTTGAGGTGATGCCCTTGCTAAGCAGGAACTGACGCAACGCGACGCTCATGAAGGAGGAACCCTGATCGCTATGGATGTAGGTGGGGAACCCGAAACAAGGTGAAAAGACTGTGCAGGGCCTTGATGAGGGTGGCAGAGGTCATATCAGGGCACGGGATGGCAAAGGGGAATCGTGAGTACTCGTCAACAACGTTGAGGAAGTACACGTTACGGTCAGTGGAGGGGAGGGGCCCTTTGAAGTCGATGCTGAGGTGCTCAAAGAGGCGGGAGGCCTTTACCAGGTGTGCTCTGTCTGGCCGATAGAAGTGCGGTTTGCACTCCGCGCAGATCTGGCAGTCCCTGGTCAAGGTCCTGACCTCGATGGAGTAAGGCAGGTTGCGAGCCTTGATAAAATGAAAAAAACGGGTGACGCCCGGGTGACAGAGGTTAAGGAGATTAGCGGTGTGGAGGTAATGCCGGAGGTTTGCGTCATGGTCCTGCTGGTCATGGCCGCAGGTGGTGACATTATCTAGGTACGGGAGCGTGGCCCGCAGCCCGTACTGGTCAACCATTCAGTCCATTTCTCACTGGAAGACCGAGACCCCATTGGTGACGCCGAAGGGAACCCTGAGCAAGTGGTAGAGGCGGCCGTCTGCTTCGGAGGCGGTCCTCCGGGAGGATAGGGAGCTGGTGGTACGCGGACTTCAAGTCAACTGTGGAGAAGACTCGATACTGCGCAATCTGATTGACCATGTCAGATATGCGGGGGAGGGGGTACGCATTGAGCTGCGTGGACCAGTTGATCGTCTGACTGTAGTCGATGACCATCCGGTGCTTCTCCCCAGTCTTGACGACCACCACTTGGGCTCTCCAGGGGCTGGTACTAGCCTCAATGATCCCCTCTCGTAGGAGTTGCTGGACCTCCGACCTGATAAAGGCCCTGTCCCGGGCACTGTATCGTCTGCTCCTAGTGGTGACGGGCTTACAGTCCGGGGTGAGGTTAGCGAAGAGCGAGGGTGGGGCGACCTTAAGGGTCGCGAGTTTGCTGATGACACAAAGCTAGGAATGTGAGTTGTGAGGAGGATGCAAGGAGGCTTCAAGGGGACTTGGAGGGCTAAGTGAATGGGTAAGAACATGGCAGATGGAATATTATGTGCATAATGTGAAGTTATGCACTTTGGTAGAGAAAATAGCAAGAGAGACTATTTTATTGAGAGATGGGAAGTCTTAATGTCCAAAGGGACTTGGATGTCCTTTTACATGACTCACTAAAGGTTGGCACGCACTAAAAAGTACAACAAGGGACTAGGAAGGCAAATAGTATGCTGGCCAACATTGCAAGGGGAATTGAGTACAACAATAAAGATATCTTGAAGAAATTGTATAGAGACTTAATGTGACCGCACCTGGAGTATTATTACAGTTTTGGTCACCTGATCTAAGAAAAGATATACTTGCTGTAGAGAGAATGCAATAGAGGTTCACCAGACTAATCCCTGGGATGACGGAACTGTTTTATGAAGAGTGTTTGAGGAAACTGGGCCTGTATTCTCTCGGGTTTTGATGAGAGCGAGGTAATTTCATTGAAATATATAATATTCTTATGGGGCTTGACCCAGTAGATATAGATAGAATGATTCACCTGGCTGGTAAGTCCAATCTTTGAAATTCTTTACCTCAGAGTGCTGTGGAAGCTCATCATTCAGCATGCTCAAGATAGGAATTGATAGATTTCTGGATACTAATAAATGTATATGGGGTAGTGCAGGAAAGTGCTGTTGAGTTTGATCAGCCATGACCTAATTGAGAGATGCAGCAGGTTCAACAGGCCGAATGGCCTACTCCTGCTTCTATGTTCCCATGTCTTGTGATGAATATAGGGCGGGATCTACCGGTTGTCTTGCGCTCGAAAAGCAGTGCAGCATGGCGCAATGCAACCAGTAGATGCCGGGAGATCCTATTTCCGGGATCTACCACTTACCACGCCTCATGTGATCTAACGCGATCTTGCGAGATGTCACAATGTGAATCCTGCCCATTGTGGGCATGATCACTTTCTGCGTATTTGCACATTAGAGTGAGGTAGCTAGTCTCACTCTAATATGTGTTCCTGGGATCTAACCAAGGCGTGCGTTCTAACTCCCTCGCCCTGGAGACCTTGGGCGAGTGCCATACAGTGCTGGTCTTCACAAATGGGCACCAAATGGATCTGCACTCATGGAGGTCTTTCAGGTGATTGATGGAACCCAGGTGCATTCCCCCATGGAAGGGTGGTACCCTGGCACTGCTGGTGCCATCTGGGCACCCTGGCACTGCCAGCCTGTCACCCTAGCAGTGGCAGCCTGGCACCTTGGAAGTGCCACCTGGATTTTAGCATGGCACTGCCAAAATGCCCAGAAGGCCCAGGCAGGGGCACTGCCAGGGTGCCAGGCTGGCACTGCCAATGTGCCAAGATGGCATTTTTTGCACAGTGGTAATTGTGCTGGGATGTGCCCTGTGTGGATGCGGGTTGGGGTTCCAGAGACCTCCTTATTATGGGTTGGGGCTTGGGGGGTGTATGGGGGTCACATTGGGGACTTGAGAGATCGGGACGCCATTCCGATATCTCGTTGCACTGAAGAGTCCGGGCGAGCGGAGCTCCTCAGCACAGAAAACGGTACTAAATGTGACCCCGTAAGGGCATTCCCCGCTGAAGCCCCGATCTACCTGAATGGGAGTTAGATAGCGGGATGTTTCTCAGCACTCCGAGCACCGGGAAACACCCGGCTAATCTTGCGCTATGGGACTCTATCCCCATTCAGGTAGATTGCGACCAAGAAATTGTTTTTTATATTGCATTTTATATCTGTTACATTCAGGGTTTTAAGAACCTAGGTTAAGGTATCCAGACTGTGTGCCTGATGGTGTAAAATTAAGAAGCCTTAAAAGGTGAAGCCGTGATTTATTTTAACCATTTACTTGTTTACATATAGAAATTTTTGTGATTGCTAGTGATTCCCTGGAAAGTAGATAATTTATGAGTGGTTGCATTTAGTCCTAGCAGCATGGTAGCACATTGGGTAGCACTGTTGCTTCACAGCTCCAGGGTCCCAGGTTTGATTCCCAGCTTGGGCCACTGCCTGTGTGGAGTCTGCACATTCCCCTCGTGTCTGCGTGGGTTTCCTCCGGGTGCTCTGGTTTCCTCCCACAAGTCCCAAAAGACGTGCTGTTAGGTAATTTGGACATTCTGAATTCACCCTCTGTGTACCTGAACCAGCACTGGAATGTGGCGACTAGAGGCTTTTCACAGTAACTTCATTACAGTGTTAATGTAAACCTACTTGTGACAATAAAGATTATAAAAAAACAATAAAAATAAAAGAAGAAGCTCAGCAGGTCATGTGCCATATTAGTGGGATACAGATGATGTAATTGATGGGAGGAGCCAGGTCTGTCTGTAGTTTCTCAGTGTGCCAGAAGATTTGAGTCTGACAAGACAAGAATTTTAAGTTGAACAGCAGTTTTGCCAACTGCTGCTAGGTTAAGCAGAGGTGTACTAGTTCTTGTCATGAAAATGTCCCTCTCTCCAAATGTCTCTACACAACTAAGCAAGTAATCTGTTTGTTAACTTTATTTATAAGTGGCATTTGAACTGTATTAGTTTGCTTAATTGGAGTTAGTAGTGGTATCCTGACAAATGTTGGGATCTGGTCGAATGTTCTAACAAATGTTGGGATCTGATCCAATGTTCTAACAAATGTTGGGATCTGGTCCAATGTTCTAACAAATGTTGGGATCTGGTCCAACGTTCCAACAAATGTTGGGGTTTGGTCCAGTGCCCTAACAAATGTTGGGGTTTGGTCCGATAGCCTAACAAATGTTGGGGTTTGGTCCAGTAACCTAACAGTCTCGCTGCATGGCCAGCCCCCCAGCCATCACTGATTGAATACCAGCAGTGACTGGACGAGACCCTTACAATAGGACCCCAATTGGTGTCCGGGAAGGAAGACTGAAGGCTACCTGGAGACCTTTCTGCCTCAGACTTAATGGGGGGAGGGGGGAGGCATAGAGGCAGCAGGATCCCAACTTACACCCTCCGCCCCATCTAACAGTTCCTGCATTTATTTACCGAGATATGGGGCATGATCTAGTAGAAACGTTGTTAAGTGTCATTTGCGCTGGATTTTGATGGGAGTTTCTGCCCGACTCAGTCAGCGAGTCCCCTCCACTATCTGATCACACTTAATCACTTTTTTGGACACTGGGGTGTTTCTCCCCGGTGAAGCCCACACTTAGAATTATTTTCATCCCTGGGGAGCTCAACTCAACCCGGCTCCTCAGAGATCGGACTACCATTTTGAAAGGGTGCCCAGAACTCTTAAGTGGGCTTGTGGGTCCCCCACACCCCCACCCAAGGGTAATGTCACCCCCCAACACATGGGCATTACCTCACACTCCCCCAAGTGATGACACTCCACTATGGGGTCGCTGAGGACTTCTATTTCAGGCCTTCCCACACCCCTTTTCAGCCCCCAACCCCTCCAGAACGCCCATCCTTCACCCCCAATCTTCCAGAGACCTCATCATACCTGCCCTGTGCCCCCCTCCACTCTTCATTCCCCCCTCCACCCTCCTTTCATGGGCATGCGCCCCCTCAGACCCTGACCCTTGGCAGTGCCACCGTGGCACCCAGGCACCTTGTTGGCTGTGCTCCTGCTGGCTTTACAGTGCCACCTCGGCATCATGGCAGTGCCAAGGCACCAGCCTGGAAGTGCCAAGGTGCCCAGTTTCAAGGGAGGGGGCAGGGGGCCACACTGCTCTGTCCCTGACCACCCTGAGGTCTCCGCTGGGGAACACAGAAAACACACAGTATTAGACAGTCCGACTCATGTAGCCCATGGGGTGGGCAGCTTCCTTCCCATCCTGGGGTACAGGGTTGCCTGCCTGTCCTCCCGGCATCTAGCAGTTTCCAGTTCCGTGTTGGTAAATCTCGGGGCCGCGCGTCTTGCTGCCAACTTGTTGGCTGGGATGAGTGTGTGGGGAGTGAAGTGTGTATATGCAGCTGCAGCTTGTCAGCCTCCTGAGTGCCAATCCTGGAACTGGCGAATCCCGCACTACTTCTCATTGGAATCGATTGTGTTCCACATGGTGCTGGTGTGAGCCCCTCAACGGTCATTGAATCGGTCCGGGTGCGGTGCCGGTTTTGCTGTCACAGAAAGCCACAAATCCAACCCTGGAGTCAACACTTGGTCTCAGGAACGGAGGAGAATCTGGCCGTGCATGTTCAACATGTACTGCACTGGGGTATAAGCCTAGGATTTTGCACTCAAGTCTCTGGAGTGATATAAACCCCCAACCTTTTGACTCAGAGAAAAAAGTGTTGTCAACAACTGACATTCTGAGCAAAGTGATACCTTTGGCAAAGCCACAGAAGAAAAAAAAGAAAAATACTTCGAAAGAAGTTAGACTTTCATTTATATAGCACTTTCACAATGACCAGACACCTCAAAGCATTTTACAGCCTATGAAGTACTTTTGAAGTAGGGCAGCATGGTAGCACAGAGGTTAGCACAGTTGCTTCACAGTTCCAGGATCCCAGGTTCGATTCCTGGCTTGAGTCACTGTCTGTGCGGAGTTTCCACGTTCTCCCCGTGCCTGCGTGGGTTTCCTCCGGGGGCTCCGGTTTGCTCCAAAGATATGCAGGTTAGGTGGACATGATAAATTGCCCTTGGTGTCCAAAAAAAGGTTATGTGGGGTTACTGGTTATGGGGATAGGGTGGAGGCGTGGGCTTAAGTAGGGTGCTCACTCCAAAGGCCGGTGCAGACTCGATGAGCCGTATGACCTCCTTCTGCACTATAAATGTTATGATTGTATGAAGTGTAGTGATTATTGTGATACAGGAAATGTAGCAGTCAATTTGCAATCAGCAAACTCCCAGATACAACAATGGGATAATAACCAGAAAATTTGTTTTGACAATGCCAACTGAGAGTTCAATATTGGCTCAGATACCTCTCCTACTCTTCTTTAAATTGTGCCATGGAATCGTTTACATTTATCTTAGAGGGCAGTCAGGGCTACAAGTTATTTCATCTGAAAGACAGCACTTGCAACAGCGCAGCACTCCATCACTGGAATGTGAGCCTTGATTTTTATGCTTAAGCCCTGGAATGTTTACTTGAACATGGAGCTTTCTGACTCCGAGACATGTGTGATAGCAGCTAAGCCACAGCTGACAGGTGCTGACTTGCAATTCCATGGAGGTAGGCAGGTGCCCAGCCCAATCTTGTTCGAAGGGGGAGACGCATAGCCTTGAGGCTATAGAAAATGAAATAGAAGATTACAAGGAAAATCCACCATAAACTACTGAATAATGTATATTTCTTTTATGTTTGTAACAGGGACAGTTTTGGAAAGCACCAGTAGAACAAATGATCTGACCAGCAATAAACAGCGACTTCACTTTAATGTTTCCATTGCTAAGAACAGGCTTGTCTCTCCAAAAGTAAAGATTTTGAGAGGGGAACTTAAAATCTACAAACGTTTACAACAGAATGCAAATCTACATCAGAAACAGAGGACTGAAAACCGGCTGCTTGTGAAAATCTACCAGTTGCTCAAGCCAGCAAGTGAAGGGAAAGAATTAAAGCTCCATTTCCTTGGCTCTAAAGTCACTGCATCAAATAATGAGACGGCTGAAATGTTTGACATTCGAAAAACTGTGCAATACTGGATAACCTACCCACAGGAAAATTATGGCCTTGAACTTGAGTTGCTTCCCTGGTTTTCTAGTCACAAACACGATCCTGAAGACAAAGTAACCATTGAAGCAGAACTGGAAATAGAAATGCACAAGGTTTTTAAAGAAGTCCGCACACGTCGTGAAAGCCACACTGAGGACTGCCAGAGAAATCAAATACAGTGTTGTAGGCGGTCATTACATGTATCTTTTGCAGAGATTGGATGGTCAGACTGGATTCGGGCCCCTCTAAGTTACAATGCTTTTTACTGTGATGGCACTTGTCCTCAAAAGTACAAACTTGCCACAATGCATACATTAATCAAATCAAAGATGAATCATCTTTCTAATGGAGCTATTCCTGCACCCTGTTGTGTTCCTGCAGCCTATGAACCACTAACCCTCCTGCATTTTAACAGTAATAGCAAATTAACACTTACAGCATTTGATGACATGGTTGTGTCCAGATGTCATTGCTCTTAATTTTATTAACACATTTCTAATTTAGCTATTTATTGCATAGAGTATTTATTGATATTTATGTGCTTTACCATCTGCAGTAAAAGCATTTTATCCTGATGATAGTTACATACGACCCTCTATTACCCCTCATTATATATAGCCTACATGTCAGATCAAAGTAAAGATGATGCATACGTACTTTTTTATGCTTTCCTTGGTGTATCATTAAACAAGTTCATTATTGAGGATTCACATTTACAGCTTACACACCTTTCAATAAAGAAAGGGAGTCCAAAGGATCAGTTAACTGGAATCAAAGTATATGGCACTGCGTGCCATCTACAAGTGCACTGCTGTAACTTACCTATGGTCCTTTGACAGCATTTTCCAAGCTCACAGCCTTTACCACCAGGAAGGACAAGGGTAGCAGTTGCGTGGGAACTACCACCTGAAAGTTCCCCTCCAAGTCACGTACCATCCAGACATGTAACTATGTCGCTGTTCTTTCAATGTCGCTGGGTCAAATGCTGCAACTCCCATCCTAACAGCACTGCGGGTGTAGCTACACCAGATGGACTGCAGTGATTCAAGAAGGCAGCTCACACCACTTTCTCAAGGGCAATCAGATGTGGGCAACAAATGCTGGCCTAGCCACTGATGCCCACATCCCGTAAGATAATAAATAAAAAAATTCACTGGGTTAGCTACTAAAACTTTGAGAATGAAATGACAAAAGCAAACATGACAAAGCCAGTTCAAAAGTCTGGGGCAAATTTGTTTTGGGGGTATCTCGTGCTCCAACATCTTGTCAGAAACCCATTTATGTGTATAAATGGGGGGCAGGATTCTCTAATCCCGCGGCAGAGTGTCCACGCTGTCGTAAACGCCGTAGTCCTGCGCCATGTTGCGTCGGGGCTGGCGCGTTGAAGGAAGGCACTGCGCATGTACGCATTGGTGCCGATGCCACTGCGCATGCGCGGATCCCGCAGCGCCAGGATCAGCAGCTGGAGCGGTTCACGCCGCTCCAGCTGCTGATCCCGGCGTGAACTGGGCGCCGCGGGATCCGCGCATGCGCAGTGGCATCGGCGCCAATGCTTACATGCGCAGTGCCTTCCTTCAATGCGCCAGCCCCGACGCAACATGGTGCAGGACTACGGGCCGGCGCGGAAGAAACGAGGCCCTCAGCCAGAGAGGCTGGCCCGCCGAGAATCGCGTGATGGCGTCGGGATGTCGTGCCCCGATTCGGTCCCGGGGTGAGAGAATCCCGCCTGGGGTTTCCACTAAAATTCAGCTGATGTTATGGCATTGGAGTGCGAGAAGTCATGTTGAAATTTAACCCCATCTGATGTCTGTAGTGAATTTTCCATGTTTTTGCAAACTATGTGAAAGTCTTTCTTTCTATCCAAAGAATGCTGAGGACAAACGTGTGTTTAAAAAAAAATAGTTGGCGAGATGTGGGCATCTCTGTCAAGGCCAGGATTTATTGCCATCCCCAATCACCCTTGAGAAGATAACGGTGAGCCAGCTGGAACCGCTGCCGTCTTGGTGGTCCCTGTAGGTGCACATATAGTGCTGTTAGGTAGGAAGTTCCAGAATTTTGACTCAATAACGGTGAAGGAACAGAGATATATTTCCAAATCAGGATAGCAGGTGACTTGCAGGGGAACTTCCAGGTGGTGGTGTTTCCATGTATCTGCAGCCTTTGTCCTTTTAGATGGTAGTGGTTGTGGATTTTGAAGGTGCTGTCTAAGGAGACTTTACGAGTTCACTCATTATGTTGAACCTGTTGTATAATGTTCAGGTAATACATGCACTGTCTGATCTGGATATATCAGGTTCAGGATCAAACCCAGGTATACCACCAGACTGAATACATGTGATTCACAAGACTAGAGAGTGTATGCATGGGGAGGGCACTTCGTCTGCAGTATGGGAAGTAATAAACCCGTGAGGAGGCTTAGTCACCTGAAACTACATCCACGTTAACTTTTATTACAGGAATAACTGGGGGAGGAGCTTTTTTGCAATCAAGTAAGGGAGTATTTCTCTCCACATTTTTCTTACGTAAGGCTAAAACAGGCAGCCATGCTCATAACATCAAACAGCCATAAATCACATTACCGGCACAATTCAATGGTTTTGGGTGCGTTTAGCGGGCTGCTTCCTGGCGGCTGCAGTCCCGGGAAAGACTTGTTACTCAATGGCACCTTATTGTTTTGTTTTGCCCCTGGACGTTTCTCTCCACCGAGACCGCAGTTGAGTCATTTCCAGCTGGTGAACCCAGCAGGACAGGCGTCTTACAGATCGGGGCACATTTTGTAAAGCTTCCCCAGTTTCCCCCTCCCCCCCTTTCAGCCCAAGCACCCTGCCATTGGAACCCTGACACTACCCCTGCCAACCTGGCAATGTCACCATGGCACCCTGGCATTGCTCGGGTGACACTTCCAGAGTGCCTAGATGGCACTGCCATAGTACCAGGCTGGTAGTGCCAATGTGCCCAGGTGCAAGAGGGCATGCCAGAGTGCCACCCTGCCCCATCCCTGACCACCCGGGGATCTCTAATGGCCTGGGAGACCTCCCCAGGTGCCATTATGACTGCTCCACATTTGTGGAAACCAGTATCAAACGGCACCCTGGCGGGTTCTGACAAGTGCAGCCGTTAGGTCCTGGGTGCCGGGAGAATCCCACCAATGGATATTTAAATGAGTCATTTATGCTAATCTGAATCAAGCCCTCAATGGGTATAATCGAGATTGCGACATCTTGCGAGATTCCGTCAAATCACTTGAGGCATTTTGAGTGTCGTAAATCTCGCGAGATTCAACGCCACATCCCTTAAACAAGTCGGCTGCGACGAGGCCACTGAATAGTATCTCAAATGTGCCCTTTATATGGTAAGGAGAGAGCAGTACATGTTTTACATGACTTCGAATGGATGTGTACCATTACCCTCAAACCAAGAATGAACCCTGGTTCAATGAAGAGTTCAGGAGGACATGCCAGGAACAGCGGCAGACATACCCAAAAATGAAGTGTTAACCTGATGAGGCTACAACACACGCTGGTAGCATGCCAAGAAGCAGCTTGTGATTGGGCTAAGTGATCCCACAATCAAAGAATCAGATCTAAGCTTGGAGGTCCTACCATATCCAGTGGTGAATGGCATGGACAATTAAATAACTAATGGGAGGTGGAGGCACCACAAACATACCCATCCTCAATGAAGGGGGAGCCAGCACATCAATGGAAAATACAAGTTGATCATTTGCAACCTTCCTCTGCTAGAAGTGCCGAGTGGATGGTCCAATTCAGTCTCTTCTTGAGATCCCCAGCTTTACAGATGCCAATCCTTGTGATGTTCTTGTTGGATGGCCTTATTTATATTAAAAGAAGACATGTAAGTTAAAGCTATAAACAATTTATTAATAACTGTGGGTCAAATATATACAAAACAACAGATGAATAATAGTATGAACATGCACAAACTACTATCTCCCAGATCCCTAGTCAGTCTGAGGTCACCTGACTGTAACATTCACTTATATACTATGACATCCCTAGTGGTCAGTCGGTGAATTATGACACAGCCATGATATCACTACATCCCCTTTCCTTTGAAGGAATAAATTAATACATTATCATCAGTATATTTACATGTGATATCATTAGCCTGTGAGTGAAACAGTATTTTCTTTGGTTAAAATTTTAAAAACTGGTTTAACAAATATATTTTTAAGGGCAGCACAGTGATTAGCACTGCTGCCCACGGCGCTGAGGACCCGGATTTGTTCCCGGCCCTGGGTCACTGTCCGTGTGGAATTTTCACATTCTCCCCGTGTCTGCGTGGGTTTCACCCCCACAACCCAAAGATGTGCAGGTTAGGTGGATTGGCCACGCTAAATTGCACCTGAGCTGGAAAAAAATAATTAGGTACTCTAAATGTATTTAAAATAACCAAATACATATTTTTAGATACAAAAACAACAAGCGTAGTATGTACAAATATTCCAAATCTACAAATTGTGTCGATCAGTTTTCTTCTGACTCGGGTTGATCTTCTCAAAGTTTGACCTTGCTGTCCAGTACTTGTAGATTCAATGTTCTCCATGACATTCTCATGCTCAGGAACTGCTGAACTATGTGACACTGCAGCTTGCGTTGATTCTGACGTAGATTCGTCATCCATCAAGTTGTCGTGAAAGTCTTCCCTGGTTTTCAAGAGTGCACAATTATTTCTTCTTAAAACCAACCCATCCTCTGTGCATTGTAGGAACGAGATGCTACTTCTTCACATACAATGGCTTGTCTCGACCAATTGCCTGAATTTTCTAATCTCACAATGTCATCACTACTCAGAGGTGGTGAAGTTCGAGACACTCTATCATAGAACTGTTTTTGTTTTGCTTTAATGTTTTGCATTTCCTGCAGTACCGCTGCATTCTCCTCTTTTTCCAAGTATGGAAGAGTGGTACACAACCTTCTATTCATGAGCAACGCTGCTGACCATCTACCATGTGACAATGGTAACACTTTGAAATAAATAAATAAATCTATATTAGTGTCACAAGTAGGCTTACATTAACACTGAAATGAAGTTACTGTGAAAATCTCCTAGACGCCACACTCCTCTGCCTATGTATTTGCATTATGTATTTATATATGTCCTATGTTTTTCATGTATGGAATGATATATCTGGACTATACGCAGAACAATAACATACGATGAACCTCTGAGGATCCTGGGATTATATTCATTGGAGTTTAGGAGGTTGAGGGGAGATCTAATAGAAACTTACAAGATAATGAATGGCTTAGATAGGGTGGATGTAGGGAAGTTGTTTCCATTAGCAGGGGAGACTAGGACCCGGGGGCACAGCCTTAGAATAAAAGGGAGTCACTTTAGAACAGAGATGAGGAGAAATTTCTTCAGCCAGAGAGTGGTGGGTCTGTGGAATTCATTGCCACAGAGGACGGTGGAGGCCGGGACGTTGAGTGTCTTTAAGCCAGAAGTTGATAAATTCTTGATTTCTCGAGGAATTAAGGGCTATGGAGAGAGAGCGGGTAAATGGAGTTGAAATCAGCCATGATTGAATGGCGGAGTGGACTCGATGGGCCGAATGGCCTTACTTCTGCTCCTATGTCTTATGGTCTTAATACTTTTCACTGTGCCTCGGTACACGTGAAAATAATAAAATTCAAATCCAAATAAGGGGGATAGAATAAAGGAGTTTTTACAACTATGGACAACAACAATAAAAGAACTGCATAAATGAATATTAGTTCACATGATATCGAAAATCTGAGAAGACAAAGTCCAAAGGGTTTTACCTTCATGGTGGAGTTGAGTCCTGATGCGTTTCTGGTTGGAGACAACACAGAAATCCTTGAAACGAATGACAATGTAGCACAATGGGGTTTCTGACTTAGACTGCTTAGCAGCCGATAATTGGAGACTTTCGGCTGGATTCTTTGACCGCGCCCACCGCACTGCAAGATCACCATGGACAGGCCGGGATCATTGACCTCGGGCGGGAAATTCTGGTCGCCGGGCAGGCGCGGTCGAAGAATCCCACCCTTTGAAAATGAAACAGTCATCAAGAAATTGAGAGGTGATGGCCATCTGCTTGGTCAGCCAGGAGATCTGCAGGAGATTTTTTCCAGTTGGTGTTAAATCAGCAGACATTTCATGTTTTATTGACATAACACCATTCAGGTTATAGCAGCCCACTTGATTGACACCCCATCCATCACGTTAAACACTCACTCCCTCTACCAATGATGTACAGTGACAGCAATAGGAACCATCTAGAAAATACACTGCAGGGACTCAGCAAGGCTTCTTTGACAGAACCTTCCAAACCTGCAACCATATCACCTAGAAGGGCAAGGACACAGGAGGCGCTGGAACACCATCCTGACTTGGAACATTGTTCAGAGTCGCTGGGCCAAAATCCTGGAACCCCCTCCCGAACAGTATAATGGGTGCACCTACACCACATGGACTGCAAAGGTTCAAGAAGGCAGCCCACCCACCACCACCTTCTCAATGGCAATTAGGGTTGGGAAATAAATGTTGGCATATACAGTGACACCCACGTGCTGTGAACAAATAGAAAAAAATCAGCAACCCCTACAGGGGTCACTGTTGGTCCCTGAAACAAGCCAAGGAAATACTTTAGCTAACAGTTGGACAACATTTACAGCTATGACAATCACCTGACAAGGCAATGATATCTCTGCCAGGCTCAGGAAATCTACCACTGACAACCAAACTCTCAAATAGAGCTTTCAGGAGGCTCACATTTTGTAGGCACCTGAGTTTCCCAACCTATGCTGGGCCCGCCTGTGATACTTCACCACTTCTGGGGTCGTTCGCCCCAATTTATAATTTATCCTGCCACCACCCACTCCATGGCAGCCATTTTAAAGGTGAGGTTTGGAGAGCCAGAAATCTCCCGACTCTGCGCATCCGACTTATGGATGAAAATCCAGGCCTTAAGTGTCAGAAGGTTACTGCTAAAGCATGCAAGACCCTAGGCTATATTGCCTGGTCAATTCATTACAACCCAGATCTACAAAATGGGGATATTTAAGGCTCAAATGCAATCTTACTTCTCCCGCCTACTGAAGGATATTGTAGACTAGAAGACGCAGTGAAGAACATCAAACCTGGGTCGTCATTCTCCGACCCCCCGCCGGGTCGGAGAATGGCCGTTGGCCGCCGTGAATCCCGCCCCCGCCCCCGCCGAAGTCTCCGGTACCGGAGATTGGGCGGGGGCGGGAATCGGGCCGCGCCGGTTGGCGGGACCCCCCGCTGGATTCTCCGGCCCGGATGAGCCGAAGTCCCGCCCAGAAATTGCCTGTCCCGCCGACGTAAATCAAACCTGGTATTTACCGGCGGGACCAGGCGGCGTGGGCGGGCTCCGGGGTCCTGGGGGGGGGGGCGCGGGGCGATCTGACCCCGGGGGGTGCCCCCACGGTGGCCTGGCCCGCGATAGGGGCCCACCGATCCGCGGGCGGGCCTGTGCCATGGGGGCACTCTTTCCCTTCCGCCTCCGCTACGGCCTCCACCATGGCGGAGGCGGAAGAGACTTTCCCCACTGCGCATGCGCGGGAAACTGACAGCGGCCGCTGACGCTCCCGCGCCGGGAAACTGACAGCGGCCGCTGACGCTCCCGCGCATGCGCCGCATTTCCGCGCCAGCTGGCGGGGCAACAAACGCCATTTCCTCCAGCTGGCGGGGCGGAAATCCCTCCGGCGTCGGCCTAGCCCCTCAATGTTGGGGCTAGGCCGCCAAAGATGCGGAGACTTCCGCACCTTTGGGCCGGCGCGATGCCCGTCTGATTGGCGCCGTCTTTGGCGCCAGTCGGCGGACATCCCGCCGTTGGGGGAGAATTTTGCCCCTGGTCCCCAACCTGAGATCATTGAGCTAACAAAATAGGTTGAGCTTTGACTTGCTGAAAGAATGGAGACTTAGAAATCTGCTCCAATTATTTAACCTTCCTTGGTAAGTAACTAACTTTTTTGAGTTTAATGACTCAATAGCAGGCTGAAGAATATCATGCAATTGAGTTAAACTTTTGTACTCTTAGATTGCACAAGAAAAACTTTAATCCTAACGCTTACATTTCTATCTGTAAAAAGATAAACTCATGTTGAATGTACAGCATTTACCAACAACTTTCTCATACCATGGCTACAGAACGACCGTTTACCCTCAAATGGTGTTTTCAATCTAACCAAAAGTCCCGTGGCACTTTAGAGGAATAATGGTAGACACCAGAGTGAAAGTGGAAAGTAAGCTGAGGGAAATAATAATAATATAATCATTATTAGTGTCACAAGTAGGCTTACATTAACAGTGCAATGAAGTTACTGTGAAAAGCCCCTAGTCGCCACATTCCAGCGCCTGTTCGGGTACACTCAGGGAGAATTCAGAATGCACAATTCACCAAACAAGCAAGTCTTTCAGGACTTGTGGGAGGAAACCGAAGGGCCCGGAGGAAACCCACGCAGACATGGAGAGAACCTGCAGACTCCGCACAGACAGCGACCCAAGCCGGGATTCGAACCTGGGACCCCGGTGTTGTGAAACAACAGTGCTAACCACTGTGCTGCCCGAGGGCAGAGAAATGGAATGTTGAATATTATATAATTGGCGCTTCCATGCTATTAATGGTTACAACTTTTCCATGGAGGTAATTAAAATATTGGCAATGTTAAAATTAACTATCAAAACTGTCTGCTCAGATCTTGTAAAGTTTAAGGCAACAATCGTGTAATTCTGCGGTACAGATTTGTCACAGTTAGCCTCTTAATGATTATTCCTTGCTTGACACCCTTTGTGGGTTCATGACTAAAAGCCCACAGAGGCTACAGACAGGCTAGGGGTAACATTCCAAATGAATGCATTGTTGCCTGTAAGGTGCAGGAAACAGTACAACAATTGAAACAACTGGAACTAAATCTTTTTCATAATTTGGGACATTTTTAGAAAGTTTATAGTACAGAAAGAGGCCACTTAGTCCATCCTCTCTGTGCCAGTATGTGATTAATTTATGTTTTAATTTGTTTTGCTGTAAAATCACTGAAACTATATTTATTTATGTACCAAATGTATCATGGCCTGAAAAATGCTGCACAATAAATTAATATCTACTTTACATTTCTATTCACGGATAAGTTTATCAATGATGTAATGTAAAAAGTCACTGTAATGTACTGTACAACACTTAATTGTCATTAACATTTGCGCCAAAGTATAATTACATTACATTTAGTAATGTATTGTGTTATTGTAATATGGTGCACAATAGTTTATTGTAGAAGATCGAGTGGCAAAGTGGGTTGAAACATTGTCCCTTTCACCTCTGGAAATTAGTTCAATTCCATCCCAGACTGAGAGGTTGCAAGTACACTCTCTTCAGCTGTTTTAACAAAGGGTTCTAAGAGAAAAGGATTTGCTGGATACTCAACCCAGCTACAAATGGATGTGTAGCTGTCTATATGGGGCAAAATGTCAGAGTAGAACGAAAAACAATTTTGTGAAATAGTTTGAAAAATTATTAGCATTTGAAGAAAAAGTAGATTACAAACTGGCTGAGAAAGAATTGAAATTTAACTTCTGGAAAAACATATCAATTCCAAATAACCCACAACTGTTTATTAATCCAGTCATGTAGGAACGCTGGATAGAAGGTGTGAGCACAGGGCATAAGGCAGACAAGGAAAGCTCAAGTCCTGGGATCCAGTGGAGCTAAGAAACTCATTAAAATGCTACACCATGTTATTCCAAATGCCTGGAAAGTGGGCGAGCAGAGCAAAATCAACCAATTTAGTAGGTGGGTGTTGGTGGGGTGGGGGTGGGGGCTGTTGATGTAATGGGTTGTGGGGGAGGGGATGCAAAATATCCCTTCACAAACTTTTGTTAAAGTGTTTGAGGAACATGCTAAAGCAAATTCTGATAGTTAAGTAATTATGTAGAATGTGATTCTTTGGCTCGATCTAACTGAATTGCAACAGAACATAGAACATAGAAAATTACAGCGCAGTACAGGCCCTTCGGCCCTCGATGTTGCGCCGACCTGTGAAACCACTCTAAAGCCCATCTACACTGTTCCCTTATCATCCATGGGCGAAATTCTCCTACCCGCCCCGCCACATTTCTGCCCCGACCGGCCGGCGGGAGTCTCCGTAACACCGGCCGGTCAATGGGGTTTCCCATTGTGGGGCAGCCCCACGCCGTTGGGAAACCCCCGGGCGCCGGCAAAACGGAGACTCCCGCCGGCGGAGAATGACGCCCCATATGTCTATCCAATGACCATTTGAATGCCCTTAGTGTTGGCGAGTCCACTACTGTTGCACGCAGGGCATGCCACGCCCTTACTACTCTCTGAGTAAAGAACCTACCTCTGACATCTGTCCTATATCTATCTCCCTTCATTTAAAGCTATGTCCCCTCGTGCTAGACATCACCATCCGATGAAAAAGGCTCTCACTGTCCACCCTATCCAATCCTCTGATCATCTTGTATGCCTCAATTAAGTCACCTCTTAACCTTCTTCTCTCTAACGAAAACAGACTCAAGTCCCTCAGCCTTTCCTCATAAGATCTTCCCTCCATAGCAGGCAACATTCTGGTAAATCACCTCTGCAGCCTTCCAATGCTTCCACATCCTTCCTATAATGCGGCGACCAGAATTGCACGCAATTCTCCAAATGCGGCCGCACCAGAGTTTTGTACAGCTGCAACATGACATCATGGCTCCGAAACTCAATCCCTCTACCAATAAAAGTTAACACACCATACGCCTTCTTAACAACCCTCTCAACCTGGGTGGCAACTTTCAGGGATCTATGTACATGGACACCGAGATCTCTCTGCTCATCCACACTGCCAAGAATCTTACCATTATCCCAGTACTCTGTCTTCCTGTTATTCCTTCCAAAATGAATCACCTCACACTTTTCTGCATTAAACTCCATTTGCCACCTCTCAGCCCAGCGTTGCAGCTTATCTATGTCCCTCTGTAACTTGTAACATCCTTCCGCACTGTCCACAACTCCACCGACTTTAGTATCATCTGCAAATTTACTCACCCATCCTTCTAAGCCCTCCTCCAGGTCATTTATAAAAATGACAAACAGCAGTGGCTCCAAAACAGATCCTTGTGGTACACCACTAGTAACTGGACTCCAATCTGAACATTTCCCATCAACCACCACCCTTTGTCTTCTTCCAGTAAGCCAATTTCTGATCCAAACTGCTAAATCACCCTGAATCCCATGCCTCTGTATTTTCTGCAGTAGCCTACCATGGGGAACATTATCAAACGCTTTACTGAAATCCATATACACCACATCAACTGCTTGACCCTCACCCACCTGTTTGGTCACCTTCTCAAAGAACTCAATAAGGTTTGTGAGGCACGACCTACCCTTCAAAAAACCGTGTTGACTATCTCTAATCAAATTATTCCTTTCCAGATGATTATATATCCTATCTCTTATAACCTTTCCAAGATTTTGACCACAACAGAAGTAAGGCTCACTGGTCTATAGTTACCGGGGTTGTCTCTACTTCCCTTCTTGAACGAGGGGACAACATTTGCTATCCTCCAGTCTTCTGGCACTATTCCTGTAGACAAAGATGACTTAAAGATCAAAGCCAGAGGCTCAGCACTCTCCTCCCTAGCTTCCCAGAGAATCCTAGGATAAATCCCATCCGGCCCAGGGGACTTATCTATTTTCATTGCTAACACCTCCTCCTTATGAACCTCAAGCCCTTCTAGTCTAGTAGCCTGAATCTCAGTATTCTCCTCGACAACACTATCTTTTTCCTGTATGAATACTGACGAAAAATATTCATTTAGCACCTCTCCTATCTCCTCGGACTCCACGCACAACTTCCCGCTACTGTCCTTGACTGGCTCTACTCTTACCCTAGTCATTCTTTTCTTCCTGACATATCTATAGAAAGCTTTAGGGTAATCCTTGACCCTACCTGGCCAAAGACTTCTCATGTCCTCTCCTGGCTCTTCTTAGCTCTCTCCTTCGGTCCTTTCTAGCTAACTTGTAACTCTTAAGTGCCCTAACTGAACCTTCATGTCTCATCTTTACATAAGCCTCCTTCTTCCGCTTGACAAGTGTTTTGACTGCTTTAGTAAACCACGGTTCCCTTGCTCGACCACTTCCTCCCTGCCTGACAGGTACATACTTATCAAGGACACACAGTAGCTGTTCTTTGAACAAGCTCCACATTTCCATTGTGCCCATCCCTTGCAGTTTTCCTCTCCATCCGATGCATCCTAAGTCTTGCCTTATCGCATCATAATTGCCTTTCCCCCAGATATAACTCTTGCCCTGCGGTATATACCTATCCCTTTCCATCACTAAAGTAAACGTAATAGAATTGTGGTCACTATCACCAAAGTGCTCACCTACCTCCAAATCTAACACCTGTCCTGGTTCATTACCAAATCCCAAATGGCCTCGCCTCTCATTGGCCTATCTACATACTGTGTCAGGAAACCCTCCTGCACACATTGGACAAAAACGGACCCATCTAAAGTACTCGAACTATAGCGTTTCCAGTCAATATTTGGAAAGTTAAAGTCCCCCATAACAACTACCCTGTTGCTTTCGCTCCTATCAAGAAGCATCTTTGCAATCCTTTCCTCTACATCTCTGGAACTTTTCAGAGGCCTATAGAAAACCCCTAACAGGGTGACCTCTCCTTTCCTGTTTCTAACCTCAGCCCATACTGCCTCAGTAGACGGGTCCTCATCAAACGTCCTTTCTGCCACCGTAATACTGTCCTTGACTAACAATGCCACCCCTCCCCCTCTTTTACCACCTTCCCAGAGCTTACTGAAATATATAAACCCCGGCACCTGCAACAACCATTCCTGTCCCTGCTCTATCCATGTCTCCGAAATGGCCACAACATCGAAGTCCCATGTACCAACCCATGCCGCAAGTTCACCCACCTTATTCCGGATGCTCCTGGCATTGAAGAAGACACACTTTAAACCACCTTCCTGCCTGCCGGTACATTCCTGCAACTTTGAAACCTTACTCATGACCTCACTACTCTCAACCTCCTGTATACTGGAACTACAATTCAGGTTCCCAAGCCCCTGCAGAATTAGTTTAAACCCTCCCGAAGAGCATTAGCAAATCCCCCCCCCCGCACCCCCCAGGATATTGGTACCCCTCTGGTCCAGGTGTAGACCATCCTGTTTGTAGAGGTCCCACCGACCCCAGAATGAGCCCCAATTATCCAGAAATCTGAAACCCTCCCTCCTGCACCATCCCTGTAGCCACGTGTTCAATTCCTCTCTCTCCCTATTCCTCATCTCGCTCGCACGTGGCACGGGTAACAACCCAGAGATAATAACTCTGTTTGTCCTAGATCTAAGTTTCCACCCTAGCTCCCTGAATTCCTGCCTTACATTCCTATCCCTTTTCCTACCTATGTCATTGGTACCTATGTGGACCACGACTTGGGGCTGCTCCCCCTCCCCCTTAAGGATCCCAAAAACATGATCTGAGACGCCACAGACCCTGGCACCTGGGAGGCAACACACCAACCGCGGGTCTCTCTTGTTCCCACAGAATCTCCTATCTATCCCCCTAACTATGGAGTCTCCAATGACTAATGCTCTGCTCCTCTCCCCCCTGCCCTTCTGAGCAACAGGGACAGACTCTGTGCCAGAGACCTGTATCCCATGGCTTCCCCCTGTTAAGTCCCCCCCCCAACAGTATCCAAAGCGGTATACGTGTAACTAAGGGGAACGACCACAGGGGATCCCTGTACTGACTGCTTCCTCACAGCCCCTCTCACCGTCACCCATCTATCTTTATTCTTCGGAGTAATTACATCCCTGAAGCTTCTATCTATGACCACCTCTGCCTCCCGAATGATCCGAAGTTCATCTAGCTCCAGCTCCAGTTCCCTAATGCGGTTTCTGAGGAGCTGGAGATGGGTGCACTTCCCACAGATGTAATCAGCAGGGACACTGATGGCGTCCCTCACCTCAAACATTCTGCAGGAGGAACATTGCACTGCCTTCCCTGCCATCCCCTCTAGATAAAACAAGAAAAAGAAAGAAAGAGTTTACCTGTTATTCACTCCCCTTCTCAGCAAGCACTCACTCAGCAACCTCTGCGCCCCGCACGATAACACCTGAGGGAAAATAAAAGAAAAACCAGTTACCAGTCACCAGCCAATCCCTTACCTGCAGGCCGTGACTTCACGGTTCAACTTCTTTCTACTTCTACCTGCCCTCGAGCCTTCCTCTTGACCTTTACAGCAGTTGTTTTTTTTTGGTTAGAGGAGGGGGTAGGGAGGGAAACACTGAAGAAGTGTTTCGGGTTTAAGTGTCACTTGACAACAGCTCCTTCACAAACCACCTTCAAGTTCGAGTGACCGCACCGGACGTATGCAAATTTCCCCCACAACAGCCAATCGGCAGCTCCGCTCTACTGCCGTCTGCTGGATGCTTGTCTTCACTTGAACAGCTAGGGTCTCTTGCACAGGTACACCTTCAAGTTCGAGTGACCGTACCGGATGTATGCAAATTTTCCCACAACTGCCAATCAGCAGCTCTGCTCTTCTGCCCTCTGCGTGTCTTCACATGAACAGCTAGGGTCTCTTGCACAGGTACACCTTCAAGTTAGAGTGACCGCACCGGACGTATGCAAATTATCCTCGCAACAGCCAATCAGCAGCTCCGCTCTACTGCCCTCTGCTGAGTCCCGAATTGAGCGTGTTTAGCCGGGTGTTTCCACGATATGGAACGGGACTTTGTTGCAAGTCAGAGCCTCAGCAGGGAATGCCCCGCCAAGGCCGCATTTTGTCCTGTTTCCTGCACTGAGAAGCTCCGCTCGCCAGAACTCCTCAGTGCAGGAGATCGGGGCACCATTGTTAAATGGCGCCCAATCTCTTGACACCTTTGAAGTAAACTCTGGACCCCCCCCCAATGCCCCAAAGCAGCTATAAGAAGGTCCTTGGGGACTCCCGCTGCACACCACCTCATGTGGACAGGAAACACCTGGGCCTGGCCCCTGGTGTGGACACAATGCCAGCCTGGTACCTTGGCATTGTCACCCTGGCAGTGCCCCTACCAGCCTGGCAGTGCCACCTGGAAACCTTGGCAATGCCAGACTGGCACTGCCAAGGTACACAGGTAGCACCCACAGTGCCAGGGTGTCACCCTGCCCAGAGGCCAAACACCCAGGGGTCTCCGATCTCCTGGGAGACCCCCACCCTCTTATCCACTGGGAGACCCCCCCTCAAGTGCCGTTCAGCCTGGTTCGCATTTGTGGACAACTGAACAATCCTCATTTATGGTCTCAGAGACCAAGTGGTTAGATCCCAATGCCTCGGGTATGATGTGCTGGGTGCTCTGGATCCGTGGAACACATACAGGCCACCAACACTTAAATAGTACAACACTATCTTATCAAGTTAGAAACTGTTGAACATACTTTCACTGTGGGTTAACGCGATGTTAGATTAAACTAAAGACCTATGCCTGTCCTAACCAGTCTATGCACTCAGCGCATGGTGAAGATCTGTGCTGTAAACTGTAAGCTCTGTCCTTCTGAGAGGCTGCATCCCGAATGAGTGGGAACTCTGATGCCCCTGTCTATATAGTGCGTGTGCTCTAACTGGTGATTGGCTGCGGTGTTGTGTGTGTTGATTGGTCTTGCTGTGTGTCCATCAGTGTGTGTGTCTGCACCATGATATACTGGTGTATATTATGACAGGGTAAATCAGGCGTGCTGCATATTAGAGTGAGACTAGCTACTCACTCTAGTATGCAGATTTACCAAAACTCATTCGATCTCGCGAGTGTGCCAAACCAGGTAGACCCTGGAAGAGGCCTCTCCCAGCATCGACCAGCCATGTCACGCCTGCGTTGGAGCTCAGTTTCCCTCTTTCCCTATTGAAGCATATACATTGCTACCATGCATAATACGAAGTCTTACAACACCAGGTTAAAGTCCAACAGGTTTGTTTCGATGTCACTAGCTTTCGGAGCGCTGCTCCTTCCTCAGGTGAGGAAGGAGCAGCGCTCCGAAAGCTAGTGACATCGAAACAAACCTGTTGGACTTTAACCTGGTGTTGTAAGACTTCGTACTGTGCTCACCCCAGTCCAACGCCGGCATCTCCACATCATGGCTACCATGCATAATGACATTGAAATCTATACCAAGTAGGTTACTTGCATATATTACTGGAATAAGACACATTCTCTGTTGACATTAAGTAATTTTGATTTAAGCCTCACTCATCTGCAAGCACACTATCCAGTTTTCTGATCATAAAATTGTGACTGAGCATGAATTATGCAGAGCATACACCTGAAATTGTGATATTTGCTTTTGCATATCATTGTGCGAGTAATGGTTCTGGTTTGATATGCAATGTACTTTACTCACATTTTGTGAATGACCCACCTCACAGTGATTGCAAAGACAGAAGATAGCCTCTTTAGTGCTGAGTTCAAATATTAGAAATTTAGAGAGCGAGTGGCCTTCGTTCTGCAGTGACTCAAGTGCCATCCTAGCGACATGCAATTATAGCTCTATGGAACAGAAATGCCCAAGGACCAAACTAAATTCATCCTTGAAATAAATTAGGTGCAGCACTCAGGCACCTTGACACAATTGAACAATCAAGGCCTTGTCAATCCTGATTTAAGTCTGGGTGGTGGAGTCAAC
Source organism: Scyliorhinus torazame (assembly GCF_047496885.1). Classification (NCBI taxonomy): domain Eukaryota; kingdom Metazoa; phylum Chordata; class Chondrichthyes; order Carcharhiniformes; family Scyliorhinidae; genus Scyliorhinus; species Scyliorhinus torazame. The sequence goes on from NC_092709.1 coordinate 228,053,462, forward strand.
CAATTATGAAAGGGAATGGACAACCCTGCAGTTTTTTGTCATGCCAGAAGGAGCATTCACACAGGTCTTTGTCCAGTCCACAACTAACTGTAGTCTCAGGTTATCCATCTGTTTACATCAGCAGACAGCCCCATCACCCCCACCTGAAGATCAACTCAAAACAGCTGCCATTTCGACATCAGTAACAAGATGCTGTGGGAAGAGATAGATCTTGGAATGACTTTGTGCAGTGTGAAGACTGACGGCTGGGATTTTACCTCACTCTTTTGTTTTCTTCTAGCTGATCAGTTTAATTCTGGAGGAAACTAGCATCCTGCCTTACTCTCAGGATATTTAATGTAAGTTCTATTGACTTAATGCATAGAATAGCATGGAGAAGCTGGAATAGAAGATGAATGACAGCAAAGATCCCAAACAGGAAAGAAAAAAATAAGAAACTAAGAGGGGCAATCTTTTAAAACAAATTACCGTATTTTTTGGTGTACAAGATGATGAGACCTTTTTCTCCAGAAGATTAGGCCTCGTCTTATACGCCGCTGCAAGTTATCTACCATTTCAGTGGATTTTAGATGCTGATGCCTCAGAAATAAATCCAAGGGAACCCTATGCTTCATTCCAAAATGCCTCCAATCAAGTTCCGTCAATCCTCCATGACAGTATTCAAGCTGGAAGTGTGAAATATGCAGAAGAAAATGGAAGGAAAATGGCTGCTCACCGTAAATGTGGAGTTAGCGAGGAAAATGTTCGGGACTGGCGCAGGTGAAGGATGTGTTGCGCACAACCAAGAAGACCAAAAAACAAACTGTGGATCTAAAAATCTAAAGAAGTAAACATGAAAATGAAAAAATGAAAATCGCTTATTGTCACAAGTAGGCTTCAAATAAAGTTACTGTGAAAAGCCCCTAGTCGCCACATTCCAGCGCCTGTTCGGGGAGGCTGTTACGGGAATTGAACCGTGCTGCTGGCCTGCCTTGGTCTGCTTTCAAAGCCAGCAATTTAGCCCTGTGCTAAACAGCCCTACCCTCAGCTCTGAGCGAGAGGCGAACTTCCACTCGGACACAGAGCATGAACAATTCTTCTCAGTTGTAGAGTAAACTGTGTTGAAAGTGTTCATAGTCAGTGACTTATGTGCTAATATACGGTTTACAGTTGCTTTGTGAGCTACAAGTTTATCATTATTAGTGAACCAGATTTTGATTTGCAAAAAAAATGTGTTGTATGATTTTTCATTTTCATTGATAAATGTACCAATAAGGAGATTTGAATTGAACCCATTTTTCTCGCCTGGTCTTGTATAACACGCTGCTTCGACTTATGTGTGAATGAATTTGGAAAAATCGGAAATCTAATTAGTTTGACTTATACAACAGATTGATGTATACACTAAAAAAACACAGTGCTTATGCCCTGAGAACCACCAGAAATGGGCAATATGAAATGCAAAAGATATTTCACCTTCCTGTATACACACAGTCAAAGAGTTGAGTAATCTGTGATGATGTACTTCAAAGAGAAACTCAATTGAGCCTTGTGGAGACCTACAGCTGTTTGAGTGCTCATTGCACAATAAAATTAGAAAATGACCTTGCTACTTGTTAGAGTGGCCTTAATCTTCAAAATACGTATTGTGTAATTATGTGGCAACTTTCAAAGTATACAACTTTTATAGGGCAAGAGAAACATTAATGCCAGGTGCAAGTACTACACAAGCCAAGATTTAAATTTGCACTTTGCCAGTGCAGATGTTCATTAAAGAGCAAAAGAGTGGCCAAAATACACACCTGATGACTGTCACGTACATTTTAAAAACTTGTTTTGAAATTTATAATGTCATGGGATGTGGGTGTCTCTGACAAGGTCAGCATATATCGCCCATCTCAAATTGCCCTTGAACTTATTGACTTGCTAGGCTGTTTCAGAGTCAACTGCACTGTTTTAAAAAAAAGTATATTTATCAGAATTTTACATTTTAGAAACAGACGCAACAAAGTTACAAAATAATACCATACATGAGGACAGTGGGGAAAAGAACGGATCAATATACATGGGCACAAAATTGAACAGGAGAACGGCATCACCGTTGGCTCGGTACTATCATTTGGCGAAACCGAATATTCCCAAGACCCCACCAGAAACCAAAGGAAGAGCAGGATAAAGTCATAAAAACATGAGAGGACGGTTACCCTCACATGTCGCACCACTCACAGCCAGATTGGGTGCACGCCAACCCTCCTGGCTCCAGCAGCACCACAGGCATCAGCAACCCAGCCACCTCTCTCAGATATAATAATCTTTATTATTGTCACAAGTAAGCTTATATTAACACTGCAATGAAGTTACTGTGAAAAGCCCCTAGTCGCCACACTCCGGCTCATGTTCGGGTACTCAGAGGGAGAATTCAGAATGTCCAAATGACCTAACAAACACATCTTTCGAGTTTTGTGGGAGGAAACCGGAGCACCCGAAGGAACCCACGCAGACACGGGGAGAACATGCAGACTCCACACAGACAGTCACCCAAGCCGGGAATCGAACCTAGGACTCTGGCGCTGTGAAGCAACAGTGCTAATCACTGTGCTACAGTGCCACCCTTATCAGACCCAACTGTCCCCATGCAAAATCCAGGAACAGATGCATTATACCCAGCACTGCTAAAAAATCCACAAAAGCCCCAGCTCTAAGTGGAGGTCACATACATATGCCAAAGCACAATCTAAACCCCCATCCAGGCCCAGATCAGAACCAATATCGATCATATAGACAAGAAATGATGAAGAGAGGATTGGCAGCAACAAATCCAAGAAGAATAAGAGAGAAAAGACGAGAGCTACCAGAACTGATCTTCCAGGCAACAAGAGCTCAGGACCCAGCCCAAGTCCTGACCCACCCAGCATCCGCAGAGAAACCATCAATTGAAGGCGAATAGACCACTCGATCGACAAGCAGACAACACATCACCAAGGTGAGCAACATGATACTCCCGAGGCCCAAAACGTGATTGAGGATAACCATTCCGGTCCCAGTCAAAGGGGGGGCCCCACCCGCTGGGGAGAAGGAGGGCTGTCAAGACACCTTCAAAAGGCCCTTCTGGGAGGAAAGGCCAATTCCCCTCCCCTCCTGCACCAGGAAACCCACCCCACCAACCATGTCTGCCCAGGCGAAAAGCCAACACCATCGTAAAATGAACACTCAAAATGGACCCACTCCGAAACGGTCAGAATACTGGAACCCACTGGCCTCAACATGGTCAGAATTAAACTTCACCTCCAAGTAGTTCAGGAAATAGGCAAAATGAGAGATGCAGCAGAGGACTCAGCCTCCAAGGCATCCCAGAAGGAAGAAAGAGCAAGAACTATCAGATCTAATCGTTCAGATAACAAGAAAGCAGCATCCTATCCAAATCCCACACCTCTCAGGCAATTGCCCGACATGCCAATGAGAAGAGCCAACCACAAAGTCCACAAGGGGGTATCTCACCTACCCCAGGGAAAAACAGGATACCTATTAAGTCCAGCGTTCAGCCCACCCAACTCCCCACACACCCGGGGGTGTCAAACCCAGGCGCACCAGACCCCCCCACCCCCCAAAGGCATCCCCAGTGGAAGGCAACCCCTCGATCCCTGGGGACATCAGGATACTGACCACGGCTCAGCCCAGCACCATCCTAAAATAAAAGCACAGGGAATTGTGTTCCCAGGACATCTCACATAACCCCTGGTTCGACTAGCCCCATCCAATCCCATCTAGGGCAAGGCACCACTCACACTCACACAAGGAGAGAAAGGATAACACTCCAGCCCTCACGAGGAAGGAACCTCAATCCGCAGGAAGAAGAACCATCAAGACACTCATCAATTGGGTGTCATCGTTCTCCCCCAACCTACAAGAGCATCCCCGCCCTGTTCCACCAGACCAGACTAAAACCAGGACCAGCACCATGCACACCCAGACGATAGAAGAAGTAAGAGACCCCCAGATGGAGACACCCAAATTAATTTGTAGAAACCACTGCCATATAAATATACCGAAGGCCACCCTCATCCCCCATTCTTAACCACGGATACCAATTCCACTTCAATCTGCTCTAACAACAGGCAAGACACTCTTGGCTGGATTCTCCACCTTGCAATGCTGCAAACGCGAATTGTGATCAGGCAGAGAACCGGGCATCTGGCAAAAATCGAGGTCCGCGACCACCGTTCATTCTGTCTGACGCAGCAGGTATAAGGGATGGATTCATGAAAAAGCAGTGGTTTCTCACCATTTCTGCCTGGACTGCTCTTTGGCTTCTAGGAAAGGGTGACTGATTGGGAGGGGGCTCTGATATGGGGAGGGGGCCTCTAATAGAGGGGCCTCTGATTTGGTGGGCCTCTGATGGGGGGGTGGTCTGATGGGGGTATCTGACCGGCGGCTGGGGTGTGGTGGGCAGGATTTGCAGTGTAAGGAGGAGAGAGGCCCTCCGATGGACTTTTGAGGGCACCTACATTAAATACTTTCCCCCTTAGCCCATTGTGGGGTCCACCGCTCCAGGGCCACACTGGCAATACTTACACCAATCCACGACCGTGTGTATCCCGGCCAAAATGCTGGAGCATCATGGAGGCGTGGGGAATCCAGAGTCCAGCTGATAATAGGATGCAAATGGGTTCAAATGACCAGACGGTCTACAGCCTAGGCCCTGGCCCTGGGGGAACGACTTGACCAGTAAGGCCACCTCCAGCCCCCCATGACGAGCATCAGGAATAGGACAGTACAGGACCCGTGATCGGTAGGCCAAACCGACGACCCCCAGCCTCGAAGACAGGATACAATATGCTCCATCAAATCCGAAATGCCCAGCCTCCAAATTCAGATTATCGAAACATGGCAGATAATTTTCAAACTCACACGGGAACTCTTCTATCACCTCCCGCCGGCAACAGGGCTGGGTGGTGTGACCCTCTCGGAACCCCTCCTTTCCCGAACCCATCAGGATGGATGACAAGCCATGGAGCAGGATCCCAACAGTACGGAGGTGGGCCCCCACCAGGAAAAGCGCTCTCTCAAGTACAAGAACCTCTTTGTGCACCTCAAACTCCTACCTCAGGGCTTGTTGACCAAGGATGGTGTACTCACAGCACGGCCAATCAGGTTGAGTATCAATCGGCAAATCTTTTCAACTTATGCCAATGGCAGGCAGGAAGAGCGGGAGAGATTCCTGGTCACGCATGTGATAAAAAGTAAGTTGGAGATTCTATCATCACTATTCATAGCTCTGAACTACAACATACATGTCAAAGTTCATGTTACCACCACAACTTGGACTCTTTGCGGAGGAGGTGTGTGCTGGTTGGCACAATTGGCTGCACAACTGGTAAAGATCACATTCATGCCAACAGCATTGGGTTTGATTGCTGTTCCAGCTAGGGTGGGTTTGGGACCTGCCTCCTTCCCCCACTGGCAGTAGAGGTTGTGACGCTGTGGATCAGGCCTGCATTTGGGCAGCGAGCTGAAGTTGATGAACTGGCTATACAGACAACAGTGATGTCTATTTTGCAAATCTTTTGTGTTTCAATCTTGGGATAGGATTTTTCAAAACACTTTCATGAAAATGTTGCCCATTTAAACTTCATGCATGATGTGAATGCTGCTTCATGCGAAGACTGTGAGTCACAATCATAAACACAGTGGGGTAAATATTCATCGACATCATCTGGGTGAGAATGAATCATAGAGTCAAAACAGCGCAGAAGGTGGCCATTTGACTCATTGAGTCCATGCTGTTCTTTGTAGAGCAATGTTTTTCAAACTTTTTTTCCCGCGAGCCACTTTTACTAACCGTTCAACCTTCGCGACCCACACCAACCGACCTTCATGACCCACATCAACCGACCTTTGCGACACACCATTTTCGTTTACTTTTAATGTGACAGGTGAGCCTGATTGGTCCTCACAATGTTGGAACATAGAACATAGAACATTACAGCGCAGTACAGGCCCTTTGGCCCTCGATGTTGCGCCAACCTGTGAAACCACTCTAAAGCCCATCTACACTATTCCCTTATCGTCCATATGTCTATCCAATGACCATTTGAATTCCCTTAGTGTTGGCGAGTCCACTACTGTTGCAGGCAGGGCATGCCACACCCTTACTACTCTCTGAATAAAGAACCTACCTCTGACATCTGTCTTATATCTATCTCCCCTCAATTTAAAGCTATGTCCCCTCGTGCTAGACATCACCATCCGAGGAAAAAGGCTCCTACTGTCCATCTTGTATGCCTCAATTAAGTCACCTCTTAACCTTCTTCTCTCTAACGAAAACAGGCTCAGGTCCCTCAGCCTTTCCTCATAAGATCTTCCCTCCATAGCAGGCAACATTCTGGTAAATCTCCTCTGCACCCTTTCCAATGCTTCCACATCCTTCCTATAATGCGGCGACCAGAATTGCACGCAATACTCCAAATGCGGCCGCACCAGAGTTTTGTACAGCTGCAACATGACCTCATGGCTCCGAAACTCAATCCCTCTACCAATAAAAGCTAACACACCGTACGCCTTCTTAACAACCCTCTCAACCTGGGTGACAACTTTCAAGGATCTATGTACATGGACACCGAGATCTCTCTGCTCATCCACACTGCCAAGAATCTTACCATTAGCCCAGTACTCTGTCTTCCTGTTATTCCTTCCAAAATGAATCACCTCACACTTTTAACTGTTATTTGCTTCGTCATTCAATGTAACATTTCTGTTGAGGACTTCAGCTGATGTAAGTTCTCGCTGATCCTTTGAAAAAATCAAGAGGTTTGTCCTCGAACTTGCCATGACTTTGAAGTTGTCAAATGAAGTTCTGAGGGTTTTAAACTTTCATTTACCAGAACACTCCTGCATATAACACACATGGTCTTTGCATCCTGATTTGCATTGGCACAATCAACAAAGCCATAGCTCAAGAAATCATATTTACAATGTTTTGTTGTCAGTTTCAATTTACCTTTGCTTAAAACAATCCATCTTCAGTTCTTCACAGTCCTGTGGCCTTGCTTGCTTACAGCTAGAAAGTGGAGGAATCTTTTCTCCTGACTTCGCACCGAAAGCACAGATGTACAGGGCGCGTGTCGTCAGTGTATGTGCCAGGCATTTGACTTGCTCTCTGCCGCTGTTTCTGGCCAGAAGACTGCATCTTTCTATTTAAAAGCAGGTAGCGGACGGCATTTTCAATTTAAGAGCTGGTCACGGCCATTGGGCGGTTCTCCCACCTCTTCTGCGCTATGCAGTCCGTTAACCTTTATTCTCAATGTATACTTTTGTGTCGTGATTCAATACAACTGAATGACATCTTTGTCCATTTCAGAGGGTAGTTAAGAGTTAACTACGTTGCTGTATGCCTGGATGGCAGTTTCCATCCTCGAAGCACATTAGTGAACTAGAGGTATTTTTACACCAATCTGGTAGTCTTCATTGTCACCATTACTGATTGTAGCTTTTTATTCCAGATTTAGTTAATTAACTGAATTCAAATTCATCAAAACTGGTAGGATTTAAACTCATGCTTCCAGATTACTTGCCCAATAACAAAACCACAATGCTACCGTTCCATTCAGAATGAAAACTGAGCAACTCCTGTCAAAGATGAGTTGACTTTCCATTCTTAACCACTGTCATTTTCTTGTTGGCTATACCTTTAGACCAAATGAGACTCCTGTTAGTCAGGCAGTGGCCTAATTGACAGGTGAATTCAAATGATTGTTGACAACGTGGTTTTAATTAGAAATCAGTGTGTGGAGATGGATATCTGCCTGGTGACCAACCCACCATAGAAACCTCGCAGGAAGGGAGCAGATTAACCAGGAGAGGTCCAGGTGAGTTTTATTTTGATATCTTTGAGAGGATTCCTTGGTGGCCAGACAAGTAGGAATATTACTCCAGGTGCTGGAAGTAATCCTTGGGTCTCTCCAACATGAGATCACCCTCTCCTCCTTCATAACTGTATACACTTGAAAACTCACTTCAAGCCAAGGTCCATTCCCTAAAGTTTCCGTTGCCCTGTGGCTCCTGCTCGCCAACTTTCGTACCAACAGACAAATGAAAAATATTTAAAATGAGGCTGTGTGTGATTAAAATCAGCAGGTGCCACTTCCTTAATGACCTCTTTGGATCCTATTAAAATAGACCCATTGGAGTCAAGATTGCTCCCCAGCAACATTTCCTCAGTTGTGATTAGATTGCCATTATTATTGCAATGACGAAAATGATGTGAGCTAGAAATTGGAGTGCCCTAGTAGTTGGGTACCTTCCAGATGTGCTGGTTCCCTTATAAATCTAAAGAAACTGGTGGCAGGGGGCCATAGAAATTGGTGCTGTTTCCCTCATATGAGCAGTGTTCCATCCAGGTGGTTGTATTGCTCGGGGCAGTACACTGGTTAACTGGAACACTGACAGAGGGCAACAGAAGCATGGAGGGAAGGGGTTTGTGGTAGTAATTGGTCGGCTTCTAGTTTAATTGTAGAGAAGGAGAGAGATTCCTGCTCCTCCTGGCTCCTCATTCAGGTAAGGAATTTCAGAAAACAATTACCCCGTTGATGGCAGCCTCCTAACGTCTGTTTAAGGGCCTCAGGTTAGGTTGCAGGTCAGCCTGATTGACAGGAATTCGGCAGGCCCGGTACTGTACTCATGCACTCCAATTTCGCCAAGGGGTCCCAAAACAGGTATTAGGCCCAGCAGTGTAAGAGGTGATTTTTTTTTCCCCCCTCATTTGTAGCAGTCTTTAAGGATGGTCGGTTTGGCTGCTGTGTGTTTGTGGCAAATGCCCAATTTGGAAAGGGAATGAATCTCACACCTTTTTCAGGCAGGCTCCACTCTTCATTATAACATGCCAAGCACATCTAGCGCAGGCTGAGACAGAGCATTCCACTCACTTCAATGCATAGTTTCATCCGAGGAATGAACATCCATGTAGTGATCTGTGTATATACAAGGGGTCAATGTAGATGCAATACAACTGAGCAAGCACGAGAGGGAGCACGGGAGAGGTATAAATAGAGACAGACAGGAAGTTAGAGGGCACTTCACAGGAATGGCAGCTGGGAGCAGGACACAGACAGGCAGCACAGATGTGGGCAGCATGGTAGCATAGTGGTTAGCACAATTTCTTCACAGCTCCAGGGTCCCAGGTTCAATTCCCGGCTTGGGTCACTGTCTGTGCGGAGTCTGCACATTCTCCCCATGTGTGCATGGGTTTTTTTCCGGGTGCTCTGGTTTCCTCCTACAGTCCAAAGATGTGCAGATTAGGTGGATTGGCCATGCTAAATTGCCCTTAGTGTCCAAAGTTGCCCTTGGTATTGGGTGGGGTTACTGGGTTATGGGGATAGGGTGGAGGTGTGGGCTTGGGTAGGGTGCTCTTTCAAAGAGCCGGTGCAGACTCGATGGGCCGAATGGCCTCCTTCTGCACTGTAAATTCTATGATTCTATGTAACATAGTTTAAGCGCTGGAGAGAGAACAAACATAAAATAAAGCATCTACTTCAACTGTAAGACTGTGAGCTTTATTCAGACACAAGGAACAACACATGGTACCAGGAGACTTCAGAACGCTTACTATAACATTACACAAGCTGCAGACATAGAAAGACCAAATTGGCAAGGAAAACTCCGACTGACATTCAACGTGGGAAAACTTTGCTAATTCGATGATATTTGTTGGAACCCCACCACAGCTGAACACAACCGGTAATTTAAGTAATGACTGGGAAAGATTTAAACAAATGTTTGATATGTATATCATAGCTAATGATTTAGAATCATCCTCAGAAGAAATGAAAATAGCACTGCTCATTGCAGGATATGAAGCTAGAGAAATATATAATTGCTTTAATTACTTGAAAGGTGAAAACAGCACCAAATTTGAAGTAATACTGAAAAAATTTGAAGAGTACTGTATGGAATTTGAAGAGCACTGTATGGTCAGAGACCAAATTGCACACGGAATGAGTGATGAAACCTCAAACAATCACTACCAGAACAGAAAGGGTTCCATCCAGAAATCGCGAGTGAAAAGTCCAGATCGAAAGGAAAAAGTAACTTTAACTTTTTACAAAGAAAAACGCTGAAATCCACTATAAAATGGCGCCTGAGCACATTTTACAGTCTCCGGGGAACAAAAGACGAAAATCTGCATCTGTGCAGGAAACAGAAGCTGCGCATGCGGAGTTAAAATCAGCTGTTATGCATTCTGCGCATGCGCAAGTCGCGCATGCGCAGTTAGAAAAAAAAGTTTTGGTTGCGGATCGTTCTGCGCATACACAAGCTGGCATGCCCAGTTGAAAGAAAAGATCGCACCATTTGAAGATGGTTCTGCACAAGCCGCGCATGCGCAATCGATTCCTACGCATGACGTCAGGAGCATCATGACATCAGAGGACCCGGACCACGCCCACTTCAAAGGGAAATGCCTGAAAATTGAAAACAAGACACTTCAAGCTGTAAAACCCAATTTTCTTACCTCAAAACACAGAACAATGCCTGAACATATACCAGCAGTTGAAAATAACTTTCACAACACCCTGGAACAAGCAGTCTGTACCACCCAAAGTGAAGAGAACGATAACAACTCTGAAACAAAAAGAAATGATTTGTCTATCGAACAATACTACTCAGACATGGCTGAGTTGGCTGAGTTATTCGGATATGCTAATCAAAGCATCAGCAACATGGTTGCAAAGTTCAACACGACTCTACTCAGGGTAGATGAATCCAATATCATGATGCCATGGCAGATTGTCGATACATTGGATGACAGCAATACCCAAGAAGAAGACAATGCCACACAGAGAGCACAGTTCGACTCTACAGCGAGAACACTGCACGACTCTACAGAGAGAGCAATGACAGACTCAATAGAGAGAGCGATGAAGGACTCCACAGAGAGAGCGATGGAGGACTCTACAGAGAAAGCGATGAAATACTCCACAGAAAGAGCGATGAAGGACTCCACAGAGAGAGCAGTGCAAGACTCCAGAGAGAGAGCGATGAAAGACTCCACAGGAAGAGCGATGAAAGACTCCACAGAGAGAGCGGCGCAAGCCTCCACAGCCAGCTCATTGACAGACTCCAAAATGGAAGCAAGCAAACACTCCATAGCAAACGCCATGCATGAACAAGACTATGAAGGTCTACCCACCGCATCTGAGCAACCAGAAGCAGACTATGAAAGTCTACCAAGCTCACATAATCAACAAGAAGACAATGTAAGGCTACCTACTGTATGTGAAAACAGTGACAATGTGATCACAATCGACATACAGGATGTGCAGGATCACAGCGAGACTGACAGAACTCAGCTCGTCTGTACAGAAGCACAGAGTAGAGCTACTCATGAGTCCAGAGAGACCACGTCAATTGAAATCTTGAAGATTGTGACTCCAGAAGAGGAGCACCAAGACCCACAAGAAAATGAAATTGTGAAGATTTTGACTCCAGAAGACGAGCACCAAGAAAGCCAAGAAGAGGAATCAAATCCACCACAAATGACTCCAGAAGAGGAGCACCAAGGAAGCAAAGAAGAAGAATCAAATCCACCACAAATGATTGATGTCACCAACATCAATGCAACATCAGATCATTCTCACCATTCTCTAGAAGAAACGCTCAATGTAACAGATACCACAAAGGACACTCACACCAATAACTGTGACAATTACTCAAATTATCCACATGGAACACTCATTGAGCGCAACAAGAACAACAAAAACCGCAAGAAGCACAGCAGAAACAAGAACAACAGCAACAACAAAAACAACATACAGCGCAACAAGAACAACAAAAACCACAAGAAGCACTGCAGAAACAAGAACAGCAACAACAAAAACAACAAGCACAACAACAAAAACTACAAAAACAACGACAAACACAACAAGAAGCATAACAAAGACAACAAGCATGACAAAAACAACGACGAAAACAACAAAAACAGAAACAACAAGCACGACAAAAAAACAACAAGCACAACAATGAAAACAACAGAAACAGAAGCAACAAGCACAACAAAACCAACAACAGGAACGACAGCAACAAGAACGACAACGAAAACAACAAAGACAGAAATGACAGAAACGCCAACAATGAAACAACGACCTGTACAACATGGTACAACTTTGCTCATGAAGGACAATGCCACAGCACACTGCAAAACAATGACAAGACTACAAACATGCCATGGCATGACAAAGGATCTCACGGATTCACATCTGCACCAGAACAAGCAAGCACACCAGCTTTCAAGGCAGATGACACACTAAATCGATACGACAAGCACAGAAAAAAAAAGTCCACGTCAGTCAACATCAGTGGTTCGACCATTCAAACACCTCAGGATGACTTGTTCGTTACTTAACACACATGAACACTGACAACATTGACAAAGGAGTTGCAATATCAAATCACCATGTCAACAACAAAAGAAAAAAAGAAAAAAAACTCACCGAACAAATTCATAAAGTTTGGACTCAGAAATGTTTTTATTCAGGTTGGACTCATAAATAGCAATTGACTTTGCATAATAACCAATATCATCACCAGTTGTACAGATATACATATCATAAGTAAGCTAACTGTTTTGTACAATTTTCTTTACCACTGTACAGAAAATATGTAAAAGAAAAAAGGGGGATGTAGTGATCTGTATATATACAAGGGGTCAATGTAGATGCAAAACAACTAAGCAAGCACTAGAGGGAGCACAGGAGAGGTTAAATAGAGACAGACAGGATGTTAGAGGGCACTTCACAGGAAAGGCACCTGGGAGCAGGACACAGACAGGCAGCACAGATGTAACATAGTTTAAGCGCTGGAGTGAGAACGAACTCAAAATAAAGCATCTACTTCAACTGTAAGACTGCGAGCTTTATTCAGACACATGGAACAACACAATCCATAATAAACTATTTTACGCTGAATTGAAATTTATTCTCTTCCGATTGCTGCTAATCACTGTTCATTTGTTTTTTTTCCAAGTACAGAGATGTGTTTCAGCATTATAAGAGGACATTGGTTAGATGGGTTATCCTGCTAAGTGTGCCCTTCTGGGGCACTATAAATTTTTATATGCACATTCTTAAAAACAATCAATGAGATAAGAACATAAGAAATAGGAACAGAAGTAAGTAATTTGGCCCCTCAAACCTTCTCTGCCATTAAATGCAATCATAGCCGATCTGATTGTGGCCTTTCTCCACTTTCCTGAATTCCCTGTAATAACTCTTGACTCCCTTCCCGATCAAAATATAGGAAAGCATACTTGTCAATGATACCACCGAGAAGCCCAACTCTTTTGACAGCATCTCCCAAACTTGCAACCTCTACTATATAGGACACCACCTGCAAGTTCCCCTCCAAACCACTCATCATCCTGACTTATAATAATAATCTTTATTGTCACAAGTAGGCTTACATTAACACTGCAATGAAGTTACTGTGAAAAGCTCCTAGTCACCACATTCCGGCGCCTGTTTGGGTACGCAGGGGGAGAATCCGGGACTTGTGGGAGGAAACTGGAACACCCAGAGGAAACCCACGCAGGCACGGGTAGAATGTGCAGACTCCGCACAGTGACCCAAGCCGGGAATCGAACCTGGGACCCTGGCGCTGTGAAGCAACCGTGCTAACCACTGTGCTACCGTGCTGCCCTTACGTTCCTATGACCCTATCTCCAGGAGCCATCCACAAACTCTGCTTGGAGTGTAAAGATCTGAGGGAGATGTGACTCATGCGGAGTGAAGAAATTGTGGCAGCTTCCAGGTATCTTGCACAGACTTAGCTGAGAAATTCCCGGTTGTCATGTACCACCATATATAGGTGGAGTGGAATCCTTTCCAATTGACAGCAACTACTGGTTATCGGAGGGCATCTCAATTGTTATATCTGTACCTGTGCCACATGACTCTCTGTACTGTGGGAAGTCAGCAATAAAAGTGAGAGCCCTCTCGTTCTGACTGTCCTCCTCAGTAGTGAAGTGGACATTAATAACAGTCCCTGGTGAACATGGCAGTAGCCACCTGGGAACTGCACTTGTGAGCAGCAGATTGTGAAATCCTGTCCAACAGATCTCTGGAAAGAGTTGAAGATGAAGACATTCAGGGCTGTGGCGATCTTGATGGCTGCTGAAAATATGCACTTACCTGGCACACTGGGAAGGAGGTCTTATTCGAGGAGGTTGCAGATGTCAGCAACAATCTGCTATGAAAGCCTTGGACTCCTGAAGCACTGGTGCTCAACCATGTCGAGGAAGCTGACCCTCTATAACCTCTGCTGGGAGTATCATCTCCTTGGAGCTGGTTCTCAATGGCCATTTTCGCCACCTTGTGGCATATGGCTGAGGAGTAGGCAGGCACTGCTGCTGCTATGACCGGTGATGTTTATGGTGCCTCTGGATAAGCTTCTCCCAAGCTTCAGCGAAGGCTGACACCAGATAAGTGCAGATCAAGGTGTGAAAGTCCTACAGCACAAAAATGAGTGCAGCCCCTTTAAGGGGTCGGCCTTTGCGGTCCACATGATCGGCTCGTGACCATTCGCGTAAGAGCATGCGAATCCCGACCAATAGGGAAAAAGGGCAGGGCCCTGGGAGCAGGGGCCTGGGCAGTGAGGACCCCAGAGCTGGAGAGTCAAGACCTAACCACCATTTCTCTGTGCCTGTATGTAGTTGCCTTTGCCCACTGTTAATAAACTCCCTTTGTTGTTACTGGAAGTCTGCAGTGTGTTGTCTCGAGCCACCACATTGGTGAGGAGGTAAACGATTTGAGCGTTAGTCTTCAGCAGTACGGCATTTGAAGAGGGAAGGATAAAGCCTCTGAACCATCGATGGTAGCACCCAAAAAATGAGTGAAAATGCCAATAATTGGAAAGTTAGACACATATGACCAAGCAGCTGATGACTGGAGCCAGTACATTGAACGGTTCCACTATTTCATCACAGTGAATGAGAAAGCAGGGGAAGGCAAGCAGAAGGTGGTACTCTTCACTGTTTATGGGCTTCAAACCTACACCTTGATAAGGGGTCTTACGTCCCCAGATGCTCCCGACTCAAAAACCTTCGACCAGTTAGTCATGTTGGTCAAGGAACATTTGAACCCAGGCCCTTGATTATCCTACAGCGGTACAAATTAAACTCTGCTGTTAGGGACCCAGAAGAGTGCACTACTGCCTTCATAGCCAGGTTCCACCAAATGGCCGAGCATTGTGAATTTGGTGCAGCGCTCAGTGATATGCTGCACGACCGTCTAGTGTGCGGAATTAACAACCTCAGAATCCAGGCAAAACTCCTGGCTGAAACTAAAATCACATTAGACAAAGTGATCGGGATAGTTTAGACGACGGGTGCACGAAAAAGAGGTGGGTTGCTATCGATGAGCGGGAGATCACCCCCGGAAGCTTTCAATCGAAGAGGCCAAATTCAGGCCTAGTGGTCTGCGAAGCAGGGGGCACCAATGTGAAAATAAACAGCAGCCGCAGCAATCCATGACACCACTGACCCAAGTGGGGAAGACCTCTGAGGCATAGCACGAAATGTAATGTCTAAATGTCATCAAAGTAAACTAGACAGCTCCAATCAAAATAATTCTGCAAATGAATGGAAGACCCTTGAAGTTGGAGGTCAATCCTGGGGAGTCAGTTATGATCGGCTGTTTAGCACAGGGCTAAATCGCTGGCTTTGAAAGCAGACCAAGGCAGGCCGGCAGCGTGGTTCAATTCCCATAACAGCCTCCCTGAACAGGCGCCGGAATGTGGCGACTAGGGCTTTTCACAGTAACTTCATTTGAAGCCTACTTGTGACAATAAGTGATTTTCATTTCATTCATTCATGGTCGTGGGGGAGCAGACGTTTGGTTACATTCGAGAAGGGGCTCAGACCCTGAATTTGGGTAGCACGGCGGCCAAGCTGTCCATCTGTATGGGGGAACACGAAAAATTCTTGGGACCACCTGTATGCCAGTAGCTTACAAAGAACAAGAAGCCTAATTGCTTTCGATTGTCTCAGGGCGACACAGACCAAGCCTGATGGAAGGGATTAGTTACAGCTAATTAAATTAAATTAGCTGGAAATCTTAAAATGTCAAACAGTGTTTTTCAAGGTAGAACCATAGAAAGGTTACAGCATGGACGGAGGCTATTTGTCCCATCTTGTCCATGCAGCCCGAGGACACCCAGGCGCCCTTTCTAATCCCACCCTCCTGGATCCGGTCCATAGCCCTGTAGCTTACAGCATTCCAGGTGCAGATCCAGGAATTTTTCAAAAGAACTTAGGGTCTCTGCTTCCACCACCAACTCGGCAGCAAATTCCAGACTGCCACCACCCTCTGCATAAAAAAGTTCTTCCTCATTATTATTATTATTCCTCATTACAGTTATTGGGTGGTACGGTAGCACAGTGGTTAGCACTGTCGCTTCACAGCTCCAGGGTCCCAGGTTCGATTCCCCACTGGGTCACTGTCTGTGCGGAGTCTGCACTTTCTCCTCGTGTCTGCGTGGGTTTCCTCCAGGTGCTCCGGTTTCCTCCCACAGTCCAAAGATGTGCAGGTTAGATGGATTGGCCGTGATAAATTGCCCTTAGTGCCCAAAAGGGTTGGGTGTTGTTGCTGGGATGGGGTGGAGGTGTGGGCTTAAATGGGGTGATCTTTCCAAGGGCTGGTGCAGACTCGATGGGCCGAATGGCCTCCTTCTGCACTGTAAATTCTGTGATTCTATGATTCATGTCCCCTCTACACCTTCTGCCACTTATCTTGAATCTATGTCCCCTGGTTCTAGAATTCTTAATCTAGGGAAACAATTTTATCCTGTCCATTCTATCAGTTCCCCTCATAATTCTCTACACCTCAATAAAGTCACTCGTCAGCCTTCTTTGTTCCAAGGATAATAACCCCAAACTATTCAATCTCTCCTCATAGCTACACTTTTCTAGCCCTGGCAACATTTTTGTAAACCTCTTCTGCACTTTTTCCAAGTCAATTAATAATAATAGCTTATTGTTACAAGTAGACTTCAATGAAGTTACTGTGAAAAGCCCCTAGTCGCCACATTCCGGCACCTGTTCAGGGAGGCCGCTACGGGAATTGAACCCGCACTGCTGGCCTTGTTCTGCCAATGAAGGAGAATATTCCATATTCTTTGTTTACAACCTTGTCTACTTGCCTTTAGGGACCTGTGAACTTGTATGTCAAGATCTCTCAGTTCGTCTACCCTTTTAGTATATTCAAGATAAGATGTCCTGCGAAGGTATGATTAGGCTGGGTCATGGACGTGAAGGCCAAAATTTATATTAATCCAGATTCAACCCCATAGCTTTTTAGGGCCAGACTAGACCCTTACGCTCTGCATCAAAAGGTTGAAGCTGAGCTACAGTGATCAGAGGAACTGGGGATAATTGAATGAGTGCAATTTTCCAAATTGGATTGGATTGGATTTGTTTATTGTCACGTGTACCGAGGTACAGTGAAAAGTATTTTTCTGCGAGCAGCTCAACAGATCTTTAAATACATGGGAAGAAAAGGGAATAAAAGAAAATACATAATAGGGCAACACAACATATACAATGTAACTACATAAGCACTGGCATCAGATGAAGCATACAGGGGTGTAGTGTTAATGAGGTCAGTCCATAAGAGGGTCATTTAGGAGTCTGGTGACAGTGGGGAAGAACTGTTTTTGAGTCTGTTCGTGCGTGTTCTCAGACTTCTGTATCTCCTGCCCGATGGAAGAAGTTGGAAGAGTGAGTAAGCCAGGTGGGAGGGATCTTTGATTATGCTGCCCGCTTTCCCCAGGCAGCGGGAGGTGTAGATGGAGTCAATGGATGGGAGGCAGGTTTGTGTGATGGACTGGGCGGTGTTCACGACTCTCTGAAGTTTCTTGCCGTCCTGGGCCGAGCAGTTGCCATACCAGGCTGTGATGCAGCCCGATAGGATGCTTTCTATGGTGCATCTGTAAAAGTTGGTCAGAATTATTGTGGACATGCTGTATTTCCTTAGTTTCCTGAGGAAGTATAGGCGCTGTTGTGCTTTCTTATGGTGGCATCGACGTGGGTGGACCAGTAAAGATTTTTGGAGATGTGCACCTCTAGGAATTTGAAACTGCTAACCATCTCCACCTCGGCCCCGTTGATGCTGACAGGGGTGTGTACAGTACTTTGCTTCCTGAAGTCAATTACCAGCTCTTTAGTTTTGCTGGCATTGAGAGAGATATTGTTGTCGCTACACCACTCCACTAGGTTCTCTATCTCCCGCCTGTATTCTGACTCGTCGTTATTCGAGATCCGGCCCACTATGGTCGTATCGTCTGCAAACTTGTAGTTAGAGTTGGAACCAAGTTTTGCCACGCAGTCGTGTGTGTACAGGGAGTAGAGTAGGGGGCTAAGTATGCAGCTTTGCGGGGCCCCGGTGTTGAGGACTATTGTGGAGGAGGTGTTGTTGTTCATTTTTACTGATTGTGGTCTGTTGGTCAGAAAATCGAGGATCCAGTTGCAGAGTGGGGAGCCAAGTCCTAGGTTTTGGAGCTTTGATATGAGCTTGGCTGGGATTATGGTGTTGAAGGCGGAGCTGTAGTCAATAAATAGGAGTCTGATGTAGGAGTCCTTGTTTTCGAGATGCTCTAAGGATGAGTTTAGGGCCAGGGAAATAGCGTCTGATGTGGACCGGTTGCAGCGGTATGCGAATTGCAGTGGATCAAGGCATTCTGGGAGTATGGAGGTGATGCACTTCATGATCAACCTCTTGAAGCACTTCATTACGACTGAAGTCAGGGCCACTGGACGGTAGTCATTGAGGCACGTTGCCTGGTTCTTCTTTGGTATCGGTATGATGGTGGTCTTCTTGAAGCAGGTGGGGACCTCGGAGTGGAGTAGGGACAGGTTAAAGATGTCCGCGAATACCTCTGCCAGCTGGTCAGCGTAGGCTCTGAGTGCAGGACCAGGGATCCCGTCCGGGCCCGTCGCCTTCCGAGGGTTCACTTTCAAATAATCCCCATATTTAAGCCACAAGGGTCAATAAGAATTTGTGGGGACTATAAGCTCATATTCAACAAGGCTGTCCAGGAATCAACGATGCCTATGTCAGGTTGTGAAGAGGTCTCATCTACTCCAAGCTGGACCTCAGCTATGCATACCTGTAATTCACCATGATCAATACACATATGGGTCTATTTCAGTACATGAGGCTACCTTTTTACATTTCCTTTCAGCGTGCCATGGAAAATCTCCTTCAGGGTATCCCAAAAGTGATGGTCTACCTAGACAATGTTTTAGTCACTGGAAACACACATGAAGAGCACATGTCACGTTTGGAAGACGTATTAAAAAGATACAGAGATGCGGGAGTCCACCTTAACCATGAGACATGTACCTTCCAGGCTAGAGTAGTCACGTCCTTGGGGTTCCAATTGGATGCCACAGGTCTACACTCACTCGAAAAAAAGTCAAAGCTATAAGTCTCAACACCCAGGAATGTAGCCAAGCTGAAATCCATGAAATCCTTCCTGGGAATGATGAGCTCTTATGCCAGGTTCATTCTGATGCAAAATCAATAACTCTCGAGACAAAGGGGAATCATATCTAATCGGCTTTTATCAGCTAGAACTGTACCCAGCAGCTACGATACAGAAAGTGAAGGCTGCTGGGACGGCATCGGTTCTTATACCCCGCCTCTCAGGGCGGGGATATGTACATAGGTCTAGCCAATGGTCATTCACCTCTCAGGTACTGCAATACCTGGTATTACCACATTCACCCACTATTAAAAAGAACCCAGCGGGGTGATGGCCAGCTTTACTGTCGCCTTTTGCATGGTAGGACCAGGTATGGAGGTACCGTGAGGTGAATGACCATTGGCTACGTGCCTCAGTGAGGCCCAGTGTGTCCATTTCAAGGAGCCTTCGGCGGATGTCGGGGGAAGTCATACCTGCCATGAAAGCGTCCCGAATTAAAAGTTCCGTGTGCTCGTTCCCCGTCACTGCTGGGCAGCCGCAGTTTTGGCCCAGCACTATTAGTGCCCGATAGAAGTCTTCCAGTGTTTCATCTGGGCTCTGCCGTCTAGTTGCCAGCAGGTGACGGGCGTAGACCTGGTTCAGTGGACGGATGTAATGTCCTTCTAGCAGCTCCATAGCTGCAGCATAGTTCGCCGCCCCTTCGATCAGGGGGTAGATCGCAGGGCTGACCCGCGAGCGTAGGAGGTGTATCTTCTGCCCTTCCGTGGGGGTGTCGGCTGCCATGTCGAGGTAGCTCTCAAAACACGCCAGCCAATGCTTAAAAGTAGCAGCAGAGTTGTCTGCGTGGGGGCTGAGCTGAAGGCACGCCGGCTTGATGCGGAGATCCATCCTTCAAAAGTACTAGCTGATTAAATTGATGCACAATCAATAACTCTCGAGACAAAGGGGAGTCATATCTAATCGGCGTTAATCAGCTAGAACTGTACCCAGCAGCTCCGATACAGAAAGTGAAGGCTGCTGGGACGGCATCAGTTCTTATACCCCGCCTCTCAGGGCGGGGCTATGTACATTAGCCAATGGTAGACCCCTAGGTCTAGCCACTGGTCATTCACCTCTCAGGTACTGCAATACCTGGTATTACCACACATTCCAAACCTGGCCACAACATTGGCGTCAATACACCAGTTGCTAAAAAAAAACCAACATTGGCAATGGAAGGAGTAGCAAGAGGAAGCTTTCTGCTTGGTAAAATAATCTTTTCACCTTTGAAACGTTCAATCTTTGAACCTTTAGTTCATTTTGACCCAGAGCAACCAATTGTTCTCACATGCAATACATCGTCATATGGGATCGGGGAAGTTCTATCCCACAAAATGGAGGATGGATCAGAAAAGCTAATTGCCTTTGTCACAAGGATTCTCTCGGAAGCCGAATGGAATTACGCCCAAATTGAAAACAAGGGACTAGCTGTCATTTATAGTGTTAAAAAGTTCCACCAATATAGCGATTCGTGATAACAACCAACCCTAATCTGCTACTGGGTCTTTTGAGAGAGGACAAGCCAATAACCCCAGCTTTCTCCACCAGGGTGCAGTGTTGGGCCGTGCTACTAGAGGCCGAAAGCTATACTTTCCAACACAGGACTGGCACCCAAATCTCCAACGCAGGTGCATTGAGTCGACTCCCCTTGCCAAAGAATTTGGCGCCACTGTCAGTATCTCAAGAAATCATTTTGCCGTTGAACTTCTTGGACACATTGCCGGTGTCGTCCAGACACATATGAAATTGGACCCATTGAGATCCGGTACTATCCAAGCTGAAACGAATGATACAACAGACTGGCATCACACAAAGTCCGAATAGTTGACAACCTAATTAACCCGCAGGGACGGAGTAATAATTTGGGGTTCTCGAGTCGTCATTTCACCCCCAGTGAGGGAACCCCACTTATAAGAATTACACAGCGCCCGTCTAGGCCAAACAAAAATGAAGATGCTGGCTCGCAATTATATCTGGTGACCAGGAATCGATAAGCTATTGAGGAAGTGGTATGGCAATGTATTCCCTGCCAGACTCAACAATCATTACCTCCTTCGGCCAATCTCCGCCCCTGGAAATGGCCGGGTCACCCATGGACCAGAGTACATGTCGACTCTGCAGGCCCTTTCTTGGGCAGGATGCTCCTTATTTTTGTAGATGTTCATTCCAAAT
The DNA here is from genome assembly GCF_047496885.1 of Scyliorhinus torazame. Taxonomy (NCBI): domain Eukaryota; kingdom Metazoa; phylum Chordata; class Chondrichthyes; order Carcharhiniformes; family Scyliorhinidae; genus Scyliorhinus; species Scyliorhinus torazame. The sequence goes on from NC_092709.1 coordinate 228,075,119, forward strand.
GGCTATCCATATAAGAGATAGGAGCTATGATTTTGGCTGCTCTGGACACCTTACGCCAGGTATTCCCCATATATGGCCTACCAGAAACTATTGCGCCTGACAATGGCACCCCTTTTACTGGGAAAATTTCCAACACTTTGTTCAGACAAACAGAATTCAGCAGACCAGAATGGCCCCATATCACCCTGCATCAAACGGGTTGGCAGAAAGGGCCGTACAGAATTTTAGAAATGCTATGTGGAAACAATCAGACCGGCTATTGTCCATCGGCTGGTCAACCTCTTGTTGTCCTAAAACATGACCCCCCCATTCCACCATGGGAGTCACGCCAGCTGAATTACTTATGGGCCGTCGCCTCAGAACTCATTTGAACGTAATATTTCCAAATTTGACGGGGAAGGTGGAGGCACGTCAGGCCTCCCAGAAAAATCAACATACTTCACAAAAGGGTGACAGATATTTCCAGATAGGTGACCTGGTTCTAGTTCATAATTTCACCTCGGGGCCCACTCTGGTCAGCGGGATGGATCATGTCCCAATCAGGACTCATATAGTATGAGGAAGATGTCAATGGCAGGAAGCATGTCGACCACGTGAGGAGCCTGGGGAGGAGGTAACCCCATTCCGGAACAGATGGGTCCAACTGGTGTTGGCGTGATGGGCGGGATAGCCTTTTCCTCTTGAAGAGTCCCAACAATGGTGTGTGGTCCGTCAGTATTGTAAAACAATACCCAAACACTTATTGATGGAACTTGTTAACTGCAAAAACTACGGCTAATCCTTTTTTCTCGACCTGTGCATAGTTTCTCGCTGCCGCCGCCAGCGTTCTGGAGAGAATGTGATCGGCTGCTGTCTACCAACGTCAATGTGGTGTGAAAACATGGCGCCAATGCTGTGCGGCAAGGCATCACATGTGATGACAAGCGGTTTGGCGGGATCATAGTGTGTCAGTAGGCTGATAGGGCTCCAGGGGAGTCTGTCACTGAGTTCTTAATGCGTTTGAGAAAAATAGCTGAATTTTGTGATCAAGGCCCTTCCCTACCCGAGATGTTGCGAGAACCTTAGGCGGGATTGAGTTGGATTTGAGTAAATGCCTTTTCCTGTGACACTCTCCACGCTCATGGCTATATTAAACCGGGAACGTTGCACGATGACCGAAGACTCGGGGTCATAATGGTTTGCCACTAATGCAACCAGCTCTTCAAAAGTCTTGGAGTCCGGATCTGTGGAGTACTGGAGACTTTTTATCTCACTGAAGGTGAGGGCTCTACAAGCAGTCAAGAGTATTACTCCCTGTCACTCATCACCCGTTAGCCCTGAAAAAGTAGTACATATGCTCTAAATATTGCATCCAGTCTTCCACGCTAGCATCGAACAAATCAAGACCTCCAAAGAGCGGCATTTTGAAATCAGTGCAAACCTTATTCCGGTAGAATTATAGAATTTACAGTGCAGAAGGAGGCCATTCGGCCCATCGAGTCTGCACCGGCTCTTGGAAAGAGCACCCTACCCAAGGTCAACACCTCCACCCTATCCCCATAACCCAGTAACCCCACCCAACACTAAGGGCAATTTTGGACACTAAGGGCAATTTATCATGGCCAATCCACCTAACCCGCACATCTTTGGACTGTGGGAGGAAACCGGAGCACCCGGAGGAAACCCACGCACACACGGGGAGGATGTGCAGACTCCGCACGGACAGTGACCCAAGCCGGAATCGAACCTGGGACCCTGGAGCTGTAAAGCAATTGTGCTATCCACAATGCTACCGTGCTGCCTGTAGTGCGATAGGAGATGACTGTCCTCCAACAGTTAGCAGTGCCGACTGTAGTTCCACTTTTACCCTCGAAACCGATTTAGTGGCCACAGAGGAGTCCAAAATGAGGTGCGTAAAGAAACTTATTTAATTTCAAAGTAAACTATGCACAGTATACTACAGGTCCCAGCCAGGACTACTCATTCTTGGCCCCCATCTGGGGCAGCTTTTATACTAGAGTCCATTTGCTACGCTAATGGGCCCTGGACCCTCAGCGAGGGAGCTCATATTCTACCAGGGTCACGGGGGGGGGGGGCTAATTGGTCTGTCCCCATAGGGCTCATGCTGGTTATAACAGAAAATAAACCTGCTTTGCCTTTTAACGTGCGCCTCATGGAATTATTGTAGCTATATGCGGCATAACCTGTCCACTGGCAATCAAAGCCAGTATAGGGAATTAACTGTGCTTTTAGTTGCCTTTTTACATATTTAATATTTGCATACTTAATTCATAGAAGACCCAGAATGCCTATGGGTGTTTTCCATGCACTGGTTCAATGCAAAAGTGAACGAGACCACCTCAGCATGCACTGGCACCAACAGCCCCCTACCACCATCACTTGCAGATTACAATTTTGCCTTTGTGTGGAGGTGGATTAGAATAAATCTAAATGAGGCTCGTGCCTGCTTGTACCACCCCATTATCCAAATTAGGAGTCACAAAACTATTTCCCAAACGGCACCCTATAAATGTGAACAGAACCTCAAAAATCAAATGCACAGTCAAAAGAAGGCTCCAAGCAGTCATTATTGACACCACAATGCAAAGGTCATTGCACCACTATAAAATAATTTAAAAGCTGAAATGATGTTGCTGACACCACTCATGTTACATCGGCACTGATGAACCCTCTACCATTCCAGCAAGTCACAAACATCCTTTGGCACATCTAATATGGAGATCAAAATACTCCAGACTGTCAAATTGTATTAGTGCCACGGATTGTAGCGTAAATGCCATTTAACCACTAATAAAATATGGCCTCGTACTTCTAAACTTTGAACCGGTCCAATGCCAACTGAAACGTCTTGGGAAACATCACGAGAAGTATTTTAATAATAAGGTGTAAACGATTGCAAATCGCATCACAGATGTGGGGAATGGTGAAATGGAAGTTAAACAGTTGCACTTCCGTCGTTTATTAATAGTTTGACTTTACTTAAAGTTCATTGAACACTCTGTAATAAATGCAAGTGATTTAAAATGTTGCCTCTGTGGTTATATTCTGAAACTCTGGTTCTATGTTTGTGGTCCATAATTCAACAGGAACAACTGTATCAGCAGTTTCTCAATGCACTTCATACAGAAAGACAACTCCACAGGCCACCGTGCTCAATGGGATATTCTTGGCTTCAGCCACAAAGCTGTGTCAGGTCGTGATACCTGAAAAAGTCGACCACTACTTCAACAAGATTCATTAAATATCAAAGAATAACAGAAAATGCTGGAAACATTTCCTCAGCAGTTCAGGTAGAGAGAAACAGTTATCCTTTCAGGTCTGTGGACTCTCAACAGATATGAGCCAGTTTTTTAAATAAGCGGTGTACAATTCTGGAGATGTCGGCTGGGATCTTCTCTCCTTACAGATGCTGACCGACATACAGTGCATTTTCAGTTTTCATTTCAGATGAGCACAGCCAGCAGCCTTTCTTCTGTGGCTGATTGCAGGATGGTGGGTGGGGTGGTGTTTAGCTTTGTGTCAACCTGAAGGGCTGGAAGATGCTGGACTAGACATATTACAACTCGCACCATTAATTTCACAATTTCCTACACCCTTAAGTTCAAAATCTGTTGTGCCCTAACTTCCTGGAAATGCAATCTGAGAAGTGTGCCAACAGCAATGGGTAATTTGGGACCTCAGTAACCAATAAGATTTAAGATTAAGTAAAAATAGAGGGCAGAAACTTGGCGTGATTCCTGCTGGGGGGTGGGGCAGGCTCTCATGCCAGATATTCCAGATATTTTCAGCTCATTATTTATGCATCAGCAAGGAGTACATCGAATCTCATGGCGAGGCAGGCACTGATACGTCTGCCCCACCTTTAGCTCATTGGGTTGTAGGTCCTGGCGCCATATTTAAATGGCACCTAAAAACATATTCGTTCACTGCAGCCCAGTTGTGTTGCAACATGGTGCCCAGAAGAACAAAACCTTCTACTTCACGGTTCAGTGAGGCCTCCCTGGAACCTCTACCAGGCCATCTAGGACAGCCAGGAGGTCTTCCTTCCTCATGATGGGAGCAGGAGGTCCACCAACATGACCATGCTGGCCTGGGAGGGGTTTGAGAGGAAGGTCAGTGACCCCAAGAAGGTAACCCTGCAGTGCAGGAAGAGAATGAATGACCTGATCCACTCAGACAGGGTAAGTGAACCTTCTCCTTTCTCCAAATTTACACTCTCAAAAGGGTGTCAGGCAGTCTACGTTCAGTCCACAGGAATGTCACACAACTAGCAGATGGGACATCAGCGCTGATTGTCTGACAGCCAATTTCTTGTAAGACCATATACGCCCAAGTGGCATTGTCATTCCTTACTGGGGCGGACAGAGCACACACAGCGAGCATGCATGCTTCTGACATGCTTTCATCAGTGTTGCTCATAGTCAATCCATTTGTTCTGATGAAGGATAAGGTTCTGCAAGCCAGAGGTTAATCACACCATTCTGAAATCAGGCCATGTTGGCATTTAACTTTGACGTGATGGGGTTATTCCAGCGAGTGACCACAATAGTGTGCTGCAAATGTATTCAAACTAAGTTTGCAACATTTGATGGTGGGAAACGTGGCCCGCCATTGATTGGGAGAGGGGAAAATTGCTTCCTGGATTCTTGTCACCAGGAAACATACCTCCAATCTCGCTGCTGAACATGCCTGTCATGATCGGGCACAAATATTCTCAGCTGAGGTGGTAGAGTTGGAGAAATTAAGAAGTTCCATATACACAATTGTGGCACAGATGTTCGAACCTTGGTGAATATAAAGTTTCAGGTACAAAACGGCTGTTCCATATGATGCAATGTTCCACGGTCATCCAAGGCTAACAGATGACCCCTCCACCCCCCCAATCAAGTATCTCCCATCGTGTCTCTCAGGTTTATGTTGTCAGCTCAGTCAGTCATCTATAGTTCCACATAAGTGATATGATCAAAGGCAGTTCATGTATGAACAAGGTGGTAGGACAATGCATATGTAAGCCTTACATCAGAGGGTCATAATGTGGTCTTATGGGTATTGTTCTCGGAAAATAATTGATTGTCCAGATGTACTGAAATCTGTTCTTTGGGTACATTATAGGTACTTATTGTGACTCCCGTTGGAATAATTCCAACCAAGTGCACTTTCCAATGGCCTCCATTTAATGACTGTCAGGTTTGGGTTACAGTTTAATTAATTGTTGAGGACCATAATCTTTCATGCCTGCCTGCAACATTAACTTAGAACATAGAACAGTACAGCACAGTACAGGCCCTTCAGCCCACGATGTTGTGCCGACCATTTACCCTAATCTAAGGTCAACCTAACCTACACCCCTTCAATTTACTGCTGTCCATGTGCCTGTCCAAGAGTCGCTTAAATGTCCCTAATGACTCTGACTCCACCACCTCTGCTGGCAGTGCATTCCACGCACCCATCACTCTGTGTAAAGAACCTACCCCTGACATCTCCCCTATACCTTTCTCCAATCACCTTAAAACTATGTCCCCTCATGACAGCCATTTCCGCCCTGGGGAAAAGTCTCTGGCTTTTCACTCTATCCATGCCTCTCATCACCTTGTACACCTCTATCAAGTCACCTTTCTTCCATCTTTGCCCTAGAGAAAAGCCCTAGCTCCCTCAACCTTTCTTCATAAGACATGCCCTCCATTCCTGGCAGCATCCTGGAAAATGTCCTCTGTACCCTCTCCAAAGCATCCACATCCTTCCTATAATGAGGCGACCAGAACTGGACACAATATTCCAAGTGTGGTCTAACCAGGGTTTTACAAAGCTGCAGCAAAACCTCGCGGCTCTTAAACTCAATCCCCTGCTAATGAAAGACAACACACCATACGCCTTCTTAACAACCCTATCAACCTGGGTGGTAACTTTGAGGGATCTATGTACGTGAACCCCAAATCCCTATGTTCCTCCACACTTCCAAGAATCCTGCCTTTAACCCTGTATTCAGCATTCAAATTCGACCTTCCAAAATGAATCACTTCACATTTATCTAGGGTGAATTCCATCAGCCACTTCTCAGCCCAGCTCTGCACCCTATCAATGTCCTGTTGTAACCTGCAACAACCCTCAACACTAACTACAACTTCCCCAACCTTCGTGTCATTGGCAAACTTGCTAACCCACCCTTCCACTTCCTCATCCAAGTCATTTATAAAAACCACAAAGAGCGGAGGTCCCAGAACAGACCACAGCGGGACACCACTGGTCACCGACCTCCAGGCAGAATAGTTTCCATCCACTACCACTCGCTGTCTTCTTTCAGCCAGCCAATTCTGTATCCAGACAGCCAAATTTCCCTGTATCCCATGCCCCCTAACTTTCCTAACCTTATCAAATGCCTTACTGAAATCCATATTCACCACATCCACTGCCCGACCTTCATCAATGTGTCTCGTCACATCCTCAAAGAATTCAGTGAGGCTTGTGAGGCATGACCTGCCCCTCACAAAGCCATGCTGACTATCTTTAATCAAACTATGTTTTTCTAAATAATCATAAATCCTATCTCTCAGAATTCTTTCCAATATTTTGCTCTATGCGGATTACCTGCTCCTATACGTCTCGAAAAGGCAATTATGCAGATCCTGAAAGACTTTGGCACCTTCTCAGGTTACAAGCTCAACCTGGGCAAGAGCAAGGCATTCCCGATGCACCCAAATTGGGGTGGGACAGAGCTGGAGGGGTTCCCTTTAAAAATAGCACAAAACAAATTCCGATACCAAGGGATCCAAATAGCCAGAGACTGGTGACAGACAAGTGGAACCTGAAAATACTGGTGGAGGAAGTCAATGATGATCTCACTCCACACGGAAGATGAAAGATATGTACATGAGTCCCTGATAGTGACAAGGTTCCAAGGTAAATAAGATGAAGACAAGCTGATATGAACATAGTTCTCTGTTCCTTCGATACAGAATAGACATTAAGACATCAGAGCATTTGGAGTCATTCAAAAAGTAAATAGAGAGGGCAAATGCCGACATGTTCCTGTAAAGGTAAAGGGTGGGATGAAAAAGTCCACGAAACCCTGGAATTCAAACGATATACAGCGTTGGATATGCAAAAAAGAGGAATGCTTATGGCAGATACAGAAGGCTGAAAATAGTGGATGTCCTGGAAAAATATAGAAAGTGCAAGGGGGTACTTAAAAATAAGTTAGGAGAGTGTCGCTGGGCATGAAAAAACACTGGTAGGCAAAATAAAGGAAAATTCCAAGGTGTTTTATAAGTATATTAAGGGCAAGAGGGTAACCATGGAAAGTGTAGCGCCCATTGGGAACTGAAGTAGAAATCTGTGCATGGATCAAAAAGAAATGTGAGGTTTTAAATGAATATTTTCCATCTGTGTTCACTATAGAACAAACAAAGAACAAAGAACAAAGAAATGTACAGCACAGGAACAGGCCCTTCGGCCCTCCAAGCCCGTGCCGACCATGCTGCCCGACTAAGCTACAATCTTCTACACTTCCTGGGTCTGTATCCCTCTATTCCCATCCTATTCATGTATTTGTCAAGATGCCCCTTAAATGTCACTATCGTCCCTGCTTCCACCACCTCCTCCGGTAGCGAGTTCCAGGCACCCACTACCCTCTGCGTAAAAAACTTGCCTCGTACATCTACTCTAAACCTTGCCCCTCTCACCTTAAACCTATGCCCCCTAGTAATTGACCCCTCTACCCCGGGGAAAAGCCTCTGACTATCCACTCTGTCTATGCCCCTCATAATTTTGTAGACCTCTATCAGGTCTCCCCTCAACCTCCTTCGTTCCAGTGAGAACAAACCAAGTTTATTCAGCCGCTCCTCATAGCTAATGCCCTCCATACCAGGCAACATTCTGGTAAATCTCTTCTGCACCCTCTCTAAAGCCTTCACATTCTTCTGGTAGTGTGGCGACCAGAATTGAACACTATACTCCAAGTGTGACCTAACTAAGATTCTATACAGCTGCAACATGACTTGCCAATTCTTATACTCAATGCCCCGGCCAGTGAAGGCAAGCATGCCGTATGCCTTCTTGACTACCTTCTCCACCTGTGTTGCCCCTTTCAATGACCTGTGGACCTGTACTCCTAGATCTCTTTGACTTTCAATACTCTTGTGGGTTCTACCATTCACTGTATATTCCCTACCTGCATTAGACCTTCCAAAATGCATTACCTCACATTTGTCCGGATTAAACTCCATCTGCCATCTCTCCGCCCAAGTCTCCAAACAATCTAAATCCTGCTGTATCCTCCGACAGTCCTCATTGCTATCCGCAATTCCACCAACCTTTGTGTGGTCTGCAAACTTACTAATCAGACCAGTTACATTTTCCTCCAAATCATTTATATATACTACAAAGAGCAAAGGTCCCAGCACTGATCCCTGTGGAACACCACTGGTCACAGCCCTCCAATTAGAAAAGCATCCTTCCATTGCTACTCTCTGCCTTCTATGACCTAGCCAGTTCTGTATCCACCTTGCCAGCTCACCCCTGATCCCGTGTGACTTCACCTTTTGTACTAGTCTACCATGAGGGACCTTGTCAAAGGCCTTACTGAAGTCCATATAGACAACATCCACTGCCCTACCTGCATCAATCATCTTAGTCACCTCCTCGAAAAACTCTATCAAGTTAGTGAGACATGACCTTCCCTTCACAAAACCGTGCTGCCTCTCACTAATACGTCCATTTGCTTCCAAATGGGAGTAGATCCTGTCTCGAAGAATTCTCTCCAGTAATTTCCCTACCACTGAAGTAAGGCTCACCGGCCTGTAATTCCCGGGATTATCCTTGCTACCCTTCTTAAACAGAGGAACAACATTGGCTATTCTCCAGTCCTCCGGGACATCCCCTGAAGACAGTGAGGATCCAAAGATTTCTGTCAAGGCCTCAGCAATTTCCTCTCCAGCCTCCTTCAGTATTCTGGGGTAGATCCCATCAGGCCCTGGGGACTTATCTACCTTAATATTTTTTAAGACACCCAACACCTCGTCTTTTTGGATCTCAATGTGACCCAGGCTATCTACACACCCTTCTCCAGACTCAACATTTACCAATTTCTTCTCTTTGGTGAATACTGATGCAAAGTGTTCATTTAGTACCTCGCCCATTTCGTCTGGCTCCACACATAGATTCCCTTGCCTATCTTTCAGTGGGCCAACCCTTTCCCTGGCTACCCTCTTGCTTTTTATGTACGTGTAAAAAGCCTTGGGATTTTCCTTAACCCTATTTGCCAATGACTTTTCGTGACCTCTTCTAGCCCTCCTGACTCCTTGCTTAAGTTCCTTCCTACTTTCCTTATATTCCACGCAGGCTTCGTCTGGTCCTTCTCTATGGAGAAGGACGGTGTAGGTAGAGTCAACAGGGAGCGGGGCTGTGATACAATCAAACAGATTATCCTTGAGAGAGAGGTGTTAACAGTTTTAACGGGTTTAAAAGCAGGTACATCCTCAGACACAGATGAGATGTGTCCTAGGCTGTTGTGTGAAGCAAGAGAGGAAACTGCAGGGACTCTGATGTTAATTTTCAAATCCTCTCTGGCCACTGGTGAGGTGTCAGATGATTGGAAAACAGCTAATGTGATACCATTATTCAAGAAGGGAAGTAGGAAATCCAGACAATTACAGACTAGTGAGTCTAACATAAGTAGTAGGGAAATTATTTTTAAAAGTTCTGATGGACAGAATTAATCTCCACTTAGAGAGGCAATGATTAATCAAGGATAGTCATCATAGCTTTGTCGGGGGCGATCATAGCTAACAAATTTGATTGTACATTTCGAGGAGGCAACTAGGTGTGTAAATGAGGGTAGTGCAGTTAATGTAGTCTACATGGACTTCAGTAAGGCTTTTGACACCCGCATAGGAAACTGGTCAAGAAGGTAAGGGGTTAATGGGATCCAGGATAATTTAGCAAATTGGATCCACAATTGGCTTAGTGGCAGGAGGCAGTGGGTATTGGTTGAAGGTTGTTTTTGTGACTGGAAGCCTGTGTCCAGCAGTGTACCACAGGGACTGGTGTTGGTTCCTTTGCTGTTTGTGTGTACATTAATGATCTAAATGTGAATGTGGGGGATATGATCAATAACTTCGCAAATGACACAAAGATTGGTGGTGCATAAATAGCGAGAATGAAAATCTTAGATTACAGGGCGATATGGATGGGCTGGAAATGGGATTAGAATAGATAGGTGCTGGATGGTCGGCATGAAACATTGCTGTGCTATAAAATTCAAGGATTCTATAACTCCTTTGTCCTTCAACTTCTCAATGAAGGTCATCAATTTCAGAATGAATAGCTTCATCCTCGGAAGAGCCCGATGGGATAATCACTCCATCAGAGCTCAATCTGAAGCAAATAGACATGATGCTGCCCTTTCAACCATTGTGATTGTGGTGAATGTATTATGGCAGCCAATCACCACTGTTTTGCATTGTACTATGTTGTTGCCCTTGTGGGCTCCACCTATGGACCATTGTATTGTATTACAGCTCATTGTATCATGTTGGTGCCCTTGTGGGTTCTGCCCCTGGCTCCGCCCCCTTGAGGGGAGGTATATAGAGCTGCTGCCCTGCAGGCGGCTCTCAGTACAGAGCAGTCGCAGACAGGCGCAGTTCTAGCTGATTAAAGCCACAGTTCACTTCAACTCTCCGTCTCGTGTGAATTGATGGTCGCATCAATTTAATCAGCTACAACATCGCGATGGAAGCAGCCCTCAAGCCTGACTGACTGGAACTCGACCCACAGGCCGGTGAAGCCAAAGGAATTTTTTCGCACCTGCTCCGATGTTTCGAGGCCTACCTCGCCACCTCCTCGTCGCCCTCCGTCACTGACGGACAAAAGCTGAGCCTCCTCCACGCCCGGGTGAGCCATCGAATCTCCGTGCAAATCGAGGAAGCGACCACATATGCAGACTCGGGCGCGACCCTGAAGCGGTAATACGTGAGGCCGGTGAACGAAGTGTTCGCGCGCCATCCCCTCACCACTCGCCGCCAACGCCCCGGGGAATCGCTGGAGGAGTACCGACGCGACCTGAAAGTACTCGCGCGAAGTTGCAACTACAAGGCTATTACGGCCTCGCAACACATGGAACTCGTCATCCGGGACGCTTATATGGCTGGAGTCCGGTCCAACTACATCAGACAGCGCCTGCTCGAGAAGGGCGCCCTCAACCTAGAAGAGACGGTAAAACTAGCCACCTCCCTAGAAGTAGTGTTTCAGAGCCTCAACGCTTTCCCCTCCAACCATGCGACCCCCCTCGTGGACACCACACCAGAGAGTACCCCAGGTCTGTGCCGCGCGGCTGCCCGCCCAACCCAGGGGGCTACCCTGTTATTTCTGCGGCCAGCACCAGCACCCTAGGCAGTGTTGCCCGGCTCGGAACGCGAATTGTAAGAAAGGACACTTTGCCAAAGTTTGCCTGGCCAGGTCCAAGTCCTCCAAATCACAGGCCTGACTCTCAGACTCACAGGCCCGCAGACCCCGCAGCATAGCTGCGTGCCTGCCGGCTCTGCCCCCTTCGGACGCATCATCCGCCTCGTGTTGTCCGTGGGGGCAGCCATCTTCAACTCTACACAACACGTGCGACTCACGGGGGCCGTTATCTTGGCCGCCGTCTCCCACGCGGCCCGCCATGTGCGACTCATGGGGCTGCCATCTTGGCCACCATCTTCATCGCCGCCCGACACTTGCGACCGATGGGGGCCGCCATCTTCAATGCCGGCCGACACGTGCGACCATCGGGGGCAGCCATCTTGGGACCACCCCACCACCTCTGACCACGCCAGCTACCCGCAACTCGGAGCGGTCACCCTCGACCAGTCACGCCCAAAGCACCTCAGGAACACCATGATGACCGTCCGGGTCAATGGGCACGAAACGCCCTGCCTGTTTGACCCCGGGAGCACGGAGAGCTTCGTACACCCAGGCACGGTAAGGCGCTGTTCTCTCCAAATCTCCCCCGCATTTCAAACAATCTCCCTCGCTTCCGGATCGCACTCAGTGCAGATCCAGGGGTACACTGCCGCGAACCTCATGATACAGGGCGCCGAGTACGCCAATTTTAAACTATATGTACCCCCCGATCTCTGCACTCCTCTTCTGTTGGGACTGGACTTCCAGTGCAACCTCAGGAGCCTGACCCTAAAGTTCGGCGGGCCCGTACCCCATCTCACCCTTTGTAGCCTCACGAACCTGAAGGTCGACCCTCCCCCGCTCTTCGCGAACCTCACCGCCGAATGTAAACCTGTCGCCACCAGGAGCAGGGGGTACAGTATCCAGGACAGGACTTTTATCAAGTCCGAGGTCCAGCGGCTCTTGCGGGAAGGGATCATTGAGGCCAGTAATAGCTCCTGGAGAGCCCAGGTGTTGGTCATCAGGACCGGGGAAAAGAACCAGATGGCAGCCAAACCATGAACCGGTACACACACCTCAATGCGTACCCCCTCCCCCGGATCGCGGACATGGTGAATCAGATTGCACACTACCAGGTGTTCTCCACTGTAGATCTGAAGTCCATATACCATCAGCTCCCAATCCGCCTGGAGGACCGCCACTACACGGCCTTTGAGGCAGACGGCCGCCTCTTCCACTTCCTCGGGTCCCCTTCGGCGTCACCAACGAGGTCTCGGTCTTCCAAAGAATGATGGACCGAATGGTGGACCAGTAGGGGCTACGGGCCACATTTCCTTACGTGGACAGCATCACCATCTGCGGCCACGACCAGCAGGACCACAACGCCAACCTTCAGAAGTTTCTCAAAACCGCCCAAGCCCTCAACTTCACTTATAACAAGGAGAAATGTGTTTTCCTCGGCTATGTTGTGGAAAACGGAGTCCTAGGGCCCAACCCCGACCGTATGCGCCCCCTCCTGCAACTCCTCCTCCCCCATTGCCCCAAGGTCCTGAAAAGGTGCCCCGGGTTCTTTTCCTATTCCGCCCAGTGGGTCCCCAACAATGCGGACAAAGCTCACCCACTGATCAAAGCTACCATCTTCCCGCTGGCGGCTGAGGCCCGCCAGGCCTTCAGCCGCATCAAGGCAGATATTGCCAAAGCAGCGATGCACGCGGTGGACGAGTCCATCCCCTTCCAGGCGGAGAGCGACGCGTCAGAGGTCGCCCTCGCCGCTACCCTCAATGCCTCCGAGATTCGACACTCCTCAGTCGAAAAAGAAGCTCAAGCCATCATGGAAGCTGTACGGCACTGGAGGCAACCTGCCCTACTCCACCGAGGAGGTCAGGGCCATGGCCAGGGACTGCCAGATCTGCGCGGAGTGTAAGCCGCACTTCTATCGATCGGATAAGGCCCACCTGGTGAAGGCATCCCGGCCCTTCGAGCGCCTCAGTATCAACTTCAAAGGGCCCCTCCCCTCTACCAACCGCAACGCGTATTTTCTCAACGTCATTGACGAGTACTCCCGCTTCCCCTTTGCAATCCCATGCCCCGACATGACCGCGACCACCGTCATTAAGGCCCTACATAGTATCTTCACCTTGTTCGGTTTCCCCACTTACGTCCACAGTGACCAGGGCTCCTCGTTTATGAGCGATGAACTGCGTCAGTACCTGCTCGGTAAGGGCATCGCCTCGAGCAGGACTGCCAGTTACAACCCCCGGGGAAACGGACAGGTGGAGAGGGAGAACGCGACGGTATGGAAGGCCGTCCTCCTGGCCCTACGGTCTAGGAATCTCCCAGTTTGCCACTGGCAGGAAGTCCTCCCCGACGCGCTCCACTGCATTAGGTCACTTCTTTGCACAGCCACGGACGAGACCCCTCATGACCGCTTATTTTCCCTAGGAAATCCACCTCCGGGGTCTCACTTCCAGCCTGGCTGACGACACCGGGGCCCATACTCCTCCGAAAACACGTGAGGAGCCATAAGTCCGACCCCCTGGTCGAGAGGGTCCAGCTCCTTCACGCCAACCCCCAGAATGCCTACGTGGCGCACCACGACGGCCGACAAGATACAGTCTCCCTCCGGGACCTGGCACCCACAGGATCCCCTGTGACCATCACTTACCCCCCCAACCTACACTGAACAGCGCCCCCGCCCCTACATGGCCTCCCCCCCCCCCCCCCCCCCTACTATATCCCCTCCCCCCATCGCCGACCTACAGCGATGAAGCTCCAGGAGACACGCTCCCGGAGTCCACACCAGTGCCCGTATCGACGAGTTCAACACCCGTGCCCGCACCGACGAGTTCAACACCCATGCCCGCAGCGAAACCAGAGCTCAGGCGATCGCAGAGCACGAACAGGGCGCCGGACAGACTCAACCTGTGAGCCACTTCACCCCCGCTGGACTTTAATTTTTTAACAGGGGGTGAATGTATTATGGCAGCCATTCACCACTGTAATGCATTGTACTATGTTGTTGCCCTTGTGGGCTCCACCTGTGGACCATTGTATTGTATTACACCGCATTGTATCATTTGGTGCCCTTGTGGGCTCCGCCCCTGGCTCTGCCCCCTTGAGGGGAGGTATATAGAGCTGCTGCCCTGCAGGCGGCTCTCAGTACAGAGCAGTTGCAGGCAGGCACAGTTCTAGTTGATTAAAGCCACAGTTCACTTCAACTCTCCGTCTCGTGTGAATTGATGGTCGCATCAGTGACAACATTTCATTGGCCACAGCAGCCGTGAAAAAGCAGAAAGCCTTTCATCTCAGTCTGCCAGGAGATTAGCTTAATAAGGACATGGGGAGTCCACACCGAGTAAGGATAACAAACTTGGTTTATTTACAATTATGTTATGCCGGTAGATCCCCACTGGGTCTCTTCTCGGTCAGTGCCTTACTGGCCGGGCTTCCATGCACAGTTGAATGGAGTTCTCCCACCCCCCAGCTGGGGCAGACGTATCAGTGCCTGCCTCGCCATGAGATTCGACGTGCTCCTTGCTGATGCATAAATAATGAGCTAAGAATATCTGGAATATCTGGCATGAGAGCCTGCCCCACCCTCCAGCAGGAATCACGCCAAGTTTCTGCCCTCTATTTTTACTTAATCATAAATCTCATTGGTTACTGAGGTCCCAAATTACCCATTGCTGTTGGCACACTTCTCAGATTGCATTTCTAGGAAGTTAGGGCACAACAGATTTTGAACTTAGGGTGTAGGAAATTAATGGTGCGAGTTGTAATATGTCTAGTCCAGCATCTTCCAGCCCTTCAGGTTGACACAAAGCTAAACACCACCCCACCCACCATCCTGCAATCAGCCACAGAAGAAAGGCTGCTGGCTGTGCTCATCTGAAATGAAAACTGAAAATGCACTGTATGTCGGTCAGCATCTGTGAGGAGAGAAGATCCCAGCCGACATCTCCAGAATTGTACACCGCTTATTTAAAAAACTGGCTCATATCTGTTGAGAGTCCACAGACCTGAAAGGATAACTGTTTCTCTCTACCTGAACTGCTGAAGAAATGTTTCCAGCAAATTCTTTTATTCTTTGATAATTAATGAATCTTGGTGAAGTTTGATGCACGATCAATGACCACTAAAGCGAGGTTGTAGTCCAACTGAAGGCTTTAATAAGCTAGATGTTTTCCCCAGCAGCTCAGGTACAGAATGAAGGCTGGTGGGGCGGCACGGGTTCTTGTACTCTGCCTAGCAGGGCGGAGCTATCATACATTCTAACCAATAGAAAGCATATAGTTTCCACCAATGGTGCTTTAGCCTATAATACCACATTCACCCCCTTTTAAAAAAGAGTCCGGCGGGGGTGGTGGCCTGAAACTACAAAACATGGCAATGTGGTATAATTAATTATGGAGGTACCGTAATACCTCCGTACAGTGTTTAGTAACTATTTACAATTCTGATAGCTATGTACATTTGATGGTTTATATTTACAGAGACCCCGTTGGTGACACCGAAGGGAACCCTTAACAAGTGTTAGAGCCGCCCATCTGCCTTAAAGGCAGTGTATTTGCGGTCACTAGCACGGATAGGTAGCTGGTGGTAGGCGGACTTGAGATCCACTGTGGAGAAGACCTTATAATGCGCGATCCTGTTTACCAGGTCAGATATGCGGGGGAGAGGGTACGCGTCCAGCTGCGTAAACCTGTTTATGGTCTGACTGTAGTCGATGACCATCCTATGCTTCTCCCCGGTCTTTACCACCACTACTTGAGCTCTCCAGGGACCGTTACTCACTTCAATGACCCCTTCCCTCAGTAGCCTTTGGACCTCTAACCTAATAAAGATCCGGTCCTGGGCACTGTAGCGTCTGCTCCTGGTGGCGACGGGTTTGCAATCCGGGGTGAGGTTCGCAAACAGGGAACATAGAACATAGAACATAGAAAATACAGCACAGAACAGGCCCTTCGGCCCACGATGTTGTGCCGAACCTTTGTCCTAGATTAATCATAGATTATCATTGAATTTACAGTGCAGAAGGAGGCCATTCGGCCCATTGAGTCTGCACCGGCTCAGCGGCAATCTTTAAGCACTGGCTGGCGTGCTTTAAAGGGTATCTTTGGGCAGCCAAAGGGAAGGCGGATCGACCTTAAGGGTCGCGAGGCCGCAGACAGTAAGGGGGGGGTATAGGGCCGCCAAATTTGAAGGTCAGACTTTGAAGGTTACACTGGAAGTCTAAACCCAGGACTGTAGCCACGCAGAGGTGGGGAAGGACGTAGAGATGGAAATTTTTGAACTCCCTTCCCTGGACTGTGAGGTTTGCTACACAAAACCCCTTTTTCTCCACTGAGTGGGAACCGGAAGCCAGGGAGATTTTTTGATTAGTGGGGTGGATGAGGAGAGAACAGCGCCTTACGTGTCAGGGTGTATGAAGCTCTCTGTGCTCCCAGAGCCGATTAGGCAGGACGTCTCATGCCCGTTGATGAATACGGTCGTCGTAGCAGTTGAGAGTGTTCGAGGCCGAGACTGATCCAGAGTCACCGAGGCTAATCGCAGCAGTTGAGAGTTCTCTTCGGGCAGTGCGTGGTCAGCTGAGCTGGGGTCCTGGGGGTTCATCCAAGATGGCGGCTCCCATTGGTCGCACATGGCTGGGGGTGCACAAAATGGCGGCGCCCCTCCCTCCAACGTGGCGTCCGCGGAACAAGATGGCGGCTCCCGGGGTCTGCACGTGGCCCTGGAATATGAAGATGGCGGCGACCGCTGGCCGCACGAGGCCCGTGCAGAGGTTTGTGGTTGTTGTCCGCATTCGCCGCCGGAGACCGCGGCAACCGCACGGGCCTGACATACCCCCACAAAATGGCCCTTTTTGCCGCATCCCTTGCAGGCAGATGCACGGGCCGGGCAGCGCTGGCGGGGGTGCTTGGCCTGCCCGCAAAAGTAGCAGCGGGGCCCCCCGGGGTTGCCAGGCCGCCTTGCAGTGCAGGTCTGTGGGGGAATGGGGGAGGTTTTGGGGTCTGCCGCGGAGGGGTTCCAGGCTGCCCAGGGGGCTGCCGCGCGGTCGGGAACGTAAGCGCGGGCGTTCCTGGAGACCACGTCCAGGGAGCCTGCAAGGGCCCATGCCTCCCTGAGATCCAGGGTGTCCTTTTCTAACAGACGCTGGTGGATTTGTGAAGATAGCATACCTGCCACGAAAGCGTCCCTGACTAAGAGTTCCGTGTGTTCGCTCGCCAAAACTTGCGGGCAGCTGCAGCTTCTTCCCAACACCAGGAGTGCACGGTAGAATTCCTCCAGCAATTCCCCAGGGGTTTGTCGTCTTGTTGCAAGCAGGTGCCGGGCGTAGACCTGGTTTACCGGGCGAATATAGTGTCCTTTTAGCAGCTCTATTGCTGCATCGAAGTCTTCCGCTTCCTCGATGAGGGTGTAAATCTCCGGTCTCACCCTTGAGTGCAGGTCGTGCAGTTTCTGCTCTCCCGTGCGTGCGATTTTGGCTGCCCAAAGATACCCTTTAAAGCACGCCAGCCAGTGCTTAAAGATTGCCGCTGAGTTCGCCGCGTGGGGGATATGTTGCAGACACTCTGGCTTGATTCGGAGCTCTATCCTTTTTTTCTAAAAAAACTAGCTTATTAAACTGATGCACGATCAATGACCACTAAAGTGGGGTTATAGTCCAACTGAAGGCTTTAATAAGCTAGATGTTTCCCCCAGCAGCTCAGGTACAGAATGAAGGCTGCTGGGGCAGCACGGATTCTTATACCCCACCTAGCAGGGCGGAGCTATCATACATTCTAACCAATAGAAAGCATACAGTTTCCACCAATAGTGCTTTAGCCTACCAGGTACCGTAATACCTATAATACCACAAAGTTGTGGTCGGCTTTTTCATGTATCATGACCTGACACAGCTTCATGGCTGAAGCCAAGAATGGATCAATTGAGGTCAGATCCACTCCAGACAAGCAGCACTGAGGAATGCACATCCTGTGGCATGTGGGGAGTCATGAACATATTGTGTGTCCTAGATGAACACAGATCTGCAGGAAGTGGCTGCAGAAGCTTGAGCTCCCAGGGTTTTTAACTTGGGTAGTGGCTGGAGTCACTGTGGTTCGTCTGTGAGGCAAGCTTTTATACTTTCCAAAAAACAACTGATTAAACCTTCTGAAAACCAGTTTAAGCTAGCTACCGAATTAACTTGTTGCAGCTGCTCTCAGACAGCTTGTCTATCCCTGGTTAAGGCTGGGATAAACTTAACTTATGGAGAAATACGAAATTAAAGGAAAAAATAGACTTCAGGGAGAAATTAACCCTTAAAACTGTCTCACCACTTCTCAGTGCAGCAGTGCAGAAACATAATGCTTGCCTTTACAATTTGCATACAGCAAGGGTATCAAGTACTGCCAAATCTTGAGCTCTGCATTAACGCTAACCTCCAACAAGACAACAAAATGACATTTCCATTTTCATACCTGTCACCTTCTGGACGTTTTCAATGAAATTGACAACTAGGATGGCTTCGGGAAGGCCAAAATGGAATAATATTTTATTTCATTATTTTTCTTTTTCATTTTAATAGTTTTGTTTAAAATATTGTATTAATTTCTTTTATTTGGTGGTTAGCTAAATTTACAACTTTGTTTTCTTGTGTCAGTGCCATCTAGTGACGTGGATTAAAATTACAACACAAGCTTATCCCAGACTCAAGTAAAGTGAAAAGGTTTGCTCATAGGGCTTGTTTTTAAAAAGTGTATTTTGTTACAAACTTATTCAAACAGTTACAAAACATATATAACCCAGGGAACATGCTCCGTAACTCACAATTTTACAGTCTGTACGGGTTTTTCCCCATTTTCACCCCTGCCCCCCCCCCCCCCCCCCCCCCCCCCCCCGGCAACCCTGCGCCGAACAACTCCTTGAACATGGCCACGAACAGGCCCCACCTTGTCTCGAAGCCCTCCACTGAGCCCCTCAGTTCATACCCCCAACGGTGTTGCCGACCGCCATTCCAGTAAAATCCTCCGCCGGGTCACGACATCGACCTTCCTCCCCTCCATCAGTTCCGGCTTCTCTGATACCTGAAGATCGCCACCATAGGGTCTGGCCCGACCTCCTCCCCCACAATCTTTGTTAGCGTCCCGAACACTCCCGCTAGTATCTCTCCAGCTTCTCACAGCCCCAAAACATATGTGGGTGGTTCGCTGGTCCTCACCCACACTTCACACACTTCTGCCATCCCCGAAAGAACCCACTCATCTTCGCCCAAGTCATATGCACCCTGTGTACCACCTTAAACTGTATCAAACTCATCCTCGCACACGGGGAGGTTGAGTTCACCCTACGTAATGCCTCACTCCACACTCCCCAATCTATCTCCCCCCAAACTCCTCCTCCCACTTCTCCCTAATCCTTACCACCTGCAACCGCCCCCCTGATCTCCCAACCGTCCATATATGGCTCACAGGGCTTGTTTTCAGAGTGTGCTATCACTGCTTTGGATATGTCTGATTTATACTTTCCATTTGTCAACCATCAGTGGCGGAAGCATCAGTAGCAGTCTTCTCCCCAACCACCTATAGTTCTGCAGCAGAGAGAGAATTAACTCACAGGAGGTGATACTCCCAAAACAGAGTTTACAAGTAGAGGATCAAGTTTCTGGATATGACTGAGCACTTGACAGAAATCGTTGGATCCTCACTGTCTTCAGGTGATGGCTCGGAGAACTGGAGAATAGCCAATGTTGTTCCTTTGTTTAAGAAGGGTAGCAAGGATAATCCAGGGAACTACAGGCCGGTGAGCCTTACGTCAGTGGTAGGGAAATTATTGAAGAGAATTCTTCGAGACAGAATCTACTCCCATTTGGAAGTATTATGAAATGAAAATCGTTTATTGTCACAAGTAGGCTTCAATGAAGTTACTGTGAAAAGCCCCTGGTCACCACATTCCAACGCCTGTTCGGGGAGGCTGTTACGGGAATTGAACCGTGCTGCTGGCCTGCCTTGGTCTGCTTTCAAAACCAGCGATTTAGCCCTGTGCTCAACAGCCCCTAGTGAGAGGCAGCACGGTTTTGTTAAGGGGAGCTCGTGTCTCACTAACTTGATAGAGTTTTTCGAGGAGGTCACAAAGATGATTGATGCAGGTAGGGCAGTGGATGTTGTCTATATGGACTTCAGTAAGGCCTTTGACAAGGCCTCTCATGGCAGACTGGTACAAAAGGTGAAGTGACACGGGATTAGAGGTGAGCTGGCAAGATGGATACAGAACTGGCTAGGTCATAGAAGGCAGAGAGTAGCAATGGAAGGGTGCTTTTCTAATTGGAGGGCTGTGACTCGTGGTATTCTGCAGGGATCAGTGTTGGGGCCTTTGCTGTTCGTAGTATATATAAATGATTTGGAGGAAAATGTAACTGGTCTGATCAGTAAGTTTGCGGACAACACAAAGATTGGTGGAATTGCGGATAGCAATGAGGACTGTCAGAGGATACAGCAGGATTTAGATCGTTTGGAGACTTGGGCGGCGAGATGGCAGATGGAGATTGATTCGGACAAATGTGAGGTGATGCATTTTGGAAGATCTAATACAGGTAGGGAATATACAGTGAATGGTAGAACCCTCAAGAGCATTGACAGTCAGAGAGATCTTGGTGTACAGGTCCACAGGTCTCTGAAAAGGGCAACACAGATGGAGAAGGTAGTCAAGAAGGCATATGGCCTTCATTGGCCGGGGCATTGAGTATAAAAATTGGCAAGTCATGTCGCAGCTGTATAGAACCTTAGTTAGGCCACACTTGGAGTATCGTGTTCAATTCTGGTCACCACACTACCAGAAGGATGTGGAGGCTTTAGAGAGGGTGCAGAAGAGATTTACCAGGATGTTGCCTGGCATGGAGGGCATTAGCTATGAGGAGAGGTTAAATAAACTTGGTTTGTTCTTGCTGGAACGAAGAAGCTGGAGGGGCGACCTGATAGAGGTCTACAACATTATGAGGGGCATAGACAGAGTGGACAGTCAGAGCCTTTTTCCCAGGGTAGAGGGGTCAATTACTAGGGGGCATAGGTTTAAGGTGCGAGAGGCAAGGTTTAGAGGAGATGTACGAGGCATGTTTTTTACACAGAGGGTAGTGGGTGCCTGGAACTCGCTGCCGGAGGAGGTGGTGGAAGCAGGGCTGATAGTGACGTTTAAGGGGCATCTTGACAAATACATGAATAGGATGGGAATAGAGGGATACGGACCCTGGAAGTGTATAAGATTTTTGTTTAGACGGGCAGCATGGTTGGCGCAGGCTTGGAGGGCCGAAGGGCCTGTTCTTGTGCTGTACTTTTCTTTGTTCTTTGTTCACTGTTGTGTTACGCTGCTTCAGATAACACAGGCCGCTACTTTTTAAAAAAATATTTTTTATTCTCCTCCTTTTTCACATTTTCTCCAAAATCTATACCCACCAACAATAAACAATAATCGTAACAAATATGTTAATCCCCATATCAATAACAACGATCCCATCCTCCCACCAAACACCAAACATTAGCCCGCATGTTCACATACACAAATGACAAAAAGGAATCAGGAATCACCCATAGTCACCATTAACACACACCGCCCCCCTCCCCCAACCCCCTCACCACCCCCCCCCCCCAACTAAAGTTCGAAGTTATCCAGTTCTTGAAAGTGGATAATGAATAATGCCCATGAATTGTAGAACCCCTCCATCCTTCCCCTCAGTTCAAACTTAACCTTCTCAAGAGTCAAGAATTCCAACAGGTCCCCCCGCCACGCCAGGGCACAGGGTGGAGAGGTTGCTCTCCAACCTATCACGATCTGCCTTCGGGCTATCAACGAGGCGAAGGCTACAACATCTGCCTCTGCCTCCGTTTCCAACACTGGCTGGTCTGACACCCCGAATATGACCTCCCGGGAGCCCAGGTCCAGTTTCACGTGCACCACTTTAGAAATTACCCTAAAAACCTCCTTCCAGTAGTCCTCTAGCTTTGGACAGGACCAAAACATATTAACGTGATTAGCGCCCCCCAGTGCTTTCAATCCCGAACCTCTGCACAAACTCTTCTCCATTCTGACCCACTGGGAAACCACCCTTCTGACCCAGCTCCGCACCTTCTCCACATTCGCCGCCCAGTAGTAATACATCAGGTTCGGAAGACCCAAACCCCCTTGTCATGATATTCAGATAAACAATATGGTGCAAACACACATACAATGCATACACTGCCACACTGTCCTTTGAGATGGTTGGATCATCGAAGGACTCCCTGCTAGGCGCACAGGCGTGCAAGGTTCTCCACCTCGTTCAGCGGGTACACACTCTGTCTCCAGAAGGCACATCCGACTTCCCGGATGCAGACTTTAGGGCACAGCTCCACTCGCTCCTCACCCACAACCAGGAGGCTTTCGAGGGCATGGGAACACTGCCCTACACTTACAGAATACGTCTCAAACCGGACGCCACCCCGGTCATTCACGCACCTCGTAGAGTCCCAGCACCACTCAAAGACCGCCTCAAGCAGCAGCTGCAGGATCTCCAGGACCAAGGAGTGCTTTCCCGGGTCACGGAGCCCATGCCATGGGTCAGCTCCATGGTGTGCGTTAAAAAGCCCTCTGGCGAACTCAGGATCTGCATCGACCCGAAAGACCTGAACAACAACATCATGAGGGAACACTACGCCATACCCAAACGGGAAGAGATCACGAGCGAAATGGCCCTGGCTAAAAATTTTTCAAAGCTTGATGCCTCAAAGGGTTTTTGGCAGATTCAACTGGATCAGTCCAGCTGTGCACCTTCAACACTCCCTTTGGCAGGTTCTGCTACAACAGAATGCCGTTTGGCATCATCTCAGCATCTGAGGTATTTCATAGAATCATGGAACAGATGATGGAGGGCATCGAAGGGGTGTGCGTCTATGTTGACGACGTCATCATCTGGTCCACCACACCACAGGAGCACATCAGTCGTCTCCAGCGTGTCTTTGCACGGATACGAGATCAGGGCCTGCGCCTCAACCAAGCCAAGTGTTCTTTTGGCCAAACTGAGCTAAAGTTTCTGGGGGAACCACATATCCCGGTCAGGAGTGCGTCCGGATGCAGACAAAGTGAGCGCCATTACCGCCATGCCGCAGCCGGCAGACAAGAAGGCAGTGCTACGCTTTCTCGGGATGGTCAACTTCCTGGGGAAGTTCATTCCCAACCTTGCCTCCCACACAACGGCTCTTCGCCACCTAGTGAAGAAGACCACGGAGTTCCAGTGGCTGCCCGCACACCAGAAGGGATAAGAGGAGCTCAAGATTAAGCTCACCACAGCCCCGGTATTGGCGTTCTTCGTCACCTCTCGAGATACGAAGATCTCGACTGATGCCAACCAGCATTGGGGCGGTACTCCTGCAACGGGACGACACTGCATCATGGGCCCCGATCGCCTATGCCTCGTGAGCCATGACCCCCACAGAACAACGCTATGCGCAGATCGATAAGGAGTACCTGGGTTTGTTAACCGGCATAGATAAGTTCCACGACTACCTGTATGGTCGCCCCCACTTCACTGTGGAAAACGACCATCGCCCCCTGGTCAGCATCATACAAAAGGACCTGAATGAGATGACCCCTTGCCTCCAGCGCATTCTGCTCAAGCTCCGGAGGTACGACTTCCAACTGGTCTACACCCCGGTAAAGGACCTCATCATCGCGGATGCCCTGTCCAGAGCAGTGAGCACACCGCCCGATTCGGAGGGGTTCGTATGTCAGGTAGAAGCTCATGTGGCCTTCACATCGGCCAATCTGCCAGCTAATGATTCAAGTCTGGCCCGTATTCGCCGGGAGACTGCGGCTGACCCCCTTCTACAATGTGTGATGTGCCACATGATGGGAGGATGGCACAAAGGA
Source organism: Scyliorhinus torazame (assembly GCF_047496885.1). NCBI lineage: Eukaryota > Metazoa > Chordata > Chondrichthyes > Carcharhiniformes > Scyliorhinidae > Scyliorhinus > Scyliorhinus torazame. The sequence goes on from NC_092709.1 coordinate 228,099,371, forward strand.
CAGTGCCCACAATTCTACAATGTCCGGGACGACTTGGCCGTCATTGACGGTGTCCTCCTAAAGTTGGACCGGATTGTGATTCCACACAGCATGCACAGGCTGGTCCTTGAACAATTACACGAAGGTCATCTCGGGGTTGAGAAGTGCAGGCGGAGGGCCCGAGAAGCTGTATACTGGCCGGGCATCAGCGACGACATTGCCAACATGGTGCTCAACTGCCCCACCTGCCAAAGGTTTCAGCCGGCGCAACCCCCTGAGACGCTTCAGCCCCATGAGTTGGTAACGTCCCCCTGGGCGAAGGTGGGTGTGGACCTCTTTCATGCGCTCGGCAGGGACTACGTCATGATTTAGATTACTTTTCGAATTATCCAGAGGTCATACGCCTGCACGATTTGACATCATCCGCTGTCATCAGGGCATGTAAAGAAACCTTCGCTCGCCATGGCATTCCGCTTACTGTCATGTCTGACAACGGGCCCTGTTTTGCAAGCCAAGAATGGTCTTCTTTTGCTGCTTCGTATGGCTTCACACACGTCACATCCAGCCCTTTGCATCCCCAGTCAAATGGCAAGGCGGAAAAGGGCATCCATATCGTCAAGCAGCTCCTCTGCAAGGCTGCTGATGCCTGATCGGATTTTTGCTTAGCCCTGCTGGCCTATCGCTCGGCCCCACTAGCCACTGGCCTCTCACCAGCCCAGCTGTTGATGGGTCGCGCCCTCAGGACCACTGTGCCATCCATTCTTGTTCCTACACCTGACCATGCTCCAGTACTGCAAAGGATAAGCGTGCTCAGCAGAAGGTGGCACATGACACTCGGGCAACTGATCTTCCTGCCTTGGCGCCTGGAGACAACGTCCGCATACACCTACCAGAGGGTGGCTGGTCGGCAACTGTCGAAGTTCTCCGACGCTTGGCTCCCCGCTCGTTCCTGGTTCACATGCCTGATGGCTCCATTCGCCGGCGTAATCGCCGGGCTCTTTGCCTGCTTCCGCGCTCGCTACATGATCATACACCGGTGCCACACCCTCCTGTTGTTCCTGATGTCAACTTCGTGGAGCTTCCTGGCACCATGCCTATTCCTCTGTCGCCTGTGGCCAGGCCCATTCCTCAGCCGGTGGATCCTGACCCACCCTTGAGGCAGTCAACCCGAATTCCTCACCCACCTACTAGGCTGGACTTATGAGCCTGTTTGAACATTGGACTCACTAAAGTGTTCTGCCACAATGTTAATATGTTTCTCTTTTTGTTGTTACAAGAGTTTGTTTTTGATGTTTGATGATTACACTTGTTTTGTTTGTGGTACAACCTCGTTGCTATGTTGCACCTGACACCTTCCTATGTATATAGTTTAGCCTCATGTACATGTTGTAGATATTGCACACACACATTCAGCTGCACTCAGTACACATCTATATTTTTTACCACATAGGCACATATTCTTGTAAAAAAAGGGGGATGTCATGATATTCAGATAAACATCATGGTGCAAACACACATACACACTGATGGACAGATCAACGGACCAATCAACACACACGCAACATCACAGCCAATCACAAGCAAGAGCACACGCACTATAAACGGGGAACACCACAGTTCCCGCTCATTCCAGCAGGAGACAGCTCAGGGCACAGAGCTCACAGCAAGACACTCAGACATACACCATGTGCTGAGTGCCTCTCCAAGATAGTGTAAGGGCTGGGTCCACAGGTTAAAGGGTAAAGAATGAACCACAGTCATGAGTTTACAGATGTTGTTATTGATAGTAATAAAACAGAGTTGTACCATCTGCAACCGTGTTGGTTCGTCTGTATAGCGGAACACCCAACACGACACCCCTGCCTGACTTCCCCTCTGTAGTAGTACCTTTCTAACTCTGGCCACCTTCCCTCCCCATATGAACAACGTAATCCTTCCCTCAATCTCTCTTGAGGGAAGCCTTTCGCAGGAATATCGGCAGGCATTGAAAAATAAACAGAAATCGTGGTAACACGTTCATTTTCATTTCATTTCATTTCATTTTAACCGCCTGTACCCGACCCGCCAGTGACAGAGGGAGACCATCCCACCTTGCCAGATCAGCTTTCACCCTCCCCACCAAACTAGAAATGTTGTACCTGCGGAGACCACCCCACCCCCCCCCCCCCCACACCCGGGCAACCTGCACCCCCAGGTACCTAAAGTGAGTCCCTGCCCTACAGAATGGCAGCCCCCCCACCCCTGCCCCTACCCCCTGCCGAGACACCACAAAATACTCACTCTTGTCTAGATTTAGTTTGTGCCCCGAGAAAGACCCAAACACTCGAAGCAGCTCCAATATTCCCCCTATCGACACACTCGGTTCCGACACGTATAACAGCAAGTCATCGGCATATAAGGACACCCTATGCTCTATCCCCACCCCCCCGCACTATTCCTTGCCATACCCCCGAACTTCTTAATGCGATGGCCAACGGCTCAATCGGGAGTGCGAACAGCAGGGGAGACATAGGACATCCCTGCCTAGTCCCACGGTGGAGAGAAAAGTATCTCGAGCTGATGTTGTTTGTGCGGACACTCGCCCTCGGCTCCTTATATAGTAGCTTTACCCAGTTCACAAATCTTGGTCCAATCCCAAACCGCTCCAGAACTGCCATCAAGTACCCCCATTCTACCCGGTCAAACGCCTTCTCAGCGTCCAATGCCACAACCGCCTCTGTTTCCTTCCCCTCTGCCGGTCCCATAATGACGTTCAAAACCCTTCTAACGTTTCTAAAGAGCTGCCTCCCTCTCACGAACCCCGTCTGATCTTCACCTATCACCTTCGGGAGGCACTCCTCCAGCCTACCCACCAGCACCTTCGCTAATACTTTTGCGTCCACATTCAGAAGTGATATGGGCCGATACGACCCACACTCCGTCGGATCCTTATCTATTTTTAGCAACAGGGAAATCAACGCATACCCCAAAGTTTGTGGCAACACCCCCTTCCCTATCGCCTCTTTAAACATCCCCACCATCAGGGGTGCCAGCTTGTCCTTGAATTTTTTGTAATATTCCACCGGAAACCTATCCGGCCCTGCCACCTTCCCCGACTGCATCCTCCCAATCGCATCCTTTACTTCCTGCCCCACTATCGCTCCTTCTAATGTAGCCCTGTCCCCCTCCCCTAACCTTGGGTACTCCAATCCATCTAGAAATTCCTGCATCTCACGGTCTCCCCCTGGAGGCTCTGACCTATACACCCTCTCATAAAATTCCTCAAAAACCTTGTTAATCAGATCCGGAGCCACCATCAACTTCCCTGCCCTATCCCTCACCTGAACAATTTCCCTTGCCGCTGCTTCCCTCCGGAGCTGACCTGCTAACATATGCCCCGCCTTATCTCCATCTTCGTAAACTGCCCCCCTTGCTCATCTCAGTTGGCGCACCACCTTCCTGGTAGACAGTCGGTCAAAGCGCGCCTGTAGTTCCTTCCTCTTTTCCAGCTTTTCTGGGTCTCCATCTTCTGCATAACACCTATCTACCTCCAACATCTCATCTATTACCCTCTGCCACTCCAACCTCTCCTCTTTGTCCACCCTGGCCTTAAACAAAATCACCTCCCCCCCTCACCACCACCTTTAGAGCCTCCCAGACAACTGCCTTTGACACCTCACCCGTACACTTGAAACCTACATATTCCTTAATTGCCTTTTCAATTTTGTCACAGAACACTTGGTCCCCCAAAAGTCCCACATCTAATTTCCACCCCGGCCTTTGCGCTAATACAGGCTGCTACTTGATGCAGTCTTAACTAAAGGATGCTCCAGACTCTGAAATGAGTTCAACATGTTTATTGAACTATTAACACAGTTCTCAAATGAGTTTGACTCCCTGCTAATCTAACTGTAGTAACTCAGTCTAACTATACCAGCTTGCTCTAAGCTACGTGCTGGGGTGTGATGCTGCTGATCAACCCTGTCTAACTCTCTGGATGTCTGTCTGTGGAAAGAGGCAGAGCCTGTGTGCCCTGTCCTTTTATATGGGGTGTGTAGTGCCCCCTTGTGGTAATGCCACCTCTGGGTGTCCTGATTACCCATTGGTTGTGTCTGTTCTAATGACCCATTGGTTGTATGTCTGCATGGCATGACATTTCTGGTGTTCCCTCTAGTGGTTACTTAGTTGTAGTGTATTTTAATTAACCTCTTGTGTATATACAGTGATGCATATCACTACAAGCATTAATCCCTCAAGAGGCTAAAGGTATCACATAAGATGGTTGCCGACATTTGTAACAGTCCATGTCTATATGCAGCGAGGCCTGGACAACATCCAGGCTTGCCTGATAAGTAGCAAGTAACATATGTGCCACCAAAGTGTCAGACTGTGACCATCTCCAGCAAGAGAGAATCCAACTGTCTCCCCTTGCCATTCAATAACATTAACATTGCTGAGTCCTCCACTATCATCATCCTGGGGCTTACCATTGACCAGAATCTGAACTGAACTAGCCGTAGAAATGCTATGGCTACAAGAGTTGGTCACAGGCTGAGCATTTTGTGGAGCGTAACTCACCTCCTGTGATGAAATAACCTCCCATTGCCTGATGACAGAAGCTCCAACAACACTCAAGAAGCTCAACGCCATCCAGGACAAAGCAGCCAGCCTTGTTGGCACCCCATGCACCACCTTTAACACCCACTCCCACCACCACTGACACATAGCAGCAGCCGTGTGTGCCACCTATAAGATGCATAGCAGCAACTCACAAAGGCTCCCTCAACAGCATCTTCCAAACTCGTAACCTCTACCACCTAGAAGGACAAGGCAGCAGACGCATTGGAATAATACCACCTGAAAGTTCCTCTCCAACAAACCACCATCCTGACTTGGAACTATATCACACTCCTTCATTGTCGCTGCATCAAACTCCTGAAACTCCCTTCCTAACTGCACAGTGGATGTACCTACATGCCACAGGCTGCAGTGGTTCAAGAATGCATTTCACCACCACCTTCTCAAAGATAATTAGGGATGGGCAATTAAAAATGCTGGTCTAGCTTGCGAAGCCCACATCCTGTAAAATCAGAGAAATAAATCTCCTGGAAGAAGACAGGTCAGCACACATTGTAATGGTTGTCAATGTCACCTCAATTTCATTGTTTCTGGCTCCTTCCAGTGTTATGATCCTTGGCCAGGCCCACTCCAAGCTGTTGGTGCAATTTTGACTGACAATGTTTTATTTAAAGTAGACAATGTTCGAGATTCAAGGCACCTGCTCAGTGACGTGAGTCACAAGATTCCATGGACTTTGAAGAAATGAAAATAAACTTTACCAGACAAGGTCAGAAAGATAAAATGATTTACAATATTTATCTTATACACTAACATTCAGGATAATTCTGAGGTACGTGTGAAGTAACAGACAAACTGTGGTCACACATACCACACTGTACAATAAATAAGAAATGTGACCAAAATGGATTCCATGGATTTCTCGACAACCCACGCAGATGTTAGTAACACTGTGAGTCAATAATCTCACTGAAACTTAATCTCTCTCATGAAGGTTTCCAATCTTCATCTCTGAAGATCTTGCTTTGGAATTCTCTCCAAACGTTGTTTCAACTGAGACAGCTTCAACCACGGTTCATTTCATACAAAATTGGCAGAATAATAGGAAGCAGAGAGTAATGGTCAATCGATATTTGTTGGTCTGGAAGATTTGTAAAGTGATATTCCCCAGGGGTTGGTATTGGGACCGTTGCTTTTCCTTATAGATTATTGATCTAGACCTTGATGTACAGGGGACAATTTCAAAGTTTACGGATGACACAAAACTTGGAAATATCGTAAACTGTGAGAAGGACAGTGTGAGGAGAACTTCAGGAGGACATAGACAAATTGGTGGAGTGTGCAGATAGGTGGCAGATTAAGTTCAATGCGGAAAAGAGTGAGATGATGCATTTTGATGAGAAGAACATGGAGAGACAATTTAAAATAAGGGGTAAACTTCTTAAAGATGCGTGGGAGCAGAGGGACCTCAGTGTATATGGGGACCCCAGTGTTTATGTGCCTAGATCATTGAATGTGGCAGGGCAGGTGGAGAGAGCAGTTAATACCATATGGCATTCTGGGCTTTATTAATAGGGGCATAGAGTACAAGAGCAAGGTGGTTATGCTGAACTTATACAAGACACTAATTAGACCTCAGATAGAATATTGTGTACTGCTCTGGGCGCCGCACTACAGAAAGGATATCAATTTGTTGGAGAGTGCAGAAGCGGTTTACGAGAATGCTTTCAGTTATGAGGCTAGATTGGAGCGATTGGGGCTGTTCTCCTTGGGGAGCAGAAGGCTAAGAGGAGATTTGATAGAGATTTTGAAATTCATGAGGGGGCTGGACAGTGTAGATAGTGAGAAACTGTTCCCGCTTGTAAATGATCAAGAACGAAAGGGCACAGATTTAAAATGATTTGCCAAAGAAATAATTGTGATGTGAGAAAGAACATTTTCACACAGCAAGTGGCTTGGGCCTGGGATGCACCGCCTCGAAGTGTGGTCATGGCAAGTTCAGCTGAGGCATTCAAGGGGGCATTAGATGAATACTTGAATGGAAACAATGTGCAGGGGTACAGAGAAAGGCAGGGGATTGGCACTAAATTATAATGCTTGTTTGGAGTGCTGGTGCAAACATGATGGGCCAAACGGCCCCCTTCTGCACTGTAACAAATCCGTACTTCTGTTATTCACAGTATTTCACTCTCGCCTTCCAAGATTCCGTTCCCTTCCTGAGTAAACTCAAACATCAATTTAAAAGCACAATTTCAGCTCTTTGTCTGTACCAAGCAGAATATTACTGCTCTAAAGGAGTACTTTTGGCCTAATGGCCCACAGCACAGAGTCACCAACATTCGGCTGGCTTCTTGGTTGTTCACGATTATTCCTGAACCCTCTTCAATTATCAGACTCACCAGGGCATCAACAAAGGCCCACCTCCAGGGTTTGAATCTCATCTCCCTAGATTCCACTTCCCTGGATCCCTGAGTATACACACAAACACTAAATTACAAACACAACGTAAAATCTTTGCCAGTGCCAAGCAGATTTTACTCATCCAAAGGGTTACCTTTGCCGCGAGGGCCTTCCTTTTTCACTTAGCCTTCTCCCTGCATTCCTTTCTCTAACCTGGAGCCTGTTTCCCAACTCTTTTCTTATTTCCAAATTTAATTAGGAGCTTGGAGAAGAATTGGGTAGAAGCCCAGACAATGACACCCATGAGAGATACAGTCACAGCCGCCTAAGCACAAGAGCGAACAATCAGAATACTGAAAGTGCATTTTAGGTCCCTGAATAACTCTGGGATGTTGTTCAATATGTGCCATTGGTGGTGGGGTAATGTACCTTTATGCTTGTTCATTCCCGGGATATGGACCTCCTGAGCGTAGGTGCAGCCACAGTGCTTTTAGAGAGGGAGTTCCATGTTGTTTACCCATTGACAGTGAAGGAACAGCGACACAATTTCTCGGCTTGAGTCACTGTCTCTACGGAGTCTACACGTTCTCCCTGTGTTTGCGTGGGTTTCCGCCGGGTGCTCCGGTTTCCTCCCACAGTGCAAAGATGTGGAGGTTAGGCAGATTGGCTATGCTAAATTGCCCCTCGTGTCCAAAAATGGTTAGGTGGGGTTATGGGGATATGGTGGCGGTGTGGAGATAGGGTGGAGGTGTGGGCTTAGGTAGGACGCTCTTTCCAAGGGCCGGTGCAGACTTGATGGGCCGAATGGCTTCCTTCTGCACTGTAAATTCTATGATTCTATGAAATCAGGATGATGTGTGGCTTGTAGGAGAACTTGAGGTGCTGGTATTTCCAAGTGTCTACAGCCCTTCTTCTTTCAGCCTCTGGGGCCATGAGCTTGGGAGATTTTTCAAAAGGAGTCTTGGATAGTTTCTGCAGTGTATCCTGGAAATGGTACACATTGCTGCCACTCTGTGTCACTAATGGAGGGAGTGAATGTTTAAGGGGTCGATCGTGTGCCAATGAAGTGGGCTGTTTTGTCCTGGATGATCTTGAGCTTCTTGAGTCTTGTTAGAGCTACACTCATCCAAGTAAGTAATCTTCAATTGTGTTTTGGATCCTAGATTGGATAGGTCAAGTCCCAAATTTCTGAGTCCATCAGGGGTGGCAAAAAAGTTATTGGTGTTCATGGAACAGATGGGGAAGGGCAGACTGTTGAAAATTTAGGTTTCTGAGAGATAAGAAGGAGCTTTATTTTATTTTCTCATGTCCATTGGGCTTACTCCCGAATTTACTTCTTTGTGTTTGGTAGGTCTTGTCTCCCTGGGATGAGGGAGGCGGAGTATTCGACGATCGATATATCAGATCATGGATGTTGGAACCAGGACCCCCGTGGACAATGGATACAATGTTGCTCACGGATACGGGTTTTTGTGAGCGTGTATCCTCTGCTGTTGGGGAGTACATTGAGTTCAACAGGAATGAGGCAGTCTTGCCTTCCTCGCTCAGGGAAGTCCCCCCTGAAGGTGGTTTATAGGGGGGAGATAATCTCTTATAAGGCGCATAGGGATATACCCGGGAAGGTGAAGAGCAGAGGCTGGTGAACTCCATTCTCAAGGTGGGCCGCCAATACTCGATCGCCCCAATACTGGAGTTATTGGCGGAAAGAAAGAAATTGCAAACGCCTAGTGGCATTATTCCTGGACTAGTAAACCAGTGATCCAGGGTAATGCTCTGGGGACCCGGGTTCGAATCCTGCCACTATAGAAGGTGAAATTTGAATTCAATAAAGAAAGAAATCTGGAATTAAAAGTCTAAAGGTGACCATGAAACCATTGCCCAATTGTCAGAAAAAACCATCTGGTTCACTAATGTCCTTTAGGGAAGGAAATCTGCCCACCTTACCTGGTCTGGCCTACATGTGACCCCAGACCCAGAGCAATGTGGTTGACTCTTAACTGCCCCCTCAAGGGCAATTAGGGATGGGCAATAAATGCTGGTACAACCCGCGGTGCCCACATCCCATGAATAAATAAAAGAAAAATGTGGTTTTGTCACCCTCCTTAGGGTCCGAGCCAGAGGTGATTATTTCAAGGGATACAGGGAAGGCGTTCGATAGGGTTGAATGGGGGTACCTCGTTGAGATCCTTGGGCAGTTTGGCTTTGGGCCAAAATCTATTTAATGCATTATGGGCCCCCACAGCAAATGTACGTACTAATGCCCTGAGATCAGGGTTATTTCCAGCTGAACAGGGGTACAAGGCAGAGGTGACCATTGTCTCCGCTTTTGTTTGCCATAGCAATTGAGCTGCTGACCATTGCTCTGAGGTTGTCTACCGGGTGGAGTGGGATAGAGCGTGTGGGGAGGCAGCATGGAGTGTCCTTATATGCGGATGATTTATTATACATCACAGACTCACTCTTCAATGAGGAGGAGATAACAGAGTTGCTCAGGAAGTTTGGCTCCTTTTCCGGGTACAAGCTGAATCTGGGCAAGAGTGAATAGTTTCCGGTGAAGCCCCCAGGGAGGGGAGCTGACCTGGGAAGTTTGCCATTTCGTCCAGCCAGGACTACCTTCCAGTATCTGGGAATCCAGGTGGCACATGAGTGGGCTTCGCTCCATAAACTTAACTTTTCTAGTCTGGTGGATGGGGTGAAGGCTGATTTGAAAAGGTGGAATGCCCTCCCTCTGACCTTAGCAGGAAGAGTACAGACGGTGAAGATAAATATTCTCCCGGTGTTTTTGTTTTTGTTCCAGTGCCTCCCAGTTTTTCTTCCAAGGCTTTCTTTTGCAGGGTTAATAAATTGATATCTACATTTGTTTGGGCTGGTAAAGCTCCATGGGTTCGTAAGACCACTTAATCTGTTATATTACTACTGGGGTGGTAAATATTGATAAGTTGATGTGGTGGTTCAAGGATCCAGATTCTATATAGAATGGTGGAGGTTTTGTGCATAGGGTTGGGTTTGAGGGCCCTGGTGACAGCAGCACTCCCGTTTTCCCCTGCTATATTCTCTTCAAGCCCAGTGGTGATAACTACTTTGAGGATTTGGAATCAGTTTCGGCAACATTTTAAACTGGGCTCACTGCCGACTCTGATTTGCAGGAAACATAGATTTATTGTTTAGGCCATGGGCGAGGGAGGGGTTGGAGAGATTTAGGGACATATTTCTGGAGGGTAGATTTGCCGGTCTAGACGAGTTGTTAGAGAAGTTCCAGCTCCTCAGAGGGAATGTTTTCAAGTACTTTCAGGTGTGCTATTTTTTACGAAAGGAACTTTCTTCATTTCCCCTGATACCATCGCCTTTGCTTATGGCCAGGGTCCTGTCCTTGGCTGAGTTAGGGGAGGGTAAGATTTCGGAGGTCTATGGGCAGATGTTGGCGAAGGAGTAGGCATCGTTGGAGGAAGTAAAGAGGAAGTGGGAGGGTGAGCTGGGTTTAGTCTTTGAGAGGTGAGTGTGGAGTTAGGCTCTCACTGGGTCAACACCACATTCTCATATTGAGGTTAAACCTGATGGAGTTCAAGGTGGTTCTCAGGGCGCACCTGACCAGGGTGTGTATGAGTGGGTTCTTCTTGGGGATGGAGGATAGGTGTGAGCGGTGCTCTCGGGGGCCGACGAATCACACGCACAAGTTTTGCTCTTGCCCCAAGCTTGTTCATTTCTGGGTCTCTTTTTTTGAAACAATGTCAAGGATTTTGGATGTTCAGCTGGAGCCATGCCCGTTGGTGGCCATATTTGGAGTTTTAGACTTGGCAGTGCTGCAGACAGAGTGGGGGGATCAGATATCCTAGCCTTCACCTTGCTAAGTGAGTTCTGCTTGGGTGGGGGTCCCTGGTGCTGCCTAAGGCCCCAGCTTTGTTGGGGGTGGATGTTTCCTCTTGTGGGAGAATATAGAGCTAGGGGTCACTATTTAAAAATAAAGGGTTGCTCATTTATGAGGAGAATAATTTTTTCTCAGAGGTTCGTGACTCTCTGGAACTCTTTTCCTCAAAAGACTGTGGAAACAGATGTCTTTGAATATTTCTAAGGCTGGGTGATTAACAAAGGGGGTGAAAAGTTATTGGGCGGGAGGCAGGCAGATGGGGTTGAAATTACAATCAGATCAGCCACGAACTTATTGAATGGTGTATCAGGTTGGAGGGGCCGAGTGGCCTACTCCTGCTCCTAATTCGTATGTTCGTATGTTCTTCCTCCAAGCCCTCGATATGGGGTGAAAAGCTGCCATTACTGTCGATGGGTCAAACACTGATTCCCCACTCACTTTTGGACTTACCAATTTCATGGAAAATTCCGAAACTTTGGACTTTACCAATTTTATGGAAGATCCCGAACTTTGGCTCAATAGTGTTTTCTGTATTTCTGCTTTTTTTCCCAATATAAGGTAAGCCATCAGCTCCCCTCTTAGTGTTCCAGTAATATCTTATCCTAGAGTAACTTTCAGCATGGGTGTTACAAATGAGTAGAAATCTAGTTCAATTTAACATTGTGAAGTGATAAATATGATGGCCGCCCTTGGGCATCCATCGTTTGCAGAAAAGTAAATTCATCTTTTTCACAACAAAGTATTTGCTTGATTGCTACAATATTTGAAAGAACATTCCATTTTTATTTCATCCAATTTCAAATTTACATCAAGAGTCATTTGAGTCAGTATCAGGTACTTTTATTTAAATATTTAAACAATTTAGTCTCATGCAATCCGAAATGATTAAAATGTATAACTGGTTTAAATGCCTCCTCTAACTTCGCCCTAAGTGTAATAATTAAATAATTAAAGAACCGATAACACAGTCTAGATTGAGGCCTTTTCATTTGTAAGCCACCAAGATAAGGGCAGAAACTTGTCACCCTGCACTAATATACTTAAAGTGGTAGATCGCTGTGATTTCTATCAAATAAAATGAAGCTCAAGCACTACCCAAGTAAGAGTCACATGGTTAAATTTGATTCATCTACATTTTAATTACTATCATATTGCAAATAATATATAGGATGCACTACTCTTTTAAAGTCTTTTCTAACACCACCTAAAATACATTGCAAATGATTTTTTTCAGCCTAATTTTAATGGACGCAATTTAACTACCGCGTTGCGCCCGGCGTGGATCTGAGCACATTGGTTAAATAGCCGGAAAGGCCCAAATTAAGATTCGCGCCAGGCAGTATGCTATCTAACCAGCCCATTCCCGATGGAGAGTTCTGGATCATGCGAGCATAACATTAACACTCATTTGCATTTATTTCCATCTCATTAGCGAGATTGAAGTCGAATGTAACAGCTTTCCAGGGATTAACCAGCTCCCCAGTAAGAAATCGCACAGGTGTTGTTTAGTACTTCTTTTTAAAAACGTGAACTGGCACAATGGCTGCTGAGGGAAACTGAGGCGAGTCGCCATTTCCATCTTCCGGTCAGGCAGCTCAAGGGCACTGAAGCTGCTGCCCCAGTGCTCGGGAGGAGAATGGGGAACCCTCAGGGGGGTTGGATGGGGGGGCTGGAGCGTTTCAGGTCGGGGGTCTGTCCTAGGCTGGGATGGTGAGTGTCTTTTCATTTGTGATGCTTTCAAGCCATCTTTTAATATTGTGGATGCCCATAACAGGAGCAACTACAGCTGCTGCCTGTCTGTCCAACCAAATACTTCCAGGACAGAGCCCTGTTCTTAGTTATATGTTGAAGGTTAATTTAACTGTCTTTGATTGTGAGCAGCCTCGAGCTTCACAGCTCAAGTCTATTGCTAATGAGGAATTGGCTTTGTGAGTTGCGAGAGCACTTCACAGCTGCAGATTGTGTTTGCTGCTTGCTCCTGCTGGTAGCTGCAAATGCCCAGTGGATGCTGTTGCTGTTTCCTTCCTTTTCTGTAGCTGGAAAGAAGGACAATTTCTTCCAAGATAACTGGGTCCTGAAACACCAGGCTCAGGGGGACTTATGAGTCCAGAAGGCAATCCTGTTTGATGGAAGAAGATGCTATGAGACCTGGTGCGCGACATTGATCCAAATAGGCCACCTAATGATGCCATTGAAGAAATGCATTTTCAGATTGCTGATGCTTTTGTTGCTGGTGTGGTGAGTGCTGCCTGTAACTGGCACATCACCGCGGGTTAAACACACTGGAAGTCAAGGATGTTTAACTGCACCTTTAGCGCCAGTGGAATACGTGGATGCTAGGATTTGGTTCCGGTGAGATTGGGCCGGGTGGGAGGACCTGCACAGCTGTGGCTCCTGGATGGTGAATGGCACTAATATGTGGAACAAATTGCCATTGATGGACAGATCATTTCTACGACCAAGTTTTGGACATGATGCTTAGAAACATACAAAGAAAATAGAAGCAGGAGGAGGCCATTCAGCCCTTCGAACCTGCTCCACCATTCATTATAATCATGGCTGTTCATCAAGTTCAATACCCTGATCCCGCCTTCCTCCCATATCCCTTGATTCCTTTATCTCCAAGAGCTATATCTAATTCCTTCTTGAAGTTACACAACATTTTGCCCTCAATTACTTTCTGTGGTAGTGAATTCCACAGATTCACCACTCTCTGGGTGAAGACATTTCTCCTCACCTCAGTCCTAAAAGATTTACTCCTTATCCTCAAACTATGACCCTTAGTTTTGGACCCCCCCCCACCACTGGGAACATTTTTTATGAATCTACCCTGTTTAATCCTGTGAGAATTTTATAAGTTTCTATGAGGTCCTCTCTCACTCTTCTAAACTAGAATTCATATAATCCTAACCGGACAGCTCGGTGGCACAGTAGTTAGCACTGCTGCCTCACGGCGCCGACGTTCCAGGTTCGATCCCGGCCTTGGGTCACTGTCCGTGTGGAGTTTGCACATTCTCCCCGTGTTTGCGTGGGGTTTAACACCCACAACCCAAAGATGTGCAGCGTAGGTGGATCAGCCACACTAAATTGCCCCTAAATTGGAAAAAATGAATTGGGTACTCTAAAGGGGGCAGCACGGTAGCACAGTGGGTAGCACTGTTGCTTCACAGCTCCAGGGTCCCAGGTTCGATTCCCAGCTTGGGTCACTGTCTGTGTGGGGTCTGCACGTTCTCCCCGTGTCTGCGTGGGTTTCCTCCGGGTGCTCTGGTTTCCTCCCACAAGTCCCGAAAGACTTGCTGTTAGGTAATTTGGACATTCTGAATTCTCCCTCTGTGTACTCGAACAGGTGCCGGAATGTGGCGACTAGGGGCTTTTCACAGTAACTTTGTTGCAGTTTTGATGTAAGCCTTCTTGTGACAATAAAGATTGCTAAAGTTATTAAAAAATAGAATATAATCCTAACCGACTTAGTCTCCCCTTATATGACAGTCCCGCCATCCCAGGAATCAACCTGGTAAACCTTCGCTGCACTCCCTCCATAGCAAGAACATCCTTCCTCAGATAAGGACACCAAACCTGCACATAACACACCAGAAGTGGCCTCACCAATGCCCTATACAATTGCAGTAAAACATCCCTATTCCTATACACAAATCCTCCTACTATGAAGGTCAACATACCGTTTGCCTTCTTGACTACCTGCTGTAGCAGCGCGCTTATTTTCAGCGACTGATGCATGAAGACACCAAGGTCTTGCTGAGTATCCACCTCTCTCAATTTACACCCATTCAAATAATAATCTGCCTTCCTATTTTTGCTCCCAAAGTGGATAACCTCACATTTATCCACATTATACTGCATCTGCCATGTATATGCCCACTCACTCAGGCTAATCCTTCGTTTCTGTTGAGGAAGCTGCCAGGGGTGATACCGATTTTTGTGAAAATGAGCTGACATAGCTTTGCATTGGTGCCAATATGGAATGGCGACTTTTCCTTGTTGTTTAATGGTTAGTGTGATATGTGGAACGTTACGTAATTAATTTTTGAATCTTTGTTACTGTTGACCGTTCAATAAACAAAATATTCTCAAGTGGTTTCTCGTGGGTAGACATGCCATGTCTCAAACAATGATTATTGCATCGCATTTCAATTAAACTTTGAACCCTGATCAGTTTGCCAGACCTCTAGAAGCATCAGCACCATAGACGCAACAGCAAACAATCAAATACTCAAGAGCTGGGCCTCAGCACTGGGGATATCCTGCCAACCCAGGGTAAGTGTGTGGATCAGGGGAGAGCACCTGAGCATGGTCTCCCTAACGTTCCCAGCAAGGGGCTGGGGTCCAGGGGCTCCCGATGTTTCCAGACGTGAGTGTGCACAGCCAGGTTCTTCAGCACAACTGACTCATTGGATGGCACTGAGAGAAGGCAGGACACGTGAAGGGTGGGGGAGACATGGGGGATTTGAAGGTCCTGGGGTGGAAGCCCTAACTGATTATCGGTCTCTTTCCTTCTCCAATTCCTTAAAATGGATGGTGGTGTCGGTCTCACAGAGGCTGCCCTGGCGGTGCTGGTGGCAGCCCAGTCGGCCAGACACTGGAGAAGGCAGCAGCGTTGCCACAGGCTGGAGGTGTCACCCCATGTACAGGGGGCCGCTGCACACCCTAAAGACCCGGCCGCCCATCAGGCCGAGGAGAAACCCAGAGGGGGATGCCTGTGACAGCCCAAGATGTACAGGCATCATTGGTCTTTCGAGGAGATGACGGACAGCATGTGCTGTAGGAGACTCGCAAAGAGATAGTGCGGCACCTGCGCCACGTCCTCACTGACTTGGCACCCCATGGAGGAGGGGGACACCTGCTCCCAATGGCCGTGAACCTTTATGCCACTGGTTCATTCCAAACTCAAACGGGGACTTGTGTGGCATATCCAAGCTATAGCCCACAAGTATATCCGTGAGGTCATGGATGTGCTGTACTCCCGGGTATCAGACTTTATCTTTTTTTTAAATAATATTTTATTGAGGTGTGGTAGTCTATGTAGAGGTATTATGGTACCTGGTAATGCTGGAACACCATTGGTAGATATTGTATGCTTCCTATTGGTCAAGCTGTAATGGTAGCTCCGCCCTGCTAGGCGGGGTATAAGAGCCCGTGCCGCCCCAGCAGCCTTCATTCTGTACCTGAGCTGCTGGGGGAAATACCTAGCTTATTAAAGCCTTCAGTTGGACTACAATCTCGCTTTAGTGGTCATTGATCGTGCATCAATTTAATAAGCTAGATTTAAAAGGATGGAGCTCCGAATTATGCCGGAGTGTCTGAAACTCAGCCCCCATGCGGCGAACTCTGCGGCAATCTTCAAGCACTAGCTGGCGTGTTTCAAAGGATATCTCGGAACGGCCGAAAACACACCCACAGGAGAACAGAAAATTCAAGTCCTGCACTCGAGGGTGAGCCCGGAAATTTACACCCTCATCGAGGACGCGGAAGACTTCGATGCGGCAATAGAGCTGCTAAAAGGACATTATATCTGCCCAGTAAACCAGGTCTATGCCCGACATCTGCTAGCAACGAGGTGACAAATCCCTGGGGAATTGCTGGAAGAATTCTACTGTGCACTCCTGGTGTAGGGGAGAAACTGCAGCTGCCCGCAAGTTTCGGCGAGCGACCAGATGGAACTCTTGATCCGGGACGCTTTTGTGGCAGGTATGCTGTCCTCCCAGATCCGCCAGCGATTGCTGGAAAAAGACACCCTAGGCCTCAAGGAGGCACGCGTCCTTGCGGGCTCCCTGGACTTGGCCTCCAGAAACGCCTGCACTTACGTTCCCGACCGCGCGGCAGCCCCTTGGGCAGCGTGGAACCCCTCCGCAGCCGACCCCGAGACATCCCCCATCCCCCCACAAGCTTGTGCTGCAAGGCGGCCTGGCAACCCCGGGGGCCTCCGCAGCTCATCCTAGCCACCGCCATGTGTGCTCGGTGGACTACCTTAAATTGTATCAGGCTAAGCCTGGCGCATGATGAGGAGGTATTAACACTGTTTAGGGCATCCGCCCACAGCCCCGCCTCTATCTCTCCTCCTAGCTCGTCCTCCCACTTGCCCTTAAGCTCCTCCACCGGAGTTTCCTCCGCCTCCGAAAGCTCCTGGTAAATATCCGATACCTTCCTCTCCCCCACCCAGGTACTGGAAACTACTCTATCCTGTGTCCCCCGTTGGCGGCTGTCGTGTTATTCACCCTGGGGTAACACGGACTGCAACACGATGCAGTGAAATGATCTAGCATACACCAAACGTAGGTGTTGGTTCAATAAGATTTATTGAACTTCAGTAACGAAGCACACAGCTGCCTGTGGGTTGACTCTCTACTACTCTAAGTAAACTAACATTAACTATCTAGACCAGGCTAGCTCTGATCCACGTGTAGAAGGTGTTGAATGATTTGTACACCCTGACTGTCACTACAGTTGTCACCAGTGGAAAGAGGCAGAGTGCTGATGCCTCGTGTGTTTTATAGTTGGAAGCCCCTCTCTGGTGTTCTGTCTGGTGATTGGTTGTGTTCTGTTCTGTATGTTGATTGGCTCACCTGGGTGTCTGTCACTGCCTGCTTTTACCTCATGATGTGCATGGGTGCATATTATGACAGCGGCAGCAGCGGAAAGACCTGTTTTCGCAGGAAGTCTTGCACCTGCAAATATCTAAAACCATTCCCTGCTGGCAATTTAAATTTATCCTCCGAAGCTTTCAAGCTGGGATAGCTCCCATCTATAAATAGATCCGCCATCCTTCTAATTCCTGCCCTCTGCCAACTCCGGAACCTGCTATTCAGCCTACCCGGTACAAACCTGTGGTTATTATAAATCGGGGTCCAAATCGATGTTCCTTCCCCTCTCTTATATCTCCTCCATTTCCCCCAGATCCTCAGAGCCGCCACTACCACCGGACTTATGGAGTATCGGGCCAGCAAGAACGGCAGAGGTGCCGTTACCAGTGCTCCCAGGCTGGTGTCTTTACATGACGCCGCCTCCACCCGCTCCTATGCCGACCTCTCCCCCACTACCCACTTCCTAATCATGGCTATATTAGCCGCCCAGTAGTAATTGCAGAGGTTCGGCAGCGCCAAACCATCCTCCCCCCGACTGTGCTCCAGCAACACTTTCTTCACTCACGGGGCTTTAGTCGCCGACACAAAGCCCGAAATAATCTTATTCACCCGCTTGAAAAAGGCCTTAGGGATGTAGATGGGGAGGCACTGAAAGACAAACAGAAATCTGGGGAGGACCGTCATTTTCAGTCTGTATCAGTGATAGCGGGAGCAGGTCCCATCTCTTAAAGTTCCCTTCCATTTGTTCTACCAACCGGGATAGGTTTAACTTGTGTAGTACCTCCCATTTCAGGGCCACCTGGATTCCCAGATATCGAAAGCTCTTCCCTACCATTCTAAGCGGCAGCTCTCCCAGTCTCTTCTCCTGCCCTCTTGCCTGGTTCGCGAACATGTCGCTTTTCCCCATGTTCAATTTATACCCTGAAAAATTGCCAAATTCCCCCAAGATTCGCATTACTTCCCCCATCCCCTCCAACGGGTCTGAAATGTACACGAGCAGGTCATCTGTGTAGAGCGAGACCTGGTGCTCCACCCCCCCACCCCCCCCCCCCCACCCCGAACCAGCCCTTTCCAGTTCCTAGAGGCTCTTAACACCATGGCCAATGGCTCTATAGCCAGAGCAAACAGTAACGGGGAGAGGGGGCACCCCTGCCTTGTCCCTCGGTGTAGTTTAAAATAACCCGACCTCAGCCGGTTCGTACGCACACTCGCTACTAGTGCCTGATAAAGCAACCGCACCCAGTCAATGAAACCCTCACCAAACCCAAACCTTCCCAGCGCCTCCCACAGGTAATTCCACTCCACCCGATCAAAAGCCTTCTCCGCATCCATCGCTACCACCACCTCCACCTCCTCTCCTTCTCAGGGCATCATAATAACATTTAGAAGCCTTTGAACATTGGCCTTGAGTTGCCTGCCCTTAACAAATCCCGTCTGGTCTTCCCTATCAACCCCAGGACACAATCCTCTATCCTTGTGGCCAGCAGTTTGGCATCCACATTCAGTAGAGAAATTTGCCTGTATGACCCGCATTGCTCCGGATCCTTCTCCCGTTTCAGGGTCAATGAAATCGAGGCCTACAACAATGTTGGGGGGAGGACTCCCTTCTCTCTTGCTTCGTTAAATGTCCTCACCAGCAGTGGGCTCAATATCTCTGAAAACGTCTTATAGAATTCCACCGGGTAGCCATCCGGCCCCGGGGCCTTTCCCGACTGCATGCCCTCCAGCCCCTTGATTATTTCCTCAATCTCAAATGGGGCTCCCAGCCCTTCCACCTGGTCCTCCTCCACCCTCGGGAACCTCAACTGATCCAGAAACTGCCTCATCCCCTCCATCCCAGCCGGGGGTTCCGACTCATATAATTTACTGTAAAAGTCCTTAAACACCTCGTTCACCCGCGCTGGGTCCAGGACAGTATTACTGTCTCTATTCTTTATTTTACCTATCTCCCTGGCCGCCTCTCTTTTACTGAACTGGTGTGCCAACATTCTGCTTGCCTTTTCCCCATACTCATAGATCGACCCCCTTGCCTTCCTCAACTGTTCCACTGCTTTCCCTGTGGTCAGCAGCCCAAACTCCACCTGTAACCTCCGCCGCTCCCTCAGTAGCCCCGCGTCCAGGGCCTCCGAGTATCTCCTGTCCACTTGGAGTATCTCCTCAACTAACCTGTGGACCCGTATCGAGATTAATTCCCCTCTGATTACTGCCTTCAAAGCTTCCCAATCTATTGCTGCAGAGACCTCCCCCATATTATTTGTTTCTGGATGGACTTGTTAACCCGCCCACAGATCATTTCATCCGCTTGCAATCCCACATCCAGTCTCCACAGTGGGCGTTGCCCTCTCTCCACACTAACCCGTAGATCCTCCCAATGCGGGGCATGTTCCGACACTGCAATTGCCGAGTACCCAGTGTGGTGTTGGGTTCTCTGGTGCACAGATGAGCCAACACAGTTGTATGTGGTACAACTCTATTTTATTTTAACTCTTATATACAGTTCGTTCTGGATACACTGCACGTGCTGTCTCCCTGAGTTTGTCGTGTAGCAGGTCTGTCCTGGTCCTTGTCTCCAGCTAATACTGACCACCAGGTGTCGTGTTTGTGCTTTTATATCTTTCTGTGATTGGTTGTGGTGTTGTGTGTTCTGATTTGTCTGTTGGTGTGTCTATCATGATGTGTGTGTTTGAATATCATGACATCCCCCTTTTTACAAAGACATGTGCCTACGTGGTTATAAATATAATTGTGTCGTGAGTGCATCTAAGAGTGTGTGCGTGTGTTGTGTACAGCGTGTGTATATGACGTAGCTATTTACATGGGGCGATGTCGGGTGCGTCACACTAACAAGGTTGTACCATAACAAAACATGAATGCGAGAAAAAAAACAACTTGAACAGTGGTCCGGTCAGACGATATCTGGAACGATAAACAACAACAGGTTATAATACAGAAGTGTTTGACTTTTTGAACGTATGAACAGCGTTATAAGTCCAGTCTAATGGGTGACCGCCTCAAGAATAGGCTGGTCCTCAAGCCGGTTCAGCTGTGGAGATTTGGGTTCACACTGGTTCACCTTGGACTGTTGGAGGTGATGCTGTTGCCGAAGTCTCTACTTTTCCATTTGTTGTACTTCGTGCAGTGCTTGGTTTTTCATTCGTGCAAATATAACATTCAACATCTTTGTTAGTGTTGCCTTGGCTGTGGTTTGGTTCTGGTGGCGATGGAAGGGGCATGATCCGTGGCATCTCCACGAAGTCATCCTTGGGAACCAGTGGAGGATCCGGCGTGTGCGTACGGTTCAGTTGCGAGCGTGGAAGGCGGCGCAAAGCTCGCTGATTGCGCCTACGCACCAATCCATCCGCCCTGCATGCCAGGAACAAGGTGGAGTCTTCTTTCTTTTTATGTTTGTGGTGGACGGCATCTTGTAGCTGATGGGTCGTTGCCATCGAAGTAGCACCATCACTAATATCATGCAAGGCGATGACTGTGCCAGATGTGGAAGTTGGCCGAGACCGTGCACGCTGGTTCCGGCCACCTGCTGTGCCGGAAGGGCGACTCCGCAGAGAAACGTCGAAGCATGTCGCCTTGGAGAGAGAATTGTTGCTCGCATCAACGTCTGGCGATGGCGCGAATTGGTGTGTCCGTCTTGGACCGCCGGTGCTGGTCGCCACTGCCGACCCAGTGGGGCTGCCACGCGATCCATTCCCTGTCGCCGTGGCATCCGCCGTCACCCTGAGCGTGCCATCACCGAGGCCGCGACACCGCCCGTCCGGAGCAAGGTCTGGCGTGCGCGAATCAGAGTCGACGCTTGGCTGCTCCCCATCTGGAGTCCGGTCTGCCTTCCGTCAATGCTCCCCGTCCGGAGCCCCAACAGGTTCACTGGAGGCAGCCGAGATTCCCTGAAGCTGCACTTCTGGAGTCGGAACATGCAGGAATGCACCAACCAGTGGAGAGGCTCGAGCCATCGAGGGTGGAAGCGGTGCGCCGCCACCGCAGTCGTCAGTGGTCCCACCGTGATCGTCGAGTGCCTCGGTACGCACTAGGCGAGGTCTGTCACCTTGCACCTTTTGCATGGGAAGTGGGATGCTGTCGTCACTCGTCTCACATCCCGTGGATAGATCCTCATTAGCAGCTTGCTGTTCACTAGGGTTGGGTAAATTGTCAGAGTTTTCATCTGGTGGTGCACACCATGTCGGTGGACTGTCATTGTCTTGCCGTTGTCCTTCATTTGGGCTTTTCTTCTTTGGAATTTTAAATCTTCCCCCAGACATTGCAGAACCTTGTTTATTACCCCCAAATTCTCCCATATGTATTGTCTCGAATATAGGATCCAATGTTTCTATCGACATTGTACTATTTTCCAAAGAACATTCCGTTTCACTTTTCTTCTCAGGTACCTCATATGTATCTTTGTCTAATGTACATGCCTTCATGGTCTCTGGGTCTGATTTTGCTGGGACTGGCATGGTCACAGTCTCTCTTTTACTGTTCTCAATTGCCCACATTATACTCCCCATACATAACTGCTTAAGCACTGGGGTTAGTGTGGTACAATGGATAATCGGGTCGACCTTATCTGCATCTTCACCATTAGTGGAAAGCACACTTGGTTCACTTGAAACTGCTGCGGGTTTTAAATTCGTTATCTGGCTACTCGATGTCGGTGTCCTCAGGATTCTTGCTCCAATGTTCTGCTCATTTATCAGTGGAGTGTGTATAGGTTCAATGCAATTAATGTTCCCCTCAAGGTTTGAAGAGTCATTACTGACTAACTGCTGGTCTCCGAAGTTGGGACTTTGCGGCGTTGTGTTGAAGGGAGACATTTGTCCCTGCTGTAGATATGATTCAGGTTGTGTTATTTCCATTACCTGAGGATCAATGTCTTGTCCATTTTTTCGATCCGTACTAAAACACTGGCAATTCTCAGTCTGCTCCTTGCAAGTTAAACATTCAATTAATTTCTTTAGCAAATCCTCAGCATCCTTCTGTGACCGTGCAGCATTATTAATCTCTGTTCGGCTATAATGATCCTGAAGGTCAGCGCATAAACCTTTTTTCTTCGGGCTTGGAAGAGGCGATTCCTTTGGCTTGTCTTCAGTTGGGCTTGAACAGTCTTCAGCGCTGTGCCCTTCATTGTAGCATGAGAGACCGTCATGGTCATGCTGCTGTGTAGTGGAGCATGGTAGGCTGTTATAGCCTTCTTGCTGTTCACATGAGCATGGCAGACTTGCATCGTCTGCCGCTGGTTGGTCAGGAGAGGTTGCTAGACCCTCATGGTCTTGTTCCTGCAAGGACCGCACATTGGAGTCTTGCGTTGCTTCTATCGTGGAGGCTGTCCACGAGCTCTCTGTGGAGGCTTGTGACACTGGAGTCACTTCTTGTTCATGCAAGGACTGCGCTCTGGAGTCTTGCGTTGCTTCTATCGTGGAGGCTGTCCACAAGCTCTCTGTGGAGGCTTGTGACACTGGAGTCACTTCTTGTCCGTGCAAGGACTGCGCTCTGGAGTCTTGCGTTTCTGCAATTGTGGAGTCTGTCCACGAGCTTGCTGTGGAGGCTTGTGACTCTGGAGTCACTTCTGGTTCATGCGAGGACTGCGCTCTGGAGTCTTGCATGTCTTCTTTCATAGAGTCAGGAACGTTGAGCGGGACGTGGACCACGCTCTGTGTGGCAGCAGGGCGCTCTCCGTGTGCTTGCACCGCTCCCTGTCTGTTAATGTCAGGCTGCAGCATCATCCGGTACTGATAAGTTGGGACGTCATATCTGCTGGATTGAAGATCCTCAAATCCGAAAAATGAATCCGCATCTGCGTCGGATTCAATGTGGGGGCCGCCAATGTGCAACACGAAAGGTTCGTCCGAGTCATAGTCGTATAGGATCACGGAGCTATCATTGGGCTCGCGAGGTCCGGAAACACTGTAAAGATCGTCATCAAAGTATTTGAGGTCGGAATCATCGGCTTGTGCGTAGGTAACTGCTTGTCGGAGGGTTCTTCGGAGGTCCAATTCATCTCCTGGGTCAATTTGCGGCAATGTGCTGTCATTCCAGGTGAGGGAAGGTTGTTTTACAGCTTTAACAGATTTTTGTTTTTTTGATTTGGGACGTTTCCCTTTTAAATTGGATTTGGGGCGTTTCCCCTTTAAATTGGTGCGGTCTGGTGCCTCTGACATCCTGACGCTCGGTATGTAGCACGTAGGAAGCGACTGCGTATGCTCAGATCGCTGTTCCTTTACCGATGGCCGTTTTCTTGACTGCGCATGCGCAGCATCTCGCGCATGCACAAACGAAACTTCCGGTTCTGCGCACTGCTCGCGCAACTGTGCTAGCGTGATACCTTTAGCAAGATGGCCGCCGACCTCGACCCAGCCCTCTCTCAGGCCCGGGATTTCAGCCTCTGGGAATTCGGGCTCCGGGATCCCGGCCACGAGGTGAGTACTGCCGCTTTTCTTACCTTTACTTGCCGATTGGATTGCGTTTTCTTCACAGTACTTGGAGAATTTGTCCAGGACTGCCTGGTAATCGTACCTTTGCTGTCTCCTGAAGAACCTGAACCTTGTGAATATTTCTCTTGCCCTTGCACCGGCGATGGTGAGGAGAAATTCAATTTTTTCGCTATCATCCAGGTCTTGGAGTTCAGCTGCCACCAGGAACAATTCGAACACTTGCCGGAATCGCCGCCAGTTTTCGCGGAGATCGCCGTGGCACTGGAGCGGCTGCGGAACCGGGAGCTCCATCATTTTGCCTGGGCACTGCTGGTTTTCTCTGTACACTGAGGTATGCCGGCAGGTATCGATCCACTCCTGCACCATGTGGTGTTGGGTTCTCTGGTGCACAGATGAGCCAACACAGTTGTATGTGGTACAACTCTATTTTATTTTAACTCTTATATACAGTTCGTTCTGGATACTCTGCACGTGCTGTCTCGCTGAGTGTGTCGTGTAGCAGGTCTGTCCTGGTCCTCGTCTCCAGCTAATACTGACCACCAGGTGTCGTGTTTGTGCTTTTATATCTTTCTGTGATTGGTTGTGGTGTTGTGTGTTCTGATTTGTCTGTTGGTGTGTCTATCATGATGTGTGTGTTTGAATATCATGACACTCAGTACCCACCACCTTCGGTATTAGCGCCCTGCTCAGAACAAAAAAGTCGATGCGAGAGTATACCTTGTAGACATGTCTAATTCTAAAACTCCTTCGTCCTCGGCCGTGTAAACCTCCAGGGTCTACTCCCCCCATCTGTTCCATAAACCCCTTCAATTCCTTTGCCGCAGCCGGCCTCTTCCCTGTCCTGGATTTTGACCGGTCCAATTCCGGATCAATGACTGTATTGAAGTCCCCTCCCATGATCAGGTTATGTGACTCTAAGTCTGGGATCTTACCTAACACGCGCGTCATAAATTCCACGTCATCCCAATTCGGAGCATATATGTTCACAAGTACCACTCGCACCCCCTCCAGCTTCCCACTCACCATTATGTACCTGCCCCCCTTGTCTGACACGATTCTCCCTGCCTCGAATGCCACTCGTTTGCTGATCAAAATCGCTACACCCCTGGTCTTTAAGTCCAGTCCTGAGTGGAACATTAGGCTAACCCACCCCTTCCTCAATCTCGTCTGGTCTGTAACCTTTAGGTGTGTCTCTTGTAACATTGCCACGGCCACCTTCAGTTCCCTCCAATGCGCGAACATGCAAGCCCTCTTGACCGGCCCATTCAGTTCTCTCACGTTCCATGTGATCAGCCTGGACGGGGGCTCCCCCCCCCCCCCCCCTCCCCGCCGACTAGCCATCACCCTTTTTAGGCCAGCCTCGGGCTCGCGCCCTCCGCTTCCTCGAGTCTCCACTCGAGCTGCTGCCGTTCCCGACCTCCCATTTGTCCCTAGTACCAGTTCCTCCCCTGTCAGCAAAGCAGCTCCCCCTCCCTCCCCCCATAGCAACAACACTATAAACCCAATCCCCCAAGGCAAGCTCCAGCTTAACACCTGCTTGCCCCCACTGCGCTTCCGAGAGTCAGCTGACCCATGCTGACTCGGGAGCTCCCGCCCCGGCACCAAACAGTCTGTCTCCCTATTTTCTCCTCTCTCCCCCCCACATGAATAAACATTTTAAAAGCATCACATTCCCCTGTAAACAGACATCAGAAAAAACACAGAAGAAAGTCACGTTAGAAAAATAGTCACCCAAAAAAGCAAAACCAAATTCAAAGCCCATCCCCCCCTCTAACCAGCTCTCTGCAAGACAAAGCAACCGTTAACCAGCCACACAGCCCATTATTTCACATAGCTACTAAAATTTATACAACCCAGCACAACAAATCGCCGCCACAGTACTTCTCCAAGGCTTAAGTGTCTTTTAATTCGCCTCCAGCTTCATTTCTTTCATAAAGGTCCATACTTCGTGACCCACAGGCGGGCTGGGTACAGCATCCCGAACTTCACCCCCTTCTTAAAGAGGGTCGTTTTTGCCCGATTGAACCCAGCTCGCCTCTTGGCCAAATCCGCTCCCAGGTCCTGATAGATGCGCAACTCACAATTCTCCCACTTGCTGCTCCGTTCTTTCTTGGCCCACCGCAAAACGTGTTCCTTGTCCATGAAACGGTGAACATGTACCACCATGGCCCTCGCCGGCTCGTTCGCTCGGGGCTTCCTCGCGAGGGCTCTGTGCGCTCTGTCTAATTCCAGGGGCCGAGGGAACGCCCCAGCCCCCATCAACTTCTCCAACATGTCCGTCACATGGGCCCTCGCATCCGATCCCTCACTGCCTTCAGGGAGGCCAACAATTCTGAGATTCTGCCTCCTGGACCTATTCTCCAGGTCCTCCAGCTTCTCCTGCATTCTTTTCTGGAGTCATTCATCATCCCCACTTTGTTTTCCAGCGCGGTTATATACTCCTCGTGCTCGGACAACTTTTGTTCCACCTCCTGGATCGCTCTACCGTGGGTTTCCTGATTCTGAACTACTTGATCAATCGAAGCCTTAATCGGGTCCAGCGTGTTATTCGTCAGCTTGGCGAAGCAGTCCTTGAAATATTTCACCATCTGCTCCGTCGACCACTGTGTCGTCTCCACACGGCCCTGCTGCCCCGCCATGCTGTCCCGTGTTACCAGCTCTGTTTGCGTCTCCCTTATAGGACTTTGTCGTCTCACACGGCCACTTCTGGTCCAATTCTCCAACACCGGAGGAGGAATTCTCTTCACTGTCTGGGTATCAGACTTTATCAACTTTGAGTTGTACCAAGCCCACCAAAATACCTGGACTGCAGGATTCTCCACCATCGCTGGGTTGCCCCAGGTGCAGGGGATAATTGATGGCACGCATGTCGCCTTGTGCACACCGGGGCATCAGGGAATGCCCTTCATTAACAGGAAGGCTTCCATCACTCTGAATGCTCAATTCGTGTTTGACCACCCCTCCATATCATGCACATGTGTGACTATATCCTGGGACACTCAGAGATCCCCGCCGTCTTCGAGCACCACCCCAGGATTACGGGTTGGCTCTTGGGGGATAAGTGGTACTCGCTGAGCCCTGGCTGATGACGCCAGTGAAGAGGCTGGAGACCGAGGTGGAGACCCGCTATAATGAGGCCCATGCAGCCAACTGTGCTGTCACTGAGTGGTGCATCAGTCAGCTGAAAATGAAAATGTGGTTCCGATGCCTGGATCGCTCTAGTGGTGTAGTGTAGTTCACCCCCAAGAGAGTTTCCCGCCTTATGGTGGTCTGCTGCGCCCTCCACAACACAGCACAACAGCGGGATGACATGCTGGAGGAGGAGGAGAGATGTGTGGCCACATCTAAGGGGGAGGGGGAGGCAGACCAGGAAGGGGTGGAGGATAAGCCCGGGGAGGACCCATAGTAGGAGTCGCAGGATGGAGGACAGGTAGCAGCGAGATCCAGCATGTCCTGAGGACCAGAGAGGACCTCATGCTCACCTGATTCTCATTGGATGAGGCTTTGTCCATGAGCTCACCCTATAGCCCCCATCCCCTCTGATGTGTTGGGTGCTCTGGATCCGTGGAACACATACAGGCCACCAACACTTAAAATAGTACAACACTATTTTATTAAGTTAGAAACTGTTGAACATACTTTCACTGTGGGTTAACACGATGTTAGATTAAACTAAAGACCTATGCCTATCCTAACCAGTCTATGAACTCAGCACATGGTGAAGATCTGTGCTGTAAGCTGTAAGCTCTGTCCTTCTGAGAAGCTGCATCCCGAATGAGCGGGAACTCTGATGCCCTCTGTCTACATAGTGAGTGTGCTCTAACTGGTGATTGGCTGCGGTGTTGTGTGCGTTCATTGGTCTTGCTGTGTGTCCATCAGTGTGTGTGTCTGCACCATGATATACTGGTGTATATTATGACATCCCCCCTTTTGTAAAATAATGTATGTGTGTGGCAATAAATAATGTGTGATGAGAATGTTCCTAACTACGTGTGGGGTGCGAAGACATATTTACAGGACTACGTACATGAGAACTAAGCTATTTACATGGGAAGGTGCCTGGTGCAGAGAAGCAGTATGCAACAAGAGTAACGAGATCAACACTATATACAAACCAGGGAAACGATCAAACAAAGCAACAAAACAATTCAGAGAGTCCATAAATTCGAAAAGTTCATAAATCTAGTCTCTGAGATGGGCGACGAATTCTGGTTGACCGCTTTAAAGGTGGGTCGAGAGCCGCTGGTTCAGGAGCGGGCTGGACTGCGTCAAAGTCAGGGGGAGGCAGAGTGACAGGAAGCTCTGCAAAGTCCGTGGCAGGGTCAGCAGGAGGGCGAGGCGACACTGGAGGATCACGTGGCGAGCGTGGAACGAGACGAAGGGCGTGTCGATTGCGGCGCAGAATAGAGCCATCCGGTAGACGAACCAGGAACGAGCGGGGGGCCACCTGCCGAAGGATAACAGCGGTTGCAGACCAGCCACCATCCGGAAGATGGTCGCGGACGTTGTCATCTGGAGCCAGAGCAGGGAGATCAGCTGCACGGTAGTCATGAGCCGCCTTGTGCTGTGCACGAGACAGCTGCATCCGGCGAAGGACCGGAACGTGGTTGAGGTCTGGGACATGGATGGACGGCACCGTCGTCCTCAGGGTGCGACTCATGAGTAACTGGGCTGGCAACAGGGCAGGAGAATGATGATCATTCGCTGTGAGGTTAGCTTTGGCGCTCCTAAGTTTAAGCCAAAGTCTGACTCCTGTCTTTCTGCTGACAGCGTGCCCACACTCACACCCTTCCTCTGAGAGGTCCGCATTGGGTTAACATGTATCAAGTGTAACATGTTTTACTAGTGAATATTGGACATTTCTATTTCCCCTAGCTACACATAGTGAGGACACAGTATCAGCTGCGACAGTGAAGCCATCGGCAATAAGGCCAAGGTACAAGACCACACATGGAGTAGGAATGTGGAGTCGGATTCTCCGTTGCCCGGCACGGTATCGTAATCGGTGATCGGGTGGAGAATCCCTTTTTACGACCAAATTGGGGGCGGCACCTGTTTTGGATGCTCCGCCCCCTCCAAAACACCGTCATTGGGGAGTATGACGCACGCCATTGGGACGGCCTCAGGACATCACCTGAAGGCCCTCTCCTGATGCTCCGTCTCCGATGGGCCGAGTTCCCGACAGCGTGGTTCACTTGTGGTCTCAGTTTTCATCAACCTCGCATGGTGGCTGCGGACTATGTCCAGTGCCGCCATAGTCGGGGGGGGGGGCGCCATGCCGCTGGCCGGCGGAGGGGGTGGGGGGCTTCGGTGAGGGCTGGGGGGAGTGATCCGGCGGTGGCGAGGGGGGGGGGTGCAGGTTGGGTCCGCGCGCAGCCGGCACCATGTTAAACATTGCGAGTTGTACCCGGCGCCGCTGCTAGTCCCTCACTGGTCCCGGAATCGGTGAGGATTCAGCCCGATGTTGGCATCGTAAAACTCCACGGTTCCCACGCTGGCATCGGCACTTAGCTGCAGAATCGGACAATCCAGCCCGTGTTCTCCGCTGGGACGGAGAATCGGTATCAGGGCAAATTTGGGATCAGCGTCAGGTGGCGACCCAATCGCATGCTCTGACCCTCCACTGACAGCTTTAACATGTCCACGCCACACACCAGTGGTAGCATGTATATCAATGCAAATGGGTCGTAATGACCCATTGGCATCTATTTAGTGGGCCCGGCACCCTCTGCTACCCCCCCCCCTCGTGATTCCCTGCGGCCGGGAATGATGTGCGTACAGTTCACTTGTCGTCTCTACTATCATGGCCCTGGCGTGGTGAACCTCGCAGTGGGCCAAGGGATGTTGCCCCCTTGGCCCACCGCAAGGTCCACCACGCCAGGACCACGATGGTAGAGACCAACCAAGCCCATCCGAGGCCCAGACCTCCCCCCCCCCACACGACACATCAGCCCCGAACCCACGCCCCTGTGTGCCCCACAGAAGCCCCAACCCCCGCATTGCCTGGGTGCTTCACCCCCACCCCAAGTATGGGGGGGTGACCTGAACTATACCCTCCAGGGGCCCCTTTAATAAGGGGACCTCCCACAGTGACCCCTGTAATTGGGGAACCCCCTCCCACAAGGACCATGCCCAAAGGAACCCCCTCCACAGATCCCTCCACACACAGACCCGCCCCCTCACAGGGACCACCACCCTCCTCCAGAAAAGAAATCCCTGACTGGAAGCTAGAGAGTGGTCCAGAGAGGAGCAGTGGGAAGCATTATAGCTGTAATACTTACCCCGCAGCTCCAGGCAGCACAGTGGTTAGAAAATAGAACGTACAGTGCAGAAGGAGGCCATTCGGCCCATCGAGTCTGCACCGACCCACTTAAACCCTCACTTCCACCCTATCCCCGTAACCCAATAACCCCTCCTAACCTTTTTGGTCACTGAGGGCAATTTATCATGGCCAATCCGCCTAACCTGCACATCTTTGGACTGAGGGAGGAAACCGGAGCATCCGGAGGAAACCCACGCAGACACGGGGAGAACGTGCAGATTGCTCACAGACAGTGGTCCAGCAGGGAATCGAACCTGGGACCCTGGCGCTGTGAAGCCACAGTGCTATCCACTTGTGCTACCGTGCTGTTAGCATTGCTGCCTGACAGTGCGAGAGACCCGGGTTCCATTCCGACCTCGGTTGACTGCATGTGTGGAGTTTGCACGTTCTCCCCGTGTCTGAGTGGGTTTCCTCCAGGTGCTCTGGTTTCTTCCCACCATCCTAGGATGTGCAGGTTAGGTGGATTGGCCATGTTAAGTTGCCCCGAGGAGGTGTTACGAGGATAGGGTGGGAAATTGGAGCGCTAGCATGCTCTTTCAGAGGGTCGGTGCAGACTCGAAGGGCCGAGTGGCCTCATTCTGCACTGTAGGGATTTATTATTCTGTGGGCACGATCCTCCAGCTGCGCTGCACCAGAAAAGCAGTTCGCCGCAGTGCACTGTGGCCATTGAAAGCCAGGAGACCCCGCTCCCAGGGTCTACCCAACTCGCAACGCCTCGTGAGATTTAATGCAATGGGCGGGATCAGTTTTTGGCAAATCTGCATATTATAGCAAGGCAGTAAGCCTCACTCTAATGTGCAGATTGCTGAGGTGCCTGAGGCTTTGGGATTCAATCCCTTTGCCTTGGTAACCTTGGGCGAGCACCACTTGGTACTGGTCGTCACAAACGGGGACCAGATGGAACGGCATTCGTGGAGGGATCGGAGGCCCCCAGCTGCATGCCCTTTGGGGATGGTTGTGCCCTGGCACTGCTGGTGCCATCTGGGTACCCTGGCAGTGCCAGCCTGGCACCCTGGCACTGTCCAGGTGGCATGCCATCTGGCAGGTGAACTGCCAGGGTGGGTGTGCCCTGCTGGCATTTTGTGCGATCAGGCAGGGGCTGCCTGGCATGGGTGTTGGGGTGTAGGGTGGGCTGGAGGACCCTCCCATACTGTGTTCGGACTGGGGAGGAGGTTGGGGATTCTTTTGGGGGCCTCGGACTACATTGGGGAGTTCTGGCGAGCGGAGCTCCCCATTGTAAAAAACGGGGCTATATGTGGCCTCAACCGTGCGTTCCCCGTTCAGGTCCCTTATTCAACATAAGTCGCATTGAATAACCATGTGATTCTTGGCACATCGAGTGCCAGGAAATACATGGCTAAACTGCTCGCTCGGGGACTTTGTTCCCTTTTGGGAAGATCACGCCCTCTGATTCTATGATATCAATGTTTCTTTTTATGTCCTGATAATTTATTTTTAGCAGTTCCACTTTGTCTTCCTATCCTGATTTTGTTCATATTCCATTTCTCATCCTCTCCCTAATTGTCTGTATATTTATGTCTATATGCTTTTTTTTTTAGGTTCAAATTTGCCCTTTTTGTATTCATGGATGGTCATTATCGGCTATTTTGTTTATGCTCTATAGTTGGATACATTTCTCCTGGACACTATTGACCACCATTTTAACTGTTTCCCATTGCTGTTCTATTTCCATTTGCCAGTATGTTCTTCCAGTTTACTTACCTGCGTTTCATCCACATCTCCCTAAAATCTAATTTTTTGGATTTATTACTTTGTCCTTTGCTCAGATTGTTTCTGAAGATCTGTTTGTACAAACAAGGGAATGTAAATGGAGTGCCACCCACTGCTCTGATGTCTCCACCCACAGGGCTGTGCAGTCACCACAGGGAATATTGTGTTATGACAGCTTGATTCAAAGATTTCAGAAATCCCATTTTTTTTCTTTCATGCAGCTTAATTAATGCAAATTTATTTATCCCTCTTTGGCCTGTTCTGTCTCAAGCTCATTTGTCTTAACTTCAAGACCCATGGGGTCTCAGAGAATATTGTAAAGTGGACTGTTCTATCTGACTGAATTATCCCAACTCATCAGGACGCACCTCTGTTTAAAGGGCCCCATTGGGACCACTTTTCACTCTGGGGAGGGTGGGGATGGAATCGATCCAGGTCGGCAGCAGAAGCAGATTCTAAGCAGCCACTGGGTGGATGAGTGCCAAGGTGGGGGCCACAGCTGTGGGTCTGCTGCTAAAGTGCGCCTCATGGAGGTTGACACACGGAAGGCAAGGGGCTGTCTCCTTCTGACCTGCTTCCAACCACCTGGTCGCCGTTAAGTGACATAAAATCAACAATGTTACCTTTGTTTCCATAGATGGCATTTGTCGTTATATCTGAGAATTCACAACCTTCTTCCTGTCATCTCAGAGGCCCACATCTCAATCTGCGACGTCCCGGGTGGGATTCTCCGACCCCCTGCCGGATCGGAGAATCGCCGGGGGTCGGCGTGAATCCCGCCCCCGCTGTCCTCCTAATTCTCCGGCCCCCCAAAAATCGGCCCGGCGTGAGTCACGCCGCCAGCCTCGGAGAATGGCGGGGTCCGGCGTGACTCAATGGGCGCCGGGGCTGCTCGAATCCTCCAGCCCGCGATGGGCCGAAGTCCCGCCCGTCTTTGGCCAGTCCCGCCGGCGTAAATTGGAGTAGGTCCCTTACCGGCGGGACCTGGCGGCACGGGCAGGCTCCGGGGTTATTGGGGGGGGTGCGGGGGATCTTGCGCCGGTATGTGCTCCTATGGTTGTCTGGCCCGCGATCGGGGCCCACTGATTCGCGGGCAGGCCTGTGCCGTGTGGGCACTCTATACTTCCGCACCGGAGGCTGTACTGGTCCGCCATTCCCGGTGCGGAAACAAAGCTGTCTGCGCATGCGCAGGGATGACTCCAGCACGCGCTGGCGCTCCCGCGCATGCGCCAACTGGCACCGGCCGGCGGAGGCCCTTCGGCGCTGTATGGCGCCAAGCCCCTTTCCCGCCGGCCAGTGGGGCACAAACCACTCCGGGGCGGGCCTAGCCCCTGAAGGTGCGGAGATGGTTCACACCACTCCGTCCCATCGGGACCCCCCCACCCCGACGGGTAGGGGAGAATCCCGCCCATGAACTAGCACACACAAAATAAAACACAACATCTTAATGTGAAACTGACTGTCCTTCTTAAACACAATAACATAAACACCAGTGCTACCTTACTGTGTAAAAGTGAACTTCCTGAAATGCATCAACGTGCTGTAGCAGAGCAAGGTGCATCCCCAACATCGCAGATCTGGGGGAAGCAGGCTGCTGCTCTGTCTGCCCTGCGGCCTATTAGCAGCATGACAGGCATCCTCTTGCAGCCCTAGGAATTCCTCACCAGTGCAGGAGAGTCCCCTATGGCTATTGCCGCTGGAGTAGTTTGCTGCATTGATAGAGGGAGACGTTGACAGCTGATGAGCTCCTGACAACACTCATAGTGCCTGAAGAACTCTCCAGTGTGTCAGTCTGCATCGCCACAGGTGGCACTGCCCTGCTTTCCATTGACTGAGGCTCACCTGGAGGGGTATCCGGGGGCACTGATAACGTCCTGCCGACCCATTGCTGCAGTGAGTCCACGATGCCAGTGATGGTCTTCAGGGTCACG
The DNA here is from genome assembly GCF_047496885.1 of Scyliorhinus torazame. Taxonomy (NCBI): domain Eukaryota; kingdom Metazoa; phylum Chordata; class Chondrichthyes; order Carcharhiniformes; family Scyliorhinidae; genus Scyliorhinus; species Scyliorhinus torazame. Next base: position 228,133,195 of record NC_092709.1, read on the forward strand.
CTAATACCAATCATCCACTGTCTGGTCTCCTGGGCCTGCCTCTGCAAGGCAGTTACCATCCTCTGCATGGAGGAAACAATGCACCTTCCTGGGACATGGCAGAGGTCATGTGTGGATGGACTCCTCCATCACCCATACGTCTGCTCAAACTCTTAGGCAGCTCTGCCAGATTGTCCTGTTCACTGCTGTAACTCCAACAACTTGTGTATTACCCTTATTGGAGGCCCTTCGTCAGTTGTAGGTGCAGCAGGCCACTGCCTCCCTCACCTGTGACTGTGTGGTGCTCGTCAGATTGTGACTCTCGGGCTGGCATGCCATCGCCTCCCCCGACGAGGTGAGTGTATTGATACTGGTACTGGGTGGAGGGGATGGGTGTGACTCTGCACCCTCAGAAACATCCGGGCTGTTGACCTCTGAGGTGGTGTGAAGTGGACCATTTAGGGGCTGGTTATGATTCTGAGCTAGCCATTCCTGCAAATGAAACATAAAAACTGTCGTGTTAGGTACACTGATATAACACTGGATGCAGCATAGATCAAAAAGATACTGTAGACCTTGAAGTTAATTCAATCAGGTTTATTGAACTAATAGCACAGTTAGCACAGTTCTCTGTGAGTTCGACTCTCTGCTAACTTAAGTGTGGTTACTCTGTCTGACTGAGCCAGACTAGCTCTTAGCACGTGGTGGGGGTGTGAGATTGTAACAACACCCTTGACTGACTCTCAAGATGTTCATCAGTGGAAAGAGGCGGAGTGAGTGCCTCGTGTCTTTTATAGTCAGATCCCACCCCTTAGTGTCCTGCCTGCTTATTGGTCATGTCCTGTTCTCTGTGTCCATTAGCTGCTTCTCTGTATATCATTATGTGTGTGTCCACATATCATGACAAAAACAATTCCTGGGATGATGATGTAAAGGGCCATTACCGTTCATGGATACAGTGGGCTGGCAGTAGCAAGGGATGATGGGTAAAGTACAATTCCTCCTGGCTCCATGCACATCAATCCAAATGCAGTGTCAGATATGGACAGGCCTCCTTGCTTCCCTGTCTACTCCAATACTTCTAGATCTGCCTCCATCAGTGGATGAATCTACGGCACTCCACTGTCTTTGATCTCTCCCCGGTGTTGTGGGATCTTTTGTTCCCCCTTCAAGCATAAGGAGAGTAATGGTGAGGTCTCCAGTGATGATGAGGACCATCTCTTCCTGTCAGACTCTCCCTGGCCCCAGGAGGTGTCAGGTTGCCCAGCCGTCCTCCCAATCCTCACTAAACCTGGGGTCGGCACAGGGGAAGGTGTTGATTACTGGGGACTCTCACAAAAGCAGCCGATGCAACTATAGAAGTTGGCGAGGAAGGGCACTTTACATTTCAATGCCCATCCTGAGCAATCAGTGCCCCTGCTGTTCTCAACCTCTTTTCGACAATATGACACAAACTCAACTTTGCAGTGCAGAGGAGGTCATTCAGCTTTTCTTGGCACTGGATCCAGTCCCTCAGATGAAGCCCATGTCTATCCAGGCCACCCTGGTCACTCATGATAGCCTTTTCCGCCATCAGCTGGACATAGAATGTCTGCTCTTGAATGGTCCAGAAGAGATTGTGCAGCAAGCACTCACTGAAATGGATTGTGACATCTCTGAAAACAGCCGAAGCCATTGGTGACATTGACTGAGATTTATTCTACCTGGGCCCCAAAGACTTTTTGGCGCAATACACACAGATTTCGCAATTCAATTCAATTTCAATCCTCCCTCAGAGAGATTGTAGTCAGGATTTCAAGTTTTGAATGGCGTCTTTAAGTATGGCGCCTTCTCGCACCTGAGGATCCAGTATTGCAAACTTCTCAGTGTTAGACTCACCCTTACCATGTGACCTGGTGACAAGTCTGTGTCATCCAGAATCATGAACTTGTTGCATGTGATTGGGCTCTAGCAGCCTCACCTTTCCTGCTCCAGATTTCGAACTTCTTCTGGACTCCCTTACAGACTCGGCCATGGTAAGACAGACGTGGCCCATACTGTGGGGTTAATTTCAACATTGGTGTGGTAGATGATAACAGATTGGTTTTTCAATTTCACTTTCAATTTCCTTCTATTTAAATTAGGAAATTCTCACATAACCTAATCTACATTCTTTTCATTTTTTGAGTCAATATTCCCTGTACTCCAAAGATATTGGGCAGGATTCTCTGTTTGCCAACACTGGAATCGTGAAACATGATTGGGTGGAGAATAGGTTCCGATTGCAAAATCGCGGTGGGCGCCGATTTGACGCCAAATTGCGATTCCCCGTCACCTCGACACATGCGTCAATGCGTATCGGAACACACGTACAGTGGACACCGTTTGCATATCATTAGCGGGCCCGACCAGGTATTGCCTGGGACCTCTGCGATTCCCCTCCTCCGATGGGCCGAGTTCCCCATGGTGCGGTTCACTTGCACTTTTAAAAATGGTGAAACCGGTGGCTGCTGAGGGAGAGAAGGGGGTGCGGAAAGTGTCCAACATCGCCATAACTTGCTGACAGTTGTGCCGCTGGGTGGGTGGCTTCTGCCAGGGCCGGGGGAGTAGCGGGGGGGTGCTCCGTGCTAGCTCCTTAACAGTAGCAGAATCGTTCCAGGTGTGGAGCCAGATTTGCTGTTGTGAAAGTCCACAAATTCTGTGTTGGCGCCAACACTTAGTCTCAGAAATGGAGAATCCCGCCCATTAAATATCCCTGCTCGATAACATATTCGCCTTATCAAACTCCATGAGCAATATCATAGAATCATAGAATCTCTACAGTGCAGAAGGAGGCCATTTGGCCCATCGTGCCTGCACTGACACTCTGAAAGAAGACCCTAACCTAGGCCCAATCCCCCACCCTCTCCCTGTAACCCCACCAAGGGACAATTTGGCATGGTCAATACACCTTACTTGCAAACCTTTGGACAGTGGGAGGAAACCAGAACACCCGGAGGAAATCCACGCAGACAAGGGAAGATTGTGCAAACTCCACACACTCGACCGAGATCGTAATAGAACCGGAGTTCTTGGCGCTGTGAAGCAGCAGTGCTAACCACTGTGCCGCCGTGCCACCCTATATAGTGTGACATTTTTCCAAAATACCAATAAAAGTCCCTAGAATAACGGAGAATAAAAACTGAATTTAAAAGATTCAATCACTGTGAATCAGAGGGCCTCAGTAATCCTGCTGTGATATCCTTATTGTTATAAAACCCTGGGGTATAAATTCAGCTTGGGCTGTTACTCAGATAATAGCAGATTGGATGTCTGTTTTACATGTCACTCCATCTTCTTTGCCATAGAATGTCTCACTATGATTTATCATCGCCCCTTTGCGCTCCTTCCCGAGACAAATGAATCCTCCAGTTCACCATGAGGAAAGCTGAAAAAGATTTGATTGTGTGTCTATAAAGTAAAGCAATTATATTTAAATTTATTATGTAAGCTGATGCTTATGGTAATAGGAAACACGTTTTGCCATTTTTTCATTGCTTTTTTAATGAGTTTTTAAGCCAAATCACAAACTATTTAGCCCAGGTTTTGCTCTCTATTTATTAAATTTATTAAATACAAATTTAAATGTTTTGTATGATTTATCTTTGTTTAATATTAAAAGCCTGATAAGCAACTTCCACAGCTGGAATCACAAGTGTTCCAGTGATGACAGAGTAAAACCAATTATGGAATATCTTGTAATCGAATTAGTATGGCCTATAACTTCCTGGACCCCCAGTATCGAATTTGGGGGGTATCACAAAGATGTGATGGTGAATCTCTCACAGATGTTCCCAGGTAAGGGTTTACCTGCCAATTGTCCATTTGCATAATCCCTTGCATAATCGTGCTGCGATGGGAACTTCCCAACATGCAATTAAAATTGCTATCTTTGGATGGTTCTGCCAGTATTACACGGATAGCTACTCTGAAAGAGTTAGAAGGAATAAAAGCACTTCTAAATTCAGCGTAAATATTTTGAACACTCAGAATGTCCCCACATGGGACACCACCAAACTCCCGACCCCATAGGGAACTACCCCCACCACACACCCCACTAAGGTATCCTCACCTCCGACGCCCCAGCCGCACAGGATTCCCCACCCCTCTGACTTTACCGGAACCAGATAAGACACCCCTTACCCGACCTGAATCGACCCCATCCTCCCCCTAAACATTGGACATCCCCACCGCTGTTAATGGGAATTCCCATTGAAGCCACTCCACGCTGCCGGGAAACCCACAGGCGGGGGTGCGCTGCCGGCAGGACCAGAGAATCCGGCTGCCATCGAACGGCCAGAGAATTCTGGCCCATGTTTCCAGAAGGACAACTGTCTTCTTCAGTGCCTGTTTCATGAGAGGCTTTATTGAACTAATCTCAAGATGTCTGCCTCCAGAGGCAGCCTCATGGCATAGTCACACGGAAAGTTAGAGGTGTCAATCAGACTGGTTATTCTATATCCCAACACCACCAGACTACAACATGCATGTAAACACAGACATTGCCACAGCAACTCAGACTCACTGAGTGAACTGTAACACACAAGGAGTCAGTGGGAACAGAATAATGGTCCAAATCCTCCAGTCAGCAATGGAAACAGTGTGCGACGCACTAACTGTAATCTAATGGGGAACCGGGTTTGAATCCCACCACAGCAGGTGATGGGAGTTTAAATCCAATAAAATATCTGGAATTAAAAGGCTAACAATGACCATGAAACCATTGTCAATTCTCGTAAAAACACATCTGATTCACTAATGTCCTTTAGGGAAGTGAAGGGAACCAGCTATTTCTATAGAAATATATCGCCGCACTTTCACTGTCACTGGTGCAAGAGCCTGGAACTCCCTTCCTAACAGCACAGTGGGTGTACCTACAGCGCAAAATCTGTAGCGGTTCAAAAATGTAACTCACCACCACCTTCTGAAGGGCCACTAGGGATGGGCAATGAATGCTGGCCTAACCAGCAATGCCGACATCCCATAAAAATGAACTTTTCAAAAAGTGACATGCACTTAAAAACTTACGTTGAATCCGGCCATGAATAGACTTAGAAGATCAAATAGCAAAGCTATTTCTCCTGCATAACCCAAAGACAACTTCCTTCCGTTCATTGACTTACACTATTGTGAATGGAGCCATCCCGAACAATGCACAGCCTGCCCACACTGACAATGTGCACCCCTTCACACAATTCATCGATAACCTTCATCTTCCAACAATGCTCATCTTCCCTCTCCCTCACCCCAATAATTCTCATCCACCTCCCTCACCCCCAATAACTCTCATCCCCCTCCCTTACCTCCAACAATTCTCATACAAATCCCTCACCCCCAATAATTCTCATCCCCCTCCCTCACCCCCAATAATTCTCATCCTCCTCCCTCACCCCCAATAATTCTCATCCTCCTCCCTCACCCCCAATAATTCTCATCCCCCTCCCTCAACCCCAATAATTCTCATCAGCTCCCTCATCCCCAACAATGCTCATCAGCTCCTTCACCCCCAACAATGGTCAACAGCTCCCACACCCCAAACAATATTCATCCCCCCTCCCTCACCCCCAACAATACTCATCCCCCTCCCTCACCCCCAACAATACTCATCCTACTCACTCACCCCCAACAATGCTCATCCCCCTCCCACACCCCCAACAATACTCATCCCCCTCCCTCACCCCCCCTCCCTCACCCCCAACAATACACACCTCCCTCACTCACCCCCAACACTGCTCATCCCCCTCCCTCACCACCAATACTCATCACCCTCCCTCACGCCCAACAATACTCATCCCCCTCCCTCACGCCCAACAATACTTATCCCCTCCCTCACCCCCAACAATACTCATCCCCCTCCATCACCCCCAACAATACTCATCCCCCTCCCTCACCCCCAACAATACTCATCACCCTCCCTCACCCCCAACAATACTCATCCCCCTCCCTCACCCCCAACAATACTCACCTCCCTCCCTCACCCCCAACACTGCTCATCCCCCTCCCTCACCCCCAACAATACTCATCACCCTCCCTCACCCCCAACACTGCTCATTCCCCTCCCTCACCCTGAACAATGCTCATCCCCTCCCTCACCCCCAACACTGCTCATCCCCCTCCCTCACCCCCAACACTGCTCATCCCCCTCCCTCACCACCAACAATACTCATCCCCTCCCTTACCCCCAACAATACTTATCCCCCTACCTCACCCCCAACAATACTCATCCAAATCCCTCACCCCCAATAATTCTCATCCCCTCCCTCACCCCCAACAATACTCATCCCCTCCCACACCCCCAAAAATACATATCCCCCTACCTCACCCCCAACAATACTCATCCAAATCCTTCACCTCCAATAATTCTCATCCCCCTCCCTCACCCCAAAAATTCTCATCCCCCTCCCTCACCCCCAATAATTCTCATCAGCTCCCTCACCCCCAACAATGCTCATCAGCTCCCTCACCCCCAACAATGGTCATCAGCTCCCACACCCCAAACAATATTCATCCCCTCCCTCACCCCCAACAATACTCATCCCCTCCCTCACCCCCAACAATACTCATCCCACTCACTCACCCCAACAATGCTCATCCCCCTCCCACACCCCGAACTATACTCATCACCTCCCTCACGCCCAACAATACTCATCTCCTCCCTCACCCCCAACAATGTTCATCCCCTCCCTCACCCCCAACAATACACATCCCCCTCCCTCACCCCCTCCCTCACCCCCAACAATGCTCACTTCCTCCCTCACCCCAACAATGCTCACTCCCTCGCCCACTCCCAACAGTACACATTCCCCTCCCTCACCCCCAATGCTCACCCCCTCCCTCACCCCAACAATGCTCATCCCCTCCCTCACCCCAACAATGCTCATCCCTCTACTTCACCCCAACAATGCTCATCCCCTCCCTCACCCCCAACAATGCTCATCCCCTCCCTCACCCCCAACAATGCTCATCCCCTCCCTCACCCCCAACAATACTCATCCCCTCCCTCACCCCCAACACTGCTCATCCCCCTCCCTCACCCCCAACACTGCTCATCCCCCTCCCTCACCCCAAACAATACTCATCCCCTCCCTCACCCCCAATAATGCTCACCCTCCTTCCTCATCCCCAACAATACTCACCCCCCTCCCTCACCCACAACTATACTCATCCCCCTCCCTCACCCCCAACACTGCTCACCCTCTCCCTGAACCCCAACAATGCTCACCCCGATCCCTCACCCCCAAAAATACTCAACCCCTCCCTGACCACCAATAGTCATCCCCCTCCCTCACCCCTAACACTGCTCATTCCCCTCCCTCACGCCCAACAATACTCATCCCCCCTCCCTCACCACCAATACTCATCCCCCTCCCTCACACCCAACAATACTCATCCCCCTCCCTCACCTCCAACAATGCTCACCCCCTCCCTCACCACCAATACTCATTCCCCTCCCTCACGCCCAACAATACTCATCCCCCTCCCTCACCCCCAACAATATTCATCCCCCTCCCTCACCAACAATTCTCACCCCCCTCCCTCACCCCCAATAATTCTCATCAGCTCCCTCACCCCCAACAATGCCCATCAGCTCCCTCACCCCCAACAATGGTCATCAGCTCCCACACCCCAAACAATATTCATCCCCTCCCTCACCACCAACAATACTCATCCCCTCCCTCACCCCCAACAATACTCATCCCACTCACTCACCCCCAACAATGCTCATCCCCTCCCTCACCCCCAACACTGCTCATCCCCCCTCCCTCACCCCCAACACTGCTCATCCCCCTCCCTCACCCCAAACAATACTCATCCCGTCCCTCACCCCCAACAATGCTCACCCTCCTTCCTCATCCCCAACAATACTCATCCCCCTCCCTCACCCACAACTATACTCATCCCCCTCCCTCACCCCCAACACTGCTCACCCCCTCCCTCAACCCCAACAATGCTCACCCCGATCCCTCACCCCCAAAAATACTCACCCCCTCCCTGACCAACAATACTCATCCCCCTCCCTCACCCCCAACACTGCTCATCCCCCTCCCTCACGCGCAACAATACTCATCCCCCCTCCCTCACCCCCAACACTGCTCATCCCCCTCCCTCACCCCCAACAATACTCATCCCCCTCCATCACCCCCAACAATGCTCACCCGCCTCCCTCACCCCCAACAATACTCACCCCCTCCCTCACCACCAATACTCATCCCCCTCCCTCACACCCAACAATACTCATCCCCCTCCCTCACCTCCAACAATGCTCACCCCCTCCCTCACCACCAATACTCATCCCCCTCCCTCACGCCCAACAATACTCATCCCCCTCCCTCACCCCCAACAATATTCATCCCCATCCCTCACCCCAACAATGCTCACCCCCCTCCCGCACCCCCAACAATGCTCACCCCCTCCCTCACCACCAATATTCATCCCCCTCCCTCACCCCCAAAACTGCTCATCCCCCTCCCTCACACCCAACAATATTCATCCCCTCCCTCACCCCAAACAATACTCGTCCGCCTCCCTCACCCCAACCATACTCAACCCCCTCCCTCGCCCCCAACAATACTCATCCCCCTCCCTCACCCCCAACAATACTCATCCCCCTCCCTCACCCCCAACAATACTCACCCCCCTCCCTCACCCCCAACACTGCTCATCCCCCTACCTCACCCCGAACAATGCTCATCCCCTCACGCACCCCCAACACTGCTCATCCCCCTCCCTCACCCCCAACAATACTCATCTCACTCACTCACCCCCAACAATGCTCATCCGCCTCCCACACCCCCAACAATGTTCATCCCCTCCCTCACCCCCAACAATACTCATCACCTCCCTCACACCCAACAATACTCATCCCCTCCCTCACCCCCAACAATGCTCACCCCTCCCTTACCCCATTCCTCACCCCCAACAATACTCATCCCCCTCCCTCACCCCCAACAATGCTCACTTCCTCCCTCACCCCAACAATGCTCACCCCCTCGCTCACTCCCAATGCTCAGCCCGTCCCTCACCCCAACAATGCTCAGCCCCTCCCTCACCCCAACAATGCTCATCCACCTGCCTCACCCCAACATTGCTCATCCCCTCCCTCACCCCCAACAATGCTCATACCCTCCCTCACCCCCAACTATGCTGATCCGCTCCCTCACCCCCAACAATACTCACCCCCCTCCCTCACCCCGAACAATGCTCATCCCCTCCCTCACCCCCAACACTGCTCATCCCCCTCCCTCACCCCAACACTGTTCATCCCCCTCCCTCACCCCCAACAATACTCATCCCCTCCCTCAACCCAACAATGCTCACCCTCCTCCCTCATCCCCAACAATACTCATCCCCCTCCCTCACCCACAACAATACTCATCCCCCTCCCTCACCCCCAACACTGCTCATTCCCTCCCTCACCCCGAACAATGCTCATCCCCTCCCTCACCCCCAACACTGCTCATCCCCCTCCCTCACCCCCAACACTGCTCATCCCCCTCCCTCACCACCAACAATACTCATCCCTTCCCTCACCACCAACAATACTCATCCCCTCCCTCACCCCCAACAATACTCATACAAATCCCTCACCCCCAATAATTCTCACCCCCCTCCCTCACCCCCAATAATTCTCGTCTGCTCCCTCACCCCCAACAATGCTCATCAGCTCCCTCACCCCCAACAATGGTCATCAGCTCCCACACCCCAAACAATACTCATCCCCCTCCCACAACCCCAACAATGTTCATCCCCTCCCTCACCCCCAACAATACTCATCACCTCCCTCACCCCCAATAATACTCATCCCCCTCCCTCACCCCCAACAATGCTCACCCCCCTCCCTCACCCCCAACAATACTCACCCCCTCCCTCACCACCAATACTCATCCCCCTCCCTCACACCCAACAATACTCATCCCCCTCCCTCACCTCCAACAATGCTCACCCCCTCCCTCACCACCAATACTCATCCCCCTCCCTCACGCCCAACAATACTCATCCCCCTCCCTCACCCCCAACAATATTCATCCCACTCCCTCACCCCCAACAATGCTCACCCCCCTCCCTCACCCCCAACAATGCTCACCCCCCTCCCTCACCCCCAACAATACTCACCCCCTCCCTCACCACCAATATTCATCACCCTCACTCACCCCCAAAACTGCTCATCCCCCTACCTCACGCCCAACAATACTCATCCCCTCCCTCAACCCAAACAATACTCATCCGCCTCCCTCACCACCCAACCATACTCATTCCCCTCCCTCACCCCCAACAATACTCATCCCCTTCCCTCACCCCCATCAATACTCATCCCCCTCCCTCACCCCCAACAATATTCATCCCACTCCCTCACCCCCAACAATGCTCACCCCCCTCCCTCACCCCCAACAATACTCACCCCCTCCCTCACCACCAATATTCATCCCCCTCACTCACCCCCAAAACTGCTCATCCCCCTACCTCACGCCCAACAATACTCATCCCCTCCCTCAACCCAAACAATACTCATCCGCCTCCCTCACCACCCAACCATACTCATTCCCCTCCCTCACCCCCAACAATACTCACCCCCCCTCCCTCACCCCCAACACTGCTCATCCCCCTCCCTCACCCCCAACAATACTCAACCCCCTCCCTCACCCCCAACACTGATCATCCCCCTCCCTCACCCCGAACAATGCTCATCGCCTCCCTCACCCCCAACACTGCTCATCCCGCTCCCTCACCCCCAACACTGCTCATCCCCCTCCCTCACCACCAACAATACTCATCCCTTCCCTCACCCCCAACAATACTCATCCCCTCCCTCACCCCCAACAATACTTATCCCCTACCTCACCCCCAACAATACTCATCCAAATCCCTCACCCCCAATAATTCTCACCCCCCTCTCTCACCCCCAATAATTCTCATCAGCTTCTCACCCCCAACAATGCTCATCAGCTCCCTCACCCCCAACAATGGTCATAAGCTCCCACACCCCAAACAATATTCATCCCCTCCCTCACCCCCAACAATACTCATCCCCTCCCTCACCCCCAACAATACTCATCCTACTCACTCACCCCCAACAATGCTCATCCCCCTCCCACACCCCCAACAATGTTCATCCCCTCCTTCACCCCCAACAATACTCATCACCTCCCTCACACCCAACAATGCTCATTCCCTCCCTCACCCCCAACAATGCTCACCCCTCCCTTACCCCCTCCCTCAGCCCCAACAATGCTCACTTCCTCCCTCACCCCAACAATGCTCACCCCCTCGCTCACTCCCAACAATACTCATTCCCCTCCCTCACCCCCAACGCTCATACCCTCCCTCACCCCAACAATGCTCATCCGCTCCCTCACCCCCAACAATACTCACCCCCCTCCCTCACCCCGAACAATGCTCATCCCCTCCCTCACCCCCAACACTGCTCATTCCCCTCCCTCACCCCCAACACTGCTCATCCCCCTCCCTCACCCCCAACAATACTCATCCCCTCCCTCACCCCAACAATGATCACCCTCCTCCCTCATCCCCAACAATACTCATCCCCCTCCCTCACCCACAACTATACTCATCCCGCTCCCTCACCCCCAACACTGCTCACCCCCTCCCTCAACCCGAACAATGCTCACCCCGATCCCTCACCCCCAGAAATACTCACCCACTCCCTCACCACCAATACTCGTCCCCTTCCCACACCCCCAACAATACTCATTCCCTTCCTCACCGCCAACAATACTTGTCCCCCTCCCTCACCCCCAACACTGCTCATCCCCCTCCCTCACCCCCAACAATACTCATCCCCCTCCCTCACCCCCAACACTGCTCAGCCCCCTCCCTCACCCCCAACACTGCTCACCCCCTCCCTCAACCCCAACAATGCTCAACTCGATCCCTCACCCCCAAAAATACTCACCCCCTCCCTCACCACCAATACTCATCCCCTTCCCTCACCCCTAACACTGCTCATCCCCTCCCTCACGCCCAACAATACTCATCCCCCTCCCTCACCCCCAACACTGCTCATCCCCCTCCCTCACCTCCAACAATACTCATCCCCCTCCCTCACCCCCAATAATGCTTACCCCCCTCCCTCACCCCCAACAATACTCACCCCCTCCCTCACCACCAATACTCATCCCCTTCCCTCACCCCCAACAATACTCATCCACCTCCCTCACCCCCAACAATACTCATCCCCTCCCTCACGCCCAACAATACTCATCCCCTCCCTCACGCCCAACAATACTCATCCCCCTCCCTCACCCCCAACAATGCTCACCCCCTCCCTCACCCCCAACAAAACTCACCCCCTCCCTCACCAGCAATACTCATCCCCCTCCCTCACACCAAACAATACTCATCCCCCTCCCTCACCCCCAACAATACTCACCCCCTCTCTCACCACCAATACTCATCCCCCACCCTCACGCCCAACAATACTCATCCCCCTCCCTCACCACCAACAATACTCATCCCCCTCCCTCACCCCCAACAATGCTCACCCCCTCCCTCACCCCCAACAATACTCACCCCCTCCCTTACCACCAATACTCATCCCCCTCCCTCACCCCCAACACTGCTCATCAGCTCCCTCACCCCCAACAATGGTCATCAGCTCCCACACCCCAAACAATATTCATCCCCTCCCTCACCCCCAACAATACTCATCCCACTCACTCACCCCCAACAATACTCATCACCTCCCTCACGCCCAACAATACTCATCCCCCTCCCACACGCCCAACACTGCTCATCCCCCTCCCTCACCCCGAACAATGCTCATCCCCTCCCTCACCCCCAACACTGCTCATCCCCCTCCCTCACCCCCAACACTGCTCATCCCCCTCCCTCACGCACAACAATACTCATCCCCTCCCTCACCCCCAACAATACTCATCCCCCTCCCTCACCCCCAACAATACTCATCCCCCTCCCTCACCCCCAACAATACTCATCCCCCTCCCTCACCCCCAACAATACTCAACCCCCTCCCTCACCCCCAACACTGCTCATCCCCCTCACTCATCCCCAACAATACTCATCCCCCTCCCTCACCCCCAACACTGCTCATCCCCCTCCCTCACCCCGAACAATGCTCATCCGCTCCCTCACCCCCAACACTGCTCATCCCCTCCCTCACCCCCAACACTGCTCATCCCCCTCCCTCGCCGCCAACAATACTCATCCCCTTCCTCACCCCCAACAATACTCATCCCCTTCCTCACCCCCAACAATACTCATCCCCTCCCTCACCCCCAACACTGCTCATCCCCCTCCCTCAACCCCAACAATACTCACCCCCCTCCCGCACCCCCAACAAGGCTCATCCCCCTCCCTCACCCCCATCACTGCTATTCCCCCTCCCTCACCCCCAACAATACTCATCCCCCTCCCTCACCCCCAACACTGCTCATCCCCCTCCCTCACCACCAACACTGCTCATTCCCCTCCCTCACCCCCAACAATACTCATCCCCTCCCTCACCCCCAACAATACTCATCCCCTCCCTCACCCCCAACAATACTCATCCCCCCCTTCACCCCCAACATTACTCATCCCCCTCCCTCACCCCCAACAATACTCATCCCCCTCCCTCAACCCCAACAATACTCACCCCCCTCCCTCACCCCCAACACTGCTCATCCCCCTCCCTCACCCCCAACAATACTCATCCCCCTCCCTCACCCCCAACACTGCTCATCCCCCTCCCTCACCCCGAACAATGCTCAGCCCCTCCCTCACCCCCAACAATGCTCATCCCCTCCCTCACCCCAACAATGCTCATCCCCCTACCTCACCCCAACAATGCTCATCCCCTCCCTCACCCCCAACAATGCTCATACCCTCCCTCACCCCCAACAATGCTCATCCGCTCCCTCACCCCCAACAATACTCACCCCCCTCCCTCACCCCGAACAATGCTCATCCCCTCCCTCACCCCCAACACTGCTCACCCCCTCCCTCACCCCCAACACTGCTCATCCCCCTCCCTCACGCCCAACAATACTCATCCCCTCCCTCACCCCAACAATGATCACCCTCCTCCCTCATCCCCAACAATACTCATCCCCCTCCCTCACCCACAACAATACTCATCCCGCTCCCTCACCCCCAACACTGCTTACCCCCTCCCTCAACCCGAACAATGCTCACCCGATCCCTCACCCCCAGAAATACTCACCCACTCCCTCACCACCAATACTCGTCCCCTTCCCACACCCCCAACAATACTCATTCCCTTCGTCACCGCCAACAATACTTGTCCCCCTCCCTCACCCCCAACACTGCTCATCCCCCTCCCTCACCCCCAACAATACTCATCCCCCTCCCTCACCCCCAACACTGCTCAGCCGCCTCCCTCACCCCCAACACTGCTCACCCCGATCCCTCACCCCCAAAAATACTCACCCCCTCCCTCACCACCAATACTCAACCCCCTCCCTCACCCCTAACACTGCTCATCCCCTCCCTCACGCCCAACAATACTCATCCCCCTCCCTCACCCCCAACACTGCTCATCCCCCTCCCTCACCCCCAAAAATACTCACCCCCTCCCTCACCACCAATACTCATCCCCCTCCCTCACCCCTAACACTGCACATCCCCTCCCTCACGCCCAACAATACTCATCCCCCTCCCTCACCCCCAACACTGCTCATCCCCCTCCCTCACCCCCAACAATACTCATCCCCCTCCCTCTCCCCCAATAATGCTTACCCCCCTCCCTCACCCCCAACAATACTCACCCCCTCCCTCACCACCAATACTCATCCCCTTCCCTCACCCCCAACAATACTCATCCCCCTCCCTCACCCCCAACAATACTCATCCCCTCCCTCACGCCCAACAATACTCATCCCCCTCCCTCACCCCCAATAATACTCATCCCCCTCCCTCACCCCCAACAATGCTCACCCCCTCCCTCACCCCCAACAATGCTCACCCCCTCCCTCACCCCCAACAATACTCACCCCCTCCCTCACCACCAATACTCATCCCCCACCCTCACGCTCAACAATACTCATCCCCCTCCCTCACCCCAAACAATACACATCTCCCTCCCTCACCCCCAACAATGCTCACCCCCTCCCTCACCCCCAACAATACTCACCCCCTCCCTCACCACCAATACTCATCCCCCTCCCTCACCCCCAACACTGCTCATCAGCTCCCTCACCCCCAACAATGGTCATCAGCTCCCACACCCCAAACAATATTCATCCCCTCCCTCACCCCCAACAATACTCATCCCACTCACTCACCCCCAACAATACTCATCACCTCCCTCACGCCCAACAATACTCATCCCCCTCCCACACCCCCAACACTGCTCATCCCCCTCCCTCACCCCGAACAATGCTCATCCCCTCCCTCACCCCCAACACTGCTCATCCCCCTCCCTCACCCCCAACACTGCTCGTTCCCCTCCCTCACGCCCAACAATACTCATCCCCTCCCTCACCCCCAACAATACTCATCCCCCTCCCTCACCCCCAACAATATTCATCCCCCTCCCTCGCCCCCAACAATACGCATCCCCCTCCCTCACCCCCAACAATACTCATCCCCCTCCCTCACCCCCAACACTGCTCATCCCCCTCCCTCACCCCGAACAATGCTCATCCGCTCCCTCACCCCCAACACTGCTCATCCCCTCCCTCACCCCCAACGCTGCTCATCCCCCTCCCTCGCCGTCAACAATACTCATCCCCTTCCTCACCCCCAACAATACTCATCCCCTCCCTCACCCCCAACACTGCTCATCCCCCTCCCTCACCAACAATACTCACCCCCCTCCCGCACCCCCAACAAGGCTCATCCCCCTCCCTCACCCCCAACACTGCTATTCCCCCTCCCTCACCCCCAACAATACTCATCCCCCGCCCTCACCCCCAACACTGCTCATCCCCCTCCCTCACCCCCAACACTGCTCATTCCCCTCCCTCACCCCCAACAATACTCATCCCCTCCCTCACCCCCAACAATACTCATCCCCTCCCTCACCCCCAACAATACTCATCCCCCCCTTCACCTCCAACATTACTCATCCCCCTCCCTCACCCCCAACAATACTCATCCCCCTCCCTCACCCCCAACAATACTCACCCCCCTCCCTCACCCCCAACACTGCTCATCCCCCTCCCTCACCCCCAACAATACTCATCCCCCTCCCTCACCCCCAACACTGCTCATCCCCCTCCCTCACCCCGAACAATGCTCAGCCCCTCCCTCACCCCCAACAATGCTCATCCCCTCCCTCACCCCAACAATGCTCATCCCCCTACCTCACCCCAACAATGCTCATCCCCTCCCTCACCCCCAACAATGCTCATACCCTCCCTCACCCCCAACAATGCTCATCCGCTCCCTCACCCCCAACAATACTCACCCCCCTCCCTCACCCCGAACAATGCTCATCCCCTCCCTCACCCCCAACACTGCTCATCCCCCTCCCTCACCCCCAACAATACTCATCCCCTCCCTCACCCCAACAATGATCACCCTCCTCCCTCATCCCTAACAATACTCATCCCCCTCCCTCACCCACAACAATACTCATCCCGCTCCCTCACCCCCAACACTGCTTACCCCCTCCCTCAACCCGAACAATGCTCACCCGATCCCTCACCCCCAGAAATACTCACCCACTCCCTCACCACCAATACTCGTCCCCTTCCCACACCCCCAACAATACTCATTCCCTTCCTCACCGCCAACAATACTTGTCCCCCTCCCTCACCCCCAACACTGCTCATCCCCCTCCCTCACCCCCAACAATGCTCATCCCCCTCCCTCACCCCCAACACTGCTCAGCCGCCTCCCTCACCCCCAACACTGCTCACCCGCTCCCTCAACCCCAACAATGCTCACCCCGATCCCTCACCCCCAAAAATACTCACCCCCTCCCTCACCACCAATACTCATCCCCCTCCCTCACCCCTAACACTGCTCATCCCCTCCCTCACGCCCAACAATACTCATCCCCCTCCCTCACCCCCAACACTGCTCATCCCCCTCCCTCACCCCCAAAATACTCACCCCCTCCCTCACCACCAATACTCATCCCCCTCCCTCACCCCTAACACTGCTCATCCCCTCCCTCACGCCCAACAATACTCATCCCCCTCCCTCACCCCCAACACTGCTCATCCCCCTCCCTCACCCCCAACAATACTCATCCCCCTCCCTCACCCCCAATAATGCTTACCCCCCTCCCTCACCCCCAACAATACTCACCCCCTCCCTCACCACCAATACTCATCCCCTTCCCTCACCCCCACCAATACTCATCCCCCTCCCTCACCCCCAACAATACTCATCCACTCCCTCACGCCCAACAATACTCATCCCCCTCCCTCACCCCCAATAATACTCATCCCCCTCCCTCACCCCCAACAATGCTCACCCCCTCCCTCACCCCCAACAATGCTCACCCCTCCCTCACCCCCAACAATACTCACCCCCTCCCTCACGACCAATACTCATCCCCCACCCTCACGCCCAACAATACTCATCCCCCTCCCTCACCCCCAACAATACTCATCCCCCTCCCTCACCCCCAACAATGCTCACCCCCTCCCTCACCCCCAACAATACTCATCCCCTCCCTCACCACCAATACTCATCCCCCTCCCTCACCCCCAACACTGCTCATCAGCTCCCTCACCCCCAACAATGGTCATCAGCTCCCACACCCCAAACAATATTCATCCCCTCCCTCACCCCCAACAATACTCATCCCACTCACTCACCCCCAACAATACTCATCACCTCCCTCACGCCCAACAATACTCATCCCCCTCCCACACCCCCAACACTGCTCATCCCCCTCCCTCACCCCGAACAATGCTCATCCCCTCCCTCACCCCCAACACTGCTCATCCCCCTCCCTCACCCCCAACACTGCTCATCCCCCTCCCTCACCCCCAACAATGGTCATCAGCTCCCACACCCCAAACAATATTCATCCCCTCCCTCACCCCCAACAATACTCATCCCACTCACTCACCCCCAACAATACTCATCACCTCCCTCACGCCCAACAATACTCATCCCCCTCCCACACCCCCAACACTGCTCATCCCCCTCCCTCACCCCGAACAATGCTCATCCCCTCCCTCACCCCCAACACTGCTCATCCCCCTCCCTCACCCCCAACACTGCTCATCCCCCTCCCTCACGCCCAACAATACTCATCCCCTCCCTCACCCCCAACAATACTCATCCCCCTCCCTCACCCCCAACAATATTCATCCCCCTCCCTCACCCCCAACAATACGCATCCCCCTCCCTCACCCCCAACAATACTCATCCCCCTCCCTCACCCCCAACACTGCTCATCCCCCTCCCTCACCCCGAACAATGCTCATCCGCTCCCTCACCCCCAACACTGCTCATCCCCTCCCTCACCCCCAACACATCTCATCCCCCTCCCTCGCCGCCAACAATACTCATCCCCTTCCTCACCCCCAACAATACTCATCCCCTCCCTCACCCCCAACACTGCTCATCCCCCTCCCTCACCCCCAATAATTCTCACCCCCCTCCCTCACCCCCAATAATTCTCACCCCCCTCCCTCACCCCCAATAATTCTCATTCCCCTCCCTCAACCCCAATAATTCTCATCAGCTCCCTCACCCCCAACAATTCTCATCAGCTCCCTCACCCCCAACAATGGTCATCAGCTCCCACACCCCAAACAATATTCATCCCCTCCCTCACCCCCAACAATACTCATCCCACTCACTCACCCCCAACAATACTCATCACCTCCCTCACGCCCAACAATACTCATCCCCCTCCCTCACCCCGAACAATGCTCATCCCCTCCCTCACCCCCAACACTGCTCATCCCCCTCCCTCACCCCCAGCACTGCTCATCCCCCTCCCTCACGCCCAACAATACTCATCCCCTCCCTCACCCCCAACAATACTCATCCCCTCCCTCACCCCCAACAATACTCATCCCCTCCTTCACCCCCAACATTACTCATCCCCCTCCCTCACCCCCAACAATACTCGCCCCCCCTCACCCCCAACAATACTCATCCCCCTCCCTCACCCCCAACAGTACTCATCGCCTCCCTCACCCCCAACAATACGCATCCCCCTCCCTCACCCCCAACAATACTCATCCCCCTCCCTCACCCCCAACAGTACTCATCCCCTCCCTCACCCCCAACAATACGCATCCCCCTCCCTCACCCCCAACAATACTCATCCCCTCCCTCACCCCCAACAATACTCATCCCCCTCCCTCACCCCCAACAATACTCATCCCCCTCCCTCACCCCCAACAATACTCATCCCCCTCCCTCACTCCCAACAATACTCATCCCCCTCCTTCACCCCAACAATATTCATTCCGCTCCCCACTCCCCAACACTGCTCATCCAACCCACCACGCCAGGGCTCAAGGTGGAGAGGGTGATCTCCACCCTAACAGGATCCGCCTTCGGGTGATCATTGAGGCGAAGGCTCCATCTGCCTCTGCACCCTTTTCCAACCCTGGCTGGTCTGACACCCCGAATATGGCTTCCCGAGGGCCCGGGTCAAGTTTCACGTGCATCACTTTAGAGATTATCCTAAAAACTTCCTTCCAGTAATCCTCCAGCTTTGGACAGGGCCAAAACATATGAACGTGGTTTGCTGGTCCCCTCCCACAACGTTCACACAAATCTTTCTCCCCCTCAAAGAGCCGGCTCACCCTTGCCCTTGTATGGTGTGCCCTAAACACTACCTTCAGCTGTATCAGCCCCAACACCGCACACGAGGTGGTGACGTTCACCCGCCAGAGCACCTTGATGCTCAATCAATGTCTCCAGAAACGAGATTGGATGACAATTGATGGCTTTATTGGACTAGATGTTTCCCCCAGCAGCGCAGGTACAGAATGCAGCTGCTGGGGAGACACGGGCTCTTATACTCCGCCTTACTGGGAGGAACCAGCAGGCAGGCTTCACCAATGATCTTCCTGTCTCAGGCACCTCCCACACCAATGATCTTACAGCCTCAAACTAGGTACCGTAATACCCCTAATACAGACTACCACATTCACCCCCTGTTAAAAAGGGTCCGGCGGGGGTGGTGGTCTCGCATCATACAGTGGTAGAGGTTATGGTGGGATCCAGCGGGCACCAGGTCTCGTAGGGAGACCGTATCCTGTCGGCCGTCGGGGTACGCCACGTAGACATACTGAGGGTTAGCGTGAAGGGGGTGGATCCTCTCTACCAATGGGTACGATTTGTGCGCCCGCAAGTTCAATTCCCGTACCAGCCTCCCCGAACAGGCGCCGGAATGTGGCGACTAGGGGCTTTTCACAGTAACTTCATTGAAGCCTACTCGTGACAATAAGCGATTTTCATTTCATTTCATTTCAAGTGTTTGCGGAGTAGAATGGGTCCAAGAGCTGCCAGCCAGGTTGGGAGCGAGGTCCCGGAGGAGGACTTCATAGGGAAGACAAGGAGACGTTCATGAGGTGTTTCGTTTGTCGTGGTACACAGCAGTGATCGGATGGAGTGGAATGCATCAGGAAGGACCTCCTGCCAATGGGAGACTGGGAGATTCCTGGACCGCAGGAATCATTTTCATTTTCAACTCCTCCTCCATACCCTCTCCTAACTCTTCCTCCCACTTTGCCTTGATCCCTTTCAGCGGCGCCTTCTCTTCTTCCAAAATAGCCCCGTAAACCGCCGATACTATCCCCTTCTCCAGTCCCCCTGTCATCAGCACCTCCTCCAGCAATGTGGAAGCTGGCTCCACTGGGAAGCTCTGTATCTCCTTTCTGGCAAAGTCTCGAACCTGCATGTATCTAAATATGTCCCCCTGCTCCAGCTCATACTTCGCTCCCAGCTCCTCCATCTCTGAAAATTTCCATCCCACTTCCCTGGCTCAAATCTGTGGTTCCCCCGAATCGACATTTCCCTTGATTCTGTCCCCAACATGAAATGCTGGCGAAACTGCCTCCAAATTCTGAATAATGCTATTACTGCCGGACTCCCTGAGTATCTCTCTAAAAAATGCCTTTGGCAGGAAAATCGGCAGGCATTGGAAAATAAACAGGAATCGCGCCAACACATTCATTTTAACCGCCTGTACCCCACCCGCCAGTGACAGAGGGAGACCATCCCACCTTGCCAGATCAGCTTTCACCCTCCCCACCAAACTAGAAATGTTGTACCTACGAAGCCCCCCCAGGTGACTAAAGTGAGTCCCTGCCCTACAGAATGGCAGCCCCCTCCCCACTCTTGCCCCCACCCCCGGCCGAGACACCACAAAATATTCACTCTTGTCTAGATTTAATTTGTACCCCGAGAAAGACCCAAACACCTGAAGCAGCTCCAGTATTCCCCCTATTGACACACTCGGTTCCGACACGTATAACAAGTCATCGGCAGAAAAGGACACCCTATGCTCTATCCCCCCCTGCACAATCTCTTTCCATATCCTCGAACTTCTTAACGCAACGGCCAATGGCTCAATCGCAAGTGCAAACAGCAGGGGAGACATAGGATATCCCTGCCTAGTCCCACGGTGGAGAGAAAAGTATCTCGAGCTGATGTTGTTTGTGCGGACACTCGCCCTCGGCTCCTTCTACAGTAGCTTTACCCAGTCCTCAAATCTTGGGCCAATCCTAAACCGCTCCACAGCTGCCATCAAATACCCCCATTCTACCCGGTCAAACGCTTTCTCGGCGTCCAATGCCACAGCCACCTCTTGTTTCCTTCCCCTCCGCCGGTGCCATAACCACGCTCAATACCCTCCTAATGTTCGAAAAGAGCTGCCTCCCTCTCACAAACCCCATCTGATCTTCACCTACCACCTTCGGGAGGCACTTCTCTAGCCTACCCGCCAGTAACCACGCCAATATCTTTGCGTCCACGTTTAAAAGTGATATGGGCCTATACGACCTACACTCCTTTGGATCCTTATCTTTCTTAAGTAACAGGGAAATCGATGCCTGCCCCAAAGTTTGTGGTAACACCCCCTTCCCTATTGCTTCCTCAAACATCCCCACCATCAGCAGTACCAGCTTATCTTTGAATTTTTTATAATATTTCATCGGAAACCCTTCCGGCCCTGCCACCTTCCCCGACTGCATCCTCCCAATTTAATCTTTTATCTCCTGCTCCACTATCGCCCCTTCTAATGTAGCCCTGTCCCCCTCCCATAACCTCGGGTTCTCCAGCCCATCTAGAAATTCCTGCATCTCCCGGCCTCCCCCAGGTGGCTCTGACCTGTACAACCTCTCATAGAATTCCTCAAATACCTTGTTAATCTGATCCGGAGCCACCACCAACTTCCCTGCCCTGTCCCGCTCCTGAACAATTTCCCTTGCTGCAGCCTCCCTCCGAAGCTGACCCGTCAACATACGTAAACTGAACCCCTTGCTCGCCTTAACTGGCGTACCACCTTCCTGGTAGATAGTCGGTCAAAGCTCGCCTGGAGTTCCTTCCTCTTTTCCAACTTCGCTGGGTCCCATCATCTGCATACCTGGGACGTCATTCTCCGACCCCCCGCCGGGTCGGAGAATCACCGGGGGCTGCCGTGAATCCCGCCCCCGCCGGTTGCCGAAGTCTCCGGTACCGGAGATTCGGCGGGGGCGGGAATCGCGCCGCTCCAGTTGGCGGGCCCCCCCGCTCGATTCTCCGGCCCGGATGGGCCGAAGTCCCGCCGATAAATTGCCTGTCCCGCCGGCGTAAATTAAAGTACCTTTCTTACTGGCGGGACAAGGCGGCGTGGGCGGGCTCCGGGGTCCTGGGGGGGCGCGGGGCGATCTGGCCCCGGGGGGTGCCCCCACGGTGGCCTGGCCCGCGATCGGGGCCCACCGATCCGCGGACGGGCCTGTGCCGTGGGGGCACTCTTTCCCTTCCGCCTCCGCCACGGTCTCCACCATGGCGGAAGCAGAAGAGACTCCCTCCACTGCGCATGCGCAGGAAACTGTCAGCGGCCGCTGACGCTCCCGCGCATGCGCCGCCCCGATATGTCATTTCCGCGCCAGCTGGCGGGGCAACAAAGGCCGTTTCCGCCAGCTGGCAGGGCGGAAATCCCTCCGCCGTTGGCCTAGCCCCTCAATGTTGGGGCTCGGCCCCCAAAGATGCGGAGCATTCCGCACATTTGGGGCGGCGCGATGCCAGTCTGATTGGCGTCGTTTTGGGCGCCAGTCGGCGGACATCGCGCCGTTTGGGGAGAATTTTCCCCTCATATCTACCTCCAGCACCTCATCTATTACCCCCTGATGTTCCAACCGCTCCTCTTTGTCTAGCCTAGCCTTGAACGAGATCACCTCACCCCTCACCACCGCCTTTCCAGCCTCCCAGACAACCGCCTCGACACCGCACCCATGCAGTTAAAACCTACATATTCCTCAATTACTTTTTCAATTTTGTCACAGAACCCTTGGTCCCCCAACAGTCCCACATCTAACTTCCACCCTGGTCTCTGTACCACCCCCTTCTCCAGTACCATATCTACCCAATGCGGAGCATGATCTGATATTGCAATTGCCGAGTACTCCGACCCTTTATCCCCAGCCAGCAGTGTCTTCCCCACCATGAAATAGTCGATCCGCGAGTACACCTTATGGACCGTTGAGAAAAACGAGTACTCCAGCTCCCTGGGGTGCAGAAACCTCCAAGGGTCCACCCCTCCCATTTCCACCATTAGCCCAGCCAGCGCCTTCGCTCCCCCCTGATGGGGGGGCGAAGGCGCTGGCTTGCAGCCGTGACCTG
Source organism: Scyliorhinus torazame (assembly GCF_047496885.1). Lineage (NCBI taxonomy): Eukaryota > Metazoa > Chordata > Chondrichthyes > Carcharhiniformes > Scyliorhinidae > Scyliorhinus > Scyliorhinus torazame. Next base: position 228,156,922 of record NC_092709.1, read on the forward strand.
TCCAACCTTGGCTCCTGCACCAAGTTCCAGTCCCCCCCCACTATCAGTTTGTGTGTGTCCAAGTCGCGGATGGCTCCACACACCTTCTTCGCAAATCCCACATCATCCCAATTGGGACCATATACACTTAGCAGTGCCACTAGCCTCCCCTCATGTGCCCCTGTCACAATCACATATCTACCCCCTGATCTGCAACCACCTTCTCCATCTGGAACCGTACCCTTTTGCTGACCATTACCGCTACCCCTCGAGCCCTTCCGTCAAATCCAGAGTGAAACACCTGACTAACCCAGCCCTTTTTAAGTCTCACTTGATCCTTCACCCTCAAGTGAGTCTCCTGCAGCATTGCTACATCAGCCTTCAAACTTTGAAGATGCGCAAGCATCCTTGACCGGGCCTCCCAACCCTCTCACTTTCCGCGTGACTATCCTAACTGAGGGTCCCTGACCACCTGTAGCCATCTCAGATAGCCACCTGCAAAGGACCATGGGAATTATGGTCAACCCAGGACTCAGACACACTCAGAGCTTGTGTGTGTATTTGCAACCCAGATAGCTAGATGCGATCGATACCCCCGCTTGTTTGCATTCTAATGGTCCATTTCCCCAGAACAAAAGAACTGTACTCAGGTAACCGATACAGACACAGACTAATCGGCTCCACTCCCTTTACTCAGGGAGCCCAGAGAAGGTCAATGACCGCTCAGGACATGCCCAGCCATCAAGGCATCCGCCCCTTTATTGGCCAAAATCAAGGCAGTGATCGAAGCCTGTCGAATTATTGGGTCCAAGTTAAGGACCGCCCAAAGAGCGCGAAATCCCAGAGGGATAAGAAGAGACACAGCCATGTGCTCGGTCTCTCCTGGATCCGGCCTATGCCAACCCAAGTGCAGCATAACGACCAGAAATAAGTTCAAGACCAACGATCGCTACCAGACGGATGAGCCCAACAGAAACAAAGCCACTTCTTCTACCCAGCCACGCAAGATCCGAACAAAGGCCTTGTTCATCTGCATATAGCCGTTTGCCCTGAAGTTAAGTATAGGTTATTGTAGTTGTTAGGTGTAGTTTAACTTGTAGTGTTTCGTGTTGCATGTCAAAGTAATCCTTGTGTGTAAATAAACCATCTTTGAACTTGAACTGACTAACTGGTTGTGTGGTCCTTTGATCGATATCCGGTAAAGCCTTGTGGTATCATTTGATACCTGGCGACTCTGAAGAGCATCATTATTAATTGGCAACATTATTGGTGACTCTGGTGGCGATTGGCAACACCCCCCCCCCTTCTTATCCCCCATCATCATACCACCGGGGTCTGCCCCATGAGCCTGACCCGTCCCTTTCTATTATTAACATCGAACCCCCTCCCCCCTCCCAGAATCCCCACCTGCACTTCCCCTCGAAAAATTCTCACCCAGTATCAATCCTCACCCCCCCACTTGCTTGCCTCGTAGGCCCATCAAAACCTGCTAACCAGACTCCAAAGTCCGCAGCCCTCCTCTCACCTCACCTCTGTTCACTCGCCGACTTTAGTTATCTAGCGAGGTGGTCCCCCCCCCCAAAGACATACTGTTCCCTCCACCCAGTCCCAGAAGAAAAAGAAAAAGAATCTAACCCATACAATTCAACAAAATAACATATAAACATTGCAACAAAAAAAAGAACAAAAATGCCAATCAAACCAAACAAAAACTTAAACTATAACAATGTGAAGTCAAGTAAGTTACAATACAGGTCAGTGAAATGAAAGTTATAACATTTATATATTTTCCAGCTCCCCAATCACAGTCCACGATCTCTCTTCCAGCTCCACTCCTCACTTCTGTCCCAGCCGCCTGCACCGTTTCAAAATAAAAATCTTTGGCGATGTACGTCACCCTCAGCTTTGCTGGGTATACCATACCAAATCGCAGTCCCTTGTACACTGCCACCTTCACTCAGCTGAACGGTGCTCGCCTCTTCGCCAACTCCACCGTCAAATCCTGGTAAATCCGAACTCTAACACCATCCCACTGCACCTCCCGCCTCTGCTTTGCCCAGCTTAACACCTTCTCCTTCATGTGGTATTTATGGAAGCAGATAATTACTGCTCTCGGCGGCTCATTTACTTTGGGTTTTGGCCTTAACAACTGATGAGCTCGGTCCAGCTCATACCGGGAGTGGCCTTCACCCTCCCCCATTAACTCCGCCAGCATCTTAGCAAAGTACTCTGTTGGCCTTGAGTCCTCTGCCCCTTTGAGCAAGCCCATAATTCTCAGATTGTGCCACCTCGAGCGGTTCCCCAAGTCCTCGTTGACCTCTACCACCCGCCGCAGCTCGTCCTCCATCGAGGCGAGCTGGTCACTGTGCTGCGACATGGCCTCCTCCACTTCCTTCATCTTTTCACCCTGTTCTATCACCTCGACCGATGCCTTTGCCACATTCACCCTCACCGGGACGATTGCCTCCTCTACCAATGATCTCAGTGCGACCGCCATCTCCTTCCTCAACGCATCCATGTGCCTCGCAAGCTGCTTCTCCAGCTCCACAGCCATCACCTCGGTCTTCCTTTCCACTGTAAGTAGTGCGGCCCCACCACACGGTCCGGCATCTGCTATCTTGTCAGTGCTTTTACCGGTCCTCTCACTCGGCGACGAACCCATATTTCCTCCCTTCTTCACAGCTGCTTTTGGCATCCCTTAACCACTTAGTATTTTTCTCCTTCTTTCTTCAATCGTGAAATAAATAAATAATAAAGTTTCTACAATTCAAAAATAAAAATAATTTTTAAAAATTCAAAAATCAATATTGAAAAAATTTCTTCCCCTGGGACCGGACTTCAAACAATCCAAACATTCATTTTCAGCGGGGGCCACATTCGGGCCTCGCCTCAAGCCAAGCTCCTCCCCCGCTGCTCACTTCGGGCTCGATGCCTCTGCTCCTCTGGCCACGGGGCTCTCCACCGGCTCCAAACCGGCCAGACCCGCCGCCCGTCCGAAAGGCCGAAGAAATCGCAGTCGGCGAAACAACGGGGAAACCCCCGGAAAACGCCGAAATGTCGCGGACCAGCGGGAGCCCCTTCTCAACGCGGCCACTCCACTCGCGCACGCCGCCGGGAAAGCCAACTTGCTAATAAGTTGATGAGACACTTAACAAGCTGCACTCTGCAAGAAAATAATTCAATGCAGTCCCACATGTAATTTTGGGTCCAATGACTCATCAAGAAGCCGACAGTCTCAAGGTCTTGTGTGAACTCAGCCCTTGTAAATCCTTCTGATTTATCTGCAAACAGAATTGTAGCTCATGTTGACATTATTGTTTTTAAAACATTCCTGACTGTCCACGTGAGAGGGTCTATCACAAGTCCAGATGCATGTCTGCCAACCCTTGCCAAATAACTGCAATTACTGCAAACTATGAGGAGAAAATGAGATCAGATAGGTCAACAGAAGTGGTTTGAATTGTGAAAAAAAACTTACATTTATATTGAGATTGGAATTTAAAAAAACATCAGGGGCGACATTCTCCGACCCCCCCGCCGGGCTGGAGAATCGCCGGGGGCTGGCGTGAATCCCGCCCCCGCCGGATGCCGAAGTCTCCGGCATCGGATATTCGGCGGGGGCGGGAATCGCGCCACGCCGGTTGGCGGGCCCCCCCTGCTCGATTCTCTGGCCCGGATGGGCTGAAGTCCCGCCGATAAATTGCCTGTCCCGCCGGCATAAATTAAATCACCTACCTTACCGGCGGGAATAGGTGGCGTGGGCGGGCTCCGGGGTCCTGGGGGGGGGCGCGGGGCGATCTGACCCAGGGGGGGTGCCCCCACGGTGGCCTGGCCCGCCATGGCGGAGGTGGAAGAGACTCCCTCCACTGCGCATGCGTGGGAAACTGTCAGCGGCCGCTGACGATCCCGCACATGCGCCACCCGGAGATGTCATTTCCACGCCAGCTGGCGGGGCAACAAAGGCCGTTTCCGCCAGCTGGCGGGGCGGAAATTCCTCCGGCGTCGGCCTAGCCCCTCCATGTTGGGGCTCGGCCCCCAAAGATGCGGAGCATTCCGCACCTTTGGGGCGGCGCGATGCCCGTCTGATTGGCGCCGTTTTGGGCGCCAGTCGGCGGACATCGCGCCGTTTCCGGAGAATTTCGCCCCATGGGTGCGATTTTCCATCCAGCAACTTCGGAATCACGAAATGCGATTGGGCGGAGAATTGCATGTGATCAAAAATCGTGGCCAGTGGTGGGCCCCGACAGAATGCCTTGCTCAACAGCTACTCCGCGTGTATAGTAAACGTCATTGGCATATCATTAGCAGGTCCGCCTCGGGTGACTGTCTGTATGGAGTTGCACTTTCTCCCTCTGTCTGCGTGGGTTTCCTCCGGGTTTTCCAGCTTCCTCCCACAGTCCAAAGATGTGCAGGTTAGGTGGATTGCCCCTTAGTGTCCAAAACGTTAGAGGTTAGGTTAGGTGGGGTTACTGGGTTAAAGTGATAGGGTACGCGCCTGACCCTCGGTAGGGTATCCTTTCAGAGGGTCGGTGCAGACTCGATGGGTCTTTAAAAAAATTTTTTTTAAAAAACTTTTAATTTTAATTAATTGACGCAATGTCAGTTAGAGGGGTGCAGTGCTCTGACTGTGAGATGTGGCAGGTCCGGGAGGCTTCCAGCATCCCGGATGGCTTCATCTGCAGAAAGTGCACCCAACTGGAGCTCCTCACAGACCGCATGGTTCGGTTGGAGCAGCAATTGGATGCACTTAGGAGCATGCAGGTGGCGGAAAGCGTCATAGATCGCAGTTATATAAATGTGGTCAGACCCAAGGTGCAGGCAGAGAAATGGGTGACCACCAGAAAGGGCAGGCAGTCAGTGCAGGAATCCCCTGTGGCTGTCCCCCTCTCGAACAGATATACCCCTTTGGATACTGTCGGGGGGATAGCCTATCAGGGGCAAAAAGCAGCAGCCAGAGCAGTGGCACCACGGCTAGCTCTGATGTTCAGAAGGGAGGGTCAAAGCGCAGAAGAGCAATAGTCATAGGGGACTCTATAGTCAGGGGCACAGATAGGCGCTTCTGTGGACGTGAAAGAGACTCCAGGATGGTATGTTGCCTCCCTGGTGCCAGGGTCCAGGATGTCTCCAAACGGGTAGAGGGCATCCTGAAAGGGGAGGGCAAACAGGCAGAGGTCATTGTACATATTGGTACTAATGACATAGGCAGGAAGGGGCATGAGGTCCTGCAGCAGGAGTTCAGGGAGCTAGGCAGAAAGTTAAAAGACAGGACCTCTAGGGTTGTAATCTCGGGATTACTCCCTGTGCCACGTGCCAGTGAGACTAGAAATAGGAAGATAGAGCAGCTAAACACGTGGCTAAACAGCTGGTGTAGGAGGGAGGGTTTCCGTTATCTGGACCACTGGGCGCTCCTCCGGGGCAGGTGTGACCTATACAAGAAGGACGGGTTGCATCTAAACCGGAGAGGCATAAATATCCTGGCCGCGAGGTTTGCTAGTGTCACACGGGAGGGTTTAAACTAGTATGGCAGGGGGGTGGGCACGGGAGCAATAGGTCAGAAGGTGAGAGCATTGAGGGAGAACTAGGGAATAGGGACAGTGGGGCTCTGAGGCAGAGCAGACAGGGAGAAGTTGCTGAACACAGCGGGTCTGGTGGCCTGAAGTGCATATGTTTTAATGCAAGAAGTATTACGGGTAAGGCAGATGCATTTAGAGCTTTAATTAGTACTTGGAACTATGATGTTGTTGCCATTACAGAGACCTGGTTGAGGGAAGGGCAGGATTGGCAGCTAAACGTTCCAGGATTTAGATGTTTCAGGCGGGATAGAGGGGGATGTAAAAGGGGAGGCAGAGTTGCGCTACTGGTTAGGGAGAATATCACAGCTGTACTGAGGGAGGACACCTCAGAGGGCAGTGAGGCTATATGGGTAGAGATCAGGAATAAGAAGGGTGCAGTCACAATGTTGGTGGTTTACTACAGGCCTCCCAACAGCCAGCGGGAGATAGAGGAGCAGATAGGTAGACAGATTTTGGAAAAGAGTAAAAACAACAGGGTTGTGGTGATGGGAGACTTCAACTTCCCCAATATTGACTGGGACTCACTCAGTGCCAGGGGCTTTGACGGGGCGGAGTTTGTAAGGAGCATCCAGGAGGGCTTCTTAAAACAATATGTAGACAGTCCAACTAGGGAAGGGGCGGTACTGGACCTGGTATTGGGGAATGAGCCCGGCCAGGTGGTAGATGTTTCAGTAGGGGAGCATTTCGGTAACAGTGACCACAATTCAGTAAGTTTTAAAGTACTGGTGGACAAGGATAAGAGTGGTCCTAGGATGAATGTGCTAAATTGGGGGAAGGCTAATTATAACAATATTAGGCGGGAACTGAAGAACATAGATTGGGGGCGGATGTTTGAGGGCAAATCAACATCTGACATGTGGGAGGCTTTCAAGTGTCAGTTGAAAGGAATTCAGGACCGGCATGTTCCTGTGAGGAAGAAGGATAAATACGGCAATTTTTGGGAACCTTGGATAACGAGAGATATTGTAGGCCTCGTCAAAAAGAAAAAGGAGGCATTTGTCAGGGCTAAAAGGCTGGGAACAGACGAAGCCTGCGTGGAATATAAGGAAAGTAGGAAGGAACTTAAGCAAGGAGTCAGGAGGGCTAGAAGGGGTCACAAAAAGTCATTGGCAAATAGGGTTAAGGAAAATCCCAAGGCTTTTTATACGTACATAAAAAGCAAGAGGGTAGCCAGGGAAAGGGTTGGCCCACTGAAGGATAGGCAAGGGAATCTATGTGTGGAGCCAGAGGAAATGGGCGAGGTACTAAATGAGTACTTTGCATCAGTATTCACCAAAGAGAAGAAATTGGTAGATGTTGAGTCTGGAGAAGGGTGTGTAGATAGCCTGGGTCACATTGAGATCCAAAAAGATGAGGTGTTGGGTGTATTAAAAATATTAAGGTAGATAAGTCCCCAGGGCCTGATGGGATCTACCCCAGAATACTGAAGGAGGCTGGAGAGGAAATCGCTGAGGCCTTGACAGAAATCTTTGGGTCCTCACTGTCTTCAGGTGAAGCAAATGGACATATTAGTGAGAGGCAGCATGGTTTTGTGAAGGGGAGGTCGTGTCTCACTAACTTGATAGAGTTTTTCGAGGAGGTCACTAAGATGATTGATGCAGGTAGGGCAGTGGATGTTGTCTATATGGACTTCAGTAAGGCCTTTGACAAGGTCCCTCATGGTAGACTAGTACAAAAGGTGAAGTCACACGGCATCAGGGGTGAGCTGGCAAGGTGGATACAGAACTGGCTAGGTCATAGAAGGCAGAGAGTAGCAATGGAAGGATGCTTTTCTAATTGGAGGGCTGTGACCAGTGGTGTTCCACAGGGATCAGTGCTGGGACCTTTGCTGTTTGTAGTATATATAAATGATTTGGAGGAAAATGTAACTAGCCTGATTAGTAAGTTTGCAGACGACACAAAGGTTGGTGGAATTGCGGATAGCGATGAGGACTGTCAGAGGATACAGCAGGATTTAGATTGTTTGGAGACTTGGGCGGAGAGATGGCAGATGGAGTTTAATCCGGACAAATGTGAGGTAATGCATTTTGGAATGTCTAATGCAGGTAGGGAATATACAGTGAATGGTAGAACCCTCAAGAGTATTGAAAGTCAAAGAGATCTAGGAGTACAGGTCCACAGGTCACTGATGGCAACACAGATGGAGAAAGTAGTCAAGAAGGCATATGGCATGCTTGCCTTCATTGGCCGGGGCATCGAGTATAAGAATTTGCAAGTCATGTTGCAGCTGTATAGAACCTTAGTTAGGCCACACTTGGAGTATAGTGCTCAATTCTGGTCGCCACACTACCAGAAGGATGTGGAGGCTTTAGCGAGGGTGCAGAAGAGATTTACCAGAATGTTGCCTGGTATGAAGTACATTAGCTATAAGGAGCGGTTGAATAAACTCGGTTTGTTCTCACTGGAACGAAGGAGGTTGAGGGGCGACCTGATAGAGGTCTACAAAATTATGAGGGCATAGACAGAGTGGATAGTCAGAGGCTTTTCCCCGGAGTAGAGGGGTCAATTACTAGGGGGCATAGGTTTAAGGTGAGAGGGGCAAGGTTTAGAGTAGATGTACGAGGCAAGTTTTTTACGCAGAGGGTAGTGGGTGCCTGGAACTCGCTACCGGAGGAGGTGGTGGAAGCAGGGACGATAGTGACATTTAAGGGGCATCTTGACAAATACATGAATAGGATGGGAATAGAGGGATACGGACCCAGGAAGTGTAGACGATTGTAGTTTAGTCGGGCAGCATGGTCGGCACGGGCTTGGAGGGCCGAAGGGCCTGTTCCTGTGCTGTACATTTCTTTGTTCTTTGTTCTTTGTTCTTTGACATGTTCTCAGAGGCGTGATCATGGGGTGCCGGTCCTGCCGCTGGCATGGCTGGCTGGGGGGCATCTGCCAGGGCCGGGGGAGTGTAGTGGGAGTGGTGACGGGGATGACCAGAGGATGGGCCGTGGCGTCTGGGTGACCCCGGGACCGGGGCTGTGTCCCAGCATGGACCATCACTATTGTCGTGGCCTCCAGGGCATCCATCTTGCTGCGCACCCCACTGACTGCCCACCGTGGCCCGTGGTTGCCCAGAGTGACACCGGCTGTATGGCTGCGCCCACCATCCGCCACTCCACCCCCACCCCACCAACCACCACCCCCTGCCACCCACAACCGAATGCCACCCGCCGGCAGGGCAACACCCGGCCTACCCAAGGGCAATGCCTATGGTAACACCTACAGGAGGGCACCGGATGGGGGCCACAGAGCGTATCTCTGGCATGGATAACGCCAGCCATTGGTACCCCTTCCAGCAGGGATGGATGCCGGGGCCAAAGGCCCCCATGATGTCGGGCACCAATGGCGCCTGGGGTGCGGTGCGAAGGGCAGAGTGCCCAGGGCAATGGCCGGGGGTGTGAGTGGGGATGGAAGAGGAGGGTGGAATGGAGAGGGACATCAGGAGCAGCGGCTGCAGTGAGGGCCTGTCGTCGAAGACTCGGGCTGAGCAGGGGGACAGTGTAAAATATCTGCCAGGTCATGGCCCACCTGGCACCGCTGGGTATGGGGGTGGACACCCGCTCCTGCTGGATGTCAAGGTGACAGTCGCCTTGACCTTTTATGCCACGTGGTCTTTCCAGGGGATCTGTCCACAATCTCACAAAGCTCGGTGCACAGGTGCATCCACGCAATCATGTAGGCCCGAGATGCCCGTTTTGCACAATATATTAAATTCAATGTGGACCAAGCACAACAGGCTGCCCAGGCGGCTTGGCACCATCACCAAGATGCCCCAGATTCAGGGGGTGATCAACAGGATGCATGTCCCCCTACGAGCACCAGCTCATGATGGGCCGGTTCTCACAAACCGAAAGGGGTTTCCAGTCAAGCTGCACATCATGCACGTCTCTACCCGATACCTGGGCAGTGTGCACAACACCTTCTTCATAATGGCACACGCGACAGTTCCTGACACCTTCAAGGCGCACACCAGGGTGAGGGATTGGCTCTTGAGCGACAGATATTATCTGCTGTGGTCGTGGCTAATGACGCCATTCCGGAGGCCACAGAACAACGCGGCGACCCGCTACAACGATGCCCATGCCACAACAAGGGATGTGATTGAGCAGTGCTTCAGCATCCTGAAGATGCGGTTCAGGTGCCTGGACCACTGTGGAGGGGCCTCCCGTATAGTGCTAGGAGAGTGTCCCAAATCGTGGTGGCCTGCTGTGTCCTCCACATCGCACAGTAGAGGGGCGACAGACTGGAGGAGGGGGATGAACCCCAGGCCTCGTCAGACGAGGACAATGTGGAGGAGTGTCAGGATGGGCAGGGCATAGGGCCTGGGCAGGCATAGGAGGCCGCACAATGTACATTCCTGGGCCGCGCGCACGGGACACTCTAATCACCTCCAGGTTCGCCAACTAGAGATCCTGGCCGACAGCATGGACATTCCATCCCACCCCTAACAACCCCCCCCCCCCTCCCACAAACCCCTGGCCAACTACTCCCTCCAATGACCACCCGTTTTACAAACCCCCAGCCCCATCCCCTCATAGAAGCCCAGAATCCTGGAATTTACAGTGCAGAAGGAGGCCATTTGGCCCATCGAGTCTCCACCGGCTCTTGGGAAGAGCACCTGTCGTGTTTGATGTTCCAATACCCAAACGAACCAACACGGTTGTAGATGGTACAACTCTGTTTTATTATTCTGTACAATAACAACTGTTAACTTCTGGCTGTGGTTCGTACTTCACCAGTTAAGCTGTGGACCCAGCCCTAGCACTATCTTAGTGAGGCACTCAGCACATGGTGTATGTCTGAGTGGCACGCTGCGAGCTCTGTGTTCTGAGCTATCTCCTGGTAGAATGAGCGGGAACTGTGGTGTTCCCTGTTTTATAGTGCGTGTGCTCTCACTGGTGATTGGCTGCGATGTTGTGTGTGTTGGTTGGTCCAATTACCTATCAGTTTGTGTGTGTGATTGCACCATATGTTAATGTGGATATCATGACATCCCCCCTTTTTACAAGGATATGTGCCTACATGCTAATAAATATAAGTGTGTACTGAGTGCATCTGAGTATGTGTGTGCAATATTTACAACATGTACATGAGGCTAAACTATATACAGAGGAAGGTGTCAGGTGCAACAGAGCAACGAGGTTGTACCAATAACAGAACAAATGCAATCAGCAAACGACGAAAGAGAACTTCTGGATCGACAAGAAAGAAACACGTTAACAGTACTGTAAAACAATTCAGTGAGTCGAATGTGCTAACAGGCTCATAAGTCCAGTCTATTAGGTGGGCGACGAATTCGGGTTGACCGCCTCAAGGGTGGGTCAGGATCCACCAGCTGAGGAATGGGCCTGGCCACGGGCGATAGAGGAATAGGCAGAGTGGCAGGAAGCTCAACGAAGTCGACATCAGGGACAACAGGAGGGTGTGGCACCGGTGCATGATCACGTAGCGAGCGCGGAAGCAGCCGAAGGGCCAGCCGATTACGCCGGCGAATGGAGCCATCAGGCATGCGAACCAGGAACGAGCAGGGAGCCACGTGGCAGAGAACCTCGGCGGTAGCCGACCAGCCCCCCTCCGGTAGGTGTATGCGGACGTTGTCTCCAGGCGCCAGGGCAGGAAGATCAGTTGCCCGAGCGTCATGTGCCACCTTCTGCTGAGCACGCTGCTGTCGCATCCTTTGCAGTACTGGAACATGGTCGGGTTTAGGAACATGAATGGACGGCACAGTGGTCCTGAGGGTGCGACGCATCACCAGCTGGGCTGGTGAGAGGCCCGTGGACAGTGGGGCCGAGCGATAGGCCAGCAGGGCTAAACAGAAGTCAGATCCGGCATCAGCAGCCTGGCAGAGGAGCCGCTTCACAATATGGACGCCCTTTTCCGCCGTGCTATTCGACTGGGGATGCAAAGGGCTGGACGTCACGTGTGTGAAGCCGTATGAAGCGACAAAAGAAGACCATTCTTGGCTCGCAAAACAGGGCCCGTTGTCAGACATGACGGTGAGCGGAATTCCATGGCGAGTGAAGGTTTCTTTGCATGCTCTGATGACAGCTGATGATGTCAAGTCGTGCAGGTGTATGACCTCCGGATAATTTGAGAAATAGTCAATTATAATGATGTAGTCCCTGCCGAGCGCATGAAAGAGGTCCACACCCACCTTTGCCCAGGGAGACGTTACCAACTCATGGGGCTGAAGCGTCTCAGGGGGTTGCGCCGGCTGAAACCTTTGGCAGGTGGGGCAGTTGAGCACCATGTTAGCGATGTCGTCACTGATGCCCGGCCAGTACACAGCTTCCCGGGCCCTCCGCCTGCACTTTTCAACCTCGAGATGGCCTTTGTGCCGTTGTTCGAGGACAAGCCGGTGCATGCTGTGTGGGATCACAATCCGGTCCAACTTTAGGAGGACACCATCAATGACGGCTAAGTCGTCCCGGACATTGTAGAATTGTGGGCACTGCCCCTTGAGCCACCCTTCCGTCATGTGGTGCATCACACGTTGTAGAAGGGGGTCAGCCACAGTCTCACGGCGAATGTGGACCAGACGTGCGTCAGTGGCCGGCAGATTGGTCGATGTGAAGGCTACTTGTGCGTCGACCTGACAAACGAACCCCTCCGATTCGGGCGGTGTGTTCACTGCTCTGGGCAGGTCATCCGCTATGATGAGGTCCTTTCCTGGGGTGTAGACAAGTTGGAAGTCGTACCTCCGGAGCTTGAGCAGAATACACTGGAGGCGAGGGGTCATATCGTTGAGGTCCTTCTGAATTATGCCGACCAAGGGGCGTTGGTCGGTCTCCACAGTGAACTGCAGAAGACCATACACATAGTAGTGGAATTTGTCGATGCCTGTCAACAAACCCAGTCACTCCTTTTCAATCTGCGCATAGCGCTGTTCTGTGGGGGTCATGGCCCGCGAGGCATAGGCGACCGGGGCCCATGATGCAGTGTCGTCCCGTTGCAGGAGTACCGCCCCAATGCCGGACTGGCTGGCATCAGTCGAGATCTTTGTGTCCCGAGTGGTGTCGAAGAACGCCAATACCGGGGCGGTGGTGAGCTTGATCTTGAGCTCCTCCCATTCCTTCTGGTGTGCGGGCAGGCACTGGAATTCCGTTGTCTTCTTGACCAGGTGAAGAGCCATTGTGTGCGTGGCAAGGTTGGGAATAAACTTCCCCAGGAAGTTGACCATCCCGAGAAAGCGTAACACTGCTTTCTTGTCTGTCGACTGCGGCATGGCTGCAATAGCTGCCACTTTGTCGGCATCTGGCCGCACCCCTGACCGGGATATGTGGTCCCCCAGAAATTTTAGCTCAGTTTGGCCAAAAGAGCACTTGGCTCGGTTGAGGCGCAGGCCCTGATCTCGTATCCGTGCAAAGACACGCTGGAGACGACTGATGTGCTCCTGTGGTGTGGTGGACCAGATGATGACGTCGTCAACATAGATTCGTACCCCTTCGTTGCCCTCCATCATCTGTTCCACGATGCGATGAAACACCTCGGATGCCGAGATGATGCCAAATGGCATCCTATTGTAGCAGTATCTGCCAAAGAGAGTGTTGAAGGTGCACAGCTTCCTGCTGGACTGATCCAGTTGAATCTGCCAAAAACCCTTTGAGGCATCAAGCTTGGTGAAAATTTTAGCCCGGGCCATTTCGCTCATGATTTCTTCCCGTTTGGGTATGGGGTAGTGTTCCCTCATGATGTTGTTGTTCAGGTCTTTCGGGTCAATGCAGATCCGGAGCTCGCCGGAGGGCATTTTTTTAACGCACACCATGGAGCTGACCCATGGCGTTGGCCCTGTGACCTGGGAGAGCACTCCTTGGTCCTGCAGGTCCTGCAGCTGCTGCTTGAGGCAGTCCTTGAGAGTTGCTGGGACTCTACGAGGTGCGTGAATGACCGGGGTGGCGCCCGGTTTGAGCCGTATTCTGTAAGTGTAGGGCAGTGTGCCCATGCCCTCGAAAACCTCCTGGCTGTGGGCGAGGAGCGAGTGGAGCTGCGCCCTAAAGTCTGCATCCGGGAAATCGGCCGTGCCTTCTGGAGACAAAGTGTGTACCTGCTGAACGAGGTGGAGGATCTTGCACGCCTGTGCGCCTAGCAGGGAGTCCTTCGAGGATCCAACTATCTCAAAAGACAGTGTGGCTGTATGTGAATTGTGTGCAACCTCGAGCTGGCAGGTCCCCATAGCCGGGATAACGTTTCCGTTATAATCAACCAGCTGACAGTGGGATGGCAGAATCGGTGGTTTAACCTTCAAGGTGTGGAAGGCTGACCATGCAATGAGATTGGCGGAGGCACCAGTGTCTAAGTGGAATGTGATTGGTGATCGGTTGACCGTTAGGGTGGCACACCATTCATCGCCCGGATTAATGCTGTGCACTGGCATCGGCTGGTGGGTCCGACTTGGGGACATCCGGTTCTTGTTTATTACCGCAACGTGGAAGGGTTCCCGGTCGTCGGTATCACCGGTCTGCACGTCGTCAGAGTATGACTCGGTGTATGGGGGCTGAATGGCCCGCACGTCCCTGCGAGGCTGGCGGAATTGCGGAGAGTTGGCAGGTTGAGCTGCTCGACAGCAGGCAGCGTAGTGGCCCAACTTGCCACAGCAGAGGCATTGTCGCGCTGTGGCCAGACATTGCCGCTTTAAATGTGCGGTTCCACAGTTGCCGCACGTTGTGATGTCATGGCGTTCGTTGCGCCACCGCGCATGCGCGTTGCGGTCCTGCGTAGAGCGCGCCTGCGCATCCCGTCCCTCTGCGTCGACGTCCCCTCTTTTGGCGCGTACAAGCACGGGAGGCCTGGAAAGCGCGCAAAATGACCGCCTTGTCCGGCCCGCGGGCCTGGAGGAACTGGATCGACTGGACCCTCTCGGCCTCGTAGGACCCCTGCCGTGCCGATTCGGCCGCCTTCAATTGGGAGTACCGGCTGGTCGCGTTTTCGTGGAGGACGCAGGACTCGATGGCGGTGGCTAGGGTGAGGTGCTTTATTTTGAGGAGCTGCTGGCGTAGGGTGTCCGATGCAAAAACTATCTGATCCCGAATCATGGAGTCGGAGGTGGCCTCATAGCCGCAGGACTGCGCGAGGATACGGAGGTGTGTCAAGTAAGATTGAAAAGGCTCATCCTTACCCTGCAGGCGCTGCTGGAAAAGGTACCTCTCAAAGCTCTCATTAACTTCCACGCTGAAGTGTTCCTCAAATTTTAGAAGGACCATCTTGTACTTCGTCTTGTCCTCGCCTTCCGCGAATGCCAGGGAGTTGTAGATGTGGATGGCGTGTTGCCACGCCGTGGAGAGGAGGAGGGCGATCTTCCTGGTGCCCGATGCATTCTCCCTGTCTGTGGCTTCTAGGAAGAGTTGGAAGCGCTGTTTAAACAGCTTCCAGTTGACGCCAAGATTTCCAGCGACCCGGAGCAGCTGCGGCGGGCTGATGGTTTCCATGGCACAGGATGGCAGGTTTCTGAAGAGGTGCAGGTAGGTCTCATAGTCGCTGGAGGGTTTCCATTTCTGGTATCATGTCGTGTTGGGTGTTCCGATACACAAACGAACCAACACGGTTGTAGATGGTACAACTCTATTTTATTATTCTGTACAATAATAACTATTAACTTCTGGCTGTGGTTCGTACTTCACCAGCTAACCTGTGGACCCAGCCCTAGCACTATCTTAGTGAGGCACTCAGCACATGGTGTATGTCTGAGTGGCACGCTGTGAGCTCTGTGCTCTGAGCTATCTCCTGGTAGAATGAGCGGGAACTGTGGTGTTCCCTGTTTTATAGTGCGTGTGCTCTCACTGGTGATTGGCTGCGATGTTGTGTGTGTGTTGGTTGGTCCATCTACCTGTCCATCAGTGTGTGTGTGTGATTGCACCATGATATTTTAATATGGATATCATGACACACCCTACTTAAGCCCACACCTCCACCTTATCCCCTTAACCCAGTAACCCCATCTAACCTTTTTGGGCATGAAGGGAAATTTAAAATGGTCAATCCACCTAACATGCACATCTTTGAACAGTGGGAGGAAAACGGTGTACCCGGAGGAAACCCACGCAGACACGGGGAGAACGTGCAGACTGCACAGAGAGACACCCGAGGCCAAAATCGAACCTGGGACCCTGGTGCTGTGAAGCAACAATGCTAACCATTGTGCTACCGTGCCACCTCTGTGCAATATTCCAGGTGTGGCCTCACCAAGGCCCTGTACAATTGCAGCAACACATCCCTGCTTCTGTACTCGAAACCTCTTGCAATGAAGGCCAACATACCATTAGCCTTCTTTACCCCTGCTGCAACTGCATGCTTACCTTCAGCGAATAGTGTACATAGACACCCAGGTCCCGCTGCACACTCCCCTCTCCCAATTTACAACCATTCAGGTAGTAATCTGCCTTCCTGTTTTTGCTTGCAAAATGAATAACCTCACACTCATCCAAATTATACTGCATCTGCCATTGGTTTGCTCACTTGCCCAACCTGTCCAGATCTTGCTGCAGGATCTCTGCATCCTCGTCACAATTCACCCTCCCACCTAATTTGATTTCATCTGCAAACTTTGAGATGTTACATTTTGTTCCCTCATCCAAATCATTAATATATATTGTGAATAGCTGGGGTCCCAGCACCGATCCCTGTGGTACCCCACTGGTTATTGCCTGCCAATTTGAAAAGGACCCATTAATCCCTACATCTAGGAGGATCCCCAAGCGTTAGACCAGGCCAGTGACCCAGCCGGGAATCGAACCTGGGACCCTGGAGCTGCACAGCAACTGTGCTAACCACTATGCTACCATGCTGCCCACTATGATCCCGAGGCATAAACATTCATGGCTGCGGTGATCTTGATGGCCACCTGGAGCGGGTGTCCTCCTCTTCCATGTGGTGCCAAGTCCGTGAGGACAAGGTACAGGTGTCGCACTTGCTCTTTGTTGAGCCGGAGTCTCCAGCAGCACGCGCTGTGCGTCATCTGTTCGAATGACCAATGACGCCTGTACACCCTGGGCCATCGCGTGACTCTCCCTCTGGGTCCCTCCCTGGCCTGATGGGTGGCCAGCTCCTCAGAGTGTGGGGTCTCATAACATCACCTGGACCGGGTGATGATCCCCTCCCCATGGCACTCACCCACCCTCTGGCTGTGGACATTGGATTAGATTATTGTCATGTGTACCGAGGAACAGTGAAAGTATTGTTCTGTGTGCAGCTCAGACAGATCATTCCGTACATGAAAAGAAAATATATAATAGGGCAAACATAAAATACATAATGCAAATATATAGACACAGGCATCGGGTGAAGCATACAGGAGCGTAGTACTACTCAGTAGAGAGGACATGTCCCCGGAGCTGTGTCCCATC
This sequence comes from Scyliorhinus torazame, assembly GCF_047496885.1. Classification (NCBI taxonomy): domain Eukaryota; kingdom Metazoa; phylum Chordata; class Chondrichthyes; order Carcharhiniformes; family Scyliorhinidae; genus Scyliorhinus; species Scyliorhinus torazame. The sequence goes on from NC_092709.1 coordinate 228,173,804, forward strand.
CCCTGGGTGTTCGGGTGTTGGCTGTTGTGTGTGTGCTGTTGCCTCCCGCAGTGTCCAGGATTGGGAGTCCAGGCAATGACTCCCACATGCTACATGGCTCACCCACCTGGGATCCACTTGGGTTGTGTGAAGTGCTCACTTAACCACAATTGCCAATTCCCTATTCGCAATAGCCTTCAGCCACATGGCCAGAGGCCTTGGCAGTAGGTGAGGGTTATGCGTGTTCGGTGGGACAGACAGGCAGGGACAAGGGTCGCCCTGGAATGGGTAAGCATGATCCAAGGTCATGCCGCGAGCGGTTGCCCCCCCCGGTCCCCCCCAGTGCCCCCCACCCTTCCATGGTGGCCCACCCCTATGGAGGTTCCTCCACCTCTAACTGAACTTCCTCCACTCACTGCTGAGCAGTAGGGGGCAAGCCCAGCACCCCGGGCTCTTTGCCTGTGAGCAAAGATGGCTATTCATCTCCTCGGATCCCCACAGAAGCCCTTCCACCAGGTTCACGTTTTCAAAAGGAGTACTAATTAGCGCCAGTGTGACCACTTGCTGGGGAGGTCGCTGAATGACGGAAGGCCGTAGGATATGGGATGGCTCTCGTTTATGGTCTAGCAATAGGGCTTAAGTGGTGATAATTGGTTTCTCGCCACACTACGGCGAGATCCCGATTTTGCTTGCAGTCGCTGGCCGGTTGCATCACAAACTGTTTGGTGCCTGGCGCCGTTCTCATTTTTAGCCTCTCCTGCTATTCACTGACCTCGTTTTGCTTGAGCGAGAGCATAACGAGGCCGGAGAATTGCTCCCACCAATGGTCCACGTGGCGCCGGTGTTAGCCTATTACCGGCACCGGTTTAGTTGTCATAGAAGTCTACAGAAGGCTGGAGAGGGTGCCGCCCAGGATGAGCCAATGCCGTTGGCTGGAGGACCTGTGGTAAAATGGACATGTGGTCAGTGGAAGGGATGGGTCAGTCAGTAAGGCAACAACAACTCATGTGTGACAGTTCCCCGAGTAGAGCCTGGCGGTTCCTCACCTCTGCAACGTCCGCCGGCCTCCGCGTTGGTGACCGCTCTGTTGTCGGCCATGCTGGTAACATCCAGAGCCTCAAAGGAGGCGAGGATCTCAAGTCCGGCACCCCTCCATCAGCCTGAGCCCTCACCTGACGATTATACGGGAGCATTTTCTGAGGAGACACAGAAGGGGCATCGTTAGCCACACACATGGTTGGAGGGAGGGCCGGGGGTTGCATGCGGAGTTGGGGGGTGGTTGCTATCTTGGTGTGGGGGGGGAGGCGGGGCATTGATGTCTACTCACTCGTGCTGCCCACTGTCATTGACCTTTTTTCGGCACTGGAGGCCAGTCACTCCTGATTATACTCCCCAACTCACAGCTGCCGCCACCTCGTCCCAGTAACACTGGCTGCCCTATGACTTATCCTCTGGGACCCCCGGGGAACTGGACATCCCTCCTGGCCTCCACTGTGACCAGGAGCGTCCCCGGATCAGCATCCCAAATCTTGGGTCTGGTCTCCTCTACGCCATTGTTGTGAACTGACTGGGGTTGGCTGAGCAAGTGCAGCTTAAGTGCTGCTTGACCTTGTTAGCAGGGGGCTGGCGAACCAGCTGGCGAGCCTTCATTTGCGGCGAGAAGTTTGTGAGACCTCGTTACATGGACCAATTTAAGTTGAATTGCGTTGCCGGCCTCGTTGGGCCAAGCGACGGGAAATTCCTCACTTGCTATCACACTTAGAATTTTTTTCCGGAGAATCGCACCCTTAGTTTCTGTCTTCGTTTATTGATCTTCGTAAATGAAAACTTATGGGTCGGGATTCTCCAACCCGGCGCGGGAATCACTCCACGCCGCCCTGACGCCGGCTCGCCAATTCTCCGCCGCCAATTCTCGGGCGGGATTGCTGCTGCGCCGGTCGGGGTCGTTGAAAGCGCCCCCCCCCCCCCCGCCTCTGGCGATTCTCCAGGCCCCAACGGGCCGAGTGGCCGCCAAGTTTGGCCGAGTCCCGCCGCCCCATCACGTATGGTCCCACACGGCGGGACCTGGAAGTTCTGTGTGCGGGGGCCATCCAGGTAGGGGAGCAGGGGCTCCGACCCCGGGGGAGGCCTCCACTGTGGCCTGGCCCGCGATCGGGGCCTACCGATCGGCAGGCTGGCTGGTTCTGTGAGGGCCTATGTTCCTCCACGCCGGGCCCCTCTAGGGCTCCGCCATATTGCTCGGGGGCCGGCGTGGAGACGGGAACCCACGGGCATGCGCGGAATGACGCGGCCATTGCACGCAAGCGTGAAGTCACGCCGCCCGTAGCGCGCATGCGCGAACTCCTGCCGGCCATGCCACGTCAGCTGGAGCTGCGGGGACCGCTCCGGCGCCGACCTAGCCCCCTAGGAAGGGAAACATACCTGATGATCGAGGACCGTTGACAGCGGAGTGGTTGGCGCCGCTTTTCACGCTGGCGTCAGAACTTGGCCATGGGATTGGAGAATCCCGGCCATGGCCAGGACTCTCCATTCAAAGCCGCTCCAAGCAGGAATTCCGATCATACAGAAAAGAGAGCATTGAGGGAAAACGAGTTTGGCGCCAGGCTAGAATCGATACTGGTCTCCATTGGCGGGAACACTTCGGCTGCAGAATGAAGAATCCCGCCCATGATGTAAAGGCAAAGCTTTAGTTGACAAACTTCAAATAAATTGAGATTCATCCCTATTTTTGGGTGTGCTGGAAAATGATCTTCTGCTTCATTGACAAAAATCACTGCAGATGACAATTGCTTCATTCATACATTTTAATTAGTGGTAAGTATATGGAAGTTTAATGGGATGGTGGAAGCAGTGACAGTGGGGTGGGAACAAGAAAAAGACTTACCAAATTCTGCTCAAACTGCTCCTGAACTCTGACTTGACATCATAGGAAGCAGTGAGCAGATTCTGGCACATGCTCAAAGAGAGAGAGAGAGGGAAAATCAAAGAACTTTGCGTTATTTCCAAATACCTCCTGGCAGTCAGATCAACAGCAGCCTTAAAAGAAATGTCCCTCTAGCTTTCCTCACCCCTCCACATAAAACGTGCAGCACAGAGAATGACTAAAACACATTAACTGAGTTTCCCCCATTGTGTGGAAGAAGCTAGGAGATTATCTATGGTGAACCTATTCACCCCATCAAATTGTTTTCTGCTCCATAATTTTCAATCAAATTAACTGAAATTAACTTGCTATATTACATATATTGGGAGTTTCCTTGGCTTCTCCCACTTTGTAGCCATGTACTGAATTTGCATATGCAACTTTAAGCCAAAGCTATTGTAGTGGGACATAAGAATCCCACAGGAAAGTTCTGGCTGAAATCTCGGGAAGGATTGTACCTGCATATGTACAACTTGAGACTTGAACAAATCTTTCTACCAAGATAATCATATTTGGGGCCCCCTTTATTAAACAGTGTACAATCCAAAAAGGTTAGGTGGGGTTACGGGGATAGGGTGGAGATGTGGGTTTAAGTATGGTGCTGTTTCCAGAGGCCGGTACAGACCCGATGGTCCAGATGGCCTCCTTCTGCACTGTAAATTCCATGATTCTATGATCAATTTATCTTGGCAGTGGTAGGGTGCGGCAGAACAGCCGGACCCCATATTTTGAATCATAGAACCATAGAATGGCTACAGCGCAAAAGAGGGGTCATTTGGCCAATCATGTCTGTGCCAGGTCTCTGCAAGAGCAGCTCATTTAGTCCCACCATCCTGTCTCTTTCCCCGAGGACTTGAAATTTTTCTCTCTGCAGGTGCTTCCCTGATTAACGTTTGAAAACCAGAAATAAATCTGCCTCCACTTAGGCAGTGCATTCCAGATCATAATCACTCACGGTGTTAAGTTCTCCCTCATGTTGCCTTTGGTACTTTCACCAATCACTTTAAATCTGTGTGCTCTAATTCTCCTTTAGCCGGTGGGATCAGCTTCCAACTATCCATTCTATCTTGATACTTCTGAACACCTCGATCAAATCTCACCTCAACCTTCTCTCCTCCAAGGAAAACAAGTGCTCCTACAGGTTGAGTGGTTAGCATTGCTGCCTCACAGCGCCAGGGACCCAGCTTCAATTCTGACCTTGTCTGTGTGGAGTTTGCTCATTCTCCCCCTGTCTGTGTGGGTTTCCTCCGGGTGCTCTGGTTTCCTCCCATAGTCCAAAGATGTGCAGGTTAACTGGACTGACCATGCAAAATTGCCCCTTTGTATCCAAGGATGTAAGGGGTTAGGGGATAGTGTGGAGGAGTGGACCTGGATAGAATGCTTTTTTGGAGGGTTGGTGCAAACTCAATGGGCTGAATGGCCTCCTCTGCACTGTAGGGATTCTATGGTTTGATGTCCAAAATCCATTGCCTGATAACCCGAAGTGTCTGAAAACTGGACATCTTTGGAAATATTTCATTTAATATTCAGTTAAATGAAATTTGGACTTATTGTTCAAATAATGGGGCAACTCAACTTGGTGCTGGTTCTCAGTGATGCATCAGACTAGTTATCAGCTCCCCTGCTTTGTTTACAGTGGCACACTGGTTTAGTTCCCATGCTCTGAGTCGACAAGCACCTTATACTTTATTTTGTGCACATCTTATTCATTGAATTTGGCCTAGGATAGGCTACCTGATTTTATTTCCATATACCAGGAAAATCCAAAGTCCTGGTCCTGAGGCTGCTGGACTTTGGACATGTAGTACCCACCCTCGGGGAACCCCACTGTATTCACTCACCCAGTCTGAAAAACAACCGTTCACCACTAATTCCTTTTTCCCACAACTCAGTCAACTTTGTATCCATACTGCCACAGTCCCTTTTATTCCATGCGCTTTAACTTTGTTGACAAGCCTGATATGTGGAGTTCTCCTGATCTCCAAGCACACATAGTCCATAGAAGACAAGATCCTTCCTCCTATAGTGATAAGGAAAACGGCCAAACAAATGACTCCTGTGCATTGAAGCATATCTCTGCTGAAATGAGATGCATGAGAGTGCAATGCCATCATGCCTCCTTGGGTGAAGAATAGGGTAGATTTGAAAAAAAGAATAAAATATATTAAAAGTTATTTACATTGGCTTCCAATGTTCTTTAAGTTAGCTTTTCAAAAGTAGTTCTGGTGAAAGGTCACAGACACAAAATGTTAATTCTGTTCTCTCCACAAATGCTGCCATAGCCTGCTGAGTATTTCCAGCATTTTCTGGGGGTTTTCTGAGTATAAGTTTGAAATAAAATTGGCTAAGGGCCTTGCTCTGGTAGACATAGCACATTTTACACTGTAGGTGGCAATATGTAGTAAGCTACTATCAAAATGTCAAAAATCTGATCCATTTTTCATTTGGGATGGGCTGAGCTCTCCCACACAGCACTGCAGTTCAGCCTTTGTGATTCCATTAAAATCTAATCTGCATATTTAAATAAGGGACCCGCCGACTTCCAGCAGATGTACCTCTCACCTGCTCAGAAGGGCAATAGGGTAATTTAAGATTGGAACTCACAGGAGAGCAGTATAAATTCCGCTGGCCACTCTAACTGACATCTGATAGACAAGGTTAAAATCAGCCCTGTAAAGTTTCTCATCAATAGTTTTGGTTCACTACAATTGAACCATTATCTATTTCAGTTCAGCATTTAATTTGCTTACTTGCTTCCGTAGCTGAATACTCCAGCTAACTCAATCTGTTCCACTGCAGGAGTGCTTGAACTGGCTGGCATCAGTGAATTGGATGTTTGGGACGTTGAAGGGGGAGAACTTGACTCAAAGATGTAAAACATGGCTTTGATTTTCAGACCCAAAAACCACAGTGTAGCAAGACGGATAGATGTACCAGAAAGAATGAAACTTTAAAATGAATGAAAGACTTCATTCAACAGAAGTCAGATTTTATTAGGGTACCATCTTCTGAATATTACATTTATAACTTAAGCAATTTATTCTTTTAACTTTAAACTGTAATACATTGAATCCAATTCAGTAAATTAAAAATATTTTACCAAATTAGAAAATGTTTAGAAGTTGATAGTTACTTTGGAATTAAAGTTTGCTCAATTAAATTTAACTCAGGAGACTTCGTGACTTTGTTGTGAAGGGGTTTCCTCATTGGGTAAATGGTTCCTGAGCTGTGGATGGTTTTCCACAGTGGTTCATAGCTCAGTTGCTTCACAGCTCCAGGGTCCCAGGTTCGATTCCCGGCTTGGGTCACTGTCTGTGTGGAGTCTGCATGTCCTCCCCATGTCTGCGTGGGTTTCCTCCGGGTGCTCCGGTTTACTCCCACAGTCTAAAGATGTGCAGGTTAGGTGGATTGGTCATGCTAAAGTGCCCTTAGTGTCCAAAAAGGATAGGTGGGGTTACTGGGTTACGGGGATAGTGTGGAGGATTGGGCTTAAGTGAGGGTGCTCTTTCCAAGGGCCAGACATACTTGATGGGCTGAATGGCCTCCTTCTGCACTGTAAATTCTATGATTCTATAAACAGTGATCAGGGCAGCATTTTTAAATGGATTGTTACAAAGAACAGAGAGGAGAGACCTCTGTCCCGTTGACCTGGGTAGTATGTAAACCACCCCACTGAATAATCTATTATTTACGCCCACCCACAAATGATGACTTGAAGAGAGTTGCTGTGCAGTTCAGCAGTTTTTTTCTCTCCCCAGTATTCACTTTCATCAGTTCAGGAATCTTGATGAGTCCAACCTCTTAGCTGCTCAAGCAAAGAATGGCTCATTTAAATAAAAATAGCATCCGGCTACAGTGCACCGCATATGTCACAGGAGAACAATCTGCAACATGATAAAAGATAAAGAACATGTAAAACCAACATGAAGTTTAAAAGGTATTCCTCATTTAAAGCCTAGGGCTACTTGTAATGAGGAGAGTGTACTACGTGGACAGAATTTATACTATTACCGAGTCTGCCTGATTTGACAACTTTGGCGCAATAAGAGAGCTGCGTTTTGACATGCAAAAGTTTTATTAATTCTGCTGCTAGTGATGCAGCAGCAAGTGTAAATGTGTATATATATATATTTATATATATATATATATATATATATAAACTTATGAGTTTTATAAGATGATGTAAGAGAAGAGGAATATAATATTACACCAATGCATTATTTCTCGATTGTATCATACGTTTACCTACTGTGAGCAACATTAGCGTTTCCTGTGGCTCACAGTAGGGTCATGAAAATGCCATTTTATAAAGGCAATAGAATTCTACCAAGCAACATAAATACCGTATCATACAGTGTATTATTCTCTTGCTAAACTGCAGCTCTGTGTACCTCAGTGCATACCGTTAAATTAGAATCACTGCATCTTCTATGCTCAGTTATAAACTAATTGTTCTGAAGCAGCCCATCAAATCAATTAGCGTTCAGTCAGGCTTTCTGTCCTTCAAAGGTGCTCCCTAGGGGGATGACTTTTACCTGCTGGTGAACTTTATCTTACCTGAAAATATGAGGATGTGGACATGTAGAACTTACTCCAATTCACTCCTTCGCCATTTGAAGCTATCCACAACCTCCACCCCACACCCTCCCCACCTGCGCAATCCACTCCCCAGCTCATTTCCTCTACCCCCCAAACCTACGTTCAACTTGTTAGTTAGCTCAGTAGGGGAACCAGCCCATTTCCTGCCCTCCCATTACTACAGCATCGCTGATACTTGGTGCCTGGAGCTCTCTGATGACATGTTAATGAGATTTGGGCCTAATGACTCAGGCCTCAGGTTAGCACCAACCAGCGATAGAGCAGCTGCTTCAGTGGCTTCATGCCTGTTTGGGCGCTACTTGCCCCCTAGGGAGCACCTTGTTTGGGCGCTACTTGAAAATTGTCCTCTCACAGTCAAACAGAAGTTCCTTTCCTGTGTGGAATAGTATCTCTATACGTTGAAAATAATTGGCTTTCTTTCTGTCTTTTAAAATTTTTTTAATATTGGAATACAAAAGTCTTTATATTTGATAGGATGAAACAAAAATTGGGAACATACGTTAATTCAAGAAAGATGCAGATGGGTTTATCATGTTCTCCAGCATAGAATTATATACAAGACTGAGGCGAACAAATTAAATGCAAAGCTTCAGTCCTGTAAACATTGAATCTAGTTACCAAGTCTGGTGATTGAACCTCAGGCAATGAATCACAATGAATAATTGCGGCTGGTGATCCAAATTAATCTATCGGACATTCTTGACCAATAATAAATGGTAATGAAGAAAACCCTCCCTGACGTGAATGCCCTTGGGGTGAGGGGAATAGATGTTTGCTTCATTCATGTGGGAATTCTTCCTGAAACCTGTAAATGCCAACATGCCAAAGAGTTCTGAGAACCTTGTAGGTACGTGGATGAAAATCGTGCGGGAAGTAGCTGAGAAAAGCAGGCAAAATACAAGTGGAAGGTGGGGGTGGCAGGGTGATGGGGGTTGGGTGAATGACGAGTAGAGTATGAAATGCTGGAGCCAAAAACAAAGCCTAACCATGAACAAAAGGAACAAAGAGAACACAGGATGCAAGAGAAAGAAAAATAGCAACAAAATCATAAGAGACGAAATAAAAGAATATGAGGAGAAAACTATTTTACATCCTTACATTATATCTGAAGTCTATAAGATGGAATTCTTGGGTTCATCTGAGTGCACTCATTTAAAATCATGGATCAAATGTTAAGCTGAATCCACAGTTAAAGGAAGAAATAAGTCTGCACTGTGGGTCAAAAGAGATTCACAACTAGTCACATCTAGCCCACAAACCCAGAGGCTCAATCTCAGTCTTTGGTAAACCTCCTTGTTGGAGGAATTTGTTATTCCTTTCTATTGGCTCAGCTAGAGGTCTGGCTCAGAGAATTAAGCTAGACCCCTGGCTCAATCACACTGACCTTGGAAATAGCTGGCTGCTCCACTTCCAATGTAAAGCCACAGGCATTCTCAGTGGGAAAGGCATTCTTCCTCCTTCCATGTTTCGTGGTTCAGCCTTTTAAAAAATTGCTACTTTCAATATTGGTGCGGTTCTGTTACTGCCAGAAATGTCTTTGAAGGTGACTTGTACAACTAGAAATTATTCAGTATTGCTCGCTGGATATGCAGTTGAAATTTAATCCAATGCAAAGCAGAGCTTCACCATCTGGTATTTTCAGCATCCCTTCAGCTCAGTTTGTTTGTCTGACCACTTGTGAGTTCAACTATTTTCCTTTTACGTAACAACATTTTGATTTTTTTAAAAAAACAGGCTGAAATCTAAAATATGGCATGCAGAGATTGTGGGGTAAGGTCTGGAATCCAATAACTTGCTGTGGAGATGGCAAACACAGAATTAGAATTCAGGGGACAAGCCACTAGAGGGCCTGAAACCTTATCACGTACCTCTGTGCAATCATGTGTATATATTCAATATATTTAAATTGCCTCTTTCTGCGCTGTCACAATTCTATCATTCAATTTCAAGCAAATTCTGAGCTTACTCACTGTTTTTTCTGGTAACTTTTCCTGGGAATATATTGTGCACAATTATGACAAGTGGGACCTAATATGCATGGCTAGATTCCCAAGTTTGCCATTTGCAGGGATGTGTTTGTTTCTAGCTACTCAATGCACACTTTAAAAATACATTTTCACCCTGTCTCCAACTGGGAGAAGTTGTTTTTCAAACCCATTCTGGCCAATGTACATGGTGCAACACACATTCTGTTCAGCTTATTTGAGTTAGTTATAAATGAATGTTTATAAAGACCCAATTCTAGGGTTCAGAGATTTGTCCGTCTCTCAAGATTAATCTCCATATTTAAATCGTTCCCTCGGGCTCTGAATGTATTATCTTTACATTTTTTATTCACAGACTATTAGAAATGCATATGAATAAGGACGTAATTCGTGTGTAAGGGTTAATCAGTTTGATCTTCCCTGCTCACATAAGGTGAAGGGAGCTTTTTACAATGGACTTAAAAAGAAAGTGATAAATCAGTTGCTGAGAAATAATCAGCAAGCTGGAAAAACATGTTTCCTTTCTCCTTGTGTGTTGTGTCGAAAGCTATTCTTGAAATAGAATTATTCGTTAACGGTGCAAGGTCAAGAATCTTTTTTTCAAATAACAACAAAACTCAGCAGCAAATAATATTTCATTTAATTGAAAACCCATGTTTTCACATGAAATATTAGACTCCGTGAAGCAGACCATGGCATAAACATCCTCATATTACTAGGAAGAAGAAAGAGGGTTTTATTTTTGTTTCTTCAATCCCCTTTTTTAGACTCTGATAAGCAGTGAGATGGGCGATTACTTCATTCACTGACCTAGATGAAGGATTTGTTGACATGTTGGAAAACTTAACATCAGCCTCAGCTGTACCATGTCTGGCTGAAGTGTTCTGTCTGTTGCCTAGTTACTGCAGGATGGCTTGTCTGAAAAGATTATTAACTGATCTACAAGTACAATATGCTACAGACAAAGGAAATTTGCATCATCTCAAGTGCCCATTGAAAATCTCTTCTCTTTTTGTTCTAAGAAAATCATTTATAAGCAGAGAAACCACAACTTGAAACAGACAATATCTCAGCAAGTATTTCCTAATTTAGGCTTTTCCTAATCAGAAAATATGGTTTATTGTTGACAACAGAAATCTAAAACCACTTGTGTCACAAACGTTTTCTGCTGTATGTTGAGGGTCTGCTTGTGAGATCTGCCCACACTATGAGACCACTAGCAGCTCCACTAAAGATAGTATTTTAATGCACAATAGAAAATTCAGCAGAGATGGGAAATCACTGCCGCGACTCTGTGCACCACTTTATCTCCCTCCTCCACTTTCAGCAAAATACAAAGAATTTTGACTTGAATTAAAATAAAGCAAAACTAGGGGAAATTAGATTCTTTGGTGTAAAATAATTCTTTCAAGTGTAGATTTTTCCCCTTCACGTGAAATATGCGAGATTATCACGATGTTAACATCTTCATTATGTCATTGACTAAGTAATCTTATCAATGTCACCAGGGTGAGACCCACACAAGAGTGATTCCTGATTTGAGTGTCGCTGGAGGTGCCCATCCAAAAGCAGCACTCAGGCACATCCAGCTATGCATTTCTTTATGAAGCAGTCCTCTCCAATCTCTTGTATTCAGGGACTGTTGTAAACTACAGAAAAATACATCCCATTCGCATATTGGAATGCCTTGCCAGAATGCAAGGCGACTTAGACATCAATTGTCAATTCAGACAAAGATGAAAAGCATGAAATAAAATCAGGCACTAATGGGAAAAAACGCAAGTTGATACTATACCACTATTCAAGAAAGAGGAAAAGGATAAATCAATCAACCTAACATTGATGGTGGGGATCCATTGGCAATCAAAATAAACCTTAGAAAGTTAATCAAGGAGAGCCAGCAAGGATTTCTTAAAGTCAAATCATGATTGGCTAACTTAATTGAATTTTTTGCTAAAGTAATAGAAACGGTCGTTCAAGGTAATGCATATATGGGGCGCGATTTAACGGTGAAAAAAAGTCCCGTTTTGGGCGCGTATAGTGGGGTGTTTCTCAGCACCTGCAGTGCCGACAACGACCCCGCTATCTAACGGGACGCTGTCTTTTGTTTTGGCCTCTGTGGGGAATGCCCCACTGAGGCCGCCCTTACCTCATTTCCTGCACTGACAAGTTCAGCTTGTCATGCAGGAAGAGATTGTGGCGTCATTTCTAAATGCCACCCCGATCTTTCAAGCCCCCTCGCCATCCCCACCGCAGCCTCTGGATCACACCAACTACCCCAATTTACCTTTTAGGGTGTCCTTGTGCCTCCTTTCACCCCATCTCTTAAGGGCAAAGCATCCCTAGACGATGGCCCAATCCCTGGCATGTGCAACCTGGCACCTGGACACCTTGGCACTGCCAGCCTGGTGCCCTGGTGGTGCTCCTGCCAGCCTGGAAATACCACCTGGGCACCCTGGAAGTGTCAGGGGTGGCACTGCTATGCTGCCCAGGTGGCAATGCCATGGTGCAAGGCTGGCAGTGCCAGGATATCACCTTGCCCAGAGCCTGACCACTCGGGGGGTCTCCAAACGTTTGTGTGGAGCAGTGCTAAACGGTGCCATGGCGAGGTCTCCCACGCGAGGCCGTTAGTTCCCATGCCGAGGGAGAATCACGTATAGGCTCTGGATCTTGGCCCAGTGAGGGCAAGAACAAGATCGTGACGTCTCACGTGATCTCGTTAAATCTCCCAAGGCATTTCAAGCATCGCGAATCTCATGAATTTCCTCTCGCAGAATGTCATGGCCTCATCCCTTCACCGAGTTGGGCGCGACGAGGCCATTAAATCGCGCCCATGGACCTTTGGATGCGGTTTGACTAAGTGGCACACAGGAATCTTATTAAGAAGATGGAAATACAAGGAATTAAGTGGAGAGTGATGGAATTGGTGAAGAATCAGGAAGCAAGTGGTGGCGGTGGTGGTGTTGGATGGCTGTTTTTCAGATTGGAAAATTATTTTCAGTGGTCTTCCCTAAGGATTCATTACTTGGTGTAACGAGTAGTATTATAAAGATTGCAAGTTGAAACTTGACAAAGTAGTAGCTAGTGATAAGGATAGTTGTCAGTTTAAAAATAAACAAAAAACAACGAACAAAGAAAAGTACGGCACAGGCACAGGCCCTTCGGCCCTCCAAGCCTGCGCAGACCATGCTGCCCATCTAAACTAAAATCTTCTACACTCCCGGGGTCCGTATCCCTCTATTCCCATCCTATTCATGTATTTGTCAAGGCGCCCTTTATAGACATAGACAGGATGGTGAAATACGTAGAAGCATGGCAGATAGAGTTCAATGGGGAGAAGTGTGAAGTCATGCATGTTAGGAAGTCTCATATGGAAAGATAGTCTACTGTAAATTACCTAAATTTTACAAGTGTGAATGAACACAGAGGCAATTCTGTGCATATACACGTGGCAGGCAAGTTGATAAGGTGGGTAAAAAGACAATTGGGCTACTTGGGTTTATAAATAGACGAATAGTACGTAAAAACAAAGATATCATTCTATAACTTTGTAAACCGTTTGTTTGGTCTCAGTTGGCGTATTGTGGACAGCCTACTTCAAGAAAGTTGCAAAGACCTCAGAAAGTGCACAAGAGTTGGGGCCGGATTCTCCGCCGGTGGGTGCTCCATTTTGAGGGCAGTCAGGGGTTTCCCGACGGCGTGGGGCTGCCCCACAATGGGAAACTCTATTGCCCAGCCGGCGTAACGGAGCATCCCACCGGCGGGGTAAAACAGAAATCTGTCGTGGCGGGATGGAGAATCCAGCCCGTGATTTATCAGGACGTTATCAGGGATGAGGGACTTCAGTTCTAAGTTTGAAAATGTTAGGACTGTACTCCTTGGAACTGAGAATTTGAAATGGTGACGTAACAGAGGTTTGCAAAATGATGAGAGAATTTGGTAGAGATATTTGGTAAAAATATTCCCTCTGGCAATTGAGTCTATAACTAAAGGTCACAGATTCAAAATCATTGACAAAATGTCCTGAGGGGAGATAAGGAGAGTTTTTATTCACTCAGAGAGTTGTCCAGAATACCCGACTGGGAAAAGTGGTGGAAATTGATTTCATAGATAATTTTAAAATGGAGTTGGAGAGGTACTTGAGGATGAAGAGCTTTTAGAGTTACATGCAAAAAGAGGGGATGTGAGACCTAAGACGGAATTCTCCGATCCAGCGGCTAAGTGTTGACGCCGTCGTAAAACCCGGAGAGTTTTGCGACGGCGTGAACGGGTCGCTGTCACTAGCGAAAGGGGCCAGCACGGACACGGCGAGAAGCGGGGTGGGAGCAACCACAGACCGCCGACGGATAGGCGCGACATATCAATGACGCCGGAACGCGTCGCTAAAGGTGCGCGAGCGGCGCGGAGTCCTGAAACCCACAAGATGGCTGCCGCCCGCCGTGCCACCCCGAGGTTCAGGGACCACAACCTCGATACGCTGCTGGATGCGGTCGAGGAGAGGAGGGCAATTTTGTGCCCCAGACATGGACACCACCACACGCGCAGCACCATCCAGCGTATGTGGAGGGAGGTGGGCAATGCCGTCAGCGCCATGGGGCACACCCTACGTACCGGCGAACAGTGCCAGAAGAAGGTGCACGACCTTACGAGAGCAGGCAGGGTGAGTACACAGTGACGTGCCCCGAGCACCACCCCCGCATACCACCCACACATGTGAAAGGTGCCCCTCCCACCCCTCAGGGGGACGGGCAACCCCCTACCGGATGTACATGTGCTGCACCCACCCATGCCAGGTGCTTTGGCTGGGTGCCCTGTGCTGCCATGCCATCATATATCCAACATCTGCGCTGCTGCGTCGGACCGCCGAACACTGATGTTTGCCCCCCCCCCCCCCCCCCCCCCCCCCCCCCCCAGGAGAAGAGTGCCCACAACCACAGGGAGCGGGAGAGAACCGGAGGGGGTCCACCCCTGTATTGCACCTGCTCACCGTCCATGAGCAGAGGGCACTGGACCTCGTAGGTGGAGCCGAGGACTGGGATGTTGCCAGCTGTGAGGTCGGAGGCAAACCAGCAAGTGAGACTCCCCTGCCTGACTCCACCCCCCTCACTCCATCCCCCCCATGCCCCACTGCACCCCCTCACCCCATGCCCCACCGCACCCTCCTCACCCCGTGCCCCACTGCACCCTCCTCACCCCATGTCCCACTGCACCCTCCTCACCCCATGCCCCACTGCACCCCCTCACCCCATGCCCCACTGAACCCCCTCCCTGCCGGCTGCCAGTCTAATGATACATGCTGTCTTTTGTCTTCCAGGACCAGCCGCGGTGGTCCCGGCCCGTCTAGCGTTCCACGCCCACGGCCAGTGCCAGGCCTAGTGGCCCCCAGGGACGTAGGCCACGGCGGGGAGGCCAGATGCCATGGAAGCCCGTCCACTGACACGGAGACCCATGACACTGAGACACAGAGGACGGACACCCAGGACACCGAAAGCCAGGACACGGACACGCAGGACCCAGATCCACACAACACCGAGGACACTGACTCACAGAGGACCGACACACAGAGCACGCCAACCCATAGGACTGACAGACCGGACAGTGAAACGCAGACGGGTGTGAATCAGGGCCCATCGGGCCAGGGGTCGACGCAGGACACCCTGGACTTTGGCTCGGACGACGACCTTGACTTCACGGCACTGCTATCACCCACACCCTCCACCATCGCAGAGACTATCTCCTCGGTTGGGCTCTTTAGTGATGAGGCTTCTGGGTCACTGACTAGTGCGCACCACACAGCCGAACCGGTACAGCAGGTGGAGGTAGGAGCAGCCGAGGGGCCGGACGGCTTGAGGGCAGCCCAGCCCCAGCAACCAGCTGCCGCCCAGACGGTTCCCGGGTTCCTGGTCTTACCAGGCACACCCACACACCTGATGCAGTTAGACACCTAGGGACTAGACAACGGGATGACAGCCGGCTTCTAGCAGCTGAAGACGCAGGTGGAGGAGTCCATCCGCATCCAGGAGCAGCGAGTGGTGCCAGTGATGACTCCGCCCAGGCTGACACCGCAAGGGTGGCGTCCTCGGTGGAGGCAATGGGGGTAACGGTGTCGGCCATGGGTCAGGTTATGCAAGGCGTGAAGCTTCATGTGCATGCGTCATCCGTGGCCCAGGGCAGGGCTGTCATCTCAGGCAGCCATGTGCCAGAGCTAGCTGGACATTGCAGCCACGCTCCGCAGTCTTGCCGAGTCTCAGCAGGCCATGGCCCAGTCTCAGCAGGCCATCGCTGAGAGCATTGGCGGCCTTGCCCACGTGCTGGATGGCATCACACAGGCCCAGAGGGAGGTGGCGCAGTCCCAGACGGGGATGGCCCACTCCCTGAGCTCCCTCACTGCTGACATTCGGACCCTGGTCGACATCACAGCGGGCCTCCAGGACTGGCAGTGCCAGATGTCGGTGGTGCCTCGGGGCTTGTCCCGCTCGCACCACTGCCCCATAGTGAGGCCCGGGGGCCACCGGGCACCCCGAGGGAGGAGGAGTTTCTGGGACCTGTGCCTGTGACCCCTGTAGGGGAGGTTCCGGAAAACCGCAGCACGTCGGATGCCCCCCCGTTCCGTCCCTGGTGCATCTGGTGGGCAGCGGGTAGAACAGGGTGGCAGCACGCCATCCAGGATGCCCGAGGAGCAGCCTGGCCCATCCAGGCCGGGCCACCCCAGGAAACGGGCGCCAACGGGGTGCAAAGTCGCAGGGCAGGTGTCCCAGCAGTCCGCCTCCACTCCTGCTGTACCGTCTGGGGAAGCGCAGAGACATAGTGGTAGGGCCCGTAAGGCCAGGAAGTTAGACACCCAGCAAGTTGGCCACGGGCACAGTTTAGTTATAGGGGCTAGGGCACGTATATATAACCTTTCTAATTAAACTCACTGTTACACCAATGCAAGCGGCCTCTGTGCTATGTCCGATGCCTGCGGGGTCGGGTAGGGGACTGAGTGCCACTGTTGTCGAGGGGTTAGGGAACTTGAGCCCCGGTGGGTGTATTGTGTGTCCCCCCCCTGACGTCCACGCCTCCCCGCCCTCAGCGATTCAACATGGCCATGTGATGGAGTGTCCAGCACGCAGACAGGGACCACCCAGGTGGAGGGTGTAAATGTGGCCTTGAGTCAGACATTGTCTAACAATTTTGAGCTCACAGCTCATCGGGTTGTCATCATCCTCCATGGCATCGAGCACACCCGCTTCCACAAGCCCAGCCCGTTGTGCTGCAGGTGGCTGTGTAATGGAGGGGTGTGGTGCATGAGGTCATGTGGGAGGGAAGGGTGGTGGGTGATGGGTGGTGCGCCTCATGGATGTTGTGGAAGGTGGGGGCGTGGGGTGGTGGGGTGATGCAAGGAGGCAAGACAAATATCTAAATACTAACCTGGTATTTTTACAGCACCTTTCAGTACCTCAGGACAACCCAAGCACTTTGCAACCAATGAAGCATTTTGAAATGTACTCACTGTTGCAATGTGGGAAACTCAGCAGCCAAGTTTCGCACAGAAATCTCCCACAATACACAACATGCTAATGACCCGATAATCTATTTTAGTTGTCCCGGCCCCCTGGGCTACTGCACGGTCAATTCCAGCCCCACTTGACCTGGAGTCGCAACACAAGTGAAATTGGATGTTATTTTAAAGTACCTGAGGACCTTGGCTGAGCCCAAGAAACTGCAGTCATCGGTTTTGTAAATTAAAAAAAAATAACATTTTATTATTTAACAGTAATATAATTAAACTGACAGAAATGTAACTGACTACCTAATATTCTTTTCCCATCCCCAACCCCCTTTTCCAACTCGCCCACTCGATACACGCACACACACACACGGAGACACACATAGGTAAAGGGTGGTGGAGAGGGAAGAAATTAATGATAGAATAAAAGGATAAAGGATCTCTGATACACCAGGACAGCTTCCAATTACAGTCTTGCAAAAGTTCAAGCTTTCGTTTTGATGCTTTTTCCTTCTCGGCTGGAGATGGTTTTCTCTGGCAAGATTGTCTACTTTCTTTATAGATTAAAGATTATTTTAAGTATATAGTTAAGGTGTGCCAGGCACTCACTGGTTTTAGAACAATAAAGCAGTCCTTTAGCAGTGAGAGAGAGGTCTAATCTCATCTGCCCAGCTCTGTCAGAAGCATCAGGCAGGAACCAGTTACTGACTTGTCAGCCGGAACACTGCCCCTGGCCAACCTACAGGTTGCCAGCCACCCAATTGAATCGACTTCCTCCACGGGTGGCACGGTAGCACAGCGGTTATCACAGTTACTTCACAGCTCCAGGGTTCAAGGTTCGATTCCCGGCTTGGGCCACTGTCTGTGTGGAGTCTGCACATTCTCCCCGTGTCTGCGTGGGTTTCCTCCGGGTGCTCCGGTTTCCTCCCACAGTCCAAAGATGTGCAGGTTAGGTGGATTGGCCATGCTAAATTGCCCTTAGGTTAGATGGGGTTACTGGGTTATGGGGATAGGGTGGAGGTGTGCGCTGAAGTAGAGTGCTCTTTCAAGAGCCGGTGCAGACTCGATGGGCCGAATGGCCTCCTTCGGCACTGTAAATTCTATGAACGCTGGTTCTTAAGATTCACCTGGTGCTGATGAGTCTGTTTTCTCCTCTCCAAAATACAAAACCTACGTAAAGGCACATTCTGATTATAGGTCCACAGACCAAAAATAATAAAATAAAAGAAATGGGAACAAATGGAAATCAAAAGGAGGGACTCTCACATTGTGATGCTGGTTGAGGGATTCATTTTAGCAATAGCGACCACAACATGGTACAATTCAAGTTTGTTATAGACAACGGAATAGACAAGTTGAAAAAAAAAGTTTGGATTGGGGGAGAGTGGATTTTAGTCAGATAAGGCAGGATTTGGCCAAGGTAGCCTGGGACCAGCTACTTTGGGGGAAATCTGCAGAAGTGCAGTGGGGGGCTTTCAAAAAGGAAATGGGGCGGGTACAGTTCCAACATGCTCCCTCTAGGGTGATAGGAAGGAGGAATAAGTCCAGAGAACCATGGATGACGAGAGACATTCAGGATTCAATGAGAAGGAAAAGAGAAGCTTTTAGCAGGTACAGGGGAGCAAATCAGCAGAGGCATTGGTGGAGTGCATAAAGTGCAGGATAGAGCTTAAGGAAGCAATTAGGAGAGCAAATAGGGAAAATGAGAAAGCTCTGGCTGGCAAAGTTAGAGAAAATCCCAAGATATTCTATAAGTATATCAATGGGAAGAGGATAACACGGGAAATTGTTTGGCCCATTAGGAACCAAGGGGACAATCTATGGGTGGAGCCAGAGGACATTGGTAGGGTGTTGAATCAATAGTTCACATCAGTCCTCACCCAAGAGAATGAGGAAGTAGGCATAGAACACAGGGAGAGAGGCTGCAAGGTTTTTGAGCAAATTGACATAGAATGACAAGGTATGGAGGCGTTGGCAGGCTTAAACGTGGACAAACCTCCTGGTCTGGATGAATTGTGTCCCAGGTTGCTGTGGAAGGCGAGGGAAGAGATTGCATGGGCTCTGAACCAAATTTTTAATTCCTCTCTGGCCATGAGGGAGGTGCCAGAGGACTGGAGAACAGCTAATGTGGTTCCACTATTTAAGAAGGGTTGTAGAGATAAGCCACGGAACTATAGGCCAGTGAGTCTCATGTCAGTGGTAAGGAAACTGTTGGAGATAATCCTGAAGGAGAGAATCTCTCTCCATTTGGAGAGGCAAGGTTTGATCAGGGATAGTCAGCATGGCTCCAAAAAGAAAATGCTGGAGAATCTCAGCAGGTCTGGCAGCATCTGTAGGGAGAGAAAAGAGCTAACATTTCGAGTCCAGGTGACCCTTTGTCAAAGCTTTTATACACCGCCTGCTGGGAGGAGCCAGCAGGCAGGGATTTACCGTTGTACCTGTAATGGAACAGTAGGCTGGTTTAGCACACTGGGGTAAACAGCTGGCATGCAATGCAGAACAAGGCAGCAGCGTGGATTCAATTCCTGCACCGGCCTCCCCAAACAGGTGCTGGAATGTGGTGACTAGGGGCTTTTCACAGTAACTTCATTGAAGCCTATTTGTGACGATAAGTGATTATTACTATTATAGTACCGTAATACATGCAATGTGTTACTAGTGGTGTTTACCACATTCACCCCCTGTTTAAAAAGAATCCGGCGGGGGTGAAGAAAAACATTACAGATTGAGTTTGTCGGGGGCTCTGACCCTCCGCTGCGATCGCCTCAGTCCTGGTGGTGATGTGGGCGCCGACGTAGTCACCTGCGACTCCGGGAGCGTGTTGTCCTCTGCTTTGTCACCCCTTAATGGACCCAGTGAGGGGACGGATCCTGCTGGGGTGGGGGCTGCGGTGAGGTTCGCTGGTGGGAGGATGGGTGGGGCAGGGGTGAATGAGGCAACCGGGGGGGGGGGGGGGGAAGGAGCGGCATCAGATCAGGGGTTGTGGGTGGGGACCCAGCGGGTGCCAGGTCCCGGAGGGAGACTGTGCCACGTAGGCGTACTGCGGGTTTGCATGGAGGAGGTGGACTTTCTCAACCAAGGGCTCCGATTTATGGTTCCGCATATGCTTCCGGAGGAGGACGGGTCCAGGAACTGTTAGCCATGTTGGCAGATGACCCTGGAGGTGGACTTCCTAGGGAAGGCAAACACACGCTCGTGAGGGGTTTCATTAGTAGCGGTGCACAGGAGTGACCGGATGGAGTGGAGCGCGTCGGGGAGGACCTCCTGCCAGCGGGAGACCGGGAGATTTCTAGACCGAAGGGCGAGCAGGACGGCCTTCCAGACCGTCCCGTTCTCCCTCTCCACCTGCCCATTTCCCAGGGGGTTGTAGCTGGTCGTCCTGCTCGAGGCGATGCCCTTGCTGAGCAGGAACTGACGCAGCTCATTACTCATGAAGGAGGATCCCCAATCGCTGTGGATGTAGGTGGGGAAACCGAACAGAGGGAAGAGGCTGTGCAGGGCTTTGATGACCGTGGCAGAAGTCATGTCGGGACATGGGATGGCGAAAGGGAACCGGGAGTACTCATCAATTACGCTGAGGAAGTACACAGTGCAGTCGGTGGAGGGGAGGGACTCTTTGAAGTCCATGCTGAGGCGCTCAAAGGGGGCGGGAGGCCTTCACCAGGTGCGCTCCATCTGGCCGGTAGAAGTGTAGCTTGCACTCTGCGCAGACATGGCAGTCTCTGGTTACGGCCCGGACCTCCTCAATGGAGTAGAGCAGGTTGTGGGCCTTGACAAAATGGAAGAACCGGGTGACCCCAGGGTGGCAGAGGTCATTATGGAGAGCCCCGGAGTCGGTCCACTTGTGTGCTGGCACATGTACTGCGGGATAGGGCATCAGGGGGCTCATTGAGCTTCCCCGGGCAATACAAGATCTCATAGTTATAGGTGGAGAGCTCGATCCTCCACCTCAAGATCTTGTCATTTCTGATCTTGCCCCGCTGCGTATTATTAAACATAAAGGCAACCGACCGTTGGTCAGTGAGGAGAGTGAATCTCCTGCCGGCCAGGTAATGCCTCCAATGTCGCACAGCTTCCATAATGGCTTGGTCTCCTTTTCGACAGAGGAGTGCCGAATATCGGAGGCATGGAGAGTGCGGGAAAAGAAAGCCACGGGTCTGCCTGCCTGGTTGAGGATGGCGGCCGGAGCCATGTCTGATGCATCGCTCTCCACCTGAAAGGGGAGGAACTCGTCGACTGCATGCATTGTGGCCTTAGCGATGTCAGCCTTGATGTAGTTGAAGGCCTGGTGGGCCTCAGCCGTCAGGGGAAAAACTGTGGACGTGATGAGTGTGCGGGCCTTGTCCGCATAATTCGCGACCCACTGGGCGTAATACGAGAAAAACCCCAGGAATCGTTTCAGGGCCTTGGGGCAGTGGGGGAGAGGGAGTTCCAGGAGGGGGCACGTGCGGTCGGGGTCGGGCCCTCGGACTCCATTTTCCACTACGTAGCCAAGGATGGCTAAGCGGTTGGTGCAGAACACGCATTTCTCCTTATTGTAGGTGAGGTTAAGGAGTTTGGCGGTATGGAGGAATTTTTGGAGGTTTGCGCCATGGTCCTGCTGGGCGTGGTCGCAGATGGTGACATTATCTAGGTACGGGAAGGTGGCCCGCAGCCCGTACTGGTCAACCATTCGGTCCATCTCTCGCTGGAAGACCGAGACCCCATTGGTGACGCTGAAGGGAACTCTGAGGAAATGATAGAGGCGGCCATCTGCTTCGAACGCAGTGTATTGGCGGTCTTCCGGGCGGATGGGGAGCTGGTGGTAGGCGGACTTCAAGTCTATTGTGGAGAAGACTCGATACTGCACAATCTGATTGACCATGTCAGATATGCGTGGGAGGGGGTACGTGTCGAGCTGCGTGTTGGCGGTCTGACTGTCGTCAATGACCATCCTGTGCTTCTCCCCAGTCTTCACTACCACCACTTGAGCTCTCCAGGGGCTGTTACTGGCCTTAATGACCCCCTCCCGCAGAACTCGTTGGACCTCCGACTTGATAAAGGTCCTGTCCTGCGCACTGTACCGTCAGCTCCTAGTGGCAACGGGCTTGCAGTCCGGGATGAGGTTTGCAAAAAGTGACGGTGGATCGGCCTTAAGGATCGTGAGGCCGCAGACGGTGAGGGGGGGCAGGGGTCCACCAAATTTCAAAGTAAGGCTTTGGAGGTGGCATTGGAAATCAAGGCCTAATAACAGGGCCGCACAAAGATGGGGAAGGATGTAGAGCCTGAAGTTGCTGAACTCTACGCCCTGAACAGTGAGGGTCGTGACACAGAACCCCCGGATTTCCACGGAATGGGATCCGGAGGCCAGGGAGATTTTCTGGGTGACGGGGAGTACCGGGAGGGGGCAGCGCCTTACCGTGGCCAGGTGGATGAAACTCTCTGTGCTCCCGGAGTGAAAGAGGCAGGTCGTCTTGTGCCCATTGATCTTCACCGTCGTCGTAGCGGTCACGAGGTTGCGGGGCCGAGACTGATCCAGGATGATGGAGGCGAGCTGCGGAAGATGTTGGGAGGTCCCGGGCTGATCAGCGGTGGAGGAGGTATCAGCGGGCAGCGAACGGCCAGACGACCAGGGGTCCAGAGGCGCGGTCCAAAATGGCGCTGAAGATGGCGGCGCCCATGGGGCTCACGTGGCTTGTGGTGGGGAAGATGGTGCTGCCTGGGATGTTTGCCCTTGTAGCCATGTAAAATGGCTGACTCCCGATTAGAATGGCCAAACCCCGATTTAAAATGGCGAACGGAAGAGGCTGATGGGAAAATCAGCCAACAGGACTCAAACAGGCAGCTGCAGGTAAAACAGTGTATTCGCCTCTGGGGAGGCCAGACAGAATCGATACCTGCAGCCATCAACATCACAACACCCCAGCCATCTGCATTTTAATCAGCAATCCCCGGGAACAATTGCTACAAATTAGCAATTGAACGCCGACCCAGATCTTTCGGCGCCAGCAGGGGCTGACACAAAGAGAGATAAATGACCACCCCTCGATCAAGGAATCGCTCCAGTATTGGAGAATATCGAACCAAGTGATTGGGACCAAGTCCAATCACTTGGAACCAGGTACAAGGTTCGCCCCGAGAGGCGGGAAGCCCTGGGGACTATAAGAATAGGGGCCAAGTTCAACTCGCCCCTTCTTCTCCTCTCCGCACCCTTCGAGACCCTTGCTGAAAGAGAACATAAGTTTTACTCCAACGATCGCTACCGGATAGGCACTCCTGACCATCGACCTGTACCAGCTTTTGAATCCCGCAGGCTCGGAACCCATTCGAAAGGCCATTCGTTTCCCTGACCTGGTGGGCCATTTCCAAAGTTAAGTACTTACTGGCCTGTTAATGGTAGGAAGTAGTTTAGAAGTAGAATTAATGTATAAGTATTAATTGCTGTATATAATAAATGAGCGTTGATTTAACTCTTACTAAGCGGTGTGTTGGATTATTAATCATTACTCGGACTTGAACCACATGGCGGTATCAGAAAGATACCTGGCGACTCAAGAGCAAAGCTGACAGAATTAGAGCAAATAAACTAAGGCTAAAACGAGCAACACTCTGGCCCCAAAAATAACACTTGGGCCCCCCGGAGTTGGCTGGCTGCCACGCGGCGCAGGCTTGCGGTGAGCTCGAGTCGGCAGCTGGTGGGGCCCACGATGCCCACGAAGGTGCCGCACGGTCGGGGTGCAGGCCTCCAGATTACGGGAGGCCACTTCTAGTGAATTAGCAAGCTGCCTAGTCTCTGCAAAATCGTGCGTACCCCCTTCCAATAGTCGCTGGCGAACGTACGTAGACTTCATGCCCGTGACGTAAGTGTCTCGGATTGATAGTTTGGTGTGTTGGACTGCCGAAACTGCCTGGCAGTCACAGTTCCTGCCGAGAATCTGTAGGGGAGTTGCCGTCTCGTGGCCAGGAGGTGCCTGGCGTACACTTGATTCACCGACTTAATGTAATGTCCTTTCAGTAGCGTCATCGCTTCTGTGTAGGTGGGCGCATCCCAGATAAGGGAAAAAATTTCAGGGCTCACCCGTGAGTAGAGGACTTGGAGCTTCTGTGGGTCCGAGGGTTCTTCAGTGGCTGCTCTGAGGTAGCCTTCAAAGCAGGCTAGCCAGTGCTCGAAGGCGGACGTGGCGTTGGCTGCGTGAGGGCTCAGCTGCAGGCGATCAGGCTTGATTAGGAAGTCCATCTTTGTAAAATCTTGTGCAATAAATTGATGTACCGTCAATTATCACGAGACGAGAATGGTGAAACAATCGAGGCTTTATTGCACAAGATGTCGTGCCTCCTGTAGCTGGAACCAGAACGGGAGCAGCGCAAGAGAGCATACACTTTTATACGCCGCCTGCTGGAGGAGCCAGCAGGCAGGGATTTACCGTTGTACCTGTAATAGAGTAGCAGTACCGTAATACATGCAATGTGTTACTAGTGGTGTTTACCACAGAAACATTAGCTCTTTTCTCCCCCTACAGATGCTGCCAGACCTGCTGAGATTCTCCAGCATTTTCTTTTTGGTTTCAAATTCCAGCATCCGCAGTAATTTGCTTTAATTAGTTTAATTTAGTTAGCATGGCTTATTAGTTAGGCATGAGGAAGGTCATGTCTAACAAATTGGATTGTTTATTTGAGGCGGTGACCAGGTATGTACAAACAAAGAATAAAGAACAATAAAGCACAGGAACAGGTCCTTCGGCCCTCCAAGCCTGTATCGGTCATGATACCAACCTTGTCCAAAACCCTCAGCACTTCCTTGTGCTGTATTCCTCTCTACCCGTCCTATCCATGTATTCGTCAAGATGCCTTTTGAATGCAGTTAATGTATCTGCTTCCACAACCTCCCCAGGCAATGTGTTCCAGGCACTCACCACACTCTGTGTAAAAAACCTCCCTCACACATCTCCTCGAAACTCTGCCCTCCCCGGATCTTAAACCTATGCCTTCTGGTGACTGACCCCTCCACCCTGGGAAAGAGTGCCTGCCCATCCATTCTATCCATGCCCCTCATAATATTGTAGACCTCAGGTCACCCCTCAACCTCCGTCGCTCTAATGAAAATCTATTCAGCCTCTCCGCATAGCTAACACCCTCCAGACCAGGCAACATCCTGGTAAACCCCTCCCGCACCCTCTCCAAAACCTGCACATCCTTCTGGTAGTGTGGCGACCATAGCACGGTAGCATTGTGGATAGCACAAATGCTTCACAGCTCCAGGGTCCCAGGTTCGACTCCGGCTTGGGTCACTGTCTGTGCGGAGTCTGCACATCCTCCCCGTGTGTGCGTGGGTTTCCTCCGGGTGCTCCGGTTTCCTCCCACAGTCCAAAGATGTGCGGGTTAGGTGGATTGGCCATGCTAAATTGCCCATAGTGTCCAAAATTGCCCTTTGTGTAGGGTGGGGTTACTGGGTTATGGGGATAGGGTGGAGGTGTGGATCTTGGGTAGGGTGCTCTTTCCAAGAGCCGGTGCAGACTCGATGGGCCGAATGGCCTCCTTCTGCACTGTGAATTCTATGAAATCTATGATAATTGTGCGCGATATTTCAAGTGCGGCCTTACCAAGGTTCTATACAACTGTAGCATGACTTGCCAGTTTTTATACTCGATGCTCCTTCCAATGAAGGCAAGCATTCCGAATGCTTTCTTGACTACCTTGTCCACTTGTGTTACCACCTTCAAAGATCTGTGGACCTGCAAACCCAGATCTCTCTGACTTTCTACATGTCTAAGAGTTTTGCCATATACGGTACATTTCCCCTCTATATTAGACCTACCAAAATGCATTACCTCACATTTGCCTGGATTAAACTCCATCTGCCATTTACCTGCCCAAGTCTCCAATCTATCTATGTCCTGCTGTATCCTCTGATAATCCTTAACACTATCTGCCACTCGACCAACCTTGGTGCCATCCGCGAACTTACTAATCAGACGAGCTACATTTTCCTCCAAATCGTTTATAATACTACAAACAACATAGGCCCCAGCACAGATCCCTGTGGAACACCACTAGTCACAACTTTCCATTCAGAAAAACACCCTTCTACTGCTACCCTTTGCCTTCTGTGACCGAGCCAGTTCTGTATCCATCTTGCCACCTCACCTCTGGTCCCGTGTGACTTCACCTTTGTACCAGTCTGCTATGAGGCACCTTGTCAAAAGC
Source organism: Scyliorhinus torazame (assembly GCF_047496885.1). NCBI lineage: Eukaryota > Metazoa > Chordata > Chondrichthyes > Carcharhiniformes > Scyliorhinidae > Scyliorhinus > Scyliorhinus torazame. Next base: position 228,199,962 of record NC_092709.1, read on the forward strand.
TTTACTGAAGTCCATGTAAACAACATTCACCACCCTCCCCTCATCAAATCATCTTTGTCACCTCCTCAAAAAACTTGATCAAGTTAGTGAGGCACGACCTCCCCTTCACAAAACCATGCTGCCTTCGCTAATGAGTCCATTTGTTTCCAAATGGGTATAAATCCTGTCCCTGAAAATTCTCTTCAATAATTTACCTACTACCAACATGAGGCTCACCAGCCTATAGTTTCTTGGATTATCCCTGCTACCTTTCTTAAACAGCCGTACCACATTAGCTATTCTCCAGTCCTCTGGGATCTTGGGCGAAATTCTCCGTTATCGGCGGAAAGTCCGCCGATCGGCGCAAAAAACGGCGCAAATCCGACTTGCGTCACGTCGGAAAAATGGGTCGATAGTCTCCGGCCCGAAATGGGCTAGCAGCGACATAACGGGATCTGCGCTTGCGCAGGGGTTCATGCCGTGCAGCGTCATACGCGCTGCACGGCGTGACGGCTCATAAGGCCGCACTGCTCCCCCCCATCCGACCGCAACACCCGACCGCAACACCCGACTGGATGGCTGGCCGTCGCTCAGCCCCGAGGTTCGAGTCACGCGATGTGGAGGCGCTCCTGGACGCGGTGGAGCAGAGGAGGGACGCCCTGTATCCCGGGCACGGCCGCAGAGTTGCCCCACGCCACAGCCGGCGTCTGTGGAGGGAAGTGGCAGAGGCCATCACCGCTGTGGCCCTGACACCACGGACAGGCACCCAGTGCCACAAGAAGGTGAACGACCTCGTCAGAGCAGGCAGGGTGAGCCTCCCCCATATCCACCCCTCCCCCATATCCCCCCTCCCCCATATCCCCCATATCCCCCATATCCCCCCTCCCCCATATCCACCCCTCCCCCATATCCCCCCTCCCCCATATCCCCCATATCCCCCCTCCCCCATATCCCCCCTCCCCCATATCCCCCCTCCCCATATCCCCCATATCCCCCTCCCCCATATCCCCCTCCCCCATATCCCCCCACCCCATATCCCCCTCCCCCATATCCCCCATATCCCCCCTCCCCCATATCCCCCCTCCCCATATCCCCCCTCCCCCATATCCCCCCTCCCCCATATCCCCCTCCCCCATATCCCCCTCCCCATATTCCCCCTCCCCCATATCCCCTCTCCCCCATATCCCCCCTCCCCCATATCCCCCCTCCCCATATCCCCCCTCCCCCATATCCCCCCCTCCCCCATATCCCCCCTCCCCATATCCACCTCCCCATATCCCCCCTACCCCATATCCCCCTCCCCCATATCCCCTATATCCCCCCTCCCCCATATCCCCCCCTCCCCCATATCCCCTATATCCCCCCTCCCCCATATCCCCCTCCCCCATATCCCCCATATCCCCCCTCCCCCATATCCCCCCTCCCCATATCCCCCCTCCCCCATATCCCCCATATCCCCCCTCCCCCATATACCCCCTCCCCCATATCCCCCATATCCCCCCTCCCCCATATCCCCCATCCCCCATATCCCCCATATCCCCCTCCCCCATATCCCCCATATCCCCCCTCCCCCATATCCCCCTCCCCATATCCCCCATATCCCCCCTCCGCCATATCCCCCCTCCCCCATATCCCCCATATCCCCTCTCCCCCATATCCCCCCTCCCCCATATTCCCCCTCCCCCATATCCCCCATATCCCCCCTCCCCATATCCCCATATCCCCCCTCCCCCATATCCCCCATATCCCCCTCTCCCCCATATCCCCTCCTCCCCCCCAGCCAGGTGGCATGGACCGCATGGGTCCAACTGTTGGAGGCTGGCACCTGGCCAGGTGGACCAACTCACTTACCCTCCCATCCCCCTCCTCGGCATGGACCACCCCCCCAACCTCCACCCCAGCACGGACCCCCCCCAACCTCCACCCCGGCACGGACCCCCCGCCCCCCAACCTCCACCCCGGCACGGACCCCCCCCCAACCTCACCCCGGCACGGCATGGACCCCCCCCCAACCTCCACCCCGGCACGGCACGGACCCCCCCCCCCCACCTCCACCCCGGCACGGCACGGACCCCCCCCCCAACCTCCACCCCGGCACGGACACACCCCCAACCTCCACCCCGGCACGGACCCCCCCCCAACCTCCACCCCGGCACGGACCCCCCCCCCAACCTCCACCCCAGCACGGACCCCCCCCAACCTCCACCCCGGCACGGACCCCCCCCAACCTCCACCCCGGCACGGACCCCCCCCCCCAACCTCCACCCCAGCACGGAACCCCCCCCACCTCCACCCCGGCACGGCACGGACCCCCCCCCCAACCTCCACCCCGGCACGGACCCCCCATCCACCTCCCCGGCACGGACCCCCTCCCGGCACTCCCCCGGAGCCCAGCCTACTCTAACCACCGCCCCCCCGCCGCACACACACACACACAAGCCGAGACACACCTCTCCTCACGCATTCAGACTGCGGCCACGCCATTGCCTGCCCAGAGCCAACCCCCCAGGCCGTCACTCACCTCCATGCTGCTCGGCGTGAGCCTGGAGCACTGGGTCACGCCGATGAACAGGAGGTTTAATTTACGTCGACGTGAACGGTCATCACGTCGACGGGACTTCGGCCCATCCGGAAGGGAGAATATCGGCAGGCCGAAAATCGGCTGCCTTGCGCAGACCCGTGACATTCTCCGCGACAGCGGCGACATTAACGCCCCGCCGACTTTCCTCCCTTCGGAGACTTCGGCAACCGGCGGGGGCGGGATTCACGGCGGCCAACGGCCATTCTCCGACCCTCTGGGGGGTCGGAGAATGGCGCCCCTGATCTGTAGCTAATGAGGATACAAAGATGTCAGTCAAGGCCCCAGCAATTTCCTCCCATGCTTCCCTCAGTATTCTGGGGTAAATCCACAACAGTAAACCTGTTGCTCTATATACTCTTATAATTGCCGAAGGATCCCGACTATGGAAACGACCGGCGGAGCTGCCCACCTTTGACCTTGGTAGGCAACTGTTTGTCCTTTTCCTCTACCATAATACCAATTATTTTTGTTTAGACTCAAGCCGTGAGGCTTTTCAGACAGGCCAGTATATCTATCCTGTATACCTCTGAAATGTGGACATCTGTTAGGGACTTGAGCCGACTACCATACCAGAGAAGTTTGAGGTCGCATAAGAAGGTTACCGAGTCTAAACAGCGGCCGAGGACATTTTTTAATAAAGAGGTTTCCTTACCTCCAGGACCCGATATAAGTCCGATGTCCAGATCCCTGGTTCCTTTTCGCTCTAGGGACCCTGCTTGCAGCACCAAATTGTAGGATGTCTTATTTTCTAATAAGAATCATAGAATTTACAGTGCAGAAGGAGGCCATTCAGCCCATCAAGCCTGCACCGGCTCTTTGAAAGAACACCCTCCCCAAGCCCACACTTCCACCCTATCCCTATAACCCAACCCAGTAACCCCACCCAACACTAAGGGCAATTCTTGACACTAAGGGCAATTTAGCATGGCCAATCCACCTAACCTGCACATCTTTGGACTGTGGGAGGAAACCGGAGCACCCGGAGGAAACCCACGCACACACGTGGAGAATGAGCAAACTCCACACAGTCAGTGACCCAAGCCGTGAATCGAACCTGGGACCCTGGAGCTCTGAAGCAATTGTGCTAACCACTATGCTACCGTGCTGCCCAAGAGACGGGGTCCGGTGGTAGTTTGAGATTGAGTTTATTGCAAAACTTGGTTAGTACACTTTCAAATACAGAAAAAAGAAACAAAAGCCCAGCAGGGCATAAGGAAGAGAACAATGGAAAGAGAACAAAGAAGAGAGAGGGCAACGTGCAACAAGAGCTTTTTACCTGCACTTTCTGGTACCGCCCCCCTCTCTGTCCCTAATTGGCTTACAAGTTTTGAATTGTGACTTTTGAATGGTGCTCCATACCATCACTCACACTGGTATCTAACTTACTGGCTGTGCACATTTGGATCCTGAATGGCTGGTGTAACACTTCACTTTTATCACCGCCAAACTTCAAATGTATAATCTGACCTTGACTCAGAACAATACAAGCTTGTATTTCATCTACAGCCCAACTAATTCTTTACTTCACTTTCCCACAGTTACAATATTTTCAAAACTTGGTTTTAACTTTTCCCCACACACGGTAAACATAACCTTCTCAAGGTGCAAAAACTTCACCAAGAGGGCGGTGGTGAGAAGTGACTGAGAAGGATTATGGGAGAAGTTGGCTACCTCAGCGCAATTGAGAATGGGATCGCGGAGAAGGACCGGTCGGTGTTCAACAGGAGGAAGGGCATCCAACAGAGGGTGGTAGTGAGAAGTGACTCAGGAGTATTCTGGGAGAAGTCGGCTCGCTCGGTGCAATTGAGAAGGAGATTGCGGACGACCCAGTGCCAAATGAACGGTAAAGCTCCAAACATTACACTGCTGTTGTGTTTCCATCCTTTCCTCCTCCTCCTCAAACCAAAGAAAGAGAGAGAGAGAGAGAGGCTGTTAGATCATTGCTTGTGGCTTAGAAACAGCAGAGCCTCAGCAATGTGCATCATCTTGATCAGCAAAGATGGCAGGGTCTCTGGGAAAGCTTGTGATGTGTGTGGCATGCAAGATGTGGGAGGTTTGGGATCCAAAAGACATCTGGGGCAGTCATATCTGCATGAAGTGCCAGAGGGTGGCAGTCCTTGAACAACATATGGCTGATTTGGAGCAGCGACTCTTTACTGCGCACCATGCAAGAGGGAGAAGAGTTTCTGGAACAATCGTACCAGAGCGTCGTCACTCCACATCATGATAGGCAAGCAAGGAGGAGTGTAAGGATGGCAGGAAAGTGGGTGACCATTCGTTAAAAGGAAAAGAGGCAGGTCCAGGAAACCTAGGACTCCTTGGAAATGTCTAACAGGTATGAAGGGGGCGATTCTCCAATATGGAGCCCAAGTATTCGCGCCATCGTGAACGCCGTTGCGTTTCACGACGGCGCGAACCGGGACCGGGTACACCAATTCCGGCCCCCACAGGGGGCCAGCATGGCGCTGGAGTGGTTCACGCCGTTCCAGCACCGCGCCAACCTGCGCATGCGCGGGGACTTCTTTAGCACGCCGGCCCCGAGCAACATGGCGTCAGTGTTCAGGGGCTGGCTGTGCCATAAAGTAGAATCGGGGGGAGAGGCCGGCCCGCCGATCGGTGGGCCCCAATCGTGGGCCAGACCACATCGGAGGCCCCCCCCCGGTCAAAGAGCCCCCCACACACCCCCCCCCCCCACAGGCCGCCCCCGACCGTTCGTGCAGTGTTCCCGCCGGCAACGACCAGAGGTGAACGGCGCCGGTGGGACTCTGTCGTATCGGCGCGGCCGCTCGGCCCATCCGGGCTGGAGAATCGGTGGCCCCGCCGATTCCAGCGGCCCGTGGCCGGCGCCGATTCTCCGCACCTTGGAGAATCGCGCGCCGCGTCAGGGCGTCGTGGCGTGGTTGCAGGGCTCAGACAATCGTCCCCCAAATTTTAGATGCCTATGAAGCGAGCATCACGATTGAATCAGGCATAGATGAACTCCTAGGAAAACCACAGTACCATGGTGCCTGAGGCTACTTTGAAAAAAGAAATAGGAGGCTGGTCGGCAGGTTATAAAGGAGGTAGTAGTGGGTGACTCAATAGTTCGAGGGGCAGACAGTCTAGTTTACAGACAAAAATCGTGAATCCCATATGGTCTGTTGTCTCCCGGGTGCAAAGGTTCGGGAGATAATGAATCGGCTGGAAAATCTTCTGGAAAGGGAGGGTGAACAACGAGAGGTTGTCATTCATTTTGATTTGATTTATTGTCACATATACCAAAGTACAGTGAAAAGTACAGCGGCCGAGGGAACGTACACAGTACGTACATAGTAGACAAAAAGAATAATCAACAGAGAACATTCATAAATGGTACATCGACAAACAGTGATTGGTTACAGTGCGGAACAAGGGTCCAAACAAAGTAAATACATGAGCAAGAGCAGCATAGGGTGTCGTGAATAGTGTTCTTCCAGGGAACAGATCAGTCCGAGGGGGAGTCGTTGAGGAGTCTTGTAGCTGTGGGGAAGAAGCTGTTCCTATGTCTGGATGTGTGGGTCTTCAGACTTCTGTACCTTCTGCCTGATGGAAGGATCTGGAAGAAAGCAATGCCTGGGTGGGAAGCCAACAACATAGAGGGGGACACCCATGTGGAAGCCAACAACATAGAGGGGGACAGTTTTGAGGTCTTACAGGACCAGGTTCAGGAGTTAGGGAGTAGGTTGAAATGCAGGACCTCAGAAATACTACCTGTCCCATGAACTTCACCATTTAGGCATAGGCAAACCAGGGAGGTCAATGCATGGCTTGAGATATGGCGTAGAAGGGAGGGGTTTAGATTTTTGGGTAATCGGGATCAGTTTTGGGAAAGGAGAAAGCTGTTCAGAAGAGATGGGCTTCACCTTTGCTGAAATGGAACCAATCTCCTGGCTGAATAAAGAAGGGCAGTTGACAGAAGTGTTAGTGAGGGATCACTTTGGGACCAGTGACCATAATTCCATTAGTTTTAAGATAGCTATGGAGAATGTTAGTTTTGGCCCAAAAGCTAAAATTTTAAATTGGGGCAAGGCCAATTTCGAGGGTATTAGGTGGGAACTTTCAAACGTTGATTGGGGGTGCCGATTTTTACAGGCAAGGCGATGTGGTCAGTGGCAATCTTTCAAAAAGGTGTCAACTAGGGTTCAAGGTGAGCACATTCCTCTTCAAGTGAAGCTCGTAGAAGGAGGGAACGCTGGATGACTCGGGATCCTGAGGCCATGGTCAAAAGGAAGAAGGAAGCATATGACATGCATAGGCAGCTGGGATCAAATGGATCCACTGAAGAGTATAGGGCTTTTTGGAGTAGAGTTAAGAGAGAAATCAGGAGGGCAAAAATGGGACATGAGATTATCTTGGCAGATAAGGCAAAGGAAAAACCAAAGAGCTTTTACAGATACATAAAGGTTTTACAGATACATAAAGGGTAAACAGGTGACTAGGGAGAGGGTAGGGCCTCTTAAGGATAAACAAGGTCATCCACAAGGGATGGGAGAGGTCCTAAATGAATATTTCTCATCATATTTACTGTTGAGAAAGGCACGAATGTTAGGGAAATTGGGGAACTAAAAAGTGATGTTTTGAGGAGTGTACATATTACGGACAGGGAGGTGCTGGAGGTATTAAAGGGGATCAAGATAGACAAATCCCCGGGACCTGATGAAATGTATCCCAGGACGTTGTGGAAGGCTAGGGAGGAAATTGCCGGCCCCCTAGCTGAGATATTTGAATCAGCGGCAGCTACAGGATAGGTTCTTGAAGATTGGAGGGTAGCAAATGTTGTGCCCTTGTTCAAGGAGGGCAGTAGGGATAAGCCTGGGAACTACAGACTGGTTAGCCTTACTTCTGTAGTGGGTAAATTGTTAGAAGGTATTCTGAGGGACATGATCTACAGGCATTTAGACAGGCAAGGGCTAATTAGGGAAAGTCAGCATGGCTTTGTAAGGGGCAAGTCATGCCTCATCAATTTGATTGAGTTTTATGAAGAGGTAACGAAGAAGGTAGATGAGGGCAGTGCGGTCGACGTTGTCTGCATGGATTTTAGCAAGGCCTTTGACAAGGTACCGCATGGTAGGTTGTTGCAAAAGGTTAAATCTCACGGAATCCTGGGTGAGGTAGCCAATTGGATACAAAATTGGCTTGGCGACCGAAGACAAAGGGTGGTTGTGGAGGGTGGTTTTTCAAACTGGAGGCCTGTGACCAGCGGTGTGCCTCAGGGATCCGTGCTGGGTCCACTGTTATTTGTTATTTATATTAATAATTTGGATGAGAATGTAGAAGGGATGGTTAGTAAGTTTGCAGATGACACCAAGATTGGTGGCATAGTGGATAATGAAGAAGGTTATATAAGACTGCAACAGGATCTAGACCAATTGGGCCAGTGGGCCGATGAATAGCAGATAGAATTTAATTTTGATGAATGTGAGGTGATGCATTTTGGTCGATCAAATCAGGGTAGGACCTACTCAGTTAATGGTAGGGAGTTTGGGAGAGTTACAGAACAAAGAGATCTAGAGGTACAGGTTCATAGCTCCTTGAAGGTGAGGTCGCAGGTGGACAGGGTGGTGAAAAAGGCATTCGGCATGCTAGGTTTTATTGGTCAGAATATTGAATAAAGGAGTTGGGACATCTTGTTGAAGTTGTCCAAGACATTGGTAAGACCACACATGGAATACTGTGTTCAGTTCTGGTCACCCTATTATAGGAAGGATATCCTTAAACTAGAAAGAGTGCAGAAGAGATTTTAGAGGATGCTACCAGGACTTGATGGTCTGAGCTATAAGGAGAGGCTGGATAGGCTGGGACTTTTTTCCCTGGAGTGTCGGAGGCTTGGGGGTGATCTTTTAGAGGTCTATAAAATAATGAGGGGTATGGATAAGGTAGATAGTCAACATCTTTTCCCAAAGGTAGAGGAGTCTAGAACTAGAGGGCATAGGTTTAAGGTGAGAGGGGAAGATACAAAAGAGACCAGAGGGGGAATTTCTTCACACAGAGGGTGATGAGCATCTGGAACGGTCTGCCAGAGGCAGTGGTAGAGGCGGGTACAATTCTTTCCTTTAAAAAACAGTTAGACAGTCACATGGATAGGGTGGGTATAGAGGGATATGGGCCAAATGTGGGCAAGTGGGACTAGCTTAGTGATGGAAACTGGGCGGCATGGACAAGCTGGGCCACAGGGCCTGTTTACACGCTGTAACCATCTATGACTCTATGACTCTATGAAAGAGTAAATAGTGTAGTGGGTGTGGATTTAAACTTGTAAGGCAGGGGGGACTAATGGGCCTAGTTTTAGAAGCACCAGTGAGGGCAAAAGAGAGAAGATGGGAAATAGAGAAAAGAAAGTGAGAGAAGGCTGGAGTGTTGACAATGAACAAAGAAATGATCATCTCCCAAAGGGCAAGAAGAGATAAGGGCAGGGTTAAATTGTAGGTATGTAAATTCATGGAGTATAGTGAATAAAATTGGGGAACTGGAAACAGAAATTGCTCTTGGGGGATATGACATTATAGCATTGACAGAAACATGGCTCAAGCCAGAACAGGACTGGATACGTAACATCCGGATTATAAGGTTTTTAGTAGAAACAGGGTGATAAAAAGGGAGGAGGTGCAGCAGTCTTGGTCAAAGATAGTATCTTAGCCCTTGAATGAGATGCAGTTCCTGAATTAGAATCTGTATGGTGTTGAGATGCCGGCATTGGACTGGGATGAGCACAGTAAGAAGTCTGACAACACCAGGTTAAAGTCCAACAGGTTTGTTTTGAATCACGAGCTTTCGGAGCACTGCTCCTTCACCTGAGGAAGGAGCAGTGCTCCGAAAGCTAGTGATTCGAAACAAACCTGTTGGACTTTAACCTGGTGTTGTAAGACTTCTTATTAGAATCTGTATGCTTGGGGGTGAGAAACAGGAAGGGAACAGTGACCTTATTATAGACCTCCAAATAGTGGGGAGGAAGTGGAAGAGAGCATTTGTAGGCAGCTAATGGAAACCTGCAGGGCAAATAGGGTTGTGCTAATTGGGGATTTCAATTACCCTAAGGTAGACTGAGAAAAGGGTAGAGTGTGGGGCACGAAAGGGGAGAAATTCCTGCAGTGTATGCAGGAGCACTTTCTGAAGCAGTACATTTCCAATCTTACCAGGAAGAAAGCTATGCTGAATCTGGTCCTAGGAAATGAGGCAGGGCAGCTGGAGAACGTCAGAGTGGGGGAGCCGTTGGGAAGTAGCGAACATAATATAATAAGTTTCAATATTAAGTTGGAAAAGGATAAAAATCAGTTATGGATTAAGATCCCAGACTGGGAAAGGGCAAATTTTAGTTGTCTAAAAGTTGAACTGCGTTGATTGTAAACGCATTTTGGTTGATAAAACAGTGGATGGAAAATGGGAGACTTTCAAAGGAGAGGTGATTAGGGTGCAACCACAAGGTATTCGCTCTTTTCTATATTTAGCTTGCAGCCAGAAAAGGCCCCGAAATGCAGCCAGATCCCCATAAAGTTACCCATTGATGCCTAAGGATCCCTCAGGTATAATAACAAATCTTCGGCATACAGCGAGACCTTGTGCTCCAACCCTCCTCTAATAATTCCTTCCCATACTTTCAAGGACTTCAGGGCCATGGCTGGTGGCACTATTGCACCCTGTTAACTTTGGCTCACGACAAATCCCGTTTGGTCTTTCCCCACCACCTCCGAAAGAAAGGGGCGGGATTCTCTGATCCTGAGGCTAAGTGTTGACGCTGTCGTAAACGGCGTCAACATACCCTCGGGAGCAGCAATTCTGATCCCTACAGGGGGCCAGCACGGTACTGGAGCGACCCACGCCGCTCCAGCTGCAGATGCCGGCGTCAAATGGGCGCCACGGGTCTGCACATGCGCACTGCGACCGTCGCCAATGCGCGCATGCGCAGTGTGACCGTCGCCAATGCCCGCATGCGCAGTGGCTCCCTTCTCCGCGCCGGGTGACGCAACATGGCGTAGGCCCCGATCGCGGGCCAGGACACGGGGTAGGACCCCCCACCCCACAACCAGGCCGCCCCCGGATGCATGCATGCCGAGGTCCCGTCGAGTAAGACCACATGTGGACAGCGCCGGCGGGACTCTGATTTTTTGAAGGCCGCTCAGCCCATCCCAGGTGGAGAATCGGCAGGGGGGCTGCGTAGAGCGGCCCCCAACCGGCGCCACACTGACCGCGCCGGCGTCAATGGCGTTGATTCTCCACTCTCCAGAGAATCGGTGGCCCGGCGTCTGGGCAGCATCGGGGCGGCGTCGCACGATTCGCGCCTGGCCCGGCGTGGGCTGAGACAATCCCGCCCAGGGCTCCAATCTTAACGCTGAAACCTTAGCTGAGACCTTTGTATCTACATTTAACAGGGAGACCAGACGATACGACCCACAATCTATGGGATTTTTGTCCTTTTCCAGGAGCAGTGAAAGTGACGCTTGCCTCAGCGTCTGTTGCAAAGCATCTTGCTCCAGGGAATCCCCGAACATCCCCAACAAGGGATATTTTACGATTCTTCTTACATGCATCATCTCCCCAGTAAGTCTTCATGTTGTATGTATATTCCATGGAGAAGGGAATGATATCTGGTGGGATCAATCCTCTTTAATTGTTGTCCGACATCTCTCTGATCTATCTTTTGCTGCTGTAACTCTATGATAATGACGTACAGAGCTAAGCCCATGAGAAATGCTGTGCCTTCTCCAGTGAAGCCCTCACAATGTAGGGTTGGGGTGATGGTGTGGGGTCAAACTCTCCCAGTGGACCCGCACTCTCACAATCAGTCAGAAACAACTCCAACCATGCATAGGCATAATGGAAAAGGACCTTACTGGAAAATGCCTGTCTCTGTGGCAGAAATGGCGATTGAATCTCTCCCCAGCCTTCAGGCAAACCAACTCCTCAACTCCAGCACGGTAGCACAGTGGTAGCACTGTGGCTTCACAGCGCCAGGGTCCCAGGTTCGATTCCGGCTTGGGTCACTGTCTGTGCGGAGTCTGCACGTTCTCCCCGTGTCTGCGTGGGTTTCCTCCGGGTGCTCCGGTTTCCTCCCACAGTCCAAAGACGTGCAGGTTAGGTGGATTGGCCATGATAAATTGCCCTTAGTGACCAAAAAGGTTAGATGGGGCTATTGAGTTACAGGATAGGGTGGAAGTGAGGTTTAAGTGGGTCGGTGCAGACTTAATGGGCCGAAAGGCTTCCATCTGCACTCAATATTCTATGTTCTATGTTCCACCTGCCTCAGCTGATGCTGGCAACAGTGACTGCTTATAAATCTCAGCTTTATTCTCCCGAGTGCTTCCTCAAAAGAGAAACGGTGGGTGTGCCGCATCATCCGGACCCTCGTTTTAATCTATGTCAATAAACTTACTTAATATCATGGGACTGGCAAAATTGAGAAGAATTTCAGAAGGATTAATGTTGGTAGAATCAGCGTAAACAGCTTCTGTCCCATTTTGGGGTAAAAATTACGTTTGCACTGAAGTTGCGCCAAAAAGACTATGGAATTTTTAGGACACAGGGATTAGGATTAGGAGCTCCCCCAACTATAATCCTTCCTGGATCATCAGGGGCAAATAGATCAACACTGAAACAATGATAATACAAGTAAAACAAAGTTTCACTTGCACTTACTGCTTTAGTTCCGGACAGAGATGCACTTGACAGTTACATCTGAGCCTCATTTGAATTTGGTCTGAGTGGGTATTTGTGGCCAAACCACCAAAGACAAAATTCAGAATGCACCAGGTTCACATTTTCTTTTGCAGGGTGTTTCCAGAGTGTACAAAACAAAATAAAAATCCTGGAGATTACTATCCATGACACTGTCATTTGTACATTCACTGCTAACTGATTCAGGTTCTCGGCCATCTTTCTAACTTCAGTATTCCTGAAATTTTAAACTAGAAATAAATTATTGGTGACTTTGCTTTGTCTGAAGTTGAGTCTAATACAAGAGTTGCCAGTTGCCCAGGAATTTGCCCACAGTGAGATATAATATTGCATTAGTACTAAGAACTAAATCAAATGCCCGATTAGCCCTATAGTTTCCTCAGTAATATAATGCCGTTGGTAACCTTAATTTCTTATGCCTTTATGTCTCTCCAAGGAGATGATGTGCCTGAGTGATGGATGAACAATATATGCTGTGGACCAACAGAATGTGGTGAATTTGATAGACCTAATGGTATTTATTCATTTCTTTTACGTTTTCAATGTCCTATTTTTACATATGTTTTACATGGAGTGCTGATAATATCATTGAAACTTACTGATTTGAAGTAGTCACTGATCCTGACAAAGCAAAGGATATTAATTAATTAAAATTAGTAGAGCTACATTCATTAACCCAAGAGTGCCTCCGCATTTAATGTACATGCCATTTCAACCATTCGTTTCCAGTTCACTAACCCTTTGTGGAAAACGGAGTCCTAGGTGTGGTACACCCTTCTAGTACTTGATGTTGCTATTGGGACCTTTTAGTTGAACAAACACAGTCACAAATGTAAAGAATATTCACTCAACGTTTTATTGTTTGTACTCCAGCAAAGTGGAAATCCTGCTGTTAGACTCTGAGGGATGGAGGCCCATGAAAACCATGATCAGATCTACACAAGAAGGTGGCCTTGACATTATGTGTTCCTTATATCCATTACAGAATCTCTACTGAAGTTTGGGCTTCACACTACTTGCTTTCACATTATCTACTTTGTTCTGGATGGATAGTGACCCACAAACATAGCCATGGATTTCCCTTATGTATCACCTGCCATTTTCTACCACATGTACAATATAGCAATTAGGAGCAAGCATCCTCTTCCTCCATTCCCCTTGTGGTTACAAGTCAATTGCAAGGCAACGTCTCTGTACAGATCGGGATCTCGCCAACTGGAGCGGCCCGGTTAGATTGGAAACTGATCGGTACCCGGCGTGGTTCCTGATTTTGGCCTCTCTCGCTATCTAACCATCTTGCGCGGATTCACGCCCGGTGTGACGTGGCCTTTAGATCGAGCCCTATGTCTGGCAGAATCTGGTTACATTGCAACATTTGACATATTTTGGGGCAGCATGGTAGCCTTGTGGATAGCACAATTGCTTCACAGCTCCAGGGTCCCAGGTTCGATTCCGGCTTGGGTCACTGTCTGTGCGGAGTCTGAACATCCTCCCCGTGTGTGCGTGGGTTTCCTCCGGGTGCTCCGGTTTCCTCCCACAGCCCAAAGATGTGCAGGTTAGGTGGATTGGCCATGATAAATTGCCTTTAGTGTCCAAAATTGCCCTTAGTGTTGGGTGGGGTTACTGGGTTATGGGGATAGGGTGGCGGTGTTGACCTTGGGTAGGGTGCTCTTTCTAAGAGCCGGTGCAGACTCGATGGGCCGAATGGAGAATCGCCAGGGGCTGGCGTGAATCCCGCCCCCGCCGATTGCCGAATTCTCTGGCACCGGATATTCGGCGGGGGCAGGAATCGCGCCGCGCCAGTTGGCGGCCACCCCCCCCCCCGTGATTCTCCGGCCCGGATGGGCCGAAGTCCCGCCACTAAAATGCATGTCCCGCCGGCGTAGATTAAACCACCTACCTTACCGGCGGGACAAGGCGGCGCGGGCGGGCTCCGGGATCCTGGGGGGGGGCGCGGGGCGATCTGGCCCCAGGGGGTGCCCCCACGGTGGCCTGGCCCGCGATCGGGGCCCACCGATCCACGGGCGGGCCTGTGCTGTGGGGGCACTCTTTCCCTTCCGCCTTCGCCACGGTCTCCACCATGGCGGAGGCGGAAGAGACTCCCTCCACTGCGCATGCGTGGGAATGCCGTCAGCGGCCGCAACGCTCCCGCGCATGCGCCGCCTAGAGATGTCATTTCCGCACCAGCTGGCGGGGCACCAAAGGCCTTTTCCGCCAGTTGGCGGGGCAGGAATTCGTCCGGCGCAGGCCTAGCCCCTTAAGGTTGGGGCTCGGCCCCACAAGTGGCGGAGCATTCCACACCTTTGGGGCGGCGCGTGCCCGACTGATTCGCGCCGTTTTAGGCGCCAGTCGGCGGACATCGCGCCGATACCGGAGAATTTCGCCCTGGTGGTCTTTCTCTGATTTTTCTGATAGTGGCAATATTGATCTTCCAGCTGCCTGTCTATTTTTACCAATTTCTTTCTTAAGCAGTTGTGCCATTGTTTAATTCTTTACACAATTTTATCCATTACCTACCCCATCAATATCAAAATTATTACAGTTGGTGGCGGCATGAGATTGTAAATTGAGAAATAATGTATCAGCCCTCTTCAAACTGATATCACAGCGAGTATGCACTTTATAAAGATTCTCCTTTATATATAGGCCTTTCCATCGATATGTCTCCATGTTTCTGTATTAATATACCTTTATATGTGTACATGAAAATCTATGTTTGCACAGAAACAAAGATCAATAATATGGCTTGGAAGATTTACATAGATGGATTAAAAACCATTTTAGGAGAGACTTACATTTGTTCATGTTGTTTTTTCATATGTTGCAAGATACTGTTTAATAATAAGGAGGTTTAACCATGTAATGCATGATGAGTTTTTATAATGTTGTTGAACTTCTTTACTCTGTTTTTTTAAATGTCTTTGTTCTGAACGGTTCCTCCTCCATTGCTCAGCTTCTTGCTGAGCCACTGACTGGTTTGTGGTTTTATGGTTCTCAGCTTCAGTCAGTTCCTGACCAGAATATCACTCACCTGAGCTGTGGAACAAACCTCTGCTATGCCTGCATTTTATCATGTCCTTCAATTTTGCCATCATCTTTCTGTCCTGCACTTGATTCTGTACACTTCTTGGATCTTCATTCCTATAAAAATGCCATAAGCACATAGGAATTAGGAGCAGAAGTAGGCAATTCAGCCCTTCGAGCCTGATCCGCCATTTGATCAGATCATGGCTGATCTCTTCCTGGTCTCAGATCCACCTTCTTGCCTGTTCTCAATATCCCTTTAACCCGTTTTAAAATCAGAAATATATCTATTGTCTCCTTGAAATCATTTAATGATTCGGACTCCACCGCACTATGGTAGTGAGTTCTACAAATTCAACACCCTCTGCGAGAAGTAGTTAATCCTCGTCTAAGTTTTAATCTATCGCTTCTCAACCTATATCTATGACCTGTCATTTTAGATTGCTCTCCAAGGGGGAACATTTGGTCTACATTTACTTTATCGAACCTATTTAGCATCTTATACACCTCGATCAGATCCCCTCTCATTCTTCTAAACTCCATCAAGTATAAACCCAAACTGTTCAATCTCTCCTCATACATCAACCCTTTAATCCCCGGAATCAATCTGGTGAACCTCCTCTGAACTGCCTCCAATGCATTCACATCCTTCCTCAAATAAGGAGACCAGAACTGGACACAATACTCCAGATGTGGTCTCACCAACACCATATACAATTGCAACAACACTTCTCTACTTTTATATTCCAGTCCGTTTGCAATATAAACGCTAACATTCCATTTGCCTTTTTAATTACATACTGTACCTGCACACTGACTTTCTGTGATTCATGAACAAAGACAACCAGATCCCTCTGTCCAGAAGCATTTTGAATCTGCTGTCCATTTAGATAATAATGTGTCCTCCAGAAATCTACTCTCAAACAGCTTCTAGGCTTCACTTCCTTCACCTGCCTCCAAATAAGCACAACAGTTCATTGATGCTTCATGCTGACTCCACCCTGTCCACATCATCATTATTCCATTATGGGACCTCCAATACTGGGCACCTTCCCATATCCCCATATTTCCCATTTTCTATCATGTTTTTATATGCCCTAATATTTATGTAACTAGATATTTGCCACTTGAGTTCCCCCTGAGTCCATTTGTGTGTGCAATTTGGTTGATGCTCCAGACCCACGATTTCTGATCTATTTTCACTTTTGCTCTTTCTTGATTTTTTTTAAACCCCTCTTAGACCGCTCTCTTCTATTCTCGAGCTTTTACTTCTCCCATGTCTGGTACTCTGCCTTCCTAATTCCCTACCCCAACCCTTCCTGATCTCTTACCACCATCCTGGGCCTGGCTCCCTCTAAGAGAAACCACAGCCTTGTTCAGCAACCTCTAAAGGGCCCATTAAAGCATTTGGGGCCTACGCATTATGAGCAACAGCATCAATTGCCCCGATCCACTCTCTTGTCAACCTTTCCACCTAATACCTTACTGGGAACTAATCTTTCCAACCTAGCCCTGAACTCACAGCTACCTCTAGTTGCTCTCCTATCTCTTCTCGTGCCCTCTCTGAACTCATCTTGTTCTAGAAGCCAACCTCCTTTTCCCTCATTCCTATTCCCACTGAACTGGTGATCACCCAACTTATGTCTGCTTGTGTCTTAACTCACAACAAGTCCCATTCCCCTATTGTCCTTGTGCTTGGGATGATGGGAGTGGGTAATCAAGCAGTCCAAATTACAAGTGATAAATTCCAGTCTGGAATTTGAAGCGCTAGGCAGAGTTTAAAGAGAGAGAGCGAGAGAGAGAATCGATTTGGAATAGGCAAAGGGAGAAGGGTGTAAGCAGCCACCGAAGATGTCATGAAAAACCACAGAGAGAAGGTTTTGAAAAAGTGTTCTGAACAAATATCCCGAACAGAAGAAAGATTATTTCCTAAATGCAAGCGTTTCCTTTGCCTGTATGTGTAAGTGGATCGAGAGCTGTATTTTCATGAAAAGTGTTATTTGATGAGAACTAGTGTTGAGATTAAGAAACTACATATAATCTGTTAGTGGTCAGATGAAGTTCAAGATTTTAAATGTAGCTTTCTTTTCTTTTGCTTTGATAAAGTTTGTTTATAAAATAACCAAGCCCTATTTCTTATTATTTCACTCCCAGAACGAATCGATCTTTCTGTACCGTCTTAAAACTTTTAAAAGTTATATGTCTGGTTCAATCTCTTAGCCATTGTTGAGGGCTGACCAGGCATCCATAACAAAGGGGATTATGAAAGACATTATGGCCTGAATTTTACATTTGGGCAATGCCCTGAGCTGGCACGTGTAGGAGAGGATATGAAACCCCCTCCCAACCGAGATCGCGTTCTTAATGTGATATTGCGCTGGGTGGCCAATTAAGGCCTACTCAGTGTGTAACGCATCTTCCAATTTGTCTCTGTGGGGGTGGGGGCTGGAACATGTCAGGCGCTGTGTCGGATGTGGACCCGGCCGGGAGGGGGGGTTAAAAGAAGAGGAGGAAGTTCCCTGAAGGCTCCCAGGGAGATTGAGGGTGCTGTGTGGCTGAAGACTACTCTCCAGGAATGTCATCAGTATCAGGAAACCCTGGAAGGAGGGAGGGCAAGTTGGGTGGGCAAAGTGCCCTCCATTTCACAGATGAGTGCTTCTCTGTGTTGGTGCAGGAGGTTAGTGCCAGGTGCAATATCCTGATGGCAAGGGACGGAGGAGAAGGCCACCTCATCTAACTAAGAAGTCCTGGGCTGAGGTGGCTGTCAAGGTCAGTGGGCACAACATTGTGCATCACACCTGGTTGCAGTGCTACAAAAGATTCAACGATCCTCTGTGGTTCGCAATAGTAAGTGCAGAGATGCCATGGACCTGTGTGGAGAGGTGTAGTCTGGTATACGCTCCCCTCGGCGCTCAGAGATCTGAATGTGGATACCAAATGGCGATGAAGCCTGCCTTGCCAAGGCTGGACTGTCAGCACAATAGACTATAATGCATTGTAGAGGGAACATGAAATTCACACTAAATGCCTGTATGGAGTGGGGAGGGGGGGGGACATCTGGAATGGTCCTCAAGGAAGGTGGAACACTGATGAGCTTTTCTATTGTCTTTTGGCAGGAAAAGACAAGTCACAATACTGCGAAGCACTACTGAACTGTGGGGGAGTGCCCAATCTGCTGGTGCTGACGAGGAACGAGAGTGATGCCCTGGAGTTGGACTGCCACACGCCAGCTCGCACCCACGGTCCCGGTGAGACGGGAGGCTGGGATGAAGGATAGTGTGTAGATTCTAGATGTGTGTGTTACCTTGACCCATTCAGACTTAGCCCCTCCCTCTCATTACAAAGTGAGCTGCCCCAGTAGAGTGCCCATTGAAACTCTAATGCTGATGTGTCTGTGCAGCATCTCTCCATTGCCTACATCTGACCACCTAGCATGTATACTGAGGATGATGGTGCAGTTCACTGATTTTGTGCCTTCTTTACACATATGAGCCAACCAAACCAGCTGCAGGCAACCCTGCGGGTCCCCCATCAGGCACCCAGAAGGACATCGCTCCCATGCCTGCGTCACACTGTCTCTCGGAACCAGGCACCAGCGCAGATACTCGCACGTTGGTGGGCATTAGGCGTTATCTCTGCGGGTGGTGCTCAGTAATGAGGGCACACCACACTCGCGTGAGGAGGTGACAGAGGCAGAGGGGCCCCAAGGTGCCGACAGTGGGAGGGAGCACTGCTGGAGACCTGGACTGTGCTGAGTCCAAGACAGATGATGAATCTTAGGAGATGTCCATCAGGTGACAGATGTTTTAATTATGCGCGGGGAGATCTGGCTGGGATCCATGAGGGTCTGCATGCCATGGCATCTGTATTGGAGAAGGCTATGCAGAAGATAATCACTGTGTTGATGCTCTGCATCAAGTGCGTCTCCTCCATTGAGAGAGTGGTGACTCATGTGGAGAAGCTGCTCCAGGGACACTGTTCAGGGTCCAGAGGTCACGCTTGGACCTACAAATGGCTGCTGCATCTGAGAGGTGCCCATCCATAGGGTTGAATTCTTCTCCCAGTCGGAGTTAACTCAGGCTCTGTTGGCCGTAGAATGCCCACTAAGCTCATCACGGCCACAACAACAGCAAAGTCAGCATGCTGTCTCCAATACCACTGCCAGCAAGGGGGTTGCACCATGATGCAGCACCCGCAGGCGTAAGTTTAAGATACCTTAAAGACAACAGGGACGTGTCACAGGTGACATTATTTGCATTGATTACGTTTAATTTTCTGTTAAGTTTTGAATATTTGTACGCTGTTTTACGTTAACATGAAGTCACATAAACAATTTCTTCAATTCAATGGACTGAGTTGGCTGCATGTTTTTCACATTGACCAGATGTTGCACAGACTTGTAAGTGGACAGCTTGGTGTGGTGCAGGATTTCTGGGTTGGGCTCTGAAGGAAAGTCTTATTGCAAGTGAGACATTGGGCGTCATTCTCCGACCCCCCGCCAGGTCGGAGAATGGCCGTAGGCCGCCGTGAATCCCGCCCCCGCCGAAGTCTCCGGTACTGGAGATTGGGCGGGGGCGGGAATCGGGCCGCGCCGGTTGGCGGGACCCCCCGCTGGATTCTCCGGCCCGGATGGGCCGAAGTCCCGCCCAGAAATTGCCTGTCCCGCCGGCGTAAATCAAACCTGGTATTTACCGGCGGGACCAGGCGGCTTGGGCGAGCTCCGGGGTCCTGGGGGGGGGGGGGGGCGCGGGGCGATCTGACCCCGGGGGGTGCCCCCACGGTGGCCTGGCCCGCGATCGGGGCCCACCGATCCGCGGGCGGGCCTGTGCCGTGGGGGCACTCTTTCCCTTCCGCCTCCGCTACGGCCTCCACCATGGCGGAGGCGGAAGAGACTCTCCCCACTGCGCATGCGCCGGGAAACGGTCAGCGGCCGCTGACGCTCCCGCGCATGTGCCGCATTTCCACCCCAGCTGGCGGGGCAACAAACGCCATTTCCGCCAGCTGGCGGCGCGGAAATGCCTCCGGCGTCGGCCTAGCCCCTCAATGTTGGGGCTCGGCCCCCAAAGATGCGGAGCATTCCGCACCTTTGGGGCTGCGCGATGCCCATCTGATTGGCGCCGTGTTTGGCGCCAGTCGGCGGACATCGCGCCGTTGGGGGAGAATTTCGCCCATTATCTTTTTTTAAAAAAATATATTTTATTAAAGTTTTTCATACACAATTTTTTCCCCTTACACATCAAACAAAAAGAAAAGTTAACAGTACAAGTAACATGATAACTACAATCTAATAATGAGTAACTAACTAACATGGTAAACTAACCAAATAACATAAAATGAAACTTTCCCCCCCTCCTCCCCCCTCCCCCCTGGGTTGCTGCTGCTGGTCATCTACCCTCTAACGTTCCGCTAGGTAGTCGAGGAACGGTTGCCACCGTCTGGTGAACCCTTGAGCCGATCCTCTCAGCGCAAACTTAATCTGCTCCAGTTTTATGATCCCCGCCATATCGTTTATCCAGGCCTCCAGTCCGGGGGGTTTCGCTTCCTTCCACATGAGTAAAATCCTACGCCGGGCTACTAGGGACGCAAAGGCCACGACATCGGCCTCTTTCGCCTCCTGCACTCCCGGCTCATCTGCAACTCCAAATAAAGCTAACCCCCAGCCTGGTTTGACCCGGACCTTCACCACCTTCGAGATCACTCACGTCACTCCCCCCCAATACCCCTCCAGTGCCGGGCACGCCCAAAACATATGCGTGTGGTTTGCCGGGCTTCCGCTGCACCTCCCACACTTGTCCTCCACCCCAAAGAACCTGCTCAACCTTGCTCCCGTTATGTGTGCTCTATGCAGCACCTTAAATTGAATCAGGCTAAGCCTGGCACACGAGGAAGAGGAATTTACCCTGCTTAGGGCATCAGCCCACAAACCCTCCTCTATCTCCTCCCCGAGCTCTTCTTCCCATTTTCCTTTCAGTTCGCCCACCAGCTCCTCCCCCTCTTCTCTCATCTCTCGGTATATCTCTGACACCTTGCCCTCCCCGACCCACACCCCCGAAAGCATTCTATCCTGGATCCCCTGTGTCGGGAGCAATGGAAATTCCCTCACCTGTTGTCTTGTGAACGTCCTCACCTGCATATACCTAAAGAAATTTCCCCGGGGCAGCTTATACTTTTCCTCCAGCGCTCCCAAGCTCGCAAACGTCCCGTCTATAAATAAATCTCCCACCCTCCTAATTCCCAACTGGTGCCAGCTCTGGAATCCTCCATCCATCCTCCCTGGGGCAAACCTATGGTTGTTCCTAATTGGGGACCTCACCAAGGCTCCCAGCACACCTGTCTGTCGCCTCCATTGCCCCCATATATTTAATGTTGCCGCCACCACTGGGTTTGTGGTAAAGTTTTTTGGTGAGAACGGTAGTGGCGCCGTCACCAGCGCCTCTAGACTCGTCCCTTTACAGGACTTCCTCTCTAATCTTTTCCACGCCGCTCCCTCTCCCTCTATCATCCATTTACAGATCATCGCCACATTGGCGGCCCAGTAGTAGTCGCCCAAATTCGGTAGCGCCAGTCCCCCTCTGTCTCTACTACATTGTAGGAACCCCCTCCTTACCCTCGGAACTTTCCCTGCCCACACGAAGCTCGTGATGCTCCTGTCTATTTTTTTAAAGAAGGCCTTAGTGATCAGTATGGGGAGACATTGGAACACAAATAGGAACCTCGGGAGGACCATCATCTTAATTGCCTGCACTCTGCCCGCCAGTGACAGCGGCTGCATGTCCCACCTCTTGAAGTCCTCTTCCATTTGTTCCACCAGTCGTGTCAGATTAAGTCTGTGCAAGGTTCCCCAGCTCCTGGCTATCTGAATCCCCAGGTGTCAAAAGTTTCTTTCCACTCTCCTTAGCGGTAGGCCATCTATCCCTCTACTCTGGTTCCCAGGGTGTATCACAAAAAGTTCACTCTTTCCCATGTTGAGCCTATATCCCGAGAAATCTCCGAACTCCCTCAATATCTGCATGACCTCTGTCATCCCCCCCACTGGGTCCGTCACATACAGCAGTAGGTCATCCGCGTAGAGTGACACTCGGTGTTCCTCTCCGCCTCTAATCAACCCTCTCCATTTTCTGGAGTCTCTCAGCACCATGGCCAGTGGTTCAATTGCCAACGCAAACAGTAATGGAGATAGCGGGCATCCCTGTCTTGTTCCCCTATATAGTCGGAAACACTCCGATCTTTGCCGGCCCGTGATCACACTTGCCGTTGGGGCCCCATAGAGGAGTTTGACCCAGCTAACAAATCCGTCCCCGAACCCGAACCTCCTCAGCACCTCCCATAGATACTCCCACTCCACCCTATCAAATGCCTTCTCTGCATCCATTGCCGCCACTATCTCTGCCTCCCCCTCTGCTGGGGGCTTCATTATCACCCCTAATAGCACCCCTATTATTAGGGGCATCATTATCACCCCTAAATGTCGCACGTTGACATTTAGTTGTCTCCCCTTTACGAATCCTGTCTGGTCTTTGTGTACTACCCCCGGGACACAGTCCTCTATCCTCGTTGCCAGCACCTTTGCTAGCAATTTGGCGTACACATTTAGTAGTGAAATAGGCCTATAGGACCCGCACTGCAGCGGATCTTTATCCCGCTTCAAAATTAGCGATGTCGTCGCCTCCGACATTGTCGGGGGTAGAGACCCCCTTCCCTGGCCTCATTAAAAGTCCTCACCAACAGCGGGGCCAGCAACTCCACATATTTTCTATAAAATTCCACCGGGAACCCATCCGGTCCCGGGGCCTTCCCTGCCTGCATGTTCCCCAGCCCCTTGGTAACCTCGTCCACCCCAATTGGTGCCCCCAGGCCTTCCACCTCCTGCTCCTCCACCCTCGGGAACTTTAATTGGTCCAAAAACTGCCGCATCTCCTCTTTTCCCTCCGGGGGTTGGGACCTATAAAGTCTTTCGTAAAAGGTCTTAAACACCTCGTTTATCTTCCCTGCTCTCCGCACCGTAGCTCCCTTTTCATCTCTAATTCCCCTTATCTCCCTCGCCGCTGTCCTCTTTCGCAGCTGATGGGCCAACAGGCGACTAGCCTTTTCCCCATATTCATATCTCATCCCCTGTGCCTTCCTCCACTGCACCTCCGCCCTCCTAGTGGTCAGAAGGTCGAACTCCGTCTGGAGTCGTCGTCTCTCCCTGTATAGTCCCTCCTCCGGGGCCTCCGCATATTCTTTATCCACCCTTAAAATCCCCCCCAGTAATCTTTCCCTTTCCTTGGCCTCTATTTTCCCTTTGTGGGCCCTGATGGAGATCAGCTCTCCTCTGACCACCACCTTTAGTGCTTCCCATACTACTCCCACTCGGACCTCCCTGTCGTCATTGGCCTCCAGGTATCTCTCGATACATCCCCGCACCCTTCCACAGACTCCCTCATCCGCCAACAATCCCACATCTAATCGCCAGAGTGCACGCTGCTCCCTCTCCTCTCCTAGTTCCAGGTCCACCCAATGTGTGGCATGATCTGAGACAGCTATGGCTGAGTACTCAGTTTCTTCCACCCTTGAGATCAACGACCTTTCCAAAACAAAAAAATCTGTCCGGGAGTACACCTTGGGAACATGGGAAAAGAAGGAGAACTCCTTGGTCTTCGGTCTAACAAATCGCCATAGATCCACTCCCCCCATTTGGTCCATAAACCCCTTGAGCACCTTGGCCGCTGCCGTCCTTCTTCCGCTCCTAGATCTAGATCTATCTAACCCTGGGTCCAGCACGGTGTTGAAGTCTCCCCCCATTATCAAGTTTCCTACCTCCAGGTCCGGAATACGTCCCAGCATCCGCTTCATGAATCCCGCGTCATCCCAATTCGGGGCAAATACGTTAACCAACACGACCTCCGTTCCCTCCAATCTGCCACTCACCATCACATATCTGCCTCCACTATCTGCTACAATGCTCCTAGCTTCGAATGATACCCGTTTCCCCACCAGTATGGCCACCCCTCTATTCTTTGCATCCAGCCCTGAATGGAACACCTGTCCCACCCATCCTTTCCTTAACCTAACTTGGTCCGCCACCTTCAGGTGCGTCTCCTGAAGCATAGCCACGTCTGCCCTCAATCCTTTCAAGTGCGCGAACACTCGGGCCCTTTTAATCGGTCCATTTAGGCCTCTCACGTTCCACGTGATCAGCCGCACTGGGGGCCTACCTGCCCCCTTCCCCTGTCGACTAGCCATCACCCTCCCTAGGCCAGTCCCACGTCCCGGTTCCGCGCTCCCACCCGTTCCCCAGGTGGCGCATTCCAGCCCCGACCACCCTTTCTTTAACCAGTTCCTCTTTGATTTCTGCAGCAGCAACCCAGTTATCCTCCCCCCCCTCCCCCCCCCCCCCCCCCGCTTGATCCCCATCTAGCGTGATTGGTCCCCCATATTACTTCCGCAAGTCAGCTGACTTCAACTGACCCCGGCTTCTCCCGCTCACCCCTTGACCCCCCCGTGTGGGGAACTCCCATCTACCTTGCGCCTATCTTCCCGCCATCACCTTTCTGGCGCGGGAACAAGGACAGTAGGCCCCATATTCTCTGTAGTTGTCCCGCCCCTTGTGGCGCAGCTCCCTCTACCGCCCCACTCCCATTCCTCATCCCCCGCCTATGTCTCTTCTTTCCCCCCACCGGCGCCCACATTTCTTAGTGTCCCCCCCTTCCCAATTTACATCCCTATATACATCGACAGTGTCATTTCCCCTCTAAGATCAGTCCCTCAGTTCCAATCCAGTTTCTCGTCTTTAATAAAGGTCCATGCTTCTTCCGCCGTTTCAAAGTAGTGATGTCTCTCCTGGTACGTGACCCATAGTCGCGCCGGCTGCAGCATCCCGAACTTCACCTTCTTCTTGTGTAGCACCTCCTTGGCTCGATTAAAACTCGCCCTCCTTCTCGCCACCTTCGCACTCCAATCCTGGTACACCCGTACCACCGCATTCTCCCATCTACTACTCCGTACCTTTTTGGCCCATCTCAGAACCACTTCTCTATCATTGAAGCGATGAAATCGCACGATTGTCGCCCTAGGTGGTTCTCCCACCTTTGGTCTCCTCGCAGGGACCCGATGAGCCCCTTCCACTTCCAAGGGGCCCGAAGGGGCCTCAGCTCCCATCAGCGAGCTTAGCATCGTGCTCACGTAAGCCCCGCAGTCCGCTCCTTCCACTCCCTCGGGGAGACCCAGGATCCGAATGTTCTTCCTTCGTGCTCTATTCTCTAGGGCCTCAATCCTTTCAATGCACTTTTTGTGGAGCGCCTCGTGCGTCTGTGTTTTGACCGCCAGGCCCAGGATCTCGTCTTCATTATCCGTCACCTTCTGCTCCACCACGCGGAGCTCCGTCTCCTGGGTCTTTTGTGCCTCCTTAAGCCCCTCAATTGCCTGTAGCATTGGGGTCAGCACCTCCTTCTTAAGTAGCTCCACACACCATCTTAAAAATACGTCTTGATCGGGCCCCCATGTCGCCTGGGCTTTCTCCGCCGCCACCTTGCTTCTTTTTTCCTCCTGTCCCTTTCCTCGAGGATTCTTCGCGATGTAGCCACCGCCGCCGATATTTTTCTCTTGCGTTGGGGGGGACTCCCTGTTAACTCACCCCACACCGGGTTTCGTCCTGAAAAAATTCCCCGTTGGGGCTCTTAAAAGAGCCCGAAGGTCCGTTTGAGCTGGAGCCGCCGAAACGTGCGGCTTAGCTGGTCATCGCCGCAACCGGAAGTCAAGTGAGACATTATTATTGGATTGAGTTGCCTTCCATGCCTTGGGGGCCGGTTAGCTCAGATGGCTGGTTCGTGATGCAGAGCGACACCAACAGTGAGGGTTCAATTCCCGTACTGACTGAGGTTATTCATGAAGGTCTCTGCCTTCTCAACCTTGCCACTTGCCTGAGGTGTGACCCTCAGGTTAAATCACCACCAGTCAGCTCGCTCTCAAAAAGGGCGAGCAGCCTATGGTCCTCAGGAGCTATGGTGACTTTCATTTCATGTCTTGGATGCCTAGCTGAAGGTTTGCTGGATCAATGGATCTCTTGCGTACCTGCCCTCCAGAATGTAAATATCATCCTCACCCTGTGTGATCCCAAGCTGGTCCTCCGCTCCATCACCAGAGCCATCCTTCCTGCCCTGTGGTCCTGCCTCATTCTCCTCAGCTTCCACTGGGTCCTTCCTTGTCAGAGCTAGGTTGTGCAGGGCATAGCACGTGACAACTATGAGAGAGACATGCTCTGGTGCATATTACAATGAAATCCCGGATCAGTCAAGGCATTGGAAGTGCACCTTGCGCAGCCTGATGGCCCTCTCCACCACCACGTTTGTGGATGCATGAGCCTTGTTACATTTCTTTGCTGCTTCAGTTTTTGGGTGACAGAGTGGGGTCATCAGCCACCTCTTCAAGGGATAGCCCTTGTCACCATCCATCCAAATTTGCAAGAGACATGAACAGCCTTGGTACCTGGGAGTGCCGCAAGATTGTTGAAACATGTGAGTTCCCTGGTTAATGGGCACAGACTGTAGAATCTGTGTCCTGTGGTCACAGGCAATCTGCACATTCATCGAGTGGTACCCCTTCCTGTTGATGAAAATCCAGGCTCCCTTACTGGTGCCCTGATGGCCACATGCATGTAGTCTAAAGCACCCTGGATGCGGGAGAGCCTTCATGCTCTCTCCGTCTGGCTGCCCTCGTCTGTCCGGTCGTTCATGAAAGTGTGGGTGTGTCTGAAGATGGCACTGAGGGGGGGTGATGGCGTATTGGTGTTGTCACTGGACTAGTAATCCAGAGACCCACGTAATGCTCTGGGGAGCTGGATTCGAATCCCACCACAGCAGTTGCAGAAATTTGAATTCAATAAAAATCTAGAATGGTTCACTAATGTCTTTTAGGGAAGTAAATCTTCCATCCTCTGACCTACACTTGACTCCAGACCCACAGCAATGTGGTTGACTCTTACCTCTGAAATGGACGAGCAAGCTGTTCAGTTCAAGGGGAATTAGGGGTGGGCACTGAATGCTGACCTAGCCAACAATACCCACACCCCATGGATCCAAAAAAACTAGTGATACCTTCAAATAGTTCAAATAAATTTGTCAACCAGGATTTCTCTTTTGTAAAACCATGTTGACGTGCTGTAATCATATTATAATTTTCTAAGTACATTGTTAATACTTCCTTAATAATAGATTCCAGCATTTTCCAGATGACTGATAGCAGGCTTATTGGCTGTAGTTCCCTGTTTTCTCTCTCCCACCTTTCTTGAAGAGAGGGGTTACATCTGCATTTAGATAGTGACAATTGTTTTGCTACTATTCACTGCATGGACCCTACTTTCTGATGTACTGCACTATTATTCACAAACTCTGTTCTCCCTGTCCCACTCAATTTGCCTTTACCCACACTGATATGCTTTTCTTTTGCCTGAACATTTATCTTTGCATTTCTAAATCTCTCTTCAGCTGATCCCTCCTCCCCTTCAATTATTATTCCCTACTCTGACCGTATTCGCTGGTGCATTCTTATGATTGTCTGCTCTGTCCCTTCCTCCGGTTACCATTACCCACAATGCTACCCTGCGCTATTGCCTTGTCCTTTCTCTTTAGTTTTCCAGATCTTCCCTCACAAGAACCCTCCCCCTTACTATTTAGTTAAAGCCCTCTCTACAGCCCTCTCCTGTTACTTTCCAGGATATTGGCCCCAGCATGTTTCAGGTGAAGGCCATCCCAGCGAGACAGCTGCCCCTTTGCCCAGGACTGGTGCCATGCCCCATGAATCAATGCCCATTTAATCCATACCAAGCTGTGTGTTCAACTCTCTGATCTTATTTGTCTCATACCAATTTTCTCATGTCTCAGGTACTAATCCAGAGATTATTATCTGTGGGGTTCTGTTTTTAATCTAGCCCCTAGCTCCTCAAACTCTCTCAGAGGAACCTCTTTCTTAGTCCTACCTGCGTCATTGGTAGCCATGAGCATCACAACAACTGGATTCTTCCCCTCCAACTCCAAGTTCCTCTCCAGCCTGGAGGGGTTGTTCTTAGCCCTGGCAGTGGGCTGGCAGCACAGCCTTTGGGACGTGTGCACTTGGCTGTTCAGAACAGTATCTAACCCCTTAACTTCTGTCCCCTACTGTGACTACATTCCTTTTTTCCCCCCATTTGAATTGGTGCCATGGTCAGTTTGTTCATTCACCCTGTAGTCCTTGGGCTCAGCCACACATCCTGCAAGGACCGCAGATCTGTTGGACAACTGCAGGGGCTGAGGCTCCTTCATTGCTACCTTCTGGGTCCCCATTACTGCCTGGCCACAGACCGAATCTGCAGTACCTAAGCTAAGAACCTAACCTACGGGGCTGGTTTAGCTCAGTGGGCTAGACAGCTGGGTTGTGATGCAGAACAAGGCCAACAGCGCGGGTTCAATTCCCGCACCGGCTGAGAATTCTGAATTCCGCCTTTGTGTACCCGGACAGGTTCTGGGCTAGACAGGCGTCTAGGGGCTTTTCACAGTAACCTCATTGCAGTTTTAATGTAAGCCTACTTGTGACAATAAAAAGATTATTATTATTAAGAGGTGTGACTGCCTCATGGAACAAAGCGTCCAGGTAACGTTCCACCTCCTTGATGCATTGCAACGCCCGAAGCTCTGACTCCAGTTCATCAACTTTGAGCTAAAGTTCCTCAAGCTGCAGATGCTTACCATGGATCACAATTATATCCACCATTTCCCACATGCTACAGCTGCAACACATTAGAAATATCGCTCAACTGTTATCTGTAGTTCTATTAAGTAGTTTAACTAGTCCAGCTATAAATCTATAGTCCAGCAATACGTATATCTATCTTCCAGTACCGGTTTAAACTGCTTCCTTCATTTAGAGGGATACTTCCTTTAACTCAGCAACTAATCACTTACCTGCTCACCTAATTAATGCCTTTGAACAATCAGCAGCTACCAGAGGCTAAAATAAAAGTTTAAAAAGCAGCATCTCCTTCCTCTGCCACCAATTTCCCAAATTAATGTTCAAACCTGAAATCCGAGGGTGTGATTGCGCTGCCAGTGAAATGATGGATCCTGCTGACAGAAAATCCAGCCCCTTGTTTCTTCATTGCAACTTGTTTCTCACTTATTTTACTGTTGCCTGCAAATTTGGCTATAGTACATTCTTACCCTGCATTCAAGTCATTGATATAGATTGTGAATAGATGGAAATCATCAAAAACATTCATCCCATAAACAGTACTTGAGACAACCATTTCGCGTGTGTCACTGATGTATCAAGATAAACCTTCATTGCATGTGCTCACAATTCAACCTTGAGAAAAAAATCTTTGAATAAATATTTTAAGACCGACACATCTGAAGACTAGAAACAGATAATTTAGATATTTGCAGCCTCACCTACTTTGTTAGGAAAGCATGTTTAATACTTTTGGAGGTGATTTTCACCAAAAGCTTTAGGTGCTAAAGAGGCGGCCAAAATGGGATTTTAAGTTGAAACAGTTTAGCCCATGTTTAGCACCAGATACCACCTTGACAAAGGATTTTAAACGAGCACTGGGAATCAGCACTTCTTCACGTTGAAAGTCACTTGTAAGAGGCAGTAAGGGTAGCAAAGATACTTCACATACAGTCTCTCTATACCTCCATCCAGTTCCCTCAATGATGAAAAGGTAATTGACCTGAAACATTAACTGTTTCACTCTGTACTGATGCTGTCTGGCCTACTAAGTATTTCATGGCAAAACAGACCCCTGAGCTAATCCATTAGTGAGCCTTATAACCCAACCAAGCATTCATAATGAAACCATCTGTGAACTGTATCAACAGAAACTTGCCATTGTTATTAAACGGGTCATTGGTTCTAATGTATACTGGGTGAGTGGACGTGGGGCTATGGACGGAGAATGGGGTGCATAAAGGTGGCATAGGTGACATGGAGGGGGCATGAATATGGGGTGGGATTCTCCATGCTGCCGCACCAGACTACTGGTGCGGCATGCCCCCGGGATTCCCCGTCTCGCCAACCGGCCAATGGGGTTTCCCATTGTGGGCAGCCCCACGCCGTGGGGAGACCCCCAGGTGCAATGGAGAATCCCGACGGTGGAAAATCCAGCCCATGATCTTTTAAAAATACCTTTGTTATGGACAATGGGCAGCACCGTAGCACAGTGGTTAGCACAGTTGTTTCACAGCTCCAGGTTCCCAGGTTCGATTCCCGGCTTGGGTCGCTGTCTCTGCGGAGTCTGCACGTCTGTCTGCGTGGGTTTCCTCCGGGTGCTCCGGTTTCCTCCCACAGTCCAAAGATGCGCGGGTTAGGTGGATTGGCCACGCTAAATCACCCATAGTGTCCAAAAAGGTTGGGTGGGGTACTGGGTTGAGGGGCTAGGCTGGAGGTGTGGGCTTAAATGGGGTGCTCTTTGTAAGGGCCGGTGCAGACTCGATGGGCCGAATGTCCTCCTTCTGCACTGTAAATTCTATGGTTTTTTTACCTAGAAGAAGTAAGTTGTATTTGCATTTGTGGGCAGTAGGAATAAACTATAGCTTTAAGTTTAGGTTTTAGCTTTAAATTAATGTTTAGTTTATATTTGTGTGGAATAAAAAGTGGAAGCTCAGTTTTGGTTCCATTTTAAAAGCTGCCAATATTCTAATGAAGTTTATGACTCTTGAAGTAGAAAAACTATGCTATTGTCTCGCAACAGGGGCCCACAGAGACAAAAGAAAACAGGTTGGAGTCAGTTGGAATATGCCAGGTCAGGTAAGACGTGAAAAAGGACAAAGAACAGGTCCCAAACTAAACAAAGTCTGGAAACCAGTGAGTGGGATGAAAAGAAAGACCCAGGAAGGCCTTTAAGTCAAGGAATAACAATAGGAATCTGAACAATGTCCGGTTAAGTGAAATCAAGAGTGAGGAGCAGAGGAAATAGCTCCACGGTAAAAGACAGAGATACAGGAAGCATATGTAAAGCAAAATAGGCCTGTGAGAAGCCAGAGGATCCAAGGAGACAGTGAAAGGTGGGTTATTCCTTACTCCAGGCCCGTGGAGCAGTGGTGTTCTGTTGGCAGAGCTGAGTATCTGAGAGAGAGTGTGTGGGAGGTGAAGCTCAAATGCACGTAATGATCCAGGGGAGAGAAACATCAGAAGGAGAGGTTGAAACCCTGGAAATGGATCCCCATTAAAGATGTCCAAATAAAAGCATAGCTTGGGAGAGGAAATTGCAAGGTGAGTTCTTCGAGAGTGGATTTTGAAAACACAAGTGAAAAGACAGAATTTCTGTGAAGGCAGTTGGCTCACAGTGCGACAAGAATCTGAGGGAGATTAATGAGCGATCCATAGCATCTCTTTCGGTGGCATCAGAGTGCAGGGTGCCTGGCTACAGTTCACCTATTGGTTTATATGGACTCTATATTTATTGTAAACATTCAAGTATGAGATAGATTTTGATAACTCCTGTTATCCTGGATTCTGTACATATCTATAAAGGTATACCTGTGGGTGAAGGAGTCTGTGGACCCCTGGTGAAGGAGTCTGTGGACCCCTGAATCACACATCTTCCAAGAAGCAACCTGACTCATGTAATTTGTTTTGTGGGGAGAGGGGATGAGATGCCTACACCCGCAATGAAACCGGCCAGATCAGGAGAGCAAGATGCCAGCTCACTAACCATGCCGTGCCAATGAACATTTCCAATGGGAATGGGAGCGGTTTTCAGGGAACTGGGTCCCGCCCACTTTTTTTGAAGGCCTCTTAAGTCAGCCCAACTCTGTGAAATTCCAGGCCCTTAGTCTGAAATAAAATAATACTTGGATAGAAATACATAAACATAAATGTTTGCTATGTACTGCATAATACATTTAATTTGTGCCAAGAGAATTATTTTACTTACATAGGAATCACAATTTGGAAGCAAGCTGTTTGCCCCAGCCAGCTATACTGGTGTTTATCCTTCAACAAACAGAAATCCCCATTCCATTGCTTGCCACATTCCTATAAACCTTTAATCCCATTTCCTTCAAGTACCTCTTTACTGTATTGCTAAATATTGGCAACGTCTCTGCTTTAATCACTGCAATGCATTCCAAGGTTTCTTGCACCACCCTAAATCTCTACATTTAACCTGAAACAATAACAATCTAAATTTAAAAAACACCTCTAATTTAACAACCCATCCTAAGATGCTTCACAGGAGCATTATAAAGTATGGCATTGAGCCACAGGAGGTGATATTACATTAGATAAAATTACATTTCTAATAAAATGCATGTCTCCTGTGCACGATGTGTCCTACCCAAGAGGGACAGAGAATGGAGTGTGGGCAACAAGATGGGATGGAGGTGTTGTGAAAGTCTTGTTGAGGGAGTAAGTGTTGATATGTGTCCCCCTCGACTGAATGCGTGAGATCCATGAAGAGAGTAGCTATTTAACTATATATAGAAATATAGATATAGAAAATACAGCACAGAACAGGCCCTTCGGCCCACGATGTTGTGCCGAACCTTTGTCCTAGATTAATCATAGATTATCATTGAATTTACAGTGCAGAAGGAGGCCATTCGGCCCCTTGAGTCTGCACCAGCTCTTGGAAAGAGCACCCTACCCAAACTCAACACCTCCACCCAACACCAAGGGCAATTTGGACATTAAGGGCAATTTATCATTGGCCAATTCACCTAACCCGCACATCTTTGGACTGTGGGAGGAAACCGGAGCACCCGGAGGAAACCCACGCAGACACGGGGAGGACGTGCAGACTCCGCACAGACAATGACCCAAGCTGGAATCGAACCTGGGACCATGGATCTGTGAAGCAATTGTGCTATCCACAATGCTACCGTGCTGCCCTTAAGAACAAATAAATCTACACTATATCATTTTCCCGTAATCCATGTACCTATCCAACAGCTGCTTGAAGGTCCCTAATGTTTCCGACTCAACTACTTCCACAGGCAGTGCATTCCATGCCCCCACTACTCTCTGGGTAAAGAACCTACCTCTGATATCCCTCCTATATCTTCCACCTTTCACCTTAAATTTATGTCCCCTTGTAATGGTGTGTTCCACCTGGGGAAAAAGTCTCTGACTGTCTACTCTATCTATTCCCCTGATCATCTTATAAACCTCTATCAAGTCGCCCCTCATCCTTCTCCGCTCTAATGAGAAAAGGCCTAGCACCCTCAACCTTTCCTCGTAAGACCTACTCTCCATTCCAGGCAACATCCTGGTAAATCTTCTTTGCACCTTTTCCAGAGCTTCCACATCCTTCCTAAAATGAGGTGACCAGAACTGTACACAGTACTCCAAATGTGGCCTTACCAAGGTTTTGTACAGCTGCATCATTACCTCATGGCTCTTAAATTCAATCCCTCTGTTAATGAACGCGAGCACACCATAGGCCTTCTTCACAGCTCTATCCACTTGAGTGGCAACTTTCAAAGATGTATGAACATAGACCCCAAGGTCTCTCTGCTCCTCCACAATGCCAAGAACTCTACCGTTAACCCTGTATTCCGCATTCATATTTGTCCTTCCAAAATGGACAACCTCACACTTTTCAGGGTTAAACTCCATCTGCCACTTCTCAGCCCAGCTTTGCATCCTATCTATGTCTCTTTGCAGCCGACAACAGCCCTCCTTACTATCCACAACTCCACCAATCTTCGTATCGTCTGCAAATTTACTGACCCACCCTTCAACTCCCTCATCCAAGTCATTAATGAAAATCACAAACAGCAGAGGACCCAGAACTGATCCCTGCGGTACACCACTGGTAACTGGGATCCAGGCTGAATATTTGCCATCCACCACCACTCTCTGACTTCTATCGGTTAGCCAGTTCGTTATCCAACTGGCCAAATTTCCCACTATCCCATGCCTCCTTACTTTGTGCAGAAGCCTACCATGGGGAACTTTATCAAATGCCTTACTAAAATCCATGTACACTACATCCACTGCTTTACCTTCATCCACATGCTTGGTCACCTCCTCAAAGAATTCAATAAGATTTGTAAGGCAAGACCTACCCCTCACAAATCCGTGCTGACTATCCCTAATCAAGCAGTGTCTTTCCAGATGCTCAGAAATCCTATCCTTCAGTACCCTTTCCATTACTTTGCCTACCACCGAAGTAAGACTAACTGGCCTGTAATTCCCAGGGTTATCCCTAGTTCCTTTTTTGAACAGGGGCACGACATTCGCCACTCTCCAATCCCCTGGTACCACCCCTGTTGACAGTGAGGACGAAAAGATAATTGCCAACGGCTCTGCAATTTCATCTCTTGCTTCCCATAGAATCCTTGGATATATCCCGTCAGGCCCGGGGGACTTGTCTATCCTCAAGTTTTTCAAAATGCCCAACACATCTTCCTTCCTAACAAGTATTTCCTCGAGCTTACCAATCTGTTTCACACTGTCCTCTCCAACAATATCGCCCCTCTCATTTGTAAATACAGAAGAAAAGTACTCATTCAAGACCTCTCCTATCTCTTCAGACTCAATACACAATCTCCCGCTACCGTCCTTGATCGGACCTACCCTCGCTCTAGTCATTCTCATATTTCTCACATGTGTAAAAGGCCTTGGGGTTTTCCTTGATCCTACCCGCCAAAGATTGTTCATGCCCTCTCTTAGCTCTCCTAATCCCTTTCTTCAGTTCCCTCCTGGCTATCTTGTATCCCTCCAATGCCCTGTCTGAACCTTGTTTCCTCAGCCTTACATAAGTCACCTTTTTCCTCTTAACAAGACATTCAACCTCTCTTGTCAACCATGGTTCCCTCACTCGACCATCTCTTCCCTGCCTGACAGGGACATACATATCAAGGACACGTAGCACCTGTTCCTTGAACAAGTTCCACATTTCACTTGGGTCCTTCCCTGCCAGCCTATGTTCCCAACTTATGCACTTCAATTCTTGTCTGACAACATCGTATTTACCCTTCCCCCAATTGTAAACCTTGCCCTGTTGCACGTACCTATCCCTCTCCATTACTAAAGTGAAAGTCACAGAATTGTGGTCACTATCTCCAAAATGCTCCCCCACTAACAAATCTATCACTTGCCCTGGTTCATTACCCAGTACTAAATCCAATATTGCCCCTCCTCTGGTTGGACAATCTACATACTGTGTTAGAAAAGCTTCCTGGACACACTGCACAAACACCACCCCATCCAAACTATTTGATCTAAAGAGTTTCCACTCAATATTTGGGAAGTTAAAGTCGCCCATGACTACTACCCTATGACTTCTGCACCTTTCCAAAATCTGTTTCCCAATCTGTTCCTCCACATCTCTGCTACTATTGGGGGGCCTATAGAAAACTCCTAACAAGGTGACTGCTCCTTTCCTATTTCTGACTTCAACCCATACTACCTCAATAGGGTGATACTCCTCAAACTGCCTTTCTGCAGCTGTTATACTATCTCTAATTAATAATGCCACCCCCCCACCTCTTTTACCACCCTCCCTAATCTTATTGAAACATCTATAACCAGGGACCTCCAACAACCATTTCTGCCCCTCTTCTATCCAAGTTTCCGTGATGGCCACCACATCGTAGTCCCAAGTACCGATCCATGCCTTAAGTTCACCCACCTTATTCCTGATGCTTCTTGCGTTGAAGTATACACACTTCAACCCATCTCCGTGCCTGCAAATACTCTCCTTTGTCAGTGTTCCCTTCCCCACTGCCTCATTACAAGCTTTGGCGTCCTGAATATCGGCTACCTTAGTTGCTGGACGACAAATCCGGTTCCCATTCCCCTGCCAAATTAGTTTAAACCCTCCCGAAGAGTACTAGCAAACCTCCCTCCCAGGATATTGGTGCCCCTCTGGTTCAGGTGCAACCCGTCCTGCTTGTACAGGTCCCACCTTCCCCAGAATGCGCTCCAATTATCCAAATACCTGAAGCCCTCTCTCCTACACCATTCCTGCAGCCACGTGTTCAACTGCACTCTCTCTCTATTCCTAGCCTCACTATCACGTGGCACCGGCAACAAACCAGAGATGACAACTCTGTCTGTCCTGGCTTTCAACTTCCAGCCTAACTCCCTAAACTTGTTTATTACCTCCACACCCCTTTTCCCAACTCTGTCGTTGGTACCAATGTGCACCACGACTTCTGGCTGCTCCCCCTCCCCCTTAAGGATCCTGAAGACACGATCCGAGACATCCCTGGCCCTGGCACCCGGGAGGCAACATACCTTCCGGGAGTCTCGCTCGCGACCACAGAATCTCCTATCTATTCCCCTAACCATTGAATCTCCTACAACTATTGCTTTTCTATTCTCCCCCCTTCCCTTCTGAGCCCCAGAGCCAGACTCAGTGCCAGAGACCTGGCCGCTAGGGCCTTCCCCCGGTAGGTCATCCCCCCCAACAGCATCCAAAACGGTATACTTGTTTTGAAGGGGAACGACCACGAGGGATCCCTGCACTGTCTGCCTGTTTGTTTTTTTCCCCCTGACTGTAACCCAGCTATTCTTGTCCTGTACCTTGGGTGTGGTTACCTCCCTGTAACTCTTCTCAATCACCCCCTCTGCCTCCCGGATGATCCGAAGTTCATCCAGCTTCAGCTCCAGTTCCCTAACACGGTCTTTGAGGAGCTGAAGTTGGGTGCACTTCCCGCAGGTATAGTCAGTGGGGACACCGGTGGTATCCCTCACCACCCACATCCTACAGGAGGAGCATGTAACTAGCCTAGCCTCCATCCCCTCTTACCTTACAGAATATAGCTGCTGTGTGGACTAACTAGATCTCCGCCCTCCGACTCTGCTCCCAGTCAGCTACACTTCCTGTAAACTCCTGGCTCTCTTCGCACTCTTTGCGGAAATGTCGGAAACAAAATGAAAGGAGCACCTTACTCCCTCCTCACCTAACTCCCTCGGTCACCAAACTCTCACTATCGCACTCAAAAAGCACCAAATTCAGCACTCCCTCGGTCACCAAACTCTCACTATCGCACTCAAAAAGCACCAAATTCAGCACTCCCTCGGTCACCAAACTCTCACTATCGCACTCAAAAAGCACCAAATTCAGCACTCAGTGCAAACAAAGTCTGCACTGTAGGGGATCACTTTTATACTGTGAATCTAGCCTCTGAAAAACTGGCCTAATCCAATTAACTAATTAACAAGCTCCAGCTGCAAGTGCCTAGAAGTAGAAGCCTGTTTAAAGCTGATTGAAAATTCACCTTCTTCTAAACCAAACAGCAACTTTTAAGTTAATTAACTAAATAAAAGAAAGACTAAACTTTAGATAAAAATGAAGCCTTATACTCCCTCGGTCACCAAACTCTCATTATCGCACTCAAAAAGCACCAAATTCAGCACTCAGTGCAAACCTGAAGTGATGCCATGCTGAGAGTTTGATGGTGGAGGGAGCTGAGAGAGGGCCTACCTGGTGGTAAGGTCTTGCACTGGATAGAGCTTCATGGACATGCGACAACCATACTGACCTCCTGGGCAACGGTCTCCCAGGCTAGAGAGGTGAAGTGGGTGCGCTTCTTTGAGCCATCCCTTGGGTCGAGCACGTGCCAGTGGGCCCATACTTCCTGAATAACGGTCTTGAGGACCCTGGAAATGAAAGCTGGTGCTGCCTCCTTCTTGAGGCTTCTAGACTTTCGCTCCTGGGTTGCTGACATCCTGCATGATCTGGTAAAGGCAGTTGTGCTGGAGAGAGTGACATGAATGTGCTCGACTGGTGACAATGGGCAGATGAATCAGCTGCCACCCCACCAGGTGATTAGGAGGGAAAAACACCGATGAATAATTAATTATGTTCCAAGCACAGAATCTGGCATGGGGTCCCATCATTCTGGTCAGCGGGAAAAACACCACAGGAGCTGCCCACTGCCGCACTTATTCTCAAAAATGGTGATTTCCGCCCATAGGAACAAGTCCAGAGTTCATCGGATTGCAAACAGCTATGGGAGAACATACTTATGAGAGAAGATTTAAAGTGTGTTTTGGGGAGTGGAGTTTGGAAAGTCTCACTTGACAATCATCTGAGGGAATTCTGAGGAGATATCCACAAACATTCATTTGGGGTTCAGAGTGAAGAGCGTATTTGCCCACAGTCATCTTGTGTGTTTAAAAGGGACTTTATGTTAATGACACCATTGTAAATTGAGATTGACTTTGCAATCCACGTTAATCCTAAAACCTATACATAATTGTTAAACTAAGAGTGCAGTAAAGGCGGATTGTATCATAATCCAATTTAATAAATGTTTTTTCCTTGTTGTTAAAACTAATTAGCGATCCTGTGACTCTGTTCCTCCACGTTTTATAAAAAACGTGAGCCAGGGTTAAATTCTGGGATCTTCCCACCCACTTATAACATCAACTGGGATCACAACACCAAACAGCATGACAATTAGGGAATTAACCAAGAGTAATTCAGTGCCAGGAATAGAAAAAGAGGATGAAAGGACACCAGGATTCCAGACCAACCTCCAATTCAGCAAAGTTTACCTGTAGCGACAGAGCCTACCAATCCTCCGACAGTTGTGAGAACAAGATAAAGAAGGGTTATGAGGCCTCCAGACCACCTAAACCTATGAACTCAGAGACTTGAGGGTGGTAGATGAGGTAGTGGTAATGATGTAAATACATGGGTGTAATAAGTCCACGGAGGCAGAAGTCCCTTCACCAGAATTCCTTTTATTAACAAAACCAACAGCAGTATGACCAGGTGCATTCAGCTTGTTATCTACAATGGGAGTGCGGAGGCTTTTAAATATGTCAGATAATGACTTGGTGGAGGGGTAGTATAAGGATCTGGCACATAAAGGGTTAATGTGAAACTGAGTACAGAACTTCCCCCAGAACAATGTGAGAGAACACATGACCTACACTTAGGGATCAGTGCAGTTTTGGACAGCTGTGTGTAGAAGCAAGAATGGCTAGCTTAGACCTTTACTGTAACTGTGTAAATAATTTCTAGTAAATTAATATTTACTTTTGAACTCCCTCACACTACAAATACCTTATTAAGGCCTACCTATCGAACAATGTCTAAAACCTTACAACAGAGCGATGACTGAAAGCCGTGGCTTCAGTCTTCCCAATAATTAGTTGTCCCGCCGGTAAATAGGTACTCTAATTTACGCCGGTGGGACAGGCAATTTCTCGGCGGGACTTCGGCCCATCCGGGCCGGAGAATCCAGCAGGGGGGCCCGCCAACCGGCGCGGCCCGATTCCCGCCCCCGCCCAATCTCCGGTACCGGAGACTTTGGCAACCGGAGGGGGCGGGATTCACGGTGACGCCCCAGGAGTCTGACAAGTTAACAGCAGTGGAAGAGTTCAGATAGGTGGGGGTGAACGAGAACTTGGCA
This sequence comes from Scyliorhinus torazame, assembly GCF_047496885.1. Taxonomy (NCBI): domain Eukaryota; kingdom Metazoa; phylum Chordata; class Chondrichthyes; order Carcharhiniformes; family Scyliorhinidae; genus Scyliorhinus; species Scyliorhinus torazame. Next base: position 228,239,562 of record NC_092709.1, read on the forward strand.
TCATCAGTATACATGTATACACTGTGCTTTCAGATGACGTCACCAAGGGGCAGCATGTAACTGAAAACGTGAGGGGGGAAAGGATTGATCCTTAGGGGACAGCAGAGGTAACATCCCTCAGCTTCTTTTAATCCTCAGAATTACTTACTATGTTATCGATTATAATATCTGGATACAGCTTCCTCTCGCCCCGTATCCAAATCATTGACTGAACGTAAATGGTCCAAGAACAGAACCCTGGGTGGCCTATAAACCCAACTCTATTCTCTCCTTCATAACAAGTTTCAATTCAATTTTCTTCCCCTTTCCCTTATTCCATATCCCTTAATCTTCTCCAATTGTCACCTGCATAGTGCCCTGTTGATGCACGATCAATGACCACTAAAGCGAGGTTGTAGTCCAACTGAAAGCTTTAATAAGCTAGATGTTTCCCCCAGCAGCTCAGGAACAGAATGAAGGCTGCTGGGGTGGCACGGACTCTTATAACCCGCCTTGCAGGGCGGAGCCACCATACAGTTTGACCAATAGGAAACATACAATATCTACCAATGGTGTTCCAGCATTACCAAGTACCGTAATACCTCTACACAGACTACCATACCTGTCAAAGGTTTTCTGATAGTAAATGTGTGTCACATCCACTGCACTTTCCCATTCACCATATCTTGACGCCCTCCAAGACTTCGGCTGGATTTTATGTGGAGATGTATTTCCCATTCTCTGCCCTCAGGCTCAATGGTGGTGAGATGGGTGGGGGCTAGGTTTTGGAAGCCAGAGGGAGGGTTAAGGGATGGGTACGACCTTGGGTGGTGCCTCAGATGTGCCGCAAAGGTGGGGCGGGCTGCGCAGGGAAATCTGGGGGGCTAGCCGCTTGCCTCCACCTTCACCTGCCACACCTAAAGCTGCGGTCGAGGCAGAATGAGGCCCTTAAATGGCCAATAAGTGACCAATTAAGGGCCCCAATAGGTCCAAGCATGGACCTTCCTTACCCACAGACGTATGGGAGACAAGTCAGAGGTGGCGGCAAGGCCACCTGTTTTTTTTATGAGCACCCCTGCCTTCAAATATGCCGATGGGGGAAACCACAAAATCCAATCCCTCGGGACAATTAAGCACAATCTGCCTTTTTGAAATATGTTTCACCTGTTCCACTTATTTTCCTTTCATCCACATATTTACTAATTTCAGGCGTGATTCAGTGGCCAGAAGTTAGAGTATGATTTTGGACGTGTGGAGTGTTTCTCAGTGGCTGCGTTGGCGAGATCGCAGCCTGCATTCAACAGCTCGTAGTGCCAATATCTCACCCTTCCTCGATCCCTTCGCCCAACTTGTGTCTCACCTGCTCGTCGCTAACAAGGGGGGGCTGTTTTTAAATGCCCCCTCAGCGTTCACTCCCAGTCAACACACAAGCATAGCAGTGCAGAGGCCTGTGCCTCGCTTTGGTGATGCCAACCTGACCAGGCTTCTGGACACCATTGATGAGAGGCGGGGTACCCTGTTCCCTCGAGGGGGTCAGAGAAGCAGAAGCACGCTCAGCAATGCCACCTGGGAGGCAGCGGCAGCTGCAGTGAATGGGGGCAGCATGACCAGGAGGACCACCGTCCAATGTAGGTAGAAGATGAATGACCTCCTCCAAGCTGCAAGGGTAAGTTGCCACCTTTTTATTGGCATCAATTCCGCCTACCACCCCTCAATTCTCAACCCCCCCCCCTCATCCTCCCCGCAATCCATTGGCTGACATCACACACTCTCCCCACATTCGATCTTCAAGCTTGTTCCTCAGAACCCCTTTGTACCCACCGTCACAACCCCTTAATGTCTAGGTGCGGTTCCCACACACACCACCTGCTATAGATCCTCCAACGGCCCTTCAAGCCTGCAGCTCATAATGTCCTCTCTTGTCCCCGCAGAAGATAGCCCATAATAAGAGGGAACGGATGAAGACAGAGGAGGGGTTCCAGCGATCCAAGTCCTCAACCCTTTTGAGGAACAGGCCCTGGGGATTGCAGGGTTGCCCGAGGAGAAAGCAGTGTTTGATAGCGAGGTCAGCCTGCGACAGAGAAATAAGAATCCACTACCCCTTCACCCAGATGACCTGTCTCAAGTGAGTTGTTGATGGCCCACTGACCACATGTCCATTGCCTTGCAGGATCACTGTCTGATGAGGCCATGCCATTGGTGTCATCCCCCCCAAATCCCCTCCCTCCTTTCCAACCTAAGAGAAAACCTTGGAAGAGAGTTCCGAGAAGAACACGAGTGACGTGTTACATTTATCACCCACACCCTCCACCAGCGCAGAGACACACACCTCGGTGGGCGACATTAGTGGCCAGACTTAGGGGCACTATCTGGTGAGCATTATGGTGTTGCTGATGCTCATCAGGTGAAGGCAGGAACATCCAAGGGAGACAGCAGTCAGAGGCCTGCTGGATCTTAGAACACAGTTGCGTCCCAGTCAGATGTCAAGCCTCTGGACAAGATTCTCCCTGATGCATATGATCAACTAGAACTGTGAAATTCAGGAGGGGTATCAGCGACATTCCAGCGACTGCATGGTGAATTGGAGGAGTCCCAAAGCTTTCAGGCAAAGTAGATGGTGCCGGTAATGCTTGGCACCGAAGCCAGCACTGCTAGGGTCGTGACTGCAGTCGATAACTTGGAGAACAATGTCCGTGTCTTGAGAGGTGGTGTCCAAGGCATGGCTCAGTGTGTGACGACCATGGCTGAGGGCCTTAACATCATGTCCTACTTGATGAGGGGCATTGTCCACCTGTGTCTGGACCTTGTCGAGGCACTCCAGAGCGTAGCCCAGTCACTGAAGACCATTGCTGAGGATGTCCACACAATGGTGCAGGCAATAGGGAGCCTCCAGACTGGCAGAGCAATTTCATATCCTAGGGGCACCATCAGGGACGAGGAAGAGCTGGAGGCCAACTTGGGCCCTTCCACCAAGGAGACTATGGCGGTTTCCAGTTCTTCTGATCGCCCCCCCCCCCTCCTGACACCTGTGCATCTCAAGGGCAGAACAGGGTGCCACGGCGATGCCTGTGATGCCAGTAATTCGGCCGGAGCCCTTTGGCTCCAGGCCCTCCAGAGGATGTCTGCCAAGGGCCACAGGGCGCAGAAAGCAGCAGGCTGCCCCCTCTTCTGATATGCATCCTGGAGACGCAGCAGTAGACCATGGAAGATCAAGAAGAGTGAAGAGCACTGAGTGAGCATAGAATCATAGAATTTACAGTGCAGAAGGAGGCCATTCGGCCCATTGAATCTGCACTGGCCCTTGGAAAGAGCACCCTACTCAAGCCCACGCCTCCACCCTATCCCCGTAACACAGTAACCCCACCTAACCTTTTTGGACAATTTATCATAGCTAATCCACCTAACCTGCACATCTTTGAACTATGGGAAGAAACCGGAGCACCCGGAGGAAACCCACGCAGACATGGGGAGAACGTGCAGACTCCGCACAGACAGTGACCCAAGCTGGGATTCGAACCTGGGACCCTGAAGCTGTGAAGCAACTGTGCTAACCATTGTGGTACCATGCTGCACTTGTGAGGTCACCTTCTGTAGCTCAGGGGAATGGAAATCTGTCACATCAAAATGTTCACCATTAAACGATTTCACATCTGAAGCCTCTGTCACATTAATCTTCACCCCCCCCCCGCACCTCATCCCCCAGTGCCATGCCTGCCCCCCCCCCCCCCCCCCCCGGCACAGTGGTCCAAAATCAAAAGCCCCCGAAGCAGACTCTGTCATGAGGCTGGGTGTGCGAGCGTTGTCAGCAGAAAGACAGGAGTCAGACTTTATTAGATCCTGAGGAGCACCATAGATTTCCTCACAGCGAGTGATCATCACTCTCCTGCCTTGTATAGTGACCCACTGACAGTGCCATCACAGGCCCATCATCCTGGAGTGATGTTACATACACCTTTGGAGGGGGAACAGTGTGGTTGGGGAGAGGGCAGTGTGATGGTTGGGGCGGGTAGAGGAATGGGGGTGGTGAGGAAAATGTAGTGGCGGGGGGAAATGGGGTAGGGTATGTTGAGCTGACGGATACAGCCTCGTTCTAGGAGAATATGGAGGTGATGAGGGCCTCCCTGGTTCTCCTGTCATGTCGGACCCTCGCCGCAGTCTGTCCTCCATCCTCCGGCTTCTCTACAGTGTCGTCCTCAGACAAGGCCGCATGTCCCTTCTCCTCCTCCTGCTCCCCCTCCTCCTCCTCCAGGATTTCACCCCACTGCTGTGCCAGAACGTCGAGGGCACAGCAGACCACCACAAAGCAGGAGACCCACTGGATGGTGTACTGCAGGCCATCGCCAGAGTGGTCAAAGCATTGCAACCGCATCTTGAGCAGCCCGATGCTCCATTCATTGGGTCTGGGCCTCTGTCTCAGGCCTCCGCACTGGTATCATTAGCCATGCCCTTAACAGGGATCCCTTATCCCCGATGAACCAGCCATTCATCCCGGGATGGTCCTCGGTGGTCCCGGGGTGATCTCCAAGTGCCCACCATGTGACTGTCATGCACACTCCCAGTGTAATGGACTCACTCATGCATGATTCTGACGCAGTGGTCAACAGGTTCTGAACATTCAGGGAGTGGGACCTCTTCCTGTTAATATAGGGCACTGCCTGATGCCCTGATGCTCGCAGGGCGACATGCATGCAATCGATCGCCCCCCTGGACCTGGGACATCCCAGAAATGGCGGTGAATACTGCAGCCCAGCAGTTTGGTGGGCCTGGTCCAGCTCAAAGGTGATATGGTCTGATGCCTGGGCATATATAGCATCCGTAATCTTCCGGATGCACTTGTGGGCCGATGACTGCAATATGCCACACAGATCTCCGCTCAAGCCCTGGAATGACCCAGTGGTATAGATGTTTATGGCTGCAGTGACCTTCACGGTCATCGGGAGCGGGTATCCTCCTCCACGGGGTGCCATGTCCATGAGGACATGACCCAGGTGTCGCACTGCCTCCCTGCTTAAAAGAAGTCTTCTGCGGCATATGCTGTCCATCAGCTCATGGAAGGACCAACGCTGGCCTCCTATTCTGGGTTCCTCCTCAGCCTGATGGGTGATCAGGTCTTCAGGGTGTGCAGCGGCCTCCTTCACATGAGGCGCCGCCTCCAGCCTGCCTTCTATGGCTTCTGCCCATCTCGGCTGCCACAAGCGCAGCAAGGGCAGCCTCCCCGGGATCCACTGCAGCAAACATTTTTTTGCCTGGAAGCAATTGGAGAAGGAGAGAGACCAACAATCAGTTGGGGCTTCCATCTTGGGACCCTCAAAACCCCCAGGCATCCCCTACCCTTACCATGACTGTCCCGTCTTCTCTCAGAGTGCCATCCAGTAAGCCAGTTTTGCTGGCAAACCTTGCTTTGCACATTCAACCCCAGCCACAACAGGAGCCTTTAGACCCCAGACCTCTGCCAGAAACATTAGGTAGCTCGTGCTCAGCTGACCTCCGCTCATCCACACACTTACTGTTTGGTACGAGAGGATTCTCAGTGGTGAAGCCCTGCTCTTTAGTGTTTGATTGTTGGCAGCTGCCTCTCTGGTGCTGACACTCCTGAAATACAGACACACTGTTCAGGCACCAAATGTTGCTGGACATGCAGTGCACTAATCATCCTCTGAGACATGGCACCTATGCCTTCGAGGAGACCTTGAGAGTTCAGGAGAGTGAAGTGCCCTCACAACTAACAAGGCTAATTCCTCATTTAAAATAGCCTTCAGCTGTGAAGCTAGAGGCTGCTCACAGTCGAAGGGGGTGAAATTGAATTTCAAGAGAGAAGCTGCAGCAGGGCTCTGTCCTGGAAGTGTTTGGTAGGACAGACAGGCTGCAGTTGCTCCTGTTATGGGTTTCCACAATATTTCAAGATGGCTTAAAGGCCTCACAGACACAAAGCCCCTCACCACCCAGAGTCCACCCCCGACCTGGAACGCTCCAGCCCCTGAACAACCCAACAGGCCCCTCCAAGCATTGGGCAGCAGCTCTGGTGCACTTGAGCTGCATGCCCAGAAACTGGAAAGGGCTACTCACCTCCTCAGTTCCACTCAGTAGCCATTGCACCAGCTTCATGTTTTTGAAAAGGAGTATTAAATTCCGCCCACTTGACTTCCCGCTGGGGAGTCGGGTAATTTCTGGGAGGCTGCTGCATTCAACTTCAATCTCGTTAATAAGATTGAAATGAATGCAGATTAAAGTTAATGATATTCTCAACATTTTTGGAAGAGAGCCGAATGAATCAAAAAATGGTTCATGCCTGACCCTCCCCTGCTATTCAACTTGCACACCCAAATCCGCGCCGGGCACAATGCGGCGGCTGAATCAGGCCCTTCATCATTAATTAAAGTTTTCAAATCTTTCCCGGCCATAGATGTTAAATCTGGCATTGAAATGTCCGACCAGCCATGATTGTATTAAATGGCAGAGCAGGCTTGATGGACTGAATGGTTTATTCCTGTTTCTGTGTTCCTAAATGACCTGTAACTATCTGGATTAGCCCTGTCCCCGTTTATGAATATCATTTTTATACTGGCAGCTTTCCAATCCTCCAGCACACATCCAACACAACCATAACATGTAATTTCCAGAGCATTCTGTCTTACCCTGTTGGCTGTATCCTTGCCAGGCCTTGACATATTCTCCGTGTAAGCTTAACTAACTACTCTAAAACTTTGCTTTGGTCTCTCATATCATCTTACTTTTTTGTTACCAATTCTAGATTTATCTCCTCCCTCCTATCATTCTGTTGTTTTAAATCATGATAAGTTAAAACCTAAGAAACTTTTATGCGACCTTTGCAACTGCAGGTTTTTTGAATGAATAGAAAATAATAGGTGAATGAGCCCTTAAATGGCTGGTGGCTTCATTTTCTTCTACAGCTAAATGTAGAAACAAACGAGGTAAAACACCTGTCATGTCTGTCTCTATATTGGTTACATTGGAAGTTAATTTTAAAAATGCACGTTTGTAGTTCCCCATTCTGCTAAACGCAAAAATAGTGGGCGGGATTCTCCACTCCCGCGCCGAAATGCCCACGCCGTCGTGAACGCCGTCGAGGTTCACGACGGCGCGAAACGGCCCCGATCCCGAACGATTCAGGCCCCGACAATGGGCTAGGATGGGGCCGCGTCATCTACACGCGCCAGGCCTTGTCGCCGCGTAAAGGAGGCGCCGCATAGATGACGCGGTCGGCGGTGCGTAATTGGCGTCACCCGCGCATGCGTGGTTGTCGTCCTCTCTAAGTCCGCCCCGCAAGAAGATGGCGGACGGATCTTGCGGGGCTGCGGAAGGAAGGAGGTCCTCCTTCAGAGAGGACGGCCCGATAATCGGTGGGCACCGATCGCGGGCCACCCCATTTTTGAGGTACCCCCCGGTGCAGGATCCCCCCTCGCCCCCCCGCAGGCTGCCCCCCCCCCCCCCCCAGCGTTCGCGCGCTGTTCCCGACGGCAGCAACCAGGTGTGGACGGCGCCGGTGGGAACCCGCCGTTTTGGCTTGGCCGCTCGGCCCATCCGCGCCTGAGAATAGCGGGGATGCTGGAGAATCGCCATTTTGGGTGTCTCCGGCGATTCTCCGGCCTGCAGACCGCGGAACTCGACCGGGCCGTTCCCGCCGCTTGGGAGAATCGCGGGAGGGCGTCGGACCGGCGTCACGGGAAATTTTGGCTCCCCAGGCGATTCTCCCAACCGGCGTGGGAGTGGAGCATCTCGCCCAGTATGTCTGGAGAAGGGATAGCTGGTATTCTGTTTTTATTATATTTTTAAATATATATTTGGAGTATTTTATGCTCATATATTACCTGTGTGGCAGAATTACTACTCGATAAATGTTGGCAGAACAATCCTTTCAACATATGAAAAATATGAATCTTTATTTTTTATGTCTAGAAAATCATGAGTTGATGCTAAAAGGGTTACCTGGAATTGGGATTGGGATTGCTAAGAATCACTTCATTTGTCCTAATTCATATGGCCAGTGCAGTAGGTTATCAGTAGAACTGATTATAACACATGAGTGTATCCTCCAGGGTGCTTCTGGTATTCATTCCTATTCTATACTTCACAGCACCCATTCATCAATTACTGGTCAATGGCACCAGAGCTTAGCACACACATACTGCATAATTTTCTCAATAAAGAAGGAATATTAGTTTCTGGGTATTTCACATAATGCAAGAGGAAGCATCAGTGTTACACAGGATAAAGATAGCAATGTATTTATATTGGCACACTTAGCAGATTACTGGAAAATACTGAAAAAAATAGTCTCAGAAAGCTGCCAGTATGACGAACTGCACCACAAGACTCGGTCAGAATCACTTCTCAATATGCAGCATAAGTGAAATGCTGCATAATATAAAATGATGGCACTATTAATCCAAAAGCAATGGTGATATCCAGCCCCCTCCACTAAAGCCATGTCTCTGGCTTTAAACTTCATCAATATGCAGAGTAAGTGTCAGTATGATAGGTGGTGGCTTGGTTGGATGCACTTTCTACATTTCTAGTAAATGAGTATAATTATTTTCAGAGCTGCAGGCAACTCATGCATGTTTTATCTTCCATCTGGACCTGCATCATATACAACAGTGATAAAAACTAGATGCCCCAACCCCCCTGTCAGATGCTTTTACAGACCCTAAAAGGATCCTGGTAATGTTTCCTCATTCTATACATTCCTACACGAGAGGGCCCAAAATGACCCTATTGTGTGATAGTGAAACAAAAATTAATTTATTATTTGTATTTAGCGCAGTTGGGTTGTCACAATACTTATTCTTTCGTCAATTTGATAAATTGTCTCAAATGAACCCCGAAGCCTTATTGGGAGATTTGTGAGGCTGCACCTGATTTTCTGCTTCAGTTTCAGCAAGAACACTATTTGATTTTGAATGCTTCTCCAATAAAACTCACTTTTGCACAATATTTTAAAAATCCTTGATATTCTGCGGATCACTCAATGCTTTCGGTCCCTTGGGATTGGCTTCCACAAAAGATATCAAATCCTGTTAAATTTTGCCAATCATCTATTGTGTAGGATGTCTAGTTAGGACAAATTGCAAAAGCATCAATGGAAAGAATTGTCAGTTGCAGGGAAGAGGCAGAAAGCAAGAGAAAGACAAAAGAGAGGAAGAGGAAGTCAGAGACAGAAAGACACAGAGCAATAGATAAAGAGAGACGGAGGGAGATAAAGAGACAGAGAAAGGGAGACAAATAGACAGAAAGAGACAAATAGAGACGCAGAAAAAAGACAGAAAGAGGTAGACAGGAAGAGAGACTCAGAGAGCGAGAGAGAGAAAGTGACAGAGAGAGAGACTAGAAATTCACATTGTGTGTGTATGGCATTCCATCACAACATTGCAAGCTGCCGACACATACGCGCGCATGAGCATAGTGCTGCTGCTGCTCCTCTGTGTGGGGGAAGGGGGGGTATTCTACCAGACATCACACATCTTATCAGTAGTTGTGTTAAGGTGTCCATGGAAACTGTATAATAGATTTGCCCTAATTCAGTCCCAGAGGCTGCAATGATGCACAGTGCAAAATTTGTTGGAGCTTGAATTCTTTTTAAGTCATTGCTCACATGTCAATGTACAGACAGCAGCAAACATGCATATGGATGGAACCTGTGCTCAGTCACCTTTCTTTACTGTTCTGTGCTTAAAGTGATGTATCTTAGTTCAAATGCTTCTGAATCTGATACCAGCTTGTGTTTTTCAGGATTTATTAAAGTACTTTCTTTTAAAGTGACAGCAAGCGATTTATGGAGCGGGAGGGGGGGGAGGGAGGGGGTGATGGGGGAAGGGTTGGATGTAAACGAATTTCCAATGAAATTGACTATCTTCACATACAAAGGCATGGGTTACATCTGATTTTTCAATTCTGCCATATATATGAGTTACAATATTCATTAATGCTACAAGAGATTGAATTCAGAACATTCTGTATTGGGTAGCATGGAAGTGATAAGGTTTTCATTTTGTGGGGGTTTCAATAGGGCTGCATTGAATTTCAATCTAGATATGAGGTGAATTGGTGCAGAAAATGCTCAGGAATGTTGCAAGCAGCACATCATCAATTTTCCCTTCTCCTTTGCCCAGATCACTGTTAATAAGGAATCATCAGCACTGAATCTTGGCCCTTCATTGCACGCATTTAATAGTAGTAGTTATTTTACATTTACAGTATCAGATATTAAAAAAACAAAAGGGAAGGAATCAATTGAAGCTGAGAAATTTATTGCAAAATAGCATTGAACCCAAAATGTATAAAAATGAGTGATTGAGAACTCATTGTTCATATTTAACTTGGGGAAGAAATAATCATTTTTGTTCAAGTCAGATGAAACATCCTTTCTCACTTCGCCTGATTTTACTTTTCATTTAATTCAATTTCTCAAGGGTTGGGATAGGCTGAATTTATTGTTGTTATATCTGATTAAGTGTAACTAAGTTCGTTGTTAATTGTACACTCATTTTGTTTGTAATAATCGAATGCAATTATTCAGATTTTTATCTAAAATTCTTGAAGCTATATCAATACATATTACCAGTTGGAGTTTTGAAGTAGGTTATTAATTGGGTGGATAATTTAAATTCTTCTTCCCTCCTCCCCACAGCTTTAGACAAAGGTAGAAATACTCAATAGACTAATCAATGCCGAGCTTCTTGGCTCAGAGAAATGGGTAATTTTTGTACAGATTGCTAATTACATGTATAATGATAATTGTTCCTTAGATCTAGGGAAAGGTGGTTATTGCAAAATATGTTAATAAGACAGCTGGAATAGACATGGATGCAAAAATCTTGTATTGACCTTTTAAGCTTTATACACCTGAATTAGAAATGTAAGATCACTTTTTTATTTTTACCATTACTGTCAAATATGTTAGCCACTAGCCACATGGGGCTAATTGGAAATCCAGATGTGGGTAATTGCATGTCTGATTAGTAAACAAAAAATGAGTAACAGACACTATCATTGGACATTGACTTCAATACTCTTATTCCGACAGTGTGTACGGATGTACACTTTAGCCTTTTTGTATGCATGTTGGTTAATAAAATCGGAACAGGAAATTCAAAGTGTGCAACTATTTTTCAATTGTTGTTCATACATTACTTCCTTAGTTATTGAACGATGGTCCTTTTTTTAAAGTGAACATGACATTTGTAACTAATGTTCATGCAAAAGGCTGACCAAAGCCATACCCAAAGGCTGGTCAATAATTTATATTACCTCATATTACCTTATACAGAAAAGTCAGCATTCCCAGTAAAGGCTCCCATGTGCCTCACCCACCACTTAACCAACATCCAGTCAGGATGTTATGACACCTCAAAAGATGGCCGGGTAATCCTTGAAGTACCAGGGAAGCCCGCCCAGAGGTCTACAAGTATCAGCCACAAGGCTGACAAGTGTCAGCCACAAGGCTGCTGGAGGTGTGACCCAGGCAAGCCTGCCAGAATCAGCTGTACGCATGTTGCCCAGGCCGGAAACCAAAGCCACCTCAGGCATGGGCCTTGCAAGTCTATCAGCCCATAGAGGCTGAAACGATGCAGTTAACCTACATTATCACCCCTAAGGTAGCCCTGATAAAGAAAACACTCTTGGTCAATGGCTATTTCCGAGAAATGAAGTTGGATGTGTGAGTTGCCGTCTATATTGTCAGAGAACAGATCTTACGGTATCTCTGAATGGGTTTCTTGCCCTGAAATTGTGAGACACCAGGGCCACGTTGGCCACATATACAAGGGAACTTTTGAAGATTATGGGGACTACTATGACCCTGGTTATCTATGGGAAGCAGATGGCTTGACTCCCACTCATAGTTGTACAAGGAACAGGACCCAGCCTCATGGCTAGAGACTGGATCCAGAGGATCTGTCTGGACTGGCTATAAATTGTTAAAAGTAGGAACCTGTGGACTGTGTAAGGTCATTTGCAAATACTCTGAGATATTTCAAGAAAGCCTTGGTGGAATAAAGGGAGCAAGGGCAAAGATTTATATGGACCCCGACATCCTACCCAAAAAGTTCAGGGCACGGCCAGCCCCATACGCTCCAGTTGCCAAAGTAGAGCCCAAACTCGAATGGTTGGAGAGCCTCGGGATAATATGACCAGTGCAGTTCACAGAGTGGACTACACCAGTAGTTCCCGCCCTCAAGCATGACAAGCTGGTCCGCCTTTCTGGGAGTTTTAAACTAACAGTTAATAAAGTCTCAGGTTAGATTGGTACCCCATGCCACCCATAGAAGATTTATACTCCCAACTGGCAGGGGGGGTCAAACCTTCACCAAACTAGATATGAGCTATGCCTACCCCCAGCTAGAATTCAACGAGCCATCAGGAAATATGTGACGATTAGCACCTATAAGGTTTTATACGAATATACACACCTGTCCTTCGGAGTCTCATCAGCATGTGCCATTTTTCAACGCGAGATTTGAGACAAATTACTTATGCAGGTGCCTGCCTCAAATGAGAAAAGTGTGTGTTCCAGGCAGGTGAAGTAACCTACCCAGGGTATGCGTCGATAAAAAAAGCGTACTCCCTGTGGAGGATGAAGTTAAGGCCATCAAAGAGGCACTGACCCCACGAAGTACGACAGAATTATAATCTTTCCTAAGTCTCGTTAAACTACTATGGGAAATATATCCCAAACTTTATTGTCACCCCTACACACACTGTTAAAAAAATGATGTGGATGTGGCAGGCACTGCATGAGAAACCTTCACAAAGGTGAAGCAGCAGTTACAATCGTCAAACATCCTAACTCATTATGACCCCAAGGGAGAACTTGTATTAACTTGTAGGGCAGCAAGGTAGCATTGTGGATAGCACAATTGCTTCACAGCTCCAGGGTCCCAGGTACGATTCCGGTTTGGGTCACTGTCTGTGCGGAGTCTGCACATCCTCCCCGTGTGTGCGTGGGTTTCCTCCGGGTGCTCCGGTTTCCTCCCACAGTCCAAAAATGTGCGGGTTAGGTGGATTGGCCATGATAAATTGCCCTTCGTGTCCAAAATTGCCCTTAGTGTTGGGTGGGGTTACTGGGTTATGGGGATAGGGTGGAGGTGTGGGCTTGGGTAGGGTGCTCTTTCCAAGAGCCGGTGCAGACTTGATGGGCCGAATGGCCTCCTTCTGCACTGTGAATTCTATGATAACACGTGATACCTCTTCATATGGAGTAGGGGCAGTCCTTTCCCATCAATGAGACGATGACAGAGAGACATATAGTATATGCATCCAGAACCTTGGCAATGCGAAAAGATGCAATTCTCATATTGAAAAGGAAGGATTGGCTGTTATTTTTAGGATGAAGAAATTCCACCCATAACAGACCATAAACCTGTGCTCGGCATTTTCAAAGAGGATAAAGCGATTCCCCCCATCGCCTTGGCTCAGATTCAATATTGAGCACAATTGTTAGCGGCCTACGAATACTGTCTCGAGCACCGCCTAGGGACACACATTGCCAACATGGATGCCCTGCATCATTTCCCGCTACCAGAGGCTTGACCCCTCTGCTGGCATTGGAAGAAGTCTTCGTGACCTTAAACTTCCTGGATACCTTGCCAGTATCCATGAAGCAAGTTCAAGCATGGACCCAGAATGCCCCACATTGGCAAAATTACATTATATGATCCTCAGTAGGGGGATGACATGAAACTCTTCCTCACTAAATGGCAAGGTGTAGAAGATGGCATCATCCTGTGGCGAGCCTAAGTAGTTGCCCCCGCCGAGGTCGAAGCCCAGTCCTGACGGATTTTCACAATGGGCACCCCGGCTATCCTAGATGGAAATGCTTGCAAGGAGCTAGGTCTGGTGGCTCAGACTCGAAGCAGACATCGAAAATCAGGTGATGCAGTGCTCCTTGAGCCAGGTTAACCATAAACTCCCACCTTCGGCCCCTTTGCACCCATGAGAATGGCCAGGATGACTATGGGTACGGGTGCATGTGGACTTCGCTGGCGAGTTCTTAGGATCGCTGTTCCTTATTATGGTCGATGCCTACTCAAAATAGTTAGGAGTACATTGTGTGTCCTCCATGACAACTTTGTATCCAGGGAACCAGCAGAGTCCAAGGGAATGCCATGAAAAAACATCTGGATCACCTGTACAACAGGGGACTCACTTTAGCGGAAACCATTTGAGCAGAGACAATATCATTGACGTCCAATGCGACTACCTCCGGCAAGGGAACTCAGCCTATTGGCCCCCCGGTTGTTGAAGATTCGGGGTCCGAAACGGAGACTGAGAAGATTGATCCGTCAGCACCCAATGATGAACCTCTGTCTGTGGCCCTTCGGGCTCAACAAGGAAGCGACAATCCCAAGTCTGCTACACACATCTCCCCCCCACCCCACCATCTGGTTCCGCCTTGACTTGTGCAAATTGCCGAAAGACGCCTCATCGCCTCAGTGATGAGGGGGATGATTCAGACTTCAGTGGGGAGGGATGTGATAACCCTCACGAGGACCTCGGGGGGATCATTGATTGATCTGCCTGTTGGCTTTGTAGAATACGAGTGCCCGTGGTGAACGGGTGGAGGCGCACCCCGCTGGTCGCTTAGCAGGACCTTTAACTGTAGCTCCCAGACCTGGGCTGGCAGTTTCTGATAGTCCTGGACTGGGACGTTTGTTATGTGTGCCATGGAAGCAGCTTTATGGGGCAGCACGGTAGCATTGTGGATAGCACAATTGCTTCACAGCTCCAGATTCCCCGGTTTGATTCCGGCTTGGGTCACTGTCTGTGCGGAGTCTGCACGTCCTCCCCATGTGTGCGTGGGTTTCCTCCGGGTGCTCCGGTTTCCTCCCACAGTCCAAAGATGTGCAGGTTAGGTGGATTGGCCATGATAAATTGCCCTTTGTGTCCAAAATTGCCCTAAGTGTTGGGTGGGGTTACTGGGTTATGGGGATAGGGTGTAGGTGTTGACCTTGGCTAGGGTGCTCTTTCCAAGAGCCGGTGCAGACTCGAAGGGTCGAATGGCCTCCTTCTGCACTGTAAATTCTATGATATTCTATGATTTATTTTCAGTTTAAAATAAACCAATTTGGCCTTTCACTCCGCACCTCCTGGAATTATTACAACGTTTCTGTTTGACTCTTCATCAGAACAGATGGAAGATAGAAACGTAAGGGTTTTGAGCAGAAATGGGGGGGGTCAGGGATAACAAAAGGGAAGATTCGTGATAGGGTGGAGGGCAGGAGAGATTAAATAACAAATGATTTCATGATGCAACAGGCAAAGAGAATGGTAATGGATATATTAATGAAACAAAAGTTGTGTCCAAAAGAGGCGTGAATGCCTGCAGAGCAGCTATCTTGAATGCAGCATGAAGGGAAAGAACCCAAACATAAATGAGAACAAAATGGGAAGCAGAGGTTATGATCTGAAGTTGCTGAACTAAATATTGAATCCAGAAGACTGTAGAGCGCTGAGTTGAAATATGGGGTGCTGTTCCTGGAGCTTGCATTAAACTTCATTGAAACTCGGTACAGGCAATGGACAGAAAGGTCAGAGTGGGAACAAGGTGGAAAATTAAAATGATAAGTGACAAAACGTTCGGAGTCATGCTGGTGGACTGAATGGAGGCGTTTCGAAAAGGGGTCACCCAGTCTAAATTTGGTCTTCCCAATGTACAGACGACCATATTGTGAACAGCAAATACAATATACTAAATTGAACAATGTACATGTAAATTGCTGTTTCACGTGGAAGGAGTATTTGGGGGCTTGTATGGTGAGAAGGGAGCAGCTGAAAGGACTTGTGTTACATTTTTTGCACATGCACAGAAAGACCATAAGATATAGGAGCGGAGTTAGGCCATTCGGCCCATTGAGTCTGCTCCGCCATTTGATCATGGCTGATATCTTTCTCATCCCCATTCTCCTACCTTACCCCTGCAACCCCTGATCCCCTTATTAATCAAAATCTATCTATCTCTGTCTTAAAGACACTCAGTGACCTACCTTCACAGCCTTCTGAGGCAAAGAGTTCCACAGATTCACCACCCTCTGGCTGAAGAAATTCCCCTTCAGCTCAGTTTTATAGGGTCGTCCCTTCTGTCTGAGGCTGTGCCCTCAGGTTCTAGTCTCTCCTACTAGTGGAAAAATCTTCTCCACATCCACTCTATCTCGGCCTCTCAATATTCTAGTACGTTTCAATGAGATCCCCCCTCATCCTTCCAAACTCCATTGAGTACAGACCCAGAGTCCTCAACCGCTTCTCATATGATAAGCCCTTCATTCCCGGAATCATTCTTGTGAACCTCCTCTGGAAACCCCTGCAAAGCCAATATATCCTTCCTGAGATACGGGCCCAAAACCGCTCACAATATTCCACATGGGGTCTGACAAGAGCCTTATATAGCTTCAACAGTACATCCCTGCTCTTGTATTCTAGCCCTCTTGACATGAATGCTAACGTTGCATTTGCCTTCCTAACTGCTGACTGAACCTGCATGTTATCCTTAAGGGAATAACGAGGGCTCCTAAATCCATTTGTGCTTCCGATTTCCAAAGTCTCTCCCCATTTAGGAAATTGTCGATGTCTCTATTCTTCCTACCAAAGTGCTTAACCTCACAATTTTCCACATTGTATTCCATCTGTCACTTCTTTGTCCACTCTCCTAGCCTGTCCAAGTCCTTCTGCAGCTCCTCTGCTTCCTCAACACTACCTGTCCCTCTACATATCTTTGTATTATCTGCAAACTTAGCAACAATGCCCTCAGTTCCTTCTTCCAGATCGTTAATGTATAATATGAAAAGTTGTGGCCCTAACATTGACCCCTGTGGAACACCACTAATTACCGGCTGACATCCTGAGAAAGACCCCTTTATCCCTACTCATTGCTGTCTGTCAGTCAGCCAATCCTCTATCCATGCCAGTGTACCTTGCCCCTAACACCATGGGCACTTATCTTATTTAGCAGCATCCTGTACGGCACCTTCTCAAAGGCCTTCTGGCAATCCAAATATATCACGTCCACTTTGTCTCCTTTGTCTAACGTCCTCGTTACCTCCTCAAAGAATTCTTACAGATTTGTCAGGTATGATCTCCCCTTGATGAAGCCGTGCTGACTCAGCCCTAATATACCACGCACTTCCATGTACTCCACAATCTCATCTTTAATAATGGACTCCAATATTTTACCAATGACCAAAGTCAGGCTAACTGACCTATAATTTCCCGTCTCTTGCCCCCCTCTCTTCTTAAACAGGGGTGTTACATTAGCTATTTTCCAGTTCTCGGGGACCCTCCCTGCCTCCAGTGATTCCTGAAAGATCACCACCAATATTTCCACAATCTCCTCAGCTATCTCCTTCAGAATCCTGGGGTGTAGGACCTTTTAGCTTCCCCAGAACCTCCTCCTTCAGCATCAAAAAAGTTGTCAATGTATCAGAAAAAGAGATGAGGGGGGGGACAGAGTAGGACAGAAATATAATATAATAATATTTATTTTCACAAGTAGTTACATTAACACTGTAATGAAGTTACTGTGAAAATCCCCCAGTCGCCACATTCCGGGTACACAGAGGGAGAATTCAGAATGCCCAAATTACCTGACAGCACATCTTTTGGTACCGTGGGAGGAAACCAGAGCACCCGAGGAACCCCACGCAGACACAGGGAGAACGTGCAGATTCCGCACAGATAGTGACCCAAGCTGGGAATTGAACCTGAGACTCTGGCACTGTGAAGCGACAGTGCTAACCACTGTGCTACTGTTGCGTCCAATATAACTCATCACTAATGTTCCACATATCCCACAAAATGGCAGGCAAAGCTGGGACCCAAGCGGATACCCATAGCAACACATTTAGTTGGAGAAAATGAATGGAGTTGAAGGAGAAGTTGTTCAGAATGAGAACAGGTTCTGCCAGGAAGACAAAGGTAATGTTGGATGAGGCCTTGTTGGGCCTCTGTTTAAGGAAGAAGTGGAGAGCTCGGAAACCGTCTTGGTAGGGGCTGGAGGTCAGCATTGGAAGACTGATAGTAAGGAGATGATGGCACAGTGCAGAATATTATGGGTGCGGGGGTGGGGGTGTGGACAGCTTGTCACACTCCCAATATGGAAGCAAAATCTGGGGCCGAGCAGATCCACGGGCAGCACAGTAGCATAGTGGTTAGCACAATTGCTTCACAGTTTAGTCCCAGGTTCAATTCCTGGCTTGGGTCACTGCCTGTGCGGAGGTTGCTCTTTCTTCCCGTGTCTGCGTGGGTTTCCTCCGGGTGCTCCGGTTTCCTCCCAAAGTCCAAAGATATGCGCGTTAGGTGGATTGGCCATGCTAAATTGACCTTAATGTCCAAAAAGGTTAAGTGGGGTTACTGGGTTACGGGGATAGGGTGGAGGTGTGGGCCTGGGTAGGGTGCTCTTTCAAAGGGCCGGCACAGACTCGATGGGCCGAATGGCCTCCTTCAGCACTGTAAATTCTATGATTCTATGATTCCATGCCAGCCCCACCCTGCAGCCATACTGCTGGACAGGCTAAATAGGGGCAGTGTGAGTCTTTGATCCTTCACTGGGGAGGAAATCCCACCCTTGAGGACAGCTCAATCAATCCAGGAACAGCAAAAACGTGTTAGTGGATGCTACTGGGACTGCAGCAAGGAAGAAGAAGGCCCAACGGATTCCAGAGACACTTAAGGCTTGGGTCTTGGGCAGATTAGTTGGGGTGCGATTGGGTGGGGGGGTGCTTAATGAAGCTGCCCCGATCCGCAAAGGGCACCAGCCACCCAAAGATAACATCCTCCCTTTTTCTTTCTGCCCATTAAAAAAGTAATTGGAAAATGTGGCCTGTGTCCCCACACCCCTTCCCCCACTACCCAAACCAAACATTTTATGGCATGGGCAGTATATTATTGGGAACAATTGACTTGGTAACATGCCCAATTGACCCTTAAATATTTGTTTAAATAGGGTGAGTGGGCTGCCATATCCCATCAGAAACATATGCACGAGATGATCGACAAATCGGAAAATGACGATGATATGCACAATTAACATATGGCAGCACGGTGGTACAGTGATTAGCACTGCTGCCTCACAGTGTCAGAGAGCCAGGTTCAAGTCTGACCTCGGGTCACTGCCTGCATGGAGTTTTCACTTTCTCGCCGTGTCTGCGTGGGTTTCCTCCGGGTGCTCCGGTTTCCTCCCACAGTCCAAAGATGTGCAGGTTAGGTGGATCGGTCCTGATAAAAATTGCCCTTAGTGTTAGGGATGGACAGGTGGGGTTTCAGGGATAGCGTGGGGCCTAGATAGGGTGCTCTTCCAGGGTGGGTGCAGACTCGATGGGCCTAATGGCCTCCTTCTGTACTGTGGAGGATTTATGATCTTTGACCTGTGCTTCACACTGGAGAACATAGGCACCATCCCACCATCTGAAGTATTTGTCAACATTTGAATTATTTGTTCCAAATAAGTTAGTAGCTCCTCATTATTGACCAAGATCGACACAGGGGCAGGTGCCAAAATACTATCCCTGCCAATTCTAAAAAAACACAGACATGGAGGCCCATGGTTAAATCTACAACTACACAACTTTCAGCATACAATGGTTCACTAATTCCATGTGTAGATCCTATAGTCCTGGAGTGCAAGTACAATCAATCTTCCCGGGTGCCACAGATGCCGTGACCTCACGCAAGTCACAATCTATGGAATCAGTCAGACCGTAAATGGCAGATCAACCTCAGAAACCCCTGCTATCGCCCCAGTTCATGACCAAACATCAAAATATCCAAAATATCCACAATTTGAAAAAACATCAGTGGCCACATCATTAAGAGTAATGTGTAGAATCAGTACAGCCTAACACTGGATGAGTTAGTTCTAATGCAAAGAAAAAATAAACCCCATTCCTCCTTTCACCTTGATCTGCAGCAGAATAAAAATTAACGTAAAGTCTTTGTAAATCCTTGCGTATCATCCCTAACACAGAACAAAGGGTTACATTCAGGACTCTGCTACATTATACTGCACATGCACATGCCTGTCGTAGTTGGCTAATTCAATGCCAATTAAGCCAGACTAAGAAAGTGCTTTAAATGAGTCAGGGGATTCAGCATGAGAAATGATGTGCTGCAGCTTGTATTATTACAATAGAATTCTTGTGAATTAAACAGCAGAGTCACTGTTCTATTGTTTAATTCCAAGCGAGACACTTCCCTGTACAACTTCATCCATTTGTGCAATGCTTTAAATTGATTTGATTTACATTTAGATATAATTTCTTGTTCGTGATGCCGAGCGAGGCCAACAGCACAGGTTGAATTCCTATACCGGCTGAGGTTATTCTCAACCTTGCCCTCTGCCTGAGGTCTGGTGATCCTCAGGTTAAATCACCACCAGTCAGCTCTCCCCCTCAAAGGGGAAAGCAGACTATGGTCCTCTGGGACTATGGTTACTTAACTTATCATTTCTATGTACAATCCAAGCAGATTCATTTGAAAACAAAATCCATACTTCACTTCACTCTGACACCACCAGACGGATAATAAACTTCAGGATCACTTTTATTTTTTCGGTGGAGTCTCCACCCTGTGGTGCTCCCAATTCACCTGATGCTATAATATGACCCTAAATTCATTACAATAAATATTTGCCACTCCAGTTACTCAACACATTGAAGTGTCACTGGAAGTGGCGGTGGATTACCTGGCGACAGCAACAATTTAAAGGATACCTGATTGTTCTGCAATTTTGGCTGAGGGAGGGGAGGGCCTGTGAGGGAGTGGCAGAGGGCGGGTGAGTGCCATGGAGATCTGAGCACTGATTTGGGGATCTAGCAGCAGAAAGTCCTGTAGAGAAGAGTGGTTCTCTTTGGTGGTGAGAAACCCTCTGCCATAAAGAGAAATCCTAAAGTAACAGGGATGGAAGTGACCGAGTGAGTGAATGTTGTTTCATTTGTGGCGCAAAACTGAGAATGGATGAGGGGGAGATCTGTTGAGCTATGCATGGTTGCCAAGGCGAGTGAGCTGACAAAAGACTTCAGCTTACGACGTTGGCTTACAACATAACTTAAGTGTTCTTCACTGCACCAACACAGAATGTGTTGCACTTTTTGTCCACTGTTCATCTTTTTAAAGGCACAGGCATGTTAAAGATGTACAATCCTTTCATATAAAAATGCTGAATCGCATACTCCATTAAGTGTGGCAAGAAGCACACACTAAAGTACACTGTTGTCAAAAGATACCTAAATGGGGGGTCACAGGATGTGAGCTCAGGGGCGGCTGCATTTTTGTGAGCTTCGGCTCTGCTCATCATTCAATCCTTATTTTTATCCTTGTGTACATATTTTTTTTGACTTTTCTTGGTCAGGATAATTAGTGCGATGTTGGTCAGTGTTTCATCTCTATTGAGTCGAGTTGAAAGGCTTTAATCCTCGTTGATTCATGGCAGCTGGAAGAGTTTGGGGTGAGGCCTTGTCTTAGTGGTGCAACTACTTTTGGGAGGATTCTCACTCTGATGGTGTTCACTGCCAGATGATGGCTGCTAGCGATGAAGTTAATCCGTCTGAATGGCTTGACTCTGTGATCCGAGACTCCAAAGCCCAGTTTCAGGAGTTGCGAGGTGCCTTTACGGGGGCCGTGGTGGTGTTTGAGGAAGTTCTTGTGACAGAGAGAGCATTGTCTTTGGCGGAGCCCGCCTCTTACAGTTCAGGTCCTATCCCATGGCCTGTTGTCCATCCTGAGGGATGTGGACGAGGACAAGGGGGAACCGGTGAGGGGTCCTGCTGAACCAGGTTTCTCTGGTGAGAGGTTTGAGAACTGGCTGCCATGTCTCCGGTATTTCGATCTGGAGGGAGGACAGTTCAAATTTGATGGACACATTTAACCCTGTCTTCGAAACTGGAGTTTGGGGTGTCCTTCAAACCTCTGCTTTGGTGTGGACCTGTTCCAGCTGTCAGCCGAAATTACCTGCGTCGTCTGGTTGTCCCCCCGCTGCAGGAGCCTAGGTCGTTGACCGCCTGGGCGCAGTCGAACCAGCAGGCTGGAAGCAATGAAGCTTGTGTTCTGATTGTTGAAATTCTTGGAAGATCCTGAAGAAGGTTTACCTTTTAGATCCCGTTTTATCCTTAATGTCTACTTTCTTCGTGAGCCAGTGGAGTGATTTGTTATCCTGATGGCTATCTCGCTTCTCAGTTGTGATCCTGGACTTTACCCTCTGATGATAATGATGCTGCCTGTTAATGTTGTTATTTTAATCTGCTTGTAGGGAAGTGAATTCTTTGGGGGTGATGTCCTGCACCATCAATTATCCTGACTTCAGGAAGTGAAGTATCGTACACACCCCTCTCTGCATCAATGGTGCCGAGGTGGAGATGATTGCCAGCTTCAAATTTCTAGGTGTGCACATCACCAACAATCTGTCCTGGTCCACCCACGTCGACGCAACCACCAAGAAAGCACAACAGCGCCTATACTTCCTCAGGAAACTAAGGAAATTCGGCATGTCCACATTGACACTTACCAATTTTTACAAATGCATCATAGAAAGCATCCTATCGGGCTGCATCACAGCCTGGTATGGCAACTGCTCGGCCCAAGACCGTAAGAAACTACAGAGAGTCGTGAACACAGCCCAGCCCATCACACAAACCTGCCTCCCATCCATTGACTCTGTCTACACCTCCCGCTGTCTTGGGAAAGCGGGCAGCATAATCAAAGACCCCTCCCACCCGGGTTATTCCCTCTTCCAGACTCTTCCATCGGGCAGGAGATACAAAAGTCTGACAACCCACACTAACAGATTCAAAAACATCTTCCTCGCTGTTACCAGACTCCAAAATGACCCTCTTATGGACTGAACTGACCACTCCACGCATCTTCTCTACTGAGTAGCACAACACTCCGTGTGCTTCACCCGATGTCTGTGTCAATGTATTTACATTGTGTATTTATCATATGTCCTATGTTTTTTTTCATGTATGGAACAATCTGCCTGGGCTGTACACAGAACAATACTTTTCACTGTACCTCTGTCCGCGTGACAATAAACCCAAATTAATAAGGTTCTATCATATTAATCTGGATACTGTTTGAGGGATTTGTGCACAGTTTCTTCATCCTTTTGGATCCTTGAGAAGGAGGATGTGCAGAGCTGGAGCAGGATGAGGGGTGGAAGGTGTGGGTAGTAGGTTAGTCTTGGCCTTGGTATGTTCAAGGAAGGCTCCCCGTAGTCAGGTCTAATCCTTTTCTTTTGGCTGCGCTTCTTCTTCTTCGGCCCCAGGCAGACTGTCTTTTATCTGTTGAGCTCCTCTTTAAAGGGATTCGGTCGGTTATACTGTATTGGGTCTCCCTCTTTGCCTGTTTTTCTGCAATCAGAACTTTTGTGGCAAGGTTGACCTTAATATCCTTTATTTGTGGGGTACATTGTGTGTCTTGTGGGAACCCCTCTCGGGAGGGTTTGTTTAGGTGCCGTGTTTCGCATGGGACCAGATAGGCCTAGCCTTGGGATGGAAGCAGGATGTCGGATAGGGGGGTCATGGTAGTCATAGGGACCAGTTTTTATTCTTGTGGTGGCGCTGGGATAACCCAGGCCCAGTGTCACGGCCATTATTCTATTGCTCCTCTGGTGGTGGCACCTCATTTGGGGGTGCCGTGGGAGGGGGATCCAGAGGTGGGTGATCCACACTCGGAGAGACGTTGAGATGGGGTAGGTCTGAAGCCTGGGCACAGTCTTCATCCTTGTGAAACTAACTGCAATGTTTATAAACATCAAGCTTTGATTGACAGCTCCTGGACCATATCAAACACAACTTAGAGCTTTCTGTTAGTTTCACACTGGACTAGAACAAAGAACAAAGAAAAATACAGCACAGGAACAGGGTCTTCAGCCCTCCAAGCCCATGCCGACCATGCTGCCCGACTAAACTACAATCTTCTACACGTCCTGGGTGCGTATCCCTCTATTCCCATCCTATTCATGTATTTGTCAAGATGCCCCTTAAATGTCATTATCGTCCCTGCTTCCACCACCTCCTCCGGTAGCGAGTTCCAGGCACCCACTACCCTCTGTGTAAAAAAACAAAAAAAAAACTTGCCTCGTACATCTACTCTAAACCTTGCCCCTCTCACCTTAAACCTATGCAATTGACCTAGTAATTGACCTCTCTACCCTGGGGAAAAGCCTATCCACTCTGTCTATGCCCCTCATAATTTTGTAGACCTCTATCAGGTCACCCCTCAACCTCCGTCGTTCCAGTGAGAACAAACTGAGTTTATTCAACTGCTCCTCATAGCTAATGCCCTCCATACCAGGCAACATCCTGGTAAATCTCTTCTGCACCCCCTCTAAAGCCTCCACATCCTTCTGGTAGTGTGGCGACCAGAATTGAACACTATACTCCAAGTGTGGCCTATCTAAGGTTCTATACAGCTGCAACATGACTTGCCAATTCTTATACTCAATGCCCCGGCCAATGAAGGCAAGCATGCCGTATGCCTTCTTGACTACCTTCTCCACCTGTGTTGCCCCTTTCAGTGACCTGTGGACCTGTACACCTCGATCTCTCTGACTTTCAATACTCTTGAGGGTTTTACCATTCACTGTATATTCCCTACCTGCATTAGACCTTCCAAAATGCATTACCTCACATTTGTCCGGATTAAACTCCATCTGCCATCTCTCCGCCCAAGTCTTCAAACAATCTAAATCCTGCTGTATCCTCTGACAGTCCTCATCGCTATCCGCAATTCCACCAACCTTTGTGTCGTCTGCAAACTTACTAATCAGACCAGTTACATTTTCCTCAATCCTTTATATATACTACAAACAGCAAAGGTCCCAGCACTGATCCCTGTGGAACACCACTGGTCACAGCCCTCCAATTAGAAAAGCATCCTTCCATTGCTACTCTCTGCCTTCTATGACCTAGCCAGTTCTGTATCCACCTTGCCAGCTCACCCCTGATCCCGGGTGACTTCATCTTTTGTACTAGTCTACCATGAGAAACCTTGTCAAAGGCCTTATTGAAGTCCATATAGACAACATCCACTGCCCTACCTGCATCAATCATCTTTGTGACCTCCTCGGAAAACTCTATCAAGTTAGTGAGACACGACCTCCCCTTCACAAAACCGTGCTGCCTCTCACTAATACGTCCATTTGCTTCCAAATGGGAGTAGATACTACTTCGAAGTCACTCCAGCATGAAGGGAGATGAATGGAACAATGAGAACAGCTGGGTGTGTGGCAATTCTGCAGTCATTCTCCATTTAAGTAATATTCTGCTTTTTTATTCTTCCTGCCAAAATGAACAACTTTGCTTTTCCCATATTCTACTGCATCTGCCAGATTTCTGCCCACTCACTCAGCCTATCTATATCTGTCTGCAACCTCCTTATGTCCTCTTGATAACAGACCCACCTATCTTTGTGCCATCTGCATATTTAGCTACCATGGCTTTTCTCCCCTCATCTAAGCCATTGATATAAATTGTAAAAAGCTTTGGCCCCAGCATAAACCCTTGTGGGACTCCACTCGGCAAATTCTGCCAATCAGAAAAAGATACATTTATGCACACCTTCTGTTTTCTGGCAGCCAGCCAATATTCTATCCATGCTAATATGTTACTCCCTACACTATAAGTTCCTACTTTGCTCAAGACTGTTTTATGTGGCACCTTGTCAAATGCCCTCTGTAAAGTCAAGTGCAGTATGTCTACAGGTTCCCTTTGATCCACAGCGCATATTACTCCTTCAAAGAACTCCAATAAATTGGCTAAACATGATTTCCCTTTCACCAAACCCTGCCGACTCTTCCCATTTAGCTTGAGTTTTTCTAAGTGCTCAGCTATAACCTCTTTAATGATCCATTCTAACACATTCCCCAGGAAAGACATCAAGTTAACTGGTCTATAGTTTCCTGTCTTCTGCCTTTCTCCTTTCTTGAATCGAGGAGTTATATTCCTTACTTACCAGTCTGATGGAATGCTCTGCTACCATTAGAATACTAGCGAAGTTGTGGGAGGAGATATTTAAGTGGTCATTAATGGGCTACTTAAGAGCCCCAAGTGGTCCAAGAATAGGTAGATTGCCCATCATCTCCAATATCACAAAAACAGATGATCTGATCATTATCACATGGGCTGTTTGGAGGAATTCCCCAGGTACATGTTGCCTTCACATTTCCTACATTATAATAGTGATTACCCCTCAAAAAGTATTTAATTGGCTGAAATGCGCTTTGAGATATCTGATAGTTGTGGGAAGTGCCTTTGTTATGTGAATGTCACTGCCAAGCCAACATTTATCACAACATTAGTTTATCAAACACAGTTTGATATAAATGTGCATCATTCTATACCACTTCAGTGGACAATTAAGACCAACCACATTGATAAGATACTGGAATCCCTTGTAAACCAGATTATCAGGTACCCTATCCCTGAAGGACCTCAGTACACCAGTTGGCTTTTTCCAACAATCCGGCTGCTTCGTGGTCACTTTTATTGATAGCTCCTTTTTATTTCCTGATACCCTTTTTAATAACCAGGAATTATATGCTCAAGCAGACACGATTGGAACTGAACCCATGTTCTTTGGACTATTAGTCCAATAACAACAATAAATACTGAGTACCACAGCTGATCTCCATTGGAGTTGTGGTAGGGGTTCTCCACTTGGCCTTGCTGTAATAATATCTGGGTATCTGACAGGGTCATAATCAGGCTGCTCACCATGTAGGTTTACACATAAGGAAAATGGTTGCTATTTGTGGAGAGCAGTTATAAAGTTAAAAAGAACCAGGGTTTCTGGTGATATGATACAGGCTGATTAATTTCCTGTGACCTCCCCAGGCAGTTCCCTGTTTGATTTCACGGAGGTCACAAACTCACCATACGTTGAATCAAGGAAAAAGTCCCATCCTGGAATTATTTGGTAAAGCACACATCTCTCCTAATGCTCTACTCCTGTTCCCCATGATTTTCCAGAATTGTTCCATTACAAGCTACTTCTCTATAGCTGCCTACAGACTGAAGGTTGCAAGAACGGTCAGCATTTTAAACTGTGGTTCGTGCAGGGGTGCAAATTTAATTTTTGTTGGCATCTAATTCAGCCCATTACGCATTGCGAGGTACCTCTTTAAGCACGTGCACTGAAATATCATGGCCCTGGTCTGTGAAGACTTTCCTCCAAATCACCACAAAGGACAGCATGTTCATCCACTATTTTAATTAACTTGGCTGGCATCGGGACTTCCGGTGGTGGCATTGGACGAGTAGGTCGCACATTCGATGGTTCCCGCCTGTAACGGACTTTCGGACCTTTTTCCCCCGACTTTTCTCGGATTTTATGGGATAATTCGGTGGACTGTGCTACAGTAAGGTGGATTCCCTCTCTGGTGTATGGAGAATTGGACCAGAAGTGGCCGTGTGAAACAACTCAGTCCTGGTAGTGAGAAGCAAGCGGAGGTGGTACCGCGGGACAACATGGCGCAGGGCAAGGGCCGAGGAGAGAAGGCACAGTGGTCGACGGAGCAGCTGGTGAAGTTTTTTGAGGATTGCTTCGCCAAGCTGAAAAAGGATACGCTGGACCCGATCAAGGCTTCGATTGACCAAGTAGTCTTGAATCAGGAGACCCAGGGGAAAGCGATACAGGAGATCGAACAAAAGGTATCTGACCAGGGGGATTATATAACCATGCTGGAGAACAAGGTGGAGGTGTTGGACGACAGCCAGAAGAGGATGCAGGAGAAGCTGGAGGACCTGAAGAATAGGTCCAGGTGGCAGAACCTCAGAATTGTTGGCCTCCCTGAAGGCAGTGAGGGATCGGATGCGAGGGCATATGTGACGGGCATGCTGGAGAAGTTGATGGGGGCTGGAGCATTCCCTCAGCCCCTGGAGGTGGACAGAGCGCACAGAGCCCTCGTGAGGAAGCCCAGGCCGAATGACCCGCCGAGGGCCATGGTGGTACGTTTTCACCATTTTATGGATAAGGAACACGTCTTTTCATAGAATTTACAGTGCAGAAGGAGGCCATTTGTCCCATCGAGTCTGCACCGGCTCTTGGAAAGAGCACCCTACCCAAGGTCCACACCTCCACCCTACCCCATAACCCAGTAACCTCACCCAACACTAAGGACAATTTTGGACACTAAGGGCAATTTATCATGGCCAATCCACCTAACCTGCACATCTTTGGACTGTGGAAGGAAACCGGGGCACCCGGAGGAAATCCACGCACACACGGGGAGGATGTGCAGACTCCACACAGACAGGGACCCAAGCCGGAATCGAACCTGGGACCCTGGAGCTGTGAAGCAATTGTGCTATCCACAATGCTACCGTGCTGCCCCTTGCGGGGGGCCAAGGAAGAACGGAGCAGCAAGTGGGAGAACTGTGAGTTGCGTATTTATCAGGACCTGAGAGCGGAGTTGGCCAAGAGCTGGGCTGGGTTCAATCGGGCAAAGGCGACCCTCTTCAAGAAGGGGGCGAAGTTCGGGATGCTGTACCCAGCGCAGCTGTGGGTTACGCATGAGGAACGGGACTTTTATTTTGAGGCGCCGAACGATGTATGGACATTCATTAAAGAAAAGAAGCTGGAGACGATTTAAAGGACATTTAAGCTGCGGAGAAGTTTTGTAGCGGTGGTTCGTAATACTGTACTGGCTTTTTAAAAAATGATTGTATGTCGTTCTGGGTGAAATAATGGGCTGTGGTGATGGTTGGAGGGTGCTTTGTCTTGCAGGGATTTGATGCGGGGGGGGAGGGGGTCTTGAAGTTAGAGCTATTCTTCAGGAGATTGAGTTTTGTGTTAAGTGACGTCTCTTCACTGGTTTATGTTAATTTCATCTTTTTTTTGTTGTTTTTGCTGCTGTTTACTTACTGGGAAATGTGATGCTGTTAAAAGGTTTATTCATGTGAGGCGAGAGGTTCGAACAATAGGGAGACAGACTGTGTGGCGCCAGGGTCGGGGGTTATCGGGGTCAGCATGGTTCAGCTGACTCCCGGAAGCGCAATGGGGGGTGAGCAAGTATTAAACTGGTACTTGACCTGGAGGTTGAGGTTTCTGGTGCTGTTGGGGGGAGGGAAAGGGGTGGGGGAGGCTGCTTTGCTGACAGGGGAGGAACTATTATCGGGGAATAAATGGGAGGTCAGGAACGGCTGCTGCTCATGGGGGTACTCGAGGAAGCGGGGGGCGCCGGCTCGGGGCTGGCCTAAAAAGGGTGATGGCTAGTCGGCAGGGAGGGGGGGGGGGGGGCGGGATGGAAGCCCCCGTCCAGGCTGATTACGTGGAACATGAGAGGACTGAATGGGCCGGTCAAGAGGGCTCGCGTGTTCGCGCATCTAAGGGAACTGAAGGCAGACGTGGCAATACTGCAAGAGACACATCTTAAGGTCATAGATCAGACAAGATTGAGGAAGGGATGGGTTAGCCACGTGCTCCACTCAGGGCTGGACTCAAAGACCAGGGGGATAGCAATTTTGATTAGTAAGCGAGAGGCATTTGAGGCTGCGAGAATCGTGTCAGATAGGTATGCAATGGTGAGTGGAAGGTTGGAGGGGGTACGTGTGGTGCTCGTGAATATATATGCTCTGAACTGGACGACGTGGAATTTATGAGGCGTGTGCTAGGTAAAATCCCGGACTTAGAGTCACATAACCTGATCATGGAGGAGTACTTTAACACGGTCATCGATCCGGAATTGGACCGGTCAATATCCAGGTCAGGGAGGAGGCCAGCTGTGGCAAAGGAATTGAAGGGCTTTGTGGTACAGATGGGGGGTATAGACCCATGGAGGTTTACACGGCCGAGGACGAAGGAGTTTTCATTTTTTTCTCACGTCCATAAGGTTTACTCTCGCATTTACTTTTTTGTTCTGAGCAGGGCGCTAATACCGAAGGTGCTGGGGACGGAATACTAGGCAATTGCAGTGTCAGATCATGCCACGCATTGGGTGGATTTGCAGGTTAGTGAGGAGCAAGGGCAACATCCAGCATTATGGAGACTGGATGTGGGGTTGGTTGCGGATGAAGCGGCCTGTGGGCGGGTGAATAAGTCCATCCAGAACTACCTGGAAACAAATGACATGGGAGAGGTATCTGCAGCGACGGTTTGGGAAGCTCTGAAGGCGGTTGTTAGAGGGGAACTAATTTTGATTCGGTCCCACAGGGAAAAGGGGGAACGAGCGGAGAGGGAGAGATTATTGGAGGAGATACTCCGGGTGGACAGGAGATACACAGAGGCCCCGTACGCGGGGCTCCTGAGGGAGCGGCGGAAGTTGCAAGCGGAGTTTGAGTTGCTGACCACAGGGAAAGCAGTGGAACAGTTGAGGAAGGTAAAGGGGGCGGTTTATGAGTACGGGGAAAAGGCAAGTAGGATGTTGGCGCAACAGCTTAGGAAGAGAGAGGCGGCCAGGGAGATTGGTAGAGTGAAGAATAGGGAGGGTAACATGGTCTTGGACCCAGGGGGAGTGAACAAAGTTTTAAAAGAATTTTACAGTAAATTATATGAGTCGGAACCCCTGGCTGGAGTCGAGGGGATGAGGCAATTTCTGGATCAGTTGAGGTTCCCGAGGGTGGAAGAGGACCTGGTGGAGGAGCTGGGAGCCCATTGAGATTGAGGAAATTATCAAGGGGCTGGAGGGCATGCAGTCGGGCAAAGCTCCGGGGCCGGATGGCTACCGGGTGGAATTTTATAAGAAGTCCTCAGAGATATTGAGCCCACTGCTGGTGAGGACATTTAACGAGGCTAGAGAGAAGGGAATCCTCCCACCCGACATATAGGCCGATCTCGCTTTTGAATGTGAATGCCAAGTTGTTGGCTAAGATATTGGCCACAAGGTAGAAGACTGCATTCCGGGGGTGATAGGGGAAGACTAGACGGTATTCGTGAAGGGCAGGCAACTCAAGGCCAATGTTCGGAGGCTTTTAAATGTTATTATGATGCCTTCAGAAAGAGGAGAGATGGAGGTGGTGGTAGCAATGGATGCGGAGAAGGCTTTTGATCGGGTAGAATGGGATTACCTGTGGGAGGCGCTGGGAAGATTTGGGTTTGGTGAGGGCTTTATTGGCTGGGTGCGGTTGCTCCACCAGGCACCTGTAGTGAGTGTGCGTACGAACCGGCTAAGGTCGGGGTATTTTAAATTACATAGAGGGACGAGGCAAGGGTGCCCCCACTCCCCGTTATTGTTTGCTCTAGCCATAGAGCCACTGGCCATGGCGCTAAGAGATTCGAGAAACTGGCAAGGGCTGCTTCGGGGGGTTGGGGGGGATGGAAGGGGTGGAGCACCGGGTCTCGCTCTACGCGGACGATTTGCTTTTGTACATTTCAGACCCGTTGGAGGGGATGGGGGAGGTTATGCGGATTTTGGGGGAATTTGGCAGTTTTTCGGGGTATAAATTGAACATGGGGAAGAGCGAGATGTTCGTGATTCAGGCTAGAGGGCAGGAGGAGAGACTGGAAGAGCTGCCGCTTAGAATGGTAGGGAAGAGCTTTCGATATCTGGGAATCCAGGTAGCTCAGAAATGGGAGGCACTGCGTAAACATAATCTATCCCAGTTGGTAGAGCAAATGGAAGGGGACTTTAAGAGATGGGACATGCTCCCATTGTCACTGGCGGGGAGGGTACAGACCGTGAAAATGACGGTCCTTCCCAGATTTCTGTTTGTCTTTCAATGCCTCCCCATCTTCATCCCTAAGGCCTTTCTCAAGCGGGTGAACAGGACCATCTTGGGCTTTGTATGGGCGAATAAAACCCCGCGGGTGAGGAAAATGTTGTTGGAGCATAGTCGGGGGGAGGGTGGATTGGCGTTGCCGAACTTCTGCAACTATTACTGGGCGGCTAACATAGCCATGATTAGGAAGTCGGTAATGGGGAAGGGGTCGGCATGGGAGCGGTTGGAGGCGGCGTCATGTAAAGGCACCGGTCTGGGAGCATTAGTAACAGCACCTCTGCCATTCTCGCCGGCCTGGTATTCCACAAGTCCTGTAGTAGTGGCGGCACTGAGGATCTGGGGGCAATGGAGGAAGTATAAGAAGGTGGAGGGTGCGTCGGTCTGGACCCCGATTTGTAACAACCATAGGTTTGTCAGGCTGGATGGCGGGTTCCAGAGCTGGCAGAGGGCAGGAATTAGAAGATGAGCAAATTCTTTGGGGTAGAAGATAGATGTGTGAGGTGCGCGGGAACCCCAGCAACCATATCCACATGTTCTGGGCATGCCCGAAGCTCAGAGGGTTTTCGCAGGGATTTGCGAAGGCAATATCCACGGTGCTAGGAACTCGGGTGGTGCCGAGTCCAGAGCTAGTGATCTTTGGAGTGTCACAAGATCCGGGAGTTCAGGGAGTGAAAGAGGCTGATGTCCTGGCCTTTGCCTCCCAAGTAGCCCGGAGACGGATCCTTTTAACGTGGAGGGACTCAAAGCCCCCGAGCGTGGAGACCAGGGTTAGTGACATGGCTGGGTTTCTCAGTCTAAAGAAAGTAAAGTTTGCCTTGAGAGGGTCAATGTTGGGGTTCTCTCGGAGGTGGCGGCCGTTCGTCGACTTTCTCGGGGAAAATTTAAATGTCAGCAGAAGCAGCACTCTGAAGGGGGGGAGGGGGGGGGCGGGCGGATAGGTGTTAGATGGTTGAGGTGTGTGAGGATTGGGTCGGGTGGGGAAATGTTTATTTTACCATGTCAATGTTTTTGTTATTGTTATAAAAATTTTGCGAATACCTTAATAAAAACATTTTTAAATAAACTTTGGCTGGCATCGAGTGAAAATGTGTGGGGTGGGGGTGGGGGGGGGGGGGTGGAGTAGTGATATCTGCCATTGCCTCCTCACCCTGTTTTTGACAAATTATCTTCAACCCAGAAAAATGGTCAGGGTCACAATATAGCTGGAGAGAAGGGTTAAAGTTCAGTCTTATCTCTACTTCACTGCAATGAGAAATAGTCCAGTAACAGTGCAACAATACTGTGTTGAGAAAGCAAGCAGCATACCATGAAACAATTGCACTGAAGCAGAGGGTCTTCACTCTAAAAGTTTCCAAAGCAGAAAACAGACATCCTAAATCTTATTAACCAGCATATTTCTTTCTGTTCATTGTGATAAATGTAGCAAACTGTTATATTTTTATATTTTATATTTGTAGTAATGTTATTAAAAACCCTGGGTTCAAATAAATACAGGAAGTGTGTCTGCTAAAGCTATGATTAAAATGTCGTAAGGGTGAGGTAATAATTGATTTTAACCATTTATTTGTTGACAGGGAGATGGTTAATGGAACATTTTTTGGATTTTGGAGGATCCCTGGTATGTAGATTATTTATGAGGGATTGTGTTTAGTCCTAGCTAGGCAGGTCATGGGACATTAGTGAGAGGAGACTGGAGATTGTTTTATACTTGGGATACAGAGGATGTAATTAATGGGAGGAGCCAGGTCTGTCTACAGTTTTGCAGTCTGCTATAGATATTTTAAGTTGAACAGAAGTGTCTGACAAGAAATAAGGATTTTCAATTTGTTCCTGAAAGGGTCTCTCTCTCCATAGGACTGCACAGAGCAAGTAACTCTTGCTAACTTTATTTATGAGTGGCATTTGAACTGTATTGGGTTGCTTAATTGGAATATACAGGGCAGGTGTAGATACTGAGTTAAAGTTTTTCCCCTTTTATTTAAGAACTGTTTTAACTGTCAATTGGAAGGCTATTTTTTGTTGTTAATGTGGTTAATTCCATGTTTAAATTAAAGTTTGTTTTACCATAAAATAAACCCTTTGGTCAATGTTATCACTGCTGCTGTTGAATAGGCTTCCCTCACATTTTTACAAATTGCAAAGTGCTGGGATTCTTTTACAGTCCTAATACCATCAAGAACCATGCTTTTAAGGCTGCTACGTGTACACCCACTGAGGGAATTGAAGCAAAAACCTATATGTTATGTGTATATTAAAGACAGCAGTTCCCATATGTCAATGCCTTTTTAAAAAATCAAAATGTATGGCATTTGGCTTGTTCAAATAATGTTAATCCTTTAAGAATTCAACTTGAAGGGAAAATAATACCCGGTTGGAATAACCCAAATCCAACATGGGAGAGAAATCATCGCAAACTAGGATTCCAGAAAGACTGATCTTTCAAGTCTTTCTGGAATTAACTTTACCCCTGTTGGGGGACATTTTCTGATACTGGACTATAATAAATTATAGGTGGTTCTGTAACTGCATTTTTGCTCCTATATTACTTTTGAATAGTTCTGCTGAGACAAAAGGTACTCATTGGCTTAGATGCCTGTTTAGAAGAGGCAATTTGTAGGAATAGATAGTGTATACGCAATGCTCGTTAATATCAGAAAGGATAAAAAATGGCTGTTAGCAAAGATAGCAATACTAAAGATACAAAATGGCTGAACTAGCCATATTCCTGAACAATAAGTTACAAACTGTGTAAACGACCTCATGAGAACAAGGTGTGGGTATGTATAGGGAGTATTTCAACAGCCGCTGATAACAGCTTCACAGAACAAGGAGCACAATGTATCCTTAATAGCTCAAGGTCCCCAGCTGCAGACAGGACATATCCTTATGTTAGTCTTGAGTGACTTTTGCATGAAGTTTGGAGCTGGTGAGACAACACCCACTTTAACCATATATGTTTTGACTTGGGATGCTAAGAAAATTGATTGACTGCATGTAATGAATTGTGACGTGAATATAGTTGATTGATTGCATGTAAATGAGAATGCAACTAATTCCGCCCCTTGAATCTGTATATTAACCCAATGCGAACCTTAGCTCAAGTAAGAAAGAATATTGTGAGGATGCAGAGCGTCCAAATCTTTCTCCCAGATCTGATATAATAAACTGCTTCTTTACTCACTCAAAAAGGCCTACGTGTGAATATTTTCACCTCTAGCAAATGGCGTAGTGTGGCGGGAGGTTGCTGAGCCGGTCGCTGATCGAGCCGGTGGACAAGGCGAGTAGTCAAACCGCCAGAAATTAGAGTCACACAGCGAGACAGATGGACGGTGAAGCAACATCCAGCGAATCTGGTATCAAGGCCAAGTGAGTAAAGACACAGTTAAAAAAAAATTTTGTTTTTTTGTTGGTCAGCTGTACCATTTAATATAGTAATAATCGGCTGCTCGAGGATCCATGCTGAGCGTGAATTAAGGGGACAATTGCGCTCTCACGTGAAGCCCAGAGATAGTTGGGAATCCTGTCACAAAATTTGCCGTGACACAGTGACAAGCCAGGACCGCCACCCTACGGGAATGGATGATAGGTAAAAGCCTCTGAGCACAGTCGCCTAGTACACCGGATACGCGGTTGATAGAGACAATACGGTTAACACATCATGGAAAAGAGAGGCACAAGGCCGGTTTTCTGGCATACGGACAAGAGCAAAATACTCTGGTCCAAAAAAATAATGATAGTGGTTAGCACAATTGCTTCACAGCTCCAGGGTCCCAGGTTCGATTCCGGCTTGGGTCACTGTCTGTGCGGAGTCTGCACATCCTCCCCGTGTGTGCGTGGGTTTCCTCCGGGTGCTCCGGTTTCCTCCCACAGTCCAAAGATGTGCAGGTTAGGTGGATTGGCCATGATAAATTGCCCTTAGTGTCCAAAATTGCCCGTCGTGATGGGTGGGGTTACTGGGTTATGGGGATAGGGTGGAGGTGTTGACCTTGGGTAGGGTGCTCTTTCCAAGAGCCGGTGCAGACTTGATGGCCTGAATGGCCTCCTTCTGTACTGTAAATTCTATGACTATGACAATCTATGGGTGGGATCGCGATGCAGCCCCCGTAGAACAAAGAAACTGGTTTGATAAACAAAAGCGAGATACGGCAAAAAGATAAGGCAGGAGTCATCTTAGTTCACCTGTTAGAAGAACAAATGACAGAAATTAAGTGCGCCCCCGTGCAGCGTTATGCTAATAATGTAAACGGCCAATATATAGCCTTCACACTGTTAGAAAGACAGGCTATTTTAAAGGAATTGAGCTCTC
Source organism: Scyliorhinus torazame (assembly GCF_047496885.1). Lineage (NCBI taxonomy): Eukaryota > Metazoa > Chordata > Chondrichthyes > Carcharhiniformes > Scyliorhinidae > Scyliorhinus > Scyliorhinus torazame. The sequence continues at coordinate 228,275,505 of NC_092709.1, forward strand.
ACTCTGCCACATTCACACCAAATCATTTTAAGCATTGAAATAAAGCGAGAAAAGATAGCGGCAGTATAGATTGTGCAAACCGGCAAAAAGAATCCATGATGTGTTACAATTTTCCAGAATCTGTTCCAATTATGGCTAAGGACTGTAGGGTAAAGAAAGGGAACTGTAAACATTGTGGGAAATCAGGACACCACACCGTCTACAAAGTTATGAGGGGCATAGACAGAGTGGATAGTCAGAGGCTTTTCCCCGGGGTAGAGGGGTCAATTACTAGGGGGCATACGTTTAAGGTGAGAGGGGCAAGGTTTAGAGTAGATGTACGAGGCAAGTGTTTTACACAGAGGGTAGTGGGTGCCTGGAACTCGCTACCGGAGGAGGTGGTGGAAGCAGGGACGATAGTGACATTTAAGGGGCATCTTGACAAAGACATGAATAGGATGGGAATAGAGGGATACGGACCCAGGAAGTGTAGAAGATTGTAGTTTAGTCGGGCAGCATGGTCGGCACGGGCTTGGAGGGCCGAAGGGCCTGTTCCTGTGCTGTACATTTCTTTGTTCTTTGTTCTTTGTTGTTCACAGTTGCTGGCATAAGACAGAATTTGGGAAAATCTAACTCAATTAGCCCAGAAGATCATGCAGCATTCCTGGGATAGCTCAAGGAGAGGGGAAAGAAACAGGCTCCCTGGGGATGGACATTTTAAATTACTAAAAGTTTAGACATGTCAAAAGGAAAAAAATAGAAAATAAAATCAAATGAAGTTAAATCCAAAAGGTCAAACCTCGTGGTCATTGAGGAATGAGGAAGGGAAGGTACAATGTCCCTTTTGCTCAGCCAGAAGCATTGTAACCCAATTGATAAAAGGTGGAAGCCGGGTGGATTTCAATAAGACGATCTGCGGCACAGTAAAAAAAAGGGGCTGAAAAGCTCAATAAGCTTTTTGTTCAGAAACATCTGAGGATGACGAATCCCCCTCCCAAAACAAAAAAAGGGGAGTAAAGTAAATACATGATTAAGGTTAGAAACTTAACAATGGATTCTTGTCCAGAAGGACTTCAGATTGTTCCAAATTTGCGAGATCGGATTTCAGTTTGCGATTTAGCCATTCAAGCCGTCCAGATAAACTCAGCAGTAATTCAATTAATTTAAGTTAAAAAAAAACCAAAACACTGGTGCTTCCGGTGACGGCGGGCGGGAGGCAGCCGCGCGTTGGAGGACTCCCGTTCGGGAACGGCATTGTCGGGGAGTAACGCCCGGTCCTAGGGCCAGCGACGGCAGTAAACGTTGGGAGACAGCGCACAGAGAAGAAGGATGTCAAAAAACAGCCAAAAAAAAAACGGCCGTGAAAAAAGCGGCTGAAAGTCCGTTGGGGAGTGGAAAGGTCACCGCGGGGTCAGCAAAGAAAATGGAGGCTGGAGCACCAGGGGAGGCCGCAGTGCTTATGGCTGAAGAAATAACTAAGGTGATGGCTGCGGAATTCGAAAAGCAGTTGGCGCAGATTGCGAAATGCATGGAGACGGTGAGAAAGGAGATGAGGGAGGTGTTGAGTGCGCTGGTGGAGGAGGCGGTTTCCCCGGTGATGACGGCAGTAGCGAGCGCAGTGGCGGAGGTGCGAGAGCAAGGGGAGGCGCTGAAGGAAGTGGAGGAGACGTTATTGCAGCACGGTGATCAACTTGCCTCGCTGGGGAAGGAGATGCGGAAGGTGATGGACACTAACAAGGATCTGCGAGGAAAAATGGAAGACCTGGAAAACAGATCCAGGCGACAGAATTTGAGGATTCTGGGGTGGGATTCTCCCTACCCGGCAGGGCGGGGGGTTCCGGCGTAATGGAGTGGCGGAAACCACTCCGGCGTCAGGCAGCCCCAAAGGTGCGGACGTCTCCGCACCTTTAGGGTCCAAGCCCTCACCTTGACGGGCTAGGCCCGCGCCGGAGCTGTTTCCGCTCCACCGGCTGGCGGGAAAGGCCTTTGGTGCCACGCCAGCCGGGGCTGAAAGGTCTTCGCTGGGCGACGTGGGTCGGTGCATGCGCGGGATAGTCAGCGGCTACTGACGTCATCCCCGCGCATGCGCAGGGGAGGGGGTCTCTTCCACCTCTGCCATAGTGAAGACCATGGCGAAGGCAGAAGAAAAAGAGTGCCCCCACGGCACAGGCCCGCCCGCGGATCGGTGGGCCCCGATCGCGGGCCAGGCCACCGTGGAGGCACCCCCCCGGGCCCAGATCGCCCCGCGCCCACCCCAGGACCCCGGAGCCTGCCTGCGCCGCCTTGTCCCACCGTTCAAAAAGTGGTTTAATCCACACTGGCGGGACAGGCATTCCAGCAGCGGCACTTCGGCCCATCGTGGGCCAGAGAATCGGCGGGGGTGGGCCCGCCGACCGGCGCGGTGCGATTCCCGCCCCCACCGAATCTCTGGTGGCGGAGACTTCGGGACACGGCGGGGGGGTCGGAGAATCCCGCCCCTGGTGTTCATTGGAAGTTAGGACAGTTGAAATACATATGACCAATCCGGTGTTGGATTAGTCCAGGGTTAAAACTTCCCTGACGCAACGCAGATGTATTAATTCTGAGATTGCCGAATTAAGTGTAAAGGACAGATGGGTAGATAAAATATGTCCATGATCATGTTTCTTGTTTAAACAAATAAAGGATGTGTGGTGTTGGGTGCTCTGGTGCACAGATGAGCCAACACAGTTGTATGTGGTACAACTCTATTTTATTTTAACTCTTATAATACAGTTCGTTCTGGATACTCTGCACGTGCTGTCTCCCTGAGTGTGTCGTGTAGCAGGTCTGTCCTGGTCCTCCTCTCCAGCTAATACTGACCACCAGGTGTCGTGTTTGTGCTTTTATATCTTTCTGTGATTGGTTGTGGTGGTGTGTGTTCTGATTTGTCTGTTGGTGTGTCTATCATGATGTGTGTGTTTGAATATCATGACAGGATGGTGACAAAATGACATCTGGTAGAGAACTCTTACTCCACCCCTTTTCAAACCAGCAGAGAATTGGCCCCTGCTTGTTAGTGCCTGGATTTGGTATGTCTCTCTTGTGGGGACCATGAATTAGATTCAATTTGAATTCGTTTTTGGAGCAGGCAAGGAGCTGGATTAGGGGTTTGCACCTGTCCACACTCTGAGCTCTGGCTTTGTAACTCTGATAAAGTAATAAGAAAAACAGCTGAAGATGTATTTTTAATTGGAAATTACAAATCTTAAGTTTTGAATTGTCAGATGTATTGAGATTAGTTAACCCACTCTGCCCGAAGCAGAATGGATCTTTTGTGTTTTACTTTACATGTAACTGCAAGTGGAACAATATTTGCAGTAGCTTCAGGAATTTGAGATAGTTGGGTTATAGTAAACTGGCTAACTAAACGGGCACAAGCACATCAGGGTTGGGTTCAAGCGCAAGAGAATCAGGCGCGGAACCACGAGGAAACTAGATATGAAGAGGTTGTAAAATATGAGAACTACTAACCCCTGAATAACAGACGTGTTCGACCCATACAGGGACAAGCTTTATATGAACAACACCTAACACCTGGTGACGACCAGGACACTTTTCCTTTAAATTTTCAGATTAAACATCCAAAAAAGGCTGGAACGACAGCGACTGCAACAGCCGTGGGGACTCGTGATGGCTGTTGAGATCTCACAACTACGAGCACATAAGAGCGCAGGAACATCACTGATTTCACAACGGACACAGGATGAACGTAGCTACAGGAACTATAGTGCTTTATATAATTTTATTGGCGGAATATGCATCCCAGCAGCCAGTGACTGGAACAATGGTCGAACTTATTTTAATGCTTGGCTGCAGGTACATTCGGGGAAAGGCAGCAGATGCGTATACAAATTGTCTCTACTTCTCGCGGGTTCAGGTATTGCTTATAACATGAAATAAATATGTATAGTGTTTTAAGTAAGGTTATGAAGCAGGCTTCCAATGCCACCAGATGCCACTAGATTTTGAGGGCATGACAACCTACACAGGGTAAGAAGAGGCATAATCAATGATGCAGTGAAATGACTTAACACAAAACTTCTATGGTAAAGTCACTAGACATACAAGGGTTAAATGCAAAAGTGGAACAACTTAAAGGAATAAGGAAGGGAATATTAGAGAAACCAGAAAAAGGTCTAGCCAGCTTGGCAGAAGAGGGTCTGGATATACAATGGAATAGGACAACAGTGTTAGGTACATACACTAAGACATTCAACAATAATTAACAAACTCATCGACCAAGAAATGGAGAAAGCCGGAAGGCTCTGACAGGAGCAGCTAAGCAACAACCTTGATCTGATCTAAAGGGGGGAGATGCCTGATTGAATAGACAGCCCGCAACTGGCTAAGCTAGCCAAATGACAAGGGGCGCTGGACAACTGTACTCTGAAGGTACCAGAGTATACTCAGCGATCCCCAACTGCTGAGCAAGATAACATGGGTAAAGCTGGTCCTGATGATCCCGATCATCACACTGGACTCAGGACTTCAATCAGGCCAAGCTCAAGGGCACACTACCAAGTTACCACCAACACGTCACCTGCTCCACCAGATGCCCAAATATCCTGGACCACTGCTACACAAATATCAAACATGCCTACCGCTCTATCGCCCGCCCACACTTTGGCAAATCTGACCACAAGGCTGTGCTCCTGCTCCCGGCTTATAAGCAAAATCTGAAAGCAGGAGAATCCGTCTAAGAAATTTGTGCATTGTTGGTCTGAGGAATCGGATGATCTCCTACGGGACTGCTTAGAGTCAGTGGACTGGTCAGTACTTAAAAACTCTGTGACCAGCCTGAACGAGTCCGCCACTACAGTAACTGATTTCATTAGTAAGTGTGTAGAAGACTGTGTGCCAAAGAAGCAAATCCACGTGTTGCCCAACCGGAAACCCTGGATGAACAGGGATATTCACTGCTTGCTGAAGTCTAGGTCTGAGGCGTTCAAGTCAGGCGACCCTGACCTATACAAGAAAGCCAGATCTGACCTAAAGAAATCCCTCAAAGGTGCCAAAAGAAAGTACCGGACCAAGCTCGAGTCCCAGGCTAGCCACACGGATCCCCGCCATCTATGGCAAGGTCTGTAAGACATAACGGGCTACAAGATGAAGGCATGTAAAATCGTCGGCTCAAACGCACCCCTCCCTGATGAGCTCAATGCATTCTATGCCCGCTTTGAGCAAGAGGTCAGCGAGACCGAGCCTTCCATCCCAGAATCCGCAGATGAACTTGTATCTGAGATCACCACTGCAGACGTCAGAGCAGCCTTCTCGAAGGTCAACCCACAGAAAGCCACTGGCCCGGATGGGGTACCCGGATGGGCACTCAGGTCTTGCGTGGATCAGCTGGCGGGGGTATTCGCAGACATCTTCAACCTCTCTTTACAACAATCTGAGGTCCCTATCTGCTTCAAGAAGGTGACCATCATCCCTGTACCAAAAGAAAGTCAAGCAGCGTGCCTTAATGACTATCGTACAGTGGCTCTGACATCCATCATCATGAAGTGCTTTGAAAGGTTAGTCATGGCACGAAACTACTCCAGCCTCCCGGATTGCCTTGATCCACTACAGTTCACCTACCGCTGCAACAGGTCCACAGCAGGCGTCATCTCCATGGCCCTGCACTCTAACCTGGAACACCTAGATAACAAAGACACCTATGTCAGACTCCTATTTATCGACTACAGCTCAGCCTTCAACACCATCATTCCTACGAAACTCATCTCCAAACTCCGTGGCCTTGGCCTCGGATCCTCCCTTTGCGACTGGATCCTGAACTTTCTAACCCACAGGCCACAATCAGTAAAGATAGGCAACAACACCTCCTCCACGGTCATCCTCAACACCGGTGCCCCACAAGGCTGTGTCCTCAGCCCCCTACTATACTCCTTATACACCTATGACTGTGGCCAAATTCCCCTCCAACTCGATTTTCAAATTTGCTGATGACACCACCTTAGTGGGTCGGATTTCAAACAATGACAAGACAAAGTACAGGAATGAGATAGAGAATCTGGTGAACTGGTGCGAAGACAATAATCTCTCCCTCAATGTCAAGAAAACCAAGGAGATTGTCATCGACTTCAGGAAGCGTAGTGGAGAACATGCCCCATCTACATCAATAGGAACGAAGTAGAAAAGGTCAAGAGCTTCAAGTTTTTAGGTGTCCAGATCACCAACAGCTTGTCCTGGTTTCCCCCATGCTGACACTATAGTTAAGAAAACCCACCAATGACTACTTTCTCAGAAGACTAAGGAAATTTGGCATGTCAGCTACGACCGTCACCAACTTCTACAGATGCACCATAGAAAGCATTGTTTCTGGTTGTATCACAGCTTGGTATGGAGCCTGCTCTGCCCAAGACCGCAGGAAACTACAAAAGGTCGTGAATGTGGCCCAGTCCATCATGCAAACCAGCCTCCCATCCATTGACTCTATCTATAATTCCCGCTGCCTCAGAAAGGCAGCCAGCATAATTAAGGACCCCACGCACCCCGGACATACTCTCTTCCACCTTCTTCCGTCAGGAAAAAGATACCAGAGTTTGAGGTCACGTACCAACCGACTCAAGAACAGCTTCTCCCCTACTGCTATCAGACTTTTGAATGGACCTACCTCGTATTAAGTTGATCTTTTCTCTACACCTCGCTATAACTGTAACATAATATTCTGCAGTCTCTCCTTCCTTCCCTATGTACGATATGCATTGTTTGTACAGCATGCAAGAAACAATACTTTTCACTGTATACTAATACATGTGACAATAATAAATCAAATCAAATCAAAAGGGCCATTCCCTCACAACCAACTGGAGAACATTGGAATCGTATAGGCTAACAGCTCCCTCAGGTAGTATCTCACCGAGACCTCTGCTATACGCATGAATAATATATGGGATCTCCCTCAAAGGGTGTAAACAGAAAGGGGACATTACTGTGTGTCCCCACCCAGTGGGACAGGGAGAGTTGGATGAATGTGGGTTGATCAGAACTCATGGCGGTGTCTTAGAGATTACACCTGCCCAGGACTTCCGGTGACGGCTATGAAGGAGTAAGTCGCACATTTGGTGGCTCCCGCTCGGGTCGGACTTTTGGACCTTTTCCCCCGATTTTCTACCGGACTTGATTTGTAAAACTGAAGACAGAGGCAATTGTGTACTGAATTCCCACATCGGTGCATGGAAAGAAGGACTAGAAGTGCTCGTAAAGGCAGAAACAGAAAGACAGAGAAGGCTTGGGCTGAAGCTGCAGTGGGAGACAGCATGGCGGGGGACCGGGCCTCTGGTTTGTCGACCCAGCGGTCAACGGAGCAGCTGATGTTATTCAGGAAGGTTTTGCTAAGCAGAAACGGGACTGCTTGGACCTGATAAAAGAGTCGATTGAGTGGCTGGAGCTTAGATTGGACGCCCAAGATCGGGCGATCCAGAAGGTGGAGAAGGCGCTGGCTGAGCAGGAGGAACATCAAACTGCGGTGGAGCTGGAGGTGGGGATGCTGAGAGACCAGCAGAAGAAGGTCCTGGAGAAGATGGAGGACCTAGAGACTAGGTCCCGCCGGCAGAACTTGAGAATCGTTGGGCTCCCGGAGGGGTCCGAAGGAGCAGACGCTGGGGCATACATCACAGATATGTTTGAGAAGCTGCTGGGGGATGGGGCATTCTCCCGACCCTTGGAGGTGGACAGGGCTCACAGAGCACTCGCGAGAAAGCCGCGAACGGGAGACCCCCTGAGGGCAATGGTGGTGAGATTCCACAGGTACTTGGGACAAGGAGCGCATTCTACAGTGGGCCAAGCAGACACGGAGCTGTAAATGGGACAATAGTATCCTGCGGGTTTATCAAGAGATGAGTGTGGAGGTGGCCAGGAGAAGCGCAGGCTTCAACCAGGTTAGGTCAATCCTTTTTCAGAAAAAGGTGAAGTTCGGACTGTTGTATCCGGCCCATCTCAGGTTCACGTACGAGGAACAGCACTTTTATTTAGAGTCGCCGGAGGATGCGCTGGACTTCGTGAAAAGCAAAGGACTGGTGGTGGACTGGGAACTTTTGAACTTTGCTGCAACGTTCATGTTTTTTTTTCTTTTTGTTTCTCTGTTTTTCGTTTTGTGGAAGCTGTTTGTAATGCCTTCTGTATTGATTTGGGACCAATGGCAGAGCTGAGTGAGTTAAGGTTTTCATTTGCACTGTTGGGGGATGGAGGTGTGCTTGTTTAGATTTTGGTATTTTTCTGTCGGGCAATTGTGTGGGGATTGTTTGATGTTGGACCATGTTTGTATGAGCGGGGGGAAGGGTGGGGAGGGAACAATAGGTGGGAGACTATCCAGCGCCAGGGATGAGGGCCACCAAGCTAGCTGGGCGGGCTAGCTCACGGAAGCGCAGTGGGGGGTGTGCATATGTTTGGTTTATCAAAGGGGTTGGGTTACAGAGTGTTGTTACTAGTGGGTGGAGGGGGGGAAATGTTCTGCTGACGAGGGAGGGACTTGGGCCACAGGACAGAGAGGAGGTTGGGGGCTGCCTGGGGGCGGGCCGGTGGAGGTGCGGAGCATGGGCTGGAGGTGGGCCCAAAAAAGGGGATGGCTGATCGGCGAAGGGGGGGGCGGCAATGAGCCTCCCAACTAGGCTGATCACATGGAATGTTCGAGGGTTAAATGGGCCGGTCAAGAAGGCACGTGTGTTCGCGCATCTTAGGGGACTGAAGGCGGATGTGGTAATGTTGCAGGAGACGCACCTTATAGTAACTGATCAGATTAGATTGAGGAAAGGCTGGGTCAGTCAGGTCTCTCACTTGGGACTGGATTCAAAGACTAGAGGGGTCGCGATCGTGATCAATAAGCAGGTGGTGTTTGAGGCAGGTAGAATAGTTCCGGATGTGGGAAGTCGGTACATTATGGTCAGTGGGAAACTGGAGGGGGTGCAGGTGGTATTAGTAAATGTGTCGGCGCTAAATTGAGATGATGTGGAGTTTATAACGAGGATGCTGGGGAAGATACTGGACCTGGACTCGCACAGGTTGGTCATGAGAGGGGGCTTCAACAGTTATTGACCCTGGCTTAGACCGGTCAAGCTCAAAAACGGGCAGGGTGCCAGCAATGGCAAAGGAACTAAAAGGGTTCATGGAGCAGATGGGAGGGGTGGATCCATGGAGATTTGGGCAGCCGAGGGTGAAGGAATTCTCCTTCTACTCACACGTGCATAAAGTGTACTCCCGGATCAATTTTTCATTTTGAGCAGGGCCTTACTGGCAGTGGTGGTGGACACGGGGTACTCGGCGATCACAATCTCAGACCATGCTCCGCACTGTTGACCTGCAGGTTAGTAAAGACAGTAACCAGCGCCCGCACTGGAGGTTAGATGTGGGACTTTTGGCTGACGAAGGGCTGTGCGAGCGGCTGAGGAAATGTATTCAGAGCTACCTGCAGGTCAACGACACGGGGGAAATTTCAGCAGCGATGGTCTGGGAAGCACTGAAGGCGGTGGTCAGAGGGGAGCTGATCTCGATACGGGCCCATAGGGAGAAGGTGGACAGAGCAGAGACGGACCGACTGGTTAAGGAGATACTACAGATCGATAGGAGGTATGCGGAGACCCCAGAGACAGGGCATTTAAGGGAATGGTGGGGGCTACAGGCGGAGTTCGGCTTGTTAAGCACAGGGAGGGCGGTGGAACAGCTGAGAAAGGCGAGGGGGGCGATCTATGAGTATGGAGAGAAGGCCAGCAGAATGCTTGCACAGCAACTTAGAAAGAGGGAGGCAGCCAGGGAGATCGGGAAAGTAAATCACGGAGATGGGAACCTGGGTGGAGATTCAGCAGGGGTGAATAAGGCGTTTAGGGATTTCTACAGTAGGCTGTAGAGGTCAGAACCCCCTACGGGGCCGGAGGGGGTGAGGCACTTCTTGGGGGGGGGCTGAATTTCCCAAAGGTGGATGGGGAGCTGGTAGAAGGGCTGGGGGCCCCGATCAGGTTGGAAGAGATTGTGGAGTGTCTGAAGGCCATGCAGGCGGGTAAAACCCCAGGGCCGGATGGGGACCCAGAGGGGTTTTATAAAAAGTTCGCTGGGATATTGGGGCCGGTGTTGATGAGGATGTTCAATGAGGCAAGGGAAAGAGGGTTGCTGCCCCCGACTATGTCACAGGCCATGATTTCGCTGATTCTGAAGTGGGACAAGAATCCGGAGCTGTGGGGATCCTACAGGCCGATATCCCTGTTGAATGTGGATGCCAAACTGCTGGCCAAGATTTTGTCCTCCAGGATTGAGGATTGTGTTCCGGACGTTATTGGGGAGGACCAGACGGGGTTTGTTAAGGGTAGGCAGTTGGTGGCCACTGTAAGAAGGTTGTTAAATGTCATCATGATGCCTCCAGAAGGTAGGGAGGTGGAGGTAGTGATCGCAATGGATGCAGAGTCTCGCTCTATGCAGACAACCTGCTTCTGTGTGTATCGGACCCATAAGAGGGGATGGAAGAAATCACGCGGATTCTAGGGGAATTTGGCCGGTTTTTGGGGTATAAGCTAAATATGGGGAAAAGTGAGATGTTTGCGGTCCAGGCGAGGGGACAGGAGAGGTGATTGGGGGAGCTGCCGTTTAGATTAGTACCGAGGCATTCAAGTGGCATGGGAATGGGTCCGGCTGCATAAATTAAATCTGGCCCGGCTAGTAGGACGATTTTCGGAGATGGTCCGCGCTCCCGTTGTCATTAGCTGGGAGGGTGCAGACGGTGAAGAGGACGGTCCTCCCGAGATTCCTGTTCGTGTTTCAATGTCTCACCATCTTTATTCCGCGGTCCTGTTTTAAACGGGTCAACAAAGTGATCTCTGGCTTTGTTTGGGCGGGCAAGACCCCACGGGTAAGGAAGGTAATGCTTGAGCGGAGTCGGGGAGAGGACGGGCTGGCGCTGCCAAATTTTAGTAACTATTATTGGGCAGCGAATATAGGCATGATCAGGAAGTGGGTGGTGGGGGAAAGGTTGGCATGGGAGCGTATGGAGGCGGCTTCATGAAAGGGCACGAGTTTGGGGGCGTTGGTAACTGCGCCTCTGCCGTTCCTGTCGGCACGTAACTCCACCTGCCCCGTGGTGGTGGTGGCCCTGAGAGTCTGGGGGCAATGGAGGAGACATGTGGGAGCAGAGGGAGCATCGGTCTGGTCCCCAATCTGTAATAATCACCGGTTTGCCCCGGGACGTATGGATGGGGGGGATCCGGATATGGCGGAGAGCAGGGATTGAGAGGATGGGGGATATGTTCATAGAGGGGAGCTTTCCGAGTATGAGGGCGCTGGATGAGATGTTTGGGTTGGCGAGGGGAAACAAATTCAGGTACCTGCATGTGCGGGACTTCCTACGTAAACAGGTGTCAACCGTCCCACTCCTACCACTAAGGGGGATTCAGGACAGGATAGTTTCCAGAGGGTGGGTCGGAGAAGGGAGCGTCTCGGACATTTACAAGGAACTTATGGGGTCAGAGGAGACGCAGACCGAGGAGCTGAAGCGCAAGTGGGAGGAGGAGCTGGGAGGTGAGATAGAGGATGGTCTATGGTCTGTGGGTAGATGCGTTGAGTAGAGTCAACACGTCCGCAACATGTGCCAGGCTCAGCCTGATAACATTTAAGGTCGTTCACCGGGCTCACATGGCAATGACCCGGATGAGCAGATTCTTTGGGGTGGAAGACAGGTGTGCAAAATGTGCGGGAGGACCAGCGAACCATGTCCACATGTTCTGGGCATGTCCGAAGCTTAGGGGATTTTGGCAGGGGTTTGCAGATGTCATGTCCACGGTGTTAAATACAAGGGTGGCACTGAGTCCAGAGGTGGCGATTCTCGGGGTGTTGGAAGACCCGGGAATCCAGGAGGAGAAAGAGGCAGACATTGTTTTTAAAAAATATATATTTATTCAAATTTTTCAACAAATTTTCAACAAAACCCCGCCCCCAACAAAAAGAAAGAAACAAGAACACAACAATCAGAGATTATACATTGGATTTCCCCCATATACAATAACCCCCCCAAAAATCATTTAACAACACAAATAGGGAACCCCCCCCACCTTCACCCAAACACCACCCCAAAAGAAACCCCCCCTTCGCCCCCCCCCCCCCCCAAACCTCAGGCTGCTGCTGCTGCTGACCTCCTCCTAACACTCCGCGAGATAGTCGAGGAACGGTTGCCACCGCCTGAGGAACCCCTGCACAGATCCTCGCAAGGCAAACTTTATCCTCTCCAGCTTGATGAACCCTGCCATGTCATTGATCCAAGCTTCCACACTAGGGGGCTTCGCATCTTTCCAGAGTAGCAAAATCCTCCGCCGGGCTACCAGGGACTCAAAGGCCAGAATACCGGCCTCTTTCGCCTCCTGCACTCCCGGCTCGTCCGATACCCCAAATAATGCCAATCCCCAGCTTGGCTTGACACGGGCGTTCACCACCTTGGACATAGTCCTCGCAAAGCCCCTCCAAAACCCATCCACCGCCGGGCACGACCAGAACATATGGACGTGATTTGCAAGGCTCCCCGAGCACCTCCCACATCTGTCCTCCACCCCAAAGAAGCTGCTCAACCTCGCCCCTGTCATAGCGCTCTGTGAGTAACTTTGAACTGTATTAGGCTGAGCCTGGTGCAAGAGGAGGAAGAATTAACCCTACTCAGGGCATCAGCCCACAGACCCTCATCTATCTCCTCCCCAAGTTCCTCCTCCCACTTGCCCTTTCACTACTCCACCGAGGCCTCCTCCTCTTCCTTCAGCTCCTGGTAAATCGCCGAAACCTTGCCTTCTCCAACCCATACACCCAAAATCACCCTGTCCTGAATCCCACGTGCCGGAAGCAGCGGGAATTGCCTCACCTGCCGCCTCACAAACGCCCTCATTTGCATGTACCTGAAAGCGTTTCCCGGGGGTAGCCCAAACCTCTCCTCCAGCGCCCCGAGGCTCGCAAACGTCCCATCGATGAACAGGTCCCCCATTCTTCTAATCCCTGCCCGATGCCAGCTCCGAAATCCCCCATCCATCCTTCCCGGGATGAACCGATGATTCTCCCGAATCGGGGACCAAACCGAGGCTCCCACCTCGCCCCTGTGTTGTCTCCACTGCCCCCCGATCTTCAGCGTCGCCGCCACCACCGGACTCGTGGTGTACCTTGTCGGCGAGAGCGGCAGCGGTGCCGTCACCAGCGCCCTCAGGCTCGTGCCCACACAGGAGGCCATCTCTAGCCTCTTCCACGCCGCCCCCTCTTCCTGCATTACCCACTTGCGGATCATCGCCACATAGGCTGCCCAATAATAGCCACACAGATTCGGCAGCGCCAGCCCCCCCTTATCCCTGCTACGCTCCAGAAACACTCTCTTCATCCTCGGGTTCCTATACGCCCACACAACCCCATGATGCTCCTGCTTACCCGTTTGAAAAAGGCCCTGGGGATCAAAATGGGAAGGCACTGGAACACAAAGAGGAACCTCGGGAGGACCGTCATTTTAACCGACTGCACCCTACCCGCCAGTGAGAGTGGCAGCATATCCCAGCTTTTAAAATCCTCCTCCATCTGCTCCACCAACCGCGTCAAATTGAGCTTGTGCAGGGCCCCCCAACTCCTAGCTACTTGGATCCCTAGGTACCGAAAGCTCCTTTCCGCCCTCTTCAGCGGTAGCTCGTCTATCCCCCTTCCCTGGTCCCCTGAATGCACCACAAAGAGCTCACTCTTCCCTACGTTGAATTTATACCCCGAAAAGTCCCCAAACTCCCTTAGGATCCGCATGACCTCCGCTATCCCCTCCACTGGATCTGCCACATACAGCAACAGGTCATCGGCATACAACGACACCCGGTGTTCCTCTCCCCCCCCCGGACCAGTCCCCTCCATTTCCTGGACTCCCTTAGTGCCATGGCCAACGGCTCAATTGCCAGTGCAAACAACAAGGGGGATAAGGTGTACCCCTGCCTCGTCCCCGGTACAGCCAAAAGTACTCCGACCTCCGCCGGTTCGTAGCCACACTCGCCACTGGGGCTCTATATAGCAGCCTGACCCAACTAATGAACTCCTCCCCGAACCCAAACCTCCGCAACACTTCCCAAAGATACTCCCACGCCACCCGATCAAAGGCCTTCTCCGCGTCCATACCTGCCACTACCTCTGCTTCCCCCTCCACCAAGAGCATCATAATCACATTGAGGAGCCTCCGCACATTTGTGTTCAGCTGCCTACCCTTCACAAATCCCATCTGGTCCTCATGAATCACCTCCGGGACACAGTCCTCAATTCTCGTAGCCAGCACCTTCGGCAGCAACTTAGCGTCAATATTGAGGAGCGAGATCGGTCTATACGACCCACATTGCAATGGATCCTTGTCCCGCTTCAAGATCAAATAAATCAGCGCCCTAGACATTGTCGGGGGCAAGGACCCCCCTCCCTCGCCTTATTAAAAGTCCTCACTAGCAACGGGCCCAGCAGGTCCACGTATTTCCTGTAGTTTACAACCAGGAACCGATCCGGCCACGGGGCCTTCCCCGCCTGCATGCTCTCCAATCCATTAACCAGCTCCTCCAGCCCAATCGGCGCCCCTAGGCCAGCCACCTCCCCCTCCTCCACCCTCAGGAACCTCAGCTGATCTAGGAATCGTTGCATCTCCTCCTCCCCCGCTGGGAGCTCAGACCTGTACAGATCCCCATAGAAGTCCCTAAATACCTTGTTTATTCTCACTGCACTCCGCACCATATTCCCCCCTCTATCCTTAACTCCACCAATCTCCCTCGCTGCCTCCCTCTTATGAAGCTGATGTGCCAGCATCCGACTCGCCTTCTCCCCATACTCATACACCGCCCCCTGCGCTTTCCTCCACTGTGCCTCTGCTTTCCCTGTGGTCAACAGGTCGTCTTCCGTCTGGAGGTTCCGTCGCTCCCTAAGTAGCCCCTCCTCGGGGGCCTCTGCATAACTCCTGTCTACCCTTAGAATCTCCCCCACCAACCTCTCCCTCTCCCTCCCCTCTCTCTTCTCCCTGTGGGCCCTAATGGAGATTAGCTCTCCCCTGACCACCGCCTTCAACGCCTCCCAGACTACCCCCATCTGCACCTCCCCGTTGTCGTTGGCCTCCAAGTATCTTTCAATACACCCCCGCACCCGCCCGCACACCCCCTCACCCGCCAACAGTCCCACATCGAGGCGCCACAGCGGGCGCTGGTCCCTGTCCTCCCCCAACTCCAACTCCACCCAATGTGGGGCGTGGTCCAAGATGGCTATGGCCAAATATTCCGTTCCCTCCACTTTCGGGATTAGTGCCCTACTCAAAATGAAAAAATCTATCTATCCTGGAGTAGGCTCTATGGACGTGGGAAAAGAAGGAAAATTCCCTGGCCAGCGGCCTGGCAAACCTCCATGGATCCACTCCCCCCATCTGGTCCATAAACCCCCTGAGCACCTTGGCCGCAGCCGGCCTCTTACCCGTCCTGGACCTAGAACGGTCCAGTGCTGGGTCCAGCACCGTGTTGAAGTCGTCCCCCCCCCCCCCCCCCCCCCCCCCCATTATCAAGCTTCCTACCTCCAGATCCGGAATCCGACCCAGCATGCGTTTCATAAATCCGGCATCACCCCAATTCGGGGCATATACGTTCACCAGTACCACCCGCACCCCCTGCAACCTACCACTCACCAACACATATCGACCTCCGTTATCCGCTGCAATATTCAGTGCCTCGAACGACACCTGCTTCCCCACCAGTATTGCAACCCGTCTGTTCTTCGCATCCAGCCCTGAATGGAAGACCTGCCCTACCCATCCCTTTCTCAGCCTAACCTGATCTGCCACCTTCAGATGTGTCTCCTGGAGCATAACCACGTCTGCCTTCAGTCCCTTTAAGTGCTCAAACACCCGGGCCCTCTTGACCGGCCCGTTCAGGCCCCTCACATTCCAAGTTATCAGCCGGATCGGGGGGCTACTCCCCCCCCCCCCCCCCCCGTCGACTAGCCATCTCCTTTTCTAGGCCAGCCACGTGCCTGCGCCTCCCGTACCCTCCAATCCCCCAGGCGGCGGACCCCCGCCCGACTACCTCTCCTACTTCCAGCTCCCTTTTGGCCAATGCAGCAGCAACCCAGTTCGCCCCCTCCCCCTCCCCCCGCTAGATCCTCATCTAGCCATTTTGCTCCCCCCATGACACTCCCGTAAGTCAGCTGACTCCTGCTGACACCGGCCTCTCCCGCCATTGCCTCGACCCCCCAGTGTGAGAATCTCCCCACCCCTAGGCAGTCAGTGTGCACTCCACTCCAGCACTGCACGTCCCCCTGGCCCCATCCCCATCCTTCCCTAACGCTGGAAAAAGCCTGCGCTTTCCTGAGCCGGCCCCGCCCCCTCTGGCGCAGCTCCTTTTTGCGGCCTTACCCCAACTCCCCATCCCAGGGCCTCCACCCCCCTCTTCCTCTGTGGGGCCGTGCCCCTCCAACACTGACGCCCACACTCTCCCACAGCCCCCACATCAAATCCATTCACCCATCTCCACCCAGCACTCAAACAAAAAGAACATTCCCCAAACGCTGTAAACACAGTAAACATCCCCCCCCCCACGACAAACCATCAATTTGAGTCCAACTTTTCAGTCTGTATAAAGTTCCATGCCTCATCAGACGTTTCAAAATAGTGGTGCCGATCTTGGAACGTGACACACAATCGCGCTGGCTGCAGCATCCCGAACTTCACCCCCTTCTGATGGAGAACCGCCTTAGCCCGGTTGAAACCAGCCCTCTTCTTAGCCACCTCCGCACTCCAGTCCTGGTAAATTCGGATCTCCGTGTTCTCCCACCTGCTGCTCAGCTCTTTTTTGGCCCATCTCAGGACACACTCTCTGTCCATAAAGCGGTGGAACCTCACCACTACAGCCCTTGGCGGCTCGTTGGCTTTGGGTCTCCTTGCCAGGACCCGATGAGCCACATCCAGCTCCAGGGGCCTCGGGAAAGCTCCCCGCGCCCATCAGCGAATTGAGTATCGTGCTCATATATGCCTCGGCATCGGGCCCCTCCACTCCTTCAGGGAGACCCAGAATCCAAAGATTCTTCCTCCTCGACCTATTCTCCAGGTCCTCGAATTTTTCCGCCCACCTCTTCTGCAGAGCCTCGTGCGCCTCCACCTTCACCGCCAGGCCCAAGATCTTGTCCTCGTTCTCCGAAGCTTTTTGCCGTACCTCCCGGATCGGCGCCCCTTGGGCCTTCTGGGTCTCCACAAGCTTCTCAATCGCCGCCTTCATTGACGCCAGCATTTCTGTCTTCAGCTCCTCAAAGCAGCGTATAAGAAACTCCTGCTGCTCCTGCGACCACTGCGCCCACGCTGCTTGGTCTCCACCCGCCGCCATCTTGCTTTTCCTCCCTCGCACTTTTCACTGCACCAGGATCACTTTTTTAGCCGCTCCACTCCGGTCCAATCCATATAATGTCGGGGGGACCTTGCTGTCAGCTTCCCACACTGGAAGCCGTCGAACAATTGCCGTTGGGGCCCCTCTGAAGAACCCAAATGTCCGTTCCCGACGGGAGCTGCCGAACGTGCGACCTATCTAGGCATAGCCGCAACCGGAAGTCCCCAGAGGCAGACATTCTGGCCTTTGCTTCCCTGGTAGCCCGGAGACGGATGCTATTAGCTTGGAGGGACTCAAAGCACCCAAAGTCAGAGACCTGGCTATCGGACATGGCTAGGTTTCTCTGTTTGGAGAAAATCAAGTTCGCCTTGAGAGGGTCACTGTTAGGGTTCGTGCGGAGGTGGCAACCGTTCGTCGACTTCTTCGCGGAAAATTAATCGTCAGCGGAAGGGGTGGGTGGGGGGTTAGTTTAGCTTAGAGTAGGGGGTTAATAAAGGTGAGACCTGTAAGGGAGGGAGATGGCTTTTGCACTATGTTTATAGTTTCATGTACATCCTTTATTGTGTTGTTGTTATAATACCAAAAAATACCTCAATAAAATGTTTATTAAAAAAAAAAGTTTACGGAGGAAAAGGAAAATACTCCGTCTCCGCCACCGAAATCTCCTATCGCTATAACTTTTGTACCCCTTAGGCCCACCACGATAGGCCTAGCAAGGATCATTTGAGTTAGGATTATAAAGAGCCAGAGATGGACCCACATCTTGCAGAAACTCTGAGGGAACGCAGACTCAAGATCGGTCAATCAGTTAAGCTTTATCACCAGTTACCAAAAAAAAAAACCCATGCTTTGGAAAAAAACACACAGAGGAACTACTTCAGAGTGAAAGTTGGTGGCAGAGAGTGTGGGACTGTGAGATGAGTTTGCTTGCAAACTGGTACGAATAACATCATTTAATTACAGACAGCAGAGTTAGTCAGGGAAGCAGGAATGATTGATATCAAGGCATTAAATGTGACATACTTGGGTTTGTTTGAGGGGTGATTTTTGAATCAACTGCACGGTGTACGTACGGAACATCTGGGAGGATACATGCCCCAAAGGCCGTATTAAAACTCACTCTGCTGCTCTCATATTGGATCATTGTGGTCATCTGGGATTCAGTAAACCTCTTCCAGGACCAAAAGGAGGAATTGTTGGGGGACATTTTTTGATACTGGACTATGATATAAATTATAGGTGGCTCTGTAACTGCATTTTTGCTCCTATATTAATTTTGAATAGTTCTGCTGAGACAAAAGGTACTCATTGGCTTAGATGCCTTTCTAGAAGAGGCAATTTGTAGGAATAGATAGTGTATACACAATGCTTGTTAATATCAAAAAGGACACAAAATGGCTGTTAGCTAAGATAGCAATACTAAAGATACAAAATGGCTGAACGAGACACATTCCTGAACAATAAGTTACAAACTGTGTAAACTACCTCATGAGAACGAGGCGTGGGTATGTCTAGGGAGTATTTCAACATGTATGATAACAGCTTCACAGAACAAGGAGCACAATGTATCCTTAATAGCTCAAGGTCCCCAGCTGCAGACAGGACATATCCTTATGTTAGTCTTGAGTGACTTCTGCATGAAGTTAGGAGATGGTGAGACAACACCCACTTTAACCATATATGTTTTTAACTGGGATGCTAAGAAAATTGATTGACTGCATGTAATGAATTGTGACGCGAATATAGTTGACTGATTGTATGTAAATGAGAATGCAACTAATTCCGTCCCTTGAATCTGTATATTAACCCAATGCGAACCTTAGCTCAAGTGAGAAAGAGTATTGCGAGGCTGCGGAGCCTCCAAATCTTTCTCCCAGATCTGAAATAATAAACTGCTTCTTTACTCACTCAAATAGGTCTGTGTGTGAATATTTTCACCTCTAACAACCTCTTCTTTTTCAAATCAGTTGTTCAGTGGTTTATGTTATAATGCACTTTATGTGCAAGAATGGTTGTTGTACTGCTTCAAGACTTTATTCAAAGACGCACAGTGATTTACAATGATACACTCTTCTTGTTAACCCATATGTGTATTCTGGGAGAGTGCATTTTGTATTCTGAGTGTGCATACACACCTGTATTCATATCGTAAATGATGAGGGTTGTAGCACAATGATAATGGTTAACACTTCTGCTTCACAGCCGCAGAGACCTGGATTCAATTCCTGGCTTGAGTCACTGTCTGTCCAGAGCCTACACTTTCCCCCGTGTCTGCGTGGGTTTCCTCTGGGTGCTCCGGTTTCCTCCCACAAGTCCGAAAGATGTGCGTTTTAGGTGAATTGGACATTCTGAAATATCCCTTAGTGTATCCGAACAGGCAGTGTACCCGAACAGGCGCCGTAGTGTGGTGACGAGGGGATTTTCACAATAACTTCATTACAGTGTTAATGTAAGCCTACTTGTGACACTGATAAAGGTTATCATTATTATTATTATTATGTCTTCTGTGGAGAATTGAGATAAAATGTTTGTTCCCTCTCTGTTCAGGTAATTATACTGCAGTTCGTTCAGTTCCCACACCATATGTACACACAAAGTTTCCTATAAGTAGAGTTTGAAATTGTAATTTGATATCAATTCAAATTTTGTCAAATAATATCAGAGCACCTTGAGGATGCAATCTCCCTCTGATTGGCCTCTGATGCTTCTGAGTATAAATGCAATCTGTGTAAAACCATCTTTCTGACTGTAATTATTTTAAAATTTAATGCACAGCTTGATACCAATCAGTGAGCACAGTTCTAGCTAAATATTTCAGCACATTTGACAAGTTCATCTGCACTAAAAAAAAACATTGTGCCTTTTCCCAAAGTGCAGAACAATACAGACCCAATATTTTAACATAGCTTGCATGCTCTAAAACAAAGGCTAGTGCCAAACTGATATCAGTGTCGTGGTTAGCACTGCTGCCTACAGCGCTGAAGATCCGAGTTCGATCCCGGCCCCTGGACACTATCCGTGTGGATTTATGGGCGGTACGGTAGCACAGTGGTTAGCACTGTTATTTCACAGCACCAGGGTCCCAGGTTCGATGCCCGGCTTGGGTCACTGTCTGTGTGGAGTCTGCACATTCTCCCTGTGTCTGCATGAGTCTCCTCTGGGTGCTCCGGTTTCCTCCCACAAGTCCCGAAAGTCATGCTTGTTAGGTGAATTGGACATTCTGAATTCTCCCTCTGTACCCGAACAGGTGCCGGAATGTGGTTTTTCACAGTAACTTCATTGCAGTGTTACTGTAAGCCTACTTGTGACACTAATAAAGTTTATTATTATTATTGTTAACAGTATAAAGAGGCAATTTGTTCCCGTGCTTTGATTTATACTGCTTCTACCCTATCTAGTGGCTAATGTTACCTTGGTAATCAGCATTTGAGAGATTCCACTACTCAATCTATAGAATCCCTATAGTGCAGAGGGAGACCATTTGTCCCATTGAGTCTGCACTGACCCTTCGAAGGAGCACTCTACCTAGGCGCACTCCCCCGCCCTATCCCTGTAACCCCATCTAACCTGCACACCTTTGGACTGTGGGAGGAAATCCATGCAGACATGAGGAGAACATGCAAACTCCACACGACAGTCATCCAAGGCTAGAATCGAGGACAGGGAGTTTATTTGGGGCAAACAACATCATGGTGGTTAGTACAAACGATACATAAAAATCCTCAAAATACCCTTACGAACGTATGCATCGAAGACGGCCTTATGTTATTCTCTAAGTCTGAATAAAGATTGTAGACTTCCACAATTACTTTATTCAGTGGGTTTGTTCTGTTTCCAGAGCTTAACTAGATATAATACAGTCAAGAGGTATGACCAGTGAAGCTAAGGTAAGCTGCCTATGCTGAGCTGTCTCTGTGTGCTGCTGCTCCCTAGCTCTGTGCTTCTGAAAGAGGCGGATCCTGTCTTGGGCTCGACCATTTATACCCATCTCTGATGCTGCCCTCTAGTGATGCTGTGGCTGTTACATCTGTGCTGCAGTCCCTGGTGTATGTGCAGATGTATGTACAGATGTACAGATCACTACATCCCCCCCTTTTGATTTGATATGTTTTCTAGATTGGCCACAAGAAAACTGTACATAACAAGTGGTGAGAATAAGCAAATCTGCACACTGCGAAAATGATAAAGTAATACAGAAACAATTAACAGTATTGAGTCCATCGTGAGAAATGTCCATATTCGT
This sequence comes from Scyliorhinus torazame, assembly GCF_047496885.1. Taxonomy (NCBI): domain Eukaryota; kingdom Metazoa; phylum Chordata; class Chondrichthyes; order Carcharhiniformes; family Scyliorhinidae; genus Scyliorhinus; species Scyliorhinus torazame. Next base: position 228,297,060 of record NC_092709.1, read on the forward strand.
CTTGTGGGTGTGTTGAAGTGTCGTTACAAATCTATCGGTCGGGTGCCTTACGGCTTCTGCTGGAGCATCTTAACGGTGGAGGTGGGGATGATGGTTTGATGTCATCAAGAGTACTGGCTGGCGTTGTGTGGCGAGGAACGTCCTGTGGACAAATGGACTCGGTCAAGTCCAGTGTGGGAGATACTGGCGTTGTGATTCGAATCTCTAATAGATCCCGGCGGTTACAACGAAAAAGTACTCCCGCAGACGATTTGACAATGTAGGACCGCGGTGCCTCCTGCCTGATCACTGTAGCTGACTCAGACCATCCGCCTTCTGGGTCCCTGATTCTGATAGCATCACCTATTGTCAGTGGTTTGAGTTGGATCGCATATTGATCGTAGTATAGTTTTTGTTTGGAGCATATTGCCCGCATGTCGTCGAGAACCGGTGCATTGTTGGGATCTCGGAATTGCTTTGCCGGTAGGGTTGTCTGGTGTCTCTGCCGAAGAGCATTTGCACTGGCGACAGTCCTGAGCTCAATGGAGTTGCACGGTACAATAACAGAGCTATGTTGATGTTGGAACGTGACTCGGCTGCTTTGCAGATGAGTCGTTTAATGATGTGGACACCTTTTCCCCCTGTTCCATTTGATTGCAGGTAGCGATTCTGTGTCGCACCATTGTCTGACCTCGACTTTTTCCTGTGTTTGTGGTATTGATTCTGTATGTCATCGTTCGTGAAAGCTGTTTTGCTTGTTTGTTCTGGAGCAGATGTGTATTTGTGAGATTCTTTATCATGCCATGGCATGTTTGTAGTCTTGTCATTGTTTTGCAGTGTGCTGTGGCATTGTCCTTCACGTGCAGAGTTGGACCCTGTTGTGCAGGTCGTTGTTTCATTGTTGTTGTTTCTGTCGTTTTTGTCTTTGTTGTTTTCGTTGTCATTCTTGTTGTTGTCATTCTTGTTATTCTTTTTGTCGTTTCTATCTTGGTTGTTTTCGTTGGCGTACTTGTTGTTGTCATTCTTGTTGTTCTTTTTGTCGCGCTTGTTGATTCTGTTTTCGTTGTTTTCACTTTTATTCATGTTCTTTTTCTTGTCGTGCTTGTTGTTTCTGGGATGCTTCTTGTTGCTTTAGTCATTCTTGTTGCGTTGCATATTGTTTTTGTTGTTGCTGTTGTTCTTGTTTCTGCTGTGCTTCTTGCGGTTTTTGTTGTTCTTGTTGTGCTCAATGAGTGTGCCATGTGGATGATTTGAGTAATTGTCACAGTTATTGGTGTCAGCGTCCTTTGTGGCATCTGCTACACTGAGCGTATCTTCTTGAGAATTGTGAGAATGATCTGATGTTGCACTGATGGTGGTGACATCAGTCATTTATGGTGGATTCGATTCCTCTTCTTTGCTTACTTGGTACTCCTCTTCTAGAGTCATTTCTGGTTCACTTGAATCATCATTGATTTCCAGGTGCTCTTTTGGAGTCATTTCAGGTTCACTTGAATTATCAGTGAGTTCTTGGTGCTCCGCTTTTGGAGTCATTTCAGGTTCATTTGAATCATCTGTGATCTCTTTGTGCTTCTTTTCTGGAATCAAAATCTTCACGATTTCATTTTGTAGTGGGTTGTGGTGCTCCTCTTCTGGAGTCAAAATCTCCAACATTTCAATTGACGTGGTCTTTGTGACAAACGTGGAGTTTGTCATCGCTCTCTTTATGGAATCTGTCATCGATTTCTCTGTGGAGTCTGTCATCGATCTCTCTGTTGAGTCCTTCATCGCTCTCTCTGTGGAGTTTGTCATCACTCTCTTTATGGAATCTGTCATCGCTCTCTCTGTGGAGCTTGTCATCGCTCTCTCTGTTGAGTCCTTCATCGCTCTCTCTGTGGAGTTTGTCATCGCTCTCTTTATGGAATCTGTCATCGCTCTCTCTGTAGAGCTTGTCATCGCACTCTCTGTTGAGTCCTTCATCGCTCTCTCTGTGGAGTCTGTCATCGCTCTCTCTGTGGAGTCTGTCATCGCTCTTTGTGGAGTCGTGCAGTGTTCTCGCTGTAGAGTCGATCTGTGCTCTCTCAACGGATGCCATTCTGTGCTCTCTGTGTGGCGTCGTCTTCATCTTGGGTATTGCTGTCATCCAATGTACCGACGATCTGCCATGGCATCATGGTATTGGATTCATCTACCATGAGAAGAGTCGTATTGAGCTTTTCAACCGTGTTGCTGATGCTGTGATCAGGATCTCCGAATAACTCAGCCATGCCTGAGTAGTATTGTGTGTATTGTTCGTTGGATACCGTCTACTTTGATATTGTCTTCACCTTCTAAGTAATTAAAGCAATTATACATTTCTCTAGCTTCATGCCCTCCTGTTGAGAGTAGTAGGGCTATTTTCATTGCGTCAGAGGCAGTGCTTAAATCATTAGCTGTGATAAATATTTGGAAGAGCTGTTCAAACATTTTCCAGTTATAACTTAAATTACCGGTTGTTTCCAGCTGCCATGGAGTTCCAACAAGTTCCATCAAATCAGTTAGTCGCCGAGGATCCATTTGCTGCGAAGTCGAATATCCGGTTTACGTTTTTCTTCTCTTGCTGGTGTCTAGCTGGCTTTCTGAAATCACTCTGGGGTACTATATGTTATTCTCTAAGTCTGAATAAAGATTGTAGGCTTCCAGTTAACACAAATACTTTATTCAATGGATTTGTTCTGTTTCCAGAGCTTAACTAGATATAATACAGTCAAGAGGTATGACCAGTGAAGCTAAGGTAAGCTGCCTATGCTGAGCTGTCTCTGTGTGCTGCTGCTCCCTAGCCCTGTGCTTCTGAAAGAGGCGGATCCTGCCTTGGGCTTGACCCTTTATACCCGTCTCTGATGCTGCCCTCTAGTGATGCTGTAGCTGTTACATCTGTGCTGCAGAACCTGGTGTATGTGCAGATGTATGTACAGATGTACAGATCACTACAGACCTGTCTTTTAAAAACACTGCAGCTGACCAGCCCAAGTGCAGGTAAGCACTGAAATGTGGCTCAGCATTCTTTGAGGACAATCTAAGCTAGATTTGCAACAACTAATATGCCCAGAGGAAAGTCAGAGCTGGTGCAGCTGCTGAGGTTTCTCCCAGGCATCAACAACAACATGAACTGCCAGTTCTGTGGACGTCCATGCCAATCCTTCATCAGGCTCTTCAGTTATGAGAAGGTCCACAAAAGATGATAGCTTGGACATTCTTGATTGAGACTTCTACCAGAAGTGGCAAATGCAATGGGCATGCCCTTTAGTTTTGTTCTTTCATGGGATGTATGCATCGCTGACGAGGATTTATTGCCCATCCCCAATTGCCTTTGAGAAAGTGGTGGTAAGCCATCTTCTTGAACCACTACAGTCCATGTGGTGTGAACAGGATGGGAGTTCCTGGATTTTGACCCAATGACGGACCGGCGATATAGTTCCAAGTCAGGATGGTGAGTGACTTGGAGAAGGACTTGCAACAGGTGGTTCCCAGTATCTGCTGCTCTTATCCTTCTCGATGGGAGAGATAGTGGGTTTGGAAGGTGCTGTCTTAGGAGCCATGGTGAATTGCTGCCGTTAATCCGTTAATCACAGCTGCCACAGTGGTGGAGGGAGTGAATGTTGGTGGATGGGGTGCCATCAAACAGGCAGCTGTGTCCTGGATGGCGTTGAACTTCTTGAGTACTTTTGAAGCTGCATTCATCCAGGCAAATGGAGGGTGTTCCATCACATTCCTGACCTGTCCATTACAGGTGGTGGACAGGCTTTGGGGAAACAGGTCTGTCTGGGGTGCAGGTCTCTGGCACAGAGTCTGTCCCTGTTGCTCAGAAGGGAAGGGGGGAGAGGAGTAGAGCATTAGTCATTGGAGACTCCATAGTTAGGGGGATAGATAGGAGATTCTGTGGGAACGAGAGAGACTCGCGGTTGGTGTGTTGCCTCCCAGGTGCCAGGGTGCGTGATGTCTCGGATCGTGTTTTCGGGATCCTTAAGGGGAAGGGGGAGCAGCCCCATGTCTTTGTCCACATAGGTACCAACAACATAGGTAGGAAAAGGGATAGGGATGTAAGGCAGGAATTCAGGGAGCTAGGGTGGAAACTTAGATCTAGGACAAACAGAGTTATTATCTCTGGTTGTTACCTGTGCCACGTGATAGCGAGCCGAGGAATAGGGAGAGGGGTTGAACACGTGGCTACAGGGATGGTGCAGGAGGGAGGGTTTCAGATTTCTGGATAATTGGGGCTCATTCTGGGGTCGCTGGGACCTCTACAAACGGGATGGTCTACACCTGGACCAGAGGGGTACCAATTTCCTGGGGGGGAAATTTGCTAATGCTCTACGGGAGGGTTTAAACTAGTTCAGCAGGGGCTTGGGAACCTGAATTGTAGCTCCAGTATACAGGAGGTTGAGAGTAGTGAGGTCATGAGTAAGGTTTTAAACGTGCAGGAGTGTGCCGGCAGGCAGGAAGGTGGTTTAAAGTGTGTCTTCTTCAATGCCAGGAGCATCCGCAATAAGGTGGGTGAACTTGCGGCATGGTTTGGTACCTGGGACTTCGATGTTGTGGCCATTTCGGAGACATGGATAGAGCAGGGACAGGAATTGTTGTTGCAGGTGCCGGGGTTTAGATATTTCAGTAAGCTCAGGGAAGGTGGTAAAAGAGGGGGGGGGGTGGCATTGTTAGTCAAGGACAGTATTACGGTGGCAGAAAGGACGTTTGATGAAGACTCGTCGATTGAGGTAGTATGGGCTGAGGTTAGAAACAGGAAAGGAGAGGTCACCCTGTTAGGGGTTTTCTATAGGCCTCCGAAAAGTTCCAGAGATGTAGAGGAAAGGATTGCAAAGATGATTCTGGATAGGAGCGAAAGCAGCAGATTAGTTGTTATGGGGGACTTTAACTTTCCAAATATTGACTGGAAACGCTATAATTCGAGTACTTTAGATGGGTCCGTTTTTGTCCAATGTGTGCTGGAGGGTTTCCTGACACGGTATGTAGATAGGCCAACGAGAGGCAAGGCCGTATTGGATTTGGTACTGGGTAATGAACCAGGACAGGAGTTAGATTTGGAGGTAGGTGAGCACTTTGGTGATAGTGACCACAATTTGATTACCTTTACTTTAGTGATGGAAAGGGATAGGTATATACCGCAGGGCAAGAGTTATATCTGGGGGAAAGGCAATTATGATGTGATGAGGTAAGACTTAGGATGCATCAGATGGAGAGGAAAACTGCAGGGGATGGGCACAATGGAAATGTGGAGCTTGTTCAAGGAACAGCTACTGCGTGTCCTTGATAAGTATGTACCTGTCAGGCAGGGAGGAAGTGGTCGAGCAAGGGAACCGTGGTTTACTAAGGCAGTCAAAACACTTGTCAAGAGGAAGAAGGAGGCTTATGTAAAAATGAGACATGAAGGTTCAGTAAGGGTGCTCGAGAGTTACACGTTAGCTAGGAAGGACCTAAAGAGAGAGCTAAGAAGAGCCAGGAGGGGACATGAGAAGTCTTTGGCAGGTAGGATCACGGATAACCCGAAAGCTTTCTATAGATATGTCAGGAATAAAAGAATGACTAGGGTAAGAGTAGGGCCAGTCAAGGACAGTAGTGGGAAGTTGTGCTTGGAGTCCGAGGAGATAGGGGAGGTGCTAAATGAATATTTTTTGTCAGTATTCACACAGGAAAAAGACAATGTTGTCGAGGAGAATACTGAGATTCAGGCTACTAGACTAGAAGGGCTTGAGGTTCATAAGGAGGAGGTGTTAACAATTCTGGCAAGGGTGAAAATAGACAAGTCCCCTGGGCCGGATGGGATTTATCCTAGGATTCTCTGGGAAGCTAGGGAGGAGATTGCTGAGCCTTTGGCTTTGACCTTTAAGTCATCTTTGTCAACAGGAATAGTGCCAGAAGACTGAAGGATAGCAAATGTTGTCCCCTTGTTCAAGAAGGGGAGTAGCGACAACCCCGGTAACTATAGACCAGTGAGCCTTACTTCTGTTGTGGGCAAAGTCTTGGAAAGGTTTATAAGAGATAGGGTGTATAGTCATCTGGAAAGGAATAATTTGATTAGACATAGTCAACACGGTTTCGTGAAGGGTAGGTCGTGCCTCACAAACCTTATTGAGTTCTTTGAGAAGGTGACCAAACAGGTGGATGAGGGTAAAGCAGTTGATGTGGTGTATATGGATTTCAGTAAAGCATTTGATAAGGTTCCCCACGGTAGGCTACTGCAGAAAATACGGAAGCATGGGATTCAGGGAGATTTAGCAGTTTGGATCAGAAATTGGCTAGCTAGAAGAAGACAAAGGGTGGTGGTTGATGGGAAATGTTCAGACTGGAGTCCAGCTACTAGTGGTGTACCACAAGGATCTGTTTTGGCGCCACTGCTGTTTGTCATTTTTATAAATGGCCTGGCGGAGGGTGTAGAAGGATGGGTGAGTAAATTTGCAGATGACACTAAAGTCAGTGGAGTTGTGGACAGTGCGGAAGGAAGTTACAAGTTACAGAGGGACATAGATAAGCTGCAGTGCTGGGCTGAGAGGTGGCAAATGGAGTTTAATGCAGAAAAGTGTGAGGTGATTCATTTTGGAAGGAATAACAGGAAGACAGAGTACTAGGCTAATGGTAAGATTCTTGGCAGTGTGGCTGAGCAGAGAGATCTCGGTGTCCATGTACATAGATCCCTGAAAGTTGTTCAAAACTCTGGTGCGGCCGCATTTGGAGTATTGCGTGCAATTCTGGTCGCCGCATTATAGGAAGGATGTGGAAGCATTGGAAAGGGTGCAGAGGAGATTTACCAGAATGTTGCCTGGTATGGAGGGAAGATCTTATGAGGAAAGGCTGAGGGACTTGAGGCTGTTTTCGTTAGAGAGAAGAAGGTTAAGAGGTGACTTAATTGAGGCATACAAGATGATCAGAGGATTGGATAGGGTGGACAGTGGGAGCCTTTTTCCTCAGATGGTGATGTCTAGCACGAGGGGACATACCTTTAAATTGAGGGGAGATAGATATAAGACAGATGTCCGAGGTAGGCTCTTTACTCAGAGAGTAGTAAGGGCGTGGAATGCCCTGCCTGCAACAGTAGTGGACTTGCCAACACTAAGGGTATTCAAATGGTCATTGGATAGACATATGGACGATAAGGGAATCGTGTAGATGGGCTTTAGAGTGGTTTCACAGGTTGGCGCAACATCGAGGGCCGAAGGGCCTGTACTGCGCTGTAATGTTCTATGTTCTATGAGTTACTGGTTGCAGAATTCCCAGCCTCTGACCTGCTTTAGTAGCTACAGTAGTTAGACAGTTGGTCCAGATCAGTTTCTGGTCAAGGATAACCTTCAGGATGTTCATTGTGGGGGTTTCAACGATGATAACACTCGAATGTCAAGGAGATATGGTTAGATTCTCCATTGATAGAGATGGTCATTGCCTGGCATTTGTGTGGAGTAAACGATACTTGCCACTTAACAGCCAAAATCTAAATGTTATCCAAATCATATGGACAAGGACTGCTTCAGTGTCTGAGAATGGTACAGTACACTGTGCAATTGTCAGTGAACATTCCACATCTGACCTTATGATGGAGGGATACTATTCTGAGAACCTCCTGCAGCGATATTGTGGGGTTGAGGTGATCAACTCCACCAACCACAGCCATATTCTAATAGTCAGTAGTGGGTTTACTCCCTGATCTCCATTGACTTCAATTTTACGAGCGCTCATTGATACCACACTGTCCCTCGTCTTGGCATCACTTCAGTTTCCAAATCAATCACTGCAAATATTGAACTTTCATACATTGTTATTTTTTTTTGCTGCCATGCAAGTGCTGGAATATTAGACCTGACTGCAATGACCATCAAAGTGTGTTTTGTCCCAATGCAATCCCAGTCTAACGATTGCTTTTTATGTGCCATACATGAAATTGTTACATATCAGTTTTCATAAAAAATTCCTGAATTCCTATGTAACAGAAAGGAATTGAACTTATTCAGTCACGTTGAATAATTGGCTTGGCCATCGGCCTTTAATTGGTTTTACTTTCAGTTGTCAATTAACTTTATGAGTTGCCAGCATCTTTGGGGCAGTGTTAACAACTTTGAGTATGAAGGCATGAATGCTTTTGAAGTCTACTTATTTCGAGGTATGATCTTTTGTGTTGTTATGAAACAAGAATGCCACACTATCGTCGTGCCATGTGTAATGTATTGTATCCATGCTGGAGTACAATATCTATGTTGTTTGAGCAAAGATCAAGAATTAGGCTTTTCTTCAGAAGGTTGCAGCTTATTGGGTTTGTGGTTTGGGGGTCAAAAGTAAGTCATCAAATGCCTTTTTAAATAGCTCTTGAAGATGATCCTTTTCTTGAACAAACATTTCAATGAGCTTTGCACATAGTACATTTTCTTTTGAGCTTTGAAAGCTCCAATACCCTCTAGTCATAACATGAAAACAGATCAAAGGCTGTGATGTAGGACTCTGTAATGCTGTCACAGGCCCCAAATGCTATAAAATGGTGTGGGCTGCACTGTCAGCCAGTTCGGGCACACCCCATGCAGTGCCTCATGCCAGGCAGGGCACACACAGCATGAATATACTATCTCCGCTCCAATTGCTGATTACTCTCAGATGAACACGCGCTCAACACATTTGTGACCTTTCCTGCCCTACCCCACCACTAATGTTATTGAAAGAGACAGCCATCCAACTTGTAGGTGGATTTTTTTTAGTTTTACTGTGCAAAGTTAACATAATAATAATAATAAAACCAGGGGCTGGTTTAGCACAGTGGGCTAAAACAGCTGGCTTGTAATGCAGAACAATGCCAGCAGCGTGGGTTCAATTCCCATACCGGCCTCCCCAAACAGGCGCCGGAATGTGGCGACGAGGGGCTTTTCACAGTAACTTCATTGAAGGCTACTTGTGACAATAAGCGATTATTATTATTATCTTTATTGTCACAAGTAGGCTTACATTGCAATGAAGTTACAGTGAAAAGCCCCTAGTCGCCACATTCCGGCGCCTGTTCGGGTACACTGAGGGAGAATTCAGAATGTCCAATTCACCTAACAGCACGTCTTTCCGGACTTGTGGGAGAAAACTGGAGCACCCGGAGGAAACCCACACAGACACAGGGAGAATGTGCAGACTCCGCACAGACAGTGATCCAAGCCGGATCCTGGAACCTGGGACCCTGGAGCTGTGAAGACACAGGGCTAGCCACTGTGCTACCGTGCTGCCTCACGGCAGAAGAGCTGTGGCTTGTTTTTGAAGGTTTTGTGGTGAATTGCTGCACACATTCAGTAAGACCAGAGTATCTGGTGAAACAGTCGCGCAAGAGGTAAGGGCAGGATGACCATCCCTCAGGCAATAAACTAAAGGTTACTTTGGCATCCAAGGGGTGCGTGTGCTGGTAAATAAGGGGTGTGGTGATGGTCAGCTGGAGAAGCTGGGTGCCAGTGAACTGTAGTGATGTGGGACGAGGCTGCCAGGAGGCGTCCGCACATGTAGCTGCGTAATGCACGTGCACAAAATTCGATGATTGAGAATATGGGATCAACTGTGTCCTGGATGCAAACAACCCTGGATGCTGGACAAGCACCTAAAAAAATGAGATAGTCCTGGAAAGTCTAGGACAGTTTGCACCACCTGGGTATGGGGCCTGTGTTTGCAGTGCTTCTAGGTTTGCAACATGTCAACTAATACAACAGGGGCTGCAGAGGGTGGATGCCCTGTACAGAAAGAGGAGGAGGGGGGCTCTCCACAGAACACCCTCTGCACCAGATGGATTTCCAGTGCACTTCTACCTCCACCTGAGTGACCCGGATTCAACAAGATGTTTGCCACAGAACTGTGCCACTTCCTTCAGCCTGACTTGAAGCCTCACACAGAGGGAGGACAGTGTTGCCAGTCACCGCAATAATAGAATCATAGAAACCCTACAGAGCATTCAGTCCACAGTGTTTTAAACTTCTAAGTGTCTGGTTCTTCGCAGGCAGAAAGCAAGCAACACATCAAATATCCTTCAGTATACTGCTCATCAATGCATCTGCAAGGTGACAGTGGCTATTTATATCAGGAGAGGTGAATCCATCATTTTTTTGCTCAATAGGGAGCAGCAGAATGAAAGGGAATGTGGCTTTACTAGCTGACTTCCAGATGGTGCAAGAAGCCAGTGACAGCACATACATGGCTCTGCAGGATCCCTTTGTTAATGGGGAGAGGTCCAGGAATCACAAGATCCACCAGATCATCAAGCTGCGATTGGTGTTCGACCATACACAGTACATCATGTCAGTGAATGCCCATTATCCTGGCATGATGCCTTCATTCTGAGGGAGTCTGCAGTTCCTGCCATCTTCACACCTCCATGAACAACTAGCAAATGGTTACTTAGGGACAAAGACTCCTTATATATGTAGTTGAAGATCCCTCTCCACCACCTGAAAATACAAGGACAGTGGATATTACAAGAGCCATGGAACCACCAGGAATGTTATGGAGAAGATCAACAGCATTCTGAAGCAACTCGTCTGATGCGTGGACTGCAGGGAGCCTCCCAGACAGAGTGGCTGCCTAGGTTTGTAGTGGTCTGCTTTGTCGTCCATAAGATCAGTAAGAAGTCTCACAATACCAGGTTCAAGATCACCAGGTTAAAGTGAAGGAACCTGAGGAAGGAGCAGTGCTCCGAAAGCTAGTGAATCGAAACAAACCTGTTGGACTTTAACCTGGTGTTGTAAGACTTCCTACTGTGCTCCCCCCAGTCCAACGCCGGCATCTCCACATCATGGCTCCATAAGATCGGCATAATGAGGGTGTGGCCATCACTACCAGGAATCTGGAGGCCACCTCAGGAGGCGAAAGAGGAAGAGGGGGGATTATATCAGATCAGCCATGATCTCATTGAATGGTGGGGCAGACTTAATGGGCTGAGTGACCTACTTCTGCTCCTACTTCTTATGGTCTTTTGGAGATGGGGACGGGGATGAAGTGCAACCTGGACCCTTCACTCCAGACAAGTTGTCTGAATCTGTCAGCTGAGCCTTTGGTTCACACAGGAAAATTTCCCTTTATCACCATAACATCCATCTGAGATGCCCCACCACAGTGTCCCTTTGGTCAACATGTTATATCGAAAGTCACCAATCATACCTTTTCATTCAAATCTTTATGCAATAACACACCCAATTAGACAAACAAAATTGAACTCTTCACCCATGTACATTCCCATACTGTTTGTCTTAGTTGTCCTTGCCTGTCCTAATGTTTCTACAAATTGCTACCCCCGTGACAGCAGCATGGCTGGTGGAAGGCTGCCACCTTTAGCGAAGATTTGAGGATCCAGCTTCGCACTGCACCCGTTCACCAGAGGTGGCAGCAGTCCGGGCTGCCTGACTGGAAGGCAACAGCAAGAGCATTGGTGGAGTGTTAGTGATGGGAGCAGGAATGCTGTCATCCTGAGAGAGCAACTGGTACTTCCACAGGGTAGCCTCTCAGTTATCCAAGCAATCTGTTGGAGAGCAACATGGATGCCATGACCTTCCTCTGAGCTTCCATTGCAGCACAGAATCTTTGGGTGGCTGCTGCTTGTTCTGTAAAGAGAGCAGAGACATCAGCAACCAGATACTGCATCTCAGCTTGTCCGCAGGGAATAGAATCATAGAAAAGTTACAGCACAGAAGGAGGCCATTTGGTTAATCCTGTCCATGCCAGCCCGAGGACACCCAGTACCTCTAATCCCACCTTCCTGCACCCGGTCCATAACTCTGTATCTTACAGCACTTAAGGTGCAGATCCAGTAACCTTTTAAAAGAGTTTAGGGTCTCTGCCTCCACCACCAACTCGGGCAGTGAATTCCAGACTCACACTATCCTCTGTGTAAAAATATTTTCCTCCTGCCCCCTCCATACTTTCTGCCACACTTAGCTTGAATCTATAGCCCCTTGTTCTAGAATTCTCCACCAGAGGAAACACTTTTAACCTGTCCACTCTATCTCTTCCCCTCATTATTTTGTACACCTCAGTTAAGTCACCCCTCAGCCTTCTTTGTTCCAAACAAAATAACCCCAACCTATCTAATCTCTCCTCGTAGACACACTTCTCTAGCCCTGGCAACATTCTTGTAAACCTCATCTGCACTCTCTCCAGAGCAATAACGTCCTTCTTGTAATGTGACAACCAGAACTGCACACAACACTCCAGTTGTGGCCACACCAGTGTTTTATAAAAGTACATTAAAAAATATAAAAGGAAGGATATAATGTTGGAATTATTATAATATATAATTCCAACATTATATCCTTATTTTTATATTCTATACCTCTGCCAATGAAGGAGAGCATTCCATATGCTTTCTTAACAACCTTGTCTACTTGAACTGCTGCCTTTAGGGACCTGTGTACCTGTACGTCAAGATTTCTCACTTCATCTGCACCTCTTAGAAAAATCCCATTTATTGTGTTCTCCCTACAACTGTTCATCCTCCCTAAATGCATGATCTCACACTTGCGTTGTCATGGAGTTAGACACACTCTCAGGCTGAAAAGGAATGGCTCCCTTCTCTGTGCCATGCCCTATGCCACTTTGAGCCATACTCCTCTATGCTCGTTGACAGTAACAATAGGCTGTCTGGCAGGTCATCAATGCCCTAAGCATTGGTGTGCATCATCATTAGCATTCTCCTGTAGTCTGCCCCCTTGACACCTTTATCAGAGTCTGCTGCAGCAAACCAATCCTGCGGTGAGCTGGCGAATAAACTCCCATTTCCTCTGGCCTGGCTGCAACTCACTTGTGCTCACCACTTGCACATTCTGACTCTATAACCAGTCCCTTATGTAAGTGCAATGCAGTTCTGAGGCTGGAAGCAGTGGGTCTCAGACCAAGTGACGGTGCTTCTTCATCATGGCATGGTGTCATTCTCTCTCTTTCCCCTGCAGCTGCACTGACTGAAAGCAAAAGATCAGAAGGGGAGGGTGGAGTGAGGGTGGTGTAGGGTGTAAAGCAAGAGATCCACGTTTGCATCACCTATAGGTTGCGCTTCATGCCAGCTAGCAGAATGAGGGAGTTGAGAAGAGGCACGAGGCAGTATCGTACTACCATCATAAATGCTCTTCGAAATGTTGATAGGCACAGGCTTCGGTTGTAACCGGTCCCATCTCTGTCGGGTTCAGGGGATGAAAGTGTGGCTGTGTCCTGTTGGTTCTTTTTGTGTGAGATGGTCCTGCAGGGGAGAGGATAGCATGTCAGTGATTGAGTAGCACTGTGTTTGGCTGATGTTCATGTCATATGTGAATACCGTCAGTCAGCAACCACTTTTGATTCAGTTCAGCTTCCCGTTAAAAGGGACCGACTGCCTTTAAGAGCTGGAGGATAGTTAGATCACATGCTAACCTCACACATTGTTAGCTCCTCAGTCATGCATGCAACTAGTCAGCAATGCAGGGATGCTGAGCTGCACACAGATATCATGGATAGTTAGGAGGCGACATGCGGTTTGCATGTTACCTGCTTCACCAAGAATGAGTTGAGATCATGAATCATGACCCTTGCATCTAAAAATGGACGAAACAATTGTTAGACAAAAATCTTAAACGGTTTTCAAGCTTTGGCATTTATCCAAATGTAATGACTCTTTGCTAGAAGGTTTCCATAGAATTTAAGTCCTACTTGCTTTCTCAAAGTCACATGATGCTTGCCTCAAGCTGGAGTTGGCATGCAATCGTTAGCTTTTGGCAAAACATGGTAAGTGTCATGTGAGAGTACCTTTAAGAAATGGGTGTTTATAAATGGGTGTGTATATAAATATCTGTAGTGAGAGTACCTTTAAGAAATGGGTGTTTATAAATGGGTGTGTATCCAAATATCTGTAGTGGGAGTACCTTTAAGAAATGGGTGTTTATTACTGCAGTGATGTCAGAGAGCTGTCTGTCAGCTTTTTACTTTCGTTTTAGGCTGTTTGCTGCAGGGTGCGTTTTAGTTTCGTTTTCAGAGCTGGATAGCTACAGTCACAGCCAGACGGTGTATTAGAATCTCCCTCTGTAATCTAAAGACTGTAAATCGATCCTGGTGAGACTACTTTAACAGTAGTGTCTTTAACCTGACGTGCTTGTGGTATAAGGTGTTTTAAGTCTTATGGATGTTAAAAGGAAAGCTCAAAGGATTACTTAGTGTTGTATTCTTTGGGGGTTGTATTTGAATTAATGGTTGCTAAGATGTTCACTGTGTGTTTTAAAACTGTTAACATGAGTTCATAGACTAAACATTGTTTTGCTTTAAAAAATACTTTTCTATTTCTGCTGTACCACACCTGCAGAGTGGGATGTGTGCTCCCCATACCACAATCTATTAAAAGTTGTGGGTCAGGTAAACTCCATGATCCACTTTGGGGTTCTCTAAACCCTGGCCCATAACAAATTGGGGGCTCGAGGGGGATAAAAGTCTATCTATTGGATTGGCTTAGTGAACTTAAAGACAGTGAGGGGTGAACATATTGTGGTTGCTTTTCAGGTGTGGTATTTTAGTTTAAGTAGGCAGTGTGTTGTGGACAATGGCTCTTTCAGAGGCTCAGATGTTTCTGGCGGTGGAGACGGTCACATGCAGTACCTTAAGGACAGTGACTGAAAGCAGACTGTTAGATTTGGCAAAAACATTGCAGTTAACATTACCTGACAAAATACGAAAAGATGAGGTAATTATGGCGGTGGCTAAGCAGTTAAAGTTGCCTGAGATACAGTTTGACTCATTGCAAATGGGAAAAATTCAGTTACAAATTAAACAAATGGAACATGAGAAAGAATTAAAGCAGCTTGAATACAAAAGAGAGAGAGAAGAAAAAGAAAGAGAAAGAGAGAGAGAGGAAAAACAGAGAGAAGAAAGGAAAACAGAAAGAATAGCCCTCGCAGAACAAAAAGAAAGAGAAAGGGAGATACAGATCAGGGAAAAAGATAAAGAGAGAGAGTTTGAACTTCAGAAAATGGCCATGAAACATGACAGTCAGTTAAAATTGGCAGACTTAAAGGGAAATGTACAGTTGGTTGATTGTGATGAGGATAGTGAGAAAGAGAGTCATAGCTGAAGGCTTGGTGGGGATCTATTTAAGTATATCCAAGCATTGCCAAGGATTGACGAGAAGGAGGTAGAAGCCTTTTTCATTTCATTTGAGAAGGTGGCTAAACAAATGAAATGGCCACAGAACATGTGGGTATTACTGATTCAAACAAAGCTGGTAGGTAGAGCTAGTGAAGTGTTTGCATCACTACCGGAGGAGGTATCTGGGATGTATGAGGAGGTGAAAAAATCCATTTAGGTGCATATGAACTAGTGCCTGAAGCCTACAGACAAAGGTTTAGAAGTTTAAGGAAAGAATTTGGTCAAACATACATGGAGTTTGAAAGGATCAAATAGAGTAATTTGATAGGTGGATAAGGGCTTTGAAAATAGACCAAACGTATGAATCTCTCACAGAAATTATACTTTTGGAGGAGTTTAAAAATTCAATTCCTGATGTAGTGAGAACTCATGTGGAAGAGTAGATGATTAAAACTGCGAGGTTAGCAGCAGAAATGGCAGATGATTATGAATTAGTTCATAAATCAAAGCTTGGTTTCCAACATCAGTTTCAGCCTGTGAGGGATAGAAACTGGGGACATGTGAAATACTCAAGTGGTAAAGGTGATCTGATGGGAGATAATAAGGAGAGTGTACCTTAGATTAAAAAAGAAATCCAGGAGGGTGGAAAAGAAATGAAAAATTTCAAATGTTTTCACTGTAATAAACTAGGCCATGTAAAGTCACAGTGTTGGTGGTTGAAGAAAAGCACTGGGAAGGCTGATGTGGTAAAACAGGATAAGACAGTGGGATTTGTTAAAGTGGTGAAAGAAAGCCCAAGTGAAGCGAAGGAGGTGCAAACGACTGTACAGCCTGATCAAGAGGTGATTGGTAAGAAGATGCCAGATCTCTTTAAAGAATTTGCTTGTGTGGGTAAAGTTTACTCATGTGTATCAGGAGGAGCAGGTAAAGAAGTCACAATTTTAAGAGATACAGGAGCTAGTCAATCTTTAATGGTAAGAGATGAGGAGTTATGTCGTTTGGGAAGAACGTTGCCAGAAAAGGTGGTAATATGTGGAATTCAGGATGAGAGGAGTAGTATTCCATTATATAAGGTAAGGCTGGAATGTCCAGTGAAGAGTGGTGAAGTGGAAGTAGGAGTAATAAAGAACTATCTTGTCCAGGAATACAGTTTATTTTGG
This sequence comes from Scyliorhinus torazame, assembly GCF_047496885.1. Lineage (NCBI taxonomy): Eukaryota > Metazoa > Chordata > Chondrichthyes > Carcharhiniformes > Scyliorhinidae > Scyliorhinus > Scyliorhinus torazame. The sequence continues at coordinate 228,313,265 of NC_092709.1, forward strand.
GTAATGATATAGCTGGATCGCAGGTGGGAGTGATGCCTACTGTGGTTGATAAGCCAGTGGAAAATCAGGCAACAGAAGTGTTGAAGGACGAATATCCTGGGATTTTTCCGGATTCTGTAGTAACAAGGTCGCAAAGTCACAGGTTAAGACAAGAGGAGAAATCAAAGAGCGAAGATGAAGTTGCAGTGCAATTATCAGAAACTATTTTTGATCAGATGGTTGAAAAAGAACAAGAACGGGTGGAGGATGAGGCGGATATTTTTAGTTCAGGAAAATTGACGGAGTTACAACAAAAAAATATAGAAATAAAACGGATGTATCAGAAAGCATACACGGAAGAGGAATCTGAGTGTTATTACCGTAAAAGTGATGTATTGATGAGAAAATGGAGATCTTTACATATGCAGGCGGATGAAAAGTGGGCAGATGTTCATCAAGTAGTATTGGCAGTAGGGTATAGAAGGTAGGGTAGGGTATTCCCATAACGGCCTCCCCGAACAGGCGCCGGAATGTGGCGACGAGGGGCTTTTCACATTAACTTCATTTGAAGCCTACTTGTGACAATAAGCGATTTTCATTTTCATTTCAGAAAGGAGGTGTTGTGAGTTGCACATGAGGTACCAGTGGGAGGTCATTTGGGAATAAGGAAAACTCAAGCTAAAATCGAGAAACATTTTTATTGGCCTAGACTACATAAAGATGTAGTTAAATTTTGTCAATCATGTCACACATGTCAAGTTATAGGGAAACCTTAAGCAGTGATAAAACCAGCACCTTTAATACCCATTCCAGCATTTGAGGAACCTTTTACAAGGGTCCTAATTTGATTGCGTAGGACCGCTTCCTAAAACAAAAAATGGGAATCAATATCTTTTGACGATAATGGATGTGTCTACTAGGTTTCCAGAGGCCATTCCAGTATTTAATATTACAGCTAAAAAGATTGTGGAGGAGTTACTTAAATTCTTTACTAGATATGGACTACCCACAGAAATACAATCGGATCAAGGATCAAATATTACCCCAAGGTTCAAAGAAGTTATGGATAGCTTAGGAATAAAACAATTTAAATCAACTGCGTACCATCCAGAATCGCAGGGAGCATTAGAAAGGTGGCATCAGACATTAAAGACAATGTTGAGGGCTTATTGTCACGATTATCCAGAGGATTGGGATAAAGGAATTCCATTCATACTGTTTGCAATTAGGGATGCACCTAATGAATCAACCAAATTTAGTCCTTTTGAACTAGTTTTTGATCATGAGGTAAGAGGGCCACTTAAATTGATTAAGGAAAAATTGGTGAGTGAGAAATCAGAACTTACATTATTGGATTACCTGTCAAATTTTAGGGAACAATTAAATAGAGCAGGTGAATTGGCTAGACAACATTTAAAAGTTGCACAAAATGTAATGAAACAGGTAGCGGACAAGAAATCCAAAGTTTGTAGTTTTGCCAGTGAAGATAAAGTTTTAGTGTTGTTACCAGTGGTATGTGCACCTTTAAAAGCAAGGTTTTGTGGACCTTATCAGATTGAAAGGAAATTAAGTGAGGTGAATTATGTGGTAAAAACACCAGATAGAAGGAAGAATCACCAAGTGTGTCATGTGAATATGCTTAACAGGTGCTTTTAAAGGGAAGGAGAGAAAAAGGAGGAGGTTTTAATGATTCTAACTCAAAGTGACGAACCAAATCCAGATGACTGTGAATTTGAAATACCACAAATTAAATTTGAAAATGAGGATGTTCTTAAAAATTGGGATAAATTGTTGAGTTACCTCCCAGAGGAAAAATGGACTGACCTGAAAGAGTTATTGATATCACATGGGCAAGTTAGTAGAGATAAATTGGGAAGTACTAAAATGGCTATACATGATGTAGATATGGGAAATGCTGTTCCAATCAAACAACATCCATACAGACTTAACCCTTTAAAATTGGCACAGGTTAACAAAGAGATTGAGAGTATGCTTAAAAATGGCATAATTGAAGTGGGATGCAGCCAATGGAGCTCACCCATAGTGATGGCACCAAAACCAGATGGTACCCAACAGTTATGTGTGGACTATAGAAAGGTTAATGCAGTTACAAGAACGGACTATTATCCTATCCCACGTTTGGAGGATTGCATTGAGAAAGTGGGACAATCAGTTTTTATTTCCAAACTGGATTTACTTAAAGGTTACTGGCAGGTACCTTTATCCGAAAGGGCGAAGGAGATTTCAGCTTTTATGACTCCAGATGGTATATACCAATCCAAAGTTATGCCATTTGGCATGAAAAACGCCCCAGCCACATTTCAACAGTTAACTAACAAAGTCATTTTAGGATTACCCAATTGTGCGGTATACATCGACGATCTGGTAATTTTTAGCCAGACATGGAAAGAACATTTAAAACATCTGATGGAGTTATTCCTTAAAGGATGGTGAAAAGGTGAAAAATGAAACCATCTTGAAGTTGATGATTTTTTTTTTCTTGGGGGGAGGGGTCATGTGAGAGTACCTTTAAGAAATGGGTGTTTATAAATGGGTGTGTATATAAATATCTGTAGTGAGAGTACCTTTAAGAAATGAGTATTTATTACTGCAGTGATGTCAGAGAGTGGGTGGAGCTGGGCTGTCTGTCAGCTTTTTACTTTCGTTTTCAGCTGTTTGCTGCAGGGTGTGTTTTAGTTCCGTTTTCAGAGCTGGATAGCTGCAGTCACAGCCAGAAGGTGTATTAGAGGCTCCCTCTGTAATCTAAAGACTGTAAATCGATCCTGGTGATTTAAAACTAATAACAGTAGTGTATTTAACCTGATGTGCTTCTTGTAAAAGGTGTCTTAAGTCTTATGGATGTTTAAAGGAAAGCTTAAAGGATTACTTAGTGTTGTATTCTTTGGGGGTTGTATTTGAATTAATGGTTGTTAAGATGTTCACTGTATGTTTTAAAAAGGTTAACTTGAGTTCATAGAATAAACATTGTTTTGCTTTAAAAAACACTTTTCCATTTCTGCTGTACCACACCTGTTGAGTGGGCCGTAAGCTCCCCATACCACAATCTATTAAAAGTTGTGGGTCAGGTGAACTCCATGATCCACTTTGGGGTTCTCTAAACCATGGCCCATAACAGTAAGTAGTTCTGAATTACATTAATTGTGAATTGAATGACTATGGTATATTGCAGGTTTTTACTGAATTTTCTTTGTATGGCATTTATCAAAACTATTTCTGTCCAATTCTTATGTTTAGAAAGTAAGATTAGAAAAACAGCTCCACCTAGTTACTATATTCAGCCTGACTGGAAACTGCTTCGTTGCAAGGGAAGAAAATGGAAGGAAATGAAAACTGGGTGAGATGTGTAACCAGTGACTGAATCAAGATTATTTTACACACTGTACCCAAAGTCATAATTACTCACACTGAACTTAAGAATGAAAAACTTTAAATAGTGAATAGTTTATTAGGGCGCGGAAACCACGAGGTTACCTAATTATGTGATCATAAATGACAGAAAATAAGCCTCAAAGGTGGTCTGTTCTATAACTGAGCCACAGTAAACTTGGCTAATCAAGGTGGGAAACAGATGAATAAAAAAAGTGTTTCTGTTAGTTTAACCAAAATGTGGATTAGAATGTTTGATTCTGTGTATCCCTTCAGATGAATGGACCTAGAAAAATGAACAAAATTATATCATGGTGGTTCAATGTTATTATTTAAAGTGCCTATTTAAGCCAGCAAACTTTTTCTTCCACCAAAAATGCGAATTATGCATTCTGTTAATGGTATGATCGGAACTGGAAAGCACCATGTGCTAAATTAGGTGTCAGTTATATAAAAGCCTGGAAATCACTCAGAGTGATGCTTTCTTTTGAATGTTGAATATACTGGAAAGAACATATTTACTCTGAAGTTAACAAAGGCTTTAATCCATTGATTTTAAGTGGCTCAAAATTGATGTTTAAAAGAAAACAGAGAGAGAGCAATGTGGCACAAAGGCTGTTAAATTTATAATGAAATGAAAATGAAAATCGCTTATTGTCACAAGTAGGCTTCAAATGAAGTTACTGTGAAAAGCCCTTAGTCACCACATTCCGGCGCCTGTTCGGGGAGGTTGGTACGGGAATCGAACCGTGCTGCTGGCCTGCCTCGGTCTGCTTTAAAAGCCAGCTCTTTAGCCCTGTGCTAAACCAGCCTCTAATAATAATGCTGCTTACAATAATTTCCAGACAAAATCATTTTATAATTCAACATGTAAGTGACTGACCTTTTATTCAGCAACGGGTTGGAATCAACCATGTCACCATATATTCCAGTGTGCAATAGGTCTGAAAACTGGCTTTTGGAAATTATCATTGTGGACTAAAGCAGACAGCACTGTGAGTGTACCTCCACCACATAGACTGCAATGGTTCAAGAAGGTACCTCAAAGTTGCCTTTTTAGGGGAAATTTAGATAAGCAATAAATGCTGACCTTGCTCGCAATGCCCACATTGCATGAACATATGAAGGAAATGAGAAATTAGAATATTTCAGCAAGTCATTTGGTATCTCCAAATTAATAAAGAATGCCAATCTGTACATTTGATATAAAGAATGCTGGAAATATATGCAACAGATCTGCCAGCAGCTTATTGGAGTCAACCTTGTCAACACATATCCCAGTGTGCAACAGGTCTGAAGACTAGCTTTTGAAAATATTATTATCTTTATAGACTGAAGCAGACAATATTTAATATGTCTGTAAGCATTTGTGAAGAGAAAAAAAAGAGTCAACATTTGGTCGTTACCTTTTCATTGCTGAAGAATTTTATGGCTGGAATGTTAAATTATCTTGTGGACAGAATTTTATGATGGGGAGGTGGAAGGATGTCCCTTCTGATCAGGCATTAAATTCGATGTAATGATGTTGGGTCAGGTCCCTGATGTTATTTCAACCAATTCTGAATTACAGAATATGTTGCCTGCCTTCTGTTAAAGGCCAATTAAGGAATAGTTTAGGCAATTAACCAGGAAAAAATACTAAGATCTAAAGCAGCCTGTGTGATTTAACACTGGCGGGCAGGAATGGCACAGGATGTCTGAAAGTTCTGCACTGCGGGATACAAGTAAGCACAAGAGAGAACACAAGGAGCAGCAGGCTGCAGGGGGTCTTCAGGAGAGGTCAGTGAAGTTGTCCAATGTTTAACTATTGGTTAATTTTGCTGCTGAGGTGGTAAAGGGGTCATCTACGAGGGACTCACTTGGAATGTCTGTTGCAACAGAAACCATGGGAATGGTCCATTCTGGTGGAGGTTTCTTCATTGAAGAATAGGGAAGATGAAGGAAGAGGAGAATGGCTGCTGCCCAGGGGCAGCAACAATGAGCCCGCCAGGAACATGGGTATCATGATGACTCTAAAGGTCCAGAGTGTGGGCAGGGACGTGCCAGGAGATTACATTAACATGTGAGAAGGGTGTACAGGCAGTGCTGCAATTACCTTCAAATGACTGAGTGCCAGTGTCGCAGAAGGCTCTGTCTCTCCAAGGAGGCAGTGACATCCAGACGCGACATGGTTGGTTGGGAGATCAGATCCAGCTGTGTGGATTTCCCATCCAAAGCCCATGGGATTGAAAGTGTTGGTGGTCCTTCACCTCTGTATGGATCCGGATCCTTTCAGGGATCTTCAGGGGTCTGTTCAATATTTCACAATCTTCAGCCCACTATTGTTTTAAACTAGTGATAGACTCATTGTTCAGGAGAATGGAAACATTCTTACAATTCACCCCTGATGATGAGAGCAAGTCTGAGAAAATGAACGGCTGTGGAGTTATGGCAGACTTCCCTAAAACGCAAGGGACCATCAATTGTACACACGTGGACATTAAGGTCCCACCGGGCTAGCCAGGGGATTTTGTTAACCAGAAAGACTGTAACTTTCTGAACATTCGGATTGTATGTAGTCACTGTCTGTGCAACCTGCAGATGTTGGCATAGTACCCTGGGAGGTGCTGTCTACATCCTTAGGCACTCCCAAGGGTCACAGTGGTCTCACTGCCTGCTTATCATTATGGCCAGTTAATAGGAAACAAGGACTATCCATTGAAGGAGTGGCTCATGATGCCCATGAAGCATCCACAGTCTCAGGTGGAAGAGAGGTACAATGTCAGCCATTTCTCTACCAGGGTGACCAGAGAGAGAACCTAGGCCTGAGCAAGATACGGTTTCATTGTAGTAGACCGCAGATCATATATCCTTGATCATTGTCATGTGTTGTAAGCAATGCTCCCCATCACAAAGCTAGTTAGTCTTATGGCTAGGCAGTCGCTAATTGACCAGCTGTCACTTGATTCGCTGTGCTGAAATAATGGGGCCCAGAGTGAGCAGAACACTCCCTTCCCATTCTGCCTCCCTCACCCCACCAGATACCATGGGCTGGATTCTCCGCACCCCGACGGCAAAATCGCGTTCGGCGACGGGGCGGAGAATCAAGTTTCCCGCATGAAATCGGGACCTGCGGCGGTTCAGCGATTCAGCACTCGGCCGCCAGGACTGAGGTATTTTTGAGCGGGCAGTCCGGGTTGGGCACGCAGCTGACCGGGGGCACTATTTCCGCGGTCCAGGTCCACGGTCTGAGTCCACCATGGAGCACGGCGAGGCCATGCACATGCGCGGCCTCTGACCCGGAAGTGCGGGGGCCATGTCGGCAGCTGGAGCTGCGAGCTCCACGACAGCTGCCTGCTAGTCCCCTGTAAGACGGTGAATCTGTGTCCTTTTGACGCCAGTTTTTCTGGTGTAAAAGACCACAGTTTTCACGACAGCATGGGGACATAGTCCCTGAAATGGAGAATCCAGCCCCATAAAATCAGCTCCTTAACTCTGACTTTAAAAAAGGTTTGAATCCATTTTTTTTCGTAGCTCAACACTGACATTAAAAACAGCAGAGAGAGAAATGTGGCACAAAGACTATTTAATCCAGGAGAAATTCTGCTCAGAATTTAACATGTAAATGACTGACCTTTTACAGCAGTGTGTTTGAGTCAACCACATAGTCCAGTTTGCAATAGGTCTGAAGACAGGATTTTGAAAATGTTATTAACATTATGGACAGAAACAGACAGCACAGCGGCTATACCTTCACCTCAAAACTGCAATGATTCAAGAAGGCAGCTCGCCAGCACCTTCCTAAGGGAAATTTGGAATAGGCAATAAATGGTGAGATGAGAACATGGAGATGATGACTCCAGCAATGACTCAGAGGAGGAACAAGACGTTGATTGGGACCATGGCGACCCATAGCAAGTCCAACAGAGACTGGGTGCTCGGGAAATTGTTCAAGAAGGGAATTCGGGACAAAACAGGAAATTACAGGCCAGTGAGTCTTACATCACTGGGAGAGAAATTTATCGGAAAACATTTTGAGGACAGAATTAATCTTCACTTGGAGAGGCAAGGATTAATCAAGGATAGTCAGCATGGCTTTGTCAAGGGGAGATCATGTCTAACAAATTTGACTGAATTTTTTGAGGAGGAGACTAGGTGTCTAGATGAGGGCAGTGCAGTTGATGTAGTCTACCTGGACTTCAGTAAGGCTTTTGACAAAGTAGCACATGGGAACCTGGTCAAGAAGGTAAGAGCCCAGGGGATACGGGCAATTTAGCAAATTGGATCCAAAACTGGCTTAGTGGAAGGAGGCAGAGGGTGTTCATCAAAGGTTGTTTTTAGACTGGAAGCCCATGTCCAGTGGTAAACCGCAGGGATGGGTGCTGGGTCCCTTGCTGTTTGTAGCATTCATTAATGATCTAGAGGTGATTGTGGGGAGTATGATCAGTAAGTTCACAGATGGCACCAAATTAGTGGTGTGGTAAATAGTGAGGAGGAAAGATTACAGGACAATGTAGATGGGCAGAACAATGGCAAATTGAATTTAATCCTGAAACGTGTGGGGTGATGCATTTTGGGAGGAGTAACAAGGCAAGGGAATACACAATGAAGACAGTAGGAAGACAGGAAGTACAGAGGACCAGAGAGACCTTGGGGTGCATGTCCAAAGATCCCTGAAGGCAGCAGGACAGGTAGATAAGGTGGTTAAGAGGCATATGGGATATTTGCCTTTATTAACTGAGGCATATAATATAAGAGCAGGGAGGTTATGATAGAGCTGTATAAAATGCTCATTAAGCCACAGCTAGAGTATTTTCTGGTCACCACACTACAGGAAGGATGTGATTGCACCAGAAAGGGTGCAGAGGAGATTCACCGGGATGTTGCCTGGGTTGGAATGGTTCTGCTATGAAGAGACGCTGATTAAGAAGTCGGGACTGAGCGGGAGCAGACATTATGGGCATGATTGAGCAGACTTGAAACGAAGTGCGGTTTTGGGCACATTTGGCGTGGTGCTTCAGGTGGCTGCAGTGCCGAGATTCACCCCATTATTCACCAGCACTTTGCTAGTCTTTTGGGCCTCAGGAGTTTCTCCCCGCTGAGGCCGCACTTTAGTCGATTTCTTGCACTTGCGAGCTGAGCTCGTCAGCAGGAATGGTTCATCACAGATCGGGGCGCCATTTTAACCAGCAGCCCCAAACCCTGCACCCCCACTTTCAAGCCCTCCCCCCACCTCCTACCGTCTGAGCCCATTTGCTTCATGCCAACAACCTTCTCTGGCCACTGGACCCCCTCACCCCTCTCTCTAATGGGCAAGGTCCCCATGCTGGACACCTGACAGTGCCAATCTGGCACCCAGGCAGTATTTGGCACTGCCAGCATGTCAGGGCTGGCAGTGCCAAGATTCGCAGGTGCCAGGGAGAATGCCAAGGTCCTACCCTGCTCTGTCTCCGACTAATGGCCTTCGAGACCCCCTGAGGTGCTGTCACCAGTACTAAATGGCGCCTTGTCAAAGCCTTGCAGGTGTGGACGTTGACTCCCGATACCAGGTGAATGCACATCCGGTTATTTAAACGAGCCCAACAGCTCACGTAAATGTGCGGATCCAGATCACACCCAGTGAGGGCGAGATCCAGATCACGCCAAGCGGAGCGAGTCAAATGACTCGTAATTGGCCCGGTGCGGAGCCCGATTTGGGGCTCTTGCGGGATTAACCCATCAATACGGTGGCTGAATTGTGCCCTACATCTGCTTCAACACAAAGGAACACACACGATCAGCACTAAATTGTGCCCGATGAGTTGTTATTTCAGTTTGGTTTTATCTATACTTCTAATGTCGATGCAAAGAAGTGATAACATTTTTTTTATGCTCTTGCTTGGGAAGAACAAAATGCAATCACTGGACTTCACTTTGACACTGAAATTTTCCCCATTTGATGTCCAGAGATTTGAAGGGGTTTTAGAGTTATGTAAATAGTATCTTCTCTTTCCTAGAAAAATAAAAGCTGGGTCTGCAAACAATTCCAGTGTGAAAATCATTTTTGTCACTTAGTTTGTTCTGAGGGTCGGTCTGGTTTTCTTTTCAAAATTGCAATAATGAGGATTAATTAATTAATCAGTCGGCAGCTAGGAAGGCAAAAACAATATTAGCATTCATGTCAAGATGGCTAGAATACATGACCAGGGATATACTCTAGCACAGTGGGCTAGGACAACTGGCTTGTAATGCAGAACAAGGCCAGCAGCACGGTTCAATTTCCGTACCGGCCTCCCCGAACAAGTGCTGGCATGTGGCGACTAGGGGTTTTTCACAGTAACTTAATTGAAGCCTACTTGTGACAATAAGCTATTATTATTACTTCTGAGGCTGTATAAGGCTCTGGTCAGACCCCATTTGGAGTATTCTGAGCAGTTTTGGGCCCCGTATCTAAGGAAGGATGTGCTGGCCTCGGAAAGGGTCCAGAGGAGGTTCACAAGAATGATTCTGGGAATGAAGAGCTTATCGTGTGAGGAGTGGTTGAGGACTTTGTCCTCGATGGAGTTCAGAAGGACGAGGGGGAACCTTATTGAAACTTACAGGATACGGAGAGGCCTGGATAGAGTGGACGTGGAGCGAATGTTTCCACTAGTAGGAAACACTAGAACGAGAGGACACAATCTCAGACTAAAGAGAAGATCCTTTAAAACTGAGATGTGGAGGAATTTCTTCAGCCAGAGGGTGGTGAATCTGTGGAACAGAAAATATGTAACATATAAAAAAGGGGGGATGTGGTGATGTGCATCAATGTAAATACATGTAGGCTAGCTAGACACTAGAGGGAGAACCAGAGACATCACACACACACTCAACCAATAGATCATTTCATTTTCATTTTTTCATTTCATTTCGATAGATCAATTAGATAGGACATGACCAATGGACATTCATGATACACACAGAGGTGACACCACAACAGGAGGGCATTACACCAACCCATATATAAAGGACACCACACATATGATCTGCCTCTTTCCAGTGGAGACAGTCAGTGAGTAGAGATACAGGGTTGATTCAATATCACTCCCACCACGTGGATTGCAGCAGCTGGTTAGTCAGTCTGGGTAGCTATAGTAGGATTAGCAGTAGTGTCGAACCCAAGTAATAGAAGTGTAAATAGTTTAATAAACGTGTTGAAGTTATCTCCACATCTGAACCTTCCTTTGTGAAGTGCACCACAAGGAAGCCGCTTATGTTACACCTTGAACATAACAAATCAGAACTCTTTGCTGCAGAAGGCTGTGGAGGCCAAATGTAGCCACCTGAGTTGGCCACTTCCCGACTTAAAATGGAGAACCGCAAAGGCTGAAGGGAAATTCAGCCAACAGAGGCAAAAGCTAGCAGGTGCAAAGTTACTGTGTATTAGACTCTGCAGAAACCCAGACAGCATTGATACAAGCAGCCACCTGCATAGTAATGTAGCAGCCATCTACTTAGAAATGAGCGATCCCCGGGAACAATCGAAACATTTTAAGGTAAACAAGGCCAAGCCAGGCTCCTCGGCGCCAGCAGGAGCCAACACAAAAGAGGTTAACGGACACTTAAAGACCGCCCAACGATTAGGGAACCACTCCAGCATTGGAGAAATCGAACCAAGTGATTGGAACGAAGTCCAATCACTTGAAACCAGGTACGGGGTCCGCCCTGAAGGGCGGGAAGCCCCTGGGACTATAAAGTAAAGCCCCCAAGTTCAAATCGTCCTTCTTGACAGGGTCACTCAGCAACGCGAACCAACCCTTGACAGTGACCTGTCCAGCTGCCTCCAAAGACCGTAAGTCTCAAGTCAATGCTCGCTACGAGATAGGCGCTCCTAGCTACCAGTCCATACCAGCTTTTGAATCCCACAGACTCGGAACCCGAACAAAAGGCCATTTGTTCCCCTGACCTGCTGGGCCCGTCCGAAGCTAAGTATTGGCCTGTTAATTATAGAAATAGCTTGGAAAGAAGAGTTTATGCATGAGCAGCGATATACTGTGTATAATAAATGTGCTTTGATTTGAATCTTACTAATTGGTGTATTGAGCTTTGATGATTACTCGAACTTGAACCTCGTGGTGGTATCATAAAGATACCTGGCGACTCTAGAGCGAATGTTATAAAACAGAGCCAATTGAACCAACCAAAGGTTAGCAACACAAATCACTGAATGTCTTTAAGACAGAGATAAATAGGCTCTTGATTGATAAGGGGATCAGGGGTTATGGGGAGAAGGCAGGAGAATGGGGTGAGAAACATATCAGCCATGATTGAATGGCGGAGCAGACTCGATTCTGCTCCTATGTCGTTTGGGTGTTTTCCTCTTTTCTCTCATTGTTTCCTGATAGAATCATGGCCCTTTTTACTGCTCATTCCATCAGCCAGGCATATATAAAAATATCCCAACTGACATTTTTTTCCCCTTGTGCCTCGAAGGAAGTGCCTTAGCCCTTGCTGCCAGCTATTAATGTCACTGTTAATGTCTGAAACTTGCCGCGTCACAAATCACTGTTGTGAATCAGCACATATCTTGGCTTGTAAATCTGTGGCAAATGTCAAATATTGGAGCAAAAACATGGTAACATGTATGTTGCTCCTGCAGAGGCTTTTCCATTCAATTCAGCAGTTATTATTTTGAATCCTATCTTACCTCTGAATCACAGGTATAATTCACTGCAACTTAGTCACAGAGATTGTTTGAACCTTTTCGCAGACATAAGTGGCAGCCAAGCTAAATTGAAAAACAAAATGATGCTAATTGAAATGCCATCGGTTTTAAAGGTGCTGTGTAAATACAAGTTATTGCTGAGTTGCAGCCTGATCTCACATGTAGTTATCTCATCTACTCACATTAGAAGTTCAAGACACTCCACTTGAGGGGCTGGTTTAGCACAGGGCTAAATAGCTGGCTTTTAAAGCAGACCAAGGCAGGCCAGTAGCACGGTTCAATTCCCGTACCAGCCTCCCTGAACAGGTGCTGGAATTTGGCGACTAGGAGCTTATCACAGTAACTTCATTTGAAGCCTAGTTGTGACAATAAGCCATTTTCATTTCATTTCATTTCTGTTCAGTGCAGCACTCAGGAGGTACAGCGTTGTTGGGGCACCTTCCTTCAGATGAGATAATAAACCAATTTTAAAAGATCCCACCGTTTGATTTAAGGAAGAACAGAGGAGTTCTCCGCATGTCCTGACCGACATTTCCCTCAGAGCCAACCAAGTTATGTTTACCCCATTGCTGTTTGCAGGAACTTGTGCAAATTAGCTGCACTTCAAAAGTCATTCATTGGCTGAGGGCATACAAATTGCTACATAAATTTCTTTCTTCCTTAATGTGCAAGAAACAAAGGAAATAAATTACTACCAGGAATGTGTCTACTACCTCAGGGTAACATGTTACGCCTTGATAAATTGGCATTTAGGAAGCTCTAAAGAAGTGGAACAAAAAGGAGTCACAACTACCTATAACAGTAAAGCTTGTGTTTCCTCTGTTACCAAGCAGAGATGTAACTAGTCATGCGGCCATCCACACGTTGGAATGTGTCACCCAGGTCACCACTGCTTTATTCAAGAGGTCAGACATATCACACTGCAAAGATTGTCAATTAGGGGATATTTGACCTCTTCACATTTAAATGGCAGTCTCTGTGATTTGGAATTCCGAGTGGGGAACAGCACTGCATTGTGGGAAACTAAGGCAAACCATCCATGTTTTTTCATCTCCGAATTTTAATTGATGGAAAATTGTAGGGTGAACACCCATGATTTTCCTACACTGCATCCTGCCTGAGAATGAATCCTCACTAGGAGCACTGAACTGGCCCTTACATCTTTTTTAAAATTTAGAGTACCCAATTCATTTTTTCCAATTAAGAGGCGATTTAGCGTGGCCAATCCACCTACCCTGCACATCTTTTGGGTTGTGGGGGCAAAACCCACGCAAACACGGGGAGAATGTGCAAACTCCACACAGACAGTGACCCAGAGCTGGGATCGAACCTGGGACCTCGGCGCCGTGAGGTGCAGTGCTAACCACTGCGCCACCATGTTGCCGAACTGGCTCTTACCTTTGGTGATTTTTTATTTGTATTCTACAAGATAACTGATATTGAAAGTTGAGCCATGGAAAGATTGATCCTTCTTGTACAGTCAACATTGGTATCAAGCATCCCAGGGAAGCTGTAATCCCATAATATGTACAAACTTTAGCCTTCAAAAGTCCACTGTATCATGCTAAATTAAATCCCCTTTTCAATTTCTTCTTATGTGGAAACATAGAAAATAGTAGCAGGAGGAGGCCAATCAGCCCTTCGAGTCTGCTCCACCATACATTATGATCATGACTGATCATCCAACTCAATAGCCTAATCACGCTTTCCCCCCATACCCTTTGATCGCCATCTCCCTCAGTGCTATATATTACTGCTTTGTGCAAACATACAGGGCGGGATTCTCCATTGACTGCGCTAAAATCACGAAACGCGATTGGGCGAAGAACAGGTTCCGATACTAAAATCGGGGCGGGCGCCGATTTGACGCCAAATCGCTATTCTCCATCACCTCGATAGCAGCGTCAAAGCATACCAGAACGCACGTACAGTAGACACCATTTGCAAACCATTTGCTGGCCTGACCCAGTATTCTCAGGGCCGCCACGATGTTCTGCCTCCGTGGAATACAATCGATTCCAATGAAGAACGTTACACGATTCGCCGGGTCTGTGATTGACCAAGTTCATGCTGAATTAAATAGTCCAAGTTCGCTTGTGCTTTTAAGAATCGTGAAACCGCGTCGTGGCTTCTGAGGGAGAAACAACATCACCACTGTTTGCTGACAGTTGAGCCGCTGACTGGGGGGCTTCTGCCAGGGCCTGGGGGAGCAGAGGGGTGGCCAGGTGGTGGGCTGTGGGATCAGGGTAGACGGACACGGGACATTATTGCCACAGCCGGCAAGGCGGCCATGCAGCTGCGCGTGCTGCTGACAGCCCACCGTGACCTTTGGGCCACGGGTCGTATAGGTGTCCCCCCCACCCCGCTCCCAGGGCCACCCCCTAGGTGCCCTCTGGCCCCAGCCAACCCATCAGCTGTATTGGTGCTCCAGCACAACCAGTGCCATCTTGCTGGCTGGGATGAGTGTGTGTGGGATTGTAATGTGTGTGTGCGGCTGCAGCTTGTCAGCCTCCAGAGTGTCAATCACGGACCCGGCGAATTCTGTAACGTTTTTCATTGGCATGGATTGTATTCCACGTGGCGCCATTGCTAGCCCGTCCACAGTTGCTGAATCGGTCCAGGTGCCGGCGCCAGTTTTGCTGTTGTGACGTATTCCACGTATTCTGCGTCAACACCAACACTAGTCTCAGAAACGGATAATCCCGCCCACAATGTTTTGGCCTCAACTACTTCCTGCGGTGATAAATTCCACAGGCTGACCACTCTCTGGATGAAGAAATTAGGTCATCTCTGTCCTAAATGGTCTATCCCGTATCCTCAGACTGTGACCCCTGGTTCTGGACACCCCCACCATCGGGTACATCCTTCCTGCATCTACCCTGTCTAGTCCTGTTAGAATTTTATAGATTTCTATGAGATCCCCCCTCCTTCTAATGAGCTCCAGCGACTACAATCCTAACTGATTCAATCTCTCCTCATACGTCAGTCCCGCCATCGCAGGAATCAATCTGGTAAACCTTTCCTCCACTCCCTCTACAGCAAGAAGATCCTTCCTTAGATAAGGGTACAAAGACTGCACACAATATTCCAAATGTGGCCTCACCAAGGCCTTGTATAATTGCAGCAAGAGATCCCTGCTCCGGTACTCAAATCCTCCAGCTATGAAGGCCCACATACCATTTGCCTTCTTTACGGCCTGCTGTACCTGCATGCTTACCTTCAGTGACTGGTGACGAGGACACCCAGGTCTTGTTGCACATTCCCCTCTCCTAATTTATGGCTATTCAGTTAATAGTCTGCCTTCGCGCTTTTGTTCCAAAGTGGATAATCTTGCATTTCTCCAAATTATACTGCATCTGCCATTCATTTGCCCGCTCACTCAACTTGTCCAAATCAGGATCTCTGCATCCTCCTCACAGCTCACCCTCCCACCCAACTTATGTCATCTGCAAATTTGGATATATTACATTTTGTTTCCTCATCTAAATCATTAATATATATTGTGAATAATATTCTTCATATAGCCTTAATATATTTTATATATCCTTAATAATATTCTCTATGAGTGAACTGTCAATTTATTGCCAACTTGTTTTATAATTTCTAGGGAGCTTTATGATACAGATCTGTGTCCATAGGAAATTAGTTCAGACTTTACAAATATACAAATGATACCTGCCAAACACAATCTGTCTGGGCTGGATTCCAACCCAGATCTCACATGTGAAAGGACATTGTGCTAACCTACAGCATCACCCAGGCCTAATGATTTTTGAAGAAACTTTGCAAAGTAAGACCTCAAATCAATAAAACAATTACCACTTAAAGCAATACTAAGGAAAAACTGTCCACTTAGTTCAAATGTTCCAAACTTTGATTTGCAAAGGTCAGCTCACATTATACTCAAGTATTAAAGGTATATTTATTTCTCACATCGTCAGATTTAGAGCCCAAGTCACAGCCACATAAACTGGAATTTTATCACTATATAATTTTTTTGATGAACATTAGAAGGTATCTTGACACATATTCTATATTTATCCATGACAGGAGCAGCTGGCAGGTGAGCCGGGGTCCTTCAGCCCCAGGGGCTTAGAGGACACCGGCAGGGGCAACAAAGGCCATGGACAGCAGGCTGCCTCCACTTCTGATGTGCATCCTGGAGACACATCTGGGCATAGTGGCAGAACATGGAAGGCTAAGCAGGTCTAGGATCACTGTGGCCATGGGCTGGGGGGAAGGGGGGGAACACAGGCGAGGGGTGGGGGTAGGGGGTGGTGGCACCATTGGGGTCATTAAAACACGTTGCTCACCTGGAAGTCAGGGGACTTAACTGCTCAGTGAAAAGATACAGAGTTTTCGCCCACCTGAGAAGTTTGAAAGCCGTCATAGTCTTCTTCTAAGAGATGCACCTGAGGGTGAAGGACCGGCTGTGGGTAAGGAAGGGCTGGGTGGGACAGACCTACCATTCCTGCTATGGGACGAGGGCTAGGGGGTTAGCCATAATGTTAAATAAGAGGACGATGTTTACCATGACAAGGACGGTTACGAACCCAGGGAGACAATACAAGGCACGTGGAGACAGGGAAGAGAGGATGGCTAGGCAACAGCTAGTCGACTCCATACTGGAGGTGGACCAGCGATACTCCGAGGCCCCGACCGTAGGGCTCCTGGCAAGAGGAAAATGGTACAAATGGACTTTGATCTGCTCTCCATCAGGAAAGCAGTACAGCAACTCCGCCAGGGATGGGGGGCCCTGGACGAACACTGAGGCAGGGCCAGGCACCTGCTGGCTCACCAGTTGAGAAAACAGGCAGCCACGAGGGAAATAGCACTGCTTAGAGACAACAAGGGCAAACTTGAAGTGGAGCCAGTGTTATGGGCCAGGGTTTAGAGAACCCCAAAATGTATCATGGAGTTCACCTGACCCACAACTTTTAATAGATTGTGATATGGGGAGCACATGAAAAGTATTTTTTAAAGCAAAACAATGTTTATTCTATGAACTCAAGTTAACCTTTTAAAACATACAGTGAACATCTTAGCAACCATTAATCCAAATACAACCGCCAAAGACTACAACACTAAGTAATCCTTTAAGCTTTCCTTTTAACATCCATACGATTTAAAACACCTTTTACCGGAAGCACATCAGGTTAAAGTCACTACTGCTTTTAGTTTTAAATCACCAGGATCGATTTATAGTCTTTAGATTACAGAGAGAGATGCATACACCTTCTGGCTGTGACTGCAGCTATCCAGCTCTGAAAACGAAAATAATACACACCCTGCAGCAAACAGCCTAAAACGAAAGTAAAAAGCTGACAGACAGTACAGCTCTACGCACACACTGACATCACTGCAGTAGTAAACACCCATTTCTTAAAGGTACTCTCACTACAGATATTTATATACACACCCATTTATAAACACCCATTTCTTAAAGGTACTCTCACATGACACCTCCCCCAAGAAAAAGAAATAAACCATCAACTTCAAGATGGTTTCATTTTTCACCTTTTCACTATCCTTTAAGGAATGCATACAGTAAATATACTTTTTCATTTCAAAAAACAACACGCAAACAGGTATAATAATATAGTCCATTTCTTTTTTTTTCTTCTTCCTCCAACTGAAATTGCTTTTGTTCATCACATTCGTGACAAAGCATCGGCTATCACGTTTTCTCGTCCTGCCACATATACTATTTTTAAATGAAATGGCTGTAACAGTAAACTCCAGCGAAACAGCCTTGCATTGTTATTCTGGAATCGCTCCAGAAACGTCAACGGATTATGATCAGTATATATAACGGTGTCAGACGGATTGCTGGTCACATAAATGTGAAAATGTTGCAAAGCCAGCACCAAACTCAAAGTCTCCTTCTCAATGGTGGAACACTTTTTCTGGTGAGAATTCAATTTCTTTGAAAAATAACCAATAGGCCGCTCTAGCCCTTCGTCGTCGTCCTGTAGAAGCACCGCACCTACACCCACATCACTCGCATCAACCACCACTTTGAATGGTTTCGTATAATTTGGGATGGCTAACACAGGAGCAGTGGTTAACACAGCCTTCAGGCCGTCAAATGCCTGTTGACACTCCACTGCCCACTGGAATTTGTTCCGCTTCTTGAGGACTAGGGGCTTTTTACAGTAACTTCATTGAAGCCTACTCGTGACAATAAGCGATTTTCATTTCATTTCATTTCATTTTCACACTGCTGAAATTCGGTACAAATTTCCGGTAAAATCCACTCATATCAAGAAATCGCATTATTTCCCGAAAATTACCAGATCGTCGATGTATACCGCACAAGTGGGTAATCCTGAAACAACTTTGTTAGTTAACCGTTGAAATGTGGCTGGGGTGTTTTTCATGCCAAATGGTATAACTTTGAATTGGTATATACCATCTGGAGTCACAAAAGCTGAAATCTCCTTTGCCCTTTCGGACAAAGGTACCTGCCAGTAACCTTTAAGTAAATCCAGTTTGGAAATAAAAGCTGATTGTCCCACTTTCTCAATGCAATCCTCCAAACGTGGGATAGGATCCTCGTTTTCCAATTTAATTTGAGGTCTGTCAAATTCACAGGCATCTGGATTTGGTTTGTCACTTTGAGTTAGAATCATTAAAACCTCCTCCCTTTTCTCTCCTTCCCTTTCAAAGTACCTTTTAAGCATATTCACATGACACTCGGTGAGTCTTCCTTCTATCTGGTGTTTTTACCACATAAATCACCTCACTTAATTTGCTTTCAATCTGATAAGGTCAAAACCTTGCTTTTAAAGGCTCACCTACCACTGGTAACAACACTAAAACATTATCTCCACTGGCAAAACTACGAACTTTGGATTTCTTGTCCGCTACCCATGTCATCACATTTTGTTCAACTTTCAAATGTTGTCTAGCCAATTCGGCTGCTCTATTTAATCGTTCCCTAAAATCTGACACGTAATCCAATAATGTAAGTTCTGATTTCTCACTCACCAATTTTTCCTTCATCAATGACCTCATGACCAAAAATTAGTTCAAAAGGACTGAATTTGGTTGACTCCCGTACCAGCCTCCCCCGAACAGGTGCCGGAATGTGGCGACTAGGGGCTTTTCACAGTAACTTCATTTGAAGCCGACTTGTGACAATAAAGCGATTTTCATTTTCATTAGGTGCACCCTTAATTGCAAACAGTACGAATGGAATTCCTTTATCCCAATCCTCTGGATAATCGTAACAATAAGCCCTTAACGTTGTCTTTAATGTCTGATGCCACCTTTCTAACACTCCCTGCGATTCTGGATGGTACGCAGTTGATTTAAATTGTTTTATTCCTAAGCTATTCAGAACTTCTTTGAATACCCTTGAGGTAAAATTTGATAATTGATCCGATTGTATTTCTGTGGGTAGTCCATATCTAGTAAAGAATTTAAGTAACTCCTCCACAATCTTTTTCGCTGTAATATTACGTACTGGAATGGCCTCTGGAAACCTAGTAGACACATCCATTATAGTCAAAAGATATTGATTCCTACTTTTTGTTTTAGGAAGCGGTCCTACGCAATCAGTTAGGACCCTTGTAAAATGCTGGAATGGGTATTAAGGGCCTGGGTTTTATCACTGCTTGAGGTTTCCCTATCACTTGACATGTATGTCATGATTGACAAAATTTAACTATACCTTTATGTAGTCCAGGCCAATAAAAATGTTTCTGGATTTTAGCTTGAGTTTTCCTTATTCCCAAATGACCTCCCACTTGTACATCACTTTTACGGTAATAACACTCTGGTATACACTCAGATTCCTCTTCCGTATATGCTTTCCGGTACATCCGTTTTATTTCTATATCTTTCTGTTGTAACTCCGCCAATTTTCCTGAACTAAAAGTATCTGCCTCATCCTCCGTCAGTTCTTTTCCAACCATCTGATCAAAAATTGTTTCTGATAATTGCACTTCAACGTCATCTTCACTCTTTGATTTCTCCTCTTGTCTTAACCTGTGACTTTGCGACCTCGTTACTATACAATCCAGAAAAATCCCAGGATTTAAAAAAAATATATATTTTATTCAAAAAAAAATTTCGGCCAAACAAAACAGTACAAAAATTTTTCCCTTTTACAACAATAAAACAATATAAATAATAGTGACCGTTTTTAACAAATAAATAAATAATATATAAACTAAATGGCAACTGCCATAACAAAATATTAACTCTCCCAAATAATAAAGTCAAACAAGCCAATATACATATCCAAGTAAAAATATCCATACAAAAACACCCCTGAGGACCCACCCGAGCCCCCCCCCCCCCCCGCCCCCTGGGTTGCTGCTGCTACTTTCCCAGTTCCTTTATCGTTCTGCGAGATAGTCAATGAACGGTTGCCACCACCTGGTGAACCCTTGAGCCGAACCTCTTAGTGCGAACTTTATCCGTTCCAGTTTTATAAACCCTGCCATGTCGTTTATCCAGGCCTCCACGCCCGGGGGTTTAGTTTCCTTCCACATTAAAAATATCCTTCGCCGGGCTACTAGAGACGCAAAGGCCAAAACATCAGCCTCTCTCCCATTCACTTACACACCATTGAGATATTGGCGGCCCAATAATAATCACTTAAGCTCGGCAGTGCCAGTCCCTCCCTATCCCTGCTACGCTGCAAAAACCCCCTCCTCACTCTCGGGGTCTTCCCAGCCCACACAAAGCTCATAACACTCTTCTCAATTTTTTGAAAAAAGTCCTCGTAACCATCACCGGGAGGCACTGGAACACAAAAAGAAATCTCGGGAGGACTACCATTTTGAACGCCTGCACCCTGCCCACCAGTGACAGAGACACCATGTCCCATCTCTTAAAATCCTTCTCCATCTGTTCCACCAATCGTGTTAAATTAAGCCTATGTAGGGTTCCCCAGTTCCTGGCTATCTGGATCCCTAAGTACCGGAAATCTCTTGTTACCCTCCTCAGCGGTAAATCATCTATTCCCCTGCTCTGCTCCCCCGGATGCACCACAAACAACTCACTCTTCCCCATATTCAATTTGTACCCCGAAAATTCCCCAAACTCCCTGAGTGTCCACATTATCTCAGGCATCCCCTCCACTGGGTCCGCAACATACAGCAATAGATCATCTGCATACAATGATACCCGGTGTTCTTCTCCTCCCCTGTGTACTCCCCTCCACTTCCTAGAGCCCCTCAGTGCTATGGCCAGCGGCTCAATTGCCAATGCAAACAGTAACGGAGACAGGGGACACCCCTGTCTTGTCCCTCTGTAAAGACGGAAGTAGTCGGACCTCTGCCTGTTCGTGATCACACTTGCCATCGGGGCCCTATATAGCAGCTGTACCCATCCAATAAACCCCTCTCCAAAACCAAATCTCTTCAACACTTCCCATAGGTAGTCCCACTCCACTCTGTCAAATGCTTTCTCAGCGTCCATCGCCACTACTATCTCCGCCTCCCCCTCCGGCGGGGGCATCATCATCACCCCTAGCAGCCTCTGTATATTCGTGTTCAGCTGTCTCCCCTTAACGAACCCAGTTTGATCCTCGTGGACCACCCCCGGGACACAATCCTCTATCCTTGTCTCCATCACCTTGGCCAGGAGCTTAGCATCCACGTTCAGGAGGGAAATAGGCCTGTAAGACCCGCACAGCAGCGGGTCTTTTTCCTTCTTTAAGAGTAACGATATCGTCGCCTCCGACATAGTCGGGGGCAACTTCCCCCTTTCCCTGGCCTCATTAAAGGTTCTCGTCAAAAGCGGGGCCAGTAGGTCCATGTATTTCCTATAAAATTCCAACGGGAACCCATCCGGTCCCGGGGCCTTCCCCGCCTGCATGCTCCCAATCCCCTTTACCACCTCCTCCACCTCAATCCGTGCTCCCAGTCCCACCCTCTCCTGCTCCTCCACCTTCGGGAATTCCAGCCGATCTAGGAAATGCATCATTCCCTCCTTCCCTTCCGGGGGCTGAGCCTTATACAGCCTCTCGTAGAATGCCTTAAACACCCCGTTCACCCTCTCTGCTCCCCGTTCCATCTCACCTTCCTCATCCCTCACCCCACCTATCTCCCTCGCCGCTCCCCTCTTCCTCAGTTGTTGGGCCAGTAAACGGCTCGCCTTCTCTCCATACCCATACTCATGTAGTCCCTGTGCCCTCCTCCACTGTGCTTCTGCCTCGCCCGTGGTCAGCAGGTCAAATTCCACATGTAGCCTTTGTCTTTCCCTGTACAGTCCCTCCTCCGGAGCCTCTGCATATTGCCTGTCTACCCTCAGAAGTTCTCTCAACAGTCGCTCCCTTTCTTTACTCTCTTGCTTCCCTTTATGGGTCCTTATGGATATCAGTTCCCCTCTGACCACCACCTTCAGCGCCTCCCAGACCACTCCCACCTGGACCTCTCCGTTATCATTAAGCTCCAGGTACCTTTTGATACACCCCCTCACCCTTAGACATACCCCCTCATCCGCCAACAACCCCATATCCAATCTCCAGAGTGGGTGCTGCTCCTTTTCCTCTCCTACCTCCAAATCTACCCAATGTGGAGCGTGGTCCGAAATGGCTATGGCCATGTACTCCGTCCCTGTCACCTTCGGAATCAGTGCCCTTCCCAGGACAAAAAAGTCTATCCATGAATACACCTTGTGAACATGGGAGAAGAATGAAAACTCCTTACTCCTAGGCGTAATAAATCTCCAGGGGTCTACTCCTCCCATCTGCTCCATGAAGTCCTTAAGCACCTTGGCCGCTGCTGGCCTCCTCCCGGTCTTAGACCTAGACCGGACCAGCCCTGGATCAAGCACCGTATTGAAGTCTCCCCCCATTACCAGCTTTCCCGCCTCCAGGTCCGGGATACACCCCAGCATACGCTTCATGAAGTTTACATCATCCCAGTTCGGGGCGTATACGTTCACCAGAACCACCGCCTCCCCTTGCAATCTGCCACTCACCATCACGTATCTACCCCCACTGTCCGCCACTATGGTCTTTGCCTCAAACAGTACCCGTTTCCCCACTAAAATAGCCACCCCCCTATTCTTCGCATCTAAGCCCGAATGGAACACCTGCCCCACCCATCCTTTACGTAGTCTGACCTGATCTGCCAGTTTCAGGTGTGTCTCCTGCAACATGACCACATCTGCCTTTAAGTTCTTTAGGTGTGCGAGTACCCGTGCCCTTTTAATCGGCCCAATTCAGCCCTCTCACGTTCCACGTGATCAACCGGGTTGGGGGGCTCTTTACCCCCCCCCCCATGTCGACTAGCCATCCCCTTTTCTAACCCAGCTCCTCACCCGGTTCCCACGTACCCGTATACCCCACCAACGGTGCTCTCCCGTCCCGACCACCCCGCCCCATAACAGCTCCCCCTTCCCCTTAGCATCAGCAACCCAGTTAACTCCCCCTCCCCCTCCGCTAGATCCCTTTCTAGCGTAGTTGCACCCCCCATGTTGCTCCCAGACGTCAGCAAACTCTGGCTGACCTCAGCTTCCCCCGTTTGTCCTCGGCCCCTCATTGTGCGAGGCCCCCTTCTTCCTGCGTCCCCGTTCCCGCCACAATTACCATAGCGCGGGAGCAAAGCCCGTGTTTCCCACTTGGCCCCGCCCCTGATGGCGCAGTTCCCTTCTCCTTCCCCTTTCCTTCCCACCGGCGCCCACAGTTCCCCATACTCCCCCTCCCCCCCCCCCCCCCCACGAGGGGAAAAGAGAAAAGTTACAAAATTGAAAAATTGAAAAAATTCCCCCCCCCCCTTCCCCTTCCTCGTCCCACATAATCACCCCACCACTTTATTACAGAAGCTTTTTCTCTCGCCCAACTATTCCAGCTTCTCGTCTACAATGAATGTCCACGCCTCTTCTGCCGTCTCAAAGTAGTGGTGCTTCCTTTGGTGTGTGACCCACAGTCTCGCCGGCTGCAACATTCCAAATTTAACCTTCTTTTTGCGGAGCACCGCCTTGGCCCGGTTGAAACTTGCCCTCCTTCTCGCCACCTCCGCACTCCAATCCTGGTACACGCGGATCACCGCGTTCTCCCACCTGCTGCTCCGAGTTTTCTTCGCCCATCTTAGAACCATCTCTCTGTCATTGTAGCGGTGAAACCTCACCACTATGCCTTTGGTCTTCGCGCCAGAACTCGATAAGCTCCCTCCACCTCCAAAGGGCCCGTCGAGGCCTCCGATCCCATTAGCGAGTGAAGCATCGTGCTCACATATGCCCCGCCGTCCGCCCCCTCTGTGCCTTCGGGAAGACCCAAGACTCTTAAATTCTTCCTCCTCCAGTTATTCTCCAGGGCTTCCAACCTCTCCACACACCTTTTGTGCTGTGCCTCGTGCGTCTCTGTCCTTACCACCAGGCCCTGTATTTCATCCTCATTCTCCGCAGCCTTTGCCTTCACGACCCGAAGCTCCAACTCCTGGGTCCTCTGCGCCTCCTTTAGCCCTTCAATCGCCTGCAGCATCGGGGCCAACACCTCCTTCTTCAGCTCTTCCACACAGCGCCACAGGAACTCTTGTTGCTCCGGGCCCCATACCAAACAGCCACCTTCCAACGCCATCTTACTTCGAGCTTCCCTTCCTTGCCGCTGCTCCAGTGGATCCACTGCAATCCGGCCGCTATCCCCTCCTCTATCCATATTTATCTGGGGGGATTCCCTCCTATTTCACCGCACAATGATTTTGTCCGTTAAAAATTGCCGTTGGGGCTCCTAATAAGAGCCCAAAAGTCAGTTTCAACGGGAGGTACCGAAACGTGCGACTTAGCTGGTCATCGCCGCACCCGGAAGTCCAAAATCCCAGGATATTTGTCCTTCAACACTTCAGTTGTCTGATTTCTCACTGGCTTATCAACTACAGTAGGCATCACTCCCACCTGTGATCCAACCATATCATTACCCAAGATAAACTGTATTCCTGGACAAGATAGTTTCTCTATTACTCCTACTACCACTTCACCACTCTTCACTGGACTTTCCGACCTTACCTTATATAATGGAACACTACTCCTCTCACCCTGAATTCCACATATTACTACCTTTTCTGGCAACATTCTTCCCAAACTACATAACTCCTCATCTCTTACCATTAAAGATTGACTAGCTCCTGTATCTCTTAAAATTGGGACTTCTGTACCTGCTCCTCCTGATACACATGAGCAAACTTTACCCACACAAATAAATTGATCGGGCTGTACAATCTTTTGCACCTCCTTCACTTCACTTGGGCTTTCCTTTACCATTTTAACAAACCCCACTGTCTTATCCTGTTTTACCACATGAACCTTCCCAGTGCTTTTCTTCAACCACCAACACTGTGACTTTACATGGCCTAGTTTATTACAGTGAAAACATTTGAAACTTTTCATGTCTCTTCCACCCTTCTGGATTTAAAAAAAAATCTGAGGTACACTCTCCTTATTATCTCCCATCAGATCACCTTTCCCTTTACCACTTGAGTATTTCTCATGTCCCCAGTTTCTATCCCTCACAGACTGAAACTGATGTCGGAAACCAAGCTTTGATTTATGAACTAATTCATAATCATCTGCCATTTCTGCTGCTAATCTTGCAGTTTTAACCCTCTGCCTTTCCACATGAGTTCTCACTACATCAGGAATTGAATTTTTAAACTCCTCCAAAAGTATAATTTCTCTGAGAGCTTCATACGTTTGGTCTATTTTCAAAGCCCTTATCCACCTATCAAAGTTACTCTATTTGAGCCTTTCAAACTCCATGTATGTTTGACCAAATTCTTTCCTTAAATTTCAAAACCTTTGTCTGTCGGCTTCAGGCACTAGTTCATATGCACCTAAGATGGATTTTTTCACCTCCTCATACGACTCAGATATCTCCTCTGGTAGTGATGCAAACACTTCACTAGCCCTACCTACCAGCTTTGTTTGAATCAGTAATACCCATATGTCCTGTAGCCATTTCATTTGTTTAGCTACCTTCTCAAATGAAATGAAAAAGGCTTCTACCTCCTTCTCGTCAATCCTTGGCAATGCTTGGACATATTTAAATAGATCCCCACCAAGCCTTCGACTATGACGCTCTTTCTCAATATCCTCATCACTATCCTCCAACTGTACGTTTCCCTTTATGTCTGCCAATTTTAACTGACTGTTATGTTTCATGGCCATTTTCTGAAGTTCAAACTCTCTCTCTTTTTCCCATTCCTCTCTATCTCTTTCCTTTTCTTCTCTGTCTCTTTCTTTGTTTCTTTTTTCTCTCTCCATTTCTTTTTTCTTGATCAGTATACCCCTTTCTCTTTCTTTTTCACTCATTGTATAGTCAAGCTGCTTTAATTCTTTTTCATGTTCAAGTTGCTTCATCTGCAACTGGATCTTTGCCATTTCTAATGAGTCAGACTGTATCTCAGGCAACTTTAAATGCTCAGCCACCACCACAATTTCCTCATCTTTTGGCATTTTGTCAGGTAATGTTAACTGCAATGTTTTTGCCAAATCTAACAGTCTACTTTTAGTCTCTGTCCGTAAAGTACTGTGTGTGACCGTCTCCACCCCCAAAAACTTCAGAGTGTCTGAAAGAGCCATTGTCCACAACACACTCCCCTACTTAACTGAAATACCACACCTGAAAAGCACCCACAATATGCTCACCCCTCACTGTCTTTAAGTTCACTAAGCCAATCCAATAGATGACTTTTATCCCCCTCGAGCCCCCAATTTGTTATCGGGCCAAGGTTTAGAGAACCCCAAAGTGTATCGTGGAGTTCACCTGACCCTCAACTTTTAATAGATTGTGGTATGGGGATCACACGGCCCACTCTACAGGTGTGGTACAGCAGAAATGGAAAAGTATTTTTTAAAGCAAAACAATGTTTATTCTATGAACTCAAGTTAACCTTTTAAAACATACAGTGAACATCTTAGCAACCATTAATTCAAATACAACCCCCAAAGACTACAACACTAAGTAATCCTTTAAGCTTTCCTTTTCACATCCATACGACTTAAAACACCTTTTACCAGAAGCACATCAGGTTAAAGTCACTACTGTTATTAGTTTCAAATCACCAGGATCGATTTACAGTCTTTAGATTACAGAGAGAGATTCATACACCTTCTGACTGTGACTGCAGCTATCCAGCTCTGAAAGCGCAACTAAAACACAGCCTGCAGCAAACAGCCTAAAACAAAAGTAGAAAGCTGACAGACAGCCCAACTCCACGCACTCTCTGACATCACTGCAGTAGTAAACACCCATTTCTTAGAGGTACTCTCACTACATATATTTATATACACACCCATTTATAGACACCCGTTTCTTAAAGGTACTCTCACATGACACCAGAAAAAGTCAACAAAGCATTTGACACCTTCTACCGGGAGCTGTACACCTCCGAGCCACAGCAAGGGGGATGAAACAGTTCCTCAGTGGACTGGACATGCCAGTTGTGGGGGAAGTTAGAAATGGGAGCTCGAAGCACCATTAGAACTGGGAGAAGTCATGGAGAGCATTAACTCCAGGCAGTCAGGAAAGGCGCCGGGAGCAGATGGATTCCCAGCAGGCCTCTACAAACTATTTGTGACGGCACTGGCCCCGCACCTGAGGGAGATGTTCTCAGACTCGCTGGTGATAGGCACACTTGTGCCTACCCTAGCACAAGCCTCAACCTCACTAATACCCAAGAAAGCCAAAGTCCCAATACAATGCGGGTCCTACAGACCCATTTCGCTGATAAACGTGGACGCAAAAACACTGGCCAAGGTTCCAGCCAAAAGGCTGGATCAAAGGTGGTCGCAGAAGATCAAATGAATTTGTCAACAGTAGTCAGCTAACATCGAACAGCAGGCGCCTGCTGAATGTGATCATGACCTCATCTGGGGAGAGAACACCAGAGGAGATCATCTCCCTGGATGCAGAAAAGGCCTTCGACAGTACCGTAGCACAGTGGTTAGGACAGTTGCTTCACAGCTGCAGGGTCCCAGGTTCGATTCCCGGCTGGGTCACTGTCTGTGCGGAGTCTGCACGTTCTCCCTGTGTGTGTGTGGGTTTTCTCCGGGCTCCGGTTTCCTCCCACAGTTGTGCAGGTTAGGTGGATTAGCCATGCTAAATTGCCCGTAGGCTAGGTGGGGTTACTGGTTTATGGGGCTAGGGTGGAGGTGTCGGCTTAAGGGGATGCTCTTTCCAGGAGCTGGTGCAGACTCAATGGGCTGAATGGCCTCCTTCTGCATTGTAAATTCTATGCTTCCATGATTCTGCGTCAAAGTCGAATGGAAGTATCTCCTAGAGGTACTGGAGCAGTTCGGGCTTGGAGCAGGGTTCACCTCCTGGGTGAAACTCCTGTACAGCACGCCCACGGCGAGCATGTGGAACAATACCACCAGCTCTAAGTACCTCCAGAGGCACAAGGCTGGGATACCCGTTGTCCCCGCTGCTGTTCGCCCTAGCGATCGAACCACTAGTGATCGCGCTCAAGGCAGCAAAGAATTGGGAGGGGATCTGGAGTGGAGACAGTGAGCACAGAGTCTCACTCTATGCGGATGACCTACTCCTCTACGTCTCGGAACAACAAAGCAGCATAGAGGGGATCATGAAGCTCCTGAAAGAGTTTGGAGCGTTCTCGGCCTCCAAACTCAACCCGCGCAAAGTTAGACCTTACCAGTGAACGCGCAAGGGAGAGGGGCAGTGCTGGAGGGACTGTCATTTAAACAGGCCCGACACAAATTTCGCTACCTGGGGATCCAAATCGCTCATGACTGGACACGGATCCGCAAATGGAACCTGGCCAGTCAGGTGGAGGAAGTTTAAAAGGACCTGCAGAGGTGGCACGCTCCCACTCTGCCTGGCGGGGAGAGTGCAGACGATCAAGATGAACATACTGCCCAGGTTCCTCTTCCTTTTCAGATCCATATGAATCTACATCCCCAGGGGCATTTTCAACTCAGGAGAAAAACTGATCATTGCGTTTGTGTGTGTGTGTGTGTGTGTGTGTGGCTGAGGGGAGGGAAACCCTAGGATCCCCAAGAAGGTATTACAGAGAAGAGAACCACGGGGGGGGGGTCTATCACTCACCAACCTGCAGTATTACCACTGGGCTGCAACTGCAGAAAGGGTAACGGGGTGGATAAAGGAGCCAGAAGTTGAGTTGGTGCGAACGGAGGGGAGCTCCTGCATGGGGCTTCCCTCTGGGCCCTAGCCACAACGACAAAGGTCATGGTACCATCTACGACAGCACTTCAGGTTAACCAAATTTTTTGTCATCGCCCCCATTTGCAGCAACCACATGTCCTCGCCAGCTATAATGGACTCCACCTTCAAGAGTTGGAGACAGAACGGGGGACGTTGGCAGTTAGGAACTAACAGAGAAGTTCCAGCTGATGGGGGATAACGAGCTAAGATACATGCAGGTAAGTTTGCGGACGACACAAAAGTTGGTGGAATTGCGGATAGCGATGAGGACAGGCAAAGGATACAGCAGGATTTAGATTGTTTGGAAACTTGGGAGGAGAGATGGCAGATGGAGTTTAATCCAGACAAATGTGAGGTAATGCATTTTGGAAGGTCTAATATAGATAGGGAATTTACAGTGAATGGTAGAACCCTCAAGAGTATTGACAGTCAGAGAGATCTAGGAGTACAGGTCCACAGGTCACTGAAAGGGGCAACACAGGTGGAGAAGGTAGTCAAGAAGGCATACGGCATGCTTGCCTTCATTGGCCGGGGCATTGAGTGTAAAAATTGGCAAGTCATGTTCCAGCTGTATAGAACCTTAGTTAGGCCACACTTGGAGTACAATGTTCAATTCTGGTCGCCACACTATCAGAAGGATGTGGAGGCTTTAGAGAGGGCGCAGAAGAGATTTACCAGGATGTTGCCTGTTATGGAGGGCATTAGCTATGAGGAGTGGTTGAATAAACTTGGTTTGTTCTCACTGGAACGAAGAAGGTTGAGGGGCGACCTGATAGAAGTATACATAATTATGAGGGGTATAGACAGAGTGGATAGTCAGAGACTTTTCCCCCGGGTAGAGGGGGCAATTACTGGGGGGCATAGGTTTAAGGTGCGCGGGGCAAGGTTTAGAGGAGATGTACGAGGCAAGTTTTTTACACAGAGGTGCCTGGACCTCGCTGCCGGAGGAGGTGGTGGAAGCAGGGACGATAGTGACATTTAAGGGACATCTTGAAAAATACATGAATAGGATGGGAATAGAGGGATACGGACCCTGGAAGTGTAGAAGATTTTAGTTTAGACGGGCAGCATGGTCGGCGCAGGCTTGGAGGGCCCAAGGGCCTGTTCCTGTGCTGTACTTTTCTTTGTTCTTTGTTCTAGGTCACAACTTCTTACATAGGAAAACAAAAACGTACCACGACCACCACAACGATCGCTGTTAGAGGACGCGGACATCCTAGGACATCCTAGGGAGGGGGAACTGCGACGATGACATGTATGGGCGACTAATAGGAAGGACGGGCACACCACTGCACGTGACAAGGGAAAAGTGGAAGGAAGACCAAGGGTCTGAAATAGGGTGAAGCACTGTACAGGGTCAACTCCACCTCCACTTGCGCAAAGCTAAGCCTAATGCAGCTAAAAGTGGTACATAGAGCCCACTTAACCAGAACCCGAATGAGCAGGTTCTTCCCGGAGGTTGAAGACAAATGCAAATGGTGCCAAGGAACAAGACTGGCCAACCAGGCTCACATGTTCTGGTCTTGCCCCAGACGTTTCTGGACAGCCTTCTTCTTTTTTTAAATAAATTTAGAGTGTCCAATTCATTTTTTCCAATTAAGGGGCAATTTAGCACGGCCAATCAAACTAGCTTGTACATCTTTTGGTTGTGGGGGCGAAACCCACACAAACATGGGGAGAATGTACAAACTCCACACGGGCAGTGACCCAGTGCCGGGATCGAACCTGGGACCTCGGTGCCGTGAGGCCGCAGTGCTAACCCACTGCACCACCGTGCTGCCACTGGACAGCCTTCTTCGAGGTAATGTCCAGGGTGGTGGGAATGAGGGTGGAGCCATGCCCGAGAGTGGTAGTCTTCGGGGTGTCAGAACAGCCAGATCTATTCATTGGGAGGACGGCCGATGCCCTTGCCTTTGCCTCCCTGATCACCCGCCAGAGAATCCTGCTCAGCTGGTGATGAGCAGCACCACCCAAACTGCAGACTGGCCGGCCTATTGGAATTTCTCCAGATGGAGAAAATTAAATTTGCCATCCGGGGGTCGGAAGAGAGCTTCCACAAAATATGGGAGCCATTCACTCAGTTGTTCCAAGACCTAATTTTATCCAACAACCAATAAACCAGAGGAAGGGAGAGAAAAGCCACGGTATAACAACAAATGCAAACGAAAGGGAGGGAGGGGGAATAAAGAGGCATAAAGCCCAACCATGCCCAGCATATAACAAAATATACGGCGCAATGCCAACCAAGCAGGAACAGGATATAAGAACTGATGAGAGAAAAGGGCACCCCAGATGACGAGAAGGGGAGGGGGGTCAGGGGGAGAGGGAGGCAAGGGACCCAGCTAGAAATGATCGCCTACTGACGAAAACAAGAAGCTGTAACCGTTGTAACTAATGAAAGATAACCTTGAAAATAATGGGAGATGACCGATGTATATATTTTTCTTTTCGATGTGTGTTCACCCTTGCATTTGTTCTGTATATGAAAAATCTGTAATTAAAGAATTTTTAAAAAGAACACATTACATTTGAGACATGTGAAACCTCTGGCACGTTATACCGCAATGCAGGCTGAACTACAAGCACCTGCCCCCCTGGCACGTGGATTACGACCCTACCCCGCCTCCCAGGCAAACCACATGCAGGTGATGGGAGTGATCGCACACTCAGCAGACAGGCAGGAGTCAGACAATGGCATAGAGCGCAGGCACTCAGCTCACAGCGAGTTATCATCAACCACCGGCCTTTGATAGTGACCTGCTGACAGTGTTGACACAGGCCCATCACCCTGGAGTGATGTAACACGGACCCTGGGAGGGAGGAATAGGGTGATTGGGTTGAAATGGATGGAGGGGGGAAATGGGTGGGGGGCTGACATGGGCCGGGTGGAGGAATGGGTGTGGTGGGATGGTGGGTGCAAGGGAGTGAGATGAATGGACAAAGCCATGTCCTATAAGAAGTGTGAGGGCCTCCCTGGCCTTCTAGGCGTGCCGGACCCTCGCCACCGTCGCTTGTCCTCCATCATTTGGCTGGTCTGTGGATCCTCCCCGGGCTCGTCCTCCAGCCCCCCTTGGAGGCACCTTGGGGGTGGCCACATGTTCCTCCCCGTCCACTTCCAGCACGCACCCCCCCTACCCTCCCACTGTTGTGCGAGGTTGTGGAGGGCACAAAACGAGCGACCCTCTAGGGGGGTGTACTGCATTGCACCACCAGAGCGAAAGAGACATTGGAAGTGCATTTTGAGCAGTCTGATGCATGGCTTAATGACATCCCTGGTGGCCTCATGGGCCTTGTTTTATTGGGTCCCGCATCGGTCACCAGCGTCATTAGCCAGATCCTAAGAGGTACCCCTTGTACCCCAAGAGGCAACCAGCCATCCAGGGGTGGTCCTCGAAATGGCCGGGGATCACTGACTACCCCAGGATGTACCTGTCATGTACACTCACTGGGAAACATGCATGATCCAGGGGTGGTGGTCACAAACGAGTTGAACGTTCAGGGAGTGGAACCCGTCCTGTTGATGTAGGGCACACCCTGACGGTTCGGTGCCGCAAGGCGACATGCGTGCCATCTATCACCCTGGACATATGGCATCCCGGTGATGGTTGAGAATCCTATTGCCTAAGCATCTCATTGGTTAGTTGCCCGGACAAACAGGGTGTGTGCACCAGTGAGGGAACCAGCACCCAGTCCATGTAACATTACCAGTGGGTGTTTGGGGTACATGACCTGTCGATTGCACTTGTGGGCTGTAGCTTGTGAGATGCCCCACAAGTCCCCGCCCGAGCCCAGAAATGATCCTGAGGCGTAAACTTTCATGTCTGCGGTGACCTTGCCAACCACTGGAGCGGCTATCCTCCTCCGCCATTTGGTGCCAAGTCTGCAAGCGAATGGCACTGTCCCCTTGTTGAGGCGGAGCCTCCTGCAGCACACGCTGTCTGTCACCTGTTCGATGGACCAGCGATGCCTGTTACACCTTGGGCCGCCGCCGGCCTCCCCCTCTGGGTCCCTCCCTGACTTGATTGGTGGCCAGGTCCTCAGGCTGTGGGGTGCAGCCCTGCGCATGGGCTGCTGCTGCCGCCTTCTCCAGCATCTGGCTGCCTGGCCTGCTGCCAGCACCTTCAGGGCAGCCTCCGCGGGGTCCAAAATATCATCCATCTCATGTAATATCTGGAAGGAATTGGAGAGGGTGAGAGACTGACAACCAGCAATGGCTTCCACGTCAGGACCCTCCAGTCCCCCTGGGCTCCCCTCCCCCCTCACATCCCCTGCTATCCCAAAGGGTGCAATCCAATCCGCCCTACCTGCAATCCCCCGGCCACAACAGGGGCCCTTGGGCAAGACCTCCAGACCCTGTGCCCCAAACACCCACTGGTAATGTTACCTGGACTGGATACTGGTTCCCTCTCTGGTGCCCACCCTCTGGTCACAGGAATGCCCCCCAGTGCTGTGGTCCAACCCCTGAGAGTTCGGATGTTGGCTACTACGTCAGAGGTGTTGAGGCCTTAAGTGTTCAGGCAATGTGTGCGGGCCTCATGGTCTGATTGGGATGCTAGGCAATAACTCCCGCCTGTGCCATGGCATGCCTACCCACGGGAATCGACTTGGGAACTCTGAAGGTCTCACTTTACTACATTTGCCAATTCCCTGTTAGCAATAATCTTCAGCCAGGTAACCAGAGGCCGCCACGGTCGGTGGGAGTAATGGGTGGTCAGTGGGACAGATAGGCGGGTCTGAAGTTGCCCCCATTATGGGTACACACAATCCAGGGGATGGCACAGTGAACCCACGGGTTCTGGGTCGCCCAGCCCCCAAGCCCACAATGCCCAGCACCCCCCCCCCCCCCCCCCCCCCCCGTGTGACCACTTGCTGGGGAGGCAGTTAGATAGGAGTTCGTTCCCGTTAATGGTATGGAGATTGTGTTTAGTTGCTGATTTAACTGCGGCAAAATTTGGTTCTTGCCAATGGGGACGGGCCAGTTAGATCACAAACCAATCGGGACCCGGCGCCGTTCCCAATTTTGGCCTCTCCCACGATCTAACAGCTGCATCGTGCTCTCGCTCAAGCGCAACGTGGCCGTTAAATCGCGCCCAGTGTCTGCAATAGGATGAATTTCGGGCTTCATTTACACCACCAACAAACTACCTGCCACAAAATGTTACTCCTTCATTGTAGGTCATCAATAAAACAACATCCTATGGGTTACCATTGACTAGGAACTGAACTGAACGAGCCATATAAATATGATGGCTATATATGCAGCGAATAACTCATTTCCTGAGCCCCCAAAGCCTGTCCACCATCTACAAGGCACAAGTCAGGAGTGTAATGGAATACTCTCCATTTGAGTGCAGTTCCAACAACACACAAGAAGCTCGACACCATCCAGGTCAAAGTCACCTTTTGATTGCTCCCCTTCCACAAACATGAAATCCCACCACCACCGACGAACAGTGGCAACCATGTACCATCTACATGATGCACTGCAAGAACTCACTGAGGCTCTGAACACAGCACCTTCCAAATCCATGACCATCTAGAAGGA
The DNA here is from genome assembly GCF_047496885.1 of Scyliorhinus torazame. NCBI lineage: Eukaryota > Metazoa > Chordata > Chondrichthyes > Carcharhiniformes > Scyliorhinidae > Scyliorhinus > Scyliorhinus torazame. Next base: position 228,347,975 of record NC_092709.1, read on the forward strand.
CAAGAGCAGCAGAGACCTGGGAACCCCACCACCTGTAGGTTCCCCTCCAAGTCATGTATAATCCTGACTTGGAAATGTATCGCAGTTCCTTTACTGTCACTGGGTCAAAATCCTGGAACTCCCTCCCTAACAGCATTGTGGGTGTACCTACACCTCAGGGACCGCAGCGGTTTCAAAAGGCAACTCACCACCACCTTCTGAAGGGCAATTAGGAATGGGCAACAAATGGTGACCTAGCCTGCGATACCTGCATCCCGTAAATGAATTTTAAAAAAGAATTATTGACTAATTAATAACAAGTGTCAAGTTTAGCTTTCCTATCCTCAATGAAAATCATGCCAGTCATTATGTGAGATGTTTCCTTACACTTTGTGACAATGCACTTACAGCAACATTCCCAAGTGTGGGAGATGGAGAATCTCTTATGTGTATCAAAGTACCATTTATATGCAGCACTTTCTTTTGCAATGCAACACTACAGACAGAAACATTAAAGTAGTATCAACCTTTCCTCCAACAATCGATGCATTTATAATGTCTCCAGAGGTAACTGATTTAAATAACATGCCGGAGAGAAAGGTTCATGCCTACACACGTACAGATGTGGCAACATTAAAATACACCCCATGCAAAGTTTTGGTCTGATAGATTTCTTGTTTGTTGCATCTTGCCACCAGGATGAAGAAAAGAAAACAACAATTGCAAGAGTCAAACTGAAATACTGTTGTATTTCTTATGCCACTATGTGAAGTTGTTTTGAATTGGAAAGCAGGGCGATGATGTGGTAAAGGGCACGATATTGCGGGTCTGTTAGCCGCAGGCGGAAATCCCATCATGGCTGAAAAATATCGTGAGAGGCCAAAAACGGGATTTGCGCTGGCGAGATGTCTGAATGCAAGCTTCTCGGGCTCTCCCCGATGATGTGATCAGGTTCACACCCAGGAAGTGCGAGAATCTGATTTAAATGAATTTGAATGTATTTTAATATCATTTGCGTGTTTAAAGTTGAATCTTCAGACCTCATTGAACTTTCCCACCCACCAGGCGTGACGTCACGCAAGTGCAAATTACTACTGCTTTTCAAAAACGGGAACCAGGCACCATGACTTCAGCGAGAGAGGAAGGAGGTGAGCACTCCTCTCTACACTGGACCAGAGTTTACAATGCCTTCCGCGAGGAAGGAGGTGAGCACCCCTCTCTACCCTGGACCAGGGTTTTCAATGACTTTCGCGAGGAAGGAGGTGAGCACCCCTCTCTACCCTGGACCAGGGTTTACAATGCCTTCCGCGAGGAAGGAGGTGAGCACCCCTCTCTACACTGGACCAGGGTTTGCAATGCCTTCCGCGAGGAAGGAGGTGAGCACCCCTCTCTACCCTGGACCAGGGTTTTCAATGCCTTCCGCGAGGAAGGAGGTGAGCACCCCTCTCTACACTGGACCAGGGTTTACAATGCCTTCCGCGAGGAAGGAGGTGAGCACCCCTCTCTACACTGGACCAGGGTTTACAATGCCTTCCGCGAGGAAGGAGGTGAGCACCCCTCTCTACCCTGGACCAGGGTTTACAATGCCTTCCGCGAGGGAGGAAGGAGGTGAGCACCCCTCTCAACACTGGACCAGGGTTTACAATGGCTTCCACGAGGGAGGAAGGAGGTGAGCACCCCTCTCTACCCGGGACCAGGGTTTACAATGCCTTCCGCGAGGGAGGAAGGAGGTGAGCACCCCTCTCAACACTGGACCAGGGTTTACAATGGCTTCCGCGAGAGAGGAAGGAGGTGAGCACCCCTCTCTACCCTGGACCAGGGTTTACAATGCCTTCCGCGAGGAAGGAGGTGAGCACCCCTCTCTACACTGGACCAGGGTTTACAATGCCTTCCGCGAGGAAGGAGGTGAGCACCCCTCTCTACCCTGGACCAGGGTTTACAATGCCTTCCGCGAGGGAGGAAGGAGGTGAGCACCCCTCTCAACACTGGACCAGGGTTTACAATGGCTTCCACGAGGGAGGAAGGAGGTGAGCACCCCTCTCTACATTGGACCAGGGTTTACAATGCCTTCCGCGAAAGAGGAAGGAGGTGAGCACCCCTCTCTACACTGGACCAGGGTTTACAATGGCTTCCGCGAGGGAGGAAGGAGGTGAGCACCCCTCTCTACACTGGAACAGGGTTTACAATGGCTTCCACGAGGGAGGAAGGAGGTGAGCACCCCTCTCTACCCTGGACCAGGGTTTACAATGGCTTCCACGAGGGAGGAAGGAGGTGAGCACCCCTCTCTACCCTGGACCAGGGTTTACAATGCCTTCCGCGAGGGAGGAAGGAGGTGAGCACCCCTCTCTACACTGGACCAGGGTTTACAATGGCTTCCGCGAGAGAGGAAGGAGGTGAGCACCCCTCTCTAGCCTGGACCAGGGTTTACAATGACTTCCGCGAGGGAGGAAGGAGGTGAGCACCCCTCTCTACCCTGGACCAGGGTTTACAATGACTTCCGCGAGGAAGGAGGTGAGCACCCCTCTCTACCTGGACCAGGGTTTACAATGGCTTCCGCGAGAGAGGAAGGAGGTGAGCACCCCTCTCTACCCTGGACCAGGGTTTACAATGGCTTCCGCGAGAGAGGAAGGAGGTGAGCACCCCTCTCTACCCTGGACCAGGGTTTACAATGACTTCCGCGAGGAAGGAGGTGAGCACCCCTCTCTACCCTGGACCAGGGTTTACAATGCCTTCCGCGAGGAAGGAGGTGAGCACCCCTCTCTACCCTGGACCAGGGTTTACAATGCCTTCCGCGAGGAAGGAGGTGAGCACCCCTCTCTACACTGGACCAGGGTTTACAATGCCTTCCGCGAGGAAGGAGGTGAGCACCCCTCTCTACCCTGGACCAGGGTTTACAATGCCTTCCGCGAGGAAGGAGGTGAGCACCCCTCTCTACACTGGACCAGGGTTTACAATGCCTTCCACGAGGGAGGAAGGAGGTGAGCACCCCTCTCTACCCTGGACCAGGGTTTACAATGCCTTCCGCGAGGGAGGAAGGAGGTGAGCACCCTTCTCAACACTGGACCAGGGTTTACAATGGCTTCCGCGAGAGAGGAAGGAGGTGAGCACCCCTCTCTACCCTGGACCAGGGTTTACAATGCCTTCCGCGAGGAAGGAGGTGAGCACCCCTCTCTACACTGGACCAGGGTTTACAATGCCTTCCGCGAGGAAGGAAGTGAGCACCCCTCTCTACCCTGGACCAGGGTTTACAATGCCTTCCGCGAGGGAGGAAGGAGGTGAGCACCCCTCTCAACACTGGACCAGGGTTTACAATGGCTTCCGCGAGGGAGGAAGGAGGTGAGCACCCCTCTCTACACTGGAACAGGGTTTACAATGGCTTCCACGAGGGAGGAAGGAGGTGAGCACCCCTCTCTACCCTGGACCAGGGTTTACAATGGCTTCCACGAGGGAGGAAGGAGGTGAGCACCCCTCTCTACCCTGGACCAGGGTTTACAATGCCTTCCGCGAGGGAGGAAGGAGGTGAGCACCCCTCTCAACACTGGACCAGGGTTTACAATGGCTTCCGCGAGAGAGGAAGGAGGTGAGCACCCCTCCCTACCCTGGACCAGGGTTTACAATGGCTTCCGCGAGAGAGGAAGGAGGTGAGCACCCCTCTCTACCCTGGACCAGGGTTTACAATGGCTTCCGCAAGGGAGGAAGGAGGTGAGCACCCCTCTCTAGCCTGGACCAGGGTTTACAATGACTTCCGCGAGGGAGGAAGGAGGTGAGCACCCCTCTCTACCCTGGACCAGGGTTTACAATGACTTCCGCGAGGAAGGAGGTGAGCACCCCTCTCTACCTGGACCAGGGTTTACAATGGCTTCCGCGAGAGAGGAAGGAGGTGAGCACCCCTCTCTACCCTGGACCAGGGTTTACAATGCCTTCCGCGAGAGAGGAAGGAGGTGAGCACCCCTCTCTACCCTGGACCAGGGTTTACAATGACTTCCGCGAGGAAGGAGGTGAGCACCCCTCTCTATCCTGGACGGGGGTTTACAATGGCTTCCACGAGGGAGGAAGGAGGTGAGCACCCCTCTCTCACCTAGACCAGGGTTTACAATGCCTTCCGCGAGGGAGGAAGGAGGTGAGCACCCCTCTCTACACTGGACCAGGGTTTACAATGCCTTCCGCGAGGAAGGAGGTGAGCACCCCTCTCTACCCTGGACCAGGGTTTACAATGACTTCCACGAGGGAGGAAGGAGGTGAGCACCCCTCTCTAACCTAGACCAGGGTTTACAATGCCTTCCGCGAGAGAGGAAGGAGGTGAGCACCCCTCTCTACCCTGGACCAGGGTTTACAATGGCCTCCGCGAGGGAGGAAGGAGGTGAGCACCCCTCTCTACCCTGGACCATGGTTTACAATGACTTCCGCGAGGAGGAGGCGAGCACCCCTCTCTACCCTGGACCAGGGTTTACAATGCCTTCCTCGAGGAAGGAGGTGAGCACGCCTCTCTATCCTGGACCAGGGTTTACAATGAATTCCGCGAGAGAGGAAGGAGGTGAGCACCCCTCTCTACCTGGACCAGGGTTTACAATGACTTCCGCGAGGGAGGAAGGAGGTGAGCTCCCCTCTCTACCCTGGACCAGGGTTTACAATGACTTCCGCGAGAGAGGAAGAAGGTGAGCACCCCTCTCTACCCTGGACCAGGGTTTACAATGACTTCCACGAGAGAGGAAGGAGGTGAGCACCTTTCTCTATCCTGGACCAGGGTTTACAATGCCTTCCGCGATTGAGGAAGGAGGTGAGCACCCCTCTCTATTCTGGACCAGGGTTTACAATGCCTTCCGCGAGAGAGGAAGGAGGTGAGCACCCCTCTCTACCCTGGACCAGGGTTTACAATGACTTCCGCGAGGGAGGAAGGAAGTGAGCACCCCTCTCTACCCTGGACCAGGGTTTACAATGCCTTCCGCGAGAGAAGAAGGAGGTGAGCACCCCTCTCTATTCTGGACCAGGGTTTACAATGCCTTCCGCGAGAGAGGAAGGAGGTGAGCACCCCTCTCTATCCTGGACCAGGGTTTACAATGCCTTCCGCGAGGGAGGAAGGAGGTGAGCACCCCTCTCTACCCTGGACCAGGGTTTACAATGCCTTCCGCGAGAGAGGAAGGAGGTGAGCACCCCTCTCTATCCTGGACTAGGGTTTACAATGCCTTCCGCGAGGGAGGAAGGAGGTGAGCACCCCTCTCTACCCTGGACCAGGGTTTACGATGCCTTCCGCGAGAGAGGAAGGAGGTGAGCACCCCTCTCTATCCTGGACCAGGGTTTACAATGCCTTCCGCGAGAGAGGAAGGAGGTGAGCACCCCTCTCTACCCAGGACCATGGTTTACAATGACTTCCGCGAGGAAGGAGGTGAGCACCCCTCTCTACCCTGGACCAGAGTTTACAATGACTCCCGCGAGGAAGGAGGTGAGCACCCCTCTCTTCCCTGGACCAGGGTTTACAATGCCTTCCGCGAGAGAGGAAGGAGGTGAGCACCCCTCTCTACCCTGGACCAGGGTTTACAATGCCTTCCGCGAGAGAGGAAGGAGGTGAGCACCCCTCTCTACCCTGGACCAGGGTTTACAATGACTTCCGCGAGGAAGGAGGTGAGCACCCCTCTCTACCCTGGACCAGGGTTTACAATGACTTCCGCGAGGAAGGAGGTGAGCACCCCTCTCTATCCTGGACGGGGGTTTACAATGGCTTCCACGAGGGAGGAAGGAGGTGAGCACCCCTCTCTCACCTAGACCAGGATTTACAATGCCTTCCGCGAGGGAGGAAGGAGGTGAGCACCCCTCTCTACACTGGACCAGGGTTTACAATGCCTTCCGCGAGGAAGGAGGTGAGCACCCCTCTCTACCCTGGACCAGGGTTTACAATGACTTCCACGAGGGAGGAAGTAGGTGAGCACCCCTCTCTACCCTAGACCAGGGTTTACAATGCCTTCCGCGAGAGAGGAAGGAGGTGAGCACCCCTCTCTACCCTGGACCAGGGTTTACAATGACTTCCACGAGGGAGGAAGGAGGTGAGCACCCCTCTCTACCCTAGACCAGGGTTTACAATGCCTTCCGCGAGAGAGGAAGGAGGTGAGCACCCCTCTCTACCCTGGACCAGGGTTTACAATGGCCTCCGCGAGGGAGGAAGGAGGTGAGCACCCCTCTCTACCCTGGACCAGGGTTTACAATGACTTCCGCGAGAGAGGAAGGAGGTGAGCACCCCTCTCTACCTGGACCAGGGTTTACAATGACTTCCGCGAGGGAGGAAGGAGGTGAGCTCCCCTCTCTACCCTGGAGCAGGGTTTACAATGACTTCCGCGAGAGAGGAAGGAGGTGAGCACCCCTCTCTACCCTGGACCAGGGTTTACAATGACTTCCGCGAGAGAGGAAGGAGGTGAGCACCCCTCTCTACCCTAGACCAGGATTTACAATGACTTCCGCGAGAGAGGAAGGAGGTGAGCACCCCTCTCTACCTGGACCAGGGTTTACAATGACTTCCGCGAGAGAGGAAGGAGGTGAGCACCCCTCTCTATCCTGAACCAGGGTTTACAATGCCTTCCGCGAGAGAGGAAGGAGGTGAGCACCCCTCTCTATCCTGGACCAGGGTTTACAATGCCTTCCGCGAGGGAGGAAGGAGGTGAGCACCCCTCTCTACCCTGGACCAGGGTTTACAATGACTTCCGCGAGGAAGGAGGTGAGCACCCCTCTCTACCCTGGACCAGAGTTTACAATGACTCCCGCGAGGAAGGAGGTGAGCACCCCTCTCTACCCTGGACCAGGGTTTACAATGACTTCCGCGAGGAAGGAGGTGAGCACCCCTCTCTACCCAGGACCAGGGTTTACAATGCCTTCCGCGAGAGAGGAAGGAGGTGAGCACCCCTCTCTACACTGGACCAGGGTTTACAATGCCTTCCGCGAGGAGGAGGTGAGCACCCCTCTCTACCCTGGACCAGGGTTTACAATGACTTCCGCGAGGAAGGAGGTGAGCACCCCTCTCTACCCTGGACCAGGGTTTACAATGACTTCCGCGAGGAAGGAGGTGAGCACCCCTCTCTATCCTGGACGGGGGTTTACAATGGCTTCCACGAGGGAGGAAGGAGGTGAGCACCCCTCTCTCACCTAGACCAGGGTTTACAATGCCTTCCGCGAGGGAGGAAGGAGGTGAGCACCCCTCTCTACACTGGACCAGGGTTTACAATGACTTCCGCGAGGAAGGAGGTGAGCACCCCTCTCTACCCTGGACCAGGGTTTACAATGACTTCCACGAGGGAGGAAGGAGGTGAGCACCCCTCTCTAACCTAGACCAGGGTTTACAATGCCTTCCGCGAGAGAGGAAGGAGGTGAGCACCCCTCTCTACCCTGGACCAGGGTTTACAATGGACTCCGCGAGGGAGGAAGGAGGTGAGCACCCCTCTCTACCCTGGACCATGGTTTACAATGACTTCCGCGAGGAGGAGGCGAGCACCCCTCTCTACCCTGGACCAGGGTTTACAATGCCTTCCGCGAGGAAGGAGGTGAGCACGCCTCTCTATCCTGGACCAGGGTTTACAATGACTTCCGCGAGAGAGGAAGGAGGTGAGCACCCCTCTCTACCTGGACCAGGGTTTACAATGACTTCCGCGAGGGAGGAAGGAGGTGAGCTCCCCTCTCTACCCTGGACCAGGGTTTACAATGACTTCCGCGAGAGAGGAAGAAGGTGAGCACCCCTCTCTACCCTGGACCAGGGTTTACAATGACTTCCGCGAGAGAGGAAGGAGGTGAGCACCCCTCTCTATCCTGGACCAGGGTTTACAATGCCTTCCGCGAGAGAGGAAGGAGGTGAGCACCCCTCTCTATTCTGGACCAGGGTTTACAATGCCTTCCGCGAGAGAGGAAGGAGGTGAGCACCCCTCTCTACCCTGGACCAGGGTTTACAATGACTTCCGCGAGGGAGGAAGGAGGTGAGCACCCCTCTCTACCCTGGACCAGGGTTTACAATGCCTTCCGCGAGAGAAGAAGGAGGTGAGCACCCCTCTCTATTCTGGACCAGGGTTTACAATGCCTTCCGCGAGAGAGGAAGGAGGTGAGCACCCCTCTCTATCCTGGACCAGGGTTTACAATGCCTTCCGCGAGGGAGGAAGGAGGTGAGCACCCCTCTCTACCCTGGACCAGGGTTTACAATGCCTTCCGCGAGAGAGGAAGGAGGTGAGCACCCCTCTCTACCCTGGACCAGGGTTTACAATGCCTTCCGCGAGGGAGGAAGGAGGTGAGCACCCCTCTCTACCCTGGACCAGGGTTTACAATGCCTTCCGCGAGAGAGGAAGGAGGTGAGCACCCCTCTCTATCCTGGACCAGGGTTTACAATGCCTTCCGCGAGAGAGGAAGGAGGTGAGCACCCCTCTCTACCCAGGACCATGGTTTACAATGACTTCCGCGAGGAAGGAGGTGAGCACCCCTCTCTACCCTGGACCAGAGTTTACAATGACTCCCGCGAGGAAGTAGGTGAGCACCCCTCTCTACCCTGGACCAGGGTTTACAATGCCTTCCGCGAGAGAGGAAGGAGGTGAGCACCCCTCTCTACATTGGACCAGGGTTTACAATGACTTCCGCGAGGAAGGAGGTGAGCACCCCTCTCTACCCTGGACCAGGGTTTACAATGACTTCCGCGAGGAAGGAGGTGAGCACCCCTCTCTATCCTGGACGGGGGTTTACAATGGCTTCCACGAGGGAGGAAGGAGGTGAGCACCCCTCTCTCACCTAGACCAGGATTTACAATGCCTTCCGCGAGGGAGGAAGGAGGTGAGCACCCCTCTCTACACTGGACCAGGGTTTACAATGCCTTCCGCGAGGAAGGAGGTGAGCACCCCTCTCTACCCTGGACCAGGGTTTACAATGACTTCCACGAGGGAGGAAGGAGGTGAGCACCCCTCTCTACCCTAGACCAGGGTTTACAATGCCTTCCGCGAGAGAGGAAGGAGGTGAGCACCCCTCTCTACCCTGGACCAGGGTTTACAATGGCCTCCGCGAGGGAGGAAGGAGGTGAGCACCCCTCTCTACCCTGGACCAGGGTTTACAATGCCTTCCGCGAGAGAGGAAGGAGGTGAGCACCCCTCTCTACCCTGGACCAGGGTTTACAATGACTTCCGTGAGAGAGGAAGGAGGTGAGCACCCCTCTCTACCTGGACCAGGGTTTACAATGACTTCCGCGAGGGAGGAAGGAGGTGAGCTCCCCTCTCTACCCTGGACCAGGGTTTACAATGACTTCCGCGAGAGAGGAAGGAGGTGAGCACCCCTCTCTACCCTGGACCTGGGTTTACAATGACTTCCGCGAGAGAGGAAGGAGGTGAGCACCCCTCTCTATTCTGGACCAGGGTTTACAATGCCTTCCGCGAGAGAGGAAGGAGGTGAGCACCCCTCTCTATCCTGGACCAGGGTTTACAATGCCTTCCGCGAGGGAGGAAGGAGGTGACCACCCCTCTCTACCCTGGACCAGGGTTTACAATGCCTTCCGCGACAGAGGAAGGAGGTGAGCACCCCTCTCTATCCTGGACCAGGGTTTACAATGCCTTCCGTGAGAGAGGAAGGAGGTGAGCACCCCTCTCTATCCTGGACCAGGGTTTACAATGCCTTCCGCGAGGGAGGAAGGAGGTGAGCACCCCTCTCTACCCTGGACCAGGGTTTACAATGACTTCCGCGAGGAAGGAGGTGAGCACCCCTCGCTACCCTGGAGCAGAGTTTACAATGACTCCCGCGAGGAAGGAGGTGAGCACCCCTCTCTACCCTGGACCAGGGTTTACAATGACTTCCGCGAGGAAGGAGGTGAGCACCCCTCTCTACCCAGGACCAGGGTTTACAATGCCTTCCGCGAGAGAGGAAGGAGGTGAGCACCCCTCTCTACCCTGGACCAGGGTTTACAATGACTTCCGCGAGGAAGGAGGTGAGCACCCCTCTCTACCCTGGACCAGGGTTTACAATGACTTCCGCGAGGAAGGAGGTGAGCACCCCTCTCTATCCTGGACGGGGGTTTACAATGGCTTCCACGAGGGAGGAAGGAGGTGAGCACCCCTCTCTCACCTAGACCAGGGTTTACAATGCCTTCCGCGAGGGAGGAAGGAGGTGAGCACCCCTCTCTACACTGGACCAGGGTTTACAATGCCTTCCGCGAGGAAGGAGGTGAGCACCCCTCTCTACCCTGGACCAGGGTTTACAATGACTTCCACGAGGGAGGAAGGAGGTGAGCACCCCTCTCTACCCTAGACCAGGGTTTACAATGCCTTCCGCGAGAGAGGAAGGAGGTGAGCACCCCTCTCTACCCTGGACCAGGGTTTACAATGGCCTCCGCGAGGGAGGAATGGGGTGAGCACCCCTCTCTACCCTGGACCAGGGTTTACAATGACTTCCGCAAGGAGGAGGCGAGCACCCCTCTCTACCCTGGACCAGGGTTTACAATGCCTTCCGCGAGGAAGGAGGTGAGCACCCCTCTCTATCCTGGACCAGGGTTTACAATGACTTCCGCGAGAGAGGAAGGAGGTGAGCACCCCTCTCTACCTGGACCAGGGTTTACAATGACTTCCGCGAGGGAGGAAGGAGGTGAGCTCCCCTCTCTACCCTGGACCAGGGTTTACAATGACTTCCGCGAGAGAGGAAGGAGGTGAGCACCCCTCTCTACCCTGGACCAGGGTTTACAATGACTTCCGCGAGAGAGGAAGGAGGTGAGCACCCCTCTCTACCCTGGACCAGGGTTTACAATGCCTTCCGCGAGAGAGGAAGGAGGTGAGCACCCCTCTCTATTCTGGACCAGGGTTTACAATGCCTTCCGCGAGAGAGGAAGGAGGTGAGCACCCCTCTCTATCCTGGACCAGGGTTTACAATGCCTTCCGCGAGGGAGGAAGGAGGTGAGCACCCCTTTCTACCCTGGACCAGGGTTTACAATGCCTTCCGCGAGAGAGGAAGGAGGTGAGCACCCCTCTCTATTCTGGACCAGGGTTTACAATGCCTTCCGTGAGAGAGGAAGGAGGTGAGCACCCCTCTCTATCCTGGACCAGGGTTTACAATGCCTTCCGCGAGGGAGGAAGGAGGTGAGCACCCCTCTCTACCCTGGACCAGGGTTTACAATGACTTCCGCGAGGAAGGAGGTGAGCACCCCTCTCTACCCTGGAGCAGAGTTTACAATGACTCCCGCGAGGAAGGAGGTGAGCACCCCTCTCTACCCTGGACCAGGGTTTACAATGACTTCCGCGAGGAAGGAGGTGAGCACCCCTCTCTACCCAGGACCAGGGTTTACAATGCCTTCCGCGAGAGAGGAAGGAGGTGAGCACCCCTCTCTACCCTGGACCAGGGTTTACAATGACTTCCGCGAGGAAGGAGGTGAGCACCCCTCTCTACCCTGGACCAGGGTTTACAATGACTTCCGCGAGGAAGGAGGTGAGCACCCCTCTCTATCCTGGACGGGGGTTTACAATGGCTTCCACGAGGGAGGAAGGAGGTGAGCACCCCTCTCTCACCTAGACCAGGGTTTACAATGCCTTCCGCGAGGGAGGAAGGAGGTGAGCACCCCTCTCTACACTGGACCAGGGTTTACAATGCCTTCCGCGAGGAAGGAGGTGAGCACCCCTCTCTACCCTGGACCAGGGTTTACAATGACTTCCACGAGGGAGGAAGGAGGTGAGCACCCCTCTCTACCCTAGACCAGGGTTTACAATGCCTTCCGCGAGAGAGGAAGGAGGTGAGCACCCCTCTCTACCCTGGACCAGGGTTTACAATGGCCTCCGCGAGGGAGGAATGGGGTGAGCACCCCTCTCTACCCTGGACCAGGGTTTACAATGACTTCCGCAAGGAGGAGGCGAGCACCCCTCTCTACCCTGGACCAGGGTTTACAATGCCTTCCGCGAGGAAGGAGGTGAGCACCCCTCTCTATCCTGGACCAGGGTTTACAATGACTTCCGCGAGAGAGGAAGGAGGTGAGCACCCCTCTCTACCTGGACCAGGGTTTACAATGACTTCCGCGAGGGAGGAAGGAGGTGAGCTCCCCTCTCTACCCTGGACCAGGGTTTACAATGACTTCCGCGAGAGAGGAAGGAGGTGAGCACCCCTCTCTACCCTGGACCAGGGTTTACAATGACTTCCGCGAGAGAGGAAGGAGGTGAGCACCCCTCTCTACCCTGGACCAGGGTTTACAATGCCTTCCGCGAGAGAGGAAGGAGGTGAGCACCCCTCTCTATTCTGGACCAGGGTTTACAATGCCTTCCGCGAGAGAGGAAGGAGGTGAGCACCCCTCTCTATCCTGGACCAGGGTTTACAATGCCTTCCGCGAGGGAGGAAGGAGGTGAGCACCCCTTTCTACCCTGGACCAGGGTTTACAATGCCTTCCGCGAGAGAGGAAGGAGGTGAGCACCCCTCTCTATCCTGTACCAGGGTTTACAATGCCTTCCGCGAGAGAGGAAGGAGGTGAGCACCCCTCTCTACCCTAGACCAGGGTTTACAATGCCTTCCGCGAGAGAGGAAGGAGGTGAGCACCCCTCTCTACCCTGGACCAGGGTTTACAATGGCCTCCGCGAGGGAGGAAGGAGGTGAGCACCCCTCTCTACCCTGGACCAGGGTTTACAATGACTTCCGCGAGAGAGGAAGGAGGTGAGCACCCCTCTCTACCCTGGACCAGGGTTTACAATGCCTTCCGCGAGAGAGGAAGGAGGTGAGCACCCCTCTCTATTCTGGACCAGGGTTTACAATGCCTTCCGCGAGAGAGGAAGGAGGTGAGCACCCCTCTCTATCCTGGACCAGGGTTTACAATGCCTTCCGCGAGGGAGGAAGGAGGTGAGCACCCCTCTCTATCCTGGACCAGGGTTTACAATGCCTTCCGCGAGGGAGGAAGGAGGTGAGCACCCCTCTCTACCCTGGACCAGGGTTTACAATGCCTTCCGCGAGAGAGCAAGGAGGTGAGCACCCCTCTCTATCCTGGACCAGGGTTTACAATGCCTTCCGCGAGAGAGGAAGGAGGTGAGCACCCCTCTCTACCCTGGACCAGAGTTTACAATGACTCCCGCAAGGAAGGAGGTGAGCACCCCTCTCTACCCTGGACCAGGGTTTACAATGACTTCCGCGAGGAAGGAGGTGAGCACCCCTCTCTACCCAGGACCAGGGTTTACAATGCCTTCCGCGAGAGAGGAAGGAGGTGAGCACCCCTCTCTACCCTGGACCAGGGTTTACAATGACTTCCGCGAGGAAGGAGGTGAGCACCCCTCTCTACCTTGGACCAGGGTTTACAATGACTTCCGCGAGGAAGGAGGTGAGCACCCCTCTCTATCCTGGACGGGGGTTTACAATGGCTTCCACGAGGGAGGAAGGAGGTGATCACCCCTCTCTCACCTAGACCAGGGTTTACAATGCCTTCCGCGAGGGAGGAAGGAGGTGAGCACCCCTCTCTACACTGGACCAGGGTTTACAATGCCTTCCGCGAGGAAGGAGGTGAGCACCCCTCTCTACCCTGGACCAGGGTTTACAATGACTTCCACGAGGGAGGAAGGAGGTGAGCACCCCTCTCTACCCTAGACCAGGGTTTACAATGCCTTCCGCGAGAGAGGAAGGAGGTGAGCACCCCTCTCTACCCTGGACCAGGGTTTACAATGGCCTCCGCGAGGGAGGAATGGGGTGAGCACCCCTCTCTACCCTGGACCAGGGTTTACAATGACTTCCGCGAGGAGGAGGCGAGCACCCCTCTCTACCCTGGACCAGGGTTTACAATGCCTTCCGCGAGGAAGGAGGTGAGCACCCCTCTCTATCCTGGACCAGGGTTTACAATGACTTCCGCGAGAGAGGAAGGAGGTGAGCACCCCTCTCTACCTGGACCAGGGTTTACAATGACTTCCGCGAGGGAGGAAGGAGGTGAGCTCCCCTCTCTACCCTGGACCAGGGTTTACAATGACTTCCGCGAGAGAGGAAGGAGGTGAGCACCCCTCTCTACCCTGGACGAGGGTTTACAATGACTTCCGCGAGAGAGGAAGGAGGTGAGCACCCCTCTCTACCCTGGACCAGGGTTTACAATGCCTTCCGCGAGAGAGGAAGGAGGTGAGCACCCCTCTCTATTCTGGACCAGGGTTTACAATGCCTTCCGCGAGAGAGGAAGGAGGTGAGCACCCCTCTCTATCCTGGACCAGGGTTTACAATGCCTTCCGCGAGGGAGGAAGGAGGTGAGCACCCCTTTCTACCCTGGACCAGGGTTTACAATGCCTTCCGCGAGAGAGGAAGGAGGTGAGCACCCCTCTCTATCCTGGACCAGGGTTTACAATGCCTTCCGCGAGAGAGGAAGGAGGTGAGCACCCCTCTCTACCCTAGACCAGGGTTTACAATGGCCTCCGCGAGGGAGGAAGGAGGTGAGCACCCCTCTCTACCCTGGACCAGGGTTTACAATGACTTCCGCGAGAGAGGAAGGAGGTGAGCACCCCTCTCTACCCTGGACCAGGGTTTACAATGCCTTCCGCGAGAGAGGAAGGAGGTGAGCACCCCTCTCTACCCAGGACCATGGTTTACAATGCCTTCCGCAAGAGAGGAAGGAGGTGATCACCCCTCTCTACCTGGACCAGGGTTTACAATGACTTCCGCGAGGGAGGAAGGAGGTGAGCTCCCCTCTCTACCCTGGACCAGGGTTTACAATGACTTCCGCGAGAGAGGAAGGAGGTGAGCACCCCTCTCTACCCTGGACCAGGGTTTACAATGCCTTCCGCGAGAGAGGAAGGAGGTGAGCACCCCTCTCTACCCAGGACCATGGTTTACAATGCCTTCCGCAAGAGACGAAGGAGGTGAGCACCCCTCTCTATTCAGGACCAGGGTTTACAATGCCTTCCGCGAGAGAGGAAGGAGGTGAGCACCCCTCTCTACCCTGGACCAGGGTTTACAATGCCTTCCGCGAGAGAGGAAGGAGGTGAGCTCCCCTCTCTACCCTGGACCAGGGTTTACAATGCCTTCCGCGAGAGAGGAAGGAGGTGAGCACCCCTCTCTATCCTGGACCAGGGTTTACAATGCCTTCCGCGAGAGAGGAAGGAGGTGAGCACCCCTCTCTATCCTGGACCAGGGTTTACAATGCCTTCCGCGAGGGAGGAAGGAGGTGAGCACCCCTCTCTACCCAGGACCATGGTTTACAATGACTTCCGCGAGGAAGGAGGTGAGCACCCCTCTCTACCCTGGACCAGAGTTTACAATGACTCCCGCGAGGAAGGAGGTGAGCACCCCTCTCTACCGTGGACCAGGGTTTACAATGACTTCCGCGAGGAAGGAAGTGAGCACCCCTCTCTACCCAGGACCAGGGTTTACAATGACTTCCGCGAGAGAGGAAGGAGGTGAGCACCCCGCTCTACCCTGGACCAGGGTTTACAATGACTTCCGCGAGGAAGGAGGTGAGCACCCCTCTCTACCCTGGACCAGGGTTTACAATGACTTCCGCGAGGAAGGAGGTGAGCACCCCTCTCTATCCTGGACGGGGGTTTACAATGGCTTCCACGAGGGAGGAAGGAGGTGAGCACCCCTCTCTCACCTAGACCAGGGTTTACAATGCCTTCCGCGAGGGAGGAAGGAGGTGAGCACCCCTCTCTACCCTGGACCAGGGTTTACAATGCCTTCCGCGAGGAAGGAGGTGAGCACCCCTCTCTACCCTGGACCAGGGTTTACAATGACTTCCACGAGGGAGGAAGTAGGTGAGCACCCCTCTCTACCCTAGACCAGGGTTTACAATGCATTCCGCGAGAGAGGAAGGAGGTGAGCACCCCTCTCTATCCTGGACCAGGGTTTACAATGACTTCCGCGAGAGAGGAAGGAGGTGAGCACCCCTCTCTACATGGACCAGGGTTTACAATGACTTCCGCGAGGGAGGAAGGAGGTGAGCTCCCCTCTCTACCCTGGACCAGGGTTTACAATGACTTCCGCGAGAGAGGAAGGAGGTGAGCACCCCTCTCTACCCTGGACCAGGGTTTAGAATGACTTCCGCGAGAGAGGAAGGAGGTGAGCACCCCTCTCTACCCTGGACCAGGGTTTACAATGCCTTCCGCGAGAGAGGAAGGAGGTGAGCACCCCTCTCTATTCTGGACCAGGGTTTACAATGCCTTCCGCGAGAGAGGAAGGAGGTGAGCACCCCTCTCTATCCTGGACCAGGGTTTACAATGCCTTCCGCGAGGGAGGAAGGAGGTGAGCACCCCTCTCTATCCTGGACCAGGGTTTACAATGCCTTCCGCGAGGGAGGAAGGAGGTGAGCACCCCTCTCTACCCTGGACCAGGGTTTACAATGCCTTCCGCGAGAGAGCAAGGAGGTGAGCACCCCTCTCTATCCTGGACCAGGGTTTACAATGCCTTCCGCGAGAGAGGAAGGAGGTGAGCACCCCTCTCTACCCTGGACCAGAGTTTACAATGACTCCCGCGAGGAAGGAGGTGAGCACCCCTCTCTACACTGGACCAGGGTTTACAATGACTTCCGCGAGGAAGGAGGTGAGCACCCCTCTCTACCCTGGACCAGGGTTTACAATGGCTTCCGCGAGAGAGGAAGGAGGTGAGCACCCCTCTCTATCCTGGACCAGGGTTTACAATGGCTTCCACGAGGGAGGCAGGAGGTGAGCACCCCTCTCTATCCTGGACCAGGGTTTACAATGACTTCCACGAGGGAGGAAGGAGGTGAGCACCCCTCTCTACCCTAGACCAGGGTTTACAATGACTTCCGCGAGGAGGAGGTGAGCACCCCTCTCTATCCTGGACGGGGGTTTACAATGGCTTCCACGAGGGAGGAAGGAGGTGAGCACCCCTCTCTCACCTAGACCAGGGTTTACAATGCCTTCCGCGAGGGAGGAAGGAGGTGAGCACCCCTCTCTACACTGGACCAGGGTTTACAATGACTTCCGCGAGGGAGGAAGGAGGTGAGCTCCCCTCTCTACCGTGGACCAGGGTTTACAATGACTTCCGCGAGAGAGGAAGGAGGTGAGCACCCCTCTCTACCCTGGACCAGGGTTTACAATGCCTTCCGCGAGAGAGGAAGGAGGTGAGCACCCCTCTCTACCCAGGACCATGGTTTACAATGCCTTCCGCAAGAGAGGAAGGAGGTGAGCACCCCTCTCTATTCAGGACCAGGGTTTACAATGCCTTCCGCGAGAGAGGAAGGAGGTGAGCACCCCTCTCTACCCTGGACCAGGGTTTACAATGCCTTCCGCGAGAGAGGAAGGAGGTGAGCTCCCCTCTCTACCCTGGACCAGGGTTTACAATGCCTTCCGCGAGAGAGGAAGGAGGTGAGCACCCCTCTCTATCCTGGACCAGGGTTTACAATGCCTTCCGCGAGAGAGGAAGGAGGTGAGCACCCCTCTCTATCCTGGACCAGGGTTTACAATGCCTTCCGCGAGGGAGGAAGGAGGTGAGCACCCCTCTCTACCCAGGACCATGGTTTACAATGACTTCCGCGAGGAAGGAGGTGAGCACCCCTCTCTACCCTGGACCAGAGTTTACAATGACTCCCGCGAGGAAGGAGGTGAGCACCCCTCTCTACCGTGGACCAGGGTTTACAATGACTTCCGCGAGGAAGGAGGTGAGCACCCCTCTCTACCCAGGACCAGGATTTACAATGACTTCCGCGAGAGAGGAAGGAGGTGAGCACCCCTCTCTACCCTGGACCAGGGTTTACAATGACTTCCGCGAGGAAGGAGGTGAGCACCCCTCTCTACCCTGGACCAGGGTTTACAATGACTTCCGCGAGGAAGGAGGTGAGCACCCCTCTCTATCCTGGACGGGGGTTTACAATGGCTTCCACGAGGGAGGAAGGAGGTGAGCACCCCTCTCTACCCTGGACCAGGGTTTACAATGGCTTCCGCGAGAGAGGAAGGAGGTGAGCACCCCTCTCTATCCTGGACCAGGGTTTACAATGGCTTCCACGAGGGAGGCAGGAGGTGAGCACCCCTCTCTATCCTGGACCAGGGTTTACAATGACTTCCACAAGAAGGAAGGAGGTGAGCACCCCTCTCTACCCTAGACCAGGGTGTACAATGACTTCCGCGAGGAGGAGGTGAGCACCCCTCTCTATCCTGGACGGGGGTTTACAATGGCTTCCACGAGGGAGGAAGGAGGTGAGCACCCCTCTCTCACGTAGACCAGGGTTTACAATGCCTTCCGCGAGGGAGGAAGGAGGTGAGCACCCCTCTCTACACTGGACCAGGGTTTACAATGACTTCCGCGAGGGAGGAAGGAGGTGAGCTCCCCTCTCTACCCTGGACCAGGGTTTACAATGACTTCCGCGAGAGAGGAAGGAGGTGAGCACCCCTCTCTACCCTGGACCAGGGTTTACAATGCCTTCCGCGAGAGAGGAAGGAGGTGAGCTCCCCTCTCTACCCTGGACCAGGGTTTACAATGCCTTCCGCGAGAGAGGAAGGAGGTGAGCACCCCTCTCTATCCTGGACCAGGGTTTACAATGCCTTCCGCGAGAGAGGAAGGAGGTGAGCACCCCTCTCTATCCTGGACCAGGGTTTACAATGCCTTCCGCGAGGGAGGAAGGAGGTGAGCACCCCTCTCTACCCAGGACCATGGTTTACAATGACTTCCGCGAGGAAGGAGGTGAGCACCCCTCTCTACCCTGGACCAGAGTTTACAATGACTCCCGCGAGGAAGGAGGTGAGCACCCCTCTCTACCGTGGACCAGGGTTTACAATGACTTCCGCGAGGAAGGAGGTGAGCACCCCTCTCTACCCAGGACCATGGTTTACAATGCCTTCCGCAAGAGAGGAAGGAGGTGATCACCCCTCTCTACCTGGACCAGGGTTTACAATGACTTCCGCGAGGGAGGAAGGAGGTGAGCTCCCCTCTCTACCCTGGACCAGGGTTTACAATGACTTCCGCGAGAGAGGAAGGAGGTGAGCACCCCTCTCTACCCTGGACCAGGGTTTACAATGCCTTCCGCGAGAGAGGAAGGAGGTGAGCACCCCTCTCTACCCAGGACCATGGTTTACAATGCCTTCCGCAAGAGACGAAGGAGGTGAGCACCCCTCTCTATTCAGGACCAGGGTTTACAATGCCTTCCGCGAGAGCGGAAGGAGGTGAGCACCCCTCTCTACCCTGGACCAGGGTTTACAATGCCTTCCGCGAGAGAGGAAGGAGGTGAGCTCCCCTCTCTACCCTGGACCAGGGTTTACAATGCCTTCCGCGAGAGAGGAAGGAGGTGAGCACCCCTCTCTATCCTGGACCAGGGTTTACAATGCCTTCCGCGAGAGAGGAAGGAGGTGAGCACCCCTCTCTATCCTGGACCAGGGTTTACAATGCCTTCCGCGAGGGAGGAAGGAGGTGAGCACCCCTCTCTACCCAGGACCATGGTTTACAATGACTTCCGCGAGGAAGGAGGTGAGCACCCCTCTCTACCCTGGACCAGAGTTTACAATGACTCCCGCGAGGAAGGAGGTGAGCACCCCTCTCTACCGTGGACCAGGGTTTACAATGACTTCCGCGAGGAAGGAGGTGAGCACCCCTCTCTACCCAGGACCAGGGTTTACAATGACTTCCGCGAGAGAGGAAGGAGGTGAGCACCCCTCTCTACCCTGGACCAGGGTTTACAATGACTTCCGCGAGGAAGGAGGTGAGCACCCCTCTCTACCCTGGACCAGGGTTTACAATGACTTCCGCGAGGAAGGAGGTGAGCACCCCTCTCTATCCTGGACGGGGGTTTACAATGGCTTCCACGAGGGAGGAAGGAGGTGAGCACCCCTCTCTCACCTAGACCAGGGTTTACAATGCCTTCCGCGAGGGAGGAAGGAGGTGAGCACCCCTCTCTACCCTGGACCAGGGTTTACAATGCCTTCCGCGAGGAAGGAGGTGAGCACCCCTCTCTACCCTGGACCAGGGTTTACAATGACTTCCACGAGGGAGGAAGTAGGTGAGCACCCCTCTCTACCCTAGACCAGGGTTTACAATGCATTCCGCGAGAGAGGAAGGAGGTGAGCACCCCTCTCTATCCTGGACCAGGGTTTACAATGACTTCCGCGAGAGAGGAAGGAGGTGAGCACCCCTCTCTATCCTGGACCAGGGTTTACAATGACTTCCGCGAGGGAGGAAGGAGGTGAGCTCCCCTCTCTACCCTGGACCAGGGTTTACAATGACTTCCGCGAGAGAGGAAGGAGGTGAGCACCCCTCTCTACCCTGGACCAGGGTTTAGAATGACTTCCGCGAGAGAGGAAGGAGGTGAGCACCCCTCTCTACCCTGGACCAGGGTTTACAATGCCTTCCGCGAGAGAGGAAGGAGGTGAGCACCCCTCTCTATTCTGGACCAGGGTTTACAATGCCTTCCGCGAGAGAGGAAGGAGGTGAGCACCCCTCTCTATCCTGGACCAGGGTTTACAATGCCTTCCGCGAGGGAGGAAGGAGGTGAGCACCCCTCTCTATCCTGGACCAGGGTTTACAATGCCTTCCGCGAGGGAGGAAGGAGGTGAGCACCCCTCTCTACCCTGGACCAGGGTTTACAATGCCTTCCGCGAGAGAGCAAGGAGGTGAGCACCCCTCTCTATCCTGGACCAGGGTTTACAATGCCTTCCGCGAGAGAGGAAGGAGGTGAGCACCCCTCTCTACCCTGGACCAGAGTTTACAATGACTCCCGCGAGGAAGGAGGTGAGCACCCCTCTCTACACTGGACCAGGGTTTACAATGACTTCCGCGAGGAAGGAGGTGAGCACCCCTCTCTACCCTGGACCAGGGTTTACAATGGCTTCCGCGAGAGAGGAAGGAGGTGAGCACCCCTCTCTATCCTGGACCAGGGTTTACAATGGCTTCCACGAGGGAGGCAGGAGGTGAGCACCCCTCTCTATCCTGGACCAGGGTTTACAATGACTTCCACGAGGGAGGAAGGAGGTGAGCACCCCTCTCTACCCTAGACCAGGGTTTACAATGACTTCCGCGAGGAGGAGGTGAGCACCCCTCTCTATCCTGGACGGGGGTTTACAATGGCTTCCACGAGGGAGGAAGGAGGTGAGCACCCCTCTCTCACCTAGACCAGGGTTTACAATGCCTTCCGCGAGGGAGGAAGGAGGTGAGCACCCCTCTCTACACTGGACCAGGGTTTACAATGACTTCCGCGAGGGAGGAAGGAGGTGAGCTCCCCTCTCTACCGTGGACCAGGGTTTACAATGACTTCCGCGAGAGAGGAAGGAGGTGAGCACCCCTCTCTACCCTGGACCAGGGTTTACAATGCCTTCCGCGAGAGAGGAAGGAGGTGAGCACCCCTCTCTACCCAGGACCATGGTTTACAATGCCTTCCGCAAGAGAGGAAGGAGGTGAGCACCCCTCTCTATTCAGGACCAGGGTTTACAATGCCTTCCGCGAGAGAGGAAGGAGGTGAGCACCCCTCTCTACCCTGGACCAGGGTTTACAATGCCTTCCGCGAGAGAGGAAGGAGGTGAGCTCCCCTCTCTACCCTGGACCAGGGTTTACAATGCCTTCCGCGAGAGAGGAAGGAGGTGAGCACCCCTCTCTATCCTGGACCAGGGTTTACAATGCCTTCCGCGAGAGAGGAAGGAGGTGAGCACCCCTCTCTATCCTGGACCAGGGTTTACAATGCCTTCCGCGAGGGAGGAAGGAGGTGAGCACCCCTCTCTACCCAGGACCATGGTTTACAATGACTTCCGCGAGGAAGGAGGTGAGCACCCCTCTCTACCCTGGACCAGAGTTTACAATGACTCCCGCGAGGAAGGAGGTGAGCACCCCTCTCTACCGTGGACCAGGGTTTACAATGACTTCCGCGAGGAAGGAGGTGAGCACCCCTCTCTACCCAGGACCAGGATTTACAATGACTTCCGCGAGAGAGGAAGGAGGTGAGCACCCCTCTCTACCCTGGACCAGGGTTTACAATGACTTCCGCGAGGAAGGAGGTGAGCACCCCTCTCTACCCTGGACCAGGGTTTACAATGACTTCCGCGAGGAAGGAGGTGAGCACCCCTCTCTATCCTGGACGGGGGTTTACAATGGCTTCCACGAGGGAGGAAGGAGGTGAGCACCCCTCTCTACCCTGGACCAGGGTTTACAATGGCTTCCGCGAGAGAGGAAGGAGGTGAGCACCCCTCTCTATCCTGGACCAGGGTTTACAATGGCTTCCACGAGGGAGGCAGGAGGTGAGCACCCCTCTCTATCCTGGACCAGGGTTTACAATGACTTCCACAAGAAGGAAGGAGGTGAGCACCCCTCTCTACCCTAGACCAGGGTGTACAATGACTTCCGCGAGGAGGAGGTGAGCACCCCTCTCTATCCTGGACGGGGGTTTACAATGGCTTCCACGAGGGAGGAAGGAGGTGAGCACCCCTCTCTCACGTAGACCAGGGTTTACAATGCCTTCCGCGAGGGAGGAAGGAGGTGAGCACCCCTCTCTACACTGGACCAGGGTTTACAATGACTTCCGCGAGGGAGGAAGGAGGTGAGCTCCCCTCTCTACCCTGGACCAGGGTTTACAATGACTTCCGCGAGAGAGGAAGGAGGTGAGCACCCCTCTCTACCCTGGACCAGGGTTTACAATGCCTTCCGCGAGAGAGGAAGGAGGTGAGCTCCCCTCTCTACCCTGGACCAGGGTTTACAATGCCTTCCGCGAGAGAGGAAGGAGGTGAGCACCCCTCTCTATCCTGGACCAGGGTTTACAATGCCTTCCGCGAGAGAGGAAGGAGGTGAGCACCCCTCTCTATCCTGGACCAGGGTTTACAATGCCTTCCGCGAGGGAGGAAGGAGGTGAGCACCCCTCTCTACCCAGGACCATGGTTTACAATGACTTCCGCGAGGAAGGAGGTGAGCACCCCTCTCTACCCTGGACCAGAGTTTACAATGACTCCCGCGAGGAAGGAGGTGAGCACCCCTCTCTACCGTGGACCAGGGTTTACAATGACTTCCGCGAGGAAGGAGGTGAGCACCCCTCTCTACCCAGGACCATGGTTTACAATGCCTTCCGCAAGAGAGGAAGGAGGTGATCACCCCTCTCTACCTGGACCAGGGTTTACAATGACTTCCGCGAGGGAGGAAGGAGGTGAGCTCCCCTCTCTACCCTGGACCAGGGTTTACAATGACTTCCGCGAGAGAGGAAGGAGGTGAGCACCCCTCTCTACCCTGGACCAGGGTTTACAATGCCTTCCGCGAGAGAGGAAGGAGGTGAGCACCCCTCTCTACCCAGGACCATGGTTTACAATGCCTTCCGCAAGAGACGAAGGAGGTGAGCACCCCTCTCTATTCAGGACCAGGGTTTACAATGCCTTCCGCGAGAGCGGAAGGAGGTGAGCACCCCTCTCTACCCTGGACCAGGGTTTACAATGCCTTCCGCGAGAGAGGAAGGAGGTGAGCTCCCCTCTCTACCCTGGACCAGGGTTTACAATGCCTTCCGCGAGAGAGGAAGGAGGTGAGCACCCCTCTCTATCCTGGACCAGGGTTTACAATGCCTTCCGCGAGAGAGGAAGGAGGTGAGCACCCCTCTCTATCCTGGACCAGGGTTTACAATGCCTTCCGCGAGGGAGGAAGGAGGTGAGCACCCCTCTCTACCCAGGACCATGGTTTACAATGACTTCCGCGAGGAAGGAGGTGAGCACCCCTCTCTACCCTGGACCAGAGTTTACAATGACTCCCGCGAGGAAGGAGGTGAGCACCCCTCTCTACCGTGGACCAGGGTTTACAATGACTTCCGCGAGGAAGGAGGTGAGCACCCCTCTCTACCCAGGACCAGGGTTTACAATGACTTCCGCGAGAGAGGAAGGAGGTGAGCACCCCTCTCTACCCTGGACCAGGGTTTACAATGACTTCCGCGAGGAAGGAGGTGAGCACCCCTCTCTACCCTGGACCAGGGTTTACAATGACTTCCGCGAGGAAGGAGGTGAGCACCCCTCTCTATCCTGGACGGGGGTTTACAATGGCTTCCACGAGGGAGGAAGGAGGTGAGCACCCCTCTCTCACCTAGACCAGGGTTTACAATGCCTTCCGCGAGGGAGGAAGGAGGTGAGCACCCCTCTCTACCCTGGACCAGGGTTTACAATGCCTTCCGCGAGGAAGGAGGTGAGCACCCCTCTCTACCCTGGACCAGGGTTTACAATGACTTCCACGAGGGAGGAAGTAGGTGAGCACCCCTCTCTACCCTAGACCAGGGTTTACAATGCATTCCGCGAGAGAGGAAGGAGGTGAGCACCCCTCTCTATCCTGGACCAGTGTTTACAATGACTTCCGCGAGAGAGGAAGGAGGTGAGCACCCCTCTCTATCCTGGACCAGGGTTTACAATGACTTCCGCGAGGGAGGAAGGAGGTGAGCTCCCCTCTCTACCCTGGACCAGGGTTTACAATGACTTCCGCGAGAGAGGAAGGAGGTGAGCACCCCTCTCTACCCTGGACCAGGGTTTAGAATGACTTCCGCGAGAGAGGAAGGAGGTGAGCACCCCTCTCTACCCTGGACCAGGGTTTACAATGCCTTCCGCGAGAGAGGAAGGAGGTGAGCACCCCTCTCTATTCTGGACCAGGGTTTACAATGCCTTCCGCGAGAGAGGAAGGAGGTGAGCACCCCTCTCTATCCTGGACCAGGGTTTACAATGCCTTCCGCGAGGGAGGAAGGAGGTGAGCACCCCTCTCTATCCTGGACCAGGGTTTACAATGCCTTCCGCGAGGGAGGAAGGAGGTGAGCACCCCTCTCTACCCTGGACCAGGGTTTACAATGCCTTCCGCGAGAGAGCAAGGAGGTGAGCACCCCTCTCTATCCTGGACCAGGGTTTACAATGCCTTCCGCGAGAGAGGAAGGAGGTGAGCACCCCTCTCTACCCTGGACCAGAGTTTACAATGACTCCCGCGAGGAAGGAGGTGAGCACCCCTCTCTACACTGGACCAGGGTTTACAATGACTTCCGCGAGGAAGGAGGTGAGCACCCCTCTCTACCCTGGACCAGGGTTTACAATGGCTTCCGCGAGAGAGGAAGGAGGTGAGCACCCCTCTCTATCCTGGACCAGGGTTTACAATGGCTTCCACGAGGGAGGCAGGAGGTGAGCACCCCTCTCTATCCTGGACCAGGGTTTACAATGACTTCCACGAGGGAGGAAGGAGGTGAGCACCCCTCTCTACCCTAGACCAGGGTTTACAATGACTTCCGCGAGGAGGAGGTGAGCACCCCTCTCTATCCTGGACGGGGGTTTACAATGGCTTCCACGAGGGAGGAAGGAGGTGAGCACCCCTCTCTCACCTAGACCAGGGTTTACAATGCCTTCCGCGAGGGAGGAAGGAGGTGAGCACCCCTCTCTACACTGGACCAGGGTTTACAATGACTTCCGCGAGGGAGGAAGGAGGTGAGCTCCCCTCTCTACCGTGGACCAGGGTTTACAATGACTTCCGCGAGAGAGGAAGGAGGTGAGCACCCCTCTCTACCCTGGACCAGGGTTTACAATGCCTTCCGCGAGAGAGGAAGGAGGTGAGCACCCCTCTCTACCCAGGACCATGGTTTACAATGCCTTCCGCAAGAGAGGAAGGAGGTGAGCACCCCTCTCTATTCAGGACCAGGGTTTACAATGCCTTCCGCGAGAGAGGAAGGAGGTGAGCACCCCTCTCTACCCTGGACCAGGGTTTACAATGCCTTCCGCGAGAGAGGAAGGAGGTGAGCTCCCCTCTCTACCCTGGACCAGGGTTTACAATGCCTTCCGCGAGAGAGGAAGGAGGTGAGCACCCCTCTCTATCCTGGACCAGGGTTTACAATGCCTTCCGCGAGAGAGGAAGGAGGTGAGCACCCCTCTCTATCCTGGACCAGGGTTTACAATGCCTTCCGCGAGGGAGGAAGGAGGTGAGCACCCCTCTCTACCCAGGACCATGGTTTACAATGACTTCCGCGAGGAAGGAGGTGAGCACCCCTCTCTACCCTGGACCAGAGTTTACAATGACTCCCGCGAGGAAGGAGGTGAGCACCCCTCTCTACCGTGGACCAGGGTTTACAATGACTTCCGCGAGGAAGGAGGTGAGCACCCCTCTCTACCCAGGACCAGGGTTTACAATGACTTCCGCGAGAGAGGAAGGAGGTGAGCACCCCTCTCTACCCTGGACCAGAGTTTACAATGACTTCCGCGAGGAAGGAGGTGAGCACCCCTCTCTACCCTGGACCAGGGTTTACAATGACTTCCGCGAGGAAGGAGGTGAGCACCCCTCTCTATCCTGGACGGGGGTTTACAATGGCTTCCACGAGGGAGGAAGGAGGTGAGCACCCCTCTCTACCCTGGACCAGGGTTTACAATGGCTTCCGCGAGAGAGGAAGGAGGTGAGCACCCCTCTCTATCCTGGACCAGGGTTTACAATGGCTTCCACGAGGGAGGCAGGAGGTGAGCACCCCTCTCTATCCTGGACCAGGGTTTACAATGACTTCCACGAGGGAGGAAGGAGGTGAGCACCCCTCTCTACCCTAGACCAGGGTTTACAATGACTTCCGCGAGGAGGAGGTGAGCACCCCTCTCTATCCTGGACGGGGGTTTACAATGGCTTCCACGAGGGAGGAAGGAGGTGAGCACCCCTCTCTCACGTAGACCAGGGTTTATAATGCCTTCCGCGAGGGAGGAAGGAGGTGAGCACCCCTCTCTACACTGGACCAGGGTTTACAATGACTTCCGCGAGGGAGGAAGGAGGTGAGCTCCCCTCTCTACCCTGGACCAGGGTTTACAATGACTTCCGCGAGAGAGGAAGGAGGTGAGCACCCCTCTCTACCCTGGACCAGGGTTTACAATGCCTTCCGCGAGAGAGGAAGGAGGTGAGCTCCCCTCTCTACCCTGGACCAGGGTTTACAATGCCTTCCGCGAGAGAGGAAGGAGGTGAGCACCCCTCTCTATCCTGGACCAGGGTTTACAATGCCTTCCGCGAGAGAGGAAGGAGGTGAGCACCCCTCTCTATCCTGGACCAGGGTTTACAATGCCTTCCGCGAGGGAGGAAGGAGGTGAGCACCCCTCTCTACCCAGGACCATGGTTTACAATGACTTCCGCGAGGAAGGAGGTGAGCACCCCTCTCTACCCTGGACCAGAGTTTACAATGACTCCCGCGAGGAAGGAGGTGAGCACCCCTCTCTACCGTGGACCAGGGTTTACAATGACTTCCGCGAGGAAGGAGGTGAGCACCCCTCTCTACCCAGGACCAGGGTTTACAATGACTTCCGCGAGAGAGGAAGGAGGTGAGCACCCCTCTCTACCCTGGACCAGGGTTTACAATGACTTCCGCGAGGAAGGAGGTGAGCACCCCTCTCTACCCTGGACCAGGGTTTACAATGACTTCCGCGAGGAAGGAGGTGAGCACCCCTCTCTATCCTGGACGGGGGTTTACAATGGCTTCCACGAGGGAGGAAGGAGGTGAGCACCCCTCTCTCACCTAGACCAGGGTTTACAATGCCTTCCGCGAGGGAGGAAGGAGGTGAGCACCCCTCTCTACCCTGGACCAGGGTTTACAATGCCTTCCGCGAGGAAGGAGGTGAGCACCCCTCTCTACCCTGGACCAGGGTTTACAATGACTTCCACGATGGAGGAAGGAGGTGAGCACCCCTCTCTACCCTAGACCAGGGTTTACAATGCCTTCCGCGAGAGAGGAATGAGGTGAGCACCCCTCTCTATCCTGGACCAGGGTTTACAATGACTTCCGCGAGAGAGGAAGGAGGTGAGCACCCCTCTCTACCTGGACCAGGGTTTACAATGACTTCCGCGAGGGAGGAAGGAGGTGAGCTCCCCTCTCTACCCTGGACCAGGGTTTACAATGACTTCCGCGAGAGAGGAAGGAGGTGAGCACCCCTCTCTACCCTGGACCAGGGTTTACAATGACTTCCGCGAGAGAGGAAGGAGGTGAGCACCCCTCTCTACCCTGGACCAGGGTTTACAATGCCTTCCGCGAGAGAGGAAGGAGGTGAGCACCCCTCTCTATTCTGGACCAGGGTTTACAATGCCTTCCGCGAGAGAGGAAGGAGGTGAGCACCCCTCTCTATCCTGGACCAGGGTTTACAATGCCTTCCGCGAGGGAGGAAGGAGGTGAGCACCCCTCTCTATGCTGGACCAGGGTTTACAATGCCTTCCGCGAGGGAGGAAGGAGGTGAGCACCCCTCTCTAACCTGGACCATGGTTTACAATGCCTTCCGCGAGAGAGCAAGGAGGTGAGCAACCCTCTCTATCCTGGACCAGGGTTTACAATGGCTTCCGCGAGAGAGGAAGGAGGTGAGCACCCCTCTCTATCCTGGACCAGGGTTTACAATGGCTTCCACGAGGGAGGCAGGAGGTGAGCACCCCTCTCTATCCTGGACCAGGGTTTACAATGACTTCCACGAGGGAGGAAGGAGGTGAGCACCCCTCTCTACCCTAGACCAGGGTTTACAATGACTTCCGCGAGGAGGAGGTGAGCACCCCTCTCTATCCTGGACGGGGGTTTACAATGGCTTCCACGAGGGAGGAAGGAGGTGAGCACCCCTCTCTCACCTAGACCAGGGTTTACAATGCCTTCCGCGAGGGAGGAAGGAGGTGAGCACCCCTCTCTATTCTGGACCAGGGTTTACAATGCCTTCCGCGAGAGAGGAAGGAGGTGAGCACCCCTCTCTATCCTGGACCAGGGTTTACAATGCCTTCCGCGAGGAAGGAAGGAGGTGAGCACCCCTTTCTACCCTGGACCAGGGTTTACAATGCCTTCCGCGAGAGAGGAAGGAGGTGAGCACCCCTCTCTATCCTGGACCAGGGTTTACAATGCCTTCCGCGAGAGAGGAAGGAGGTGAGCACCCCTCTCTACCCTAGACCAGGGTTTACAATGGCCTCCGCGAGGGAGGAAGGAGGTGAGCACCCCTCTCTACCCTGGACCAGGGTTTACAATGACTTCCGCGAGAGAGGAAGGAGGTGAGCACCCCTCTCTACCCTGGACCAGGGTTTACAATGCCTTCCGCGAGAGAGGAAGGAGGTGAGCACCCCTCTCTACCCAGGACCATGGTTTACAATGCCTTCCGCAAGAGAGGAAGGAGGTGATCACCCCTCTCTACCTGGACCAGGGTTTACAATGACTTCCGCGAGGGAGGAAGGAGGTGAGCTCCCCTCTCTACCCTGGACCAGGGTTTACAATGACTTCCGCGAGAGAGGAAGGAGGTGAGCACCCCTCTCTACCCTGGACCAGGGTTTACAATGCCTTCCGCGAGAGAGGAAGGAGGTGAGCACCCCTCTCTATCCTGGACCAGGGTTTACAATGCCTTCCGCGAGAGAGGAAGGAGGTGAGCACCCCTCTCTATCCTGGACCAGGGTTTACAATGCCTTCCGCGAGGGAGGAAGGAGGTGAGCACCCCTCTCTACCCAGGACCATGGTTTACAATGACTTCCGCGAGGAAGGAGGTGAGCACCCCTCTCTACCCTGGACCAGAGTTTACAATGACTCCCGCGAGGAAGGAGGTGAGCACCCCTCTCTACCGTGGACCAGGGTTTACAATGACTTCCGCGAGGAAGGAGGTGAGCACCCCTCTCTACCCAGGACCAGGGTTTACAATGACTTCCGCGAGAGAGGAAGGAGGTGAGCACCCCTCTCTACCCTGGACCAGGGTTTACAATGACTTCCGCGAGGAAGGAGGTGAGCACCCCTCTCTACCCTGGACCAGGGTTTACAATGACTTCCGCGAGGAAGGAGGTGAGCACCCCTCTCTATCCTGGACGGGGGTTTACAATGGCTTCCACGAGGGAGGAAGGAGGTGAGCACCCCTCTCTCACCTAGACCAGGGTTTACAATGCCTTCCGCGAGGGAGGAAGGAGGTGAGCACCCCTCTCTACCCTGGACCAGGGTTTACAATGCCTTCCGCGAGGAAGGAGGTGAGCACCCCTCTCTACCCTGGACCAGGGTTTACAATGACTTCCACGAGGGAGGAAGTAGGTGAGCACCCCTCTCTACCCTAGACCAGGGTTTACAATGCATTCCGCGAGAGAGGAAGGAGGTGAGCACCCCTCTCTATCCTGGACCAGGGTTTACAATGACTTCCGCGAGAGAGGAAGGAGGTGAGCACCCCTCTCTACATGGACCAGGGTTTACAATGACTTCCGCGAGGGAGGAAGGAGGTGAGCTCCCCTCTCTACCCTGGACCAGGGTTTACAATGACTTCCGCGAGAGAGGAAGGAGGTGAGCACCCCTCTCTACCCTGGACCAGGGTTTAGAATGACTTCCGCGAGAGAGGAAGGAGGTGAGCACCCCTCTCTACCCTGGACCAGGGTTTACAATGCCTTCCGCGAGAGAGGAAGGAGGTGAGCACCCCTCTCTATTCTGGACCAGGGTTTACAATGCCTTCCGCGAGAGAGGAAGGAGGTGAGCACCCCTCTCTATCCTGGACCAGGGTTTACAATGCCTTCCGCGAGGGAGGAAGGAGGTGAGCACCCCTCTCTATCCTGGACCAGGGTTTACAATGCCTTCCGCGAGGGAGGAAGGAGGTGAGCACCCCTCTCTACCCTGGACCAGGGTTTACAATGCCTTCCGCGAGAGAGGAAGGAGGTGAGCACCCCTCTCTACCCTGGACCAGGGTTTACAATGACTCTCGCGAGGAAGGAGGTGAGCACCCCTCTCTACCCTGGACCAGGGTTTACAATGGCTTCCGCGAGAGAGGAAGGAGGTGAGCACCCCTCTCTATCCTGGACCAGGGTTTACAATGGCTTCCACGAGGGAGGCAGGAGGTGAGCACCCCTCTCTATCCTGGACCAGGGTTTACAATGACTTCCACGAGGGAGGAAGGAGGTGAGCACCCCTCTCTACCCTAGACCAGGGTTTACAATGACTTCCGCGAGGAGGAGGTGAGCACCCCTCTCTATCCTGGACGGGGGTTTACAATGGCTTCCACGAGGGAGGAAGGAGGTGAGCACCAATCTCTCACCTAGACCAGGGTTTACAATGCCTTCCGCGAGGGAGGAAGGAGGTGAGCACCCCTCTCTACACTGGACCAGGGTTTACAATGACTTCCGCGAGGGAGGAAGGAGGTGAGCTCCCCTCTCTACCCTGGACCAGGGTTTACAATGACTTCCGCGAGAGAGGAAGGAGGTGAGCACCCCTCTCTACCCTGGACCAGGGTTTACAATGCCTTCCGCGAGAGAGGAAGGAGGTGAGCACCCCTCTCTACCCAGGACCATGGTTTACAATGCCTTCCGCAAGAGAGGAAGGAGGTGAGCACCCCTCTCTATTCTGGACCAGGGTTTACAATGCCTTCCGCGAGAGAGGAAGGAGGTGAGCACCCCTCTCTATCCTGGACCAGGGTTTACAATGCCTTCCGCGAGGGAGGAAGGAGGTGAGCACCCCTCTCTATGCTGGACCAGGGTTTACAATGCCTTCCGCGAGGGAGGAAGGAGGTGAGCACCCCTCTCTACCCTGGACCAGGGTTTACAATGCCTTCCGCGAGAGAGCAAGGAGGTGAGCAACCCTCTCTATCCTGGACCAGGGTTTACAATGGCTTCCGCGAGAGAGGAAGGAGGTGAGCACCCCTCTCTATCCTGGACCAGGGTTTACAATGGCTTCCACGAGGGAGGCAGGAGGTGAGCACCCCTCTCTATCCTGGACCAGGGTTTACAATGACTTCCACGAGGGAGGAAGGAGGTGAGCACCCCTCTCTACCCTGGACCAGGGTTAACAATGACTTCCGCGAGGAGGAGGTGAGCACCCCTCTCTACCCTGGACCAGGGTTAACAATGAATTCCGCGAGGAGGAGGTGAGCACCCCTCTCTATCCTGGACGGGGGTTTACAATGGCTTCCACGAGGGAGGAAGGAGGTGAGCACCCCTCTCTCACCTAGACCAGGGTTTACAATGCCTTCCGCGAGGGAGGAAGGAGGTGAGCACCCCTCTCTACACTGGACCAGGGTTTACAATGCCTTCCGCGAGGAAGGAGGTGAGCACCCCTCTCTACCCTGGACCAGGGTTTACAATGACTTCCACGAGGGAGGAAGGAGGTGAGCACCCCTCTCTACCCTAGACCAGGGTTTACAATGACTTCCGCGAGGAAGGAGGTGAGCACCCCTCTCTACCCTGGACCAGGGTTTACAATGACTTCCACGAGGGAGGAAGGAGGTGAGCACCCCTCTCTACACTGGACCAGGGTTTACAATGCCTTCCGCGAGGAAGGAGGTGAGCACTCCCTGGACCAGGGTTTACAATGACTTCCACGAGGGAGGAAGGAGGTGAGCACCCCTCTCTACCCTAGACCAGGGTTTACAATGCCTTCCGCGAGAGAGGAAGGAGGTGAGCACCCCTCTCTATCCTGGACCAGGGTTTACAATGGCCTCCGCAAGGGAGGAAGGAGGTGAGCACCCCTCTCTACCCTGGACCAGGGTTTACAATGACTTCCGCGAGGAGGAGGCGAGCACCCCTCTCTACCCTGGACCAGGGTTTACAATGCCTTCCGCGAGGAAGGGGGTGAGCACCACTCTCTATCCTGGACCAGGGTTTACAATGACTTCCGCGAGAGAGGAAGGAGGTGAGCACCCCTCTCTACCCTGGACCAGGGTTTACAATGACTTCCGCGAGAGAGGAAGGAGGTGAGCACCCCTCTCTACCCTGGACCAGGGTTTACAATGCCTTCCGCGAGAGAGGAAGGAGGTGAGCACCCCTCTCTATCCTGGACCAGGGTTTAGAATGCCTTCCGCGAGAGAGGAAGGAGGTGAGCACCCCTCTCTATCCTGGACCAGGGTTTACAATGCCTTCCGCGAGGGAGGAAGGAGGTGAGCACCCCTCTCTACCCTGGACCAGGGTTTACAATGACTTCCGCGAGGAAGGAGGTGGGCACCCCTCTCTACCCTGGACCAGAGTTTACAATGACTCCCGCGAGGAAGGAGGTGAGCACCCCTCTCTACCTTGGACCAGGGTTTACAATGACTTCCGCGAGGAAGGAGGTGAGCACCCCTCTCTACCCTGGACCAGGGTTTACAATGACTTCCGCGAGGAAGGAGGTGAGCACCCCTCTCTACCCTGGACCAGGGTTTACAATGACTCCCGCGAGGAAGGAGGTGAGCACCCCTCTCTATCCTGGACCAGGATTTACAATGGCTTCCACGAGGGAGGAAGGAGGTGAGCACCCCTCTCTATCCTGGACCAGGGTTTACAATGACTTCCCGAGGGAGGAAGGAGGTGAGCACCCCTCTCTACCCTGGACCAGGGTTTACAATGACTTCCGCGAGGAGGAGGTGAGCACCCCTCTCTACCCTGGACCAGGGTTTACAATGACTTCCGCGAGGAGGAGGTGAGCACCCCTCTCTACCCTGGACCAGGGTTTACAATGGCTTCCGCGAGAGAGGAAGGAGGTGAGCACCCCTCTCTATCCTGGACCAGGGTTTACAATGGCTTCCACGAGGGAGGAAGGAGGTGAGCACCCCTCTCTACCCTGGACCAGGGTTTACAATGACTTCCGCGAGGAGGAGGTGAGCACCCCTCTCTATCCTGGACCAGGGTTTACAATGACTTCCGCGAGGGAGGAAGGAGGTGAGCACCCCCCTCTATCCTGGATCAGGGTTTACAATGGCTTCCACGAGGGAGGAAGGAGGTGAGCACCCCTCTCTATCCTGGACCAGGGTTTACAATGGCTTCCGCAAGGGAGGAAGGAGGTGAGCACCCCTCTCTACCCTGGACCAGGGTTTACAATGACTTCCGCGAGGAAGGAGGTGAGCACCCCTCTCTACCCTGGACCAGGGTTTACAATGACTTCCGCGAGGAGGAGTTGAGCACCCCTCTCTACCCTGGACCAGGGTTTACAATGACTTCCGCGAGGAGGAGGTGAGCACCCCTCTCTACCCTGGACCAGGGTTTACAATGACTTCCGCGAGGAGGAGGTGAGCACCCCTCTCTTCCCTAGACCAGGGTTTACAATGCCTTCCGCGAGAGAGGAAGGAGGTGAGCATCCCTCTCTACCCTGGACCAGGGTTTACAATGACTTCCGCGAGGAGGAGGTGAGCACCCCTCTCTACCCTGGACCAGGGTTTACAGTGACTTCCGCGAGGAGGAGGTGAGCACCCCTCTCTTCCCTAGTCCAGGGTTTACAATGCCTTCCGCGAGGGAGGAAGGAGGTGAGCACCCCCCTCTATCCTGGACCAGGGTTTACAATGCCTTCCGCGAGGAAGGAGGTGAGCACCCCTCTCTACCCTGGACCAGGGTTTACAATGACTTCCACGAGGGAGGAAGGAGGTGAGCACCCCTCTCTACCCTAGACCAGGGTTTACAATGGCTTCCGCGAGGAAGGAGGTGAGCACCCCTCTCTACCCTGGACCAGGGTTTACAATGACTTCCGTGAGGAAGGAGGTGAGCACCCCTCTCTACCCTGGACCAGGGTTTACAATGACTTCCGCGAGGAAGGAGGTGAGCACCCCTCTCTACCCTGGACCAGGGTTTACAATGACTTCCACGAGGGAGGAAGGAGGTGAGCACCCCTCTCTACACTGGACCAGGGTTTACAATGCCTTCCGCGAGGAAGGAGGTGAGCACCCCTCTCTACCCTGGACCAGGGTTTACAATGACTTCCACGAGGGAGGAAGGAGGTGAGCACCCCTCTCTACCCTAGACCAGGGTTTACAATGCCTTCCGCGAGAGAGGAAGGAGGTGAGCACCCCTCTCTATCCTGGACCAGGGTTTACAATGGCCTCCGCAAGGGAGGAAGGAGGTGAGCACCCCTCTCTACCCTGGACCAGGGTTTACAATGACTTCCGCGAGGAGGAGGCGAGCACCCCTCTCTACCCTGGACCAGGGTTTACAATGCCTTCCGCGAGGAAGGGGGTGAGCACCACTCTCTATCCTGGACCAGGGTTTACAATGACTTCCGCGAGAGAGGAAGGAGGTGAGCACCCCTCTCTACCCTGGACCAGGGTTTACAATGACTTCCGCGAGAGAGGAAGGAGGTGAGCACCCCTCTCTACCCTGGACCAGGGTTTACAATGCCTTCCGCGAGAGAGGAAGGAGGTGAGCACCCCTCTCTATCCTGGACCAGGGTTTAGAATGCCTTCCGCGAGAGAGGAAGGAGGTGAGCACCCCTCTCTATCCTGGACCAGGGTTTACAATGCCTTCCGCGAGGGAGGAAGGAGGTGAGCACCCCTCTCTACCCTGGACCAGGGTTTACAATGACTTCCGCGAGGAAGGAGGTGGGCACCCCTCTCTACCCTGGACCAGAGTTTACAATGACTCCCGCGAGGAAGGAGGTGAGCACCCCTCTCTACCCTGGACCAGGGTTTACAATGACTTCCGCGAGGAAGGAGGTGAGCACCCCTCTCTACCCTGGACCAGGGTTTACAATGACTTCCGCGAGGAAGGAGGTGAGCACCCCTCTCTACCCTGGACCAGGGTTTACAATGACTCCCGCGAGGAAGGAGGTGAGCACCCCTCTCTATCCTGGACCAGGGTTTACAATGGCTTCCACGAGGGAGGAAGGAGGTGAGCACCCCTCTCTATCCTGGACCAGGGTTTACAATGACTTCCCGAGGGAGGAAGGAGGTGAGCACCCCTCTCTACCCTGGACCAGGGTTTACAATGACTTCCGCGAGGAGGAGGTGAGCACCCCTCTCTACCCTGGACCAGGGTTTACAATGACTTCCGCGAGGAGGAGGTGAGCACCCCTCTCTACCCTGGACCAGGGTTTACAATGGCTTCCGCGAGAGAGGAAGGAGGTGAGCACCCCTCTCTATCCTGGACCAGGGTTTACAATGGCTTCCACGAGGGAGGAAGGAGGTGAGCACCCCTCTCTACCCTGGACCAGGGTTTACAATGACTTCCGCGAGGAGGAGGTGAGCACCACTCTCTATCCTGGACCAGGGTTTACAATGACTTCCGCGAGGGAGGAAGGAGGTGAGCACCCCCCTCTATCCTGGATCAGGGTTTACAATGGCTTCCACGAGGGAGGAAGGAGGTGAGCACCCCTCTCTATCCTGGACCAGGGTTTACAATGGCTTCCGCAAGGGAGGAAGGAGGTGAGCACCCCTCTCTACCCTGGACCAGGGTTTACAATGACTTCCGCGAGGAAGGAGGTGAGCACCCCTCTCTACCCTGGACCAGGGTTTACAATGGCTTCCGCGAGAGAGGAAGGAGGTGAGCACCCCTCTCTATCCTGGACCAGGGTTTACAATGACTTCCACGAGGGAGGAAGGAGGTGGGCACCCCTCTCTACCCTGGACCAGGGTTTACAATGACTTCCGCGAGGAAGGAGGTGAGCACCCCTCTCGACCCTGGACCAGGGTTTACAATGGCTTCCACGAGGGAGGAAGGAGGTGAGCACCCCTCTCTACCCTGGACCAGGGTTTACAATGACTTCCGCGAGGAGGAGTTGAGCACCCCTCTCTACCCTGGACCAGGGTTTACAATGACTTCCGCGAGGAGGAGGTGAGCACCCCTCTCTACCCTGGACCAGGGTTTACAATGACTTCCGCGAGGAGGAGGTGAGCACCCCTCTCTTCCCTAGACCAGGGTTTACAATGCCTTCCGCGAGAGAGGAAGGAGGTGAGCACCCCTCTCTACCCTGGACCAGGGTTTACAATGACTTCCGCGAGGAGGAGGTGAGCACCCCTCTCTACCCTGGACCAGGGTTTACAATGACTTCCGCGAGGAGGAGGTGAGCACCCCTCTCTTCCCTAGACCAGGGTTTACAATGCCTTCCGCGAGGGAGGAAGGAGGTGAGCACCCCCCTCTATCCTGGACCAGGGTTTACAATGACCTCCGCGAGGAAGGAGGTGAGCACCCCTCTCTACCCTGGACCAGGGTTTACAATGACTTCCACGAGGGAGGAAGGAGGTGAGCACCCCTCTCTACCCTGGACCAGGGTTTACAATGACCTCCGCGAGGAAGGAGGTGAGCACCCCTCTCTACCCTGGACCAGGGTTTACAATGACTTCCACGAGGGAGGAAGGAGGTGAGCACCCCTCTCTACCCTGGACCAGGGTTTACAATGCCTTCCGCGAGAGAGGAAGGAGGTGAGCACCCCTCTCTACCCTGGACCAGGGTTTACAATGACCTCCGCGAGGAAGGAGGTGAGCACCCCCTCTACCCTGGACCAGGGTTTACAAAGGGACTGTTCTGGGTGGCCAGCTCCATAATGGGGAGTGGTTCAAAGGTATTGGGGTGTGGGGGCTCTGGGGGTGGGGGGGTTTACGGGTGAGGAGGTGAGGGGATGGGGTTGGAGGGATGGGGTTCGCAGCTGGTGTGTGTCGTGCTGAAGCCTCCAGCAGACTGTGTATTTTTAAAAGTCTTCAAAGAGCCACGTCAGCCTGAAGGCTGTGTACTTTCAAAATGTCTTCAGAGCACTGTCTCAGTTTGCAAACTATGTTGCCAGGTAATTAGAATGAGCGCTGAGTTACTCAGCTGTTTGTGGCATGCGGGTATG
Source organism: Scyliorhinus torazame (assembly GCF_047496885.1). NCBI lineage: Eukaryota > Metazoa > Chordata > Chondrichthyes > Carcharhiniformes > Scyliorhinidae > Scyliorhinus > Scyliorhinus torazame. The sequence goes on from NC_092709.1 coordinate 228,385,227, forward strand.
GGGATTCTGTGAGTGCGGGGTGATGTGTTAAGTAAGTTGGTTCAACGTTGACTGCAACTGGATGCAGTGAAACTAGAAACAGGCTTCTGACACAGGAGATGGTCCAACACTGTTTCATTGAACTTCCTGATTGCTGTACATAGTCTGCTGTGAGTTGATACTCTATTAATCTAACTGATAACCTCCCACTGGCTTGACCAGACTAACGCTCTACCTCATGGTGATAGTGCTCACTGGCTTGTGCACTCTTACTATCTCAGTAGCTGTGTCCTGTAGAGAGAGAGTCTTAATGCCCTGTGTGCTTTATAGTGGTGGTGTCCTGTCTGATGATTGGTTGTTATGTGTCGTGTGTGTTCATTGGTTATCCTGTGTGTCAATCACTGCCTGTCTGCATCTCATTATATACATGAGTGGATATTATGACACGGGGCTTGTACAGTAGGTGAGACAGAAGGAAGCCAGCCTAAGGGGTTGGTTGGATGAGATCTCGAAAGCAGAGAGGCAGGATGGTGGCCATGCGAATGGCATGGGTTGAGTGCTGGTAGGCAAGCATTTAAAATTCATGGAGCGGCTATCCAGTGTAAAGGCCTGACAGCAATGAAATCTCGGGATGATGCAGCCTGAGTAAGAATGGTGCCTAAGAGCCTTGCCTATCCTTGATTTGGAGAGTAATTGTGTCCGCTGACATTCCTGAGATGTGTGCTCATCAAACAAATTGGCCATCATGACTTAATCCATTACAATGTCAGCTGCCCACATTCTCAAAGTCAAGGATATGGGTGAAAGCTCATGTTTCAAGGATAAGAGGTTGAGTGCAGGGGATCGAGAGGGGGTGTGGAGGCATATTTGCCGGACTCCAGTTCCTGCCATAGAGGACCCATAAGCACCAGGATATATATAAGCATCCAATTGAACCTGCCCATGGGGAATGAGTGACAGTTGAAACAGCCTTTCAGAACCCCCAGTGAGCTATATATTTAAAGGAGGCCACAGGCTACTCTGAAGGGGCAAGTGCATTGATTGGGGTCAGTCAAACGATGGAAGGGCACCAGATGTGAGGGAGCGCTAGCTGCCAAATAAGGCGTCGGAATGGCGGCTTCCAGGACCGAGAGGGGAAAGAGTGAGGGAAGTGCTTTAATGTAACCGGCTGGGACACCAAACTGACTGTGTGTCTCTCTCTCTCTCTGTCCCTCTGATGCACTATCAATTACGATGAGATGAGAGTAGAGAGTAATCGAGGCTATATTAAGCAGAAATGTGTTTGCCTCCTGCAGCTGCTGCCAAAATTGCTGCAGCTCGGTGAGCACACACATTTATACTCCGCCTACTGGGCGGAGCCAGCAGGCAGGGATCTATCCCCGTACCTGTAGTACAGGGGCCTTACCGTATTACTTCTCATATACGTAATATATACAAACAGTGGTGACTACCACACCCTCATCCTTCGCAGCTTTCTGAGAGGTATCGGAATGGAGCCATTGGAGCTGGCAATTCTGCTTGTAACAGTGCTGGAGGAGCGCAGACTCCAGCAGAAACAAGCGGCCGCATCCAGGGAGAACCCAGTGGCAGGAGGCCAAGGGGCCGCAGGGTAGGCTCAAGGGGTCGGACACAGCACAAGCCACCAGGGACTCGGAGGCAAAGAAAGAGACTGAGGGTTCACAGGGCTCGAGTGTCCTTCATGGAACAGTTGCAGAACATGTGCCTCAACAGGGAGACAGTGCGGGATCTGTGTGACATTCTTGCCAACTTGGTGTCAGGTGGAGGAGGAGGGCACCCACCCCCTGTGCCCTCCTCCTCCCTGAAGGTCATGGCAGCCCTCAACTTCTTCTACTCCACTGGATTGTTCCAGTGCTCAACAGTTTACCTGTGTGGCATATCGCAGTCATCCGTCCACAAATACATCTGAGAGATCACGGTTTCTCTCTATGCCAGGGTATCATACCAAATTACTTTCAAACTGGACCTGGCCCATCAGGACAAGGGGCTGCGGGATTTGTTTCCATCACAGGTCTGCCACAGGTGCAGACTGATAATGGTTTCTCCCAGACGGCAATGTGACTAAGAATCCTTGCACAGGAGCTTGTCTTCAGAGGAGGATGGACAGGCCACACCTACGTGAGTTGTGTCTCTTTACATATGCTGAGGTTTCATTGTAACCTCTGGGGGAGCCTGGATTTTGGTTCCATGATGATCCAGTTTCTGTTACATTATGGGGGACCAGTAGTTTGAAACCGTGGGGTTAAAATTGCTCAGCCTTGTAATTAGTCACAAATATGGTAATCTTTGGCTGCTGACTAAAAGCTTGTTATGAAGCAAAACACACAGGTGGGAGACAATGCGATGAAGCTGACTGTTATATAAGGTGCGCAGGGGCCATTATAGACCAATTTAACATTAAAAACAATTTTTAAAACTGCCAACAAACAATATGATTTGGCTTTACATGGGGAGACAGAAACATTCCATTGCTCATTTCAATGCAGAGTACATGAGATAGATATGGGGCTGGATTCTCCGCCAGCGGGATGCTCCACTTTGCCGGCAGCCCGGGGGTTTCCCGACGGCGTGGTACTGCCCCACAATGGGAAACCACATTGACCGGCCGGCGTAACGGAGCATCCCGCCGGCGTGCTGAACCAGAAATCTGGTGCGGCGGAACAGAGAATCCAGACCGTGGACATAAGAGTACAGGCGAGAAAGAGGAATGGGAAAGAGGGAGCAGGGTCAAGGATCTAGATAGGAATATTTATCATTACCTTGAATGAGAGAACCGGGAACAGTGAGAGAGAAAAAAAGTGTGACATGGTGGCACGGTGGTTAGCACGCCTGCATCACAATATCAGGGACCTGGGTTCAATTCTGACCTCGGGTGACTGTGGAGTTTGCACGTTCTCCCCGTGTCTGCGTGGCTTTACTCCAGGTGCTCCGGTTTCTTCCCACTCTTCCTCTCTCACTCTCTCCCTCCGGTTCTGGGCAATCTTCTTTTGCAGGGACACAAAAGGGTATAACATGAGCTGGATGCCTGCCGAGTCACAGGTCGATGACAGCTGGCATGTGTGGGTACTGCGCTTTAGTAGCGAGGGATTCTGGTGAGGATTGCCAGAGGCCGTGATTTAAGGATGATGCTGAGAGGTCGGGTGCTGGGAACCTGCGAGGTGACGGCATGTGGGGTCGAGGTGATATTCCGGGCGTTGATGGAAGGGTGGAGTGCCAAGGGGAGACAGAGGCACTTACCCTAGCATATCATACTAGATCATTTCATTTGTTCCTACATTGAATCCCCGTCCTCTTGGTGAGGCTGCTGGCACTGACCAGTTCTGCCACCATCTCCCAGGAGGGATTGGTGACCTTGCAGGGGGGCCTCCTGCCAACCCATGGCTAAATTGTGGCCTGCTTCTCCTCCACGGCATCCTGCGAACAAGTGTGGGGCCCTCCTAAAATCTGGGATCCAGTCTTCTTGCTGCCATCCTCCTGGCTTGAATCATCAACTGCTGAGGAACGGTTTAAATGCCCCTTGATTGAAGTGCTCAGATGATCCCGGGCGGCCGAATTAGACGCACTGCGCCTCAGGGGTGGCGTTTTTCCTTTTGGGGAAAATAATTCTAAGTGCCTAAAGATTGCGATCCAGATCGTGCTGCGGGGACCAGTGGAACCTGCAGCGATTTTCACGCTGAAAATTCCACTTTGCCACTTTGTGGAAAATTCCACCCAACATTTGTTGTTTCGATTTGACAACCTTTCCTTCTTTAAATTCCTTTTCTGTCCACTTCTGTAAGCACATATTCTCTGGGGCTGACACGTCACTGATTATTTTGCAAGATTGGACTAGTACACAGTGGGAGGGAAAAGCAAGTTCCTTGACTGGTCTTTCTAGCGTGTTCTAATAAATATCCTTATTGGTGCCAGAAGCTGCTCTGTGCAGTTTGGAACACAAGGAACAACATACTGTATTTATATGTTCTCGGCAACCACAGCATCTGGACAACTTCAGTTCTTTGTTTCGAGAGAAGAATTTAATAATTCTCGACAGAAGATCCTGTGGGGTCTGCTGACCTTTTCACCCAAATTCCTCACACCAATGTGAATGCATACATTTCCTTATTTCTATTGAAGTGTAAGTTCGTAAAATTACCCCAATATTCTTCAACAGGTAAATTTGAAGATTTCCCCCTGAAATTGCTAGGATTCTGGTGCAGCACCATGGGCTCCTGTTTGCCATGTGCCTATGCCAGAGACCTTGGGGTATAATTTTGTCAGTGTTTCGTTCCAGATGCTAAGAGCTGTCACAATAATGGCAACTGGTTCTATACGGTTATAGTTGGTCAATGGCAATAGAAGTACCTTAGCTTGGTATAGGGGCAAGAGGAGACATTGGGGTGGGTGGTACCTTGGCTTGGTATAGGGGCCATGAGAATAATCTTTGGAACACACCTCTTAAAAAGTCCCTTCAGACAGACTAGGCTTCACGCCTCGTCTGAGGAGCCCTGAACCATGACTCTTTAAAAATGTGGCCCAGCTCCATGTTTAACTCGCTAATGCATCTAGCCAGATTGAGAATTCTGCGTGCAGGTTTCTGACAGGAACCATTCCGCATCCTTTACAGGCCCTCCCAAATACCCAACAGCCTGGGAATGGAGTCGGGAATTCCAGAATCAGAAACCTCTTGCCATTTTTAAAGGGTTCCTGGTTCCTCTGCCCATCACTCCCCAGCCCCCCATGCCCCTTATGCCAAGCTATGGTATGCCACTCAAACCTTCCATTGCCCCTCATATACCCTATGCCATGATATGGCACTCCATCCACCCCCATGGACCCTCATCTCTCTCATGCCAAGTTGTGACATATCCCACCCCTCAATGGCCCCTCATGCCCTCTGTGCCAAGCTAAGGCACTTGCATGCCCATTGACTCGTTATACACTGTATAAAAAAAAAATAATGAAGGAGTCACAGATGGTGACCAATTATAATTGGTAATTGGCAATAAGAGGACAGACAGACAGACATATGAGATCTTAAGCAAGATAATAACAGATATTATGCTTGTGACCATAGAACTTCGGAACCTCAGAAACCTCAGAAGAAGAAAAGAAGACAGAAAGAAGGAAAGATGAAGACAACCATCATGTTCTACAGTTGGATCTTAGCGGGATCCCTCCAGTTGCGAGCGGACACTACCTCCCCTGACCCCTACCATGCAGGTCGTGAATGTTTCCCACCCCTGCAATACACTAAACCCCGAGATAGTTACCGATACACCGACCTGGTGTGACCGGTTCATCACCTGGTATTCCCTATCCTACGTTGTGGAATCACTATTAGTACTTGCGATACTCTGCAGTGTTGTTCAGACTCTAAGACTGAGGAAATGGCGGAGGAAAGCCTCCTGCACTTGCACTCCGATATACACCCTCAGATCCCCTATTTTCGGACTTCAACAAGCCCCCCAACCCCTTTAAGTGAATTAAAGGGCATCCGTTTTTTTGTGAGTGTTTTGTTCGGTCCAATAAAAAGAAATGTAAAACTCTGTGCTTGACTGCCAAGCCAGAGAGACCTGTGTTGCTGCTATTGGTACAGTTTAAAATGTGGTAAATTCTTTTCATTGATTGAGTAAGGACAGTTTAGTTAAGGATAGTTAGAGGTTCCAGTTTTTTATTTTGTAATGCATGCCTGAATGTCATAGCGCCCCGTAGAATTTTATAATGATGTATGTACATAAATAATTTAGGTAAAAGTTGCAAGTCATAGGACAGAGCAGTGTAGAGCCTATGAAGTGCTTATGGGTGCCCAACTTGGGAGGAAAACAAAGACGACGCGGTTATTGATCATTATCCACTGGTTTGTGAGCCTCTACCTGTGTATACCATTGTCAGTGGAAGACATACAGAAAGCACTGCAGCTATGGCGAGGTTGGATTGGCTTTATCCTTTGCAGGCCAATGCCATCTATTTTCTCATAAACAAAATAACCGATGACCATAAATGGTCTGATATGACATCTAAGTATCATAGAATCTACAGTGCAAAAGGAGGCCATTTTGCCCATCGAGTCTACACTGGCTCTTGGAAAGAGCAGCCTACTTAAGCCCGCGCCTCCACCCTATCCCCGTAACCCAGTAACCCCAGCAATCTTTTTTTGGGCACGAAGGCCAATTTATCATGGCCAATCCACCTAACCTGAACATCTTTGGACTGTGGGATGAAACCGGAGCACCCGGAGGAAACCCACTCAGACTCCACACAGACAGTGACCCAAGCCGGGAAACGAACCTGGGAACCTGGAGCTGTGAAGCAACTGTGCTAACCACTGTGCTACCATGCTGCCCATCATATGAAGTTTTGGGCAAGCTCTTTGGTCAGTTTGTTATGCAAATAATGCAATTTGGATGCCATCACCATCATTAATAGTGCAGTCAGTTCATGATCATTGCGGATATTCTGTACCCTTTTGTTTGACTTACAGGATAACAAAACCCTTTTAATACTTTGATGCGCAATCAATTACACTCAAGACGAAGTGACTTCATAACTGAAGGCTTTAATCTACTAGAACTCTTTCCCCAGCAGCTTCGATACAGAAAGTGAAGGCTGCTGGGACGGCACCGTTTCTTATACTCTGCCTGTCAGGGCGGAGCTACGCAATACAGCCAATGGTAGACTCCTGGGTCTAACCAATGGTCATCAGCCTCTTAGGTACCACAATACCTGGTACTACCACATACCTTAATGACTCAGTCTTGAACAATGTAAAGTACATCAGAGTGTTTCAATGAAGCACCAGTGCAAAGCAATTTAGGTGCTACATAGAAATGATTCCCTGTGCCTAAACATGTAGGCCTAATACAGATCCAATATGGGCTTGAGGGTCATATGGACATGCATAAAAACATACAAATTAGGGTCAGGACTAGGCCACTCAGCTCTTTGAGCCTGCTCTCGCATTTGATAGGAATAGCTGATTTCATTGTGGCCTCAACTTTACTTTCCTGTTCATCCACGATAACCTTTGACACCCCTATTAAGAATTTATCCAACAGCCCTAAAAATGCTCAACAACCCAGCCTCCACTGTTCTCTGGGGAAGAGAGTTCCACAGACAAGTCACCCTCTGAGAGAAAACATTTCTCCTCAACATTGTCTTAAACGGGAGACCTCTTTAATCTGTGCCCCCAGTTCTAGTATCCCCCACAAGGGGAAACATCCTCCTGGTATCCACATTGCCAAGTAGCCTCTTACATGAGTCAATACGCTCACATATGAGCATACAAATTAGGAGCACTCAGCCCGTTACCCTGCTCTGTCATTGATGCGCTACAGGAGATTGAGTCGGTCGGCGTCCGTTTTGGCGAAGGCGGAGGATGCTTCCAGGCAGGCCTCGAAACACCGGAGCCAGCAGTTGAAAGGGTGGTCCGCGCGAGAGCTTGTCGGGTTTCAGAGCAGCCTCCATTATAACTGTAGTATATTAAATTGATGCGCTAAGCGTCAAGAACCACAAAGACATGTGAGACTTTAACTCAGGCTTTAATATACTACATGGGAGGCTTACCCGACACAGACGACCCCAGACAGAATGGGGCCTGTCCCAGAAGAGAGTTCTTATACTAACTCCCGGGGGAGTGGCTAAGGCGGAGCTCTCCGTGGCCAGGTCGGGTTACCTACCAGTGACCGAACCTCTGCAGTGTTACAGTCCAATACACAGTATTACAGGGCCACGTTACGCACAACTATTATATACTATGTACAATGGTAGGGAGGTACAGTGGTGTATCACCACAGTCATTTAACAATATTATGGCTGATCTGACTGCAATCTCACTCAACATTCCCACCTACCTACTGTAACTTTCACCCCCTGAATGTAAACACCTCTGCCTTAACAATAATCATGGATGCTACTTCCACAGCCTTCTGAGGAAGAGTCCAAAAGATTCACAATCGCCCTCTGAGAAAAAACATTTCTCCTCATCTGTTTTAAAGGGGCAATTTTTTTTTTTAAACAGTGACCCCTAGTTCTAGATTCTCCCACAAGAGGAAACATCCTCTCTCCATCCACCCTGTAAAGACTCCTCAGAACCTTGTGTGTTTCAATAAAATTGCCTCTTACTCTTCTAAACTCCAGTGGACACAAGCATAATCTGTCCAAACTTTCCTCATAAGACAACCCAGCCATTCCAGACATTAGTCTCATTTCTTAAATAAGGAGTGTGATGAACGGTTACTGCCTTATCATCATGTAAGGTGATGTCTCCTTTAAGACCAGGCTTGGAACCCTGGGGACTCCGCCTCTGGCTCCGCCCATCTGGGAGCCGTACATAAAGGCCTGCCTCACGGTCTGTATAGCAGTCAGCTCTCGTCCAAATCTGTAGCATAGTTATTAGCCTAATAAAGCCTTCTTTACAGTTTAATCTCTAAGCATCATTATTGAGGGTACCTCAATTTATTAGGCTAAACTAGATTCAGGATGGACGCAGGCCTAAAACCAGAGAAGCTCAATCTGGAAGCACGAACGCCGGAGGCAAAGGAAATTTTTAAATACTGGCTGCGGTGCTTCGAGGCCTACCTGGGCTCCGCAGAGACTCCCATCCTGGGGCCACGCAAGCTGCGTCTACTCCACGCCCGGGTGAGTCACAGAATCTCCGCCACGCTCGAAAAGGCGACGATTTATGAGGAAGCGATTGAGTTACTCCGCAAGCAGTTTGTCAAACCCGTCAATGAGGTGCACGCCCGGCATTTGCTCTCTACCTGCCGGCAGCGCTCGGGGGAATCGCTCGACGAGTTTGTTGAGAAACTCACCGCGCTGGCCAGGGACTGTGACCATCAGGATGTGACAGGGGAAGTCCATATGAACCTGCACATCAGAGATTCTTTCGTGTCCGGCATCCGCTCGACCTACATCCGGCAGCGACTGCTCGAAAACGGGGCAAAAGACCTCCAGGAGACGCTAACGCTCGCCTCCTCGCTGGAGGTGGCCCGACATAACTTGGGTACGTACCCCGTGGACTCTGCCAGCCCCCCCCGGACTTCCTCAGACTCGCCCGTATTACAGGCCTGCGCCACGCGGCGACCCGCTCACAATGGGGGCACACCTTGCTACTTCTGCGGGCAGGGCCAGCACCCACGCCCACGCTGCCCAGCCCGCTCCGCGATCTGCAGCGACTGCGGGAAGAAAGGGCACTTTGCGAGGGTCTGCCTGGCCAGACCCAGGGGCCAGAAAAACAAAGAACAGCCGGCCCGAAAATCAGGATCTCAGGCCCGCAGGCCTCGCAATGCTGCTGCGCACCGACCCGACACGTCCTCTTCTGACGCGTCATCAGCCTCGTGCGAATCATGGGAGCGGCCATCTGGTCGGCGGCCATCTTCTCGACCCGACACGTGCGACCAACGGCAGCGGCCATTTTACGACTCCGACTACCCGCGACTGGGTGCGATCACCCTCGATCAAACTCGGCCAAAACACCTGCAGAACTCCATGATGCAGGTCCAGGTCAACGGGTACGACACTGCATGCCTCTTCGACTCCGGGAGCACGGAGAGCTTTATCCACCCTGAAACGGTAAGGCGCTGCTCCCTACGCACCCATCCCACATCCCAAACCATAGCCCTCGCATCTGGGTCCCACTCGGTACAAATCACGGGGTACTGTATTGCGGATCTCTCGATCCAGGGTGCCAAATACACCCGTTTCAAATTTTATATCCTCCCTCACCTCTGTGCCCCCCTGCTGCTCGGACTGGATCTCCAGTGCAGCCACCGAAGCCTGACACTGAAGTTCGGCGGACCCTTGCCCCCCCTCACGGTGTGCTGCCCTGCGACACTGAAAGTCGCACCCCCCTTGCTATTCGCTAACCTCACTCCCGACTGTAAGCCCGTCGCCACCAGGAGCCGGCGCTACAGTGCCCAAGATATGGCTTTTATCAAGTCAGAGGTCCAGCGTTTACTGGGAGAGGGGGTCATCGAGGCTAGCAACAGCCCTTGGAGAGTGCAAGTGGTGGTAGTCCGGTCCGGGGAGAAGAAACGGATGGTCGTGGATTATAGCCAGACCATAAACCGAGTTACGCAGCTTGATGCGTACCCACTTCCTCGCATCGCGGAAATGGTAAATCGGATCGCCCAATACCGAGTCTTTTCCACGGTCGACCTCAAATCTGCCTACCACCAGCTCCCCATCCGACCAAAAGACCGCCTCTATACTGCCTTCGAAGCAGCCGGCCGGCTCTTCCACTTCCTCAGGGTCCCCTTTGGTGTCACAAATGGGGTCTCCGTCTTTCAAAGGGCGATGGACCAAATGGTGAACCAGTACTGTTTGCGGGCTACATACCCGTACTTGGACAATGTCACCATCTGCGGCCATGATCAGCAGGACCATGACGCTAACCTCAAAAAGTTCCTCCAGACCGCCCGAGCCCTTAACCTGACCTATAACGAGGGCAAATGCGTTTTCCACACCACCCGGCTGGCCATCCTCGGCTATGTCGTGGAAGACGGGGTCCTAGGTCCCGACCCCGACCACATGCGCCCCCTTAAGGAACTCCCTCTCCCCCGCAGCCTCAAGGCCCTCAAACGGTGCTTGGGGCTTTTCTCCTATTACGCCCAGTGGGTCCCCAAGTATGCGGACAAAGCCCGCCCACTCCTAAAGACCACCACTTTTCCCCTCTCGGCTGAGGCTCAATTGGCCTTCAACCGCATCAAGGCCGACATCATCAAGGCCGCCATGCACGCGGTGGATGAAACCATCCCTTTCCAGGTAGAGAGCGATGCATCAGACATCGCCCTGGCTGCTACCCTCAATCAAGGAGGCAGACCAGTAGCGTTCTTCTCCTGAACCCTCACCGCCTCCGAGATTCGACACTCTACAGTCGAAAAGGAGGCACAAGCCATTGTGGAGACTGTGCGGTGCTGGAGACACTACCTCGCCGGTAGGAGGTTTACCCTCGTCACCAACCAACGGTCGGTCGCCTATATGTTCGATAACACGCAACGGGGCAAAATAAAAAACGATAAAATCTTGAGGTGGAGGATCGAATTCTCCACCTACTCGTACGATATCAAGTATCGTCCAGGGGAGCTCAACGAGCCCCCAGATGCCCTGTCCCGCGGCACATGCGCCAACGCGCAGGAGGACCGCCTGCAAGCCATCCACAATGACCTCTGCCAACCGGGGGTTACCCGGCTCGTCCATTTCATCAAGTCCCGCAACATACCTTACTCAACCAAGGAGGTCAAGGCCATGGTCAGGGCCTGCCAGGTCTGTGCGGAGTGCAAACCGCACTTCTATCGGCCAGACAAGGTTCGGCTCGTGAAGGCCTCGGGCCCCTTTGAGCGACTGAGCGTGGACTTCAAGGGGCCCCTCCCGTCCACCAACCGTTATGCCTATTTCCTCACCGTGATCGATGAGTTCTCCCGTTTCCCATTTGCCATTCCCTGCACCGACATGATCTCAGCCACGGTGATTAAGGCACTGCACAGCATCTTCACCCTGTTCGGTTTCCCTGCTTATATCCACAGCGACCGGGGTACATCGTTCATGAGCGATGAACTGCGTCAGTATCTGCTCAGCAAAGGCATCGCCTCGAGCAGCACGACCAGCTATAACCCACGGGGAAACGGGCAGGTGGAGAGGGAGAACGCGACCGTGTGGAAGGCTGTCCTTCTGGCCCTGCGGTCAAGAAATCTCCCAACCACCCGCTGGCAGGAGGTCCTACCCGATGCCCTACACTCCATTAGGTCACTCCTCTGCACGGCCACAAATGAGACCCCTCATGAGCGATTGTTTCTCTTCCCCAGGAAGTCTACCTCCGGGGTCTCGCTTCCACCTTGGCTGACGGCTCCAGGACCCGTTCTTCTCCGGAGGCACGCGAGGAGCCATAAAACGGACCCCCTAGTTGAAAAGGTTCGACTGCTCCACGCCAACCCCAGTTACGCCTACGTGGAGTACTCCGACGGCAGGCAAGATACGGTTTCCCTCCGGGATCTGGCGCCCGCTGGATCCTCCACCACAGACGCCCCTTCCCGCGCCGCTCCCCTGCAGGACCCGTCGCCCCCTACAACACACCCCCTTCCGGCCCTACCACCCGTTGGTGAGCTCCTACCGTGCGCCCCCCCTTGCGCCCCCCCCTTTACACACCCCGCCAGCGCCGGCTCCGCTACCCCCGGTCCTGCCTAGTTCCTCTGCCCCGACCCGGACCGAAGCTCCGACCGCTGTGCTCCCGGATGTGCCCTCAACCGGGACGTCCGTGCCCGCCGCACCACTGCCCGAACTGAGGAGATCGAGGAGGACGATCCGGCCGCCGAGACGGATGGACCTATGATGGCACTTCACCCCCGCCGGACTCCTTTTTAAACAGGGGGTGAATGTGATGAACGGTTACTGCCTTATCATCATGCAAGGTGATGTCCCCTTTAAGACCAGGCTTGGAACCCTGGGGACTCCGCCTCTGGCTCCGTCCATCTGGGAGCCATACATAAAGGCCTGCCTCATGGTCTGTATAGCAGTCAGCTCTCGTCCAAATCTGTAGCATAGTTATTAGCCTAATAAAGCCTTCTTTACAGTTTAATCTCTAAGCATCATTATTGAGGGTACCTCAAGGAGGCTAATACTTTATACAGTGCTCCAGATGTGGTCTCACCAATGCCCTGTAAAACTCCCTAACCTCCCTACTTTTGTAATTAAATCCCCTCTCAATAAACAATAACATTGTACTACCCTTCTGAATTACTTGCTGTACCTGCACACTGACCTTTCTGCATCTCAGAGCTCTGCAAACTCACAACATTTAGGTAATATGCTTCTTGTTGTTTTTCCTGCCAAAATGGACAATTTCACTTTTTCCAACGTTATGGGCCCGATCCGGGACGTGGCAAGGCCTTTAAATCTCGCAAAAGGCCTCTCATGAGATTTGCAATACTCAAGACGCCTCACGAGATTTAATAGAGTCCCGTTTGATAGCGGGGTCATTCTCGGTGCTGCAGGCATCAAGAAACACTCTGCTAAACAGACCCAAATTGGGACTCACATTTCTTGCTCGTTAAATTGCGTCCTCTACTCCATTTGCTAAATCAATTCTCATTTTTCTAAACCTCAAGACGATCCCTTCCTTCAAAAATTGACACGAGACAGACGAGCTGCTAGACTACTTGTCCAGTTCCCCAGCAATGAGAATTTCAATTTAGGCATCAGGTAGATCAGGGGAAGAGGCAGGGAGCAATTTAGAATGGGAGGGGTGGTGTAAGAAATCAGTGGGTGTAAGAGCGATCGGGCACTGACTATGGCCTTCAATATTCCTCCTCTTCGCAGCTCAGTGTTCAGCATGTTTTTGAAGTTATCATTTTAAGGAGAGCTGGTTAAACCTAACGTTGACCCTGTTTTCCTAAATAGAACAAACCCAACTACTCAATTTTGCAAACGAGGTATCAAATAGTTGTTAGGCCTCGCTAAGACCTGTTTCAGATGTGGCCTATGGAAACCTCTTCATGTACATTTACCAACAAGATGTGCCCTGGCCGCCATGTTGAATGCTTAGGCATAAACATTGCATTGTGCAAAGACTGTGTGAAGGAACTGGCAGAATCAGGGGTCATTGGAAAGTGTTCCTTGAACCACATGTGCAACGGCCAAGTCAGTCTCTCCTCCACAGGTAGCCCACCCGAGCGACGAAATCAATGTCAGGTGGCCTGCTCAAGTAGTTTGCCTAGGTAAGTTCCGGGAAACTTCAGGAGGGGTGGGGTATGAGTGGAGGTAAGGTGGGGCATTCCTGTACCCCCTGGCTCCAGAGGAATGAAAGAGCGTTTAAGATACCTAACAGGCATGATTTATCAGCCTCGCCATGCCCGACTTGGTGATACAACGAGGTTGGTGAATCGTGTAAGAGCCTCATTTAAATACGACTCATTTAAATATGTTTGCGCCGGATTCTCTCGGAGCCCAGGAACTAATGGCCTGGACCCAGCACTGTTTAGCACTGGTCCACACAAACGTGGACCAGGCCTACCGGCACGTGGGGGTTTTCCCAGGCCATTGGAGACACCTGGGTGGTCGGGTACAGGACAAGGCTCTCTCTCTGGCAACTAGGCATCTTGACACTGCCATCCTAGCACTGCCAAGATGCCCGGGTGGCACTGTCAGGCTGGCAGGAACACTTCCATGATGGCAGTGCCAGAGTTCTCAGTTGCCATGGTGGCATTTCCAAGGGTAGGGCCTGAGGGAAGCCATGCCCATGAAGGGGGTATGAGGAAGGATATGAAGGGTTGGAGGATGAAGGGCAAATATGAACTGCTTCATAAAAGTTAAGGGGGTGGTTAAGGGTGGGGATCCTGAAGGGGGGCATGAAAAGCAAGGGCAGGGCTCCCCGGGCCCGAACCCCAACGTGAGCAAAATGCCAGCCTGTCAGTGTTAGCTGGTCACCCTGGCAGTGCCAGGGTGGCACATGGGTGGCACTGCCAGGGTCCAGTGTGGCAGTGCCAAGGGGTTGGAATTATACCAGCAGTGCTAAGGTGCCACTCTACGCAGAGGAGACCACCTGGAGGGTCTCCAATCGCCTGCAAGACCCGCCCAAGTGCCATTCCGCCTGATCCCTGTTTGTGGGGAGCAGTGGGGGCTCCTCGGTGAAGCCAGTAGATGCCGGTTGGCCATTCTATCCAGCATAGACATAGATAAATGGGCTTTTACACTCACTTAACTAGTCTGAACCCCGCCCATTGTGGGTGGGATGCAGATCACGACATCTCACAAAATCTGGTTAGATCTTAAGAGTTACTGTTTGGTTTAGAAGAAGGTGAATTTTCAATCGGCTTTAAACAAAGGTTCTACTTGTAAGTACTTGCAGCTGGAGCTTGTTAATTAGTTAATTGGATTAGGCCAGTTTTCAGAGGCTAGATTCACAGTATAAAAGTGATCCCCTACAGTGCAGACTTTGTTTGCACTGAGTGCTGAATTTGGTGCATTTGAGTGCGATAGTGAGAGTTTGGTGACTGAGGGAGTGCTGAATTTGGTGCATTTGAGTGCTACAGTGAGAGTTTGGTGACTGAGGGAGTGCTGAATTTGGTGCATTTGAGTGCTATAGTGAGAGTTTGGTGACTGAGGGAGTGCTGAATTTGGTGCATTTGAGTGCTACAGTGAGAGTTTGGTGACTGAGGGAGTGCTGAATTTGGTGCATTTGAGTGCTATAGTGAGAGTTTGGTGACTGAGGGAGTGCTGAATTTGGTGCATTTGAGTGCTATAGTGAGAGTTTGGTGACTGAGGGAGTTAGGTGAGGAAGGAGTAAGGTGCTCCTTTCATTTTGTTTCCTACATTTCCGCAAAGAGTGAGAAGAGAGCCAGGAGTTTACAGAGAGTGCAGCTGACTGGGAGCAGAGTCGGAGGGCGGAGATCCAGTTGGTCCACAGGGCAGCTATATTCTGTAAGGTAAGAGGGGATGGAGGCTAGGACAGTTGCATGCTCCTCCTGTAGGATGTGGGTGGTGAGGGATACCACCGGTGTCCCTGCTGACTATACCTGCGGGAAGTGCACCCAACTCCAGCTCCTCAAAGACCGTGTTAGGGAACTGGAGCTGAAGCTGGATGAACTTCGGATCATCCGGGAGGCAGAGGGGGTGATAGAGAAGAGTTACAGGGAGGTAACCACACCCAAGGTACAGGACAAGAATAGCTGGGTTACAGTCAGGGGAAAAAAAACAAACAGGCAGACAGTGCAGGGAACCCTCGTGGCCGTTCCCCTTCAAAACAAGTATACCGTTTTGGATGCTGTTGGGGGGGATGACCGACCGGGGGAAGGCCCTAGCGGCCAGGTCTCTGGCACTGAGTCTGGCTCTGGGGCTCAGAAGGGAAGGGGGGAGAATAGAAAAACAATAGTTGTAGGAGATTCAATGGTTAGGAGAATAGATAGGAGATTCTGTGGTCGCGAGCGAGACTCCCGGAAGGTATGTTGCCTCCCGGGTGCCAGGGCCAGGGATGTCTCGGACCGTTTCTTCAGGATCCTTAAGGGGGAGGGGGAGCAGCCAGAAGTCGTGGTGCACATTGGTACCAACGACGTAGGTAGAAAAAGGGGTGTGGAGGTAATAAATGAGTTTAGGGAGTTAGGCTGGAAGTTAAAAGCCAGGACAGACAGAGTTGGCATCTCTGGTTTGATGCCGGTGCCACGTGATAGCGAGGCTAGGAATAGGGAGAGAGTGCAGCTGAACACGTGGCTGCAGGAATGGTGTAGGAGGGAGGGCTTCAGGTATTTGGATAATTGGAGCGCATTCTGGGGAAGGTGGGACCTGTACAAGCAGGACGGGTTGCATCTGAACCAGAGGGGCACCAATATCCTGGGAGGGAGGTTTTCTAGTACTCTTCGGGAGGGTTTAAACTAATTTGGCAGGGGAATGGGAACCGGATTTGTAGTCCAGCAACTAAGGTAGCCGATATTCAGGACGCCAAAGAGTGTAATGAGGCAGTGGGGAAGGGAACACTGACAAAGGAGAGTACTTGCAGGCACGGAGATGGGTTGAAGTGTGTATACTTCAACGCAAGAAGCATCAGGAATAAGGTGGGTGAACTTAAGGCATGGATCGGTACTTGGGACTACGATGTGGTGGCCATCACGGAAACTTGGATAGAAGAGGGGCAGAAATGGTTGTTGGAGGTCCCTGGTTATAGATGTCTCAATAAGATTAGGGAGGGTGGAAAAAGAGGTGGGGGGGGGGGGTGGCATTGTTAATTAGAGATAGTACAACAGCTGCAGAAAGGCAGTTCGAGGAGTATCACCATACTGAGGTAGTATGGGTTGAAGTCAGAAATAGGAAAGGAGCAGTCACCTTGTTAGGAGTTTTCTATAGGCCCCCCAATAGTAGCAGAGATGTGGAGGAACAGATTGGGAAACAGATTTTGGAAAGGTGCAGAAGTCACAGGGTAGTAGTCATGGGTGACTTCAACTTCCCAAACATTGAGTGGAAACTCTTTCGATCAAATAGTTTGGATGGGGTGGTGTTTGTGCAGTGTGTCCAGGAAGCTTTTCTAACACAGTATGTAGATTGTCCGACCAGAGGAGGGGCAATATTGGATTTAGTACTTGGTAATGAACCAGGGCAAGTGATAGATTTGTTAGTGGGGGAGCATTTTGGAGATAGTGACCACAATTCTGTGACTTTCACTTTAGTAATGGAGAGGGATAGGTGCGTGCAACAGGGCAAGGTTTACAATTGGGGGAAGGGTAAATACGATGTTGTCAGACAAGAATTGAAGTGCATAAGTTGGGAACATAGGCTGTCAGGGAAGGACACAAGTGAAATGTGGAACTTGTTCAAGGAACAGGTACTACGTGTCCTTGATATGTATGTCCCTGTCAGGCAGGGTAGAGATGGTCGAGTGAGGGAACCATGGTTGACAAGAGAGGTTGAATGTCTTGTTAAGAGGAAAAAGGAGACTTATGTAAGGCTGAGGAAACAAGGTTCAGACAGGGCGTTGGAGGGATACAAGATAGCCAGGAGAGAACTGAAGAAAGGGATTAGGAGAGCTAAGAGAGGGAATGAACAATCTTTGGTGGGTAGGATCAAGGAAAACCCCAAGGCCTTTTACACATATGTGAAAAATATGAGAATGACTAGAGCGAGGGTAGGTCCGATCAAGGACAGTAGCGGGAGATTGTGTATGGAGTCTGAAGAGATAGGAGAGGTCTTGAATGAGTACTTTTCTTCTGTATTTACAAATGAGAGGGACCATATTGTTGGAGAGGACAGTGTGAAACAGACTGGTAAGCTCGAAGAAATACTTGTGAGGAAGGAAGATGTGTTGGGCATTTTGAAAAACTTGAGGATAGACAAGTCCCCCGGGCCTGACGGGATATATCCAAGGATTCTATGGGAAGCAAGAGATGAAATTGCAGAGCCGTTGGCAATGATCTTTTCGTCCTCACTGTCAACAGGGGTGGTACCAGGGGATTGGAGAGTGGCGAATGTCGTGCCCCTGTTCAAAAAAGGGAATAGGGATAACCCTGGGAATTACAGGCCAGCTAGTCTTACTTCGGTGGTAGGCAAAGTAATGGAAAGGGTACTGAAGGATAGGATTTCTGAGCATCTGGAAAGACACTGCTTGATTAGGGATAGTCAGCACGGATTTGTGAGGTGTAGGTCTTGCCTTAAAAGTCTTATTGAATTCTTTGAGGAGGTGACCAAGCATGTGGATGAAGGTAAAGCAGTGGATGTAGTGTACATGGATTTTAGTAAGGCATTTGATAAGGTTCCCCATGGTAGGCTTATGCAGAAAGTAAGGAGGCATGGGATAGTGGGAAATTTGGCCAGTTGGATAACAAACTGGCTAACCGATAGAAGTCAGAGTGGTGGTAGATGGCGAATATTCAGCCTGGATCCCAGTTACCAGTGGGGTACCGCAGGGATCAGTTCTGGGTCCTCTGCTGTTTGTGATTTTCATTAATGACTTGGATGAGGGAGTTGAAGGGTGGGTCAGTAAATTTGCAGATGATACGAAGATTGGTGGAGTTGTGGATAGTGAGGAGGGCTGTTGTCGGCTGCAAAGAGACATAGATAGGATGCAGAGCTGGGCTGAGAAGTGGCAGATGGAGTTTAACCCTGAAAAGTATGAGGTTGTCCATTTTGGAAGGATAAATATGAATGCGGAATACAGGGTTAACGGTAGAGTTCTTGTCAATGTGGAGGAGCAGAGAGATCTTGGGGTCTATGTTCGTACATCTTTGAAGGTTGCCACTCAAGTGGATAGAGCTGTAAAGAAGGCCTATGGTGTGCTCGCGTTCATTAACAGAGGGATTGAATTTAAGAGCCGAGAGGTGATGATGCAGCTGTACAAAACTTTGGTAAGGCCACATTTGGAGTACTGTGTACAGTTCTGGTCACCTCATTTTAGGAAGGATGTGGAAGCTTTGGAAAAGGTGCAAAGGAGATTTACCAGGATGTTGCCTGGAATGGAGAGTAGGTCTTACGAGGAAAGGTTGAGGGTGCTAGGCCTTTTCTCATTAGAACGGAGAAGGATGAGGGGCGACTTGATAGAGGTTTATAAGATGATCAGGGGAATAGATAGAGTAGACAGTCAGAGACTTTTTCCCCGGGTGGAACAAACCATTACAAGGGGACATAAATTTAAGGTGAATGGTGGAAGATATAGTGGGGATGTCAGAGATAGGTTCTTTACCCAGAGAGTAGTGGGGGCATGGAATGCACTGCCTGTGGATGTAGTTGAGTAGGAAACATTAGGGACCTTCAAGCAGCTATTGGATAGGTACATGGATTACGGTAAAATGATATAGTGTAGATTTATTTGTTCTTAAGGGCAGCACGGTAGCATTGTGGATAGCACAATTGCTTCACAGCTCCAGGGTCCCAGGTTCGATTCCGGCTTGGGTCACTGTTTGTGTGGAGTCTGCACATCCTCCCCGTGTCTGCGTGGGTTTCCTCCGGGTGCTCCGGTTTCCTCCCACAGTCCAAAGATGTGCATGTTAGGTGGATTGGCCATGATAAATTGCCCTTAGTGTCCAAAATTGCCCTTAGTGTTGGGTGGAGGTGTTGAGTTTGGGTAGGGTGCTCTTTCCAAGAGTCGGTGCAGACTCAATGGGCCGAATGGCCTCCTTCTGCACTGTAAATTCAATGATAATCTATGATTAATCTAGGACAAAGGTTCGGCACAACATCGTGGGCCGAAGGGCCTGTTCTCTGCTGTATTTTTCTATGTTCTATGTTCTTTGTTCTATCTCGCGAGGCGTAACAACCATTGGGAATCCCTGGGGAAGCCTCTCGCGGGATCTACTGGCTACGTCCCGCCCTGATTCCGGCGAGGCACGGCAGATAAATCACACCCTAAGTGTCGTTTAGTAGAGGTGTGGATCTCACCCAATCTGCCACCGAGAAAAACTCTGCCAAATGTGCCCAAAATGACACTTAGAAATGTTTTGGCTGAATCGTGCCCTACATTAACAGCTGTTTAAGCATCAGATCTGCCCCATTCTTCACCAACCAACATCTGAACAGAATTGATACAGGTACATTTGGTACATATTACGCCTTTTTTCCATGTGAAAAGTCTTCCAATTTTTACCCCCTTCTATTCTATTAAGTTGTAGTTGTTTTTCCTGACTCATGTGCAGGTATTTCAGATGCACTATTGGCCACTGTCTAAAATGCCAGAGGGAACTGTTTACTAGTCTTATATCTCATTCTGCTGCCGAACGACATATTATCTGTTTTCATTTTGCCTCCAGGAATTGACAAAGTCAATCCTAAGGTTTAGCATAATGACTGATAGTATTCAACTTGCCTGCATTTGACTGTTGTGTCACAAGAACTTGCTTCAAGAAAATGACACCCTAATGAGAGAAGGTCACAACTAATACAAAAATGTAACTGTCTGCTACTGTTTTCAGACACCAGCCTACAGCTGTGAGTTTTAGTGTGTGGATCTCTTGTGTAGTCACTCCTCAGGATATTGCCTCTATAGCGGTAGCCTGGCTGGCTTTTGACCCTTCTATTCCTTCACTGCACAAAAGCCTAATTCACTTTACATTAGCACTGCTGAAACTCACTATTGAAAGGTGTTTATGTAGGATAACACAGGGAGCCCTATTCGATATTCTTCATGCCTAACATTGGGAAACTGAACTGAATGCCAGTAACTGGTACAAATAAACCCTTTTAGCTCTGATAAAAAACTTGTAATGCTAAGTTGTATTTTTCACCTATATCTAATACAGTCGTGCACTGTTACAATTGAAAGTGCTCCAAAGAACTTCAGTATTTTCAAGTTGATGCAGAAGAGTGTTACTAAAAACATCAAAAAATGGTGTAGACCGAGGACGATAGGAACAAACCATGAAGAGCTCTATGATCAAACTGGCTGGTTCCAAGGTCCAGGAAGTATCCTAGAGATAGATACCCTCATACCCTCTCAATGACATTTTTCTCCAGGACCTATGGACTTGCTGTCGAATTCGCTGGGTATATCCTGACTGCCTCTTGGCAATCCAGTCATGCATACATCAGTAATAATTGAAACAATACTGTTCTTTCTTGTCTATGTCCTTTTGGACTTTGACTACTTCTCTAAGATTACCCGTTCCTTTCCTGCAGTGTAAACATTCCCAGTTTCTGAAGCAACTCCTCATAACTCAGGTGTACGATATGCCATCTCGCAATTTAGATCCCACTCACTTAAATATCTCATTGCATCCATTGAAAAATATAAAAGGTTTGTCCTCAAATGTCTTTGAAGTTTTGAGGATTTTAAACTTTTATTTGCCTGTGCTTCCCTGCATATAACACACATGAATTTCAGTGGCACAATTAATAATCCATACCTCAAGTAATCATCTTTATGCTGCTTTGTTCCTGTTTTTAGCTTCTTCTTCATGGGTTGTTCACCAGAGAACCCAGGTCCTCAGCGCCTTGAATCATTAGACTTTTAATTCCAGATATTTATTGTATTCAATTTTCACCATCTGCCATAGTGAGATTTGAACCCGTGTCCCCAGAATATTACCCTGGGTCTCTGGATCACCAGTCTAGTGGCAATACCACTACGCCATTGCCTCTACACATCGCAGCTGTGGCATGGGTGCGTCTGCTGTACCTGGCTCCAGTATTAGTGTATGGACCAACGAGATAAGCTCATGGAGTTTCGGGCCGCATAGGGTTACGAGGCAGGTGTGTCCGCTGTCACTGCTGTTGTTTGCGCCAGCAATAGAGTTCTTGGCAATGGCCCTTAGGGGGTCAGCAGAGTGGTAAGGGATTACGAGGGGGAGGAAGGAGCATTGGGTTTCGCTGTATGTGGACGACCTGCTGTTATATGTGTCAGACTTGCTGGAAAGCATGGGGTGGATTATGGGCTTATGGGAGAGGATCGGGGCTTTCTTGGGTTATAAATTGAACGTGGATAAAGCAAGGTGTTTCCAGTGAACAAGGCGGGTCGGGGTGCTAATTTAGGTGTGTTGCCATTTAGGGTAGTCAGGGATCGGTTTGGGAACTGGAGGTCCAGGTGACGGGGGAGTGGGTGATATTGCACAAGTGGAACTTAACAAAGTTGGTGGAGGTGATAAAGAAGGACTTTAGGAGGTGGGATAACTGCACCTGACGCTGGCGGGGAGGGTCCAAGTGGTGAAAATGAATGTCCTGCCAAGGTTCCTATTCGTATTTTGTATGGGTGGAAAAGTGGTGAAGAGGGTGAACAGGGCCCTGCTGCAGAGGCAGAGAGAGAAAGGGCAGTTGGCGTTACCGAACCTGCTGCACTACTACTGGCCAGTGAAAGTGGAGAAAGTGAGGCAATGGTGGGAAGGAGAGGAGTTAGAATAGTTTAGGATGGAGATAGAGTCCTGTAGGGAGTCCAGCCTGAGGGACATGGTGACAGCGGCGCATCCTTGGTACCGAGGGGATAAACTGAGAGCCC
Organism: Scyliorhinus torazame; assembly: GCF_047496885.1. Taxonomy (NCBI): domain Eukaryota; kingdom Metazoa; phylum Chordata; class Chondrichthyes; order Carcharhiniformes; family Scyliorhinidae; genus Scyliorhinus; species Scyliorhinus torazame. The sequence continues at coordinate 228,407,599 of NC_092709.1, forward strand.
AGTTGTACAGTCCATGATTAGGGGGTGGAACCAGCTGAGGAAACACTTTAGGATGTCGATGTTAACACCGTGTGTGAGACCCACAGGTTAAGTCGGAGGAGACGGATGGTAAGTGCAGGAGGTGGAGAGAGATGGGGCTGGTGAGGACGAGGGATTTGTGTCTGGAAGAGAGGTTTGCAAGTCTGGAGGAGCTGCAGGAGCGGGTAGAGCTCCCGAAGGGAAGTTAATTTAGGTATTTACAAGTAAGGGACTTTGCACGGAAGGTGTGGAAAGGGTTTCCCAGGCTGCCGAAATATGCCCTTTAGGAAAGGTTGCTGCTCCCGGATGTGGAAGGGGAGGGTAGGATTGGGGACATATACAGGTGGCTGGGAGGAGAAGTTGGGGGGGGGGGGGAGATAATGGGGAGTGTGGAGTGAGGCACTGCGTACAGTGAACTCTACCTCCTTGTGTGCGAGGATGAGTTTGAAACAGTTTAAGGTGGTGCACAGGGTACATATGACTCGGGCGAGGATGAGTGGGTTCTTCCAGGGGTGGCAGACAAGTGTGAAAAATGTGGGCGAAGGTCAGCAAAGCAAGCGCATATGTTCTGGGGCTGTGAGGAGTTAGAGAGTTACTGGGAGGGAGTGTTTGGGATGTTAGCAAAGATTGTGGGGGTAGAGGTTTTGGACCCAATGGTGGCGATTTTTCGGATATTGGAAAAGCCGGCGCTGATGCAGGGGAGAAAGGCCAATGTTGTGTCCTTCGCCTCTCTGGTTATCTGCCGAAGATTTTGCTGGAATGGCGGTCGACAATGCCGCTGGGGGTGGCAGCCTGGCTCGGGGATCTTTAAAACTTCCTCCGGTTGGAGAAGATTAAGTTTGAATTGAGGGGATCAGCAGAGGGCTTTGAGACATGGTGGGATTGTTCACGACCATGTTTGAGGAATTGTTCGTCGCGGGGGAGAGGGTTGGGGGGGGACTTGTATAGACTGTAAAACTGTGAGTTGGGGAAAATATTCCCCAGATTATTTATGTTTTTGTATGGTTGGAATAAAATACATTAAAAAAAAAGGCAGATGGCACTGGATACTGCAAAGGTTATGGGCCCTGACAATATTCCGGCAATAGTACTGAAGACTTGTGCACCCGAACTAGCCGCACCCCTGGCCAAGCTTTTCCAGTACAGCAACAACACTGGCATCTACCCGGCAATGTAGAAGATTGCCCAGGTGTGTCCTGTACACAAAAAGCAGGATAAACACAACCCAGCCAATTACCACCCTATTGGTCTACATTCCAGGGTTCTAAAAGAGATAGGGGTGGGGTTCGCCCGGGGGTTTCCGGCCGGCGTAACGAAGAATCCCACTGGACGGTCGGGGGTGGAGAATCCTGCCCAGTTTAGGAGATTGTGGAGGCATTGGTGGTGATCTTTCAGGAATCACTGGAAGCAGGAAGAGTCCCAGAAGACTGGAATGTGGCTAATGTAACACCGCTGTTTCAGACGGGAGGGTGGCAGAAGACGGGAAATTATCGGCCGGTTAGCCTGACTTCGGTCATTGGTAAGATTTTAGAATCTGTTATTAAAGATGAGATTGCGGAGTACTTGGAAATGCATGGTAAAATAGGACTGAGTCAGCACGGCTTTGTCAAAGGGAGGTTGTGTCTGACAAATCTGTTAGAGTTCTTTGAGGAGGTAACAAGGAAGTCAGACAAAGGAGAACCAGTGGATGTGATTTATTTAGATTTCCAGAATGCCTTTGACAAGGTGTCGCATAGGAGACTGTTAAATAAGTTAGGAGCACATGGTGTTAAGGGTAAGATCCTGGCATGGATAGAGGATTGGCTGACTGGCAGAAGGCAGAGACTGGGGATAAAGGGGCCTTTTTCAGGATGGCAGTTGGTGACTAGTGGTGTGCCTCAGGGGTCTGTGCTGGGACCACAACATCTTACAATATATATTAATGATCTGGAAGAAGGAACTGAAGGCATTGTTGCTAAGTTTGCAGATGATACAAAGATCTGTAGAGGGAGAGGTAATATTGAGTAAGCAAGGGGGCTGCAGAAGGATTTGGACAGGCTCGGAGAGTGGGCAAAGAAGTGGCAGATGAAATACAATGTGGAAAAGTGTGAGGTTATGCAGTTTGGAAGTAGGAATTTAGGCATAGACTATTTTCTAAATAGGGAAATGCTTAGGAAATCAGAAGCACAAAGAGACTTGGGAGTCCTTGTTCTTCAAATTTCTCTTAAGCTTAATGTGCAGGTTCAGTCGGCAGTTAAGAAGGCGAATGCAATGTTAGCATTCATGTCAAGAGGGCTAGAATACAAGACCAGGGATGTACTTCTGAGGCTGTATAAGGCTCTAGTCAGATCCTATTTGCAGTATTGTGAGCAGTTTTGGGTCCCGTACCTAAGGAGAGAAGTGCCTTGGAGAGGGTCCAGAGGAGATTCACAAGAATGATCCCTGGAATGCACAGCTTGTCGTATGAGGAACGGTTGAGGATTCTGGGTCTGTACTCGAGTTGGAGTTTAGAAGGATGAGGGGGGTTCTTATTGAAACTTACAGGATACTGCAAGGCCTGGATAGAGTGGACGTGGAGAGGATATTTCCACTTGTAGGAAAAACTAGAATCAGAGGGCACAATCTCAGACTAAAGGGATGATCCTTTGAAACAGAGATGAGGAGGAAGTTTATTAGCCAGAGGGTGGTGAATCTGTTCTTGATTAATAAGGGGATCAGGGGTTATGGGGAGAAGGCAGGAGAATTGGGATGAGAAAAATATCAGCCATGATTGAACGGCGGAGCAGATTCGATGGGCTGAATGGCTTAATTCTGCTCCTCTGTTTTATGGTCTTATGGCCCATCATCAGTAAAGAAATAGAAAGAATCATCAACAGTGCTTCCAACGGCACTTACTCAGCAATCACCTGCTCACGGACGCTCAGTTTGGGTTCTGCCAGGGTCACTCAACTCGTGGCCTCATTAGAGCCTTGGTTCAAACATGGACAAAAGAGCTGAATGTCAGAGGTGAAGTGAGCACTCTCATCAAGGACACAATCTAACTAACAAAAAATAGAGTCCAAAATATTAAATATCTGTAAGGAATTGGGGAAGGGTGTTAGACTGACAAACAGCGGTGGCTCCCAGCCCAGGACCCTCCATCCCCCCCATTGCCCCACCCCACCCCATGCCCGGAATGTCCTGCCCACGCACTCCCGGCTGCAGCGGGCCCCCCTCAATAATAATATAATCTTTATTACTGTCACAAGTAGGCTTATTAACACTGCAATGAAGTTACTGTGAAAAGCCCCTAGTCACCACGTTACGGCACCTGTTCGGGTATACAGAGGGAGAATTCAAAAGGTCCAATTCACCTAATAAGCACGTCTTTCGGGACTTGTGGGAGGAAACCGGAGCACCTGGAGGAAATCAATGCAGACACGGGGAGAACGTGCATACTCCGCACAGACAGTGACCCAAGTGGGAATCTAACCCAGGACTCTGACACTGTGTAGCAACGGTGCTAACCACTGTGCTACCGTGCCGCCCTACAGACCCCAGACCCTGTACCCCGGACACCCGCTCATAACGACACCTGGACCAGACGCTGGTCCCCTCCCCATTGCACTCACACACACTCCAGCTGTCAACATGTTCCCAGAGCTGTGTCCCATCCCCTCGGGGTTCGAATATTGGCTGCTGCGTGTGTGGTGTTGCCTCCTGCATTCAGGCATTGCAATCTAATTGGGATTCTAGGTAATGACTCCCACATGCTACGTGGCCCACCCACCCGCAGGAATCCACTTGGGTTGTGTGAAGTGATCACTGAACCATGATTGCCAATTCCCTATTATCAATAACCTTCGGTCGCACGGCCACAGGCCTCGACAGTCGGTGGGGGTTATGGGTGACCGGTGGGGCAGACGGGCAGGGACAAGGGTTGCTCCTGGAAGGGGTACACATGATCCTGGGTTTGGCGTGGTGGTGCCGTGTGCGGTTTCCCCCCCCAGTGCCTCCCCCCCGACCTTCCCATGGCGGCCCACCCATGCAGAGGATCCCTCCCCGGCCGAGGATCCGCTCCCCCAGCCGAGTGTCCCCCACGCTCCTGCCGAGAACTGTGGCGACAAGCCCAGCCCCCGGGCTTTTTGCCTGTGAGTAAAGATGGCTACTCACCTCGTCAGAAGCTCTTCCTCCCCACAGAAGCCCTTCCTACTCACCTCCCCACAGAAACCCTTCCTCCAGGTTCACGTTTTTCAAAAGGGGTACTAATTGGTGCCAGTGTGACTACTTGCGGGGAAGGCCGTTGAATCATGGGAGGCTGTTGGATATGGCATCGCTCCCATTAATTGTATGGGAATCAGGCTTAAGAGCTGATAATTAGTTTCTCGCCACACCATTGGGGGTCCGGATTTCGCCTATGGAAGCGGCCCAGTTGGAGCGCAATCTGTTTGGCGCCTGCCGCGGTTCTCGTTTTTGGCCTCTCCCACTATTCAGCAGCCTCGTTTCGCTCAAGCAAGAGCTCAACAAGGCCAGAGAATCGCGCCCAAAATTACCAGCGATGATGCAAAGGGAGCAAGGGATGTAGAAGGGACTAGAGTCAGAATAATGGAATGTTTGGGAGTTTAGGACTGGAGAGTGTTACGGAGAGGGGGATGGATATAGCCAACACCACACATGCATCCATAAATTTAGCTGCATGATCAACAGCCCCACCCTCAACATTGATTCCATTGTGTTTGGTCCTTTGCACTTTACGAAGGAACTCACCAAACACTTTGAGTTGTCCAAACCAGAATGTTTTATTGAGTCTCGTGTGGTAAGATAGCAATCTGATACAGAGCACGTTATCATGGAGTCTGCTTATTACCCCTCTGGAATCTGCACCTAGCACTGACCATTCACCTGTAAGTCTTATTACCCTCTCAATCTTCTTCTGAAGATGGCCAGATGTGTCTCCCTTTATATCAGAGTCACAGGTCACATGACCTTTGTCTAGAGACCACATGTACCGCCACCTGCTGGTTGGAGGTCACACACCTTCCAACTACGATAGAACCCATAGGCATATCACCATAGTTACCTCCTTCCATGACAAGTTTGCTTGTTGTACAATTTGCTTCCTCCCTTCAGGCTATTGTTTGATCCATTTCAAAAACACGTCACTTATTTAATTCTTTCCAGTCTTGTAGAGTAATCTCCAATGCAACTATTCATCAAAAGCTTTGCTGCAGCCCCTTATTTGTCTAAATTGAGCAATATTCCTTGCTTTCTCGTGTAACTGTGCAAAAGAAATTAGCACAAAATTGAATCCGTTGCCAAGCAGCCATAACTTTCAACTTTTAGGAATGAATTTGAATCCTTTGTAAGCTTTTTTAAATTTGAAATTATTTAAAATGTAGGCATTACACTTTCAGTAGAATTTGAAGTCATTGAAGAGTGCAGAGATGATTCATGAGAATGGCTCCAGAGATGAGTTACATGGATAGATTGGCAAAACATGGTTGAGGAGAGACATGATGGAAGTGTTCAAAATTATGGACAGAGGAGACTAGGAGAAACAGTTCCCGTTGGTGAAAGCATTAAGAACCAGCGGACACTAATGCATGAGAAAAAATATTTCTATGCAGTGAGTAGTTCGGATCTGGAATGCCATGTCTGAGAGTATGTTGGAGGCAGATTCAGTCATGGCTTCCAAAAGAGAATTGAATAATTACATGGAGAGAAAATATTCAATGAGCTAGGGGCAATAGGCAGGTGAATGGGAATAGCTGAGTAGATGTTACAGAGAGCCAGTATGGACACAATGGGCCGAATGTTAGTTTTCTGTATTGTAACCATTTTATGATCTATGGGTGCGATCTTCCGGCCACGCTGCGCCAGAAAAGCATCTCGCCGTGGCGCAGTGTGGCCGGTGAAAGGCGAGCGACCCCGCTCCCGGGATCTACCCGGCTCGCAAAGCCTCGCGGGATTCAACGCAACCACGAAAGACGTTGCAAGGAGAATCCCGCCCACAAATGGCGGGATCAGTTTTTGGCAAATCTGCATAATAGAGTGAGGCAGTAAGATTCCCAAGGTACCCGAGGCTTTGGGTTCAATCCCTTTGCTTCAGGAATCTCGGGCGAGCGCTGTTTGGTACTTGTCCCCACAAACGCGGACCAGACTGAATGGCACTTGTGGGGGGCCTCCAAGGGGATTGGGTGCCCCCAGCTGCATGTTCTTTGGACAGGGTGGTGCCCTAGCACTGTCGGTGCCACCTGGGCACCCTGGGTGCCAGACTGGCACTGCCAAGGTGGCACTGCCAAGCTGGCATTTTTGGGGTGTGATTGACTGGGATTGCCCAGCGTGGGTTTTGGGGGGTGCAGGGAGAGAGGGTGACCCTCTATGTTGCGCTCTGGCTGTTGGGGGTGGTCGGGGATTTTTTTTCAGGGCCTCGGAGATCGGGCTCCATTTGAAAATGGCATCCCGATCACTTGCTACAACGGGGAGTTCCAGCTAGCAGAGATCCCCGTTGTAAAAAACAGGCCTGTGTGCGGCCTCGGCCACGCGTTCGCCGTTTAGGCCCCTTGTTCAAAGCAAGTCGCGTTGAATAACCATGTGTTTCTCGGCATTGCGAGTGCCGGGAAACACGCGGTTAAACGCGCTCGCTAGGGGACTTTGTTTCCACATTGGAAGGCACTCATGTATTGTTGCCACGTTAGTCTATTCATTAAAAGTTCCGTTATTTGTAGCAGACAAAACAAAGAAATATTCTCAGAAACATTGATTAAGTTGAGGACATTTGTAGTCTCAGTTAGTCAGGCATCTTCTGCTTTACTTGTGTGGGCCTCACAGACTAATAACTGTATTTTGCCAATATTTAGATGGGTAGAGCTACCTAAACCAGACATGACCTGCTGAAATTGTAGTCCTGATAATAAAAGTTCGTTCATGGAAATAATTGAAAGATGGGCCTTAAAGATTTCAAGAAATGGGGCAATGGCTATTTCCTTTGGCAGCTTGTTCCATTGTGGGATCTTGCAAGATTACCTGTGGAAGTGGTAACAAAACAAAACTAAGGAGGAGACTTGATAAACTTTTTGTTACTACTTGGGTACCAAGCTAAAGCTGGCATGGTCTGTACGCAAAACCAATTGGAATTTCTCAGAAAGTGTCCAACAATGTTCAAAATAGGGAAAATAATTAAACTTGTTCTTGAGCTACAATAATGATGTACGGGGGCGGGGGGGGGGGGGGGGTTCACACACAATTCATACAGTTTTTAGGAATTTTGATACCAGAATATCAGAGAATCCATAGAATCCCTACAGTGCAGGTGGAAGCCATTCGGCCCATCGGATCCGCACTGACCCCATGAAAGAACACCCTAATTAAGCCCACTCCCCCGCCCTATCCCCATATCTCCGTAACCCCACCTAACCTTCACATCTTTGGACACTAAGGGCAATTTTAGCATGGTCAATCCTCTTAACGTGCACATCTTTGGACTTTTTTTATAGAGCTATGTCTAGTGCAAAGGGGTGAATACAATAAATCCTATTAAACATTTACTAATCTCCCATGTCAGTTAAGTAATCACATGTAATCAAACATTGACACATTTTCATTTATCATAATCGTAAATACAACTTTATCTTTTTTCTTTCTTTTCATGTTCTAAATGATCTGTTTGAGCTGCACACAGAAAAATACTTTTCATTGTACCTCGGTGCATGTGACAAAAAACAATCCAATCCAATCTTCATCACACATAAATTGGTTAGGCCTATATCGTTACTTTACTGACTTCCTTTCATCAACCCATAGATTCCCTCTTCTTGGTCAGAAATCTCACTCTTGAACTTTGAATTGCCAGTACAGCACAGTGGACTAAATAGCTGGCTTCTAATGCAGAACAAGGCAGCAGTGTGGGTTCAATTCCCATACTGGCCTCCCTGAGCAGCTGCCAGAATGTGGCGACTAGGGGCTTTTCACAGTAACTTCATTGAAGCCTACTTGTGACAATAAGTGATTATTATTCTTACAACCCTTAGTAACCTGACATGATATCACAAATATTCCATGCCTGTGACCACATTGTTAATGTTAACTAAATCATGCCATTTTGCATTTGAATGAACTATTCATCCTTGTGCATTCCCTTAGTGCCTGCTTTCCACATGCCATTGCCTGCGCGAGTGCTCTGGTAGAGTTCTACTCCAGTAGCTGAAACATGGCTGGTTGAAAGCTATTGCCGACTGGCGGAGACTGCAAATGGCCTTTGAGGGCAACCTTGAGCAGCTCAGTGCCTGGAAAGCTCGGTGCGGACAGTGGCAGTCAGACTGGCTGGTGGGGGGCAACCAGGTAATAGCAAGGGCATTGCTTGATGGATAGTGGTGGGATCGCAAGGCATGAGGGTATTGTCATCATCAATACATTCAGCACTGCCCACTAACTGTGGTCTCAGAAACGGCCCTCCTGATAATGACCAGCACTATCGCCTCAATGTATATTAAAATTACAATGTTCACACTCGAAATGAAGCTACCCAAACCCGAACATAGTTCTTCCCCCTAAATCCAATAATAGAAATTCAAGTGATGAAATATTTTCTTTCCAATACTGATTTTTCTTCTTGCTTCTTGTTTTAAGATATAATTGTTCCTTTCATTTAACATCAGTTGTAGAATATCAAATTTATCACCTAGCAACCAAGAGACATGATGATTAAATTTCTAAAATGCTGCTGCCACTCCATCGATATTTTGTTTCTTCCCCAAGATACCACTTAACTTTAAACAACCCTTGCCCCTTAAACCAGAAATGCAAGATAAATGATGCTTTGGACCATCTTTGTGACGCTCATCAATGTCACTGGTCTTCTGGAGTATATCATTAAGAACAATCAGTTTGGAGGTTGAGGGGGGAGTGGAGGAAAGGTAATAGGTACATGTTATTCATGTTTCCACACAGGGTATTGTCTGTCTCATGGAGTATTCTAGCTGGTAGATTGACTGAAAAATAGAAGCTCGTTGAGTAGAGTTAGGCAGGTTAAGGCGGTGCAAGAACGTGACCTGGTAATGTATACACAGGAATGCTTGAGGCAAGATTCATTTTTCCTCACTGGCTCACTTCCTTCCACCATTCTCCTCCCTCTCCATCCTCTCCAAACAGCTTCTCACTTGAGGGACACAATTTAATCAATGAAGAAAATACCCCAAAATGAAAAGGAATACTGCAGATGCTGGAAATCTGAAACAAAAACAGGACAAACTAGAGGCAAGTCAGGCAAATCTTCTGTGAAAAATAAATGCTCTTTTGTGTCAGTGGCGCTGCATTTCCAATTCTTTTAGCGGATGAACTTCAGCAAAATAATATAAATATTTAAAGGATTCTGTTTTAATGGACTTGGAGGGCTATCCAAAGGAGTATTAGCAGAAACCACAGCGTAAGATATGTTCAATGAAATTTCAGCAATGCTTTGATGTACTTTTAAAATGAGGTTTGATTTGTAGCTCAAGTCGATATAGATATGGACATTAAGCAGCCCTTCATAAAATAATGTTGGACGGGCTTGAATGTATCACAATTTCCAACATAAACCAAGTTTCAGGGAAAAAAAAGTTCTGAAGCATTTGCATTCCTGAGAATAATTTTGCCAAGTGCCTTTTTGTTTAGTTATTTCTTGTCGGTGAAATGTTAGAACGAGTTCAACTTCCTATTCTGGTTGATAACGTGACTAGTACACGTGACAGACGTCCTGCAGATTCTGCAAACAATCTGCACTCTTGCCAGCATTCCTCAACTCAGCTCTAATTGGTAATTGTCAAAAATTAGCTGCTATACAGCAAGGCCATACAGCACTTGTAGATCATTATCAGTGTATGGTCAACCATGGAAAAAGCAAATGGCTGATATGGCCAGCATTTAAAAGTTGTCTCCCTTTTCATTTGGCTTGATTTCTGATTTAAATATTTGCCAAATTTTGTTGCAGCTAATTAAATTAGATCCAGCAGAGGGCAGCAGAGCGGAGCCGCTGATTCGCTGTTATGGGGAAAATTTGCATCAGTGCATTGCGGTCACTGTATCCAGAAGGTGGTTTGTGGAGGAGCTGTTGTCAAGTGACAGTTAAACCCCAATCACTTCTTCCATATTTCCCTCCCTACCTCCTCCTCTAACCAATAAAAACCAACCACTGTCAGGATCCCAGCTGAGTAAAGATCAAGAGAGAGACTCGAGGGCAGGTGGAAGTAGAAAGAAGTTGAACCGTGACATCACAGCCAGCAGGTAAGTGATTGGCTGGTGACTGTAAGTAGTTTTTCTTTTCCCTGAGGTGTGTTGATAAGGTAAGGTTTTTCTATTTCTATTTTTTTTCAATCGTGTGATTGGTAACAATTTTTCTTTTTTTTTCCTTTTTCATTTATCTATTATTTGATATTATAGTTGGACTAAGTTAAGCTTAAGATAAAAAATGGCAGGAGATCTCAGACCCGTGTTATGCTCCTCTTGCTCAATGTGGGAGCTCAGGGACGTGGCTGATGTCCCTGGCTCCTTCACGTGCGGGAAGTGTGCCCAGCTGCAGCTCTTGTTAGACCGCATGATGGCTCTGCAGCTGCGGATGGACTCACTTTGGAGCATCCGTGATGCTGAGGAGGTCGTGGATAGCACGTTTAGTGAATTGGTCACACCACAGATTAGGATTGCTGAGGGAGAAAGGGAATGGGTGACCAAAAGGCAGAGAAAAAGCAGGAAGGCAGTGCAGGTGTCCCCTGCGGTCATCTCCCTCCAAAACAGGTATACCGTTTTGGATACTTTTGGGGAGATGGCTCACCAGGGGAAGACAGCAGTAGCCAGGTTCAAGGCACCGTGGCTGGCTCTGCTGTACAGAAGGGCAGGAAAAAGAGTGGAAGGGCTATAGTCATAGGGGATACAATTGTAAGGGGAGTAGATAGGCTGTTCTGTAGTTGAAAACGAGACTCCCGAATGGTATGTTGCCTCCCAGGTGCACGGGTCACGGATGTCTCAGATCGGCTGCAGAACATTCTGAAGGGGGAGGGTGAATAGCCAGTTGTCGTGGTGCATATAGGCACCAATGATATAGGTAAAAAACGGGATGAGGTCCTACAAGCAGAATTTAGGGAGTTAGGAGCCAAGTTAAAAAGTCGGACCTCAGAGATAGTAATCTCAGGATTGCTACCAGTGCCACGTGGTAGTCAGAGCAGAAATGAAAGAATAGGCAGGATGAATGCGTGGCTTGAGAGATGGTGCAGAAGGGAGGGGTTCAGATTTTTGGGACATTGGGACTGGTTCTGGGGGAGGTGGGACTACTACAAATTGGACGGTCTACACCTGGGCCGGACTGGAACCAATATCCTTGGGGGTGCTTTTGCTAACGCTGTTGGGGAGGGTTTAAACTAATGTGTCAGGGGGATGGGAACCAAATGAGGAGGTTAGTGGACAGTAAGGAGATAGTAACTAAAGTCTGTAGTCAGTGTGACTAAGGGGAAGAGTATGCAGGGAGCAGATGATGAACGCAAAGGGACTGGTGGTCTGAGATGCATTTGTTTTAATGCAAGAAGTGTAGTAGGTAAGGCAGATGAACTTAGGGCTTGGATTAGTACCTGGGAGTATGATGTTATTGCTATTACTGAGACTTGGTGAAGGGAAGGGCATGATTGGCAACTAAATATCCCAGGATATCAATGCTTCAGGCGGGATAGAGAGGGAGGTAAAAGGGATGGAGGAGTTGCATTACTGGCCAGAGAGGATATCACAGCTGTGCTGAAGGAGGGCACTATGGAGGACTCGAGCAGTAAGGCGATATGGGCAGAGCTCAGATATAGGAAGGGTGCGGTAACAATGTTGGGGCTGTACTACAGTCCTCCCAACAGCGAGCGTGAGATAGAGGTACAAATATGTAAACAGATTATGGAAAGGTGTAGGAGCAACAGGGTGGTGGTGATCGGAGATTTTAATTTTCCCAACATTGACTGGGATACACTTAGTGTCAGAGGTCTAGATGGCGCAGAATTTGTAAGGAGCATCCAGGAGGGTTTTCTAGAACAGTATGTAAATAGGCCAACTCAAGAAGGGGCCAAACTGGACCTGGTGTTGGGGAATGAGCCCGGCCAGGTGGTTGAAGTTTCAGTCGGGGATTACTTCGGGAATAGTGATCACAATTCCGTAAGTTTTAGAATACTCACGGATAAAGACGAGAGTGGTCCTAAAGGAAGAGTGCTAAATTGTGGGAAGGCCAACTACACCAAAATTCGGCAGGAGCTGGGGAATGTGGATTGGGAGCAGCTGTTTGAAGGTAAATCCACATTTGATATGTGGGAGGCTTTTAAAGAGAGATAGATTAGAGTGCAGGACAGACATGTCCCTGTAAAAATGAGCAATAGAAATGGCAAGATTAGGGAACCATGGATGACAGGTGAAATTGTGAGACGAGCTAAGAGGAAAAAGGAAGCATACATAAGGTCTAAGCGACTGAAGACAGACAAAGCTTTGGAAGAATATCGGGAATGTAGGACCAATCTGAAACGAGGGGCGAAATTCTCCCCCAACGGCGCGATGTCCGCCGACTGGCGCCAAACACGGCGCCAATCAGACGGGCATCGTGCCGGCCCAAAGGTGCGGAATGCTCCGCATCTTTGGCGGCCTAGCCCCAACATTGAGGGGCTAGGCCGACGCCGGAGGGATTTCTGCCCCGCCAGCTGGCGGAAATGGCGTTTGATGCCCCACCAGCTGGCGCGGAAATGCGGCGCATGCGCGGGAGCGTCAGCGGCCGCTGACAGTTTCCCGGCGCATGCGTGGTAGCGTCAGCGGCCGCTGTCAGTTTCCCGCGCATGCGCAGTGGGGAGAGTCTCTTCCGCCTCCGCCATGGTGGAGGCCGTAGCGGAGGCGGAAGGGAAAGAGTGCCCCCACGGCACAGGCCCGCCCGCGGATCGGTGGGCCCCGATCGCGGGCCAGGCCACCGTGGGGGCACCCCCCGGGGTCAGATCGCCCCGCGCCCCCCCCCCAGGACCCCGGAGCCCGCCCACGCCGCCTGGTCCCGCCGGTAAATATCAGGTTTGATTTACGCCGGCGGGACAGGCAATTTCTGGGTGGGACTTCGGCCCATCCGGGCCGAAGAATCCAGCGGGGGGTCCCGCCAACCGGCGCGGCACGACTCCCGCCCCCACCCAATCTCCGGTACCGGAGACTTCGGCGGGGGCGGGGGCGGGATTCACGGCGGCCAACGGCCATTCTCCGACCCGGCGGGGGGGTCGGAGAATGACGCCCGAGGAATCAAGAGGGTTAAAAGGGGTCATGAAATATCTTTAGTAAACAGGGTTAAGGAAAATCCCAAAGCCTTTTATTCATATATAAGGAGCAAGAGGGTAACTAGAGAAAGGGTTGGCCCACTCAAGGACAAAGGAGGAAAGTTATGCGTGGAGTCAGAGAAAATGGGTGAGATTCCTATTGAGTACTTTGCATCGGTATTCACCAAGGAGAGGGACATGACGGATGTTGAGGATAGGGATAGATGTTTGATTACTCTAGGTCAAGTCGGCATAAGGAGGGAGGATGTGTTTGGTATTCTAAAAGGCATTAAGGTGGACAAGTCCCCAGGTCCGGATGGGATCTATCCCAGGTTACTGAGGGAAGTGAGAGAGGAAATAGCTGGGTCCTGAACAGATATCTTTGCAGCATCCTTGAACACAGGTGAGGTACCGGAGGACTGGAGAATTGCTAATGTTGCCCCCTTGTTTAAGAAGGGTAGAAGGGATAATCCAGGTAATTATAGACCGGTGAGCCTGACGTCAGTGGTAGGGAAGCTGCTGGAGAAGACACTGATAGATAGGATCTAATCCCATTTGGAAGAAAATGGGCTTATCAGTGATAGGCAACATGGTTTTGTGCAGGGAAGGTCATGTCTTACCAACTTAATAGAATTCTTTGAGGAAGTGACAAAGTTGATTGATGAGGGAAGGGCTGTAGATGTCATATACATGGACTTCAGTAAGGCATTTGATAAGGTTCCCCATGGTAGGTTGATGTAGAAAGTGAAGTCTCATGGAGTCCAGGGTGTACTAGCTAGATGGATAAAGAACTGGCTGGGCAACAGGAGACAGAGAGTAGTGGAAGGGAGTTTCTCAAAATGGAGAACTGTGACCAGTGGTGTTCCACAGGGATCCGTGTTGGGACCACTGTTATTTGTGATATACATAAATGATCTGGAGGAAGGTATAGGTGGTCTGATTAGCAAGTTTGCAGATGACACTAAGATTGGTGGAGTAGCAGATAGTGAAGGGGACTGTCAGGGAATACAGCAGAATATAGATAGATTGGAGAGTTGGGCGGAGAAATGGCAGATGGAGTTCAATCCGGGCAAATGCGAGGTGATGCATTTTGGAAGATCCAATTCAAGAGCGAACTAAACAGTAAATGAAAAAGCCCTGGGGAAAATTGATGTACAGAGAGATCTGGGTGTTCAGGTCCATTGTACCCTGAAGGTGGCTGCGCAGGTCGATAGAGTGTCAAGAAGGCATGCTTTCCTTCATCGGGAGGGGTATTGAGTACAAGAGTTGGCAGGTCAAGGTACATTTGTAAAAGACTTTGGTTTGGCCACATTTGGAATACTGCGTACAGTTCTGGTCGCCACATTACCAAAAGGATGTGGATGCTTTGGAGAAGGCGCAGAGGAGGTTCACCAGGATGTTGCCTGGTATGGAGGGCGCTAGCTATGAAGAGAGGTTGAGTAGATTAGGATTATTTTCATTAGAGAGACAGAGGTTGAGGAGGACCTCATTGAGGTCTACAAAATCATGAGAGGTATAGACAGGGTGGATAGCAAGAAGCTTTTTTCCAGAGTGGGGGACTCAATTACTAGGGGTCCAATGGGTAGTTTAGGTTACGGGGGAGTGGACTTGGTTAGGGTGCAGACTCAATGGGCCGAATGGCTACCTTCTGCACTGTACATTTTCTCTGATTCTCTGATTCTATGAATAAGGCATCAGCCAACTGACCTTTCTAACTCACCCTGGCTATAAAAAGGTTTGAAAGGTGTTGCGACCCCATTTTCCGCAGGCACAAAGGGTGATGGGGG
Organism: Scyliorhinus torazame; assembly: GCF_047496885.1. NCBI lineage: Eukaryota > Metazoa > Chordata > Chondrichthyes > Carcharhiniformes > Scyliorhinidae > Scyliorhinus > Scyliorhinus torazame. The sequence goes on from NC_092709.1 coordinate 228,422,642, forward strand.
CACTAAATATTGTGCGAGCCAGAAAACAAGAATCTCACCGTTGAGATTTTGCGATATGATTGTCCTTGCATCCCACCTTTGATGTAAAGAGGTTCAATAAAAGGTTTGTATGAGCCACAAATTTGCAAGGTGGGGGCTGCCAGTAATGTAATGACTGACATGTTAATATTAATATGGAGCCATGATAGCAATGAGCTCACACTTGTCTGACACATCAGGAACCCACTCGTCCATTAACATTCCATGAGCCAATGACGCCCATTAACTTAGTTCTGATGTATGCAAGTGTCACTGATTGCCGGTCACCAGTTAAACTTTTGCACAATGAGCTCCCCATTCAGTTAATTCCAAGGTTTGCCTGTAGCATTTGCTGAGAGAGCGAGCAGAATCAGTGCATCCCAAACAAGGGCCAATAGTTTCAGAGCTCGCCAGGCCACCCAGCTCCATCAGATGTTGTTGTAGTGACGTACTTACAGGCCACCCCCCCCCCCCCCCCCCCCCCACCCCGCAACATCCCTGAGAGGTTTGCGCACAGGGCCTTACAGCTAATCATGGGGCTGATGCCTGAGCATTTTGTAAGACTTCAGGCCTCAAGAGGATCTCCAAAATAGACATCCATTAGTCACGCTGAGTGGAGAGAGACTGGTGTAGGGTCTTGTGCAGTCTGGGAGATTGTAAGGGAGTGGGGTTCAGTGTGTAGGCTAGCACAGCAGCAGCTGATTATCAGAGTTAGAGCTCCTGGGGTTAGATGGGTAATGGGTCAGGTCATAGACTAAACTCCTCCATGGTCACTCTTTCTCTTTCTTCCCTTGCAGTTAGTACAGAGAGACCATGGCGGGCGCGTTTCCTGTGGTTCAACGTTGGGGGACATCATTACAATACATTTGTATCTCATTATCGGGACCATACCCCGGAATCATACACCCATGTCAAAAAATCCATCCACAGCACCATGATGTCAGAACAACACAATTGGCTTTAAAAGGCATGCACCTGGCGAGCACAGTTCTGAGGGGAGCTCGGAGATGAGCGGAGTGGCTCCATGTGTTAATGGGGCTGACTTGGGGAGACCGCCCTTTGACATTCAAGATGACCAGGCTTGACTTTGGGGCTACTGGGGCCCTGGAGGGACACTGGACACTGGAAGGCTACTGGAGAGAAAACTCCAGGCTACTGGGGGGAAGATGCCAGGTTACTGGGCAGAAGACTCTAGGCTACTGGGGGTCAAGACTGGGGAGATAAGTTGGTCAAATTGGGGGAAGATTAGAGAGTTGACCCGAGTGCAAAAAGCATTGTTCCTGAGGATGCCTTCTGCTGCTGGGCCGCGGGCTTCTTGGAAGAACCTCACAGAGGGAAAGTAAGCCTTGGGCCATCCAGTGGGCAGTCATCATGGACTGGCAGTTCTACTCAAATGTGGCGGGTGGGGGACGTATGGAAATGATAGGTTAACACGGGCAAGGCAAATGAAAGATGTGCCAGTGATCATTTCTCCATTGTCGCTGAGACCGTTCAGCTGTAACTTAATTGACATGCCTGAAGTCAAACTAGTCAAGCAATTATGCCCACGCAAGCACCACTTATGTGTCTGAGTGCCACTGATTGCAAAATTGCAGACTGCTGTGGTGTATCTGTACCATTGGTCAACTTGGTAAGTAACTAGATTCGCTTAGAGAGTTGGCAATGACACACTGCCCGAGGAGTGCGCACAGAATCCTTGGCTGTATGCTGAGGTGCATATTGACAAACGCCCTCATAGATGAGGTTGAGTGCAAAGCTTGGAGTGAAGCTTGGGAGTGCATCTCAGATCAGGGCTCAGGATGCAGTAGTGTGGTCAAAGCTGTGGCCACTCATTCATGTGTTGTGGGGCAAGGACAGTGTTGAGTCTTGCCAAAGCAGAACGTGAAGTAAGGACTGGGTATCGAAGTGATGGCTAAGACATGAGTCAGTGGGCTTTGAGAGGCAGTTTCAGACGATGAAGATGCAAAGAGTGGTCCTTAGAAGACAAACGTTAACCGTCGGGCCTCTCTTTGATACTGCAGTCAGGAGAATGTATGGAACTTGGAACTTGGTGAACTTGCTGTCAGTCTTCTCGCTCATAGGTACGAGGCAGAAGAAGAAGATGTCAATGGCAATGTCTGGCTTGACAAAAGAAGGAGCAGAATCATGAAGAGGAAGGGGAGGGGGAGTGCAGAGCCTGCTCCACACACCAAGGATGAACCCCAGAGAGTTGTCGCTCTGAGTTGCTTCACCAGGCCCAGAGTCTACAGTCAGCACCTAACATACCTGCAGATGTCCAAGAACTAGTGTCGCCAAAATCTGCACATGTCCAGGGAACTAGTTGCTCACATCTGCCACCTTCTACAGGATTTGTTGCCACGTGGACATGGAGGCCATCCACTGCCAGTGTCACTGAAAATTACAGCAGCGCTCAGTTTTTGCGCTAATGTTTCCCTCCAGGCCACCACAGGTGGATCCACAGGATGTTGTAAGCTTTCACACACAAGTGCCTCCAGGAGGTGATGGATGCAATCTTCCCGTGGGCACTTAACTTTGTCCACTTCAGCAGGGATCAGACAAGCCAGGATGGATGCAAGAGTAATGGGTTTTGTGCAAATCTCTGGATTTCCACAGCTGCAGAGTGCCATTGATTGCACTCATGTGGCACTCATATCTCCGGGCAGCAAGATGTGAATTATGTGAATTGCAAGGGCTTCAACTCGCTGAATGTTCAGCTGGTCTGCTTTACAAGACCTCCACTGGTGGCAAACATTAATTCATCTAATAAACTACAGGCCTGTTACAAAAGGGACTGAAATCATTACTACTTGTATTCGTATTGCTTTTTCTTCATCTGTACCTAACATTTGTGTGCATGGTAACTTTTATGAGACATCACATTTTAAACCTCCAGGGCTTGCTGTTGGAAAATATTTAAACTGGGACAATTCACTCTGAGGGTGGAAATACACACTAATTTCACACAGGAGGACACTTTGATCATGGACAATAAAAAACACAAAAACTCTGAATGTGACAGAACAAATATAGGGAGGGTAAGGATACCCTTTTTGTAAGCTTAAAACAACACAACATTTAAAGAGCGTCACAAAAAACAGTAGATGTTGAAGGCCAGTAATGGGGATCCCCTGCTGATTCACCTGGTTAAGACAGAAAACACCTGAGTCAGTGTAGACCAGGAAAGTTTTCTACCTGGTCTTTGCTGAGTTAGCTGATATCAAACTGGGTCACATAGTCACTAATTCACATTAGTGATCTGGAAATACAGACAGAAGAAGCAACCAGGCTTCCTGCTTCTTCTTGCTGTCTAGTGAAATTTCCTTTTGGAAATTGTATGTGTGGATTTCCTATGATGCCCCCCTTAGTGAAATACCAGCTCATTCTCACAACCCTGGCTCACATTTGAAGAATAGGTGGCAGCTGGAGTCTGTCCTCTTGTAGTTTCAGCCACCTCCTCAAATAATAATAGTAATAATAATCTTTATTATTGCCACTAGTAGGCTTACATTAACATTGCAATGAAGTTACTGTGAAAAGCCTCTAGTCACCACACTCCGGCACCTGTTCGGGTACACAGACGGAGAATTCAGAATGTCCAATTCACCTAACAGCGCATCTTTCGGGACTTGTGGGAGGAAACCGGAACACCCGGAAGAAACCCACGCAGGCACGGGGAGAGCGTGCAGACTCCGCACAGACAGTGACGCAAGCCGGGAATCGAACCTGGGATCCTGGCGCTGTGAAGCAACGGTGCTAACCACTGTGTTATCGTGCACACTATGATAAATCATTCCATGTTCTAATAACCCAGTATTAAAAAGAAAATCAGACAGCTCCTGTTTGCTGATTTTCCAACTATTGAAAACATTCTTTCATTTCTCGTGGCTCAAAGCCTTTCATAGTTTTAGCTATTAATATATTTTGTTTGATTTTTTTATTGAATACACATTTCTTCCATCTCATGCTCATTTTTATCCTGGCTGTAATTATTACCATTTTCAAGTAATGAAATAATTATGAACATAATAGGCTTTAACCTCTACTTCAAATTTGATTACCATAGTAAGCATGAAAGAGCATTTTTAAATCTTGTCGGCAGTGGTTGTGTGTTTGTGTACCTAATTTGTTTTGTGCCCCATTTTATAATGTGTGCTTTAGGGTAGTTACAGCTGGCTGCACAGCAAGCATGTGTGACCGATCTCTAAATATTTCACTCGTAAGGTAAGAACAGAGGACGAAAGCCATTGCCGAATCAGGGAGTCTGATGTTCATACCCCAAGTTCCCCATTGGGGCTTGCAATTTCTTTTTCAAATAATTCCAGGGTTTTGCCTCCTCGACTCTATCATTCCATGTATTACACTTTTTGTGAATAACTTTGTGATAACATCCTAAATTTGTTTTCCATTAGTTTGCTCCGTCTTACAGTACTCTAATTTGTTGAAAATAATTTTAATGTTTACCTTTCCCCCACTTTTTATAATCTGCATACCTCAAAAAGATCATTTCTCAGAAGTATCCGTTCAAGGCTGACAAGGTTAAGTTTCCCCAGTCTTCCATTGTAACTCGAAATTCTATCCCTGGGGATCAGCCTATCATTTCTACACTGCCTCCACTGTTTGAATGTTTCGCTTGTACCCTGGTCTGTAGTGTAATGATCAATTGTTATGTGAGTCTGTTTACTTTTTTTTTCTGTGATTGGCCCAGAATTTGACTTCCTGCCCTGTTTCCTGGCTGTGGGCTTCCCGGGATGCCATTTGTCCTGGATTTCTCCAGGCGGTCAGTGAGGAGACTGCTCCAGATGCCTGTCCATGAGCAGTCCAGAGCCAGCACGGTGTGCATGCACTGACGCTCAAAGAGCAGCAGCATTGGCTGCCACTCTCCTGCCTGGCAATTGTCCAGCATCGGCATGTGGATGGTTTAGGGGAGTTAACGGGGAGAGTTCTGGTGGGGTCTGGCAAAAAGAGGAGGGAATTCCAGGCAGGTGGCGGCATGAATCAGACCCAACTTGGGGCAGGGGGATGGTTCAAACTTGGGTCCATTGGGGGAGCACTTTCAGGCCCTAGTCCTTGGGCTCATGTCTGGTTCAGACCCAGGGCGATTGTGGGGGAGGAGGGGGGGTGGTGGTGGGGGTGGGGGGGGGGGGGGAGTTCTGGCCAGGCCTGAGCGTGCTAAAGAGTCCAGCAAGCCTGGGATAGGGCTCCAGCAGATCTGACGGGATGGGTGTCCAGGTTGATATACAGAGACCCAGTGATGCACAATCAATGACCACTAAAGCGAGTTTGTAGTCCAACTGAAGGCTTTAATAAGCTAGATGTTTCCCCCAGCAGCTCAGGTACAGAATGAAGGCTGCTGGGGCGGCATGGGCTCTTATACCCCACCTTGCAGGGCGGAGCAACCATACAGCTTGACCAATAGGAAACATACAATATCTACCAATGGTGTTCCAACATTACCAGATACCGTAATACCTCTACACAGACTACCACATTCACCCCCTGTTAAAAAAGAGTCCGGCGGGGGTGGTGGCCTGATATTACAACATGGTAACATGGTAGAAATTATAGTTATGGTGGTACCGTAATACCTCCGTACAGCATTTTGTAAATATTTACAATTCTATTCACTATTTACAATTTATGATTCATAATTAACTATACACTTTAAAATGAAGCAATCAGTCGATCGGGGGCCCTGGTCGTCCTCTGTGATCGTCGAAGCTTCGGTGGTGACTCCGGTGGAGGCTCGGGCGTCTGTGACTCCGGGAGCGTGGCCTCGATCTCTGTGGCAGCTTCAACACCCCTAGACAGCGTTGGTGGGGAAAACGGTTGACCTGGGAAGGGAGCGCCTGCGGGGTGCGTTGGTGGGTGGGGGGGCCTAGACGGGGCCGGTAGAAGGACCGATCCTCCTGTAAGGTGCATTGGTGGGAGGGAGGGTGGGACTGATGGCTGGGGTGTGCATGGGGCTCCGGCGGGTGCCAGGTCTCGTAGGGAGACCGTATCTTGTCGGCCGTCGGGGTACGCCACATAGGCGTCCTGGGGGTTAGCCTGGAGAAGATGGACCAACGGGTCTGACTTGTGCACCCGCACGTGTTTTTGGAGCAGGATGGGTCCGGGAGCTGCCAGCCAGGTCGGGAGCGAGGTCCCAGAGGAGGACTTCCTGGGGAAGACAAGGAGGCGTTCGTGAGGTGTTTGGTTGGTTGTGGTACAAAGCAGTGACCGGATGGAGTGGAGGGCATCCGGGAGGACTTCCTGCCAGCGGGAGACTGGGAGATTCCTGGACCGTAGGGCCAGTAGGACGGTCTTCCAGACCGTTCCATTCTCCCTCTCTACCTGTCCGTTACCCCGGGGGTTGTAACTGGTCGTCTTGCTCGAGGCGATGCCCTTGCTGAGCAGGAATTGACACAGTTCGTCGCTCATAAAGGAGGACCCCCTATTACTATGTATGTAAGCGGGGAACCCGAACAGTGCAAAGATGCTATGGAGGGGTTTGATGACGGTGGTTGCGGTCATGTCTGGGCAGGGGATGGCGAATGGGAATCGGGAGTACTCGTCAATCACGTTCAGGAAGTACGTTTTGCGGTCGGTGGAGGGGAGAGGACCTTTGAAGTCCATGTTGAGATGTTCAAAGGGACGGGAAGCCTTTATCAGGTGCGCGTTCTCTGGCCGGTAGAAGTGCCGGTAGGTTTGCACTCCGCGCAGATTTGGCTGTCCCTGGTAGCTGTCCTGACCTCCTCGTTGGAGTAGGGCAGGTTGCGGGGCTTGATAAAGTGGAAAAAGCGAGTGACCCCCGGGTGGCAGAGGTCCTCGTGAAGGGCTCTGATCCGGTCCACTTGTGCGTTGGCACATGTGCCGCGGGACAGGGCATCAGGAGGCTCGTTTAGCTTCCCAGGACGATACAAGATCTTGTCGTTGTAGGTGGAGAGTTCGATCCTCCACCGCAAGATCTTATCGTTTTTTATCTTGCCCTGCTGTGCATTATCGAACATGAAAGCAACCAACCATTGGTCCGTGAGGAGAGTGAATCTCCTGCCGGCCGGGTAATGCCTCCAATGTCGCACAGCTTCTACTATGGCCTGGGCCTCCTTTTCGACTGAGGAGTGGCGGATTTCGGAAGCATGGAGGGTACGTGAGAAGAAGGCCACGGGTCTGCCCGCTTGGTTGAGGGTGGCCGCCAGAGCTACGTCAGACGTGTCGCTCTCGACCTGGAAGGGGAGGGACTCGTCGATGGCGTGTATCGTGGCCTTTGCAATGACTGCTTTGATGTGGCTGAAGGCCTGGCGGGCCTCTATCGACAGGGGAAAAGCTGTGGATTGGATCAAGGGACGGGCCTTGTCCGCACGGTTGGGGACCCACTGGGCATAGTAAGAGAAAAACCCTAGGCAGCGCTTCAGGGCCTTGGAGCAGTGAGGGAGTGGGAACTCCATAAGGGGGCGCATGCGTTCAGGATCGGGGCCTATAACTCCATTTCGCACTACGTAGCCGAGGATGGCTCGGCGGTCGGTGCTAAAAATGTATCCTTGTTGTATGTAAGGTTAAGGATCTTTGCGGTCTGGAGGAATTTTCGGAGGGTTGGTGTCATGGTCCTGCGGGTCGTGGCCGCAGATGGTGACATTATCGAGATACGGGAATGTTGCCCGTAAACCGGTCAACCATTCGGTCCATCTCTCGCTGGAAGACCGAGACCCCGTTGGTGACACCGAAGGGAACCCTTAAGAAGTGATAGAGTCGCCCGTCTGCCTCAAAGGCAGTATATTTGCAGTCACTAGTGTGGATTTCGGGATCCTTAAGGGGAGGGGGAGCAGCCCCAAGTCGTGGTCCACATAGGTACCAACGACATAGGTAGGAAAAGGGATAGGGATGTAAGGCAGGGAGCTAGGGTGGAAACTTAGATCTAGGACAAACAGAGTTATTATCTCTGGGTTGTTACCCGTGCCACATGCTAGCGAGACGAGGAATAGGGAGAGCGAGGAGTTGAACACGTGGCTACAGGGATGGTGCAGGAGGGAGGGTTTCAGATTTCTGGATAATTGGGGCTCATTCTGGGGTCGGTGGGACCTCTGCAGACGGTATGATCTACACCTGGACCAGAGGGGTACCAATATCCTGGGGGGTAAATTTGCTAATGCTCTTCGGGAGGGTTTAAACTAGTTCAGAAGGGGCTTGGGAGCCTGAATTGTAGCTCCAGTATACAGGAGGTTGAGAGTAGTGAGGTCATGAGTAAGGTTTCAAAGTTGCAGGAGTGTACCGGCAGCAGGAAGGTGGTTAAAAGTGTGTCTTCTTCAATGTCAGGAGCATCCGGAATAAGGTGGGTGAACTTGCGGCATGGGTTGGTACATGGGACTTCGATGTTGTGGCCATTTCGGAGACATGGATAGAGCAGGGACAGGAATGGTTGTTACAGGTGCCTTGGTTTAGATATTTCAGTAAGCTCAGGGAAGGTGGTAAAAGAGGGGGTGGGGTGGCATTGTTAGTCAAGGACAGTATTACGGTGGCAGAAAGGACGTTTGATGAGGACTCGTCTACCAAGATAGTAAGGGCTGAGGTTAGAAACAGGAAAGGAGAGGTCACCCTGCTAGGGGTTTTCTATAGGCCTCCAAAAAGTTCCAGAGATGTAGAGGAAAGGATTGCAAAGATGCTTCTGGATAGGAGTGAAAGCAACAGGGTAGTTGTTATGGGGGACTTTAACTTTCCAAAGATTGACTGGAAACGCTATAGTTCGAGTACTTTAGATGGGTCCGTTTTTGTCCAATGTGTGCAGGAGGGTTTCCTGACACAGTATGTAAATAGGCCAACGAGAGGCGAGGCCATTTTGGATTTGGTACTGGGAAATGAACCAGGACAGGTGTTAGATTTGGAGGTAGGTGAGCACTTTGGTGATAATGACCACAATTCGATTACCTTTACTTTAGTGATGGAAAGAGATAGGTATATGCCGCAGGGCAAGAGTTATGTCTGGGTGAAAGGCAGTTATGATGCGATGAGGCAAGACTTAGGATGCATCGGATGGAGAGGAAAACTGCAGGGGATGGGCACAATGGAAATGTGGTGCTTGTTCAAGGAACAGCTACTGCGTGTCCTTGATAAGTATGTACCTGTCAGGCAGGGAGGAAGTGGTCGAGCAAGGGAACCGTGGTTTACTAAAGCAGTCGAAACACTTGCCAAGAGGAAGAAGGAGACGTATGTAAAGTTGAGCCATGAAGGTTCAGTTAGGGCGCTCGAGAGTTAAAGTTAGCTAGGAAGGACCTAAAGAGAGAGCTAAGAAGAGCCAGGAGGGGACATGAGAAGTCTTTGGCAGGTAGGATCAAGGATAACCCTAAAGCTTTCTATAGATATGTCAGGAATAAAAGAATGACTAGGGTAAGAGTAGGGCCAGTCAAGGACAGTAGCGGGAAGTTGTGCGTGGAGTCCGAGGAGATAGGAGAGGTGCTAAATGAATATTTTTCGTCAGTATTCACACAGGAAAAAGATAGTGTTGTCGAGGAGAATACTGAGATTCAGGCTACTAGACTAGAAGGGCTTGAGGTTCATAAGGAGGAGGTGTTAGCAATTCTGGAAACTGTGAAAATAGATAAGTCCCCAGGGCCGGATGGGATTTATCCTAGGATTCTCTGGGAAGCTAGGGAGGAGATTGCTGAGCCTTTGGCTTTGATCTTTAAGTCATCTTTGTCTACAGGAATAGTGCCAGAAGACTGGAGGATAGCAAATGTTGTCCCCTTGTTCAAGAAGGGAAGTAGAGACAACCCCGGTAACTATAGACCAGTGAGCCTTACTTCTGTTGTGGGCAAAATCTTGGAAAGGTTTGTAAGAGATAGGATGTATAATCATCTGGAAAGGAATAATTTGATTAGAGATAGTCAACACGGTTTTGTGAAGGGTAGGTCATGCCTCACAAACCTTATTGAGTTCTTTGAGAAGGTGACCAAACAGGTGGATGAGGGTAAAGCAGTTGATGTGGTGTGTATGGATTTCAGTAAAGCGTTTGATAAGGTTCCCCACGGTAGGCTACTGCAGAAAATACGGAGGCATGGGATTTAGCAGTTTGGATCAGAAATTAGCTAGCTGGAAGAAGACAAAGGGTGGTGGTTGATGGGAAATGTTCAGACTGGAGTCCAGTTACTAGTGATGTACCACAGGATCTGTTTTGGGGCCACTGCTGTTTGTCAGTTTTATAAATGACCTGGAGGAGGGCGTAGAAGGATGGGTGAGTAAATTTGCAGATGACACTAAAGTTGGTGGAGTTGTGGACAGTGCAGAAGGATGTTACAAATTACAGAGGGACATAGATAAGCTGCAGCACTGGGCTGAGAGGTGGAAAATGGAGTTTAATGCAGAAAAGTGTGAGGTGATTCATTTTGGAAGGAATAACAGGAAGACAGAGTACTGGGCTAATGATAAGATTCTTGGCAGTGTGGATGAGCAGAGAGATCTCGGTGTCCATGTACATAGATCCCTGAAAGTTGCCACCCAGGTTGAGAAGGTTGTTAAGAAGGCGTACGGTGTGATAGCTTTTATTCGTAGAGGGATTGAGTTTCGGAGCCATGTGGTCATGTTGCAGCTGTACAAAACTCTGGTGCGGCCGCATTTGGAGTTTTGCGTCCAATTTGGTCGCCGCATTATAGGAAGGATGTGGAAGCATTGGAAAGGGTGCAGAGGAGATTTTCCAGAATGTTGCCTGGTATGGAGGGAAGATCTTATGAGGAAAGGCTGAGGGACTTGAGGCTGTTTTCGTTAGAGAGAAGAAGGTTAAGAGGTGACTTAATTGAGGCATACAAGATGATCAGAGGGTTGGATAGGGTGGACAGTGAGAGCCTTTTTCTGCGGATGGTGATGTCTAGCACGAGGGGACATAGCTTTAAATTGAGGGGAGATAGATATAGGACAGATTTCAGAGGTAGGTTCTTTACTCAGAGAGTAGTAAGGGCGTGGAATGCCCTGCCTGCAACAGTAGTGGACTCGCCAACACTAAGGGCATTCAAATGGTCATTGGATAGACATATGGATGATAAGAGAATAGTGTAGATGGGCTTTAGAGTGGTTTCACAGGTCGGCACAACATCGAGGGCCGAAGGGCCTGTACTGCGCTGTAATGTTCTATGTTCTATGATCGGGAGCTGGTGGTAGGCGGACTTAAGATCCACCGTGGAGAAGACCTTGTAATGAGCGATCCTGTTTACCAGGTCGAATATGCGGGGGAGAGGGTACGCGTCCAGCTGCGTAAACCTGTTGATGGTCTGACTGTAGTCGATGACCATTCTATGCTTCTCCCCGGTCTTTACCACCACTACTTGAGTTCTCCAGGGACTGTTGCTAGCTTCAATGACTCCTTCCCTCAGTAGCCTATGGACCTCTGACCTAATAAAGATCCGATCCTGGGCACTGTATCGTCTGCTCCTGGTGGCGACGGGTTTGCAATCCGGGGTGAGGCTCGCAAACAGGGAAGGCGGATCGACCTTGAGGGTCGCGAGGCCGCAGACAGTGAGGGGGGGTATAGGGACGCCGAATTTGAAAGTTAGACTTTGGAGATTACACTGGAAGTCTAAACCTAGGAGTGTGGCCACGCAGAGGTGGGGAAGGACGTAGAGCCGGTAATTTTTAAACTCCCTTCCCTGGACTGTGAGGTTTGCTACACAAACCCCTTCATCTCTACTGAGTGGGAACCAGAGGCCAGGGAGATTTTTTGATTAACGGGGTGGACCAGGAGAGAACAGCGCCTTACCGTGTCGGGGTGTATGAAGCTCTCCGTGCTCCCAGAGTCGATTAAGCAGGACGTGCCCGTTGATTAGTACTGTTGTTGTAGCAGTTGAGAGTGTTCGAGGCCGGGACTGAGCCAGGGTCACCAAGGCTAATCTCAGCAGTTGAGTGTTCTTTTCGGGAGGTGTGCAGTCAGCCGAGCTGGGGTCCTGGGAGTCCATCCAAGATGGCAGCTCCCATTGGTCGCACATGGCTGGGGGTGCACAAAATGGCGTCGCCCGTCCATCGAATGTGGCGTCCGCGGGACAAGATTGCGGCGCCCGGGGGCCGCACGTGGCCCTGGAGTAGGAAGATGGCGGTGCCCGCTGGCTGCACGGGGACCGTGGAGATGTTTGTGGTGGCAGTCCACATTCGCCGCCGGAGACCACGGCGACCGCACGAGCCTGGCATACCAGCACGAAGTGGCCCTTTTTACCGCATCCCTTGCAGGTGGGTGCGTGGGCCACGCAGCGCTGCCGGGGGTGCTTGGCCTTCCCGCAAAAGTAGCAGCGGGGCCCTCCGGGGTTGCCAGGCCGCCTTGCAGCACAAGCTTGTGAGGAGATGGGGGATGTCACGGGGTCGGCTGCGGAGGGGTTCCACGCTGCCCAGGGGGCTGCCGCGCGGTCGGGAACGTAAGCGCGGGCGTTTCTGGAGGCCACATCTAGAGAACCTGCAAGGGCCCGTGCCTCCTTGAGGCCTAGGGTGTCTTTTTCCAGCAAATGCTGGCGGATTTGGGAGGACAGCATACCTGCCACAGAAGCGTCCCGGATCAAGAGTTCAGTGTGTTCGCTCGCCGAAACATGCGGGCAGCTGCAGTTTCTCCCCAACACCAGGAGCACACGGTATAATTCTTCCAGCAATTCCCCAGGGATTTGGTGCCTCGTTGCTGGCAGATGCTGGGCGTAGACCTGGTTTCCCGAGCAAATATAATGTCCTTTTAGCAGCTCTATTGCTGCATCGAAGTCTTCCACGTCTTCGATGAGGGTGTAAATTTCTGGGCTCACCCTCGAGTGCAGGACCTGAATTTTCTGTTCTCCCGTGGGTGTGTTTTCGGCCGTTCCGAGATATCCTTTAAAACACGCCAGCCAGTGCTTGAAGGTTGCCGCTGTGCTCGCCGCGTGGGGCCTGAGTTGCAGACACACCGGCTTGATTCGGAGCTCCATCCTTTTAAATCTGGCTTATTAAATTGATGCACGATCAATGACCACTAAAGCGAGGTTGCAGTCCAACTGAAGGCTTAATCAGCTAGATGTTCCCCCCAGCAGCTCAGGTACAGAATGAAGGCTGCTGGGGCGGCATGGGCTCTTATACCCCACCTTGCAGGGCGGAGCTACCATACAGCTTGACCAATAGGAAACATACAATATCTACCAATGGTGTTCCAGCATTACCAGGTACCGTAATAACTCAACACAGCCTACCACACACAGTCAGTGGCGTATTTGCGCTGTGTTGATCATTATGCCAGCCTGTATCAGATTCATATTTGTAATGTATTTGATTGCCATGAATACATCCTAATTCTAAGATAAAATCAGTGGCGCATGAGAATCTCATCTCACCTGGTTCATTCCAAGAGCCGGTGCAGACTCAATGGACCGAATGGCCTCCTTCTGCGCTGTAAATTCTATGATTCTATGATCATTTAAAGGTGGCATGCACCAGTTGACTTTGCTGTTGTGTCTAGGTGGTTTTCTTGGTTTAAACCTACAGCATAGGGGAGGGGAGCAGCAAAATGGCAGCTTGCATGGAGTCTCAGGACCAGCAAGAGAGAATCAATGGTCAGGGGGGGTGGGGGAGTGGAGTTGGGTTGGGGGCATGAAGTGGGAAGGGCCTGATATCCTGGATGCCTTGGTGTGGTGGGGACAGTTAGTCAAAGTAAGAAAATAAGGGACCTAAAGGACAGCGCCAGTACTGTCCACATGTGGGTTTGTCTCAGGGTGCTGGCTGGCAGAATCCTGACAAGGCTTTGAGTTTACTGACTACATTTCAGTTATCCCTGCTGAGATTATTCTCGGACAGTGTAATTTACAATGCATTGAAGGGAGGCCATCTGAGCCTTGTCCCTAGAGTGGTGACTACAACACTGGCCAATAACATGAACATTCAATCAAGAATAAACAAAAAACATACTGTTATAACCATTGGCTGGGGACTAATGACAATCCCACAATCCTGTGGGAGTATGAGCTTCCCCAATGAGGGTGACGGAGAAATCATTAGCAGACTCCCTGTATAAATAAAGCTGGCCAGTTTGGAACTAGCAGGAAGGAGTAAGCAGCAAGTGAGGTTGCTGCTGTTGTATATATATATGTTATTGTAAATAAATGTTATTTCTTTGTATCCTTGAAACTCGTGCTGGATTCTTCGTGGCCCTCACAAAACTGGCGACGAGGGTTAAAGTGAATAGCTGTCTACACTGCTGAAGCCACCTCCCTGGACTTTTGTTGGATACAGGTTTGAAGTTGTTTTCTATTACACCATGCCTCTGTATGGACGTTTGGATGTTTTTGATGCTGCGCTGGAAAGCTGGAATCAGTACGCACAACGGATGCGTTACTATTTCTGGGCAAACAATATCACCGAAAACGAGCGCCAGGTGGTCATTTTGCTCACCGCCTGCGGCCCGCATACGTTTGGGGTGATTAGGAGTCTTACGTACCCAGCTGCGCCGGACACCAAAACGTTTGATGAACTTGTGAATTTAGTGGGGCAGCATTTTAACCCAACCCCGTCCACGATACTCCAACGTTACCGGTTTAATACTACTGAGAGGACCCCAGGAGAATCCCTTCCCGATTTTCTATCCAGGCCTCGCAGGGTTGCGGAGTACTGTGACTATGATGAGACCTTGTCAGAAATGTTATGCAACCGTTTAGTTTGCGGTATTAACAATGCGGCCACCCAGAGAAAGTTGTTAGCTCAGCCAACATTGACTTTTCAACACGCCATTCAAATAGTATTGTCCCGAGAGAGCGCAGGGCGCAACCCCTTCCGTCCGAAAATGTCCCCCCGCACTCCTGCGGTACCTTGGGCGAGACGACATCCGGATCGACGCCAGTGGCCGTCGGACATTCCTCCCCGAAGGGAGCCTTCTCCAGACCCAATGGATGAGGAGCCATGTCCGTGTCAGACTTGTAGGCGCCGACCCCGTCGCGGACGCCGGTCCTGGGGGCACCAGAGGCGCCGTCGTTCCGGCCGAAACTGGGACCAGCCCAGGGGCCATACCTTCCATTTGGATGAACCTGCGGCGACTACTCCAGAGGACGTGGAGACGGAGGACGACTGCCTGCAGCTGCATTGTGTGGCAGCTACCATGTGTGGCCCCCATTAAGGTGACAGTACGGGTCAATGGTCACCCGCTTGAGATGGAGTTGGACACTGGCGCAGTGGTCTCTGTGATCGCCCAGAGGACATTCGACCGCATCAAGCAGGGTATACAGACCCTTACATTAACCGACTCACAGGCCAGGTTGGCCACCTACACGGGGGAACCATTGGACATTGCAGGAACTACGATGACCCCTGTTGTTTATGGACGCCAGGAGGGGCGTTTCCCACTTATCGTGGTGCGCGGCCATGGGCCCAGCCTATTGGGTCGGGACTGGTTGCACCATTTGCGCTTGCAGTGGCAGCACATCCTCCAAACAGTTTCTGGAGGGTTGACTGAGTTGCTAGGATGATACCCAGATGTATTTCAGCCCGGTTTGGGGAAAATAAAAGGGGCCGTAGCCCATATCTAAGTCGAACCAGGAGCCACGCCACGCTATTTCCGGGCGCGCCCGGTGCCTTACGCCTTGCTCGAGAAGGTAGAAGGGGAGCTCACTCGTTTGGAAACTTTGGGTATTATCAGGCCCGTCCGTTTCGCTGACTGGGCAGCACCAATTGTACCTGTAATTAAGCCAGATGCCACAGTTCGCTTGCGCGGCGACTATAAACTTACAGTGAATACGGCTTCCCGACTCGACCGATATCCAATGCCTCGCATAGAGGATCTCTACGCAAAGCTTGCAGGTGGACTCTCGTTCACAAAATTAGATATGAGTCACGCCTACCAACAGTTGGAGCTGGAACCTGCCTCCCGACCATATGTAACGATTAAAACACACCGGGGCCTGTATGAATATGCACCTTTGCCCTTTGGAGTATCCTCTGCCTGCGCTATTTTTCAATGTGTTATGGAGGGCATTTTGAGAGGTTTACCACGTGTCGCTGTCTACTTAGATGACGTTTTGATCACAGGGATGTCGGAGCAGGAACATTTGGAAAATCTGGAGGCTGTCCTTAGACGCTTTTCGGAGGCTGGAGTCCGTTTACGTCGCACAATGTGCGTCTTTCAGGCGAAGGAAGTAGTCTACCTGGGTTATCGGGTGGACCGCGAAGGTTTGCACCCCGTCACAGAGAAGGTGCATGCGATTCAACAGGCCCCCGCCCCGACTGACACTTCGCATTTTTGTTCTTTTCTCGGCCTCGTAAACTATTACGGGAAGTTCCTCCCCAATCTGGCAACTTCGCTGGCCCCGTTGCATCTTCTGCTAAAGAAAAATCACACCTGGGTTTGGGGTCAGCCGCAAGAAACTGCTTTCCGGCAGGTAAAACAACAATTGTCGTCGTCTGGGTTACTAACCCACTATGATCCTGGAAAGCCTTTGCTCGTCACATGTGATGCATCCCCATATGGTATTGAGGCCGTCCTGTCCCACAAGATGGAGAACGGGGCTGAGCGGCCGATAGCTTTCGCCTCCCGCACATTGACTGCAGTGGAAAAAAAGTACGCGCAGATCGAGAAGGAGGGCCTGGCAGTGGTTTTTGCGGTGAAACGCTTTCACCAGTATGTGTATGGCTGCCACTTTACTATCGTGACTGATCATAAGCCTCTGCTGGGACTTTTCAGAGAGGATAAGCCAATACCGGCGATTGCTTCCCCACGGATCCAGCGCTGGGCTTTGTTGCTTGCTGCATAAGGGTATTCTCTGGAGCATAAACCAGGAACGTAGATAGCGAATGCCGACGCACTGAGCCGATTGCCTTTATCGACCGGCCCCATGTCGACCCCCACGACTGGTGAGGTAGTTGCAACCCTAAATTTTATGGACACCTTGCCTGTCACGGCATCGCAGATCCGTGAGTGGACCCAGACGGAGCCAGTCCTGTCAAAGGTTTGACACATAGTCCTGTATGGTGGGCAGCATAGACAGCTCCCAGGCGAGTTGTGGGCATTTTCCTCCAAGCTGCCAGAATTCAGCGTGGAAGACGGCATCCTCTTGTGGGGGACGTGTGTGATTGTCCCGGAAAAAGGACAGGAGCTGACACTAAGAGACTTGCACAATGGGCATCCAGGTGTGACCAAAATGAAAATGTTGGCCCGGAGTTATGTTTGGTGGTCAGGCCTCGACGCCGACATTGAGAAGGTGGCCCAAAACTGCTCCATTTGTCAGGAGCATCAGAAGCTTCCGCCGGCCGCACCCCTACATCACTGGGAATGGCCAGGGCGGCCTTGGGCGCGCTTGCGTGCAGATTTTGCAGGCCCTTTTCAAGGATCCATGTTCCTTTTATTAATCGACGCCCAGTCTAAATGGCTAGAGGTGCATAAGATGCTAGGCACAACGTCCTGCGCAACAATTGAGAAGATGCGTTTGACTTTTAGGACGCATTGCCTCCCCGAGGTGCTGGTCACGGATAACGGCACTCCATTCACCAGTGAGGAGTTTGCGAGGTTCATGAAGATGAACGGCATACGCCATATCCGCACTGAGCCTTACCACCCGGCTTCAAATGGGTTGGCGGAGCGCGCAGTGCAGACATTCAAACAAGGCCTAAAGAAGCAGTCTTCCGGGTCAATGGACACGAGACAGGCTCACTTTTTGTTTTCGTATGGGACCGCCCCCCATGCGGTGACTGGGGTAGCTCCCGCAGAACTCCTAATGGGCCGGAGACTTCGCACCTGCCTTATGATGCGCAATCAATTATACTCAAGACAAAGTGATTCCATAACTGAAGGCTTTAATCTGCTAGAACCTTTTCCCCAGCAGCTTCGATACAGAAAGTGAAGGCTGCTGGGATGGCACCATCTCTTATACCCTGCCTTCAGGGCGGAGCTACGCAATACAGCCAATGGTAGACTCCTGTGTCTAACCAATGGTCATCAGCCTCTCAGGTACCGCAATACCTGGTACTACCACATTCACCCCCTGTTAAAAAGAGCCCGGCGGGGTGGTGGCCAGTGTTAATAATCGCCTTTAGCATGGTATGACCAGGTATGGAGGTACCGTGATGTCGAGGATATGTACAAAGTGTTCATAGTGCAGCAATCAGTTGATCGGGCGGCCTGGTCGTCCTTCTGGAGCATCTGGGCTTCGGCGGTGATTCTGACGAGGGTCCCGGCGGTTGCGACTCCGGGAGCGTGGTGTCGTCCTCCCTGGCAGCTTCGTCACCCCTAGGCGCCGCTGTAGGGGCAAAAGATTGACAGGGAGGGGGGTCGCCTGTAGGGGGCGTCGGTGGGTGGTCGGGCCTGGGCAGCAGCGGCGGGAGTACTGACCCTAAGGTGCTGTGGGGGAGGCGGGGTGGGGCAATGGCTCGGATGCGCGTGGGGTTCCGGCTGGCGGCAGGTCCCGAAGGGAGACTGTGTCTTGCCGGCCGTCAGGGAACGCCACGTAGGCGTACTGGGGGTTAACGTGCAGAAGGTGGACCCTCTCGACCAACGGGTCCGACTTGTGCGCCCGCACGTGCTTCCGAAGCAGGATGGGTCCGGGTGTCGCTAGCCAGGTTGGGAGCGAGGTCCCGGAGGTGGACTTCCTGGGGAAGACAAGGAGACGTTCATGAGGCGTCTGATTTGTTGTAGTACAGAGCAGTGACCGGATGGCGTGGAGGGCCATCGGGAGGACTTCTTGCCAGCGGGAGACCAGGAGATTCCTGGACCCTTGTTGTTCTTTGTTCTTTGTTCCGTTCTCTCTCTCTACCTGCCCGTTTTTCCAGGGGTTGTAACTGGTCGTCCTGCTCGAGGCAATGCCCTTGCTGAGCAGGAATTGACGCAGTTTGTCGCTCATAAAGGAGGACCCCCTATCACTGTGAATGTATGCGGGGAAACCGAACAGTGTAAAGGTACCCTGGAGGGCCTTGATGACGGTGGTTGTGATCATGTCTGGGCAGGGGATGGCGAATGGGAACCGCGAGTACTCATCAATCACGTTCAGGAAGTACGTGTTGCGGTCGATGGAGGGGAGGGGGCCTTTGAAGTCCATGCTGAGGCGTTCAAAGGGACGGAAAGCCTTTATCAGGTGCGCCCTCTCTGGCCGGTGGAAGTGCGGTTTGCACTCCGCGCAGATTTGGCAGTCCCTGGTGACGGACCTGACCTCCTCGATGGAGTAGGTCAGGTTGCGGGTCTTGACGAAATGGAAAAAACGGGTGACCCCTGGGTGGCAGAGATCCTCATGGAGGGATCGGAGGCGGTCCACTTGTGCAGTGGCACAAGTGCCGCGGGACAGGGCATCAGGAGGCTCGTTCAGCTTCCCCGGACGGTACAAGATCTCATAATTGTAGGTGGAGAGTTCTATCCTCCACCGCAAGATCTTGTCGTTCTTAATCTTGCCCCGCTGTGCATTATCGAACATGAAGGCAACCGACCGTTGGTCCGTGAGGAGAGTGAATCTCCTGCCGGCCAGGTAATGCCTCCAATGTCTCACAGCTTCAACTGTGGCTTGTGCTTCTTTTTCGACCGAGGAGTGGCGAATTTCGGAAGCATGGAGAGTACGGGAGAAGAAAGCCACGGGCCTGCCCGCTTGGTTGAGGGTGGCGGCCAGAGCTACGTCGGACGCAGAGCTCTCGACCTGGAAGGGGAGGGACTCGTTGATAGCGCGCATCGTGGCTTTTGCAATGTCTGCTTTGATGAGGCTGAAAGCCTGGCGGGCCTCCGTCGACAGGGGGAAGGTTGTGGACTGGATCAGGGGTCGGGCTTTGTCTGCGTAATTGGGGACCCACTGTGCATAATAGCTGAAGAACCCGAGGCAGCGCTTCAGGGCCTTGGGGCAGTGAGGGAGGGGGAACTCCATAAGGGGGCGCATGCGCTCAGGGCCGGGGCCTATGACTCCTCTTCGCACTACGTAGCCTAGAATGGTTAGACAGTCGGTGCTAAACACGCATTTATCCTTATTGTAGGTCAGATTAAGGATTTTCGCGGTCTGGAGAGATTTGCGGAGGTTGGTGTCGTGGTCCTGCTGGTCATGGCCGCAGATGGTGACGTTATCCAGATACGGGAACGTTGTGCGTAAGCCGTACCGGTCAACCATTCGGTCCATCTCTCGCTGGAAGACCGAGACCCCATTAGTGACAGCAAAGGGACCTCTTAAAAATTGATAGAGCAGCCCATCTGCTTCGAAGGCAATGTACTTGCGGTCACTAGTGTGGAGGGGTAGCTGGTGGTAGGCGGACTTGGGGTCCACCGTGGAGAAGACCTTGCCTTGTGCGATCCTGTTCACCAAGTCGGCTATACGGGGGAGAGGGTACGCATCTAGCTACGTAAACCTATTGATGGTTTGGCTGTAGTCTATGACCATCCTATGCTTCTCCCCGGTCTTTACCACCACTACTTGAGCTCTCCAGGGACTGTGGCTCGCTTCGATGACCCCCTTCCCCCAGCAGCCTTTGGACCTCTGACCTGATGAAGGTCCGGTCCTGGGCACTGTACCGTCTGCTCCTGGTGGCGACGGGTTTGCAATCCGGGGTGACGTTCGCAAACAGTGAAGGCGGGTCGACCTTAAGGGTCGCGAGGCCGCAGACAGTAAGGGGAGGTATAGGGCCGCCAAATTTAAAAGTCAGGCTTTGCAAATGGCATTGGAAGTCCAGCCCCAGGAGGGTAGCCGAGCAGAGGTGCGGCAGGACATACAGGCGGAAATTGTTGAATTTCCTACCTTGGACAGTGAGGTTCGCTAGGCAGAACCCCTTTATCTCCACCGAGTGTGACCCGGAGGCCAGGGAGATCCTTTGATTTACAGGGTGGGTTACAAGTGAACAGCGCCTTACCGTGTCGGGGTGAACAAAGCTTTCCGTGCTCCCAGAGTCAATCAGGCAAGACGTCTCATGGCCGTTGTTGAGGACCGTCGTTGTAGCCGTTGCGAGTGTCCGGGGTCGACTTTGGTCCAGTGTCACCGAGGCCAGATGAAGTACTTGCGAGTTCTGATCGGGCAGCGTGTAGTCGACCGAGCTGGGGGCCTAGGGCCCCATCCAAGATGGCGTCACCCATGGGTCGCACATGGTGTCTGGGGAGGAAGAAGATGGTGGCGGCGATGGACAAAATGGCGGCGCCCAACCGTCCAGCATGGGGTCCGGGGGGCAAGATGGCCGTGCCCGTGGGTCGCAAGTGGCTCTAGGATAAGGGGGTGGCGGTGAGCGCTGGCCGGTCGGGGCCTGAAGGGAGAGTTTCCGCGGCGGTCCATAGTCGCTGGAGACCGCGGCCACGGCATGGGCCTAGCAGACCCCCACAAAGTGTCCCTTCTTGCCGCACCCTTTGCAGGTGTCGGAGCGGGCCGGGCAGCACGGGCGGGGATGATCCGCCTGCCCGCAGAAGAAACAGCAGGGCCTGGCGGCGTTAGCGGGCCGTCTCGTCGCGCAGGCTTGTGGGGTCAGGGGGAAGTTCTGAGGGGCTGCCGCTGCGGGGTGCCACGCAGCCCAGGGGGCCGCTGCGTGATCGGGTGCAAAGGACAGCGCGTTTTTGTAGGCAACGTCCATGGACACTGCCAGGGCCCGTGCCTCTGTAAGTCCCAGAGTGTCCCTTTCTAGGAGTCTTCGGCGGATATCGGGGGAGCTCATACCTTCAATGAAAGCATCCCTGATTAAAAGTTCCGTGTGTTCGCTCCCCGAAACTTGCGGGCAGCCACAGTTTCGGCCCAGCACCAGTAGCGCCCGGTAGAAATCTTCCAACGTTTCCTCGGGGCTTTGCCGCCTAGTCGCAAGCAGGTGACGAGCGTAGACCTGGTTTACCGGGCGGATGTAATGTCCTTCCAGCAGTTCGATAGCGGCAGCATAGTTCTCCGTCTCCTCGATAAGGGGGTAGATCCCAGGGCTGACCCGGGAGCGCAGGAGATGCATCTTCTGTCCTTCCGTGGGGGTGCCTACGGCCGTGTCGAGGTAGCCCTTAAAGCATGCCAGCCACTGTTTAAAAATAGCAGCTGAGTTCTCCGCGTGGGGGCTGAGCTGGAGGCACTCCGGTTTGATTCGGAGATCCATCCTTCCAGTTTAAGTCTAGTAGATTAAATTGATGCGCGATCAATTACACTCAAGACGAAGTGATTCCATAACTGAAGGCTTTAATCTACTAGAACTTGTTCCCCAGCAGCTTCGATACAGAAAGTGAAGGCTGCTGGGATGGCACCATCTCTTATACCCCGCCTTCAGGGCGGAGCTACGTAATACAGCCAATGGTAGACTCCTGGGTCTAACCAATGGTCATCAGCCTCTCAGGTACCGCAATACCTGGTACTACCACACCTTAGTATGGTTTTCCCGGACATTGGCGCAAAAGTACACCGCACACAAGAACGGCAGGGACAGGGTTTTTCTCGGCATTGGCTGATTCGGCAGTTTGCGCCCGGTGACCCAGTGTTCTTTCGCAATTTTGCTGGTGGTGCCCAGTGGGTCCCTGGCGTAATCTTTCACCGAACTGGCCCTATATCATACCAGGATCGTCTCCAGCGCAAACATGTAGACCACGTTCGGTCCAGAAGACTATCCCTTCCAAAGATTCCCCGCCACCGGAGCTCATTTCTACAGCGGCAGAGACCAGAGACAATGGAAAGTAGTCCTCACAATCTTCCTCTGGTGTCTCACTCAAAGCCTGCGCAGCCGTTACAGAACCGCGTGGAGATAGAGACGCCGAGATGACAGAGGCAGCAGACTCTGACTCCGAGATGGAGACACAGGACGCATCAGAGGGGGAATCCTCGGGCCCACGGGCCGTGTATGTACAACCGTTACGCCGTTCATCATGGAAGCGCCGGTCTCCGTCACGTTACACGCTGCCCGATCCAGCGCCTCGTGCAAATGGTGTCCGGCCTGCGGCAAAACGAGTCCAATGCCCTCCTTCGCCAGGGTCTTCGGGGGATTCCTTGAACTTTGGGGGGGGAGGGATGTTATAACCTGCCTGTTTACCATTAGCTGGGGACTAACGACAATCCCACAATCCTGTGGGAGCATGACCTTCCCCAATGAGGGGGGCGGAGAAATCAAAGAACAAGAACAAAGAACAAAGAAATGTACAGCACAGGAACAGGCCCTTCGGCCCTCCAAGCCCGTGCCGACCATGCTGCCCGACTAAACTACAATCTTCTACACTTCCTGGGTCCATATCTCTCTATTCCCATCCTATTCATGTATTTGTCAAGATGCCCCTTAAATGTCACTATCGTCCCTGCTTCCACCACCTCCTCCGGTAGCGAGTTCCAGGCAGCCACTACCCTCTGTGTAAAAAACTTGCCTCGTACATCTACTCTAAACCTTGCCCCTCTCACCTTAAACCTATGCCCCCTAGTAATTGACCCCTCTACCCTGGGGAAAAGCCTCTGACTATCCACTCTGTCTATGCCCCTCATAATTTTGTAGATCTCTAACAGGTCGCCCCTCAACCTCCTTCGTTCCAGTGAGAACAAACCGAGTTTATTCAACCGCTCCTCGTAGCTAATGCCCTCCATACCAGGCAACATTCTGGTAAATCTCTTCTGCACCCTCTCTAAAGCCTCCACATCCTTCTGGTAGTGTGGCGACCAGAATTGAACACTATACTCCAAGTGTGGCCTAACTAAGGTTCTATACAGCTGCAACATGACTTGCCAATTCTTATACTCAATGCCCCGGCCAATGAAGGCAAGCATGCCGTATGCCTTCTTGACTACCTTCTCCACCTGTGTTGCCCCTTTCAGTGACCTGTGGACCTGTACTCCTAGATCTCTTGGACTTTCAATACTCTTGAGGGTTCTACCATTCACTGTATATTCCCTACCTGCATTAGACCTTCCAAAATGCATTACCTCATCATTAGCAGACTCCCTGTATAAATAAAGCTGGCCAGGTTGGAACCAGCAGGAAGGAGTAAACAGCAAGCGAGGTTGCTGCTGCTGTGTATATATATGTTATTGTAAATAAATATTATTTCTTTGTATCCTTGAAACTCGTGCTGGATTCTTCGTGGCCCGCACAAAACATACCATTGTTCCTTCCACAATATAAATGTCCCTAACTCCCCTGTAACCATCAATGTGTGACAACCATGAGGTTTACCAATACATTTGGTTCTCTGACCAAGCTAGTCTTAACAAATAACCATGATGCACACACATATAAAGTGAAACCAATGTAATGTGAAATATTTACCAGTGAAATTTAATTTGTAAAATACCCGTGCCAACTTTGTGCTTCTTTATCCGTCTTCTGATATTGCAATGGAGTTTGGCAGGAAAGATTTGGCTTTGATAGAGTGCCTTCCGGTTTGTCCTGTTTGTTTATAGCACAGCCCATAGCTACAGCATTGTCTGGTTGGGAAGACCAAATGCAGACTGGGTGACCACCTTGTGGAACACCTCCATTACATCCACAAGTAGAGCCCCAATCTTCCAGTCACCTGCCATTTTGACTCTGCACTTTGTTCTCACGCTGACCTCTCTGTCCTTGGCCTGTACCTATGATGCTAAACATGAGGAACAGCACCTCCTCATTTGATTAGACTCTTCACAACCTTCTGGACTCAACATTGGGTTTAACATTTTCGGATTGTAATGTTTGCCCCCATTTTGTTTCCTTATTTGCACGTTTCGGCTTTACTCTTGTTTTCTTTTTGCTTTCGCATGGCAGCACAACTCTTCTAGGGATGCATTTTGGTTCTTTACTTGTCCTGTTACTACCCCCTTTGGTCTTGTTCCACCAACGTTTTGTCATTTTATCTCTCCTGTCTTTCATTATATCATAATCTCTTCCCTTTCATTTTTTTATCCTCCCCTGTTTCATTTGCTTAAAACTAATTACATCTCTAACTTTTCCCAGTTATGGCGAAAGGTCATTGATATGAAGTATCCATCGACCCTGCCAGATCTGTGGGCACTTCCAGTATTTTCTGTTTTATTTCAGATTTCCAACATCTGTCATATTTTGCTTGTGACTAAATGGCCTACTCCTGTTCCTATGATCCTATATTGTTTTGTGTTCTGTCACAGGAAGTGGGCATTGCTGGCAAAATCAGCATTTGTTGCCCAAAATCAGCATTTGTTGGGCAGCACGGTAGCACAAGTGGAAAGCACTGTGGCTTCACAGCATCAGAGTCCCGGGTTCGATTCCCCGCTGGGTCACTGTCTGTGTGGAGTCTGCACGTTCTCCCTGTGTCTGCGTGGGTTTCCTCCGGGTCCTCCGATTTCCTCCCACAGTCCAAAGATGTGCAGGTTAGGTGGATTGGCCATGATAAATTGCCCTTAGTGACCAAAAAGGTTAGGAGGGGGTATTGGGTTATGGAGATAGGGTGGAAGTGAGGGCTTAAGTGTGTTGGTGCAGACTTGGTGGACCGAATGGCCTCCTTCTGCACTGTATGTTCTATGTAACCCTAATTGCCTCTGAGAAGATGCACCCCAAGGCCAACCTACATTCCATCTGTAGTGAAGGGCAGCAAGTAGCCAACTTGAGATAGAATTTGCACTTGATGGCACACCTTGGAACAATTATAGGTATCTTTCCCTTTTACAGACATCAAGTCCTAACTAAAATGTTTTTTTTAAATATATTTTATTAAAGTTTTCAAACACAATTTTTCCTCCTTACAAATCAACAAAAATGGTAACACGATAACTAATAGATAACATTGTTTAAATAAAGTAGTGAACTAACAAAATAACACGAAATAGTGCTCCTCCCCCCCACCCCCCCCGCCCCTCCATCCCATCCAGAACAGAAACAATTTACCCCCCCCCCCCTCTCTTTCTGGGCTGCTGCTGCTGGCTATCTATTTTCCCCCTAACGTTCCGCTAGACCGCTAGATAGTCGAGGAACGGTTGCCACCTCCTGGAGAACCCCTGAGCCGATCCTCTCAGCGCAAACTTCATCCGTTCCAGTTTTATGAACCCTGCCATATCGTTTATCCAGGCCTCCACGCCGGGGGGTTTCGCTTCCTTCCACATGAGTAAAATCCTTCGCCGGGCTACCAGGGACGCAAAGGCCACAATATCGGCCTCTTTCGCCTCCTGCACTCCCGGCTCATCCGCTACCCCAAATATAGCTAACCCCCAGCTTGGCGTGACCCGGACCTTCACCACCTTCGGGATCACTCTTGCCACTCCCCTCCAGTACTCCTCCAATGCTGGACACGACCAAAACATGTGTGTGTGGTTCGCCGGGCTTCCCCCGCACCTCCCGCACCTGTCCTCCACTCCGAAGAACCTGCTCAGCCTCGCTCCCGTTATGTGTGCTCTATGTAGCACCTTAAATTGGATCAGGCTAAGCCTGGCACACGAGGAAGAGGAATTTACCCTGCTTAGGGCATCAGCCCACAAACCTTCCTCTATCTCCTCCCCGAGCTCTTCTTCCCATTTTCCTTTCAGCTCTTCTACCAGCTCCTCCCCCTCTTCTCTCATCTCCCGGTATATTTCGGACACTTTGCCCTCCCCGACCCACCCCCCCGAAATCACTCTATCCTGGATCCCCTGTGTCGGGAGCAGCGGGAATTCCCTCACCTGTTGTCTCGTGAATGCCCTCACCTGCATATATCTAAAAATACCTCCGTCCAGCCTTCCTGGGACAAACCTATGGTTGTTCCTGATCGGGGACCACACCGAGGCTCCCAATACACCCTTCTGTCGCCTCCATTGCCCCCAGATACTTAATGTTGCCGCCACCACTGGGTTCGTGGTAAACCTTTTCGGGGAGAGCGGTAGCGGCGCCGTCACCAGCGCTTTTAAGCTCGTTCCTTTACAGGACACCATCTCCAGCCTTTTCCACGCCGCCCCCTCTCCCTCTATCATCCACTTGCAGATCATTGCCACATTGGCGGCCCAGTAATAGTCGCCCAAGTTCGGCAACGCCAGTCCCCCTCTGTCCCTGCTACGTTGCAGGAACCCCCTCCTTACCCTTGGGGCCTTCCCTGCTCACACGAAGCTCATGATGCTCCTATATATTTTCTTGAAAAAGGCCTTAGTGATCAATATGGGGAGACATTGAAACACAAATAGGAACCTCGGGAGGACCATCATCTTAATTGCCTGCACTCTGCCCGCCAGTGACAGCGGCAGCACATCCCACCTTTTGAAATCCTCTTCCATTTGCTCCACCAGCCGAGTCAGATTGAGTTTGTGTAAGGTTCCCCAACTCCTGGCTATCTGAATCCCCAGGTATCGGAAGTTTCTTTCCACTCTCCTTAGCGGTAGGCCATCTATCCCTCTACTCTGGTCCCCAGGGTGTATTACGAAAAGCTCACTCTTTCCCATGTTAAGCCTATATCCCGGAAAATCTCCAAACTCCCTCAATATCTGCATAACCTCTGTCATCCCCCCCACTGAATCCGCCACATACAGCAGTAGGTCATCTGCGTAGAGTGACACTCGATGTTCCTCTCCCCTCTAACCACCCCTCTCCATTTCCTGGAGTCTCTCAGCGCTATGGCCAGTGGTTCAATTGCCAGCGCGAACAGTAATGGGGACAGAGGGCACCCCTATCTTGTTCCCCTCTGTAACCGAAAATTCTCCGATCTTTGCCGATTTGTGACTACACTTGCCACTGGGGCCCCATAGAGGAGTTTAACCCAGCTGACAAACCCCTCCCCGAACCCAAACCTCCTCAGCACCTCCCATAAATACTCCCACGCTACCCTATCAAATGCCTTCTCTGCATCCATTGCCGCCACTATCTCTGCCTCCCCCTCTGCTGGGGGCATCATTATCACCCCCAATAGCCGTCGCACGTTAACATTCAATTGTCTCCCCTTTACGAACCCTGTCTGATCTTCGTGCACCACCCCCGGGACACAATCCTCGATCCTCGTCGCTCGCACTTTTGCCAGCAACTTGGCGTCCACATTTAGGAGTGAGATAGGCCTATAAGCCCCGCATTGCAGCGGGTCTTTATCTCGCTTCAGGATTAGTGATATCGTCGCCTCCGGCATTGTCGGGGGTAGAGTCCCCCCTTCTCTGGCCCGTTAAAGGTTCTTACCAGCAGCGGGGCTAACAAGTCCACGTATTTCCTGTAAAATTCCACCGGGAACCCGTCAGGTCCCGGGGCCTTCCCTGCCTGCATGTTCCCCAGCCCTTTGGTCACCTCGTCCACCCCAATTGGCGCCCCCAGACCTGCCACCTCCTGCTCCTCCACCCTCGGGAACCTTAGTTGGTCCAGAAACTGCTGCATCCCCTCTTTTCCCTCCGGGGGTTGGGACCTATATAACCTCTCATAAAAGGTCTTAAACACCTCATTTACCTTTTCTGCTCTCCGCACCGTAGTTCCCGTTTCATCCCTAACTCCCCCTATTTCCCTCGCCGCTGTCTTCTTACGAAGCTGGTGGGCCAGCAGCCGGCTCGCCTTTTCCCCATATTCGTATCTCATCCCCTGTGCCTTCCTCCGCTGTGCCTCTGCCTTCCCTGTGTTCAGCAGGTCAAACTCCGTCTGGTGTCTTCGCCTCTCCCTATATAGTCCTTCGTCTGGGGCCTCCACATATCTTTTATCCACACTCAAAATCTCCTCCAGTAATCTTTCCCTCTCTTTGGCCTCTGTTTTCCCCTTGTGAGCCCTGATGGCAATCAACTCTCCCCTGACCACCGCCTTCAGCGCTTCCCATACTACCCCCACTCGGACCTCCCCATCATCATTGGCCTCCAGGTACCTTTCGATACATCCCGCACCCTTCCGCAGACTCCCTCATCGGCCAATAGTCCCACATCCAGTCGCCATAGTGGGCGCTGTTCCCTCTCCTCTCCTAGTTCCAGATCCACCCAATGTGGGGCATGGTCTGAAACAGCTATGGCCGAGTACTCCGTTCCTTCCACCCTCGAAATCAGTGACCTTCCCAAAACGAAGAAATCTATCCGGGAGTATACCTTATGGACATGGGAGAAAAAGGAGAACTCTTTGGCCAGCGGCCTAACAAATCTCCACGGATCCACTCCCCCCATTTGGTCCATAAACCCCCTAAGCACCTTGGCCGCTGCCGGCCTTCCTCCGGTCCTGGATCTAGATCTATCTAACCCTGGGTCTAGCACGGTGTTGACGTCCGCCCACATTACCAGGTTTCCTACCTCCAGGTCCGGGATACGTCCCAGCATCCGCTTCATAAATCCCGCATCATCCCAATTCGGGGCATATACATTTACCAGCACGACCTCCATTCCCTGCAGTCTGCCACTCACCATCACATACCTGCCACCGTTGTCCGCTACAATGTTCCTAGCCTCGAACGACAGCCGTTTCCCCACCAATATGGCCACCCCCCTATTCTTTGCGTCCAGCCCCGAGTGGAACACCTGTCCCACCCATCCTTTCCTTAACCTAACCTGGTCCGCCACCTTCAGATGCGTCTCATGAAGCATGGCCACGTCTGCCTTCAATCCTTTTAAGTGCGCGAACACTCGGGCCCTCTTAAACGGCCCATTTAGGCCTCTCACGTTCCACGTGATCAGCCGGACTGGGGGGCTGCCCGCCCCCCTCCCCTGTCGACTAGCCATCACCCTCTCTGGGCCAGTCCCACGTCCCGGTCCCGCGCACCCACCCATCCCCCAGGCGGCGCATTCCCGCCCCGACCACCTTTTCTCTTACCAGCTCCCTTTCGATCCCAGCAGCAGCAACCCAGTTATCCCCCCCCCCCCCCCCCCCCCCCCAGATCCCCATCCAGCATGGTTACTCCCCCCCATATTGCTTACGAAAGTCAGCTGACTTCAACTGACCCCGGCTTCTCCCGCTCTCTCCTTGACCCCCCCGTGTGTGGAACTCCCATCCTCCTTGCGCCTATCTTCCCGCCATCATCTCTCTAGTGCGGGAAAAACCCCGCACTTTCCTAGAACCATCCCACCCCCTATGGCGGAGCTCCCCCTACAGCCCCGTTCCCATTCCCCATCCCCCGCCTGTGTCTCTTTTTCCCCCTCACCGGCGCCCACATTTCTCAGTGTCCCCCCCGTCAAAGACCGTCCCGATACAGTGAACCACCCTTTCCCAAATTTCCATCTCTATACATCAACATTGTCGTTTCCCCTCCAACATCAGTCCCTCAGTTCTGGTCCAGTTTCTCTTTTTGGATGAAGGTCCATGCTTCTTCCGACGTTTCAAAATAGTAATGTCTATCCTGGTACGTGACCCATAATCGCGCCGGCTGCAACATCCCAAACTTTACTTTCTTCTTATGCAGCACCTCCTTGGCTCGATTGAAACTCGCCCTCCTTCTCGCCACCTCCGCGCTCCAGTCCTGATACACTCGTATCACCGCATTCTCCCATCTGCTACTTCGTACCTTCTTGGCCCAGCTCAAAACAACATCTCTGTCGTTGAAACGGTGAAATCGCACGACCATCGCCCTTGGTGGTTCTCCAGCCTTTGGTCTCCTCGCAGGGACCTGGTGGGCCCCTTCCACTTCCAAGGGGCCCGAGGGGGCCTCAGCTCCCATTAGCGAACGTAGCATCATGCTCGCATAAGCCCCGCCATCAGCTCCTTCCACTCCCTCGGGGAGACCCAGGATCCGGAGGTTCTTTCTCCTTGATCTATTTTCCAGGACTTCAATTCTTTCGATGCACTTCTTATGAAACGCCTCGTGCATCTGCATTTTGACCGCTAGGCCCAGGATCTCGTCCTCGTTATCAGTTACCTTCTGCTCCACCACACGGAGCTCTATCGCCTGGGCCTTTTGTGTCTCTTTAAGCCCCTCGATTGCCTGTAACATCGGGGCCAGCACCTCCTTTTTTAACACCTCCACACACTGTATGAGAAATTCATCCTGGTCCGGTCCCCATGTCGCCTGGGCTCCCTCCGACGCCATCTTGTTTCTTTCTTTCCTCTGCCGCTGCCCTCGAGGATCCTCCGTGATCTGGCCACCGCCACCGATCTTTTTCTTGCACACTGGGGGGGACTCCCTGTTGCTTCACCCCACACCGGGTTTTGTCGCGAAAATCTCCCGTTGGGGCTCTCAAAAAGAGCCCGAAAGTCCGTCAGAGCTGGAGCCGCCGAAACGTGCGGCTTAGCTGTGCATCACCGCCCTAACTAAAATGTTATGGACATATTAGTTGGTCTGCAAGAAATGAGTTGCTTTAACTACATTTTCTATGTTTCAGCGCTGATAATGCATCATGCTGGGTGTGCATTTTATTTGAGTTGACAAAATGATGGTCCACTCTATCCCAGCACTCTCTCTCTCTGTTTGGAGAATTTCTTTGTTATCTGTTTCCATGGTCTATGGGTGTGAGAGACTGCAGTAGCTGCCGGAAAACCCCCTGCTATGATCTCTTCACATTGGTTCTGGTGTCTAGATTTTGTGAGGCTTCATTTTCTTTGGATCAAATGGACAGAAGGCTGAGCAGTCAAGAATAAGACCCCTTAAATCTGCGGTTCTCCCTGTATCTCACCCACCCACCTTCAGTCATCGCATGATCATAACAGATGAATAATGCACATGGAGCATGTTTGAAATGGTTTAATTTAGTGGACCTTGCTGATTACATAAAAACATACATAGAAAATAGAAGCAGGAGGAGGTCATTCGGCCCTTCGAGCTTACTGATCATGGCTGATCAAGTTCAATACCCTGATCCTGCCTTCCCCCATATCCATTGAGCCTCAAGAGCTATATCCAATTCCTTCTTGAAATCACACAACGTTTTGGTCTCAGTACAATATATAAGGTCAGCCCCCCACTCTGCTAGTTTCAGTGCACTGGCACAGTCAGTTTTCCCAGGAAAATCTCCGCAAGATTGTGGAATCAGCTCTTCTAAGCTTCGTCGTAGAGTCACCCAGACTCGAAATATTAGCTCCCTTCTCTCTCCACAGATGCTGTCAGACCTGCTGAGATTGTCCAGTGTTTTCTGTTTTTATTTCAGGTTCCAGCATCCGCAGTAATTTGCTTGAATCTTCTCAGAACAGACTGAAACATATTTTTACAAATCTGGATTCTGTGTCTGACAGATTGCTAAGAGATTTGAGAATTTGAATCACACCATTTTAGTAATTTGACAATTTGGAATCAAATATGATTTTGAAACGAGCAATATGAAAACAAGAAATTACAGCACTACACACTGAAATAAAAGGATAATACTGCAGGTGCTGGAAATCTGAAATAAGAACAGAAAACACTGGAAACATTCAGCAGGTCTGGCAACATCTGTGGAAAGAGCAACAGAGTTTTTTAAAAATAAATTTAGAGGACCCAATTCATTTTTTCCAATTAAGGGGCAATTTAGCATGGCCAATCCACCTACCCTGCACATCTTTGGGTTGTGGGGGCGAAACGCACGCAAAGACAGGGAGAATGTACAAACTCCACAAGGACAGTGACCCGGGGCCGGGATCGAACCTGGGACCTTACATAAGAACATAAGAACATAAGAACATAAGAACTAGGAGCAGGAGTAGGCCATCTGGCCCCTCGAGCCTGCTCCGCCATTCAATGAGATCATAGCTGATCTTTTGTGGACTCAGCTCCACTTTCCGACCCGAACACCATAACCCTTAATCCCTTTATTCTTCAAAAAACTATCTATCTTTATCTTAAAAACATTTAATGAAGGAGCCTCGACTGCTTCACTGGGCAAGGAATTCCATAGATTCACAACCCTTTGGGTGAAGAAGTTCCTCCTAAACTCAGTCCTAAATCTACTTCCCCTTATTTTGAGGCTATGCCCCCTAGTTCTGCTTTCACCCGCCAGTGGAAACAACCTGCCCGCATCTATCCTATCTATTCCCTTCATAATCTTATATGTTTCTATAAGATCCCCCATCATCCTTCTAAATTCCAACGAGTACAGTCCCAGTCTACTCAACCTCTCCTCGTAATCCAACCCCTTCAACTCTGGGATTAACCTAGTGAATCTCCTCTGCACACCCTCCAGTGCCAGTACGTCCGTTCTCAAGTAAGGAGACCAAAACTGAACACAATACTCCAGGTGTGGCCTCACTAACACCTTATACAATTGCAGCATAACCTCCCTAGTCTTAAACTCCATCCCTCTAGCAATGAAGGACAAAATTCCATTTGCCTTCTTAATCACCTGTTGCACCTGAAAACCAACTTTCTGCGACTCGTGCACTAGCACACCCAGATCTCACTGCACAGCAGCATGTTTTAATTTTTTATCATTTAAATAATAATCCCTTTTGCCGTTATTCTTACCAAAATGGATAACCTCACATTTGTCAACATTGTATTCCATCTGCCAGACCCTAGCCCATTCACTTAGCCTGTCCAAATCCCTCTGCAGACTTCCAGTATCCTCTGCACTTTTTGCTTTACCACTTATCTTGGTGTCGTCTGCAAACTTGGACACATTGCCCTTGGTCCCCAACTCCAAATCATCTATGTAAATTGTGAACAGTTGTGGGCCCAACACTGATCCCTGAGGGACACCACTAGCTACTGATTGCCAACCAGAGAAACACCCATTAATCCCCACTCTTTGCTTTCTATTAATTAACCAATCCTCTATCCATGCTCCTACTTTCCCCTTAATGCCATGCATCTTTATCTTATGCAACAACCTTTTGTGTGGCACCTTGTCAAAGGCTTTCTGGAAATCCAGATATACCACATCCATTGGCTCCCCGTTATCTACCGCACTGTTAATGTCCTCTTAGCACCTTAGCACCATGAGGCAGCAGTGTTAACCACTGCACCACTGTGCTGCCCTAAGAGCAACAGAGTTAACATTTCAACTCCATATGACTCTTCAGAGAGGGGCAAATGTAATGGATTCTATACTGTATAAGAGGGGGTGAAGCAGGTGGAGCAAAATAGAAGTCAGTGATAGATGTGAGCTGGGAGAGATTGCAACGAAGATGGTTAGTGTACATAGCAAAGGAAGTGTTAATGGCAGTGTTAAGGACAATAGAAGGTTCTGGTAGTGGCATAAAGGTAAGGTAGCAGAATGTGTTAATATGAAAACAAAGGTCAGTCCTCAGTGAAAGCAAACCTTAAAACAAGTGACAGTGTGTGTGTGGGTGTGGGATGGGGGGTGGGAGTTGGTTGAGTTGTGGCAGAACACTTAGGATTGACAAAAAAGTTTAGATGGAAGGGAAAAATGGCAGCACAGTGGCTCAGGAGGGTCCGTGAGTCCAGCAGCACAATGAAGATCAGCTCAGTTTGCTGAATTTTTAAAAATACATTCATGGGATGTGAGCATCGCTGGCGGGACCAGCATTTATTGTCCAACCCTGAGGGCATTTAAGAGTCAGTCACTTTGCTGTGGATCTGGAGTCATGTGTAGGCCAGACCAGGTAAGGACACCAGGTTCCAACCGGGACCTTGCATTCATGTCGCATTACATTCACACCCCCCCCCCCCCCCCCCCCCCCCCAACCATCTAGCCTGGGCTTGCGAAATCCTACCAACTGTCGTGGCTTGAGAAATTCAAACCTCTTTAACCTGTGATTATCCCTCTCTCCAGTTGCTCCATCTGGATCTGTAAAGACTTAATTACCTGCAAAGACTTGCATTCAAAGTATCGTCTTGCATCATTGACTTTGTTTTTATATATGTTTCTGGAACCCACATCTTCATTCACCTGAGGAAGGAGCTGTGCTCTGAAAGCTAGTGATTCGAAACAAACCTGTTGGACTTTAACCTCGTGTTGTAAGACCTTTTGCTTTGCTCACCCCAGTCCAACGCCGGCATCTCCAAATCATATCTTTATCTCCACAACTCTCCAAGATATCTATGCTATAATTCCAACATCGTGTGCATCCCCGATTTTAATCACTCCGCCCCACTGGTGGCTGTGCCTTCAGTTGCTGCGATCCCAAGCTTTGGAATAATCTCCCCACACCTCTCCGTCTCTCAACCTCACTTTCCTCTTTTAACACATCCCCTTTGACCAAGCCGTGCGGCATCCACCTGATCCTTCAGTGGCCTGATGTCATATTTGCTTTATAGTGTTCCTATGAGCTGCCTTAGATGTTTTATTATGTCAAAGGTACCTCGTAAATGTCAAATGTTGTTGTAGTATATCTGCCTTCACACCAGCAGCTGGGGAACACAATCCTCCATTCCCTGCACAATTCAGCTGAAACCATTGGTTCAGATTCATAGGTAAGAACCACCTTCCTCACATTTCATGTAACACAGACTCAACTGGAAAAGAGTTGGTGAGATAAAAACTAATCAAGAACGCTTCTGAATACAATCATTGACTCTCACCTGCTTTTCTCCTTTCTGCAAGTGCCTCTTATGAATATTCCAGCATATTTATGCTTCAGCTATTTGAAGTGCTCACTTATGCCACATATCAGAGCCTAAACAGCATAATACACATTGAAGCATTTATTAGTTAGTAGTTTGGTAGGCACGGTAGTTATACATTAGAAGTTCTGGTACAGCATTCACATTTGATATTCACAATGTAGACTTGAATTGGCATGCCCCAGTTGGCTTAGCTTTGCGGAGACATTTGTAGCCGCAGCAACTCACCCATCAGATTGAGTGCTGCAGTCTGCTGGATCTGATAGCAGCACTTTTATAACTTTCATACCGTATGAAATTAATATAAAGTTTTCATCAATGAAAACTTACTGCAAAGAAAACATCTACGCTGCTGAGAAAAAATAATTTCCATCAACTGACATGAGGAGAGATTGAGCCGGTTAGGATTATATTCGCTGGAGAGTGAGGGGGGGGGTTCCCATAGAAACCTATAAAATTCTAACAGGACTAGACAGGGTAGATGCAAGAAGGATGTTCTAAATAGCGGTGGTATCCAGAACTAGGAGTCATAGTCTGAGGATTCGGGGTAAACCTTTTGGGATTGAGATGAGGAGAAATCTTTTCACCCAGAGACTGTGAGCCTGTGGAATTTGCTACCACAGAAAGTAGTTGAGCCCAAAACATTGTGGCCCGTAATGTCCAGCTCGCGGTGGGAAGTCAAAGGCCGCCGATCCTGAAAGGGAAAAATGCGCACTTACCTGTGCTCGGATATCGCGATGAACCTTCCTTTCTGTTCGGCCTCCAACATGACAATCTGCGCAGGTTCCAGCGCGGTGCAGGAGGAGTGCAGCCCCACCCCATTAAGACGGGACCAGCTTGGGAACACCCATTGAAGGCAGGCATTTAAACAGCAGATTGATATTGAAGACAAAAAGCAACATATTTAACAAGTGTTTTAAAGATATGTAGAAGTTTTAAAAACTTTTTTCAGCTGTCTTTTATATAGGCATTGCTGTTTTTATTGGGTCTTTTAATGTTATTTTTAATTTTATTCTTTTATGATTTAAGGTAATTAGTTATAAGCGAACTTCAGTTTAGTTATTTGTTTTAAATATGTAAAACTATTTAAATCTGTACTTTATTGTGATATAACTTTACGTGTGTCATGTTTAAAAGTGTCTGCATATTTTAACTTAGATTATGGTCATAAGAAATGTAAAAGTGCCCCAGGGCCTTTTGCTGTGACAGTCCTTGTAAAATCTGATATTTTTTGATTTGTGTTTATAGAATCATAGAATGAGTGCAGTGCAGAAGAAAGCCATTCGGCCCATCGAATCTGCACCGATGCTTCGAACGAGCACCAAACCCAGGCCTATACCCTATCCCCAACTAACGTTTGGATACTGAGGGGAAATTTAGCACCGCCACTCCACCTAATGTGCACACCTTTGGACTGTGGGAGGAAACCGGTGCACCCGGAGGAAACCCATGCAGAAAATGTGCAAACTCCACACAGAGAGTCACCCAAGGTCGGAACTGAACCCAGCTCCCTGGCGCTGTGAGGCAGCAGTGCTAACCACTGTGCCACTGTGCTACCCAAAGTGGGTAGGCAGCTCAGGAAAGGTGGAGGTCTGAAATGAAAAAGGGGAATGTCTTGGATAGGGTGAAGCGCAGGATTGATTAAATGGCAAAATGGATGATGGTGCAAAGTAAAGGTACTGGGCAGGCCTTGTTCTAGAATCAGAAATGCATTTGTGCAGCCAGGCAAAGAAAATAAAGTGAGCATGTATAGCAACAACATTTTAAAGGGAATATTGCTTACAACTGTCATGGTGGCACAGTGTTTAGCACTGCTGTCTCACTGCACCAGGGACCCAGGTTCAATTCAAATCTTGGATGACTGTGTGGAGTTTGCACATTCTCATTGACAGAAGAGGGGTGAGGGAGCATTTTGACGTGTCAATTATTAATGTTACAAGCTCAATGTCCAAAACCATCAGCTGCCAGGCGATCGCGAATGGCCCTTGCATCACCTGGCAGAGATGATGCCTGATTATTCTCTTATGATCCCTGCTTATACTCCGACGTCTCAAAAGTGCGATGCCCCAGTGGAGGTGAAGCATGAGTACAGATTTTGAATCAGCACTGGATTCTGCAATACCTGTCAGAGAGATAGTTCACATTAGCTTACAGGAGACTTATATACGTCAACTAAGACATTAAACTTTGTTAAAGAATTTGAAGTAATCACTGAGGCTTTTGAGGATGAACATTACATCAGGGAGACTCTTAAAAAACACAGTTTAAATACATTGCAAAATCCAAATGTACTTTGAATCTGAATCAGCTGGCAGGCCAGGCATGCTAACATTAGTGCCCTTGAAGGAGTCAATAGCACCAGTATTGAGGCCATGATCATCCAAAATGAACTCTGCCATGCTGCCCATATGCTTAGGATGTCAGAATTCCGACTGCCAAAGCAAATCGTCTTCACCCAGCTCAAGGAAAGATCGCAAACTTGAAGAGGTCAAAGGAAGCTCTCCAAAAGCACCTTGAAAGCTTACCTCAAAAAATGGAATGTAGATGTCAATGCCTGGGAGACTATTTGGAGGAACCTCCTGATTGAAAAGACACAATTCTTTGAGAACACCGGATGGCAAGAGGAGGCCCGGAGATCGAGCCTTAGAAAGGAATACCCGCGACGAAGAGTGTAAGGACTGAACCCATCTTTTGGAAACTCCTGCCAAGTCAATGATTCAAGATGTGGCTCTAGGATCATCAACCATGCAAGGACCCACAGAACCCATGACCAGTAACATGGAGTATCTCTTTTTTAATAATAATATTTATTAGTGTCACAAGTAGGCTTACATTAACACTATAATTAAGTTACTGTGAAAAGTCTCTACATTCCCCTAGTCTCCACATTCCGGCACCTGTTCAGGTACACCTTGGAGAATGCAAAATGTCTAATTCACCTAACAAGCACGTCTTTCGGGACATTGTGGGAGGAAACCAGAGCACCTGGAGAAAACCCACGTAGACACAGGGAGAACGTGCAGATGCTGCACAGACCCGCGTCCCAGGTGCTGTGAAGCAACAATGCTAACCACTGTGCTATCATGCCGCCCATATCAGAGGGGGACAATCATACCCTTTAGCGAGTGATCACCACATTCTATCCATTAGAATTCCTTGAATGAAATAACATCCTCATGACAAACCAAAGTTTTTTTTTTAAATCTTTCACTTTCTGTAACTCCAAACTCACTTTATATGGTAAAGTACCCTTTTAATGGAACTAACAGCCTCATGACAAACCAAAGTTAAAAAAAGATATATATCTTCCTTTCACTTTATTCACATTTTAAACATATTTATAAACGCTAAACACTAATAATATAAAACATTAACCTACCAAACAAATGGCTCCTGATGTCTCCTGCCTCTGCTCGATGATCCTGGACTGAGAAATAAAAGTGCAAATAAAAAGGTGTAAAAACCTACCTAACATCGGGGCAAGTCGACCAATTTGCACTGTCTCTGGATTTTTAATGCCGCCTGATCCAGCACAGTGCATCAGTTCAAGTTGTCAAAAAAAAGCCGGCCAGAAGTTTGCACGCCACGCACTTCCAACGTGCCTGCCCATCCGTCCGCACTTCCGGATCGCCGCGCTGCATCGGTGCGGTGGTCCAGCGACTTAAGTCGGGGATCGTAGAGGAAGTTATGGGACTGTATGTTTTCAAGAAGGAGTTGGTTATAGCTCTTGGGGCTAAAGGGATCAAAAAATGTGGGGATAAATCGGGATTTATGTTTTCGGGTTGCGAAAATTTGGGGCGATTCTAGGCAGGAGTGTTCACGGTCTTAGCCAAGATAGTGGAGGAAGAGGTAGACCCGGACCCTCTGGTGGCGATATTTGGGGTTTCAGCGAAGCCGGAGCTCATGGAGAGGAGGAAGACCGATGTCGTGGCCTTCACCTCTCTGATTGCACAGCGGCGAATTTTACTGGAGTGACGGGCGGCGGCCGCACCAGGGGTAGCGGCTTGATTGGGCGACCTGTACGACTTCTTGCCGCTGTAGAAGATAAAGTATGAGTTAAGAGGCTCTGCAGAGGGGTTTGAGAAAAGGTGGGGGATGTTTGTGACCGTACTTGAGGAGCTGTTCGTTGCAGGGGGGTGAGGGTATGAGGGGGAGGGGGGAGAGGGTGAAAAAGGAGAAAAAATTTGTACAGACTGTATGGTTGATTGCTGGGAAGTATGTTACCCGGGATGTTTATGCGCTGTAACCTCTTTTGATACATGTTTGTAACAAAATACATTTTTTTTAAATGTTCATAATGAATGGTGGAGCAGACTCGAAAGAGTAAAATGGACTCCTCTTGCTCCTATTTTCTATGTTTTCTATGTTTTCTAGTCAGGAAGATTATGCCATTCAATGAAGCACTTGCAGATTGAATTAAATATGCTAATTTCTTCATTCAAAACAGCGTTCCATTTTCTTAATAAAAGCAAATTACTGCGGATGCTGGAATCTGAAACCAAAGAGAAAATCTGGAAAATATCAGCAGGTCTGGCAGCATCTGTAGGGAGAGAAAAGAGCCAATGTTTCGAGACCAGATGACCCTTTGTCAAAGCTGGACTTGAAACATTAGTTCCATTTTCTTAGTTAGATTTCTTTGGGTTACAATGAGTGTGAATGAGCTGCTAATGAGTAGTTCCACACTTTACCACTGGGAGAACTCATTCATCACCCACGATTTGCCAAGATTGCCGCTAAAAATACATTCATTCGCAGGTACATGATGCACAAACCTTAAGATAAAGGAGGGAAAATGTGCCCAACATCACCTTTGTGTGTGGCTGCATCAAGCTGTGCTTAGACCCTCGGTACATAAACACAAGGCCAGGTTTTCTGCTCCCATTCATATCGGCCGTGTTCGGGAACGGGAGCGGAAAACCTTGTGGGAAGTGCAAAGTCACGTTTTACGTTAGTTTGAATGCATGACGCGATGCAATTGTTCCCTCACCTGTTCAAAGTCGGGAGTCTCATTTGAATACATTTACATGTCATTATCAGACCTGTACACCAGAATCATCCTCCCCCACCTTCAAAAAATCCATCCACGGCGTTGAGATGGCAGAACATCATGAAGCCTGACCGGGCTGCTGCCTTTGCAAAGAAGGTCTGGAGAGAAGTGTTTTTTGTTTAGGTTCATCCTGAGCAGTTTTGTCACACAGGACTCTGCTGTATGGACTGTTGTCAGGAACACATACCAAGGCAAATGTCATCTGCAGCTGGAGAATCATCAACTTGGTGAAAGATGCTCCTTGGTCTGCAGAGAACTTGTTGGTGAAAAGAGGTATCCGTGAGTGTTGGATACTGCCCATTCCAAGGTCCGCGGCTGTCTGCTGAGGGATTCACTAAAGCTTGAGACAGCTGCCA
This sequence comes from Scyliorhinus torazame, assembly GCF_047496885.1. Taxonomy (NCBI): domain Eukaryota; kingdom Metazoa; phylum Chordata; class Chondrichthyes; order Carcharhiniformes; family Scyliorhinidae; genus Scyliorhinus; species Scyliorhinus torazame. The sequence goes on from NC_092709.1 coordinate 228,463,173, forward strand.
CAGAGGAAATGGGGCAAGATCTCTGTCTAAGGCCCTTCATCCATAGTACATCGAGAGATTGGACATTTTATAGAACCCCTCGGGCTGTATGACTCACATTGAACGAACACAGTGAATATTACACATACACTGTTATAATGAATGAAGCACCAACTCACCAGTGCAACATGTGATCTATGTCGGAAATTTGAAAATCATTACACTCTTTGTAATGACCACTTTGAAATGTAGTAATGCTCTTTTAGATATTTTATGAATAAAGTATACTTTTGCAAAAGAAAATATAGCCTTTAGAAAAAATTAGGAAAGATAAACCTTGATTGTGTTCTGGAAGGTATTATACTTACCAGCTCATTGCTTTTATTGTCGACTCACAAATATGCACTGAGGCTCAATAAACAATGCCTTGAGCTGCGCAAACGCTCATGCAAATGATATTGTTCAGTGCATTGATGTATGCTTTTGACTTGTCTTTTATGAACTTAATAAGATCGTGATTGTGATTTGTAATATTGACAACATTTTATTATCAGATTTTACAGCTTCAGTAATTTAGTTGGTAAAATAATTTTTGATTTAACAGAATCTTGCTATTGCTGGCGATGTTAATAAGTCTTGTACATTCATCAAAGTGACAAAGTTGTGAAGAGTTACAGAAATCATATCTGGTACTAATACCAGGTAGGATTTAAGTACATTTATCCCTTTAGATCTTAATAGGCTGGGTATAAAGGTAAAAAACTCACTTGCAAATTAAAGCATGAATAGTTAGCAATGGAATTTCTTTTTTACATGGCATCTCTAACAAAATACTAATTATATTTGTGCCCAAAAGAAAAAATATTATAATAATCTTTATTATTGTCACAATTAGGCTGACATTAACACTGCAATGAAGTTACTGTGAAAAGCCCCTAGTCGCCACATTCCGGCTATTGTTTGGTACACTGGGAGAGAATTCAGAATGTTCAATTCACTAATAAGCACGTCTTTCGGGACTTGTGGGAGGAAACCGGAGCAGCCGGAGGAAACCCATACAGACACAGGGGGGACGTGCAAACTCCACACAGACAGTGACCCAAGCCAGGAATCGAACCCTGGCGTTGTGAAGCAACAGTGCTAACCACTGTGTCACACATATTTTGCACACTTTACCACTGAATCAATCCCAATTTAGGGCCAGTTTATTTAACCATTGCAGAAGGTAAAAACTGAACCAACCTCTAATTACTGAAAGTTGGTGCCAATCCAGGATTATGGGTTCAATTCTCCCACAAAATGACAAACGGGTGGATTCTCTGCCACCCGCCACCAGTAGCGGAGTTCCCGATGCGGCGGAGAACCACGCATCAGGCAAAAAACGGAATCGGCACCATCCGGTGCTCTGGTCACCCACCGGTGGTAGCAGTGAGCTACATTCCCTGTGCCGGGGAGGATGCAATTGGGTCATTAGAATTCATTTGCATTCTATTAACGGGCTAGACACTCCATTCTCCAAACCTCCGTAATGCTCTGACCCTTTTGTCCGGGATTCATGTGTGTGGGGACTGGTGCAAGTATTTTTAAGCGTGTCCCTGCCGCGGTGGACCTCGTGGAGGGTCAAGGAGGTAAGTATGTAACGTAGGTGTCCTCAAGACCATCGGAGAGTCCCCTGCCCTCACAACACAAATCCTGCCTAGCTCACCCCCACCCACCCCCCCGTCCCCCGTCCCCCACATCAGACCCACATCAGACCTCCCACATCAGAAACCCTCACATCAGAGACTCCTGCATCAGAAACCCTGGGCTGGATTCTCCAAGTCTGAGGCTATGTCCCTATGCCGGTGTGGGAATGGTGACGTTTTACGACAGAAGAAATGGCATAAAATGGCCACCGATCATCCATTTGGCCGGGACTAGCATGCCGGCAGCATAGAGCACCCGACTCCAGCTGCCTATATGGCCCGGAGAATGGCCTGCAGCGGCCCCGCCGTGCAACATGGCGGAGACTGCTCACAGACCCAGCCCGTGAAATAGTCCCCCCCTTCAGCTGGCTTGCGCTCCCCAGACCACCCCCCCCCACCATGCCCCCAGCCCCTGATAAAGTCCCCCCCCCCGCCCACGGACCGACCCTCCCCCAACTGTGGCGGCGCTGGACTGAGTCCGCTGCCGCCACGGTGAGTTCCCGAGGGATGAGGCCACACTCGACCGACGCTGTCGGGAACTCGGCCGGTTGGGGTTGGGGTATCGGGGGTTGGGCCTCAGGCAATGTCCTGAGGCTGCCGATACGTTGCGTGGCATACTCTCCAAGTATGCCACTTTGGAGGGGGAAGAGCATTGCGAAAGCGGTGCCCCTCCACCCCCCCCCCCCCACCCCCCCAACCGATTGGGCCAGGATCTTTGAATCGCCGTCCGATCGCCGAACGCAATTTCGGCATCGGTGACCGAAGAATTCAGCCCCATATTGAGACCCCCATATCAGAGACTGCATTATCAGTGACCTTCCCATGTCAGAGACCCACTCGTATCAGAGACCCCCTGATATCAGAGACCTTGCTGTGAAGCTAACTACAATGTTTATAACATCTAGCTATGATTGACAGGTCATCACCACATCAAAAGCAGTTCAGTGCTTTCTGCTGAGAAAAGGAGGAAGTGAAAGCACTTAACTCCTAGATTTTTATAAACATTGCGGTTAGGTTCATAGACTACTTGAGATGCATTCAAGCTTAAAGGGAAAGGGACATATACAAACCTGGCATCTGGTTTTCTGGAAGCTGTCAATTAATTCAAGTCCCGAAGTACGTGCTGTTAGGTGAATTGGACATTCTGAATTCTCCCTGATTAGATGCTGGAGAGTAGCGACTGGGGGATTTTCACAGTAACTTCATTGCAATGTTAATGTAAGCGTACTTGTGACACTAATAAAGATTATTATTACAGCCTACTAAAAGCTATTTCTCTCTGAGGTGAATAGAAGCCTTGCAAATCAAAGGATCTGAGGGAGTTTAAAGACTTCTGATGTGGTTTAGACTTTCTATGAAGTCACAGCTGCTGATTTCTAAACAGGTGTAAGGGGTAGGTGAGTCAAAAGCAGTGATTATCTTCATTGTTTCTTCCTGAACTACTCTTTAGCTTCCAAGCAGGATTGGCTAATGGGGCTGGGGAGGGGGGCTCTGTTATAGCATCTCTTTGATAATGGTGTTCTCCGATAAGGGGAGGTTTCAGTTGATTAGGTCTCTGATATGGCGGGGTCTCAGTTATGTGGGGGGTTTCTATATGGCGGGTGTCTGATATGAGGCTTTTTCTAATATGGGCCGTTCTATGATATGGGGGTTCTCTGATGAGCATCATTGATGGAGGTCACTGATTGGGGCCACTGATGGGGGGCTGTGTGCGGTGTGTGCAGGATTAGCATTATGGGGGTGAGGGGCCCCTCCGATGGACTTTGGTGGCACCTACCTTAAATATTTACCCCTTGGCCGACCGCAAGATCCATCACATCAGGGCCATGCTGGCAAATATTTGCACAAATCCACTCCCGTGTGTATCCCAGCCCAGAGTGCCAGTGCATCACGGAGGCATGGATAATTATGTCCAGCCTGTTAAAGGATGCAAATGGGCCATTTGACCCATTTGTATCTTCCCGCTGGTGTGAACCTCAATGCCAGCACCAGCAGGGGACTGGAGCATCGGATCAGGTGGGTGGCGATGGCATTTTTTTCTCCAACATAGGATTCTCCCCTGCATCGGGAACTCCGCTACCGGCATCGGACGCCAGAGAGTCCAGCCCATATTGTGTGATAAAGAACTAGTGGAAGATCCAAGAAATATACAGCCTGCAACTAAGAATTAGGCAAAGCAACTGAGGTGTTTGCAGTTACAAAAACAGAGAATTCTGGACAAACTCAGCAGATCTGTTGCCAACCTCCAACTCAACAGGATCCGCCTCCAAGCAACCAACGAGGTGAAGGCCAGCACGTCTGCCCCCGCACGCGTCTGCAGCTCCTGCAATGCTGAAACCCTAATTATAGCCACTATGGGACAGGGCTCCAGCTCAATGTTCAGGATAGCCGACATGCTAAAACAGGAGAATCAAAAACCTACAAGCTTGGGGCAGGACCAGAACATGTGCATGTGATTGGAAGGCCCCACGAACAACGCTCGCATCTATCCTCAACCATTGCAAAGTAACAATTCATTTAAACTTTGGTGAGGTGCACCCTAAACAGAACCTTGGGCTCAGCCTCACAAATGAGGATGTGGCGTTGATCCTAGAAAGGGGCTCATTCCACACCTCTTCCTCCAATATGGACCCCAGCTCCTCCTCCCTCCCGTTTGGCTTGCAGCCCCCCCACTGAGACCGAATCCACCCCCACTATCTGTCCATAAATGTCAGGCATACCACCCTCTTCTGGCCCTGAGCAGGGAAAGATCCCTTCCAACAAGTACGATAGCGGCACCACTGGGAATGTCGGAAACATCCATCTAACAATATTTTGTACAAAGAGATGTAAATTACACTAAGCAGGCATGTGATTCCACTGCATGTATCTCTCTTTGATGTGGCCAATGGTTACAAACATTGGGGTTTCACCACTTAGGCCACTGAAGCATGAAGGGATATGAATGGATCAAAGCTGCAGATGGTTTTTACAAGCTGTCAATACAGACCACTACTCGAAGCTATGAAGGAATTGCAGATAGTGGATCTGTGGGAACCATTACACAGGTATAGCTGCTCTCCTTCGATGAATGGACAGGCGGAGCTGCAGGTGAATATTACAGCTATAATGCCTCTCACTGCCTCTTTTAGGGCTGCACTCCAGCTTCCAGACAGGGGTCCCTTTTCTTGGGGAGAGGGGGTTATATGTGGAGGGGGTTCTATGTGTGGGGGGATCTGTGGAGGGGGTTCCTTTAGATTGGGGGTTTCTGGGAGAGGGTTCCCCCATCACAGGGGTCCATGTGAGCATTCCCCTATTACAGGGGTCCTGGGAGGGATCCCCCTATTATAGGGTCCCTGGGGGTCCCCCTATTACAGGGGTCCCTGTGGGGGGTCTCCCTATCACAGGCGCCCCTGTGAAGGGTCTCCCTTTAATAGGGGTCCCTGGGGCTTCCTGCTATTACAGGGGGCCCTGGGATTTGAGATGTGAGGATGGTGGTTGGCAGCCCACGGGGCCTCGCTTTCGGGCCACCCACTCAAGGTGGTGGCCCGATATCGGGATTCCCTGGGAATTCCTCGTATTCCACACCATGAATAGATTTGCATGGTGTGGCACACTGATTTGCATACTGCTTCAAAACTGTTGCAATTAGGGGCGGCCCGGTGATGCAGTGTTTGGCACTGCTGCCTCACAGCGTCGAGGACCTGGGTTTGATCCCGGCATCGAGTCACAGTCCGTGTGGAGTTTGCACATTCTCCCTGTGTCTGCGTGGGTCTCACCCCAACAACCCAAATATATGCAGACGAGTTGGATTGGCCACACTAAATTGAACCTTAATTGGAATTTTTTTTTAAACCGATACAACTCAGCTCTGGTGGGAAATATTGGGCGGGATTCACCATTCCTGCGGCTAAGTGCCGGCTGAATGGAGAATCCACGGGTGAGCGGGCCGATGAGTTGCCAACGGCATTGCGACTGTGCGCGGTGAGCGTCATGATGATGCTGGTTTGCGATTTTCTGCCCCCTCCAAACCAGCGCTAAACCGGTGCCGGCCCCAATTCCGGCGTCGGAATCGATTCTCCGCCCGATCGGCGATTTCGGCATCGGGCAACGGAAAATCCCGCCCATAGTCTCCTAAACGGGGAATTCAGACAAAGTATAGAAGAAGTTCTGTGAAGAATGCACACAAAGAGGATAACTAATACTTGCACAGGCATTTGATAAGCATATACATATATTTGGAAACTGCTTTTTATTTATTTGCAAACATTAGTCAATGGCATCCTTTTATCTGTGGGTAATAGCACCATAATAAAAATGGCATATGATGCCTGCTTGTGGACAGTAGGTTGAAAATCACGCAAGTTGATTCATGTCATATCCAATTTCTTGTGGTGCATTTTGGAGCAAGGAAGAACACTACAGTGCAGACATTGGCAAATAATAACAGCAACATTAATTTGCAGTTTTAGAGCATGTTCATCATGGAAAAGCATTGAAAGGTGCTTCACAGCGGTTTACTGAAACAAAATTTGCTGCTGAGTTAAAGTCAAAGGAGATATTACTACAATTCTACTATAAGACAGGGGGCAGAAGAGATGGACTTCATTTGCCTACTTGTGGAATTTGGTCTGGTGTCTTCAGATGATGATGTACGAGTTGAGAAAGAGGGAGTATAGGATCCCGCCTTGGGGAATACAGAAGTAACAGTTGTTTGGGATAATTGGACAGGTAAAAGTGGAACTCAGCAAGCATAGTCCCACTCAACTGGAGGAAAATGGTGGACTGTGTCAAAGATTGCAGATGGGGTGAGATGAAAACTGAATGAATTGTGTACCTTGGTCGGTCATGACCATAATCACCGAGGATGTAATTCATGACTCTGATTAAGGTGGTTTCAGTACTCTGCCAGAGTGGAAATCTAATTGAAAGGATTTGGGACGATTCAAAAAATTCAAGGTCTTTAGGGAAGGAAAGGAGGTTGCTGATGGGAAAATTTGCAAGGCTGGAGTGGTTGCAGTTGGGCTTTTGAGGAGTGAGATGAGGGGGATAGCAATGAGGCAATGTCAGCTAGAATGAGGTCCAGGAATGAAGATTGGCTGGTCAAATGTTTAATGGGAAATGGGTAGAGAGATCAGGAGCGGGATTTTCCGTTTCTGAGATTAAGTATTGACGCCGATGCAGAATTTGTGGACTTTCACCACAGCCTTGGTTCAAACATGCACAAAAGAGCTGAATGTCAGAGGTGAGGTGAGAGTGACTGCCCTTGGCATTTGACCGAGTATGGCATTAAGGAGCCCGAGCTAAACTGGAGTCAAAGGGAATCAGGGGGGAAACTCTCCGCTGGTTGGAGTCATATCTGGCACAAAGGAAAATGGTTATGGTGGTTGGAGGTCAATCATCTCGGCTCCAAGACATCACTGCAGGATAGTGTCCTAGGCCCAACCATCTTCAGCTGCTTCATCAATGACCTCCCTTCCATCATAAGGTCAGAAGTGGGGATGTTTGCGGATGACTGCACAATACTCAGCACCATTCGTGACTCCTCAGATAATGAAGCAGCCCATGTCCAAATGCAGCAAGGCCTGGACAATAGCCAGGCTTGGGCTGACAAGTGGCAAATTACATTCACGCCACACAAGTGCCAGGCAATGACCATCTCCTACGAGAGAGGATCTGACCATCGCCCCATGACATTCAATGGCATTACCATTGCTGAATCCCCCACAATCAACATCCTGGGGGTTACCATTGATGATAAACTGAACTAGCCTACCCACATTAATTCTGTGGCTACCAGGGCAGTTCAAAGGCTAGGAATCGTACGGTGAGTATCTCACCTCCTGACCCACCAAATCCTGTCAACCAACTGCAAGGCACAAGTCAGGAGTGTAATGGAATACTCTCCACTTGCCTGGATGAGTGCAGCTCCAACAACATTCAAGAAGCTTGGCACCATCCAGGACAAAGCAACCTGCTTGTTTGCTCTTCCTCCCACATTCATTCAAACCCTCCACCAACGATGAACAGTGGCAGTGACTTCCCCTCCAAGTCACTCACCACCCCGACTTAGAAATATATCACTGTTCCTTCACTATCGCTGGGGCAAAATCCTGGAACTCCCTCCTTAACAGCATAGTGGCTGTACATACACCTCAAGGACTGCAGCGGTTCAAGAAGGCAACTCACCACCACCTTCTGAAGGGCAACTAGGGATGGGAAATAAATGCTGGCCTAACCAGCGACGGCCACATCCCTTAAATGAATCATTTTTAAAAAGCAAAATTGGCGCTGAACCTGGACCGATGCAGCAACGGTGGAGGGGCTAGCACTAGTGCCATGTGGAACACAATCGATTCCAATGAATAACGGTGCGGGATTCGCCGGGTCCGTGATTGACACTAGGGAGACTGACAAGCTGCAGCCGCACATACATATTACAATTCCCACAAAGCTCATCCCAGCCAACAAGATGGTTGTGCTGGAGCGTGCCCATACAGCTGATGAGTCGGCTTGGACAAGAGGGCACCTAGGGGGGGTGCCTGGGGACACACCTCTACGACCCATGACCTTAAGTTCACAATGGGCAGCCAGCGGCATGCACAGCTGCATGGCTGCTTTGCCGGCTGCGACATTGGTGTTCCGTGCTCATCCACCCCAACCTCAAAGCCCACCTCCCTCCACTCCCCCTCCCTGGCCCTGGAAGAAGTCCCCAGGCCAACAGCACAACTGTCAGCAGACGATGGCGATAGTGAACACTTTCCCTACCCCCTCTTTCTCCCTCAGCAGCCACGACGTCGGTTTCATAATTTTTAAAAGCACAAGTAAACTGCACCGTTGGGAACTCGGCCTATCGGAGGCGGAGCGTCGTGGAGGCTCCGGAGAATACCCGGTTAGGCCCACTAATGATATGCAAACGTTATCTACTGTACGTGCGTTCCGGAATGCATTGGCGCTGCTGTTGAGGTGACGAGGAATTACGATTTGGCATCAAATGCAGAACCTATTCTCTGCACAATCGCGTTTCACGACTTTGGCATCATCAAACGGAGAATCCCGCCCTCAGACGTCATGGCTAGGGGAGGAACGAAGTGATGCTACCTTGCTGTGAAACTGGGGTGGGTCTTGGGGAGAGCGCTAGAAAATTACAATTTTAAGAGAGAGGCTAAGGGATGGAACAGGGTCAGTTGCTCAAAGGAGGTGCCAAAGTAAGGGCTCCAAATTCAGTGTGTGCTGCACCCCAATAATATGGATGCATAAATGGGGGTCTGGCTTGATCTGGTGTGGCTCTTAAAACCAGGTTGCTGTTATTTGATTCATGCTAAATCTGGTTTAGTTTCAAGAGTGAGCGACCTATGTTGAACATCTTGCACACTTTTTAAAAAATGTATTTTATTCCAAACATACTCAAAAATACAATACAAATCAATAACATTCTCAACACCCCCACAGTTCACAGTTTGCAAAGTTTTCCCCCCTTTTCACCCCCTCCCCACCCTCTACCCCACCCCGCGACAAACAATTCCTCAAACATTGCCATGAACAGTCCCCACCGTGTCTCAAAGCCCTCCGCTGATCCGCTCAACTCAAATCTTTTCCAGCTGAAGGAAGTCATACATGTCCCCTCGCCAGACTGCAACCCCCGGCGTTATCAACCGGTATTCCAGCAATATCCTTCACCGGGCAATTAGAGAGACGAAAACAATGACATCCGGGAGCAAAAGCCTGCCCTTTACAAAACCCATTTGATCCTCAGCAACCACCCTTGGTGCACACCCCTCCATCCTCCCCGCCGCTAATTTGGCCAGCACATTCACATCCGTGTTTAACAGCAAAGTAGGCCGAGGTGACCCACACTCCAACGAGTCCTTCCCCGTCTTCAGGGTTAACATGATCAATGCCTGTGTCAATGACTCCGGCAGCTCCCCTTTTTCCAACGCCTCACTGAACATCCCCAGCAAATGCGGTGAACTCCTCATAAAACTCAGCCTGGAAGCCATCTGGCCCCGGGGCCTTCCCCGACTTGAACATCTTGCATACTTTTAGGTACCTCTATACTTTTGTCTTTTTGTGGGCGTCTTCTTTTTGCAAAGACACTTTTTCCTGTAGTCTTTGCAATCAAAGGCTGCAGTATAAATTATGGCTAAAGAAAATCCCAGTGCCCGAAAAGTCAACATTCTTTTCATGCACAGAAACTTCAATTGTGGGGAGACAGTGGGGTAACGGTATTGCAGCGAGACTAGTAATCCAGGGGAATGCTCTGGGGATTCAGGTTCGAATCTCACCACGGCAGATGGTGGAATTTGAATTCAATAAAAATCTGGAATTAAAAGTGTGACGATGATCATGAAACCATTGTCGATTGTCGTAAAAACCCATCTGCTTTACTAATGTCCTTTAGGGAAAGAAATCTGCTTTCCTTACCTGGTCTGGCCGAAATGTGACTCCAGGCCCACAGTAATGATGTTGATTCTTAACTGTACTCTGAAATGGTCCAGCAAGGCACCCAGTTGTATCCAAACTCACTTTGGGTGTACCTACACCGCGTGAACTGTGGTAGTTCAGGAGGGCAACTCCTTCTCAAGGGTGATTGGGGATGGGCGATAAATACTGTCCAATGCTCGCATCCCAGGAATGATTTTTTATTTAATTCCAATATCTAAGAGCCTGTGTTTATTGGTTAAGAACCCTAGCTGCTGGGTGGCAAGGTATCTGTTGTCAGCACTTCCACTTCACTTGCTGAAGATTAATTTATAGACAAGGACCAGATATTCTTTGCCCTTGGCTATGAAAATCAGCTGAAAGAATTTAGACCACAATCAGGGTCATATGCCCAGGAAGCCGTTCTGTAGCTCATTCTTGTATAAAACTGACAACATGTTTGCTCTGAGAAACCTTTTTTCCTTTCATCAGGAGGGGCTCAGATCCATTGTCACCTGGCTAGTTTTCCATCAACTCCAATATATACAAGAAGAGTAAGTTATACCACAGAATGAAATTGCAGACCATAGAACTGTGATCCTGCATGTTAATGTCTGCTGTCGGAGGCGAAGCCAGAAAGCATTCATAATGCTACAGTTCACATTGCCTTCATTACTTGAAGGTCCCGCGAGAACAAACAGATGGTTTTATTGAAGAGCAGCGCTAATATTTTCAGCCAAACAGATGACCCTAATTAAAAACCCCACAGGAGTACTCACCACAGAAATCACGCCTGTCCACCGCCAAGTTTTTGTCAAACATCCTAGAGGGATAATGAAGCAACTATTTTGCTGTGTGGGATGCTCAGGTAGAGTTCTGGTCACCAGCCCAGCCAAAGTTTCTAAAAGTATTACCAGCTGCTAGATGCTGCATATTTTTGTCATCCAAATGCTGCAGGTTAAGGAGGAGGGGCATTTGGATACAGTCTACAGGGCTGCAGTGATGTTGACTATTTACTGAGACAGCTGCTGCATATCATTTACATTAGCTTCAAAAGGTATAGCAAATGCCTTTTGTTCCAGCTTCAGTGGCCATTTTGAAGACATACCAATCCCTTTACCTGTTGATGTACAATGTGGGCTCTCAACCTACCCAGATCCTGTTTCTCACTGTTCTCCCACTTCCACTGACCATGTTCCTGGGAACAAGGCTTACCAAATGCACTTGCACTGTGTGTATACTGGCAGCACTCTATGTGAGTGGAACTTGGAATTTAAATGTACAAAGGTCCCCACTGCAATTGTATTCCCTTCCTCCTGTTCTATGCAAAAGCATAGCCATTAAAGGTACAAGTTTTCTGAAAACTCTGACCATGACATGCAGGAAAGGAATTTTTCCATTTGGGTCACATTGGGTCGCTGTAACACACTGTAAAGACTGAACCTGACATCTCCCAATATGGGCAGAATGACCTCTTTTCATCCCCATCACAGGTCCTTTCAATACTCAGACTCTCACACATGCCTCCATTCTCAAGATTATAATGCTCTCCTCCTGCTTTCCAATCTGTTACCATCCACAAATGCCAACTTGTTTGGAACTCTTCCACACGCATCCTGTCTTGCAATAAGTCCTTATTTCCAATTTTCCTGTTTTCACATATTTAAATTGATTCCCCTAGTCTCCATGGCATTCAATTTAAAACCCTAGTCTTTGTTTTCAAAGCTCTCAGAGGCCTCATCCCGTAGCAGTTCTAATCATATATATTCTTCTCCAACCATCTTAAAACCCAAATCTTTGATCAGGCTTTTGGTCGCTCTTAATCTCTCCCTTCTTTATACTGTGGAATGCCGTAGAGTATTTTTAGCGTTAGGGGCACTTACCTTGGCATTTCTCGAAATACCAGAAAATACTTTTCTCAGTTTTCCTAACTTATGATAGACCGGGGGGAATGTAATCGCTCACTCCAGAAAAATGTTTTTTTTTCTGGCTGATTCAGCCTCTTCCAGAAACCCTTCTGAGTCCAGTCTACTTCCTTGATTTGAACCCCCTCAGTGGTGCTCCAGTCTAACATTAGACCAATGAGAATGAGGAATCTGGAACTTTACAAAATTCTGCAATTGAGAAAGGACAATAGCATTGAACACAATAAGAACAGAGAAACAAAGGGAAAGGAGTACGCCATTCGGCCCTTCAAGCCTGTTCCATCATTCAATAAGATCAAGGCAGATCTGGTTGTGGTCTCAGCTCTATCTTCCTGTCTAACCCTCATAACCCACCACTCCCTTGTCAATAAAAAACCTGTCTAACGCAGCCTTGAATAAATTCAAAGGCCTAGCCTCCACTACCTCTGGTGATGTGCATCAATGTAAATGCATGTAGGCTAGCTAGACACTAGATGGAGCACCAGAGACATCACACACACACACACTCAACCAATAGATCAGTTAGATAGGACACAACCAATGGACATTCACGATACACACAGAGGTGACACCACCACAGGAGGGCATTACACCAACCCATATATAAAGGACACCACACACATGATCTGCCTCTTTCCAGTGGAGACAGTCAGTGAGTAGAGACACAGGGTTGATTCAATATCACTCCCACCACGTGGATTGCAGCAACTGGTTAGTCAGTCTGGGTAGCTATAGTAGGATTAGCAGTAGTGTCGAACCGAGTAATAAAAGTGTCAATAGTTTAATAAACGTGTTGAAGTTATCTCCACGTCTGAACTTTCCTTTGTCAAGTGCACCACAAGGAAGACGCTTATGTTACACCTAGAACATAACAAATCATGGTACCAGGACTGAACTGTTTCAATCCATGTAGCCATACCTCAGCGTACAGTGACAACCAGCAACGATACCCAGGCAAGTTGTTCGAGATCCGGGTTCCGCAGCAGCTCCAGTGCCACGGTGATCTCCGCAAAAACTGGCGGACATTCCGGCAAATGTTTGAAATCTTCCTTGTAGCAGCCGAACTAGAAGACATGGCCAATGCTGAAAAGACAGAGCTTCTGCTCACCATCGCTGGTGCCAGAGCAGAAGAAATCTTTTAAAAATTCAAGTTCTCCAAAGGGCAAAACAGGAGCGACTTCCAGGCAGTCCTGGACAGATTTGTCAAATACTGTGAGGAAAACACACTCCAACCAGCAAGAAAAGGTAGGAGAAGCGCTAGTACTCACCACAAGGCCAAAATCCTGGAGCAGAAAACAATTTAGATTGGCGGCCTTCTTTCTAAAGGGACTGTACTTGTGCAGTTGCGCAAGAAGCGCACAGAACGGGAAGGTCAGTTTGCACATGCGCGAGACACCGCACATGCACAATCACGAAAACGGCCATCGATACAGGAACAGCGGTTTGCGCATAAACGCTTCCTACGTATGATGTCACATGCGTCATGACGTCAGAGGCCCTTGATCACGCCCATTTAAAGGGAAAACGTCCCAAATCAAAGAAAAACTCTTTTAAAGCCGTAAAACAACCTTCCTTCACCTGGGATGACAGCACAATACCTCAAATTGAACCAGGAAATGAAATTAACCTCCGAAGAACCCTGCAACAAGCAGTTACCTGTGCCCAAACTGATGATTCTGACCTTGAATACTTCGAAACCGACCGTTACATTTTCTCTGGACCTTGCGAGCCCAATGCCAGCTCCAACGCAAACAGTGATGATATGGTCCTAGAAGACAACGACTCAGACGAACCTTTCACCTTGGGAGGCTACCCCAGTACCAAATCCGAACCGCAACTAGACGTGTTGCACATTGACGACCCCGACGACGGGTTCTTCGGATTTGAGGATCTTCAGCCCAGCACATATGACATCCTGACTCGTGAGTGCAGGATTATGCTGCGGCCTGACACCAAGAGACAGAGAGCGGTACAAGCCCACAGAGAGTGGCCTGCTGCCACACAGAGCGTGGTTCACGCACCGCTCAGGGTTCCCGACTCTACGAATGAAGACATGCAAGACTCCACACCGCAGTCCTTGCATGAACAAGAAGTGACTCCAGTGTCACAAGTCTCCACAGCGAGCTTGTGGACAGACTCCTCGATAGAAGCAACGCAAGACTCTGACACGCAGTCCTTGCAGGAACAAGACCATGAGGGTCTAGCAACCTCCTCTGACCAACTAGCGGCAGACGATGCAATTTTGCCATGCTCAAGTAAACAGCACGAAGACTATGACAGTCTACCACGCTCCAGTGCACAGCAGGACGACCATGACGGTCTCTCATGCTACAGTGAAGAACAAAGCAACAATGACAGTCCAAGCCCAAATGAAGGACAACAGCAAGACAATGACAGTCCACCCACATTGTTTGCACCACCAGATGAAGACTCTGACAATTTACCAAACCCAAGTGAACAACAGGCAGCTACTGAGGCTCTACCCATGGTATGTGAGACGAGTGACGACAGCATCCCACTTCCCATGCAAGATGTGCAAAGTGACAGACCTCAGCTAGTGTGTACAGAGGCACTCGATGATCACTGTGAGACCACTGGTGACACCACGATACTGCCACCCTCATTCGCTCAAACCGCTCCACAAGTCAATGCATTCCTGCATGTTCCGACTCCAGATGTGCAGCTTCAAAAAATCTCAGCTGACTCCAGTGAACCTGCTAAGACTCCAGACGGGGAGCATCAACAAACCAATACTGACTCAGTTAAAACAGACCAGACTCCAGATGGGGAGCAACCAAATGCCGACTCTGATTCACGTAAGCCGAACTTTACTCCAGACGGGGGGTGCCGCAAACTCAGTGATGGCACGCTCAGGGTGACAGCAGATGCCACAACGACAGGAGATGGATCACTTAACAATTACACTGAGTCAGTAATAACAAGCAGCGGCTACTGTCCAAGAGGAATACACCAATTTTCACCACAGCTCTCTCCACACATTGTTTCCACACCGACAGTGCGGCCAATGACAGCTCATGCTGGACAAACCCAGTATTCAAGCCTGCAGCAGCCAGCAGTCTATGCAGCATATCCTCAAACAGGCCAGCACTACGGATTGCCCACTAATGGAATCAAGACCGAAGGAGGACTACCGCAAGCGCAATCTGCACTACGGACTGGATGCCTTAGTTACAGCCCAGGATTTGCTGCACCCCAGCCTGGCCAGAAGGCATATTCCGATTAGGCGCAAGGTTCTAGTTTCACACCATCACCAGGTATTTATGCGAGCAGCAATTCTGTTTCCACTTCGACAAGCCCCAACGGTTCTCAGCAGAATCACTCTTCCTGCACAACATGTGGCCAGAACCAGCATGCACAGTCTCATCCAACTTCAACATATGGCACATCCATGACCTCGAATGATACTGTTGATGGTACCTCTTCAACATCAACACCTTATCAGCTACAAGATGCCATCCGACAGCACCATCACAAACATCGAAAAAGAAAGGGACTCCAAATCAGACAGCGAAGTGATTTGACCACTTCTTGGTTCCTGTGGCACAGGGACGTTGATGGCGTTCATAACCAAGAGAGACATTTGACTATGATGATTGATAGTTTTTGGACTCACGCGAATGATTTGGACTTATTGTTTAATCACCGTTCCCATGACTTGTATATACCTTACCTTATCTACCTGCTCTTTGTTCAATTTTCTCAAAGTGTGCAGAAAATATGTAACATATAAAAAAGGGGGATGTGGTGATGTGCATGCATGTAGGCTAGCTAGACATTAGATGGAGCACCAGAGGCATCACACACACACTCAACCAATAGATCAGTTAGATAGGACACGACCAATGGACATTCACGATACACACAGAGGTGACACCACCACAGGAGGGCATTACACCAACCCATATATTTTTTATTTTAAAAAATATATATATTTTATTAAATTTTTGAAACAAAAATATTTCCGTTTTACAACTCAACAAGAGATTATACATTAACTAGTAGATAGCATTATTCAAATAATATAGTGAACTTACAACAAAAACTAAAAAGAAAAAACAAATAGCAAAAACACAGAATAGTGCTCCCCCCTCTCCCCCCCTCCCCTCCCCTCCCCCCTGGGTTGCTGCTGCTGTCATTTCTATCTTTTCATTATCGTTCCACGAGATAGTCAAGGAACGGTTGCCACCGCCTGGAGAACCCCTGAGCTGATCCTCTCAACGCAAATTTTATTCGTGCCATGTCGTTTATCCAGGTCTCCACGCCCGGGGGCTTCGCTTCCTTCCACATGAGCAGAATCCTACGCCGGGCTACTAGGGATGCAAAGGCCAAAATATCGGCCTCTTTCGCCTCCTGCACTCACAGCTCTTCTGCAACCCCAAACATAGCTAACCCCCAGCCTGGCTTGACCCGGACCTTCACCACCTTTGAAATTACCCTTGCCACACCCACCCAGAACTCCTGCAGTGCCGGACACGACCAGACCATGTGTGTGTGGTTCGCCAAGCCTCCTGAGCACCTCCCACATCTGTCCTCGACCCCGAAAAACCTGCTCAGTCTTGCTCCCGTCATATGTGCTCTATGGAGAACCTTAAATTGAATCAGGCACACGAGGACGAGGAATTTACCCTACTTAGGGCATCCGCCCAAAGCCCCTCCTCAATCTCTTCCCCCAGCTCTTTTTCCCATTTTCCCTTCAGCTCCTCTATCATCGCCTCCCCCTCATCCCTCATCTCCCGGTATATTTCGGACACTTTGCCCTCTCCAACCCATGCCCCTGAAATCACTCTATCTTGGATCCCCTGCGTCGGGAGCTGTGGAAATTCCCTCACCTGTTGCCTCGTAAATGCCCTCACTTGCATATATCTGAAGGCGTTCCCTGGGGGCAACTTATATTTTTCTTCTAGCGCTCCCAGACTTGCAAACGTCCCGTCTATATACAGGTCCCTCAGCTTCCTAATTCCTGCTTGTTGCCAACACTGGAACCCCCCATCCATCCTCCCTGGGACAAACCTGTGGTTATTCCTTATCGGGGGCCACACCGAGGCACCCGTCACTCCCTATGTCGCCTCCACTGCCCCCAGATCCTCAAAGTTGCCACCACCACTGGGTTTGTGGTGTACCTTTTCGGGGAGAACGGCAGCGGCGCATCACCAGCGCTTTTAGGCTCGTTCCCTTACAGGACGCCATCTCCAGCTTCATCCACGCTGCTCCCTCTTCCTCCCTCATCCACTTACAGACCATCGACACATTGGCGGCCCAATAGTAGTCGCTCAGACTCGGCAGCGCCAGTCCCCCTCTGTCCCTACTGCGCTGCAGGAACCCCCTCTTTACTCTCGGGGTCTTTCCTGCCCACACAAAGCTCATAATGCTCCTATCTATTTTTTTTAAAAAGGCCTTTGTGATCAGAATGGGGAGGCACTGAAACACAAAAAGAAACCTCGGGAGGACCACCATTTTAACTGCCTGCACTCTGCCCGCCAGCGACAGCGGCACCATAGCCCACCTCTTAAAGTCCTCCTCCATCTGCTCCAAAAGTCGCGTCAGGTTAAGTCTATGCAGGGTTCCCCAGTTCCTGGCCACCTGGATCCCCAGGTATCGGAAGTTCCTTTCCACTCTCCTCAGCGGCAGAGCATCTATCCCCCTACCCTGTTCCCCGGGGTGCATTATAAAAAGCTCGCTCTTCCCCATATTTAGTTTATGTCCCGAGAACTCTCCAAACTCCCTAAGTATCTGCATTACTTCTGGCATCCCCTCTACCGGGTCCGCAACGTATAGCAGTAGATCATCCGCGTAGAGCGACACTCGGTGTTCCTCTCCCCCTCTAAGCACCCCCTTCCACTTCTTAGAATCCCTCAGCGCTATGACCAGTGGTTCAATTGCCAACGCGAGCAGTAACGGGGACAGGGGACACCCTTGTCTTGTACCCCTATGTAGCCGAAAATACCCCGACCTTTGCCGGTTTCTGACTACGCTTGCCATCGGGGCCCCATACAAGAGTCTGACCCATCTAATAAACCCCTCACCGAACCCAAACCTCTTCAGCACCTCCCACAGATAGTCCCACTCCACACTATCGAATGCCTTCTCTGCATCCATCGCCGCCACTATCTCTGCCTCCCCCTCCGGTGGGGGCGTCATCATCACCCCCAGCAACCTTCGGACATTAACATTCAGTTGTCTTCCCTTTACAAACCCTGTCTGATCGTCATGCACCACCCCTGGGACGCAATCCTCTATCCTTGTCACCATCACTTTGGACAGCAGTTTGGCATCTACATTTAGGAGTGAGATAGGCCTGTATGACCCGCATTGCAGCGGGTCTTTATCTCGTTTCAGGATTAGCGATATCATCGCCTCCGACATTGTCGGGATAGCATTCCCCTTTCCTTAGCCTCATTAAAGGTTCTCGCCAAAAGCGGGGCCAACAGATCCATATACTTCCTGTAGAATTCTACCGGAAACCCGTCTGGTCCCGGGGCCTTCCCTGCCTGCATGTTCCCCAGTCCTTTAATCACCCCATCCACCTCGATTGGCGCCCCCAGACCTTGCTGCTTCTCTCCAAGCATCAAACTCTCAAATCTAGTCCAGTTTCTCTTCTTGGATGAATGTCCATGCCTCATCTGCCGTCTCAAAGTAGTGGTGCTTGCCCTGGTGCGTGACCCACAATCGCGCCGGCTGCAGCATCCCAAATTTTATTTTCTTCCTATGGAGCACCGCCTTGGCCCGGTTAAAGCTCGCCCTCCTTCTCGCCAACTCCGCACTCCAGTCCTGATACACACGTATCGCCGCATTCTCCCATTTGCTACTCCGTGCTTTCTTGGCCCAGCTCAGGACCATCTCTCTGTTCCGGTAGTGATGGAACTTCACCACTATTGCTCTTGGTGTTTCACCTGCCTTTGGCTTCTCACAAGGACCCGGTACGCTCCCTCCACTTCCAGGGGGCCCGTTGGGGCCTCAGCTCCCATTAGTGTGTGGAGCATCGTGCTCTCATAAGCCCCAACATCAGCTCCCTCTGCTCCTTCGGGGAGACCTAGAATCCATAGGTTTTTCCTCCTCGAGCTGTTCTCCAGGGCTTCCAGCCTTTCTAAATCAAAGCAAACCCACGCAGACACGGGGAGAATGTGCAAACTCCACACGGACAGTGACTCAGGGCTGGGATTCGAACCTGGGACCTCAGCGCCGCAGTCCCATGTGCTAACCACTGCGCCACAAGCTGTCCATAGGATGCCAATGATAAAAGAGAATCACAACGGCCAGAGAATTCCAGCCTATATCTTTTTTCAAATAGGGAGTCCAAACTGTACACAATACTCCAGTCTCACCAATGCATTCTACAGTTATTCCCCTTGTAATAAACAGCAATATTCCGTTTGCCTTCCTGGTCATTTGCTGTGCTTGCATTTTAACTCTATGTGATTCAGGTACCAGGACACCCAGATCCCGCTGTACCAATGAGTTCTGAAATCGCTCTCCATTTAAATGGGACACTGATTTTCTATTCTTCCTGCCAAAGTGGACACATTTATCACGTTAGACTCCATCTGCCAATTCTTTGCACACCCATTTAAGCTGCCAATTTCCCTTTGCAGACTTTCTGCCCCCTCTTCTGCGTTCCTACATATCTTGATGTCAATTTTAATGACCCTACATTCGGTCCCTTCATCCAAGTCATTGCTGTAGATTGTAAATAGTTGAGGACCTAGCATTGATCCCTGTGGGGAATGGACATGCTCTTGATTCAACAGCATGACTGATGAACATTTCTTCAAATGGCATGTCAGAAAATGTCAGCCTCTGTATTTGAGCATGGTGCAACTCCACGTTCTATACTCAAAGTATCATTTTCTCTCAGCTCCTTGCCCATCATTCCTGCAACTTCCTGTTGAATCATTCTAGTCTGGCTTCC
This sequence comes from Scyliorhinus torazame, assembly GCF_047496885.1. Lineage (NCBI taxonomy): Eukaryota > Metazoa > Chordata > Chondrichthyes > Carcharhiniformes > Scyliorhinidae > Scyliorhinus > Scyliorhinus torazame. Next base: position 228,483,089 of record NC_092709.1, read on the forward strand.
ACCATCTCGCAGCAGTAAGCAAAGTCAAGCAAAACACTTTCGATGATATTGTGGCTTTGGGGCACTATCTTTTCTCAGCTGCTTGACCGCTCTACAATGGTGAACATAATCAATGATATCATCATCCAGCTCTTCCCTTCTGTCATCAAGCTCCATACTGCTGTCACTTGGGTCAATTAATTCATACCTACCTGAATCCAGCCGGGGAATCTCCTGCAGTAGTCCCTGTGTCCATCTGGCACTATCATCTCAGGAATCCCTCCTTGGCTGCCATGGTTTCTTCATCAATCTGCTGCCACTTGGCAACATAAAGCCCAGTCGCATCAGCAGACACCCAGTTCTGCTTCTTTACCTCTGTGCTATCAGTCTGCCTCTTTGGCATCTGGTCCTCAATGGCTAATAAATTACAACATTAGGAACTGCGCAAATCTGCTTGCTATTATCCCTCAAAACTGAAATAAATGCCATCCATTTACAGGGATGTCATTTCAACACATCTAGAAACACCATCTCTTTTTTTATCAAAATACTGAATTATGACATGGTCCTGCAATATCCTAGTTTCATCCCATCCATTAAAACCCTTTCTCTTCTCTTGTGCACATTTGTACGGCTAATTTCTTTCTGCTCCACTTGAATTGTTTTCAACCCATTCGTGGTCAAGCTCGTTTCATCTGAATTTGCTGATTTAGGAATGTATTTGCCCTTCACACTCAGCTTCTTGTTTCTTCTTTTCCACAATAAGTTGCGCCTCTCAAGCAACACATTTAATAATTCTGACTAACCTGCTGGGCTGGGGAAGGGGGGCAACACAATTTAGATTTAGTTGGTTAAAGTCTTCTGTTAAAATAGCTTTCCTGTTGTCACACACGTTTTATTTTTTTCCATTGACCAAGCTCCATTTCAACGCCGCCCACTCGGGTTATTCTCTCTTTCAACCTCTTCCATTGGGCAGGAGAGACAAAAGTCGGAGAACACGCACAAAACAGATTCAAAAACAGCTTCTTCCCCACTGAAACCAGACTCCTGAATGACTCTCTTACGGATTGAACTAATCTCTCTACGCATCTTCTCTACTGTATAGCACTACACTCTGTATGCTTCACCCAATGTCTATGACTATGTATTTATATTGTGTATTTATCGTATGTCCTATGTTTTACATGTATGGAACGATCTGACTGGACTGTACACAAAACAATACTTTTCACTGTACCTCGGTACACGTGACAATAAATCTAAATCTAAAATATAAGCTGATTTGCATTAAATGATTCATGTTAACTTTGATTTTTTGCTACTTTAGGGATATCTATTGAGAAATTGTTGTTTTGTCTACCCCGATCCTTCAGGGTCACCTTCCTAGTTTCCCTGACGTGTAGAACCATCCCCTCCTTGTCTGTCCATTCTGTCTATACTCTTGAATGTTAAACTCATTTCTATCCTCTGAATTTAACTATGCTTCAGATAGTCTTATCAGATCAATGTTCCCTTTGGCAAAACAGCCACAATTATATTTCAAAAGTGTCTAGCATTCAGATATGAATGTTTTAATGTAGGGTTTCCTCCTTTCATGTCTTCCAGTGTCATTTCTTTTCCTGTTTGTCTCTCTGGATAATGGTGCCCGTAATCACCTACTAACTACCTTCCATTCTTAAAGTTCCAAAGCCAATGCACAGAGTGGACAGGACAAGCCCTTAATGTATCTCGTTGCTTGCTCCAAAAAACAATACAAATTGAATCCAATTTAGAGTCTCCACAAGAGACATACGAGATCCAAGCTGACAAGAAACAACATTGCGCCTCATCTTGGGCTTGATCTGACACTTGATCTTAGCCAAGAGGCCAAGCTTTCATTCCACCCCCTCTAGAAGCTAATTGCCTCCTTTCCTCCTTCCACTTATTGGCATGGAGTGATCTTTATTGCTGTATAAAGGGGCAGGGTTTTCCCACGGATTTTTGGGGCCCCAATGCCGGTACCAAAAGGGGACCCCCCCTGAGCCCGCACTTACTGATAGGGAGGCCGATGGTACACTCTTCCAGGAGAGGGCCATTTAATTGGCCGTCATGTACTCACTTTCCTGTTAAGGACAGCGGGTGGGCGCCTGATGCTGTCAGCCCAATCAGAGGTCCAGCAGCTCCGGAGCCTTATCTGCCCAGCCAGGAGAGATGGGCACTGCTGAGGCAGACCTGACACTGCGAGTGTGCCTCAAAATGGAGGTGTCCTTGGAGGTGTAATTGAAAGTTCACCTGGGCCAAGAACGAAAGGCCCTCGAAGTGGAGGGGAACCCCTTCTGCTGGAAGTGTTTGGGTCACAGGTGAAGCCTTTCCTACCCACAATCCCCTTTTTGGGGCATGGAGCCTCCAGTTCCGATGGGTCTCCAGCCTGCCACAGGTAGACCCCCTCCATATAGCTGGCAGCCTCCACACATGACAGGAGGCCACTCTGCCGGCAGCAAAGTGTCAGCTGCAAATTTGACACTAATTTGGAGTATGTAAATCGGCTGCCCACCTCTGTGCTGCAGACAGTCCGCCCGCTTCTCAGGCCACCACTCAGAAACCTCCCCAACAGCAGGCATGCACAAAGGAGTCGTTTCAACGTGACTCCCCATATATTCCCGGCTTCCCCTCCTCCAAGCCTGCGACAACAGGGTCAGAAAAATTCAACCCCAATGTTTCTTACCAAGTCGCTTCACACATGATAGATTTAGGTGCAGCCTCTTGCCCGTGTGCAACGGTCCTTTGTATTGTGCAAATGTCCCTTATTGCATAGCACAGTGGAGTGGCATGATGGCATAGTGGTTAGCACTGTTGCCTCACGGCACCAAGGTCCCAGGTTCGAGCCCGGCTCTCGGTCACTATTCGTGTGGAGTTTGCACATTCTCCCCGTGTTTGCTTGGGTTTCGCCCCCACAACCCAAAGATGTAAGCTAGGTGAATTGGCCACGCTTAATTGTCCCTTAATTGGAATTGAACCCTCGAAAAATTTTATTTTAATTCAAAAAGGAATCACAGTGGTTAGCGCCGTTGCTTCACAGCTACAGAGTACCAGGTTCGATTCCCGGCTTGGGTCACTGATATGCGGAGTTTGTACATTCTCCCTGTGTCTGCATGGGTTTCTACCGGGTGCTCCGGTTTCCTCCCACAGTCCAAAGATGTGCAAGTTAGGTGGATTGGCCATGCTAAATTGCCCTTAGTGTCCAAAAAAAGGTTAGATGGGGGTTACTGCGTTACGGGGATGGGGTGGAGGTGTGGGCCTGGATAGGGTGCTTTCCAAGGGCCGGTGCAGACTCGATGGGCCAAATGGCCTGCGCAAGCTTGCGGGGGGACGGGGGGTGCCGGGGAGTCGGTCGCAGCGGGGTTCCACGGAGCCCAAGGGGCTGCCGCGCAGTCGGGGGCGTAAGCGCGGGCGTTTTGTGAGGCCACATCGAGGGAGGCCGCAAGGGCCCGTGCCTCCGTGAGCCCTAGTGAGTCTCTCTCCAACAGTCGCTGGCGGATTCGGGATGAGGTCATACCTGCCACAAAAGCATCCCTGATTAGGAGCTCCGTATGTTCGTTTGCGCTCACCGATGGGCAGTTGCAGTTCCTTCCCAATATTAGCAGCGCGCTGTAGAACTCGTCCAGCGATTCTCCGGGGATTTGCCGTCTCATCGTGAGTTGGTGGTGTGCGTAGACTTGGTTTACTGGCCGAATGTAGACTCCTTTCAGCATGGTGAGCGCCGTCGGGAAATCCTCCGCGTCTTCGATGAGCGTGTAGATCTCCGGGCTCACCCTGGAATGCAGGACCTGCATTTTCTGGTCTTCTGTGATCCAGCCGGGGGCAGTTCGGAGGTATCCTTCGAAGCACGCTAGCCAGTGTTTAAATACGGCCGCTGAGTTTGCTGCATGGGGGCTGATTCGCAGACACTCCGGGGCGATCCAGAGCTCCATAGTCTTTTTAAGTCTGCTTAATAAATTGTAGCACAATAAATTACTCACGAGACGAGAAGAGATGAAGTCAATCGAGGCTTTATTAAGCAGACTTGTTCCCCAGCAGCTCAGTTACAGAATGCGGCTGCTGGGAGAACCCGGGTTCTTATACTCCGCCTTACTGGGTGGAGCCAGTAGGCGGCAGATCCAATCAGGACCCAGTGTCTGTCTACCAATAGCCACTCGGCATCACAGGTACCGTACTACCCCTAATACATACCACCACAGTACCCAAGTTATGTCGGGCCACCTCAAGCGAGGAGGCGAGCGTTAGCGTGTCCTGGAGGTCTTTTGCCCCGTATTCGAGCAGCCGCTGCCGGATGTAGGTCGAGCGGATGCCGGACACGAAAGCGTCTCTGATGTGCAGGTTCATATGGACTTAGAACATAGAACGATACAACGCAGTACAGGCCCTTCGGCCCACGATGTTGCACCGAAACAAAAGCCATCTAACCTACTCCCCTGTCACATCCTGGTGGTCACAGTCCCTGGCAAGCGCGGTGAGTTTCTCAACGAATTTGTCTAGCGATTGCCCCGAGCGCTGCCGGCAGGTAGAGAGCAGATGCCTGGCGTGAACCTCGTTGATGGGTTTGACGAACCGCTTGCGGAGTAGTTCGACCGCCTCTTCATAGGTAGTCGCCTTTTCGAGCGTGGCGGAGATTCTGTGACTCACCCGGGCGTGGAGTAGGCGCAGCCTGCGTGGCCCCAGGATGGGAGTCTCTGAGGAGTCAAGGTAGGCTTCGAAGCATCGGAGCCAGTATTAAAAAATTTCCTTTGCCTCCGATGTCCGTGCTTCCAGGATGAGCTTCTCTGGTTTTAGGCCTGCGGCAATCCTGATGTAGTTTAGTTTATTAAATTGTGGTACCCTCAATAACAACGCTTAGAGTGTGACCAGTAAAGAAGGCTAGAGCCGAGGCATGTGCTAACTGCTGCACTGCCCACAAGGCGGCCCCTTATATATGGCTCACAGATGGGCGGAGCCAGAGGCGGAGTTCCCAGGGTTCCAAGCCCGGTCTTAAAGGGGACATCACCTTACATGATGACAAGGGTACAGTGTTACAGTAACCGTTCATCACACAGTTATAACCCCCAGCTCTCAACCTGGCTGGCAGCTCCTGGAACCATCCTGCTCCGCAAACATGTGCGGGCACACAAGTCGGACCCATTGGTCGAGAGGGTCCACCTCCTTCACGCTAACCTCTAATCCACCTATGTGGCGTACCCCGACGGCCGACAGGATACGGTCTCCATACGGGATCTGGCGCCCCCTGGGTCCCCACCCACACCCCTACCACCAACTCGACCCTCCCTCCCACCGGCGCACCCCACAGCCGCCCCCTTCCCAGGTGGATCGGTTCTCCTACTGGTCCCATCGAGGAGTGATGAAGCCGCTGAAGAAGCCGAAGCCACGGTCCCGGAGCCACGGATGCCCGAGCCGGTGCCTGCATCACCGCCGAAACTGCGACGATCGCAGAGGACGACCAGGGCCCCCGACCGACTAATTGCTTCATTTTGAATGTAAACAAATACTGTAAATAGTTGCGACATGTAACAAGGCAAAACACTGTGCTAATGTATACTGGGTACCACCATAGCTCAACCTCTACCACTACATAACGCGAGACCGTTAACGCTGCTTCCCCTGTCGGGGGGGGCGGGGGGGAGCTGCCTCCCCAGTGCTCGGGGTGGGGGGGAGGAGCTGCCTCCCCAGTGCTCCGGGGGGGGGGGAGCTGCTTCCCCAGTGCTTGGGGGGGGGGAGCTGCTTCCCCAGTGCTCGGGGGAGGGGGGGGAGAGCTGCTTCCCCAGTGCTCGGGGAGGGGCAGGGGAACTGCTTCCCCAGTGCTCGGGGGGGGGGCGGGGGGAGCTGCTGCCCCAGTGCTCGGGGAGGGGGAGGGGAACTGCTTCCCCAGTGCTCGGGGGGGGGGTGGCGGGGGGAGCTGCTTCCCCAGTGCTTGGGGGGTGGGGGGAGCTGCTTCCCCAGTGCACCGGGAGGGGGAGGGGAGCTGCTTCCCCAGTGCTCGGTGGGGGGGGGGGTGGCGGGGGGAGCTGCTTCCCCAGTGCTCGGGGAGGGGGAGGGGAACTGCTTCCCCAGTGCTCGGGGGGGGGGTGGCGTGGGGAGCTGCTTCCCCAGTGCTTGGGGGGTGGGGGGAGCTGCTTCCCCAGTGCACGGGGAGGGGGAGGGGAGCTGCTTCCCCAGTGCTCGGGGGAGGGGGGGTGGGGGGGGAGCTGCTTCCCCAGTGCTCGGGAAGGGGGGGAGCTGCTTCGCCAGTGCTCGGGGAGGGGGGGGGGAGCCGCTTCCCCAGTGCTCGGGGAGGGGGAGGGGAGCTGCTTTCCCAGTGCTCGGGGAGGGGGAGGGGAGCCGCTTCCCCAGTGCTCGGGGGGGGGGGGGGGGAGCTGCTCCCCCAGTGCTCGGGGAGGGGGGGGGGAGCTGCTTCCCCAGTGCTCGGGGGGGGGAGGGGAGCTGCTTCCCCAGTGCTTGGGGGGGAGGGGAGCTGCTTCCCCAGTGCTCGGGGAGGGGGAGGGGAGCTGCTTCCCCAGTGCTCGGGGCGGGGGGGGGGGGGGGAGCTGCTTCCCCAGTGCTCGGGGAGGGGGAGAGGAGCTGCTTCCCCAGTGCTCGGGGGGGGGGGGGGGGGGGAGCTGCTTCCCCAGTGCTCGGGGGGGGGAGGGGAGCTGCTCCCCAGTGCTCGGGGGGGGGAGGGGAGCTGCTTCCCCAGTGCTCAGGGGGAAACTGGCGGGGGGGGAGCTGCTTCCCCAGTGCTTGGGGGGTGGGGGGAGCTGCTTCCCCAGTGCTCGGGGAGGGGGAGGGGAGCTGCTTCCCCAGTGCTCGGGGGGGGGAGGGGAGCTGCTTCCCCAGTGCTCGGGGGGAGGGGGGGGGAGCTGCTTCCCCAGTGCTCGGGGGGGGGGGGAGCTGCTTCCAAAGTGCTCGGGGAGGGGGAGGGGAGCTGCTTCCCCAGTGCTCGGGGGGGGGAGCTGCTTCCCCAGTGCTCGGGGGGGGAGGGGAGCTGCTTCCCCAGTGCTCCGGGGGGGGAGGGGAGCTGCTTCCCCAGTGCTCGGGGAGGGGGAGGGGAGCTGCTTCTCCAGTGCTCGGGGGGGGGGGGGGGAGGGGAGCTGCTTCCCCAGTGCTCGGGGGGGGAGGGCGGGAGCTGCTTCCCCAGTGCTCGGGGAGGGGGAGGGGAGCTGCTTCTCCAGTGCTCGGGGGGGGGAAGCTGCTTCCCCAGTGCTCGGGGGGGGGGGAGCTGCTTCCCCAGTGCTCGGGGGGGGGGGGAAGTGGAGCTGCTTCCCCAGTGCTCGGGGTGGGGGGAAGAGTTGCTTCCCCAGTGCTCGGGGGGTGGGGGAGCTGCTTCCCCAGTGCTCGGGGAGGGGGAGGGGAGCTGCTTCTCCAGTGCTCGGGGGGGGGAGGGGAGCTGCTTCCCCAGTGCTCGGGGCGGGGGGGAGCTGCTTCCCCAGTGCTCGGGGAGGGGGGGTGGGGGGGGGAGCTGCTTCCCCAGTGCTCGGGGAGGGGGAGGGGAGCTGCTTCTCCAGTGCTCGGGGGGGGGGAGCTGCTTCTCCAGTGCTCGGGGGGGGGAGCTGCTTCCCCAGTGCTCGGGGGGGGGAGCTGCTTCCCCAGTGCTCGGGGGGGGCGGGGGGGGTGGGAGCTGTTTCCCCAGTGCTCGGGGGGGGGGGGGGAGGGGAGCTGCTTCCCCAGTGCTCGGGGGGGGGAGGGGAGCTGCTTCCCCTGTGCTCGGGGTGGGGGGAAGAGCTGCTTCCCCAGTGCTCGGGGGGTGGGGGAGCTGCTTCCCCAGTGCTCGGGGTGGGGGAGGAGCTGCTTCCCCAGTGCTCGGGGGGGGGGGGGAGGGGAGCTGCTTCCCCAGTGCTCGGGGGGTGGGGGAGCTGCTTCCCCAGTGCTCGGGGTGGGGGAGGAGCTGCTTCCCCAGTGCTCGGGGCGGGGGGGGGGAGCTGCTTCCCCAGTGCTCGGGGGGGGGGGAGGGGAGCTGCTTCCCCAGTGCTCGGGGTGGGGTGGGGGAGGAGCTGCTTTCCCAGTGCTCGGTGGGAGGGGGGGGAGCTGCTTCCCCAGTGCTCGGGGCGGGGGGGGGGGGGGGCGGGGAGCTGCTTCCCCAGTGCTCGGGGGGGGGGGAGCTGCTTCCCCAGTGCTCAGGGTGGGGGGAAGAGCTGCTTCCCCAGTGCTCGGGGGGTGGGGGAGCTGCTTCCCCAGTGCTCGGGGGGGGGGGGGGGGGGGAGCTGCTTCCCCAGTGATCGGGGGGAGGGGAGCTGCTTCCCCAGTGCTCGGGGTGGGGTGGGGGAGGAGCTGCTCCCCCACTGCTCGGTGGGAGGGGGGGGAGCTGCTTCCCCAGTGCTCGGGGTGGGGTGGGGGAGGAGCTGCTCCCCCACTGCTCGGTGGGAGGGGGGGAGCTGCTTCCCCAGTGCTCGGGGGGGGAGGGGGGGAGCTACTTCCCCAGTACTCGGGGGGTAGCTGCTTCCCCAGTGCTCGGGGGGGGGGCTGCTTCTCCAGTGCTCGGGGGGGAGGGTTGGAGCTGCTTCCCCAGTGCTCGGGGTCGGGGGGGGAAGCTGCTTCCCCACTGCTCGGGGCGGGGGGAGCTGCTTCCCCAGCGCTTGGGGTGGGGGAAAGGCTGCTTCCCCAGTGCTCGGAGGGGAGCTGCTTCCCCAGTGCTCGGGGGGGGGGGGGGGGAGCTGCTTCCCCAGTGCTCGGGGGGGGGGGGGGCGCTGCTTCCCCAGTGCTCGGGGGGTGGAGCTGCTTCCCCACCGCTCGGGGGGGGGGCGCTGCTTCCCCAGTGCTCGGGGTGGGGGGGGGAGCTGCTTCCCCAGTGCTCGGGTGGGGGGGGGGAGCTGCTTGCCCAGTGCTCGGGGGGGGGGGAGCTGCTTCCTGTGCTCGGGGTGGGGCGGGGGGGGGGGAGCTGTTTCCCAGTGCTCGGGGGGGAGCTGCTTCCCCAGTGCTCGGGGGGGGGAGCTGCTTCCCCAATGCTCAGGGTGTGGGGGGAGCTGCTTCCCCTGTGCTCGGGGGGGGGGGGGGCGGGGGGGGGGGGGGAATTGTTTCCCAGTGCTCGGGGGGGGGGAGCTGCTTCCCCAGTGCTCGGGGGGGGGGGGAGGGGAGCTGCTTCCCCAGTGCTCGGGGGGGAGAGGAGCTGCTTCTCCAGTGCTCGGGGGGGGGGGGAGGGGAGCTGCTTCCCCAGTGCTCGGGGGGGGGAGGAGCTGCTTGCCCAGTGCTTGGGGGGGGGGGGCTGCTTCCCCAGTGTTCGGGAGGGGGGGGAAGCTGCTTCCCCAGTGCTCGGGGGGTGGGGGGGGGGGCTGCTTCCCCAGTGCTCGGGGGGGGAGCTGCTTCCCCAGTGCTCGGGGGGTGGGGGGGGAGCTGCTTCCCCAGTGCTCGGCGGGGGGGGGGGAGGTGGGGAGCTGCTTCCCCAGTGCTCGGGGGGGGGAGGGGGGCTGCTTCCCCAGTGCTTGGGGGGGTGGGGAGTTGCTTCCCCAGTGCTCGGGGGGTGGGGGTGCTGCTTCCCCAGTGCTCAGGGGGTGGCGGAGTGAGGAGCTGCGGACACGGGGAGAAAGTGCAGACTCCTGTTGCTAACTTTTGGTAGGTTCACTTGGCTCTGTTTTATAACCTTTGCTCTTGAGCCGCCAGGTATCTTTATGATACCGCCACGAGGTTCAAGTTCGAGTAATGACCAATAACTCAATACACCAATTAGTAAGATTTTAATCAAAGCACATTTATTATACACAGTAATCGCTACTCATGCACAAATTCTACGTCTAAGCTACTTCTACGACTAACAGGCCTATACTTAACTTCAGACTGGCCCACCAGGTCAGGGGAACAAATGGCCTTTTGTTCGGGTTCTGAGTCTGCGGGATTCGAAGTTGGTACGGATTGGTAGCTAGGAGCGCCTATCTCATAGCGAGTGTTGACTTAAGACTTACGATCTCTCGGCGGCAGTTGAACCGGTCACGGTCAATGTTGGTTCGTGTTGCTGGGTCTCCCGGTCAAGAAGAACGATTTGAACTTGGGGGCTTAACTTTATAGTCCCCAGGGGCTTCCCGCCTTTCGGGGCGGACCCTGTACCTGGTTCTAGGTGATTGGACTTCATTCCAATCGCTTGGTTCGATTTCTCCAATACTGGAGCGGTTCCCTGATCGATGGGCGGTCTTGAGGTGTCCGTTAACGTCTTTTGTGTTGGCTCCTGCTGGCGCCGGGGAGTCTGGCTTAGTTTTATTTGTCCCTAATGTTGCTATTGTTCCCGGGGATTGCTTATTAGGATATAGATGGCTGCTACATTATTATGCTAATGGTCGCTGGTATCGATGCTGTCTGGGCCTTTGCAGAGTTAAATACGCAGTAAACGTGCACCTGCTGGTTTCTGCCTGTGTTGGCTGAATTTCCCATCAGCCTTTGCCGTTCGCCATTTTAAATCGGGACTTGGCCAACTCAGGTGGCTACACTCCGCACAGACGGTGACCCAAGCCGGGAATCGAACCTAGAACCCTGGATCTGTGAAGCAACTGTGCTAACCACTGTGCTACCTTGCCGTGAGAGTACTTCATGCTCCTCACCTCTTAAGTGCCTCCTCAAGAGCACACTTGCCATGCCTAAGAGGATGATTAGTGCACTGCATGTCCAGTAAACTTTGATGCCTGAGCACTGTGTCTGAACTCTAGGACAATCAGCACCATAGAGGCAGCTGCCAACAATCAAATACTAAAGACACTGAGGACCCTCTCACGGCCATAGGGTAAGTGTGTGGATAATCAGAGGGCAGGGAGCACATCCTCCCTATTGTTCCTGGCAGAGATCTGGGATCTAGGAGCTCCTGATGTGGCTGGGGGTGAGTGTGCAGAGCGAGGTTTGCCAGCACAACTGGCTCGCTGGATGGCACTCTGAGAGAAGTTTGGACAGTCATGGTAATTTTGGGGAAGGCTTGGGCATTTGAGGGCCCCGCCATGGAAGGCAGTGACACCAACTCCATGTTCAGGGTGAAGACCTGGCCACCCATCAAGCTGAGGAGGGACCCAGAAGGAGAGGCCAGCGATGGACCAAGATGTAAGGCGTCGTTGATCCTTCCATGAGCTGAAGTACAGTATATGCCGCAGACGACTCCACCTGAGCAGAGAGAAAGTGCAGCACCTGTACCAAGTCCTTGCGGACATGGCACCCCATGGAGGCGGACACCTGCTCCCGGTGACCGTGAAGGTCACCGCTGCCCTAAATTTATACGCCACGGGGTTATTCCACGGATCGAGCGGGGACCTGTGTGGCATATCACAATCTTCAGCCAACAGGTGCATCCGTGAGGTGACAGATCATCTGTATGCCCAGGCATCCGACTATATCAACTTCAACCTGGATCAGGCCCACCAAGATGCCCAGGCTGCAGGATTTGATGCCATTGCCAGGATTGCCCCAGGTTTAGGGGCAATCGATGGCACGCATATTGCCCTGCGAGCATGGGGGCATCAGCGAGTGTCCTATATTAACAGGAAGGGAATCCACTCTCTGAATGTTCAGATCGTGCATGACCACTGCCTCAGAATCATGCATGTGTGTGCCCATTACCCTGGGAGTGTGCATGACAGCTACATCCTGGGGCACATGGAGATCATAGAATCTTAGAATCCCTGCAGTGCAGAAGGAAGCCATTCGGCCCATCAATCTACACCGACCCTCTGAAAGAGCACCCTCTTTAGGCCCACTCCCCTGCACTATCCCCATCACCCCACCTAACCTGCACATCTTTGGAGACTAAGGGGCAAATCTCCACACAGTCAACTGAGCTGGAATTAAACTCGGGTCCCTGGCGCTGTGAGGCAGCAGTGCTAACCACTGTGCCACTGTGATCACGGTGTCTTCAAGGACCACCCCAGGTTGGCTCGTGGAGGACAAGGGATACCCGCTGAGGACATGGCTGATGATGCCGATGTGGAGGGCTGAGACCGAGACTTCTAAAACATCTTGCCATTGACGTGACAGCTGGTCATTCTAAATGACCCATTGAATGCCATAGCTGGTAATCCCAGCAACCAAAGGATTTATTGTGACTGACATTGTCACCCCTGCAATGGGGCTCACATTGCCACCCCTGCTGTCACTGAGCAGTTCATCGGGCTGCTTAAGGTGAGGTTCCGATGCCTTAACCACTGGCAGTGCGATGCAGCACACTCCCCAGAGGGTCTGTCACTTTGTAGTGGTCTGCTGTGCCCTCCATAATCAGTACTGGGGTGACATGCTGGCAGAGGAGGAGGAGCAGCAGGATGAGGCAAAAAGACATGTGCCCTCGTCTGAGGAGGAGGATGATGGGCTAGAGGATAAGCCCAAGGAGGAGCCGGAAAATGGTGGTCCGACATGCCAGGAGGATCAGGGAGGCCTTCATTGCATCCAGATTCTCCCAGAATGAGGCTGTATCTGTCAGCTCAACACACCAATTTCCCTCTCTCCCCACCAATTGCCCTCCCCCATTCCCCCCATTTCTCCCTTCCCCCATTCTCCCACTCCTTTTCCTCCCCCTCCCCATTCCTTGTTTGTCCCAGAGACTTCACACATATGAGGTTTGACATGTTTTAATGGTGTACATTTTACTGGTGACAGATTTCCATTCCCCCAAGCTACAGATAGTAGCCCCACCAGTGTCCATTCAGTGCTCATCGCTCTTCTTGATCTTTCATGGTCTAGTGTTACATCTAGGTGTCCCCCCCAGATACACAGAGGTGGAGACAGCCTGCTGCCTTCTGTGCCCTGTGGTCTTTGATGCCCTTGGCGGACGTCCTCTGGCAGGCCTGGAGCCAATATAACAGTTTCACTGGCGTTACTGTGATACCCTGTTCTGCCCGTTGCCCTTGAGATATGCTGGTGTCTGGAGGGGAAGGTTCAGATAAACTGGAGACTACCGTAGATGCCTCGGTGACAGGCCCTGGGTTGGCCTCCAGCATTTCCTCCTTCCCAATGGTGCCCATTGGGCCCTAGGGGAGGCAGAGGAGAAGGCTCCCACTCCTGATGGCCTGGCCTCATCAGATGGTGATCCTGTGAGCCAATGGACGTGTGGTCAGTGAGAGGGAAAGATACTGACAGGAACAACTCACTTGAGACAGGTCATCTGGATGAAGGGATAACGGATCCTCACCCCTCTGATGCAGGCCAACCTTGCTGTCAGTGACTGCTCTCTCCTCGGGCAACTCCACGATTTCTAGGGCCTGTTCCTCATAGGGGTGAGGACTCGAATCTCTGGGATTCCTCCCCCCCCGTCTTGGCTCTTTCCCATTTATTATAGGCTATCTTCACTACGGGGACAAAGAGAGGTCATTGTAAGCCACATGCTTTATGGATCAGGTGTGTCTATAGCAGGTGGCATGTGCAGGCACCACACCTGGACATGACGGGGCTGTGCTGGTGAGTTTCAGGGGGCTTTGAGGAACAAGCTTGAAGGTCGGATGTGGGGAGGGTGCAAGGGGTCAGCCAGTGGATCAAATGGGTGGGTGGGGATGGAGTTTGGGAATTTGAGGGATGACAGATGGAACTGATGCCAGGAGAGAGCTGGTAACTTACCCTTGCAGCTTTTTGGAGGTCATTGGTCTTCTTCTGACATTGGACGGCGGTCCTCCTTGTCATGCCGCCCACACTGACAGACGCTACCACTGCCTCGCAGGCGGCATTCTCGCCCTGCTGCTGGTCCTCCGGCCCCCTTGGGGGAACAGGGTTGCCCGCCTCTCATCCACACTGTCGAGAAGTCTGGCCAAGTCACCATCCCCAAAGCAAGGAGCAGGTCTACGCGCTGCCATGCTTGTGTGTTGATTGGGAGTGAGTGGCGAGGGAGCATTTAAAAGAAGCTCCCTTTGTTAGTGGTGAGAAGCTGAGATACAAGTTGAGTGAATCAGAATGCAAGGGAGCCAGTAATGACGAGAATCTTGTGGGGACTCATTTTTGAATACGTGCTGTTGAATACGTGCCGCGGTCTCACCAAGCAGCCATCACAAAACTCCCTGCCAAATTAGCCCAAATCAGGACTGAATCACACCCTCTGTATGAATGATGAGCATTATTTGCCTGAAATATATCAGTTGAGATTTTCTGCTCCCATTCGCGGCGGCCGGATTTGCTGGAATGAATGGAAGATATCGCAAGAAGGCCGTAGGTGCATTTCCCAGTGGAATAAATGCAGGATATGATCGTTGTTACAATCCCAATTGAGCTTAGAGCTGGACAGAAAGATCCCGGGATGGCACCCTACCTCAAAAGACCTTAACTTATACTTTTGTTTCAAAAAATGTGGAGAAATGGAGTAACAGCACCACAAATTAGTTTTAACAAGAAAAAGCATTTATAAAACATGAAAAGTTGCATTATGACACAATACTCCTTTATTCCCCCCCCACCTAGTTTAACAATTAAACACAGATTTTAAGGTTAACTCAGATTGCAAAGTACATTTTAAGCTACATTGGTCTCATTAACACAGTCCCTTTTAAGCACACAAGATGACTGTGGTAATTCCACTCTGAACTGAAGTGAATGTCTGTGGAGATCTCCTCAAGGTCCCCCAATATGATTCTCATACCATGAGCCACATTTCTCACAGAACTCCAGCTTCCACACAAGTTTTCAAAAGTCACACTTTCAAATCTTTTAAATCATGCTTTCCCCCCGTCACTTCCATCAAGGTTTCAAGTTCAGGTGTTACACCTCTCCCTTCAGGTCTCCTTTGTCTTAAAGGCTTTTCCATAAACTCCGAGGTCCAGCCACCGATTCCACAATTATTTCAAATAATGTCTCCCAAACCATAGTAATTTATCACAAACCTTAGCACTACTGCAAATATCTTTGTTCTGTTAGAAAAACAAAGGTAGATTTAACAGGTTTAAATTTGTGTGGGTAAACATTAAGAAGGTATAGTTTGAAGTGGGTTTAAATTAATATTTCTGTGCCTATAGCTAGACTCATGCTGGAAAAAGGTATTGTGCTTAGAGAGGTATAAGGTGTGACAAAAATTTAAAGGACATCAGCATGAGGCACTGATTAGCAACAGGAGGCCTCTTCCCAGAGGGGAGTTCTTAGTTTTAACTGAGAGCCACAATAGTTGTAGATAGGGAGAGATCAAGAAGACAGCTCTCAGAGCTCTGCTCGAAGCAGGAAAAGTTGTACAATGGAGTAATGTGCAAGAAGCAAGCTTCACAGGAACTGAAGGACAGTTGATTCCAGAAACCTAGAAATAGAAAACATGGGCAGCACAAACAAAGCTGAGGATGATTTGTTTATATTATTCATTTACGGAATGCATACGTCGCTGGTGAGGCCAGCATTTATTGGCCATCCCTAGTTGCCCTTCAGAAGGTGGTGGTGAGTTGCCTTCTTGAACTGCTGCAGTACTTCACAGATCATTGAATTTACAGTGCAGAAGGAGGCCATTCGGCCCATCGAGTCTACACCAGCTCTTGGAAAGAGCACCCTACCCAAGGTCAACCCTATCCCCACAACCCAGTAACCCCGCCCAACACACTCCTGGAAGGAGTTCCAGGATTTTGGCCCAGCGACAGCAAAGGAACGGCGATAGTGACTTGGAGGGGAACCTCCAGGTGGTGGGGTTCCCAGGTATCTGCTGCTCTTGTCCTTCTAGATGGTCGTGGTCGTGGGTTTGGAAGGTGCTGCCTAAGGAACCTTGGTGAGTTACTGCAGTGCATCCTGTAGATGGTACACATGGCTGCCACTGTTCGTCGGTGGTGGAGAGTTTGAATGTTTGTGGAAGGAGGCACAATCAAGTGGGCTACTTTGTCCTGGATGGTGTCAAGCTTCTTGAGTGTTGTTGGAGCTGCACTCATCCAGGCAAGTGGAAAGTATTCCATTACACTCCTGACTTTTGAGTTGGAGATGGTTGACAGGCTTTGGAGGGTCAGGAGGTTAGTTACTCGCTGTAGGTTTCCTAGCCTTTGACCTGCCACGGTATTAATGTGGCTAGTCCAGTTCAGTTTCTGATCAATGGCTGATGAGAAGCTAGATTTATAAAGATTGCTAAGGCAATCCTAAAGATTTCATAGAATGTACAGTGCAGAAGGAGGCCATTCGGCCCAGCGAGTCTGCACCGGCTCTTGGAAAGAGCACCCTACCCAAGGTCAACACCTCCACCCTATCCCCACAACCCAGTAACCCCGCCCAACACACTAAGGGCAATTTTGGACACTAAGGGCAATTTATCATGGCCAATCCACCTAACCTGCACATCTTTGGACTGTGGGTGGAAACCGGAGCACCCGGAGGAAACCCACGCACACACGGGGAGGATGTGCAGACTCCGCACAGACAGTGACCCAAGCCGGGAATCGAACCTGGGACCCTGGAGCTGTGAAGCAATTGTGCTATCCACAATGCTACTGTGCTGCCCTCTACGGTAATCCTCAAGTTTGGAATGTCTTACTGTGGTCTGTGAAACAAATTCTAAAGTAATTGGGAAGACAGTATTGTTTGTGTTAACAGTGGAAGTCAGTTGAGACAAATCCTGAAGACAGAGATGTAAATCTTGGTCTGGATTCACTGTTAAAAGTGGAGCGGAAGCTTCATTTAAAAGTGTCATATGAAAATCCTGGACTCGATTTTGGAATGCATGCCTCTACTGGAAAGCACGATATTGAGAGAAGATTTTAAAGCATGTTTTGGGAAGTAGAGTGTGGAAACTCTTATGTAGCATTCATCTGGGTGGGATTTTGAGACAACATCCACAGACATTCACCTGGGGTTTCAGGAGGTAATGTGTATTTGACCACAGGCATAATCTGTGGGTCAAAGGGACTTTATGTGTCAATGAGAACATTTAGCTTCAAATGTACTCTTTTCATCCTAAAACCTGTGTGTAATTATTCAGCTAAGGGGGAGCAAAGGTGTATTGTAGTATCAACCAATTTTTCCATGTTTAATAAATGTGTTTTCTTGTTGTTATAACAAATTAGCAGTCCTGTGACAGTTTGTCAACGTTTATTTAAAAAATGTACAAGTTACGGTCTTTTAAACTAGGGTTCCAGTCCAGGATCTTCTCGCCCAATTAAACTATCAACTGGAATCATAACAATGGCTTCTCATGATCCCATGCCTTTACAACTCTCTATGACTTTACTGAACAGTAATCTGTTTCCTCTGTTTCGTTAACTCCAGACTTCTTGGAAACTTCTCTTCATTTCTCTAGTTTCCTTAACTCGTTGAACTTTAGATTTCTGGCATCTGTTTTCTTAACCATTACACCATAGTATGGCTTTTCTTCTGGCAAGGTTGAGAAAGATGTTCCTGCTTTAGCCTTCTAAAACCAACTGCTTTCAGCAGAGCTGTGAGAACTGCCTTCTCTATCACTGCATATCTCCAACTGCAATCAAATCAGCTAAATTAAAACTTAAAAGCTTCTCTGCCTTCTCTACCCCAGTTGCCAAGCAACCACTGCTGGTTCATTTACACTTCACGTAGTAGTCCTCTATAAGCACAATAAAATCACAGTCAAAATTGAAATCAACACCCACACTTACAAATACCTTTGTCCAGCATGAATCTAACAATAGGTTTTATCCTTCCAGGCACAGACACATTAAATTAAACCCATTAAAACCATACCTTGTGTCTATTGCTTACCAATACAGATACAAATCCTTTAAAACTACTTTTGTTTTCCTAACATTGCCCCTTCCCTCTATTAGTGGCGGGCTGCGATCCTGCCGTTCAACATCAGTATAATACACCAGTATATCATTATAGGGTCCACACAGCGGAATAATAACCCCCGTCAATTTAAACCTCTATGGTGGCGTGGTGTCAGAATAATGTGATGTAAGATTGGTTTCAAGAGTCATGCACCGAGTGAGAAGAACTCTGAAGGGAACTTGAATGTGAGTGCACTCAAGCGGGGTTTTCTGGGGGTGGCGGTCACAGGCATGTCTGCACAGTAGCTTCTTCTTGGTTGCCTTATGGTGCACAGGACATGAGCTTCAGTGCAGGGGATAAAAGGGGAAAGGGAAGGGAAGTCCGGGGTACCAAATCTATTGTGTTTGGGTGTGGGGGAGGCAGTGGTGGAAACCAGCACAGACTGAAGGTTCCACAGATGGAGAGGGCCCATATGAAGTCATGGACAAGGCAGATAGAAAAGCATGTCAAAGGTGAGCACTTTGTTGCACCTGAGACTGTTCAGCTTAAGCTCAATTGGCATGTTTGGAGTCAGACAAGTCACCCAATTGTGCCAACTCAAGGAGCACTAATGTGAGATTGCCAATGATTGCTGCTCAGCATTTAACCCTTGGTGCACAGACTCCAAAATTCAATTACTGCTTCGATGTGGCTGTACCATTGCTGGACTCGGCAAGTGACAATATCCCATTGCTGGACTAGGCAAGTGACAATATCCCTTCAAAAGGTAACCATAGAACACTGGGATGGCACGATGGCGCAGTTGTTAGCACTGCTGCCTTAGGGCGCTGAGGACCCGGGTTTGATCCCGGCCTCGGGTCACTGTCCATCTGGAGTTTGAACATTCGTCCCGTGTTTGCATGGGTCTCACCCCCACAACCCAAAGGATATGCAGGCTAGGTGGATTGGCTATGCTAAATTGCCCATTAATTAGGAAAAAAAATTGGGTTCTTTAAGTAAATTTCCTTTTTTAAAACCATGGCGCCCTACCTGGAGACAGTGCTCCTAATCCTCTATGCTGAAGTGCCTGTTGACAAGTAGCCCTGATGGGCCAAGCTGAGCACAAGGCCTTGGTGTGAAGGCCTGCACCTGAGATGAGAGCTCAGGGTATAGTAGAGTTGCCAAAGCTGTGGCCATGCGGTCATGTGGTGTGGAACAAGGGTGGTGTGGCGTCTTCCCAAGGCACATGCAAATGAAGCACTGGGTATCAATGGCGTGGCCAGGACATGAGTAAATGGGCATTGAGAGGCAGCTGCAGACGATGAATGGGAAAGGGGTGGTCCTTAGCAGACAGATAATAACTGTCAAGTCTCTCTCTTTGATACAGCAGTGAGGAGAATGTGTGAAACATGGGATCTGGTGATCTCACTGTCATTCGTCTTGCTCATGGGAAGGAGAGAAGAAGAAGACATTAATGGTGATGCCTGCCTTACTACAGGCAGGAGCAGACTGTCAAGAGGAGGACTTCCATGGCCTGTTCTGCACACAGAGGATGAACCCCAGGGAACTATTGCTCGGATGCAGATTGCTAGGTCCAGGGTCTACAGACAGCTCTTGACATACCTTCAGATGTCCGAGAACCAGTGCTACTGAAGACTACTCATGTCCAGGGAACTGGTTGGTCACATCTGCAGGATGTGGCACCACAGGGAGTGGGAGTGCATCCACTTCTGCTGTCACTGAAAGTGACTGCGCCACTGTGCCACTAGTGGCTCCACAGGTGACAGCTATAGTACTTTGCAAGCCTCTGCACACAAGGGCATCCAGGAGGTGATGGCCGCAATCTTCACAAGGACACACAACTTTGTCTATTTTGAGTAGGATCAGACAAGACAGGAGCAAGAGCAATGGGGTTTGCTCAGATCTCTGGTTTTCCATGGGTGCCATCGACTGCACATGTGGCACTCAGAGCTCCATGGCATAGCAAAGGCTTCCAGTCGCTGAGTGTTCAGCTGGTCACGACTACACCAAATGCTTCCTGTAAGTGTGTGCTTGATTCCCAGGGCGTGTGCACGACTCCTCCGTTCTGAGAAGTACTCAGATCTCTGACATCTTTCAGGGTCCACAGAGGCTGCAGGGTTGGTTCCTTTTGTGAGGGCCACGAAGAATCCAGCACGAGTTTGTAGAATAGAAAGAAATAGCATTTATTTACAATTACATATATATATAACAGCAGAAGCAGCACTCTCTTGCTGCTCACTCCTCTCTAGCTGGTTCCATACTGGCCTGCTCTATTTATGCAGGGACTCTGCTAATGATTTCTCCGCCCCCCTCATTGGGGAAGCTCATACTCCCTAAGGATTGTGGGATTGCCATTAGTCCCCAGCCAGTGGTAAGCAGGCAGATTATAACATTCCTCCCCCCCAAAGTCCAAGGAACCCACCGAAGACCCTGTCGAAAGAGGGCATCGGACTCGTTTTGCCACAGGCTGGACACCATTTGCACGAGGCGCTGGATCGGGCGGCGTGTAACGAGACGGCGAACGGCGCTTCCGTGATGAACGGCGTAATGGTTGTACATCCAGGGCCTGTGGGACCAAGGACTCCCCTTCTGAGGCGTCCTGTGTCTCCACCTTCCGGAGTCCACTGCCTCCGGCATCTCTGCATCACTATCTCCACGTGGTTCTGTAATGACCTGTGCATGCTTTGAGTGCGGCACCAGAGGAAGATTGTGAGGAATACTCTCCACTGTATCTGGTCTCTGTGGCTGTAGAAGTGAGCTCCGGGGCGGAGAATCTTTGGAAGAAATGGTCTTCTGGACCAAACGTGGTCTACATGCTTGCGCTGGAGATGATCCTGGGCTTGCACCTGGTAAGAGATAGGCTCCAATCAGCGAAAGATAACACCAGGGACCCACTGGGCACCACCAGCAAAATTTCGAATGAACACTGGGTCACCGGGCGCAAACTGCTGAATCGGCCAATGCCGAGAAAGGCCATGTCCCTGCCATTCTTGAGTGCGGCATACTTTTGCGCCAATGTCTGGGAAAACCATACTAAGGCGGGTACAAAGTCTCCGGCCCATCAGGAGTTCCACGGGAGCTACCCCAGTCACCGCATGGGGGGTGGCCCTGTATGAAAACAAAAAACGAGCCAGTCTCGTGTCCATTGACCCGGAAGACTGCTTCTTTAGGCTCCTTTTGAATGTCTGCATTGCACACTCTGCCAACCCATTGGAAGCCGGGTGGTGTGGAGTGGTGCGGATATGGCGTATGCCGTTCATCTTCATGAACCTCGCAAACTTCTCACTTATGAACGGAGTGCCGTTGTCCGTGACCAGCACCTCAGGGAGGCCATGCATACTAAAAACGCATCTTCTCGATTGTTGCGCAGGACATTGTGCCTACCATCTTATGCACCTCTAGCCATTTAGACTGGGCATCGATTAATAGAAGGAACATGGATGCTTGAAAAGGGCCGGCAAAATCCCTGGACATTCCCAGTGATGTAGGGGCACAGCCGGCGGAAGCTTCTGATGCTCCTGGCAAATGAAGCAGTTTTGGGCCGCCTTTTCAATGTCGGCGTCGAGGCCTGGCCACCAGACATAATCTGGGCCAACATTTTCATTTTGGTCACACCCGGATGCCCTTTGTGCAAGTCCCTTAGTATCAGCTCCTGTCCTTTTTCCGGGACAATCACACGCGTCCCCCACAAGAGGATGCCGTCTTCCACGCTGAATTCTGGCAGCTTGGAGGAAAATGCCCGCAACTCACCTGGGAGCTGCCTATGCTGCCCACCATACAGGACTATGTGCCGAACCTTTGACAGGACTGGCTCCGTCTGGGTCCACTCACGGATCTGTGATGCCGTGACAGGCAAGGAGTCTATAAAATTTAGGGTTGCAACCACCTCACCAGTCGTGGGGGTCGACATGGGGCCGGTCAACAAAGGCAATCGGCTCAGTGTGTCGGCATTCGCTATCTGGGTCCCTGGTTTATACGCCAGAGAATACTCAAAGGCAGCGAGCAACAAAGCCCAGCGTTGGATTCGTGCGGAAGCAGAGGCTTATGATCAGTCACGAAAGTGAAGTGGCGGCCATACACACACGGGTGGAAGCGTTTCACCGCAAAGACCACCGCCAGGCCCTCCTTCTCGATCTGTACATACTTCTTTTCCGCTGCAGTCAATGTGCGGGAGGCGAAAGCTATTGGCTGCTCGGCCCCGTTCTCCATCTTGCGGGACACGACGGCCCCAATACCATACGGGGATGCATCACATGTGATGAGCAAAGGCTTTCCAGGATCATAGTGGGTTAGTAACCCAGACGACGACAATTGTTGTTTTACCCGCCCGAAAGCGGTTTCTTGCGGCTGACCCCAAACCCAGCGTGATTCTTCTTTAGCAGAAGATGCAACGGGGCCAGCGTAGTTGCCAGATTGGGGAGGAACTTCCCGTAATAGTTTACGAGACCAAAAAAAGAACGAAGATGCGAAGTGTCAGTCGGGGCGGGGGCCTGTTGAATTGCGCGCACCTTCTCTGCGACGGGGTGCAAATCTTTGCAATCCACCCGATAACCCAGGTAGACTACGTCCTTCGCCTGAAAGACGCACTTTGTACGACGAAAACGGACTCCAGCCTCTGAAAAGCGTGGAAGGACAGCCTCCAAATTTTCCAAATGTTCCTGCTCCGACGTCCCTGTAATCAAAACGTCGTCTAAGTAGACAGCGACACGCGGTAAACCTCTCAAGATGCCCTCCATGATATGTTGAAAGATAGCGCAGGCAGAGGATACCCCAAAGGGCAACCGTGTATATTCATACAGGCCCCGGTGTGTATTAATAGTTACATATGGCCGGGAGGCAGGGTCCAGCTCCAACTGTAGGTAAGTGTGACTCATATCTAATTTCATAAACGAGAGTCCGCCTGCAAGCTTCGTGTAGAGATCTTCAATGCGGGGAATTGGATATCGGTCGAGCCGGGAAGCCGTATTCACTGTAAGTTTATAGTCACCGCACAAACCAACTGTGGCATTTGGCTTCTTTACAGGTACAATTGGTGCTGCCCAGTCAGCGAAACGGACGGGCCTGATAATACCCAAGGACTCCAAACAAGTGAACTCCCCTTCTACCTTCTCGAGCAAGGCATAAGGCACCGGGTGCAGCGTGGCTCCTGGTTCGACTTGGATACGGGCCCCATTTATTTTCCCCAAACCGAGCTGGAATACATCTGGGTACCGTCCTAGTACATCCGTCAACCCTCCAGAACCTGCTTGGAGGATGTGTTGCCACTGCAGCCGCAAATGGCACAACCAGTCCCGACCCAACAGGCTGGGCCCGGGGCCGCGCACCACGATAAGTGGGAAAAGCCACTCCTGGCGTCCATAAACAACAGGGGTCAACCAATGTCCAATGTTCCCCCGTGTAGGTGGCCAACCTGACCTGTGTATCGGTTAATGTAAGGGTCTGTATACCCTGCTTGATGCGGTCAAATGTCCTCTGGGTGATCACGGAGACCGCTGCGTCAGTGTCCAACTCCATCTCAAGCGGGTGACCATTGACTCGTACTGTCACCTTAATGGGGGCCACACAGGGAGCTGCCACACAATGCAGCTGCAGGCAGTCGTCCTCCGTCTCCACGTCCTCAGGAGTAGTCGCCGCAGGTTCATCCAAATGGAAGGTATGGCCCCTGGGCTGGTCCCAGTTTCGGTCGGAACGACGGCGCCTCTGATGCCCCCAGGACCGGCGTCCACGACGGGGTCGGCGCCTACAAGTCTGACACGGACATGGCTCCTCATCCATTGGTTCTGGAGAAGGCTCCCTTCGGGGAGGAATGTCCGATGGCCACTGGCGTCGATCCGGATGTCGTCTCGCCCAAGGTACCGCAGGAGTGCGGGGGGACATTTTCGGACGGAAGGGGTTGCGCCCTGCGCTCTCTCGGGACAATACTATTTGAATGGCGTGTTGAAAAGTCAATGTTGGCTGAGCTAACAACTTTCTCTGGGTGGCCGCATTGTTAATACCGCAAACTAAATGGTTGCATAACATTTCTGACAAGGTCTCACCATAGTCACAGTACTCCGCAATCCTGCGTAGCCTGGATAGAAAGTCGGGAAGGGATTCTCCTGGGGTCCTCTCAGCAGTATTAAACCGGTAACGTTGGACTATCGTGGACGGGGTTGGGTTAAAATGCTGCCCCACTAAATTCACAAGTTCATCAAATGTCTTGGTGTCCGGCGCAGCTGGGTACGTAAGGCTCCTAATCACCCCAAACGTATGTGGGCCGCAGGCGGTGAGCAAAATGACCACCTGCCGCTCGTTTTCGGTGATGTTGTTTGCCCGGAAATAGTAACGCAGCCGATGTGCGTACTGGTTCCAGCTTTCCAGCGCAACATCAAAAACATCCAAACGTCCGTACAGAGGCATCGTGCAACAAAAAAAAAACTTCCAACCTGTGTCCAACAAAAATCCAGGGAGGTGGCTTCAGCAGTGTAGACAGCTATCCACTTTAACCCTCATCGCCAGTTTTGTGAGGGCCACGAAGAATCCAGCACAATTTGTAGAATAGAAAGAAATAACATTTAGTCCCCAGCCAGTGGGAAGCAGGCAGGTTATAACAGTTCCTTGGGTACAAGGGCTATCCACTGCCAAGGTGGCTGATGGCACCTGTGTGGAGGCCACACATTGCAGCTGAGACAAGGAACAATGAGGTTGTTTTCGTTGGAGAGAAGAAGGTTAAGAGGAGACTTAATAGAGGCATACAAAATGATCAGGGGGTTAGATAGGGTGGACAGTGAGAGCCTTCTCCCGCGGATGGAAATGGCTGGCACGAGGGGACATAGCTTTAAACTGAGGGGTAATAGATATAGGACAGAGGTCAGAGGTAGGTTCTTTACGCAAAGAGTAGTGAGGCCGTGGAATGCCCTACCTGCTACAGTAGTGAACTCGCCAACATTGAGGGCATTTAAAAGTTTATTGGATAAACATATGGATGATAATGGCATAGTGTAGGTTAGATGGCTTTTGTTTCGGTGCAACATCGTGGGCCGAAGGGCCTGTACTGCGCTGTATTGTTCTATGTTCTAATGAGGCTGTAACTCACACTTTGGTCAAGCAGACCATAGCTGAAGGTGAGGTTCCGGTGCCTGGACCGGGCTGGTGGAGCCCTGCAATGCAATCCACAGAGGGTGTCAGGCATCATCGCAGCCTCCTGACTGCTACGTCCTGTTTACTGTGATGACCATGACAGGCATCCCCTGGAGGACCAAGACTTCCCAGGACAGAGGCCTTGGACCAAAATCTCTGCTGGGGCCATCACCCTACCAGTGTTGACTTTGGTGCATCAAGCAGCTAGCTCAATCACCTCAGACTGAAAGTGGACAAGGTTCCCCACTGAGCCATGTAATCCTGTGAGTGCAGCAGACAACCCTTCCTGATTTCCCTACCTTGCATTTGGAATGCCAGCAACTTATGTATGACCGTGTCTAGAGGCTAGCCACCTGACTCAGACTAAGCAGATTCCTGGCCTCCAGGAATCCTCTGAGTGCTGACACCCTGAGATGTCACTGCCTCCTGCTGCTGTGGATCTGACAGTGTGAGGTGCTCATCAGATTGTGACCCTGAGACTGTTCTGAAACTCAGTCCCACAGAGCTGTGTGTCTCTGTAATGGTGGAGCGTGCGGTGAGCGCTCTAATAGGTCTTCAATGTCGGGGTTTCTAGATTAATCTTCTGTGGGCTGTCGGAGCTGGAGACGAGGACCTGCCTCGATGATCTCCTCGGCTGCAAAAGAAAGAGGAGGTCATTAGTGTGCAACAAGGTTCTGAGAAACAGAAGGCATCGCTCGCAGGTTGCCTGATGGATGTGCAGTGCAGGATCCTCACTTGGTTCAGCACCGCCAACCTCACCTTCAGCACAGGAATGGTCAACATCCTCTCAGACCAGCTGAAGCGTTCTGTCTTCAAAGTCTGTCAGGACCTTGAGTTCGGCCATTCCTCCATCAGTCTGGGACTTATCCCTTTTATTATGAGCCAGCTTGACCTGAATGAAGTCAGATGGAGACAGTGTAAGTTGGAAGTCTGCTGGCCAGCTGATAAGGATGTCTGACACATGTGGGTGGTGAGTGGGGCCATGGGCGGGGTGAGTACACAGTCTGCAAGGGAGATGAAGATGTTTGTGAGAGAGTGAGTGGTGGTTCCCTTGAGCTGGCAGTAAGTAAGATCCCTGTGGATGTGTGATGGGCCTGTGAGTGTGTGTGTGTTAAGGATTATGCGAATAGTGATGTACCCTGGCAGAATGGAGGAGATCATTCATCCTTTTGCAGCACTGATGGATGTTGCAGTGCAGGATCCTCACTTGGTTCAGCACCGCCAACCTCACCTTCAGCACAGGAATGGTCAACATCCTCTCAGACCAGCTGAAGCGTTCTGTCTTCAAAGTCTGTCAGGTTGTCCTCTTCTGCAGGGCATTGGCACTGAACACTAATGGCACCCCCTCCCATGCTGCATTTGTCACCTAGGATGCAGGATTTCACCCACAACATGAGTACAATACATTGCAACGGGCCTCCATTGCATCCAAAAGGGAAGCATTGATGAATTTTGGAGCAGTATGCTTCTTAGCTTCAGCAACCATTATTTCCCAGTGGCTTCCTCTGACTTGAAGCCTGCTTGCTGCGTGTAGGGGTGGCCTTTAAATATGGCGCCTGGACCATTGAAACCTTGAGGTGATGGTGTGCAGGCAAATCAGAGGCCGCCTGCCTGCAATCCAGCATAGAGCCTGACCTGCCAATCCTTTCGACTAAGTGCAGCACAATACGGCGGAAAAAGATACCGTTGTTGTTGACGGGTTAAACACTGCTTTCCCCGTCTGAATTCAGACTTTGTCGATTTCTGGGATGATTTTGCCTATCATTTTTTAATGCTTTTAATGGCCGCCAGGCGATTGATGGCAAATCCAATGGTCTCTCACCCATACCAGGAAGGTTGGCGCCTCCAATTGCTCCAAAATCATAATCACCAGGAGACAGGCACCATTCTCCAGGCCCCACATGATAAATTTCCAAATTTTAATATGCAGTCGGGAGAGCCAGCTTTGTCATGGGGAAGGAGAAAAAAATCCAAGGCAAATTATTTTATTCATTCGTGGGAAGTGGGCATCGCTGGCGAGGCCCGTATTTGTTTTTTTTAATAAACATTTTATTGAGGTATTTTTGGGATAGAAACAACAAAATAAACAAGATACATGAAACCATAAACATAATGCAAAAACCGTTTACCTTTCGTACAGGTCCCACCCTTATTACCCCCCTACTCTAACCTAAACTACTCTCTCTCCTCCCCCCCCCCCCTTCCAGTCTGCTGATGATTAATTTTCCGCAAGCAAGTCGACAAACGGTTGTCACCTCCGGGCAAACCCTAACAGTGACCTCTCAAGGCGAACTTGATTTTCTCCAAACAGGGAAAGCTAGCCATGTCCGATAGCCAGGTCTCCGACTTGGGGTGCTTTGGGTCCCTCCAAGCCAATAGTATCCATCTCCGGGCTACCAGGGAAGCAAAGGCCACAACATCTGCCTCTTTCTCCTCCTGCATTCCCGGATCTTCCGGCACCCTGAAAATCGCCACCTCTGGACCCAGCGACCTTGGACATGATGTCCGCAAACCCCTGCCAAAATCCCCGAAGGTTTGGACATGCCCAAAACAAATGGACATGGTTCGCTGGTCCTCCGCGCATTATGTGCATCTGTCCTCCACCCCAAAGAATCTGCTCATCCGGGCCATTGTCATGTGAGCCTGGTGCACAACTTTAAATTGTATCAGGCTGAGCCTGGCACATGTTGCAGACGGGTTGACTCGACTCAACGCGTCTGCCCATAAACCATCCTCTATCTCACCTCCCAGCTCCTCCTCCCACTTGCGCTTCAGCTCCTCGGTTGCGTCTCCTCCGACCCCATAAGCTCCTTATAGATGTCTGAGACGCTCCCCTCCCCTTTTCACCCTCTGGAAATTACCCTGTCCTGATCCCCCTCAGCGGCAGGAGCGGGAAGGTTGCCACCTGTTTACGAAGGAAGTCCCGCACCTGCAAGTATCTGAATTTGTTTTGCCTCGCCAGCCCAAACTTTTCCTCCAGCGCCCTCATACTCGGAAAGCTCCGCTCTATGAACACATCCCCCATCCTCTCAATCCCCAATCTCTGCCATACCCTGAACCCCCCCATCCATACTCCCCGGGGCAAACCGGTGGTTTTCACAAATTGAGGCCCAGACCGATGCTCCCACTGCTCCCACATGCCGCCTCCACTGGCCCCAAACTCGAGGCCCGTATTTCTTACCCATCCCAAATTTTCCTTGAGAAGGTAGTGGTGAGCTGTCTTCTTGAATCACTGCAGTCCCTGAGGTGTAGGTTCACCCACAGTTCCAGGGTTTCAGCGACAGTGAAGGAGTGGTGATATATTTCCAAGTCAGGGTGGTGCATGACTTGGAGAGGAACATCCAGGTGGTGGGTTCCCTGGTATCTGCTGCTCTTGTCCTTCTAGATGGCCATGGTCACGAGTTTGGAAGGTGCTGCCTAAGGAACCTCAGTGAGTTCTTGCAGTGCATCTTGTAGGCAGTACACACGGTTGCTACTCCCAGGCCATTCTCACTACCTCCTCAATTAAGTGAGCATTAAATGGAGAGTTGGGAGCAGTATGGGATGTGAAGCGGTGCCACAATTGGATGGGGGAGGTCTGCGTATATTGTGGGTCGGTTTCCCGAAAAAGAATATTGAGAAGATATTGAAAATAAACTGAGAAAAGCAGATTTTAAAATGTAGGGAAGGAAAATACATTAATGGCATTTTATAGGAACGGGACAGCTTTTTCAAGAGTAAAGATATTTGAAGAATTAATGAGCAATTTCAACTAATGGCAATCAGGGAAAGAGAAAGGCCAGTTTCTCTTTCAAGTTTCATTCCCTTGAATCATATGTAATAGATATGTTAGACAACATGGATTAATGAGTGTCCCAATCATGCTCAGTTTTCAGTGTTTTTCAGTACGCAAAGATATGAGGTAACACAACACCAAATCTTTATTTCTGCTACACGACCTGATATTATGTAAATTAAATAGCATTTTTTCATTATTTTCTACTTTCATCCAAATTTACTGTGTTGCAGTTTTTTTTAATAAAAGGATCCATTTTTGGATCCCTTACAGCTAAATAAATCAGAAGAAACTTGAAGAACATAAACTCAATCTGCTTCATACAGTCTTGCTTCTAAATCAGCCAGAACACAATGAGGCCATTGCTTGGCTGATTCAGAACTGAAGAAACTGCCCTAAAGCTGACAAGTAGATTGCTGGTAATAAGGTACAGCATTGTAAACGACCCAAGAAAGTCACACTTGTGGACAGATATTGTGTAGATTTTGGGCAGCAATTAAAAAAAAGGTTTCAAAGCTCTCAACCCAATGTTTATGTGGAGCCATTTAATTTAGTGTAAATTCAGATTTTATTTCCTCCTGCTTGCTGCATTAATTGTGTGGGGCCACTTAACTGGAATGGAATTTTAATTTATAAATCAGCTTTCAGACCACTGCCTTCAAATTGGTTCCAAACCTGTTCCTGAGTGCTCTTGCACATTGGAAAGCATTTCAGTCTTTAACTAGGTTCCCCAGCCTATGGCTTGCTACGTCGCATGTATGTCGCATGTACGTGTCATGTACGTGTCTGAAGGGTTCACATTGTCTGCTCCTGTCCACCTGCCAGGTTTGTTGTTGTACCCACACACTTTTTCTTCTGCCTCACAATTCTGCACCCTTTGTAAAGTCCTGTGCTCAGCTTCTGGGATGACTTTCTTGATTCAGACTTCCTTGTCTTTTACTCCTTCAGCCATGATGGTGTCCTCAGCCACCCTCCATTCATCTCAGTTTCTGAATAAAAACGCAATGCACACAATCAAGCCAACCTGCTGAATGAAGTACATATCTGGAAAGATCTATTTAAAACATAATCAAAGCAGAGCGGCAACAGCTACTCCCGATATTCCAGCAGAGAGAAAGAGAGAGAGAGGGGCAAACTAGTCATGAATCCTGCGCACGTTTCCTTGAAAAATGTGAACCTGGCAGCACATAGTAATTATTTTCTAATGAAACATTGTTGGCTATCAAACAAACATTAGGTGTCAGCTGAATCCACATTGCTGACTAACATGTTTGGCTTCAGTAAACAGTCTTGGGATCATATTTTAATGAAGGATGTAGTCAATGATGGAAGACGCTGAGGTGCAAGTGAAAAAAATGACTGCATTTCACCTGAAACAGATTTTCTTCTGGTTGGGCTGGAATGGATGAGTCACAACCCATTTTTAAAAGTGAAACTTTCTTGTGGTGCATTCTGTGTCCATTAAGTTGGAGTATGTTGTTGATGGGCTATCCAGCAATAGAATACTTTTTGAATTTTGATATGCTGATGTAGGCTTCACCCATTCTAAGATAGATTAAGCATGGACACAATGCAAAGCAATTCTTCTACATAGCCCAAATATTACAGCTCAGCTCCAACTTCAGAAAGGTACTTCCTACTGTCCCATAGCCACAGCAGTCAGACTTGCGGGTCAGAGAATCCCCGGGGGGGGAGGCGTGAATCATGCCCCGCCACCCCAACGCCGGCTGCCCTATTCTCCGGCGCCGTTTTTCAGGCCATCCATTTTTGGCCAGTCCCGCCGGCCTGAATTACTCACCTCACGCACAGCGGGACCTGGCAGCTGAGTATGCGGGGGTGCCCCGACGGTGGCTTGGCCCGCGATCGGGGCCCACCAATCTGCGGGCGGGCTTGTTCCGTGGGGGACCTTCTTTTCTCCGCGCCGGGCCCCTGTAGGGCTCCGCCATATTGCCCGGGGGCCTTCGCGGAGAAGAGAACCCCTGTGCATGCGCGGAAATACGCCAGCCATTCTGCGCAAGCGTGAACTCGCGCCGTCCCTTCGCCGCCGGTTGGAGCGGCGCCAACCCCTCCGGCGTCCACCTAGCCCCCTAGAAAGGTGAGAATTCCTCACCTTGGGGGGGGCGGCCATTGACGCCGGACCCGTTGGACCAGTTTTCCTGCCGGCGTGGGAACCTAGTGCCCAGAAGGGAGAATCCCGGCCATGAGCTCTGAGCCTAACGTGCTTCACAAAGGGCCCTAACAGCCAACAGAGGAAGAACATTATAGTCCTATGCATCTGAGATGGATTTGATGAAATAACGACGTGTCAGCACATTATTCTCTTTCAAATTTCCTCTCAATATGTTTTTCCTCTCCTTTCTAATTGTCTTTCTGTACTACGAAACGGTCAGTACCAAGAGGATGATATGCTCTCAGCCTCTGTTAATAATTTTCTGAAACTGTGCTTTAGGTACAACAGGTCTCTTTAATCATTTTGGGGTTGTTAAAATCTGCTAATCTATGACGTCAATGATGGAGATTAATACTGGAGTCGATAATAGAGATTAATACATATTTTCAATGTAAGTGTGGAGTAAATGATTTTGCTGGAGTATATGAAGTGACTTATGACAGTTTATATAAACTAAGAAAACCAAGAGTTTTTTGCCTATTATGTTCACTATAAATGGATGGTGATTGTGAGTGCCTGGCAGGATGGCAGTGCCAGAGTGCCATAGTAGCACTGGCAAGGGGCAGGGCCTGAGGGGCCCATGTCCATGAAAGGGGAGATGAAGTGGGTATGAAGGAGCTTCATAAAGTTTGGAGGAGGATGAAGGATGGGTATCCTGAAAGGGGGGGCCCAAAAGGGGTTGTGGGGAAGCCTGAAAAGGGGGGCCCTCAGCGATCTCATAGGAGGATGTCCTCACTTGGGATAGGGGGGTGGCATTGTCTGTGGGCGGAGGGGTGTGGGGACCCTCAAGTTCACTTAGAGACTGGGACGCCCTTTCAAAATAGTGGCCCAATCTCTGTGGAGCCGGTCTCGCCGGCTTGTTCAGCTCTCAATTGCTGAAAACATTTCGAGGTGTGAGCTAGACCGGGGAGAAACACGCCAAGGCTCAAAGAAAAGTGTCGGTGAATACCAGTCTGGATCTTACCCAAAAAGCCATTGGGAAACACCAAGCCAAACTCACCCAAAATGACACTTAGAAATGTTTTGGTTTAATCCCGCCCAATATTTCACAGCACCACACTTCCTGCTTTAGTTATTTGAGTTAGCAATTGTTTTCAAACACCGCCTATGGTCAACTAAATGGAAGTGCTTGTGCAGAGTAGGCCAGTTTTCATTCTCCTCTCCCTCCTTCCTCCTTGTCATTACTGGATATCCTGTTATGGTAAAATGTTTGCTAAGAACGATTAATACATGCCCAAGTAGGTTAGTCTAATGAGAAGCCCAACATTCTCCCAAAATGCTACAACAGGGATACCAACCATTCCATTTTCCTTTTTTAACTGAAATACTGAGATCCCTGTCAATCATTACAATTAGATAATAATCACCATACTAATTATTTTTCAGACCACTCTGTTCTCTCACCACAATGCTTTTGTTCTTATTGTAGAATTTTAAAAATGAGTGAACTGAAAGCCACTTGTACTTAGCCACAATAGTCTTTCTCTCGAAGCAGGGGTCAGCTAATTGATGATTACTGACATATTAACTGAACCTGCAAAAGCAGCAAAGTGCAGTCAGAGATAAATGTCTACTCAAATGCTGCATTTGCTACTGGGACAGCGAGTTACTCCGAGTCTCAAAATCAGGGAACCTTTCACTTCCTAAGGCTGTAATCCAGACCGGACGTTGACAGTGCAACTTGCAAACCTTTCTGCAATCCGATGACTATTTCATCCCACTGAAATTGAAACTTCTTTTTTAAGAGATTTAATCCATGCTCGTGATAAAAGTCTGGTTAAATTTTAAATTTAAATTAGAGAAGTGTTAAGTGATACATTTTGGTAGTTAGAACAAGGGGAAGTAAGTAACATTAAATAAAAGGGAAAAATTCTAAATGAGGTGCAGGAATAGAGATCTGGCCATATACATGCACAAATCGTTGAAGCTGGCAGAACAAATAGAGAAAGTGGTTAAAAGAGCTAACGGGATCTGGGCTTTATAAGTACAGGCATAGAGTACAAAAGCAATAAAGTTATCTGGGCACCACACGTTAGGATGTAAATAGAGGACGCAGAAAAGATTGATGAGAATAGTTCCAGGAATGAAGAATTTCGGTTGCATAGATAGATTGGAAAAGCTGGAGTGGTTTTCCTTAGAGAAGAGAATGTTGGGAAGAGAATTGATAGAGGTGTTCAAAATCATGAAGGGTCTAGACAAAGGTAAATATTCAGACTTGGGTTGTTAAGTAGCAAGTAATATTTGCACCATACCAGTGCCAGGCAATGACCATTTCCAACAAGCGAGAATCTGAAACAAAAACAGAAAATACTGGACAATCTCAGCAGGTCTGACAGCATCTGTGGAGAGAGAAGGGAGCTAACATTTCAAGTCTGGATGACTCTTTGTCAAAGTGGCTTTGATAACCGCTGAGATTGTCCAGTATTTTCCGTTTTTGTTTCAGATTCCAACATCTGCAGTAATTTGCTTTTATCTTAAGAGAGAATCTGACCCTTGACATCAACTGGACCAAATGTATAAATACAGAGTAGGTCAGAGGCTGGGAAATCTTCCGAGAGTAGCTCACCTCCCGACTCCCCAAAGCCTATCTATCATCGATAAGGCTCAAGTCAGGCATGTGGTGGATTATTCTCCACTTACCTGGATAAGTGCAGCTCCAGGAACACTCAACACCATCCAGAACAAAGCAGCCCACTTGATTGGCATCCCATTCAACACCTTAACATTCACTTGCTTCACCATCGATGTACAGTGGCAGCAGTGTATAACATCTGCAAGATTCACTGCAGCAACTCACCCAGGATTATTCTACAGCACCTTCTAAACGCACAACCTGTACCACCTAGAAGGACAAGGGTAGAAGATCATAGAATCCCTAGAGCGCAGAAGGAGGCCATTTGGCCCATTGAGTCTGCACCGGCCCTTCGAAAGAGCACCATACCTAGGCCCAATTCCCCCCATCCTATTCCTGCAATCCCACCTTAAGGGGCAGTTTAGTCATTTTTGGGGTGAATTCCACCCTATAACATTCCTCTTTGGGTCTAATACAAATTCAGAATTATAGAAGAATAGAATCACTACAGTGCAGAAGGAGGCCATTCGGCGCATTGTGTCTGCACCGACCCTCCAAAGGAGCACCCTACCAAGGCCCAGTCCCCACCATATCCCCATAACCCAGTTACCCCGCCGAACCTTTTGGACAATAAGGTGTGCAATTTAGCATGGGCAATCCACCTAACCTGCACATACTTGGACTGTGGGAGGAAACTGGAGCACAGAGTAAACCCACTTAGATATGGGAGAATGTACAAACTTTACACAGTCACCCGAGGCTGGAATCGAACCTGTGTGCCTGGTACTGTGAGGCAGCAGTGCTAACCACTGTGCCACCGTGTAAGATGCCTGGGAACACCATCACCTGCAAGTTCTCTTCCAAGTCACACATCATCCTAACTTGGAACTATATTATGGTGCTGCCGGTGTTGGACTGGAGTGAGCACACTAAGACGTCTTACAACACCAGGTTAAAGTCCAACAGGTTTGTTTCGAATCACAAGCTTTCGGAGCACCGCTCCTTCCTCAGGTCATTCACCTGCTAGTGATTCGAAACAAACCTGTTGGACTTTAACCTGTGTGTTGTAAGACTTCTTACTGGAACTATATTGTCATTCCTTCCTGAAATTCCCTCCCTAACAGCACTGTGGGTGTACCTACACCACATAGACTTGTAAGGGCATGCGAGTCCCTAATGCAATCTCACTTAGGTTCAGAGCCATACAGACTGACAATGCCAAATAATGCATTAAAACAGCAATATTATTGAATAATGATAATTATAATAAATGAAAGACCAATTATAATTGATAATATAAAAAGAAAGATAACTTTATTGAAATGTGAAAACACCTTATATTTTAAAAGGAAGACAATTTTACTTACATACAATACATAAAATATTACACATATTAACCACAAACTGGTCTGTTCAAGATGGCTCCCTAAAATGGTAAAATAATAATAATAATTACTTATTGCCACAAGTAGGCTTCAATGAAGTTCCTGTGAAAAGTCCCTAGTTGCCACATTCCAGCGCCTGTTTGGGGAGGCCAGTACGGGAATTGAACCCGCGCAATTCCCATTGGTTCATACGTCACCAAGTCTCCAAGTAACCTTACACGCGTGGACATTTTGGTCAGTCACTCCGCTCCTGGCCCTGCCTCTCATAGTCTTGAATGGGTGACTATTACATTCTGGCTGTATACCCACAGTACTGTTAGCGAATCCTGGAAACTGTGTCACTTTAAGCCAAATTTATGACTCCAATCCAACAAGAGTCTGGAAAATTCTTCTCACAGGCACTAGAAGAATATTCAGACTTGGAATATTCAAGCTGATTACACATCTTTTGATGGTGTCTCCCATCTATCATTAATCAAACTCAATCTCCTGTTTCCATACCAATATCGACTGCCCTATGTGTAAGGACATTCATTGCCCTAGCTTGTAGTTCAAGGGTCATGAAATGCAGTAAGGAAAATAACTTCTGATAAACAAAAGGCAACTTTCATTTTCGTCATCTGGCTTAAAACGGGAAAACAAAGCTGTGGACCAAATACCAGCTGTGAATGGCCAATGTGAAAAATAGTGTCTTGGGGAAACAGTTAATGATATCACTACTGATTACTATTAATTCATTATTTGACTTAATCAAAGTGCAACCACACTTAGGTTTAATACTGTTTTATTCATTTTTGGAATGTGGGCTTTGCTGGTTAGGCCAGCATCTATTGCCCATCCCTAATTGCCCTGGAGCTGTCTTCTTGAGCTGCCACAGTACTTGTGGTATAGGTGCACACAGCGTGGGAAATTAATTATTACAACCATGTTCTTAATTTAGCAATAATGCAACTTGCTCTGTTTATGGGCTGAGCAATGCAAGATAACACTTATTCACAATTAAACAGTCATGTCACAGCAGAGTCTCAATCCATTCAGTTGTGTGGGTTGCAAAGTTCAGACTTGCAAATATTTTTTCATACAGTACAAAACCAATCAGGAGGTAGCATCGCTGCCTGAGGCAGAAGTTCCAGGTTTGAGTTCCACATAAGGGCGAGGTGGCCAAGGAAGGTGCATTCATAACAAGGCCAACGGGTTGTCTATCAACCAGTAAAATCCTTCCACACACAACAATGGCAGGCAGTCAGGGTGGGAGAGACTCCTGGGGCTGGATTCTCTGTTTGCCGACGCCAAAGTTGGGAAACGCGATTGGGCGGGGAATAGCTTCCGACGCCAAAATTACCGGTTTGATGCCAAATCAGGATGCTTCGGCACCCTGAAAATGGCGTAAATGCAGCACTCGCCACGTGGGCTGAAAGTACAGCAGACATATCATTAGCGGGCCTGATGCCCGTTGCTCCGGGGCCTCCGCGATTCACTGCCTCCGATGGGCCAGTTTCCTGACGGCGTGGTTCACTTGTGGACTTGTAGTTATAAAATTCGTGAATCTGGCGTCCTGGCTGCTGAGCGAGAGAGAGGAGGTAGGAAATAAGAACATAAGAACGAGGAGCAGGAGACGGCCATCTGGCCCCTCGAATCTGCTCCGCCATTCAATGAGATCATGGCTGATCTTTTGTGGACTCAGCTCCACTTTCCGGCCTGAACACCATATCCCCGAATCCCTTTATTCTTCAAAAAACTACCTATCTTTATCTTAAAAACATTTAATGAAGGAGCCTCTACTGCTTCACTGGGCAAGGAATTCCATAGATTCACAACCCTTTGGGTGAAGAAGTTCCTCCTAAACTCAGTCCTAAATCTACTTCCCCTTATTTTGAGGCTATGCCCCGTAGCTCTGCTTTCACCCGCCAGTGGAAACAACCTGCCCGCATCTATCCTATCTATTCCCTTCATAATTTTATATGTTTCTATAAGATCCCCCCTCATCCTTCTAAATTCCAACGAGTACAGTCCCAATCTACTCAACCTCTCCTCATAATCCAACCCCCTCAACTCTGGGATTAACCCTGTGAATCTCCTCTGCACACCCTCCAGCGCCAGTACGTCCTTTCTCAGGTAAGCAATAAGAACAAATGGCGTGGAGCGACTGCGGGCTGCCGGCTCGGAAACCGGCCATGCTGGCTGCAGCAGGGTTGGGGAGGGGAGGGGGACTGGGAGGGACAGGCCGAGCAGCCAGGTTGCCCCCCCACCCCCCTCCGGACTGGGGCGGTGCCCAGGCACCGACCGCCATTACAGTGGCCATCTTGCAGACCACCCACCCCGGCTCCTGGTTCTACACAGTGACACCAGCCATATGGGCCGCCGAACACCCCACCCAAACGGCCGCCACCCATCAGGGGACCACTCGGGGCCACACCCATGGCAGCCCCCAGTGAGGGCAGTGCCAGTCAATGGTACCCCTGGCAGCAAGGACGGGCGCCCGGAATGGGGGCACCAACGGAGCCAGGGTGCGGGGGGGGGCATGCATGGGCAGGGCCCACAGTGCCATCTAGGGCCACCATGTAGCCCATGGAACCTGGATGGGCACGGGAGTGTTTGCCATGCTAACATGTTGGCCTTTCACCCCCTGCAGAGAATGGCATTCGGACATCAACCCGCAATGTTGGCCGCCTTGGCGATGGCCGCATCTCTGCAAGGTGCCCTGCGGCAGCGTGGGCAGAGGCTGCTCAGAGAGGAAATGGAAGCTGCAGCAGAGGAGCAGGCTGCAGAAGGGCAGGTGGCAGCTGCACAGGCTGGAGGGCCGGCCGCCCAACAGGCCGAGGAGGAGGTGCCAAGGGGGCACCGGGTGAGGCCCCGCGTCTACTGCAACCGCATGTCATTAGAAGACCTTCTGGACCGGGCATGCAGAGAATGCGGATGAGCAGGGGGACAGTGCGACACATATGCCAGATGATGGCACACCTGGCACCACAGGGGTATGGAGGAGGACAACCGCTCCTGGTGGCTGTCAAGGTGACGGTCGTGTTGAACATCTATGCGACGGAGTCGTTCCAGTCGTCAAGTGGGGACCTGTCCAGGATTTCGCAGACATCGGCGCACAGGTGCACCTGTGCCATCACGGAAGCCCTATATGCCCAGGCGGACAAGTACATACAGTACCATGCGGACCGCGCCCACCAGGATGCCCAGGCAGAGGGGTTCGCTGCCGTCGTCGGGATGCCCGGGGTCCAGGGGTTGATCGATGGCATGCATGTCGCCCTACGGCCACCTGCAGATAACAGGCTGCTATACACCAACAGAAAGGGTTTCCATACCATGAACATCCAGCTGGGCCGTGAGCAACAGATGTGCATCATGCACGTCTGCGCCCGGTACCAAGGCAGTGTGCACGACGCATTCATCTTCACACTCGGTGATCCCCGACATGTTTGAGGGGCACCCCACCCGGCTGCTGGGCGGCAGGGGTTACCCGCTGCGGTCGTGGCTGATCCTGATGCCACTGACCAACACAGAGACCCAATACAACAATGCCCATACAGCGACCAGGGGTGTGGTCGAGCGGTGCTTCGGAGTCCTGAAGATGCACTTCAGGTGCCTGGACCGTCCTGAAGGGGCCCTCCAGTACGAGACTAGGAGGGTCACCCGCATCGTGATGGCCTGCTGGTGGCCTGCTGGGTCCTCCACAATTAGCCCAGCAGAGGGGGCAATGTGCAGGAGGAGGATGAGGAGGAAGGGCAGGCCAACGAGGTGGATGCGGGGCATGGGACAATGAGCGGGATATGGGGCCCGGGCAGGCACGGGAGGCCACACAATGCCATCGCCAGGGGCAATGCGCACGGGATGCCCTCATCGTGACACGTTTCACCGACTGGGCGGGGGGAGGGGGGTTGCTGGCCAGGGGCATGGACATCACCATCACAGACCCACACTCTCTCACCTCCCACACCACCAAACCACCAGCATGCACGCCACCCTCCACGACACATACCTGTGGCGCGACGAGCTGGGGGCACTGGGTTGGCAGTGACAGCGGGTCTGATCCATAGGATGGAGGATGATGACAACCTGCTCTGCGATCAGCTCCCTGCTCCACATCGTATGACAATGTCTGACTCATGCCCTCAGTAGCACCTTCCACCTGGGTCATCCCTGCATGAGAGCTGGCCAGTCCATCACATGGTCCCGTTGAATCCTTGGGGTGGGGGTGCTGGAAGCAGTCGGTGCAGTGGTGGGAGGGAGGTAGGGCGGGGAGCATGGTCCACCCATGCGGCCTGCACTGGTCCCCCACCCCACTCCCATTGGCCAGCACTAACCGGTGGTACACCCCCATACCCATCCGACAGAGCACCAAGGCCGGTTTCAACAGTGTTAACAGGTGTTTATTGTGGAGAAATATATACAGTCTGTGCCCTAGCCCCTATATCTAAACTGTGCCCTACACCAGTGCCAACTTAACTGGTGTCTAACTTACTGGCCTTACGGGCCCTAACACTATGCCTAGGTGGTTCCCCAGACGATACAGCAGGAGTGGAGGCGGCCTGCTGTGACTCCTGCCCTGTGACCTGGGTCCCCGTTGGCACAAATCTCCTCCTCCCTCGGGGTGCCCGATAGCCCCCGGGCCACTCCATTAGGCGGGGTGCAGGCGAAGCCATCTCCTGAAGCCCCCCCGCCACCTGCCGCTGCCAGTCCTGGAGACTCGCTCTGGTCTCGACCAGAGTCTGCACGTTCGCAGCCATGGAGCACAGGGAGTGGACCATCTTCATCTGGGACTGTGCTACATCAGCCAGTGACTGGGCCACATCCCTCTGGGTGTGGGCCCCGTCCCTCTGGGCATGGGCCACGTCCCTCTGGGATGAAGACACCTCCCTCTGGAACTGGGCTATCCCGTCCAATGTCTGTGACGAATGTGATATAAAATAGTTACTTTAGAGATATTAGTTACTGTAATGTAGAGATAGGCCAGTCTCATTCTGGTGAGTTCACAGACAAAGGATTTCAGACCGCATGGCAAAGCAAGGAGGAGGTGTGTCCACCAAAGGAGGAGAAAACGATGCTGGGTAATAGGGGCCAGAGGAAGGGATTAGAAGTGAGCCAATCAGAATGTCTGACTAGGTCAGGAGGGGTATAGGATGACCTATGGGAATCGTGTATGTGAAACTTGATACCATTTGAATTGATTTGCAGAGATCCCTTTGTCTCTTTGTTCATTCGCTTTCCGGGGTGTAGGAGACTAGATGTGTCGTATGCCTCTGTGAAATGAATCAAGCTTGCAAGCTAAATAAAATAACTAATGCTGTACCTGCAAATCCATCTCGACTTTTATTGAGGCCAGACTGACGGGTAAAGAAATTTGGGATTTAACATCTGCGCCAGCGTTCTCAGCCATGACCTGCTCTGACTGGGTCACGCTGAGAAGCGCTGCTGCGATGTCCAGGTGGCTCTGGTACATGGCCGCCTGGGAGACGAAAGCCCTGTCCTGGGCCTCGGCCCCCGCTTGCACAGAATGCCCCAGGCCTTGCACACTCTGACCCATATCCGATACCGTCGCCCACATTGTCCCCACCGCGGACGCCACCCGTGTGGTGTCGGCCTGGAAGGCACGCATGACCGGCACCACCCCCGACTTCTGCACGCGGATGGAATGCTCCACCTGCACGTGCTGGAAGCCGGCCAACATCCCCTTTTGTAGTCCCTGGCTTGCTGATTGCACCTGCACTGTGGCTGGGACTGGATGTTCCAGAAGCCGGGACTCGTCTGTACGGCAGCTGGTTCTTGGGGCCGGCCTGCCCTCCGACTATCTGGCCCCCCGGCTGCTCCTACCTCCACCTGCGGTACCGGACCGACTGTGTGATGCGCACCAGATGGCGTCCCAGGAGGCTCTTTACTAATGTGCCCAACCGAGGTGATAGTCTCGGAGATGGTGGAGGGTGTTGGAGACAGCAGTGACGGAAAGTCCATGTCCTCCTCCGACCCACACTCTGCGGTCTCCTGGCTCTCGGGCAGAGGGCTGGTATTCCGGCTGCTTTCCCCATCAATGCTCAGCCGTCCCAGGGCCCTGTGGGCACCGACCGGGGTGAGGGGGCGCTGGGTGCCAACCCGAACCCATCCCATGGAGTGGGGTTGGTGGCCATCTGCTCCCCCAAAGTTCGACCGCTCTGCTGTTGCCGCGTCTCACCGCCAGCATACGGGACAAGCGGCATGGCTGTGCATGTGCCGCCAAGTGAGCCGGGCCCTCCGGCCCCAGAGCCCCCAGAGGTCACCTGCCAGGGGCACTGAAAGCCATTGGGACTTGACAAGCAACTGCCTGCCTCCATCACAGATGTGTGCATCCTGGGGACACATCTTTTCTTTTTAATTTAGAGTACTCAATTCATCTTTTGCCAATTAAGGGGAAATTTAGTGTGGCCAATCCACCTACCCTGCACATCTTTGGGTTGTGGGGGCGAAACCTACGCAAATACGGGGAGAATGTGCAAACTCCACACGGACAGTGACCCAGAGCCGGGATCAAACCTTGGACCTTAGCGCCGTGAGGCAGCAGTGCTAACCACTGCGCCACTGGGCTGCCCCGCTGGGGTTGCACCTAAACGTTGTGGTTGAGTTAGGAGGGCAAAGCACATCAAGAATCATTGAAGGCACCAGGGTTTGGGGGGGGGGGGGGGCAGTACCATCGGGAGAGTGGGGAATTTATTACACATTAAACACCCTTGTGCACAATCAGTATAATGTCTCTGTCACTTTCTTCCACAATGCGGAATCTTGGCCCATCTCTCCAGGCATCCTTGCCCCTTCCCCTGGACACACCGCGTGCAGGCGATGGGTGTGAGCGAGCACTCAGCAGACAGGCAAGGGTCAGACTATGGCACAGATTGAGGAACATTGGCGCTCAGCTTTCTGCGGGTTATCATCACCCCACTGCCCTGAACAGTAACCCACAGTCCCAGGACCCTGGAGTAACACAGACCTTGGGAGGGTGGGAAATGGGAGTAGGGGGGGTGATGGACCAGGCCACGTCCTAACTGAATTGGGTGGGTATTAGGGCCTCCCTGACCGTCCAGGCTTGCTGAACCCTCGGCGCTGCCGCCTGTTCTGCAGCCTCCGGCTGGGCCTCAGGTTCCTCCCCGGCGCCGCCTCATAGTCCTCCTTCTCCTCCCTAGAGATGGCCACATGTTCCTCATCACCAACCTCCAACTCGTCATCATGTTGCTGTGCGAGGTTGTGGAGGGCACAGCAGACCACTTCGGGCGATGTACTGGAGTGCACCACCGGGGCGGCCAAGGCATCGGAACCGCAGCTTGAGGAGTCTGATGCAGCGCTCACTCACAGTTAGGGTGGCCACATGGGCCACGTTGTACCGGGTCTCCAGCCTCTGTACTGGCATCATTAGCCAGGTCCTTGGAGGGTACCCAATAGTCAGTTGCCTATGCTAGGGGGCTCCTCGAAGAGGCCGGAGATGACCGATTACCCCACATGTAGCTGTTGTGGACGCTCCCCGGGAAGCGTGCACACACGTGCATTATCTTCATCTGGTGGTCGCACACAAGCTGTAGGTTGAAGGAGTGGAACCCCTTTCTTTTTTTAAAAAAAATATGTTTATTCAAAATGTTTCCAATAAATATTTACAAAACACTCCAGAAAGGAAAGAAAATATACAAAAGAGAAATAAAAAGGGCATTACGCCAACACACAAAGCAACTTAATCCTCTAACCATTAAACTATCTAACAAACTAAGAACAAAAATGGGGCAAACGCCCCTTACATAAACCAAAACAAGAAACCCCCCCCCAGGGTTGCTGCTGCCATTGACCTCCACCTAACGTTCTGCGAGAAAGTCTAGGAACCCGCCGCCTAGAGAACCTCTGCACAGACCCTCGCAAGGCAAACTTTATCTTCTCCAACCTGAGAAACCCGCCATGTCATTGATCCAAACCTCCACACTTGGGGGCTTTGCATCCCTCCACATTAGTAAGATCCTTCTCCGGGCTACCAAAGAGGCAATGGCCAGAACTCCGGCCTCTTTCGGCTCCTGCACCCCGGCTCGTCTGACACCCCAAATATTGCTATCCCCCAGCTTGGTTTTCCCCGAGTATCCAAGACCTTGGACATAACCTTTGCGAAGCCCCCCCAAAACCCCTCAAGCGCCGGACACGTCCTGAACATATGGGCGTGATTTGCTGGCCTCCCCGAATTCCTCACACACCTGTCCTCTACACCAAAAAACTTACACATCCTCGCCTGTCATATGCGCCCTGTGCACCACTTTAAACTGGATCAGGCTGAGGATCAACACGAGGAGGAATTAACCCTGCCCAGGGCATCAGTCCACAGGTCCTCATACAGCTTCTCACCCAGCTCCTCCTCCCACTTGCCCTTCAGCTCCTCCACCGAGGCTTCCTCCGCCTCCTGCAGCTCCTGGTAAATCGCCAAGACCTTACCCTCTCCGACCCACACACCCGAAATGACCCTGTCCTGTATCCTCCAGGCAGGCAGCAGCGGGAATTCCCTTACCTGCCTCCTCACAAACACTCCAACCTGCATATACCTGAAGGCATTTCCCGGGGGTAACCCAAATTTCTCCTCCAGTGCCCTCAGGCTGGCGAAGGTCCCGTCAATGAATAGGTCCCCCATCCTTTTAATTCCCGCCTGATGCCAACTTAGAAATCCGCCATCCATCCTGCCCGGTGCAAACCTATGGTTGCTCCGTAACGGGGACCAAACTGAGGCCCCCACCTCCCCCCTGTGCCGTCTCCACTGCCCCCAGATTCTCAGTGTCGCCGCCATCACCGGGCTCGTGGTGTACCGCATCGGCGGTAGCGGCAACGGTGCTGTCACCAGTGCCTCCAGGCTAGTACCCACACATGACGCCGCCTCCAGTCTTTCCCACTCCACCCCCTCTCCCTCCATTACCCATTTCCGAATCGTTGCCACATTAGCTGCCCAGTAGTAGCTACACAGATTCGGCAGCGCCAGCCAACCCCCCCCGACTGCGCTCCAAGAACAGTCTCTTCGGGGTCTTACTTGCCCATACGAACCCCATAATGCTCTTGCTCACTCGCTTGAAAAAGGCCTTAGGGATGAGAGTAGGCAGGCACTGGAACACGAACAAGAACCTAGGGAGGACCGTCATCTTAACGGTCTACACCCTGCCCGCCAGGGAGAGTGGAAACACGTCCCATCTCCTAAAGTCCTCCTCCATCTGGTCTACCAACCGTGCCAAATTGAGCTTGTGCAGGGCCCCCCAACTCCTGGCCACCTGGATACCCAAATACAGGAAACGCCTCTCCACCCTCTTGAGCGGCAGCTCCTCCAGCCCCCTTTCCTGGCCCCTCGCATGCACCATAAAGAGCTCACTCTTCCCAACATTGAGCTTGTGTCCGGAGAAGTCTCCAAACTCCCTAAGGGTCTGCATGACCTCTGCCATCCCCTCCATTGGATCTGCAATATACAAAAGCAGGTCATCTGCATATAACGAGACCCCATGTTCCTCCCCTCCCCGGACCAACCGCCTCGAGTTTCTAGACTCCCTTAGTGCCATAGCCAGCGGCTCAATTGCCAGGGCAAACAGCAGGGGGGACAGGGGGCCCCCCTGTCTCGTCCCACTGTACAACCTGAAGTACTCTGACCTCAGCCGATTCGTCGATATGCTCGCCACCGGGGCCTGGTATAATAATTTGACCCATCCTATGAATCCCTCCCTGAACCCGAACCTGCCCAGCACTTCCCATAGGTATTCCCACTCCACCCGATCAAAGGCCTTCTCCACATCCATTGACGCCACCACTTCCGCCTCCCCCCTCCGAGGGCATCATGATCACATTCAGGAGCCTCCGCACGTTTGCATTCAACTGCCTGCCCCTCACAAACCCAGTCTGATCCTCATGTATCACTCCCGGGACACAATCCTCAATCCTAGTGGCCAGGACCTTCGCCAACAACTTGGCACCCATATTAAGGAGTGAAATCGGCCTATACGAGCCACACTGCAGTGGGTCCTTGTCCCGCTTGAGGATAAGCGAGATCAGTGCCCGAGACATCGTCGGGGGAAGAATCCCTTCCTCCTTCACCTCGTTGACGGTTCTCACCAACGGACCCAACAGTTCCACAAACTTCCTATAGAATTCGACCGGGAACCCATCCGGCCCCGGGGCCTTGCCCGCCTGCATACTCCCCAACCACTTAACCAGCTCCTCCATCCCGATCGGGGCCCCCAAACCTTCAACCTGTCCCTCCTCCACCCTCGGGAACCTCAATTGGTTCAGGGACAGCCGTGCCGCATCGCCCCCCCCCCCCCCCCCGGGGTTCTGACTCGTACAGTTTCCCGTAGAAATCCCTGATGACCTCATTTATTTTGGCCGGACTCCGCACCGTGTT
Organism: Scyliorhinus torazame; assembly: GCF_047496885.1. NCBI lineage: Eukaryota > Metazoa > Chordata > Chondrichthyes > Carcharhiniformes > Scyliorhinidae > Scyliorhinus > Scyliorhinus torazame. The sequence continues at coordinate 228,528,038 of NC_092709.1, forward strand.
CCCCCCTCTATCCCTGAATCCTCCAATTTCCCTCGTCGCCTCCCTCCTACATAGCTGATGCGCCAGCATCCGGCTCTCCTTCTCCACATACTCGTACACCGTCCCCTGCACCTTCCTCCACTGGGCCTCGGCTTTCTCCGTAGTCAGCAAATCAAACTCCGTTTGGAGGCTCCGGCGCTCCTTCATCAGCCCCTCTTCAGGGGAATCCGCGTATCTCCTATCCACCCTCAGTATCTCCCCCACCAATCTCTCCCTCTCCATCCTCTCCCTGTGAGCCCTGATTGAGATTAGCTCTCCCCTGACCACCGCCTTCAGTGCCTCCCAAACCACATTAACCGGTACCTCCCCATTATCATTGGCCTCTATGAACCTTTGAATGCACCCCCGGACCCGCCCATAAACCTCCTCATCCACCAGCAGACCCACATCCATGCGACACCGCGGGCGCTGGCCCCTCCCCTCCCCCAACTCCAGCTCCACACAGTGCGGGGCATGGTCCAAAATCCCTATGGCCGAGTACTCCGCCCCCTCCACTCTTGGGATCGACGCCCTACTCACCACGAAGAAGTCTATCCGTGAATAGGCCTTGTGCACATGGGAAAAGAAGGAGAACTCTCTCACCGTTGGCCAGGCAAACCTCCACGGATCCACTCCCCCCATCTGATCCATAAACCCCCTCAGAACCTTGGCCGCAGCTGGCCTCTTTCCCGACCTCGACCTAGATTGATCCAGTGCTGGGTCCAGTACCGTATTGAAGTCCCCGCCTATTAACAGATTCCCCACCTCTAGATCCGGGATCCAGCTCAGCATGCGCTTCATGAACTCTGCATTGTCCTAGATCGGGGCATACACATTCACCAGCACCACCCGGGTCTCCTGTAGTCTACCACTCACCATCACATATCGGCCCCCATTATCCGCCACAATACTCATCGCCTCGAACGTCACCCGCTTGCTCACCAGGATTGCAACCCCCCTATTCTTCGAATCCAGCCCAGAGTGAAAGACCTGCCCCACCCATCCCTTCCTCAGCCTGATCTGATCCGCCACCGACAGGTGCGTCTCCTGCAACATAGAGATGTCTGCCTTCAGTCCCTTTAAGTGCGCGAACACCCGGGCCCTCTTGACCAACCCATTCAGGCCTCTCGCATTCCACGTGATCAGCCGGATCCCCCCCCCACCCACCCACTGCCGACTAGCCATCTCCTTTCTTAGGCCAGCCACATGCCCACGCCTCCCGCACTCTCCAACCCCCAGGCGGGAGCTCCCCGCCATAACTCTCCCTCTTACCTCCAGCTCCCCCTCAGTCAGTACAGCAGCAACCCAGTTCCCCCCCGTGGAATCTCTTTCTGTTTACATGAGCGCAGGGCCACATACGTGGCATCTATGACCCCCTGGACCTGGGGCATCCTGGTGATGGCAGAGAAACCTGCTGCCCGGGCATCCTGATGGGCTTGGTTCATGTCAAAGATGCTGTAGTTTTCCGGTTAGGCTTACAGGGCATCCGTCACCTGTTGGATGCACCTGTGGGTTGCGAGATTCCACACAGGTTCCCGTTCGAGCCCTGGAATGATGCCGAGGCTTAAAAGTTCAGAGCTGCGGTGACCTCGACGACCACCAGGAACAAGTCCGCAAGGACGTGGCACTTATGCCGCAATGTCACCTTGAGGCGGGGCCTCCTGCAACACACGTTGTCCGTCATCTGCTCGAACGATTCTCAACACCTGTACACCTGGGTCGACGAGGGACTCCCCCTCTGGGTCCCTCCCTGGCCTGATGAACGGCCCTGTCCTCAGGATGTGGGACTGGTCCAGCACGTGTCGCTACCTTGAGCATCTGCAGACGCTGCTGCTGCCGCCATCTCCAGTGCCTGTCCGCCCGGCTTAGCAGCACCACCACTAGGGCAAGTTCTAGGTCCAATATCTCTGCCATAGCGTTCACTATCTGTGAAGCATTGGGAGAGGGTGTTAACTGACAAATAGCTCCCACACTGGGACCCTCCATTCCCTCATTGATCTCCCCCCACCCAGAACGCCTTGCCACGTACACCCTGCTGCAGCGGGCCCTCTCACCGAACCCCAGACCCTGTACTCCGACACCCACTCGTAACATCACCTGGACCAGGTGCTGGTCCCCTCCCCATGGCACTCACCCACCTTGCGGCCGTGGACGTGTTCCCGGAGCTGTGTCCCATCCCCTGGGTGTTCGGATGTTGGCTGCTGCGTGTGTGGTGTTGCCTCCTGCAGTGTTCAAGCACAGTGTCCAGGCATCACGGTCTGCTTGAGATGCTAGGCAACAACTCCCACATGCTACATGGCCCGCCTACCCACGGGAATCCACTTGGGTTGTGTGAACTGCTCACTTAACCACGATTGCCAATTTCCTATTAACAATAGCCTTCAGCTGCACAGTCAGAGATCTCGGCAGTTGGTGGGGGTAATGCGTGGTCGGTGGGGCAGACAGGCAGGGACAAGGGTTGCCCCCGGAATGGTACACATGAGCCAGGGGTTGGCATGGTGGTGCAGCGGGCGCATCCCCCCCTTCCCATGGTGGCTCGCCCCTGCGAGAGTACCCCGCACCCAGCCGAGCACTGGGGTGGCAGGCCCAGCTCCTCTGGGCTCTTTGCCTGTGACCAAAGATGGCTACTTACCTCCTTGGCTCCCACAGAAGCCCTTCCACCAGGTTCATGTTATTCAAAAGGAGTACGAATCGGCGCCAGCGTGATCAGTTGCTGGGGAGGCTAATGACTCATGGTAGACCGTAGGATAAGAGGTGGCTCAAGTTAATTATATGGAAACAAGTGGTGATAATTGGTTTCTTGCCACGCTATGGCGAGATCCCGATTTCACCTACAGGAGCAGGCCAGTTGCATCACCATCTGTTTGGTGCCTGGTGCAGTTCCCGTTTTCTGCCTCTCCCATTATTCACCAGGCTCATTTCGCTTGAGTGAGAGCATAATGAGGGCGGAGAATCGCGCCTTTAGAAATGTTTTCAGCAGTGGGGAGATGAACTCGCCGGCGAGACCAGCTCTTCAGAGATTGGGGTGCCATTTTGAAAGGGTGCCCTGATCTGTAAATGAGCCTGAGGGTCCCACCGCTCCCCTCCCCCCACCCATGAGCAAGGCTGCCACCCCATAGATATGGGCACGACTCCCCCTCCCACACCCAAGTGAGGACACCCCGCTCTGGGGTCACTGAGGGGTCCCCCTCTCAGATCCTCCCACCCCCAGCTTTCAGGGCCCTCCCCTTCACTTCCACAAACTTTATGAAGTACTTTGATACCCCTCTTCACCCTCCACCATTCATTCCCGCCCTCAGTCTCCCTTTTATGGCATGGCCCCCCTCAGGCCACGATCGGTGCGGCCGGTGATTCCTGGGCACCGAGAGAATGAGGCAACAACTAGACTGTGCATGTGGGCTCATTTAAATATGATTATCCTGATCACGCCCAGCAGGTGCCGGGGGTCGGGTGACTCACAAGAGGTTTCACTTCCGACGGGAAGCCGGTGGGGGGGGGGGGGGGGGAGAGAATCAGGGCTTCATCTTTTTTTGCTACTGGAGATTAGGCCATTCTTTAAAAAGATGGCACCCTGATCTCGGGAGACCCAATGTTGCCGGCTTTTTCTAGCTCTGTCACCCCAGCTTGATGACGTTGACCATGCCTCCATTTGTTTTGACGCTCCAAGTGCTGGGTTATCTGGAGAGAAATGCCGGCTGTGCAGCCAGCGAGCTGCTCACCAGTATTCCCTCCTGAGCCAGCACTTGGTGCAAAAATGTTATAAATGGTCACCCATAGAGTATGAGAATAAACTTGCAAGTAACATGAAAGTGGACTGTACATGTTTCCATAATATGTAAAAAGAAAAAGGTTAGTGAAGACATATGTAGGTCCCGTACAGCCCAAAACAAGAGAATTTATAATAGAGAACAAGGAGGAAGATACAAATAACTTGTGGTAAACCACTGTGTTGCATTGTGTTGTGTTGTACATCCCTGGGCTTGTCCCGGCTGGCTCCGCCTGTGGCTCCTCCCCTCGGGCTTATGTATAAAGGTGGCAAGTCTCCGCCTCCGACCCAGTTCAGGTCCAGAGGCAAGAGGCTTGCTGTTTAATGTATTAAAGCCTCAGTTACGTTCATCACTCATCGTGTATTATTGATGGTGTATCAATTTAACACACTGAACTCCCAAGGATGAACTCGTCACTCAAGCCTGATCGCTTGGAGCTGGACCCACAGACAGCCGATGCTACAGAAACGTTTGAACACTGGCTAAGCTGCTTCAAAGCATACCTCACATCCTTCGCCGATGACTTCACAGACCTCCAGAAGAAGCAGATCCTCCACGCACGGGTGAGCCCAAGAGTCTTACTCCTCATCAGAGATGCCCCCTCGTATATGGAGGCAATAACGTTGCTAAAAGGACAATACGTGAAATCCGTTAACGAGGTGTATGCTAGGCACCTCCTCGCCACGAGACGCCAACCCCCTGGAAAATCACTTGCAGAATTCCTGCATGCCTTGCACATACTCTGCCGGAACTGTGACTGCCGGGCGATATCGGCTACCCAGCACGCGGAGCTGCTGATCAGGGACGCTTATGTCGCAGGCATGAACTCTAACTATATCTGCCAGCGATTATTAGAACGGGGGACATTCGGCCTCCCAGAGACAGTACAACTCTCAAACTCACTGGAGGTGGCCTCCCAGAACATGGGGGCCTACAACTCCGACCACGCGGCACCCTCGTGGGCCTCGTGGGCGCAGCCATCAACCGACCCAGGTCCGACGCAAGCCTGCGCCGCACAGCGGCCCACCAACGCCAGAGGCCCGAGGTGCTACTTCTGCAGCCAGAGTAATCACCCCAGACAATGCTGCCCGGCACGGAACGCAACTTGTACCGGCTGTGGGAAGAAGGGCCACTTTGCAAAAGCCTGCCAGGCCCCATCCCCCCCCTAAGTCTTCTAGGCCCAGCAGCGCTGCCTGCTGCCTGTCGGGGCCGCCCCCAGCTGCCGCGCCACCCGCCATGTGCGACCCGTGGGCACCACCATCTTCAACTTTGGCCGCCATGGGTCTGCCATCTAGGACACCATCGCCGATGCCACCCGCCACGCTTGACTCATCAGGGCTGCCACCTTGGGACCACTCCACAGCCTCCCAGGAGCCCAGCTCGCCCGACTGTAACCTGGCCGCCGCTACCATCGACCGGCCTACCGACCGCCTTCCGAAGCTCGCCTCCATCACGCTCGACCACGCTCGGCCGCACCACCTCGCGAAGTCCACAATGACCGTCCGGATCAACGGGATCGAGGCGGCCTGTCTTTTCGACTCCGGGAGCACAGACAACTTCATACACCCAGATATGGTAAGGCGCTGCTCCCTCCCAAACTTACCCGCGACCCAGAAAATCTCCCTGACTTCCGGATCCCACCAGTAGAAATGTGGGGGTCCAGTGTTGCGACCCTTACTGTACAAGGCGTAGAGTACACTAACTTTAAGCTCTACGTCCTCCCCCATCTCTGCGCTGCCCTATTACTGGGGCTCGACTTCCAGTGCCATCCCAGAGCCTTACCTTAAACTTCGGTGGACCCCTGCCCTCCCTCACCATCTGTAGCCTCGCGACCCTTAAGGTCGCCCCACCCTCCCTCTTCGCAAACCTCACCCCGGACTGTAAGCCCGTCGCTACCAGAAGCAGACGCTACAGTGCCCAGGACAGGGCCTTCATCAGGTCGGAGGTCCAGCGACTCCTGTGAGAGGGGATCATTGAGGCTAGTAACAGCCCCTGGAGAGCCCAAGTGGTGGTCGTCAAGACTGGGGAGAAGCACCGGATGGTCATCGATTACAGCCAGACCTTTAACCGGTACACGCAGCTCGATGCGTACCCCCTCCCCCGCATATCTGACATGGTCAACCAGATTCTGCAGTATCGAGTCTTCTCCACAGTCGACTTGAGGTCCGCGTACCACCAGCTCCCGATCCGCCTGGAGGACCGCCAATACACTGCCCTTGAGGCAGATGGCCGCCTCTACCACTTCCTCAGAGTCCCCTTAGGCATCACCAATGGGGTCTCTGTCTTCCAAAGAGAAATGGACCGAATGGTTGACCAGTACGGGCTGTGGGCCACTTTCCTCCGGCGCTTCCTCCACACCGCCAAACTCCTGAACCTAACCTATAATAGAGAAAAATGCGTCTTCCGCACAACTGGCCTGGCCATCCTCGGCTACGTCATGGAACACTGAGTCCTAGGGCCCGACCCCGACCGCATGCGCCCCTCCTGGGGAACTCCCCCTCCCCCAAGGCCCTGAAGAGATGCCTGGGGTTCTTCTCGTACTATGTCCAGTGGGTCCCCAACTATGGGGACAAGGCCCGTCCACTGATCAAATCCACCGTTTTTCCCCTGACGGCTGAGGCCCGACTGGCCTTCAACCACATCAAGGCAGATATTGCCGAAGACGCGATGCACACTGTGGATGAGTCCATCCCATTCCAAGTGGAGAGCGATGCGTCGGACTTTGCTCTGGCCGCTACACTCAACCATGCGGGCAGGCCCGTGGCTTTCTTCTCCCGTACCCTCCAGGCCTCCAAAATTTGATATTCCTCCTTCGAAAAGGAATCCCAAGCCATCGTAGAAGCTGTGAGACATTGGAGGCATTACCTGGCCGGCAGGCGATTCACTCTCCTCACTGACCAATGGTCGGTTGTTTTCATGTTCAATAACACACAGCGGGGCAAGATTAAGAATGACAAGATACTGAGGTGGAGGATCGAACTCTCCACCTATGATATCTTGTAGCGACCCGGGAAGCTCAACGAGCCCCCAGATGCCCTCTCCCGCGGTACATGTGCCAGCGCACAGGTAGATCGACTTCAGACCCTCCACAACAACCTCTGTCACCCGGAGGTCACCAGTTTTTTTCACTTCAACAAGGCCCGCAACCTGCCGTACTCCATCGAGGAGGTCAGGACCGTGACCAGGGACTGCCAGGTCTGCGCGGAGTGCAAACCGCACTTCTATCGGCCCGACAGAGCACACCTGGTAAAGGCCTCCCGCCCCTCTGAGCGCCTCAGCATCGACTTCAAAGGGCCCCTCCCCTCCACTGACCGTAACGTGTACTTCCTCAACATCGTTGATGAGTACTCAAGATTCCCTTCGCCATCCCCTGCTCTGACCTCTGCCTCTGTCATCAAGGCCCTGCACAGTCTTTTCACCCTGTTCGGGTTTCCCGCCTACATCCACAGTGATCAGGGCTCCTCCTTTATGAGCGTCGAGTTGGGTCAGTGCCTGCTCAGAAAAAGCATCGCCTCCAGCAGGACGACCAGCTATAACCCCCAGGGAAACAGACAGGTGGAGAGGGAGAACGCAACGGTCTGGAAGGCTGTCCTTCTGCCCCTACAGTCTAGAAGTCTCCCAGTCTCAGACTGGCAGGAGGTCCTCTTTTTTGTTCTTTGTTCTTTGACGCGCTCCGCTCCATCCGGTCGCTCGTGTGTACAGCCACCAGTGAGACTCCCCATGAACGTATGTTTGCCTTTCCCAGGAAACCAACCTCCGGGGTCTCGCTTCCATCCTGGATGACAGTCCTAGGGCCCGACCTTCTCCGGAAGCATGCGAGGAGCCATAAAACTGACCCCCTTGTTGAGAAGGTCCTGCTTCTCCATGCAAATCCACAATATGCCTATGTGGCACACCAGGACGGGTGGCAGGACACGGTCTCCCTTCGGGATTTGGCACCTGCAGGTTCCCCAGCGACCATCACCACCACCCCCGACCCTACACCGTCTTCCCCCACCCTTGCCCACCTCCCTCATGAACTAACACCCGCAGGCCCACCAGCGACAAGCACCGTCCCCCCCCTTTGCCGAATCAACATCTGGGTGAAGAAGACGACAACACACTCCCGGATGCGCAGGTCTCGACACCAGTGCCCACAGCACAGCCGGGACTGAGGCGATCACAGCGGAAGGTCAAGGGCTCCGACAGACTTGACCATTAAGACCACTTCATCCCCGGCGGACTTTTTTAAACAGGGGGTGAATGTGGCAAACCACAGTATTGCATTACATTGTATTGTGCATGCCTGGGCTTGTCCACGCTGGCTCCACCTGTGGCTCCTCCCCTCGGGCTTATGTATAAAGGTGGCAAGTCTCCGCCTCCGACCCAGTTCGGGTCCAGAGGCAGGAGGCTTGCTGTTTAGTGTATTAAAGCCTCAGTTACGTTCATCATTCGTCGTGTGTTATTGATGGTGTATCATAACTCCCCATAAATGTTAGGGAACCAAGGGTCTACTGAGAAGGATGAATTGAAGCAAATTAGTATTATTTTAAAAAACGTACTGGAGAAATTAATGGGGCTGAAAGTCGATAAATCTCCAGGGCCTGATAATCTACATCCGACGATATAAAAGGACGTGGCTATGGGAATAGTGGATGCGTTGCTTATCATCTTCCAAAATTCTGTAGATTCTAGAACAGTCCCAGCAGACTGGAGGGTGGCAAATATAGCCCCACTATTTTAAAAAGGAGAAAGGAAGGAGAAAATAGCAGACCGGTTAGCCTAAAATCAGTAGGAGGGAAAATGTGAGAGTCTATTATAAAGGATGTGGTAAAAGGACACTTCGAAAATATCAGTGGGATTAGACAGAGTCAAGATGGGTTAATGAAAGGGAAATCATGTTTGACAAACGTATCAAAATTTTTTGAGGATATAACTAGTTAAATAGATAAGGGAGAGCCAATGGATGTGGTGCAGTTGGACTTTCTTATGTTAATGTCCCACATAAGACGTTTGGACAAATGGTAACAAGATGAATAACCAGTTAATGAGACATCACTGTGCCCAAATTAACAGTTGAATTGTCTTTGGGACAAGTCTAAGACAAGCTCTTTCTCTTCCAAAATATGCCACAGATTCAACTGTCAGTTACATCTTGGCCTGAACTCATTACTACGGAGGCACAAGGAGACTGGACTAATGCTACTGCAGAAAAGGTCTTTATGAACCTGGGTAGAATATGCTAATTAACTATAATAATACTTGCCTTATTTTACATAAACATATGCTCAGCAATAGGCCTTTCAGCCCTTCAACTCAGTGCCTGCAATTGATCTGCATTTTAACACCACTTACCCATACTTTACCCCATCTCCCTCTATGTACTTACCCATCAATAATCTATCACAAGCTTGAAAGATCCAATTCACCCTGCTTCCACAGCTTTTGGGGGCAGGGGGCAGTCAGAGTTCCAGATTTCTAATACCCAATATGAAGACGTATTTCTTATTTCATTCCTAAATAATTTGGTTCTAATTTAAAGGTTACACCTTCTTGTTCTGGATTTTCCAAATAAGTAAAATTGTTCCTTCAATTATAACTGTACACAATCCTTCATAACTTTCAATATCTCCAGTCAATCTTCTCAACTCAAGGAATAAGAGTCAGGTTTATGCAAGCTGTTCTCATAATTGTACCCTTTTCACCCAGATATCATTGAGGAATTTGCACTGTACCCCCTCCAAAGCTCAGTGTTAAAATGGAGTCTGACCAAGGCTTTATATAACTAAAGTATTGCTTCTAACATAAGAACATAGGAACTAGGAGCAGGAATAGGCCAACTGGCCCTTCGAGCCTGCTCCACCATTCAATGAGATCATGACTGATCTTTTGTGGACTCAGCTCCACTTTCCTTCCGAATGCCATAATTCTTTATTCTTCAAAAAACTATCTATCTTTATCTTGAAAACATTTAATGAAGGAGCCTCAACTGCTTCACTGGGCAGGGAGTTCCATAGATCCACAACCCTTTGGGTGAAGAAGTTCCTCCTAAACTCAGTCTCCTAAATCTACTTACCCTTATTTTGAGGCTATGCCCCTTAGTTCTGCTTTCACCCGCCAGTGGAAACAACCTGCTTCTATCTTATCTATACACTTCATAATTTTATATGTTTCTATAAGATCCCCCGCATCCTTCTAAATTCCAAGTCCTGTCCCAGTCTACTCAACCTCTCCTCATAATCCAACCCTCTCAACTCTGGGATTAACCTAGTAAATCTCCTCTGCACACCCTCCAGCACCAGTACGTCCTTTCTCAGGTAAGGAGACCAAAACTGAACACAATACTCCAGGTGTGGCCTCACTAACACTAACACAGTTGTAGCCTAGTCCCTCCCTAGTCTTAAACTCCATCCCTCTAGCAATGAAGGACAAAACTCCATTTGCCTTCTTAATCACCTGTTGCACCGGTAAACCAAATTTTTGCGACTCATGCACTAGGCCACCCAGGTACCTCTGCACAGCAGTATGTTTTAATATTTTATCATTTAAATAATAATCCCTTTTACTGTTATTCCTACCAAAATGGATAACCTCGCATTTGTCTACATTGTATTCCATCTGCCAGACCCTAGCCCATTCACTTAACCTAGCCAAATCCCTCTGCAGTATCCTCTGCACTTTTTGCTTTACCATTTATCTTAGTGTCGTCTGCAAACTTGGACACATTTTTCTTAGTCCCCAACTCCAAATCATCTCTGTAAATTGTGAACAATTGTGGACCCAACACTAATCCCTGAGGGACACCACTAGCTACTGATTGCCAACCAGAGAAACACCCATTAATCCCCACTCTTTGCTTTCTATTAATTAACCAATCCTCTATCCATGCTACTACTGTACCATTAACGCCATGCACTGATTTTTGCATTGCAGCTCCCTTGACATAAAGGCCAACCTTTTTTGATTACTTTTTGTATCTATGCATTTGCTTCTGAGGATTTGTGTACACTGATATCCAAATCACACTGCTCTTCCACATTTGTTTTGAAATCGGCGAAGCCTGGAATAGCACCTGCTAATGGAATAAAGGCTGTCCTGTGTGTCTTGTTCAGTTCCATTTTAATCATCAAATGTGACAGTATAAAGAGTGTGATATTGTGACAGTGAATGAACAGCTAGTAATTAAGGGTGTATTGTATTTATTTAAAACTGGAGGATTTTGTAACTTAAGCACTCAGTCCTTTTAGCTAGGGCCCAAAGCACAAATTCTAAAGCAATTAGTTTTAGCGTTAAGATATAACATGTCAGCACTGTAAGCAGTGTCTACATTTGAAATAAACCACATCACAGGTCCCCATTTAAAAAATATTCTACATGCCATAATTCCCAATGGCATTTTTAAAATTAATTTTCTTTAAATTACATTTCCCAAATCGAAATACAAAGCATATTGAAAAGAACATGTGCAGAAAGAAGCCAACATAACAATTTCATTAAGGGGTTCAATTGATACTTTAAAAAGATCAAAAAAGTTATTATTTGAACACCAAAATTAGATAATTGTACAAAACCAGTTCCATGGATTGACTGGTTAATTGTCTTCATTATATACCATTGATAATATAGTACTATTTCTAGGGCGGCATGGTGGCCCAGTGGTTAGCACTGTTGCCTCACGACGCCGAGGACCCGGGTTCAATCCCTGCACCAGATCACTGTGTGGAGTTTGCACATTGTCCCCGTGTTTACTTGGGTCTCATCCTCAGAAACCAAAGATGTGTAGGGCAGGTGAATTGGACACGCTAAGGGTGGCACAGTGGTTAGCACCGTTGCTTCACAGTGCCAGGGTCCCAGGTTCGATTCCCGGCTTGGACCATTGTCTATGCGGTGTCTGCACGTTCCCCCGTGTCTGCATGGGTTTCCTCCGGGCGCTCCAGTTTCCTCCCACAAGTCCCGAAAGACGTACCCGAACAGTCGCCGGAATGTGGCGACTAGGGGATTTTCACAGTAACTTCATTGCAGTGTTAATGTAAGCCTACTTGTGACAATAAAGATTATTATATAAATTGCCCCTTAATTGGAAAAAAAATGAATTGGGTACTTTAAATTTAAAACAAAAGTATAGTATTATTTTTGTTTTATCTGATGGCTAAGATTTAGATGATAAGTGATCTGCATTTCTACAATAAGCAACGAAACAGATATTGTAAAGCTTAGAATCTCTACAATGCAGAAGGAGTCTTTCGGCCCATTGAGTCTGCACAAACCTTCCAAAAGAGCATTCTACCTAGGTCCACTCTCCTGTCCACCCTGCCCTATTCCCATGACCTAACCTGCATATCCCTGGGGCCAATTTAGCATGACCATTCCATCTAAACTGAACATCTTTGTACTGTGGGAGGAAACCCACGCAGACACGGGGAGATTGTACAAACTCCACACAGACAGGCCGGAATTGAACACGGGTCCCTGAAGCTATGCGGCAGCAATGTGAACCACTGTGCCGCTCCATGTGTAGTTAAATGCATAGTTAACAGCACCAACTACATAGGCAAAATCAAACATGATTACACACATGCATTCCAGCCAACAGCACGGTGGCTAATTTTCCAACATACTAACTCTCCCTTCTGCCACGTAATGCACCACATATGAATAGCCTTCGATACATAATTGGAGAATTTTGAATAGACACTCTCCTGAACTATATCCAAATTTCAAGATGTTACTATTTTGTCAAGACCACTATGTTTGCTGAATCAAGCCTGTAAGAGCAACTTCTCTCACCGCAATTTTGTTGCTACATAAAGTTCCAGATACAATAGAAGGCATTGCTGCAACTTTCCATTTTGATTTTCCACTTGGCAAAAGGCTGTATATTTTTCTGAAGGTCAAAAATGATACAATTTTCAAAGTTGTGAAAATGTGATTTTCAAATTCCCACCACCAATAGTATAGAATATAGCTACAAATATTGCTGATTTATTTTTAATAGGGCACTGCAAGCCAATTCTCTCTGAACAACAGGTGAAGGAAGTTTCACGGTCTATTATGCAGTGGCAATATGAGTGGTATTCTCCACTAACAGGATGCTGTCATCAGTCCAGAAGGATGCTCTGCCTACCACACAATTGAGCAATGTTGTGCATGAATTTCAGTGCAGGTGTGGTGTCAGGTACATGAAAATGAAAAACGAAATGAAAATCGTTTATTGTCACGAGTAGGCTTCAATGAAGTTACTGTGAAAAGCCCCTAGTCGCCACATTCCGGCGCCTGTTCGGGGAGGCTGGTACGGGAATCGAACCGTGCTGCTGGCCTGCCTTGGTCTGCCTAGCCCAGTGTGCTAAACCAGCCCCTAGGGCTATATATCCCAGCCATTTGAATCAAACCGCACATTCCTTCAGTTGTTCATAACAACTGGCGGGTGTGTGTGTGTGTGTGTGGGGGGGGGGGGGGGGGGGGGGGGGGGAGGGGGGGGGGTGGGGTGGTAGTGGTTAGCACTGCTGCCGCATAGTGCCAGGACCCGGGTTCAGTTCCAGCCTTGGGTGACTGTGTGGAGTTTTCATGTTCTCCCCATGTCTGTGTGGGTTTCCTCTGGGTGTTCCGGTTTCTTCCCACAGTCCAAAGATGTGGTTAGGTGGATTGTCTATGCTAAATTGCCCCTTGTGTGTCCAAAAGGTTGTGGGGTTATGGGGGCTAGAGCAGGGGAGTTGGCCTAGGTAGGGTCTGCTTTCAGAGGGCCGTTGTAGACTCAATGGGTCAGATGGCCTCCATTCTGCACTGTGGGGACTCTATGATAACAATCAGATTATAAATAATATTGGACCAACCTATGCTTGCAGACCCAAAACAAATGTCTACTGTTGGATGTAGTGCTTGCTGAGCATTCCAGAGTGTACGAATAGCGACACTAATAACCAATTTAATAGTCAGTCGCGTAACGTGGCTCATTAATGCTTCCTAGAAGCGACATAAATTCGTACAGAGGGATCCTTGCTCTTCAAACAAAAGGAATATGTTCAATTTTTTTGCCTTTTTGAAATACCAGGAACTTGAGGAGCCACACCTATCTATGCTTTCGCCATGGCAACACCTTGGTCAATCAGGGTTGACTTGCCAACCAAGCAGCACCCTTTTCTCCTGTAATATAAATTGTTGTGATTGCTTGAAATTTGGCATTCTTGCTTTTGTCCTGATGAGCATTAGCATTGTGTTTCTTCAGTAATATTGGAATTATTTTATTAATTTAAGATAGCACTTTAAAATTGGACCAGCAAATTTAAAGCTGGTGGGCGGAATTCTCCAGTCTTCGACGCAAAATCGTGTTCGGTGATCGGCTGCAGAATCCACGCTGTCGCTGAAATCAGGGGTGGCGGTGCTTTTGCAATGCTCCGCCCCCTCAACAGGTCCGCAGCACGCCGTATGGACACCCTCAAGACGTTACCTGAAGCCCTCCCCACCGATGCTGCGCCCCTGACGGGCCAAGTTCCCGAAGACGTGGGTCACTCATGCTACAGTCGGGGGAGAGCTAATCCGCGGGTAGGGGGGACTGGGGGGTGGGGGTGGCAAGCCTGGCCAAAGGGGGGCACTATTTGGCAGGCCGGGTCCGTGCACCGTTGGGAGCATTGACTTGGAACAGTGGGGACAAACAAAGGGATTTAGGGGTTCAAATATACAAAGAACAAAGAACAGAGAACAAAGAAATGTACAGCACAGGAACAGGCCCTTCGGCCCTCCAAGCCCGTGCCGACCATGCTGCCCAACTAAACTACAATCTTCTACACTTCCTGGGTCCGTATCCCTCGATTCCCATCCTATTCATGTATTTGTCAAGATGCCCCTTAAATGTCACTATCGTTCCTGCTTCCACCACCTCCTCCTGTAGCGAGTTCCAGGCACCCACTACCCTCTGTGTAAAAAAACTTGCCTCGTACATCTACTCTAAACCTTGCCCCTCTCACCTTAAACCTATGCCCCCTAGTAATTGACCCCTCTACCCTGGGGAAAAGCCTCTGACTATCCACCCTGTCTATGCCCCTCATAATTTTGTAGGCCTCTATCAGGTCGCCTCTCAACCTCCATCGTTCCAGTGAGAACAAACCGAGTTTATTCAACCGCTCCTCATAGCTAATGCCCTCCATACCAGGCAACATTCTGGTAAATCTCTTCTGCACCCTCTCTAAAGCCTCCACATCCTTCTGGTAGTGTGGCGACCAGAATTGAACACTATACTCCAAGTGTGGCCTAACTAGGGTTCTATACAGCTGCAACATGACTTGCCAATTCTTATACTCAATGCCCCGGCCAATGAAGGCAAGCATGCCGTATGCCTTCTTGACTACCTTCTCCACCTGTGTTGCCCCTTTCAATGACCTGTGGACCTGTACTCCTAGATCTCTCTGACTTTCAATACTCTTGAGGGTTCTACCATTCATTATATATTCCCTACCTGCATTAGACCTTCCAAAATGCATTACCTCACATTTGTCCGGATTAAACTCCATCTGCCATCTCTCCGCCCAAGTCTCCAAACAATCTAAATCCTGCTGTATCTGATAGTCCTCATCGCTATCCGCAATTCCACCAACCTTTATGTCGTCTGCAAACTTACTAATCAGACCAGTTACATTTTCCTCCAAATTATTTATATATACTACAAACAGCAAAGGTTCCAGCACTGATCCCTGTGGAACACCACTGGTCACAGCCCTCCAATTAGAAAAGCATCCTTCCATTGCTACTCTCTGCCTTCTATGACCTAGCCAGTTCTGTATCCACCTTGCCAGCTCACCCCTGATCCCGTGACTTCACCTTTTGTACTAGTCTACCATGAGGGACCTTGTCAAATGCCTTACTGAAGTCCATATAGACAACATCCACTGCCCTACCTGCATCAATCATCTTTGTGACCTCCTCGAAAAACTCTATCAAGTTAGTGAGACACGATCTCCCCTTCACAAAACCATGCTGCCTCTCACTAATACGTCCATTTGCTTCCAAATTGGAGTAGAACCAGTCTCGAAGAATTCTCTCCAGTAATTTCCCTACCACTGAAGTAAGGCTCACCGGCCTGTAGTTCCCTGGATTATCCTTGCTACCCTTCTTAAACAGAGGAACTACATTGGCTATTCTCCAGTCCTCCGGGACATCACCTGAAGACAGTGAGGATCCAAAGATTTCTGTCAAGGCCTCAGCCATTTCCTCTCCAGCCTCCTTCAGTATTCTGGGGTAGATCCCATCAGGCCCTGGGGACTTATCTACCTTAATATTTTTTAAGACGCCCAACACTTCGTCTTTTTGGATCTCAATGTGACCCAGGCTATCTACACACTCTTCTCCAGATTCAACATCTACCAATTCCTTCTCTTTGGTGAATACTGATGCAAAGTATTCATTTAGTACCTCGCCCATTTCCTCTGGCTCCACACATAGATTCCCTTGCCTATCCTTCAGTGGGTCAACCCTTTCCCTGGCTACCCTCTTGCTTTTTATGTACGTGTAAAAAGCCTTGGGATTTTCCTTAACTATTTGCCGATGACTTTTCGTGACCCCTTCTAGCCCTCCTGACTCCTTGCTTAAGTTCCTTCCTCCTTTCCTTATATTCCACACAGGCTTTGACTGTTCCCAGCCTTTTAGCCCTGACAAATACCTCCTTTTCTTTTTGACGAGGCCTACAATATCTCTCGTTATCCAAGGTTCCCGAAAATTGCAATATTTATCCTTCTTCCTCACAGGAACATGCCGGTCCTGAATTCCTTTCAACTGACACTTGAAAGCCTCCCACATGTCAGATGTTGATTTGCCCTCAAACATCCGCCCCCAATCTAGGTTCTTCAGTTCCTGCCTAATATTGTTATAATTAGCCTTCCCCCAATTTAGCACATTCATCCTAGGACCACTCTTATCCTTGTCCACCAGCACTTTAAAACTTACTGAATTGTGGTCACTGTTCCCGAAATGACTCACTAAGTGAGTCCCAGTCAATATTTGGGAAGTTGAAGTCTCCCATCACCACAACCCTGGTGTTTTTACTCTTTTCCAAAATCTGTCTACCTATCTGCTCCTCTATCTCCCGCTGGCTGTTGGGAGGCCTGTAGTAAACCCCCAACATTGTGACTGCACCCTTCTTATTCCTGATCTCTACCCATAAAGCCTCACTGCCCTCTGAGGTGTCCTCCCGTAGTACAGCTGTGATATCCTCCCTAACCGGTAGCGCAACTCCGCCACCCCTTTTACATCCCCCTCTATCCCGCCTGAAACATCTAAATCCTGGAACGTTTAGCTGCCAATCCTGCCCTTCCCTCAACCAGGTCTCTGTAATGGCAACAACATCATAGTTCCAAGTACTAATCCAAGCTCCAAGTTCATCTGCCTTACCCGTAATACTTCTTGCATTAAAACATATGCACTTCAGGCCACCAGACCTGCTGTGTTCAGCAACTTCTCCCTGTCTGCTCTGCCTCAGAGCCACACTGTCCCTATTCCCTAGTTCTCCCTCAATGCTCTCACCTTCTGATCTATTGCTCCCGTGCCCACCCCCCTGCCATACTCGGTTAAACCCTCCCGTGTGACACTAGCAAACCTCGCGGCCAGGATATTTATGCCTCTCCAGTTTAGATGCAACCCGTCCTTCTTATATAGGTCACACCTGCCCCGGAAGAGCTCCCAGTGGTCCAGATAACGGAAACCCTCCCTCCTACACCAGCTGTTTAGCCACGTGTTTAGCTGATCTATCTTCCTATTTCTAGCCTCACTGGCACGTGGCACAGGGAGTAATCCCGAGATTACAACCCTAGAGGTCCTGTCTTTTAACTTTCTGCCTAGCTCCTTGAACTCCTGCTGCAGGACCTCATGCCCCTTCCTGCCTATGTTGTTAGTACCAATATGTACAACGACCTCTGCCTGTTTGCCCTCCCCCTTCACGATGCCCTCTACCCGTTCGGAGACATCCTGGACCCTGGCACCAGGGAGGCAACATACCATCCTGGAGTCTCTTTCACGTCCACAGAAACGCCTATCTGTGCCCCTGACTATAGAGTCCCCTATTACTATTGCTCTTCTGCGCTTTGACCCTCCCTTCTGAACATCAGAGCCAGCCGTGGTGCCACTGCTCTGGCTGCTGCTGTTTTCCCCTAATAGGCTATCCCCCCCCCGACAGTATCCAAAGGGGTATACCTGTTTGAGAGGGGGACAACCACAGGGGATTCCTGCACTGTCTGCCTGCCCTTTCTGGTGGTCACCCTTTTCTCTGCCTGCACCTTGGGTGTGACCACATTTATATAACTGCGATCTATGACGCTTTCCGCCACCTGCATGCTCCTAAGTGCATCCAATTGCTGCTCCAACCAAACCATGCGGTCTGTGAGGAGCTCCAGTTGGGTGCACTTTCTGCAGATGAAGCCAGCCGGGACGCTGGAAGCCTCCCGGACCTGCCACATCTCACAGTCAGAGCACTGCACCCCTCTAACTGACATTGCATCAATTAATTAGTAAATTAAAATTAAAAGTTAAAAAAAAATTTTTTTTTAAGTTACTGTTAACTATCTGTTTCCTAGCAATAGATTTTTACTATAAATGTGAAAGCTAAATATAATACTCTCCGATCTCTGGCTTAGATACCCCTCTAAATTATAATTAAGTAATTATGTTTAATTAGTTACCAATGCTTAATTTTTTAAATCTAGTGTAGATTCCCAACCAGCCACTCAGGTCACAGCTTTTCTGTGATGTCACTTCAGTTCCCCCACCCCCCCCCACACACACAATTTGAAAAGATAATAAAAGTAAAAATGAGTAAAAATCACTTACTTACCTTCTGAGTGTCTTAGATGTTCTCAGGTTCTCTCCCTGACAGAGACTGCTCCTCCTCCTCCGAACGGCTCCCGAAACCAGGCCGCGATCTTTTTAAATATAGATCAGAAACTCCCAGATAATGCAAGCATAAACATATTATAATCTTTTTTATTGTCACAAGTCGGCTTACGTTAACACTGCAATGAAGTTACTGTGAAAATCCCCTAGTCGCCACATTCCGGCACCTGTTCAGGTACACCGAGGGAGTATTCAGAATGTCCAATTCACCTAACAGCAAGTCTTTCGGGACTTGTGGGAGGAAACCGGAGCACCCGGAGGAAACCC
Organism: Scyliorhinus torazame; assembly: GCF_047496885.1. Taxonomy (NCBI): domain Eukaryota; kingdom Metazoa; phylum Chordata; class Chondrichthyes; order Carcharhiniformes; family Scyliorhinidae; genus Scyliorhinus; species Scyliorhinus torazame. The sequence continues at coordinate 228,546,940 of NC_092709.1, forward strand.
ACGCAGATATGGGGAGAACGTGCAGACTCCGCAGACAGTGACACAAGCTTCGAATTGAACCTGGGTCCCTGGCGCTGTGAAGCAACAGTGCTAATCAAATAAATAAAGATACATTAACAAAAAGGCATCAGAATTCAATTTTTTAAAAAAAGTTTATAATAGTAAAGAAGTAATGTTGGTTAGCCCACAATGTGTAGTGTGTGCAATTTTCAGTGCCCCAAATACAGACAGGTTATTAAAACATAACAGTAGCATATAGATTCACCAAGTTGGTGCCCAGTGATAGGAAACTATTAGTTTTGCAGAGTGTTTAATCTGCAGTAGGCAGAACGCATCGACGAAAGTAGAAATTACAGAACAAGGTTTATTTCGATACATTTACAATACTGCTCCAAGTATTGACCTAAGGGTCTCCTTCCCCAACCTGCAGATAGGCCGGGGTTTTATACAACTGAGGCCCTGCTTGGAAAGGGGAAACCCCGTCCCGTTAAAGGGAAAGGCCTGCGTGACTTAAAGGAGAAGTTCATATTCCAGGCAGGTCACAGGAAATCGTATAGTCCTGATCCCGGGACCTCCATTGGGGTTATAATACTCCTCCCCCAGTACATCCGGAGCAACATCCACATCAATGGGCAAGTGCAGCAGGCCTTTCACCCATTTCGCCTGTGGATGGCGTACAGGCAGCTCGAGGAGGCATAAATCAGACCGGGGAGTGGTGTTTACGCGACGAGCTGGCACGGGCACCTCCAGTGGTGGCAGAATGTCCATCTTGGTTTCTGAGTCGGCGCGAAGCGATTCTTCATCCAGCATCTATGTGTCCTCAGAAATCATCACTGAATCCTCAGCAACCGGCAGAGCCGGGGGCATTGGTGCCAACAGCAGTGGCCGGGGCAGCGGTGAAGATGAGGCGTCCGAATCAACGGCTGGTTGGCGGGAGTTTGCAACACGCGGCTTCGGAGATGGTCCACGTGGCGATTAGACTTGCGGCCTGTGCCTGCATTTGCTAAGAAACCGGACCTGTTTTCGCCAACACGACTCCCGGGATCTGAGCGATCCCTCCGCTGAAGTTCCAGACTTGTACTATGCCTCCTGGTGTGAACCCGCCATGCAGTGGGCTGTGGTGACCTGTGTCTGCCGCGGTTCGGTCCTGAGCACGGCGGACCTTTCCACCAATATCCGGAAGAACGAGACTCGACCTTTCCGCCAATATCCGGAAGAACTTGGCTGGCTCGATGCCCGTCGTAGCATGTGAGGTTGTCCGGTAGCAGAATAAAAATCTTGCTAAGCAGGTCTCCCAGGATCCCAATGTTTGTGTTTTCATGCCAAGCTTAAAAGTTTGCACTGCCCACTCGGCTAATCCATTTGAAGCCGGGTGGTATGGGGTGGTTCTCACGTGACAGATCCCGTTGACAGGCATTAATGCCGCACATTCTGCACTTGTAAATGCCGTACAATTGTCCGATAGGAGCACCTTGGGTATGCTGTGCGTGCTGAAACTGTGCCGTAGTTTCTCTATTGTGGTCTAGGCCATTGTCGCCTGTATCTTAAGGACCTCCATTCACTTTGAGTGGGTGTCGATGAGGATGAGGATCATTGCCCCTTGAAAGGGGTGTGCAAAGTCAAATGGAGGCGAGATCATGGACTACCTGGCTGTTCCCATGGGTGGAGCGGGACTGCGGAGGCAACTTCTGGTGTGCCTGGACAAGGTGCTGAGCCACCCGCTCGATTTTCGCATCAATGCCGGGCCACCAAACGTAGCTTCAATCTAACATTTTCATTTTGGACATACCAGGGTGACCAGTGTAGAGGTCCATCAGGAGCGGGCTTCCTTCACGTTCAGTGACCACCACGCGGATTCCCCAAAGACACACGCCGCCTCTATGCTAAGCTCCTGCATCTTTGTGGCATAGGCCTTTAGATCCTGTGGTACAGCCCTGTGTTGAGCCCCATACTGCACCATGTGATGGACTCGGGATGGCTGAGGGTCAGTCTGAGTCCATCCGCAGATGCGGGATGCTGTGACCAGTAGCGAGTCCATAAAACGGAGGGCAGCAATGACCTCGCCGGCTGTCGCTTGTGTAGGTGGCTTGGTCAACAGGGGCAGACAAGTTAATGTATCGGCGTGGAGAATCTTGGTCCCGGAGCGGTACTCCAACACAGTTATACGCTGCGAGCGGCAATGCCCCTCGCTGGATGCGGGTGGAAGCAATTGGGAGAAATCGCCCGATCCTCCTTGACGAGTCCTTGGAGGGGTTTGTGGTCCGTGAGAACGGTGAAGCGATGCCCGTAGACATATTGATGGAATTTCTTGACCTTAAATACGACAGCCAAAACCTCCTTCTTGATCTGGGCATACCGCTTCTCTGCATCGGCCAACGTTCTTGACGTGAAGGCGATGGGACGTTCAGATCCATTGTCCATTTCATGGGCCAGCTCGGCCCTGACGCCGTACGGAGAAGCGTCGCAAGTCAATAGGGAAAAGCGGGATTAGGCTATTAAGTTGGATGATGGGGCGGCACGGTGGTGCAGTGGTTAGCACTGCTGTCTATGGCACTGAGGACCCGGGTTCGATCCCGGCCCTGGGTCACTGTCCGTGTGGAGTTTGCACATTCTCCTCGTGTTTGCGTGGGTTTCGCTCCCACAACCCAATGATGTGCAGGGTAGGTGGATTGACCACGCTAAATTGCCCCTTAATTGGAAAAAAATGAATTGGGTACTCTACATTTATTTTTATAAATAAATAAATACGTTGGATGATCAGCCGTCATCATAATGAATGGCGAAGTGGCGTGAAGGACCGAATGGCCTCCTCCTGCTCCTATTTGTTCTCTGTTTCTATTACTCACCGGAATACCGCACACGCAGAGGAAACCCCAAAGGGCAGGCGTGTATATTCCTATACCCCCTGTGCATGTTCACTGTTTCAAAAGCGTCTGGGCTCGGGGCCAGGACCAGCTGGAGGTAAGCGTGACTCATGTAGAGTTTCCTAAATGTGCGCCCTCCGCTGAGATTTGCATAAAGATCCTCCATCCGGGGAACCGGGTAACGGTCAAGGCGAGACAAATGGTTGACCGCCATTTTATAGTTGCCACACAAGCGTACTGTTCCATCCGGTTTCATGACCAGACGACCGGCGCCACCCAGTCAGAGAACTGTACCGGGCGGATGATGCCCAATTTCTCCATCCAACTCAGCATCCACCTTGGGTCGTAAAGCATATGGGACAGGTCGGGCGCGGAAGTAGAGCGGTCGAGTTATGGGGCCCAGACCTATTCGGGCCAAAGCTCCTACTATAGTGACCAAGCCATCCTGGAATACCGATGGAAACCTCGATTGAACTCCCTCAGGGCCATGTTGGTGAATGTAGCACACACGTTGCCAATCTAACCACAAGTGGCATAGCCAGTCACATCCCAACAAGCTCGTACCACTCCCATGGACCCTCACCAGGGGAAGGTTTCCAAACTGTTGACCATACTCGACCGGAACCGTTGAAGTGCTACTGCCAGTGGTTCCCCCGTATAAGCGGCCAGCCTCGTGTTGGTGTCCGACAGGGTCAGTGATTGAAGGCCAGACCAAATGCAGTTGAATGTATGGTGACCGACTACCAACACTGCGGCCCCAATGTCGAGTTCCACGCAGATTGGGTGTCCATTAATCTGCAGGGAGATCGGGATGGGCGCTGCTCTTGGCGCAGCCACGCAATGTAGCTACTGGTAGGTGTTGTCCACTTCTTCCACGGAGAAAACAGTCACGTGGAGTGGGGGTCACGCCTAGTGGGTCGGCGGGTGAGTAGATCCTTGCAGAGCCTCCTGTTTCTACGGCCTGTTGCAGCCCACGCTGGCTGGTGGTCATATTCCTGTTCCTCCTGGGCAGGGGAGAACGTCCACCGGCATCCCTGGCCTCTAACGGTGGTCCGTGATTCTCCGATAGGTGCCCCGTTGTCGGGGGTCAGCCTACTCCGGTCTAACCGAGTGTGATAGGTGCTTGTGATTGCATCCCAGACTGAGCACGGTTTCTGGAGTTCCTGGACCCCTTGTTCAGCGCTTTCTCTGGAGATAGCTATCGCCACCGCTCGCTGCAGGTCCAGGTGGGCCTCAGCTAGTAATTTCCATTGCGTGGCTGCATCGCGGAGTCCACACACCAAACGGTCCCCGAGTGTCTCATTCAGTGTCTCTCCGAATTCACAAGTCTCGGCCAGTTTTCGGAGGTGGGCCAGGAAGTTACTCACCGACTGGGCTTGGGCCTGAGCAGCCCTGTGGAACCGGAAATGGCCGTACGATGAGCGGTAGTTTTGGATCGAAATGTTCCCCTACCAGGGTCACCAGGGTGGCGAACGACTGGGAATCTGGGACGTCCGGGTGAGTCAAGCTCTTTATCACACTGCAGGTGCTTTTCACAGTAACTTCATTTGAAGCCTACTTGTGACAATAAGCGATTTATTTCATTTCATTTTTATTTCAGGTGCGCCCTCCGCAAGCAGTCAATAATATCACAGGTTTCTGTGCATCGCCAGTAATGGCATTCGTTCGAAAGAAATAGTCCATGCATTTAACACATTGCCCCCAATCATCTATACCTGCATCAAAAGGTTCCAGCTTTCCTATGAATGGCATTTTGATCGTTAGTAGTGGGGCCTGCCGAAGCCTAGATGAGGTGGGCTGGGCATGTAGCACCCGGTGTCGGCGGCAGCTCCACTGAATCCTCGTTGCCAATGTTGGATCCACAGTAGGCCGAACACATAGACAAAAGTAGAAATTACAGAACAAGGTTTATTTCGATAAAATTACAATACTCTTCCACTCCCCTCAGGGTCTCCCTTCCCCGACCTGCAGATAAGCCGGGGTTTGTCGAGAGGGCTAGATTACAAGAGCAGGAATGTACTTCTGAGGCTGTATAAGGCTCTGGTCAGACCCCATTTGGAGTATTGTGAGAAGTTTTGGGCCCCGTATCTAAGGAAGGATGTGCTGGCCTTGGAAAGGGTCAAGAGGAGGTTCACAACGAATGAAGAGCTTGCCGTATGAGGAACGGTTGAGGACTCTGGGTCTCTACTCGTTGGAGTTTAGAAGCATGAGGGAGGATCTTTTGAAACTTTACAGGATGCTGCGAGACCTGGATAGAGTGGAGAGGATGTTTCCACTTGTAGGAAAAATCTCCGACTAAAGGGACGATCCTTTAAAACAGAGATGAGGAGGAATTTCTTCAGCCGGAGGGTGGTGAATCTGTGGAAGGCTGTGGAGGCCAATTCACAGAGTGTCTTTAAGACAGAGATAGATAGGTTCTTGATTAATAAGGGGATCGGGGTTCTGGGGAGAAGGCAGGAGAATGGGGATGAGAAAAATATCAGCCATGATTAAATGGCGAAGCAGACTCGATGGGCTGAGTGGCCTAAATCTGCTCCCATGTCTTATGGTTTTTATACAACTGAGGCTCTGCTTGTAAAAGTGAAACCCCTTAAAGTGGAAGGCCAGCCAGCCTGCCTTAAAGGGCAAGTTCACATTCCAGGAAATCGTATAGTCCCGATCCCGGGACTTCCATTGGGGTTACAAAATAACAGGCAAACATTGGAAATATTTCCATTAGTGTAGAAAAGGAGATCATCTTAAGTTATGAAGGATTTTTGACACAATGAAGAGATAAAAGCAATTTCCTCTTGTTGGGAAGTCAATGAGGGGGCAATCAAATTAAAATTGTCACTTAAAGAGGTTAGGAGAAATTTATTTCCTAGTTTACTGGAGCAAGGAATGCCTTACTGCAAATAAAGGCAGTCTATCACTCCTTTAGGAGAAAATTGAATGCATAGCTGAAGTAAAGGACAATACCGATTAATGGGGAAATAACAGGGTAGTTTCGGATGCTTTCATTTCGAGTTGAGAATGGGTCAATGGTCTTCCTCCCTGTTTAAACTTATGTGGATTTGTGCTATGTTTGTCTCTGGACCTCAAGAAAATATTGTAATACTTAAAAATTATAAAATACTATTTACTAATTTCATATTCTTAAATTTTTACAATAATGTGAGCCTCACTGTTGGAAAGATGAGCTAAATGGGTAACATTGAAAATCAAATATTTTGAAATGTGCAGAGTACAATAACCATTGTGATAATACAGGCCACAGAAATGGTCAATCAATTATTTTTAGCATGTTTTGCAGATTCCAAAGGATCCAGAAAAATCAGGTATTTTCAATCCTTCATTTCTCAGGCTCCAACCTTTCCCGTGACTGAAATGCATAGAGGTTGAGGGAGAAAAAAAGACATGATTCAACAATAATATGCATTTATGTAGCAAGTTCAACATAATCAAATGTATCCAAAATGTTCCAGTTTCAAGAGGAAAATAGCAGATTCAACATAGAACCACATAAGGAAATAGATGTCAGAAAGGCGAATCCATGGAGGCATTTGAAAAGGAGTGGTTTAAAAAAAAATGAAAAAGAGGCTTTCGACATGGGGACTGGAGATGAAATGAAAATCGCTTATTGTCACGAGTAGGCTTCAATGAAGTTACTGTGAAAAGCCCCTAGTCGCCACATTCCGGCACCTGTTCGGGGAGGCTGGTACGGGAATTGAACCGTGCTGCTGACCTGCCTTGGTCTGCTTTAAAAGTCAGCGATTTAGCCCAGTGAGCTAAACCAGCCAGATGGGGGCAGTGTCATCAGTTTACGGGGCTATTTTGGAAGCGGAGAAGGCTCCACTGGAAGGGATCAAAGCAAAGTGGGAGGAAGAGTTGGGAGAGGATATGGAGGACGGGTTCTGGTGTGAGGTGCTCCGGAGAGTGAATGCCTCCACCTCGTGCGCGAGGTTGGGGCTGAAACAGCCAAAGGTGGTATACAGAGCACACCTCACGAGGGTGAGGATGAGCAGATTCTTTGAAGGAGTAGAAGATGTGTGTGAATGTTGGGGGGGGCTTGCTCATCACATTCATATGCTTTGGTCCTGTCCAAAGCTAGAGGATTACTGGAAGGAGGTTTTCAGGATAATTTCTAAAGTGGGATATTCGGGGTGTCGGACCAGCCAGGGTTGGAAACGGCTGCAGAGGCAGATGTTGTAGCCTTCGCCTCGTTGATAGCCCGAAGGCGGATCCTGATGGGTTGGAGAGCAACCTCTCCACCCTGTGCCCTGGCGTGGTGGGGAGGACCTGTTGGAATTTTTGACTCTTGAGAAGGTTAAGTTTGAACTAAGGGGAAGGATGGAGGGGTTTTACAATTCATGGGCATTATTCATTATGCACTTTCAAGAACTGGATAACATCGAACATTAGTTTGTGTGGGGGGTGGATGGGAGGGTGGGGGGAGGGGGGAGGAGTGGTGTGTGTGTTAATGGTGACTATGGGTGATTCCTGATTCCTTTTTGTCATTTGTTTATTTGAACATGCGGGCTAATGTTTGGGGTTTGGTGGGAGGATGGGATCGTTGTTATTGATATGGAGATTGACATATTTGTTACTGATTATTGTTTATTGTTGGTGTAAATTGTGGGTGTAAATTTGGGAGAAAATGTGAAAAAGGAGAATAAAAAATATTTTAAAAAGAAAGACAGGCTTTGCCAAATGAGGAACCAATGTAGTTTATGGGCAGGGCCTTGATGGGCGAATGGGACTTGGTTATATGAGCACAGAGTTTTGGATGAGCTCAACTTGACAGAAGGTGGGAGGCCGGCCAGTACAATATTGGAACTGTCCTCCAGTCTTGTATTAGAATAATTAGGAATTTATAAAGTCAGTAGGCACAGTGACCTTTTTTGGGGGCGTGGGGGGGGGGGGGGGGGGGGGGGTAAGTGGCGTCTACAGACGTTCCTTATTACAGATAAGCCAACAGTTCTGGCCTAATAAACAAAAAAATGAATTAAATGCGGAGGGTGAAGAGATTGTTTGCAAGAGTTGCTAGCTGCTATAAATTACGCAAACCACTGAATGCTTTAGAGGTTCGCCTAAGTGTACTTCTATGCTGCAGCATTTTTCTTGACGATCGATAAAAAACCTACCCCTTTTCAACATGCCCCTGTCAACCGAGGACTTTTACTGCTGGCATTTCCTAAGTGTGAGGAAGCAGATATACTCCTAAGTGAATGGTCAGTAATTTAAAATAGCACATCACTTCTTTTTGCTCCAGAGCCAGCTTTTTGAGAACAGTGCAACCCACAGTAATCGTCTTACTCCTAAAAAAGTTATATTTGCAGGGATGACAATGATTATTATATGCTTAGATCGTGAACACTATCAGATCTACATTCAGCCCAAGTATTCACAGTAAATTAGGCGCATTGGGAGAGAAGAGACTGTTAGACTCCAGAGGACTTTTTTAAAAATTGCAACAAATCCATAGAATCCCCAGTCAAGAGGCCATTTGCCCATCAAGTGTGCACAGACCCTCTGAAAGAGCATCCTACCTAGACCCATTCCCTCACCCTATCCCCATAACCTCACGCATTGATCATGTTCAATACATCGAACCTGCACATCTTTGGACTTTGGGAGGAAACTGGAGACCCCGGAGGAAGCTAACGCGGACACGGGGAGAAAGTGCAAACTCCACACAGTCACCCAAGGCTAGAGTTGAACCTGGGTCCCTGGTGGAGTGAGCAGTGCTAACCACAAATACATTTTTAAAATAATTAATTTCTCTGCATTGTCTTTTGCGGTGGTTTCAAACATGGAGACAAAGTTTAGAGCTGTGGTTGGGAGAAATGCATTAGGATGGGTGGGAGTAGGTGTACAATACAATTCCAGGTGACAGCACAGTCAACTTTACATAGAACAGGGAAACATATCTAATTAAATTGAAAGAAATAGAGAGAGAACTAGGTCTGTCAAGCCTGTTCAATCAGTTAGATCATGACAGCTATGTGTGTCAACCACATTTAATCATCTTTGTTCGAAATCTATGGTACCTTTATTTTAAAATAAATCTACAAATCGATGTCTTCAAATGAAACAGCATTTTGAACCTTAGGACAAGTATTTAACACTAAGGGGCAATTTAGCATGGCCAATCCACCTAACCTGCACATCTTTGGACTGTGGGAGGAAACCAGAGCATGCAGACAGGGAGAAAAGTACAAACTGCACACAGACTTAATCAGTTTGTTGGAGTTCTTTGACGAAGTAACCCGTGTTGTGGATGAAGGGGAATGTACTGTACTTGGATTTCCATAAGGCATTTGATAAGATGCCAAATCAAAAATTATTGCGGAATATAAAAGCTTATGTTATAGGGGGATAGAAGGTTGGCTGGCTTTCAGGAAGCAGAGAGCAGGTATAAATGGGTCTTTTTCAGGTTGGCAAGGAGTGGTGTGACCGGGATCAGTGCTGGGACCTCAAAGGTTTACAATTACTAAAAATAATTTGGATGAAGGGATTGAAGGAATCGTTGCCAAATTTGCTCATGACACAAAGATAGATAGGAAAGTAAGTTGTGGAGAGGGCATAAGGAGGCTACAAAAATATATTTATAAGGTTACCCGAGCGGGCATAGATCTGACAAATGGGAGTATAATGTGGGAAAATGGGAAATTGGCAAGAATAATAAAACGCATATTATCTAAACGGTGAAAGATTGCAGAGCTCTGAGATGCAGAGAGATCTGGGTGTCCAATGCATGAATCACAAAAGGCTAGTATGCAGGAACAGCAAGAAACTAGGAAAGCTCAGCATGTTATCATTTGTAGAGAGAGAAATTAAATACAAAAGTAGGGAGGTTTACAGGACACTAGTGAGGCTACATCTGGAGTACGGTGTACAGTATTTGTCGCCTTATTTAAGGAAGAATGTAAATGTGTTGGAAGCAGTCCAGAGAAGATTTACCAGACTAATACTAATACCTGGTATTCCCCTAACAGCACGTCTTTCGGGATTTGTGGGAGGAAACCCACGCAGACACGGGGAGAATGTGCAAACTCTCCAGTCACCAGAGGGTGGAATTGAACCTGGGCCCCTGGAGCTGTGAGGTAGCAGTGCTAACTACTGTGCCATCGTGCTGCCCATTACACTAATTAGGCCTGTGTGCTAGAATTTAGGAGGTTAAGGAATGATCTGATCGAAGTCTTCATGATATTAACTGGAAAAGACAGGGTAGATAAAGAAACTATTTCTACTGGTTGTAGATTCTAAAACTAGGGAGTTTAGCAAACTGTTCAGGAGAGATGTTAGGAAGCACTTCTTCAAGCTAAGGGTGGTAGAGATTTTGAATTCTCTCCCACAAACAGCAGTTGAAGCTGGAACAGTTGTTAATTTTAAATCTGAGACAGATTTCTGTTTAGCAAAGTTATTAAGGGATATGGGCCAAAGGAAGGTATATGGAGTTAGGCCACAAATCAGCCATGATCTGACCATTCCAGGACAGGCTCAAGGGGCTGAATGGCCTATTCATGCTCCTATGACAGGGTGAATGTGGAGAGGATGTTTCCTTTTGTGGGAGAATCTACAAGTGGGGGTCACCATTGAAAAATAAGGGATCGCCCATTTAAAACAGAGATGAAGTGATAGGTTATGAGGGGTCGGTGGGACGCAGATTTGACTATCAGATCAGCCTTGATCTTATTAAAGTAGACTGGAGAGACTGAATGGCCTACCCCTGCTCGTTTGTATATTCTCAATTGCTGCAACACCACTCTATCTATATGTGGCCTATTCACTGGAGACAGAACCAACTTGTAAGCTAATCAGATCATCGATTTCTGCTCCCTTCCCCCAAGAATCATGTAGGGAAGTAGTTGGAATACACTTAAGCAGACTGGAGCCTTTCCTGGAAAACGATTGTATCCTGAGACGGTCACCACCATCCAAGGTATGAATGAGCCGTAACGGTCACAAGCTATTAAGGATTTTTTTCAGTTAACTTGAATTGCAAAAATTTCCCATGGGCAATTGCCTAACTCACAGACTCATTCGGTGCAGGCTGTATGCGCCCTTACCTGAAGTACTCCACCAGATCACTATAATCGCAAAATGTGTCCACCATTAACCTAACTGTATGAAATATCTCAATGGGAGCACCATCACAATGATTGCAACATTCAAGGAAACAGTTGACCACCACCTTATCAGAGCAATGAGGCATGGACAGAAAATGCCAGAATCACCCACATTCTGAAAACAATCTTCAAAATTGGATCACTGAGTTCTCTGGTTGGTCCCATGTAGCAAAACTGCAGTGATTTTATAGAATGCATGTATACATTTTAAAATCTATTACAAAATGAAGGTAGATCAGTCAATTCATCTTGTTTCACTACCTTTCATCTGGTTAGTATAGTGATTCAATAATGGGCCCATTGGATCAGGCCCTTGATAAATTACAAAGGATTAACTGTGGTAGTCGTACCCCAATTCCACTCGTTTTAAAAAATAACCTAAACATGAGAAACAATACTACTTTTTAAATATACACCTGTACTTAAACTACCCTTTATAGCACTGCCTGTGCAGAGTCTGCACATTCTCCCTGTGCCTGCGTGGGTTTCCTCCGGGTGCCTCCCACAAGTCCTGAAAGTAGTGCTCGTTAGGTGAATTGGACATTCTGAATTCTTCCTCAGTGTATGTGGCAACTAGGGGATTTTCACAGTAACTTCATTGCAGTGCAAATGTAAGCCTACTTGTGATACTAATAAAGATTATTATATTTCAGTATTAGCTATTACAATCCATTCAATAGAATTTAAATCAAAATGTGGAAAATCAGACACACTTAAGTCTGCTCATCTTGTTTCCAGAGTTTCTGCAATGGTTATGGATTGGCGAGTGATGGAATGGGAGCAATTAGGTTATGAATTAAAGGTTTTAACACAAGCGCACTGTATTTATTGGCTTAAGTGCCATTTTTGTGAAGCTAATGGTGGTTAAGCTACTATATACGGTGAATCAGCTTTTATACTCTGCCAATCAGAAGTGTTGGCGAATTAATTATTTAAAGCCAATTAGGCATATTCTAAATGAAGCCATTTAATTGAACTCGGATTACTACTAATGAAGACATACAAGGTGAAATTGGACAACATCTAATGCAGAAGCCATAATATTTTTGAAATGCATACAATAAAGGGACTATCAGCACATATTTTAATTGCCAAATAATTTGAGTTTCTGTCAAGCAGAAATAAGTTGCAACAAGTTCGAAGTTGGTACAGAATCACCACCATTTCAGAGCATTCAACAGCCCTATTGCTGATACCAAGGCCGCAGGAATAGCCCTCAGGTTTAAGAGCATGATGGAGATCCTTTTGTCTGATGACGCAGCAGGAATGCCTCTAAATTGCTGGCTTCTGCACAATCACTTTCTTGTATTTCAGATAAGTTGAAGAGAGGTTGCAATCCACCAGAGACAGTCCTGCAGCAATTTAACAGAGCAATATGCAAAAGAAACACGTGCCCATTGAAACATTTATAGCTGTTATTAAAGAAATCATATTATGGACAGAAAAAGTAATTGGTGACAAGCTATTTGTCACTATGCAATTCACATGTTATTGATCACTTTACCTTTGAGTTAAAAACTGTCTAAAGACAAAGTTTAGAAGTAGCAATTATAAAAAGAGGCGAAAAAAAACAATTAGGTAGATATATCTCAGTTTAACACAACCTTGTGACACTTCCCTGTAATTTGTAATTACAAACCTAATCAGCTGCATTCTAGGAAAAGCTATCCAGCACAAAGTACAAATGAGGCCCTTTCAGTTCCAAAAGTGGTATTGCATAACCATGCACTTGCAAGTAAAACATTTTTTAAAGTTCACATTTTTATAAAACTGTTCACAGATTGATTTTTGGGTGCTTATAGCTGACAGGCAAATATATATTATACACAGAGACATCTTTAACTTTCAAAAAACTAATTTTAATCAAAACAAAAAAAATTGTTGAATCATTAACAAGTTTATAAAACAGTGATTTAGTTACATAAATAAATTGATATCAGTGTATCAAATCTTAATTACTTTTAAACTTCAAGAGCATGTTTACACGGGCGATGAAGTACAATCTTTTACCTACTATAATAAATAAAATGGTGAGCAAGAAATTATAATTTTCTTTTCCTAAACAGCAAAAAAGGCTACAGAACATACCTCTAGCATTTTCCCTAGTGGAAGGAACAAGTGACACTAGTAACATTTTGCACCCAACATAAAAACTCTTTTATAAAGCACAAGATACAGAACAGTTCTGCTAAATTAAAGACTCAAAATAGAAACCAAAGTCATTTTTAATGAACAGTTTGGTAGTTAGATGTCCAGTTTGGTTATTTTTTTTTAAAGCATTAAGACAAGGCAAGATAGAAGGCTGTTCTCTCTTGAGGAATTCTATAGGAGGAAAAAAAAGTAGAACAGTCTTACTACACAGCAACTTCCTGTCCTGCACAAAGTCAGTTCCCAATGCAGATTAATATATGTTATTGAGCGCATAAGTAGCATTTCACTATACCACTGCAAAGGCCTACTGTAACATCTTTTTATTGTAAAACACATAGTTCAACCTTTTCAAGGATGTCTTAAATTGTTGTAGTTCAGTTCTAGACTAGGAGGCACAAAGCCCAATTCTGGCAAATACTTTTAATGCTAAGGCTTACTGCTCTGGCTGTCATTTGTTTTTTGCCCCTCTTAACTATGGTGTCTGTTACAAGCAGATTTTTTTTTTTCTTTTTAAAATTATGTTTTCTCAGACTAGTTATCAGTCCAATCATGCAACAGAGGTGGTGGCTCTGCATAGATGCCCAGCACGCAATTCTCCACCTGAGCCAACCTGAAGCAAGGCGCACTTTAGTCCTTCTGATATGTTTTTATACCAAGCTACTGCAGCTTCAAGTATTTTGCATTACATAGAATATTTTATAAATTAAAATGTTACGTATATTTTTTCAATATTCAGACATATACTATAATATATACAGTACAATAAATGCTCTCATTCTTTCTTCGATAAATCCCTGAGAATGTGTGTTGACAGTCGCTAATTACACATGCACGAGCAACGTGTGCCATGCTTCTGGATGAACAGCACTGCAAAGCCACGTGGTCAGCCTTGTATTTTTAATACACTGAAATGTAAGGATGAGTGATGAAGGAGTAAAGCTGAATCCATACGAGGTACTTATCACTTAGGATGGAGGTGTCTGTTTGGTTTAAAGCCATACTCTTAGGCTGTGAATGTACATACGAAGACAGGAGCGACGTGGGCTTTTTGCCACTTGACAACATGTACTCAGTGTAAACTGATTCTTTTTTTTTCTCTTTTCTCTCATACAAAAGACACACATAAATCTCACAATCAACAGGGTTAAAGTTTGTGAACTGTTCGTTATTATACACATATAATACCGGTGTGGCTCTGGTTTAAGTTAAAAAGGATACAAAGGCAGGCTCAATAAAAAGATAGGACAACGTGATCAACCAAATCGCTCACGCACCAACATCATGAGTTTCTTCTTGCCTTTGTAAATTTGCTTCAGGTTGTCAATAAACTGTGTAAACTGGATGTGTCCATCATGAGCCATCAAGAAGGTCTCTCGTGCCTTGCTTAGGAACTCTATAAACTCACTATAGTGCCGTGGACTAATGTGTGTAAGCCGTGAATGTGTTGTATTTATATAGGCCCCAATAGTGGCATCCAAGAGCTGTCTGAGTGGGGCTTTGTCCAGTGACATTAATTTCCCAGAGTTCCTCCGTCCGTGGAGTCCCACCATTCCTGGTGTGGTCAAAGTGCACCGGCGCAGAATGTCAGAAAGTACTGTAGCACACTGAACACTTTTAACCACCAGAGGTATTATAGCTGCGAGCTCATTCTTCCCAAGGGAGTGGCTGAGTGCACATGCCCATAGGACGTCATTAATGGCAGGGTGTGTATCCTGATTGTAACCCAGGTTGAGATGCGTCATTGCTAAGGTGGCTAGCTTATAGGCCCGCATCGGGTAACCACGGTGCTCCATGTATCGAGCAATTGTGAAGAGCTGTGTATAACTCATACCAGTCGTGGCAGCATCTAGAACTATTTGGTAAGCAGTCTCAAAAGCTATATGGTCCTTTTCACACAGGGTTAGGGCTGAGAGGGCACAGTTCTGAGGATCCTTCATAGCACATTGCAGTGCAAGCGTCCTTGCACTGCTGGCTAGTTTTTCCCGTTGGTTGTAGTCCAGGTTCAATCTAACAACTGTGCTATGGGACATTACTGTAGTGGCAACAATACTGGTAGCTTCTGTTGGGGTGAATAGTGTAAACCAACTCTGCATAATGCTGTCCAATGCATAAACTCCTAAAAAGGAAAAGAGAAAAGGTTTAGATATTTTGCTCTTATGAATAATAGGACCCTGTATACAATAGGACCCAAGCTTCTTCGCAGTTTGCAAAGAACACAAGTGAAGTAAAAGTAATCTTTATTGTCACAAGTCGGCTTACATTAACACTGCCATGAAGTTACTGTCAAAATCCCCTAGTCGCCACATTCCGGCACCTGTTCAGGTACACTGAGGGAGAATTCAGAATGTCCAATTCACCTAACAGCACATCTTTCGGGACTTGTGGGGGGAAACTGCAGCACCCGGAGGAAACCCATGCAGACACGGGGAGAATGTGCAGATTCCACACAGACAGTGACCTAAGCCGGACCCCTGGAGCTGTGAAGCAACAGTGTAACCACTGTGCTACCGTGCCCCCAAGTACATCCATGTCTGCAAAAAGTTTCTTTATATTTCAAATGATTGTAAACATTTTATTTGGCGGGATTAGGGCAAAAGAAACATAAGGGAAAGGGAAATTACAGAAGAGGATGCAGGAGCACAAGAAACCGTGGAATGGGAAAAGCCCCTTTCCTTCAAATAACGCATGCACCTGGCTCCTATCTCCAACTAATGAAGCCAGTATTTGCAAAGGAAACATAACACAATAAAAACATTTTTCAAAAGATCAGGTTTCTTCATATTTTCTTAAAATGATCTGAATTTATCAGAAGTTTTCCAAAATCATTTAATCAATTAATTCTAAAACTATGGGGGCGATCGATCAGCTTCACCGCACCCGACTCGGGAACGCGAGGCCTCTCGCGGGATTTATCGGCTTTGCCATGCCTTACATAACAACTAGGAGCAGGAGCAGGCCATCTGGCCCCTCGAGCCTGCTCCGCCATTCAATGAGATCATGGCTGATCTTTTGTGGACTCAGCTCCACTTTCCGGCCCGAACACCATAACCCTTAATCCCTTTATTCTTCAAAAAACTATCTATCTTTATCTTAAAAACATTTAATGAAGGAGCCTCTACTGCTTCACTGGGCAAGGAATTCCATAGATTCACAACCCTTTGGGTGAAGAAGTTCCTCCTAAACTCAGTCCTAAATCTACTTCCCCTTATTTTGAGGCTATGCCCCCTAGTTCTGCTTTCACCCGCCAGTGGAAACAACCTGCCCGCATCTATCCTATCTATTCCCTTCATAATCTTATATGTTTCTATAAGATCCCCCCTCATCCTTCTAAATTCCAACGAGTACAGTCCCAGTCTACTCAACCTCTCCTCGTAATTCAGCTCTGGGATTAACCTAGTGAATCTCCTCTGCACACCCTCCATCGCCAGTACGTCCTTTCTCAAGTAAGGAGATCAAAACTGAACACAATACTCCAGGTGTGGCCTCACTAACACCTTATACAATTGCAGCAGAACCTCCCTAGTCTTAAACTCCATCCCTCTAGCAATGAAGGACAAAATTCCATTTGCCTTCTTAATCACCTGTTGCACCTGAAAACCAACTTTCTGCAACTCATGCACTAGCACACCTAGGTCTCTGCACAGCAGCATGTTTTAATATTTTATCATTTAAATAATAATCCCTTTTGCTGTTAGTCCTACCAAAATGGATAACCTCACATTTGTCAACATTGTATTCCAACTGCCAGACCCTAGCCTATCCAAATCCCTCTGCAGACTTCCAGTATCCTCTGCACTTTTTGCTTTACCACTTATCTTAGCGTTGTCTGCAAACTTGGACACATTGCCCTTGGTCCCCAACTCCAAATCATCTATGTAAATTGTGAACAGTTGTGGGCCCAACACTGATCCCAGAGGGGCACCACTAGCTACTGATTGCCAACCCGAGAAACACCCATTAATCCCCACTCTTTGCTTTCTATTAATTAACCAATCCTCTATCCATGCTACTACTTTACCCTTAATGCCATGCATCTTTATCTTATGCAGAAACCTTTTGTGTGGCACCTTGTCAAAGGCTTTCTGGAAATCCAGATATACCACATCCATTGGCTCCCCATTATCTACCGTACTTGTAATGTCCTCAAAAAATTCCACTAAATTAGTTAGGCACGACCTGCCCTTTATGAACCCATGCTGCGTTTGCCCAATGGGACAATTTCCATCCAGATGTCTCGCTATTTCTTCCTTGATGATAGATTCAAGCATCTTCCCTACTACCGAAGTTAAGCTCACTGGCCTATAATTACCCGCTTTCTGCCTACCTTCTTTTTTAAACAGTGGTGTCACGTTTGCTAATTTCCAATCTGCCGGGATCACCCCAGAGTCTAGACCTTGCGAGGTCTAATGAGATCTTGTGAGGCGCCACGATCTGGATCCCGCCCATTGAAGTTGGGAACCAGATTTGGATATTCGAGTGTGTAGATAGTCTCACTTGAACATGTCTACGCCGGATCCACTCAGAGCCCAGACCTACCAGCCTCGCCGTGGAGTCTTCGGGCTGGCAGGGTTTAGCACTGATTTCCACAAACGTGGGACAGGCATAACCACACTAGGGTGGGGGCATCTAGAGATCGGTGGTGACCTGATATCTTCTGCACTGGCGAGGGGATCTCGCTATCCCAGGAAGCTAAGTGCGACTTTGGTGGGGAGCTCCTCGCAGAGGCCCAGAAATGAAGCAGAGTCCCGTTTACAGCAGGGCCGTTCTCAGCGCTGCCAGCACCAGGAAACGCTCCACTAAAGGTGCTCGACACGCCACGGTTTCATTTCCGTTAAATCACACCCTCTACCTGCAAGTTTAAACCCAACTCGTACCAAATAATCAATTTTCTTTCTTAAAGGAACTCAGTAGATTAACACCAATCCACTAGGAAACCGACTCCCTCCCTCAAACAGAGGAAAAATATTCCACTTAAGCTCTGTGCTCATGAGGGTTGACTATCTGCATCATACAACAGTAACGGAATTAAGAAGCTACTTGCATCTACCTTGTACATTGAGGGGATATATGGTGAGCTCCTTGCTGTGGTTCCAAATCTGAACCACAGCAAGACCAGGTCAGCAACCTTCCAGGAGGCAGCCACCTAATTGGGCATCTTTGTGTTTGTCATCCCAATGCCACAGGTTCAAAGGGGTGGCAGCTCTATAGCCTTGATAGCACCACTGGTGGGTACTGTTGAGGCGGATAGAACACAAGGGTGCCTCAAAGTGGAGGCGCTTCAGTTGCATGGATGGATTGGAGAAGGTGGAGCTGTTCTCCTTCGAGCAGAGAAGGCTCTGGTGGATGGGGCAAGACCGGCTCCACATAGGTCAGGGAACCATCTTTAAAGGTCTCCCTGATCGGTGTATAAAACAAGTCCTCCAGCCGCCCCTCCCCGTAGACATGGAGGACTCTCCCCTCGGGGCACATTCCTGTGCTCTACTGTTCTTTGTTCGCTCTCCACCATCCCACACTCTCCCCTCTTCCCCACCGGACTATCAACATCAATCATAGAATCCCTAGTGCAGAAGGAGGCCATTCAGCCTATCGAGCCTGCACCGAACCTCTGAAAGAGCACCCTAACCTCGGCCCAATCCCCCACCCTATCCTTGTAACCCCACCAAGGGACAATTTAGCATATCCAATCCACCTAACTTGCACATCTTTGGACTGTGGGAGGAAATTGGAGCACCCGGAGGAAACCCACACAGATGCGGGAAGAATGTGCAAACACCACACAGACTGTTGCCCGAGGTCAGAATCGAACCTGGGTCCCTGGCTCTGTGAGGCAGCAGTGCTAACCACCGTGCCACCCCAGCTTGTTAAGTACATGTTAAAATATTATAAGAATTGGAAATAAGGGACATGAACCTGAGGAGGGGGCGATGAAGATCTCAAACTGAGATCTCGCTGCTGTAAATCCCGTTATGACCCTCTCACGAGATATAGCGGCTATAACAGGATTTGAGACTGTGGTGAACGGGCCCAGTATATCCTGCCCTAGATTCAACAGAGGGGAGTTCAACAATGGTTGGAGTGGAAATGGGAAATATGTCATGTTGGAGCACCAGGGGTAGAGGTAGAAGAGTAAGCTTTCCTCTGCATCTGATCTTTCAGCACATTGTTATGGTGCTATAGTGCCAAAGGTTAAACAGCACAAAGACCAGCCACGTGGCCCATTGTATCTCACCCAGCTTTTTGCTACAGTAATCAAAAACTAACTTTGTTCTCCATATAATTACAATTAAAAAAAAAAAATCCATTCCCATACCAACCTGGTATTTATTGCCCATCTCTAGTTGCACTGAGAAGATGGTGATACAACCAGGGGTCTTGCTAAGCCACTAGAGTGGGCTGTTAACTAGAGTTGGATACAGGCTAGAGTGGGTAAAGGCTGCAGATTTCCTTCCCTAAATGGAATTCATGAACCAACTGACTTTATGTGACAACCCCACAGGTTCATGGCTACTTTTCACTGATACATGTTTTATTTGCAGATTATCCATGACATTATTAATCCAGGCCTCTAGATTATTAGTCCAGTGTACATCTACGCCAACCCATGTATGTATCTTGTGTCTCACCCATTGTTAGTATTGGCTCTCGTACGTTCAGGTAATTATGTATTTGAACCTTTAGATCATCCACAGCCTGAAGCATTTTTCCATTAGGTACATATTCTCATTCCATGGGTGGGATTTACCGACAACCTCGCCGCTTGGTTTTCGGGGGCAGAGGTGGCCCGACGGTGGGATTTTTCGGTCCCGCCATTGTCAGTGGAATTTCCCGTTGACTGCACCCCTCATCGTGGGGAAACCCATGCGCCTTCGGTGGGCCTGGAATATCCCGCCGGAGTGAACAGCTGGTAAATTGCACTCCATATCTTCGGTTCCAAAATAGATGACCTCACACTTGACACACACAACTACCTATTCTGCTCTTTTTCTTCCTGTAGACTTTTGCAGTCTTCTTTATTAATTGTCAAACTGCTAACTTTTGGTTGTCAGCAAATTTAAATTATGTTCCCTGAATGCAAGTACAAATAAATTTTGCAAACATTTGTTTTCTTTTTAAAAACCATACTGCCAGCGCAGACGAGGGTACACTATTTCCAATATCTTTCCAATCTGAGTAGCATCCATTGACCTAATCTCTGATTCCTATCCACCAATTAACTTTCTATCCAAATTGCTACATTTATTTATGCACTATATGCCTATAGTTTTCAAACTCCTTATGACATACCTTTTTTGATGTCCCCTGAAAAAATACATACATAAATCTAGTGCATTTAATCTATCGAGTTAATTGGTCACTTTTGCAGGGGATGCAAAATGGGCAGAAAGGCAGCAGCACAGAAAAGACAGCAGAAGGGAGGAAAGGAACACAGATGACATATATACATATAAATCATGAAGAGAGCATGTGTGAGCAAAATAGACTATTAAACTGATCCTGGCTACATGCGTGATGCAATGTTCCCAGAGTGAGATGGTCTGATACCCAGCGTCACTGCCTTCTGGACAGATTAGACTGAAAATGATGTACTAACTCACAGACATCTTATCACGCTTTTGTCCTCATTCTGGATTACATGTACAGAAATCAGACTAAGTTGGCAATCAAATGTCTGGTTAGCTGGGAAATGCATCAACTATCTTTCTGCGTTCCCTCTTATTCCCAAGAAGTAGAATATTTTTTTAACATATTTTTCCCCGGTTTATCTCATTATACGTTTCATTGGAGCACACAAATTCCAGTTAAATTTATACAATTTATAGCATTAATGCACATGACAATAAGCTACTACCAATGACCCCCTCTAGATTTTCTTGGTTTTACACAGCCTGTTGATTTCAGGGTGCAGTATCTTGGTGTAGTTACAGTGGGGTAACTAAAGGGGACAGCCCGAGAGTGTCCTGCACGATACCTTCACGTTTGCGGCACCGTTTCACCGGAACATACTAGATTTGGATTATTTGATCCAAAACAAATGAAAATGTTGGCCTATTTTGATATACTCCTTGTACCTTTCTTTGCCGTTTTGACCTCATTCTGTAATATCTTTACTGACATGTCAAGCAATCAGATTTGTCCAGGCTGCAACACAACCATTGTAATTCTGCTACTTAAGAGGTGTGCAAGACTGACTTGCCTTGGTCCGCCCTGTGACCTTTTCTCCTCACAAGGAAGTGCCTGCTTGCCACTTTGCTTGGTGGTGGGTGTGGGGGTGTGGGGGGGGGGGGGGGGGGGGGGGGGGGGGAATTTCCTATACAGGAAAATTACAAAGTAACTTAACAGTTTCCTAAAATTCTTATTACAATCTGATGCTCCCACATTCTTTTGGACGCCATTGTTTACACTATGCAAATCACATTGAGCCATTAAACCCTGCAGAATCAGCTTGTCCCCACCAAATCTCAATCTCAGCAACAGCAGCTCCAATGTTTATGATATTTCTCTGGGGTTTCCTGGAATATCTGCCAAAGTTGCAGCAGCAGACTGGGAGGGCCCCCATCAGAAATAGAAACGTTTAAGCCTGAACCCTTTGTCCTCAGATGCTGACAGAGTATTGGGCATTTAAAAAAAAAAAATTCAGATTTCTAGCATTTTTTGCTTTTAAGTTTTCACCCTTGATCTTGAGGTTACCTAAAAATTTTCTTCGTACGCAGTCTCTTTAATGCAGCTGCTCATGATGTGAATTACAACTTTTGACTCACCTACTTCTGTAGCACATGTTACCAACCATCGCACCATCTCACGACGGCGCCAGTTTAATGTTGATAATGTCATTCGCATAACCTGCAACGGAATAGTTTTAAAATAGAAGTTTAGATTTTTCAAAAATGACTGGTCTAATGAAAAGCTGCTGGAAGAAAAAAAACTGGTGTCAATTACTGGCACTCCGATCTTTCCCCTTTGAAGCTCGAGATTATTGCATTTCATGGAGGGACAGGAAAGGCCGGCGGTAAAAAAAAATTCCAATGAAAGTTGTGCTCATGATGCTGGGTGATTGGGGCACTTTCCCCATTTTGGGCATCCTGCATCAGCTTCCAAGTCACATATGGCATTGTCAAGGTGCAGAATAAAACTTGGATTATACTGCGCCACAAAAATGTATCTCAGCCCTAGCCTCAGAAACCACAACCTACTGCACCAATATAGCTCCCATTTCCAATACCAGTCTTTCCGCTCACTGTCTTGATCAATGGTCTATATAATTCCAAATTAAAGGCAGCTTTAACACCTAATAAAAATTACCCAAACTTAGACTCATCTCATCATAAGGTCCTAAATGTAATTTGATCGCGTCAACAACAACTTGTATTTACATAGTGCTTTACGTCGAAAAGACATCACAATCATTTTACAAACTGGATAAATGAATGGTCACTGATTGTGAAGGAAAATAGGTAGAATGAATTTAGGAGGCAGAACAGAAATACAGTTGAGAAGTGATTAGTATAGGCTGTTGATAGCACAGAGGGAGGAGGAGGTATGGATTTTAGAGATGGAATTCCAGAGGTTGTTCCGGAGGAGCAGGACGTAAGGCATGGCAGTCAATATAAAGAAAGAATGTGCACTTATATTTATACAGTGGGTGAAGATACGGGAAAATGTTAAGGAGTGATTGAAAATCCATGCAGCAGAAAGAGAGCCCGGACAGGAAATCAGAAGGTGGCTAGTGGACTAAAAAAAACAGATCAACCTCTACTCAGCTACAGCACTTAGTGGTTAATGTGTTGAAATAGCATCCAAAGCTACATTGTGATGGAGAGTATAATGGGGTGAGCGGTCAATAGCAAAAGACCATGTAGCAATAAGAGGAATTTTATATCAGTTTAATGCACTTCTCCCGACAAAGGGTGAAAACCACACCTGCAAACTAGAATCAAGAAAACAAAAGGTTGTACACATATGACAGGAAATGCAGGAGCAACAGCAGGAAATGCCTTCAGTACAGATGGCGAGAAAACGGATCACCAGACAGAAAAGCTACTGTGGAGAAGGTTGCAATTGGGGAAGGCTAGCAAAGTGAACAACATAAGCCGGAGAAAATGTCAGTAAGGTGCTAGGAAAGCAATTAGTATTGGAGTTAACAAATGGCTCACTGGGTGATGAATAGCTGCCCTCCCTCACTTGTTCAAACCCAAATGCCAGAGGTTAAAAAAAAGTCACTGTGGATGGGTTAACTGAATAGTACTCTTTATGTAATGATCAGTAACTCGCTAGATAGGCAAAATATAGGATTTGAACACTTTGTTGCTACAAAATTTGCAAAAGGGGTTCATCCATATAATTTTACAATTTAAAAAAAAGATAATGCATAATTTGAGGAAATATACATGATTTGTGATTGTCACAAGTTGTTACAAATAGGTGCACTGCATAGGGAATAATATTTATTAAGCACAAGATACACAGCCCCTATTATTGGTCGGTTTGGGAGAGAGAAAGAGTGAAGCATATTACTTTATTAATAATTCAGAACAAATCTTCACATGATGGCATATCGTCACTGTTGACCACGGTCTGAATAATAATAAGAGCCTATCTGGTTCTAACTCACCCACTGAAATTGCCTTGGGTAAAAAAAGAACACCATTGATCTCGGCATTGCACTGTGGACTTACCTGAAGACCCAGCTCCAGGGACACTTTGAGAAGGGTAATATCGGGCAAACTGTCCATAGGAGTTGCTATTTTAAATGCATCCTGGGCAAGCTTGAAGATGTGTGATGAAGAGTGAATGTTCTTTTGTATGGATTCTAACACTGTTTCCAGCCTCACAACATCCCCTGCAATTATTTGAAAAGATGCAGTTTTGCTGAATTGCCTTTGAACAAACATATCTAAATACAAGTTTGCATTTGAAAATAAAAAGTACTTTGCTATAAATTCAATGAGGTATACAGGTCTAATCAGTGTCTCTACATACATAGCTGCTATTATATCTTTTATGCAAAAGTTGGATGCCAAAATTTTTTTAACTATTCAGTAATCGTAATTTAGTGCGTGCTGTGACAACAGGGGGATACTTACCTCTTTAAAAGTGATGAGTACTATTTTTTGGGAAGGGGCAAGCGGTGGGGGGTGGGGCATCAGAAGATGTGTGCTATGTATACACAATATCAACAGCAATTTTGGGACCTTGTAGAGCTGCTCTCTGTAACCAAGTCACTGGGCAGCAGGCAGCTAATCACCAACCCGGCCCTGAACTAGCTCTCTGAACAGCAACTGAAAAAGGAAAATGCAGAGTAGTAGCTGCTGACTTATTTTCATTTCAACTCTAACCCCGTGTAAAAGGTGCAGATCTTACACTAGAGTTCGGCAAACAGATCAAGGATTCACCAATTGGGAACAGCTTTTAACTTGTTCCCCAAGGGCAAAGAAGCTGATGAAAAAAATCCCCAAACTTTACAGCCCTCTTATGAGATCACACAGGGGCTTAATATTACTGAGAAATCATAGCTGCACAAAATCACTAGAGCTGGACTGTCTGGGGCTGAGTGGCCGCCTGCCAATCTCCAATATAGGCTGCAGATGCATCAGCCTTTAACTAACTGTTGGTTCCACCAAAGTGCCATGTGCCAGAAAAATATTGTAATGACATAATCCAGTTTCAAGGGACAAAGCAGTTGCAGCCTGACCACCACCAACCCTGGCAGAGCGGCACAGGCCCCATTGAATAAACCATTATTGAAAGTAATGTTCTATGTATAAAGTTTTACAGTTAAGGCAAAAGACAATCAAATTGCAAAGCACAAGTTGTCCTGCATTTGACTACATCCTAGACTTCCTGATGAAAAAAAAGGAGGAAATAAAAATAGCAAGGACAAGAAATCAAATGGGGCCAGATGCTCCTGGAAATACACAACAGGCTAGAGAGCAAAGACTAGTGGGCCAGACCCCCCTTCAATACTGAAAAATTAAGAGGTAAGCAAGAATTAGAAAAGGCGCTGAAGAGAGGAATAAACAACAAGTAGTTTAATCAAGATAGGTTAATGTGTTGAATGATTTGCAACCTCCTTAAATGAAAAGCAGGAAATTGTTAATTGATATAAATGATCAGCTCAGTCGGCAAGACATTAAACAAATAAAAGAACCCACACAAAGAGCTAAGACAATGAGAAGTCCAACTGCATAGGAAAAAAGCAAGAAAATGAGGGCAGTTAGAGGAGGGGGGGGGGGGGGGGGGAGAAACGACAGGAAGTCTACAGTTGCAGGTCCAAAATGAAAACAGAAATGCTGAGTGCATCAATCCTCAATAAGAAATAAAGCACAGACAAACATACAGAATTGTTACAGCGCAGGAGTTGGCCATTGGGACCACTGTATCCTCACTCTCAGGCAGTTCACTCCAGACTCTAGCTGCTCGCTGTGTGAAAAAGCTTCTCATGTCACTTTTGCTTATTTTACCAATTAGTTTAAATCTGTGCCATCTTACATCCTTTCACAATTGGGAACAGTTTCTCCCCATCATCTCTGTCCAGAGCCCTGTGATTTTGAATATCTGTATCAAAACCTCTCCCAGGCTTCTCTTAAAGAAAAAGCCCCCCCCCCCCAAAAAAAAAGGTCTAGGTTAATATAGATCAGGAAAGGCAAAGGTCCCAATACCAGCCCCTGGAGAACTCCACTACAACCCTTCCTCCAGTCCGGAAAACATCCATTGACCATTACTCCGTTTCCTGTCACTCAGTCAATTTTGTATCCATATTGCTAATGTCTCTTTTATCCTATGAACTATAACATTTCTCGTACGTCTTTATGTGCAGTACTGTATCAAATGCCTTTTGGAAATCCATGTACACCACATCAACAGCATTGCCCTGATCAATCTTCTCTGTTATCTGTTTGACAAACTCCAGCAAGTTAGTTAAACATGATTTTCCATGAAGAAATCCATGCTGGCTCTTAACATAGAACATCTTCTTAATTAAACCACGTTTATCCACCTAACTCTTAATTCTGCCCTGAACTGACTAATCTGCAGTTGCTGAGCTTTTACTTACACCCTTTTATGAAATGGGCGGAATGTTTTCAATTCTCTGGAATGTTTTCATCCCGGAAATTCTGTCCAGCGCCTCTGCAATTTCCACTCACTTCCTTCAGTATCCTTGGGTGCATCTTATCCTGTTCTGGGGCTTTATCAGCCTTTAAGTACAGACAGCCTATCCAAAATATTTTCCTCATCAATTTTAAACCCTCTATCGAAAGAATTTCACCATGGCCTGGGTAGCATCTTCTCCTTTGGTAATGACAGATGCAAAATATGAATTTAATACTTCAGCTATGTCCCCTAACTCCATGTGGAAATACACTTTTTGGTTCCTAGTTGGCCCCACTCCTCCTTTTGCCACTCTTTTACTATTTACCTGCTTATAAAAGACTTTGGCATTCCCTTTTGATACTCCATTTTAGCTCCTCATATGTGCTTCCTTCCCTCCCCTCTGAATCTTGTACTTAGCCCGGTGCTCAATTGTATCTTCTACCTGACACTCATCATAAGCGTACCCTTTTGTCCTTTTTCTTAATTTCTACCTCCTTTGTCATCCAGGGAGCTCTGGATTTGTTTCCCCACCTCTCCCTTTTGAGGGAATATATCACGGGTTATACAGAATGTCAACCCCTCTCCCAGAGGAACTGGCTCAAACATCAGGATTCCAACATTCCTGGACATTGCCACAAGCAATCCAAGAGGAAAAATCAAAATCAAAACATCTTGGGGTACTAAAAAGTGCATCCCTTTTCAATCAACACTTTTGATAGTTACTATTAAAGGAGAAAAGGGTCTGGGAGGGTTAGACAGATAGATGCACTGGAAAACGCATGTGCTGTGTGGCCAACGGTGACTGGGGATTAAGCACTTTGAGGCGCAAAAGACCATGCGATTAACCCTTCTGGAATATCCAACCATTATGAGCAACCCTACGACATCACCATTACTCCCTCCATTAGAAAAAAATGGGAAATATAGTTAAGGTCTCACATTATTGAAGTCTCTGTCTAGGTCAGAGCGTTGACAACTCCTCAGGAGTGAGACACTGAGCTGAATTTTCCAAGACCTTTGATGGCAGGTTAGGAGGCAGGGAGGCTCAGAAACGCAACCTGATGCATTCACACCGCCGGGGAGCTTTCTTATGGCCAGACTTGGAATCGGATTGGCTGCCATTCTTTGACGGTGGGCAATCCACACTTGCTGGAGAATGCAACCCCTCAATCACCCCCCTCACCACCTACTCATCCAACCAAATGCAGCTCAATGGAGGAGACCCCTCTTAAGGAGCATTGGAGCCCCAGGCTCCAGGCCAAAAAGAGGACCAGCATAAAAGGACACAACCGTGACCAAATCCAATCCAGTGAATGGGTTTCTCCTCTATCAATGTTCACCTGGCATCCTAGGTGTTGTTAATTTTTGCACTGCTCTGTAATCTAGCGAGGACACTTCCCATGTTGAAACACCCTCATGGTCCTTGACCTGCCTCAGCTCCAGAGCTGCCAGCCCTTGGATTTGTCCAAAGCATTAGGAGCCTACTTTTCCTATTGTGCATGAGAAACACGAAGGTGACCAAGTAGGAGATTGACCCCCCAGAAGAGAGTTGAGCTGGTCTCATTGCCATTTGTCCAGATGTTGGGGTCTGTGGCATACAAGAAAATGCAACCCATTGCTTCTAAGGGCACAATACAGAAAGACCCCTGACAAAGGCAGGTTGACATCACCATGGTGGATTCCTCATGAGAAAGATGATGTAGTGGGGAGGCTGGTGGTGAAGGAGAGGTTTCTATGTGCTCAAAGTTGATCTGATTAAGGGATGGATTTTTCCATTCTGTATTACCAGGATTTCAGTCTTCATCAACTCTGTCTGCAGACTTCCTTTTTCTGTTCTATGTATGTCCCTTTTTCTTGCACTTTTCTTCATGGGCTGCTCTTCTGTTTTGTAAATGCCTTCCTGAATTCCTCTTTTATATCAGTGAACAAGCTGTGTTCCTTTTAAAGGAGCTTGCAGGTTATTTAACTCATCAACCTCCTCTGATTGAACCATTTATTATATTACCCCTCCATTTTTGTCCCTTTATGTTTGCTTCACGTTTTCAGCTTTGAAGGGTTCTCCCCAAAAAGAGAGGGATGGAGGGAGTTACCCTGGGAGTCCTCAACACTAGTCTCTGGACACCATGAAGCCTCACGGCTTCAGGTCAAACATGGGCAAGGAAGTCCCATTACTACATACCGTCCACTGTCAGCTGATGAACCAGTACTCTTGCATGTTGAACACCACTTGGAGGAAGCACTGAGGGTGGCATGGGCACAGACTGTACTCTGGATAGGGGATGCCAATGTCCCTCACCAAGAGTGACTCAGTAGAACCACTACTGAATGAGCTGGCTTTGTCCTAAAGGACATAGCTGCTAGACCCACTGAATCTGTGGTAGATGGTGAGGGACCGAACAAGAGGGAAAAACATACTCAACAGCCTGCCTGTCAACAGATGCATCTATCCATGACAGTAGCGGTAGGAGTGACCACCGCAAAGTCCTTGTGGAGACGCAGAGGCTACCCTCCAACGTGGCACTCCCCATCGTGCTAAATGGGATTGGGTTCGAACAGATCTAGCAACTCAGGACTAGTCATCCATGAGGCTTTATGAGCCAGAAGCAGCTGCAGAATTGTATTCAAACACAATCGGTAACATCTTGGCCCGGTATATCCTCCACTCTACCATTACCACCAAGCCAGGGGATCAACCTTGGTTCTTGAAGAGTGCAGGAGAGAATACCAGGAGCAGCACCAGACATACTGAAAAATGAGGTGTCAACCTGGTGAAGCTACAACACAGGACTACTTGTGTGCCAAACAGCATAAGCAGCAAGTGACGGACAGAGCTAGGCGATCCTACAAACAATGGATCGGATCTAAGCTCTGCAGTCCTGCCACATCCAGTGGTGAATGGTGGTGGACGATTAAACACACTGGAGGCGGCTCCACAAATATCCCCATCCTCAATGATGGAGGAGCCCAGCACATCTGTGAAAAAGTCAAGGCTAAAGCATTTGCAACCTCTTCAGCCGGAAGAGCCGAGTGGGTGATCTGTCCCGGTCTCCTCCGGAGATCCCCAGCATCACAGATGTCAGTCTTCAGCCAATTTGATTCACTCCATCTGATGTCAAGAAACGGCTGAAGGCACTGGATACTGCAAAGGCAATGGGGCCCCAACAATATTGCAGACTCGTGGTCCAGAACTTGTTGCATCACTAGCCAAGCTGTTCCAGTACAGCTACAACATTGGCATCTACCTGGCAATGTGAAAAATTGCCCAGGTGTGTCCTGTACACAAGAAGCATGGCAAATCCAACCCAGCCAATTACCGCCCTGTCTATCTATTCTCAATCATTCAGCAAAGTGATGGAAGGAGGCATCCACAGTGCTATTATGCGGCACTTACTCAGCAATAATCTGCTCACGGACACTCAGTTTGGGTTCCGCCAGGGTCACACAGCTCCTGACCTCATTACAGTGTTGGTTCAAACATGGACAAAAGAGCTGAACTCCAGAGGTGAGGGGAGAGTGATTGCCCTTGACATCAAGGCAGCATTTGATAGAGTATGGCATCAAGGAACCCTGGCAAAACTGGAGTCAATGGGAATCAGGGGGAAAATTTTGGCTGGAATCATACCTGGCACAAAGGAAGATGGTTGTGGTCGTTGGAAGACAGTCATTTCAGTCCCAGGACATCACTGCAGGAGTTCCTCAGGGTAGTGTCCTCAGCCCAACCATCTTCAGCTGCTTCATAAATGACCTTCCTTCCAACACAAGGTCAGATATGAATATGCTCACTGATGATTGCACAATGTTCTGCATCATTCACGACTCCTCAGACACTGAAGCAGTCTACGTGCAAATGCCGCAAAACCTGGCAAAACAATAAATATTGTGGCTACAAGAGCAGGTCAAGAGACTAGGAATCCTGAGGTGAGTAACTCGCCTCCCGACTTCCCCAAAGCCTGTCCATGATCGACAAGGCACAAGTCAGGAGTGTTATGGAATATTCTCCATTAGATGAGTGCAGCTTCAACAACACTCATGAAGCTCAATCAGGACAAAGCAGCCCACTTGATTGCTCCCCTTCCACAAACATTCACTCCGTCCACCACTGATGCACAGTAGCAGCCGTGGGTACCATCCACAAGATGCACTGCAGGAACTCACCAAGCCTTCTTGGGCAGCACCTTCCAAACCCACGACCACTACCACCTAGGACGGGGGCAGCCGATATCTGGGAACACAACCATCTGGATGTTCCCCTCCAAGTCACTCACCATCCTGACTTGGAAATATATCACCGTTCTTCACCGTCGCTGGGTCAAAATCATGGAATTCCTTCCCTATCAGCACTGTGGGTGTACCTACACGACATGGACTGCAGCTGTTCAAGAAGGCAGCTTACCACCACCTTCACAAGGGCAATCAGGTATGGGCAACAAATGCTGGGTCTTGCCAGCGATGCCCACATCCTGTAAACTAATTTAAAAAAAAAAATTCTATACCCATTTCCAGAATTTTCTGCTTTTGTTCCAGAATTTCCTAGGGTAGCAGAGTCAACTTTCCTGCTGTCTATTGCAACCATATTTCACTACAACAAATGACATTTACATTTGGGATATCAGATCGTGGAAAATGCACCTTGTGTCAGACTTTGAATAAATACAACATGATAATTTATTATTTGGATTTGAAAAATCCAAAGTCTTTAACATAAATCCGCACCTAATTTAATGGACTTCCCCGCACTGGCTTGGCTGATAAGACAGACAGACCCTCTGAACCCACCCTACGCTGGGTGACTTACTCAGATTTTCCCTCTCTAATGAGTTCAGTATCTGACCTAAGCTAAGTAGCTCATATCAAAGAGAGATCAGGATGTGAAAGATCTTCAATGCAAAACCTCCATGTAAACACCTGATGCTCTGGAACTTCAACAGGTGGAACAGTCCAGTTAAAGAACAAATTTCCACCTCAGAAGTTACACTCTCCTCCAACTTCAGGAAGGCTGCAAAAGTAATTGAAGGGTAAAGCTGCAAGTGAAAATGTACTACTGAGAGGGCACAGGTATTTGAAAAGAAATAACGTTACTACTTAAACTCAATTTAAGTTACCTTTAGCAGCTGTTAACATTGTAGAAGCCAGCTCACATTGCTGAGACTCGATGTGACTTAAAGTGAACCAGCGTGGGTAACGGTTTGGAACTACAGATGCAATGTGGTGTGGACGTGATACATCTCCAGTTGGTGCTGTTGATTCCAATACGGGCAGCCTGTAAACATCAATAAAGCAGCGTTTTACTTTTCCTTCTCTAGATAGGATTGCTTTTTAAATCAACTTATCGACTGAAAGACTTTTTTCAATAAACAGAAAACAATTAAGTTCTAGGCCTCCTAAACCACTCTTCTCTCTTAAAGATATGCCAATTTAACAACACTCTGCAGGCTGACATCGAGTCATCAGGGCACTCCTCTCTCCTCTCCTTCTCTTCTCTCCCCCCCGCCCCCCCCCAATAGCCATCGCTGCTCCTTCCTACACACACATAAAGGGAACCCGCCCAATGAGGCTCCAAGGACGGCACTGCTAAACGGGGCAGCAAGTGCCAGGGCTATGTCCCTCACCACCCGGGGCCTATGCTCACCTCCGTGCCTCCAGTGTTGTCATCATGACCGGTTGTTGCTTTCAAAAACCAGTAGTGATTTGCGCTGCCCTGACGGCACGCTGGGTGGGTAGATAAGGTGGGGCGGGCGCTGCAGCGTCAAGACTGGCAAGTAGATGTTATTGTATTTAAAATGATAGCAATCAGGTTCATGTCCTTCCTGGGGTTGAACCTGATCACTTCACTAGCAGGGGATGGGGAGAATCTCAGCCTGAAACCTCTCTGGCGCAAATTCCATTATGGCCCTCTTGCTACATTTAGCTGCCATAACAGGATTGGCGTCCATGAGGAATAGGCCCTCTAAGTTCCGTCCCACATCTTTGATCAAGTTAAGGGCAGCTAATGTCTTTCTTTTGGTTGTGTCAATTTTTGTCTAATTACACTCCTGTAAAATGCCTTGAACATTTTCCTACATTAAGATCGCCAAATAAATGCAAGTTGTTGCTGTTATTAAACTGAACCGATTGACCAGCCTTTCATCAACCAGTTTGTGCAATGCTGCTACTGCAGAATAGTTGCATATTTGCCTGTATAATAGTCACTGCAGCTCACAAGCATAAATTTACTTTATGAAACGCTTTGAAACATTAATTGGATCGACATACAAAAATGAATTAGAATAAATAAACTTAACAGTATCTTAACAAATCATGGCAATGTTTCTGTGGCTCATTTAAATTACAATTATAAAAATAGTAACAAGGATGGGTGGGGTGGATGGAGCAAAGGGAGGAAAGAGGATATAGAATAAAGAATAGAGTTAAGCTAATCCCTGAAGATCTTTTGAATGAATTTGGAAGATAGCAAGAGCTAAGTGTTGTTTTGCAGGGTATCTCCTTAAAGATGTAGCGTTTACCAACATTGGTGATGCAGAGAACTGAACTTGGTTTCATAGCTCATATCCCCACTTATAGCTCATGTTTTTGTATTCTCAAAAAGGGGCACGATTTACCGGCCGCATTACGCTCGAGTGAGGGGTCAAAGTGGCGGTGGCGGGAGAGGCCTCCCGTGGACTTCCTGGCAGCCTTCACGTCTCATAGGATCTATCCAAGTCCCGGGAGGCGTGGGAATCGGAATCACGTTCAAAAGGTGTGGAACCAAATGATGCGTGTCTAAGTAGGTTTTAGACCTACTTATGTGTGCTTACCTGGGATATACCAGCTTCCCCAGGGAGGCTGCAGCCGGACACCATTCAGTACTGGCCATTAGGTACAAATGTGGACCAGGCAGAATGGCACCGGGGGTGGGGTGGGGTGGGCATCCCGGGCCATCGGAGACCCCTGGGTGGCTCCCTGGCCCTCCCCCCCGGAACGCAGGCACCTTGGCACGGCCCAGCTGGCACCTTGACACTGCCACCCTGGCTCTGTCAAGATACCTGGGTGGCACTGTCAGGGTGGTGATACAGGGGTGTCACTGCCAAGTGTCCGGGTCCAAGGGGGAGGTGATGGGTGGGTGCCCTGGAAAAGGGGGGAGGGGGGGAAATGAAGAGGAAGGTACACAGGGACCCCATTAGCAGGGTGTCCTCACCTTGGGTGTGGGGTAATGCCCATGTGTGTGGGGTGACTTTGCCCATGAGCAGAGGGCTTGGGGGACAAGCTCACTTGGAGATCAGGGCACCCTTTCAAAATGGTGGCCCGATCTCAGAGAAAAATTCTAACTCCTAGCAAAACCCGCCACAAATGACACTAGAAATGTTTCCATTAAATCGGATCCGTAATATCCTTTGCACTGACCAATGTTTTTCAAGAAGAATGTACTTAAGCCAGTTGATGTGTGCCAACTCTTGTCAAAACTCAAATTCTGACTGAAGACCATGTGCTCAATGCTGGTTTTCAAATGATAATTATCCCTCTATCTGTATTCTTTACTTTGAAGTGGCTTTCACCTCACCTACGGCAGTAAAAGTTTCATGATTTGGATGTTAAAAAAAAGGCACCGATAGGAATGTATCATCATTTATTTCTATGTGCTCTGAAATCAGTACGTCAATAAATGACCAATGCTTTTTTGCCCTGATCCAATTTCTGCCTGTGCACTGAGTTGACCTTCAGCAGGCGGGACACAAGTGCTTGCTTTGGAGGAGAGCAGACCATTCAGCTGACCTTTTCCTGGTATTCACGACACCCGAGATATTACACTGCTGCTACTCTTCCAACTCTCAAAGTCTTGTTTCCAGGAACCAATCATGTTTAACAGTCAGTTTTCTCCCTCTTTTGTTCGCAGTATATGGAGCTTTTGCAACCCACACAAGCAGAACAATGTTTTAAATTCAACACAAGCCTCAAGTTGGCTATATAGGCTGTCATCACAAAAATTGCACAGTTCCCAGAGGAGATGAATTAACATGCAACATGCAAGACTGAGGTAAATGGGTATCGTCAAAGATGCGTTTAGAACCATTGGAGCGCTGATCTCACATAGGAAGTAGAGGTCAGGAAAAAAATTCTATTCCAGAATTAGTCTTGCATGATGTGGAATAAAATTATTATTCAGTTCCTCTGGGGTGGAGGAGTATTCAGGAATCCATAAAGCCTAATAATTAGTATGATATAAACTTGCAAACCATATCAAAGGGTCTGCATTTCACACTAAATGACTTATCCTTAGGGTCAAGGGCACAATGAATCCCTTACTACAGTAACTAGGAATTGTAGACAATTAGGGATAACAAACTAGGGATAACAATCTACAGATCTGCATTCAGGCAAACTTTTTTGAGCAATAAACTACTTCACTTCCATTTAAGCAGAATATATATGAAAATCAAGACAGTCACTGAGATGTGAACAGTTAGGATTATGCTCCTGCCTGATGATGACTAACTTTTCTTCACACGGTAAGTGAGGATGCAAGCCGCTCTACCCATTCCTGACAGAATGCTAAACACTCTGGCAGGGCCTAAAAACAGGCACAGGTATCAAAAGGCATATTCTGCGCCTGCTGCTTCTGATGCAGGCAGCATACAAATTTCATGCTGCTTCCTATGCACACGATAGAGGAATACACAGTTGAGTGGTTGCACATCTCAGCAAGGTGGGCCCACAAGGTTTGTGCAAAGCAAGCATCACTTAAAGCTAGCCTGCACCTCTTACAGGCTTCTGGCTAAGCAGGTGCTGGAACTGGTTTCAGGAGAGTAAGAGCGCAACAAACTATGGCAGAAAAGGGCAAAAGCAGGACAGGTACTAAAGTCCCTGAAGTGGAGATGTTATCATAGAATTTACAGTGCAGAAGGAGGCCATTCGGAACATCAAGTCTGCCCCAGCACTTGATAAGTGGACCCTACTCAAGCCCCGCCCCCCCTCATCCCTGTAACCCAGTAATCCCACCAAACCTTTTTGGATACTTAAGGGCAATTTAGCATGGCCAATCCACCTAACCTTCATATCTTTGGACTGTGGGAGGAAACTGGAACACCCAGTGGAAACCCACGCAGACACAGGGAGAAGGTGCAGACTCCGCACAGTGACCCAAGCCAGGAATCGAATCTGGGACCCTGGAGCTGTGAAGCAACAATGCTAACCACTGCCTTTGTTATGGAACATATAGAACGTATATTGAAAAGAACACAAAATTGTAATTGTATTGAAGCACCTCAGAATGATACATGCTGTAAGGAAAGAACTTGAAATGTATTACACTTACAGTAAAGTCCAATTTGAACTGTTATAGCGTGTAATTTTACAACTTATTAATAAACTCGATTTGGAAATAAAAATCAAGCTCTGCCTCAGAGGGCTCATATGATTACTTTGATAGAAGGCCTATAGGAAAAGGCCAATGTTACACACACAAAAATATCTTGCGCGTCTACAGACTTGCCAGGCTACCTGTGGTCAACAACAAGAAGCTTGGCGGAGGCCAGGATCAATTTGGCACAGTCCTTTGCACAGATTTGTCAATTCCACTATTATGTTTATGGATCCAACGGTGATGCAGCAGCTGATAGTCAATGTTGCAGTGCATGCAGAAGCCACTCAGAGTCTGAGTCCTAGTCATGCAAGCCCAGGCTGCTGTCATCATGGCTGCAGATACCAGTGTTCAAAGGGGCTTGCCAAAAGAGGCTTACAGGTGTCACAGCAATTCCAAAATCCATCTTTTGCCAGAGAGAAGCAGGCAGAGTGAACACATGGCTTTCTAATCTGTAAGGTTAGTACAAGGACCAGGAAAGAAGAGCTATAGAGAACTGGATTTAATCTAATATAAAGTACTCTCAGAGGTTTAATTTAATTTAAAGAGGTAAACCATGGCAGGAGAGCTCAAAGTCTTGGTTTGCCCCTCTTGCTCCATGTGGCAGGCCGGGGACAGTTCCAGTTCCCCGGGGCAGCATGTGTGCTGGACGTGTATCCAGCTACAGCTACTGGAAGCTCGGGTTTAAGCTGGAGTGACGGCTGGGGACACTGTGGAGCATCCGCGAGGCAGAGAGTATTGTGGATAGCATGTATAGAGGTGGTCACACCGCAGGCTCAGACTCCGCAGGCAGGAAGGGAATGGGTGACCACCAGGCAGTGCAAGAGATATAGGCAGGTAGTGCAGGAATTTCTTGTGGCCATTCTCCTGCAAAACAGATGTACCGTTTTGGATACTGTTGAGGGGAATGGTCTCTAAGGGGAAAGCAGCGGCAGCCAAACTCATTGCATCACGGTTAGTTCTGCTGCAGAGAGGAGGGGTAAAAAGTGTGGCAGTTCAATAGTTACAGGGGATTCGATTGACAGGCGTTTCTGTGGCCGTAAACACGACTCCAGGATGGTAGGTTGCCTCCCTGGTGCTAGGGTCAAGGATGTTTCGGAGCAGGTACAGGACATTCTAGAGGGGGAGGGTGAACAGCCAGTGGTCATGGCACACATCGGTACAAACGACATAGGTTTAAAAAAAGGATAAGGTCATAAAAGCAGAATACAGGGGCTAGGAAGAAAGTTTTTTAAAAATCGAACCTCAAAAGATAGTGATCTCAGGATTACTACCGGTGTCACGTGCTAGTCAGAGTAGAAATGAAAGGATCTATTGGATGAACACATGGCTGAAGAGCTGGTGTCAGGGGAAGGTTTTCAGATTCCTGGGGCATTGGGAGGGGGGGGGGGGGGGGGGGGGGGGGGGGGAGAGAGAGAAGGGAGAAGAGAGAGAGAGAGAGAGAGAGAGAGAGAATAAGAGTGTTTGCTCGAGCAGTTGGGCAGGGTTTAAACTAATATGCCAGGGGTTTGGGAACCTATGTAAGGAGTCGGAGAAGGAGGGAGCAAGGACTAAAATGAAAGGTAGAAAGGGGAATAAGAAAAGTGATAGGCAGAGAAACCAAGGACAAAATTGAAACAGGCTGTAATGAAAAATATTGGGAGCAAGACAAACACACAATGTGAAAAAAACAAATTTAAAGGCTCTGTGCCTTAATGCGCGGAGCATTTGCAATAAAGTAGAACAAGAACAAAGAAAGTTACAGCACAGGAACAGGCCCTTCGGCCCTCCCAGCCTGCGCCGATCCAGATCCTTTATCTAAACCGGTCACCTATTTTCCAAGGATCTACTTCGCTGTTCCCCGCCTGTTCATATATCTGTCTGGAAGCATCTTAAATGATGCTATTGTGCCCGCCTCTACCACCTCCGCTGGCAAAGCGTTGCAGGCACCCACCACCCTCTGCATAAAAAACTTTCCACGCACATCTCCCTTAAACTTTCTCCCTCTCACCTTGAAATCATGACCCCCTTGTAATTGACACCCCCACTCTTGGAAAAAGCTTCTTGCTATCCACCCTGTCCATACCTCTCATAATTTTGTAGACCTCAATCAGATGCCCCCTCAACCTCCGTCTTTCCAACAAAAACAATCCTAATCTACTCAACCTTTCTTCATAGCTAGCACCCTCCATACCAGGCAACATCCTGGTGAACGTCCTCTGCACCCTCTCTAAAGCATCCACATCCTTCTGGTAATGTGGCGACCAGAACTGCACGCAGTATTCCAAATGTGGCCTAACTAAAGTCCTATACAGCTGTAACATGACCTGCTGACTCTTGTACTCAATACCCTGTCCGATGAAGGCAAGCATGCTGTATGCCTTCTTGACCACTCTATCGACCTGCGTTGCCACCTTCAGGGTACAATGGACCTGAACTCCCAGATCTCTCTGTACATCAAATTTCCCCACAACTCTTCCATTGACCGTATAGTCCGCTCTTGAATTAGATCTTCCAAAATGCATCACCTCACATTTGCCTGGATTGAACTCCATCTGCCATTTCTCTGCCCAACTCTCCAATCTATTTATATTTTGCTGTATTCTCTCACAGTCCTCCTCGCTATCTGCAACTCCACCAATCTTAGTATCATCTGCAAACTTGCTAATCAGACCACCTATACCTTCGTCCAGATCATTTATGTATATCACAAACAACAGTGGTCCGAGCACGGATCCCTGTGGAACGCCACTAGTCACCTTTCTCCATTTTGAGACACTCCCTTCCACCACTACTCTCTGTCCCCTGTTGCCCAGCCAGTTCTTTATCCATCTAGCTAGTACACCCTGAACCCCATACGTCTTCACTTTTTCCATCAACCTGCCATGGGAAACTTTATCAAACGCCTTACTGAAGTCCATGTATATGACATCTACAGCCCTTCCCTCGTCAATTAACAGCGTCACTTCCTCAAAGAATTCTATTAGGTTTGTAAGACATGACCTTCCCTGCACAAAACCATGCTGCCTATTACTGATAAGTCTATTTTTTTCCAAATGTGAATAGATCCTGGGCGCGATTCTCTGATCCCGCGCCGTTTCAGAGAATCGTCTGGGTTGCCACATTTTCCCGCGAGACCGGTCCGACGCCCTCCCGCGATCAGATCGGCACAATCGCGTTTTGCGCGGCGTGGTCCAGTGAATCGCCCGAGACAGCCAAAATGGCGATTCACTGGTAGCCCCGCGATTCTCAGTGCCGGATGGGCCAAGCGGCCTGCCCAAAACGGCGGGTTCCCCCCGGTGCCGTCCACACCTGGTCGCTGCCGGCAGGAACAGCACGGGAATGCAGGGTGGGGGGGGGGGGGGGGCCCTCAAATGGGGTCTGGCCCGCGATCGGTGCCCACCGATCGTCGGGCCGACCGCTCTGAAGGAGGACCTCCTTTCTTCTGCAGCCCCGCAAGATCCGTTGGACATCTTCTTGCGGGGCAGACTCGGGGAGGACAACAACCACGCATGCACGGGTTGGTGCCGGCCAACCCGCACATGCGCCGGTGACGCCAGTTATGCGGCGCCGGCCGCGTCATGTATGCAGCGCCACCTTTACGCGGCGCCAAGGACTGGCGCGCGTAAATGACGCGCCGCCGTTCCTAGCCCATTTTCGGGCCCTGAATCGGTCGGGATAGGGGCAGTTTCGCGCCGTCGTGAACCTCTATCCCTCAGTATCTTCTCCAACAGTTTGCCTACCACTGACGTCAAGCTCACAGGTCTATAATTCCCTGGATTATCCCTGCTACCCTTCTTAAACAAAGGGACAACATTAGCAATTCTCCAGTCCTCCGGGGCTCGAGGATGCTGCAAAGATATCTGTTAAGGTCCCAGCTATTTCTTCACTCGCTTCCCTCAGTAACCTGGGATAGATCCCATCCAGACCTGGGGACTTGATCCACCTTAATGCCTTTTAGAATACCCAAAACTTCCCCCTTCTTTATGCCGACTTGACCTAGAGTATTTAAATATCCATCCTTAGCCTCAACATCCGTCATGTCCCTCTCCTTGGTGAATACCGATGCAAAGTACTCATTAAGAATCTCACCCATTTTCTCTGACTCCACGCATAAATTCCCTCTTTTGTCTTTGAGTGGGCTTTCTCTAGTTACCCTCTTGCTCCTTATATACGAATAAAAGGCTTTGGGATTTTCCTTAACCCTGTTAGCCAAAGATATTTCGTGACCCCTTTTAGCCCTCTTTATTGCGCGTTTGAGATTTGTCCTACTTTCCCGATATTCCTCCAAAGCTTCATCAGATTTAAGTCGCCTAGATCTTATGTATGCTTCCTTTTTCATTTTAGCTAGTCTCACAATTCCACCCGTCATCCATGGTTCCCTAATCTTGCCATTTCTATCCCTCATTTTCACAGGGACATGTCTGTCCTGCACGCTAATCAACCTTTCCTTAAAAGACTCCCACATTTCAAATGTGGATTTACCCTTAAACAGCTGCTCCCAATCCACATTCCCTAGCTCCTGCCGAATTTTGTTATACTTGGCCTTTCCCCAATTTAGCACTCTTTCTTTAGGACCACTCTCGTCTTTGTCCATGAGTATTCTAAAACTTACGGAATTGTGATCACTATTCCCAAAGTAATCACCGACTGAAGCTTTAACCACCTGGCCGGGATCATTCCCCAATACCAGGTCCAGTATGGCCCCTTCCCGAGTTGGACTATTTACATACTGCTCTAAAAAAAGTCTCCTGGATGCTCCTTACAAATTCTGCTCCATCTACACCTCCAACACTACATGAGTCCCATTCAATGTTGGGGAAGTTAAAATCTCCCATCACGACCGCCCTATTGCTCCTACATTTTTCTATAATCTTTTTCTACATATTTGTACCTCTACTTCACGCTCGCTTTTGGGAGGCCTGTAGTAAAGTCCCAACAATGTTAGTGCACCTTTCCTATTTCTTAGCTCTACCCATATTGCCTCAGTGCTCGAATCCTCCATCATGCCCTCCTTAATCATAGCCGTGATATCATCTCTGACCAGTAATGCAACTCCTCCATCCCTTTTACCTCCCTCTCTATCTCCTCTGAAGCATCTATACCCTGGGATATTTAGTTGCCAGTCTTGCCCTTCCCTCAACCAAGTCTCCGTAATACCAATATCATATTCCCAGGTACTAATCCAAGCCCCAAGTTCATCTGCCTTACCTGCTATACTTCTCGCATTGAAACAAATGCACCTCAGACCACCTGTCCCTTTGCGTTCATCATCTCTTCCCAGTCTACTCTTCCCCTTATTCCCATGGAGTTTACTATCTAGTACCTTACTGGCTTTAGTTGCTGCCTCTTTACCGACCTCTGACTTCCTAATCTGGTTCCCATCCCCTGCCACATTAGTTTAAAACCTCCCCAACAGTGTTAGCAAAAGCACCCTCTAGGACAAGAGATGAACTAATCACACAGATAGATGTAAACGAGTGCACTATAATTGGGATTACAGAGACATGGCTGCAGGGTGACCAAGGATGGCAACTGAATGTCCCAGGGTATTCAGTATTTAGGAAGGACAGGCAAAAAGGAAAAGGTGGCGGAGAGGCACTGCTGGTTAAAGAGGAAATTAACACAATAGTGAGAAAGGATATTAGCTCTGACAATGTGGAATCTGTATGGGTAGAGTTGAGAAATACCAAGGGGCAAAAAACATTAGGGGTGTCATATATAGACCCCCAAACTGCAGTGGTGATGTTGCGGATGGCATTAAACAGGAAATTACAGATGCATGTGATAAGGGAATATCTGCGATCATGGGCGATTTTAA
Organism: Scyliorhinus torazame; assembly: GCF_047496885.1. Classification (NCBI taxonomy): domain Eukaryota; kingdom Metazoa; phylum Chordata; class Chondrichthyes; order Carcharhiniformes; family Scyliorhinidae; genus Scyliorhinus; species Scyliorhinus torazame. The sequence goes on from NC_092709.1 coordinate 228,588,289, forward strand.
TCTGCACATAGATTGGGCAAATCAAATTAGCCACAGTAACGTAGAGGAGGAATTCCTGGAGTGTATATGGGATGGTTTTCTTGACCAATATGTGGAGGAGCCAACTAGAGAGCATCTTAGACTGGATACTGTGTAACGAGAAGAGAATCATTACCAATCAAGCTGTGCGAGACCCTTTGGGGATGAGCGACCATAATATGATTCATTTGGAGACTTGGGTGCTGACTCATAATAAAAGAAACTATGAAGATATGAGGCGTGAGCTGGCCTTGATAGATTGGGGAGAGTTACTTAACGGGATCACAGTGGACAGGCAATGGCAAACATTCAAGGAACGCATGGTGGAACTGCAACAACTTTATTCTTGTCTGGCACAAAAGCAAAATGAGTAAGAGGATCAAACCATGGCTTACAAAGGAAATTAGACATAGTATCCGATCCAAGGAAGAAGCATACAGATTGGCCAAGAAAAATAATAGGTCTGAGGATTGGGAGTTTCGAATTCAGCAAAAAAGGACCAAGGAATATAAAGGGGAAAATACAGTACGAAAGTAAGCTTGCAGGGAACATAAAGACTGACACTAAGAGTTTCTATAAGTACGTGAAGAGAAAGAGATTGATGAAGACGAATGTAGGTCCCCTACAGACAGAAACGGGGGAATGTATAATAGGGGACGAAGATACTTTGGTTCTGTCTTCACAAGAGAGGACATAAATCAGATATCAGAAATGCTGGAGATTGCAGGGTTTAGTGAGCGAAGAATTGAGGGAGATCAATATCAGTAGAGAAATGCTACTGGGAAAATTGATGGGATTGAAGGCGGATAAATCGTCGAGGGCCTGGTAAACTACATCCCAGAGTACTTAAGGGAATGGCTCTAGAAATAGTGGATGCATTGGTGGTCATCTTCCAGGATTCTAAAGACTCTAGAGCGGCCCCTACAGATTGAGAGTAGCTAATGTCACTCCAATATTCAAGAAGGGAAGTAGAGAGAAAATGGAATTATAGACCAGTAAACCCAAAGTCGGTAGTGGGGAAAATTCCCAAATCCATTATCAAGGACTTTATAGCGGAGCATTTAGAAAGCAGTGGCAGGATCAGACAGAGTCAGCATGGATTTATGAAGGGGAAATCATGTTTGACAAATCTATTGGAATTCTTTGAAGATATAACTAATCGAGTTGACAAGCCAGTCGATGTGGTATATTTGGACTTTAAAAAAGCATTTGACAAAGTCCCGCAAAAGAGATTATCGTGCAAGATTAAAGCGCATGGAATTGGGGGAAGTGTATTGAGATGGATAGAAAACCGGTTGGCAGAAAGGAAACAAAAAGAGTAGGAATTAATGGGTCCTTTTCAAATTGGCAGGCAGTAACTAGTGGGGTGCCACAGGATCGGCGCTGGGACATCAGCTATTCACAATATATATTAATGATTTGGGCAAGGGAACAAAATGTAACATCTCAAAGTTTGCAGATGATACCAAGTTGGGTGGGAGAGAGAACTGTGACGAGGATGCAGAGAACCTTCAGCATGATCTGGACAGGTTGGGTGAGTGGGCAAATCTATGGCAGATGCAGTATAATTTGGGTAAATGTGAGGTTATTCACTTTGGAAGCAAAAACAAGAAAGCAGTTTATTACCTGAATGGCTGTAAATTGGGAGAGAGGAATATGCAACGGGACCTGGATGTCCTTATGCACCAGTGGAAGGAAAGCATGCAGGTGCAGCAGGCGGTAAAGAGGGCAAATGGTATGTAGGCTTTCATTGCGAGAGATAGTACATGAGCAGGGATATGTTGTTGCAATTATACAGGACCTTGGTGAGGCCATACCTAGAACACAGTGTGCAGTTTTGGTCTCCTTTTCTGAGGAAGGGTGTTCTTGCTTTTGATCGTGTTCAGCGAAGGTTTACAAGGCTGATTCCGGGGATGGCGGGACGGACGTATGAGGAGAGATTGACTAGGTTAGGATTGTTTTCGCTGGAGTTCAGACGAATGAGGGGGGATCTCATAAAGACTTATAAAATTCTAACAGGACTAGATGGGGTGGATGCAGGGAGGACGCTCCCGATGCTGGGTGTGTCCAGAACCAGGGGTCACAGTCTGAGGATTTGGGGTGGACCATTTAGGACAGAGGTGAGAAGACATTTCTTCACCCAAAGAGTTGTGAGCCTGTGGAATTCATTACGAGAGGAAGTAGTTGAGGCTGAGACACTGAATACATTAGAGGCGGCTAGATGTGGCACTGGAGGAGAATGGGATCAAGGATTAAGAGAAGAAAGCAGGATTAGGCTATTGAGTTGGACGATTAGCCTATGATCATGACGAATGGCGGAGCAAGCTCGAAGGTCCGAGTGGCCTCCTCTTGTTCCCATCTTCATCTTCTATGTAATCCTATGGCGAGTAACTCACCTTATGACCCCCTGAAGTTTGTTCACCATCTACAAGGCACAGGTAAGGAGGACTGTAATGGAATACTACTCTCCACTTGCCTGGATGAGTGCAGCTCCAACAACACTCGAACACATTCAGGACAAAGCAGCCCGCTTGATTGCTCTCCCTTCCACAAACATTCAATTGCCCCACCACCAATGAACATTGGCAGCCATGTGTACCATCTACAAGCTGCACTGCAGTAACTCACCAAGGTTCCTGAGGTAGCACCTTCCAAACCCATGACCACTACCATCCAGAAGGACTACCATCTAGAAGGACAAGAGTAGCAGATACCTGGAACCCCACCAATTGGAGGTTCCCCTCCAAGTCACTCACCATGCTGACTTGGAAATATATCGCCGTTCCTTCACTGTCACTGGATCCTGGAACTCTCTCCCTAACAGCACTCGGGGACCACAGCGGTTCAAGAAGGCAACTCACCACCACCTTCTGAAGGGCAACTAGGGATGGGCTATAAATGCTGGCACAACCCCTAATAGCAAGTCGGTCATTGACTGCATGCACATTGGCGAACATTAAGTATCCACTTGGAAAGGGATTCCACTCCCTCAACATCCAGCTGCAGCGAGACCACACACAAAGTATCACGCGGGTCGATGCACAGTGCCAGTATTAGTTATGATGTCTTTATTTGGTGTTAGGCCACTGTATCATCTGCATTTGAGCCACCACAATATTTCAGTGGGTGGATTGAGGTGGCAAAGATTATCCTTTGATGACAATGGTACACAACCTATGCACACGTGTGCAGTATGCATATAACAAAAGCCATGCTGCTACACAAAATGTGGCTGAACAGATCATTAGGATGCTTAAAGGCCACTTCTGCTGCCTGGACCACTATGGAGAAGCCTTGCAGTATTAACACCAACTATAAACCAAGTCCTGTACCCTGCTGTCCTTACAGAAGAGAAAGGAGGTAACTTCAGGCCTGAATTTATATGTACTAACTTCTCACATCCCTACCCAGAACTGACACATCTGAAACAATGATTTGCCAGCTCCCAACCAAGGAGCAATGTACATAATCGACTGTACCCCACCCTATCCCCTTGCGTTATGGGGCAAAGACGCCGGGCAGCACGGTAGCATAGTGGTTAGCACAGTTGCTTCACAGCTCCAGGGTCCCAGGTTCGATTCCCGCCTTGGGTCATTGTCTGCACGTTCTCCCCGTGTCTGCATGGGTTTCCTCTGGGTGCTCCGGTTTCCTCCCACAGTCCAAGGATGTGCGGATTGGCCATGCTAAATTGCCCTTAAGTGTCCAAAAAAAAGGTTACGTGGGGGTTACGGGGATAGGTAGATATGTGGGCTTGAGTAGGGTGCTCTTTGTAAGGACCGGTGCAGACTCGATGGGCCAAATGGCCTCCTTCTGCACTGTAAATTCAATGATTATGGGATTTGTCCCTCGGCTAACAAGGCCACTAGGTCGCAGCCACTGTCTTCGGACTCCACTAAAATTCCATTCAGTAGCCACAAACTCCATCACTTCTTGCCAATTATCTGAGGTTGAACCAGACATTTGCAGCCTTGGTGCTATATTTGACTCGGATGAGCGACTAATTATGTATCCGCGCCATCAGGTAGACTACTGATGTCAACTACCATAAGATTTCCCAACTTTGTCCCTGCCTCAGTTCATGTGCTGCTGAAACTCTTATCCATACCTTTATTATCTCAAGACTATTCCAATGCACACCTGGCTGGTCTCCTATCTTCCACTCTCACAACCGAAGGTCATCCAAAACTCTGCTGCCCATATCCTTAATTGCACCGATTCTGTTCACCCATTGCCCTTGGGTTCAGTGACATGCATTGGCTCCCAGTTAGAATTCTTGCCCTCGCTTGCAAATCCCCCAAACCTATCTGACCCTCTTTCCTCCTTTAAAATGCTCCTCAAAGCCTCTCCCTGACCAAGTTTTTGGTCATGTGCCCTAATAAGTCCTTAACTCTGTGTAAACTTTTTGATTGATCATCCTCCTGTGTAGTGCCTTGGGATGTTTCACTATGTTGAGAGGTGCTATATAAACAGTTCTTGTTGCCTTCCTACGGGTAGGTAAGGTGGCCAAAAGCAAACTCAATATTCCATCTAATGTCTGACCAGTGTACTGTATAATTCCTTTACCTTCATATTATGCACTCGGTGTCAAAGCCTAGCATACCTTTAGCCTTTTTTAGAATCATAAAGGTTACAGCTGAGGAGGCCATTCAGCCCATTTATGCTGGCCCGCTGAAGGAGTCATTTGTCTAGTGCCATCATTACTCCACTGTCTTTCCCCCGTAGCCTGCAAATGTGTACTTTTCGGATAGGGAATTCTCAAATTCTCCCTTTTTATTTATATTAAGGGACAATTTAGTGTGGCCAATCTACCAACCCTGCACATCTTTGGGTTGTGGGGTTGAGACCCACACAGACACGGGGAGAATGTGCAAACTCCACACGGACAGTGACCAGGGTCCGGGATCGAACCGGGGTCCGCGACGATGTGAGGCAGCAGTGCTAACCACTGTGCTGCCCTCTCAAAATCCCTTTTGAATGCCTCAATTGACCCTTTCTCCACCACATTCTCAGGCAGTGAGTTCCAAATCTTAACCACTCACTGCATGAAAAGGTTTTTCCTGATGTTGCCAATTATCTTAAACCTGTGCCGTCTAGTTCTTTACCCTTGCACCAGTAGGAACAGTTTCTCCCCATCTACTCGGTCCAGGCCCCTCAGGATTTTGAATTATTAAATCTTCTCTCAGACTTCTCTTCTCCAAGTAAAATAGTCCAACTTCTCAAATCTTTCTACATAACTGGTTCGAGGAGCCATTCTCATGAATGTTTTCTGCACTCTATCTAATGCCTTCACATCTTTCCTCCTATCGTGCGATGCCCAAAACTGCATGCAGTACTCTAGTTTTGGTAAAAGGTTGAACACAACGTCCTTGTTTTTCTATTCTACGCCTTTAATGATAAAGCACAGCATGTTGTTTGTTTTATTAACCATGCTCTTAACCTGCCCTACCACATAGCGCATATACACCAAGGCCCCTCTGTTCCTGGACCACCTTTTGAATTATACCATTTGTTTATATTGCCTCTCTGCGTACTTGCTACCACAATTAATCATTTCACACCTCTCTATTAAATTTTGTCGGCTACTTGCCTGCCCATTTCATTAACCTGCCTATGTTTCTTTGTAGTTCTACACTAGCTTCCTCATGGTTAACACTGCTTCCAAGTTTCTATTTGTTGCAAATTTTGCCCTATACAACAAGGTCTAGGTCATTGGTATATATCAGGAATAACAAGGGTTTCAACATCTGGGGAAATTCCATTACAAACCATCCTCCAAACAGAACAACAGCCAGTCACAATTACTCTTTATTTACGGTCACTCAGCCAATTTTGTATCAATGTTGCTGCTGTCCCTTTTATTCCATGAGCTCTAACTTTGTTCTGTTGTGTGGCACCTTATCAAATGCCCTTTGGAAGTCCATGTACACCACATCAACAGCATTATCCTCATCGACCCACTGTTCCTGGTTTAGTGAAACACAATTTTCCCTTCACAAACCCATGCGGGCTTTCCTTAATTAATCCATAATCACCCAAGTGCCGATTAATTTTGTCCCAAATAATAATTTCTAGAAGCTTCCCCGCTAATCTGTGGATCTCTTTGCCACAGAAGGCTGTGGAGGCCAAATCACTGAGTATCTTTAAGACAGAGATAGATAGGTTCTTGATTAATAAGGGGATCAGGGGTCATGGGGAGAAAGCAGGAGAATGGGGATGAGAAAAATATCAGCCATGATTGAATGGAGGAGCAGACTTGTTTAGCCAAGTAGCCTAATTCTGTTCCTATGTCTTACCGAGGATATACTGTTTGGCCTGTAGATACTGGGCTTATCTTTACACTTTTTTAAAACAAGGGTGGAACATTTTCAATTGCCCGGTCCTCTGGCACCACCCAGAGTCTAAGGAAGATTGGAAAATCATGGCCGGTACAAGAGCAAGTCGGACACTAGCAATTCAGATGTGAGTAACTCACTTCCCGACTCCCCAGAGTCTATCCACTATCTATCTGCAAGGCACAAATCAGAAGTGTAAAGAAACAAAAGGTTAGGTGTTACTGGATTACAGGGATAGGGTGGAGTCATTGGCTTAAGTAGGGTGCTCTTTCCAAGAGCCGGTGCAGACTCAATGGGCCGAATGGCCTCCTTCTGCACAGTAAATTCTATGATCTATGAACACTCTCCACTTGCCTGGATGAGTGCGGTTCCAATAACATTCAAGAAGCTCAACACGATCCAGGACAAACAATTGGCACCCCATCCACCACCGTAAACATCAATTCCCTCCACCACCACGCACAGTGGCAGCAGTGTGTAATATGTACAAGATGCACTGCAGCAACTCACCAAGGTTTCTTTGACAGCACTTTCCATTCCCACGACATCCACCACCTGGAGGGACAAGGGCAACAAATCTGATGCCAATTTTTCTGGCCAAGATCCGTTCTTATCCTGTTGAGGTTGGATTTTTCCCAGTAAATTATTCTTATTCTGTATTATGCCTTGCCCTATTGCATAGCCCTGAACCATATGATACAATGATGACTGCCCCCTAAATGTTCCCCTACTGACATTTGATCCACTTAGCCCACCTCGCTCCCAAAGACCAAGTTGGGCAGTGTCTCTTCCCCACTGGACTGGAAACACCTACATTGGTTATTAATGCTTTAGGTACGAGGCCGTAAAATCCTCTAGTTCATTTACCCGTGACCATCACCTCCACCCCAGCTGAAACCGTCAGCAGGTTCACGAACATAATGGCTGCTACTCACATGACTTTAACTTGGGTCATATAAATCATAGGCAGATTGGGATGCAAGGAAAAATGATGCGAAAGGTCTTACAACCTGATGACACTCCACACTCAGGCTACCTAAAGTCAAGACACAGACGAGTAATTTGAAGCATATTACCCACAAGGCCACAGACGTAATAAGACATTTAAGGGCAGTACGGTGGCGCAGTGGTTAGCATTGCTACCTCACGGCGCTGAGGTCCCAGGTCGATCCCGGCTCTGGGTCACTGTCCGTGTGGAGTTTGCATATTCTCCCCGTGTTTCCGTGGGTTTCGACCCACAACACAAAGATGGGTAGGTGGATTGGCCATGCGAAATTGCCCCTTAATTGGGAAAAATGAATTGGGTAATCTAAATTTATTTTTAAAAAGTAAGACATTTCTTAATTGCTCAGGAAGCTATTTGCCCTTACAACAGGAACTCAGATGACCTCTCGACTTAAACTATCAGGTTTTATTTTCTTTGTTCAGAAGGTTTTTATTATTATGGCTTCAATCATAAATAGCAATCAGCTGCCATGATAAGAAATGGCTTGGCTGGATAAGAAAATGGTAGCACTCATGTACACAGAAATGTCTTTTCCAGCTCCAGGGAAATGGCCGTTTTTGTATTTGAAAGGAGCCAACTTAATCAAATTACTAAATCAGGATCACATGGCTGGAACTTCATAGAGAGCAGTGAAAAAAATACTGGCCTTCATGTCCTTCAAGAGCATGTGACGGTGAAGGTGATTAACACATCTCTATATATAGAGTCAATGCTAAGCAGCATCTAACCCAAAGAAAAAAGGTACAAAATATTCTTGGCTAGTTTCCTGGTGCAGACCACAGTTCCCAATTCATCAAGAAAGATGAAATAGTCTAGGCCTTGAGAGTTTTCATTTCCCCTCTACATCCACGAATGTCGCATCTGACTCACAATTATATGATTCCCAATTATATGCATTTAAGCTGAATCTTTGGTGCAATTCAATTGTATGAACCTTTCATATATGTTACTATTCCCATTATGTAGTCACTGCAATGACAAAAGCAAACAATTGCTTCACCACTATTGACGAGCACCATCAAATGTAAATAGTAATCAGTGTTTATTAAGTAATCCATGCTTGGATGATGGACATATAGTTGGGGGGGGGGGGGGGGGGGGGGCGGGGGGGTTCAAACAAAGGTAATTGTTATGACCATAGCTATCCTGAGGTCTAGATCAAAGCTATTAAAACATATTCATTATTCACACATTCACTAAAATCTCATTTTCTGTAGTTATGAATAATTTAATGAGGTTTCATTCAAGGCCAGTTTGTGATTAAATACTTTCGGAATCTGCCAACAATCCAGCTCAAACATATTAAGATTCTGTAACAGCAGCATCAGATCTGACACGCAGATTGGATTTGCGAGATGCAAGTACAGCATTCTCTTTTCCCTTACTGCAGCCATTCATTGGACTGAGTCGTGGACACATAAGCCGTTTAAAAGATCAACCAATTAAGTGAACGTGCCAGCAATGCTAAAAATGATGCTGCAGCAACGGCCAATACTCACCGCATTGCTCTCAGTGCAATTTTGTATGCCAATTCAGCATCATGAGGTAGGAGTGACGTGAAGAGATACTTGGCAAAGGTGTGCATTGGAACGCTCTCTCGGTAGATTATTTCACCCAGGCCACTGTAGGGCCCACCTGCAGAGGAAAGCAAATGTTAGCATCAACAACTACAAACAAGTCAGAAACAAGTGTGACTTACAGTAACCTCATGTATGCCGAACCATTTGCAAGACACAGGGAGTCTGATTTTAATTCTAGTCAGTGAATGGATTTTGAGCGAGTTTAAAATTAGAATCTAGGTATTTTAAAGTCTTGGGCCCATGAAGTTATTTCTGAAAGGTTGGAGAGATGCGAGAGGAAGTTGTAGAGGTCACAGCTTATTCAGCCAAGGTTATGATTAGAAAACCGTGCTCGTAAGTAAGCAAGCAGATATAATAACAAGGTATTCCAATTCTGTTAAACCAGTCAGATCCTCAAGACTTCCGGTGGCAGCTATGGCAGAGTAAGTCGCACATTTGGTGGCTGCCGCTCTGGTCAGACGTTTGGACCTTTCCCCGTTTTTCTACCGGACTTGAATTGTAAAATGAATGTTAGTGGCAATTGTTTACTGAATTCCCACTTCGGTGCATGGAGAGAAGGACTAGGAGTGTTCGTAAGGGCAGAAACAAAAAGATAGAGGAGGCTTGGGCTGTAGCTGCAACAGAAGACAGCATGGCGGAGGTTCGGACCTCTGGCTTGTCAACCCAGCAGTCTATGGAGCAGCTGATGCAAGTCATTCAGGAAGGCTTTGCTGCGCAGAAATGAGACTGCTTGGACCCGATAAAAGAGTCGATTGAGCAGTTGGAGCATAGATTGGACGCCCAGGATCGGGCGATGCAGAAGGTGGAGAAGGCGCTGGCTGAGCAGGAGGAACATCAGACTGCGGTGGAGCTGGAGGTGGGGATGCTGAGGGACCTGCAGAAATAGCTCCTGGAGAAGGTGGAGGACCTAGAAAATAGGTCCCGCCGACAGAACCCAAGAATCGTCGGGCTCTTGGAGGGGTCCGAAGGAACGGACGCTGGGGCATACATCGCAGACATGTTTGTGAAGCTGCTGGGGGATGGGGCATTCTCCCGGCCCTTGGAGGTGGATAGGGCTCACAGAGCACTCGCGGGTGTTATGAACCAGGGTTTAGAGAATCCCAAAGTGTATCATGGAGTTCACCATTGTGGTATGTGGAGCACACGGCTTACTCTACAGATATGGTACAGCAGGAAATGGACCAGTGGTTTTTAAAACAAAACAATGTTTAACCTTTCTAAAACAAACACCGAACATCTTAGCAACCAGTAAATCGAATACACCCTCCAAAGAATACAACACTAAATAACCCGTAAGCTGTCCTTTTAACATCCAAAAGACTTAACAAACCTTCAAACAGGAGCACATTAGGGTTTACATTAAAGACTGAAAACATTTCTAATTCTTCTGAATTCAGCAAATGATTAAGAGATAGTCCTTCATGGCAGAGATCAACAGCAGTGCAGCTCACAGACTCACCCAAGCTTTCTCAAACTGAAACTAAAAAAGCAGAAGTAAAGCTCAGCTCCACCCACACTCTGACATTACTCCAGTAACGTGAGCAGCTCCATTTCTAAAAAGTACATTTCTTAAACACCCATTTCTTAAAGGGTACTCTCGCGTGACACCTCCTCCGCCCAAGAAAAAAAAAAACCATCAACTGCTAGATGGTTTAATTTTTCATTGTTTCACCATCCTTTAAGAAATGCACACAGTAAATATACTTTTCGTTTAAAAAAACCACACGCAAACAGGTACAATAATATAGTCCATTTTTTCCGTTCTTCCTCCAACTGAAATCCTTCTCGATTGACAGTCTCTTTGAACAAGAAGGTCTCTGCACGATCCATCCATTCCTCTACGCCTCGGCATTTCTCTTTAAAGTCAGATAATTTAGTTCAATCTGATCATAAAGTCCCTTGCAATTCTCCAACACAGGAGCATTGGGTATCACAGTTTTCAGGCAGTCAAATGCCTGTGGAAAGTCCGCTGTCCATTGAAATTTTCGACGTTTTTTTAAGCAAGTCCATCAGTGGAGCAATCACGCTACAAAATGTTTTTTGCACAAATGTTCGATCCAATCCACTCATGCCAAGAAATCGCATGATTTCCCTTTGTCTCGAGGGTATCGAAAACTCCTCAAGAAAAGTGATTCGGGCTTTTCCAAATTCACTTTTGGCTAGGTTTATCACCAAACCCGCCTCCAGAAATCGATCGAATAACTCCATCAGTTGTTTCAAATGTTCTGTCCATATCTGGCTGAAAATTACCAGATCGTCGATGTATACCGCACATTTGGGTAGTCCTGAAACAACTGTGTTAGTTAACCATTGAAATCTGGCTGATGCGTTTTCCATGCCAAATGGCATAACTTTGAATTGGTATATACCATCTGGAGTCACAAAAGCTGAAATCTCCTTTGCCCTTTCGGATAAAGAGACCTGCCAGTAACCTATAAGTAAATCCAATTTGGAAATAAAAGCTAATTGTCCCACTTTCTCAATGCAATCCTCCAAATGTGGGATAGGACAAGAGTCCGTTCTTGTAACTGCATTAACCTTTTAGTCCACACACAACCGTTGGGCACCCTCTGGTTTTGGTACCATCACTATGGGTGAGCTCCATTGGCTGCAACCCACTTCAATTATGCCATTTTTAATCATACTCTCAATCTCTTTGTTAACCTGTGCCAATTTTAAAGGATTAAGTCTATATGGATATTGTTTGATTGGAACAGCATTTCCCACATCTACATCATGTATAGCCATTTTAGTACTTCCCAATTTATCTCCACAAATTTGCCCACGTGATATCAATAACTATTTCAGGTCAGTTCGGTTTTCCTCTGGAAGGTAACTCAACAATTTATCCCAATTTTTAAGAAAATCCTCATTTTCCAATTTAATTTGTGGTATTTCAAATTCACAGTCATCTGGATTTAGCTCGTCACTTTGAGTTAGAATCATTAAAATCTCCTTTTTCTCTCCTTCCCTTTCAAAGTACCTTTTAAACATATTCACATGACACACTCGGTGATTCTTTCTTCTATCTGGTGTTTTTAAACCACATAATTCACCTCACATAATTTCCTTTCAATCTGATAAGGTCCACAAAACCTAGCTTTTAAAGGTTCACCTACCACTGGTAACAACACAAACTTTATCTCCACTGGCAAAACTACGAACTTGGGATTTCTTGTCCGCTACACATTTTGTGCAACCTTCAAGTGTTGCCTAGCCAATTCACCTGCTCTATTTAATCGTTCCCTAAAATTTTTAATCCAATAATGTAATTTCCGATTTCTCACTCACCAATTTTTCCTTAATCAATTTTAGTGGTCCTCTTACCTCATGACCAAAAATTAGTTCAAAAGGACTAAATTTGGTTGACTCATTAGATGCATCCCTAATTGCAAACAGTATGAATGGAATTCCTTTATCCCAATCCTCTGGATAGCCTTGACAATAAGCCCTCAACATGGTCTTTAATGTCTGATGCCACCTTTCTAACGCTCCCTGCGATTCTGGATGGTACGCAGTTGATTTAAATTGTTTTATTCCTAAGCTATCCATAACTTCTTTGAATAACCTTGAGGTAAAATTTGATCCTTGATCCGTTTGTATTTCTGTGGGTAGTCCATATCTCGTAAAGAATTTAAGTAACTCCTCCACAATCTTTTTAGCTGTAATATTATGTACTAGAATGGCCTCTGGAAACTTAGTAGACACATCCATTAGTCAAATGATATTGATTCCCACATTTTGTTTTCGGAAGCGGTCCTACGCAATCAATTAGAACCCTTTGTTAAAGGTTCCTCAAATGCTTGAATGGGTATTAAGGGTGCTGGTTTTATCACTGCTTGAGGTTTCCCTATCACTTGACATGTGTGACATGATTGACAAAATTTAACTACATCTTTATGTAGTCCAGGCCAATAAAAATGGTTTTTGGATTTTAGCTCGAGTTTTCCTTATTCCCAAATGACCTCCCATTGGTACCTCATGTGCAACTCGCAACACCTCCTTTCTATACCTACCGGCAACACTACTTGATGAACTTCTGCCCACTTTTTATCTGCCTGCATATGTAAAGGTGTCCATTTTCTCATCAAGACATTACTTTTACGGTAATAACACTCTGGTATACACAGATTCCTCTTCTGTGTATGCTGTCTGATACATCCGTTTAATTTCTATATCTTTTTGTTGTAACTCCGCCAATTTTCCTGAGCTAAAAATATTCGCCTCATCCTCCACCTGTTCTTGTTCTTTTTCAACCATCTGATCAAAAATAGTTTCTGATAATTGAACTTCCACTTCATCTTCACTCTTTGATTTCTCCTCGTCTTAACCTGTGACTTTGCGACCTTGTTACTACACAATCCGGAAAAATCCCAGGATATTCATCCTTCAACACTTCAGTTGTCGGATCTTCCACTGGCTTATCAACCACAGTAGGCAACACTCTCACCTGCGATCCAGCTGTATCATTACCCAAGATAAACTGTATTCTTGGACAAATTCTTACTCCTACTACCACTTCACCACTCTTCACTGGACTTTCCAACCTTACCTTATATAATGGCACGCTACTCCTCTCACCCTGAATTCCACATATTACCACCTTTTCTGGCAACATTCTTTCCAAGCTGCATAATTCCTCATCGCTTACCATTAAAGATGGACTAGCTCCTGTATCTCTTAAAATTGTGACTTCTTCACCTACTCCTGATACACATGAGTAAACTTTACCCACACAAGTAAATTCTTTAAAGACATCTGGCACCTTCTTATCATAGAGTTTACAGTGCAGAAGGAGGCCATTCGGCCCATCGAGTCTGCACCAGCTCTTGGAAAGAGCACCCTACCCAAGGTCAACACCTCCACCCTATCCCCATAACCCAGTAACCCTACCCAGCACTAAGGGCAATTTTGGACACGAAGGGCAATATATCATGGCCAATCCACCTAACCTGCACATCTTTGGACTGTGGGAGGAAACCGGAGCACCCGGAGGAAACCCACGCACACACGGGGAGGATGTGCAGACTCCACACAGACAGTGACCCAAGCCGGAATCGAACCTGGGACCCTGGAGCTGTGAAGCAATTGTGCTATCCACAATGCTACCGTGCTGCCCTCTATCACCTCTTGATCAGGCTGTATGATCTTTTGCATCTCCTTTGCTTCACTTGGGCTTTCCTTTCTCACTTTAACAAACCCCACTGTCTTATCCTGTTTTACTACATCAGCCTTCCCAGCGCTTTTCTTCAACCACCAACACTTGTGACTTTACATGGCCTAGTTTAATAGAGTGAAAACATTTGAAACTTTTCATGTCTCTTCCACTCTCCTGGATTTCTTTTTTAATCTGAGGTACACTCTCCTTTTTATGTCCCATCAGATCACCTTTACCTTTACCACTTGAGTATTTCTCATGTCCCCAGTTTCTATCCCTCACAGGCTGAAACTGATGTCGGAAACCAAGCTTTGATTTATGAACTAATTCATAATGCCATTTCTGCTGCTAACCTCGCAGTTTTAACCCTCTGCTCTTCCACACGAGTTCTCACTACATCAGGAATTGACTTTTTAAACTCCCCCAAAATTATAATTTCTCTGAGAGCTTCATAAGTTTGATCTATTTTCAAAGCCCTTATCCACCTATCAAAATTACTCTGTTTGGGCCTTTCAAACTCCATGTATGTTTGACCAAATTCTTTCCTTAAATTTCTAAACCTTTGTCTGTAGGCTTCAGGCACTAGTTCATATGCACCCAAGATGGATTTTTTTACTTCTTCATACATCTCAGATACCTCCTCCGGTAGTGATGCAAACACTTCACTAGCTCTGCCTACCAGTTTTGTTTGAATCAGTAATACCCACATGTCCTGTGGCCATTTCATTTGTTTAGCTACCTTCTCAAATGAAATGAAAAAGGCTTCCACCTCCTTCTCGTCAAACCTTGGCAATGCTTGGACATATTTAAATAGATCCCCACCAAGCCTTCAACTTTAATGCTCTTTCTCACTATCCTCATCACTATCATCCAACTGTACGTTTCCCTTTACTTCTGCCAATTTTAACAGACTGTCATGTTTCATGGCCATTTTCTGAAGTTCAAACTCTCTCTCTTTATCTTTTTCCCTGATCTGTATCTGCCTTTCTCTTTCTTTTTGTTCTGCTAGGGCTAGTCTTTCTTTTCTCCTTTCTTCTCTCTCCTTTTCTTTTTCCTCTCTCTTTCTTTTTCCGCTCTCTCTCTTTCGTATTCAAGCTGCTTTAATTCTTTCTCATGTTCCATTTGTTTAATTTGCAACTGAATTTTTGCCATTTCCAATGAGTCAAACTGTATCGGCAACCTTAAATGCTTAGCCACCGCCATAATTACCTCATCTTTTCGCATTTTGTCAGGTAATGTTAACTGCAATGTTTTTGCCAAATCTAATAGTCTGCTTTTAGTCTCTGTCCGTAAAGTACTGCGTGTGACAGTCTCCACCCCCAAAAACTTCAGAGCCTCTGAAAGAGCCATTGTCCACAACACACTCCCCTACTTAACTGAAATACCACACCTGAAAAGCACCCACAATATGCTCAGCCCTCACTGTCTTTAAGTTCACTCAGCCAATCCAATAGATAGACTTTTATCCCGGACGAGCCCCCAATTGTTATGGGCGAAGTTTTAGAGAATCCCAAAGTGTATCATGGAGTTCACCTAACCCACGACGTTTAATAGATTGTGGTATGGGGAGCACACGGCTTACTCTACAGATATGGTACAGCAGAAAATGGACCAGTGGTTTTTAAAACAAAACAATGTTTATTCTATGAACTCAAGTTAACCTTTCTAAAACATCTGTGAAAACATCTCATAAGTGAACATCTTAGCAACCAGTAAATCAAATACACTCCCCAAAGTATACAACACTAAATAACCTCTATGCAGTCCCTTTGCCACCCAAAAGACTTAACAAACCTTCAAACAGGAGCACATTAGGGTTTACATTCAAGACTGAAAACATTTATACTTCTTCTGAATTCACCAAATGATTAAGAGATAGTCCTTCATGGCAGAGATCAACAGCAGTGCAGCTCACAGACTCACCCAAGCTTTCTCAAACTGAAACTAAAAAAGCAGAAGTAGAGCTCAGCTTCACCCACACTCTGACATTACTCCAGTAACATGAGCAGCTCCATTTCTTAAAGGTACATTTTTTAAACACCCATTTCTTAAAGGGTGCTCTCACGTGACACGAGGAAGCCGCAAATGGGGAGCACCGCAAATGGGGAGCGCGCACCCCCCCTCCCCCCACCCACCCCCCCCCACCACGAGCAATGGTGGTGAGATTCCACAGGTTCTCGGATAAGGAGAACATTCTACAGTGGGCCAAGCAGACATGGAGCTGTAAATGGGACAATAGCATCTTGCGGGTTTACCAGGACCTGAGTGTAGAGGTGGCCAGGAGGAGAGCAGGCTTCAACCAGATCAGGTCGATACTTTTTAAGAAAAAAGGTGAAAAAAGGTGAAATTTGGACTTTTGTACCCAGCCCATCTCTGGGTCACGCACAAGGATCAGCACTTCTACTTCGAGTCACCCGAAGACACGTTAGACTTTGCGAAAAAGGCAAAGTCTAACGTTTCTGTTGGGCAATTGTGTGGTGATTGTTTGATGTTGGAGTTTGTTTGTAAGGGGGGGGGGGGGGAAAAGAGGAGAGACTATCTGGCACCAGGGATGGGGGCCACCAAGCTAGCTGGGCGAGCTAGCTCTTGGAAGCGCAGTGGGTGGGGGGTGTATATGTTTGGTTTAGTAAAGGGGTTGGGTTACAGGGTGTTGTTACTAGGGGGGAGGGGGGGCCGAATGTTCTGCTGACAAGGGAGGGACTGGGGCTGAGGGACAGAGAGAAGGTTGGGGGTGGGGGCTGCCTGGGGATGGACCGATAGAGGCGCGGAGCATGGGCTGGAAGCGGGCCTAAAAAAGGGGATGGCTGATCGGCGGAGGGCGGGCAATGAGCCCCCCAACTAGAATGTTCACGGGTTAAATGGGCCGGTCAAAAGGGCATGCGTGTTCGCGCATTTTAGGGGATTGTAGGCGGACGTGGTAATGTTGCAGGAGACGCACATTAGATTAACGGACCAGGTTAGACTGAGGAAAGGCTGGGTCAGTCAGGTCTTTCACTCGGGACTAGATACAAAGACTAGAGGGGTCGCGATCCTGATCAATAAGCGGGTGGTGTTTGAGGCAGGTAGAATAGTCTCGGACGTGGGAGGTCGGTACATTATGGGCAGTGGGAAGCTAGAGGGGGTGCAGGTGGTATTAGTAAATGTGTATGCGCCAAATTGGGATGATGTGAAGTTTATAAAGAGGATGCTGGGGAAGATACCGGACCTGGACTCGCACAGGTTGATCATGGGAGGGCACTTCAACACAGTTATTGACCCTGGCTTGGACCGGTCAAGCTCGAGAACGGGCAGGGTGCCAGCAATGGCAAAGGAACTAAAAGGGTTCATGGAGCAGTTGGGGGGGGGGGGGGGGGATGGATCCATGGAGATTTGGGCAGCCGAGGGTGAAGGAGTTCTCCTTCTACTCACACGTGCATAAAGTATACTCCCGGATTGATTTCTTTATTTTGAGCAGGGTCTTGTTGGCTGGGGTGGTGGACACGGAGTACTCGGCGATCACAAACTTAGACCATGCTCCGCACTGGAGGTTGGATGTGGGACTTTTGGCGGATGACGGGGTGTGCGAGCGGCTGAGAAGATGTATTCAGAGCTACCTGCAGGTCAATGACACGGGGGAAATTTCAGCAGCGGTGGGGTGGGAAGCATTGAAGGCGGTGGTCAGAGGGGAGCTGATCTCGATCCGGGCCGATAGGGAGAAGGTGGACAGGGCAGAGACGGACCGACGGTAAAGGAGATACTACAGATTGATAGGAGATATGCAGAGACCCCAGAGGCAGGGCGTTTAAGGGAACAGCGGAGGTCACAGGTGGAGTTTGGCTTGCTGACCATAGGGAGGGTGGTGGAGCAGCTGAGAAAGGAGAGGGGGGTGATCTATGAACATGGAGAGAAGGCCAGCAGAATGCTTGCACAGCAGCTTAGGAAGAGGGAGGCAGGTAGGGAGATAGGGAAAGTAAAGGACAGAGACGGGAACCTGGTTGGTGATTCAGTAGGGGTGAATAAGGCGTTGAGGGACTTCTACATCAGGCTGTACAGGTAGGAACTCCCTATGGGGCCGGAGGGGATGAAGCACTTCTTGGAGGGGCTGGATTTCCCAAAGGTGGACGGGGAGCGGGTAGAAGGGCTGGGGGCCCCAATCGGGCTGGAACAGATAGTCGAGGGCTTGAAGGCCATGCAGGCTGGTAAGGTCCGGGTCCGGATGGGTACCTAGTGGAGTTTTATAAAACGTTCTTGGGCATATTGGGGCCGGTATTGTTGAGGATGTTCAATGAGGCAAGGGAAAGAGGGGTGTTGACCCCGATGATGTCACAGGCAACGATTTCGCTGATTCTTAAGCGTGACAAGAACCCAGAGCTGTGTGGGTCCTACAGGCCGATATCCCTGTTGAATGTAGATGCCAAGTTGCTGGCCAAAATCTTGTCCTCCAGGATCGAGGATTGTGTCCCGGATGTTATTGGGGAGGACCAGATGGGGCTTGTTAAGGGCAGGCAGTTGGTGGCCAATGTAAGAAGGCTGTTAAATGTGATCATGATGCCCCCGGAAGGTAGGGAGGTCATGGTAGTGATCGCAATGGATGTAGAATGGGACTATCTGTGGGAAATACTGGGACAGTTCGGATTCGGGCGGGGCTTTATTGACTGGGTCAGGTTTCTGTATCAGGCTCCTGTGTCAAGTGTACGGACGAATAGGACCATCGGACTATTTTAGACTGCACCGGGGGACGAGACAGGAATGCCCCCTTTCCCCACTGTTGTTTGCGCTGGCTATAGAACCGTTCTCGGAGAGCCTCGAGGGGCTGGAGAGGACTGGTCCGGGGGGCGGGAGCACAGGGTTTCACTCTATGCGAATGACCTGCTTCTGTATGTTTCGGTCCCAATAGAGGGGATGGAAGAAATCATGAGGAATCTAGGGGAATTTGGCCGGTTTTCGGGGTATAAGCTTAACATGGGAAAGAGTGAGATGTTTGTGGTCCAGGCGAGAGGACAGGAGAGGCGACTGGGAGAGCAGCCGTTTAGGTTAGTACAGGGAAGCTTTAGGTACCTAGGCATCCAAGTAGCGCGGGGAATGGGACGGGCTGCATAAATTTAATCCGGCCCGGCTGATGGACCAAATGAAGGACGATTTTCGGAGATGGGACGCGCTTCCGTTGTCTCTGGCTGGGAGGGTGCAAACGGTAAAGATGAAGGTCCTCCCAAGGTTCCTATTTGTATTTCAGTGTCTCCCCATTTTTATTCCGCGGTCCTTTTTTAAACGGGTCAACCGAGTGATCACGGGCTTCGTCTGAGCGGGCAAGACCCCGCAAGCAAGGAAGGTAATGCTTGAGCGGTGTCGGGGAGAGGGCGTGCTGCGCTGCCAAATTTTAGCAACTATTACTGGCCGACTAATATAGCCATGATCAGGAAGTGGGTGGTGGGGGAGGGGTCGGCCAGGGTGCGTATGGAGGTGGCTTCATGTAAGGGCACCAGATTGGGGGCGTTGGTAACTGCGCCTCTGCTGTTCCCGCCGGCACGGTACTGCACCAGTCCAGTGGTGGTGGCGGCCCTGAGAGTTTAGGGCCAGTGGAGGCAGCATGTGGGAGCAGTGGGAGCATCGGTCTGGGCCCCAATCTGTGATAATCACCGGTTTGCCCCGGGGAGTATGGACGGGGGGTTCCGGTTATGGCGGAGAGCAGGGATTGAGGATAGGGGATATGTTCATAGAGGGGAGCTTTCGGAGTACGAGGCCGTTGGAGGAAAAGTTTGGGTTGGCGAGGGGAAACAAATTCAGATATCTGCAGGTGCGGGACTTCGTTCGTAAACAGGTGTCAACCTTCCTGCTCCTACCGCTAAGGGGGATTCAGGACAGGGTAGTTTCCAGAGGGTGGGTTTGAGAAGGGAGCATCTCTGACATTTACAAGGAACTTATGGGGTCAGAGGAGACGCAGACCGAGGAGCTGAAGCGCAAGTGGGAGGAGGAGCTGGGAGGTGAGGTAGAGGATGGTCTATGGGCAGACGCGGTGAGTAGAGTCAACACGTCCGCAACGTGTGCCAGGCTCTGCCTGATACAGTTTAAGGTTGTTCATCGGGCTCACATGACAGTAGCCCGGATGAGCAGATTCTTTGGGGTGGAGGACAGGTGTGCAAAATGTGCAGAAGGACCGGCGAACCATGTCCACATGTTTTGGACATGTCCAAAGTTTAGGGGATTTTGGCTGGGGTTTGCAGACGTCATGTCCACGGTGTTAAAAACAAGGGTGACGCCGAGTCCAGAGGTGGAGATATTCGGGGTGTCAGAAGACCCGGGAATCCAGGGGGAGAAAGAGGCAGACGTTCTGGCCTTTGTTTCCCTGGTAGCCCGGAGATGGATACTATTAGCTTGGAGGGACTCAAAGCCCCCAAAGTCGGAGACCTGGCTATCGGACATGGCTAGCTTTCTCTGTTTGGAGAAAATCAAGTTTGCCTTGAGAGGGTCACTGTTAGCGGGGGGGTGGGGGGGGGTTGCTGTACAAGAGGTAAATGGCTTTTGCAATATGTTTATGGTTTCATGTATATTGTTCATTTGGTTGTTGTTACTATACCAAAAATACCACAATAAAACATTTATTTTTAAAAAAGTCAGGAGCGAGATTGTCCGACCACCCACCGGGTCGGAGAATCGCCGGGGGCTGGCATGAATCCCGCCCCCGCCGAATTCTCCGGCACCGGATATTCGGCGGGGGGCGGGAATCGCGCCGTGCCGGTTGGCGCGCCCCCCCCCCCCCCCCCACCCCCCGCCCCCCCGCAATTCTCCGGCCCGAAGTCCCGCTGCTAAAATGCCTGTCCCACCGGCGTAGATTAAACCACCTCTCTTACCGACGGGACAAGGTGGCTCCGGGGTCCTGGGGGGGGGGGGGGGGCGATCGAGGCCCACCGATCCGCGGGCGGGCCTGTGCCGTGGGGGCACTCTTTTCCTTCCGCCTTCGCCACGGTCTCCACCATGGCGGAGGCGGAAGAAACTCCCTCCACTGCGAATGCGCGGGAATGCCGTCAGCGGCCACTAATGCTCCCGGCATGCGCCGCCCGGAGATGTCATTTCCGCGCCAGCTGGCGGGGCACCAAATGCCTTTTCCGCCAGCTGGCGGGGCGGAAATTCGTGCGGCGCGGGCCTAGCCCCTTAAGGTTGGGGCCCGACCCCCCAAGATGCGGAGCATTCCGCACCTTTGGGGCGGCGCGATGCCAGACTGATTTGCGCCGTTTTGTGCGCCAGTCGGCAGACATCACGCTGATACCGGAGAATTTCGCCCCAGATCTCTATTTCAACTGACAACAAATAATTACAACAATCAAGAAGATGATCCAAGTTACGTGACTTTTTGCAAAATATAAGCTCCATTTGATAACCAGAAAATATCTTTGGTATTTTATTTAATTCCAGTAGCAGCCATTGAGTAAAAAAATCCATGTATACGGATTTCCATTTAATCCACGTCATACTCCAGGTACTAGAGCACACACTCTAGACTAACACACGGAGAGTGCTTTACTATTGGCAGTCCTTTAGATGAGATATTAACCAGACGAGATGTGTACATTCCCAAGGCACCATTCAAACAAGGGCGGGGGTGTTCTCTCGTTGTCCTGTCCAATATTTATCCCACAACCAACATTATGTCATTTCTGTTTGTGGAACCTGTTCTGCACAAACTGGTTGCCATATCTTCTACATTAGAGCAGTATAAAATTGTGAAGCATTTGCTGAAACTGCCTGAAGCTGTGAAAGGTGCTATATAAATACATGTTCTTTCTTTCTTTAACACATGCTGGTAAAGACCAATACCAATGCCATGTATTTTATTCCTCCCACCAGTCCGAGAGACCAATCTGTGCCTGAAGGAGGCAGCCATGCAATCAATATGCTCCTAGGCCTCCTTTTCAACACCCAAGTACATGGGAGAACGAGTTGGCCATTAGTTCTTCTTTGCTCCTTTAGGCAGGGGTGACGAGCAGTCTTCGTGATCTCATTGTATGAGCATTCCATGCCAGCCACAACTCTCGGGTTGTTATAGCCAGGGATAGACCTGTGCTATCTCAACTGTATTCTTCGGATGATGCACCATGTCGAGTTTATTTAAACACACGCAGAACAAAAAGTGTATTTTCAAACATAGAACAACAATTGGGAGAGTTTGGGATGAAGGCATTAGGGTAGTTAAGTGACTCATACTCCAGTTAAATTAACCAATCAGGATTTACGGAGATGTCAAAGATTCTGTGAATTGTTTCCCTCTCCTGCTCTGAAAATTCCTCTGAACTATTTCCCTACCAAAGGCAAAAATAAGTGAAAAATGATTGAGACAGTAATAATCAACATAAGAATTTAAAGGGCTGGAGGGGGTGGGGGGCACACAATGAAAACGAGAGAGACAAGGGACTAAAACTGTAGACAGACATCTGTAAATATGCACCTAGGCCAAACTAGGAATTGCAACAAAGGTTCGCAGACCAAAGGGGGTCACGGCCACAGCAGGAGGGAAAGCAATTGTATGTAAATATCTGTACTGACGACTGCCTGTCTTTTAACCTCCTTTTATTTCTTGCTCATTTTTGTTTTTTTACCTCTGGTCAACACAGTTATGTTAAATGTAACATCTGAGTTGTGAAATACAAAATTATATATATATATATATATATATATATATATATATAGACAAATTGAACAATCTTTCTCATAAGGAAGAGAATAGTAATTCAGCCCCGCATTCAATTTGCTCAATGGCCGTAATTTGTTCAGCTCGAAGGTTGTGCAACAACGGGCCACTCCAGGATGTTAGAAAGGGTAGATTTGTATTGGTTTCCATTAGTCACCCTGCAGCAGGTTCGCAATTTCAGCACAAGCTCCAAGGAGTGATGCTGGGCAGACACAAGGTACCTCTGGCAACCGGACTGAAGGAAAACAAAACATTAAGTATGCATCCAGCAACTGCAAGTTTAAGCCAAAGTTGTTTGAAGGAAGAATGTGTTAGCCTTGGAAAGGTTCCAGAGGAGGTTCAGAAGAATGATGCCTGGGATGAAGAGCTTGTCACATGAGGAATGGTTGAGGACTCTGGGTCTGTTCGCGTTGGGAGTTGAGAAGGATGAGGGGGTATCTTATTGAAGCTTACAGGATACTGCAAGGCCTGGATAGAATGTTTCACTTGTATGAAAACTAGAATCAGAGGGCAGAACCTCAGACTAAAGGAACAATCTTTTAAAACAGAGGAGGAATAATTTCTCCGGTCAGGGGGTGGTGAATCTGTGAAACTATTTGCCGCAGAAGGTTGGAGGCCAAATCACGGAGTGTCTTTAAGTCAGAGATGAATAAGTTCTTGATTAATAAGGGGATCAGGGGTCATGGGGAGAAGACAGGAGAAAAATATAATAATAATCACTTAGTCACAAGTAGGCTTCAATGAAGTTACTGTGAAAAGCTCCCAGTCGCCACATTCCGGCGCCTGTTCGGGGAGGCTGGTATGGGAATTAAACCTGCGCTGCTGGCATTGTTCTGCATTACAAACCAGCAGTTTAGCCCACTGTCCTATTAGCCATGATTGATTGGCGGAGCAGACTCGAGGGGCCCAGTGGCCTAATTCTGTTTGTATGTCTTCTGGTCTTAAGGTTTAAAGTTAATTTACCTTCTAACAGGAAGACTGCTTGTTTTCGGAAAATTTTCACTGGCATGTCATCTAATTCTATCTCCTGCAGCTTTGCAATCAGCTGCTCCTCATTGCGACACACTTTCTCCTGGGCATACAGGCCATCGGGCATTATTCGTTGCTGACCCAATCCAATCAGAGCTATTTCAACAGCTAGTGTTAAGTAAGATTCCCCATCCTCCAGGAACTTGTGAGCAGGTAGATGTTGGTACTCCAGCAGTTTCAACTGCCCCATGGTTTCTGTGAAAAAGAAACAACCACACATGATTACATTAGATTTATCACACTGAACAAAATCCATTTTGAAAAAATCCAACCACAACATACTTTTACATGGAGTGTGGAACTAAGCCCTACGTGTACTGAGCTAACTTTATCTTAGCCAGGGTTACTGCAGTGCCCATGCAATTATACCCAAGCATGGCGCAGGATCCCCGTGCACGGAAGGAGTAAATGCACAACAGATCAAATTTTTAAAAATTCCAACAATCAGGCAAGTTGAGAAAGTGATTTTCCAAAAAAGATGCCAAAGAATAATTGAGGCTCATTCTCCCAAGCTAGTCTGTGCACCGCCTAGCAGCTGTTTACAGGCCTGGGAGAAGCTTGTTTGAGCAAAGAAAATAGCTAAGGGCGGATGTGAAAACAGGGCAGAGCTGGCGTGCAAAAAGGAATCAGTGAAAGTGTCGCAGAAGAGTTTTTTTTTCAATAAAGCAACAGTGGAGTTTGGCATTGGTGTTGCAGCATAATTCACGAAGCATTTACATGTTTTCCCCAAATGCTGACCAATATTTTAGACAAATAAAATAAGTCATGAAACTGCAATTTTCCTAATTCACAAATGCCAATTCTCACCCATCTCAGGTGATCAAGCAACTGACTAACTTTAACTTTAAACTTGATTAGAGTTATTTTGCTCAATTATTATTAATCTCAGTTCACATAGGATGATGATGCAAAATGGAGAAATAATGAAATAGTATTGTATAATCTGGAGCACAGATGCAAAAGCATCCATCTCCCCACAAGGCCAGATGTTTAAGTACTAAAAAGCAGGGCAGCTACTCTGATCTGGAAGCCACTGACAATAGGGCTTTGGCATTTCTTTATCAGACCACTAGAGGGATCCCAAAGGGTGAAGAAAAAAGAAACCAAAGCAAACTTCCTCTTGGCCCAGGGAACTTGTGACCCAATTGACAAACAGTTCTAAAATGTGTTACAGGACATTCTATAGATCAGACCCAATCCCTACCAGCCCACACGTTACCCTTCTCCCCAAAGACCTGAGTGAAGATAGTTCTCAATAGGCCCTGGTCTTTTTATTAACAGCAGAGACTGCACTTCAGAAGTATTCACTGGTCATAAAGCACTTGGGGGCATTCTGAGCTCTATAAATACAAGTCTTTCTTTATATTTTCAGGCTATATATTCAGAAGGAGTGTAATCACAGATTGCAATGTTAACTGAGTGCATCATAAACAGAGTGGGAACCTGAGAGTTGTGTGGAAATTTGATACAGGGAAGAAGGAGGTGTTCCTTTTCACCATAACACCGGTAGCGTTTTGTATAAATTTGAGGCAGTTAAGTATTTACAACCAGGAATATATATCTAATACTTCATTAATCATACAAACTTGTTAAATACCTAAAGTTAAAGCAAATGACTTAATAACATTAAACTTTAATGAAATATTTAAAACAAGGTTAGATTGAGATAGCAGTGCAGGAGGCATGCTGCATCCACAGAATGATCCCAGGCAATTACATCTCTTTTAAGCATCTGCAACTCGAGGAACTTTGACTCAGAGTTGTGGAGCTGGAGTCCAAGGTGCAGACACTTGCAATGTACCAGGAGGGCCTGGGCTGGGGTGGGGGTTAAACCCTGGACATTTCGACCGATAAGACAGCCACACTCCCTTTGGTTAAGCAGTTTACTGTTACCAGGGAGAGAAGGATGTGGCTGCCATTCAGACACCTATGGATACCACAAATGTGGTGGAGAAAGAGCCTCAGCAGGTATGAGTTAACAGTTCCCGGTATGGATAAGGACAAAGATTGCAGGAAGAACAAGTAAAAGGACTGCGGCACCGAGCTACAGGATGCCACTCATTAGTGGAGGATCGCAGTCATGGTAGGGGATAGTATAGTTAGGTGATAAATAATGTATTTTCTAGCTTTATTGCCTGCCCGGTGCCATGATCAAAAACATTTCCTTGTGGCTAGAGAAAGAACTTGGAGGAGGGTTGAATCCAGTTGTGGTTGGTGTTGATGCAGGAATCAATGAACTAACAAAGTGATCCTGCTGTAAGAGTTTAAGGAGCTCTCAAAACTATAAAGCACAACCTCAAAAGGTTAATATTCTCTGCATTACCAACTGGGCCAAGCACAAATTAGAGGGACAAACAGATTTAAAGGGTGAAATGCGTGGCTGAAGTGGTTTAGCAGGCAGTGACTTCACTTTTTAAAATTAATTTACGGGATGTGGACGTCGCTGGCCGGGCCAGTATAGTGCCCATACTAACCGTCCTCCATTTCAGAGGGTATCTGAGAGTCAAACACATTGCTATGGATTTGGACTAACATGGAGGCCAGACCAGGTAAGGACAGCAGATTTCCTTCCATAAGAGCCATTAATGGACCAGATAGGTGTTTGCGACAATCGACAATGCCAATATGCTAGACTTTAAATTCCAGATTTTTATTAAATTCAAATTTCACCACCTGCGATGGTGGGAATTGAACTTGGGTCCCCTGATCCTGTCCTCAGCCTCTGGATTACTAGCCCAGTGACAATACCATTTGTGCTGGACTCTACTTGACCAAGGCTGGGGCCACTGTTCTGGCAAATCAAATAAATAGGGCTTTAAAATTAATGAGGGATCAGATGGGGCAAATTTATACGTCTGAAGAGAAGTCTGTCCAGATTAGAGAGCAGATTAGGAGATTTGGTGAAATCAGGAATGAACAGTTTAGTAATGGCAATAAGGAATTAATGATTAAAGCCATCGCAGGGAAAAAAGTAAAAATTAGCATTTATAAACATTGCACTGAATGCATAAAGTATTCATAACAAGATGGGTGAATTAAAGACACAAACAAAAATAAATGGGCTTGAATAGTGGGCATTGATAAGACAGGGTTTTGTGCAATACTAAAGTCCTAAATTATAACAAAACTAATTACAGAAGTATGAGGGGCAAGTTGACGGAGGTAGGTTGCGAAATTAGTTTCAGGTTAAGCAATGACAAACATTTAAAATAAATAATCAATAATTCTAAATAAACATAGGAACAAAATTCTGCTGGAAAAGCATACAGCCATGGCAAAGTTAGTGAAGAAATTAAATTAAAGGACAAAGCTTATTACTTTCTCAAAGAGTAGCATAACAACTTATTTATACAGCACATTTAATGTAATAAAAGTGTTCCCAGGTGCTTCACAGGAGCATTAAAATAAAATATGGCACGGAGCCACATTAGGTCAGCTGACCAAAGTCAAAGAGGTGGGTTTTAAAGGATATCGTTAAGGAGGAAAGTGTGGTTCAGAGGCGGAGAGGTGAAGGGAGAGTATCCCAGAGCTCAAATCCTGGGCAACTGAAGGTACAGCCCACCTTTGTCTTATTAATTTAAAGCCCTATTTTCCACCCTAGTTACTGGATTCACCAGAAAAGTGGCCCCAGACTGGGTTAAGTAGAGCTCATCACAAATGGCATGGTCACTGGGCTAGAAATCCAGAAGCCCAGGGCGATCACTTTCTTCAACATGCTCATTGAGAAATCTGCAAACGTTTTTCCCCCCCCTCCTGTCTACCCACAAGCCTACCTTCACCAGTTACTGTGCACGTTGTCCTTTAAAGAGGCAACAATGAGAGTAATTATAATGGGGAATAAAACAAATAATGTTGAAACATGTTGCTGAAGCTTTTCAACTTACACTCATCAGGAAAAATGTAAGAATGACAAATTTCAAATGATCACAACAATCTATACCACAGGGGAAAAGGGATGCCGATTGGTTGGCAAGTTAACTCTGATTGGTCGAGATGTTTCCATGGAGAAAACAATGGAGAACTGTAAGCTTTCCATTCTGGGTAATTCAAAAAAGTGTGTGGCTTGAACATATTCTTTTTGTTTGCAGTGAACTGGTCCCTGCATATGAATATATGTCACTTCAGCAAGGAAAAATGAGCGATCTTAAATTGGTTGTTGGTGTAAATATTAGCACATTACAGGAGGTCAAGTTCACTTTGCGGGGGTCAGAGGAGGGCTTCACCCGGAGGTGGAAACTGTTCATTGATTTCTTCAAGGAGAATTTGGCGGGGGGGGGGGGGGGGGGGGGGGGGGGGGAAAGAGAGAGAGAGAATAAGCAGGCAAAAATTAGGAAGGCGGGGTATAGTGGGTTGTTGGTATCGGGGGAGGTTGCGGGTTTGTGGTTGTTTGCCCAGGTTGATGTTTTCTTTTTCTGATATTTTTTGTATATATGCAAAAAGCCTGCAATAAAATATTTCTAAAAAACTATTAGCATACTCAGAATTGTTCAGAAAGTGCTGTCCGAAATTACTTCAAAGTACCTTTGGCTCATTTGCGGGTTTGCACGATACATAGCAAACATTGATCTGATCGGGATAGTCATTGTCCTGTAGGATAGCTTTGATGTGCTCTATTTCCACATCGAGTTTGCAAGGTGAGCAAATGGTTAGAGCCTTATTCAGAAAATGCTGACAATTCCAATATTACAGCATGTGGAGCTGGATGCATCCTAACGTGTACATTGGCCAGTGAAGGTAGGCTTGTGGTAGACGGGAGCAAAAAAAAAAAAACTCGCAGATTTCTCAACTAGCACGTTGAGGAAAGGGAACACATTAGACACCTCCATCTCAAAAGTGAATTCAAATTTAGATTAATTGTCAAGTGTACCGATGTACAGTGAAAAATATTGTTCTGTGTACAGTCCAGTCTAGGCAGATTGTTCTATACATGAAAAACATAGGACATATGATAAATACACAATGTAAATACATAGACATAGGGTGAACATGCAGAGTGCAGTGCTACTCAGTAGAGAAAACACAGAGATCAATTCCGCCCTTAAGAAGGTCATTCAGGAGTCTGGTAACAGTGGGGAAGAATTGGAGTGTGGTATGGAGCGTATTAAAGTGTGCCAGAAAATGCAGATTCAAAAGATCATGAACGTATCATACGCATACCGGAAATATTCCCTGGGTAGGAAGTATGAATAGAGAACTGGTTATTGGACAGGAAACAGAGAGGATGAATGAACAGGCGATTATTAGGGTGTCAGGGTGTAACAAGCAGAGTGCTGTTCAGAGGGTTGTGAATCTGTAGAATTTGTTAAAAGACTATAGATGCCCAGTCGATGAATATGTGCAACCAGCACAAGGTGAAGTAGGAGTGAGTGGAATTGGCAGTTTGGCAAGTGTGGGAGTTTAAGGGTTAATCTCTTGCCTTGGAATCTAGTACTAATTGCTGCTAGTTCTTCGATAACATCCACAATTTAGTAGGCATTAAATTCTAAAGGGTAAACAGTAAAGTATCTTTTAAGGCTGACAAGAGTGAAAAACAGTCTCTCCTACGGTGTGGGAGTTAGGTGAAGTGCGGGAAGGAGGTTTTTTTCTTGCTCTTCTTTTCTGCTGTCTTGTTTTCCTAACTACTTTCACAGGTCAGAAGGGGCAGTATCAGACCAAGACCCAAAACGCTGGATTATTATTAAGGGATTAACTGAGAAGCACCAGGGATAAGTAAAAAGTCAGAGACGCTGAGAAGGAGGCTAAAGTTAAAATAAGCGGAGAATCGTTAAGATTAAGTAATTAGAAAAGTTTGCACCCAAGACTCCATAAATACGAGATTATGTCATGTCAGGTGAGGTCATGCAAGTGGAATATGCGACCTGTCATATCAGAGAAGTCATGGACCCTACCAGCATCCTAGATGACCACGCGTGCAGAAGTGTTCCCGAATGCAAAAATTTGAGCTCCAGGATTCAGAGCCCGAGTGGTGGCTGGAGTCACTGCGGCACATCTGTGAAGCTGAGAGTTATGTGGATGGTACGTTTAGAGAGGTAGTCACATCACAGCTCAAGGGACTTGAGGGAAAAAAGGAAATGGGTGACCACCAGGCAGTCCAAGAGAATCAGGCAGGCGGTGCAGGAGTCCTCTGGGGACCTGCTCACAAATCAGTTTTTCATTTAGGAAGCTGGTTCCTCAAGACGGAGCTAAGCTTCTGGCACTACAAGTGGCTTGACTGTACAGGAGGAGAGTAAGAAAGCAGGAGAGATAGTGATTGGGGATTCGTTAGTTAAGGGAACAAGACAGGCATTTCTGTGGCCGCAGATGAGGCCCCAGTATAGTGTGTTGCTTTCCTGGTGCCTGGGTCAGAGATGTCACGGAGCGCTGCCAGACATCCTGAAGGGGGATGGTGATTGGACAGAGATTGCGGTATAAATTGGCACCAATGATTTACACAGAATGAGGGATGAGGTCTTGCATCAAGAATTTAGGGAGCTAGGCAGTAGACCTTAAATCTGGTAATCTCTGGATTACTCCTGGTGCCACGTGCTCGCAAGTACAGAATTAGGAGAATAGCGCAGATGAATGCTTGGCTCGAGAGTTGATGCGGGAGGGAGGGGTTTAGATTCCTGGATCACTCGGATTGTTTCTGGAGAAAGTGGGACACGTATAAGCAAGACGGTCTACATCTGAACTGGAATCAGACCAACATCTTGGAGGTGGGTTTGCTAGTGCTGTTGAGGGGGGTTTAAACTAGTTCGGGAGAGGACACAGTGTTAATGCAACAGGGGCACAGCATGTTGAGTTTCAAGGGAGTAAGGCGAGGCTGGATAGCCTCTACTTTAATGCTAGGAGTATCACAAGTAAGACAAGTAAAGGGCGTGTGTTAACACGTGGAGTTGGGATGTTGTTGCCATCACAGAGATGTGGTTGTGGGAGTGGCAAGACAGGCAGCTTAACATTCCAGGGCATAGGATCTTCAGGCAGGATTGGGGAGGGTGTAATGTGGTGGTGTGGCATTGTTAATTAAAAAGTCTGTTACTGCAGTAAGGAGGGACGATATCTTGGAAGGGTCTTCTAATGAGGCTTTGTGGGTAGAGTTCAGGAATAAAAAAGGGCAGTCACAATTCTGGCAGTATATTATAGACCACCAAATAGTCAGTAGGCAATAGAGGAGCAGATATGTAGATAATTCATGTAGGTGTGTATAAACAAAAAGTGTAATTATATTACGAGATTTCAATTCCCTACATTAATTGGGATAACCACATTATAAAGGGTTTAGAGGGAGCAGATTTCTTGAAATGTATTCAAGAGAGCTTTTCCTACCAACATGTGGAAGGTCCAGCAAGGGATGGTGCAGTGCTGGACCTAGTTCTGGGGAACAAAGCCAGACAGGTGTTCGAGGTAGCAGTGGGGGATCATTTTAGTGATAGCGACCACAATATTTTAAATTTGTCATGGAAAAGGAAAAAGATAGTCTGCAAAAAAGGTTTCAGATTGGTAGAAGGCCAAAGTAGACTGGGAACAGCTACTTCTGGGTAAATCTACAGCAGCACAGTGAGGGGGCATTCAAAATGGAATTGGCGAGAATACAGGTGCAACATGTTCCCTTTAAGGTGAAATGTAGAAGCTACAGGTCCTGAGAACCCTGGATGTCTAGGAATATTCAGGACTGGATCGGAAGGAAAAGAGGCTTTTAAAAAGTACAAAGGGAGAAGATCTGCAAGGGCCCTTGTGGAGTATAGAAAGTGCAGGGGGAAACACAAAAAAGCAATTAGCGGAGCAAAGAGGGGGCATGGAAAAGCACTGGCGGCTAAGATAAGGGAAAATCCCAAGATATTCCATCAGTATATCAAGGGAAAGGGTAACCATGGAAAGAGTAGGACCCATTAGGGACCAAGGGGGTAATTTGTGTGTGAGCCGGATGACATTGGTTGAGTGTTAAACGAGTCTTCACATCGGTCTTCACTTCGGAGAAGGAGATGTAAGCGCAGAATTCAGACAGAGGGACTGTGAGGTTCTTAAGCTTTTCGACATAGGGAGTGAGGAGGTATTGGGAATTTTGGCGGGCTTAAAAGTGGACAAAATCAGCAGGTCCGGATGAGTTGTAGCCAGGCTGCTGTGGAAGATGAGGGAGGAAATTACAGGAGCGCTGACCCAAATTTTTAATTCCGCTCTGCATAGGGGAGGTACTAGGGGACAGCTAATGCAGCTCCACTTTTCAAGAAGGGAGATAAACCAGGGAATTAAACAGCAGTGAATCACACATCAGTGGTAGGGAAACTATTGGAAAAAGTTCTGAAGGACAGAATCAATCTCCACTTGGAGAGGCAAGGTTTGATCAAGGATCGTCAGCATGGCTTTGTAGAGGGAGGTCATGCCTAACAAATCTGATGGAATTTTGAGGAAGTGACCAGGTGTGGAGAGGAGGGTAGTGCAGTTTATGTAGTTTACATGGATTTCAGCAAGGTTCCGCATGGGAAACTGAAAGAAGATAAAAGCACATGAGATCCAGGGTGATAGGCAGTTGGATCCAAAATTGGCTTAGTGATAGGAGACAGAGAGTGGTGCAAGAAGACTGTTTGTGGGTACCTTATGGTTTGTGATTGGCCGGGTGATTGACAGTGAAGAGGGTCCTAGGTTACAGGAGGATATAGACGGATTGGTCAGATGGGCTGATGGAATCTAACCCTGAAGAGTGTGAGGTGATCCACTTTGGAAGGAATAACATGACAAGGAAGTACTCAATGAATGGCAGGACACTAGGAAGCTCAGAGGAACAGAGGAATCGTGGAGGTGTTTATCCACAGATCCCTAAAGGCGGCAGGACGCGAATAGGGTAGCTGAGACGACATATGGGACACTTGCCTTCATAAGAGCAGAGAGGTTATGTTTGAGCCTTTGGTTAGGCTACAGCTGGAGTACTGTGTTCAGTTCTGATCACCACACCACAAGATGTAATTGCATTTAGAGAAGGTGCAGAGGAGATTTACCAGGTGAGAGGGAACCTGATTGAGGTGTATAATATTGAGAGGCATGGCTAGGGTGGATTGAAAGCAGCTGTTCCCCTTAGCAAAAGGGTCAATAACAAGGCATAATTTTAAGGTGAAAGGCAGAAGGTTTAGAGGAAAAGGTTTTTCCACCCAGAAGGTGGTAGGTGTGGAGAATGCACTGCCTGGGAGGGTAGCTGAGGCAGGAAACATTGCAATCTTTAAAAAGTACTTGGGTGAGCACTTGAAACGGCATAACATTCAAGGCTATGGGCCGTGCTGGGAAGTGGGATTAGTGTAGATTTAGAGCCTGTCGGTGCAGGCTTGATGGACTGAAGTGCCTGTTCTGCACTGTATGATTCTATAATTCAACAGAGATTTACAAATTTTTGGGCCCAAAGGGATTCAAGAGATATGGGATCAGAGCGGGAAAGTGGAGCTGATGCAAGCAATCAGCCATGATTTGACGGAATGGTGAAGGCGGCTCGGCGGTCATGTGACTCACACCATTCCCATTTCACATATCCTTTTGTTCTTAAGTTGCAACTCAAATTAATGAACAAAATTTCATATTGGGCTTCTTCAACTTCACCCTGATGATAGTGCCAATCAAACTAATGGTGGGCCAAGGTTTCACCTTGTTACCCATGCACAACATTAAAATTTAATTGAGCGAAAATTTAATTGAGAGAAAACAAATGGATTCGACATTTATTGTTGGAGTTTCACATACCTGTAAATTCAGAATATCCAGAACTTTCATCATCCACTCTGCAAGCATCCATTAATGTATTGAAGAGACAGCCAATAGGGTCCAGTGGGTGACCTACCCAGCCTTCAAGATTGGTTATTGTTGTGATTCCTTTGTGAAAAAAAACAAGTGCTGATGTGGAAATAATCAAATGCTATATATGTTTTTATCTAGACATCTTCTAACTCCACAAAACAGTGATGTTGTCAATATAAGCTTTTTAAAATTCTTACACTTGAAATTATACTATAATCCAAAATATCTCAGATTTGCAGCAGCTTTAATTATAATCTGAACTGGTGTGGCTTTGTATTATTCAATTAAATACATCACACACAAGAGGCCTCAGTAGGTCTCCTTTTGTATCCACAGGGGATCAAGTGTAAAAGACTACCTTCTTCACATCCATTTCTATCGGAAAGTGAACAGCCTGAAAGTGTCTTTAACATGGAAATGTTCCATGATGCATCATAGGAGCATAGAATTCGACACAGATCCACACCAGGAGATATTACAGCATTTCACCAAAAACCTAGCCAAAGATGTAGATTTTAAGGAGTGTTTTAGAGGAGAATAGAGAGGGGCAAGCAAGCAAGACAGATTAAAATTCTCGATGCACAAAAGTTAAGAATTAAGTATGTGGTTGAAAGCTCATCTAAGGGTCAAAGATCACACCAATCTTGCAAAAATCCTGGTTCAGCCTCGGGCCGTTTCTAGGGACGAGAGATGGTGGGTATGGCTAAGGAACGGTTTGAGGTGGGGAGCCAAGACAACAGCTTCAGTCTGCCCATTATTTAATCCGAGGGAATTTCTGCTCCTCCAGTCTGGAAGTGAGACAAAATCAGATAGTGGAGGGGTTGGGAGAGGTATTGTCGAGGAGCTAAGTGCCTTCAACTTACAGGTATATTGTGATGCTGTCTTTTCAGACAATATCATCAAGGGCAGCATGTGGATGAGAAATCGGAGTGGCTAAGAGCAGATTCTTGGAGACACCAGAGATAATGGCGTGGAAACAGGAAGAGAAGCTATTGTAGGTGATTCTCTGGTTACGATTTGATAGATAAGAATGGAGCCAGACAAGGGCAGTCCCAACTAACTGGATGGAAGAGGTGAGGCATTGGGAACGGGATGATATGGTTAACTACGTCAAAGGCTGTCGAGAAGGATGATGAAGAATAGTTTACGGTGGTCACAGTCACTTAAGGTCATTTGTGACTCAAAACATGGAAGTTGTGGCAAAAGTATATATTTGAAATGTGCCTTTTACAGCTTTCCCCTGCTTACCTTTCCTCTGCGCCTGGAACATTTCAAGCTGTTTTTGTTGCTGTCGCCTCAGTGTATTGACAATTGCTATTGCTAGCCTCAAGGCTTCTCTGGGATATCCATGAGATCGCAGCGCGTCCACTCGAGCACAAGCTGTCGGAACGTGCTCTAAAATTCCAAGAGAGTGCAGAGAAAAGGAATAGCAAAAAGAAGAAGTACTTTAAGTTGTGTGATGATGCCACCTGGCAATGAATCAAATAGATATTTGTGGTATAAACTCCATATTTATAAACCAGCAGTTAAAAACTGGCACTGTATTCATGGCCATGCCCCTAATGCCATAGAAACTGGACAAAGGGACAAGACATAAAATGCCTTTCCGGTTTAGCCACTTACCGTGCCAAAGGGGCCACCCGTGTGAGTCAAACAGTGAATTTTCACTGTCGCCGTGGTAACAGTAGTTTGTGTAGAGGTCACTGCTAATAATGTGCTGTAAATGGTTGTCCTGCCAGTGGAGATCACATGCCTCAATGGCTCGTGTGAACACAGTCCGGTGAGGCCTGTTTGCAGTATCTGTCAGCGAATTGAAATAGGTACATTAATTGGGTGCACAAAAGAACAGCTCACAGAACCAATGTCCAGCAAATCACGTTGTGGTATATTCAACCCCTCCCTTAAAAACATACCAAAGTGTGTCAATGCATCTCTGACAAAAGAATGTGGTGCAGAGTAATTCCACCAATTATTCATATATGACAAAATAATACATGTACACGAAACAGTTTGTGGTGTTTTGAAAGATGTAACATAAATACAAGCTATTGGCTACCGGTGGTGGCCATGAGCTGAGTAGTCGCATGAAAGTTCTTGTCTAAGAACTTTGACTACGGCCTTTTAACCCCAACAAATGGGTACCAAAAGTACCTGTAATCCCCCAGTCTAACACCCATCGACTGCACTGCCAAGCAAGGTGGGAAAGAACCAGCCACCCAGCCGAAAAGCCAGTGGAGACGAGGGGAAGGAAACCACAGCCTCTGAGCAGGGAACCAGATGAAGAGGCACAGAACTGGTGAGGGTCGACCCCGCAGAGCTCCTAGTGCAGACCCAGGAGCTGATGGACAAATTGATGTGCGTTATCACCGCTAAGCTCCAGAGAAATAGGGAGATGAGAAGAGACCTTCTGGCAGCCATCAAAACGGCAGTGGAAGCTGCGACGGCCCCCATAAAGTAGGCAATGGATAATATTGAGCGAAGGCTGGAGGCCCAGGAGATGTCGACAAGGGACATCGAAAAAGCCACCATGGACCAAGGGGATCGGATCGTGGCACTCGAGGCCAAGGTAGCGAGCCTGGTCAGGACCCAGAAAGGACTGACGGATAAAGTAGACGACCAGGATGACAGGTTGCGTCGACAGAATCTGAGAATCGTGGGGTTGGCAGAGGGAATGGAGGGGAGAAACCCCACAGAGTACGCAGCAGCAATGCTGGGGAAGCTGGTTGGTGAGGAGGGCTTCGCCACGACCCCAGAGGTGTATTGCGCCCATAGGTCGCTTCGGCAGCGGGCCAGTGCTGGGGAACCACCGCGGGAGATGACAGTGAGGCTCCACAGGTACTAGGACAAAGGGCAGATCCTGAGGTGGGTGAAGAGCACGAGCAGGTGCAATTGGGAAGGACATTCCATCCGCCTGTATCAGGACATTGGTGCTGATCTGGTCAAGCATTGGGAAGAATTCAACAGTGACAAATCCATGCTGTACAAAAGTGGGGTGGGGTTTGGTAGACTGCACCCGGCCAAGCAATGGGTCACATACCAGGGTACTACTTTGACACCCTGGAGAACAGCAAAAGATTTGTCCAGAAAAAAGGACTGGGCAATGGTCAGAACGCAGGCTGCAAGAGATTGAGAGCGGCAGTGACCAACACAGGCAGAAGCGTGGAGAGTTGGCGAAAATGAGGAAGTAGTCGGCAAACACCTTGAATGGGCCATGAGCAAGGGCAGGCCCGGACGAACAGGGCCAGGCCCACAGGGAGAGTATGGTTGACCCCACGAGAGGAGGGGAGGGGAGAGGAGGGGGGAGAACCCCGTCCCCACCCAATCCGGATAATAACATGGAACGTGAGGGGCCTCGATGGGCCAGTGAAAAGATTCAGAGTTCTCACCAATCTCAAGAGTCTGAGGGCGGACGTAGCCTTCCTAAAGGAGACACACCTGAGAGAGATAGGCACCGTCGGCGGGTAAGGAAAGGCTGGGTGGGACAAGCGTTTGGTTCATGATTGGACACCAGGACCGGGGGGGGGGGGGCATACTAATCACAGAATCATAAAATCCCTGCAGTGTAGAAGAAAACCCACGTGTGTGCAAACTCCACGCAGTCACCCGAGGCCAGAATTGAACCCGGGTTCCTGAAGCTGTGAGGCAGCAGTGCTAACCACTATGCCACCATGCTGTTCAACAGGACAGTTTCATTCACAGTGACGAGCACAGTGACGGACCGGGGGTGGGGGTGGGGGGGGGGGTGATGGTCACCGGGACTCTGGAATGGGCCCTAGTCTTGCTAAATATATACGCCCCCTACTGGAATGTTGCAGAATTAGTCAAGAAAAAGATGGCTGAAATCCCAGCACTAAATAGCCACCGACTTGTCATGGTGGGAGGACTTTAACTGCGTACAGGACCCGACAATGACAGATTCAACTCTAGGACAGGAACTGTGTCAGGTACGGCACGAAAATTGAATGCCTTTATTGGGAGGGGGAGGGGGGGCTTGCTCCGTGCCGGTTCAATCATGTTAGCTAAAAATAATTCTCCTTTTTCTCTTATGTGCACAAGGCCTACTCACGCATAGATTTTATTTGTCATAGGGAAAATGGTGTTTCCAGAGGTAACAAAGGCGGAATAATCCACAATTGTAATCTCCGGCTACACGGCACATTACACGGACGCTAGGTTGGAGAAGGGCCGGCCCTCCCATGGAGGCTGGATTCAGCTCTCTTCTCCGATACGGAATTCTGTATAAAGATATCCCAAGCCATCGATGACCATGTAACCTGCAATCAGAATGGGGATGTCTCACCCTCCACGTTCTGGGAGGCACTGAAGGCAGTGACCAGGGGCAAAATCATAGCTTATAGGGCAATTTGGGACAGGAAAGAAATGGCAGTCAAGCAGTGGATGATCGACTCCATGCTGGAGGTGGATTGACGGTATTCCACAGCCTCAACTGTGGAACTGCTGGTGCAGTGGAAAAGCTGCAGATGGACAGAATTAGAAAAAATGATTCAGTTGTTCCTTCCAATCAAAATATTTAAAAGTTAAAGGGATTCAGTGGAGCAGATACAGCAAAACTATTTCCCCTAATGGAGGAGCGAAATTGGCAAATATTTTTCCCCTAACCGAGTGTGAAAATCTGGAACTTGTTCTTCTGAAAGATTGTGGATGCAGTGTCAAATG
This sequence comes from Scyliorhinus torazame, assembly GCF_047496885.1. Lineage (NCBI taxonomy): Eukaryota > Metazoa > Chordata > Chondrichthyes > Carcharhiniformes > Scyliorhinidae > Scyliorhinus > Scyliorhinus torazame. The sequence goes on from NC_092709.1 coordinate 228,626,507, forward strand.
AAAATTTCAAGATTAAGATACATTGTTTTCTTTAGGCAAGTGGGAAAAACGGTTGGTTAATGAAGTTGAGTTACAGATCGGCCAAGATCTAATAAGAGTGACATAACAGGCTGCAGGGGCTGAATGGCCTACTCCAGTGTCAATGATTTTTATACCTGCACACACTTGCCTTCCCAGCAATCAGGGAGGTTGTGCAGGTAGAAATGCAAGCTGGGAATGATAACTTTCAGAAAGTCCCTGCAGCTGCTAGTATTGTGGAATTTGCACGCACCTGCAGATTGAGCAGATTTGACATTATCGGGGGTCCACCAAATCAAAGAGCTGCTTCGACTGAATGTAAAAATTCTTTATATGGTTATATGAAAACCACCTCGCATGACACCATACAAAAAAATAAAATGACTGCCAAGTGCTGTGTCTCCCACATATCACAGCCTAATGCCAAACTTAACATCGTACATCCCAATTATATTTTTATTCCAAATTTTACAACTGCAAAAATCAAAAAAGCCTTCAAAATTATTTTCCCTAGTAATTTAGTCTAATTTTAAAATCACACTTCAAATTAATGCAGTTAAAAAACACATTTAAAGTCAGGTGTGATTTTAAAAAAAAAAAGTCTTTGCTAATGGCTCTTCAAAACATACGCGGGCAAATATTTTTCCCCTAAACTTCATTTCCGGGAGCGGGAGAGAGAGAGGGAGCCGGAGTGCAGTGAATGCAGCTTGGGATTCAGGTAGGTGTTTAAACTTGCCCCCAGGTTCCAGCGGCCTTCATTTCCGGGAGCGGGAGAGAGAGAGGGAGCCGGAGTGCAGCTTGGGAATTCAGGTAGGTGTTTAAACTTGCCCCTAGGTTCCAGTGGCCTTCATTTCCGGAAGCGGGAGAGAGAGAGGGAGCCGGAATGCAGCGAGTGCAGCTTGGGATTCAGGTAGGTGTTTAAACTTGCCCCCAGGTTCCATCGGCCTTCATTTCTGGGAGCGGGAGAGAGAGAGGGAGCCGAAGTGCAGTTTGAGAATCAGGTAGGTGCTTAAGTGTTTGATTTTTTACCTCTACTGAAGTTGGGCGGTTACTAAACTCCCACCCTTCCACCTCCTCTAACCTGAGGGGGTGAGTGAATATCAGGTAAGCTCTCTCTTTTCTTTTTCTTTTATCCGCAAGTTATAGCTTCAGATTTTCGGCGGGAGCAGCGGCCAGGGGTCTGTCGGGAAGGTAAGTAGCTGGGAGAAATTTAACTCTTTGTGGGTTGGTAAGTATTGTGATTGGTAAGTAAAATCCTTATTCCCTTCACTTATTCATTATTTTATATTATATTTTGAATCAGTTAAGGTAAAGTGTCAAAATGGCAGGAGATCCCAGACCCGTATTATGCTCCTCGTGCTCAATGTGGGAGTTCAGGGACGTGGCCGATGCCCCTGACTCCTTAATGTGCGGGACGCGTGTCCAGCTGCAACTCCTGTTAGACCGCATTACGGCTCTGGAGCTGCGGATGGACTCACTTTGGAGCATCCACGATGCTGAGGAGGTCGTGGATAGCACGTTCAGTGAGTTGGTCACACCACAGATTAGGATTGGTAAGGGAGAGAGAGAATGGATGATCAAAAGGCAGAGAAAGAGCAGGAAGGCAGTGCAGGTGTCCCCTGCGGTCATCTCCCTCCAAAACAGGTATACTGTTTTGGATACTGTTGGGGGAGAAAACCAGGTATACTGTTTTAGATACTGTTGGGGGAGATGACTCACCAGGGGAAGGCAGGCTCATGGCACCGTGGCTGGCTCTGCTGCACAGAAGGGCAGGAAAAAGACTGGCAGGGCTATAGTCATAGGGGATTCAATCATAAGGGGAGTAGACAGGCGTTTCTGTGGTCGAAAACGAGACTCCCGAATGGTATGTTGCCTCCCGGGTGCATGGGTCAGGGATGTCTCAGATCGGCTGCAGGACATACTGAAGGGGGAGGGTGAACAGCCAGTTGTCGTGGTGCATATAGGCACCGACGATATAGGTAAAAAATGGAATGAGGTCCTACACTCAGAATTTAGGGAGTTAGGAGATAAGTTAAAAAGTAGGACCTCAAAAGGTAGTAATCTCAGGATTGCTACCAGTGCCACGAGACAGAGTAGAAATTCAAGAATAGTCAGAATGAATACGTGGCTTGAGAGATGGTGCAGGAGGGAGGGGGTTCAGATTTGTGGGACATTGGAACCGGTTCTGGGGGCGGTGGGACCATTACAAATCGGATGGTCTATACCTAGGCAGGACTGGAACCAATGTCCTAGGGGTGCTTTTGCTAACACTGTTGGGGAGGTTTTAAACTTAGGTGGCAGGGGGATGGGAAACAGATTAGGAAGTTAGAGGTCAGTAAAGAGGCAGCAACTAAAGCCAGTAAGGTACTAGATAGTAAACTCCATGTGACTAAGGGGAAGAGTAGCCAGGGAAGAGATGATGAACTCAAAGGGACAGGTGGTCTGAGGTGCATTTGTTTCAATGCGAGAAGTATAGCAGGTAAGGCAGATGAACTTATGGCTTCAATTAGTACCTGGGAATATGATGTTATTGGTGGCACGGAGACTTGGTTGAGGGAAGGGCAAGACTGGCAACTAAATATCCCAGGGTATAGATGCTTCAGGAGGGATAGAGAGGGAGGTAAAAGGGGCGGAGGAGTTGCATTACTGGTCAGAGATGATATCACAGCTATGATTAAGGAGGGCACGATGGAGGATTTGAGCACTGAGGCAATATGGGTAGAGCTAAGAAATATGAAAGGTGCAGTAACATTGTTGGGACTTTACCACAGGCCTCCCAAAAGCGAGCGTGAAGTAGAGGTACAAATATGTAGAAAAAGATTATAGAAAAATGTAGGAGCAATAGGGCGGTCGTGATGGGAGATTTTAACTTCCCCAACATTGAATGGGACTCATGTAGTGTTGGAGGTGTAGATGGAGCAGAATTTGTAAGGAGCATCCAGGAGACTTTTTTAGAGCAGTATGTAAATAGTCCAACTCGGGAAGGGGCCATACTGGACCTGTTATTGGGGAATGATCCCGGCCAGGTGGTTAAAGCTTCAGTCGGTGATTACTTTGGGAATAGTGATCACAATTCCGTAAGTTTTAGAGTATTCATGGACAAAGATGAGAGCGGTCCTAAAGAAAGAGTGCTAAATTGGGGAAAGGCCAAGTATAACAAAATTCAGCAGGAGCTAGGGAATGTGGATTGGGAGCAGCTCTTTAAGGGTAAATCCACATTTGAAATGTGGGAGTCTTTTAAGGAAAGGTTGATTAGAGTGCAGGACAGGCACGTCCCTGTGAAAATGAGGGATAGAAATGGCAAGATTAGGGAACCATGGATGACAGGTGGAATTGTGAGACTAGCTAAAATGAAAAAGGAAGCATATGTAAGATCTAGGCGACTTAAACTGATGAAGCTCTGGAGGAATATCAGGAAAGTAGGACAAATCTCAAACGCGCAATAAAGGGGGCTAAAAGGTGTCATGAAATATCTTTGGCTAACAGGGTTAAGGAAACTCCCAAAGCCTTTTATTCGTATATAAGGAGCAAGAGGGTAACTAGAGAAAGGATTGGCCCACTCAAAGACAAAAGAGGGAATTTATGCGTGGAGTCGGAGGAAATGGGTGAGATTCTTTCATGAGTACTTTGCACCGGTATTCACCAAGGAGAGGGACATGACGGATGTTGAGGGTAAGGATGGATGTTTAAATACTCTAGGTCAAGTCGGCATAAGGAAGGGGGAAGTTTTGGGTATTCTAAAAGGCATTAAGGTGGACAACTCCCCAGGTCCGGATGGGATTTATCCCAGGTTACGGAGGGAAGAGAGGGAAGAAATAGCTGGGGCGTTAACAGATATCTTTGCAGCATCCTTGAGCACAGGTGAGGTCCCGGAGGACTGGAGAATTGCAAATGTTGTCCCTTTGTTTAAGAAGGGTAGCAGGGATAATCCAGGGAATTATAGACCTATGAACTGGACGTCAGTGGTAGGCAAACTGTTGGAGAAGATACTGAGGGATAGGATCTATTCCCATTTGGAAGAAAATAGACTTATCAGTGATAGGCAGCATGGTTTTGTGCAGGGAAGGTCATGTCTTACAAACTTAATAGAATTCTTTGAGGAAGTGACAACGTTAATTGATGAGGGAAGGGCTGTAGATGTCTTTTACATGGACTTCAGTAAGGCGTTTGATAAAGTTTCCCATGGCAGGTTGATGGAAAAAGTGAAGTCGTATGGGGTTCAGGGTGTACTAGCTAGATGGATAAAGAACTGGCTGGGCAACAGGAGACAGAGAGTAGTGGTGGAAGGGAGTGTCTCAAAATGGAGAAAGGTGACTAGTGGCGTTCCACAGGGATCCGTGCTCGGACCACTGTTGTTTGTGATATACATAAATGATCTGGACGAAGGTATAGGTGGTCTGATTAGCAAGTTTGCAGATGATACTAAGATTGGTGGAGTAGCAGATAGCGAGGAGGACTGTCAGAGAATACAGCAAAATGTAAATAGATTGGAGAGTTGGGCAGTTGAAATGGCAGATGGAGTTCAATCCAGGCAAATGCGAGGTGATGCATTTTGGAAGATCTAATTCAAGAGCGGACTATACGGTCAATGGAAGAGGCCTGGGGAAAATTGAAGTACAGAGAGATCTGGGAGTTCAAGTCCATTGTACCCTGAAGGTGGCAATGCAGGTCGATAGGAGTGGTCAAGAAGGCATTCAGCACGATTGCCTTCATAGGACGCGGTATTGAGTACAAGAGTCGGCAGGTCATGTTACAGCTGTATAGGACTTTGGTTAGGGCACATTTGGAATACTGTGCGCAGTTCTGGTCGCCACATTACCAGAAGAATGTGGATGCTTTAGAGAGGGTGCAGAGGAGGTTCACCAGGATGTTGCCTGGCTATGAAGAAAGGTCGAGTAGATTAGGATTGTTTTCGTTGGAAAGACGGAGGTTGAGGGGGGACCTGATTGAGGTCTACAAAATTATGAGAGGTATGGACAGGGTGGATAGGAACAAGCTTTTTCCAAGAGTGGGGATGTCAATTATAAGGGGTCATGGTTTCAAGGTGAGAGGGGGAAAGTTTAAGGGAGATGTGCGTGGAAAGTGTTTTACGCAGAGGGTGGTGGATGCCTGGAACGCTTTGCCAGCGGAGGTGGTAGAGGCGGGCACAATAGCCTCATTTAAGATGCGTATAGACAGATATATGAACGGGCGGGGAACAGAGGGAAGTAGATCCTTGGAAAATAGGTGACAGGTTTAGATAAAGGATCTGAATCGGCGCAGGCTGGGAGGGCCAAAGGGCCTGTTCCTGTGCTGTAATTTTCTTTGTTCTTTGTTACTCCTTGCTGGAGAGACAGACATCAGGAACCTCTCCTGAATTTGCTCAAATAGTTAATATTCCTGTGTCAGCATTGACAAGCTATTTAATCTTACAGGCATCATGGACTGATCCAATCCAGTAACTCATCCATGTTTATGGAGGATCTCTACTAGTACCCCAATGACCCTAAATCCAAGACACTCTTGATCTGTTTATCATAGCTGGCCAGTGGATAAACTTGTGGAACCACCAGCAGATCTTTAAAAACATAGACTTGAGGAATCATTTGCATCCAAATTCACAGCTTTTCCCATTCCTTCATCAATTGTACTCTTTCAAATATTCATCCATTTTGTATGTAAAAGTTAGTTTGGATTCTGCTTTCACCCATTTCTGGCAGCACATCAATGTCCAAACCCAAAGTTAAAATAAATTATTCCAGTGTGGTAACCTTACAGTGATGTCCTCCTGTTATTAAGGGCAGCCTTTTCTGGCCCGCCGGCCCACTCTCTTCCCCCCCCCCCCCCCCCCCCCGCCCCCACCACCAATAATCACTGTTTAATTGCACAAGCAAAGAGTCCAGTTGCATTGCAGCTTCATTTAATCCTCACCTTGGTTCGCATTTGCACCCTGAGGCAAAGCATTGGTTAAATTGGGCAGCTCATTTCCATGGTTTCCATCCTCCCAGGGACAAACGTCAACACAGTTCCATTTTCTGAGCTGCTTTAGCCAGCCTGCTTTCTGCTCAGGCTTGCAATGGGGGTTTAAGACTATACACATCCACAGAGCACCTAAGAATCCAAAAGCAGACAGGCAAATTTAAATGATGGCTTCAAATCAAAAAACTCAGAATAATTTCAAATACAGCCCATGAAGATTCTGGGATACAAAGTACAAACTTGAATCTTCATCGGTATTAATAAATATCCAGGAGGAAGTAGCTCTTACTCATACAAGCCAATTTGCATCAGCAGCAGATGGGGCCTGTATTTTAGTATATTGCCATTTCTCATTTCCCTATTGAAATAAACTCATGATAAAGTTTCTCCACAAAAAAAGAAACCAACTATTTAATACCAATTTTGTACAGTGAACTATCAAAATAAAACTAAGACCAAAAGAAAATCTTTAAAGTATTATATTAGCATCTAATGAAGAGGGCACTCGGTGGTGCATATTGACTCAATGTTTTAAACTACATTATAATATTTATGCACTCTTATCTGATCTTTTGTCCTATAAAATGAGGATTTTCCCTGTCTGGCAAAGCTGAAAAAATAGATATTTTTGATCAACAGCTTTCATCTTATGGAGGACACTTCAGACCAATTTACATCCAACAACCTGCTCTGAAAACTCTGACAAATTCCACTCTGACAAACCCCAGCAGCTGAGGCCATCCACAACATTCTTAAACCATCAACATCATGTTTGTCCCATCTATTATTGTTAACAGATCCTTAAAAAAATAAATCCAGGACCTCGATCCCCGCCTTCACCTAAAACCATCAATTCTACCTTGGGCCATACATTTCATTGAAATCAGTTTAGATACATTGTTTACAAATAACAAACGAACAGACAGGGGCAAAAGTATTACCTCCAATCACCTTCAGTGGTGGCGTTACCTAGAATAAGGGGTCAGGGGAGAAGGATGAGAAAACAAAAACACCAACATGGATGGATCAGCATGGGTTTTATATTCATTCTGCTCCGTTTCCAAACCAAACCATGCAGTGTGAGGATTTGAACGTCAGATGCCAGGGAGTAGAGTTAAGCCACACAAGTGCCAGTCAACAAAGAACAAAGAACAAAGAAATGTACAGCACAGGAACAGGCCCTTCGGCCCTCCAAGCCCGTGCCGACCATGCTGCCCGACTAAACTACAATCTTCTACACTTCCTGGGTCCATATCCTTCTATTCCCATCCTATTCATATATTTGTCAAGATGCCCCTTAAATGTCCCTATGGTCCCTGCTTCCACTACCTCCTCCGGTAGCGAGTTCCAGGCACCCACTACACTCTGCGTAAAATACTTGCCTCGTACATCTACTCTAAACCTTGCCCCTCTCACCTTAAACCTATGCCCCCTAGTAATTGACCCCGCTACCCTGGGGAAAAGCCTCTGACTATCCACTCGGTCTATGCCCCTCATAATTTTATATACCTCTATCAGGTCTCCCCTCAACCTCCTTTGTTCCAGTGAGAACAAACCGAGTTTATTCAATCGCTCCTCATAGCTAATGTCCTCCATACCAGGCAACATTCTGGTAAATCTCTTCTGCACCCTCTCTAAAGCCTCCACATCCTTCTGGTAGTGTGGCTACCAGAATTGAACACTATATTCCAAGTGTGGCCTAACTAAGGTTCTATACAGCTGCAACATGACTTGCCAATTCTTATACTCAATGCCCCGGCCAATGAAGGCAAGCATGCCGTATGCCTTCTTGACTATCTTCTCCACCTGTGTTGCCCCTTTCAATGACCTGTGGACCTGTACTCCTAGATCTCTTTGACTTTCAATACTCTTGAGGGTTCTACCATTCACTGTATATTCCCTACCTGCATTAGACCTTCCAAAATGCATTACCTCACATTTGTCTGGATTAAACTCCATCTGCCATTTCTCCGCCCAAGTCTCCAGACAATCTAAATCCTGCTGTATCCTCCGACAGTCCTCATCGCTATCCGCAATTCCACCAACCTTTGTGTCGTCTGCAAACTTACTAATCAGACCAGTTATATTTTCCTCCAAATCATTTATATATACTACAAAGAGCAATGGTCCCAGCACTGATCCCTGTGGAACACCACTGGTCACAGCCCTCCAATTAGAAAAGCATCCCTCCATTGCTACTCTCTGCCTTCTATGGCCTAGCCAGTTCTGTATCCACCTTGCCAGCTCACCCCTGATCCCATGTGACTTCACCTTTTGTACTAGTCTACCATGAGGGACCTTGTCAAAGGCCTTACTGAAGTCCATATAGACAACATCTACTGCCCTACCTGCATCAATCATCTTAGTGACCTCCTCGAAAAACTCTATCAAGTTAGTGAGACACGACCTCCCCTTCACAAAACCGTGCTGCCTCTCACTAATACGTCCATTTGCTTCCAAATGGGAGTAGATCCTGTCTCGAAGAATTCTCTCCAGTGATTTCCCTACCACTGAAGTAAGGCTCACCGGCCTGTAGTTCCCGGGATTATCCTTGCTACCCTTCTTAAACAGAGGAACAACATTGGCTATTCTCCAGTCCTCCGGGACATCCCCTGAAGACAGCGAGGATCCAAAGATTTCTGTCAAGGCCTCAGCAATTTCCTCTCCAGCCTCCTTCAGTATTCTGGGGTAGATCCCATCAGGCCCTGGGGACTTATCTACCTTAATATTTTTTAAGACACCCAACACCTCGTCTTTTTGGATCACAATGTGACCCAGGCTATCTACACCCCCTTCTCCAGACTCAACATCTACCAATTCCTTCTCTTTGGTGAATACTGATGCAAAGTATTCATTTAGTACCTCGCCCATTTCCTCTGGCTCCACACATAGATTCCCTTTCCTATCCTTCAGTGGGCCAACCCTTTCCCTGGCTACCCTCTTGCTTTTTATGTACGTGTAAAAAGCCTTGGGATTTTCCTTAACCCTATTTGCCAATGACTTTTCGTGACCCCTTCTAGCCCTCCTGACTCCTTGCTTAAGTTCCTTACTACTTTCCTTATATTCCACGCAGGCTTCGTCTGTTCCCAGCCTTTTAGCCCTGATAAATGCCTCCTTTTTCTTTTTGACGAGGCCTACAATATCACTCGTCATCCAAGGTTCCCGAAAATTGCCGTATTTATCTTTCTTCCTCACAGGAACATGCCGGTCCTGTATTCCTTTCAACTGCCACTTGAAAGCCTCCCACAGGTCAGATGTTGATTTGCCCTCAAACATCCGCCCCCAATCTATGTTCTTCAGTTCCCGCCTAATATTGTTATAATTAGCCTTCCCCCAATTTAGCACATTCATCCTCGACCACTCTTATCCTTGTCCACCAGTACTTTAAAACTTACTGAATTGTGGTCACTGTTACCGAAATGCTCCCCTACTGAAACATCTACCACCTGGCCGGGCTCATTCCCCAATACCAGGTCCAGTACCGCCCCTTCCCTAGTTGGACTGTCTACATATTGTTTTAAGAAGCCCTCCTGGATGCTCCTTACAAACTCCGCCCCGTCTAAGCCCCTGGCACTAAGTGAGTCCCAGTCAATATTGGGGAAGTTGAAGTCTCCCATCACCACAACCCTGGTGTTTTTACTCTTTTCCAAAATCTGTCTACCTATCTGCTCCTCTATCTCCCGCTGGCTGTTGGGAGGCCTGTAGTATACCCCCAACATTGTGACTGCACCCTTCTTATTCCTGATCTCTACCCATATAGCCTCACTGCCCTCTGAGGTGTCCTCTCGCAGTACAGCTGTGATATTCTCCCGAACAAGTAGCGCAACTCCACCTCCCCTTTTACATCCCCCTCTATCCCGCCTGAAACATCTAAATCCTGGAATGTTTAGCTGCCAATCCTGCCCTTCCCTCAACCAGGTCTCTGTAATGGCCACAACATCATAGTTCCACGTACTAATCCAAGCTCTAAGTTCATCTGCCTTACCCGTAATGCTCCTTGCATTAAAACATATGCACTTCAGGCCACCAGACCCGCTGTGTTCAGCAACTTCTCCCCGTCTGCTCTGCCTCAGAGCCACACTGTCCCTATTCCCTAGTTCTCCCTCAATGCTCTCACCTTCTGACCTATTGCTCCCGTGCCCACCCCCCTGCCATACTAGTTTAAACCCTCCAGTGTGACACTAGCAAACCTCGCGGCCAGGATATTTATGCCTCTCCGGTTTAGATGCAACCCGTCCTTCTTATACAGGTCACATCTGCCCCGGAAGAGCTCCCAGTGGTCCAGATAATGGAAACCCTCCCTCCTACACCAGCTGTTTAGCCACGTGTTTATCTGCTCTATCTTCCTATTTCTAGCCTCACTGGCACGTGGCACCCTCACTGAGAATCTAACCACCTTTTGCTGGCATTCACTGGTATTACCATCATCAAATCGCCACCATCAACATCATTGGGGTTACCATTGACGAGAAACTAAACTGTATCAGCCATATAAATACTGTGGCTACAACAGCAGGTCAGAGGCCATGGCAGGTAACTCACGTCTTGAATGTCAAAGCCCACCTGTTACCTGCAAGGTACATTTCAGGAATATGCTGGAATACTCCATTTTCATAAGATTTCATAGAATTTACAGTGCAGAAGGAGGCCATTTGACCCATCGAGTCTGCACCGGCTCTTGGAAAGAGCACCCTACCCAAGGTCCACACCTCCACACTATCCCCATAACCCAGTAACCCCACCCAACACTAAGTGCAATTTTGGACACGATGGGCAATTTAGCATGGTCAATCCACCTAATCTTTGGACTGTGGGAGGAAACCGGAGCACCCGGAGGAAATCCACACGCACAGGGGGAGAATGTGCAGACTCCGCACAGACAGTGACCCAAGTTGGGAATCGAACCTGGGACCCTGGAGCTGTGAAGCAATTGTGCTATCCACAATGCTACCGTGCTGCCCGGGTGCTTGGGTGAATCCAGCTCCAGAAAACACTCAAGATGATCAACACAAGATTGAAGATTGGAGAAAAAGCAGCCCGCTTCATTGGCACCCTCACCCACCACCTTAAACACCCACTCCCTCCACTACCAAACACACAGTTGCAGCAGCATGTACTATACAAGATGTACTGCAGCAACTCACCAAGACTCCTTCGGCAGCATCTTCCAAACTCACGACCTCTACTACCTAGGACAAGGGCAGCATATATACAGGAACACCATCACCTTCATGTTTCCCGCCAAGACCCCCAGCATCCTTCATGGTCACGGAATCAAAATCCTGGAACTCCCCAAAAGGACTGCCACACAAAAGGAATGGGCAACAAATGCTGGCCTTGCCAGTGATGCTCACATCCCAAAAATTATTTTTTTAAATAGCTTGGATGGCCATCTGAAACGTCCCGTTAGGTGCTGGTACGAGATAGCTCTTGAAAGCAGGCAGCTGCCAGCAGCAAAGAAGAAAAGGCTAATCAACCAAACATGGAAGCGAGTTGACAATTACAATCAAAAATTGAACTTGACAAAAAGAGTTTGATTGTATTCCAACTGATTACAGATGCAAAATCTTATTTGTTTGAAATTTCTGTCTTTATTTGAAGGATATTTTGTTCGACTCACATACACACTGATGTAAACAGTTTAATTTGCTTCTCACAAATTGGATAATGTCCAATGTCTGTGGCATCATGAGGTGAAGCCAAAAGGGTAGAAACATAAATTTAGTTTGAAATTGAGGTTATAATACATGCAATGAAGTGGCTTTCTACAGACTGGAGTTCACAGCATTTCAGAAGGAAAAGATTATATATGGGTCCTTCATACAAGTCTGGAACATAACGCAATTACATTAAATATTATAGGGTGTGATTTAACGGAAATGAAACAGAGTTGCGTGCCGGGCGCATTTAGCTGGGTGTTTCCCGTTGCTTGCAGCACCAAGAATGACTCCGCTACTAAATGGGACTCTGCTGCATTTCTGGACCTCGGCGAGGAACGCCCCACCGAGGTCGTACTTGGGCCCATCGCCTGCATGAAAGAGCTCCGCTTGCCAGTGCAGGAAGAGATTGTGGTGCCATTCTTATGACGTCCCAACCTCTATTCACACACCTCCCCCCAACATCGACTCCGTAAATCCCCCTCCCCCAAACGCCCCAACTAGAAACGCCCCAACTAGAGGGTCCTGCACCCCACCTCATAAGGACAGGACACCCCCGGGTCTAAACCTCAGCATGGGCAAAATGCCATCTGAGCACCCGAAGGCAGTGCCAGGTTACAACCCTTAGAGCCTGGGCACCCAGGGGGAACACCCCCCCCCCCCCCCCCCACCCCCCCACAAGTGCCGGTACACCTGGTCCACGTTTATGGACACCAGCGTTAACCGCCGCATACTTGGTGCTTTGACCCCGGGCACTGGGTAGATCCGGCATAGACATATCTCGTTAAAGCTCACGGTCGTGACAAGGCCGGTAAATCTCGTGAGGGGCCTCTCGATGGATTTACTGGCCTTGTCGCATCCAGAGTCGAGGGTGACGAGGTCGATAGATCGCACCCATAATTTACATTTTGTGAACCATCCGTCGACCTCATCGCTCTAGCAAGGTCTAAACGAATATGATTTTCATATGATTTTCATTAGTTGTTGCCCGGTTACACGTGTGTAAGTATGTGGACATCGGCAAGCAAACTTTTATTAAAAAAGACCCAACATTCATCCACCGCAGAAAGCTTTAGGAGCCTGCAGCTCAATTGCAATTAAAAACAAATGGAAGAAATGCACAAGTTTCATTTTTGAGAGACAGGGAGATAGATGAAGGAGCACTTGCCTAACCCCCCCCCCCCCCCCACCCCACCCCCCGCCCGCCCCATGGCACACAGACACTTCTAAATAATTAATCTGCGCCCGACAATCTGCGATCACATACTGCTAATACACACCTATTTAAGGCTACAACTGCCACAAATTCAGACGGACTGCTGTAAACACGTGCCAATTAGTAATGCAGCCTGCATGTGGCTAAAATACACTTCATTTGCCAGAGGAGAACAGGAGGTTAAGAAAAAGACAGCATCTTCGCAGATTCATTGTCGGGGTAATGACTAAACAGACACAATTGATTTTGATCATCCAATGCAAAGTGTATTTCTGGAGAGAAAAAAATATTTCATTCGATTCTTAGCTTACAACGTTGTAGAGTGGCCCTAGGTAACCCAAGTCTAACCACACCATTTAGATTTATATAAAAGACAATTTAGAAAGAATTTGAACTCGCGACTGGCTGCTGCACAAGACAGCCTTCGGTGCAAGTATGCAAATATCATGTTTCCCATTAGATAACGAGATGCTAACTCACACAGTGTTATGCAATTTAATATTAATGCCACTGGGGAAACAGTAGGAATAAATCACAAGTGATGTATGGGAAAGCTCTGGAGAAATGTTAGCTCAGATTTTGTTACCACAAGGAGAAGACCCAGAAAACAAATATGCTGCCAAAAACAGGAGGTTTTGTTTTTAAAAAACTTCATTTGAGCAGTAATAAATTGCAATAAAGTTCACAGGCAACATAGAAATTCTGCAATTTGTCAATTTGCTACATGAAACCAGCCGCACTTTCGAACAATTGACCATTGATGGTGTGCTCTATAGGCTTTGTCTAGGTTATTCGAAAATTAATTATTTTTTAATATTACTGTCAGCACAATTAGTCATGCACAAATAAAACTAAAACTAAGTGAAATGAGTGAAGCCTGATCAAACAGGTGAGTTTCAAAAGGAGAGCGCAACGAAGTAGGTAGTTAGAACAGAATTCCAGACAGCGAGAACAGACAACTGGAATTAGTCGAACAATAGGTTGGAGGTGTGAGTAGTATTAGAGCGAGATGGGAAAAATAGTGGGGAGTGGGGTGAAAAAGAGGGAGTAGCTGTGCAGCTGGAAGTGGTCAGAGAGACAAGGGGGCAAGATTCTCTGGCCTCCTCACGGTACGTTTCTCTGGAGCGGGAGGCAGCCCTCAGTTGGCCGATGGTGGGATTTTGTGGTCCTGCCGCTGTCAATGGGATTTCCCACTGAATCCACCCCACGCTGCCAAGAAACCTGCGGCGGGGATGCATCGTCAGCAGGAGCGGAAAATCCCCCCGGCATGGGCAGAAGATCTCACCCAGAAGAGTGCCAAGTAAAAGGAGAGGGTTTAAATTTAAAATCTTCATCCTTGGGCGGGATTTTCCAGCCTCTCCCACTTCCAGTCCCATCAAAGTCAACGGGGATTTAAATGGGTTGCGGCACCTGTCAAGGGGAAATCCACTGGGTCGGAAAGTCTTCATGCTATGTTTAAGATGCTGGGGAATAGTGGGTCAATGCAAGCCAGCAAAGACAGTTACGATGGTCCTGGGCTGGAACCTCCAGTCGTTCATGCTAGCAGGATCGTCTGGTTCTGCCGACAGTGCACTCCGCAGGGTCAACAGACAACCCCATTGACAACGGTGGGACCAGACGGTCCTGCCGCCGTGAATCACATGCCGATTTGCGGGGAAATTCCTGTCCCTGATCTGATGTAGGACATAACATAAGCAACAGGAGTTTGGGATGAGCTGAAACAGTCTGGAAGTGACAAAGCCAAATACAAAAAGAACTATTATGTTGATCCCCAAGATCTTGTAGCAATAAGGCTCAACTCAGGAATCCATGAGTTAATAGCAACATTTGTGCCACTCTTGACACTGGATATATAAAAAGGTTTCAGAGCAGCATATTCAATCTCACATAATCACATACAGTTGAAATCCAGCAAACACTGCCCACGAACAATTTATTGCTATTCTGGATGACTATACATTTACATTTTTTTCAAAGGCAAAGCTTGATCATGAGCAGCAGGCACATACAGCCTCAGCAGAGAAAAGAGACAATGTGCTATGGACTCAGGGTCCTTAGATGACTGAATCTTTTATTTTTTGTCCTAATTCACTCCATTATTGAATTAAACTTTGATGTATTGGTCTTGACATCTGCTTCAAGCTGATTGTATTGTGTATGATAGTTTAATCACTCCCTATGCATTTTACAGTGGCTGCCTGATTAATGCAATAGATTACCTGTGCTATCTATGGCAAGTGGGAATCATTGCCCTTTTCCAAACTACACTTCTTTCATTTGTTGAAAACAGACTATATGCTGTATTAAAAACTACCCAAGTTGAAGTAAATGAACAGACTTTTACTTCATGTTTTTTCACATAACATACATGTGCACACACATTTTTTTTATTAGTGTTTTATTCATCGGAGTTATGGGGATGAGATGTGGGAGGAGCGAGGAAGGCAGTGGGGAACTTCAGGCAATTGCAGACAAAACAAATATGATGTCAAATGAAATCAAAACAATTTACCTGCACTGCCAACCAGCTGTTTGGCAGAAGATAGATGAGAATTGACAGACCTAGATTAATAATAGGTTAAATTAGGGCAGAATGGTCTACAAAACTGAATTATGGTTTGCCCCTTTTCGTAAAATATTTTACTCAAGTGATGCTACAAAATAGAAATAAATTAAGACCCTTTGAACAAAACAAAGACAGTTTACAGTTCAAATAAAAAGCAAGTGAAAATGGAGGAGTATTCAGCAATATATCGTGAAGATGGGATCCTGGCTGGAATTTCCAATATTTGTTAGGACAGTGTTAGTCCGTCGTTAAATCTGTTATTGTAATCTTGGTGTGTTGACAAGCTGTTTGGGGGTCCATCACTCTGAAAAATAGCAGACACTCATCTAATATTCTTCTACCTCAGTGGTTTCATCAGATTAAGCATCAGGGATTTAATTTAACAGTTTCAGCTTTATTAGGCTGTCATGAGAACAGCCCAGCTTTGATAACAGTAGCTGCTCCAATTATGGCTGGCTTTAGGACTGACAAGTATAATGATTCTTTCATACTACACTAAAGCAATAAATGGTTGTTTAGCAGAACCATTTTGAATGAATTTTTCTTTTAACTCTTTCACGAGCAGCTTGGTCAGGAAAATCCCAATTCTGCCACAAAACAGAAGATTATTTTTAATGCCAAAAGGAAAAGGTTTAAATGATTTGCTTCTTCATCTTGCCACAAGGACATCAGCATGCAGTATGTTCTTGTTAATGGCAAATGGGGCGTTCTGCCTCAAATGTAATCCCCACATTCAAATCATCAATAAATGGTCTAACATCAGAGTGGGAAAGCGTTCATCTCAGTTGGCTTCTGACAGTGACTTGTGACATTTGTATTCAGGTCCTGTATTTCCATGTGGCTAAAGGGCTTCCAATTTCATTTCACAGCCAGAAGCCTGCAGAAACACCAATTAACTTGCAGATCCCATTTGCTGACAAAGAAAAATCAGCTTCACTGCAATGCCTGGTATCTAGCAGTGCTCAGCATTTAATTCCAAAGCAGAGCCTTGAAGCAATGTGATCCTGTCACCAGCGCATAGAGTTAAACTAGTCATTCGGCTTACATGGAAAGCCTATTCACTTCTGCAGTCTATGTGTCACCTTTTGTTATTGCACAGAATCATAACACTAGTCACAGAGCAGCAACTTTATCTAGCCTCAAGTCACTGAGCTGGTGCTGAAAAGGTTGACTTGATTTCCAAACTATCTATGGACCCCATACATATAGACCAGAAAGCACTGAGCTTTAAGGGATCAACAGATATAACCACCCGAGGCAGGAACCTATTCAATACACAACAGAAGATTTCAATGCACTTTGCACCAGGATTAAGGTCAATAGCCACTTTATCCTTTCAGATTTTGCCCAACTGACCTTAGGACAATTATCGAGGGGAAACATTACAACGAGATTGCAATTGCTATTAAATCACTCTTTACTTCTGGGAAAAGTAATGCTCTTGCACACAATTACAGAGCGCTGTTTGTCACTGTCATTTGTATGAAGATCTTCTCCCTTCACCCCTGACTGCTTCATAATTTAAAGTTTATATCGTCTTCTATTTTTCTTTCTTCTATATGCAAGTACCACTCCTCAGTCTTTCGGGTGACTTGTTCACAGGCCTTTGCTGATGCTAAACTGTAAGTATCCAGGAGATGCACGAGAGCAGCCGAGTACGAGACAAACCTCAATTATATTGCAGGGCATCTTCCCCCAATTGCTGATCACAATCCTGACCTCAGAATGTTGAGAATCTTGGCTATGAACACAAACCTAACATTCTATGAAGTAGTACAACGTGCTATACTCTACTTCACTAATTAATTGTCAAGTTTTTTTTTCTAGAAATACTGCAACTGTTCAGAACCAATCAATCCACAATATCCTTTCCAACGGCCCAAAATCGCTCACAAAAGGAATACATCTATTGGGCTGCAAAAGCCTGGAAATTAATATATGTAGCATATCAAGTCAGCAGGTTCAATATAATGTGGAGCAGAGATGATATTGTAGTGAGTTTCTTGGAGGGTATTTTGTTGCTCAAATATGTTTGAAAGTATGAATGCATACTAAACAGCCTAACTCCACAAAATTACTGAGATTTAGACTACCTTCACTCCAAGAATACAATGAAATCTTTGTTCTATTTATAAACATGCATTATTCATTTAGAAGTTATAACTAGTGTATGGTGGTGCCTTTATTCCTTGACAGAAGTTGGTTTAAAATTCAAAAGGGAAAACAGGCAATAGGACTGATTTGAGAACCAGTGATTTTTCAGAACAGTAAGCTCAGAAAAGCTTGTACACCTTTGAACTCTGGCTTGGGCCTCCAGGTCTTGACTGCAAATAAAGGGGCATTGTGGAATAAACAAGCCTGGCCCGTATTTGATGTCATTTCAACAGTTAATAACCACAGTGGGAGACATTGGATGCCTCGTTCACCCTTCAAACGAGGGAGTAAAGGGAGGTTTATCTTGCTATAAAAGATCCCAGGGTTCTGTTTGAGGAGGAGCATAGAGCGCGTTCAATACTCTGGCCAACACCAAAACATATTACTCAGTCATTCATTCTTCTCATTATTGTGCAATGTGTGCACACAAAACGTGAGATCCGGAAATATTTTGCAGCCTTTTCTCTTGTACACCTGCGTTTTTTGAGTTCAGTACCAAAAGGCGGCAAAATATTTCGACAAAATATGTAATTCTTTTCCCTTTCTTTCCCCAAGTCCAAACTGCATGACGTTATTCCATAATATAGCTGTAGCCTTCCTTCCGCTTCAGGTCAAGTTCTCACAAATGCATTAGACCAAGTTTTTACAATTCTGGCAGAAAGCCAATAAGATTGAAGGTTTCTTTTTTTTTTAAATTACCAATTTTTATTCAGGAATATCAATTTTGCTGACCGAGCAACAACACCTTGAAACACTGGCAAACTCACTGACAACTCATTAGCCATTAAAAAAACTGACTTGAACCATATGTGGAATACATATTCATGCCTCTCTAACCATCTGTTTGTTATCTATGTAATACTGTATACTTCTATTCTCATCCAGATTCAATCCCATAAATATCTCCTTTGAAAATCACTAATTTTTGCACCAAAAACAGAAAATACTGGACAATCTCAGCAGGTCTGACAGCATCTGTGGAGAGTGAAGGGAGCTGACGTTTCGAGTCTGGATGACTCTTTGTCAGAGCTGGAGAGAACTGGAAATAGGAAGTAATTTTTTGCAAGCAGCAGCAGAATTTGGTTTGTTTCGAAGTGATCATTAAAAATGTTACACAATTCTTACCCTGGATTCTCGTATAAATATGGGCCCAAACCGGTGATTGATTGATTTGTCACATGTACCCAAGTACAGTGAAAAGCATTTTTCTGCGGCCAAGGAGACATACAGTAGACAAATAAGTAATTGGTTACAGTGCAGAACAAGGTGCCAAACAAACATGAGCAAGAGCAGCATAGGGCGTCGTGAATAGTGTTCTTACAGGGAACAGATCAGTCCGAGGGGGAGTCGTTGAGGAGTCTTGTAGCTGTGGGAAGAAGCTGTTCTTTGAACGGATCCAGACGGATGTGCGGGTCTTAAGACTTCTGGATCTTCTGCCTGGTGGAAGGGTCTGGAAGAAGGCAAAGCCTGGGTGTAAGGGGTCTCTGATAATGCTGTCTGCCTTCCTGAAGCAGCAGGAGATGCAGACAGAATCAATGGGTCTCCAGATTGTCAGAAACCGGACGTACTGGAGATGTGTGTCAGGACCCTGTGAAAGTCCTGCCACACTGACCCAAGTGGGAATTGCCTGGAAAGTTTCACTTCCAACTGACAATTTTCCTGCTCCCCGACCCACCGCAAAATAATCTCAAGTTAGTGTCAGAGACTTTGGACAGCTCCAATTTGTTTACCCGAACAGTTACCCAGAAAATGTTCGACAGAAAATTCCTAGACAAATTCCAAAGATTCACAATGACCACACCACCCCGCAACTGGACTTCCACCCCAGATACCTGCCACCTCATCCACCCTCCCCCTTACCTCATCCACCTATCCATTCACTCACTCACCTTCAAAATGGACCTATAAATTTACTATAAAGGTAGCTAGGGGTGTAAAAAAGGGGGCATGTCCTGTGTCTTTCTCCATCCCCCCACCCCCAACTGTGCATGCGCTTCAACAGAGTTCCCCGATGGACACAGCACACACATTTCTAACAAAGGCAGCTCCAAAGACCCGGCAAGAAATGTGGAGCAGAATAGAGTTGGAAAAAGTTAGAGCGGAGCGACAATCAAACGATGACTGCAGCTCCTCACAAGCTCCAGGCCATGAAGCTCCTCAAGTACAATTTACTAGTGCAATGAGGAATTCAGAACACCAAGGACAACCTTCGTCACTGAATGGACACATTGCAATGGCAGTTCAAATTTGATGTACCACACGGTGGAGCAAGCAAACCCCAGCAGCAATCATCCATTCTGCAGGGCAGAGGCAAGAAGAATGAATACATGAATCATACAGCCACCCTGGGTCACTGGGCCATGCTCCTCCCAGCAATTAATCATACTGTGGCATGAGCAGGTTCCTGGGAACAGGCTGCCAGTAGGAGACCACATCAAAGCTAGTTAATAGAATCGTAACCATTATGCCCAACGCCAAAGCAGGAAGTGGGCGCCATTTCCACTCTCGCTTTTTGCCACTCACATGCGATTCCAATTAAAATTTAAGTGCCGGCGGCGTGACTGGGAGACACATGCGCGATCACACAGTGGGAGAAGATTTTCAGTGGTGAACCTTGCTATCAGCTGACAATGCAGCAGGTACAGGTGGGCTAGAGAGAGAGAGAGAGAGTCTCCTGGTCAAACATGAAGGCTCTGTATCACAGCCACAAACTTTCCTGCCCAACTCCATTGACATTAACATATGACTCAGTGAGCACAAATGTAGCATGGGTATTTTTTTTTTTTTTTAAAAAGTAAAATTTCAATAGGTAAATATTTCACATTTCAGTGGTTTCAATTTATTCATGTGTACATTATTGTTATTTGTTGACACTATCTCAGGCAGCGAGGTAAATGTACTGGCATGCTGCATGGTTGGCACACATTGGTGGTGACATAGAGTTTCCTTCATTGTGGAAGCAACAATGTTGTATTTTTTTTAAATTCACTCTTAATTGAATGTTCATGTTAGTGCCCAGTGTTGTATTCGCTACTCTCTGGGACATGGCTGAACTTGCAGACTGACCTCCCTTCTACACACTGTAAAGGACATTGTCAGAGAGTAAAGGTAACATCGCCATAATCCCAGATGACCGTAGGCTGCTTTCCCCTTTGAGGGGGAGAGCTGACTGGTAGTGGTTTAACCGGAGTTTCACCACACCTCAACCTATACGGGAATTGAACCCACGTTGCTGGCCTTACCCTGCATCATGTACCAGCTGTCTAGCCGAGGGAGCGAAACCGGCCCTCCAGAGTAATCTCAGTTGGGATAATTAAAATGCTGTCGGTGAATCTAAAGTCCTGTAAGGACTCTGCCAGTCAACACCCTGAGTTGGACACACATTTGGACAGTACTTTAGGCCCCTCATTCTCTTACCTTGACTGACCCGTCCCCACCACATCCAGGATACCAGGTTCTTCCCACTTTAATTCCTCGATTGTTGTTCTCTCTTGGATCCCTCTTCCACTCCTCAATGCCCCTACCTCATTACAGACTTTCCCTTGCCACCCTCTATGGAAGCAGCAATTCTCGTCCATCCCCTTTGTTGTGTCATGGAGTTCAACAACAAAAACTGCTAATCTCAGCCACAACTGCTCAACGCTGATTGTTGCATGCCACCTTCAAATTAATGTGAACTGGGTGCCACAAGATTCCGGTGCGCTGCTGACTGACGGGCAGCACAGTAGCATTGTGGATAGCACAATTGCTTCACAGCTCCAGGGTCCCAGGTTTGATTCCGGCTTGGGTCACTGTCTGTGCGGAGTCTGCATATCCTCCCCTTGTGTGCGTGGGTTTCCTCCGGGTGCTCCCACAGTCCAAAGATGTGCAGGTTAGGTGGATTGGCCATGATAAATTGCCCTTAGTGTCCAAAATTGCCCTTAGTGTTGGGTTACTGGGTTCTGGGGATAGGGTGGGTGAGTGGCCTTGGGTAAGGTGCTCTTTCCAAGAGCCGGTGCAGACTCGGTGGGCCGAATGGCCTCCTTCTGCACTGTAAATTCTATGACCTATGACTTTATCATGCAGGTAGGATGCAATCACAAATATGTTTTAATATAATGAATGTTTATAGCAGACAAATGTTTTACAAGTAATATCTCACCATGAGAAGGCAGGAGGCTTGATCTACCACAATCATGTCAGAGTTCATCTTTAAATGTGAACCCACCATTTGGAAAGTGAAATTTCAGCTCCCTCCTAGTTTCCTCTCTTGCTGCCCCCATAAAATGCCCCCATTGTCACAGTGCCTAGTATTGTATGCAATTTAAAAGCCAAACAAATTTATTTTAAATCCTTTTTTGAAAAGCAGACAATAAATCATGAAACATAACGGATGCATACATGGAAAAGATTAAGGGCGGAATTCTCCGTTCTTGAGACTAAGTGTCGATGCTGAAGCAGAATTATTGGACTTTTACGACAACAAAACTGGTGTCGAACCTGGACCGATGCAGCAACTATGGAGGGGCTAGCACTGGCGCCATGTGGAACACAATCAACTCCAACGAAAAACAGTGGGGGATTCGCCGTGTCCGTGATTGACACCCGGGAGGCTGACAAGCTGCAGCCTCATATACACATCACAATCCCAACATACACTCATCCCAGCCAACAAGATGGCACTGGTTGTGCTGGAGCGCACCTATACAGCTGATGGGTCAGCTGGGGCCAGAGAGCACCTGGGGGGGGGGGGGGGGGGTGGCCTGGGTGGACACCTATATGACCCGTGGCCCTAAGTTCACAGTGGGCTGTCAGCTGCATGGTTGCCTTTCTGGTTGCGGCAATGGTGTTCCATGTCCGTCCACCCTGACCGCACAGCCCACCTCCTGGCCATCCCCCGCCAATACCCCCGGCCAGCCAAACAACTGTCAGCAAACAATGGCGACGTTGGTCACTTTCCCGCAGCAGCCACAAGGCCGTTTTCATGAGGTTTTTTTTAAACAAACGATTTGATTGAGGTATTTTAGGCATACAGAAAAAGTGACATTGTACAGTACAAAAAAAAAGTTAAGACACAAATTACAAATTAAACATAGTGCAAACCACGGCTCTGTTCACGCACGGACCTGCCTCAATATCCCCCTATTCTACTCTACTCTTGCCGCCACCCCCCCACCCCCCCCCCCCCCCCCCCCAGCTGACGCTTACTCCTCTGCGAAGAAGTCAATGAATGGCTGCCACCTTCGGGCGAACCCTAGTAGCAAACCTCAAGGCGAACTTGACTTTCTCTAGGCCAAGAAAGCGTGCCATGTCCGATAGCCATACCTCAGGCCTCGAGGCTTTGAGTCCCTCCATGCTAACCGTATTCGTCGCCGGGCTACCAGGGAAGCAAAGGCCAGAACGTCGGCCTTCCTCTCTTCCTGGACTCCCGGATCCTCCGAAACCTGAAAGATTGCCACCTGCGGGCTCATTACCACCCCAGTTTTCAATACCCGGGATGTGACATCTGCAAATCCCTGCCAGTTAACCCGAGTTTAGGGCACAACCGGAACATGTATCCATGGTTAGCCGACCCTCCGGCGCATCTAGCACACTAGTCCTCCAGCCCGAAGAATCTGCTCATCCGGGCCACCGTTATGTGGGCCAGGTGCACGACCTTACACTGGATCAGGCAGAGCCTGGCGCATGTTGCGGTCGTGTTTACTCTGCTCAGGGCTTCTGCCCAAATACCGTCTCTTTCTCTCTCTCTCTTTCCTCCCCCCCCCCCCCCCGAGCTCCTCCTCCCATTTACGCTTCAGGTCCTCGGTCTGCGTATCCTCAGCTCCCATTAGTTCCTTGGAGACGTCTGAAACTCTACCCTCTCCCACCTCTCCCCGAGAAACTACCCTGTCCTGCCTCCCCTTCGGCGGGAGACGTGGGAAGGACGGCACTAGTCTGCGTACAAAATCCCTCACCTGCAAGTATCTAAAGTCGTTCCCTCTCGCCAGCCCAAACTTCTCCTCCAGCGCCCTCATGCTCGGAAAGCTCCCTTCCAGGAACAGATCCCCCATCCTCACAATCCCCACCCTCCTCCACAGTCGATACCCCCTGCCCATGTTCCCCGGGGCAAATCGTTAGTTGCCGCAGATTGGGGTCCACATCGATGCTCTTACCTCCCCTACATGCCTCCTCCACTGGCCCCAGATCCGAAAAGCCGCCATCACTATCAGGCTGCTGGAGTACCGTGCCGGCGGAAGTGGCAGAGGCGCCGTGACCAGGGCTGTTAAGCTAGTGCTCCTGCAAGAAGCGGCCTCTATCCGCTCGTTTTCATGATTTTTAAAAGTACATGTAAACCACGCCATCGGGAACACGGCCCATCGGAGACGGAGCATCACGGAGAATACCAGGTCAGGCCCACTAATGATATGCAAACAGTGTCTACAGTACGTGCATTCTGGACTGCATTGATGCCGCTGTTGAAGTGGCGGAGAATAGCGATTTGGCGTCAAATCGGCAACCCTCGCGATTTTAACACCGGAACCTATTCTCCACCCAATGGTATTTCGCGATTTTGGCGACAGCCAACAGAGAATCCTGCTGGAAATTGGAAAAATGTACAAGGAGCTGCAATAAAACCTGAAAGCTCCAACTGGAGATAATCACATTTGAACTGTGAAACATCAAATAACTTGGGGATTAACAAAGGAATTGGTTACTTCACATTACAGCAGTTACTTTTTATTTTAAAATAGTTTTAATGAACTGGTACTTCAGTGGAAGGTAACTACTTGAATCCTCATTTTACCTCATCCAAGCTCACTATTTTAGTATATCAGCTGGGAGGGGAAGAAGTGCAAAGTTAGGTCAACACAAGTAAGGGCTTCTTCCTTCCGTCTGCTATTAGCTAGGAACACAAGAACAGGAGCAGGTTATTAGGCCCTCAAGCCTGTTCCACCATTCAACTGGATCCAGGCTGACCTTCTCCATTTAATCCATTTTCCTTGATATCCTTACCGAACAAAAACTATTGATCTCAGTGTCGAAGATTTCAATTGACCCGCCGATAACCATAACCTTTTCGGGAAGACAGTTTCAGGTTTCCATTAATGGTTTGGTGAAGAAGTGCTTCCCCATGTCATTCTGAAATGACCCAGATCAAAATTCAAGATTCCAACCCGTTGTTCCCGATTTCGCCACCACGTATTCCCAATCTCATCCCTTAGTCATTTTAAACACCTCAATTAGATGACCCCTTAACCACTCAAGGAAAGATAAATCAAGCTTATGAACCCGTCCTCACACTGTAATCCTTTTCATATCCGGGAATCATTCTGGTCAGCGTGCACTGTACTCTCATCTCGGCTCCTCAACTCCACCTCAAATTGAGATTAACCCGCTCAGAAATGAGGTTCATCATCAAATTGAGATTAACCAACTCCAAAATGAGGTTCACCAACATGTGTGAAGCAGGAACATGACTACCAGGCGGCTTCAATTCTTTTGTAAATGATACCTGTTGCATTAGAACACGCATTTTAAAAGGCTGCAAACAAAAAGGCACCCTAGATTATGATCGCAGTTCAGACCCGATGGAGCTCCCAAGTTCCTGAACATCTTTATGAGGGCAGGCCAACAGCTGAAACAACTTTCTGTTTGTACTTCAAATTTCAAGCATTTTCAAACAGTATTTTCAAATCCTCCTGGGAGCTTTTGTTGAAGGCTGATCCATCTCTATATAAAAAGTGACACTTTTAATTTGCAATATAACAAATGAGTGCGCTTTTTTCTCATAAAAACCCATAATTCCAGGTCGCCGCTTTTCCAACAGTCACAGCAAACACCACTGTGCAATGCTTTCCAACAATAAAAAGATAGAAAAAAAGTTTCAAAGTTATCCATGTTTAAACAAAGCTTGCACATTTAACCCCTTGAGGATCACAGTCATTTCAGCTGAAAATATTTGAATGCAAGTAGCCAGATTTCTCTCCCCGCACGCCCCCCGCCACACACACACACACACACACACACACACACAAAGAATAGCACAAGTGCAAAAACAAGCATTTTGCAGTGTCACCATTTCCCTTTACAGACAGCATTCAGACTTCACAGTCCACTTTGTGGGCAATAGACACAAAGATTCCTCGAACCCAAGTAAATTAGGGGTTTATGGAAAGCTTCATGCCATCTAATTTCTTAAGAGACAGAATAAAGACTTCCACATTTCGCAGACCTAAATTTGAACTATTACGATATTTTAACAGGTTTCCCAACATGGCAGAAAATACAATGGTTACAAAACCCATGCCTCCACAACACAATCCCTCTTACAATTTAAATAACAACTTTCCTTTCGCACAACTCTTATTTACCCAGTTCATCCCAGAGCTGTCTATACTTGTCAGTCATTGCCGTTCCTTGTTGCCTCCACAGAGAAAGACGGGGGTCAGCCATAAACTGTTCTGTAATTAATGTTAACATCCGAGCACCGTTTGAATCTCTCATCTTCAACATCTCCCGCACCTGCCAAACAGATAATTTATTAAAGCAGGAGCTGCAGACGTCATATGGACCATTTATTTATTCTCTTCCAAAGTATGCATTTGTTGAACATGCTTTGAGGTTCTTGTCTCCCCACAGAGACACTCTTCTGCATGAGCTGCTGGGATCGGCTCAGTAGTTTCAATCAAGAATGCAAAAACGTCTACCAACATCAATTTCCTCATCCAATATTGTTTTGGTGGCCAAAATCATTCCAAATGAGTGCCAAAGCAAAATGTGATCCTTGACCAGTTATTTCTTCAATAATATTGGTCACTTACATAACAATGGCTTCTCTCAGTTTTGCCTCGGCACTGTCACTATTGGTGTAATGCTGAGCCATGGATGCTTTCCCGCCTAAATATTCTTTCTTCTAATTTGGGTTATTAATTGCCAAGATCATCAGATGGCAAGCAATCGTCCTATGCATTTAAAAAAAAATCTGGCGAGGCCAAAAACTTATGGTAATAGAAACGGCTGCTTGTAATTTATCAGGAGAAATATGACAATTTACAAGAACATCCGAACTACTGTGCGTACATTTTTGGGTACCTGCTTAAAGGATAGTGGAGGAAGTAAAAGGAGGAGTCAGCCAGCTAAACATTCCTCCGTTTCGGACTTTCAATGCATAGAATCCCTACAGTGCAGGAGGAAGCTATTCGGTCCATTTAGTCTGCACTGGCCCTAACTAGCAGCCCCCCCCCCCCGCCCTATCCTCAAAACCCCACCTAACCTGCACATCTTTGGACACCAAGGGGCAATTTAGCATGGCCAATCCACCCAACCTCCACATCTTTGGACTGTGGAAGGAAACTGGAGTACCTGGAGGAGACCCACGCAGACACGGGGAGAAAGCGTCACCCAAGGCCGGAATCAAATCTGGGTCCCTGGCGCTTTGAGGCAGCAGTGCTCACTACTATGTCGCCCAATCACTGGCCACTGATCCCTGCCAGAAAGTGGAATGTGAAAACGTTGAAAGTGAGATGAGCAATTATGATGAACAGAAAATTTTAGATGAATTATGATACTGGAGGGGTAGAGGGAGAAAATTGCGGAGAATTTATATATCTGGATTCCAATGACAGTGGTTATCCGCCAGGGAGCTGGGAGTGGTCAACATAGTACAAGTGTTTAAAAAGGGACACTTAACTAATCCAGGTGCTTATAGGCCAGTGAGCTTAACATCCACCATTGGAAGAAAAAAAAAATAGGAGTCTTTAATTTAGGGTGACATGATCACGTATTTACATAGCGAGAAAGTAGACCCATCAGCAGGGGTTTCAAGAGGACGATTTTTCAAAAAGATTTGAGAAAACATCAGATATGATAAGTCAGAGGCCGGGGTCAGCTGACTTACGGGAGTGTCATGGAGGGAGCAAAATGGCTAGATGAGGATCCAGTCCCGGGGGGGGGGGGGGGGGTGACTGGGTTGCTGCTGCATTGGCCAAAAGGGAGCTGGAAGTAGGAGAGGTAGTCAGGGCGGGGGTCTGGAGGGTGCTGGAGGCGCGGGCATGTGGCTGGCCTAGAAAAGGAGATGGCTAGTCGGCAGAGGGGGGCGTGAGTAGCCCCCTGATCCGGCTCATAACTTGGAATGTGAGGGGCCTGAATGGGCCGATCAAGAGGGCCCAGGTGTTCGCGCACTTAAAGGGACTGAAGGCAGACGTGGTTATGCTCCAGGAGACACATCTGAAGGTGGCAGATCAGGTTAGGCTGAGAAGGGGATGGGTAGGGCAGGTCTTTCATCCAGCGAAGAACAGAGGGGTTGCAATACTGGTGGGGAAGCGGGTGTCGTTCAAGGCACTGAATATTGTAGTGGATAATGGAGGTCGATATGTGATGGTGAGTGGTAGGTTGCAGGGGATGCGTGTGGTACTGGTGAATGTATATGCCCCGAATTGGGATGATGCCGAATTTATGAAACGCATGCTGGGTCGGATTCCGGATCTGGAGGTAGGAAGCTTGATAATGTTGCCGGGGGGTGTGGGGGGGGGGGGGGGGGGGGGGGGGTGGGGGGTGGGCACGGACGGACGGACGGGGACTTCAACACGGTGCTGGGGGGGGGACGGACACGGACGGGGACTTCAACACGGTGCTGGACCAAGCACTGGACCGTTCAAGGTCCAGGACGGCTATGAGGCCGGCTGCGGCCAAGGTGCTCAGGGGATTTATGGACCAGGTGGGGGGAGTGGCTCCATGGAGGTTTGCCAGGCCACTGGCCAGGGAATTTTCCTTCTTTTCCTACTTCCATAGAGCCTACTCGCGGATAAATTTTTTTCATTTTGAGTAGGGCGCTAATCCCGAAAGTGGAGGGAACGGAATATTCGGCCATAGCCATCTCGGACCACGCCCCGCATTGGGTGGAGCTGGAGTTGGGGCAGGAGAGGGACCAACGCTCGATGTGGGACTGTTGGTGGATGAGGGGGTGTGCGGGTGGGTGTATTGAAAGATATTTGGAGGCCAACGACAACGGGGAGGTGCAGGTGGGGGTAGTCTGGGAGGCGTTGAAGGCGGTGGCCAGGGGAGAGCTAATCTCCATTATGGCCCACAGGGAGAAGAGAGAGGGGAGGGAGAGGGAGAGGTTGGTGGGGGAGATCCTAGACAGGAAGTACGCAGAGGCCCCAGAGGAGGGGCTACTTAGGGAGCGACGGAACCTCCAGACGGAATTCAACCTGTTGACCACGGGGAAAGCAGATGCACAGTGGAGGAAAGCGCAGGGGGCGGCGTATGAGTATGGGGAGAAGGCGAGTCGGATGCTGGCACATCAGCTTCGTAAGAGGGAGGCAGCGAGGGAGATTGGTGGAGTTAAGGATAGAGGGGGGGGAATACAGTGCCGAGTGCGGTGAGAATAAACAAGGTATTTAGGGACTTCCATGGGGATCTGTACAGGTCTGAGCCCCCAGCGGGGGAGGAGGGGATGCGACGATTCCTAGATCAGCTGAGGTTCCCGAGGGTGGAGGAGGTGGAGGTGGCTGGTTTTGGGGGGGGCCGATGGGGCTGAAAGAGCTGCTTAATAGGATTGGAGAGCATGCAGGCGGGGAAGGCCCCGAGGCCGGATGGGTTCCCGGTTGAATTCTACAGGAAATACATGGACCTGCTGGGCCCGTTGCTAGTGAGGACTTTTAATAAGGCGAGGGAGGGGGGTCCTTGCCCCCGACAATGTCCAGGGCGCTAATTTCTTTGATCTTGAAGCGGGACAAGGATCCATTGCAATGTGGGTCGTATAGACCGATCTCGCTCCTCAATGTTGACGCTAAGTTGCTGGCGAAGGTGCTGGCTACGAGAATTGAGGACTGTGTCCCGGGGGGGATTCAAGAGGACCAGACGGGATTTGTGAAGGGTAGGCAGCTAAACACAAATGTGCGGAGGCTCCTCAATGTGATTATGATGCCCTCGGTGGAGGGGGAAGCGGAGGTAGTGGCAGCTATGGACGCGGAGAAGGCCTTTGATCGGGTGGAGTGGGAGTATCTTTGGGAAGTGTTGCGGAGGTTTGGGTTCGGGGAGGCGTTCATCAGTTGGGTCAGGCTGCTATATAGAGCCCCAGTGGCGAGTGTGGCTACGAACCGGCGGAGGTCGGAGTACTTTCAGCTGCACCAGGACTGTACCTTGTTGTTTGCGTTGGCAATTGTGCCGTAGGCCATGGCACTGAGGGAGTCCAGGAAATGGAGGGGATCCGGGGGGGGACCGGGTGTCATTGTATGCCGATGACCTGTTGTTGTATGTGGCAGATCCAATGGAGGGGATGGCGGAGGTCATGTGGATCCTTAGGGAGTTTGGGGACTTTTCGGGATATAAACTCATTGTAGGGAAGAGTGAGCTCTTTGTGGTGCATTCAGGGGACCAGGAAGGGGGATAGACGAGCTACCGCTGAAGAGGACGGAAAGGAGCTTTCGGTACCTTGGGATCCAAGTAGCTAGGAGTTGGGGGGCCTTACACAAGCTCAATTTGACGCGGTTGGTGGAGCAGATGGAGGAGGATTTTAAAAGATGGGATATGCTGCCACTCTCACTGGCGGGTAGGGTGCAGTCGGTTAAAGTGACGGTCCTCCCAAGGTTTCTCTTTGTGTTCCAGTGCCTTCCCATTATGATCCCCAAGGCCTTTTTTAAATGGGTAAGAAGGAGCATCATGGGATTTGTGTGAGCGAATAAGACCCCGAGGATGAAGAGGGTGTTTTTGGAGTGTAGCAGGGCCGGGGGGAGGGGGGCTGGCGCTGCCTAATTTGTGTAGCTATTATTGGGCAGCCAATGTAGCAATGATACGTAAGTGGGTAATGGAGGAAGAGGGGGCGGCGTGGAAGAGGCTAGAGATGGCGTCCTATGTGGGCAAGAGTCTGAGGGCGCTGGTGACGGCACCACTGCCGCTCTCGCCGACAAGGTACACCACGAGTCTGGTGGTGGCGGCGACGCTGAAGATCGGGGGGCAGTGGAGGCGACACAGGGGCGAGGTGGGAGCCTCTGTTTGGTCCCCGATTCGGGAGAATCATCGCTTCGTCCCGGGAAGGATGGATGGGGGGGGGGGGGGGGGTTTTGGAGCTGGCATCGGGCAGGGATTAGAAGAATGGGGCACCTGTTCATCAATGGGACGTTTGCGAGCTGGGGCGCTGGAGGAGAAGTTTGGGCTAACCCCAGGAAACACTTTCAGGTACATGCAAGTGAGGGCGTTTTTGAGGCGGCAGGTGAGGGAATTCCTGCTGCTTCCGGCACGTGGGATTCAGGACAGGATGACTTCGGGTGTATGGGTTGGAGAAGGCAAGGTTTCGGCGATTTTCCAGGAGCTGAAGGAAGAGGAGGAGGCCTCGGTGGAGTAGTGAAAGGGCAAGTGGGAGGAGGAGCTTGGGGAGGAGATAGATGAGGGTCTGTGGGCCGATGCCCTGAGTAGGGTTAATTCTTCCTCCTCTTGCGCCAGCCTCAGCCTAATACAGTTCAAAGTTACTCACAGAGCGCATATGACAGGGGCGAGGTCGAGTAGGTTCTTTGGGGTGGAGGACAGATGTGGGAGGTGCTCGGGGGCCCAGCAAATCATGTCCATATGTTCTGGTCATGCCCAGCGCTGGATGGGTTTTGCGAGGACTATGTCCAAGGTGGTGAACGCCCGGGTCATGCCGAGCTGGGGATTGGCAGCCGGGAGTGCAGGAGGCTAAAGAGGCCGGTATTCTGGCCATTGCATCCCTCCCTGGTAGCTGGTAGCCCGGCGGAGGATTTTGCTACTACGGAAAGATGTGAAGCTCCCTAGTTTGGAAACTTGGATCAATGACATGGCAGGGTTCATCAAGCTGGAGAGGATAAAGTTTGCCCTGCGAGGGTCTGTGCAGGGGTTCTCCAGGCGGTGGCGACCGTTCCTAGACTATCTCGCGAAGCGTTAGGAGGTGGTCAGCAGCAGCAGCTGCCCAAGGTTTAGGGGGGGGGGGGGGTTGTTTGGGTGAAGGTGGGGGGGGGGGGGTCTTTCCCGATGTGTTTTTAAATGTTATATGGGGGGGGTTATTGTATATGGGGGAAATCCAATGTATAATTTCTGATTGTTGTGTTCTTGTTTCTTTCTTTTTGTTTGGGGGGGGGGGTTTGTTGAAAATATGTGTTGAAAAATTTGAATAAATATATTGTTTTAAAAGTGATATGGGGCGAAATTCTCCGGAAAGGGTGCGATGTCCGCCGACTGTCGCCCAAAACGGCGCAAATCAGACGGGCATCGCGCCGCCCCAAAGGTGCGGAATCCGCCGCATCTTTGGGGGCCGAGCCCCAACCTTGTGGGGCTAGGTCAGCGCCGGACGAATTTCCGCACCGCCAGCTGGCGGAAAAGGCCTTTGGTGCCCCGCCAGCTGGCGCAGAAATGACATCTCAGGGCGGCGCATGCGCGGGAGCGTCAGCGGCCGCTGACGGCATTCCCGCGCACGCGCATTTGAGGGAGTCTCTTCTGCCTCCGCCATGGTGGAGACCGTGGCGGAGGCGGAAGGGAAAGAGTGCCCCCACGACACAGGCCCGCCCGCGGATCGGTGGGCCCCGATCGCGGGCCAGGCCACCGTGGGGGCACCCCCCGGGGCCAGATCACCCCGCACCCCCCCCCAGGACCCCGGAGCCCGCCCGAGCCGCCTTGTCCCGCCCGCAAGGTAGGTGGTTTAATTTACGCCGGCGGGACAGGCATTTTAGCAGCGGGACTTCGGCCCATCCGGGCCGGAGAATCGAACGGGGGTGGGGGGGGGGCCGCCAACCGGCGCACTGCGATTCCCGCCCCGCCGAATATCCAGTGCCGGAGACTTCGGCAACCAGCGGGGGCGGGATTCACGCCAGCCCCCGGCGATTCTCCGACCTGGCGGGGGGGGTCGGAGAATCTCGCCCACGATAAGTCAGGGGAACAATGTGGTGGAAATAGTGTGCACAAACGTCAGGAAAACCTTTGACAGGGTAGCACATGGGAGATTACTAGAGAAGGTTACGTGGTTATGGTGTTAAGGGAGGAGAGAAAACTGGCTTAAAACTTGATTAAGAGAAATAAAGGAGTTGATGACAGCTTCTTTCAAGAGAGAGGTTGCAAGTGGCGCTGGTATTCCTTTGAATTCACTCATGTTCAATACACAGATCAATGATTTGGATACAATCCTGGAGGAGGTTTTGTCAAAATGTGTAGATAATGTTAGAAGAGAAGAGGAGGCGCAGTCCAGTTGTAAGACCAAAAGGAATTGCAAAGGGACTTCGATGAAATGGGAGCTAAAAAGGTGGCAGTTGAAATTGAACGTTGAAGTTGGAAGTTGAAGGACTTCCGGTTGCGGCGATGACCAGCTAAACCGCACGTTTCGGCGGCTCCAGCTCGAACCGACCTTCGGGCTCTTTTAAGAGCCCCAACGGGGAATTTTCTCGTGACAAAACCCGGTGTGGGGTGAGACAACAGGGAGTCCCCCCCCCAGCGAAAAATAAAAATATCGGCGGCGGCGGCCAGATCTCGAAGAATCCTCGAGGGCAGTGGCAGAAGGAAGAAAGGAGCAAGATGGCGGTGGAGGGAGCCCAGGCGACATGGGGACCGGACCAGGATGAATTTTTAAGACTGTGTGTGGAGCTGCTAAAAAAGGAGGTGCTGGCCCCGATGCTACAAGCAATTGAGGGGCTTAAGGACACACAAAAGACCCAGGAGATAGAGCTCCGTGTGGTGGAGCAGAAGGTGACTGACAACGAGGACGAGATCCTGGGACTAGCGGTCAAAATGTAGACGCACGAGGCGCTCCATAAGAAGTGCACCGAATGGATTGAAGTCCTGGAAAACAGATCACGGAGAAAGAACCTCCGGATCCTGGGTCTCCCCGAAGGAGTGGAAGGAGCTGACGGCGGGGCTTACGAGAGTACGATGCTACGCTCGCTAATGGGAGCTGAGGCCCCCTCGGGCCCCTTGGAAGTGGAAGGGGCCCATCGGGTCCCTGCGAGGAGACCAAAGGTGGGAGAACCACCTAGGGCGATGATCGTGCGATTTCACCGCTTCAATGATAGAGAGGCGGTTCTGAGATGGGCCAGGAAGGTACGGAGTAGTAGATGGGAGAATGCGGTGGCACGAGTGTATCAGGATTGGAGTGCGGAGGTGGCGAGAAGGAGGGCGAGCTTCAATCGAGCCAAGGAGGTGCTGCACAAGAAGAAAGTGAAGTTCGGGATGTTGCAGCCGGCGCGACGGTGGGTCACGCACCAGGAGAGGCATTACTACTTCGAAACGGCGGAAGAAGCATGGACCTTCATTAAAAACGAGAAACTGGATCAGAACTGAGGGACTGATGTTGGAGGGGAAACGACAATGCTGGTGTATATAGAAATGTAAATTGGGGAGGGGGGGGGGACATTGAGAAATGTGGGCGCCGGTGGGGGGGGGGGGGGGGGAGAAGAAGAGACTCAGGCGGGGGATGGGGAATGGGAGTGGGGCGGCAGAGGGAGCTGCGCCACGAGGGGCGGGGCGGCTCTAGAGAACACAAGGTTTCTTTTTCTTGTTCCCACATCAGAAAGATGATGGCGGGACTTCCGGGTGCAGCGATGACCAGCTAGGTCGCACGTTTCGGCAGCTCCCGGTGGAACGGACCTTTGGGCTCTTGATAGGAGCCCCAACGGCAATTCTAACGGCAAAAAACACTGTGCTGGAATCCAGAAGGGAATCCCCCCGGGACACGGATGGAAAAAAAAGAGGGGAAAGTGGCCGGATTGCGGTGGATCCTCTAGAGCAGCGGCCAGGAAGGCAGGCACAAAGCAAGATGGCGTCGGAAGGAGGCAGTTTAATATGGGGCCCTGACCAACAAGAGTTCCTGCGGCGTTGCGTGGAAGAACTTAAAAAGGAGATGAAGAAGGAGCTGTTGGCCCCGATATTACAAGCGATTGAGGGGCTAAAGGAGGAGCAAAAGACCCAGGAACAGGAGCTTCGGGTCGTGAAGGCAAAGGCTGCTGAGAATGAGGACGACATACAAGGCCTGGTGGTGAAAACGGAGATGCACGAGGCACAACACAAAAGGTGTGTGGAAAGGCTGGAGGTGCTGGAGAATAATGCGAGGAGGAAGAATTTAAGGATTCTTGGTCTTCCCGAAGGTGTAGAAGGGGTGGACATCGGGGCACATGTGAGCACGATGCTGCACTCGTTAATGGGATCGGAGGCCCCGACGGGTCCGCTGGAGGTGGAGGGAGCCTATCGAGTTATGGCGCGAAGACAGAGGGCTAGAGAAATTCCTCGAGCCATAGTGGTGAGATTTCTCTGATAGAAGGACAGAGAGATGGTCCTCAGATGGGCAAAGAAAACTCGGAGCAGTAGGTGGGAGAACGCGGTGATCCGCGTATATCAAGATTGAAGTGCGGAGGTGGCGAGAAGGAGGGCAAGCTTTAATCGGGCCAAGGCGGTGCTGCACAAACGGAAGATTAAATTTGGAATGCTGCAACCGGCAAGACTGTGGGTTACACATCAAGGGAAACACCACTACTTCGAAACGGCAGATGAGGCGTGGACGTTTATTGTCGAGGAGAAACTGGAGTGGGCGGGCCATAAAAAGAACGTTTGGGACAAAGTGGGGGGGTGAATATGTGGGATGAAGGGGGGGAAAAGAGGGAAGAGATGACTTCCCAAGTTGTTAATCCTGCGACCCTGTAACTTTTCTCTCTTCAACATGTCGTGGGGGAGGGAGGATGAGGAGCTGAGGGCGCCGGCCATTGGGGGCGGGGCCAAAAGGGAAGCGCAGGCTTTGTTCCCGCGCTATGGTAATCACGGTGGGAACAGGGAAGCAGGAAGCCTCGCACAGTGTGAGCCGAGGTCACGGGGGGAAGCCGAGGTCGGCCAGAGTTTGCTGACTTCTGGGAGCAACATGGGGGGGTGCAATTACGCTAGTCTGGGATCTAGCGGGGGGGGGTGTCGGGGGGGGGGTGTCGGGGGGGGGGGGGGGGGGGGCGCCGCTTGGGGGAGATACGGCTACGTGGGAACCGGGTGGGGAGCTGGATTGAAAAAGGAGATGGCTAGTCGTCAAGGGGGGGGGGGTAAAGAGCCCCCCAACGTGGAATGTGAGAGGGCTGAACGGGCCGATTAAGACGGCACGGGTACTCGCACACCTAAAGAAACTTAAGGCAGATGTGGTTATGCTTCAGGAGACGCATCTGAAGCTGATAGACCAGGTCAGACTACGCAAAGGATGGGTGGGGCGGGTGTTTCATTCGGGGCTAGACGCAAAAAACAGGGGGGTGGCCATACTAGTGGGGAAGCGGGTAATGTTTGAGGCAAAGACTATAGTGGCGGATAGTGGGGGCAGATACGTGATGGTGAGTGGCAAATTGTAAGGGGAGGCGGTGGTTTTAGTGAACGTGTATGCCCCGAACTGGGATGATGCCAACTTTATGAGGCGTATGCTAGGACGAATCCCGGACCTAGAAGTGGGGAAGTTGGTAATGGGTGGAGATTTTAATACGGTGCTGGACCCAGGGCTGGACAGATCGAGGTCCAGGACCGGAAGGAGGCCGGCTGCAGCTAGGGTGCTTAAGGACTTTATGGAGCAGATGGGAGGAGTAGACCCCTGGAGATTTAGTAGACCTAGGAGTAAGGAGTTTTCGTTTTTCTCCTATGTCCACAAAGTTTATTCACGAATAGATTTTTTTGTTTTGGGAAGGGCACTGATCCCAAAGGTGACGGGGACGGAGTACACGGCTATAGCCATTTCGGACCATGCTCCACATTGGGTGGACCTGGAGATAGGGGAAGAAAAACAACAGCGTCCACCCTGGAGAATGGACATGGGATTATTGGCAGATGAGGGGGTGTGTTTAAGGGTGAGGGAGTGTATTGAAAGGTACTTGGAACTCAATGATAATGGGGAGGTACAGGTGCGAGTGGTCTGGGAGGCGCTGAAGGCAGTGGTTAGAGGGGAGCTGATATCTATTAGGGCACATAAAGGAAAGCAGGAGTGTAGGGAAAGGGAGCGGTTGTTGAAAGAACTTCTGAGGGTGGACAGACAATATGTGGAGGCACCGGAGGAGGGACTGTACAGGGAAAGGCAAAGGCTACATGTAGAATTTGACTTGTTGACTACGGGTAATGCAGAGGCACAATGGAGGAAGGCACAGGGTGTACAGTACGAATACGGGGAGAAGGCGAGCAGGTTGCTGGCCCACCAACTGAGGAAAAGGGGAGCAGCGAGGGAGATGGGGGGGGGGGGGGGGGTGAGAGAGGAGGA
Source organism: Scyliorhinus torazame (assembly GCF_047496885.1). Lineage (NCBI taxonomy): Eukaryota > Metazoa > Chordata > Chondrichthyes > Carcharhiniformes > Scyliorhinidae > Scyliorhinus > Scyliorhinus torazame. Next base: position 228,663,235 of record NC_092709.1, read on the forward strand.
GGGAGAGATGGAGCAGGGAGCAGAGAGAGTGAATGGAGTGTTCAAGACATTTTACGAAAGATTATATGAAGCTCAGCCCCCGGATGGGAAGGAGAGACTGATGTGCTTTCTGGATCAGCTGGAATTTCCTAAGGTGGAGGAGCAGGAGAGGGTGGGACTGGGAGCACAGATTGAGACGGAAGAAGTGGTGAAAGGGATTGGGAGCATGCAGGCGGGGAAGGCCCCGGGACCAGACGGATTCCCAGTTGAATTCTATAGGAAATATATGGACTTGCTGGCCCCGCTACTGATGAGAACCTTTAATGAGGCGAGGGAAAGGGGGCAGCTGCCCCCGACTATGTCAGAGGCAACGATATCACTCCTCCTAAAGAAGGAAAAAGACCCGCTGCAATGCGGGTCCCACAGGCCCATTTCCCTCCTGAATGTGGACGCTAAGATTCTGGCCAAGGTAATGGCAATGAGGATAGAGGATTGTGTTCCGGGGGTGGTTCATGAGGACCAAACTGGGTTTGTGAAGGGGAGACAGCTGAATACAAATATACGGAGGCTGCTAGGGGTAATGATGATGCCCCCACCAGAGGGGGAAGCGGAGATAGTGGTGGCGATGGATGCCGAGAAAGCATTTGATAGAGTGGAGTGGGATTATTTGTGGGAGGTGCTGAGGAGATTTGGTTTTGGGGATGGGTATATCAGGTGGGTACAGTTGCTGTATAGGGCCCCGATGGCGAGCGTGGTCACGAATGGACGGGGGTCTGACTATTTTCGGCTCCATAGAGGGACGAGGCAGGGATGTCCTCTGTCCCCGTTATTGTTTGCACTGGCGATTGAACCCCTGGCCATAGCATTGAGGGGTTCCAGGAAGTGGAGGGGAGTACTCAGGGGGGAGAAGAACACCGGGTATCTCTGTATGCGGATGATTTGTTGCTATATGTGGCGGACCCGGCGGAGGGGATGCCAGAGATAATGCGGATACTTTGGGAGTTTGGGGATTTTTCAGGGTATAAACTGAACATGGGGAAAAGTGAGTTGTTGGTGGTGCATCCAGGGGAGCAGAGCAGAGAGATAGAGGATTTACCGTTGAGGAAGGTAACAAGGGACTTCCGGTACTTGGGGATCCAGATAGCCAAGAATTGGGGTACATTACACAGGCTTAATTTAACGCGGTTGGTGGAACAGATGGAGGAGGACTTTAAGAGATGGGACATGGTGTCCCTGTCATTGGCAGGGAGGGTGCAGGCGGTTAAAATGGTGGTCCTCCCGAGATTCCTCTTTGTATTTCAGTGCCTCCCGGTGGTGATCATGAAGGTTTTTTTCAAAAGAATCGAGAAGAGTATTATGAGTTTTGTGTGGGCTGGGAAGACCCTGAGAGTGAGGAGGGGATTCTTGCAGTGTAGTAGGGACAGAGGGGGGCTGGCACTACCGAGCCTAAGTGAGTACTACTGGGCCGCCAATGTTTCAATGGTGTGTAAGTGGATAGGAGAAGGGGAGGGAGCGGCGTGGAAGAGAATGGAGAGGGCGTCCTGCAGGGGGACTAGCCTACAAGCAATGGTGACGGCACCGTTGCCGTTCTCACCAAAGAAATACACCACAAGCCCGGTGGTGGTGGCTACATTGAAAAATTGGGGGCAGTGGAGACGGCATAGGGGAAGGGCAGGAGCTTCGGTGCGGTCCCCGATAAGAAATAATCATAGGTTCGTTCCGGGGAGAATGGATGGGGGATTTGGAGCATGGCAAAGAGCTGGGGTAGTACAACTGAGAGATCTGTTTGTAGACGGGACGTTTGCGAGTCTGGGAGCGCTGACGGAAAAATATGGGTTGCCCCAAGGGAATGCAATTCGGTACATGCAATTGAGGGCTTTTGCGAGGCAACAGGTGAGGGAATTCCCGCAGCTCCCGACGCAGGAGGTGCAGGATAGAGTGATCTCAGAGACATGGGTGGGGGATGGTAAGGTGTCAGACATATACAGGGAAATGAGGGACGAGGGGGAGATCATGGTAGATGAGCTGAAAGGGAAATGGGAAGAAGAACTGGGGGAGGAGATTGAGGAGGGGCTGTGGGCTGATGCCCTACGTAGGGTAAACTCATCGTCCTCGTGTGCCAGGCTAAGCCTGATACAATTTAAGGTGTTACACAGGGCGCATATGACTGGAGCATGGCTTAGTAAATTTTTTGGGTAGAGGATAGGTGTGCGAGATGCTCGAGAGGCCCAGCGAATCACACCCACATGTTCTGGTCATGCCCGGCACTACAGGGGTTCTGGGTTGGGGTGGGAAAGGTGCTTTCGAAGGTGGTGGGGGTCCGGGTCGAACCAAGCTGGGGGTTGGCTATATTTGGGGTTGCACAAGAGCCGGGAATGCAGGAGGCGAAAGAGGCTGATGTTTTGGCCTTTGCGTCCCTAGTAGCCCGGCACAGGATATTGTTAATGTGGAAGGAAGCCAAACCCCCCGGGTGTGGAGACCTGGATAAACGACATGGCAGGGTTTATAAAGTTAGAACGGATTAAGTTAGTGTTAAGGGGTTCGGCTCAGGGGTTCACCAGGCGGTGGCAACCGTTCGTCAATTACCTCACAGAAAGATAGAGGGAATGGAAAAGAAGTGGACAACAGCAGCAACCCAGGGGGGATGGGGGGAGGAATCGAACGGACTCTCAGAGATGTTATTGTAATGTATAATATGTATAGGTAGTTGTTATAGGTAATTGTATATTGGATTGTTGGATTGTATTTTTGGAGAGTAGTTATTTTGGACAAGGCAGTTGCCATTCAGTTTTGTTTTTGTTTATATATTATTTATTTACTTGTTTAAAACTGGCCACTGTTATTTATATTGCTTTATTGTTGTGTAAAAGAAACACTACGTACTGTTATGTTTGACCAAAAATCTTGAATAAAATATATATTTTTTAAAAAGATGATGGCGGGAAGATAGGTGCAAGGTGGATGGGAGTTCCTCACACGGGGGGGGGGGTGGTCAAGGAGAGAGCGGGAGAAGCCGGGGTCAGTTGAAGTCAGCTGACTTTCGGAAGCAATATGGGGGAGTAACCTTGCTATATGGAGGTCTAGCGGGGGGGGGGGGGGGGGGGGGTGTAACTGGGTTGCTGCTGCGGAGATCGAGAAGGTAAAAGAAAAGGTGGTCGGGGCGGGAATGCGCTGCCTGGGGGACGGGTGGGTGCGCGGAACCGGGACGTGGGACTGGCCCAGAGAGTGTGATGGCTAGTCGACAGGGGAGGGGGTTTAAGAGGGCCTGAGTGTTCGCGCACTTAAAAGGACTGAAGGCAGACGTGGCCATGCTTCAGGGGACGCACCTGAAGGGGGGGGGGGGGGGGGAGACTTCAACACCGTGCTGGACCCAGGGTTAGATAGATCTAGAACCGGAAGAAGGCCGGCAGCGGCCAAGGTGCTTAGGGGGTTTATGGACCAAATGGGGAGAGTGGATCCGTGGCGATTTGTTAGGCCGATGGCAAAAGAGTTCTCCTTTTTCTCCCATGTCCATAAGGTATACTCCCGGATAGATTTCTTTGTTTTGGGAAGGTCACTGATTTCGAGGGTGGAAGGAACTGAGTACTCAGCCATAGCTGTTTCAGATCATGCCCCACACTGGGTGGACCTGGAACTAGGAGAGGAGAGAGAGCAGCGTCCACTCTGGCAACTGGATGTGGGACTTTTGGCGGATGAGGGAGACTGCGGAAGGGTGCGGGGATGTATCAAAAGATACCTGGAGGCCAACGACGACGGGGAGGTCCGAGTAGGAGTAGTGTGGGAAGCACTAAAAGCGGTGGTCAGGGGAGAGTTGATCTCCATCAGGGCTCACAAGGGGAAAACAGAGGCCAAAGAAAGGGAAAGACTACTGGGGGAGATTTTGAGGGTAGAAAAAAAATATGCGGAGGCCCCGGATGAAGGACTATACAGGGAGAGGTGACGACTCCAGACGGAGTTCGATCTGCTCACCACAGGGAGGGCAGAGGCACAGTGGAGGAAGGCACAGGGGATGAGATATGAATATGGGGAAAAGGCGAGTCGCCTGTTGGCCCACCAGCTGCGAAAGAGGACAGCAGCGAAGGAGATAGGGGGAGTTAGGGATGAAACGGGAGCCACGGTGCGGAGAGTAGGGAAGATAAACGTGGTGTTTAAGACCTTTTACGAGAGGCTATATAGGTCCCAACCCCTGGAGGGAAAAGAGGTGATGCAGCAGTTTCTGGACCAACTAAGGTTCCTGAAGGTGGAGGAGCAGGAGGTGGCAGGCCTGGGGGCGCCAATTGGGGTGGACGAGGTGACCAAAGGGCTGGGGAACATGCAGGCAGGGAAGGCCCCGGGACCAGATGCGTTCCCGGTGGAATTCTATAGAAAATATGTGGCCTTGTTGACCCCGCTGCTGGTAAGAACCTTTAACGAGGCCAGAGAAGGGGGGAACCCTACTCCCGACAATGTGGAAGGCGACGATATCACTAATCTTGAAGCGAAATAAAGATCCGCTGCAGTGCGGGTCCTATAGGCCTATCACATTGCTAATTGTGGACGCCAAGTTGCTGGCAAAGGTGCTGGCAACGAGGATAGAGGACTGTGTCCCGGGGGTGGTGCACGAAGACCAGACAGGGTTCGTAAAGGGGAGACAATTGAATGTCAACGTGCGACGGCTATTAGGGGTGCTAATGATGCCCCCAGCAGAGGGGGAGGCAGAGATAGTGGCGGCAATGGATGCAGAGAAGGCATTTGATAGGGTGGAGTGGGAGTATCTATGGGAGGTGTTGAGGAGGTTCGGGTTCGGGGAGGGGTTTGTCAGCTGGGTTAAACTCCTTTATGGGGCCCCAACGGCAAGTGTGGTCACAAATCGGTAAAGGTCGGAGTATTTTCGACTACACAGGGGAACAAGACAGGGATGCCCGCTGTCCCCATTACTGTTCGTGCTGGCAATTGAACCATTGGCCATAGCGCTGAGAGACTCCAGAAAATGGAGAGGGGTGGTTAGAGGGGGAGAGGAACACCGAGTGTCACTCTATGCGGATGACCTACTGCTGTATGTGACGGATCCAGTGGGGCGGGGGGGGGGGGATGACAGAGGTCATGCAGATATTGAGGGAGTTTGGAGATTTCTCGGGATATAGGCTTAACATGGGAAAGAGTGAGCTTTTTGTGATACACCCTGGGGACCAGAGTAGAGGGATAGATGGCCTACCGCTAAGGAGAGTGGAAAGAAACTTCCGATACCTGGGGATTCAGATAGCCAGGAGCTGGGGAACCTTACACAGACTCAATCTGACACAGCTGGTGGAACAAATGGAAGAGGATTTCAAAAGGTGGGACATGCAGCCGCTGTCACTGGCGGGCAGAGTGCAGGCAATTAAGATGATGGTCCTCCCGAGGTTCCTATTTGTGTTCCAATGTCTCCCTATACTGATCACTAAGGCCTTCTTTAAAAAAAATAGATAGGAGCATCACGACCTTCGTGTGGGCAGGGAAGGCCCCGAGGGTAAGGAGGGGGTTCCTACAACGTAGCAGAGACAGAGGGGGACTGGCGTTGCCGAATTTGGGCGACTGCTATTGGGCCGCCAACGTGGCGATGATTCGTAAATGGATGATAGAGGGAGAGGGAGCGGCGTGGAAAATGTTGGAGATGAAGTCCTGCAAAGGGACGAGCTTGAAGGCGCTGGTGACGGCGCCATTAACACTCTCCCCGAAAAAGTTTACCACAAACCCAGTGGTGGCGGCGACATTAAGTATCTGGGGGCAATGGAGGCGACAGAGGGGTGTGCTGGGAGCCTCGGTGTGGTCCCCGATCAGGAACAACCATAGGTTTGCCCCAGGGAGGCTGGATGGAGGATTCCAGAGCTGGCACCGGGCAGGAATCAGGAGAGTGGGAGACTTATTTATAGATGGGACGTTTGCGAGCGCTTGAGGAAAAGTATGAGCTGCCCCTGGGAAATACCTTTAAGTATATGCAGGTGAGAACGTTCACAAGACAACTGGTGAGGGAATTTCCGCTGCTCCCGACACAAGGGATCCAGGACAGGGTGCTTTAGGGGGGGGGGGGGGGGGGGGGGGAGGGGGGGGGGCTGTCGGGGAGGGCAAAGTGTCCGAGATATACCGGGAGATGAGAGAAGAGGGGGAGGAGCTGGTGGACGAACTGAAGGGAAAATGGGAAGAAAAGCTCAGGGAGGAGATTGAGGAGGGTTTGTGGGCTGATGCCCTGAGCGGGGTAAATTCCTCTTCCTCGTGTGCCAGGCTTAGCCTGATCCAATTTAAGGTGCTGCATAGAGCACACATAACTGGAGCAAGGTTGAGCAGGTTCTTCGGAGTGGAGGACAAGTGTGGGAGGTGCGGGGGAAGCCCGGCGAACCACACACATGTTTTGGTCGTGTCCGGCACTGGAGGGGTATTGGAGGGGAGTGACGGGAGTGATCTCGAAGGTGGTGAAGGTCCGGGTCAAGCCAGGCTGGGGGTTAGCTATATTTGGAGTAGCGGATGAGCCGGGAGTGCAGGAGGCGAAAGAGGCCGATGTTGTGGCCTTTGCGTCCCTAATAGCCCGGCGCAGGATCCTACTCATGTGGAAGGAAGCGAAACCCCCCGGCCTGGAGACCCGGATAAACGATATGGCGGGGTTCATAAAACTGGAGCGGATGAAGTTTGCGCTGAGAGGATCGGCTCAAGGGTTCACCAGGCGATGGCAACCGTTCCTCGACTATCTAGCGGAACGTTAGGGGGAAGATAGATAGCCAGCAGCAGCAGCCCAGGGGTTGGGGGGGGGGGGGGGGGGGGTGTTTGTGTTCTAGATGGGGAGAGGGGGTGGGGGGTGCATTACTTTGTGGTATTTGGTTAGTTTACTATATTATTTAAACAATGTTATATAGCAGGTATCATGCTACCATTTTTGTTGATTTGTAAGGGAAAAAATTGTGTTTGAAAACTTTAATAAAATATATTTTTTTTAAAAGAAGTTGGAAGTTGAAATAAGTATGAAATGAAGCATTTTGGTTCGAAAAAAAAAAGTAGTTTGTCAATTTAAGTAGACTAGGTGCTGTGTAAGAACAGTGCAACTTGAAGGGGCCAACAGAATATTAAAGGCTGTACACCTGGGGGATAAGGGCATTGAAACGTTAATAAAATTGTAGGCTTTATCTCCTGAGGTACAGAATATAAAAGGTAAGCCATAACTAATGAGCTCCTGTTAAACCTTAATGAAACCTGCAGTTCGAATAGTGTACAGTGTTGTGCAAGTTTTAAAGATGGTTCCGTACAGATTCACCAGGATGTTGCCGGATATGAAGACAATCAACATATAAAGAGAGACTCGAGAAGTTTTTAAAAAATTAAATATAGAGATTACAGAATGATACAAGAAGCTTTTGGAATTATGAAAGGATGGGACAGGACAGATAGGGACTGCTTCCAACAGTTGAGTGGTCCAACAGGATGCACGGTGGACACAAGATTAAAAGTAAAAAGTCTCACAACACCAGGTTCAAGTCCAACAGGTTTATTTGAAATCGCTAGCTTTTGGAGCGCTGCTCCTTCATCAGGTGAAGAGACTTTAACCTGTTGTGAGACTTCTTACAGTGCCCACTCCAGTCCAGCACCGGCATCTCCACATCAAGATTAAAAGTAACAGCTTTTGAACATTTGTGAAGTTTTTTTTGCTGACCAGATGTTAGATTTTTCGGTGTCTCTTCAGTTGAGTGGGCTATAAAAGCAGCAGAGAAACACTTCAGGCCGACGCCCCAATATTAACACCTCCACACACTTTTACTGGAGGCAGCATTAGAGGGCTGTTGGCTCCCTACCTCACAGCGGCAGGAAGCCAATTAAGGGAGGTGGTTGGGTAATTAAGGTGTACTTTCGGTGCCATTTTCCTGGAGGTGTCAGAGACCCTTGGTGTGTGCATTGCTCTCCAGCTCACAGGAGGCAAGCACATAGCGAGTGTACCCAGCAGCTCCAGCTTTACACCAGATTGGGAAATAGCCAGAAAACAAAGTGTAGGTAGAGGCCTGTCATTGCAGCAGCCCTCTTGGAGATGGCTGCCATGGAAAACGTTGGGGGATTAAGAAAATCATTCAATTTCTTCCTCACTCTCATTGTGGTGCTCCTGCTTGCACCTCGTCCCTGTATCTGGAATGCAGCGCAGTGACAGCTGTCAGCCTCCCTCACGTGCTGGCTCCCGAATGCCCTCCTGCCCGCCATCCCTAATTGGCCACCTCATGTAAAATTAAGCCAGTGCGTGGGATTGGGAGCCGGAAATGGTCGCAACGATGGTGTCCCAACATTCACAGCAAAATTCAGAGGCTGTGGAATTCATTTCCCGTACTACTGGCTGAAGCATAAACAATGTCACAATTCCAGATTGTGTTAGATAGGTGGATGAAGGAAGCAGATTGAAGGGACATGAAAGCAGGGCGGTTAAATGGGACTAAAACCATTTCTTAGCCAGACATGGACAATTTGGGCCAAATGATCATTTCTCTGCTGTAAATTCTATGTATGCATCAGATGAGCTGCGTAGTTCCCATAGTCAGTTAGCCAATCAACGCTCCCCATTTAGATTTGCACGTGAAGAATTTCAACCAGGCAAAATACTAGAGGACAGCTGTTGTCTCTACCCCAGGGCTTTGAGTAGAGGGAAAAATATAGAGTACACCATATGTAAACTGATTTGAATGTGAAGCATGTTACTTTTAAAATAAAAAAATTTTAAACAGCTTTTCCTACTTTCCAACCCAGAAGGTGGGCTAGCGACCGCCATGGAAGCCAGGGGTCTGCCAATCAAAAGCAAAGTGGTTATCTTGTAGCTTCCCTTCTCCTGTGGGGCCAGCGTTGGTACTTCCCCACACAAGCCAGCTGAGACAGAGAGCACAGCATATGAGTGGGCCCAGGGAAAAATTGCATTGCTAATTCAAACTCCACCATTCCAATGTGCTGCATCAGCACACTAGCTAAGCCATTTCCAATGCCTTAAATCGGTGAAAGAATTCACAAGTTTAACAAAATGTTACAGCTGTGGAAAAGACTATTTTAACAGGGGTACAAGCATGGCTGGCTTCAATTTTTACTTTGCAATTTATAACTTTTCCGATTAGATATTTTTCCTCTAAAGAGAGATTAAAAAGCATCGTCAAATGCAAAGGACAATTCAATGATCTGATGTTACTGGCTAATCATTATGTTCATAAAGAACAAGAGACAGATTTTAAAAAATGATAAATAGTTTGTTGTGTTGTGGCTCTCGCTCTGATCTGCACTTGTTTGAACATGGCTCCTTGCTAGGATTGCAAAATTGGGATATTTACTTTGCAGTCTTTGAATACAGTTGTAAAAAAATACAAGAAAGGAAGTTATGACATCATTTATACTGAAGAAATTTACGAAAAGTCTAGACTTCACATTTAAAAGTCATGGCATTAAGTCACAAGGCGCATGGAAATACCTGATCCAATTTAAGCTGTACCATATGATTATAATGTAATGTAATATTCAACAACCTCATGCTACAGTGTAGATGCATTAAAAAGGTGAAATTCATACTAAATGGGCTAATGAAGCTTTAAGACAAGCCATTCACTGCCAAATAAATTAGCACTGTAAAGACCAAGGGATAATTTCCATGAAAACAGTAAGGGGGTCGGTTAGCTCAGTTGGCTGGACGGCTGGTTTGTGATGCAGAGCGACGGGTTCAATTCCTGTACCGGCTGAGGTCATTCATGAAGGCCCTGCCTTCTCAACCTCGCCCCTTGCCCGAGGTCTGGTGACCCTCAGGTTAATTCACCACCAGTCAGCTCTCAAAAGGGGAGTGCAGCCTATGGCCCTCTGGGACTGTGGCGACATTTACATTTACAATCAAGAGCTATTTTTTTTTCATAAAACAGTCAAACTCCTTTATATAGACCACAACATTTTAAGGAACCATCCCCACAGGATCTACACGTTGGTGCACTTCAAATGAGCTAAATCTGTTTTTAATATAAATCCACATTTTCAACTGATATTAAATTCAAATCCAATGATGCAGCTTCAAGGCAGCTTTAAGGTAAAATTATTTAAAAAACACAAATCAACACATCAATTTGAGGACAATTGCTATTTTAGGCTCATTTGATATTACTTTTTGGCTTAGTTATTTGGACTGTTTGATTTAATTTTTGTGTATTATCAGTTTAGGTATTGATCCAAGGCTCGCAGGCCATACATACACATCAGCTGCAGGGTGAGAGACAAGTTAAAAATCCATACCTTTGCAAACAACAAGTTCAGCTGTTTTCCAGATCCATGGTAACCACCCTGGGAGAGGAAGAGTTTAACCTGTTCCTGGACCTGTTCCTCATCCAAATGCCAACAATTTTCATCATCAATGCTGGCTCCTGCTGTTGGGTCAGGGGCACCTTCATCCAAAGAAGAAAACTTTTAGTTGTATCAAATTAAATTCAGTTTTGAACATTAAAGGAGTAAAATAAATATATGTGGGGGTGGGGGTGGCGGGGATGGGGGCAGGGTAAATATTGCCCCAGTAATTCGAGTAGTGATGTGTTGGACTGTTTACCCAGAGGTCTGCCCTCTTGTGTAAAGAGTACAACAGGTTATCTGAATAGTTATGCATTTTACATATGGAAATCAAGAGCGTGATTGAACAGCCTCATCGCGCCTGACTTGGTGATGCGAGGAGCCCTACAAATCTCGCGAGAGCTGAATCTTGCTCTCACTGGGCGAGATCCAGATCAGCAAATTTAAATGGACCATTAGGCTCATTCAAATATGCTTAGAACATAGAACAATGCAGCGCAGTACAGGCCCTTCGGCCCACGATGTTGCACCGAAACAAAAGCCATCTAACCTACACTATGCCATTATCATCCATATGTTTATCCAATAAACTTTTAAATGCCCTCAATGTTGGCGAGTTCACTACTGTAGTAGGTAGGGCATTCCACGGCCTCACTACTCTTTGCGTAAAGAACCTACCTCTGACCTCTGTCCTATATCTATTACCCCTCAGTTTAAAGCTATGTCCCCTCGTGCCAGCCATTTCCATCCGCGGGAGAAGGCTCTCACTGTCCACCCTATCCAACCCCCTAATCATTTTGTATGCCTCTATTAAGTCTCCTCTTAACCTTCTTCTCTCCAACGAAAACAACCTCAAGTCCATCAGCCTTTCCTCATAAGATTTTCCCTCCATACCAGGCAACATCCTGGTAAATCTCCTCTGCACCCGCTCCAAAGCCTCCACGTCCTTCCTATAATGCGGTGACCAGAACTGTACGCAATACTCCAAATGCGGCCGTACCAGAGTTCTGTACAGCTGCAACATGACCTCCCGACTCCGGAACTCAATCCCTCTACCAATAAAGGCCAACACTCCATAGGCCTTCTTCACAACCCTATCAACCTGGGTGGCAACTTTCAGGGATCTATGTACATGGACACCTAGATCCCTCTGCTCATCCACACTTTCAAGAACTTTACCATTAGCCAAATATTCCGCATTCCTGTTATTCCTTCCAAAGTGAATCTCCTCACACTTCTCTACATTAAACTCCATTTGCCACCTCTCAGCCCAGCTCTGCAGCTTATCTATATCCCTCTGTAACCTGCTACATCCTTCCACACTATCGACAACACCACCGACTTTAGTATCGTCTGCAAATTTACTCACCCACCCTTCTGCGCCTTCCTCTAGGTCATTGATAAAAATGACAAACAGCAACGGCCCCAGAACAGATCCTTGTGGTACTCCACTTGTGACTGTACTCCATTCTGAACATTTCCCATCAACCACCACCCTCTGTCTTCTTTCAGCTAGCCAATTTCTGATCCACATCTCTAAATCACCCTCAATCCCCAGCCTCCGTATTTTTTGCAATAGCCTACCGTGGGGAACCTTATCAAACGCTTTGCTGAAATCCATATACACCACATCAACTGCTCTACCCTCGTCTACCTGTTCAGTCACCTTCTCAAAGAACTCAATAAGGTTTGTGAGGCATGACCTACCCTTCACAAAGCCATGCTGACTATCCCTGATCATATTATTCCTATCTAGATGATTATAAATCTTGTCTCTTATAATCCCCTCCAAGACTTTACCCACTACAGACGTGAGGCTCACCGGTCTATAGTTGCCGGGGTTGTCTCTGCTCCCCTTTTTGAACAAAGGGACCACATTTGCTGTCCTCCAGTCCTCTGGCACTATTCCTGTAGCCAATGATGACATAAAAATCAAAGCCAAAGGTCCAGCAATCTCTTCCCTGGCCTCCCAGAGAATCCTAGGATAAATCCCATCTGGTCCCGGGGAATCTGCTTGCGCCAGATTCTCCTGCCGCCCAGGAACTAATGGCCTCCCCAGCAAGGTCTCAACTGGCCGTTGTTTAGTACTGATTCACACAAACATGGATCATGTGTAACAAAACCTAGGGGCTTTCCCAGGACATTGGAAACTCCTGGTGGTGGGACACGGCAGGTGGCTCCCTGGCTCTCCCTTTGGCAGAGGTGCCTGGGTGGTACTGCCAGGGTGCCTGTGTGGCATTGCCAGGGTACCCAGGTGCTGGGGTGGCACTGCCAGGGTCTGAACCTGAAGGGAACCATGCCCATTAAGGGGGGAGGGGAGGGGGGGGATGGGGAGGCCTTAAAACGTGGGGGCCCTCCTCGATCCCATAGTGGGATGTCCACACTTGGGAGGGGGGGGGGGGGGGGGGGGGGAGTTAATGCCCATTTGCGCAGGGTGGCATTGCCCATTGTGGGGCAGGCGGGAAGCCCTGAAGCTCACATAGAGATGAGGACACCCTTTCAAAACGGCAGCCCGATCTTGGTGGAGCTGTTCTTGCCGGCGAGTTCAGCTCCCTTGAAAAAATGTTGAAACGTGGGCTTGACCGGGGGGGGGGGGGGGGGGGGGGGGTGGGTGGGGGGGAGACACTCCCCAAGGCCTCCCAAAAAATGACTAGTGTGGTGGAATAGCGGCATGGATCTCACCCAAAAAGCCAGCGAGAAACACCCTGCCAAACTCGCCCAAAATTACATTGTTTTGGTTGAATTCCACCCAGTATTTAGGGAGGGAAAGGGACCATTTTCACCCTGCAGATCACACCTAAGACAATTCAATTGTTCTGGTGGAAAGATAAAGCACTCAAAAAGAGACAGAAGGGGCAATGGAGGAGCAAAAATATATTTTGTTTTACCCTCAATAGCTTCACATTCCCAAAAAGTAAATATAACAAAATGCCAAAAACCGCAAGAATGCTGCAGGCAACTAGCACAAGGCCTTCGGAAAAATGTCACAGATAGGCCTCATCCAAGCCTTGGTCTATTCAGCTGATCAATGGCCACTAGAACAGAGGCCTACAGTCAGGGACTATTGGCAATTTAATTTGGCGTTTTTCTAAAGGTCGTACAGCTAATGCAATCATGATAACAGCCAAGGACAAAAAAAAAGAAAAGCTGTAGGAACTGGAATGATGGGAGAGGAATATAACTGTCAAAAATAAAAGATGGAAGAGAAAAATTAGCCAGAAGGAAAAAAGAATCTTAACTGCTAAAATCTGAATGGCTAAAGAAAATAAAAGAAAACCTTATGGGGAAAAGGAGAAAGCCATGAGGAATAAGCAAGCTGAAACATAGGATACATTCACGTATACAAATCTCATATCAGCAAACCCTCTGGCTGTGCAAACTATTTTACCACAATGACAAAACAAAGGCCACCCAAATACTCACCCAGACAGTTCATCAAATCAAAATATGTCAGCAGAAGTTCACAAAATCCAACCATGGAGACTTTCTACAGATATATTTGACTAAACTATGTTTCAGTGACAGACCATCCTGGAGCACACTTGATTTAGGGCTGCCTGGTCAATATTCTGAGATATCTGATTCAGTTTTAATAAATACTGAAATGCAATCTACAATGGTGCACTTAAAAAGTTCATATTAGTATATTAGAAAAAACGAGTTTCAACCCAATAAAAAGAAGAAGAAAAAATCAATGCCAGGTCAACGTGCTGAACCTACCATGTACTTGATTGATTTCAGAGTTCAGGGAGAGGATTTCATCGGCTAGTTTTTGGGCAGTAGGCAGAACTTCTGTATGATGTACGGTGATCAAATACTGAACAAATTTCTGCAATTGGTCTCGGTTCATCTGAAAAAGTGTCTCTGAAATGGGAAGATGCAACTTGACCTGATCGGGCTTCCGAATCCGGTACAATGAGAGTGCTACAACGTGCGCGCAATAAAAGATGTCTTTGTTTCCGCAGCCACAGGTCACTGAGGTAATTTTGCAACGATCAAAACTGATAGCAACGTTGCAAACAGTTTCTGGTTCCGACTGCGTGGCAGGTTCAGTTACTGTGCCGCTTAAGTGGAATCCTGCAAAGGAAAGAGGAAAGCATTCATCAGTAATGAAACAAACAAATCTGTCATCTTGCCAAGCATCTTCTTCCAGCCGGACGCTGCGACTGCATCGCAACATGGAGAAACACATGTTGTAATATGACAACAAGTATGTAAACACTTGAAACACAATCATGGAAAAGATTGAAAAAAACTATTGATCTGTTTTTGAGACACTGAGTTGATCGTTTTAATCACATTGGAAGGAAGGAAAACCCTCCAAGCAGCTTCAGCAGTCAAGAACTGTAAACTTCTGCCTTTTTTAGCAATTGTTTTAGCCAACCAAAATTATTTACCAAGCAAGTTAAACCAGTCCACAGCCATGGCTGCTCATCCTCAATTCAGCCCACGGTTGTGGAAGCCGGGCAGGAATGAGATGCTGCAGCTGGTCAACGGGGTGGAGTTCTCTCTGCTGTCCGCCGCCCCCACCTACAAAGTCACACTTCTTACAAACCAAATTCTTGAAGCACAAAAGTATTACATTGTTCCGAAGCAAAGAGCATGTGTTAATCTTAATCTTATAATTCGGGAACGGAGCCATAAAATAAATCTAAAAAGTTTCTTCACAGGAACAAACTTGACCAGAAGCTTTAACAACTCACTATTTTTTTCCTTTAGTTTTTATTAAAAAGAGTGGAGGGGTAAGAAGGGCAAAAAGACAATAATTATGAAAAGTACCTTTCCTTTCAAAAAAATGTTTGAGAAATAAATCAGCAAACCAAGGCACTTATTTACAACTAATCCTTCAGCATTTTTGATCACTTGCCACAGTGATTGTAAAACTGAATATACAGAACATTTCAAGCAAGCTCAAGCAAAATTTATGGAGTCGTTTCTCCCATCTATGAAATCAGCCAAGGTTACATTAGCAAAAATAAAAGGTAAACTGAAAGTTGCATTACACCTGGTATTCAAAGGATTAAACCAACATTGGTTTAAATGGCTTAAATCTACTCTGTCATATTAATTTTCTTGGCAGTGCTACAATACAATTAAAGCAGATCTTCAGGAACAAAAGCCATGCGCTGTTGAGATTTAACATATGAAACTACTGGAGCTGCAGTAAAGTGAATCACCAGGAATAATGGCAAAAAAATTACCAACTTCAAGGCATACCATTTTAAAGCAAGTTTCATTTTCTATTCTTAATCCAACCCCTTCTATCTATTTTCTATTCTTAATCCAACCCCTTCAGCTCTGGGACTAACCTAGTGAAGTTTCTATTTTCATCAACCTTCGAATCTGACAGTTCTAGGAATCTCAACTGAATATTAAGACAAATATAAAAGCAAAATTAGAATTTTTAGTCAGTAGTGTGAAGAGACTGACGGCGAGCTTGTTCCTCCTACATGTCATGACCCAGAACACAAGGGGGTGCCAATGCCACCTATTTTCAAGTTTTCTCTGACTCTATCTATTAATCCATCATCATGCTATGAATTCCCAGGCAGTTAACTAAAACTGTAAAAGAGAACCACACAGTCCTTCACTTCTGCATCTTTGCTCAATTTCACCCCAGCCTGAACTGGTGAACATCTCCTCAGTCTGCTGGATCTTGCAACTTCCTCACTCCGGTTAGGTACAAGTCCACTTACAGTGCAGTTCCTTCATTCAATTCCAAGCTTCCATTGCATTAAGATATCACAGCCATGAAAAAATAAAACTATATAGTGTTCCTCAGCTACTCAACGGAGCAGGTTCAAATACAGATTCAGGTCCCTCAAATATTGGAAAAATCCATTCCTAGATCTAGACAACATTCAGGCTTGGTCTGATAAGTGACAAGTAATATCTGTGCCAAAAAAAGTGCCAGGCAATGACCATCTCCAAGAAGAGAGTATCTAACCAGCTCCCCTTGACATTCAATGTCATTACCAATGCTGAATCCCCCACTATCAACATCCTAGGGGTCATCATTGACTAGAAAATGAACTAGCTTTATAAATACAGTGCCTACAAGAGGTCGGAGACCTGGAATTCTGTGATGAAAAACTCACCTCCTAACTCCTCAAAGCCTGACCACAATCTACAAGGCACAAATCAAATGTGTGATAAGAACATAAGAACTAGGAGCAGGAGTTTCTTAACGGTCACTGGGTTAAGATTCTGGAACTTCTTACAGCACTGTAGGTGTACCATCTATACCAGGTGGACTGCAGCAGTTCAAGAACGTCACTGACCACCACCTTCAAGCAACAGCTGGCGACCTTGGCAGCGACATCTGGATCCCACGGAGGAATTTTTAAAAGCTGCCTCTAGGCTGGGGTGTTTTTTTGGCTTATTTCTAAAGCAAAAAGGCCAGAAGCCAAGGCTCCAGTTGTGTTTAGTTCACATATACGTAGAGATGACACACCAGAGGCTGCGTGCGCGTTTGCGAGCAGGAGCTTTATTCGATGCTTAAAACTGCTTTCCTATTATTTAGTTTCTCCTTTTCAGTTATCATATCCTGGCTTACCTAATCACACACTGATTATGTATCTGTTCTCTAACAGCAAGCAATCGAACACAACAGCTCTCATTTGCCATTCCTTCTTGGAAGCATGGATAGGGGGAAAGATTGAAATTCGGAACAAAAACATTGCAGATGCTGGAAGATAAAATCTGGCTGGTACAGTAGCAGGCCCCTCCCTTTCCCTGCTCAAGGCATCAAGGACAATCTGATCCATTTTCCAGCATTCTCCTCGCATGAATGGCTATCTGGGTACGGTTGGAATAAGACATTATCCATGGAACCGCATCTCAGCACAAGTCAAGAAAATACTTCAGGAAAGAGGGCGGCATTAAAGATGAATGACACCATCAGGGTTTTCAGCACAAAAAAAAAAATGTGAAATTCAGTTTGGCACATATTGGGGTTAAGGGCATATTGTTGAGCTGAATGGGAGATAATCATATGCATCTTCTCAGACTTATAGTTGCAAAGCTGCAGCCAAGCATTTATGAAATCAAAACCTTTAAGCCCAGATGAGCCTCACTGGACAAGTACAATTTTAAAAATGCAAAGTAAGGCTTTTCTTCCTGGACCGTTGTTCCTCCATACTTTCCACTCACTAATTATTTGCATCTCCCTCACAACTCACTTTGCGTGTCTCTCTCTCTCTCTCTCTCTGCACCGGCTCTCCAAACGAGCATCGTGGCTTAGTGCCATTCCCCTGCACCTCTGTACATTGGTCAAGTAACCATCCAATGCCCACTTGAATGCATTGATTGAACCTACCTCCACTACACTTCCAAGCATTGCATTCCAGATCCAAACCGCTCGTTGCCTGAAATAGTTTTTTCTCACATCACATTTGCTTCTTTTGCAAAGCATTTTAAATCCGTGCCCTATTTTTCTTGATCTTTTTACGAGCGGGAATAGTTTCTCCCAATGTACTCTATCCAGTTCTCTCATGATTTTGAACTTCTCTGTCAAATGTTTTTTTTTTTTAAAGTCTACTTCTTCTTCAAGGAGAATAATCCCACCTCTCTAATCTATCCTCATAACTGAAGTTTCTCAGCCCTGGAACAGCCTCTTCTGCACTCTCTCCAATGCATTCACATCCTTCGGGTAGTGTAGCGCCCAGTCTTCCCCCTTTATCTTGTACTCTATGCTCCTATTAATAAAGCCCAGAATACTATATTCTTTATTAACTGCTCTCAACACCTGTCCTGCCACGTTCAATGATCGGTGCACACATAACCAAAGGTTCCTCTGTTCCCTTATTGTCTCTCCACGTTCTTCCGACCAAAAGGCATGACCTCAGACTTCTCTGCATTGAACTTACTCTGCCCAGTCCACCAAATTGATCATGTCCTTCTGAAGTTATACACCATTCTCTTCACAGTTTATAATACTTTCAACTTTTGTGTAATGCGCCAACTTTTAAATTGCCCTTGCACACCAAGACCTAGATCATTAATACATTTCAGAAAAAGCAAGGATCTCAATAATGTCCCCAGGGAACTCCACTACATACCTTACTCCAGCCCCAAAAATATCCATTGACCATTACTCTCTGCTTCCTATTATTCAGCTAATTTTGTATCCACATTGCCACTGCCCCTATTATTCCATGACTATAGCTTTTCTCACAAATCTGTTGCTTGGCGCTGCATCAAATGCCTCTTGAAAGTCCATGTACACCACATCAACAGCATTACCCTCATCGATCCTTTCTGTTACTGCCTCAAAAAACTCCAGCAAGTTAGTTAAATATGATTTCTCCTTTAGAAATCCAGGCTGGCTCTTCCAAATCAACCCACATTTTTCTTTGTGATTACTAATTCGATCTTTAATAATTGTTTATCTTCCCAATTTCTTTTCTTGGGACTTCTATATCTCAGGTTTGTATAAATGAAACACAAAGTAATGAATCCCACTTTGCATAGCTAATTTATTTCGTTTTGTATTTAGCTGTGCGATACATATGTAAATAAGTCAGATGCTGCCATCAATTTCAAAATATCCTAGTCAAAGAAAGCGGGGAGGCTAGAGGTTCAACCACACTCGTCTATAAATGGTGTCTGGATGTTTGTAGTGCCTCTTTCGTTTCATTAACTTTTTCAGCAAGAAAGCAAAATCAAGTGACATACATCAAGACATCACACTTTGATATACAGACAGGTAGATGAACACATAGATGAATGAATAAAGAAGACCTCCATGTAGCAGCATTCCATAAGAAGTAGAAAGCAAAACACCGAGGGCACTTTATACCTCATCCAATTCACGATGTCCAGATAATTTGGAAATCAAAAAAGTTAGCTCGTTTACCACAGCAAACCACATCAAATCATTAAAAGTCATTAAAATGCGATAACTAAAATATCACAGGAAAAGTGAGGCAACATAGGACAGGCCATCACTCAATTTAGTGCAATCCCAAATTTATCAGAGGCAATGGTTTCTTGAGTCCATGTACTAAATGTTATTAAAAGCCAGAGATTTCTCACGGTAAACTGAACATATGTTCATATTTTCAGTCCTTCTGGAGCAGAAGCAAATTATTCAAACTAATATTCAAAGTTCACTTTTTCCCAGTATGGCACGTAGAGTATGGCAGTAAAAAGAAACATACACACAATAAAACACTTCAATTGAAGTCCAAAATAGCCTTTGTATTGAATCATATTAAGAGCGAGCAAACAAAAACAGTATTTAATATTTATCAATTAAGTAATTGCACCTGACACAACAATTGTCTTGATCCACAGTCTGGAAACCACCTCCCCCCCCTCAGAATTGCAAACACGGATATCACAAATTTGGGTAGATTTCTGGCAAATATCCGCTTCTGGAACATGCATCTGCAGAACCCTCTACCATGGGTTAGACTGAGATGACAAGAAGCTGGGCCCCTAAGGGGCATTTCACCTCCACTCAGTGGAGCACCAATCTCCTCAATTCCTCTGAAAGGAGTTATTTTGTTAGTTGTGGCCCACAATGGAGCTCTGCTACAGATTACAGAATCCTAGTACAGATACGATGTCTCAAATCGGGTGATGTCCAAAAACCACACATTTCCTTAAGCTGCCATGAATTTATCAATTTAATAAAACATACCAACCTGTGGAGGTCCTGCTGACCACTGTTGCTAACTTTAGCTGTTTCTTAATTTGGCTCTGTTTAATTACGTTTGCTTAAGAGTCGCCAGGTATCTATCGACACCGCCACATGTTTCAGAACCGAATACTGATCAGTGACTCGATACACCAGTTAGTAAGTTCAAAAGCAATGCTCATTTATTTACACACAGTCAAATCTACTCATGCATAAACTCTACGAACTAAACTACCACTATTACTAACACCTATACTTAGCTTCGGATGCCCACTCAGTCAGAGGAACAATGGCCGTTGCTCGGTTCTGAGGCTGCTGGGTTGAGCTGTTTACAGGGTAGCAACTAGGAGCATCTATCCCGTAGCGTGCGTCGACTTGGAACTTACTTGGTCTGATGTAGCTGCTAGACTGGTCTCTCTCTTCGCTGAGAGCCAAAGGAGGAAGATTCTCCCTTGGGGAATACCTTTTATACTAAAAAGGGCTTCGCGCGCTTTTTGGGCAGGCCTTGAACTTGGCCTCAATTAATTGGGTCTTTCCCCAATCATTCGTATCGATCATCCTCCAATAGAGGGGTGGCTCCCTGATCGCTGGGCGTGTCCTGGTGACCATTGGTCTGCTTTGTTTTAGTCTCTTCTGGCACCGGGGTGTCTGCCTTAACATCGTGTATCTAAATGTTTCCCTTTTGTCCCCGGAGATGGCTCATTAGTATGTAGATTGCTTGGCAGTTTCTGTCCTGTCTGAGAGTTTAAGGTTCTAATCAACAGACAGAGCTTGCACCTGCTTGTTTCTTAGTATTGTCCAATTTTTCCTGCATTCTTTGCAAGTGTCCATTTTGTAATCGGGACGTAGCCATCCCAGATGGCTACACCACTTGTGTCTTGCATGTCTGTTTTTTTCTCATGCTCAGAATAGCCTGAGCAACCCTTGACCTAACCCGAATCACCCACACCAAAACCCCCCCCCGACACCATCAACCCAACCCCCCCCCTTCCTGCCACCGCCGCACCCCGCGACCGCCCCCTTCCCAGGAGGATCGGTTCCCCTCCCCTCAGCCCCGACCAAGAATCAAGCCCAAGCTGAAACCGTACGGCACCTGGAGGCGACAACACTGGTACAAGCACCACCACCACCGCCGGGGCCGAGGCGATCGACACGGACGACCAGACCGCCCGACCGACTCGTGACGTCAATGTAAAACAAATATGGACTGTTCACAAGAACATTTTGCTTTTCTTCCTATACCCTCTGTAAATAGTTGCAACAGGACAAAATTGTCCAATACTGTATTGCCATGTGAATGTTTGTCATCCCAGGACCAGCCCTGTAAATCCTTACCACCATACGAAGCATCACCCCGCCGGGTTCATTTTTGACAAGGGGTGAATGTGGTAGTATGTATTGGGGGTCATGTGGGACTGGAAGCCCTAATGTCATTGGCTGACAGATCCCGGGTCCTGGTTGGCCGTTGACCTCAAGCTCCGCCCTGAAGGCGGAGTATAAGCAGCCGGAGTCTTCCCCCGCAGGTCAGTTTACTATCGAGCTGCGGGGGAACAGACACGCTTAATAAAGCCTCATCGACTTCACTCTATTCGTCTCACGGAGTCTTTGTGCGCTACACCAGCATCCCCCATGACGACGGCATTGCTGCAACAGCCTCAGTACTCAACACCGACAACTGCCAATCTCCAGACGCAATTCTGCAACTCATCCGCTTCATTCTGGATCACAACGTCTTCACCTTCGACAACAAGTTCTTCATCCAGACGCACGGAACAGCCATGGGGACCAAATGCGCACCCCAATACGCCAACATCTTCATGCACAAGTTTGAACAGGACCTACTCACCGCACAGGACCTTCAGCCGACGTTATACACCAGATACATCGATGACATTTTTTTCCTTTGGACCCACGGCGAAGAATCACTGAAACGACTACACGATGACATTAATAAGTTCCATCCAACCATCAGACTCACCATGGACTACTCTCCAAAATCAGTTGCATTCTTGGACACACTCGCCTCCATCAAGGACGGTCACCTCAGCACTTCGCTTTACCGCAAACCCACGGATAACCTCATGATGCTCCACTTCTCCAGCTTCCACCCTAAACACATTAAAGAAGCCATCCCCTATGGACAAGCGCTACGTATACACAGGATCTGCTCAGACGAGGAGGAGCGTAACAGACATCTACAGACGTTGAAAGATGCCCTCGTACGAACGGGATATGGCACTCTACTCATCGATCGACAGTTCCAACGCGCCACAGCGAAAAACCGGACCGACCTCCTCAGAAGACAAACATGGGACACAACCGACAGAATACCCTTCGTCGTCCAGTACTTCCCCGGAGCGGAGAAACTACGTCATCTTCTTCACAGCCTTCAACACGTCATTGATGACGATGAACATCTTGCCAAGGTCATCCCCACACCCCCACTACTTGCCTTCAAACAACCGCGCAACCTCAAACGAACCATTGTTTGCAGCAAACTACCCAGTCTTCAGAACAGTGACCACGACACCACACAACCCTGTCATGGCAATCTCTGCAAGACGTGCCAGATCATCAACATGGATACCACTATTACACGTGAGAACACCACCCACCAGGTACGCGGTACATACTAGTGCGACTCGGCCAACGTTGTCTATCTCATACGCTGCAGGAAAGGATGTCCCGAAGCGTGGTACATTGGCGAGACCATGCAGACGCTGCGACAACGAATGAACGGACATCGCGCAACAATCACCAGGCAGGAATGTTCCCTTCCAGTCGGGGAACACTTCAGCAGTCAAGGGCATTCAGCCTCTGATCTCCGGGTAAGCGTTCTCCAAGGCGGCCTTCAGGACCCGCGACAACGCAGAATCGCCGAGCAGAAACTTATAGCCAAGTTCCGCACACATGAGTGCGGCCTCAACCGGGACCTGGGATTCATGTCACATTACATTCATCCCCCACCATCTGGCCTGCGAAATCCTACCAACTGTCCTGGCTTGAGACAATCCACACCTCTTTAACCTGGGGTTACCCCATCTCTGGATCTGTAAAGATTGAATCACCTGCTAATGCTCGCATTCCTAGCATTGTTTGGCATCTTTGAATTTGTCTATATATATATATATATATATATATATATATGTGTGTTTCTGGAACAGACCTCTTCATTCACCTGAGGAAGGAGCAGCGCTCCGAAAGCTAGTGACATCGAAACAAACCTGTTGGACTTTAACCTGGTGTTGTAAGACTTCGTACTGTGCTCACCAAAAACCAGCACTGACTCAGTCCAGAGGTTCCCCGTTTTGAGGCACTGTCCATGTGTGCTTACTGCACAGAAAGGGGTTATTCAGCCTGTCGTGTCCAGGTCAGTGCTTAATGGGCATCTTATCTGGTGCCAGCTTCCTGCAGGTTTCTTACTCTGGTTTAGTGGATGTGTATTGATTTTCTATGTTAGGTTTACAGTTCACGCATAATACACTGTGGTAATCTGTTAGTGCATGGCTACCTTGTCCTAGAAGCCAGCTCGTGCTCTCAGATAATACCTTGCTTACAAAACAGGAAGCACCAGCACAAAAAGAAATGTTTACTTCAATGGCATGAAAACCAAGAAAACACTGAAAAATATCTGCGCACTTGTTTGGCGCTTCTTAAAATCCGTATGCATCGTTCTGCCGAGGTCACCCTCAATTAGTTGGAGGTTTACATGCAGCTTTAGTATGAAACATTCCCGATGGCTGCCCCCTTCCAGATTATATATGGCAAGCGTGAAGGCATCCATTTTCATCCTTTGCTCATCAGTGAAACCACAAAGCAAAAAAAAATCTTGAACAAGTGTAGAGGAAAATGTAACAAGGATAAGTGCATTCTGTGTCAAATCCAAAACTCACCTGCAGACATAAAGCTAAATAATACAGCCGCTGCTGCTGCAGCATCTAGAGATTCACCTTGCCAATGGTCTTGAATGTTGCTAGCAGAACAGTGAAAGGCAGCTTCCCAAAGCCAGATAAAATCGGCAACAGAAAAAAAGTCAGTGAAATAGAGGATTTAAAAAAGTGTGTTATGTATTTACTTGCCCTGTTTATAGCCCAGGGTGTAAACATGCAATCAAATGGATAATTACAAAAATAATGTGGCGATAGTCCATATGCTGCTAGAATGTAAAATAATTTTCTCTTTCACCTCACTCAGCTCTAAAGCTGTGCATCGTCCATAGATGATCAGGGAAGTATCCTATGGGAGACTTGCACTAATGCCACTCCGACAGCCAGCAGGATAGGCACAGAAGTCAAGTGACAGCAGCAAGTTCTCTTTCCACTTTTTGGCACTTTGCACCATAGATCAAGGGCACAACAGTAGGAATAATTTCAGTGACAGAAAACCTGCAAGTGTTTATCATGATCTGGAGCCATTTACAGCAGTGAAGGAAATCAACAGAAGTATCAAAATCCATAATGATGTGCTGAGCATGAATATTCGCAATAACAGCCCTCCAACCAGACAGAGATTATTACTCACCACAAAAGTGAATAATTCGGGACGAACATTCATATGGACAACAAATGAGAACTCTTACGCCTCTGGGTCCCTCACCCTGAAACAACATGTGATTGCTCCACACACCTACCAATAGCCCAGAGCTCCAGCTAGTGATAAACCTATGCACAGAATGTGTGAAGGGTGGGGTGAAGCCAATAAACAGAACTTCACTGCAACTAGAGGGCAAACCAATCATGGTGACACCAAGTTTCTCAACAGCAAAAGAGCATCACAATCAAGTTAAGTGATGTTCACACATGCAAACATTCCAGCAATAGTCACTGGATAATGATCAGGAGCTTGAGCCTGGATGGATTTTCCCCTTTCCATGTTAACCAAGTGTACTGTAGCCAATTGTAGCCCTTCCCTTCCCCTCCCTCAAACTAACCGCTGGCTAAGCTTAGCTAACAGCACAAACCTTCCTGGTCGATGCAAATCAAATAGACTTGTTTACACACATACCTGCCGAGACAAAGGCCTGAATCGTTGCAATCTTCCAACGGAGGATCCTGCAGAACTCAGTCAAGTGCAGGAATCATAGAATTTACAGTGCAGAACAAGGCCATTCGGCCTATCGGGTCTGTACTGGCCCTTGGAAAGAGCACCCTACTTAAGCCCACATCTCCACCCTACCCCCGCAACCCAGTAACCCCACCTAACCTTTTTGGACACTAAGGGCAATATAGCATAGCCAATCCATCTAACCTGCACATCTTTGGACTACAGGAGGAAACCGGAGCACCCGGAGGAAACCAACGCAGACACGGGGAGAACGTGCAGACTCCGTACAGACAGTGACCCAAGCCGGGAATCAAACCTGGGACCCCGCAGCTGTGAAACAACAGTGCTGATTCACTTCTGACCTCATGATGGAAGGAAGGTCATTGATGAACCAGCTGAAGGTGGTTGGGCCTAGGCCACTGCCTTGTGGAACTCCTGAAGTGATACCCTGGAGCGGAGATGATTGACCTCCAACCGCCACAACCACAGAATTATAGAATTTAGGTTTCCTTGCCTATGTTTAACCTGAGACTTCATGGGTCAATGTTGAGGACTCCCAGTGCAACTCTCTCTGGTGCCTGGGACATTGTCTGCAAGGTATGATTCTGTGAGTATGACTATGTTAGGCTGTTGCTCGACTAGTCTGTAAGCCAGCTCTCCCAACTTGGCACAAGCCCCCAGATGTTAGTGGGTCTTTGCAGGGCTGGGTTTGCCGTTGTCGTTTCCGGCGCCTGGGTCGATGATGGGTGGTCCATCCGGTTTCATTTCTTTTTTGTATTTTCGTACTGGTTGAATACAACAGAGTGGCTTGCTAGGCTATTTCAGAGGGCAGCTATGGGTCTGGAGTCACATGCAAGTCAGACCAGGTAAGGATTTCCTTCCCTAAAGGACATTAGTGAACCAGATGGGGTTTTATGACAATCAACAGTGGTTTCATGGTCATCAATAGACTTTTAATTCCAGATATTTTATTGAGTTTAAATTCTACCACCTGCTGTGGTGGGATTCGATGCCGGGTCCCCAAATCATTACCCTGTGTCCCTGGATTAGTAGTACAGTGACAGTTAGACTACATCACCACCTCCCCTATATCAATGCCACTGCATAAATTTTAGAAATTTAAAAATGGCATGCAATAGATACAAATTTTAATTTTCTGTGCTTCAATTCTGAAAACATAAAGTCTGTTTGGATTACATGTTCACAGGTAGCATCTGATCTCCAGTACTCTGCCCAAAAAGATTGTTCTTAATGAAACCTAAGCAGACTATTCAATTGAAGCATCACAGGCAAGTCTGATTCCATCCTCACCTAACTTGCACTTTCCATAATTATTAGATGCAGATGCCCTGACAGCACAATAAGTATTCCGCATCCAAATGTTGCAACACCCGGACAGTATTCAGATTTGGGCTGATAAGTGGCAAGTAATATTCATGCCACACAAAAGTGCCACACAAGGAAATCTCCAACAAGAGAGAACCAATCATCTCCCCATGACATCCAATGGCATTGCCATCACTGAATCTCCACTATCAACCTCCTGGGGGAATCCACAAGGCACAAATCAGGATAGTGATGGAATGCTCCCGGAGAGGAGTGCAGTTCCAACAACACTCAACATCCAGGACAAAGTAGGCCACTTGATTGGCACCCTATTCACCACCTTTCACTCCACCACTGACCAACAGTGGCAGCAGTGTACACCATCTACAAGATGTACTGCAGCAACTCGTCAAGGTTCCTGTGACAACACCTTCCAAACCATGGCCTCTACCATCAAGGAGGACAATAGTAGAAGTCATGTGGGAACACCACCACCTTCAAGGACTCCTCCCCCACAACATCCCAACTTGGGAATACATCGCCGTTCCTTCATCGTCGCTGCATCAAAATCCTGCAACTCTCTCCCTGACGGTACTGTGGGTGTACTTACAACACATGGACTGCAGTAGTTCAAGGCAGCAGCTCACTGCCACCTTCTCAAGGGCAAGTAAAGATGGGCAATGAACCGACCTAGCCAGAGACACCCAATAAAAATCTCATGAAAGAAAAAGTTCCAAGGCATGATAATCTGCTGCAGATGAAAATTCTCACTAAGATTTCCAATAACAGGAATTCCCATCTGCAACTGAATATCAACCCCATGGAAGCCAACAGCAGTTCCATTTTTAAACGAGTTCATGATCACAAACTTCAAGAATCCTCCTCCTCCTCCGCCGCCAACACACTTTATGACATCTGTGTCACTCTTCCTGACCTGCTCCTATTTACAAATGGCTGGATAACACTTCTTCAGGATTGTTCATTTCTTCCAGTGGTTGACATTATCAATAACAGGTGTCCATTCACATGATGGTTCGATAATACCTCTGTAGTTTTCATGCCAGAGCAGGTTCACCATACCTGGGACGACTTCTGCAGTACAAACATATTATGGTGACCTAAAGGAAAAGTGTTTTCAGCGAAAAAGGAGCACCACCTTCCTGCCATCCCCCCATCCCCCACCCCTCCCCCTCCGAATCCTCCACGTCCACCTACTCAACATGCAGTACAGAACCACTGAGCCATGTAACAATGATCAGCCTTGAAATGCACTAAAATAATACCCATTCAAAAACTGGCTTTGTTAAAAAACCAACTGCTGCCCTTGCAACCCTATAAAAGTATCAGTTATTATAATATCAAGAACAGCTTTACCTCACTTCACATGACTCGTTGTCCAAATAAACATTCAAACATTGAAAGAAACAGTTCAAAGAAATAATAACTTATTACAACTTCCTGACATGTCAATCAATCAAAGCAAACACTACGCTCCATTTTCACCTGTGAAAACGCACCCCTGTTGAGCAAATCCATTACAGAGTCTTAGAGCTCAGCCAAACATTCATAACAGGATCATCTGTAAACTGTATCAACAGAAACAGATGGCCTGACATTGGTATGGAGATCCTCACCCTGGTAATGGAACCGGTCAGGTCAGGAGGGCGTAGGCTTGCTCCCCTCACCTTTAACCTACGCCAATGCATTTGCTGGGGCTGGGAATCCTGGAATTGGGAACCTCCCACCATTTTAAAAAGGTTTCCAGAGTTGGCCTCGCTCCTATCAGCCCTCAATGCTTCCCATTTCAAGTCTCCTGCTCTCGAGGCTATCAGTAGAATTAGTGAAATAATGCTTTCTTATCTAGATATTTTTGCATATAGTGTTGTTCGGCAAGCATGGGTATTATTTCTTTTAAACTTTTCTGAATATATGTACTCCTAGGATAAGAGTAAGTAAAGTTGCCATAGTCCCAGCTGATCATAGGCTGCTTTCCCCTTTGAGGGAGAGCTGACTGGTGGCGACTTAGCCTCACCTAAGGCTAAGTCGGCATGGTTGAGAAGGTGGGGCCTTCATGAATAACTTCAGTCGGTACAGGAATTGAGCTTTAATTGAACCCACGTTGCTGGCCTCACACTGCATCACAAACCAACTGTCCAGCCAACTGAGCTAAACTGACTCCCAGGATACCAGAACAGGCACTCACCATGAAGTTATAATGTACAGACTAAAATGGTACAGTAATCAGTGTTTAAACCGTGGAATTAAAATTAATTAATCAAAACACAATATACAAACATATCTTCATTACTTTTATAGAAGTAAAATTCTTGCTGGGGACGCTGCTTCTCATCTTCCACACTCATGCTACAGTCTCATACCCACCAACATGCTTTGGCTCTCCCTCTCTGCTATTA
This sequence comes from Scyliorhinus torazame, assembly GCF_047496885.1. NCBI lineage: Eukaryota > Metazoa > Chordata > Chondrichthyes > Carcharhiniformes > Scyliorhinidae > Scyliorhinus > Scyliorhinus torazame. The sequence continues at coordinate 228,691,924 of NC_092709.1, forward strand.
CAGAAAGAGCATCAGGAAATGTTAGTAAAGGTGGGCCTATCACACTCAGCCTTCTCTGCAAGCTAAAACCAGCCTGTTTCCGATCAACAGTTTGAGAGCACTAGGCTAGTGCATGTCTCCCAGACTCATTTAGAGGCAGCAAGACAGAAGCAACAAGCAAGAGTTGGAAAATATTTTCTTACATGGGCACGGGGGGGGGGGGGGGGGGGGGGCAATTATTTTTTGGACCAGAAATTTCTTACTCGCAGATGCTCTTGTGGAATAATTAAAGAAAATTAAACCCCAAACCAGAAGTAGCAGTGACTGCATCTATTATAGATTACTTGGACATTGTATGAAGTGTAAGTACATGTCATACACTAAAGCAAGTTAGTTGTATAAACTTAAAAGGAACACTCACAGGATTATGCCTCCGTGGCCTCGCTTACTAAAGCTTGCTGTGTCTGTAAATACATATTAAAATTCACAAGGGCTCCCATTGCCATTTTGTGTTTTAAAAAGCTAACAAATATGAACCTGGAAACTGGTGGGGACTGCTGGGAATCAGATGAATTGAAGACATGTTTGATTTCATCTTTTTTGAAAATCATCAGGTATAGTTCTGATTTGATAGCAGGGAAGGAGAGGGTTGTGTTGGTTTTATGTCCCAGGTACAGTTTTCACATCACACTGACAGAAAATATTACTATGTCACAGCAACTGCAGAGCACGAGGGATGAAGATGCTGCTCTCCTGCCATTTCACATTTTGACAAGTGAGGAGATACAAGAGAGTTTCAAACTGAAGGTGAATTGCCTGGGAACTTTTCGGTGTTACTGGACAGCAGGCAGTCTTGCCGGCTGTTCACAAGGAGTAGAAATTTAACTGCACATCAAATCCAGTTAGTGTGTAAGCAGGTAATTGCTGAGCTCTACTGCCCTGACCAGGGAACAGTGCAGAGCCAACAATGCAGCTGCTCTGTCCACACTGTTCAATAGCAAATATCTGATTTATCACAAACAACAGAGGATTGCATTTTTTTTTTACAATTATTCATGAAGAGGCTATCATTGCATCTTACCTAGTAGCAATCTTTTAATAAAACCGTAAGTACTTTGCAGCAAGGTGGCATGTTAGCACAGTGGTTAGCACTGTTGCTTCACAGTGCCAGGGACCCGGGTTCGATTCCCGCTTAGAATCATAGAATTTACAGTGCAGAAAGAGGCCATTCGGCCCATCGAGTATGCACCGGCCCTTTAATGCCCCAGTCCGAGCACCCCATTTAAGCCCACACTTCCAACGTATCCCCGCAACCCAGTAACCCCACCTAACCTGCACATCTTTGGATGTGGGAGGAAACCGGAGCACCCGGTGGAAACTCACGCAGACACTGGGAGAACGTGCAGACTCCGCACAGACGGTGACCCAGGCCAGGAATTGAACCTGGGACCCAGGAGCTGTGAAGCAACTGTACTAACCACTGTCCTGTCGTGCTGGCTTGGGTCATTGTCTGTGTGGAGTCTGCACGTTCTTCCTGTGCCTGCATGGGTTTCCTCTGGGTGCTCCGGTTTCCTCTCCCAAGTCCCGAAAGACGTGCTTATTAGGTGAATTGGATATTCGGGATTCTCCCTCAGCGTAGCCGTACAGGTGCTGCAGTGTGGCGACGAGGGGATTTTCACAGTAACTTCATTGCAGTGTTAACTTGTGACACTGATAAAGATTATTGTACACAGCACTAATATATGGTATACATCACCTTCACTGTTTAGGAAACACCCTGATGTATTTGAAGTTTGTATCACTAATATTTTTGCCATAGCTAGAAAAGCTTTAATTTGTCCTGAAGAGCCACACATCTACATGATTAAAGATTTTTATGCCGTGGTGCCTTCTTTGAATTGGACTGCCAGATTGAGCCAGTTTCATCACATGGGGTAAATGGTCTTAGTTAATGGATCACATGCTTCTCACAAACCCAACTCTCCCAATTAGCTGCTTGCAATGCATCCAACCCGGCGAGTTGGTGAGTTGCTGTATAGCAAGCTAATTATTCATCTGTAAGAATTGCATTTTGATTATTTTATGATATCTTCAACTAAATGTAATGTGTGCTGCATTCAGATCTTAAATCATATCAGTTTAAAAAGGTTACAATCCTGCTCGGTACTTTGATTGTGTTACTTTGCAATCTTGTGAAATTGGGCGATTCCATTTTAAAACTCAGCTCATCCATTAATGTGCTGACAGCTTTTTACATCCCAAGTGCAGTAAAACAGCTTTATTTTAAATCCAAGAAAAGAGTTGCAAACACATGTGTTTTAATCTGAGAGTCCTTTTTAAAAAATGTACAAGTTTCTGAGCAAACTTAATTTTTCAATAGGGAACATCCCAGCTTTGCATTAACCACTTTTGTAGGCTGAACCCATTTCCGACATATTTCAAGTGATTCCATTTGAAATTTTAATTCTTACCATTTTGGAAATCAAAATATTTGTACTTTTAATAGTTATCCTGTGCAGTCTTCTGATTGTCTTCAATTATGTTTTAAAATGTTATTTTTCTTAGGAACAACCCAGTTGTAAATACACATTTACTGACTCCCAAACAAAGCCATTTACAAGGCACAAGTCAGTGTGATGGAATACTCTCCACTTGCCTGGATGAGTGTAGCTCCAACAACACTCGAGAAACTTGACACCATCCAGGACCAAACAATGATTGGCACCAACCACCAGCTCCAACATTCATTGCTTCTACCACACGTGTACCATCTACAAGATGCACTACAGCAACTTACTAAAGTTTTTTACAGCACATTCCAAACCTGCAAACTAAACCCCTTCGAACAAGGGCAGCAGACACATGGGAACACCACCACCTGCAAATTCCCCTCCAAGCCACACACTATCCTGACTTTGGAACTACAGGTTGAAAATACCTTGTCCGAAATGCTTGGGGCCAAGTGAGTAATGACTTTCAGAATTTTTCGGATTTAGTAATATACTGTGCACGTGCGTTGGGAACTGCACACGTGCGGCGTGTGCAAAGAAAAGTGCAGATTTCTGAATTTTGAATAAGGGATGCTCAACCTGTTCCTTCACTGTCAAAATCAAAATCCTGGAGCACCCTGCAAAAAAAACAGAGTGTACCTGCACTACATGGATTGCAGCGGTTCAAGGTGGCAGCTCACCATCACCATCACTAGGGCAATTAGGCCTGGTGTAGCCACCCGAGTTGGCCACTTCCCTACTTAAAATGGAGAACCGCAATGGCTGAAGAGAAATTCAGCCAACACAGGCAAAGACTAGCAAATACAGAAATCATGTATATTGGAATCTGCAAAACAACCAGACAGCACCGAAACCAGCAGCAATCTGCATAGTAATGTAGCAGCCATCTACATAGTAATGTGCGATTCCCAGGCACAATGGCAACAGTTAAGGTAATCAAAGCCAAGCCAGACTCCTCGGCGCCAGCAGGAGCCAAGACAAAGGAAGGCCAACAGACACTTAGGGACCACCCAGCAATCAGGGAACCGCTCCAGCATTAGAGAAATCGATCCAAGTGATCGGAAAGTAGTCCAATCACTTGGAACCAAATTCAACACAAACACTTAATGAACCTCAAGTGAAAGTTTACATTTCAGTGGTAGGAAAGGGATCCCCATGAGAGACACCCCTAATGATTCATCAACTAATATGCAACCTTAAGGTATGGCATGTGATCTGACGACTTTGTAACAGGCTGGTACAGTTGGCTGGCCAAAAAGCAAATCACACACCTTCCATTTTGTGCTACCGAAACAATAACAACAACACTAATTTATCTTTATATCCTTTACTCAAGCCCTGAACAAGTGCAAAATACCATTGTTAATTCTGCCAGGGCCATGGTGCCAGGGCAGTGCATCATTGGCAATGCCAGGGAGTGGAGAGATGCCCTCCCGATGAAGGGTTGGAGGTAATCCCCTTGTCAGCAGGGGGTGGGGCGGGGGAGAGAAGGAAACAGAGAGGGCGGCCTGTCCCTGGGCACTAGGATTGTGGCACCGGTTCAAAATGGCAGCCTGACCCCAATAACTGCAGGGAAACAGGCGTGTTCGCCGCTATGCATATTTTTGCCCAGTCAAGCCATGAGCATCCCACCCCGCTCGGTCCCGATTCTCCATTGGCAGGAACACTTCTAGAATGGAGACTCCTGGCTGTGATTGCCAAACCTGCTGAGCTTTTCCAGCATTTTCTGTAAGTATTTTGCGTTTGAATTTTATTCAATCCATTTGGTCACAAAAACTGATCAATTGCTGGTAGGTTTCAGCTTTAGTAATCAAGGGCTCAACATATGTTTCTATGACAGGATAAGCCTGGAGAATTTACCAATTGTGGGGGAGACCAAATCCAACCCAAAGATGTGCAGGTAGATGGATTAGCCACTGTAAATCGCTCCTTAGTAATTAGAAAAAACATTTTAAAAGGAAAAAAAATACAGAGACCAGTTGAGCCAAAATGTGCTTCAAATTTAATGTAAAATAATATTTCCACCATCTTTTGTGTAAGACACACCCTTTGAAAGCAATATTTTCATTTCTGAATAACATTAGCATATTTAGCTGGATTTACTGATTTAGCTTTTTGTAAAAAATGAATATTTGCATAAGCACATAAGTATTGAAGGAGCTGGAAAGTAATCTACCTTCTGCCCCAGTAATCAGCATCAAGGTACTAATCAATGCTCCGGCTAAGCTGTGTGCATGTGCAGATACACGGGTATACTTCACGGGCCTGGGTTGTGTGTCAAATAGCACGTAGGCACAGGCACGCAAAAGATTTTAAGCATGAAATAAAAACTGACCAAGCACAGCAACAACATAATAAAGGAAACATCAGTCCTGCGCCCAGATCAAACCACATGAAATAAGGACAGGACACGGGCGGGATCCCCTCCTTTATTCCAACACCTGGTTTAATTTCCCCGAACTTCAGACTGGCACTCTCAGCTACGCCATTTTGACAATTCTATTCCTCATACCAGCCATATCTTGCTTGGTGACCTTCCACGGGAATCAGCAGCCATTTTTATGCTTTGGATTCACATCTGCTAAGAAAGTGGAAGTCGCCATAGTTCCAGAGGACCACAGGCTGCTTTTCCCCCTTAATTTTTTGAGAGAGTGCTGACTAGTGGTGATTTAACCCAAGGGTCATCACACCTTAGGCGAGGAGTGAGGTTGAGAAGGCTTCATTAATAACATCAGCCGATATGGGAATTGAACCCATGCAGTTGGTGTCACTCCGCAAATCGAACTATCCATCCAGCCAACAGAGCTAACCGACCCCCATCAGTCAAGAACTTCATTCAGATAACATTCATGAATATCTGATAATCCATGAAGTTAATGTGTAGGAAAAGAAAATCAAGCTCAGGTCTCAGAGGTAAACAGTTTAGGCACATTTGACAAACCTTTTACATCATTGATCAAAGATGAAACAGTATTTATACATTTTTCACTTTTAGTTACATTATTGCCGAGCAAGACATCAGACACGTCAGTCAGCGGAGTATGAAATGAAAAATGAATGAAATGAGTATCACATTGATGTAGATTTATACCTGCAATGCCAACGCAGTGATATCGCAATTAGAGAGATTTTCGGGAGAGGGGAAGAGATGCAATGTCAATACATCTCATCTGTAATAATCTTATATACCACAGTCATGCCTTAGCTGTTTGCTCAAATATGCAGGGAGGGATGGAAGATGTTGGCACAGGAGTTAAAGAAAAAATTTCCATGGTTATTAGGTAACTTGAAAAACTCATTCTTTAAAACAAACTGCCCTTTGACAAATATGACACTCAAGAAAATGCTTTGGTATTAATCAGAACAGAACACAATACATTGCCTTACAAACCATGTTCACTTTCAAAGCTGGGATTCTCTGATTAATAACTACATTCTGTTTATTACAGCATGCACTAGATATTGAACATAACGTGCAGCTGAATCACCATGAAAATCACTGAAAAACATAGCAACTCACACCACCAAATTCATTTGACAGAGATTAATCATTGATGGGAGGGTTAAAACACCACTTGATATGTTCTACCCTTCTTGTTAATGAAAGGATGTATGTGGCAGACCAATTGAATGGTGCACCATCAGAGGAGCAACTTCACAGAACATTGAATAGTACAGCACAGCAGACCATCTCACTGGGTCTGCATTGGCTCTTTCAAAGAGTAATCCAGTCAGTCCCACGCCCCAGTTCTTTTCCCATTTCATGAATAACACCGTTTCCTTTTGAAAACTACTATTGAATTTGTTTCCACAACCCGATCATGCAATGCATTCCAAATTCTAACCACTTCTTGCATGAAAAAGTTTATTTCCCTCATGATACCTCTGCTTCTTTTGCCAACCATGTTAAATCTGTGCCCTCTAGTTATCAACCCTTCAGCCATTGATGCCATCTTCTAAAATCAATTTTTATTTTTAGAACAAACTAGCACAGACTTACAAAATATGTGTGGTCAAATTACAGGTCGAGTATCTTTTATCCGATCGCATTACGGATACCAGATATAGGCCTAGGTCTACTTACATTACAATAGACTATAGCCAGTCTAAGCGTAGGTGAAGGTAAATAAAATGGCTGGAAAAGCAGGCAAGGTGCCTCACTGAATAATAAATAGAGTACCAGTAATAACTTCTCACTCGTGGTGCCATCTGTGATTCTGATTGTAGGCGAGTGTTCTGAGTGTCGACATACCTTGCTGGGAAGCATTCTTGAATAGTTCTCCAGTTTCACTTGCCTCTTCAACATTAGTTTTTATCTCATAAGTTTGTCTTTTATTTTATAAATTAACATTATTTCCTGATCGCGTGAAAAGGCACATTATTTAAGTGCATCAATCAATCCACCACAAATCTTAATAATATCGCCTATGGGTATTTTCTCTACCTTATTTGCTATGTCAACCTCATAATCGCTGTTTTGATTAAGTGAATTTGACGTAACACCATTTCTGCAATCTCCCAGTCAGTCAAAGAATGAATGACAAAAGTACTGCTTTTAATGCCATACACTTCCTTGATATCCTTTGCCTCCGATCTACTCTCACATTGCATTCTCAAGGAGCTGGTTTACCAGATTATTTTCCCTGTTCATACAAAAATCTTCAAAGTCTTGGTTGATATTATCGTCTTCAATGAGCATTGCGCCAGTCGCTGGTCAAGGTGTCTTTTATCAACAAGGCACCAGGCATTAGCAGATGCGCAAGTGGTGTCCTTAACTGCAAACCCCTTTTGGAAGCCTTCTACCCCAGTGCCTCTGTTCACAGCACCAAGCAGCCTATTCAAGAAGGTATCTTTATATTTACGTTTCATGGACTGGAAAATGCCTTGGCCCATTGGCTGAATTAACAACAAAGATTCGAGGGGAAAGTAAACAGCAAAAACATTGTTCTTCACCAACAGTGCAGAAGGGGGTATGCTGAACAATTATGCAGGAGCAATTTACAGTTTTCTTCAGGTCCAGCTACCCAAGAATGCGCAAGTACCTCTGGTACAAAGTGGTTGTGAAGCCAATCTCAGAAAACATGTCCCCAGTTATCCAGGCTCTCTTATTGGCATAGAAGTGAACAGAGGTGATGTTTGAATACGCTTTAAGAACCTAGAACATTTGCTCTTCCCATTGCAGCCAATTTACACTGGTGAGTCCCAGCCACCTTGGCACAACCAAGGATAGTCAATCTCTCAACCCCGTTGATGCTTTCTCCTCTGCTATTGCTGCCGTTTTCCTATGGATGTACCGCCAGAACAAACTTGCTTCGTCAGCATTGTAAATCTGTTGAGATGAAAGATTTTCATCTGAAATTAGCACAGCAAACTCATCAATAAATTCTCAGCGCCGTCATGGTCATCATCACACTTTCAAAAACTTGATAACATGACACTTCAAGTTTCTGCAACCAACCCGTCATATATTGGCATGCACCTTCAAGCCTCAGTTCTTTGTAGTTGATCATGCAGCATGCAGAGATCAATGAGCCAGTCAGTGGAAACCTTTCACACCGGAGCTGACAATCCACTCCATCACGTTCACTATAAAATGTCAACTATAAAATGTAAACAATTTGCCTTTTGCTTCTTTAAATTGCATATTTACTCCTCACTAAATTGCCTCAGACACACGATGGTCAAGCTTCTGCAACAACTCTACTTTCTTAGCAACTGATAATGAATTATGCTTCCTGATCTTTTTCTCATTGTTAGCCATAAGGGTACCCGATGGTCTTTTTGACACATTCACCACAAAAAAAATTACATGGTAAACAGTGCAGATAAACAACTAGACTTCCTGTGCTAAAGATTGGATGGGGTTGGTGTCAGCTTCCCATGCTAAAGTTCGATGAGGCTTAAAAAATAGTGTGGTTTTGAAATCTGCTGGCTACACCTTCAGCATTTATCATCGAAGAAAACAGCTTCCTAACTACCAATCTTGTTCCATGACAAAATCCTTGTTTAGGATTCAAATTTCACAGCAACATTATAACTGCACCTTCTTTGCAGTGGCATGCCCACAGGAATTAGAAAATATAGAGACTCTGGAGGGTATAGACTGTCATAGTCATCATCTGCATCAATAGAATCAACACTGATGTTCTTTTAAAATTTGGCCCACAGCTGGTCTAAAAAACTTCACAATTCAAATCTAGAGAATCTTCATTTTTAGTATAAAGCATAGCTTTCAAACAATAAACAAATATGCCCCCCACAATTTTAACCAACTTATCATTTCAGTCATCTCTCCCATGCCATTCCATTTTTCCCATGCCATTCTCATCCCATTACTTCCCTCCCTCACAGTAACAATCGCTCCTGCCAGGGTAACTTTGTTGTGAGCTTCCCTTGATTTCCACTGTTTAATTTACTCCATCCAACCCCCATAGCCACCAAGCATAGGCAGCCACACGTGTCACATGCTCCAGTCCTCTGTAGGCCCCACACGCGCCAGGCGCAATTCACCAAATAAACCCACCAACGGAAACACTCCTCCAACTCACCAATCAAAACATTCTGGATGGAGAAAAATCTATTAGTATCCTAGACCGCACATTAGTTCTGACAAATATGACATTCCAAATAAAATGCTCCTGTGTTGTAAATACTGTGAAAAATCCATATTCCTGTAAAAATAATGAGCATAATTGGAGCAAAGTTTTAAAACTGTTTTTCAACTGTCTCAGCAGCATGTTATTCCCCTGGCGATGGGGCAATCTAGCAACCTGTTCACAAGCTGCTGCCAATAGCACCTGATCCAGACTTAGGAAGGCGTGAGTGATTCTCGGGGCGATTTACGTTCATACCTTCAAAAGGAAAAATCTCCAAATGTCTACTTAATAATAAATCCTACCGCTCTACTACACAGCAGGGAGTACCAACAAACAGCCTACAGTTTTTGTATTTTGAACTGCATTAGAAACAGCAAGAAGAAAAAAAAAAAATCATAACTTGATTTTATACAGCCACTTTGAATTAATAATCTATTAATATCAATCACTTTTCTCTCTCTCAACCCCCCTCCCTCCCCCTTTTGAGAAAGCTTTATTGAGGGCCAAAGCTCATAGGACATCAAAGATTGGGAAAAAAAGAGGAGGGGAGATAAGATTAAATCGATGTGGTCTCCTGCACAGCTAAATGCCTTGCTGTTCTATTATAACAAACCATTCCAGCCTTCACACTATGCGCAAGGTTCAGATTTATAGGCCCTCAGGGTTTACATCACACTTAGACCCTGAGAAACTCTGTTTGGCTCAGTTTAAAATACTCCATTTGAAAAAAAAAATCCACAATTTCATTCACCCAAGGCAATTATGTGCCAACCCTAGTTGCTCCCTTTAGATCTCTGTGGAGCAACACAAGATCAGGTCCTACATTGAGCATTCTGTTCAGAGCCAGCGAGGCACTTATCTGGTGATTGAGTCTACAAAATATGCTGGAAGATCCAGAGAAGGTTCTTCAGATAATTAAAAAGCCTTGATGTTAGACAAATGGTTAACATAATTCACGGCCAAAGAAGTTTGGATTTTGTTTTTGTCATTCATATCAAAGACCCGATTTGGCACTCGGTTTTCGTGTATGGACACCAATTTATTATAAAAGTAAATGTAATGTAAAGGCTACTGTGCTTCCAGCAGGAAGTCATGCTTAAAGAAAGTGAAATTAGTGAAATGGTTCAAACACTGCAATGCTGAGCCAGTTTCCCGACAAGCATCACTTCCAACTGGGAATGCAGAGATTGGTGAATTTACCTCAGCAAAACATAACAAAAAACCTTTCATTCCTGAAATGATTCTTGAAGCTCCAAATTATACCACTTAGGCTTTAGAGAGGGTGCAGAAAAGATGTACGGGGGCTTGAGTTTAAGAGCCGTGGGGCTATGCTGCAACCGTACATGACGCTGGTGAGACCACATTTGGAGTGTGTGCAGTTCTCGTCACCTCACTATAGGAAGGATGTGGAAGCATTTGAAAGGGTGCAAAGGAGATTTACCAGGATGCTGCCTGGTTTGGAGGATAGGTCTTATGAGGAAAGGTTGAGGGAGCTAGGGCTTTTCTCTTTGGAGCGGAGGAGGCTGAGAGGCGACTTAATAGAGGTTTAGAAGATGATGAGGGGGATAGATAGAATGGACGCTCAAAGACTATTTCCTCAGGTGGATGTAGCTGTTACAAGGGGGCATAACTATAAGATTGAGGGTGGGAGATATAGGAGGGACGTCCGATGTAGGTTCTTTACTCAGAGAGTGGTTAGGGTGTGGAATGGACTGCCTGCTGTGATAGTGGAGTCGGACACTTTTGGAACTTTCAAGCGGTTATTGGATAGGCACATAGAGCACACCAGAATGACAGGGAGTGGGATAGCTTGACCTTGGTTTCGGACAAGGCTCGGCACAACATAGAGGGCCGCAGGGCCTGTTCTGTGCTGTGCTGTTCTATGTTCTATGTAAGAATGGTTCCAGGGATGAAGGACCTCAGTTACATGGATAATTGACTAACCTAGGGCTGTTCTCCTGAGTGAAGATAAGACTGAGAAGGAGATTTGATAACGGTGTCCAAAATCATGAGGGGTCTAGAGAGAGAGAGAGAGAGAGAGAGAGAGAGAGAGAGAGAGAGAGAGAGAGAGAGAGAGAGAGAGAGAGGGAAAGAAAAACTGCTCCCATTGGCGGGAAGGCCGGGAACCAGAGGATGTAAATTTAAATTTAATGGCAAAAGAACCAACGGGAAAAGTTTCTTTAAAATACAAGTGGTTAGGGTCTGGAATGTACTGTCTGAGAGTGTGGTGGAGGCCGATTCAATCATGTCTTCCAAAAGGGAATTAGATAAGCACCAAGCGAGAAATATAATTGCCGGGCAATGGGGTGGGGAAGTGGGACTAGCCAAGTTGCTCTGTAGTGACTTTTCTCATTTATTTACACATTTTATTTGCTTAGGCTTTCTACAGTTGAAGAATCTATCCATGTCTGCAAAGCAGTTTTAGTTCTTAAAGGGACTGTACTGTATTTCTACACCATTGGTAATGGTCTGTTTCAGTACCTCTGCTTTTGGCTCCTATGTGAAGGTTGTTAGCATTTGTCTAACACTGTCCATTAGGATTGCAAACAAAACGAAAATGTTTACTGTTTCATTGTGCTGAAAACATTCATTATTTGAAGTACAAAACAGATATTGCTTTAGGAAAGTTAGAATTTTGTTCCCACAAAGGCATTCTAAGCACAGGATATTGCAGAATGTCAAAACATACAATTAATTGGGCATCCAGCAGGTGCGACTGGATCTGCAACAGACTATATAGTGCTTTCATTGAAGCTTCTCTGGCGAAAGCAGGGAATTAAAGACCAGTACGCCTTAGGTCAGTAATGGGGAAAATTCTAGAAGCCATTATCAAAGATTTTATAGCAGAGCACTTTGAAAACAGTGGCAGGATTGGACAGAGTCAGCAGGGATTTATGAAGGGGAAACCATGCTTGACAAATCTACTGGAATTCTTCGAGATGCAACTAGTAGAGTTGATGAAGGGGAGCCAGTGGATGTGGGGTATTTGGACTTTCAGAAGGCTTTTGACAAAGTGCCGCATAAAAGATTAGCATGTGAAATTAAAACGCATGGGATTGGGGGTACTGTATCGAGAGGTATAGAAAACTGGTTGGCAGACAGGAAACAAAGACTAGGAATTAACAGGTCTTTTTCAAACTGGCAGACAGTGACTAGTGGGGTACCGCAGGGACCGGTGCTAGAACCCCAGCTATTCACAATGTATATGAATGATTGAGGGAATAAAATGTGATTTCTCCTAATTTGAAGATGACACCAAGTTGTGTGGGAAGGTGAGCTGTGAGGAAGATGCAGAGATCCTTCAGTCTGATTTGGACAAGTTGAGTGAGTGGGAAAATGAATGGCAGATGCAGCATAATTTGGATAAATGCGAGGTCATCCACCTTGGTAGCGAAAACAAGATGGCAGACTATTATCTGAATGGCCATAAATTAGGAGAGGGGAATGTGCAATGAGACCTGGGTGCCCTCGTACACCAGTCACTGAAGGTAAGCATGTAGGTGCAGCAGGTGGTAAAGAGGGCAAGTGGTATGCTGGTCTTCATTGCGACAGGATTCAAGTACAGGAGCAATGTCTTGTCGCAATTATACAGGGCCTTGGCGAGGCCACACCTGATATGTTGTGTGCAATTTTAGACTCCTTATCTGAGGAAGGATGTTCCAGCTCTAGAGGGAATACAGCGAAGGTTTACCAGACTGATTCCTGGGATTCCAGCTTTGACAAAGAGTCATTGGCCTCGAAACGTTAGCTCTTTTCTCTCCCTACAGATACTGCCAGACATGCTGAGATTTTCAGCATTTCTTTTTAAATAGAATTATAGAATTTACAGTGAAGGAGGCCATTCGGCCCATCGAGTCTGCACCGGCTCTTGGAAAGAGCACCCTACCCAAGGTCAACACCTCCACCCTATCACCCTAACCCAGTAACCCCACCCAACACTAAGGGCAATTTTGGACACGAAGGACAATTTATCATGGCCAATCCACCTATCCTGCACATCTTTGGACTGTGGGAGGAAACCGGAGCACCCGGAGGAAACCCACGCACACACGGGGAGGATGTGCAGACTCCGCACAGACAGTGACCCAAGCCGGAATCGAACCTGGGACCCTGGAGCTGTGAAGCAATTGTGCTATCCCCAATGCTACCGTGATTCCTTGGATGGCTGTACTGATGTACGGGGAGACACTGAACCGGTTAGGATTGTACTCACTTGAATTCAGAAGAATGAGGAGGGACCTCATAGAAACCTAAAAAATTCTAACAGGACTAGACAGGGTAGATGCAGGAAGAATGTTCCCGGTGGTGGGTGTGTCCAGAACCAGGGGTCACAGTCTGAGGATGCAGGGTAGGCCATTTAGGGCAGAGATGAGCAGAACTTTCTTCACCCAGAGTGGTGAGCCTATGGAATTTGTTAATACAAAAAGTAGTCTTGTTCAAAACATTGTATGGTTTCAAGAAGCAGTTAGATATAGCACTTTATGGTGAAGGGGATCAAAGGATTTGGGGAAAGCGGGATTAGGCTATTGAGTTGGAAGATCAGCTATGATGAGTGGGCTTGAAGGGCTGAATGGCCTCCTCCTGCTTCTATTTTTTCTATCTTTCTATTGTGCAATATACTTAATTCAAGTGAGAAAGAACTCCCATTTATAATAGCACTTTCTACAAAATTAAAACAGTTTTTGTAGTCACGTTGTGAAACTCAGCAGGCTATCTGCACACACAAGGTTCGGACTAACAACTAGATGATTTGTTTTCAATGTCCTTCGTTGAGAGATATTGACCAGGACAACAGGAGGACTCTCCTGTTCAGGAGTAGTGCCATACGATCCTTTACAATCCAGCTCATGGGACAGACAGCGCATCAGTTTAATATCTGAAAGACGGCTGTCTTTCAGATATTAAACTGATGCGCTGTCTGTCCCATGAGCTGGGTTTTAAAGGATCGTATGGCACTACTCCTGAACAGGAGAGTCCTCCTGTTGTCCTCAACACTAGAGCACTCCCTCAGTACTTCACCAAAATACCAACATAAATTGTCACGCTTCAGGAATGGGATTTTAACCCACAACCTTCTGATTCAGAGGTGGAAGTACTACCACGGGGCTAAGTAAGGTCAACTGATTGTACACAAAAAAGAACACTCAAGATGTGTTGGAAATGAGTGGGAAGGGACAAGAGCTAAATAGTACTAGCTACTGCAAGCGGATCTACTGAGTGAAGAAGAAACTGTATGAATAGTCCCAGAGAAAAAAAAAAAATCAGCAGTACAGAGCACTGTGCCCTCATGGTAGAACGAGGGAGTGTGGGTGGTGGCACTATCTACCAATATAATGATACCGAAGTGAGGCACTCAGTCAATGAAAGATAGCAAATTAATTCGCCTTTTCTTCTTGAATATAATTCAGTTGTACGGTCCCCGGCTTTCATTCTTTTTTCCTTCAAGCAAAAATACACAAGAATAATCTTGTATATGCATTTTCGTATGCATCAGCTTAAGTGAGGCCACTGATCATCTTCATTAAGGAGAACCATTAAAAGCAACACCAAGGGCCACTTGTCCCCAAATGCTTAACAGCTACACTAGTCATAAATGTCTACAGCACAGAAAAGGTCCTTCGGCCCTTCATGTCTGCACCATTCATTTACTGGGATTCTTTGTAAAAAGTCATGAAATATCTATATTTATATGTCAATCATCAGAGATGATAATTACTACCCAATATCAGGTGGCATTGCAGACAGACAAAAATATTCTCTCTTGATTTACTGGTACCTTCAATCTGTATCTTTATTTCATTAAGAATTAAGCTTCCCACACAGTTTTATTTTTTCTCCTCCTCCTCGTGTATTTGAATATGCAGAGCCAGCTTTCATTTTAGCATATTGTAGAAATCGTAAATTTATGCAAATCATTATAGACAGAATATTAGAGTTTGAAAAAGATAAATGAAGAGTCAGAATGAGAAGGTTTCTCGTAAGGAATTAAAAATTTGTGGTGTTTTTTGCCCATTAGAACCAATAGAACCAAAGAGGATAAGCTAATAATACATTTTGAAAATTAGGGAAAAGGTTCTGCAAGGATAAAACAGAAATAAAGAAAGAGTGTTTCCACTGACTGGGCCAGTCTCAATCACTGAAATTAAATTCAGCGAATCAGACCCCAATTCTCTGCCTAAGTGGTAACTAGCAGGTTATTATTAAACTCTCGATTTTTATTTTTTTTTTAGAAAGCACAGTAACGAGCAAAACACATTTGGTTCCAGCTAATATCAAAATAATTGTGGATTTTATTCTTCAGTGTGGGAAGTGAGTGTTGGGCATCCTACCTCATCGATTTGATAATAACAGGTACATTGCATCGCTAAGTTACTACCAGAAAGAGAAAGCTCCTCCTCAATCATAAGGCATTGGATGCCAAAATGGAAGGTAGGAAGGAGGGTGATTATGTGATGTGACCAATGCAAGGTGCATCAGGAAAGAGGTTGCAGGTGGGTACCGTCTGGGAGGTAGGTCAGGGTGGAGGCTGCAAGGAGGTACCATCCAGGAGGCACAGGAACATTGCCCAGGTTCAGGCAACAGCAAAGTCTGAAAATGGGGCCAGCAGCAGCAGCAATGAGTCTGTGGTAATCACATGACCAGAAATACTATGTGCCAAACAAATAGGAACAGAGACATGCATCAACTCCCAAGGACCAAACAAATCTCCAGGAGGCATTTACTGGATGAGTTATTTCATTATCTAGCTGAAAGTCTAAGGATAGATGGTGCAAATATAAGTCTGGGGTCCTTTTAAAGTGGTAATCTGACAATAGACAAATTTGTTTTTTAAAAAGCCTGGGTGCTTGACTACCCGAGAAGATCTTCCATTGAATACAGACAGCTCAGAATTTATCACCGGGAGAAGACCAAAGCTTCTGGAGTACAGTATGCATAGTTCACAATTCTGTGAATCACTTAACTATGGATGGCTCCCTATGATTTCATAGATTGTAGCATTTCCTACCAGTAGGTGAATTTACTTTTTCCTCTCCTCAGATGCTGCAAGTGTACAAAACAGGAAAACGATCAGATAATCGGTACAGATTCAAGGTGCTTTAAAATAAATTTAAGGTGCTGCCAGAGCAAACATAAATGTCAGTCAATTATTAATAACTGTGGCTCAGTTAGTCGCACTCTCACCTCGGAGCCACACGGTCCCGGATTTAAATTTAAAAATCAAAGGGATTTCAGTGCAGCACTGAGGGAGTACTGCACTCTCAGGAGGCGCTGTCTTATGGATGAGCCCCACCTGCCTACTTGGCTGAATGTAAAAGATCCGAGACACTGCCCACCCCACCCTCCGTCCCAAGAACAGCAAAGAAATGATCCCCAATCCTGACCAATCTTTATTCCTCAATCAAACAAAACAGCTGATGTGACCAATCAGATTGCTGTTGGCGGGGTATGCCGTGCTCGTATTGGTTGCCGTGTTTCCTACATTAAATAGTAACCAAGCGCTTTGAGACGTCCGGTAGTTATGCAATATGCTACATAAATGCAAGTTATCCTTTGCCATTTATAAATAAGCTGTCGAGAAACACAAGAATACCTACAGTGCAGGAGGAGGCCATTCAGCCCATCGAGTCTGCAGCGACCCTCTGAAAGAGCCCCTACTCCCAACCCTATCCCCATAACC
Source organism: Scyliorhinus torazame (assembly GCF_047496885.1). Classification (NCBI taxonomy): domain Eukaryota; kingdom Metazoa; phylum Chordata; class Chondrichthyes; order Carcharhiniformes; family Scyliorhinidae; genus Scyliorhinus; species Scyliorhinus torazame. The sequence continues at coordinate 228,708,687 of NC_092709.1, forward strand.
TAGGAATCCCACTTAACCTTTTGTACACTAAGCAGCCATTTAGCATGGCCAATCCACCTAACCTACACATCTTTGGACTGTGGGAGGAAACCGGAGCACCCGGGAGGAAACCCACGCAGACACAGGGAGGATGTGCAAACTCCACACAAACAGTCACTAGAGGCCAGAATTGAACCTGGCCCCCGGCGTTGTGAGAAAGCAGCGCTAACCACTGCGCCATCGTGACACCCTACTATATCTTTTGATCAGAACAGCAAATGAGCTGCTAATTCAGCAAGTGGGTAATCGTTAAAAATACCATAAATGTGACTATTATCCTAGTGGATGCAGAAATAATGCAACAGCAAGCGATAAAAGACAAAGTGAATCCAAATAGGATTAAAATTTAAAGTATTCCATTTGATTGTTCAATGCAGAGGCACAGTAGCTATTGGGTTTCCTTGCAGAAGGGTCTGTGATCAGAAAAATACATCACCGCCACTCGTTTGAATCTTCACAATCAAATGACAAGAGCCTGACCGAAAGTCCCATTTTCCCTTAGCTCTATTTGAAAAAACAGCCAACTCCTTTGGAAGGCTTTACCCAGATTATAGAAACAGGTCACCTAAAATTTCAAACAACCACTTGGATGATCTTAAAAATTATTAGCACTTAGATATTGAAATAAATGTGCAACATATTTTTATGCATTTTTCTTCAAGCGGTACTCTCTCCCTCCTCAGTTGCTCTATCTTGAAACAAAGGAGGATCTGAGTAATTTGAACGCACTTCTGAACTAATATGCTATGCCACAGCAATGAGGATGCATGAGCTTGATAATGACCATAGCAGGCTCATGATTGAGCCTTGTGTGCTTCCCAATAAAACTGGTGGGAGGAGGTAGTCATCAGGCTGCTGTGAACACATTTTGTAACACCCAGCTCAGGACTAGATTGGTAAAAACCTAGAAAGCAAAAAGGGACACAGACTAGGAAGACAATGTGGGAATTTCAAACATTCACAAAGCTGTATTAGCCAATTAACAAAAACAATCACAGTCTCAGAGTTATAAAAGTGCAAATCATTTGATCATAATTTCTGCTGACAGGGATCAACAATTCAGAAATGACTATAGCGAATATTAAAAGCATCTTATGTGCTTATAATTAGATCTCACTCAAATTCAATAGATTTCAAATAAATTGTTTAAAAGGTATAGTCGCCATAGTCCCAGCTGACCATAGGCTGCTTTCCCCTTTGATCACCACACCTCGGGCGAGGGGCAAGGTTGAGAAGGTGGGCCTTCATGAATAACCTCAGCCAGTATGGGAACTAAACCAGCGCTGCTGGCCTTGTTCTTCACCACAAACCAGCTGTCTAGCTAAGTGAGCTAAACTGACCCATTGTATAAAACACCAATCTCACCTCCACTTTTGTGCTCAGTTGACTTTGTGCCAATTACTCATGGAATAAAAATGATGGGCGCAATCTATCAGAATGGGAAGAGAATCCCGTAGCAAGCACGTTTAGCCGGGTGTTTCCTGGTGCTTGGAGCACCAAGAAGCACACGCTATTGAACGCCCATTCGGGTAGATACGGGGCCTCAATGGGGAAAGCCCTGACAAGGCTGCATTTTAGTCCCGTTTTCTGCTCGGAGGAGCTCAAGTTCGTCGGAACACCTCAGTGTAGGATGAGATTGGAACGCCATTTCCCAATCGATCCTGCCCTGGGAGACAGAGTGCCAATCAGTTTGGCCCCTGTTCGTGGACATCTCATAAGGCAAGAGAGGGTTAGATCCCACACCTTGGGTAGATCATGGGGGTGCATATTAGAGCACGACAGCTAGTCTCACTCAGATTTGTTAAAAAGTGAACCCACCCACATCACGACATCTCGTGAGATAGTGTTAGCTCTGGCGAGGCATGGCAAGCTGGGTAGATCCCGGAAGAGGGATTCCCAGCATCCACAGTCCGCACCGCACTGCCTTTCAGGCGCAATGCAGACGGTAGATCGTGCCTCAGTTACAGAGTATTTCCAAAGTCATGACATTTCTTTCAGCAACTTGGAGGCACTGGAAGGCGTGGTGAAGGAACTATGCTAGATTTCCAGCTGAAAATATTTTCACAGCATTTGTACTATGACAAGTAGGAGAGAGTCCGGAGCTGAAAATGGGAAATAAGGAAAACTTGGCCCCTCAAACCACCATAAACGCACGTACTTTTGTTTTAACCATGCTGGTTTGATGGTGTCAAAGTAACCCGGGGTCCATGATCAGAAAATGTTAATGAAGTTCCATTTCTTTTTGGCACCCATTTGAATTTGACACCAGGCAGCCCTTTCTTCCAAGGCTTAGGGGGAAATCCTGGCAGCTACAGGGAGGTAGGAGCAGCCGGAACCACTAAGTTAGTGGTTACTAGATTATTGCTTTTGGGCCATGTATAGCCGAAGTTCATGTTCGAGCCCTCAGCAGACCACTCAGGATCTGTAAAGAAAACCGGTGAGTTATAACACTTCAGTCATGTACCCATGTACCCTTTTGGTGAAAGGTCAGTCGGTTTTCTCTTCTCATAGAGGCTAATTGATCTTCAGCATTTATCTATTTTTATTTCCAATTTCCAGCATTTGTTCGTTCTTTCTTTCCACTTTCCAAATCTAAACCACTTGAGTGTATGCATGTGTAATGATCCTGATCGGCCCCAGACAGCATAAACGAGTCACTGCTAGACCAGAGGTGGCTATTCCATGGCAGCAGACTGATTGCTATAGTGTAAGCACAGCCTTAAATATCCATCTGGTCAAAATTGTAGGCATTGTGGCAAATGTTTGGGCTTGGATCATCTTCCATTCTCAATATTTAACACAGGATTCAAACTGCAAGAAGCCATAAAATGAAAATACTGCTTAGGCCTTTTAGCAGGAGTCAATTCCCAAGCCTGCCTTTATAGTTTTCCAAAAACTGGCAAGACCTATTTGCACAAAACAGATATATAGTTTGCTGGTCCCCGATTTATATATAAAGGGCTAGGGGGATGGATTACTAAGCAACTCATTCCAATTCCAGAATTAAGCTCGATAATCTGCACTCAAAATAACGCACAATCGCAAACACTTATCTTCAATATGCCAGTGCAGTTTATGTATTGGGAGGCCCAGTAAATACCAACTACTTTCCTGCAAATGTGGAAGATACAAGCATGTTCAAACTTGTGTATTTAGGCAAGAAAAAAGGCAGACGGGGTCACACCAATTTTCTCATGGTGGAGAAGGATTGAGTGGGCTATTAATTGGACAATGCAGTTAAAGCACAGCAGATAAACTTAAAAAATTGCTGACACACATACTTGTGTACAATTATATTGAAATCTCAAATGTAATAATATCGTCAGGGACCATGTCAATTTGATGTACTGTATGGGGGTAGCGCTTTATCTTCTAAGTCTGCTAGTAGTGGGTTTCAGCATTACGGTCTACTCCCGGCCATAAGAATCTCATCTGTTTATATTTGCAGTTTGTCACTGGCTTCTGGGCAAGCATGACAATTTGTATTAAGACCTTCAACATAGTAAAATGTCCGAAGATGCTTCACAGGAATACCGTTCAACAAAACTTGACACTGAGCCATAAAGGGAGACACCAAGACAGATAACCAAAGACCCGGTCAAAGAATTAGATTTTAATATGTGTTTAAAAGGAGAAGGCATAAGAGAGCGAAGTTGAAAGGCAGGCAGCGTTCGGGAGGGAATTTGAAATCTTAGGGTGAGACAACTGAAGGCATAAGTGCCAAAAGTGGAACGATTAAATAATAATAATCTTTATTAGTGTCACAAGTAGGCTTACATTAACACTGCAATGAAGTCACTGTGAAAATCCCCTCGTCGCTACACTCCGGGGCCTGTTCGGGTACACGGAGGGTGAATTCAGAACGTCCAATTCACCTAACACCACATCTTTCAGGGCTAGTGGGAGGAAATCGGAGCACCCGGTGGAAACTGTGCAGACACGGGGAGAGGGTGCAGACTCCGCACAGAGAGTGACCCAAGCTGGGAATCAAATCAGGGACCCTGGTGCCGTGAAGCAACAGTGCTAACCACTGTGCTACCGTGCCATTCTATAAAAGTAAAAGATGGGGGAAGGGTACAGGAGAAGTGTGTAAAATAAAAATGATTAAAGTATTATTTTGAATAGGCGTGTGGATAAGAGACATATTTTGGTCAGAATCTGAGATGATTGTAAGGTTAGGAATTTTTTTTAATCCTCAATATCCGACATCCTGATTCAGCAAATAAAACTGCAAATTCTGAAAGGTGCTCTTAAAAAGGAAAAGCTGGATGAGCTGCAATGGCCTCTTATATTTATGTACCTTAGAATCATAGAATCCCTACAGTGCAGAAGGAGGCCGCTCAGCCCATCGCAAGTCTACACCGAACCTCTGAGCGAGCACCCAACTCTAGGCCCAATGTCCCGCCCCATACCTACAATATAGCCCCAGCTAACCTTGGGCACTAAGGGACAATTTAGAATGGCCAATCCACCTAACCTAATCTTTGGACTGTGAGGGGAAACTGGAGCACCCGGAGGAAACCCACGCAGTCATGGGAAGGGGAAGAATGTGCAAACTCAACACAGTCACCCAAGGTCCCTGGCGTTGTGAGGCAGCAGTGCTAGACACTGTGCCACCATGCCACCCAACCTTACATTTATTTCTAAAATGTTTCATATACAACGGTGATGAATCAAGGATTTTAGGAAATTTGGATTATAAATGTATTGGGCAATTTAAGGGTTGAAACCCTGCGGTTACGGAGGTCCCAGGTTCGATCCCAGCTCTGGGTCACTGTCCGTGTGGAGTTTGCACATTCTCCCCGTGTTTGCGTGGGTCTCGCCCCCACAACCCAAAGATCAGCTGTTGGAGATGTCTGACCTGGCTACCACATAGTCCACAAGTAAAGAAAAAATAGTTGTTAAAAGTAAAATATTTTAAAGCAGAGCAGCAGAGGCAGAAACAATCCAGTTGAAACAGCTTTTTGAAGACATTCAGCCAGACTCTACAGGGATTCCAACTGATTTTTAAGCTGGATTGAGCGCGATATGTTTTTTTTTGTTGTTTAATGGGGAATTGAGTAGTAGTGTTAAGTAGTGTACATGCAAGGCTTTCAGATGATGTCACCAAGGGGCAGCGTGTAGGTGAGAAAGAGGAGGGGGCCAAGGATCAAATCTGGGGGGAGGGCGCCAACTTGCATTGTGTGGGAGGAGGAAGAAAATCAACTGATGCTGGTTCTCTGGCTACAATCAGAAAGATAAAGAATGATAAGTCTCACCAAGCTGGAAAATTGTTGGGAGGCATTGGAGGATGATGGTACAATCAACTGTGCCAAACATTGCAGACAAGTCAAGTCAAGAGAAACGAGGACAGATAGAATGCCTTTGTCATAGCCATATAGGATATCATTTATTAATTTGAGAAATGCCATTTCGATGCTGTAACAGCGACAGAAACACGATTGAAAGGATTCAAACTTGGAATTCCATGAAAGGTAGGCAAGGATTTGGGAGATGACAATATATTCAAAGTCTTTAAAAGGAAAGTGATGTTGGTTTTGGTTGCTTTCCAGCCAGAGAGATCAAAGGTTGGCTTTTTGAGACGGGGCAATGGCAGCAGCTTTGAAGGAAGACGACAAAGAACCCAAGGAGTTGAAAGGTTGACAGTATCAGCTGACACGAGAGCCAGGAAAGGTGGTTGAGTGGTCTTTTCCATAGAATCCCTAGAGTGCAGGCCATTCGGCCCATCTAGCCCGCATTGACCCTCCGAAAGAGCACCGCACCTAGGCCCACTCTCCCACCCTATCCCATTAACCCCACCTAACATGCACATCTTTGGACTGTGGGAGGAAGCCGGAGCACCGGGAGGAAACCCATGCAGGCGTGAGGAGAACGTGCGAACTCCACACATTCAACCAAGGCCAGAAACAATCCCGGGCCTCTAGCGTTGTGAGGCAGCAGTGCTAACCACTGTGCTGCCAATGTTTCCTCTTGTGGGAGAATCTAGAACTGAAGAGGTCAGAGTTTGCCCATTTTAATGATAGAGATGAGGAAAACTATTTTGCTCAAGAGGGTCAGAAGTCAGAAAGTTGTGGATTGAAGCCATCCTTCAAGGAATTGTGCACAAATTTAGGTGCAATATTGGGAGAGAGGTTTTCTTCCAGAGGGGTGAATCGGAGCCCTAGTCTACCTTCACATGTAACTTCAAAATATCCAACAACCCTATTTAAAGTAGTAAGTCAAGGGGAATTCTCCTTGTCAAATTACTCTACTATGACAAAAATAGGGATAATGCCCATTTATCTCACGGTCAATTCTGGGATTTTGCTGTGCATTTCTGCATATTACAACAGTAACCACACATCAAAGTACTTCACTGGCTATGAAGTGACTTGGAACATTCCGAGATTATGAACACGAGTATATAAAATGCAACATTTAAAATTTTGAACTGGTGAGGTGTTCATGTAGAAAAACAGCTAAAAGTGATCATAATTCCAGACTCACTCTCTCTTATGTTAACACAATGGTAAAACATCAGTATAATTCTAAAGAACTAGATGGGGAAAAGGCCATTCAGAATGTTGAAGCTCATTTCTCTAGTACATCAGCTCCATCACCAGGGCATCTAATCACATTTCTAATAATCCCATTATCTTCTTCACTTACATTAATTAACTATTCTAACACATCACTTTCTATAAATCCATCACCAGTAAAGCTCCCATGTAAAGAATGCCATAAATGTCAAAACTTACTGCAGAAATGTGGATTTTAAAATCTCTAAATCAATGCAATGTGATCTTAATAACTTTATTTGAAATTTCCAAAGCAAAATAAAATTGCAGAGCTATATTCCCTAACATTGTCCTGTTGCAATATAGCCCACCCATTCATAAAAATCGCTTAAATGTTCAAAATCTGTTCCAAAAGTCATTCACAATTGGTCTGCTAGAAATGAATTCCGCAGCAACACACACTATTATCATATTAACACAAACCTGTTCTTTTGGCACTTACAAAAAGAAATAAACTAGATCGAAGGTGTTTAATAAACAAAAATATTACTCTTAAAGCATTGGCAGATCTTAATAAAAATTGACTCTGGAAGTTCCAACAAGCACTGGCAGATATTAATAAAAATTGACTCTGGAAGTTCCAACAAGCAAGGTACAAAAATGCTGATCAGCGCTGCTTAGCAATTTATTTTTTGCTTCCATTCCTTTCAACCTTTATGTTGTCTTACCTAGGTAAAATGAGATGTCTTGCGGCTCTCTGGGTAGTGGCTGTGGGTAGTGTCTGTGCCCCTTGAGCCAGAAGCTACAGGCTAGAGTCCCACCCCTGGATTTGTTGGCCAAGGGAGGTTTGTTCATCACACAGTCAAACAGCTCATATCTACCAACCTGCAAATCCTTCTAACACATACAAGCAGAAACTCAAGCAGGAGAAGCCAGCTAAGAAGATTGTGCAGTGCTGATCAGAGGAAACAGAAAACCCCCAAGTGACTGCTTAGAGACAGTAAACTGGTCCATATTTAAGAACTCAGCGAGCAACTTAAATGAGTATGCACCACGGTCACAGACTTCATCAGCAAACATGTGGACAACTGCGCACCAAAGAAAGCAGTACGTACGTACCCCAGACAGAAACCATGGCTCAAGCGCAAGATTGACTCCCTACTGAAGGACAGATCTGAGGCGTTCAAGTCAGACGACCCTGACCTATACAAGAAATCCAGGTACGACCTCCGCAAAGCCACCCGAGATGCCAAGAAAGAATATCAGGCCAAGCTAGAGTCACAGACTAGTGTTACAGACTCTCGGCGGTTGTGGCAAAGCCTAAACAACATAATGGGCTACAAAGCAAAGCCGAGCAGTATCTCCAGCAACAGCGCACCCCTCCCTGATGAACTCAATATATTCTATGCCCAATTCGAGCAGGAAACCAACGATCCGCTGTTGAGTGCCCCAGCAGCCCATAACACACCCATACCCACCATCACAGCTTCCAAAGTCAGATCGGCTTTCCTGAAAGTGAACCATCGGAAGGAGACAGGTCTAGACGGGATCCCTGGTCGTGCACTCATTGATCCTGCGCGGACCAGCTGGCAGATGTGTTCGCGGACATCTTTAATCTGTCCCTACTCCGCTCCGAGGTCCCCACCTGCTTCAAGACCACCACCATCATGATGCCAAAGAAGAACCAGGCAACGTGCCTCAATGACTACCGTCCAGTGGCCCTGACCTCAGACGTAATGAAGTGCTTCAAAAGGTTGGTCATGAAGCACATCAACTCCATACTCCCAGAACACCTTGATCCACTGCAATTCGCACACCGCCGCAACCGGTCCACAGCAGACACCATTTCCCTGGCCCTACACTCATCCCTAGAGCATCAACAACAAGGACTGCTACATAAAACTCCTATTTATTGACTACAGTTCCACCTTCAACACCATAATCCCAGCCAAGCTCATATCAAAGCTCCAAAACCTAGGACTTGGCTCCTCACTCTGCAACTGGATCCTTGACTTTGACCCACAGAGCACAATCAGTAAGAATAAACAACAACACCTTTTTCACAATAGTCCCCAATACTGTGGCCCCGCAAGGCTGCGTAGAGACCACGACTGTACTCCCTGTACACACACGACTGCATGGCAAAATTTGCTTCCAACTATAATCTACAAGTTTACTGACGATACGACCATAGTGGGCCGGATCTCGAATAATGACGAGTCAGAATACAGGAGGGAGATTGAGAACCTAGTGGAGTGGTGCAGCGACAACAATCTATCCCTCAATGCAGCAAAACTAAAGAGCTGGTCATTGACTTCAGGAAGCAAAGTACAGTACACACCACTGTCTGCATCAACGGGGCCGAGGTGGAGATGGTTAGCAGCTTCAAATTCCTTGGGGTACACATCTCCAAAAATCTGTCCTGGTTCACCCACATCAACGCTACCACCAAGAAGGCACAACAGCGCCTATACTTCCTCAGGAAACTAAGAAAATTCGGAATGTCCACATCAACTCTTACCAAATTTTACAGATGCACAATAGAAAACATCCTATCTGGCTGCATCACAGCCTGGTATGGCAACTGCTCGGCCGAAGGCCGCAAGAGAGTCGTGAACACAGCCCAGTCCATCACACAACCTGCCTCGCATCCAGTGACTCCATCTACACCTTCCGCTGCCTGGGGAAAGCGGGCAGCATAATCAAAGACCTCTCCCAACAAGCTTACTCACTCTTCCAACTTCTTCCATCGGGCAGAAGATACAAAAGTCACAGAACACGCTCAGACAGACTCAAATAGCTTCCTCCCCGCTGTTACCAGGCTCCTAAATGACTCTTTATGGATTGACCCGATTAACGATACACCCCTGTATGCTTCACCCAATGCCGGTGTTTATGTAGTTACATTGTGTATCTTGTGTTGCCCTATTATGTATTTTCTTTTTCTTTTCTTTTCATGTACTTAATGATCTGTAGAGCTGCTCACAGAAAAATACTTTTCACTGTACCTTGGTACACGTGACAATAAACCAATCCAATCCAATGCCAATGGCAGGGAATAAGAGTAGTAAGGTTTCCTGGTCAACCGCAGGAAGAAGAGGTTAGAGCCTCTACCATCACTTTCCATAGCTCCAAACTACAACATGCATGTCACCACAGCAGCTCAGACTCCCAGTCAACTGTAACCCACCCCCACCACCTAGATAACGGTGACTCCCGTTTTTCAAATTTATGTCTCAGATCCAGATAAGAAAAATATTCTGATACAGTTTACTGGCTTTCACGCCACCTTTGAATTTTGTTAAAGCAGCCAGCAAAGAAAATCCGACAGCAAACTTGGAAGGAAGTAACCACATTTAAATGTACTGATGGCAAGTGAATGCTGAAAAACATCCAAAATGTAAATACAAAAGGAATTGTTCTAATAAGTCTGGTTACAGGTGCATCTATTGATTTAGCCGGCTAAAATATCCAGAATGGTAATAGTCTTCTTCAATTCTACAAACAAAGGCAGTCTAACTCACAGCACCATGATCTCCACCACAGGTAGGGCAAGGAGGTAGTTCCCAAATCTACCCCAGCCAGAACAGGTGTCCAACCATGCGCACCAGACACCAATCTGATTCACAGAAGCCCCCCCCATCAGAGTTGCTGTGGCAACATGCATTTTTTATATGCACATCGTAGTCTGGCGCTATGTATAGTGATATAGAGGCTCCATGTTTTCCATCACATGGCAGACTAGGAATTGCACCCACTCTGACCACCTGCCATTGATGGAGCAGCTGATTAGAAGGATTTGCTGATTGGGAATAACGCCCCCAAACTTCCATCACCAAATGGTTGTACCCCAGGAGGTAACCCACCAAGGTGCGCAGGGGAACACCTCAGACGTTCTTTCAGAAGGCCATCAAGCCCCTTCCATGATCATGTACAGGAGTGGGATTTGAACCCAGAGCTTCTGACTCAGAGCAAGGACCCTGCCCACTACACATCCCAGAATTGGCTGCACCCTAATAGACAGGATATGCTGAATTGAAGATATCTCAGTACTGCACACAGGGTTTTCCAAAGTAATTGCCACCCCTTGGAAGATATGGCCCAATCACCATTGGTTTGACACTCCAACTCCTAACATTTACCCTAAAATGGAGCTCCGCATTTCTGGCCTAGACTTCCAAACCAAGCCTCTTCAGAAATGCAGAGCATACAAAGTTTGCCCTGAGAGGATCGGCTCAAGGGTTCACCAGGCGGTGGCAGCCATTTCTCGACTACCTAGGGGAACGTTAGAGGGAAGACAGATGACCAGCAGCAGCAACCCAGGGGGAGGGGGGGGGGGGGGGGGGGGAGGGGGGGTTTAGTTTAGGTCAAAGATAAAGGGGTTTTGTTACTTGTGTATTGTTTAAAATTTCTGTATTGTTATTGTTGCGTTTGCTTTGTAAGAGGGGAAAAATTGTTGTTTGGGAAAAAAATTTCAATAAAACATTTATAAAAAAAAAAAAAAAGAAATGCAGAGCATACCCATTTTGCAAGCCATTCTTCGCTGTGCAAGAACGTTGGGGAAGCCACGCTGTTGCATTCCGGTATTTAAGAGAAATGAAAGATCCCCAAACCAGTTTAAAAAGTCTTGGAGAGAAGCCAAGTGTGTTACCTGTGTGTGTGTGTCGGGCGGGGGGGGGGGGGGGGGGGGGGGCACCCTGCTGGTAGGATGGGTAAGCAGGTGATTGGATAGGATGAGTCGGAGGGTTAAGAGGGTAGTTGGGTCAGGTGGGGTTTCAGTTGTATTGTTGCCCAGGAGTTAAAACGTCTTTTAATCCTTATAACCTTTTCTGGTCAACTGCTTTGCTACTAAGTCAGAACCATCTGAAGTCTCCAACTTTAACTCGCAGGGTTCCAGATGCAAGGGGTGGCCCATCGGCAGTCCAAACTACCCAGGAAATTCCCACGTCGTCAGTGCAACAGGACTTCTGAATGGTCCCCCCGTGAATCTTCCCCCTGTGAATCTTGGAGGGCTATCTCCAGGTCACCACCATCCAGAGTTCAGAGGTTTTGGCCCATTATTTCCAGCCAACCTCCATGAGACTTCCAAGTATTACAACCATCTGGTTCTGGATTGTGTTTTGGTAAACAGTAGCTTGTGGCATACACACACACACACCTGTGTAACAGCTGTGGTCAAAAAAAACTTTAAACAATCATTTAATTAAACTGCAATCCCTTTAAAAGGACACAATTTTCCCTTTTTGAAAAGCTAGAAATTCTACTCATGTTGGGACTGAATTTGCTATCAAAATAAATTATATTAACCACACTCACCGTTATTATTATTTTTTGTAAATTTAGAGTACCCAATTATATTTTTCCAATTAAGGGGCAATTTAGCATGGCCAATCCACTTAACCTGCACATCTTTGGGTTGTGGGGGTGAAACCCATGCAGACTCGGGGAGAATGTGCAAACTCCACACTGACAGTGACCCATTTACAGTTATTCATACCAAATCACACAGTAACTTCAGGTGAAGGCAAATGTGAGGTTCAACCCGAAAATCTGGAAGTTGCCTGCTATTTGCTGCTTGCTCCACCAACAGCTTTCCAAACAAAAAGGCATCTTGCTGGCTGGCTCATCTTTTAAATGCACTGCACAAAACGAATTTCCGGTCCTTACGTGGTGGATACACTAAAATTGCCAGACTTTCTATTCCAGTCCATGTACCCTTTTTAACCAGAATGACCAGCCTGGATTATAGCTAAATCGCCAGACAAAAATTATTTTTTTTTTTTTTTTTTTTTTTTTTTTTTTTTATTAAATGTGGGGTTTCAATCCATTTGTTTTTAATTAAGCTTTTTCTTTGCCCCCTCATCTCTCACAATCTTTCTTTTCCTCTGATGTACCATCAATGACCACGAGACGAATGGTGAACTACTGTGGCTTTATTGTGCTAGATGTAAAGCCTCCTGCAGCTGGACCCAAGAATGGGGTCAGTGCAGGAGAGCATACCTTTTTATACAGAGTCTGCTGGATGGAGCCAGCAGGCCGGGATTTACTGTAATGACTGGGGTACACTGGCAGTGTACTGTAATACATGTAATGTATGTTCAGTGGTTTACCACATTCACCCGTTTAAAAAAAAGAGTCCAGCGGAGGTGAAGCGAAGTTACAGGTAGTCTGTCGGGGGCTTGGACCTTCCGCCGCGATCGCCTCAGCCCCGGCTCTGGTGTGGGCACCGACGTGGGTACCTGCAACTCCGGGAGCGTGTTGTCCTCTCCTTCTTCACCTAGTAGTTGAGCCAGTGGGGGGACGGGCGCTGCCAGGGCGGGGGTGGCGGTGATAGTCGCTGGTGGGAGAGGAACCGGTGCAGAGGCAGGGGTTGCCACCGGAGGGGGGGGGAACGGTACCAGATTGGGGGTGGTGGTGATGGTGGATGGGGAACCAGCGGGTGCCAGGTCCCGGAGGGAGACGCCCCAGCCGCCGTCATGGTGTGCCACACTGGCGCACTGCGGGTTTGCATGGAGGAGGACTTTTTCAACGAGGGGGGTCTGATTTATGGCTTCTCGCATGCTTCCTGGGCAGGACGGATCCAGGAACTGTCAGCCAGGTCGGGAGCGAGACCCCAGAGGTGGACTTCCTGGGCAAGGCAAACACACGTTCGTGAGGGGTCTCATTAGTAGCAGTGCACAGAAATGACCGGATCGAGTGGAGCGCATCGGGGAGGACCTCCCGCCAGCGGGAGATTGGGAGACTCCTAGACCGAAGGGCCAGCAGGACGGCCTTCCAGACCGTCGCATTCTCCCTCTCCACATATCCATTCCCCCGGAGGTTGTAGCTGGTCGACCTGCTCGAGACGATGCCTTTGCTGAGCAGGAACTGACGCAGCTCATCAGTCATGAACGAGGAGCCCCGATCACTGTGGATGTAGGTGGGCAAACCGAACAAGGTGAAGAGACTGTGGAGGGCCTTGATGACAGTGGCAGAGGTCATGTCAGGGCATGGGATGGCAAAGGGAAAATGGGAGTACTCATCAATGATGTTGAGGAAGTACTCGTTGCAGTCAGTGGAGGGGAGGGGGCCCTTTGAAATAGATGCTGAGGTGCTCAAAGGGGCGGGAGGCCTTCACCAGGTGCGCTCTGTTCAGCCGGTAGAAGTGCGGTTTTCACTCCACACATACCTGGCAGTCCCTGGTCACGGTCCTGACCTCCTCGATGGAGTAAGGCAGGTTGCGGGCCTTGATAAAGTGGAAGAACCAGGTGACCACCAGGTGACAGGGGTCATTGTGGAGAGTCCGAAGTCGGTCTACTTGTGCGCGGTCTACTTGTGCGCAAGCACATATACTGCGGGATAGGGCATCTGGGGGCTCATTGAGCTTCCCCAGTCGGTACAAGATCTCGTTCTTGTAGGTGGAGAGTTTCATCCTCCACCTCAAGATCTTGTCGTTCTTGATCTTGCCCCGCTGTGTGTTACTAAACATGAAGGAAACCGACCGTTGGTCAGTGAGGAGAATGAATCGCCTGCCGGCCAGGTAATGCCTCCAGTGCCGCACAGCTTCCAAAATCCCTTCCTTTTCGACAGAGGAGTGCCGAATATCGGAGGCATGGAGGGTACGGGAGAAGAAAGCCACAGGTCTGCCCACCTGGTTGAGGGTGGCGGCCAGAGCCACGTCCGATGCATTGCTCTCCACCTGGAATGGGAGGGACTCGTCGACTGCGTGCATCGTGGCTTTGGCAATGTCCGCCTAGATGTAGTTGAAGGCATAGCGGTCAGGGTGAAGGTGGTGGACTTGATGAGTGGGCGGACCTTGTCCGCATAATTAGGGACCTACTGGGCGTATTATGAGAAGAATCCCAGGCATCGCTTCAGAGCCTTGGGCAGTGAGGGAGGAGGCACATACGGTCGGGGTCGGGCCCTAGAACTCCATTTTCCACAAAGTAGCCAACAATGGCTAGGCGGGTTGTGCGGAAAATGCATTTCTCCTTATTATAGGTAAGGTTAAGGAGTTTAGCGGTGTGGAGGAATTTCTGGAGTTTCGCGTCGCGGTCCTGCTGGTCATGGCCGCAGATGGTGACATTATCCAGATACGGGAACGTGGCCCGCAGCCCGTACTGGTCAACCATTCGGTCCATCTCTCACTGAAAAAAACGAGACCCCATTGGTGACGCCGAAGGGAACGCTAAGGAAATGGTAGAGGCAGCCATCTGCTTCGAATGCAGTGTATTGGCAGTCCTCCGGGCAGATGGGGAGCTGGTGGTACACGGATTTCAAGTCAACGGTGGAGAAGACTCGATACTGCGCAATCTGATTGACCATGTCAGATATGCGGGGGAGGGGTTACGCATCGAGCTGCGTGTACCGGTTGATCGTCTGACTGTAGTCGATGACCATCCGGTGCTTCTCCCCAGTTTTCACGACCATCACTTGAGCTCTCCAGGGGCTGTTACTGGCCTCAATGACCCCCTCCCGCAAATGGGCTTACAGTCTGGGGTGAGGTTCGCGAAGAGAGAGGGTGGATCGACCTTAAGGGTCGCGAGGCCACAGACAGTGAGGGGGGGGGGGGGTGCAGGGGTCGCCAAACCTTAGGGTGAGGCTCTGGAGGTGGCACTGGAAATCGAGACCCAGTATTAAGGCAGCGCAGAGATGGGGGAGGACGTAGTCTGAAGTTACTGTACTCTACGCCCTGTCAACGAGAGGGTCGCGACGGAGTACCCCCGGAACTGTATGGAATGGGATCCGAAGGCCAGGAAGATTTTCTGGGTCATGGGGAGAACCGGGAGGGAGCAGCGCCTTACCGTACCGGCTGGGTGTATAAAACTCTGTGCTCCCGGAATCGAAGAGGCAGGTCGTCTCGTGCCCATTGATCCGTATGGTCGTATTAGCGGTTGCGAGGCAGAGACTGGTCAAGGGTGATGGAGGCGAGCTGCGGAAGGTGGTGTGAGGGTTGGTCGGCGGTGGCGGAGGTATCGGCGGCCCGCCTACGGCCAGGCGAGCAGGGGTACTGGGGTGCGTCCCAAGATGGCGCCGAAGGTGCACATGGCGGGCGACATCCAAGATGGCGGCACCCACGGGCCGCACGTGGCGGCGCCCCTGGATTGCACATCGCCCTGGGTGTAGCGGTCGCGATGCTGTGCCTAGAAACGGCAGCGACCAATCGAGCCTGGCAAACGGTGACGAAAGTGGCCCTTCTTATCACATCCGTTGCAGGTCACGCTCAGTGTTGGGCAGCGTTGTCTGGGGTGCTTGTTCTCGTCACAAAAATAGCATTTTGAGCCTCCGGAGTTAGCTGGCTGCCGCGCGGCACAGGCATGAGGTGCACCCGGGTCGGATGATGGCGGGGCCCATGACGGCCACGAGGGTGCCGCGCGGTCGGAGGTGTAGGACTCCAGGTAGCGGGAAGCCACTTCTAAGGAGTTCACGAGCTGTACAGTCTCTGTGAGGCCGAGTGTACCCCCTTCTAATAAGCGCTGGCGGATGTAGTTGGACTTAATGCCAGTGACATAAGCGTCCCTGATCAGTAGCTCCGTGTGTTGGACTGCTGACACCGCCTGGCAACTACAGTTTCTGCCAAGTGGCCACAAGGCACGCAGGAAATCGTCCTGAGACTCCCCGGGGAGTTGCCGACTCGTGGCCAGGAGGTGCCTGGCGAACACCTGATATACTGTCCTTTCAGTAGTTCTATAGCCTCAGTGTAGATGGGAGCTTCCCGAATGAGGAGGAAGACTTGTGGGCTCATCCATGCGTAGAGTAGTTGGAGCTTCTGTGGGTCTTAGATGACTTCAGTGGATGCTCTGAAATATTCTTCGAAGCAGGCTAGCCAGTGCTCGAAAGTCAGCTGCATGTGGGTTCAGCTCCAGGCGATCCGGCTTGAGTAAGACGTTCATCTTAAAAATTCTAGCACAATAAATTGATGTACCATCAATGACCACGAGACGAATGGTGAACTATTGTGGCTTTATTGTGCTAAATGTAAAGCCTCCGGCAGCTGGACCCAAGAATGGGGTCAGTGCAGGAGAGCATACACTTTTATACAGAGTCTGCTGGGTGGAGCCAGCAGGCCGGGATTTACTGTATTGACTGGAGTACACTGGCAGTGTACCTTAATACATGTAATGTATGTTCAGTGGTTTACCACATCCTCTCTTTTTGCTTTCCGTACAATTTTGTGTCTTTAAATTCACTATTCTAATTAACATTTCTTTCTTTGTCCTTGCACTGCTTATTTCACAACCTTTCGATCGGAATGGTGGTTAAAGAGGTACACAGTTGTTCACCCTGTTCACATTAGTCCCAGTTGCCCTGTGGGAATGTGCAGGCACCATTTGATCTCCCATTTGCACCAAGTTAGGTATCAAAAGTTCATGGAAATTAAATGGACAAGGGCAAATGTGCCATCCATTCGCTGGTTACAATAAAATTCTGATCCAACATTTTCGATTCAGACTCGCCAAACACTTTGCTGTTCTGCTTCAAAATGTTTTGTTCTATTTTCTTTCAGTGGATTTGAAACATACTGACACACAAATGCTTGCAAAAAGGTTACACTAGGCCATCAGCAGCTGCACCTGCATTTGGAGATTCTAATAACTAATTGCTCACTAAATTCATTTTGCACAGAGCTTCTAAGTGTCTTAATGTTATGCTGGATACAGCATTCATCATACAATTATACTGTAATTAAAAATGCTGTTCTCGCTAATTAGTGGAAATTGGTTTAATCGTAGTTCAACAATTTTATTTTTAAATTCAAAGTGAAGTTTTCAGTACGTGTGTACATTTGGAACAGGAAAACCATTTGGATTCAATTCAATTTGCAACTGCGCCATCAATTTTCTATTTTGTTTTTATGGTCTACATCTCACAGCAGGTAACTGTAGATGCACCTTGTACAACAATTAACACAGTTAAATAGAAAATTTTCTGTAATGAAGTATAGACTTAAACGATGACAGGGAGGTCATTTATGCAACATTACTGAGCAATCCATGCAACAATGACAATCCCTGATAGTATGTTTGATTAGAGTTTCATTTTGAAACCTGCCTCCCATATGGATCCTGATGTGCCATCAATGAACACAAGGCGAGTAGTGAACATAACTGAGGCTTTCATAAACTAAATAGAAAGCCTCCTGGCCTCTGGTCCCGAACTGGGTCAGAGGCAGAGACCAGCCACCTTTATACCGAGCCCGAGGGGAGGCGGAGTCATCAGGCAGTGGTTTACCACATTGCTATACATGTAATACAGTAGCAGTTTACTACAATACATATTATATACTACAGTGGTTTACCACAGATCCAATGAAAAGCTGTAATTGAGCTCAATATTATACAAAGTACTAAATATTAATTGCACTGATGTGACCATCAATTCACTCGAAGACAAGTGGAGAAGCAAACCGTGGTTTTAATCAGCTTAGAACTGAGCCTGCCTGCGACCGGTACAATACTGAAGGTGGCCCCGCAGGTCAGCTGCTCTTGTACTTCCTCTAAAGGGGTGGAGCTATGGGCGGAGCCCATACATATCCCAACATATTCCCATGTGGGTGAAGCCACACAATGGCCCATAGGTGGAGCCCACAGGGTTAATAACATAACATAATACAGTGCACTGGTGAATTATCAGTAATTATACATTCAACACATGCACTATACAATTTTCATATATGTTATATTTCAATGATTAATCATAACCCCAAATTTAAACACTAGACTGTCTTATCTGGTTTACCACCAACTGCCTAGTCAGAAGATGACAGGTATAACCTGTTCCATCATTTTGCACCAACCAGTGATGTACAAATTACTATTGTTTTTAGTAGATGGAAATAAGTAGAACCAGAAGCTAGAATCGATGTAAACAATTAAAATATTTCTTGGAAGTGAAATATGGACTTGTTTGACGTATTTAATCAAGTAAGTCCAAATAGTTCAGGCCTAAAACCAAGGAAAACAACGAGGGGTTTTTCTCGTCTTCTCGTTCAGCAACCTTATTATCCTGCACTATACAGATCTTATACTTCATTTAGTTTTCTCAATTCAAAGAGGGGACAACATAAAATGAGTCTCCTTCACACATGCAACCACGAAAGTGGTGAAACCGTTCCAAAATGATAAACGGTTGCTAATATACTGGATGGCCACATGTTTAGTTTTTTTTTAAAAAAAGATATTGGGCAGGATTCTCCACTCCCGCGCCGAAGTGCCCACGCCGTCGTGAATGCCGTAGAGGTTCACGACGGCGCAAAACGGCCCCTATCCCGACCTATTCAGGGCCCGATAATGGGCTAGGATCGGGGCCGCGTCATCTACACGCGCCAGGCCTTGTCGCCGCGTAAAGGCGGCGCCGCATACATGACGCGGCCGGCGCCGCATAACTGGCGTCACCCGCGCATGCGTGGTTGCCGTCCTCTCAGAGTCCGCCCCGCAAGAAGATGGCGGATGGATCTTACGGGGCTGCAGAAGGAAGGAGGTCCTCCTTCAGAGAGGACGGCCCGACGATCGGTGGGCACCGGTCGTGGGCCATCCCTCATTTGAGGTACCCCCCCCCGGTGCAGGATCCCCCCCTCCCCCTCCGCAGGCCACCCCCCCCCCAGCGTTCCAGCGCTGATCCTGACGGCAGCGACCAGGTGTGGACGGCGCCAGGGGGAACCCGTCGTTGTGGCCTGGCCGCTCGGTCCATCCGGGCCGGAGAATAGCGGGGGTGCCGGAGAATCGCCATTTTGGGTGTCTCCGGGGATTCTCCGGCCTGCGGCCCGCGGAACTCGACGGGGTTCCCGCCGCTTGGGAGAATCGCAGGAGGGCGTCGGACCGGCGTCCCGGGAAATTTTGGGCGGCCCAGGCGATTCTCCCAATCGGCGCGGGAGTGGCGAATCTCGCCCCCTGCTCGAAATTGACATGCTTAACACATGACCATCTGACCAGAAAACTATTTCCGGCTATTTGAAAACTATTTGACGAATAAGAAACCCGTGTTTTGTAACATTTCACAATTCAACAAGCTAAATAATCTTCAGCACTAACAGAGCCGAAACATTTAACCAATCAGACTGGAATTAAAGAGGCATTAGAAGAAAAAAAGCCAGTTTGCTACAATTCCAGTTTTTTCTAGGCATGGATTTTTTTTTTTTTTAAATAAGCTGAAGAAACACAGCCCTCCCACTCTCTCGCTCCCTTTCCCATAAAACACACATTATATACAATATTGCTCGTGTGTGGTCTTCTTCCAGGCTTCCCTCTGTCCTTGAAAGCTGGGAGTATTATGGCAGTTGGTCTGTTGTATCCTAACACATGGCTGTAAAGCACAGCTGCACCCAATTCATGTTTGTACAGCTCCAATTCAGATCCCTGCAGCTCTACAAGGCACCTGGTTTAGAAATAAGCCTACTACAGGTTAAAGTCAGACAGAGATACCATTACAGTGCTTGTTGCAAAAAGAGGCTTCCTACAATTCTGCATGCAGACACCTGTTTCTTAACTGCCTTTGAGGTCATAAAATATGACCCAAGCTGCCAATAGACACCACATTGTGGGTATGCTTGCATAACAACAGCCAGAAGTTCACATTCCCTCATGGGAGTGGCAATGCAAATGCAGACTTCAATGGCAGGTGATAGAAATTTCATACAGGTTCCTCTAATTTTCAGAACGAAAAACTTGAAAAAAAATGTGCACTTCACATTTGAAAAAATAATTAACTAGAGATTGAATCATAGAATCACAGAATTTACAAGGTAGAAGGAGGCCATTCGGCCCATTGAGTCTGCACCGGCTCTTGGAAAGAGCATCCTACTTAAGCCTACGCCTCCACCCTATCCCCGTAACCCAGTAACCCCCCCAACCTTTTTGGACACTAAGGGCAATCTATCATGGCCAATCCACCTAACCTGTACGTCTTTGGACTGTGGGAGGAAAACAGAGCACCCGGAGTGACCCAAACCGGGAATTGAACGGGTCCTGGAGCTGTGAAGCAACTGTGCTAACCACTGTGCTACCCACAATATGAATATATTTTTAATTTTGGGGTAAAAAAAAAAGTAAGTAACTTTTCATTTCATGTATAGAACTGACTCGGGGGAAGATGGATTAACCACCATTGTTATGCAGGGTTTCCGCACCATTTTCTGGTACAGAAAACCTGATGGCATCATAAAGGCGTGTGAAGTTTTGTCAAACTGCTTCATCAGCAGCATCCCAACCACAGTAGGTCAAAAACATCCTAACCATCACCATAGGACCTGCTGCACCTACCGCTGATCTGGTTTCAAAGTCTCTGTCTGCAGAAAGGCATGCTGTTGTCGTAAGGATACCTTGAACTATCAAAAATCACAAGGATGCTGTTCATAGAATCATAGAATTTACAGTGCAGAAGGGGGCCATTTGGCCCATCGAGTCTGCACCGGCTCTTGGAAAGAGCACCCTACCCAAGGTCAACACCTCCACCCTATCCCCACAACCCAGCAACCCCACCCAACACTAAGGCCAATCTTGGACACTCAGGGCAATTTATCATGGCCAATCCACCTAACCTGCACATCTTTGAACTGTGGGAGGAAACCGGAGCACCCGGAGGAAACCCACGCACACACGGGGAGGATATGCAGACTCCGCACCAGCAATTGTTGCAGCAATTGTAATGGCTAAATATGGCCTAAACACTACACCTGCTCGAGGGAATGTTGCAATGCTGACCCACAGATCTTACATTTAGAAATGGCACAGAACAATCATCATTGTTCCATCTAATGTTGTACAACCTTCACCTCAGTGGTCAAACAAGGTGGAGTGTTGGCTGTTCTGTCATTTATCTATAGACATGTCTGCACCTTGCTTGCCTCTTCCCAGCTTCTGGCCCATTCTGCTTTGGGAAAGGCACTCAAGTGTTCAGATGCCATACAGCACTCGCTTTTGTCATCTTATGGTGACGTCTTTAATCATTACTTTAAATTTAACGGTGCAGATTTTTATCTCTCATTACAACTCTGCAGATCCATTCACAACTACACATGAAGTCATACTGTCACACATTAGTATAAATTGCCCAATTGAGTTTAAAAAGTCTGTCTAAAGCCCGCAACAGAAAATCTGATGGCAATAACATTATAAAATCGTGGCTTGTAAATCTGGATACCATAGGATAGTTGTACACTGAACAGGGGCAAGCTAAAAAGATCCAATTACTTTAACCCATGGTGCCAGAGGCCTTCCTCTTGCGACTTGTACCAGTGGACGGCACAGACTACAGGTATGGTAGAAATTCATGAGCCCTTTGAAAAACATACAGCTTGCCTTGCACATCCAAATACCTTGTAACATTGTTGTTAAGATGTGTGTGTGTGTGTGTGTGTGTGTGTGTGTGTGTTGGGGGGGGGGGGGGGGAAGAGAAACAAAGAGGGTAGATAGTTCCAGAAACTCCCTTAGACTGAAAAATGAAATGTTTATGGTCATCCATCAACCTCATAATGCCTTCCTCCCTGGGCTTGCTGGCCTCTGTGCAAGTGTCAGATCGCTGCTTTACTCTCACACCCTTGATGTTTTCTTTCTTTTTCATATTCCTTGCTTTCAAATTTGTGAATTAAAAAAAAAAAAAAATTATATATATATTTAGTATAGACAAAGACTGACCAATTTGGAACCGGAAATGAAAATTTTGAAATGCTAACCAGACTACAGGTGAGCCCTTGACATAGCAATCGTCAATTTCTGCTCAAAGGAGACACAATTATCAAAGCTCACTTGCTTCCCAAATAGCTCCTCATTTAAATTCACAGAAGTGCCCATTACGGAGTGACCACATGCAAGTACTTATGGTCAGTGTAGAATCAATTTGATTCTACATTCACTGGCTGAAGGAAAGGGCAAGGGAAGCACAGTACTCCCAAAGAAGTGATATTCTGATTTAAAATCACAGAACAGCAATTCCTGATGGTGAGAACACTTAAGGATCCTAAGTGAGCAGTTCTGTTTGATTAAATTGCTCTGACATCCACTGCCCGAATGTGTAGGCTGCCATGTATAAAAGGATGTAGCCCTAGCTAGTTGTGAGTAATCTACTCAGTCACACTCCATAATCCTGAACTGATGACATGCCAATTTTTCGTGCAGTAGAAGCTATTCAGATACAGATGATTGTGGCAGGCTAGTACAAGTGGTGCATTCAGATAAAAGGTTGGGGTAAATGGAGAATACAGAGGTGCAAAGGGTCAGTTAGCAAGGCCAATTAGCTCTCAGCTCAGCAAAAGTACTAACTAATCAAAACTGAACCAAGGAGAAGTTCTCTTGGCACAATCCACTAGCCAGTCATTACAGATTGCAATAGAATAGAAAGAGGAAGATGGTGGGACAAGTGACCATTGAGTCACTGTTTCAGTTATCAGGTACTTGATCTCTTCTGGCTTGCAGAGTCAGCTGTGCTCAGAACCTTCCCTAAAACATGCCTGGTATTTTGAGTAATTTAGTCATGGTCAGCTGGCAGGCACCAAATGCAATGCAATAACACTGCCAGCATTAGGATTGCTGCAGGTCTAGCTTTCAATGTTAGCCTCAGATTAGTGATAGCACTCTTGCTTCTTAATCAGGAGACAGGGGGTTCAAGAACCACTCGAGAACCAAGTACCAAATCTGAGCTGACGTTTCAGAGCAGGGTTCCTTTGGTACTGCACGGTCAGAGCTGCCATGTTTCAGATGAGATACTAAACCAAGGCCATTGAAAACAGCGCGGGGAACATTGAAAACAGCGCGGGAGCTGAGTGAGCCGGGACACTGAAAACAGCGCGAGAGGTGAGTGAGCCGGGACATTGAAAACAA
Organism: Scyliorhinus torazame; assembly: GCF_047496885.1. Lineage (NCBI taxonomy): Eukaryota > Metazoa > Chordata > Chondrichthyes > Carcharhiniformes > Scyliorhinidae > Scyliorhinus > Scyliorhinus torazame. The sequence continues at coordinate 228,732,016 of NC_092709.1, forward strand.
CGCGAGAGGTGAGTGAGCCGGGGCATTGACAACAGCGCGGGAGCTGAGTGAGTCGGGACAGTGAAAACAGCGAGAGAGGTGAGTGAGCCGGGACATTGAAAACGCGGGAGATTTAAAAAGCGCAGGAGCTGCAAGTCAGAGCGGAGATTTTAAAAGATCGCGGCCTAGTTTTGGGAGCCGTTCGGAGGAGGAGGAGCAGTCTCTGTCAGGGAGAGAACCTGAGAACATCTAAGACACTCAGAAGGTAAGAAGGTAAGTAAGTGATTTTTACTCATTTTTACTTTTATACCTTTTTCAAATTGTGTGTGTCGGAGGGAAACTGAAGTGACATCACAGAAAAGCTGTGACCTGAGTGGCTGGTTGGGTATCTACACTAAATTAAAAAATTAAGCATTGGTAACTAATTAAACATAATTACTTAATTATAATTTAGAGGGGTAATCTAAGCCAGAGATCGGAGAGTACTATATTTAGCTTTCGCATTTATATTAGAAATCTAGTGCTAGGAAACAGATAGTTTTTTTTTTTGTTTTTTTTGTAAAATTTTATTCTCCTCCATTTTCACATTTTCTCCCACATTTACATCCATCAACAATAAACAATAATCAGCAAGATATGTCAGTCCCCATAATAACAACGATGCCATCTACCCACCAACCCCCAAACCTCAACCCGCATGTTTACATAAACAAATGACAAAAAGGAATCGGGGATTACCCGTAGTCACCCTTAATCTTACACAGCTCCCCCCCACCCCCCCCCCCCCCCCCCACCCCACCCAACCCCAGGTCTCCAGCTCCTCCCGTCCACTGCCTTTTGTAAAACTCCTCCCCCACCCTTGGTTCCTTCCCCCCCAGCTAGACCACTCGGACCCTGTTCTGCCAGGCTCCGATGGCCGCAGCCCCTCCCCCCACCTCACTCCCGTTCACTGGCCGGCTCAAACCGGCCAGCGTGGAGGCCCCCACCCGGGTCCCTTTCCCACTTGTCCGGCCCCAGGAAAGCCCAAAGATCCCCTTTTAGCACACAAACCCCGCATATCCACCTACACCCCAAAGAACTTGCATTTCGAGTGAAAGTCCCATCCCTTCCCTTGTCCAAATATATACCACCTTGGCTCCTTTAATCTCTACACCCACGCGCAGTGATACAAAAAAGAAGAATACAGTTATGAGGTTACATCGGCACATGGCCATTCCTCAATTTGTCAGTTCTGCCACAGTCCTTCTGCTTTCGCAAACTCCTCCGCTGCTTCCGCCATTCCAAAATAAAAGTCCCTGAGCTTGTAAGTCACCCTCAGCTTCGCTGGATATACAATGCCGCACCGCACATTTCCAATGTACAGTGCCCTCTTCACCCGGTTGAAGGCAGCCCGCCTCCTTGCCAGCTCCACCGTAAAGTCCTGGTATACACGTATACCAGCTCCAGCCCACTGCACCACCCGCTTCTGCTTGGCCCAGCTCAGGACCTTCTCCTTCACACTGTACCTACGGAAGCACATAGTCACTGCCCTTGGCGGCACACTCACCTTTGGTACAGGCCTCCACGACCGATGAGCCCGATCCAGTTCATATCGGGAGGGGTCCTCCCCCTCCCCCAGTAGTTTTGCCAGCATCGCGGCAAAATACTCAGTCGGCTTCGGTCCTTCAACTCCTTCGGGCAGCCCCACAATCCTCAAGATCTGTCGCCTGGGTCTATTTTCCAGGTCTTCCATTTTTCCTCGCAGATCCTTGTTAGTATCCATCACCTTCCGCATCTCTTTCCCCATCGAGGCAAGTTGATCACCGTGCTGCAATAACATCTCCTTCACTTCCTTCAGCGCCTCCCCTTGCTCTCGCACCTCCGCCACTGCGCTCACCACCTCCGTCCTCACCGGGGAAACCGCCTCCTCCACCAGCACACTCAAGACCTCCCTCATCTCCTTCCTCACCGTCTCCATGCATTTCGCAATCTGCGCAAACTGCTTTTCAAATTCCGCAGCCATCACCTTGGTTATTTCTTCAGCCGTAAGCAGTGCGTACTTCCCTGGTGCTCGAGGCTCCATTTTCCCTGGTGACCCCGCGGTGACCTTTCCACTCCCCGACGGACCTCCAGCTGGTTTTTTTTTCGGCCGTTTTTTTGCTCACCCTTGACATTTTTCTTTGGGTTTTTTCCCTCCTGTGTCTTCACAGTGCCTCCTCCGTGCCTTCTCCCTGCTTCTGCCGCCTCCGTGGACCCTGGGACCGGGCTTAAAGCCCCGAAAATGCCGTTCCCGAGCGGGAGCTCTCCATTGTGCGGCCGCCTCCCGCCCGCAGGAAACAGATAGTCAACAGTAACTTTGAAAAAATTTTAAAAATATATTTTAAAATGTTTTTAAAAACTTTTAATTTTAATTAATTGACACAATGTCAGTTAGAGGGGTGCAGTGCTCTGACTGAGATGTGGCAGGTCCGGGAGGCTTCCAGCGTCCCGGATGGCTTCATCTGCAGAAAGTGCACCCAACTGGAGCTCCTCACAGACCGCATGGTTCGGTTGGAGCAGCAATTGGATGCACTTAGGAGCATGCAGGTAGCGGAAAGCGTCATAGATCGCAGTTATATAAATGTGGTCACACCCAAGGTGCAGGCAGAGAAATGGGTGGCCACCGGAAAGGGCAGGCAGTCAGTGCAGGAATCCTCTGTGGTTGTCCCCCCTCTCGAACAGGTATACCCCTTTGGATACTGTCGGGGGAGATAGCCTATCAGAGGAAAACAGCAGCAGCCAGAGCAGTGGCACCACGGCTGGCTCTGATGTTCAGAAGGGAGGGTCAAAGCGCAGAAGAGCAATAGTAATAGGGGACTCTATAGTCAGAGGCACAGATAGGCGCTTCTGTGGACGTGAAAGAGACTCCAGGATGGTATGTTGCCTCCCTGGTGCCAGGGTCCAAGATGCCCCCGAACGGGTAGAGGGCATCCTGAAGGGGGAGGGCAAACACGCAGAGGTCGTTGTACATATTGGTACTAACGACATAGGCAGGAAGGGGCATGAGGTCCTGCAGCAGGAGTTCAGGGAGCTAGGCAGAAAGTTAAAAGACAGGACCTCTAGGGTTGTAATCTCGGGATTACTTCCTGTGCCACGTGCCAGTGAGGCTAGAAATAGGAAGATAGAGCAGCTAAACACGTGGCTAAACAGCTGGTGTAGGAGGGAGGGTTTCCGTTATCTGGACCACTGGGAGCTCTTCCGGGGCAGGTGTGACCTATATAAGGACGGGTTGCATCTAAACCGGAGAGGCATAAATATCCTGGCCGCGAGGTTTGCTAGTGTCACACGGGAGGGTTTAAACTAGTATGGCAGGGGGGTGGGCACGGGAGCAATAGGTCAGAAGGTGAGAGCATTGAGGGAGAACTAGGGAATAGGGACAGTGTGGCTCTGAGGCAGAGCAGACAGGGAGAAGTTGCTGAACACAGCGGGTCTGGTGGCCTGAAGTGCATATGTTTTAATGCAAGTAGTATTACGGGTAAGGCAGATGAACTTAGAGCTTGGATTAGTACTTGGAACTATGATGTTGTTGCCACTACAGAGAGCTGGTTGAGGGAAGGGCAGGATTGGCAGCTAAACGTTCCAGGATTTAGATGTTTCAGGCGGGATAGAGGGGGATGTAAAAGGGGAGGCGGAGTTGCGCTACTGGTTAGGGAGAATATCACAGCTGTACTGCGGGAGGACACCTCAGAGGGCAGTGAGGCTATATGGGTAGACATCAGGAATAAGAAGGGTGCAGTCACAATGTTGGGGGTTTACTACAGGCCTCCCAACAGCCAGCGGGAGATAGAGGAGCAGATAGGTAGACAGATTTTGGAAAAGAGTAAAAACAACAGGGTTGTGGTGATGGGAGACTTCAACTTCCCCAATATTGACTGGGACTCACTTAGTGCCAGGGGCTTAGACGGGGCGGAGTTTGTAAGGAGCATCCAGGAGGGCTTCTTAAAACAATATGTAGACAGTCCAACTAGGGAAGGGGCGGTACTGGACCTGGTATTGGGGAATGAGCCCGGCCAGGTGGTAGATGTTTCAGTAGGGGAGCATTTCGGTAACAGTGACCACAATTCAGTAAGTTTTAAAGTACTGGTGGACAAGGATAAGAGTGGTCGAGGATGAATGTGCTAAATTGGGGGAAGGCTAATTATAACAATATTAGGCGGGAACTGAAGAACATAGATTGGGGGCGGATGTTTGAGGGCAAATCAACATCTGACCTGTGGGAGGCTTTCAAGTGGCAGTTGAAAGGAATACAGGACCGGCATGTTCCTGTGAGGAAGAAAGATAAATACGGCAATTTTCGGGAACCTTGGATGACGAGTGATATTGTAGGCCTCGTCAAAAAGAAAAAGGAGGCATTTGTCAGGGCTAAAAGGCTGGGAACAGACGAAGCCTGCGTGGAATATAAGGAAAGTAGTAAGGAACTTCAGCAAGGAGTCAGGAGGGCTAGAAGGGGTCACAAAAAGTCACTGGCAAATAGGGTTAAGGAAAATCCCAAGGCTTTTTACACGTACATAAAAAGCAAGAGGGTAGCCAGGGAAAGGGTTGGCCCACTGAAGGATAGGAAAGGGAATCTATGTGTGGAGCCAGAGGAAATGGGCGAGGTACTAAATGAATACTTTGCATCAGTATTCACCAAAGAGAAGAAATTGGTAGATGTTGAGTCTGGAGAAGGGTGTGTAGATAGCCTGGGTCACATTGAGATCCAAAAAGACGAGGTGTTGGGTGTCTTAATAAATATGAAAGTAGATAAGTCCCCAGCGCCTGATGGAATCTACCCCAGAATACTGAAGGAGGCTGGAGAGGAAATTGCTGTGGCCTTGACAGAAATCTTTGTATCCTCACTGCCTTCAGGGGATGTCCCGGAGGACTGGAGAATAGCCAATGTTGTTCCTCTGTTTAAGAAGGGTAGCAAGGATAATCCCGGGAACTACAGGCCGGTGAGCCTTACTTCAGTGGTAGGGAAATTACTGGAGAGAATTCTTCGAGACAGGATCTACTCCCATTTGGAAGCAAATGGACGTATTAGTGAGAGGCAGCACGGTTTTGTGAAGGGGAGGTCGTGTCTCACTAACTTGATAGAGTTTTTCGAGGAGGTCACTAAGATGATTGATGCAGGTAGGGCAGTAGATGTTGTCTAGATGGACTTCAGTAAGGCCTTTGACAAGGTCCCTCATGGTAGACTAGTACAAAAGGTGAAGTCACATGGGATCAGGGGTGAGCTGGCAAGGTGGATACAGAACTGGCTAGGTCATAGAAGGCAGAGAGTAGCAATGGAAGGATGCTTTTCTAATTGGAGGGCTGTGACCAGTGGTGTTCCACAGGCTGGGACCTTTGCTGTTTGTAGTATATATAAATGATTTGGAGGAAAATGTAACTGGTCTGATTAGTAAGTTTGCAGACGACACAAAGGTTGGTGGAATTGCGGATAGCGATGAGGACTATCAGATACAGCAGGATTTAGATCGTTTGGAGACTTGGGCGGAGAGATGGCAGATGGAGTTTAATCCGGACAAATGGGAGGTAATGCATTTTGGAAGGTCTAATGCAGGTAGGGAATATACAGTGAATGGTAGAACCCTTAAGAGTATTGAAAGTCAAAGAGATCTAGGAGTACAGGTCCACAGGTCACTGAAAGGGACAACACAGGTGGAGAAGGTAGTCAAGAAGGCATACGGCATGCTTGCCTTCATTGGCCGGGGCATTGAGTATAAGAATTGGCAAGACATGTTGCAGCTGTATAGAACCTTAGTTAGGCCACACTTGGAATATAGTGTTCAATTCTGGTCGCCACACTACCGGAAAGATGTGGAGGCTTTAGAGAGGGTGCAGAAGAGATTTACCAGAATGTTGCCTGGTATGGAGGGCTTTAGCTATGAGGAGCGGTTGAATAAACTCGGTTTGTTCTCACTGGAACGAAGGAGGTTGAGGGGCGACCTGATAGAGGTCTACAAAATTATGAGGGGCATAGACAGAGTGGATAGTCAGAGGCTTTTCCCCGGGGTAGAGGGGTCAATTATAGGGGGCATAGGTTTAAGGTGAGAGGGGCAAGGTTTAGAGTAGATGTACGAGGCAAGTTTTTTTACGCAGAGGGTAGTGGGTGCCTGGAACTCGCTACCGGAGGTGGTGGTGGAAGCAGGGGCGATAGTGACATTTAAGGGGCATCTTGACAAATACATGAATAGGATGGGAATAGAGGGATGCGGACCCAGGAAGTGTAGAAGATTGTAGTTTAGTCGGGCAGCATGGTCGGCACGGGCTTGGAGGGCCGAAGGGCCTGTTCCTGTTCTGTACATTTCTTTGTTCTTTGGCCACATCTGCCCTTCAAGGCGGAAGTAAAAGATCCAACGGTGAAGAGCTGGCAAGTTCTCTTTGGCACCGTTGCTAATATTTATCCCTCAACCAATAACACGGTCAGTATCTCTTTGCTGATTAAGATAGCTTACCATTAGCTGCCACATTTCCCTACATTATAGTTGTGACTACATTTCAAAAAGCACTTAATTGGCTGCAAAGCACTTTGGAATGTCCCAAAGTTGCGAAAGCCAGGACGTTAAAAGCAATTTCTTCTCCTCTTTCATAAATGAACATTTTCTAAACATAAGTACTTTCAAATGGTGCCAAAGGAATATTTGTGCTGGATAATTAATTTGCCCTCCCAGGATCTAGATAGGGGAAATATTACTAGTGTAGGGTCCTTCCTGTTTATTCCCTTTATTTCCCCTTTTATTTTGCCATCATCATTCGATGGCACCGAGACCAGAGGTGACGATTTTCAGAGTGTCGGAAGATCCAGGAGTCCAGCAGGCGAGAGAGGCTGACGTTTTGGCCTTTGCCTCCTTGGCAGCCCCCAGATGGATCTGATTAGCATGGAGGGACTTGAAGCCCCCAAAACCAGGGGTTTGGTTTAGTGACATGACTGGGTTTCTCAGACGTGAGAAAATTAAGTTCGCCCTGAGAGGATCAGCATTAGGGTTCGTCCGGAGGTGGCAGCCGTTTATCGACTTCCTTGGAGAAAACTAAACTGTCAGCAGATTCAATAAGGGGGGGGTTAGGGGAGAGTTAGACTATTTTGTGTTGAGTAGGCGTGAACAATGGGAGATGGAGTGATGTGTTACCCACTGAACTATGTGTACATTTGTATTGTTTATGGTTATAAAATCATAAATGCCTTCATACAATGTTTTTAAAAACATTTTTTGATCCATCAATGATTAATGGCGTGTTATCTTCAACTCAAACAGCAGTATTCAGAATTAAAGGAGCTTCAGACTTGTTGGCACCAGAGAGAGAGAGATGGGGGTGGGACTCGGTCTTATTGATTGGCTGGTGGTGAATGAATTGATCCAAAAGGCTGCACTCTGCCCAAGAACAGGTGGTGATTCGCTCCTATCCCAGTGGAATGATTTTCAGAATTCCAAGGAGTTTCAGTTTGACTCCTGTAATCCTGGGGCTACAGAGGCCTGAATGAACCAGTAACTGAAAGCAAGGGTTGAAGAGGGGCAAGGTGCTGGAAACCACCATCTGAAACCAATACTCTTTTTTCCTTTTGATTTTTTACCCCTTTCCTTTTACTTTTGATTTTTTACCCTTTTCTTCCCCTTCTTTGTCTGTGTTAAAGTGGGGATGTAAGAATTAGATCATTGTACCAGTTGTATTTGATGCACATTTCATTATAGTTCTGGTTATAAATAAACAGTAATTGTGTTTACATTTACAAACCTGGCGACTGTAATTACTGTGCTGCAAAAGCCAAAGACGTCAGGTATTTTTCTAAGGATTATTGGTTAATGCATCTGTGTTGTGACTCCAGGTCAAGTGGGGTTGGAATTGACCGCACACTGGCCCAGGGTGTCATAACATAGTTTCATTTCCACAGAAGCAGAGTCTGACACACGCTCACACAATAATGCCAAAATTGAGAAATACAGTACGTGACTCCTTTTCCAATTGTCAGTCAGCATTCGCAAGGGTGCTATGCTATACAAGATGCACCAAATGCCTTAAGACCATGTGACTTGGCTAAAACACACAGAAGTGATGAAAACAAAATCAGAGAGAGAGATGGTCAGGCAATGCTCGAAATTTCTGGAACATGTGAATGGATGTCCATTCAGGCAGTGAATAGCATTACGGCCCAAGCTAATTCATGCCTTGTAAATGCAAAAAGAAATAAATTGGACTTCAACATTGGTGTTTCACTTGAATTTATGCAAACATCCCTCAATATAAAAATTCCTCCTGATCACATGTAGAAGCAGCGCTAAAAGGCTAGCTTCAATTTCCAAGAGACTATAAAGGTTGAAAAATCTTTACATTTTTGGAAAATGTTACAGACTTAAAATGTAGTTATATTGAATTACAGAAAGGAGCAAAACACCCAAAGAGAGCACTCTTCACCCTCGATCTCCAACACAAAATTATGATTGAAGTAGAACTCAGTGATAGGAGGGTTAAACCATTGTCAAAACAAATCTCAGCTACCCATTAGGACATCTAAACAACTGACTTTCTCCAGGTCGCTATAATAAAACCATTCATTAATAAACCTGGAAAGACTAGCAAGACCAGCTGGCAAGCTTCGTTCATCTCTATTACTTGTTTGTCCTCAACTGTTGCACCATTATTCAGATTTTACCTGGACAGCCATGCACCTGTTCCATTGAGCAAACTGCAATAGATTGCATTTTATGCCTATTCACATGACGGATGTTCAGTCTTTTACAGTACAAACATCTCATCTGACCAGTTAGTCACGGTGGTTTGCATGGAAACTGATGAGAGTGGACCCTACATCATCTCAATTGTATCTTCATGTTAATCAATATTTACCATTTTTCAAACAAGTAATAATAAGCGGTAGCAGAAAGCATTACTGCATCAAGCTTTTAGATTTACCATTAATCTGAGCAAACTAGAAAACTAGTTAATCTGTAACCACCTCACTTCCAACCAAACTATCGGTACATGGATCCAAGCTTCACAAATAATTCAGCTTTCAAGTTTCAGCAACTGCAATAACAAATCTGGGATGGTAGTGAAAAGAAAATGGAAAATGCTAAAATAGCCCGAAACAGTTTCACTTCATTAAATGGGTGTTGACAAAATTAAACAATAGACAAATAACTGGTCGCTCCCAGCCCACTATTTAATAAGAGCAGAGGCAAGAATCCCAACCTGATCCTCTCAACTAGTGAAATAACATTTCATGTATTAGAAAACGTCTTTTCTTCTTAGGCAGTCCCTCGGAGTCGAAGATTACTTGCTTCCACGCTAAAAACATCAATTCTCAGCTGGACTGGGTCCAACACGTGACCTACAGTCGTTGCCACACGCTCTTTGCTGTCGATGCTTGGCTTCAGCTTACCCTCGGCTGTTCAGCTCCTTCCCGGATGCTTTTCCTCCACCTCAAGCAGACTTGGGCCAAGAATTCCCAGATGTTGATAGGGAGTGTTACATTTTTAGAAGGCTTGGAGGGTGTCCTTGAAGCACTTCCTCTGTACTCCTGGGGCTCGTTTGCGGTGTTGAAGCTTAGAGTAGAACGCTTGTTTTGCAAGTCTTGGCCTGCCCAGCGAAGCTGATTGAGCGTGGTCAATGCTTCAATGCTGGGGATGTTAGCCTTAGCGAGAACAAACCAGCTATCACATGGGCGTAATGGAGAAAAGCATTGGTCCAGTGGCGAGGGGGTCCAGGACAACTGAAGATCAGGATCTGCTGTATGAATCTAAACTATACAAGCACATAAACACTTACTTCCTCCTTTCTCCCTGGGATTCATAAAGTACAGTGCACCTGCTCCCCTCGCTCTTTATACCTCATTTTCCTCTCTGAAGTCTCACTCTTCATGCCACAAAACATATAAAAGCATATATAACAGAGGAACTTTGGAGCAGGAAAAAGCCATTCAGTCCCTAAAGGCTACTCTGCCATCCACCGAGATCAGGTTGATCTTCTATCTCAAACACCATCAGCCCACACTATCCCCCACATCCTTTAACGTCATTCACACCTAAAGATCTATCAATGACTGAGCTTCCACAGCCCTCGGGGGGGGGGTTGGAGAATTCCAAAGATTTACCACCTTCTGACTGAAGAGGTTTCTCCTCATCTCGGTCCAAAATAGCCTACCTTGACTGTGCCCCCGTTTCTAAACTCAAACAGCCCGGGGAAACATCCTCCCTGTATCAACCCTGTAAGAATTTTGTACACTTCAATAAGATCATTCAGAAAGAGGGCATTCAGCCCATTGTGTCTGCACAAGCCCTTGGAAAGAGTACCCTACCCAAGATAATCTCATTCTTCTAAATTCCCGAGAATACAAGCCCAGTCTCCTCAATCTTTCCTAATTGGCAATCCCACCATTTTAGGAATTAGTCTGGTAAACCTTTGTTGCGTTCTCTCCATGGGCCGTATATCCTTCCTTAGACTAAAACTGTACACAACACTCTAGCAGCAAGACTTCTTTATTCCTGTACTCAAATCCCCTTGCAACAAAGGCCAACATATCATTTGATGTCCTAACTGCTTCCTGCACCGCATGTTAGCTTTCAGTGACATATGAACAAGATGACCCAGGCCCCTTTAGATATCAACACTTCCCAATCTCTCCCCATTTAAGCAATTATCCAGTTTGTTTTTCCTGGATATATGGATAACATCACATAGTTCCATATTATATGCCATATGCCAAGTTCTTGCCCACTCACTTAGTCGGTCTAAATCTCCTTGAAGCCTCTTTGCATCTTCCTCACATCTCACATTCCCACCATGTTTTGTGTCTTCAGATTTGGTCTCCACATCCAAATATAGATTGTGAATAGCTGGGGCCCAAGAACTGATCTTTGTGGTACCCCATGCCATCCTGAGAATGATCAGTTTATCCATACTGTTTTCTGTCTGTTAACAATCCTCAATCCATGTCAATATATTCCCCCATTCCCATGAGCTCTCATTTTGCTCCGGTGTACAATCTTATAGGAAGCCTTCTGAAAATCCAAATGCACCACATCCACAGGTGTGTTAAACATGATTTAACAATGGTGCTGACTCTTAAATGCGCTCAAATGGCCGAGCACTTGGTTCAGGGACAATTAGCTAGTGATGCCACATCCTCCGAATTAATTTCATAACAGAAAAATCAAAAGGTATAGACATACACGCATCCCATCATAGAATCCCTACAGTGCCGAAGGAGGCCATTCGTCCCATCAGGTCTGCACTGATCCTCCAAAAGAGCACGCTACATAGGCCCTCTTCCCTCACAAACCCATAACGTGACCTACACATCTTTGGACTGCAGGAGGAAAATGGAGTACCCGGAGGAAATCCATGCAGACACAGAATGTGGAAACTCCACACATAGTCACCCAAGGCCAAAATCAAACCCAGGTCCCTGCAGTCACCCAAGGTCAGATTCGAACCCGGGTCTCTGGCACTGTGATGCAATAGTGCTAACCACTGTACCACCCAAAAGTCTATATGACCATCTGCAGGGGTGGGATTCAAAACTGGGTCCGCAGAGCACTGCCTTGGGTGCCTGGATTACTAATCCAGTGACAATACCATTGCACCACCAGCTTCCCCTTACAATTGACCATGCACTCAGTTGGGAGAAACATCTTCAAAAGATATCAGATCTGATCACAAACAGACATGTAGTCAAGTGAGTGTAACCAGCCTCCAGGTGTGAGAAACTACTAGTTACCAGCATTGGAAATTCTAACATGGATTTTTCAATGAGGAAATGAAAACAGGTGCAAAAGAAAAATGAGATGCAACTGTAATGCATGGAAAGTTAAAATGTATACTTTCCATTATGGAATCAATTGTGTTCAAAGTTCAAACAAGGCCTATCTTCAAGGAAATACTAGTTACACTTTACTCATTACCCAGTGGCCACTCAAGAATACACTTCATATTCAAACCAAGAGGCAAGTTACAGTTTAAAGCAAAATGAGTTATTGCCATGTCAGAAGTGTACTTTCAAAGAGACATTTTAACTGTTCAACTTACATGGTGCAGTCTTCAATGTACACGCAGTATTTAACCACAGAAATGTATGAGGATGAACACACATTGTCGTCCGAAAAGGGCACAAGTGTGTCTACCTTTCACAGAATATACAGTAGAAAAGGAGGTCATTTGGCCCATCGAGTCTGCACCGGCTCTTGTAAAGAGCATCCCACGCCTCCACCCTAACCCAGTAACCCCACCTAATCTTTTTGGACACCAAGGGCAATTTATCATGACCAATCCACCTAACCTGCACATCTTTGGACTGTGGGAGGGAACCAGAGCACCCGGCGGAAACCCACACAGACATAGGGAGAACGTGCAGACTCCGCACAGACAGTGACCCAAGCCAGGAATCGAACCTGGAACCCTGGAGCTGTGAAGCAGCCGTGCTAACCACTAGGACCGTGCAGCCCAACTATACTTGAATAAATAAAAATACAACTGCCTGCTTAACAAGTTTAATAAATACTGAAAGCACAGCTTGAATCAAGATTAAAATAAGTCTTCATTGAGGGAACTGTAGGCAATTAGGTCTGTACCCAATTTAAAAAGGTCAAGCTATCTGTTTTGATGTTGCTTTACACATCTGACAAAGTTACATTTAGATTTAATCTACTAAAGATCCTTCCAATACAACTTGGGACCCACATGCTAACACATTACCCTCTTTGAGAAATACCCTCCTTGAGAACGTTCAGTGCCAGGCAGCAGCTCATTTTTATAACAAACAATTACTAGCCTCTCTCAGTTAGTCATGTTGCTCGGCTGGCACAGTTTCCAGTGTATGCCTCTATGAAAATTTGAATGGGCAATAACGTAATTCCAAGCAGTACAACAAGCCCAAAAGTGACCAAGCCCAAAAAGTTCATAACTTTCAGTTCCAACTGTATACACTTCCCACCACCCAACAACAATAAAGGACTGGAGCAATCTTCCACGAACTTCAATCGCCATGCTCCCTAAGGATTCATTTAAGGAAAATCTGTTGAACCTTTTTAATTAATGTGACCAGCGACTGCACTCATTGTGCATTTCCTGTGAAAATTCCCTAGTGGAAGACTACAAAGGGAAATCTTACGAACAGCAATTTTATGACATTTTAACACCCTCACTAAAAACTATCTCATTATTTCATTGGTAAGCATTCAGTAATATTTGGAAATAATTCATGTGGCACAAACAAATGGAAGTACAACACCAAGTGTTAGTATATTAAATACTACCCACACCACTACTGATTTTATATTGAACCAGAAACTGCACTGCTGAACTAAGAGATGTGAAGATTTTCATACTATTGCCCGATATGCAGCACTGCACTACAGACTGCTAAATCGAAGAACATATTCACAGGCACTATCAAGACAACCTGCTCCATTTCATCATCACTTCTGGATTTTAATATTGACAGACACACACACACACAGACAGACAGACAGACAACCATTACCCACAAAAAGCCACTCCCAGCTGCATTGCCGATCTGGTCTGGCCCTCAGCTGAACTGCCTGTGCTGACATCAGCCGACAACTCAACCAACATTCCTAAACACATCAGACAAACCCACTGGTGGGAAGCTTAGAAAGCCCTCAGCTGTAGTGAAGAAAGCAAAGCCTTGGCCGAGAGCCAGACTACTGAGCTAAGCATTTTGTAACGCACTTCCTTTTACTTTAACAGCTTGCATAATACCTCTGCCAAATCTAAATTTAACCCCTTGCGCTGCCCTGTCTCTCCCCAACGCCTCCCTTCCACGAACATGCGGCTACATCAATCAAATTGTAACCGCCCAACTCTGAATGCTTCCAGGAAGAGACGCCTTTTTAACTGGATACACATGGGGGAAAATAAGAGCCACTTCAGCAGTTAACCCCTTGTTCACAGATATCACAGCAATATTTTACTGCATTCGATACAGTGCCACACAACAGGCTTGTGAGCAAAGTTATAGTTCATGGAATAAAAGGGACAATAACAACATGGATACAAAATTGGCTGACTGACAGGAAACAAGAGTACTGGTTAAGGGATGGTTTTCAGGCTGGAGGAAGGGTTAGAGGCGAGTTTCCCAGGGGTCAGGTTTGCACCCTTGCTCTTCCTGATATATACATCAATAACGTAGACCTTGGTGTACTAGGCACAAATTCAAAATTTACAGATTGGAAACTAACTTGAAAAGAACATAGACAAGTTGGTGGAATGGGCAGTCAACTAGCAGATGAAGTTCAAACTGGAGCAACGCGAGGTGATTCATTTTGGTAGAAAGAACATGGAGACAATAGAAACAAAAGGATGCAATTCTGAAGTGGGTGCCGGAGCAGAGGGACCTGGGTGTATACGTGCCTAAATCATTGGAAGGGCAGATTGAGAAAGGGAGGTTAATAAAGCAAATAGTATCCTGGACTTTATTAATATGAGCATAAGAGTACAAGAGCAAGGAGGTTAAACTTGAACAAGACCCTAATTCAGCCTCAGTTGGAGCATTGTGTCCATTTCACCACCTGGAACATCACCACCTGTAGGTTCCCCTCCAAGTCACTCAGCATCCAACTTGGAAACATATTTAGGTTCCTTCACTGCTGCTAGGTCAAAATCCTGGAATTCCCTCCCTAATAGCAGCACAGTGGGTGTACTTACACCACATGGACTGCAGCAGTTCAAGGAAGCTCACCATCACCTTCACTAGAGCAATTAAAGGATGGGCACAAATGCTGGCCCAGCCAGCAAAGCCATAAAAATGAATTTTAAAACAAATTCTCAGCGCTGAGCTTTAGGAAGGATGAGAAGGCATAGGGTCGAATGCAGTTAAGATTCACAAGAATGCTTCCTGGGATGAGGGTCTTCAGTTATGAGGATAGCCAGTAACTTAATTGAAGCCTACTTGTGACAATAAGCTGTATTATTAGATTGGAGAAGTTGGGACTGCTTATCTTGGAGAACAGAGAAGGCCAAGAGGAGATCTGATAGAGCTTTCAAAATCAAGAGGGATCTGGACAGAGTGGATCGGGAGAAACTGTTTCCACTCATGAAATGATTGAGAACAAGGTGGCACAGATTTAAAGTAATTGTCAAGAGCAAAGTGACTTAATGAAAAACCTTTTTCACACAATGAGTGATTAAGGTCTGAAATGTACTGCCCTAGTGGAAACAGGTTCAATCAAGGCATTCATACAAAACAGGAGAATGGCATTTGGGGAGCCGGTGCCAACACAATGGGCTGAATGGCCTCTTCTTCTACATCAAAACCATTCAGTGATTTCGTATACGCAGTGTTGAATTATGGCAAGGGATAAAAAGGAACAGTTTAAAATCCACAGTAAATGCAATTTTGTTCTATGCCAGAAGCATACGGTTCTACATTAGTATAAGCCTCAGCTCAGCAGCACCATTGCCTTCAAGAAAGGTCAAAACCCTATTCCAGAGACAAGTCCTGGAGGAATGCTGTTCTTCCAAGTGAAATGTAAAAGATCCAATGACACCAATGTGGAGCAGGAGAGCTCACTTTAAACCCTGGCCAACAGTTATCCCTCCATATTACCAAAAGCAGATTATCTAGACACTTATCTCATTACTGCTGTGGGACCTTGCTGTGCACAAAAGACTGATGGAATACTTGCCGCGCCTTTTGAGATTCTGAGTGTGTGCAGGTGCTGTTGAAATGTACATTTATTCTGGATTTATTTTCCTCTTCCAAATTTGTCAGCTTGATTTTAAAAGGATCAAAACATAAAAGAATAAATAAGCGAATAAATTCACCATGCAATACAAGTTCCAACTGTTTGCTTTCATCCAATTTTTACACCCTCAAAAAGTAGCTCAACTAATTCTCATTTGGCTCACTAGTGTGATCACAAACCTTTTGTCATTGGAAGGGTATTGGGGGAAAGCGAGAAATCTGCAGACAAAAGTTGCAGTTTCATATGCGGAGCCCAGAAAACCCAGACTGATCTTGGAAGCAGCACAAATTGTGAATTGGAGCTGGAAATTACACTTCTGATCTAGCATGCTGACAGTGCAGTGCCAAATCAAAGCTTTCTATTACTGTGCTGGCTAAAACTCAAACCTGCACTGCTATTGCTAATTATGCAATGGTACTAATGAAAAACATTCAAAAGCATTGTGACACATTGTGGTCCTCGAAAGTCTTTAAAAATAGAAACAAAATTTTCATCGCCGAAGACTGGCATTCAATGCAGCCCAGGACACATCTAAACTTGTGGTTTGGGAAATATATTTTCTCCTCCCATTCCCAAACTCCTATTTGCTGCCCGAGATATCATCCAGCTCAAGCGTTCCCCTCAGTCATCATCAGTGCCAATTAGTATCTGGCTTTATATAGGAGATAAATTAATGGAATCAGGGATATTTACTTACTGATATTTCCTGAGCTTCGGGATGAGGGAGGGAGGAGACATGGGAGACATTAAAAACACGTTCATCTCCCTATGAAGCAAACACGATCAATTAAGAAATAAAAGGTGTGAATTTATTATGCTAGTTTCATGTCAGTTTCAGGCAGTATCATGAAAATTAAAGTTCTGAAGTGAATCCAAATCATACGAAGCACTTTAAGAAACAACAGGGATAGGGAGATGAAATACATCATCTACGGGCAGCACGGTAGCATTGTGGATAGCACAATTGCTTCAAAGCTCCAGGGTCCTAGGTTCGATTCCGGCTTGGGTCACTGTCTGTGCGGAGTCTGCACATCCTCCCAGTGTGCGCGTGGGTTTCCTCCGGTTTCCTCCCACAGTCCAAAGATGTGCAGGTTAGGTGGATTGGCCATGATAAATTGCCCTTAGTGTCCAAAATTGCCCTTAGTGTTGGGTGGGGTTACTGGGTTATGGGGATAGGGTGGAGGTGTTGATCTTGGGTAGGGTGCTCTTTCCAAGAGCTGGTGCAGACTCGATGGGCCTAATGGCCTCCTTCTGCACTGTAAATTC
The DNA here is from genome assembly GCF_047496885.1 of Scyliorhinus torazame. Taxonomy (NCBI): domain Eukaryota; kingdom Metazoa; phylum Chordata; class Chondrichthyes; order Carcharhiniformes; family Scyliorhinidae; genus Scyliorhinus; species Scyliorhinus torazame. Next base: position 228,748,962 of record NC_092709.1, read on the forward strand.
TATGATAATCACCCAGATTACAAGATGAGAGAATAGTTCATTAATGAAATGCAACCAATTAAAATCACTAAAACAATATTTCAATGATATATATTTTTCACCTTGAACTTTGTATTTATGAAACCATGTCAACCTGCTTTGAAAGTGCCCAAATCTGTTTATTCTTTGACAGGAGGAGTTTATAATAATGTATAAACGGAATACATATAATTCTGGCCAGTTAAACAACAACCTACCGACATAATGGATTCTACACTACACATTTGCTTGAGCACTTTACAAAGACAACATCATATTAGGTCGTCAATCAAAACACTGACCATTACTACTCATTAGAAGCACTGGAATCTCAAAGTGCTGTAGTGTCAATACAAAGTCATAGTGAAATTGCACATTCAGGCTGCAAATCTCCAGAGAGTTCAGTATCCATCTCAAATATGTCTTCAGTGAGGTGTTTTCTCACTGGTTAGTCAGGATGAAAGTAAGCAGGGATAAAAGAGGGAAAATTAGGGCAGACAGTTCTTGGACTCCTTGCTGCAGTGAAGAGTTGGAAAGTCTTCGGGAGTGTCTGTGGGAAGAATACAATGCTGGTTTTGCCAGGGATATTATGCAAACTGTAAATTAAAAGGGCCTATGTATTATGCAGAATATTCTACTTTCAGAAGGCACACAAGAAACATTGTATTACTACTACAGGAAGGGTGAATTTTCGATTCGAAATCTGTCTACTGTTTTACTGGTCACTTTTGGTACCTTAAAATGGCAGCTGGGTTTAACCATGGCTGTTTTGGTCTTTGATTTTCACTTGTCCCTACTTCCAAAATATCTTATAAAATCAAAGAGCGAAACAAATTAAATGTGGCTATTACAAAATATAGTCCTGCAGAAAGCAAATTGAAAACAGCATTCGCACATCAATTACTAATGTCCTGGAAGCCCAATAGTTATGAAATGTACAGTTTCCGGATTAGGAGTCACCGAGGCTGCTGGACAGACTTGCATTTCCTCTAGAGAACAAGCTTTGTTAGTACCATTTAGATTGCAAGAAGGAAGAACAACCCAATCAAGTGCATCTCCCAAACCCTTAATTTGTCTGCCGTTTTCCCTTGTAACCTTCAAACAGATAAACAAACTGTACTGGATTCTTTGTTACATTCTGCTAAAATCCAAGTTAACAGTCTTACTTTCAGAATAATGGCAACTCGACAATCTGCGAATACCACACAAACACAAAAACTTGCATTTATTTTCCAGCACCTTTAATATGGTAAAAAATGCCCCAAAGCATTTAAGACCCAAGTATTTGCTGTATATTTAAAAGAGCATATGTCTTGCTTGGTAGAAAACTCAATTCCTCTGGCTCCCCACATACTCTGGTGTTGAGCTATATTGGATCGTCTCGCATTCAATTCCTGATCTCTACAGATTCAGACCTCAGTCAGGGCAGCAGTGCTGGCTCTGCATCAGGATCTTCTTGCTTTCTGACGTGAGGGGAAAGGAAAGGAACAATTTTGCAAATGTCACCAAAAAGCATGCGTGTGGATGCTAAGCAAAGAAAGGATTGGGATCTCATGGCTGTGGAACAGCCTTTTTACCTGGAATACACAAGACACGGGTCAGGTATTAGTGAGCTAACATTTCTGTGATTATCGGTCCCAGCAATTACCTTCCATAGAGAAGGGAAGAGAAAAATCAGAGAACATGATCACCATTTTTGAAATGAGTATTCCAGGGAAAAAAGAAAATACTTAAGGAAATGCAGAAACGGAGGAAATGTATGGGTCAAGCTCTGGGAGGACTGTGTAAATCCTAACCACAGGTGGCAGCTGTAAATTTTCTGGTACATATTGTTTTGTGATTTCCCATGGCGAATAAATATGAACTTTTGAAATCAGGGCTGTTGAAATACAAGTTAAGCAAAGCAAAATCTCTGGCTTTCCTATTGGCCTCCCAGTACATTTCCTGAATTTCTATTGCTTCCAGCATCCACCAGTGTCAAATTTATGAACTCATCTTTCTCTAGTTAATTGTTGCGAGCTGCATGGAGTTACTTCCTGCAATACAGTCTTAATGAATCAAAGGCAGAGACAAGGTGTGGAGAGAACAGAGAATTTCAGCTGCTGCCACAGTATGGAAGTTCATTGCAATTGGATACTGAAATTCTGTACCGCACCTGGCTGTAGTTCAATTCATGCAGCATATTTCACTTGCACAGAGGCCCCAATGAGTTTACCTTTTGATCCTCACCCAGGGAATTCAAAAATGGAACACCGGAGATTTCTCTTTTCTCATAAGATTTTTGGAGAAAGGCAACCCTTATGATCTAATCAGAACTGAAAAACATGAAAATATTAAACCCCAAAGAGTAGGAATTGAAGGGTTTGTTTTGTAGTATTACACTATACAGGGAAAATGCAACACATTGTACATTCCATCAAACAGGGACCTTCACAACTCCCTCAAGGCCATCCCTAAAATTCCTAGACTGGAGATCTTCCTCTCCCTTGAAAGATTATTTTTACATCTCACCGCTTTATAAGCTGCAGTTATCTTGTTCTGGTTTCCTTTACGTCACTTCAGTTCCCACTCCCTCAAAATACTGTTGAGCATCAGAAAGACATTTTCCACAAACTAGAATGTCTGTGCCACTAAAACAGGAATTTATAACACATGTATACTGTACGAGACTTGGGATTTAAACAAGATCATGGGACGTAGAACACAGAACATACAGTGCAGAAGGAGGCCATTCGGCCCATCGAGTTTGCCCCGACCCACTTAAGCCTACTTCCACCCTATCCCCATAACCCAATAGCCCCATCTAACCTTTTTGGACACTAAGGGCAATTTATCATGGCCAATCCACCTAACCTGCACGTCTTTGGACTGTGGGAGGAAATCGGAGCACCCGGAGGAAACCCACGCAGACACGGGGAGAACGTGCAGACTCCGCACAGACAGTGACTCAGCGGGGAAATCGAACCTGGGACCCTGGCGCTGTGAAGCCACAGTGCTACCACTGTGCAACCCACTTAAAACAACACTTCAGGAATTCACAACATCGCCTCAACTGCACCACTATAAATTTTCTTGCACTAGCAATCTTTACAACACTGCACTGCAAAGAATATTCATCATGCATCAGCAATAAGCAGTGGGCGATATCATGTTTATAGCTGCTAACTGCTTACTCAAATTAAATTCATTCACCAGACTTGGAGGCTATTTTCATCAAAGCAATTGGAGCTGGACGTGAATCCATGTCCCACAGATAAAGACAGCAAACCTAACCCAAAGTGCCATGCAGTTCATATTTTGCATAGTTTATGGCCAAGCGATACCTGCAGACTCCCTTATCCTCCATTCCTTCCCAAGAATTAGCCAAATTAGAATCATGGGAGTAGTTACAACATGGAAGGAGGCCATTTGGCCCGTCATGTCCATTCCAGCACTCTACCAGAACACACCAAGCCCCACACCTTCACCTTTCCCCCACAGACCTATAAACTTTCTCTGGTAAGGTGCATATCCAATTCTCCTTTGCAAGCCACAATCTAATCTACCTCCACCACAGCAGTGCATTCCTGATCCTAACCACTCGCTGTATAAAACTTTTTTCCGCATGCCACCATTGATTCTTTTGCCAAACATGTCTTCCGGTGTCAGGAGGCAGGGAGGGTCCCACAGGACTGGAAAATAGCTAATGTAATACCCCTGTTTAAGAAGGGTGGGAGGCAGAAGAGGGGAATTATAGGCTAGTTATCCAGACTTCAGTCATTGGTAAGATTTTTGACTCCGTTATTAAAGATGAGATCGCTGAGTACTTGGAGGTGCATGATAAAATAGGACTGAGTCAGCATGGCTTTGTCAAGCGGAGGTTATGTCTGACAAATTGTTTAGAATTCTTTGAGGAGGTAACAAGGAAGTTAGACAAAGGAGAACCTGTGGATGTGATCTATTTAGATTTCTAGAAGGCCTTTGACAAGGTGCTGTATGGGAGGCTTTTAAATAAGTTAAGAGCCCATGGTGATAAGGGCAAGATACTGGCACGGTAGAGGATTGGTTGAGTGGCAGAAGGGGATAAAGGGATCTTTTTCAGGATGGTAGCAGTTGACTGGTGGTCAGTGCTGGGACCACAACGTTTCACAATATACATGAACGATCTGGAAGGAGGGCACTGTTCTTAAGTTTGCAGATGATACAAAGATATGCAGAGGGAGAGGTAGTATTGAGGAAGCAAGGCGGCTGCAGAAGAACTTGGACAGGCTAGGAGAGGGGGGCAAATAAGTGGCAGATGGAATACAGGTGGAAAGGTGTGTGGTTATGCACTTTGGAAGGAAGAATGGAGGCGTAGACTATTTTCTAAATGGGGAAAGGGCTCAGTCTGGTTCAAGATTCTCTTAAGGTTAACGTGCAGGTTCAGTCGGCAGTTAGGAAGGCAAATGCAATGTTAGCATTCACGTTGAGGGGGCTAGAATACAAGAGCAGGGATGTACTGCTGAGGCGGTCTCAGGCCCTAGTCAGATCCCATTTGGAGTATTGTTGGGCGGCACGGCAGCACAGTGGTTAGCACTGTTGCTTCACAGTGCCAGGGTCCCGAGCTCGATTCCCGCTTGGGTATCTGTCTGTGCGGAGTCTGCACGCTCTCCCAGTGTCTGGTGGGTTTTCTCCAGCTGCTCCGGTTTCCTCGCACAAGTCCCGAAAGACGTGCTTGTTAGGTGAATTGGACATGCTAAATTCTCCCTCGGTGTACCCGAACAGGCGCCGGAGTGTGGCGATTAGGGAATTTTCACAGTAACTCCATTGCAGTGTTAATGTAAGCCTACTTGTGACAATAAGAAAGATGTGAGCAGCTTTGGACCATATCGAAGGAAGGATCTGCTGGCCTTGGAAAGGGTCCAGAGGATGTTCACAAGAATGATCCCTGGAATTAAGAGTTTGTTATACGAGCGGTTGAGTTCGCTGGGTCTGTAGTTGTTGGGAGTTTAGAAGGATATGGAGGGGATCTTATTGAAACTTACAGGATACTACGATGTCTGGATAGAGTGGACGTGGAGAGATGTTTCCACTTGTAGGAAAAACTAGAACCAGAGGAAACAAACAATCTCAGACTAAAGGAACGACCTTTTAAAACTGAGACGAGGAGGAACTTCTTCAGCCAGAGGGTGGTGAATCTGTGGAACTCCTTGCTGCAGAAGGCTGTGGAGGCCAAGTCACTGAGTGTCCTTAAGACAGAGATAGATAGGTTCTTGATTAAGAAGGGAATCAGGGGTTATGAGGAGAAAGCAGGAGAATGGGGATGAGAAAAATATCAGCCACGATTGAACGGTGGCGCAGACTCGATGGGTTGAGTAGCCTAATTCTACTCCTATATCTTATGGTTCTCCCAGTCCAGACCCCTGATGATTTTAAACCTCTCTCATCAACTGTCCTCTCAACCTTCCCTTGTCCAAAGAAAATAGTCCCAGAATCTCCAATCAATGTAATTGAAGTTTCTCTTCCCTAGAATCATTCCTGTGAATCTCTCCCTAATGCCTTCACATCCTTCCTAAAGTGTGGTGCCCAGAGCTTGATGCAATATCCTGGTCGAGGCCAAATCAGTGTTTTATACAGGTACTCTATGCCCAAGATAAAACTCAGGATGTCAACTTTATTAACCACTCTCTCAACCTGCTTTGCCACCTTCCATCATTTATGTGCAGGTCCCTCTATTCCAGCACCCCCTTTAAACGTGTACCTTTTTTTTTTTAATTGCCTCACTCTACCTAAAATGAATCACTTCATACTTATCTGCATTAATTTCATCTGTGACATGGTGACAGGTCTGCCTGCAGCTGGGTTAACACCAGTGGCAGAGGGGAGAGGCCCATAATTTGTCATTAATTGGCTACTCAAGGGCTTCAGTTATCGGTGGGGTGGGTCGACCATTAGCCTTCCTGCGCAGAAATTAATTCTGGTGGAGGTGGTGGGCTCAGCTACACCATCATCCCGCCTAATTAATGCAGTTCCCGACTTCAAGCTCACCTTCAGAGAGCAGAAGATTCCATCCACAGGGTATAATGGATAGGCAGGAAGGTGGAGTGGAGGATGCAATCAGATCAGCCCTGATCTTATCAAATAGCTGAGCAGGTGGGCTCAAGGAGTTGAATGGCCTATTCCTGATTTGTTTGTTCCTATGGATTATTTGTTTTTTTGTCCATCAGTAAGGCAGCCTTTATCCCCCATGTCCAATATAACTAACAAAAAAAAAAAGTGTTGAAAGAAAATAAATTAAAGCAATCTTTTCTAATGCTATGATTTTTTTCCTTGTTTGCTCACAGCAATGTCTTGGAGATTTGTTTTTATTCTTTGAGACCGCAGGGCAACCTCACACAAACCTCTGCATGGTTTCACAAATTCACAAAGCACTTCACATCACAACTAAATATTTCTAAAATGTAATCATTGTTTTAAGAAAATGCAATTTGTGCACCACAAAGTACTAATATCAATGTAATAAATGGCTGGGATCTAATTTTGCTGGTGTAGGTTGAAAGATAATTTGGATAGGAGACCCTCTCTCTTCTCAGGGAGTACAATCAATCTTTTATATTTATCTATAAGGGAAATGGGAGCTTGCTTTAACATCATATCTTAGGAACAGCACCTCCTACAATGCAGCACTCTCATCAGCACTGCACGGAAATGAAAATCCAGATTATGTGCTCAAAGGTCTGGAGCGGAATTTGAACACAAAATATTCTGATTTAAGGCTGATTAAGTTTCTTTGGCTGCCAAGAATATAAATGAGCTTTACAGCGTCACTGTTTTGAAAAGACAACCCAAACAGTCAAAAGAGTGCTGCCGCTGCCTAATTTCCTGAAATCTGCTAATTTCAATCTCACTTTCAGAACAATTACTGCTTTATTTTGGTGTCTACATTTAAATGCTTCAAAATTAATATCCTAACACATGTGCAATGGTTATAACAACGTAAAAGGAAGGAGACACTTCTGGATGCATGGCAATGCAGTGAGATATAATGTCATATTACTGAGACACAAAACCATTTAGAGGGAGTGTCACTCAAGGGGCTGACTTCAAGCTGACATCAGAAGTAACGTAAAGAAAATATTTTTTTATTTATGGACAAATAGTTCAGGTTAGAGTTGCAACAAAACTAAACGCTCACGAATTTCCTCAAATTATGTATCATATCATAATTGCAATAACAACATTTCAATGTTCTGTATAAAAAGCCAATTGGCCCAACTAAAAAAAATAAATTTCTTTAGACATCATAATAGAACATAAGAAATAGGAGCAGGGGAAGACAATACAGCCCTTTGAACCAACTTCTGCTATTCAAGAGGATCGTGGCCATCTTCAACTCCACTTTCTCAACCCTGCCGCAAATCCTTGGATTCTGGATACCAAAAATCTGTCTCTCTCACCCTTAAATATATTCAATGATAAACACATTCACAATCCTCTGGGGTAGAGAATTCCAAAGATTCACGACCATTTTAGTGAAGAAATTTCTCCTCATCTCAGTCCCAAATGATCAGCCCCTTATCCTGAGACCTATGTTTTAGACGTCCCACCCAACGGAAACAAACCTTGCTCAGCGTCCACCCCAACAAGCCACTTCAGAATTTTGTATTTTTCCCCAATGATAAAGCTTCACAAATCCAGATAATACTGACCCAATTTACTCAGCCTCTCTTCAGAGGACAACCCCCTCATACCAGGGAACAAACAGTGAACCCTTGCTGTACAGCTTCAAATGCAAGTGTAATCTTTCTTAAATATGGAGACCAAAATTGCAAATAGTATTCCTGGTGCAGTTGCACCAAATTCCCATACAATTGCTGTGGGACTTCTTTCATTCTTATAAAATGGCAACATGCCATTTGCTTTCCTAATAGCTTGTTGTATCTATATGCTAATCTTTGCACGAGTACACTCTGGTTTCTCTACACATCGGCATTTAACACATTGCACATTTAAAAAAAAATTCTACTTTGCTGTTCTTGTAACCAAAGTGAAAAGCATCACACTTCTGCTACCTTGTTGCTCACTCGCCTAACCTGTGTCCTCCTCATGGTTTGCATTCCCACCTAGCTTGGTACTATCAGCAAACTTTGATACATTACTCTCTATCTCTTCAGTCATTAACATAGGTTGCAAATACCGGAGGTCCCACCATGAACCCTTATCTTGCCTATTAACAATTTGTGGGGTACCTTACAAATAGCCTTCTGAAAGTTTAAGTATACTATATGTACTGGTCCATCTTTAATCTTCACAACTAGTTACATCCTCGCAAAAACTATTGCATTGGTTAAGCTGGATTTCCCTTTCTTAAAACCATGTTGGCATGTTCAATCATACTCTGCTTTTTTAAGCATTGTTAAGACTTCCTTAATAATAGACTTGCCCAATTAATTATGTGAGGCTAACAGGTCTGTAGTCCCGTTTTCTTTCTCCCTCCTTCCCTGAATATTACAGTGCAACATTTGCAAACTTCCAATCTGCTGGGACCATTTCAGAATTTAGGGAATTTTGGAGGATCCTAGCTGTGCATCCACTATATCTGCAGCTATCTCCTGTATAACCTGTGGACTTAGGCCAGCATGAACTAATAATAATAATAACCTTTTATTGTCACAAGTATGAAGTTACTGTGAAACGCCCCTAGTCGCCACATTCCAGCACCTGTTCGGGTAAGCTGGTACGGGAATTGAACCCACCCTGCTGGCCTTGATCTCCATCACAAACCAGCTATCTAGCCCACTGAGGTAAACCAGCTCATGGATTGTGTCAGACTTTAATTCCTTGAATTTTGCCAATATTCTTTCCTCTGCATATGGGCGGGGAAGGTGCCAAGGGTGGGGAGGACCCTGCTACAGAGGCAGAGGCAGCAGGGGGGGTGGTGTTGCCAAACTTGCTTCATTATTATTGGGCGGTGAATGTGGACAAGGTGCGGCGGTGGTGGGAAGGAGAAGAGGTAGAGTGGGTTAGGATGGAGGAGGAATCTTGTAAGGGGTCTAGTTTGAGGGCTATGGTGACGGCAGCATTGCCAATGGCTCCAAGTAGGTATTCAGGGAGCCCAGTGGTGCAGTCCACGGTGAAGATATGGAACCAGCTGAGGAGGCATTTTAGGGTGGAAGGGATGTCAGTGCTAATGCAGCTGTGCGAGAATCATGGGATTGAGCCGGGGGGGGATGGATAGTGCATACAGGAGGTGGAGGGAAGTGGGGCTGGTCAAGGGGAGGGATTTGTATTTGGAAGAAGGGTTCGCCAGTCTGGAGGAGCTAAGGGAGAGGGTAGAGCTGCTGACGGGTGGGGAGTTCAGGTATCTACAGGTTAGGGACTTTGCACAAAAGGTCCGGAAGGGGTTCCAGAGATTGCCGGGATACACCATGCTGGAACTGCTGCTGCTTTCGGATGTGGAAGGGGAGGGATGAATTGGGGATATATAAGTGGCTGTGCAAGCAGGGAGGCGAGTGGGTGGTGAAGATCAAGGAGAAATGGGAAGCGGAATTGGGAATGGAGATCAATTGGAGAGTATGGAGTGAGGCACTGCGAAGGGTAAACTGGACCTCCTCTTGTGCAAGGATGAGCCTGATACAGTTCAAGGTGCTGCACAGGGTGCATATGACTCGGGCGAGAATGAGTGGGTTCTTTCAAGGGGTAGCAGATGAGTGAGAGGTGTGGGTGGGGGCCAGTGAATCATGCGCACATGTTTTGGGGTTGTGAAAAATTGGGAAGATTCTGGGCGGGAGTGTTCGTGGTCTTAGCCAGGATAATGGAGGAGGAGGTGGACCCGGACCCTTTGGTGGCGATATTTGGTGTTTCAGAGAAGCCGGAGCTCATGGAGAGGAGGAAGGCCGATGTCTTTGCCTTCGCCTCTCTGATTGCACGGCGACAAATTTTGCTGGAGTGGCGGTTGGCATCGCCACCGGGGGTAGCAGCATGGTTGGGTGACCTGTATGACTTCCTGTGGTTAGAGAAGATAAAGTATGAGTTAAGGGGCTCAGCAGGGGAGTTTGCGAAAAGGTGGGGGATGTTTGTGACAGTGTTTGAGGAGCTGTTCGTCGCAGGGGAATGGGAGAGTTGGGGGGGGGGGGGGGGGGGGGGGGGGGGAAGTAAAAAAGGAGAAAATCTGTACAAACTGTATAGTTGATTGTTGGGAAGTATGTTTCCCGGGATGTTTATTTGCTGTAACCTACTTTTATACAAGTATGAATATAATGCGTTAAAAAAAATATATTTTTTTTTTTTTCCCTCTGCTGATATCAATTCCCATAATTTCCTCACATTTATTAGCCCCAGGTTACTCTCTTTTTTCCAATGTGTAAATTGGGTCTTCCACTGTGAAGACAGACTCAAAGGGTGCGATTCTCCCAAAACATTTCAAAGTTGATTTGTGGCGGGTTTATCAGGAAGTTTCCCTACGGATCTGCCGGCGGGTTCCCCACCACTATTCAATTACACTTGTGTGGACCAGTGCTGAACAATGCCAGGCTGCGGCCTCGCTGGAGAATCAAGGGAGTCTGGTGAATGCTGGGCCAAGTTCGCCGAAGCTGGTTTAAAACTGGTGTTGTTTGGTCACTTGTGGACGGGATTCTGACTCCGACACCTTGCGGGACTTGGGTGAATCCCACGAGGCACAAAGACTGTCAGGAAGCCCGCGAGAGGGGTTTCCCCAACATTCATCGGCCGCACCGTGCTCAAGGGAGCGCACAACGCGACTGGTGGATCATGCCCAAAATATTTGTTCATTCGCTTCCCCTCATTCCCTATAATTCCTCCTCTGCTTCCAAGGGACCAATGTTTACTTTAGCATCTCCGTTTTCACAATTTGCTTTTATATTTCTGGTTAGTTTACTTCAATGTTCTATTTTCTCCCTTTTTAAAATCAACATTTTGGTGGCAGTTTGCTAGTTTGAAACAGTCCCAGTCATAAGACTACTATTCTTTACAACACAAGCCTCTACTTTTAATCTAATACTATCCTTAACCTCCTTAAGTAAACCATGCTCGGGTCTTTCGCGTTTTTGCTTTTCCTAATCTTTTCCCACACGGATTCTACTTCCCGGTTTTCTGAGCGAAGATTCTCTTTCACTAGCGTCCTTATGTCAACCTTTATTATCAGGGCTATTCCGCCTCATTTTCCCTTCTTCCTTTTTTTTTTAAATTAAAGAAATGTTATGTACCCTGGAATATTTACTTCCCAAACTTGTTCACCTTGCATCCATGTCTTTGAAATGGCAATTAGATATAAACCATTTATCTCAAATTTGTGCCCCTAGTCATCCACATGATTGCTCGGCACGTTCGGATAAAGCAACTTCAACTACTATAACTCTTTACCTGCCCCACTCAGTTCTTCTTTACCCACATGTATATACTTTTCTGTTGGCTCAACGTTTATCGTTGGATTTCTAAATCTCCCTTCACCTGAACCCTCCTCTCCCTTTGTTAGTTTTGAAGCGATTTTCCCCTACTCTGACCATATTTTCTGGTGCACTCATGTTTGTACGCCCTGTCCCTTTCTGTCACACATTTTACCATTACCCATACCACCACGCACTATTGCTTTCTCCATTCTCTTTCAATTTTCAAACCGCCTCACACATGAACCCTCCTGGTCTCTTCCTTCCCCCCACCCCAACCATTTAAGGCCCTCAGCCTCAGTACATGACATATTGGTCCCAAAGCAATTCAAGTGAAGGCTGTCCCATTGGGCTGGTTTAGCTCAGTGGGCTAGACAGCTGATTTGTGATGCAGAACAAGGCCAGCAGGGTGGGTTCAATTCCCGCACCAGCTTACCTGAACAGGTGCCGGAATGTGGAGACTAGGGGCTTTTCACAGTAACTTCATACTTGTGACACTAAAAAGGTTAGGTTATTATTATAATAATAATAACAACAACAACAACAACAACAACAACAAGTTCCCTCTTTCCCCGGTCCTGGTGCCAGTGCTCCATGAATTGAAACCCATTTCTCCCACACCAATCTTTGCACCACACAAATTCTCCAATCTTATTTACCCCATGCCAATGTGTTATTCAGTGACACTACTACTACTGTCAAACTGGAGTGGTGCAGATAATAGCACCAGTTCTATTCACACACACACACAAATTAAATCAGCAAACTAACGGTCAGTTTCTCAGTCGGACTAACATTTCCATTAAGCTGGCCTCATAACAACAAAAATAGCCCAAATTAAAAGATCTAGATATGGAACAAGGAAAAGGTTCAGCACATTCACCACAAATTGCTAATGAATAGTTTCTTGCTTGTTATGGGCCAGTGTTTAGAAAACTCCAACGTATATTATGGAGTTCACCTGCCCTATAACTGTTGAATTTGGCTGGGGTGAGCACAAGAGCCTGCCTTTCAGGTGTATTTAAATGGACGTCTTAGGCGATTTAAAAAAAAAATTTCTTTATTCTCCTTTTTTGCATTTTCTCCCAAATGTACATCCACCAACATTAAACAATAATCAGTAATAAACAATAATCAGTAACAAATATGTCACTCCCCATATCAATAACAGCGATCCCATCCTCCCACTAAACCCAAAACATTTGTCCACATGTTCACATAAACAACTGACAAGGAGGAATCAGGAATCACCCATGGCCACCATTAACACACACCGCCCCCCTCTTCCACCCCACCCCCCCACCTCAACTAATATTCGACGTTATCCAGTTCTTGAAAGTGCATAATGAATAATGCCCATGAATTGTAGAACTCCTCCATCCTTCCCCTCAGTTCAAACTTAACCTTCTCAAGAATCAAGAATTCAAACAAGTCCCTCTGGCACAAGTCCACCAGGGCACAGGGTGGAGAGGTTTCTCTTCATCCCATCAGGATCCGCCTTCGGGCAATCAACGAGGCGAAGGCTACAACATCAGCCTCCGCACCCGTTTCCAACCCTGGCTGGTCCGACACCCCGAATATGGCCTCCCGGGGGCCCGGGTCCAATTTCATGTGCACCACTTTTGAAATTATCCTAAAAACCTTCCAGTAATCCTCTAGCTTTGGACAGGACCAAAACATATGAACGTGGTTAGCGGGGCCCCCCCTGCAACGTTCACGTGCATCTTCTACTCTTCAAAGAATCGTCTCATCCTCACCCTCCTGAGGTGTGCTCTACCACCTTCAGCTGTATCAGCCCCAATCTCGTGCACAAGGTGGAGGCATTCACTCTCCGGAGCACCTCACACCAGAACCCCTCCTCCATATCCTCTCCCAACTCTTCCTCCCACTTTGCTTTGATCCCTTCCAGTGGAGCCTTCTCCTCCTCCAAAATAGCTCCATAGACCGCTGAGTCTTAGGTGCTTTTAATCAAAAAAACAAGCTTTATTCTAAGAATTTAGTTAACATTTGTAAAAACACACACAGCGAGAATTATCAATTACAAACACAAAGACCCCCACAGCTACAGTAATCTATGTATAACCCTTAATGAATTCCCCTTAACTGTTCCAATTCAATAACAAAATCCAAGTAAAACCAGAAACCCCTTTTCAAAGGTGTGGCCCAGGAAACGGCATTCTCACTGGTATAAGACGTGTTATTGATACTCTGTTTCCCTTTCCAAACAGCAGATTTGAATTCCTTCCAAAAGCAATTATCTCTTAAGTTACCAAGCAGTCTGAAAACAGCTTTTAAAATAAAGAGAAAAACACTTTTCACCCAGTGCAGTTCAAACCAGTTCAAACTCAAAGCAAAAGTAAAGCTCAGAGCCACAGCCAAGCTCCACCCATACAATGACATCAATGAAGCCATGTGATAAGCCAAAAACATTTTTAAAGGGACTCTCCCATGACACACTGCAAATTAGACCAAGATGTTCCAAATAAAATTAAATGAAATACTTAATGTATCGGTTCAGATCCTTGCAACACGCACTTCAACTTCATTAATTATCAGCACAGTATATTGGAACTCCAGTCCGTCATGCCATGAAGTATAAAAATGCAGGTTCCACTCTGCAATTTTCCACACAGCAAGTTTCCAAAGTCGGCTGTTTTATTTGGAGAAAGGGAGAGGCAAGTCAAAAGCCAAGTACGGTCTTAAAACAGAAGCAGTTCAAATCTGGTCGGGGTGGGGGGGGGGGGGGGGGGGGGTGAAGAGAGAGAAGGGGAGGAGTTTCGGTGAAAGCGTCTGTCACTTACTTCCCAGCAACTAGCTGAAAAGTTGCTTTATCACAGGCCCAATAGCAACTTGCCAGTCTGTCCCTCTCCCAGCTAGGAATGGTGTGATGCGGACAAACAAGAAAAGAAGAGAAAATCCGAAATGGAACAATGAGGCCAAAAAAAAAATTTTTTTTAATTCAGAAATGTCCACATTCCTCATCCCACAAATGATGTGTTTCAAGGAACCTTTAGAGTAAATTGCATTTTTAGCTCTTGGCCCTAAAAAAATTATCAGATTTGGTGTTCAATAAAAATCCAAAACTCAAAATCGGGATAACAATAAACTAGTAAAAGCAATTCAATTTTGAACAATGTGCCTTCTTAAATCTTGCTGTGTTCTTTCAATAAACTCGGAGGCCTGTTTGTTACATTAACATTGCAAACATTTGCCAAGATTTGGTCATTTATACTAGGATGCCATTACAGTGGTTGGTAGGTCAGAAGCAACTTTTTGAAAAGGTGTTTTGTTCAGAAGCCACTAATATGTAGACATCCTGGAGATTTAGACACTACCAGAAGACTGAAGCATTTCAAGTACTGGGATACTGAATGCATGTATTATTGAATACCTACATGCTTATTGGCTGCAAGAGCAGGGATCAATGCAGTTAAAAGTCTGCATTCACAGACCAGTCTGAAGTGCCAGCCGAACCAAATAAATACCATTTGTCATCTCAGTTGCATCATTATCACTGGGACTAACACCTTGCTGCACAAAATGCCAAGTTCTAAAGCATTCACAAGTTGAAATGGTGGTCATTTTTTTAATGCAACAGTGTGGACATAAAGCAAGAATTTAATAAGAGTGTATGATGGGGATATTGAATATTTGGCAGCTTTTGCAATAGAATGTGGAACCATGGCCAAGTTAATTCTCAGCCCCTAACTTGGGCACAATGGATTGAGAAATATCAGACTGAAACATTATTCTTGAGAAAATTCTTTCAGCTTTGCAAAGCTAACCAATGTGTATCCCACTATCTGCTCAAATTACTTTTAGCCTTATTCACTATATTTGCACCATGTCACAATCCTAAACACAGTACAACATTCTACCGAACTAAAAAAAATATTCTGGTTGGTCTTCTCTAGTGGAAAATGTGAATCACACAATGGCAGTTTAATATAGAAATTAAAATTGACCATAGCAACTGCTCCAGTTTTCACAGATGAATTAAACTATTAATGTTAAATATTTTTGCTAAAATAATGCAACTATTAAATTAGCATTCATTGTCATATATCCAATAACCCTGGAATGTCTTTATTTAGGTCTCTTTTTGCCAAAATAAAACTTCCCCAACATTTTCTAAATCATAAACTCCTACTTAAACTCATCTTCCGTCAGTGGAGGAAACTCAAATACTAACTCGGCAGATTTCATGACTAATTCCATCCCACAGAAGCACATGTCCCATCAGTTGGTCAATAGGTGTATCGGAATGAACAGTGGAAAGGCCGCAACCCAGCTTTCTGACAAAAAGGTGAAAGGTTGGTGAGGATGCATAGAGAGATGCAGAATAGTTCACAGGCTAACTGAGTAAGAGTATCAAGAGAATTTGTCCCTTTATGTTTGATCGCAACTCTGTTTTAATGTCTTGCCGTGGAATCTTATGGCTCCCATCCATTTGCATTTATTTCATACCAACACACGGGTAAGCCCGGATTTTGCAGCCTGTGATGCATACTAGAATTAGATAATAAAATATGAGAAGTAGGCTATTTGGCCTTTCAGATCTGCTCTGCCATTCAACAAGATCTTGGCTGATCTTCTACTTTACCTTCCTGTACTATCCTCATTTCACTTCATTTCTTTAGTATCCAAAAATGATCAACCTCTGCTGTGACTATGCTCAATGACTGAGCATTCATGGCTCATTGGGGTAGAGAACTCAAACGTTTCATAACTCGGGCCTAATTGGCCAACCTCATATTCTGAGGCTGTGATCGTGTTTTAGATCTCGCAGCCAGAGGCAACATTTCCTCTCTATTGAGCCACACAAGAATTTTATATGCTTCAATTAAGAGCAATTCTTATTTCTATGAACTCCATAGAATATGGGCCTACTCAACCTCACTTCATAGGCCATACCTCTTATCCCAGACACAAAGTGAAATTTCATTTCACTCTTTCAAAGGCAAATATGGCCTTCTTCTGATAAGGAGACCAAAACCTCATGGAAGTTTCCCAGGTGCGACCTCACCAATACCCTGTTCAATTGCAGCAACATTTTTTATTCTTATACTCTACACCCTTTATAAGAATAATTAACATATCATGTCAGGGCAGCATGGTAGCACAATGGATGGCACTGTGGCTTCACAGTGCCAGGGTCCCAGGTTAGATTCCTTGCTGGGTCACTGTCTGTGAGGAGTCTGCACGTTCTCCCAGTATCTGCGTGGGTTTCTTCCAGGTGCTCCGGTTTCCTCCCACAGTCCAAAGATTTGCAGGTTAGGTGGATTGGTCACGATAAATTGCCCTTAGTGACCAAAAAGGTTAGCAGGGGTTATTGGGTTACGGGGATAGGGTGGAAGTGAGGGCTTAAGTGAGTCGGTGCAGACTCGATGGGCCAAATGGCCTCCTTCTGCACTGTATGTGCTATGTTCTATGTTCGCCTTTCTAATTCTTTGCTGTACTGCACAGCCAGGGTCCCAGGTTCGATCCCCGGCTTGGGTCACTGTTTGTGAGGAGTCTGCACGTTCTCCAGTGTCTGCGTGGATTTCCTCCGGGTGCTCCGGTTTCCTCCCACAAGTCCCGAAAGACGGGCTGCTGGGTGAATTGGATAATCTGAATTCTCAGTGTACCCTAACAGTAGCGACTGGGGGATTATCACAGCAACTTCATTGCAGTATTAATGTAAGCCTACTTGTCACAATAATAAAGATTATTAACTTTTTGATTTGTGTACAAGGGCACCCAAGTCCCTCTGAATGCAAACATTTCCTGATTTCTTATACAAAAGTTTTTTCGGTTTTTAAAAAAAAAAAAACTTTTCCTACCAAAGTGGCTAACTTCACACTTCAGTCAAGAACATGGCAGAGGCACTCACCCAATCTGTCTATATCCCTCTGCAGCCTCTTAACGTCCTCACCAACATTCTGTGTGCACACGAACACACAAAATCCAAATACGCGACACCAACTGGTTCCCCTTTATCTAACTCACAAGTTGATGCTACTGGTCTGCCTTTGACTGTGACCAGGGTGTACGTCACTTCTTGATTGAATATAATCTTACTAGTTACATCCTCAAAGAAAAAAGTAAGATTTGTCAAATACGATTCACCTTTCATAAATGTGTTGACTCTGCCTGGTTGTACCACATTTATGCCACACAAGTGCTAAGCAATAACCATCTCCAACTAGAGAGAATCTAATCATCTCCCCTTCACATTCAGTGGTACTACCATCATCAAGTTCCCCATTATCAACATCAACAATACGGAGACAAGTAAACCACCACCACTGCAATCCTCCATCACCCCAAAGCCTGTTCATCATTTACAAGGCACAAGTCAGGAGTGCGATTGAATACTCTCCAGTTGCCTGGATGAGTGCAGCTCCAGCAACAAGATGCACTGTAGCCACTCATCAAGACTCCTTCTTGTCAGCACCTTCCAAACTGTTGCCCTCTTATCACAAAGATGGACAAGGACAGCATATACATGGTAACACCATAATTTGAAAATTCCCCTCCAAGCCACACTCCATCCCAGCTTGGAATTACATTGCTGTTTCTTTACTTTGGTTGGGTCAAAATCACTAGAACTTCCTTCCTAAGAGCATTGCCAGTGTACCTACACCAGAAGGCAGCAGCTCACCACCATCTTCTCAAGGGCATTTAAGGTTGGGCAATAAATGCTGGTCTAGCCAGCAATATGCACACCCCACGAAAGAATAAAAATTATAATATGATTTTCCAAGTGCCCTGTTATCGTCCGAATAATAGATTCCAGCATTTCACCTACTACATATTAGGCTACAGGCCTATAGATTCAGTTTTCTCTCCTCCTTTCTTAAATAGCAGGGTTACGTTTGGTACCTTCCGATTCCTTAGGAACGGTTCTAGAACTGTGCTCGTCATTCAATATACTTAAAGCTGCCAATAGACATTGTGTGGACTTTAGCATGCCCATGTTTGGTAATTGGGAGTCCAATCCAGCTCTGCACACTCTAGAGAAGATCTGACGTGTGTGTGAACAGGGCAAGCAGCAGAATGCCTCTTCAACCAAATCAGACCGAAGAATGACATGCAGAGTTTAAACAAGGAATATTTAATTCAAAAAGCAAAATAGAATGAATGAATGATGGGATTGGATTGAGAGAGGAGATAAAACAAAGTCACCACCAATAACTAAAATCTAAGAAAAAAGACTCCACAGTTATAAGTATGTTTTCTGTGATGTACAGGACTGATAATGATTAAACCTCATTATACATTAAAAGTTCACTTACACTTGAATGGATAAGCCATGACATTGTTTGGCCTGGTTAGTGAATAACTAGTACGTACTGCAACTTTACACCCTCCATGTGTAATGGTGAATCCCTCAGTGAGGTCCAGTGTAGCAAAGCATATAGATGAGTGGGTTAACAATAATTTGATTTATTGTCACATGTCCCGAGACACCGTGAAAAGTATTGTTCTGCGAAAGTCCAGACAGATCGTACCATACATGAAAAAAATATAGGACATACATAAATACACATGTAAATAAACAGGCATCGGGTGAGCATACAGAGTGTAGTATTACTCAGTAGAGAAGGTGTGAGAAGAGAGCATACGGAGTGTAGTACTACTCAGTAGAGAAGATATGTGAAGAGATCAGTTCAGTCCACAAGAGGGCCATTCAGGAGTCTGGTAACAGCAGGGAAGGAGCTTTTTTTAACCTGTTAATGCATGTTCTCAGACTTTTGTAACACCTACCCAATGGAATAGATTGAAGAGAGAATAACCTGGGTGGAAGGGGTCTGTGATTATGCTGCCCGCTTTCCCAAGGCAGCGGGAGGTGTAGACAGAGTCAATGGATGGGAGGCAGGTTTGCTTGATGGACTGGGCTTTGTTCACGACTCTGTAGTTTCTTACAAACATGGGCCGAGCAGTTGCCATACCAGGCTGTGATGCAGCCAGATAGGATGTTTCTATGGTATCTATGGTATGAGTCAATGTGGACATGCCAAATTTCCTTATTGTCCTGAAGAAGTATAGGCGCTGTTGTGCTTTCTTGGTTGTAGCATTAACGTGGGTAGACCAGGACAGATTGGTGATGTACACACCTAGGAATTTGAAGTTGCCAACCATCTCCACTTCTGCACCATTGATGCAGACAGGTGTGTGTACGATACTTCGCTTCCTGAAGTCAATGACCAGCTCCTTAAGTTTTGCTGATGTTGAGGGAGATTGTTGTTGTTACACCATGCCATAAGGCTTTCCATCTCCCTCCTGTACTCTGACTCACCAACTACGGTCGTGTCATCAGCAAATTTGTAGATGGCGTTGGAACCAAATTTTGCCACACAGTTGTGTGTATATAAGGAGTATAGTAGGGGGCTATGTACTTCTCTGTCAATTCTTCCTGCACTATCCTCATCATCTTCTCTCCCAAAGCATTCTATTCAGACAGAAGCCACTCCTGCCTGACTCCCTTCTCAAGCTGGAATTGGCTTGTATGTCAATCACCAACCCGGATGACTCCTGAAGCATCAAGCTGGACAGTGTTGAAAGTTTTGGCATAGTCTATGAACGTGAGCCAAAGTTGGGCTTCTTGCTTATTTTCACAATTCTCCGCGAGATTTCTGAGCACAAACAATGTCAGTTGTAGCCTTTCTAGGATTGAAACCAGACTGCTCATCTATTATTCTGCTCACACTGCCTGATGTCAAGTAGTATTTTAGATATTTGACTGATGAGCCATGGTGTACAATGTTTTGGACTGGCCTGTGTGCCAGTGATCTTGGGCATTGTAACCATCTCAAATAAGGTCCATCTGCAAGGCCATCCACTGGTTTCAAATATTTTATTTAATAGAATCTACGACTGTTCTCCTCCCAATTTTATCTCTTCCACTGGTATCTTTCTTTTGGCCTTTCCACATTTTTAAAAAATAGTTTTTATTGTCTCATCTTTCATACCTCAGGTTCTAGGATTTCTTTTAACTTCTATTCTTCGTTGTTTATCTTTTCTGGTCCAAACCCATGACCTCTACCACCTAGAAGGACAAGGGCAACAGATGTATAGGAACACCGCAAGTTCCCCTCCAAGTCTCTCACCATCTGGACTTGGAATTATATTACTTCCCCCTCTGTCGCTGGGCTAAAATCCTGGAACTCCCTTCCAAATAGCACTGTTGGCATTTCTACAACACTTGGACCGCAACACTACAAGAAGGCAGCTCACCACCACCTTCTCAGGAGCAGGAAGGGGCAGACAATAAATGTTGGCCTAGCCAGCGACATCCAAATCCCAAGAACAAATTTTTTTTTAAAAAGGTGATTTTGGTTTTATGCAGGCATTCTTCACATCAGCACACAACTTGAGGTATGAATTAGAACCTAGTGTTTCTTCTCACTTTTAAATAGTTATGCATATGAACTCCAATGTCTCTTTGCTGCTCCATATTGAATGCTAGTGCATATTTTCTCTCCTTGTTCTTCCTTTCAGTGCATCACCCAATATCTCTCAACATCGAATTTCATTTGACATCTACCTGCCCAGTCTAAGCTATTCTTGCATCTTCTTGCAATCCTCTTCAGATAACCGTTTTCCCCATTTCGGATTGTTCTTTTAGTAATGCAACCCAAACTAAGCCAATCCTGAATATCTGTAATCCTCAATATCACTAATGGATCCCTTCCTAGCAGAACTTTTATTGAGAAGTTGTGCAAATTCGCCTAAATTCAAGATCAAGCCCAACAGAATATATGGTGTAAGGAAAAACATTACGGTTTCAGGTGCTCAGGAATTTATCCATGTACTAGCTTTGACAGAATAGCATTAAAGTACTCTACCTGGGGTACAAGATGAACTGCAGGTTTTACTGCAGTGCATTAGGCGTGTCAGATTATGACACACCACAAGAGCAGAAAGATGTACTTATCAGCAATTTTACGGACCTAGAATAGAATGAAATGGTGCTCAGTAGAACTACAGTAGGAAAAGGAAACCATTAAAGGGCTCTTGGGAATTATGCGTCATTTAATTTTAGACCAAAGGAAGTCACATCTTGCCTGAAATTTAAGGTTTGCTTTCTTAAGCCCCTGAATGAATTATTCTTTGGGACCAACCAGGGACCTGAAATATATATTTTTTAATCAATTGTAGCAACTTACTGTTACTTTGTACAACTGCCAGTCAAATCCTGAAATAATATGCTCTATGGGAGCTAAGATATAATCGTACTGTGTTCTTTAGAAACCAAAAATGCCAATGCTGGCAACTCATAATTCACTAGAAATTTAAATACATGTGCAACTGTTGGGAGTTCTTTAAATAATTGGCATATTCAGTGATAATGGATCATTTACACTGATGCATACAAATGCTGAAGACCACAATGACAATCTGAAACAATAGATTTAAACTGGCTAGCTCTCATTGGAGGTAAAAATGATCTTGCAATTTGCCAGTCAGGTTTGGAAAGGACATGCACTGATTTTTATTTTTGATAACAACTTCAAAATGGAGGCACTGCTGTTTTTTCTTAAAAATAAAATTTGGGAGCGGAGTTAAATATTTTACTGCATTTATAATTGCATTCTTGCCAAGTTATACATCTCTTGCGTTGAATAATTATGCCCATCGTCTATACGAACTCAAGCTTCTTAATACCAAACATTCTTAACAGTATATTTTCTTATTTTTCTTAAATTGGCAGAGCCTCAAGCTTGCACACTCCATCTTTCCAAAATACAAACATTTCATATCTCTGACTGGTGTAACCTCAATCTACCGTGAGAAGGCGACTACTCTGAACTGCAGCAACACCCCTTATAGCTACTCAAAAACAAATACACATTTAAAACATTCTGATTGGTCACTTTTTTCTACTTTCATTCTGGGATATGAACTTTGCTAGTAGGGGCAACATTTATTGCCCATCTCGAATTGTCCTCAAAAAGGTGTTGTTGAGCTGCCTTCTGGATCCACTGAGGTCTATATATTGACAATACTCCCACAGTTGTGTTAGGCAAGGAGTTCCAGAATTTTAACCCAGTCGCCATGAAGGAGGAACAGGTGTTTGAACTGGAATGGCGGTTGACTTGGAAGTGATGGTGTGCCTATATACCTGCTTCACTGGTCCTTCTAGATGGTACAGGCTGTGGATTTCACAGTCTCAATTAGTAGAACAGCTTATACTTTTCAACATATTTGCTTTTATAATAAATTTTATTTTTATCAATTTTGAGTATCCAATACCTTTTTTCCCCCCAATTAAGGGGCAATTTAATGTGGCCAATCCACCTACCCTGCACAGCTTTGGGTTGTGGGAGTGAGACCCACGCAGACAAGGGGAGATTGTGCAAATTCCACACGGACAGTGACGGGGCAGGATCGAACTGCACAGGCCTCTTAATTCTGTATGAATTTAGAGCACACAAATGTTAATATGATTCCAGGTTGGAACTCTTGATTTGCTCAATGGGAAAATGCACTTGGTACAGAGCTATGAGATTTCATCTGTTTTGTGCATGTTAACCTATATTAGCGAGAGAGGCAGTAAAACCACACAACTATACTAGTGTCTCAAGATTGATTGCTGGTGAGGAGAAGGGGACCAGGAAAAAGACACATCCTCCTGTCCTAATCATTGTTCAGTCATCCATTTGCAACAGGTTCACATCGGTCAAATAAAGATTAGACTTGTTCCAACAATGCAGCTTTGGTAGTTTCTCCCTTATGGGGAGAAGGCAGGAGAACGGGGATGAAAAAAATATCAGTCATGATTGAATGGTGGAGCAGACTCGATGGGCCGAGTGGCCTAATTCTGCTTCTATGTCTTATGGTCTGTTTCCTCAGGCAAGTAAGTCAGTAATTGGAGGTCATAGATTTGAAATAATTCGCAAAAGAACTAGAGGGGGAAATTAGAAGAAAAAAAAGATTTCACAGAGGTTACTGCGAGATGGGATAAAATACCACAAAGAGAACCACCATACATGGTTCTGGGGAATAAGCAGAGGTTTGGAGACTAAACTGGACAGCTCTTTCAAAGAGCCAGCACCAGAACAACATACGAAATGTCCCCCTTCTGTGCTGTGAGATTTGAGAGAATGAAACAATAAAATATCCTACTGAGACCTTAGCACGCCACACATCTTAGCTTTTTAAAAGTTGATCTCCATCAGTGGCTGATACGGTAGTTGTTAAGGGTATTCATCCCACATTCCTTTGACTTCAAAGGAATGTGGGCAGCACGGTAGCATTGTGGATAGCACAATCGCTTCACAGCTCCAGGGTGCCATGTTCAATTCCGGCTTGGGTCACTGTCTGTGCGGAGTCTGCGCATCCTCCCAGTGTGCGCGTGGGTTTCCTCCGGGTGCTCCGGTTTCCTCCCACAGTCTAGATGTGCAGGTTAGGTGGATTGACCATGATAAATTGCCCTTAGTATCCAAAATTGCCCTTAGTAGTGGGTGGGGTTACTGGGTTACGGGGATAGGGTGGAGGTGTTGACCTTGGGTAGGGTGCTCTTTCCAAGAGCCGATGCAGACTCGATGGGCCCAATGGCCTCCTTCTGCACTGTAAATTCTATGATAATCTATGAAATTCTATGACAATTCTATGGCTTCATTTCTGCAATGGTTGCCCTTACCTATTTGACCCAGGAAGAAGCAGCAGAAATGCAGCTAACACTAAAAGAAGAATGTGACAAAGCACACAATTAAAAATAAAACAATTCCACAACACAAAGTGAATACACCAAAAACCGGGAATTCCCCACATAAATAAGGCCTCCCCTTCAACAAAATACAATTTTTGCAACAGTAATCCAAGCCTATTCTAATCGAAGACCTAAACGTATCTCTAAACGTAACCCAGAATGATTTGCGAGCAACTAGAGCAGGGGCAGCAACAGGATTGACCGAGATAAGCAGAAATCCAATAGAAGGTTGAAAACATAAAACTTAGCTGCACTAGTGATGATCAGGTCTGGAAGAGCATGGCAATAAGTGTGAGGAAACAGGGATGAACCAGGCACTCGGAGCTCCAATCCAACGGCAAAGAGCAGCTTTGGAGATCACAATAATATGAGGAACGAGTAATGCAAGACCTTTCCAGATTAGTTCTCAGGCAATATTTAACGCATGTAGGTAATAGATTTTTTATTGGATCCAATGCATCCACAGCTTTTGCAAAAATAAAGAACACTAGGGCAGGGGATTCCAAAAACCTCCCACTCGCTGAGCCCACAGCTAGCCTCAAGGCCTATTCCCCATTGTGAACCAATCAGTGTCATCACTAGGCGTTTTTATCATACTGACACCACGAGGCAGTTCAAGCAAGACAGTACAGACATTTCACACATGCTTTAGCTAGACTTTGATGAAATCTAAGCGGTGAAAGGGGGAATGCCAACAATATCACGGTATTGAAAATCTCAACTGACCACAATTGCATGTAGCAAAATCCCAGAAACAAATTTGCCACAAAACGCACTGTGCAAAAATGATAAACAATGACAGTAAACACCAAACACAAAGGAACCTCTCTTAATCGAGACCAGGCATTAGAGAAGGAGACAGGGAAACCTGGTTTTCACATATGAACTCAGAATGGAGTAGTCTTAGTTTAATTTCATCCAGGTGCCACAATGAGTCATTCGCCAGAAAGCAATACACTTAGAATTAGAGGAGCAGCCTGACCCCATCATGAGACTGCATATCAAGATACATAACAAATTGAAATTGTGCTGGTTATAAAGGTTGCTTACATTAAAACTAACAAATGTTCTGGCTTTGCCCGAAAGGGGTCTTTCGTACCTGCCCATTGATGTCAGGGAGAGACAAATTTAATAAACGAGTTCCTAGCCTACAGGTGTTTTGTGAGGGCCACGACGAATCCAGCATGGGTTTGCAGAGTCAAACAGAAAGTAACTTTATTAACTACAATGTGTACAAAGTACCAGCAGTTCCCTCTCTAGCCGGTACCACATTGGCCAGCTCTATTTATACAGCTGCATTGCCCCGTGGTCTCCTCTCATTGGGGGATCCCATATTCCTCAAGGGCATCCCTTCGGAGCGAACCCCTGCTTGGATGGAATTTCACATCGGGCACCGGTGCCCCACAATCCTAGCCACCTCGCGGAATTACCCTCCATGCCTTTCTGCACTGCGTGGAGGAGTTTCCTGTATGGGCTGCTGCTGCACACCCTCCACCTTCTTGCCCTCGCCCACCGTCCGGACACGACTCGGCGTGCCTCGTTGCCGTCCGGCGGCGGAGGTCACTCTACAGAGGTGTCCTCTCCCTCAATCTTGGGGACCTGGGGTGGAGGGTGATGCACGCAACCGTACCGTGCAATCACCGATTGCACCGGTTCACGGATGCTCAAGAGCCCTGTCATTTTTGCGGTCTTGTGGAGTCCATAAGTCATGACTACGTTGAATTTCCTAGGCTGCACTCCTTTTTGATTTCTTTAAAAATCTTCTATTAAAATGTTGTTTGCACAACAGCCCCACACTCCTGATCTACAGGCACCGGGTGATGAAAGGGGCGGGGAAGGCGGGGTGGGGAAGGCGGTGGACCTCGTGAACCTGCTCCTGGTCCTGACAAAATCCACCATTAACAGGTCCAGGCAGCAGGTGACCGGGGTGGGGGGGGGGGTCGCACAGCCGGACTGCCTGCCCCTTTTCCGTGGCTTTATTCAAGGCCGGGTGTCCCTTGAGAGGGAGCATGCGGTGCCTATGGGCACTCGAGGCCTTCCATGCCTGGTGGGCACCGCAGAGGTTGAATTGCTTTATCGATCCCACTTTTCACATTTTGATTTGATGTTGGTAAGTTTCTGTTGTGTTTGGTTATTTTGGGGAACTGCCCCTACCGGGAGCGGCCCTTTTTTAATTTATCCCCGAGTTTGTGGCCTTTATTATATTGATTTGATTGGACCCTAAAATGCACCATGGGGTAACCAATTGTCCCCAGCCAATAGAATCCAGACAGGTTATAAGAGGCAAAAAGACCAACTCTGAGTCATGTTCATAAAAGAAATTGAACTAGCTGGAATTCAGCATTTCCTATTTATGAAGTGTTTCTCAACATTTATCCTTGGAGAGGGGGGCAGGGAGGGGGGACACAACCTGCTTAATATTTCACACGATTGCCTTAGATGTCCATGTTCTGAAGTCAGTAGAGAGAGTTTACAGAATGCGTGACCTTGAAAAACCACACCACTAAAAGACAGTCTCATCAATAGCTATAAAACTGATAGGAATTCTAAAGCAGCAGCACTATATGGAAGGTGACAGACAGAAATCCGATGTGGTGGTAAAAGACTGAAACTAGCTCAGGTTTTATCAAAAAAGACTGTACATGGTGAAGGAGTAGAGTTCACCATCCACAAGCAAATGTATCAGAAAAGCCAACCCCTAAACATACCCAGGATCAAAAGAATTAATAAATTGTAGCTGGAGATAATGACGAAAGGGACATTAAATGATCAATAATCAGAAAGTTATCACCACTCTTTCCAGTCTTGTTTTGTTGCTTACTTTTAGATACATCAGACAAAGCCCGACATTAGTTTCAAATAAGCACATTCTGGCACTTGGGGAGACTGGTTGCCATGGCAGCAGGAAGACAACATGCAAGGTCACTTGAAGTGCTTGGACGACAGGGCTGTCCATACTTCTGCCATCTGTTCCACAATCTCTTCAAATTGACAACCTTCCTTGGAAAATTCACAGGCACTGAAACTGCTTGGTCATCATTGTTGAATACAAACCTCAGCTACCGGGTACCTGTACACCCTTCCTGCACATTAAGGAAAACTTCAGAAATAAAATCAAGAATTTCAAACTCTTAGAGATTGCATTTGGAGCAAAGAATCATTATTTCCCATACAGTTGTGCCAAATCACTTATTTTTCTTGCTCTCTGGAACAGATGAGACTTCATCAAGATTGGGAAAATAATTACTTTGGAAATTCCTTGGCAATTTGAAATTTCTACAGGAAGACGCAGTGGGCCACTAAGCAGAATATTCTTCAAAACCTGATCGAGGCACAACTTGTCATGATAGTCAGAACATGTAGATGAGTATGTCCAAAGATGTGTGGGATGTGTGGATTGGCCATGCTAAATTGCCCTTAGTGTCCAAAGTTAAGTGGGAGTTACAGGGATAGGGTAGATACGTGGGTTTCAGTAGGGTGCTTTTTGTAAGGGCCGGTGCAGACTAGATGGGCCAAATGGCCTCCTTCTACACTGTAAATTCTATGATTCTATGTCAAATGAGAGTGCAATATTTCACAGACAGAATTTATTAGCCTATACATCGACAACAGCATGCATAAACTTTCATTTATATTGCAGACAATTCAGTAACCACCCATCCCCAAAAATAAACGAGGCTGGAAACATGGAGGTCCTCCTGTGTCATGCTGCTGTGTTCCCAGCTGTTTCCACATTTGTGTGCTGTGTGAAGTTCAGGATAATTTTACACCAAAAGCCTTTGTGTCTCCCAATTGACCAGCACAGGCTGTTGACTGAAAGCCTCACGCAAGGGGTTTTTCAGCTGTTCTCAATGAGAGCAGCTGTGGACCAGGGAGCACATGCAACTAACGTAAGCTGAAATGGATGATGATTATTGAATACTAGAGGTGAACAATTTCAATTTTGTATAATAAAAAGTACGCAATGATTCAACTTGTGTCACATAAACAAGCTGGATGAACACATGCAAAGAAGCGTAAACCGATGAGAACCAGCTATGACCCAGACGTTATAAATTCTGCCTTTTCTTCAAAACAAAAGTGAGAATATGGTTCAGATATCAATCACAAATTTACATTTTTGCCCCAGGTTACGAAGGCTTTGGCTGAAGGATACCCCCGTGTACCCTGCTGTCAGTCACAGCAGGCCATAGTCTTGCTGGGAGGTGGTTGGCTTGACTTAAAAGTAAAATAAAACAACGAGATAACTTACAACCGTTGACCAAATACAGTCCTCCTGTTTACTCATTCAGATGGGTGGAGAACAGGAATTGGGAACCAAATGCCAAAAAACAAACAACTGTGGAGTATTTCACTTGACGACTTAAGAGTGTAAACAATGGTTTCTAGAAACAAAGAAATGTGGAGAGACACAACAAAAGAATGGTGTGGTTCTTTTTTTTTTATAAACGCATTTTATTCAAACTTGTAGCAAAGTAGGTTACAGCAAATAAACACCCCGTTAAACATTCTTCCCAACAATCAACTATACAGTTTGTACAGATTTCTCTCCTTTTTCTCCCCTCTTCCCCCCCCCCCCCCCCCCCCCCCGCGACGAACAGCCCCTCAAACACAGTCACAAATATCCCCCACCTTTTCTCAAACTCCCCTGCTGAGCCCCTTAACTCATACTTTATCTTCTCTAACCACAGGAAGTCGTACAGGTCACCCAACCGTGCAGCTACACCCGGTGGCGATGCCGACCGCCACTCCAGCAAAATTCGTCGCCTTGCAATCAGAGAGGCGAAGGCAAAGACATCAGCCTTCCTCCTCTCAATGAGCTCCGGCTTCTCTGAAACCCCAAATATCGCCACCAAAGGGTCCGGGTCCACCTCCTCCTCCACTATCCTGGCTAAGACCACGAACACTCCCGCTCAGAATCTTCCCAATTTTTCACAACCCCAAAACATGTGCGCATGATTCACTGGCCCCCGCCCACACCTCTCTCACTCATCTGCTACCCCCTGAAAGAACCCACTCATTCTCGCCAGAGTCATATGCACCCTGTACACCACCTTGAACTGTATCAGGCTCATCCTTGCACAAGGAGGTCCTGTTTACCCTTCGCAGTGCCTCACTCCATACTCCCCAATTGATCTCCATTCCCAACTCCGCTTCCCATTTCTCCTTGATCTTCACCACCCGCTCGCCTCCCTGCTCCCCCAGCCACTTATATACATCCCCAATTCTTCCCTCCCCTTCCACATCCGGAAGCAGCAGTCACTCCAGCAGGGTGTATCCGGCAATCTAGGGAACCCCTTCCAGACCTTTCATGCAAAGTCCCTTACCTGTCGATACCTGAACTCACTCCTCCTCGGCAGCTCTACCCTCTCCCTTAGCGCCTCCAGACTGGCAAACCCTTCCACCAAATACAAACACCTCACCTTGACCAGCCCCACTTCCCTCCACCTCCTGTATGCACTATCCATCCCCACTGGCTCAAACCCATGACTCTGGCACAGCTGCGTTAGCACTGACATCCCTTCCACCCTAAAATGCCTCCTCAGTTGATTCCATATCTTCACCGTGGACTGCACCACTGGGCTCCCTGAATACCTACTTGGAGCCATTGGCAATGCTGCCGTCACCATAGCCCTCAAACTAGACCCCTTACAAGATTCCTCCTCCGACTTCCGGTGACGGCGGGCAGGAGGCGGCCACACAATGGAGGGCTCCCGTTCGGGAACGGCATTTTCAGGGCTTTAAGCCCGGTCCAAGGGTCCACGGAGGCAGCAAAAGCAGGGAGAAGGCACAGAGGCGGCAGAGTGAAGAAAAATGTCAAGGGTGAGCAAA
Organism: Scyliorhinus torazame; assembly: GCF_047496885.1. Lineage (NCBI taxonomy): Eukaryota > Metazoa > Chordata > Chondrichthyes > Carcharhiniformes > Scyliorhinidae > Scyliorhinus > Scyliorhinus torazame. Next base: position 228,778,872 of record NC_092709.1, read on the forward strand.
AGAACGTCTGTAAGGAAAACAGCTGAAGGTCCATCGGGGAGTGGAAAGGTCACCACGGGGTCACCAAGAAAAATGGAGGCTGGAGCACCAGGGGAGGCTGCATTGCTTACGGCTGAAGAAATAACTACGGTAATGGCTGCGGAATTCGAAAGGCAGTTTACAAAATACATGGAGACAATGAGGAAGGAGATGAGAGAGATTTTGAGTGTGCTGGTGGAGGAGGCGATGTCCCCGGTGACGAAGGCGGTGGCGAGCGCAGTGGCGGAGATGCGAGAGCAAGGGGAGGTGCTGAAGGAAGTGGAGGAGACGTTATAGCAGCACGGTGATCAACTTGCCTCAATGGAGAAGGAGGTGCGGAAGGTGATGGACATTAACAAGGATCTGCAAGGAAAAATGGAAGACCTGGAAAACAGATCCAGGCGACAGAATTTGAGGATTGTGGGACTGCCCGAAGGAGTTGAAGGACCGAGGCCGACTGAGTATTTTGCCGCGACGCTGGCAAAACTATTGGGGGAGGGGGAGGATCCCTCCCGATATGAACTGGATCGGGCTCATCGGTCGCGGAGGCCGGTACCAAAGGCGAGTGAGCCGCCAAGGGCAGTGACTATGTGCTTCCGTAGGTACAGTGTGAACGAGAAGGTCCTGAGCTGGGCCAAGCAGAAGCGGGTGGTGCAGTGGGCTGGAGCTGGTATACGTGTAAACCAGGACTTTACGGTGGAGCTAGCGAGGAGGCGGGCTGCCTTCAACCGGGTGAAGAGGGCACTGTACATTAGCAAGGTGCAGTGCGGCATTGTATATCCAGCAAAGCTGAGGGTGACTTACAAGCTCAGGGACTTTTATTTTGGAACGGCGGAAGCAGCGGAGGAGTTTGCGAAGGCAGAAGAACTGTGGCAGAACTAAGAAATTGAGAAATGGCAATGTGCCGATGTAACCTCATGACTGTATTTTCTTCTTTTTTGTCTCACTGCGTGCGGGTGTATGGGCTAAAGGAGCCAATGTTGTATATATTTGGACAAGGGAAGTGATGGGACTTTCACTCGAAATGAGGGCTCTTTGGGGTGTAGGTGGATATGCGGGGTTTGTGTGCTAGAAGGGGATTTCTGGGCTTTCCCAGGGCCGGGCAAGGGGGAAAGGGACCCAGGCGGGGGCCTCCACACTGGCCGGTTTAAGCCGACCAGTGAACGGGAGCGAGGTGGGGAGAGGGGCTGCGGCCATCGGAGCCTGGCAGAACAGGGTCCGAGTGGTCTAGCCGGGGTGGAAGGTTGGGGGGGAGGAGTTTTACAAGAGGCAGTGGATGGGTACTCTTTCAGAGGTTGGAGGGCGTTGAGCGTTTGGGGGGGGGGGGGGGCGCGGGTGGACTCTATAGGTCAATGGTGACCATGGGTGGTCCCGGACTCCTTTTTCTCCTTTGTTTTTTTTGTTGCCACCGTGGGAGGGTTTGTTTTACTGGATGCATATATTGACAGGTGGGCCGTTGTTTGGGGTGGTGGGAGGATGGGATTGTTGGTATTGTTAAGGGGATTGATTTTGTATTTGTTACCGTTTACTGTTTGTGGGTGGGGTGTAAATTTTGAAGGAAAATGGAAAATAAAAATATTTTTTTTAAATAAAAAAGATTCCTCCTCCATCTACCCCTTCTCCTTCCCACCATCACCGCACCTTGTCCACATTTGCCGCCCAATAATAATGAAGCAAGTTTGGCCATGCCAACCCCCCCTGCTGCCTCTGTAGCAGGGTCCTCCCCACCCTCGGCACCTTCCCCGCCCATACAAAGTCAGAGTTGATTGTGTCCACTTTCCGAATAAAGGCCTTTGGTATAAAGAGCGGGAGAGCCTGAAAGATAAACAAGAACCACGGCAGAATATTCATTTTCACCACTTGGACCCTCCACGCCAACGTTAAGTGCAGTGTGTCCCACGTCTTAAGATTCTCCCTGGCCTCCTCCACCAGCTTCATTAAGTTCCACTTATGGAGACCCGTCCATTCCCTCGCTACCTGAATCCCCAAGTACCTAAACCTATCCCTCGCTACCGTAAATGGCATCCACCCTAAATTAGCCCGCTGTGCCAGCTCATTCACCGGGAATACCTCGCTTTCCCCTGCATTCAGCTTGTATCCAGAGAACCCTCCAAACCTCCCCAACAGGCCCATAATGCTTCCCATACTCTCCAACGGATCCGAAACATACAGCAGGTCATCGGCATAGAGCGACACCCGATGCGCCCTCTGTCCCCTCATTATCCCCTGCCACTCTGCCGATCCCCTGAGAGCCATCGCCAATGGCTCGATGGCCAGCGCAAACAGCAACGGCGACAGCGGGCACCCCTGTGTAAGTCAAAGCTTCGTGAGCTCATATCGTTCATCCTCACCCTCGCTCTTAGCGCCACATACAGCAACCGTACCCATGCCACAAATGAATGTTGTGGTTCTTAATGGGAAAGAGTTCATCAGCATATTTTTCAGACTGGAGGAAGGGGGTTAGTGGGGTTCCCCAGGGGTCAGTACCAAGACTACTGCTCCTGGATATATTTCAACAAATTAGACTTGGGGCTACAGGCCAGAATTTCAAAAAGCAGATGAAACTAAAATTTGCAAGTATTGTGAAGCGGATAAAGAGGACAGACAGGTGCTAGTGGAATGGACACGAGGTGATGTTTAATGCAGAGAAGTGTGAAGTGAAACCTTTGGTAGGAAGAAGTAGGAGATACAATATATATATATATTTTTATATATATATATATATATATATATATATATATATATAATATATATATATATATATATATATATATATAAATAATGGTACAATTCTGGAACGCCGGAACAAAGGAGCCTGGGGACATATGTGCAAATTATTGAAAGTGGCACAGCAAATTGAGAAAGTGATTAAAACAAAGCACACAGGATCCTGAGCTTTATGAAAAGAGGCATTGAATACAAAAGCAAGGACATGATGAACGTCTATAAAATACTGGTTCAGCCACAAATGGAATAATGGCCTGCCAATTCTGGGCACTTCACTTGAGGAAAGGATATGAAGAGGAAAGATGTGTTTGATACATAGAGGCAGCAAGGGGTCAGTATTCTAGATAGCTTTTTTAACCCGCTCCACCCCCACCGTTTGTTAATTGGCCCCAAACAGGCCATTGATTTCCCCTCCAAAGTGGTGGTCGGGTAGTCAATGCACACATTTGAGAAGTCTGCGAGGAAGCCTCGGTCGTGTAAAACCCTCTTTCTTGCACACATCAGCAGCTCCCACCTACGACAGTGGGACTGTCAATTTCCAAATGTTGCATGACCTCCAACTGGCCCTCCAGCCCTTGGTGCCTGTTCATCATATTCAACTGGACAGCAAACACACTCCCTGATCACTAACTGTTCAACAACAAAAAAAGAAATCACCTCTGTTCCGAAAAACTGACAATTTAAAATTGCTTTTTAAAAATTCATGAGATGTGGGTGTCGCTGGCTGGACCAGCATTTATTGCCCACCCCGGAGGGCATTCAAGAGTCAACCACATTGCTGTGGGTCTGGAGTCACGTGTAGGCCAGACCAGGTAAGGACAACAGATGTCCTTCCGTACAGGACATTAGTGAACCAGATGGGTTCAACCAATTGACCATGGTCATCATTAGACTTTTAATTCCAGAGTTGTATTGAATTCAAATTCCACCGACTGCCCTGGTGGGATTCAACCCAGTTGCCCAGAGCCTGGATCTCTGGATTATTAGTCGAGTGAAAATACCACTACCTCCTCAATGGAGGTTCGGGACCTGGAAATGGTCCGACGTCAGGGTCTTGACCCCACCAAAATAAAAGTTCTTTCCCCTGTGTTGCCCAAGTGGAAAAGAAGAAAGGAACTGTCCTGTGATCACTCACTGAAAATTAAATTTCATGGTGAAGAAAACCTTCAAGTTTTGGCCTCCTGCAGTGTATCCAGAATTATTTATTTGTAAAGCAAAGCAAATGTTGTTACCTTTCCCAACAATGCACATTTGTGAAACATCATTTTCTGCTATGGCAACAAAGATGTCAAAAGCACTGGTCTAGTCTGGAGTGGAGAATGATTTATGGCTGTCACGGTCAAGCATCAGGTTAATGGCAGACAGACTCTGTTGTGAGAAACATGCACACCCATCCACGGAGGGTAAATATCGGTCTCCTCAAAAGCATTATTAAAACACACACTGCATGCACACTACGAGTATTATTGTTAAATGGAGAGGGGCTGGAATTCATGATTACTAAACCATTAAAAAGGAAGCTTTCAACCAGGAAGGTTTGAGAACCACTGGATTAGAACCAGAGGTGGCAGATTTATAGCAATTGGCAAAGGAAAGCAAAGGGGAACAGGAGGAAAAGGTTTGCATGCATATGGTCTGGACCTGTCTACCCGAAAGACTGATGGGAGGCATATTCAATAATGGCTTTTCAAAGAGTATCAGATAAGGATTTGAAGGGGGGAAATAATGTGCAGGGTTATGGAGCAATGAGTGGGACAAGCTATGCTCTTGCATAGGGCCATCATGGACCACCAGATGGGTGAAATAGCCACCTTCCGCACCGCCTTCCGCACCGCAACTATTCAGTTTACCAACAGTAACTTTCAGGTTAATGCCTCATATGCTTTCACCACTACAATGGTGGCTGGCTTCAGGCTAAAATTCATAGTTCCTTCACAAATCCACATCCAACAGTAACTTTTTCATCCAAGATATAAAGGAACAAGCACCAAAAAACATTGAAAACCAATGCAAAGTACACAACCAATTTTTAAGTTTAAGCAAAAGATACAATTTTCCTAATATATTCTAAGTAATTTGACATTTGAGCAACCATCCGAGATGAGCCCTCGGGGGATAAAAGCAAATCGCTTGTTCCTACATCAACTACGAAAAAGTTAACCACACCACTTTGAAAAAAACCTCGACAACAAACAAATAATTACTTGCACAGTAAATAATTGCTCAATTGGCAAGGTGAACCAAAGTTTTCTTGAAATGAATTATCAGAGGCAGATTATGGAGGGAGAAAAGGTAAGACAGGATAAGGTAACAACTTAAGTTCACAAATCTCTTAGAATTTGGCTCTTAGAAGTAAACAGCAGTTCAATTTGCCGAATTACCATCGTTCAAATTGTCAGTGCACCCACGTTTGTTAATCTGCACAGCGTTTTCTGCAGCGCCTGGCTTTAAAACCCCAAACGTGGGGGTTAATTCTAGCAATTGGCCTGTGACAGAGTTTAAACTACTAACACTGCATCGCACAGTGGCAGGGTGCAAGTTTCCATCCATAGTTTTCTGCATAGAATATTCTTGATCTCCGTGAGGATGTCCAAACAGAGCTATTTTGCAGCTAAATCTGATTTACAAATCCTAACAGCTAGGAAGCACAGTACAAATAAACGCGTGAAAGTAAACCATGCTTTGTACCTCAACTGTTAGTGTTAAATATAAATGTCGCCATAGTCCCAGAGGACCATAGGCTGCTCATCAGTTAAGATCATAAGGCATAGGAGCAGAATTAGGCCACTCGGCCATTCAATCATCGCTGATATTTTTCTCATCCCCATTCTCCTGCCTTCTTCCCATAACCCTTGATCCCCTTATTAATCAAGTTGGCTGGACAGCTGATTTGTGATGGAGAGCTACGCCAACAGTGCGGATTCAATTCCCATACAGGCTGAGGTTATTCATGAAGGCCCCATCTTCTCAACCCTGCCCCTCATCAGAGGTGTGGTGACCCTCCGGGTAAATTACCACCAGAGAGCAGCTTATGATCCCTCTGGAACTGTGGCAACATTTACAATGGTGTTAGTACATGAACTATAATTAAATCAATTTGTACATCCAATGTACTAAGTGTTCCCATCAAAATAATTTCATTTTACAAGTTATTCAATTTCTAAAACATTACCTAGGGTGCGTGTTTGTGATAACTGTGGGATTAACAATTGAATGCCTGACTTGTAGTTTCAGATGCTAAATTAGTCAGGTTGAAGTTGGACATTGAATAAAAATCTACTTTCATTATGTCCAGGTTGAGAATAAGGAAACCACTCAGTCTTTGTGGTTTTAGTGGCATTCAGCTTTAATGTCCCTGTAATGAGTGGCAACATTCGGGGGACAGCTGGGGTGGGGAGTGATGTTGGGGAAATAAATTTATGTTGTCCATTCCTCAATTCTATGAAAATACAAGTCACCCTCATTGTGTCAGGCTTGGTACTAAATTGGCAAGTTATTGGACTATGAGTGGTACAGTGGTTAGCACGGTTGTCTCACAGCACCAGGGACCCAGGTTCGATTCCAGCCTTGGGTGAGTGTGTGGAGTCTGCATGGATTTCCTCCTCCAGTCCAAAGATGTGATTCGGTGGATTGGCCATGATCAATGCACACGGTTGCAGGGATAGGGCAGGGGAGTGGGCCGAGGTAGAGTGCTCCTTTGGAGGGTCGGTGCAGACACAATGGGCCAAATGGCCTCCTTCTCCACTGCAGGGATTCAATGAGGAATATTACAATCAAACCTGATGCTGCCCTTGTGCAAACTCCAGGTTGGTTGCGATACCCAAACAGTCCTGCTTCCTTATCATTCAGGTTGTTGCATCTCAATAGCATCTGGGGTGAGGTGGCACTGACCTCAAAACCATACCACAGCAGGGCCACTTTCGAAAACAATGTTAGAAGGATTGGGGGGGTTGAAACCACACCCAAAAAACCAACAGCTCTCAATTCATGAGGAGGTTATAAACTAAAAGCAAATAGTAGGCCTTCCTCAGAAATTGCCAGTAAATATATTGTTTAAAAAAATGGAAATGTGCAAGTTCTCACATATCTCCAATTTTAAGGCAAGACCATTTAAAAGGCACGTAATTTCCCAGGGTTATTTATAATTTGGTAGACAAATTAACTAAATGAATCATCCAATATGCTGAAAATAGCCAACTATAATTTATACTGCAGCTTAATTACGCTTCTACAATGCATACTGAATAATGCTTAATACAATTAGTCTACTAAAACATTGTTAGCCTTCTTGGTTTGACTTGCTTTTTGCCTCTCCTCTCATGGTGGGTGCTGCTTGCTCTCCAAAACGGAAGTTGGGGTAAAAAATGATCTGCATTGTATTTAGCTATTATTTAACCCAACATTTGACTCTTAACTGTACAATCACTGGCACGGTAATACAATTGCGAAATCTAATCTTCTGGATGCCCATCGCCCAATTCTCTCCCAGTGTTCCATTTCCCAAAATTGTCTTGGCAGAAAGATAACCAGCTCTGGCCACTGGTTCACTGAAATTAGCAGCTTGTCAGCATTAGAGTGTGTTTGTACTTTTAATCAGCTGAACCACCCTGTCACCCTCGGAAGTAGTTCCTTTAAAACATTTAGCCCTCTCTGCTCTCATCTTTCTATATATTTTTCCCCAGTTCCAAGCCTCCGCATCTTAAAACGGTCACAATTTCCATAACGTCTGTTGTTCAATACGTGCAATGGTTGTGGGCTGCTGAGTTTTAGAGTGTCAACCACTTGCGTAACAGAATTTACTTAAGTAATGACTAGGTTGTGAAATACTTGAACAAGCCAGACATCATAACACAATGGTTATATTGGGCAGTATTATGCGTCGTGAATAATGGTGTTTTGTACCAATTTTGCAGTTCATGTGACCAAGTTAAGAGTTCTCCCTTAGCTTTTTTTCCCCCCTTCCTCTTGGGAGCAATTAACTTAAAAAGTTTTACAAAATAATACAGCAAACATCTGGAACTCAGTGGGGTGCAGGTAATCGGGTCTACAATCCTCCACTGCAATGGTGTACAAGGTGCTGACAAGAGATGGTGAGGAAGTGCCAGACAGTCACCTATAGCTTTACGTCCAAATCTCACTTCAAATTGTTCTTTTCCCGATATTTAGAAATTCACACAAGATACCACTCACACCATGTCACACAGCAGTACGCGGATATAAAAGGAGAGTATAAAGAACACTGCTAAAAGTGCATTAATAAAACAAAAACTTGAAAAGCTGAATAATTGCTTATATGCAGCATAGCATAAACAAACAGCACATTTAAAACATTCCTATTCATTAATAGTACAACAAATGGTCACAATGCTGCGTTTTCTCCAGTTTTGAACCTCCAATAGAATTTTTACTCTTGCCTACTCAGTTCAGACTATAGCCCAGTCTTTCATAAACTGTAGCTGCTTGAAAAAGAATTCTGACTTTTTTTCTAATTAGAGAACAATATCTTCTATAGTTGTTTTGCTCCATTACCAAATATATTTCAGCGTAATAATGCATCTCAGGTCAACCACAAGAGACAACAACAGTTGCAAATATCCAAGCTAATGTAATATCTAAATTGCATAATGTTTTAATATGTATAGAAAATCCATAGGCAAAGCTGTTTTATATTGGAAGGACTTTTGAAGCATTAAACCAGGTGCAAATAGTTCCCTGCGTCCAGTCTTGCCCCCAACCCCCCTCTCATCCACCCATATGACTTTTCCCGCAATGTGTTGCACACATTTTCACATTTCGTTTGATTTGGTTCCCAAAGCACACCAGGTGGTGGTCGGAAAGCACAATTTGTTAGTGAAAAATATCTGTAGGCTCTTGTGCGAAAAGCTTCACATTTCAACTAAAACGTGTCAATGAAGGGGGGCAGCAAGGGAAGAAAACAGCAACATCACATCCATTAACAGCAGGCTTTTCTAGAAACAGATTTTTATATAAATACAAACGCTCAGAAAATTAAACTGCCCAATCAGCATCAAGAAGTACTCCAATCAAATAGTCACAAAGGGAAGCAATATATCAGCCTAATAGACTCCATCTCCGTTATCTCCAGTAAAGTGAAAAGTGGACAAAATTAGGTAATTCAAGAACAAAAGGGAGAAAATAACCCACATTTCTATCCATTGAAGAAATGATTAGCTTCATGAAATAAATGAGGAATAACAGTTTGTCACACTCGAACTGCAAAATTGGTACAAAACACCATTATTCGCTACACATAATACCTGCCCAATATAACCATTGTGCTATGATGTCTAGCTTGTTCAAGTATTTCACAACCTAGTCATTACTTAAGTAAATTCTGTTACATGAATATTGATGTCAAGTGGTTGACAACTCCAAAACCCAGCAGCCCACAACCATTGCGTATTAGTAATTTTCTACTCATTTGACCATATTGAACAACAGATGTTACGGTTAAACAGTCAGTTTCTGTAGATAGCATTTTGTCTCAACATTCTAAAACTACCAACAGAAACCAGCATGAAATTGTGACAGTTTTAAAATAACGAAGCTTGGAGCTGGGGAAAAAATATCTCAATCACTGAGCAGTCCAGTTTATTTCAAAGGTAACTTCCAAAAGGTATACAAAAAAACAAAGGGAACAATAAAAAAAAAATTGCTTGATCACAGGGAGGGATGTTAGGCTTAAGAAAGCATTCTCCAAATTGTAGTAAAGATTATTCGAAGGTGGGCAGCACGGTGGCGTAGTGGTCAGCATTGCTGCCTCACGGCACAGAGGTCCCAGGTTCGATCCCAGCTCTGGGTCACTGTCCGTGTGGAGTTTGCACATTCTCCCAGTGTTTGCGTGGGCTTCACTCCCACAACCCAAAGATGTGCAGGGTAGGTGGATTGGCCAGGCTAAATTGCCCCTTAATTGGAAAAAATGAATTGGGTACTCTAAATTTATATTTAAAAAAAAAGGTTATTCGAAGGTTACCTCCTTCCCCCTCTTGGTCAGAGAGGAGAAAGATTAAAGGGGTGCGGGGCTAAATATTTTTATGAAACATAGTCAGCTGATTCAGAGTTCAAACACAATGTAATGAGTATGATGCCTTAGCCTCACCTATTGCTCACATTCCCCACCATTGCTTGGTGGCAAAGGGAAGAAGGAAGCGGTGGCAAATGTGGTTTGGGAGATGGAGTTGGGAACAAAGGTTAGACAGTTCATTTCTCATGCTCTTTTCTTTTCTACATTTTAGAGTGATAGTAGCAGAGACTTGTAACTGGTCATTCAACCTCTTGACTACTGTAGTCCATGAACCAGGCAAAAACAAGGACTCAAAATCTTTTTCCATTCCATGTCTTAAAAGGTTTTACTAACCCCCATCCCCTCCACTGTGGGGATCTTTTTCCAAATAGTACCACCCCATCCAATGACAGGGCAATTCTGCCAGGCTCAGTACTGGAAAAAAATGCTTATTTATGTATTCATATCAAAACCCAAACAGAAATATTTACATTCCACAACATGAGGAAACATTGCATGCCATCCAAAAAGCAGGGCTGTTGGGAGAGAATTCTACAAGAAAGCAATTTTTAGAAAGGCCTAACCACCTGCCTGGGTCACAGGCACATGAAGTGCAAGTCAATGGCAGCACTCTGGTTTCCAAGTCACAAGGCCGTCCATCGCTTTAGGATGAAGTGGGAGACCTGAGCATATAATCTTACGACTCCAAAGCACTTTCCAAATATGCTTCGTCCCAACTGGGCCCCATAACTTAAGGAATTAAAACAAATTACAGGCCGATTACTAAACATTAGTGAAACTCAATTAAAAACAAACATTCAGTTATCTTAAGGGATCTCTCAACTGGATTGCAAACTTATTGTCAGGCATTTGAGTGAATCCTGCATTAAAGTGGAGTGAAAGTGCTCCCTATGAAAAAGCCAAGGCACCTTTTTAGTAGCCATAATCCGCAGCACAGCTACCTTTTGGTAAGGCCGCTCAGCTATTAACATTCAGTGCAAAAAAAATCCTCTAAATCACTTGAAGCAGCAGTGAAAAATTACACTCTTCAAATCAAAGCATCTCTCCACTTCTAAAGGTAGAATTCTAACCGCATCAAGTGGTTTTTTAAAAAAAAAGTTTAATGAACATTATGGATTCACTTTTAATTGTATGAATATTGACATTCACCAGTGTGCAAGGTATATAATTATACACAGAGTATCAGAAGAACTTCATAAGCTGTGCATATTAACGGTTCTGCCAAATTTATGAATGGTAAAGGTTCATTTTTGCTCAGTGGATAGCACGCTTAACAGTCTACTCCTGGGTTCAAGCAAATAATCTAGGATAATACTTTACTATAGTAGCAGAGCAGTGCAGCATTGTCGCACGAGACATGAAACTGAGGCCTATCTACCATTTCAGGTGTACATACTCAGGTGTACATAAACCATCCTCGGATACTCTAAATAGGAGGCAGCGGTCCTAATATTTTGACTAATATTCAGCGCTCAAAACAAGAATGTTTTTTCACCTCTGCAAATTAACAGTCATGTTTGCCAAACATCACAGTTCCGACATTCCAAAGTTAATTAATTGGGCTGAATCTTGTGGATGTGACAGGTGCCCCGATTATCAACCAAGACGGCCGGCAAGAGGGTTACCTCTTTTCGGTAAGGCCCACCACATTTTTCTCCACTCAGGTAGCGGGCCTTAATGGGGTCAAGGACGCTGTAGGCAGAAGTCCCACCTGCAGGGAGCTGCCTGCCAATGAGGCCAACAATTCTATTGAATGGCAGTGGCACCGGGGAGGCTGCGGCTGCTGCATCTGAGGCTCAAGATTTGTCCTGGATCCCAGGCCAGAGGCCAGTGATGGAGGGAGAGGTTTGCTTGTAGGACTCCCCACATGGCAAGCATCCTGGGCTAATACCAGCATCAGTGGGATGATTGGCAGCGATGTGGGAAGGGCATTACAGGCCTTGCCGCCACAGAGTTATCAGAGTGCAGTCACCACTTGCCACCCACGCATCTGATTAAATGCACCCTACCAGCGCCAAACCTCCCTCAGGGGTTGGCATAACATTCTTTCTATTGACTCCAATAAACTATGGGACATCTTAAGGGTATAAAATATATGATAGGATGTTGCCATCCTGAAATACAAAGATTTCCACTGTCCATATATGCATCAGTTTGGTTTGATCGCATCAAGCAAAATGGAACAATTTTCTACATTACTCAAACAGAAACCCTCCTACTTCAAGTATATACTTCAAAAATTAAAATCTTTCAAAATGCCACAAAATAATGCACAGAATTTTAAATTCAAAAAGGTACAGAAATGAATGGGTACATTCAGTTTGGACACCCCATTAACATTCACTATCCTGCCTTATATGAAAAATAGGACTGAGTCAAAAGTACTAGAGGGACACTCCTACCTATTAGACTGCATTGCACCAGCATTTTCAGTACAAGACACAGAGAACAAAGTGTAAAAATTGAGCTGCGTAATTGATTTACAACTGGGCGGCTGTGAAGAGTCAACTTCATGGGATCGCAGTTGTGTAACTTTGACTAAACAAGGATGCCAGGTTCCCTTTTCTGAAGCACATTAGTGAACCAGTTGGATCTTTCATGACAGTCTGCCAGATTTTGTGGTCCTCTTTCAGATGACAGTCCACAAGATCCATTGAATTTAACTCCATAACTTTCCATGGTGGGATCTGAACACACAACCCGTCCGGTTAGCTTATCTCATACATTTACACTCTAAAAGGGGCAAGGGTGGCGGTCTTCAAATATCAAGACATCATTCGGCACCTCTTCCGGGTGCTGTAAATAATTTGGTTTCGTCCACTTGTATAGTTTACCATTTAATAAACAAAATATTCTCAAGACATCATTCAAGCAAGTATCGATTGTATCAAGGCAGCCAGGTGAATGGAGGCCAGTGGGGGATGTGGTGTTGGGTGTTCTGACACACAGATGAGCCAACACAGTTGCATATGGTACAACGCTTCTTTATTTAAACTCACTATTTACAACTTGGTCTTTGCACTCTGCACGTGGGGGGCTCCCTGCTTGTGGTGTTTCAACAGCTCTGTCTTGTTCCCTTCTCCCCAGACCTACTGACCTCCAGGTGTCGTGCTCGTGCTTTTTATGTGGTTGGTGTTCTTGTCTGTGATTGGTTGTGGTGTTGCGTACTCTGATTTGCCTATTAGTGTGTCCATCATGATGTGTGTGTTTGAATATCATGACAGGGGAAACCTGAATTAGGTGGCGGTGGTTGTTGGGAGGCTAATTATTGTAACTCAAAAACATCACTGCACGGGTTTCACATAACCATCATCATCTCCTTCATCAACGTACTTCTCTCCATCATAAGGTCAGGAGTCTCTGACTGTTCAATGGGCTTATCCACTAAGGAAGCATGTCAGAAGCTTCACTGGGCAAACTGGCTGTGCATAAATATTTCCTACACTACAACTGTACTTTAAAAGAATTTCATTGGCTTTAATGCACTTTGGGACATCCCATGGTGCTGAAAGACACTGTAGAAATGCAACTCTTCCTTTAACGCCACTGTAGAGTGATATTCACCAACTGATCCCTCAGAACCCCAGCACGTGCCACAAACCTCAGGTCAGGGAGTGTGGTGAAATACCAATCACTGACCTGGATAAGTACCACTGCCACAATACTCAGTTCAAGACCAACCAGTTTTATCCATTGACATTAGATAGCCATCCTCACCACTGCTGGAAGACACTGCGGGGGGGGGGGGGGGGGGCAGCTTTTCCACACACCTTGCGGCTTGGTTCTCAGTGACGGGAAGCAACCCAGGACCCTCTGGTCCCATCGCTGTCAATGGAGGTTCGCCGTTTGCGGAACCGGAAGATTCCATTGGCGAGAACAACCGGGTAATCTCTTCTCGTCTTCCCCCCACCCCCTCCCAATGTCTATAGAATGCAGCACAGCAACTCACCAAGGAGGCTTTGACATCAACTACCAGACCCATGATCTTGACCATCAAGTCAGACAAGAGCAGCAATACCACAGAACACCAGCATAACCAATTCACACCATCCTAACTTACAGATAACTTACTGATCATTGCTTCCTAATTGTGGGTTAATTTCTGGAATTTTCTCATTGGGGCACCATGTTAACAAGGACCATAGCAGTTCAAGGAGGTGACCCATTACCAACCTCTCAGGGCAAACACGGATGGGTCAATAAACGTGGCTTTAACAGCATTATCCACTAATTAAAACAATTTTTAAAACAAAAATATCATTGGGTCAAACAGAGGTATAAGGAGGTATTTTAGAAATGACCAAGATTATAATAATAACATTTCACCGAGTGAACAGTTACGATGTTTTTAGCGATGATTTGACCATGGAATGCTGCCAAGAGATTGTAGACATCAGTGGGTTAGACGGTTTAATTTTAAAAAATCATTGAGGACAACATAACGGCACCGTTCAGTACTGGTCTCCACAAATGGGGATCAGATGAGACAGCAGTCATGGGTGTCTCCGAGGGGATCAGAGGCCCCCAGATGCTTGCCGCTTGGAAAGGATGGTACCCTGGCACTGCTGGTGCCACCCAGGCACCCTGACAGTGCCACCTGGGTGCCAGTCTGGCACTGTCAAAGTGCCCAGGTGGCATTGCCAGGGTGTCTGGCAGTGGCACCAATGCAGGGGCATTGCCAAGGTGCCAAGCAGGCATTTTTCATGTGGTGCCAATCAGGCCAGGGGTGCCATGCATGTACGTTGGGGGGGTAGGGGGAAAAAGATTTAAAAAGAGCGGCACGATAGCACAGTGGTTAGCACTGCTGCTTCACAGCGCCAGGGACCCTGGGTTCGATTCCCGGCTTGGGTCATTGTCAGTGCGGAGTTTGCACGTTCTCCCAATGTCTGCATGGATCTCCTCCAGGTGCTCCGGTTTCCTCCCACAGTCCAAAGATGTGCAGGTTAGGTGATTTGGTCATGCTAAATTGCCCCTTAGTGTCCAGAAATGTTAGGTAGGGTTACAGGGATAGTAAGAGGAGTGGGTTTGGGAAGGGTGCTCTTTCCAAGGGCCGGTGCAGATTCAATGGGTCGAATATCCTCCTTCTGCACTGTAAATTCTATGATTCTATGAACATAGATGAAAAAATCACCTGCGGGAAGAAAATATACAGAGCCCAAAACAATCTACACTTCCTCCACAACATTTCAGTAACCTTTCAAGGGAATGCTTAGTCTAAATCAGGACTATTCAGGCCTTCCGCAGTCCAAACAGGTACATTAATACAGGAATCCAGAAGAGAGGTGAAAACTCACCACAACACATTATGAAATTAAATTCAATAAAATGCAATAAAAAGGTCAGTGAAAGCTGCAGGATTTTTGTAAAGCTCACGCGTTTTACAAAATGCATGTCCTTAATAGGAAAGGAACCTACCACACAACTTTGTCTGGCCTAAATGGGAGTCCTTTGCCAAACTCAATGCAGTCAGGAAAACTAGTGATGGCCATAAATATGGTCTTGAGTATTGTCCACATACAAAACAGTAAAGGCTTTTGTTTTATTCTTCCATTGGATGTCAGCGTCACTGGCGAGGTCAGCATTTGTTGCCCATCCCTAATTGTCTTTGAACTGAGCGACTTACTAGGCCATTTCAGGGGGCAGTTAAGAGTCAACCACTTTGCTGTGGGTCTGGAGACACATTAAAGCCGGACCAGGTAAGCGCAGCCTTCCCGAAAGGACAACAGTGAACCATATGGGTATTTTACAGCAATCAATGATAAACGGAGACCAGCTTTACATTCCAGATTCATTAAGTTATTTAATTTAAATTTCACCATTTCAACTGATGCTCTCAGAGGATTAGCCTGGGCTTTGGATCACTAGTCCAGTGACATTACCACTACGTTACCGTCTCGTCCCAAAATGGGTGATTATACAACCTGAAAAGCAAGCACTAATTTTTGCCTCTTCCAAACTTATCCAAGTTAACATCTATCCCTCAAACATCAGCAAAACCACATTGATTGGACGCTTACCTGGCCTACTCTTAGGGCATCTTGCTGTGAACATTTGCTGCCATGTTACGCATCCCTACACGACAAAGGTTAGTTCACATGTACGAGCTATGAAATGCACTCTTGAAGGGGGTAGTGTCAGCGGTTTACGGAGCTATTTTGGAAGAGGAGAAGGCACCACTGGAAGGGATCAAAGCAAAGTGGGAGGAAGAGTTGGGAGAGGATATGGAGGAGGGTTCTGGTGTGAGGTGCTCCAGAGAGTGAATGCCTCCACCTTGTGCGCGAGGTTGGGGCTGATACAGCTGAAGGTATACAAAGCACACCTCACGAGGGTGAGGATGAGCCGATTCTTTGAAGGAGTAGAAGATATGTATGTACGTTTCTCGTTGATTGCCCAAAGGCAGATACTGATGGGATGAAGAGAAACCTCTCCACCCTGTGCCCTGGCGTGGCGGAGGGACTTGTTGGAATTCTTGATTCTCGAGAAGGTTAAGTTTGAACTGAGTGGAAGGATGGAGGGGTTCTCCAATTCATGGGCATTATTCATCATGCACTTTCAAGAACTGGATAACATCAAACATTAGTTTGGGGGGGGAGGGGGGGGGGGCGGTGTGTGTTGGTGGTGACTATGGGTGATTCCGGATTCCTTTTTGTCATTTGTTTATGTGAACATGCGGCCTAATGTTTGGTGGGAGGATGGGATCGTTGTTATTGATATGGGAATTGACATATTTGTTACTGATCATTGTTTGTTGTTGGTGGGTGTAAATTTAGCAGAAAATGTGAAAAAGGAGAATTTAAAATATTTTTTTTAAAAGAGAAATGCACTCTTGACATCCTCAGAACATGACGGGTGGCAAGTTCTTTCTCTCACTCTGCCCTCTCAGTGCCAAGTTACTTTTTTTCAACTGGATTAAACAATTAGTATTTTGTTTCCTTGCATACTAAAAAGAATGCATGTGTAAAGAACTACCCATTCCAACATAGCTGATTTTTCATTTTTTTTAATTTAAATTTTAACTGCAGAAAGAATGAAAATCACCAAGATGAAGCCAGACTGCAGAAAACAAACATCTTGTAATACCAAGTCTAGAGACTTTCAGCATTAAAGAGCAAAATTATAATCCCAGGATTGCTGCGTTCAAGTACATTCACAGACATATAATCCAGGTGATGCACACCTTTAAAAGTACCGAACATCAGGAAGATTTTTTTTTTTTTTTTTTAAATAATATTTTATTGAAAATTTTTGGTCAACCAACACAGTACATTGTGCATCCTTTACACAACATTATAACAATACAGATAATAATGACGTTTTTTATTTAAACAAGAACAAAAGAAAACAACAAATAAATAAATATTAAATAACAAAAATAAAAACTAGCCCTAATTGGCAACTGCCTTGTCTCAGGCCACACACCCCACCCCCCCCCACCCCAAGTCCTGGGCTGCTGCTGCTGCCTTTTTTTTCCCCCCCATCTATCTTTCCGCAAGATATTCGACGAACGGTTGCCACCGCCTGGTAAACCCTTGAGCCGACCCCCTTAGGACGAACTTAATCCGCTCTAACTTTATGAACCCCGCCATATCATTTATCCAGGTCTCCACCCCCGGGGGCTTGGCTTCTTTCCACATTAGCAATATCCTGCGCCGGGCTACTAGGGACGCAAAGGCCAAAACATCGGCCTCTCTCGCCTCCTGCACTCCCGGCTCTTGTGCAACCCCAAATATAGCCAACCCCCAGCTTGGTTCGACCCGGACTCCTACTACTTTCGAAAGCACCTTTGTCACCCCCATCCAAAACCCCTGTAGTGCCGGGCATGACCAAAACATATGGGTATGATTCGCTGGGCTTCTCGAGCACCTCGCACACCTATCCTCCACCCCGAAAAATTTACTGAGCCGTGTTCCAGTCATATGTGCCCTGTGTAATACCTTAAACTGAATCAGGCTTAGCCTGGCGCACGAGGACGCCGAGTTTACCCTGTTTAGGGCATCTGCCCACAGCCCCTCCTCGATCTCCTCCCCTAGCTCTTCTTCCCATTTCCCTTTTAGTTCGTCCACCATAGTCTCCCCTTCATCCCTCATTTCCCTATATATATCCGACACCTTACCGTCCCCCACCCATTTCTTCGAGATGACTCTGTCCTGCACCTCCTGCGTCGGGAGCTGCGGGAATTCCCTCACCTGTTGCCTCGCAAAAGCCCTCAATTGCATGTACCTGAATGCATTCCCTTGGGGCAACCCATATTTCTCAGTCAGCGCTCCCAGACTCGCGAACTTCCCATCCACAAATAGATCTTTCAATTGCGTTATACCTGCTCTTTGCCACATTCCATATCCCCCATCCATTCCCCCCGGGGCAAACCTATGGTTGTTTCTTATCGGGGACCCCCCCAATGCTCCGGTCTTTCCCCTATGTCGTCTCCACTGTCCCCAAATCTTCAGTGTAGCTACCACCACCGGACTCATGGTATAGTTCCTTGGTGAGAACGGCAATGGGGCTGTCACCATAGCCTGCAGGCTGGTCCCCCTACAGGACGCCCTCTCTAATCTCTTCCACGCCGCTCCTTCCTCCTCTCCCATCCACTTACTCACCATTGAAATATTAGCGGCCCAATAATACTCACTTAGGCTCGGTAGTGCCAGCCCCCCCCTATCCCTACTACGCTGTAAGAATCCCTTCCTCACTCGCGGAGTCTTCCCGGCCCAAACAAAACCCATGATACTCTTTTCTATCCTTTTGAAAAAAGCCTTCGTGATCACCACCGGGAGGCACTGAAACACAAAGAGGAATCTCGGGAGGACCACCATCTTAACCGCCTGCACCCTCCCTGCCATTGACAATGCTACCATATCCCATCTCTTGAAATCTTCCTCCATCTGTTCCACCAACCGCGTCAAATTTAGCCTGTGCAATGTGCCCCAATTCTTAGCTATCTGGATCCCCAGGTAACGAAAGTCTCTTGTTACCTTCCTCAACGGTAGGTCTTCTATTTCTCTACTCTGCTCCCCTGGATGCACCACAAACAGCTCACTCTTCCCCATGTTCAATTTATACCCTGAAAAATCCCCAAACTCCCCAAGTATCCGCATTATTTCTGGCATCCCCTCCGCTGGATCCGCCACATATAGTAGCAGATCATCCGCATATAAAGATACCCGGTGTTCTTCTCCTCCCCTAAGTATTCCCCTCCATCTCTTGGAACCTCTCAGCGCTATCGCCAGGGGCTCAATCGCCAGTGCAAACAGTAATGGGGACAGAGGACATCCCTGCCTTGTCCCTCTATGGAGCCGAAAATATGCCGATCCCCGTCCATTCGTGACCACACTCGCCACTGGGGCCCTATACAACAGCTGCACCCATTTAACATACCCCTCTCCAAACCCAAATCTCCTCAACACCTCCCACAGATAATCCCACTCCACTCTATCAAATGCTTTCTCGGCATCCATCGCCACTACTATCTCCGTTTCACCCTCTGGTGGGGCCATCATCATTACCCCTAACAGCCTCCGTATATTCGTGTTCAGCTGTCTCCCCTTCACAAACCCAGTTTGGTCCTCATGAACCACCCCCGGGACACATTCCTCTATTCTCATTGCCTTGGCATCCACATTGAGGGGGGAAATTGGTCTGTAGGACCCGCATTGTAGCGGATCCTTTTCCTTCTTTAAGAGAAGCGATATTGTTGCTTCTGACATAGTCGGGGGCAGTTGTCCCCTTTCCTTTGCCTCGTTAAAGGTCCTTGTCAGTAGCGGGGCGAGCAAGTCCAAATATTTTCTGTAAAATTCAACTGGGAATCCGTCCGGTCCCGGGGCCTTTCCCGTCTGCATGTTCCGAATTCCTTTCACCATTTCTTCTACCGTGATCTGTGCTCCCAGTCCCACCCTTTCCTGCTCTTCCACCTTGGGAATTTCCAGCCGATCCAAAAAATCCATCATTCTCTCCCTCCCATCCGGGGGTTGAGCTTCATACAATTTTTTATAAAATGTCTTGAACACTTCGTTCACTCTCTCCGCTCCCCGCTCCGTCTCTCCTTCCTCGTCCCTCACCCCCCCTATTTCCCTCGCTGCTCCCCTTTTCCTCAATTGGTGTGCCAGCAATCTGCTCGCCTTCTCTCCATATTCATACTGTACACCCTGCGCCTTCCTCCATTGTGCCTCTGCAGTGCCTGTAGTCAGCAAGTCAAATTCCACATGCAGCCTTTGCCTTTCCCTGTACAGTCCCTCCTCCGGTGCTTCCGCATATTGTCTATCCACCCTCAAAAGTTCTTGCAGCAACCGCTCCCGTTCCTTACTCTCCTGCTTCCCTTTATGTGTCCTTATTGATATCAGCTCCCCCCTAACCACCGCCTTCAACGCCTCCCAGACCACTCCCACCTGAACCTCCCCATTGTCATTGAGTTCCAAGTACTTTTCAATGCATCCCCTCACCCTTAGGCACACCCCCTCATCCGCCATTAGTCCCATGTCCATTCTCCAGGGTGGGCGCCCTCTTGTTTCCTCCCCTATCTCCAAGTCTACCCAGTGTGGGGCATGATCCGAAATGGCTATAGCCGTATATTCCGTTCCCCTCACCCTCGGGATCAATGCCCTACCCAACACAAAAAAGTCTATGCGTGAATAGACTTTATGGACATAGGAGAAAAACGAGAACTCCTTACTCCTAGGTCTACTGAATCTCCACGGGTCCACCCCTCCCATCTGCTCCATAAAATCCTTAAGCACCTTGGCTGCTGCCGGCCTCCTACCAGTCCTGGACTTCGACCTATCCAGCCTTGGTTCCAACACCGTGTTAAAGTCTCCCCCCATTATCAGCTTTCCGGTCTCTAGGTCTGGGATGCGTCCTAGCATTCGCCTCATAAAGTTGGCATCGTCCCAGTTCGGGGCATACACGTTTACCAAAACCACCATCTCTCCCTGTAATTTGCCACTCACCATCACGTATCTGCCCCCGTTATCCGCCACTATAGTCTTCGCCTCGAACATTACCCGCTTCCCCACTAATATAGCCACCCCCCTGTTTTTCGCATCCAGCCCCGAATGGAACACCTGCCCCACCCATCCTTTGCGCAACCTAACCTGGTCTATCAGTTTCAGGTGCGTTTCCTGTAGCATAACCACATCTGCTTTAAGTTTCTTAAGGTGTGCGAGTACTCGTGCCCTCTTTATCGGCCCGTTAAGCCCCCTCACGTTCCACGTGATCAGCCGAGTTGGGGGGCTTCCCACCCCCCCCCCCTTGCCGGTTAGCCATCATCTTTTTCCAGCTTCTCACCCAGTTCCCACGCAGCTGTATCTCTCCCAGACGGTGCCCCCCCGCCCATCCTTTCCCGTACCCACTCCCCCCTTTCCCCAGCAGCAGCAACCCAGTAATTCCCCCCTCCCCCCCCCTGCTAGACCCCCCGCTAGGGTAATTACTCCCCCCATGTTGCTCCCAGAAGTCAGCAAACTCTGGCTGACCTCGGCTTCCCCCCGTGATCACGGCTCGCACCGTGCGACGCCCCCTCCTTCCTGCTTCTCTATTCCCGCCATAATTATCATAGCGCGGGAACCAAGCCCGCACCTCTCCCTCGGCCCCGCCTCCCATGGCCAACGCCCCATCTCCTCTCCCTCCCCACCTCCCCCCATCACCACCTGTGGGAGAAAGAAAAGTTACCATACCGCAGGATTAAAACATAAAACCCCTCTTCGCCCCCCCCCCATTTTGTCCAAACGTTCATTTTCATAATCCAATCATTCCAATTTTTCTTCTACAATAAAAGTCCACGCTTCATCCGCCGTTTCAAAGTAGTGGTGCCTCCCTTGATATGTGACCCACAGTCTTGCCGGTTGCAGCATTCCAAATTTTATCTTCTTTTTGTGAAGTACCGCTTTGGCCCGATTAAAGCTCGCCCTCCTTCTCGCCACCTCCGCACTCCAATCTTGATAAACGCGGATCACCGCGTTCTCCCATTTACTACACCGAGTTTTCTTCGCCCATCTAATGGACCATTTCTCTATCCTTAAAACGGAGGAATCTCACCACTATGGCTCTGGGAGTTTCTCCTGCTCTCGATCCTCGCACCATAACTCGGTATGCTCCCTCCACCTCCAACGGACCCGTCGGGGCCTCCGCTCCCATTAACGAGTGCATCGTCGTGCTCACATATGCCCCGACGTCCGCCCCCTCCACACCTTCAGGAAGGCCAAGAATCCTCAAGTTGTTCCTCCTTGCGTTGTTTTCCAGTGCCTCCAACCTCTCCACAGATCGTTTCTGGTGTGCCTCCTGTATCTCCGACTTCACCACCAGGCCCTGTATATCGTTCTCATTCTCTGCTGCTTTCGCCTTCACGACCCGAAGCTCCTGCTCCTGGGTCTTTTGTTCCTCTTTCAGCCCTTCAATCGCCTGTAATATCGGGGCCAACAACTCTTTCTTCATTTCCTTTTTTATCTCCTCCACGCAGCGTTTCAAGAACTCTTGTTGTTCAGGGCCCCATATGAAACTGCCACCTTCCGACGCCATCTTGGTTTCTGCTTGCCTTCCTTGCCGTTGTTCCAAAGGATCCGCTGCAATCCGGCCACTTTCCTCTCCTTTTTCCATCCGTGTCCAGGGGGAACACCCTCCTGGTTTACCGCACGGTGTTTTTAGCCGTTAAAATTGCCGTTGGGGCTCCTATCAAGAGCCCAAAAGTCCGTTCCACTGGGAGCTGCCGAAACGTGCGACTCAGCTGGTCATCGCCGCACCCGGACCACATCAGGAAGATTTTTAAAAATTATAACAGTACTGTGTTTAGTGAATGAGAAAGATGTTTAATTTACATTTGAACATTTCAGCAGAAGTAAATTTAGGCTGAAGAAATTTTGACACTCAAATGTAGTAAAATAAAAATACAACAATACATTTAAGCCTATTCTACAAAATGGCATATGGAAAGAAAAGAATCAAACCATACTGAAATTTTGGAGATGTCTGACGGTAAATAACCTGCCATCCCAACTACCGGATTCTGCTAATTTTCACTCACTGAACACAATTTCAACTGACCAAATTTTTAAAACCCCTTTCCAAGGCGAGACATTTCTGTTACTGAACACCAAGATCAAGCAAGTGGACAGGATGATGGCAAATGCAGTTGAATTCAATTAATATAAAGCAGCACGCTTTTCATAAAGACTGCCTTTACCAATACCAATGTTGGCTCCTACTAAGGAGCTTCACCAACCAGGAACATACATATAGAAACTGCAAGTGTACTTATTGCAATATCCCCACAATTCAATTCATCTTAGGAAGAAGAATCCCCATGATTATCCAATGTGCCCCTGGTGGGCAAGGTTACTCACCCAAGTGCAATTTTGGAAAATCAGCTCCATAATGTCAGCGCAGACGTAGACGAACAGAGGGATTCAATAGTCCAGATATATTTTTGCAATGTGCTAGTCACATTTTGAATAGTGTTCAGTTTTAGGTTTCCCATATCAAGGAGCATAAATTGGCCCCAGAGGGAGTTGTGTCACAATTTAGCAAGACAAAGAGGCTGAGCAATGATCCGACATTGGGTAAAGTTGGGTAACTTGGGATGTATTCCTGTATGAGTTTTAAGAGGTGCTCAGGGTAATAACTAGAGATAGGTTCGTTTCACAAATAAGATAACCCACCCAGAGTAAAGCAGGCTCGTTTCACAAATAAGATAACCCACCCAGAGTAAAGCAAAGTTAGAATCAAATGTTAACACAAAATAAAATAAAAGGAACAGGATACAAAAGTATGGAATACTTTGTCCCAGACAGCCAGAGAAACAGAATTAATTAAGGCGTTTAAAATTGCGATAGATCATGATATTAAGTGGAGATGCCGGCGTTGGACTGGGGTGAGCACAGTACGAAGTCTTACAACACCAGGTTAAAGTCCAACAGGTTTGTTTCGATGTCACCAGCTTTCGGAGCGCAGCTCCTTCCTCAGGTGAATGAAGAGGTCTGTTCCAGAAACACATATAGACAAATTCAAAGATGCCAAACAATGCTAGGAATGCGAGCATTATGCTCAAGCCGTCAGGAGTCGCGTCAATGCCAGATTCATCAGTCGCATTCACAAGACAGCCCCGAACGTCACCCAAGCACAACGCAATGCCATCCGCGCTCTCAAGACCAACCACAGCATCGTCATCAAACCAGCAGACAAAGGGGGGGGCCAGTGTCGTACTGAACAGAACGGACTACTGCAAAGAAGTATACCGACAACTGAACAACCAAGAACACTACAGACAGTTACCCGCAGATCCGACCAAGGAACACATCCGCCAACTTAACAGACTGATCAAGACCTTGGATCCAGATCTTCAGAGCACCCTACGTGCTCTCATCCCACGTACTCCCCGCATTGGAGATCTCTACTGCCTCCCAAAAATACATAAGGCCAACACACCAGGGCGCCCTATCGTTTCAGGCAATGGGACCCTGTGTGAGAACCTCTCTGGCTGCATCGAGGGCATCTTGAAACCCATCGTACAAGGTACACCCAGCTTCTGTCGCGACACGACGGATTTCCTACAGAAACTCAGCACCCATGGACCAGTTGAACCAGGAACATTCCTCGTCACAATGGATGTCTCGGCACTCTACACCAGCATCCCCCATGACGACGGCATTGCTGCAACAGCCTCAGTACTCAACACCGACAACTGCCAATCTCCAGACGCAATTCTGCAACTCATCCGCTTCATTCTGGATCACAA
Organism: Scyliorhinus torazame; assembly: GCF_047496885.1. Lineage (NCBI taxonomy): Eukaryota > Metazoa > Chordata > Chondrichthyes > Carcharhiniformes > Scyliorhinidae > Scyliorhinus > Scyliorhinus torazame. The sequence goes on from NC_092709.1 coordinate 228,803,378, forward strand.
CGTCTTCACCTTCGACAACAAGTTCTTCATCCAGACGCACGGAACAGCCATGGGGACCAAATTCGCACCCCAATACGCCAACATCTTCATGCACAAGTTTGAACAGGACCTACTCACCGCACAGGACCTTCAACCGACGTTATACACCAGATACATCGATGACATTTTTTTCCTTTGGACCCACGGCGAAGAATCACTGAAACGACTACACGATGACATTAATAAGTTCCATCCAACCATCAGACTCACCATGGACTACTCTCCAAAATCAGTTGCATTCTTGGACACACTCGTCTCCATCAAGGACGGTCACCTCAGCACTTCGCTTTACCGCAAACCCACGGATAACCTCATGATGCTCCACTTCTCCAGCTTCCACCCTAAACACATTAAAGAAGCCATCCCCTATGGACAAGCGCTCCGTATACACAGGATCTGCTCAGACGAGGAGGAGCGTAACAAACATCTACAGACGTTGAAAGATGCCCTCGTACGAACGGGATATGGCTCTCGACTCATCGATCGACAGTTCCAACGCGCCACAGCGAAAAACCGGACCGACCTCCTCAGAAGACAAACATGGGACACAACCGACAGAATACCCTTCGTCATCCAGTACTTCCCCGGAGCGGAGAAACTACGTCATCTTCTTCACAGCCTTCAACACGTCATTGATGACGATGAACATCTTGCCAAGGTCATCCCCACACCCCCACTACTTGCCTTCAAACAACCGCGCAACCTCAAACGAACCATTGTTTGCAGCAAACTACCCAGTCTTCAGAACAGTGACCACGACACCACACAACCCTGTCATGGCAATCTCTGCAAGACGTGCCCGATCATCGACATGGATACCACTATTACACGTGAGAACACCACCCACCAGGTACGCGGTACATACTCGTGCGACTCGGCCAACGTTGTCTACCTCATACGCTGCAGGAAAGGATGTCCCGAAGCGTGGTACATTGGCGAGACCATGCAGATGCTGCGACAACGAATGAACGGACATCGCGCAACAATCACCAGGCAGGAATGTTCCCTTCCAGTCGGGGAACACTTCAGCAGTCAAGGGCATTCAGCCTCTGATCTCCGGGTAAGCGTTCTCCAAGGCGGCCTTCAGGACCCGCGACAACGCAGAATCGCCGAGCAGAAACTTATAGCCAAGTTCCGCACACGAGTGCGGCCTCAACCGGGACCTGGGATTCATGTCACATTACATTCACCCCCCACCATCTGGCCTGCAAAATCCTACCAACTGTCCTGGCTTGACACAATTCACACCTCTTTAACCTGGGGTTACCCCATCTCTAGATCTGTAAAGATTTAATCACCTGCTAATGCTCGCATTCCAAGCATTGTTTGGCATCTTCGAATTTGTCTATATTTGTGTTTCTGGAACAGACCTCTTCATTCACCTGAGGAAGGAGCTGCGCTCCGAAGCTGGTGACATCGAAACAAACCTGTTGGACTTTAACCTGGTGTTGTAAGACTTCATACTATGATATTAAGTGTTATGGAGAAAAAAAAAAGGTAGAAATTGGGATTAAAGCCCTACAGCTGTCATTGTTAAACAAATAGCAGAACCAGCTCAATGAGCTGAATATGGGGGAAGATGGTGATGTAGTGGTAATGTTACTGGACTAGCAATCCAGTAGCTCAGGCTAATTCTCTGGGGACATGGGTTTAAATTCCACCACGGCAGCTGTTGGAATTTAAAGTCAGTTAATAAAATATGGAACAAAAAAGATATTTTCAATGTCACCATCACTGAGACCATCATCGATTATTGTGAAAATGTTAAGGGAAAAAAACGTTTGCCATATTAACGTCCTCTAGGGAGGGAAATGTGCCTTCATTGCCTTGTCTGGCCTACAGGTAACTCCAGGCCCACAACAATGCAGTCAACTCTTAAACTGCCGTCTGAAGTGACCTTGCAAACCACTCAGTTCAAGGGTAATCAGGGATGGGAATCAAATGTTGGCCTTGCCAGTGACGTCCACATCACATAAAAGAAATAAAAGTTACTTCCTCTCCTATTCCAATGCTTTTGTACATCCCATTATGCTATACTACTACACATCCTAATATGTTAAAGTAAGGTTGTGCAATTTATTATTTTCTAAAAGGAAAATAACAAAAAATCCTAAGGTCATAGATTATCATAGAATTTACAGTGCAGAAGGAGGCCATTCGGCCCAGCGAGTCTGCACCGGCTCTTGGAAAGAGCACCTTACCCAAGGCCACTCACCCACCCTATCCCCACAACCCAGTAACCCCACCCAACACTAAGGGCAATTTTGGACACTAAGGGCAATTTATCATGGCCAATCCACCTAACCTGCACATCTTTGGACTGTGGGAGGAAAGCGGAGCACCCGGAGGAAGCCCACGCACACACAGGGAGGATGTGCAGACTCCGCACAGACAGTGACCCAAGCCGGAATCGAACTGGGACCCTGGAGCTGTGAAGCAATTGTGCTATCCACAATGCTACCGTGCTGGTCAAACGTAAAGCAAACACTACTTGAAACATATAAAATTGAAAACTTATGTAGCAGAGGAGGAAAGAGAGAGAACATTGTTTTCCTTATTGCTGAACTATGAATGCCACCAACACATTACGTCTGCACTAAATACCTTATTATTCAAGATTTGCAGTGTGCTGTCTGTTGTACAAATGTAATGTGCTATATATCTAACCCCTGCATTGGTTAAATGATAATAGGTCATCCAAATGATTAAATTACTTTTGTTCAGTTCTTGGTCTATATCTAGTATTAAAAGAAACAAGGATATGCTCTTTAAAACAAAACAAATTGCCAAATTCACAATTCTTTCTATTTTGCTTTTAAAGTTTATTTATGTACACCTTTACCGTGTTTATTCATTTAGCTGTTCTGCTGAGCAGAACATAGGAAACAAAGGTACTTTAAGTCACTGCCCATCACACAAAAATACTTCAATCGCCGTATATACCATTTACATATTGTAGAATATATCACACAATTTCAGACCTCAGACCAAACCTGATGTGAATTAACAATGAAAAGTGGCTTTTGCAAACAGGCAGACTGGTAAACACACCGAGACAAGAGGCAAATTACCTGAATCTTCAGCACATTAATTCAGTAAATGAGCGTCCGCTTTATCTGATCAGCTGGTTCTTCTGAGGGTTTAAATATGCTGACAGGCTCCACTGCATACTTTCAATTAATGTCACAACCAGTCAAGCATTCCCCATGCATTTCTAATGGCAAAAAAAAAGTTTCAGCTATTTCAAAGCCTGTCAAAGTCATTCACCTTCAGTAAGATTCATGTGTTTACTGCACGGCATGTGGGTGTGAAGAATGAGACAACGCTCTTCAGTTTGACACTTCAAATTTGGTCATGACAAATTCATTCCATAAACACGCAGAATGAGGAAAATTTGTTTTATGCCAATTAAATAATTTCTACAGAAGAAAAAGAAACTGCAATCTTTTGCATCTACTTAATCAAACTCTAAAAACAAAGCACATTACAACCTCCACAATATCCCCACTCCCAACCCGTTCCCCGCATACATTCATCGCATCTTTGTGACTGATCTGAAATATTCGGACTCTAACAAACTGATTGCCTGCCTGTATTCCAATAGGTATTCACATCTAATCGCTGCCTACTATTCTTACTGATACATAGAGGCTTTTGGAATAATTGGCCAGATATTCACAATGCAGAATGTGCATCAACAAATGCTTGGTTAGTATCTGGCTGGATGAACATCTCATCCGACAGGAGAATTCCCGTGTACCCATTCTCAACATGCCTCTCCACAATAATTTACTCTCAGGAGATCAAAGCGGCCTTCCAGAAAACCAACCAGTCACCCCCACCTTCCTTAAACAGGAAGGCACTAGAAAGTTCTGCGAGGAAATTATCAGCACATGGGTGACTTTGGACTGTACTAAAATATGCCGAGCCATAAACAGTATGGACACACCCTCACAGAAGTGTACACAGCACTAGGATAAACAAAAGGAGGAGATTGGCAAGTTGCCAAAAACGCGTTTGCCTTGAACACACTTTCCACAGGAGTTCCAATCTAAGCACATGTTTTTGCAATTTAACTTTATATTTATATGGATTCAGTTGCACAATAATCAGGTTAAATCAGTTTGCCAGAAGTGATCTAACATTTGAATGTTTTTCGCAAAGGAAAGGACAAGGCTATTTCAGACAGCAATACTGGCTTTTTTGTGGCAAATTTAAATTAATAAAATACTTCAACTCACCATTTGTACCATAACTTTGGAAACCATGAACACATGTTTGTTTTGCAATGTTTTTCTTTGGCTCTTAAAACTATAATTTAGTTGTAGTCAAACCCCGCCAGCAGAAATCCAACAAAAATCAATTCCTAGAAAAGGGGACAGCAAAGTGCCATTTCAAGACTGCAACATGAAAGCTCATTCCACTTTTAACTCTTCAATCAGTCACTGCGCTACTTGTGACTTTAACTATATGGAGCTAATCTTAGGAAACATTAGGTACTTTGGTATCTTCCATACAAAGAACAGATTGGCTCAAAAAGCAACTTAAAAGGTCAACACTCACAAGCTCAATGTAGTACTGTGTTTTAAATTGCACGTGTCAATATGGAAGATGAACAAAATAGACTTTTGAATTGGTCTATGAAATGGCTACGGGTACAGAAAGGCATACAGAGAAAGTCTGTGCAACTTTTTTTCATTAGAAAAGTTGTGTAAAGCTAAGCAGGCACCCTTGAACTGAGAACTAATATTGCCACGCCTGGTTAAGAAATGCTTTTGATGAGGCAACATGATCTCTCATCAAGAGGTTAATTACAGTATAACCTTCTTACTGTCATTTGCAAAGAGGACATTATAGAAAAGAATTTAAGAAGGAATTTATATACATTGTCAGTTCTGCTTGAGTAAGAGTTCTGTGAATCATAACATCAACAACCTTCTATTCAATGACCTGGCCTCCACTGCTATCAGTTGAAAAGAATTTCAAAGACTAACAACTCTCCGAGAGAAGACATTCCACCTAGAAATCAATTTACAGTATGCATCCATAATGAGGTTGAATACTCATACTTACTGCAGCCAAATCTGTCACACAACTGAGGCAGTCTCAACCATTCTGACTGAAATCAAGTGGTTTAAAAGAAAAATCAATGGTCTGGATTTTGTGATAGTAATTAATGGCAGCAAAACAGTCATCATTCGCTACTGCGAAACGGACAAACTTCTGAAGTTCACACATTCGCAGCTAAATATGGAGATCTAGAAGTTGCTGTCAGAGATTACCTGCTCCTCCACAGGGTGTGCTGTTGAAGGCCCCACAGAATGCAATCTTTCAAAAAAAAAATCAACTGACAACTCCACCTTTTACAGTATAATATCGTTGTTAAAAACCCACCAAAACATTACACCTTGTAAATGAGGTGCAACTAAACGTAGTAAGGTGTGGCATAGTGGCACAGTGGTTAGCACTGCCATCTCACAGCGCTGAGGACCCGGGTTCGATCCCGGCCCTGGGTCACTGTCCGTGTGGAGTTTGCACATTTTCCCCATCTCTGCACGGGTCTCATCCCTACAACCCAAAGATGTGCAGGGTAGGTGGATTGGCCAATTCATTAAATAAACTACCTGGTAAGTCATAACTATTCCCGAATCACTTCTCTGGATCAGAAAAACTAATTTTATATTTATGAGATGTCAAATTTTTCCATGATAGAAGTTTCATTCTTTTTTAGATTTTGGGAGAATTTTTTTAAATTTTTAATTCGTTTACGTGATGTTGGCGTATCTGGTCAGGCCAGCATTTATTGCCCATCCCTAGATGCCGTTCAGAAGGTGATGGTGGGTTGTGTTTTTGAACTGCTGCAGTCCCTTGGAGGACAGCTTCCAGCTGGTGAGGTTCCCAGGTATCTGCTGTTGTCTTTCTAGAGAGTAGTGGTCGTGGGATTGGGAGGTGCTGTCGAAGGACCCATGGTGAATTCCCAGTACATCTTGTCGATGGCACACATGGCTGCCACTGTTCGTCGGTGATTGGGGGTGGTTTGAAAGTTTGTGGAAGGGTGAGCAATCTTTGGGCTACTGCGCTAGAGCTGCTATCTGAAAGGTTTTAAAGGGAATTGGCTGTTTACCTTGCTAGATGACATCTCTGTTGCTGGACCCCTGGACTTGTCAGACTTAAATAAAAAGGTCAGAAAATGGGAAATTCAGGGCAGAGTGGTGGCATAGTGATTAGCACTGCTGCCTCACGCTGCCGAGGACCTGGGCTTGATCCCGGCCTGGGTCACTGTCCGGGAAGTGGCGCTTGCACATTCTCCCCGTGCCTGCGTGGGTCTCACCCCCACAACCCAAAAAGATGTGTAGGGTAGGTGGATTGGCCATGCTAAATTGCCCCTTAATTGGAAAAAAAAGAATTGATACTCTAAATGTGAAAAAAAAATGACAAATTCACACCCTAGAGATTGAGATCTTTATGGGCAGCTTTTTTAAAAAAAAAATTTTTTTAAATAAGAGTTCAGCAGCGAGCACCATTACTTTGCCGCTAACTTCAAAATCTGAGCCATCATAGATCTCTTCCCCTCCCCCACACAGTGGAATTGTGTTAACTTGCATTCAACATTCTTGCAGTTCTACAGTGTAGCCAGTTAAAATGGCTAACTCCAGATTCAGAATGGCTGACCCCCGATTTAAAATGGCGAACGGCAAAGGCTGATGGGAAAGTCAGCCAACAGGACACAAACAAGCAGCTGCAGGTTGACTGTGTATTCACCTCTGGGAAGGCCAGACAAGATCGATACCAGTAACCATCAGCACAGCAAAACACCAGCCATCTGCATATTAATGAGCAATCCCTGGGAACAATGAGCAACATTTAGATACATAAAACCAACCCAGACTCGTCGGCGCCAGCAAACGCCTACACAATGAAAGGTGAATGGCCACCTCAAGACCACCCATCGATCAAGGAATCGCTCCAGCATTGGAGAAAATCGAACCAAGTGATTGGGACAAAGTCCAATCACTTGGAACCAGGTACAGGGTCCGCCCTGAAAGGCGGGAAGCCCCTGGGGACTATAAGAATAGAGTCCAAGCTCCCCTGTTCCAAATTTAAAAGAAGCATTTGGATAGGAAAGATGGCAATGCAGCGCCTCATGAACCCGGAGGAATTTGCGGTCGCAGCGACCAGCAGCAGTAGAGTGGGACAATGTCCCATTTGGGAGGAAGAGATCAGGAAATATCTCAAAGGGAAAGGATGGCCCCTTTGGAATGAATTATGTGACAATGAGGAATCATGTCCCGGGAGTATAGGACATACTTGGTGGGAGACCCTGAGCGAGATCCACAAAAGGAGCTTGGGGAAAGCTCGCAAGCCGATGGCAATCGTGTCCTGCTTGGCACAATTGCGAGGCACAGAGGAGGTCGTTAGGACGCTCCAGAAAGAAGTAGAGGGCATACATCGAATGAGTAAGGTCGATGTAAGCGAGTTAGAAAAAGAGAATTTGGAATTGAGAAGGAAGTTGGCAGCAAAAGATGTAGAGGTGGATGACGCCAAAAGGGCTCACCAGTCTTGTCTGGCGCATTTAAGCAGCTTCCAGTCTCAATACGAAAAGGCCTATCAGGACACGCAATGTGCAGTCCTGGTACGAGAAGAAACGGAAAAACAGGTCGAGGCATTACAAAAACAGTGTAGTGACCTCAAGGCAGCATTAAGAGCACTCCATACTGCCACCACAGAACAAAGACAAAGTACATTAGACCACGCAAAGTGCCAGAAGCAGATTGCAGAGCTGCAATCGCTGCTTTCAGTTCAAAAAGGTTTTCAGGAAACCTTTGGAGAAAGATTAGATCAGGAAGACGGCCCTGATTGGGAAGAATTGAATGAAACAGCGCAGAGATATGTTCAGGGATCATGTGCGCAGGGAAAGCCACAAAAGAGAAAAGCGCCCCAACCTCCCACACAGCAGATAGTTCAGGCTCCAATGAACCCAGTAACCACCCGCCGCACAGTCATAGTAGACGACACGGAATTTCTATACTACACCCCCTTAACAGTGACCCAATTACGGGACGCGTGCGATAAGATCACACCATTCCTCCCCACCTCAGACACCCACCATTTCTTTGCCACAGTTAAACATCAGGCGACCATGTACGGCCTGGATGAGCGAGAGCATGTAAAGCTCACCGTTTTAAGTTTAGACCCGTCAGTAGCAGCAGCCCTTCCCGACCCACAGAACGTAGGTGGAGGCACCCTTGCAGAAATGCATCCTGGATGCGATCGGGTATAACCGGGGTGACCCCGTAGATGGCCTCAACAAATGCAGGCAAAAGAAAACCAAGCACCCCACAGAGTTTGCTGGTCGCCTGTGGATCCATTTTACAGCAGTTTTTGGAGACCTATACCGCGCCCATTTGTCCCCAGACAACATGGCCAAATGGACCCGCACCCTTATCTCCCATGCCACAGAAACAGGAAAGAAAGCCTGTACGAGTTATGATCCCTCAGAGGAGGCCTATAACGAGAAGTGGGTAGTGAAAAGATTGTCCCGGGCTTGGGAGCAATCTGCTCAAAGTAAACCCACAGTTAAGAATAGCGAGGAAAAGCAGGCCGACGCAGACATGCAGGCAGTAAAGACAACACACCACAACCCCGCATGGGTGAATGAGGGAAAGAACAGCCCCCCACCCAAGTCACAAGAGTGCTACAACTGCGGACACTTGGGACACTTCTCAAAAGAGTGCAATGCCGCTAAAAAGCCACAGAGAGCCCAGCAGACGGGCACTCTGATTAAGAAAAAGACAGAGCCCATTCATAGCGTTAGCGCCCGTTCAGGTCAGACGGACTTGACCGGAACCGACTGACTGTGTACGGGCTCCCCCAGTTGGGTCTGCGACATCCTTTGGGATAGATCCGGACGACCGGTAGTCGCAGTGAAAATTCGGGGACAGCCCATCGAATTTCTCTGGGACACAGGAGGGTCCCGCACCACAATAAATTCCTCCACCCTGTTTCAAAAAGACACGTGGCCCACTACAGCCACTATCACCCTCAGCGGCTTTACAGGCCACTCACAGCAGGGACACATCACAGCCCCTGTACTCATTCAAATCGGTACCATCAGCACCAAGCACCCCGTGGTTATAGTAGACCTGCCCCACACAGCAGAACACATTCTGGGAATTGATTTCATCAATTCCCACCACCTTTCATTCGATCCAGTCAACCAGTGTGTCTGGAAGATGGCAAAATCCGCAAGAGCCCCCGCAACGCTCAACATAGGAGAGTACATGAACAAATTTAGCACCGTAGGCTAATTTTGGTTCAACCTGACCACACTTAGTACAGACAAGCATGTTAGGGCAGTTCTGCAAGAACAGGGCAACATTCGCGACCGACAAGCACGACTGTGGACGGATGACTGGCTCCGTACAAGTAACAGGACCTGACCCTAGACCCCCAAAACAGTATGGATTTCCCCAAGAGGCAGAGGGAGAAATCTCCAAGCTTATTAGAGCAGGGCGTACTTAGACTCCACTAATAATGCCCCGATTTGGCCAGTGAGAAAGCCCGATAGATCATGGCGACTGACCATCGATTACCGGGAACTCAACAAAGTCACGCCCGCAGCAGCCCCCACAGTAGCAACAAGTCCCGAGACCATGATCAAGCAGGGACTAATAGCCGCCCCCGCACTACAAATTCCAGACCCACTTTCCCCTTATGCCATAGAGGTAGGGACCACAGACCCCTTTCGGCCGTGCTCCTCCAGGAACGGCACGACCAGTTAAGGCCCGTAGCTTACGCCTCCAGACTTTTAGATGCTGTGGAGCAGGGATTTTCAGCCTGTGAGAGGCACCTGCTCGCAGTATTCTGGGCAATCCAGTATTTTTCATATATTACCGGACTGAACCCCATCACAATTCTCACCAAACATACCCCCGCCCAACTTTTACTGGACGGACGACTCAAGGACGGTACCGTCAGTCAAATAAGAGCAGCCAGATGGACCCTTCTCTTGCAGGGACGGGACATCACTGTGAAAAGGACAAACACACACACCTATTTAGCCGACAACTTACAGTAACCCGGAACCCCCCCCATGAATGCGAAATTCTCTCTCCACACCACAACACAGGCCCCTTTATCGCTAAGATACCCCCCAGAAAGATAGATAGTTCAACTCAGAGCCCCCAGCACACGGACACGTGTGAGCCCATAAAGATCTATGTGGAAGGATCTTCCACAGTCTTGGATGGTAAGCGCATAACAGGCGCGGTATCTATGTCGAGGACGCGCAGGGATGCGCCCTCGAGGAAATATCGTTAAAACTACCCAGGCACTTAGGCGCGCAGGCAGCAGAGCTCGCGGCCATCGCATATATAGTTGAGCACTCAGATTACTTCCCCAGCCCAGCAGACATATACTAGGACAGCCTTTATGTCTGCAACAGCCTCGCGGAACTTCTGCCCCTGTGGAAAGCAAGAGGATTTGTTTCCGCAGACAGAAAACCCCTCCCCTCAGCCCCATTGCTCAGTCATATTTTAGAAAGAGCCCAGAACAGGACTTTTGGGATAATCAACATCCGCAGTCACCATCATTCCTCCCCCCCTGGAAATGTAAAAGCCGACGCACTGGCTAAAGCAGTTTCCAGGCACGGATATTGTTGGACACCCCCCGAAGGCGCACCAGTGAGTGCAGTTCAGGTCTCACAGACAAAGATCGAGGATCTAGTGGAGGCTCAGAAGCAGGACAGCAATCTCAAAGAGATTGTAAAAGGAAACTATCCAGCACCCTATGAGAGGTTTAGAAATACACTGACCACACATGACGGTGTGGTGTTAAAAGACACCCTTTATATGGTTCCTGAACAGGACAGGAATTAATTGATTTGTTTGTTCCATGACAGTCATGGACATCAGGGAATTGATCCCACTACAGCCCATCTCAAGCAGCTTTGTTGGTGGCCGAAGGAAAATGTAAACCATTACATAGAAAGTTGTCTTATCTGTGCCCAGAGTAATCCAGACAGATATGCCAAAAAGGCTCAACTCAGCCACACCCGACCCGTTAATGGCCCCTGGTCTAACCTCCAGATTGATTTTATAAGACCATTGCCCCCTTGCAGGAATGGCTATAAATATGTACTTGTGGTAATTGACACATTTACAAAATGGGTGGAAGCAGTCCCAGCCCGCACAAACACTGCCAAAACCACAGCCAAGATTTTGACCCGCCACATCTTTACAAGATGGGGACTCCCCCGCAGCATTGAATCTGACCAAGACTCCGATTTTACGGGACGTGTCATGCAGAACGTCCTCACGATATTTGGCATCACCCAAAAATTCCACAAAACATACCACTCACAAGTCGAGTGATATCGTGGAGCGCATGAATCGGACCCTAAAATCCACCCTCAGAAAAGTGGTCCAGCAGAACACCACCACTTGGGACTCAGTCCTCCCTTTTGCACTGATGTTTTTGCGTAACACAATTTCTACTTCCACAGGTTACACCCCACACACTCATGACCGGACGCCCCATGAAAGGCACAGAATATTTATTAGGTTTGGACTTGACCAGCCCCGAAGTGACAGCCCTCACACACGAGAAAGCAGTACAACAATTAGTGGAAAATGTTAAAACGGCTCAGCTAGCAGCCGCAGTAAAATTGGGCACCAGAAAGAAACAGAGCAAGGCTTGTTTCGACAAGACAGTGCATGCGACTGAGTACAGTATAGGAGAGCAAGTGATGCTCTCTGTATATAACCCCAGCACATTCCGGTCACCAAAATACTCGGGTCCGTATTCCATTGCGGATAAAGTAAGCCCTTCCGTTTATAAAATAAAGTACCCCAATGGTAAGACTGCGTGGTTTCATTTAACCACCTGAAAGCATATGGAACACAGTCGAACCACGCACACCACATCATGCTCGACGCAGCACACCACACCCCGCCCACAGCCAACGTAACCCTACCAACCCCCACCACGTCCAGCTCAGCCATGGACTCGACCTCTACTCCACCCCCAAAATATACACTCCGCCCCGGAACGCCCACAGACTGCAGCAGCAGAGACAGCGACTGTGACCCGGACGATAGCCACAGCACGCCTCCCTACTATCCCCAAGCAACAGGACCCACACCCAGCGATTCAGACTACGATCCGATTGATCCCTTCATGATCACTTTCCTAAATAAACCCCACCACCGAACCACACTGACGACCCTGATTTTGTCCCCACACAACTAGACACCAATTACTGGCACCGAGATAACTCGTTCTGACTCGTCCGCAACGACACCTCACACCACGCAGCCCTTTCAGCCCTCATACACTCAAGAGTGTGGCACCTGGGAGAAGAGGACGACCTTGGGTCTGACTCCCAAACCGAGAACCCCTTTGCAACCCTGTTCGCAACCGAGAACGGAGGTGTCCAGATGATGTTTTAAAGGAACCGCTTGGGAGAAGTGTTGTCTTTTCTGATAGAACCTGCAGAATGTTTTATGTTGTTTGTACGTTTGTTAAATGTTGTAGGTCCGACAGGAGAATTTTTTCTCACTGCCCCACGCCCATTCGCCCGAAACCTCTGAGGACTTGCCCACAGAGACTCACCATTGCCTAGTCCAGCAGAAACCTCTGAGAGCTTGTCTGCAGAGACTGGTTAAGGAACCAGACGCCCGTTCGTAACTGCCCTTCTGGTTCAAAGGATAGAACCACTACGGCAGCCCCATCATGATGACTAAATTTTTTGCCCGTTCTGGTCGGTTGCTCAGGCAGTGGAGAAACGGCTTGGGGCCCCCCCCTGCCTGGGGACCCCCCCCCCCTCTGGTCAACTACGCTCGGGTAGGAGAGATACGGCATTGGTAGCCGTCTTACTCGGGGACTCCATCCAACTCTTGCCCGTCGCGGCCCATACGCACCTCATTTTGGCATTTTTCTTTCAAAAAGTTGTTTTGTTTTGTTTAGGTAACCCTTAGGTTGCCGACCGTCTGCTATTTACATCCTGGAACATTTGGATGCTAAATCAGCACTGGTTCATTATTAGGAAGTGTGCCGTGTCCTAAAATTTGTTTTTTTGAAGAAAAAAAAAAAAAGAGAGTCACACATTGTGACCAATTATAAAGGGAATAATTGGCACCAAAGGACAGGCACACTAGCGTACAAGATATTAAACAAAGATAGTTACAGACACTATGCTTCCACAGAACTCCAGAAGCTCCAGGACCGGAGAAGACAAAGAAAGAAAAGGAAAGAGAAGAGCCATGGGGACTTCCTTCAGGTGGATCACCCTCATGATTTTGGACATTTGGTTGCTCGTGAACGCGAACCCCATGACTTCAAGCCCCCCAGCCGTTAATGTTTCACTTCCCTGCAGTACCCAGAGCCCAGTCACCAGCGACACTACAGCATCTTGGTGTGCCAGGTATATAACCTGGTACTCTCCGTCCTATGTAATCAAAACATTACTAGCATTAGCGATACTCTGCTGCATTGTGCAGACTATGCATCTACGGAAATGGAGAAGGAGAGCCTACCGCGCTTGAACCCCGGTATATAGGATCAGATCCCCTATGTTCGGTTACGACCAGACCCCCGCGATCTATAATAAAGTGCATTCACTTGCGTTTATTGTAAATAAAGAAATGTAAAGAACTTTTCATGAGCAAATTGTATGATCCTGAGCTTGACTGCCAAGTCAGGAAAGACTGTGTATGAAATGCTATGATTGTGTTGTATGATTGAGGAAGGTAGGATACTGAAATGTTTAAGTGAGTGTAGTGTATTAAGAATAGTTAGAGGTTCCCAGTTTATTGATTTGTAATGCATGTCCCTGTCTGACATAACGCCCTTAGAATTGTTAGTTCAAAAATTTTTGTGCATAGCTATGGTCAGTGCAGAGGCCATGAAGGAAGAGTCCCCCCCCCCCCCAGGTCAGGGAATGGAAAGCAACAGAGTTATGTGATACTTCACGCTTCGCGTTAGGATCACAAGGAGGGAATGTAGCCAGATAAAATGGCTAACTCCCGATTTAGAATGGCTAACCCCCGATTTAAAATGGCGAACGGCAAAGGCTGATGGGAAAGTCAGCCAACAGGACACAAACTAGCAGCTGCAGGTTGACTGTGTATTCACCTCTGGGAAGGCCAGACAAGATCGATGCCAGTAACCATCAGCACAGCAAAACACCAGCCATCTGCATATTAATGAGCAATCCCCGGGAACAATGAGCAACACTTAGAGACATAAAGCCAACCCAGACTCGTCGGCGCCAGCAGAAGCCTACACAAAGGGAGGTGAACGACCACCTCAAGACCGCCCATTGATCAAGGAATCGCTCCAGCATTGGAGGAAATCGAACCAAGTGATTGGGACAAAGTCCAATCACTTGAAACCAGGTACAGGGTCCGCCCTGAAAGGCGGGAAGCCCCTGGGGACTATAAGAATAGAGTCCACGTTCAAATCGTTCCTCTTGACCGGGTCACTCAGCAACACGAACCAACCCTTGACAGTGACCGGTCCAGCCATCGCAGAAATCTAGTAAGTCTTACTTCAATACTCGCTACGAGATAGGCGCTCCTAGCTACCAATCTGTACCAACTTTGAATCCCGCAGGCTCAGAACCCGAACGAAAGGCCATTCGTTTCCCGGACCTGGTGGGCCAGTTCAGAGTTAAGTATTGGCCTGTTAGTCGTAGAAGTTAGACGTAGAATTTATACATGAGTAGTGATTACTGTGTATAATAAATGTGTTTTGATTTAAATCTTACTAAGCGGTGTATTGGATTATTGATCATTACTCGGACTCGAACCACGTGGCGGTATCAGAAAGATACCTGGCGACTCAAGACTAAAGGTGATAAAACAGAGCAATTAAACGAAGGCAAAAGTTAGCAACAACAGTCTAGCAATAAAATGACAATTCCATAGTAAAATAAATGCTTATGCCATTTCACCAATGTACCCCTTAAATTGTAGTAGCTGTGAATGAATATTTAAAATATTTTTGTATGACAGTACACCAAACAAGGAATGCATGGTATCTTCCAGGCTTTCATTGGAACATTGCAAAGCTCAATTTTAACTGAGCATATTCCAGATTAAAGCTTAAATGTTATCCAAGTATTGAATTGTAACATGCAATTCGAAATCTCAACTTTAAAAAAAATAAATACTGTAAGCCAACTTTCACCCAATCATCGCTTTCCAATATTAACTCTAGAAACGGAGGAGTTCAGTCTTCAGCCTCCGATTCCAGTACAGCCTTAACACAATTTTAACATGGCCAAAGTTTTCAAACGTCTATTAAAAATGCTTTAAAACAGATACAGTAAATTTTCTATTGCTCACAATGATGGAGTGGACTTACCCAAAGTATAGTCAATGTTGGCAGATAATTGAATGTTCCCTGATTTTGACTTTAGACTTATTGCGCATCAATGTTTTAAGGATGAAAAAGGAAGACAAAATGCAGTACCGACAAGGTAATTTTCCTTCGGCTGTGAGACAATTTATGGTCGGCTGAGGAGACAAGTATTTGTAGGATATGCACAGACAGCCATGCAAGGTTTTGGCAGGTGAAACTGGAGTGCTGGATTACTGGAGTGCAGATAATAGAAGTCCCACTGCCACATACCTTGGACCTTTTTCTCTTTTAAGGGCACTTTATAGATGCAATTGTCATCGTCATATTTGTGATGCTAAGAGGTCTGCTAACTGGTAGGGGTAGGTTTGAATACCATTCCAAATTTAGTTCTTAAAATCTATTTTTTTTTCAAACTTACCAAAAAAATATGTTCTGAATTCACAATATTTTTTTAAAAATTAAAATTAGTTGGTGGGGGATTGGGTGGAGAGAAGTGCAAATTATTAATTGTGCATAAAAGTGATCCAAACAAACATAGAACATAGAACAATACAGTGCAGTACAGGCCCTTCGGCCCACGATGTTGCACCGAAACAAAAGCCATCTCACCTACACTATGCCATTATCATCCATATGTTTATCCAATAAACTTTTAAATGCCCTCAATGTTGGCGAGTTCACTACTGTAGCAGGTAGGGCATTCCACGGCCAAACACGGGAGGTTTGTGCTGGGAATTAAAACTCTTCCCATTTCAGGCACCTAGTGTCCGCATCAACCACCCTTAGGTCAAGTGGTGTAAATACAAATTCAAAACACAAGAAATAGCCTCAGCCCAAACCTCAAAATAGCATCCTCCACAGGTGTAGCATTTTACTTTTGGTTTTCACCACCGAAGGTAACCTACCTTCCCCAAATGAGATTGCCACGAATGGAAAATAAGTTTGAGATTGCCCAAACTTACTTTATGCAGGGCCTCATATTCAGTATTGGTCTGGGGTAGGTTTGAATCCAAGCCAAAGATGAAAGATTAGTATTTATTCCACTGCATCATTGAGTTACTTCATATATGGATGGTTTGTCAAAGTAAATGACATAAGGTTCAGAAAGAATTGGATGAATGGCAATCACCACCTCTGTCAGCTACTTTTCAGTTGGTAACACTCATCTAAAGTCAGAAAGCTGTGGCTTAAAAGTCCCATTCCAGAGACTTGAGCACATAATTGAAGCTACCCTGTATGATCTTTTAGATAAGATGTTGAACTGAAGCCTTGTCTGCCCTTTCAAATGGACACAAAAGGTGCCCTAGTACCAAACTGAAGAACAGCAAGGTCACTTCTCCAGCGTCCTGAACAATATTTATCCCTCAACAAACACCTAAAAACAGAGTTCCAGATTATCAGGTTGCTGTTTGAAAGAGCTTGCTATACACAAATCGGCACCAGCACTTACAACAGTGACTACACTTCAAATGCACTTCATGGCACTGGCTACAAATTGCTTTGGGGTATCCAGAAGTCTTGAAAGGTGCTGTACAATTGCTGCTCTTCTATATTTAAACATGGGTGGCATGGTAGCATAGTGGTTAGCACTGTTGTTTCACAGCGCCAGGGACCCAGGTTCGATTCCCGGCTTGGGTCACTGTCTGTGTGGAGTCTGCACATTCTTCCGGTGTCTGCGTGGGTTTCCCCCGGGCACTCCGGTTTCTCCCCCCCCCCCCACAAATCCCGAAAGACATGCTGTTAGGTGAATTGGACATTCCAAATTCTCCCTCAGCGTTCTCGAACAGGCGCTGCAGTGTGGCGGCTAGGGGCTTTTCACTGTAACTTCATTTCCATGTTAATATAAGCGTACTTGCGACAATAAGAAAGTTTATTATTACTAGTCGAAGCCCGTACCTCCATTCCCACATAGGGCAGAGTGCAGAAGCAGAGTGCCTAATCGCAGCTGAGAAAACAACATGCAAAATCACTTGTAAGAACGAAGAAAAAAAAGCAAAAGTGGACCATAAATCTGCTCACCATTTAATATGGCCATGGCTGACCTTCTACCTCAAAGCCACTTTCTCACCTGCTCCCCATACCCCTCGATTCCCCAAGAGATCAAAAATCGATCATCTATTATACTAGCCTTGAATATACTCAACAGTGAATCCTCTGGGGGTAGAGAATTCTCAAGACTCAACGCTTTTGAATGAAGAAACTTCTCCTCGTCCTAAATGATCTTTCCCTTAACCCCATTTTCTACATTCCTCAGCCAAGGGAAACAACACCACTGTCTACTCTGTCAAGACCCTTCAGAATCTTGCCTCCAAAGCAAGCATGTCCTTTTTTTAAGTATGGTGACCAAAACTGCATCAGTATTCCAGGTGTGAAGTTATCTACCAAGTGGTTGGGGGGGGGGGGGGGGGGGGGGGGGGAAAGAGATGTAGGCGAATGGGGATGAAAAGACATCAATATCCAATACCAATGCACTGCTGTACAACTTCACTCTACAATGCAGAAGGAGGCCATACAGCCCATTGAGCCTGCACTGACCCTCTGAAAGAGCACCGTACCCAGCACCCACTCTCTTACCCCCCCCTCCCCCCCCGTGCCCACTCTTACCCCACCTCCCCTCCATGTCCCCGCAATCCCACCTAACCTACACATCCTTGGGCACTAGGAGACGATTTAGCATAGCCAATGATAGGAAATAAAATTCAACTATTTCTGAAGGTTACCACAAACTTAAATGCCTGATTTAAATTTTTGCCGTGAAAAAAGTGTTCCAAAGGGTAGAACACTTTATTGTACAAAAGCATGTGCTTAATTTTATCTGCTATGAATACTGAGGTTGGTATTCTTTTCTGTGCATAAAGTTAAAGAAAACATTTATTAAATGGTCACAATGAATCTCTCCAGTGTACCAAAATAATGTATCTTCAATCTTTCATACCCCGTGACCTTCAAATTTACTGTTTTTAAAAAACTAGAAGGCAAGAATAATGGAGTACATTTGTTTTTTAAAGTTATGGCGTGTCTAAGATCTAAAAACGCCAATTAAATTCATATTATTTTAGGAAACATTTTTCTCCAGATGCTCCAAGATGCACCTACATACACTGGATATGTAGACTTCACCATAACACCATGCATTGCACTGAAATACTACTTCTAAACTAGACACTGGATTTTTCTATTCAAAATACAAAAACATATTCAGTATACGATGGGGTGGTCTTCTGGTGCTAGGTCAAGCCAAATTTTCATTAAAGGATCAAGGGTTTTATTCTGTAATTGCCACATATGCCTGACCTGGGAGTAAATGATGCCAGTATAAGCACCAATGGTAAAACAGTAATTCATGACATTGTGGATTGATTACTGACAGACACAAAAATAGATAAATTGCATCAACCAAGTCTTCCTCCTTTTCCACAAGAGACACAATAAAAAGGTGAATATTTTGAACTGCCCATTTATTTGCCAAAACAAAAAGAAATGTTTCTGTAATTTTGCATTATCATTAAGTAAAGGACAAATTTGAATCTATAGGATGTCTTTTGCCTGTCCCGAGCATTTTACATCCTCTGAAATACAATACAATAGTAACTATACTTAAAAGTAAGAAATCATAGTCAATTTGTGCACAGCAAAGGCCATAAAACTGCAATGATATAAATGTCTGGATAATTTGTTTTAGTGATGCTGATCGAGGTATAAATATTAGCCAGGCCATTGAAAGGAATGTCTCTGCTTTTCCTTGATTAGTTTAACACATCATCCAAAGTACCTCACCTCCACCAGACAGCACTCCCTCAGTATTTCATGGAAGTGTCAATTCGGATTATGTACTCCAGTCTCTGGAGGGGGCCTTGAACTAACAACCTTCTGAATCAGAGGCAAGGTCAAGGCTGACATCTACTTTTTTTTTTTGACATCTACTTTAATATGTTCACCAGTAAAATCTAAGATGCAGTCGCCAATTTAATTTCTTGCTTTTGAGTAATAAAATGGACAGCACTTGTCCATGCTATCAAGTTTATTGCTTGCAGATGAGGGGGCAGGGGATGGTGATGGAGAAAAAGGGAGCTGGGCATGTAGATCCCACACGCCTGGAAATCAACATGAAGACACCAACATCTGATCTTGTTCCCTCTAATATGACCGACAGTCAATCATTTGTAACACTGAGCCAATAACATTTGACTCTGAACCTGACCTTGGTTGACCTCAAGACTGCAGAGGGAGAAGCTTGAAGAGATAGAATTGATTATTTTGAGTGCACTATACTAAAGCATATTAAAAAATGATAAAAGATGTTCTTTGTAGTCAGAGTCCTTTGAAGCAAAGGGAAAAGCGCATTTTGCTAAAATCATTTGTCAATTTCAAAATCATATTATGCGATTCTTTAAACTATTCTATCCAAAGAGTGATGCAAATATTTTACTAATCTCTTGCTTTTATCGTGTAATACCCAGATCAACTATTATGTAATTTGCTACTGAATTTTCACTCTACATACATGCACTCCAATGTTAATAGGTAATTAAACTGCTGCAATAAAGGACCATTTGAGCACAGGAACCAAGTTTGCCCCATTAAACTGTACATAATAGTTAAAAGTGGGATAATTTCAAGTCTACCTTATTGATGACTCGCAGGAATCCACCACTAACTGACGAGAACTGTGCATCACAAGAGTCATTATTTAACAGAATTAAGCCTAGCAAATAGAAATAAGTGGGAAGAATACAGTAAATGCAGATACAGTAGAAGTACCAAAAGCCTCATCTGTACTCTTTAATTTTCTGTAAATTTATTTTATCTTCATGTCCAGAACCTTCAGTCAAACTAGTGAGAATATCCGAATTTTTTCCCATTGCAGATTCTGCTTTCTCCAATTTTCCCCAACAAAAGCCATAAAGTCAGGGGAAAGAGGAGGCATAAAGTCAGGGGAAAGAGGAGGCAAAGAGACAGAAATACAAATACTTGCATCAAATGAAACAATAAATAGGTCTTGAATAAATGGGGATTAAGATGTGCCTATTTTCTTAGATACAGCAAGAGTAATTGCACATTTCAGTAGTGCCTGAACAGGACTGTTGCTTATTGATTTGACAGTCTCTAGTTGAAGATTTCAAATTATTAACTGAAAATTATCAGTGACCAAATTGACATTCTCAAAAATGTTATTTCTGCAGGTTAAAAACTCTCAAAAAACTGTCACACTGCCTTCCATGCTTTTCCCATTTACAAATACAAGGATTTTTAAAAAATACTATTTGCACAGCAAGGCCTACACTAACATGCGCAATTTTTCATAAACCCCTGCAGATGCTATCAAACTTGCAAACAGCGAGTTCATTATTATTGCATATTCATCTAAATGAAACACTGGACTTCCAAACCCTTCAGATTCAGCTCTTCTAAAACTGAAATCCTCATCACTCATACCCTTTCAATTACAGGAGGTGCTGCCATTATTTGTCACAATATTTATTTTCTAAAGGATATTTATTTTACCAGGGCTGTAAGTAGTGCTACATCCACACATCTATTTTTCAAACTCAAGACAAAGCATTGTATTTACTTTACTGCCATTTCGGCCAAAGAAAAATAACGAAGGGCTCTTGTTTTGGTTTGGCAAGTTTAGATAAAATTCCTCAGTATGAATATCAGAGTCTTACTACTTTCTAACAAATAGAAAAAGTCTACCTAATCTCAAGGCCCCATTTACACTAAGGTTCTGTAAATTCAGGTTTTTAACCAAGTTTGCAGCTACCCTCACTGAAAATGCATTGTGTGTACACCAAGACTTGGGGAGATGTCCTTAAGGTGGAATTGTGTTTAGGATATGATAATGTAAAAGGTAAATGTCACCCTCATTCCCAGAGGATTATAGACTGCTCTCCACTTTGAAAACTGACTGGTGGTCATTTAACCGTAGGGTCACCACATCTCAGGCAAGTGGCAAAGTTGAGAAGGTGGGGCCTTCAAGGCGAACCTCAGCTGGTAGAGGAATTGAACCCATGCTGCTGGCATCGCTCCACATCACGAATCAGCCATCCAGCCAACTGGCCCCCATAAGTGAACTCTTTTTGAAAGAGATCCTTTATTGTATTATTTATACCTAGAATGGATCAAAAGATGGACCTTCCACAAATGCACTTTATTATTCACTACACAATATCGATTTCAACCAATCACTAGAGAAAATAGATCATGAAAGTGTTGGCATCAAACTGGTAATTTGAGAATAGTGATTTGGGGAGCGACAACAATAAACCATAATTGTCACCCACTCCTGCTTCTGGAATAATTACATTTAAAAGAGCTATTTTTTCTGATATGATCTTTAATACATTATTACACTAATTAAAAATGAACCAGTATTGAAAGCTAGTATATCATTCTACACTATAAACTCACTCAGATACACTGAAGTGACCACCCCTAAAAACACGAGAGATCAAATTCACTACTGATCAAAAGCCTTCGAGCATAAATGGAGTATTTGATACTCAGTCTGTTATGCACATGCTAATTGGAAAAAAAAATAGTATTTTACTTAGCCTGTAACAGGTTTGCCAACTTAATTGATAGCTTTTTTTTAATTTAAGATTGGGATCAACTTACTTTTGGTGGCCAACGGAAAGCATGTTCGCGCTAAACATATTTTAGAATCTTGAAACATGGTAGGTTAAGTACATTCTTAATGCAAGGCAGCTGGAAATACATTTCAACGCACAGTAGAAAATCATATATAGCAAACCAAGGCTTAATGTAGTTTACTAGATTAGCATATAATAAACTAGTAGCACTACGAAAGCCTGATTTTCATGTTATAATTGATTAGTATTCAATAGTGATCATTTGAAAGGCAGGATCTAGTTTACGGGGATATGGGTAGATATTTCAAAAGTTTTTACATCATGCGAGTGGGGGGGGGGGGGGGGGGGGGGGGGGTGACACATCATCAGGGATACGTTTCAACCAACATTGACTTCTAGCAGATACATGAGCCAAACACCTGCGTAGAATGCAAAACTCTGCCTTCAACAAGAGCAGTGCTGCTCATTTCAATGGCTTATACAATGAAACTAGAGTTGTAAACGATTAATGACTTAACAGATCAGGCAACTGTCAACTGTTCGGCAGCTAACGGGGCTCTTAGTTCTGAAGTAGCACAGCCATAAATAAAGTTAACTCTGAGCTCCTGGTTAAAAGGACCAGTACAGTACTGAACAAAACCCAAATAAACAAAACTAATGAATAGCAAAGGCAGTAAGTTTTAACACTTTTTGTTTCAGTGCCTATTATCTCATCTATTACAGTGAGTGAGAGAGCCATGAAAAAATGTTTCTCAAAGTTATAAATACCATACATCATCGTCAGGTAGCCGCCAGCTACTAGAACAGAGATGGATGCTCACGTGTGTCCTTTCAAGAGTCACCACAGGGCTATGATAATACAGGGTAAAGCATTAAAAGTGAAAAAAATCCATTTGTAATCATTTGATTTTTCCTATAGCCTTGTGACAATGATTGTCAGGTTAGGTTTATCTTTACACTAAAAAAAAAGCCTCAGGAGGCGTGGTTTTTAAATCACTTAATGGCCTTGACAACAATTATGCATTTTACAAGCATTGCACAAACTACCATGTTGTTACAGGTTTATAGCAAAACTGTAGTCTGACCAGTCACACCCAAAATTAGCTTCAATGATGTTAGTCTCCTCAGGGGTGACTATAGCTCTCAACATTTTCCTGTGAACAAATTTAAAACCCACACAACCAGATACTTCTCTTCACGAATCCACATTTGAATCTGGATAAAATATCTTTCCCTTCACATTTCCCAAAATAAATTTCCATAAGTTTGATTAAAATCAGCAACACTTCAGTGCTATGGTCATGGCAAATATTTTCTTGACAACTGAAGCAGGCATAATTTTTCCTTTGGCTCATTCCCTCTCCCATTAGAGCATTGGCTTTCCTGTATATACCCCACCACCAGCACATTACACAGTTAAACCCCACCTCAGATAATGATGACAACAACTGCATTTATTAAACTGAAGCTGACCCAGATGGGACAACATTCAAGTGTGTACAGGAATGTAGAGAAGGGACATTTAGAAAAGGAGTCAGAGTTTTAATGCTCCAGTCATGAGGCTGAGACAGCAGAGTGAAGAGACAGCAGAAAGCCACAATGAGTGATGAGTGTTAAAAGCAAATTACTGCGGATGTTGGAATCTGAAACAAAACAGAAATACTGGACAATCTCAGCAGGACTGACAGCATCTGTAGAGAGAAGGGAGCTAATGTTTCGAGTCTGGGTGGCTCTTTGTCAAAGCCAAAGCTTCCTCAAAGCCAAATTGCGTGTCTTGAGCTTTGTGTGCAATCAATGTTTGCGGGGGGGGGGGGGGGGCGCATGAGGCTGCTTGTATAAATTACTGACAAACTGTTCACTCAAAAATAAGTCCATCTCCAAAAATGTACTGAGCTAAAGGGGCCAAACATTCCCTTTAGCAGAGCCACCGAAAATCAAAAGCTGCCCAGATCCTCCTGCAGGGGTTCCTCCTCTCAAAAAAAATCCTTCAAAACCCTTGACATCGTTCTTGTTGAAAGCCACTAAAGCTCGCCTGTGTCTCCTGAAAGATTGCATCTTTTATTTATCGCCCCTTGGCTTATTTTCACAGTGAATTCCTGGCTAAATGCAATCAGCCAAGAACCCTCCCTGTACGCGCTCCTGTCATTCTTGATCGGTTGCATGCGGAGAATCAAGCGCACACCAAAAAAAAAAACTCAAAAGCCCAACAGAACCGGCCAGGACTTCATTTAAAAAAAAACGAACAAATCTGACCCATTTCGAAAGGGAAGGCGAAAGAGAAAAGCAAAGTCGACGTGAAAGCTAGTGGGGGGGGGGGGGGGGGTGGAATGCCAAACACATACTGGGCGAAAAGCCCTTTGGGCGGAAGGGCACTGCGCCCAATGAGCCACTGGAAAGTAAATGATCATGCAGAAAATCTTGTTTGCAGATTGCTTTAGAATTCCAATTAACCACAGAGCGAGGGGGGGGGGGGGGTTGAAAAACAACAAGCCTGCCCATTGAAAGTGATGGGGGGGGGGGGGGGGGGGAAACTCCCAATCTGCTGAGACATTTGGTCAGCCGATTTCCTGCTCCCTTCCACTGACCCCCCCCCCCCTTCAAATGTTCTCTCTGGGATGAAAGGATCGCTCCAGCCAGTCTGTCAGTGGCCAGCACACATCTCTCTCCCCAATGTCGCGAACAGGCATTGAAGAAAGCTCCATTGTCCGACGGTGGAGGGTGACAGAAGCAGAAAAGAACAAATAATAAACATGAAAATGGGAATAAAGTAACGAGGCGGTGCGAGGGGAATCGCCTGGCGGCTATTTGATATGCGCAATTGGCAAATAGAAGGAGCAGGGCTCATTCCAACAAAAAGCCACTCCCCCCTCCCCCACTCAAATACTTCAGGGGAAATAAGTGGAAATTAAATATATATAATTATTTAATTCCTCTTCGCCGGCTCCTATTGTCAATCCTTTTAACTGGAACTCGAGTCCAGATCCTGGCCCGGGGGGGGGGGGGGGGGGTTACCGAGTCCGCCGTCTTTCCAACGGCAGGGGAGGAATTCCCACTTCAAATCCCTTCCCTCCTGAAAGCAAACAAGCCCCACTTCCAGTAACATGACACATACACCCAAACATTTCCAAACAATATCTCTTTACAAACAGAGTGCTGCAAAAACAGGACGGGAGGGAGGGAGGGGGGGGGGAGGGGGAGGGAAGAGGGGGGGGAGGGGGAGGGGAAGAGGGGGGAGGGGGAGGGGAAGAGGGGGGGAGGGGGAGGGGAAGAGGGGGAGGGGGAGGGGGAGGGGGAGGGGGGGAGGGGGGGGGGGGAGGGGGGGAGGGGGGGGGGGAGGGGAAGAGCGGGGGGGGGGGATGAGCGGGGGGGGGGAGATGAGCGGGGGGGGGATGAGCGGGGGGGGGGATGAGCGGGGGGGGGGATGAGCGGGGGGGGGGGAAGAACATAGAAAATACAGCACAGAACAGGCCCTTCGGCCCACGATGTTGTGCCGAACCTTTGTCCTAGATTAATCATAGATTATCATTGAATTTACAGTGCAGGAGGCCATTCGGCCCTTTGAGTCTGCACCGGCTCTTGGAAAGAGCACCATACCCAAACTCAACACCTCCACCCAACACCAAGGGCAATTTGGACATTAAGGGCAATTTATCATTGGCCAATTCACCTAACCCGCACATCTTTGGACTGTGGGAGGAAACCGGAGCACCCGGAGGAAACCCACGCAGACACGGGGAGGACGTGCAGACTCCGCACAGACAATGACCAAGCCGGAATCGAACCTGGGACCATGGAGCTGTGAAGCAATTGTGCTATCCACAATGCTACCGTGCTGCCCTTAAGAACAAATAAATCTACATTATATCATTTTACCGTCATCCATGTACCTATCCAATAGCTGCTTGAAGGTCCCTAATGTTTCCGACTCAACTACTTCCACAGGCAGTGCATTCCATGCCCCCACTACTCTCTGGGTAAAGAACCTACCTCTGATATCCCTCCTATATCTTCCACCTTTCACCTTAAATTTATGTCCCCTTGTAATGGTGTGTTCCACCCAGGGAAAAAGTCTCTGACTGTCTACTCTATCTATTCCCCTGATCATCTTATAAACCTCTATCAAGTCGCCCCTCATCCTTCTCCGCTCTAATGAGAAAAGGCCTAGCACCCTCAACCTTTCCTCGTAAGACCTACTCTCCATTCCAGGCAACATCCTGGTAAATCTTCTTTGCACCTTTTCCAGAGCTTCCACATCCTTCCGAAAATGAGGCGACCAGAACTGTACACAGTACTCCAAATGTGGCCTTACCAAAGTTTTGTACAGCTGCATCATCACCTCACGGCTCTTAAATTCAATCCCTCTGTTAATGAACGCGAGTACACCATAGGCCTTCTTCACAGCTCTATCCACTTGAGTGGCAACTTTCAAAGATGTATGAACATAGACCCCAAGATCTCTCTGCTCCTCCACATTGCCAAGAACTCTACCGTTAACCCTATATTCCGCATTCATATTTGTCCTTCCAAAATGGACAACCTCACACTTTTCAGGGTTAAACTCCATCTGCCACTTCTCAGCCCAGCTCTGCATCCTATCTATGTCTCTTTGCAGCCGACAACAGCCCTCCTTACTATCCACAACTCCACCAATCTTTGTATCGTCTGCAAATTTACTGACCCACCCTTCAACTCCCTCATCCAAGTCATTAATGAAAATCACAAACAGCAGAGGACCCAGAACTGATCCCTGCGGTACGCCACTGGTAACTGGGATCCAGGCCTGAATATTTGCCATCCACCACCACTCTCTGACTTCTATCGGTTAGCCAGTTCGTTATCCAACTGGCCAAATTTCCCACTATCCCATGCCTCCTTACTTTCTGCATAAGTCTACCATGGGGAACTTTATCAAATGCCTTACTAAAATCCATGTACACTACATCCACTGCTTTACCTTCATCGACATGCTTGGTCACCTCCTCAAAGAATTCAATAAGATTTGTAAGGCAAGACCTACCCCTCACAAATCCATGCTGACTATCCCTAATCAAGCAGTGTCTTTCCAGATGCTCAGAAATCCTATCCTTCAGTACCCTTTCCATTACTTTGCCTACCACCGAAGTAAGACTAACTGGCCTGTAATTCCCAGGGTTATCCCTAGTCCCTTTTTTGAACAGGGGCACGACATTCGCCACTCTCCAATCACCTGGTACCACCCCTGTTGACAGTGAGGACGAAAAGATCATTGCCAACGGCTCTGCAATTTCATCTCTTGCTTCCCATAGAATCCTTGGATATATCCCGTCAGGCCCGGGGGACTTGTCTATCCTCAAGTTTTTCAAAATGCCCAACACATCTTCCTTCCTGACAAGTATTTCCTCGAGCTTCCAATCTGTTTCACACTGTCCTCTCCAACAATATCGCCCCTCTCATTTGTAAATACAGAAGAAAAATACTCATTCAAGACCTCTCCTATCTTTCAGACTCAATACACAATCTCCCGCTACTGTCCTTGATCGGACCTACTCTCGCTCTAGTCATTCTCATATTTCTCACATATGTGTAAAAGGCCTTGGGGTTTTCCTTGATCCTACCCGCCAAAGATTGTTCATGCCCTCTCTTAGCTCTCCTAATCCCTTTCTTCAGTTCCCTCCTGGCTATCTTGTATCCCTCCAATGCCCTGTCTGAACCTTGTTTCCTCAGCCTTACATAAGTCACCTTTTTCCTCTTAACAAGACATTCAACCTCTCTTGTCAACCATGGTTCCCTCACTCGACCACCTCTTCCCTGCCTGACAGGGACATACATATCAAGGACACGTAGCACCTGTTCCTTGAACAAGTTCCACATTTCACTTGTGTCCTTCCCTGCCAGCCTATGTTCCCAACTTATGCACTTCAATTCTTGTCTGACAAGATCGTATTTACCCTTCCCCCAATTGTAAACCTTGCCCTGTTGCACGTACCTATCCCTCTCCATTACTAAAGTGCAAAGGGGGGGGGGAAGGAGGAAGGGGGGGGGGGGAAGGAGGAAGGGGGGGGGGGGGGAAGGAGGAAGGGGGGGGGGAAGGAGGAAGGGGGGGGGGGAAGGAGGAAGGGGGGGGGGGGAAGGAGGAAGGGGGGGGGGGGAGGGGGAAGGGGGGGAGGGGGAAGGGGGGGAGGGGGAAGGGGGGGAGGGGGAAGGGGGGGAGGGGGAAGGGGGGGGAGGGGGAAGGGAAGGGGGGGGAGGGGGAAGGGGAAGGGGGGGAGGGGGAAGGGGAAGGGGGGGGAGGGGAAGGGGAAGGGGGGGGAGGGGGAAGGGGAAGGGGGGGAGGGGGAGGGGAAGGGGGAAGGGGGAGGGGAAGGGGAAGGGGAGGGGGAAGGGGAAGGGGAGGGGGAAGGGGGGGAGGGGGGGAGGAGGGGGGGAAGGGGGGGAGGAGGGGGAAGGGGGAAGGGGGGGAGGAGGGGGAAGGGGGAAGGGGGGGAGGAGGGGGAAGGGGGGGAGGAGGGGGAAGGGGGGGGAGGAGGGGGAAGGGGGGGGAGGAGGGGGAAGGGGGGAGGAGGGGGAAGGGGGGGAGGAGGGGGAAGGGGGGGAGGAGGGGGAAGGGGGGGAGGAGGGGGAAGGGGGGGAGGAGGGGGAAGGGGGGGAGGAGGGGGAAGGGGGGGAGGAGGGGGAAGGGGGGGAGGAGGGGGAAGGGGGGGAGGAGGGGGGAGGGGGGGAGGAGGGGGAGGGGGGGGAGGGGGGGAGGGGGGGAGGGGGGGGGGAGGGGAGGGGGGAGGGGGGGGGAGGGGAGGGGGGGAGGGGAGGGGGGGGAGAGGGGGGAGGGGAGGGGGGGAGGGGGGGGAGGGGGGAGGGGGGGGGAGGGGGAGGGGGGAGGGAGGGGGGGAGGGGGGGGAGGGGGGGAGGGGGGGGAGGGGGGGGAGGGGGGGAGGGGGGGGAGGGGGGGGGAGGGGGGGGGAGGGGGGGGAGGGGGGGAGGGGGGGGGGGGGAGGGGGGGGAGGGGGGGGAGGAGGGGGGGAGGGGGGGGAGGAGGGGGGGGGAGGGAGGGGGGAGAGGGGGGAGGGAGGGGGGGGAGAGGGGGGAGGGAGGGGGGGGAGAGGGGGGGGAGGGAGGGGGGGAGAGGGGGGAGGGAGGGGGGGGGAGAGGGGGGAGGGAGGGGGGGGAGGGGGGAGGGAGGGGGGGGAGGGAGGGGGGGGAGGGAGGGGGGGGAGGGGGGGGAGGGAGGGGGGGGGGAGGGAGGGGGGGAGGGAGGGTGGGGGTGGGGAGGGGGAGGGAGGGGGTGGGGGAGGGGGAGGGAGGGGGTGGGGGAGGGGGAGGGGGGGGTGGGGGAGGGGGAGGGGGGGGTGGGGTGGGGGGGGGGAGGGGGGGGGGTGGGTGGGGGGTGGGGGTGGGGGAGGGGGAGGGGGGGGGAGGGAGGGGGGTGGGGTGGGGGAGGGGAGGGGGAGGGGGAGGGGGGGGGGGAGGGGGGAGGGGGGAGGGGGGAGGGGGGGTGGGGGAGGGGGGTGGGGGGTTGGGGGAGGGGGGTGGGGGAGGGGGGGTGGGGGAGGGGGGGGGAGGGGGGGTGGAGGGGGGTGGGGGGGGGGGGGGGGGGTGGGGGAGGGGGTGGGGGAGGGGGTGGGGGAGGGGGAGGGGGAGGGGGTGGGGGAGTGGGGTGGGGGTGGGGGTGGGGGTGGGGGAGGGGGTGGGGGGAGGGGGTGGTGGGAGGGGGTGGGGGGAGGGGGGTGGGGGTGGGGGGTGGGGGGAGGGGGTGGGGGGTGGGGGTGGGGGAGGGGGTGGGGGGAGGGGGTGGGGGAGGGGGTGGGGGAGGGGGGTGGGGGTGGGGGGTGGGGGAGGGGGGTGGGGGAGGGGGTGGGGGAGGGGGTGGGGGGAGGGGGTGGGGGGAGGGGGGTGGGGGTGGGGGTGGGGGAGGGGGTGGGGGTGGGGTGGGGGTGGGGTGGGAGGGGGAGGGGGTGGGGGTGGGAGGGGGTGGGGGTGGGAGGGGGTGGGAGGGGGTGGGGGAGGGGGTGGGGGAGGGGGTGGGAGGGGGTGGGGGAGGGAGGGGGAGGGGGGGGGAAGAAGGGGGAGGGGGGGGAAGAAGGGGGAGGGGGGGGGAAGAAGGGGGAGGGGGGGGAAGCAGGGGGAGGGGGGGGAAGGAGGGGGGGGAAGAAGGGGGAGGGGGGGGAAGAAGGGGGAGGGGGGGGAAGAAGGGGGAGGGGGGGGGAAGAAGGGGAGGGGGGGGAAGAAGGGGGAGGGGGGGGAAGAAGGGGGGAGGGGGGGGAAGAAGGGGGAGGGGGGGAAGAAGGGGGGGGGGAGGGGGGGGGAGGGGGGGAGGGGGGGAGGGGGGGAGGGGGGGGAGGGAGGGGGGAGGGGGGGGGAGGGGGGGGGGAGGGGGGGGGGAGGGGGGGGGGAGGGGAGGGGGGGAGGGGGGGAGGGGGGGGAGGGGGGGAGGGGGGGGGAGGGGGGGGAGGGGGGGAGGGGGGGGAGGGGGGGGGAGGGGGGGGGAGGGGGGGGGGGGAGGGGGGGGAGGAAGAAGGGGGAGGGGGGGAAGAAGGGGGAGGGGGGGAAGAAGGGGGAGGGGGGGGGAAGAAGGGGGAGGGGGGGAAGAAGGGGGAGGGGGGAAGAAGGGGGAGGGGGGGAAGAAGGGGGAGGGGGGGAAGAAGGGGGAGGGGGGGAAGAAGGGGGAGGGGGGAAGAAGGGGGAGGGGGGGAAGAAGGGGGAGGGGGGGGGAAGAAGGGGGAGGGGGGGGGAAGAAGGGGGAGGGGGGGGGAAGAAGGGGGAGGGGGGGGGGGAAGAAGGGGGAGGGGGGGGGAAGAAGGGGGAGGGGGGGGAAGAAGGGGGAGGGGGGGGAAGAAGGGGGAGGGGGGGGAAGAAGGGGGAGGGGGGGAAGAAGGGGGAGGGGGGGGAAGAAGGGGGAGGGGGGGGAAGAAGGGGGAGGGGGGGGAAGAAGGGGGAGGGGGGGGAAGAAGGGGGAGGGGGGGGAAGAAGGGGGAGGGGGGGGAAGAAGGGGGAGGGGGGGGAAGAAGGGGGAGGGGGGGGAAGAAGGGGGAGGGGGGGAGAAGGGGGAGGGGGGGGGAGAAGGGGGAGGGGGGGGGAGAAGGGGGAGGGGGGGGGAGAAGGGGGAGGGGGGGGAGAAGGGGGAGGGGGGGGAGAAGGGGGAGGGGGGGGGAGAAGGGGGAGGGGGGGGGAGAAGGGGGAGGGGGGGGAGAAGGGGGAGGGGGGGGGAGAAGGGGGAGGGGGGGGGGAGAAGGGGGAGGGGGGGAGAAGGGGGAGGGGGGGGGGAGAAGGGGGAGGGGGGGAGAAGGGGGAGGGGGGGGGAGAAGGGGGAGGGGGGGGGAGAAGGGGGAGGGGGGGAGAGAAGGGGGAGGGGGGGGGAGAAGGGGGAGGGGGGGGAGGGGGGGGAGAAGGGGGAGGGGGGGGAGGGGGGGGAGAAGGGGGAGGGGGGGGAGAAGGGGGAAGGGGGGGGGGAGAGGGGGAGGGGGGGGGAGAAGGGGAGGGGGGAGAAGGGGGAGGGGGGGGAGAAGGGGGAGGGGGGGGAGAAGGGGAGGGGGGGAGCAGGGGGAGGGGGGGGGAGAAGGGGGAGGGGGGGGGAGGAAGGGGGAGGGGGGGAGAAGGGGGAGGGGGGGGGGAGAAGGGGGAGGGGGGGGAAGAAGGGGGGAGGGGGGGGGGAGAAGGGGGAGGGGGGGGAGAAGGGGGAGGGGGGGGAGAAGGGGGGAGGGGGGGGGAGAAGGGGGAGGGGGGGGGAGAAGGGGGAGGGGGGGGGAGAAGGGGGAGGGGGGGGGAGAAGGGGGAGGGGGGGGGAGAAGGGGAGGAGGGGGGGGAGAAGGGGGAGGGGGGGGAGAAGGGGGAGGGGGGGGGAGAGAAGGGGGAGGGGGGGGAGAAGGGGGAGGGGGGGGGGAGAAGGGGGAGGGGGGGGGAGAAGGGGAGGGGGGGGAGAAGGGGAGGGGGGGGGGAAGAAGGGGAGGGGGGGAAGAAGGGGAGGGGGGGGGGAAGAAGGGGAGGGGGGGGAAGAAGGGGAGGGGGGGGGAAGAAGGGAGGGGGGGGGAAGAAGGGGAGGGGGGGGAAGAAGGGGAGGGGGGGGGGAAGAAGGGGAGGGGGGGGAAGAAGGGGAGGGGGGGGAAGAAGGGGAGGGGGGGGGAAGAAGGGGAGGGGGGGGGAAGAAGGGGAGGGGGGGGGAAGAAGGGGAGGGGGGGGAAGAAGGGGAGGGGGGGAGGGGGGGGGGAAGAAGGGGAGGGGGGGGAGGGGGGGGGGAAGAAGGGGAGGGGGGGGAGGGGGGGGAAGAAGGGGAGGGGGGGGGAGGGGGGGGGAAGAAGGGGAGGGGGGGGGAAGAAGGGGAGGGGGGGGAAGAAGGGGAGGGGGGGGGGAAGAAGGGGAGGGGGGGGGGAAGAAGGGGAGGGGGGGAAGAAGGGGAGGGGGGGGAAGAAGGGGAGGGGGGGGAAGAAGGGGAGGGGGGGAAGAAGGGGAGGGGGGGAAGAAGGGGAGGGGGGGGAAGAAGGGGAGGGGGGGGAAGAAGGGGAGGGGGGGGAAGAAGGGGAGGGGGGGGAAGAAGGGGAGGGGGGGGAAGAAGGGGAGGGGGGGGGAAGAAGGGGAGGGGGGGAAGAAGGGGAGGGGGGGGAAGAAGGGGAGGGGGGGGAAGAAGGGGAGGGGGGGAAGAAGGGGGAGGGGGGGGGAAGAAGGGGGAGGGGGGGGAAGAAGGGGGAGGGGGGGAAGAAGGGGGAGGGGGGGGGGGAAGAAGGGGGAGGGGGGGGGGGAAGAAGGGGGAGGGGGGGGGAAGAAGGGGGAGGGGGGGGAAGAAGGGGGAGGGGGGGGAAGAAGGGGAGGGGGGGGAAGAAGGGGGAGGGGGGGAAGAAGGGGGCGGGGGGGGAAGAAGGGGGAGGGGGGGGAAGAAGGGGGAGGGGGGGGAAGAGGGGGAGGGGGGGGAAGAAGGGGGAGGGGGGGGAAGAAGGGGGAGGGGGGGGAAGAAGGGGGAGGGGGGGGAAGAAGGGGGAGGGGGGGGAAGAAGGGGGAGGGGGAGGGGGGGGGGAAGAAGGGGGAGGGGGAGGGGGGGGAAGAAGGGGGAGGGGGGGGAAGAAGGGGGAGGGGGGGGAAGAAGGGGGAGGGGGGGGGAAGAAGGGGGAGGGGGGGGGAAGAAGGGGGAGGGGGGGGGAAGAAGGGGGAGGGGGGGGGGGAAGAAGGGGGAGGGGGGGGAAGAAGGGGGAGGGGGGGGGAAGAAGGGGGAGGGGGGGGAAGAAGGGGGAGGGGGGGGGAAGAAGGGGGAGGGGGGGAAGAAGGGGGAGGGGGGGAAGAAGGGGGAGGGGGGGAAGAAGGGGGAGGGGGGGGGAAGAAGGGGGAGGGGGGGGAAGAAGGGGGAGGGGGGGGAAGAAGGGGGAGGTGGGGGAAGAAGGGGGAGGGGGGGGAAGAAGGGGGAGGGGGGGAAGAAGGGGGAGGGGGGGGAAGAAGGGGGAGGGGGGGGAAGAAGGGGGAGGGGGGGGGAAGAAGGGGGAGGGGGGGAAGAAGGGGGAGGGGGGGGAAGAAGGGGGAGGGGGGGGAAGAAGGGGGAGGGGGGGGAAGAAGGGGGAGGGGGGGGAAGAAGGGGGAGGGGGGGGAAGAAGGGGGAGGGGGGGGAAGAAGGGGGAGAAGAAGGGGGAGGGGGGGGGAAGAAGGGGGAGGGGGGGGAAGAAGGGGGGGGGGGGAAGAAGGGGGAGGGGGGGGAAGAAGGGGGAGGGGGGGGAAGAAGGGGGAGGGGGGGGAAGAAGGGGGGGGGAAGGAAGGGGGGGGGAAGAAGGGGGGGGGGAAGAAGGGGGGGGAAGAAGGGGGGGGGGAAGAAGGGGGGGGAAGAAGGGGGAGGGGGGGGGAAGAAGGGGGAGGGGGGGGAAGAAGGGGGAGGGGGGGGAAGAAGGGGGAGGGGGGGGAAGAAGGGGGAGGGGGGGGGAAGAAGGGGGAGGGGGGGGGAGAAGGGGGAGGGGGGGGAAGAAGGGGGAGGGGGGGGAAGAAGGGGGAGGGGGGGAAGAAGGGGGAGGGGGGGGAAGAAGGGGGAGGGGGGGGGAAGAAGGGGAGGGGGGGGGAAGAAGGGGGAGGGGGGGGGAAGAAGGGGGAGGGGGGGGAGAAGGGGGAGGGGGGAAGAAGGGGGGGGGGAAGAAGGGGGGGGGAAGAAGGGGGGGGGAAGAAGGGGGGGGAAGAAGGGGGGGGGAAGAAGGGGGGGGGAAGAAGGGGGGGGAAGAAGGGGGGGGAAGAAGGGGGGGGAAGAAGGGGGGGGGAAGAAGGGGGGGGAAGAAGGGGGGGGGAAGAAGGGGGGGGAAGAAGGGGGGGGAGGGGGGGAGAAGGGGGAGGGGGGGAGAAGGGGGAGGGGGGGGGGAGAAGGGGGAGGGGGGGGAAGAAGGGGGAGGGGGGGGGAAGAAGGGGGAGGGGGGGGGAAGAAGGGGGAGGGGGGGGGGAAGAAGGGGGAGGGGGGGGAAGAAGGGGGAGGGGGGGAAGAAGGGGGGGGAAGAAGGGGGGGGGAAGAAGGGGGGGGGAAGAAGGGGGGGGGAAGAAGGGGGGGAAGAAGGGGGGAGAAGGGGGGGGAAGAAGGGGGGGGAAGAAGGGGGGGGAAGAAAGGGGGGGGAAGAAGGGGGGGGAAGAAGGGGGGGGAAGAAGGGGGGGGAAGAAGGGGGGGGGAAGAAGGGGGGGGGAAGAAGGGGGGGGAAGAAGGGGGGGGGAAGAAGGGGGGGGAGGGGGGGAGAAGGGGGAGGGGGGGAGAAGGGGGAGGGGGGGAGAAGGGGGAGGGGGGGGAGAAGGGGGAGGGGGGGGAGAAGGGGAGGGGGGGGAGAAAGGGGGAGGGGGGGAGAAGGGGGAGGGGGGGAGAAGGGGGAGGGGGGGGAGAAGGGGGAGGGGGGGGGAGAAGGGGGAGGGGGGGGGAGAAGGGGGAGGGGGGGGGAGAAGGGGGAGGGGGGGGAGAAGGGGGAGGGGGGGGAGAAGGGGGAGGGGGGGAGAAGGGGGAGGGGGGGGAGAAGGGGGAGGGGGGGAGAAGGGGGAGGGGGGGGAGAAGGGGGAGGGGGGGGGAGAAGGGGGAGGGGGGGAGAAGGGGGAGGGGGGGGGAGAAGGGGAGGGGGGGGAGAAGGGGGAGGGGGGGAGAAGGGGGGAGGGGGGGGGAGAAGGGGGAGGGGGGGGAGAAGGGGGAGGGGGGGGAGAAGGGGGAGGGGGGGGGAGAAGGGGAGGGGGGGAAGAAGGGGGAGGGGGGGAAGAAGGGGGAGGGGGGGGAAGAAGGGGGAGGGGGGGGAAGAAGGGGGAGGGGGGGAAGAAGGGGGAGGGGGGGGAAGAAGGGGGAGGGGGGGGGAAGAAGGGGGAGGGGGGGGAAGAAGGGGGAGGGGGGGGAAGAAGGGGGAGGGGGGGGAAGAAGGGGGAGGGGGGGAAGAAGGGGGAGGGGGGGGAAGAAGGGGGAGGGGGGGGAAGAAGGGGGAGGGGGGGGACGAAGGGGGAGGGGGGGAAGAAGGGGGTGGGGAGGGGGAGGGGGGGGAAGAAGGGGGAGGGGAGGGGGAAGAAGGGGGAGGGAGGGGGGGAAGAAGGGGGAGGGGGGGGAAGAAGGGGGAGGGGGGGAAAGAAGGGGGAGGGGGGGAGGAAGAAGGGGGAGGGGGGGGGAAGAAGGGGGAGGGGGGGGAAGAAGGGGGGGGGAAGAAGGGGGGGGGGAAGAAGGGGGGGAAGAAGGGGGGGGAAGAAGGGGGGGGAAGAAGGGGGGGGGAAGAAGGGGGGGGAAGAAGGGGGGGGAAGAAGGGGAGGGGGGGGGGAAGAAGGCGGA
Source organism: Scyliorhinus torazame (assembly GCF_047496885.1). Classification (NCBI taxonomy): domain Eukaryota; kingdom Metazoa; phylum Chordata; class Chondrichthyes; order Carcharhiniformes; family Scyliorhinidae; genus Scyliorhinus; species Scyliorhinus torazame. The sequence continues at coordinate 228,839,078 of NC_092709.1, forward strand.
GGGGGGGGGAAGAAGGGGGAGGGGGGGGGGAAGAAGGGGGAGGGGGGGGAAGAAGGGGAGGGGGGGGGAAGAAGGGGGAGGGGGGGGGGAAGAAGGGGGAGGGGGGGGGAAGAAGGGGGAGGGGGGGGGGAAGAAGGGGGAGGGGGGGAAGAAGGGGGAGGGGGGGGGAAGAAGGGGGAGGGGGGGGGAAGAAGGGGGAGGGGGGGAAGAAGGGGGAGGGGGGGGAAGAAGGGGGAGGGGGGGGAAGAAGGGGGAGGGGGGGGGAAGAAGGGGGAGGGGGGGAAGAAGGGGGAGGCGGGGGAAGAAGGGGGAGGGGGGGGGAAGAAGGGGGAGGGGGGGAAGAAGGGGGAGGGGGGGGAAGAAGGGGGAGGGGGGGAAGAAGGGGGAGGGGGGGGAAGAAGGGGGAGGGGGGGGAAGAAGGGGGAGGGGGGGGAAGAAGGGGGAGGGGGGGGAAGAAGGGCGAGGGGGGGGAAGAAGGGGGAGGGGGGGGAAGAAGGGCGGAGGGGGGGGGGGAAGAAGGGCGAGGGGGGGGAAGAAGGGCGAGGGGGGGAAGAAGGGGGAGGGGGGGAAGAAGGGGGAGGGGGGGAAGAAGGGGGAGGGGGGGGAAGAAGGGGGAGGGGGGGGAAGAAGGGGGAGGGGGGGGAAGAAGGGGGAGGGGGGGGAAGAAGGGGGAGGGGGGGGAAGAAGGGGGAGGGGGGGGAAGAAGGGGGAGGGGGGGGAAGAAGGGGGAGGGGGGGGGAAGAAGGGGGAGGGGGGGGGAAGAAGGGGGAGGGGGGGAAGAAGGGGGAGGGGGGGGAAGAAGGGGGAGGGGGGGGGAAGAAGGGGGAGGGGGGGGGAAGAAGGGGGAGGGGGGGGGAAGAAGGGGGAGGGGGGGGAAGAAGGGGGAGGGGGGGGGAAGAAGGGGGAGGGGGGGGAAGAAGGGGGAGGGGGGGGGAAGAAGGGGGAGGGGGGGGAAGAAGGGGGAGAAGAAGGGGGAGGGGGGGAAGAAGGGGGAGGGGGGGGAAGAAGGGGGAGGGGGGGGAAGAAGGGGGAGGGGGGGGGAAAGAAGGGGGAGGGGGGGGAAAGAAGGGGGAGGGGGGGGAAAGAAGGGGGAGGGGGGGGAACGAAGGGGGAGGGGGGGGAAAGAAGGGGGAAGAAGGGGGGGAGAGGGGGGGGGGAAAGAAGGGGGAGGGGGGGGAAAGAAGGGAGAAGGGGGAGGGGGGGGAAGAAGGGGGAGGGGGGGGAAGAAGGGGGAGGGGGGGGAAGAAGAAGGGGGAGGGGGGGGAAGAAGGGGGAGGGGGGGGAAGAAGGGGGAGGGGGGGGAAGAAGGGGGAGGGGGGGGAAAGAAGGGGGAGGGGGGGGAAGAAGGGGGAGGGGGGGAAGAAGGGGGAGGGGGGGAAGAAGGGGGAGGGGGGGGAAGAAGGGGGAGGGGGGGGAAGAAGGGGGAGGGGGGGGAAGAAAGGGGGAGGGGGGGAAGAAGGGGGAGGGGGGGGGAAGAAGGGGGAGGGGGGGGAAGAAGGGGGAGGGGGGGGGGAAGAAGGGGAGGGGGGGAAGAAGGGGGAGGGGGGGGGAAGAAGGGGGAGGGGGGGGAAGGGAAGAAGGGGGAGGGGGGGGAAGAAGGGGGAGGGGGGGGAAGAAGGGGGAGGGGGGGGAAGAAGGGGGAGGGGGGGGAAGAAGGGGGAGGGGGGGGAAGAAGGGGGAGGGGGGGAAGAAGGGGGAGGGGGGGGAAGAAGGGGGAGGGGGGGGAAGAAGGGGGAGGGGGGGGAAGAAGGGGAGGGGGGGGAAGAAGGGGGAGGGGGGGGAAGAAGGGGGAGGGGGGGAAGAAGGGGGAGGGGGGGGAAGAAGGGGGAGGGGGGGGAAGAAGGGGGAGGGGGGGGAAGGAGGGGGAGGGGGGGGAAAGAAGGGGGAGGGGGGGGGAAGAAGGGGGAGGGGGGGGAAGAAGGGGGAGGGGGGGGGAAGAAGGGGGGGGGGGGAAGAAGGGGAGGGCGGGAGGGGGGGAGGGGGGGAGAGGGGGGGGGGAGAGGGGGGAGGGGGGGGGAAGAAGGGGGAGGGGGGGAGGGGGGGGAGGGGGTGGGAGGGGAGGGGGGAAGAAGGGGGAGGGGGGGGAGAGAGGGGGAGGGGGGGGAGAGGGGGAGGGGGGGGAAGAAGGGGGAGGGGGGGGAAGAAGGGGGAGGGGGGGGAAGAAGGGGGAGGGGGGGGGAAGAAGGGGGAGGGGGGGGAAAGAAGGGGGAGGGGGGG